>NC_137347.1:26215787-28987255 GCF_965287045.1 Carcharhinus amblyrhynchos
TGGATTTAGTACAATCTATACTGGATCATAATGGCCATTCAACTATAATGCCTGCTTGATAATAAAGCGAGGAAGCAGAATTTTCCCAAAAGAATTCCATGGGGTGATCATACAATCTCCCCCTAGTTGTTTAGTAAAATGAGGTGGTAAGATCACAAGAGGGAAAAAAATGGGAATTGTGCCTATTTTTCTGCTGGTTCTCATATTATCAACACAACAAAAAACAGAAAAAGTTAAATGCGGAAACACTTCCTTAGCTTAGATTATCACTTTGCTGCTGAAACTCTCTTTGTTTTTATTTTGAGATACAGAAAAAGTCTTAAAACCTGAAATCTTGTCATCTGATCCTTTCACTGGAAATACAAACATTGTTTAAAAGGTATTGGCCTCTATAGAGATCAGAAAGCTTGAGGGAAAAAAAACAAATTAACCATCCAAACAATTCCTACAAAACCCAAAATCAGAATGTTAATAGTATCAGATGCTTAAATTTCATGACTTATTTAAGCTTTAACTATAAGATACAAAAAAAACACTTACCTTCTGCATATCCTCATATGTTACAAAGATGCTGAGTTGATTTTTATGGCTATGCCAGTCTCTAACATGATCAAACAAAGATCCAATAAAGGCTGAGAAGGCAAATAAGCATGAAGAGTAACTGGTGAGGATGAAGTCAAGCATGTTTTTCTCTCTTGTTGGTTTCCTCACTACCTGTTGCTGCCCCAGTCTAGTAGCTATGTCCTTTTGGACCTGATAAGAAGACTCACAACACCAGGTTTAAGTCCAACCAGTTTATTCGATAGTAATCCCACAAGCTTTTGGAAACGGTGTTCCTTCGTCATGTGTGTGGAAGGTTCTGATCAGAGAAAGGCATATAAAGACACACACAGTTTACAGAATACTGATTAGAATGCAAGTCTTCGCAGCTAACCTGTCCATCACACAAGTCTCCCATCCATTAACTCTGTCTACACTTGCTGCTGCCTCAGAAAAGCAGCCAGCATAATCACAGACCCCAGACATACTCTCTTCCATGTCAGGAAAAAGATACAAAAGTCTGAGATCACATACCAACTGCCTCAAGAACCACCTCTTTCCTGTTGCCATCAGACTTTTGAATGGATCTAACTCACACTAAGTTGATCTTACTCTACACTTTAGCCATGACTGTAACACCACATTCTGCACTCTTTCCTTCTCTATGAGTTGTGTGCCTTGTCTGAATAGCATACTTTTCACTGTATACTAATAAGAACATAAGAAATAGGAGCAGGAGTAGGCCATCTAGCCCTTCGAGCCTGCCCCGCCATTCAATAAGATCATGGCTGATCTGTCGTGGCTCAGTTCCACATTCCCACCCTCTCCCCATAACCCTTAATCCTCTCACTTATCAAAAACCCATCAACCCGTGTCTTAAAAATATTTAGCGAGGTAGACTCCACCACTTCAACGGGCAGAGAATTCCAGAGATTCACCACCCTTTGAGTGAAGAAGTTCCTCCTCAACTCCGTTCTAAACCACCCCCCCTTTATCTTGAGGCTGTGCCCCCTAGTCCTACTATCCTTTCTGAGCGGGAAGAGTCTCTCCACCTCTATCCTATCCATCCCATTCATCATCTTATACGTCTCAATGAGATCTCCCCTCATTCTTCTAAACTCTAACGAGTACAAGCCTAATTTATTCAGCCTCTCCTCATAGCTCAACCCCCTCAACTCCGGTATCAGCCTAGTAAACCTCCTCTGCACTCCCTCCAAGGCCAAAATATCCTTGCGTAAGTACAGTGCCCAAAACTGCACACAGTACTCCAGCTGCGGCCTCACCAATGCCCTATACAGCCGCAGCAAGACCTCCCTACTTTTATATTCAATTCCCCTCGCTATGAAGGCCAGCATCCCATTCGCCTTCCTGACCATCTGCTGCACCTGCAAGCTGGGTTTTTGCGACTCATGCACAAGGACCCCGAGGTCCCTCTGCACCGTCGCCTGCTGCAGTTTTTCGCCACGTAAGTAATAATCCTTCCTACCATTATTCCTACCAAAGTGGACCACCTCACATTTGCCAACATTAAATTCCATTTGCCATTTCCTGGCCCATTCGCCCAGCCTATCTAGATCCTTCTGCAGACTCTCCACGCCCTCTGCACAATTTGCCGTTCCACCAATCTTGGTGTCATCAGCAAATTTCGACACCCTACACTCGGTTCCCTCCTCCAGATCATCTATATAAATGGTAAATAGCTGAGGCCCCAGCACCGACCCCTGCGGCACTCCACATGTGACAATAAGTCGAGTGCATGAAGCCGATTTTAATATTCATCATCTTATATAAATATCATTCATGAGTCCCAGACGCTATTGTCTGGACTCACTTATCTGCTCATTGGTTGAGGTCCTCAGCGGCAAATGTCACTATGGTCCTACCAACAGGGACCAGATGGGAGGAAGGCCATTGAAGCATCCTGGGTGGTCGGGAGCAGAGCTGGGGGGCGGAGCCTGAGGTGGTCTGAAGGGGGTGGATCCATGATAGGGGGAGGTAGGGCATGAGCTCCGTAGGTGAGGGGCAGGGAAGGGGGTTTCTCTGCAGAGGGGATTTGGGGATTGGAATCAGCCAGATGGCACTCGGATGGGGGGCGGGGTGGTGGGGGTTGGGGTGGAGCGATGTCAGTGTTGTGGTGACAGCAATGGTGTCCCTAGAGCTCAGCAGCTGACTTCCTAGTGATAATAAGTTCTACCCTGCCCCCTACAGGTGAGAATCACATCTGGATTTTTGTTTAATTAAGTGGCATACGATTGCAACCGGCAGTTCCCCCAACAATTCAGCAGGATCTCTCCCGTTTTCATGATAGTTTGGCACTCAGAATATTTTTGGTAAGATCACGCCAAGCGTAATGAAGTCTGAAAATGTTGTGTTCCACACCGGTTCTTTATGCAATCTTTCTCCAGTTTTTCTGATAGTAGGGGGATTTATGCCGGGTATTGGGACATCAGGACCCTCCCAATGAGTCGCCTGGTGGACCCTCTATGCTTTTTCCTTGCATGTTTCCCCCCCGCCCCCCACATGTCCACCTCCCTGCACTACCCCCTCCCACATCCCCGAGCTTACATAGGCATCCTCTTGCCCAGGCACTGCCTGGAAATGCCCTCGATCACCCGGGAACTTCAATTGCCTCCAATCTCCAGGTATGGTCATGACATCTGGTTTCGATTGGTGGAGACCAGTACTGATTCTCGTCATTGTGCGTCCTAGTGGCAAGGGGAAGATTCCAGGAGGCTGGAAATGCCATGCAGTAACAAGGTTAGTCCGTTTAACTTGCGTTAATCAGGGCCAGGAGGATAGCAAAGGATACGAATCAGATTTTTATCCTCACTCAATCTTCTCAACCGGTCGCCCTGTTCGACTGGCATGGCGATCCGTTAAGATCGTACCCAGGAACCAAGACCAAATTTCTGAGTTTTATTCTGATTACATAACAGACACTGGAAGCAGGAGTAGGCCATTCAGCTTTTTGAGCCTGCTCCACAATTCATTTTAATCATGCTGACCATCTAATTCAATATCCTGATCCCCCTTCCCCCTTATGCCTTGATACCTTTAGCCCCAAGTGCTACATCTAATTTCTTGAAATCAGACAACGTTTTGGTTTCAGCTACTGTCTGTGCTAATGAATTGTACATATTCACCATCCTCTGGGTGAAGAAATTTCTCCTCATCTCAGTTCTATGCAGCTTACTCCCTTATACTCAAGCTATTAGCCCTAGTTCTGGACTCCCCCGCCAATGGAAACATCCTTTCTGAATCTACCATGTCTAACCCAGTTAGAATTTTAGTTTCTATGAGATCCCCTCTCATTCTTCTAAACTCCAATGAATATTATCGTAAACAACTTAATCTCTCCTCATATGGCAGTCCTGCCAGCCCAGGAAGCAGCTTGGTAAACTTTTGCTGTACTTCCTCTGTAGCAAGGATGTTGGCATTTATTGCAAAGGGACTGAAGTATAAAAGTAGAGAAGTAATGTTGCAATTGCCAAGGGTGTTGGTGAGATTACATCTAGAGTATTGTGTCTAGTTTGGGTCTCTTTATTTGAGGAAGGACCTGGTGGCATTGGACGCAGTTCAAAGGCAGTTCACCAGATTGTTCCCAGAGACAAAAGGGTGACGTATGAGGAAAGATTAAACAGTTTGAGCTTTTACTTGCTGGAGTTTAGAAGCATGAGAGAAGATCTGATTGAGATACATAAAATTTTAAAAGTAAATGTAGACCAAATGTTTCCTCTTGTGGGGCAATCTGGAACGAGAGGTCACAGGTATAAATTGAGAGGAAGTAAATTTAAAACTGAGATGAGGAGGTACTACTTCTCACAGAGGGTGGTGAATTGTGGAACTTGCGATCCCATAGCGTGATGGAGTCTGAATTGTTAAATGGTTTCAAGAAGGAGATAGATACAAGTTTAAAAATGATAAAGCGATATGGAGAACAGGTGGGGAGGTGGATTTGAGACCAGCGAGAGATCAGCCATGACCTGGAGCAGGCTTGAAGGCCTGAATTTGCCTACTTCTGCCCTAATTCTTATGTTCCTATAATTACAGGTAGAGGCAAGATAGTCATCTAAAATTAGCTAATCTTTTCTCCATGCCTACATATCTTAATACTTTTCATCTGATTCTTCAGCAACACAATCACAATTTCTTTTCACAAGTTCGATGATTGAGAGTTTGTGGCTCAAGGCAAAAGGAAATCAATGTTATTTTGATCTTTCCCAGTGATCACAGCTTATGGTGGTGAAATAATTATGTTCTTCAATTATTAGCACAGCATCCAATTGACATATTTCATTGAATCAGTGTTATTGTGGTGCCAAAGTAAACTCCACACGTTGAGATGTTACTTTCTCAAGGGACTAAATTAACTTATATCAGAAGTTCCATTCACTTAGCAAACTGCACCAATACCTTTACATTGCTTTCATCAACCCCCACCACCCAATTACAAAATACCTCTTAATTATAATTAAGAACTACATTATAGAAAACAGTACAGTATTCACAATGTGTTTGTGCAAATAAACACATTAAAAATCAACTAAAAAGATAAACTATTGTATATTAACTGGACACACATTGTTGCCAATATTTGTTTTTAATATGTGTATTAGGAACAAACTACAAATGGATTGGACTATTCAGTAATCATTTCACCAGCAGAGGTCACCATCTACCATTTAAAAAAATACAGGTTCTTTTTGCAGATGCACAGTACAGATGAATTTTGAGGCACGTTTGGACAAATCCATCAGCACATGTTGCAGCTTATGTTGTCTGACTTTTTTTTGAGATGGAAGATAGTATGTCATAAATATCCCTAATCTCTTTCCCAGTTGCCAATAGTCTTCAAGGACTAATTTAATTACATCTGAAAGATTGGGCGGGCGAGTAGATTTATGTATTACACCAGATATGGATTTCCCATGCCATTATGCACGTGGAGTCAAAAATAAGTATACACTTCGGTGCCAAAGTTAGTGTACGAGAACTTGCAGAACGGCAGACATAGTTCTGCCTCTAGTCCAAGGCATACAATCTGTTTTTATATTTGCATTGTAAATTCCAGTGCTCACATTTTTTTAATGGAGCTGTGTAATCTTACCACACTGTAATTATACCCTCAAACCAATAATGGTTCAGAAGTTAAACAGGCTGGATGGAGGTGGAGGAAGAAGGTAGGGAAGACCCCATTCCCACCGCAATGTGGCTACATTCAAAAATCCAAGTGAATAGTCCAGTAGTGTAAAACAATTAGCACAACGTTGGAAATAGGGAATCACAAATAGTTCTGCCTTTGTCCGTAGCTGGTTGGTACAGATATCTTGTCTACTTCCTTTGTGGTGACTTGGCTGGATCGCTTATATAATGCAAAGGATGTTACATTACAGTACTTCGGCTGTGGAACTGCCTTAAATGGCTTTTACTGCTTCTTCCAAAGGATGTAGCCCTTTTTAATCAATCCTGAATTTTAAGTAGATAACTTCTGATTGAAGCGTTCTTTTCTATCATTTCAGTCTAACTCCTCCTTCCTAAACCATCTCAAGACTTCTTCTAAATTCAATGTGTGTTTTTCAGGCAAGCTATCAGTGATCGGCACATTGTTCAGATAAATGACTACGTTCAGGGACGTCTTGCAAGAGACTGTATCACACACTGGAAAGTGACACTGGCGGATAAGACTCCAAAAGGCAACTTTGCATATTGCTACAATTCCTTGAGCGTGTTGATTGACACCAGCTTTTGCGAATCCTTATCCAACTGTAGCTGCTGATAGGCATGGCTGAGATCCAATTTATTATACTTTAAACCTCCTGGTTGCTTAAGCATTGAGATCTTCAATTATGGATGGGGTGGGTACCTGTCAATCTGTACTCCTTTATTGACAGTTAATTTGTAATCCTACAAATTCTTACTGTTCAATCCAGTTTTAAAATGGGGACTATAGGTACAGCTCATTCAGAGAATTGTATGGATATTATTACCCAAATCTTCCAGTTTCTTTTGCTCTTCATCAGATGATAGAAATCAAGCTTAAGGCATGATGCAGACCTGAAAAAAAAAATTAGGCTTCACTCCCTGCTCCACATAGATTTTATCTCTAATGCCCCATATTCATCCTAATTGTCTAGGAAGATCTTGAATACTTTTACAGGTCCTGAAAACCTCCATCTCCCAGGTTTAATATTTCCAACTGGTTTAGCAGTATTTACTTTAACCAATCAGATCCCACTAAACAAGGTTTGTGACCTTGATTACCAGGAGTGGCAAGTGTCTGGTTCTGATATGTCACTGTTGCCGTGCCTAACATTTACAATGTCTCTCCAGTTTGCCTGCATAAAATGCCTGACTCACTTTGGCTTAATGGTTGGAATCCTTTTTGAAGGTAACAAAATGTTGTTCCTCTATGACTGTAGAATACTACCCTGTATCAACTTCCATCTTGCTTAGCTGGAGCTGTTTTAGGGTGAATGACTCAGATCCCTTGGCAGGCTCTTCATCCAAATTGTTTAAGGGAGTGAAACAAAGAGTTGCTGACTTTTTGCAGCCATTGTACTGGTTGATTTGCTTGGCATCATGCCTTTAAGTGACCTTTCTTCTTACACTTGAAGCACACAAAGTCCATGCATCAATAAACTTCTTGGGAGTGTTATCCCCAACATCGAAAACACACTTCAGCCCTGTTGTACCTATTCCTGGGCTATTCTGCACAATAGCCATTTCCTGCTACAAGCCATTTATCTCATTTGTAAATCTTGCAACTCTTACAACCTGCTCTGCACATTCAGTCCCCTAGGCCAGCTCCACAGATTTTTAAGGTGATTTTGGTCTCTGCCAGTAACGTATTGTTCATTATTAAATTGTTTATACTGCAGACCAGGCTGTTCCTTAACATTTCTGTTCATGCTGAGCCAAATTCCGAGTGTTCTGCCAGTCCCTTAAGTCTTGCCATGAAGACTGAGACTGTCTCCCCTGACTCACGGATTGCCATATGAAATTTGTATCCTAGCATACCACGGTGGTGGTGGTGTTGGGGGTGGGGGCATTTCAGGCAAGTGGTTAGATGCTTTTTTGACTCTGGTCGAAACGTTTTGGGGTGACCTTACCAACCTGCACCACCGGCTGATGGGCGGGATGAGCTGGTAAGATTGCAAGAGAGCCAAAACATAGGGCCCGTGCCCAATTCTCATCTCTTGCAATTGTACTGGCATTGGGTATCTGGCAGGATCAAAATATTTCGATTCTATTTCAAATCAAATTGGCCGAGGAGGGCAGCAATAGCAATGGGGGCAGGGAAAGGCGGTGGCAATTGGTCAGAGGGCAGGGGTAGCTGGGTAACTGACAGATCTCTTTGGTCTGTGCTATTGCACAGAACAGCGAGATCTGCATATGCACAATGGAATCATCTGCTGCAAATTGCTGGCTTTTGGCAAACTTAGGCCTGTCCCCTCCCCCAGCTGGTGGGAAAACTGATGTTGCTTCATTTTTTTCTCAAAGTAAACTCACCCAAAAAAAGGTATGATTCTCTCCTGTTTACATGCTCCTTTGGCACTTAGAATTTCTTTGGTAAGATCACAGCCTGTGTGTCTGGAGCATTTTCACTAAACTTCAAGTCTGTGGGCCACAAACTAAGCAAAATAACCTTTCACTTTTCTTCAGCAGTTATTGCATTCATTCCAAAGAAGCCTATGTATTGTCAGCCAAAGGGTTCAGTTTTTCCAATTATAGGCATTGTACTAAATACTACTTCTTTGTATTCTTGACACTCAAGTCTCCTCCCCTCTTGCTAGACATTGTGACCCCTTGATGTTCTGCCCCATCACCAATGTAATAGATCGAGGGCAACTCAGTGTGGCTTAAACAATAAAAGATTTTATTGCCAACAGAAGAAATATATATGTACAACAAGGTCTGACTAGATTACAAATGTGACTGCTCTGTTCAATTCCCTGGCTCCAACTGAAAGTCCCTTCTTGACCCATGGTCTGCCCTCTCCCACTGGTTGGCTCAGTTTCCCACCGGGATAATCCATAGGATCCTTGAGAAACACTTTCCTCTCAAAAAGGACCATGCTACTACACCCACCGAGTTCTAATTCACTCATAGGATTTGGGCATCTCCTGGCCAGCATTTATTACCCATCCCAATTGCCCTCAAGAAGATGGTAATGAGTTCTTCGTGAACTACTGGAGTCCCTGTAGCTTAGGTACACCCACAATACAGCTGAGGAGGTGGTTCCAGGATTCTGACTCTCAAATGAATGAACAACACTAGATTTCCAAGTCAGGATGGAGAATGGCTTGGAGGGGAACGTCCAGGTGTTCCCATGTGTCTGTTGCTCTTTACACAAAAGGAAAGCCAGGATAGTTATACATTCTTAAAACTTCATATTATTGAAAATGTTATTTTATCTTTTAGTGATTTTATCACCATTGGGGTACGTTTTCATCTTCACTACCTTGGCGGTAATCTGTCAGAGATATTATCCACTCTCTTTTCGTTCATTTATTTTAGTGAAATTTCTATGAAGGCCACATGATCCACTTCACACACTTACCACTCAAGCAGAAAAAAATTTATGCTGTAGGAATACTGAAAGATGTCAAATGCCAGAGACTGAATTTTTTCAGTTAGAAAAGAACACACTAAGAAGATCAGTAAAGTACGATGAATTATTTTCAAATGATGTGCCAGAATAAATGTCAGGTTTTATACTGAGACGGAAGAATGAAAATACAAGGAGTAATGACAAAATAAATTCCTTGGTGCCTCACCAAGTCCTTTGAAATCACAATGAAGTTATTACTGCTGTTGAGTAAAAATTTATGTTAATTGAATTTGTGTTCCAACACCAGAACAAGGTAGAAATGACAAGCTTCAAGAGATACAATGATTGAAAAGCAAAGTTTTGCTGATTTGAATTATATAGCCATCATACTTTAAAACATATTCCATTTGGTAAAGAAGAAATGATATCTTCCATATTGGCTCCATGGGCATTCTCTCATCTTGGTTCCATCACCAGTTAACTGCTTTCTTTGTCTAATTCCTACATCCATCCTAAGTGAGAGCTAAGTGGGATGAACATAAATACATTAAAAGTTCTGCAACCTATAAGTAAACCAATGTAAGCATTACTGTATTTCATTAATCCACCATATGATTAAGAATAAAGAGGCTTTTAAAAAGGAGGATGCCTGGTTTCATTCATGATTAATTACCACCCCCACCCTATCCCTCACCACTGCAGTAGCAAATTGACTGCAAACAAAATATGTTCAAGCCTGGGGGAAGCCTATGGTTCCCTGTTGCTTTCGTCTTGGCAATGCCTTGGCTACTATTGACTCACCAACCAATCGGTACTTTTATCTCCTGTAATATAAATTGTTGAGATGATTTGAAATTTGACATTGCGTTTGTCATGATGAATACAAGACAAACGTATTGAGCTATGTCTCTCTTTTCAGAAATATTAGATAGTGTAGGCCTTATTTGGGTTGCAATCGGTTAGCAATGCTCTCGCCGCTGCCAAGTCTGTGGAATTGGAATACATGTTGAGATTTATTAATTGAAGTTCATTCCAGCATGTTTTTAACTCATGGATGTACCTCTTAGCTCAGTATAATTTGGTCCAAGTATGCTATACCTACAAATCTTTGGCAATTTAACCATTCACACTCATTCACTCACTTCTTCAGACAAATTTACAGAGCCTAGATACACTTTATACAACATACCACAGTACACCTATCGGGTGTTATGAAGTTATATGCAATTTCAAGATTCATCTACAATTTGTACAATATATATTCATCATTCACACACATTTGAGATACGAGGCAGATGATAAAAGCACCGACAGTACTTAACACAGGTTGTTCTACTCTAAACTATCAGCTCCCCGTTATCAGCACAAACCTATTCAATTGACAATGTACAAGAATTGACACTGAAAAATGCACTGGCTAAACAGTATGACTTATTATCTTTTACTTCGTGTGTTATATAGTTAGCTTCTCAGCCGAGCTCATTCTTATAGGATCTTGCATATACGAGTCCACAGTTAAATCCCTACCCGAATGGACAGAAGCTTCCACCTATTTTGGAGGTGTTATTCCTCAGATACAAACATAAAGACAAAGCCATTAAAAAATGGATATTTGAGAGATGAGGTCTATTAAAAATCTCTATTGTAATGTCTCCAGAACTTTTACATATACTTAATTGGGGAACTTTCCATGAAATCCAATTATTGAAAACCTATAGGTATATACCACAGTATTTCAATGTGCATACCACAGTATTTCAATATGTGCAGCTGAATATCATGACAGCATTTCACATTCCAGCATGCTTTCCAAGCAAAAAGAATGATCTGTAAATTGCAGAAAGTTAATCCAGTCAGCTGAGTTGCAGCTCATTTTAGTGACAATGCCACCCACAGTTTTAAAGTAGTTCTTAGCCAGACTCATTGATGTGATAAGCTTTAACTTTCATAATCCAGTTTAACTAAAGTTCCCACAGCCAACTTTACTCTTGGGGCAGTATAGGTGTATGCGACTTACCATATTAGAAAAATGAACTTAAATCACATTTCAAACACAATTCACTCTTTTTAGTTTGGAAATTGAGCCTATTTTGATACATTGCACTCCAAAAAATAAAACATAGCTCGTGTTTAAATGGTATTTTGATATGCTTCACTTCTTTTGATCATAGATTTCACTGCTGACATTTTCACAATGTTGGTGCTCTAAGATTTATTATATATCCTCAAATTCTGGGCTGAAAAGGTATTTTTAATTATTGACAGAGGGAAGTAGAGCTGATTAAAATATAGTGGGTTTTGTGATGCCACAAATGACAGATGGGGAAAGGGGCTGTTTAAATTGCAGTATTTGGCTAACAAGCAACAAAATAATACAGAAACATGATTAAAATCAAGCAATAGTTTCAAACAGTTAGTGTTAGATGAATTTCATTCAAATAGCACGATTTTACCCCAGTGAAATTGTTGATCATATGTTGAATATCTCAAATGTTCAGTTAACTAAAGGACAGGCATACAAAATGGACTATTTTAAGGATCAAGGCAAAATGTTGACTCAGTCTGATGTGGTCTTTTAAAATATGGTTGGTGGCTTAACGTCAGAAAAATTGACAAACCAGATTGCTATCCAAATAATCAATGCTTCTGTTGTGTATAATCTATCAATGCAACAAGGATAAAGGATGAGGGGGAAAAATTGCACCAGATTATCACAGCAACTGATTTCTATCAAATAACTATGACTTTGTCTTTTCCGTCATCTTCTAGGGCTTAAAACAGGTGATAGTTCATTAAATATTAGACGACTCAAAGATTAACTTCTGAATTTCATTTTCATCTTAATTGTTTTCCAGGTTTCCTTTCCAAGCCACAAGGTTGATTTAGTGTATTTTGTTCAGTAAATTTTCTCCACACCTTGCCTTCACTTTGACTCGCCAGACACAGGTGAACTTGACACAGAGTCAAGGAATCCTGATGATTTTCAGGTCATTTGATTTAAAGCTTTATTGACACACAGTCTTCAGTATAAATGTTCTTTCTTGACACGTTATGATGCATCTTTCAGCTCTGGACTCTCTGTTGGCTCAGGTGGTACCTCTGTTGATGGCGTCTGAGTTCCTTCTGCTCCTTCTTTATTCAAAATAAAAGCAATGAGAAAAGTTAATAGTGCCTTTTGTCTACTAAACTGAAATTTGGATCTTAAACTAATTTGTTGTTGAACAGACTAGTGAAAACATATGTAAAAGCCACTATTTCTTTATTTCCATGTTCATTTCACATTAGTTGGTATGATGTGCAGTTTTATTTACTAAGAAATTACTACATCAATTTCACCCCATCAAATCAATAATCATTTATCCACCGAACCATCCTCTAATTTGTCAGCAAGAGCCACACTCAATCACATAAATCTTATGGGCATGAGATATGAGCATTTCTAAGATATGAACTACAGCATGTATATCATAGAAATATCACAGAAACCCTACAATACAGACAGAGGCCATTCAGCCCATCGAGACCGCACCGACCACAATCCCACCCACGCCCTACCCCCATTTCCGTACACATTTTATCCGCTAATCCCTCGAACCGACATCTCAGGACACTAAGGGGCAATTTAGCATGGCCAATCAACCTAACCCACACATCTTTGGACTGTGGGAGGAAACCGGAGCACCCAGAGGAAACCCACACAGACATGAGGAGAATGTGCAAACTCCACACAGACAGTGACCCAAGCTAGGAATCAAACCCAGATCCCTGGAGCTGTGAAGCAGCAGTGCTAACTACTGTGCTACCATGCCACCCTTACATTTATTAGACCGTAGGTTTTTAAGTTTGTAACTTTGGTAATGCCTATTTTCACTTCAATTTGCATCATTCTTTTCTTCAGATTCAGACTAGCTGGAGTTTAGTGTGGGGGTCAGTTGAGCTTAGATGTTTGGTTAGTGATGCCAACAGTGCAGGTTCAATTCCCATATTGTCTGAGCTTATTCATGAAAGCCTGCCTTCTCAATCTTGCCCAGTGTGAGGCCTTCAGGTTAAATCGCCACTTCAGAAAGGGGAGAGCAGCCAATGGTCATCTGGGACTTTGGCAACATTAGTTCAGTTATACATGCACCCGATGCTGATCAGTACCTCATCTCAAGCAATTCCAGGTTACGTGAGCCGAGACATTGGGTGTATGTAGACTATTTAACTGGAGGACAGATCTTTCATTGATCCACATGCAAATGTTAGCCCTTTCAGCAAAAATCACAGGATGGTGACCAGGAACGCTGGCTGACATTTTTCGACAGCATAAGAGCATAGCTCGAGTCAGGCTTGTTGGACCAAATAGTATTTATCATTACCAATCCAGCCATCATGAAAGCAGTCTTATAATTCAAAAAGAGAAAACAAATAAATATGAATTATAAAAAGGCCAACTGGAATAATGTGATTCTACTTGGGCTGGCATATCAATTGCCTATGACACTGACTTGAACAAATCTCTCTGAACTGTAACAGAAATTTAAGAAAGAATAAAGGATATCCATATCAGTGACGTGACACTTGAAGAAATTCCGGACATTAAGTTATTGATTTTTAAAATCTTATTTAATTCAGTCTTACCTGATTTATTAATACATGCAGACATGTAAAAAAATTGAATTAAAAAGTGAATTCATTCCACTTAATACATTGATATTCAGGGCATTCACAGACTGTTTATCTGGATTATTGACTTGTAGAATTGAAAAGTCTCTTCTGACTGCCATGCTATAAACAGTTCAACAGGGCAGATTCCCCTGAGTGTCTGTGCACACCTACTGTGATCAGCTTTAATATGCTATATAACAACATGTGATCGAGTTCAAATGAGGGGAGAGATTTTTAAAAGTTTGAAGCAGAAGGGAACTCGGGCAGAAGATTTTAACTCAAAGCATTACACTGTGCAATACATTATCAGGAAAGGCCACTGAAGCAAAGAGGAGTTCAAAAACAGTTAGAGATCAAGGGATATGATGAAAAATTGGGTAGATAAATTGGATAATCTTAACAAGTCAGGCAAATTGACTTTCCTGTTCTAAATTCTGTTTCATTAAATTGATGACCACCATTTTGCATAAAAGCAACATATTTTTAAAGTTGTGAAACTGCATTTAAGCCATTCATTTTAAGATAATCATGTGCAGAATATTACAATGAGCTAACAGACAAAATGAAACTTTTCATACTATGGTAACAAAGACTAAAAGTTAACTTATCTGGGGGCAGTAGTTTAAAAAAATACAATTGCTGAAGGAAAGCAAAAATTTATTAAGGTACTCAACTCAGTGACCGCTGCACGTTGTGGGCAGAAATCTACTGAGGACAGAAACACACTGCCATAATGCTGCCTTAATTCTTCTGTGCAGAATAGCTAGCTAACCAGAAGGCACCTATCCTTCATGAAACTATACACTGCAAAGTCAGTACTATTAGAGAGGGGGGGGGGGGGGGGGACAAAAATTAGAATACTGTAGAAGTAATAATACGATCTTCAAATCGCTTGTGTACAACATAACTAAAGATAAGGTACTTAGAAAACAAACAGTTCATTTTTAAAATAGGAATTTAATGTCTTGGAAGGAAAAACCAATTCACATGAGCAAACTTAGTTTGCTGCTCTTTGATCCGGAATAGTGACTTGTAAAACTATTGCTTCAGATGATGAAACCACTCAGTTCAAACAATGGAATTTTCATTTGAACTGGTAATTTATTAGGTAATAAATATCACAATATAAAGTAGTAATTACAAAAATAGCTTAAGCATATGTAAAATATATTTATCCGTGCCCATAGTTACACAAATTCCCCTCAAAAGCCACACACAATGACTGGACAGAAAGTAGACCATACCTGCATTAATAGAAAGTTCTGCCAATTTCATGGGAAGTTCTGATGGACTGACTCCAGCAGGCGAGCCTAGGATATCAGGCAAAGCATTTCTTCGGCCCGTCCGTCCTGACGTAGCGAAGTCCAGCACAGGCTCCACCTCAGTCATTGCAACAATTTGTCTTTATGTCACCTGAAGGTATATGAGAGTAATAAGTCCTTCTTATTTATTTAGGATCTTCAATATCATAAGACATTTCAAAGCATTTCGTAGAAGAAAAAAATAACCAAAGGCTGAGATGTGATGGTAGAATTACAAAAGAAAAATCAGAAATAAGCTTTTAGGAGACTTCTGAAGGTAGGGAAAGTAGTAATGGAACTGATTATTGCTGAAGACTGCCAAGGTGATTCAGAGAGAAAGAAAATAAAAGAGACAGAATCAGGGGAGGTGGAGGCACATACTGAAACAGGATTGGATCATAAATCTAGGCCTAATACTGTTCAACAGCCACAGGATATTAGATGCACCATCTATTCAACAAATACAACTGATTCACATTGAATCCACAGCCCCAGTATTCGCAGCAGCAAAATTATATTCAGCTGCAATCTATAATCTTATGATCTGGCATAACCTTTACTCTGTTATTAACTAGATCAACCCTAGTTTAATGAGTATAAGACAGCAGTAGTTCTAGGAATATCTAAAAACAGGCATGATTTAATACCCAATTCTCCCCAGCAGTAACTTTAAAAGGTGGGGCCATTTAATCAGCTATAAGTAGAAAAAACGGAAGGGTCCCCATCCTGCACGCACTGCCCTATTAACTACAGGGTGGTACAGCCTTCCCACCCAGCCACTAATTGGGGCTCTTAAAGTGAATGGTACCAATCGTATTACAGTAGGAAATTGAGTATTTATGTGCATATAGCACTTTCTGATATTAGAAGGAATTTTTACAGGTTATAAATTTTACAAACAAAATCTCATTTACAGACAAATTGGATCACTTCCATGGTTTCTTTCAGTCCAAGTTACAGCTTAGAGTAAAAGGGCACTCATGCAAATTATATCTATTTTTAGTCCAGGTTTTGAAAATCTGGATGACACTGCAGTCTTGCACCATTAGCATACAAGGTAATTAATAGAAGCTATCATTGATGGCTGTTAACCATTTAGAAGTACGATGCTTAAAGAAGGCATATGGTGATCATAATTGACGGCTAGATTTAAAATAATCAATTGTACAACACAAATTTGCTGGTTACGATGTAAAACATCATCATCTATGTCAGCAAGAATCTGCCTTGTTATTTTTAATTTGCTTTGGTGGACTCTTTAGCATTCTGCAAGAATTTGTTAAAGAATCTAATGCAAATTGATGTAAGCCTCCAATTTTATAGGCAGATACTCATCATTCAGTGGAATAGATTTTACGGTTTTAAGTGTCACTATGCAGGCTCTCCAAGAACATGCAGGCCATTTTCTCATATAAACATTAAAATAATAAGGCATCTTTTAAATGAGTCTATCCTCAGGTGGGCATAAAATATCTCAATCATGTTGCAGAGTTCTCCCAGTTTTTGGCTGAAGGTTTAACTCTCAAAGTCCAGAAATATAGGTCATTTTGTCATTCATCTTATTATGGGACCTTGCTGTGTGAAAATAATTGCCTTATTTGCCCACGTTGCAAGCAACTCAACTTCTAAGTATTTCAATGCTATGAAGTGCTTTGGGACAAATAAACCATGATGTGAAAGATGTTATATTTAATTTAAACTTGACACAAATCGAGTGTCATTAACAAGGTGCAAGATTGCCATTGTTTTCATATTTAAACTGAATTTGTTCAGCAAATACAAGACATTTAGAATTTGTATCATAACTAGATTGCACCAACGGTTGTTGAATTATTAATTCTGAAACATATTGAAAATGAGTAATGATATACTTTTCCCATTTCAAATCACCCAGTTACATGCACCAAGTCATTCAGTAATGATTAAAAATCTTCACAAAAATTTATCCATCGAGATGAATGAATTTTAAAGGCAGTCGATGTTCCCAAAATTGAATTGTTTTAAACCTATCAAGTAATCCAGTTGCTATCCAGTAGATAGAATATAGTCAGATCTTTTATGGCGTTGCGAATTATACTTGTAGCAGTGTTATGTCATTTAACACAACAAATATTAATTTGCTCAGGTACATAGAACCACAGAAAAGTTAAAGCACAGGAGGTCATTCAGCCCATCTTGTTCATGCCAGCCCAAGAATACCCAAGTGCCCTTTCTAATTCCACATTTCTGCACCCAGCCCATAGCCTTGCAGCTTACAGCATTTAAAGGTGCATATCCATGTATTTTAAAAACAGTTTAGAGTCTCTGCCTCCACCACCAACTCGGGCAGTGAATTCCAGACATCCACCACCCTCTGCATAAAAAAGTTCTTCCTCATGTACCCTCTACACCAACTGCCACTTATCTTGAATTTATGTCCTCCGGTTCTAGAATTCTCTATCAAGGGAAACAATTTCATCCCATCCACTCTCTCTCTCACCTAAATTTTGTACACCTCTATCAAGTTACCCTCAGCTTTCTTTGTTCCAAGGAAAATAGCCCCAACTGTTCTATCTCTCCATCACAGCTGTTCTTTTCTAGCCCTGGCGTCAGATATATGCTGACTCTGTATTACAAATCAGGAGATGCAGTTGTTCCTTGCAAGTCCATGTAATCTATTCTAATTGCTGGACATGCAGAAATGAATTAAGATCTTATCTGCTGCTAAAGAGATGTTCTTTGATAAGTAAATGCAACTATAAGTTAGATTCAAAAGGAACAGATTAGGCTAGTCAGGGGTCCTTTGCAGGAGAAAAAAATACATATACGTTTTGTAGCAATATACACACAAATACATTTCTGGTCCATGTCAAATGTTCTGAATTAATTTCTGGCCATTTGTCAATGTTGTGATTTTCTGGTTATCATGGTAACTGGCAAAATGTACTACAGAATGTAACCATAAGAAATAAGAACAGGAGTAGGTCATTTGGCCCCTCAAGCCTGCTCCGCCGTTCAATCGGATCATGGCTGATCTGACATTACTCGTTCCATTAAGTGACACGGTGGTTAGCACTGCTGCCTCACAGCACCAGGGACTCGGGTTCAATTTCTGGTTTGAGTCAATGTCTGTGTGGAGTCTGTACATTCTCCCAGTGTTTGTGTGGTTTTTTTTCTGGATAATCCAGTTCCTTCCACAGTCCAAAAGATGTGCAGGTTAGTTGCATTTGCCGTGCTAAATTCTCTGTTACCTGAACAGGCACCAGAATGTGGCAACTAGGGGATTTCCACAGTAACTTCTTTGCAGTGTTAATGTAAGCCTATCTGCAACACTAATAAATAAACCTTCTGCCCTTTCATCTTTAACCTTTGTATAAATAGCATGCATTGTGGGTTAATGTGTGAATTGCATTTATTACTTTGCTGATCTCATGTGTGTGCCATTACATTTCAGAAAATTACAAGAATCAGCTCTGAATCCTCCACAGCCTTTCCACTCCCAATGCTGGTGTTTTTCCTGCACCTTTCTCACATCCATGCAGAGCTACAGCCTTCTTTCCAGCCAGCTGACTGTGAGGTCAGAAATGTGACTGATTGAGTGAATTGATGCTGGTAGCAGCCTCGTTAGATGTTAGTTTATAGGAGCATTAGAAATGTCCAAGAACTGTGGGAGACATGGGTTCCAGGAAAATGAAGCATGTAATTTTTTCCAAGAAACAGGAGCACAAATCAATGGCACAAAATATTTCCATTAGTAACCGAAAACACACATTTAATGACGCTGAATTTGTAACACTCACTACCTTCAGATGGAATATGCTACAGTCAATCTTACAAACATTGCAACTATACATCCCACACTTTCATTCAAAAAAATGAGAGCAGACGTCATGTCTCTTCAGATAGCATACCCAAATGGGTATTGACGTGCTCTGCCCAGACATGGAGTTCCATGCTAATCTCACCCTGTTGGCACAAATCATTGTTAGTGGTGCATTCATTCAGCTTGCAAGGCTCTTTCAGAAAAGCTTGTTCTTTGTCTACCTGATTTCTTTTACCATCAATTTATCTCATCAGCATCAGACTTTCTAAATTCTGATTTCATATTAAATGTCCAAGAAATTCTAACCATCTCTTCCTGATCTTGGTCCGCAGAGTTAAGCCTCAGATTTTATCAGCACCTCTTCATTGGTAATGTGATCTGACCAATATGTGTTCATTATTTACCATAACTTTGCAGCCCGAATTCTTCTCTGTATTGCTTCACCGAACATCCAACTCTCACTTCTGCATGTCAAAACTGGTGCGATTTTCAGTTTTGTTTTCATGGCTAATCTTGAATCAATCACCATTTCTTTCATTCTTTGAAATTCATCTTTGGTCATTCCAATCCCTTGGTCTTATTTCTTAGTCTCACGTTCTGTCCAATAGAAATGTAAAACTAGCAGCAGGAGGCGGCCTTTCGGCTCTCCTCCACCATTCATTTTGATCTTGGCTGATTATCGATTGTTAATGTACTAAACATACGTAGGTTAAAAAAATGCATCTACCCGTTTCTAATTCTTCATTCTGATCTTATAGTGAAGTATGATTTTCTTTTTGAACACAACTAGACATTTTGTTTTCTTACAATTTAGGATCGTACAATCCTGGCAGTGCAGATGGTGATTATTTGGCCCATTGAGCCTGCACCGACAACAATCCCACCCAGGCATTAACTCCATAAATTTACCCCACAAATCTTCCTGACACTAAGGGGCAATTTGGCACGGCCAACCTAACCCAGACTGTGGGAGAACCCACACAGACAGTCTCCTAAGGCCAGGACTGAACCCAGGTTCCTGGCGCAGTGAGGCAGCAGGGCTAACCACTTTGCCACGTGCTCAGCCCTTTCTTCCCCCCTCACTTCCACTCAGCAAAAAGAACAGTGTCATTAGTGTATCTTATATTAAGGATGTAACTTCCAACTAATAATCCAGCAAGCTCTTTAATCATGCTTGGAATATTTTCATTATACAAATGGAATAAATGTGGAAGAAACAAACCTGTCTGACCCTCTCTTAAATTTCGCACTGTCCATCACCAAGAGTGGCTCAGCAGTGCCACTTCTGACTGAACTGGCTAATTCCTAATAGATATTGCTGCTAGACTGAGGAACCAACAAGAGAGAGAAAAAAAAACACAATCTCATCCTCATCATTCTACCCATCATAGATGCATCTGTCCATGACAGAGTCAGTGGAAGTGACCACCACATAGTCCCATCTTCATCCTGAGGAAAGCCTCCATCATGTCTTGCACTATCGTGCTAAACATGGTAGACTGCAAACAGATCTAGCAACTCAAAACTGGGCACCCATAGGACACACTGTGGGCCATCAGCAAAATTTTAAACAACCACAATCTGTAATCTCCCATTCTATCATTGCCACCAAGCAAGCGCATCAACCCTGGCTCAAAGAATGCAAGACAGCATACTGGAGCAACACCAGACATGCCTAATAATAAGGTGAAGCTACAACATAGCATATTTTTGTGATGCTGCAAAATCTGAACAGTCTTATGATTCATAAAAAAAGTCCTTGTACTATCAGAGATGCCGTCTGTTTGCCTAATATCAAAAGCATGCTGCCATTAACAGAAGCATCATTCTTGCTACAGATGGCATGCAATCAAAATAATAATGCCATTCATTTTTTGATGCTTAGATGCATGAGAGATGGCCAAAATGGAATGAAGGGGAATGGCTTCTGCATGATAAAATAGATACAGAATAATGAGTGATCACAAGACAAGCTCAAATCAATCCTTGTCACAGTGCACTGAAGCTCCATGATCCAATATCATCGGAGTCACAATCGAGAGTTGTTTTTACATCCTTCTGCAAAATGGGGTTCAGCTACATACAAGATTGCAAAATGTACACCAACTATGGCTCAATTATAATCAAAGAAATGCCGAATCATTAGTTATGTTTCCAATCAACAAAGCCTTGTGATGTTCCCACAAACTTAGGTTATAAAAATCAGTCAAAATTTTTTTTTGCTTTAACATTCACTGCCATACAGAGATACATACAACTAAAAACTCAAGGCTGGGAGGGGATTATTTGAGTCAGTACGTCGGATAAATAAGCAACTCAGGACAAAAGAACACTTCAATATTAGCATTTGAAAATGGATGTAAATTGCAAACTTGGAGCAGAAATCTCAATATATTTTGATAGCTTTTTCAGTTTGCCCAATGAGAAGATGATAAGCAAAGTTGTACATCATCCCGGGGGGGATAGCTCCTGTCGTTACCAATATCAAAGTGTTCAGTAAGTAAAAATTATTCGAATAGCAAGATTTGAATGCTTAACTGTTTGCCACTATTTCTTACCATAGCTACATTTATATACAATATATATTCACCACGCTACACAGATGCAAATAGTCACACCAGGGCACAGACAAACAAAGACAAATACAGATAATGCAGAAATGCTTGAGGGATAATTTTACAAGCTTGAGTTCCTGTTTATCCTGCTTGGGGTATTGTCTATGAGCAATGCAAAGTGAAAATCTGGACACACGCGGCCCACAGTTTACCAAACATTGAAAAGGGTGGTTGGCAAATTGTGAATAGCAAATATCAAAGTCTTGAATGTGGATGAGTATCTCTCCTGAGGCACTGACCTGTAAAATGACTCCTTAAACTTGTATTTATATTTGAGATTTTGAAGCCTTGCGTCTGACAGAAAATAAAGCTACAGCTCTCTGAAAATGATGGCATTTAACTCACTGCCCCATTCCCACCATCACTATATCAGGCAGCTAAGAGAGCCCATCTGTCTGGCAGTGTGTGATTTTAAAATGTACAAATCAGAATCCTTGATGTTATCCAAGATGTGACCACAGATCTTGAGTATCAGCACTAAAGTTGGTCTACGCATAAGCTGTGAGAAGACCTAGACAACAATGACTGATGGCAACAAGGCCCTCATATCACTGTTGGGTAATACTGCATCAGGAATGTCGACCAATTCCTCTACCTAGGGAGCAATATTGTCCTTATACGCACAAGAATGGGCAAAACAATTTCAAGGTCTTCCAGCAATTTCATACGGTCTGGGTATCCAACACAATACAACCATGATCTGTGACTTCATGTCTGCAGTAGCGCCAACTTTAGTCAATGCCAGTAACACACGGAAGAGAATGCAAAGGTGTCACATAAGTTGCCTATGTAAGATCCTGGCAATACATGGAGAAATAACATCACCATGAAAAAGTGCTATAGAGAACTGGCGAGGAGCACCTGCAGGACATCATGGCGAGAGGACAGATATTTCAACTTCTGGACGTACAGGCAGTAAAATGGACATCAAATGGAAAAAGAAGATGGAGACAGCCAAAGAAGACTTGAAGTACAGTTAAGAAGCAAGATACCACCTGAGCTAAAACAAAATAAATTGCAACAGACTGGGGCTGGTATTTCTGTAAGTCATTTCCTCTTCTCCCAAAACCCACCTTATGTTATGGTCAAGACTACTGCATTTGTTTACCCCACCTCCATCATGTTTTACATGGATAAACATTAATTTTTGTCCTGTGAAGCAAAAGTTAGAGTATGGAACGTTTCAACAGAAAAATAGATTGAATTTGGATATATGCTCAACATGAAACAAAATCAGAAAATGCTGGAAAATCCCACCAAGTCTGACCGCAATGATGGAGAGGGGTTAGAGGTAATATTTCAAATTTGGATGTCAGTATCTGGGGGAGGGCTCTGACGAAAGGTCATCCAAATTTGAAACATCTGCTCTATTCTCCCCACAGTTGCTATCAGACCTGAGATTTTCCAGGATCCACAGTATTTTGCTTTTACATATGCTCAAAATGTTGTTTTTAATGCAAATCGTTTAGGTTAACAGTCAAATCCCATTAAGTGCAGAACCACCTAAGTTTGAATAAGATCAGTAAGTCATGAGAAATAGAAAAAAAAACTGCAAATTCTGCATAGCTGGAGGTAAAGAAACAAAATGTTAGAAACATATGGTAGTTCCTTCAGCGCCTGGAAGCAGAAAGATAGATCAATCTTTTCAGTGTAGAACCTGCCAGCTTTTATAATGGAAGCTATCTTTTCAGTGTAAGAATGATAGATTTGCAACAGAAAGCAGGAAGGTAGTGTTGGGTGACACCCAGCTTGAGGTTTAAAAACCTGATTGCAGAAGATGCCTGGTGATTCACAAGATTGATTATAATTTAAACTATCATCATGTGGTAACAAAAAAACTGAACATCAGATAATGAGAGAAAGTGCTGGGTCAAAACAGAACTTAGAATCTAAATAACGATAATATTAAAAAGACATTAGATTAACATGTGATAGTATCCACAAGACAACACCAGTTTATTATTCTGGTTCTGAAAAGAGAGCTCACTAAAGTACAATGACATATTGTTCCCTACAATCTGATGAAGAATTTAATACTTGTATGCAAAAAAATTGGGTGCACAAATCATTATTTGTTTCTATGCTACATAAGACTATAAGACATAGGAGCAGAATTAGGCCACTCGGCCCATCGAGTCTGCTCCACTATTCGATCACGGCTCATAGTTTTCTCATCCTCATTCTACTGCCTTTTCCCCCACAACCTCTAATCCCCTTATTAACTAAGGCCAAGATAGATAGGTTCTTGAAGACACTCAATGACCTGGCCTCCACAGCTTTCTGTGGCAAAGAGTTCTACAGATTTACCACTGTGTGGCTGAAGAAATTCCTCTTCATCTCTGTTTTAAAGAATCGTCCCTTTAGTCTGCGATTGTGCCCTCTGCTTCTAGTTTTTTCTACTAAGGGAAACATCCTCTCCATGTCCACTCTATCCAGGCCTCGCAGTATCCTGTAAGTTTCAATTAGAACCCCCTTCATCCTTCTAAACTTCAATGACTACAGATCCAGAGTTCCTCATATGACGAGCTCTTCATTCCAGGGATCATTCTTGTGAACCTCCTCTGGACTCTTTCCAAGGCCAGCACATCCTTCCTGAGGTATGCGGCCCAAAAGTGCTCACTATACTCCAAATGGGTTCTGACCAGAGCCTTACACGGCCTCAGAACTACATCTCTGCTCTTGTATTCTAGCCCTCTCGACATAAATGCTAACGGTGCATTTGCCTTCCTAATTGCCTACTGAACCTGCACGCTAACCTTAAGGTAACAGAATATTGACCTTGTCATATTTTATGTCAGTTTAAACATTAAAAGATGTACTGGTACAAAAACAAAATACTGAGGATGCTGAAAATCTGAAATAAAAACAGAGATTGCTGCAATTACTCAGCAGGTCTGGCAGCATCTGTGGAGAGAGAAACAGACTTAGATCCATGACCTTCTGATGAAAAAAGTGAGTGACCTAGACATTCTATATACTGATGGACCTGCTGAGGTTGCCAGCATTTTCTGTTTTTAATCAGGTTAATCAGGCTATTTCCCCGGGTTGAAATGGTCGCTGCAAGAGGACACAGATTTAAAGGTGCAGGGAAGCAAGTACAGAGGTGATGTTAGGGGTAAGTTTTTCACTCAGAGGGTGGTGAGTGAATGGAATCAGCTGCCGTCAGTGGCGGAGGAGGTGAACTCGCTGGGGTCTTTTAAAAGACTTCTGGATGAGTATATGGGATTTAATGGGATTGGGGGTTATAGATAGGTCTATGGATTGGTAGGTATTGATGTGATCGGCGCAACTTGTGGGCCGAAGGGCCTGTTTGTGCTGTAGTGTTCTATGTTCTGGTGTTGATGTGGTATCAGTCTCTTCTTGACAACTTAAAAATGTGTTTCACAATTGCGAAACTTTCACCTTCTGTCCAGACATCATGAGGAACCCTCAGAATGAGGATCCTGCTGGGAAGTCAGAGAAACCAACGTTTTTTTTTTAAATCAGTATTTGACATTACAATTAATGAAAACACAATTCTTTGACCCATAAAAAGTCCCTGTGAAAGAAACTATGCTGTAGGAAAGCTCATTGGATTATTAAAGGTTGCGGGCAACATACAAATTTAAGGTCAACCCCTCCATTGTTGAATGGAAGGAGGCAAGGGGAAGAAAATAGCTCTCTGGCCCAGGGAACCACTTGTACAATGAAGAGCTTCCCACAGCAGGATGTGTATGTGCGACTTTGCTTCCCCTCATAAAACGTTCCAAGTCTTAGCTTTACTGACAGATTGCTTGCTGAAGAGGCAAAGCAGGTCAAACCAAAATGTACAATCTGCATAAGCTTTCAAAACCCAAGCTTCCTGTCATCTAAGCAAGCACCAATCTTATTTCTTGTTTTCCCTTTTCAGCCATGACACTGTGCTATACCATAGTATTAGGTCCTTCACAAACATTTCAGAATGTAAGTCTGAAGATAGGATCACTGGAGGATGCATCAATTGCAGTTTATGTCACATACTTGCCAGCAACTAGCTCAGAGGCTATAATTAGCATAGGCCTGGGAGCAAGGAGACTGCTCAGATTCTTGGTTAAAAAAAATGTATGCTATGGGAAAAATTCAAACAGTAGGAAACATCGAACGAGACAGAAAAGCAGGAATGTATGACTTAAAGACTGGAAATTGCTGATGCAAATTGTTCAGTGGTAAAAGATTTGAATAGCAGAAGACAATTCCCAATTGCAAATTAAGTTGGGGGGGGGGGGGGGGGAAGAGAAGAAGAGTATGCAAGAGCAGTGCTAAAAACAAATCATCCAGGAAGCATATTCAAACATACAGTATAAACTGTTTAAAACTGCGTCACTAAAGAGAAGGCACTGACACATTAAAAAGGGACACCAATAGTACCAAGATTAATCTAAAATTAATGGCTTCCTGGACTGAATAGTATTTGCTACTCTCCTGAAACAAGCAGTGTGTTCTGTAATACCAAAGATATTCATGTAAACTCATTACAATTTTTCCATATCATGTCTTCAAGTGTGCTATTTATAAAAAATAAAGATTTTTTTAAACAGCTTTCCTCGTGAAACCTTCTTATTTTTAAAGTGCCAAATTGATTAAAAAGACTAGTTTCCTCCTGAATGAAAAGACCCTCCGAAATTCGCTGTTGTTTTGAGCGTACACATGCCTAAAGTCATTAATGCAACACACACACACCCCTCAACCCAATTTTCAGCAAAAAACATTTTATATTTAGAAAGCATCTTGTATGTAGACAAAGCACTTCAGAGCCAAACCAAAAAAAAACAATGGACAGTGATCCAAAAGGAGAAACTAGGAAAGGTGAGTTGTAGGAAAGATTATAAAGGGTTGAGGGAGAGATATGGATCAGAACTCAGCTTGGGATCAAATAGGACATCAGGATTGCTAACAGTCTGACTTAGCTGGACAGAATTGTGGCTCTTGCAAAACTAAATGTTGAACTAGCAGTCTGACTGCAGAGCCAGTGGAAGGTTGAGCTGGGTGTCAGTGTACAGATGGAAGCTAATCCCATGCCAGTAGACAGTGCCACTACTGGTAACAAATGGAACAAGGATGTTATTAGAGTTTCAAGGAGAGATTTTCTTGGTAAATTCTGAAGTTAAATGATAGGAGAGCTGGGGGAAGAGGCCATTGCTGGTGTTGATGTTGCTACTATTAAATAGGCAGCAGAAGAGCAGTGTTGGTTGAATGTCAAAAGCTTTCGGAGATCAAGGAGGGATCATGCACCATGTTGACAGCCATAGGGAACATCATTAGTGACTTTGGTTAAGACCATTACAGTGTTGTGGGAGGGGCAGAAACCTGACTGGAGAGATTTGTACAGATTCAGAAGGCATCAACAATTTCAAACTCGGGGGGGAAAGGGAGTTTGTGGAAGGGATAGTAACTTGCAAGGATGGAGGGATGCAGGGTGAGTTTAGTGCCCATGAAGAGGTAACTATTCAGAAAATGAAGGCTGAAATGTTAAATTTGTTCTTTTAAAAAAAAGGGTACATGGGTATGTACGATTATGGAGACGATTGCCCAAGCTGTTAGACCTGTGCCAGCTCTGTAAAAGAACTTTACACCTGCACCCCAGAAAGTTCATTCAAGTACATATTCAATTGCTTTGTAAAAGTTCCAATCAAATCCAATTCCACAAAACTGTACTCTTTAATTAAGTATGACAGTGTAAAGGGCTATGCCAGCAGTTCCTTGAAGACCAAAGTTACACTCCTCCTGAAAAGAAAGATCACAGCTGTCCTTCCAGAAATGTCTCCATGATAAATGCAGATTCTTCAACTATTTTCAATTAAAAAGAAAGACTAGTACGAGTTTAAAGTTTATTAATATCACAAGTAGGCTTACATGAACATTGTAATGAAGTTACTGTGAAAATCCTCCAGTTGCCACAATCCAGCACCTGTTCAGGTACTGTGAGGAAGAATTTAGCATGGCCAGTGCATCCAACCAGCATATCTTTCAGACTGAGGGGAAGCTGGAGGACCCAGAGGAAACCTATGCAGACATGGTGAGATCGTGCAGAGTCCGCACAGACAGTGACCCAAGCCAGGAATCGAACCCGAATCCCTGGTGCTGAGAAGCAGCAGTGCTAACCACTGTACCACCGTCACATGGTGATCCCCATAAACGTATTGGCTAAATATTCTTACTATTTGGCATTTTTAAGTTTTGTTAATGCTTCTTCCATTTCAGCAAACTTCTAATTAAATGCCTTTTCATAACAATTTTCCACAAATTTCATGTTCATACAAGTCTAAATGTTCCCCACTGATATTTTTCTGTTTCTTAAAAAAGAATTTAATCACAATAAAACTTGACTCTGAAGGACCTTTGATAGTCTTTGCAGTGTCTTTATGCCTACAATTTGTCAATAAGATTTTCCCATCCTGCGGCAGTGAATGGAGACTAGGCTGGGTGCCAAATTCTTTGACCTCGCTGCAGTGGGATGGTGATGTGAACAGCCAGTAAGATTGCACCCAAAGAGTGTCAGATAATATCTCCATCTTAGTTGCTAAGATATTTTGATATAATTGGCACTGACAAGAAAAGAAAAACTTCAGTGACACTTTACACCTCAAGTCCATCAACGTTCTGTTCATTATCATTGCATATTGTCAGTGTTGCTTGCCTTTGACTCTGTTATAAACAGCTCTCAAGACAAAAAAAACACATGGGCCTTTCTCGACCCTCCTGACAGAGAAACCTTCTAGTTTGACAATGCTGGGTTCCCCAGCAGCACAGCTGGCAAGCAATGCAAATGCCCATTGTCTTTGACAGAACTGGAAGACCCCAGTGGTGGCCAATTGCCAGCCACCGAAAATCCCACTCTCTCATTGTGGTGTGTCTGGAAAATCATGGCCATTGTATTGATAGCACAAGGAAATGATCTTGAAGGATAAAGCATCAGACAAGTAAGATGCGTTTGGATCTGATAGGGTAACCACAGCCCTGCCACATCATTTAACAATTCATGTTGTCAGATGGACAAAATTGCTTTTTAACTCAGCACCCTCCATCAAATACTCTTGTTATTTGCTTTCTACGTCTGTTTATTGCTCAATACAGGCCTGGTTAAGTATTGCATTAGGCGGACCCTGATTGACAAATCCTCCTCCCTCTGTATTCAACTGTTGGCACCAAATGTGACAAATGTGCAGTCAACAGTTGAAAATAACGTCTGTTATGCTTATCAACTTATGGACTCAGAAGAACTGTAAATTTTAAATGGCACAACTTAAGTATCCCCACATTCCATTATTTATAACTGACTGTGGCTTGTGATTTTTGATCACATCGTCATTCTTTGAAACACTTCATAAATTTCAGTATTTCTGTCTGTGGAGTTCCAGTATTTCCAGCTGGGCTGGTGCTACATGAGCCTTAAGGTACTCTTGTCTGCAATGAAATTAGCAGTTAAGATATTATTTTCTTCACATATTTTATGCCTCCTCCACCACCTTAATTAAACATTTGAGAATTCATGGTTTTCCAATTTTCTCTTTTAAGCTCATCAGCTTTTTTTTTTTACACACCTCAGTTGGATCACTAAAAAAACAAATATAATGCAGCCTCCATTAAAACTGCGGATGTGTTGGAACCTCTGACACAAACATGCTGATATTTCTCCAAATTGCGATGATGGCATTCTCTCGATTATGGTCATTACAACGACTATAGAATGGCACATACATTTTCTGTTATAGCATTTAAATTGGAGGAATAAGTAGTCATGTTATTTTAATTATATAATCTCTCTGGTTTATTTACTGCTCATATACAAGGAACCAGTTGCTCATGAGGGATTTGGTAAACACATTGTGGGTTCATTCATTGAGACTAAGCACACGAGAACAGCAATACATGGGTATAAAACTTGAAGACATCAGGGTTTTGTGTGCCCTGCTCAGCAAAAATGAAAAAAAATCTGGATCACATGACATTGCGCTCTGATGACACCCCTGCTGATATCCCTTCAAGGCATAATTACAGCATAAGCAATTATTCAAAGCTGACTACAACTTCAACTCTATTGCACTAATAGCAGCATTGAGAGGGCATGATGAGGTGTAGAATTGATGGGCTAGTCTGAAAAGTAACAATGAAAATGCCTACAAGAGTCCCTGCAATGCCACAAATTTTTGATTGTCATTGGTCCTGCCATACGCAAATAACATTATTAAAAATTCGACTGATTGCTTCCAAATGTACAGTTTTATTATAGCAAGACTTTTACAATTCAACTGTGTGTCAGTCATTTAATGTAGAAGAAAACTACAAATGCATGGCAACATCTGACCAAGAGAAAACTTTGAAATTTATAGTATAAAGTCTCACAATACCAGGTTAAAGTCCAACAGGTTTATTTATTATCACGAGCTTTCAGAGCACTGCTCCTTCATCAGATGAGTTGTCCCCACTCACCTGATAAAGCAGCAGCACTCAAAGCTCATGATACAAAATAAAAATGTTGGCCTTTAACCTGGTGTGCCCACCCCAGTCCAACACCGGCATCTCTACATCTTTGAAATTTATGCCTTTAGGATTTTAAAGATTTCATAAATGTTATAATAGTTCAAAATTTCCACAATCACAAAAAAATTAACACCATTTGTAAATTGTTCTAAAACATTGATTCCAAAGCTACATTCAATATCTCATTTGGAGATGTATAATTTAAAATGATCATGGGACGATGCATTCTCCTTACTGTTTTGTTTGTTTCAAAGTACAAATAAAACAGAGTTGTTTGAATCTGTATGTTTCGGATTGAATGCAAGCCTTACCATAAGGCTAGTTTCCTATCTCCTTTTCTTTGGAATACCAGGGACCAAATTGATAGCCATCATGAGCAAGTGTATTTCCCAACTATGAAATCAGAGGTATCAAGATACCAGAGTCACAGTTTTACACAGTTTGTGATTAAGATCAGAAATAGGTCAGAAGCAAACCAACAGCTATATATATATACACTATGAAAGGTCTGACACTGGGAAGTTCTGAAGAATAAAAGGGACCTTGGCTTGTTTGTCCACATCTCTGGTGGCAGAAAGGCAGATTAATAGGGTCGTGAAACAGACATATGGCACACTTGCCTTTATCAATCAGGGTATAGAATACAAAAGCAGAGAGGTCATGATGGAGTTGTATAGAACTTTGGTGATTAATTTGAGACATCTGCAATAGCCCAAGCTCGACCTGGTCATCTTTGCAACTTGTGCAAAACTGATGATTCGATTTTATTTTTACAGTCAGCCTGTGTCATTAATTGCTGTCCACTCTGAAAATATGTACACAAAAATATGAACTTTGTCATTTTTCATCCACATTTATGCATAGCATTTTGACTGTTTGCTTACTGATTACAAAATAATAACCTCATGTAAAATTAAAGTATGCTAGACTCCAAACTGAGCGCCAAGCTGAAATCTTCCCGTAGGCCAAAATTCATGCAGGGGCTTTGTCTAAACAGTAAATTTCAGCTAGACTCAGCTGGACTATTTGAGGAGGAAGAGAAAATTAATGAAGCTTAATTAATGTTCATGACTCAAATAGGAATTGCTGGTGGTATCCGTGGAGATGCCTACAGGCTGGGCTTCCAGCAAAAACATCATGCCTTATTCAAATAAATGGAATATCTCAGCACCCTGTACAATTGAGCTTTTAAAAAAAAATCAACCAAAGATCACAGAATCAAAATTCAGGACAGCAAATCTAAAAGTTGTAAAGTGCCCTTTGGATGGCTTTTATCATCAGCACATATCCAGCACTCTTCTGGTTTTCTGGTCCTTCAGCCCCAATCACCACAGCATGGCAGACATAACTAATGTAATGTAACCTTACTCAGTCTTTCATATTTTATTAATATCTGTGCTTGTGACAGACACTTTGAAATTAGAAGTTACACCCAGTTTCATTCTGTGGATTCAAAGAAGTATGCAGCAACAGCTAACGGTTAGCTTTAGTACGTAATGGAGAACATGCCACTGTCTACATCAATGGGATGAAGTAGAAATGGTCGAGTGTTTAAGATTTTAGATGTCCAGATCACCAACATGTCCTGGTCCCCCGATGCCAACGCTATAGTTAAGAATGTCTACTTTCTCAGAAAACTAAGGAAATTTGGCATGTCAGTTACGACTCTCACCAACTCTTATAGATGCACTACAGAAAGCATTCTTTCTGGTTGTATCACAGCTTGGTATGGCTCCTGCTCTGCCCAAGATTGCAAGAAACTACAAAAGATCGTGAATGTAGCCCAATCCATCATGCAAACCAGCTCCCATCCATTGGCTGTGTCTACACGTCCCACTGCCTCGGAAATGCAGCCAACATAATCAAAGCCCCCATACACCCTGGACAGACACTCTTCCACCGGGAAAAAGATACAAAAGTCTGAGGTCACGAACCCACCGACTCAAGAACAGCTTCTTTCCCACTGCCATCAAACTTTAAATGGACCTACCCCACACTAAGTTGATCTTTCTCTCCACCCTAGCTAGGGCTAAACACTACATTCTGCACACTCTCGTTTCCTTCTCTATGAATAGCATGCTTTGTCAATATAGCATGCTAGAAACAATACTTTTCACTGTACACTAATAAATGTGACAAAAGTAATAAATCGGCCAATTAACATTCCGATCAAGTCATTGTTACTTTAAATAGTTAACAGTTTACAAAATCTCATGAACATTCTGGGGTTACAATTGACCAAAATCTCTGGAATTCTTCTATGAGCAACAATTCCCAGACTCCCAGAATCTCTCCACTAGTTACAAGGCACATTTCAAGAGTGTGACAAAATAATCATTTGCCTGGATGACTACGGCTTCAATTTCATTGCTATTCACTTATTTTTTTTTACAGTAAGAATTTGTGTTTATCTAATTTCAGTATATTGGAAAGTCACCATTCTGGATATTGGTTAATTAAGATGAACAAAGTTGCGGGGGGGGGGGGGGACAGAGAGAGAAGAGAAAACATTTCTACTCTTTGGAGTGTTTGGGACTAGGGAGCTTAATCTGAAAATTAGAACCTTTCAAAAGCGAAAAGGTGAAACCATGTTACAGTACATTGTGAACTTTCAGTCAATACTTTAAAAAAAATAGATGGCCAAGGATCACCTGATTTCCTGTGGATTAAAACATTCCACTGACTCAAGAGGAACAAAATGACCTTTCCAGATTGAGGTTCACTCTGACTTTTCCCGAAACAGTTCAAAAAGGCAATTTCAAATTGAATGGATCATTCAAACCAAACAGCGTCAGCTGTCTCAAACTCTCAAGATGTGAAAGTAGTCACACAGGATGTATTGTTGACTGAGCCGCCCACCTCACTTGGAAACAGACTTTGAACTTGCAAAAGTATACAATTTAAATCGAGAGAGATTACCAAATGCAGCAGTAAAGATATGGACATCCTGGTAGGCGAATCACAAAATGCAGATCCAGCAGGTGATTAGGGAGGCAAATAGAAAGTGGGCATTTATGGAATGGAATACAAAAGAAGTGTGCAGAGGCGAGAGCAAGCTGGGGATCGGATATTCTCGTGGATTGGCCTTTGGAAGGCTCAATTCCCAGTCCAGGAAAAGGCGAGCAGCAAATAGGTGACAAAATCATAAAGCAATAATTAAAGAATAGATTCAATTTCCTGAAAGGCTGGAGATGGCAAAATCAAAACATCTGAGGCATCTGGTATTGGGCTGGGGACAAATCAGCAGAAAGCCAGGCAGTCTGGTACAAAACCTAACAAATGGCAATCCCAGATTGGCCTCCTGTTTTACACTTATGGATGGGAGCCATTCTAAACCTGCCTATATCCTGACTTGCTATAAGGTTGGTTCACCATGACTCACTTTGCTCCCTGGCCTACATTGACTCCCAGGCCAGCAATGCCTTAATTTTAAGCAACTAATGCTTATACAATATAATAAAATGACCCAGGATGTTTCACATGAGCATTGTATAGCAAAATTGGATAACACATGGCAATATTTGGCAGGTGGCTTAGAAGGAAAAAGTCTGAAGGAATATTTTAAAGGAAGAAAGGAAGAGAGTTGGAAAGGTTTAAAGAGGGAATTCCTTCGAGAGATTAGAACTTAGATGAAAGTATGCCACCAATGATGGAGTAATTAAGATATGGGATGCTCAAAAGAGTAGAATTAGATAACAAAAGGTTATGAAACTAAAAAGGAGATTACAAAGAAAGGGAGGGACAAAACCATGGGAGGGATTTGCAAACAAAGATGTAAATTTTAAAATCAAGACATTACTTCATCTGGAGCTGCATCTTCATTTTCAAATCCATCCATGGCCTTGTCCCTCCTCATCTCCAGCCTCCCACAGCTTTCCGAATTCTCGGCAATCTTCCAATTCTCAAATCCCTCCATCATTGGTAGTTGTGCCTTTAGCTGCTTAGGTCCAAAGTTCTTGAATTTCCTCTCTCAAACCCTTCTCTCATCACCTTTAAGACACTCCTTAAAAACTTACTGCTTTTGCCATCTGTTTATAACAAGAGCTGTAGGCTGCCACCACATGTTGTTTTACAGGTTCTTTAGTCGTCTCAATTAGGTCTTGAAACTTGCATATTTAAACATGAACCGTTTATTACTAGTCTTTACTTGCAGTTCAGAGCTATACTCCTGCATGGTGCTGGTACTGCCATGCAGGTAGGCTGCTTACTCAGAAGTGGACTGTTCTTTCAGTCTATTCCCATGTGACTCTACACATCATACATTGGGCAGCGCACTTCTCCAGCCCCACATTAACTCTTGCTGTGCTGAACAATTTCACATTAGTGACATTTGGGCTCATTGCAACAGCACTTACCCAAATATTTCACATGATTAAATGTCAAATTTTGTTTGTACCCCGTAAAGCACTTTGGGATGTTTTATATATCATTAACACAGTAAAACAAGTTATTATTCATACCTCATATTGTACTGTGGAAAATATTGTTAAAATCAGTTTTTAAAATGAACTATGTAGTCAGTGAAAGCAATAAAATACGTATTGACCCAAAAGTTTGTGTTTTTAAAATTACGTGTTGATTTTTGCATCGATATCCAAAACACATACAGTAGATTGCAAAGAAATACACTTTTTTTCTTCTCAACATCAAGTGTAATTGACTTACTGCTATGCGTTGAACTAACTCTGACTCACCCCAGAAAGAACTAAACTTGGGTCATAATTATTTGAGGTGTGTTATAATGATTTGAAATACAAAGACAATCATTAAAGGCCTTTACTGTCCTATAAAAGAAGCTAAGTTAATCATTTGTAAGTATACGCAGATTGAGCCAACCAGCAATATTAAGTTGAAATGACTCCTTCTAAGCTCATGGTGGCCTAGATTGCGAATGTATGAAACAAAAAAAGGTATCTTGACACTCCTGGTAAATTCTGGTGTGGAATTGTAGCAGTTGTGATGATGATACGTTCTCCAAGCTGGGAATGGTGTGATCTGACATCGCCAAATATTTCTTCCTGCAATTTCTTTTTGTTAGTCCAACTAAGCAACATTGAGTAAACTTATCAAATTGAGATGCAGAAGAATATACTTATTGCAGCTGCTAGCAGAAGACTTTTCAAGCCATTTAAAGCAAGCTTATCTCTATTGTTCCACAAGCTTACTGTTCTTGGAAAAACCCAGCACATTCCCATTCCTCCAACTAAACAATAAATCAGTTCAGTCCTGTTAAATTATAGGATCTCTACACTGCAGAAGGAGGCCATTCGGCCCATTGTATCCGCACCCACTCTCTGACAGAGCATTCCACCCAGGCCTTATCACTGTAACCCCACATATTTACCCTGCTAATCCCCCTAACCTACACATCATTGGACACAAACACAATTTAGCATGGCCAATCCATCTAATCTGCACATCTTTGGATTGAGGGAGGAAACTGGAGTACCAGGAGGAAACCCATGCATACGTGAGTAGAATGTGCTAACCACTGTGGCATCATTCTGCCTTCTCATAGATAGAAATCATAGAATCCTACAGTGCAGAAAGAGGCCATTCAGCCCATCGAGTTTGCACTAACTACAATCCCATCCAGGCCCTATCCTCATATCCCTACATATTTATCCACTAATCCCTCTAACCTATGCATTCTGGGACACTAAGGGCAATTTAGAATGGTCAGATCAACCTAGCCCGCACATCTTTGGACTGTGGGAGGAAGCCGGAGCACCTGGAGGAAACCCACGCAGACACAGGGAGAACGTGCAAACAGACAGTGACCCAAGTTGGGATTCGAACCCAGGTCCCTGGAGCTGTGAAGCAGCAGTACTAACCACTGTGCTACCGTGCGGCCCAAAATATGTATTTTATTGCTATCTATATATGTCATGAAGTGTAAGCAATGCTTAAAATGTGCATTAATCAGTTTGAGACTTCAAGATGAATGCCACATAACTTTCTCATTCCTTCCAGGATAATAAAAATTGAGGTTACATTTGCTGAGTAACTAGGTGAAAAAAATTGCTCAATATGCACTGTCCTTTACTGGTACATGTAAGCTTCAGTAAATGGATTTAAGCTGTTAAGATTCAGAGTTGACTTAAAATGATATTTCCCACTAAATCTCAGCAGAGACATCAAGCTAAACCCAAGCAAATCTCATTTCGCGAGCACTGATTAGAAACAAGTTGTTTTTAACATTCACAATTATAACCAAAATATTTCACAATCAATTACCACCAAGCCTCAAATAATTATCCCTTTAAATAAACCACAGCCAATGATGATGCAGTTCCCAGCTGGAGAATAATTGTGCAAACAATTGTCAAACAAGGTTAAGAATTCAAAAGTTCGTAAACAAGATTTTGAATATTTATAAAGAATTGAAACCCATCCTTGAATTATATTTTTCTGCAGATAACTTGCGAGGCAGTACATTGGAGATCCAGTCCAATTCACCACAGATACAGGACAAGCACAAGGACAAGTGCTCGAATTGAAAAGTTTCAAATGGTGTCCCATAACAGGCCTATGTATCTTTGCAGCAACATCACCACGCAGGATGAAATATAGAACAAAGAAAAGTACAGCACAGGAACAGGCCCTTTGCACTAAGTCAGAGTCTATCATGATGCCCTAATTAAATCTGCCCTTAGTCTGTATCCTCCTATTCCCTCCCTATTCTTGTACTCATCCAGATGACTCTTAAATGTTACTAATGTACCTGCTTCTACCACCTCTGGCAGCGCACTCCAGGCACCCACCATTCTCTCCATATAAACTGCCCCCATACATTTCCTTTAAATGTTCCACCTTCACCTTGAGCCTGTGCCCCCTTGTAATTGACACTTCCACCCTTGGAAAAAGGCTCTGACAATCCAGCCTGTTTATGCCTCTCAATTTTGTAGACTTCTATCAGGTCTCCCTTCAATCTTTCCAGTGAAAACGATCCTGGGTTATTCAACCTCCCCTCATAACCTACATCCTGGTAAATCTTCTTTTGTACTTTCTCCAAAACTTCCATATCCTCTGGGAGTGTGGTGACCAGAACTGCACGCAATATTACAAAAGCAGACTAAGCAAAGTGTTAAACACAGAACATGCAAATTGATTCGAACATCAGAATGCCACCCTTTGCTAATTCCCGATACACTCTGCTCAATTCTGTTTCCACCCATTTGTAAAGAGGATTTGAGTATATACAGGAGGTGCAAAAGAAAATCTGGATGTCCGGCTCCCAGAATCTTAACATAACTGAACTTAGCAAATGTAATATATTCATTTTTTAAAATGCTAATCATCCTGTTGTGGCCATCTAAGATGGCAATTTGTAAAGCACACTGGGACAACTGGGCAAGAACTAAAATGACAGGCTGCAGTTTAAAGACAGAGACAAACAGGCTGCAATCCTGATGACTGAATAAACAGGATATGGGTCATCTCTAGGATGAAAAAGACTTTCTGGTCACACTGGCTTGTTTACCAGACATAAGGGCACAGTGACCCTTTATTTAGGAGGGAGGTATGTGACCTATGAGCCTCCAGCATCTACAGACACAGCCACTGGGGACACACCCAGAGATAGGTGTGGTAGCACCTGACTGGACCCTTCTCGATCGGGCGATCACATCCTGATTAGTTGATTGGCAATGGCCAAAAGGGGCGTGAAACCAAACAGGGTATAAAGGGTGCTGCGCAACCAGAAATCTCTATCTGACCCCACAAACGAACTACAACAATGGTGACCATCGCCAGCGACGACCAGCACGAGGAGAGCCACCACACCCGAGAAGGAAGAAGGAAGACCAGAGCCAGAGTGCCAGACCAGACCAAAGGACTAAAATACGCAGACAACTACTGAGACCAACACACAGATAAAGGTCAATACCTGCTTGGGTACTTGCCAGTCACGCAAAGTTAAGACAAGGTCTTGTATTGGACTTGAATTCTAGTATTTTCTGTAAGTTAACTTATTGTTGGTTGGGTGGGTGATTATTAATTGTGTGGGTTTAAATAAATATTAACTCTACTAACAAGACGTCTATTTGTAGTTATTTGTCCACCGTATAAGGGTTAAAACAAACTGTGCGGCAAGCACCACTGTAATTCCCTTCTATTCTGCAGGTGTGCAGATATGCAGAAGGCTATATAATCAACAGTTTCACTCCTGTTCAAGGAGTGCAAGTCAAAATCTGAAATTGATACCCTGCTGCTGAAAAGTAATGATTCTACAGTAAGCTGAAAGAAAAGCTCATCATAAGCAGCAACACAGATCTGTAGGTGTTGAAAATGAAAACATTCAATACCCAAGAGCTATAATTAGACAGCAGGAGCAAATCAATCAACTCTATTGCATGCAGAAAAGACACACGTCAACAAGGAATATAATAGGTATCCAAAGGAACAGAAAACCCTTACTGTTAAATTAGATGATACAAATCTCCAACTGAAGCAGTTAAAAAATGTTTCTGCGGAAGCTGGGACCTGTACAAGAAGGACAGGTTGTTCCTGAACTGAAGGGGCACCTATATATTGGACAGGAGATTTGCCAATTCTATTTTGGAGGGTTTAAACTAGTGTGGTAGTGAGGGGTTGGGAACCAGAGCAGGTCAGTAAGCGTAGAGACTGGGAAAAAAGTGAGACGAAGATAAACATAGCCCAAACAGCAAGAGTAGGCAGAGGGAAGCTGCAGGGTTCAGTGGGATTGTAGGTCTCGAGTGTGTTTGCTTCTCAATGCAAGTAGTATAACAAGTAAAACAGATGAATGTAGAGCCTGAATTACCAAATGGAATTATGATGTAATTGCAATAATGGAGTCATGGTTAAAGGACAGGACTGGCAGTTTAATATTCCAGGATAGTGTTGTTTTAGACGGGACAAAAGGGGAAACAAAAGAAGTGGGGGAGTTGCATTGCTGATTAGGGAACAGATCACACCAGTGTTGAGGGAGGAGACAATGGAGGAATCTTGTAGTGAGACATTATAGGTGCAGCTCATTAATAGGAAGGATGAAATTGCAATGTTGGCAGTACACGATAGACCTCCCTACTACAAACAACAGAGGTCCCAGCACTGATCCCTGCAGAACACCACTGGTTACAGATCTCCATTCTGAAAAACACCCTTCCACCATTATTTTGTGTCTTCCATAACCAAGCCAGTTCTGTATCCATCCAGCCAGCCCACCCCAAATCCATGTAACTTTAATTTTTGTAATGGTCTGTCACTTGGGACTCTGTCAAATGCCTTACTAAAGTCCATTCACAGCCCTTTCCTCAAATTTTCTTTGTCACCTCTTCCAAAATCTCAATCAAGTTGAAGAGACTTGACCTTCCCCGTATAAAACCATGCTGCCAGTCACTAACTAATCCATTTTCCTCTAAATGTGCATATATCCTGTCCCTCCATTTCTCCTCCAAAAGCTTCCCCACCACTGTGAGGCTCACCAGCCTATAATTTACTAGCTTATCCCTGCTTCATTGCTCAAACAAGGGAGCAACATGGGCTATTCACAGTCCTCTGAAACTTCACCTGCGGTTAAAAAGGATGTGAAAATATCTGTTAAGGCCCCAGCTATTTCTCCCCTTGCCTCTCGCAGTAATCTAGGATAGATCCTATATCTTGGGCACTCTACACTTTCTCCTTTGGCATATTGACGTTCTTTAGAGCATTCACATACATATCCCTGATCTCAACATCCATCATGTCCTTCTCCTTGGTGAATACCAATACAAAGTACTCATTAAGGATTTCACCCACTTCCTGTGGTTCCACGAAAACTTCCCTCTATTGTCCTTGAGTGGGCCTATTCTCTCGTGCGACCCTCTTGCTCTTAATAAATACATAAAAAGCCTTGGGATTCTCCTTGAGCCTGCTTGATAAAGACATTTCATGGCCCCTTTCAGCCCTCCTAATTCCACTTTTAAGTTCCTTTATACTTTTACTGTACCCCTCTCATCAGTTTTTACAGGCCAGATCTACCGTGTGTGTCCTTTTGACTAAACTTACAATTTCCCTGGTCATCCAAGGTTCCCAAATCCTGCCATTTTCATCCTTCGTTTCTGCGGGGACATGCCTGTCCTTAAAAAGCCTCTCACATACCACAAGTAGATTTGCCCTCAAATAGCTGTTCACAATCCACATTGCCCAATTCCAGTCTAATTTGGATATAATTGACTCTCATTCAAAGGCCATTCTTGCTCAAAATCTTACGGAATTATGGCTGCTGAGCCCAAAATACTTCCCTGCTGAAACACTGATCACCTGGCTCGGTTCATTCCCCAGTATCAGGTCTAGTGTGGCCCCCTCCCTGATTGGATTGCCAACATACTGTATCAAAAAGCCTTCCTGGACACACCTAACAAAACACCATCCGAGCCCCTAGCTGTAAGGGATTCCCAGTTAATAAGGGAGAAATTGAAGTCACCCACTACAACTACTCTGGCTATGAGAGGAAAGACAGAGGCTGGAAAGACGGAGGCTGAGGAGAGACCTGATAGAGGTCTACAAAATTATGAGGGGCTTAGACAGGGTGGGGCTTTTTCCAAGGGTGGAAGTGTAAATTACAAGGGGTCACAGGTTCAAGATGAGAGGAGGAACATTTAAGGGAGATGTATGGGGGAAGTTTTTCCCACGCAGAGAGTGGTGGTGCCAGGAATGTGCTACCAGAGGTGGTGGTGGAAGCAGGCACATTAGCAACATTTAGGAGGCATCTGGATGGGTACCTGAATAGGGAGGAAATAGAGGGATACAGACCAAGTAAAGACAGAAGGGTTTTTTTTTGAAGTTTACTTAGGGCATCATGATTGGCACAGACTTGGGGGTCCTGCGTTGTTCTTTTTCGACTGACCCTAGAAATTTTGACAGGGTCAGCACCGAGGCAGTTGGGCGAGAGGGAGTCTCTAATCATTCCACCCAATCTCATTTGCACCACTGGAGCCACAGGACATTTACTAAACTGGATAGATTGGCAGGCAGAGGGGCAGAAATAGGAGTCAAAACAGATGGAAGGATGTAATTATTGTGCTATCTTTGAAAGATCTCTATTTGAGACAATCTTAACTCTCATAATTCAGTCCGATGCTGAAGGATGTACCTACTTTGCTTCTAAAAAACTTGAAATCTAAGAACAAAAAAAGTAGAACTTTTCTCCAGACTCAAAACACCATGGAAAGGAAACCAGCAATTTTTTAAAAGACACAATATTATTTTTAAACATTGATAAAAGGCTGTATTCAGAAGCATTCCATGCAGCAGCACCCACTCAAAAAAAGTATTTACACTGAAACTGCTCAACATCACTGCCCTCCCAACATACATTTATAAAATTGTTCAAATGATACACAAGGCCACACTATCAGTGAAAATACATTTCATGTCTGACTTTGAAAAAACAGCAGCTCCCTCCAGTTCATTTATTTCCTCCTAAAGTATACAGTTCAAGCATGTCATCTGTTTCTGAAATGGCAGCTAAAGCTGTTGTCAGGTCAAATGAAAGAAACTGGAGCCAGGCCAGCTTTAAAGTTCACAGCTTAGTCTAATGTTTGCAAGATGAATTTCCACTTGAAATATTCTCAAATACTTAAGGGTGCAAATACAATTAAGCCACAGTGCTGATTTCATCAAACTCATTACTGCTGCTATCACCTCGCATATACACATGCACAGCAGACCAGATGCCCTGTCCTCTTGGATGGGTACAAGAGATGTCCTGGTATCTGAAGAGCAAAGGAGATCTTCACAATATTGTGATCAACATGCAATGAGAAACAGATTCTCTGGTTACTTATTGCTGAATGTGGGATGTTACTGTGTACATGCTGCCATGTTTCACTACATTATGATGTGGAGATGTCGGCGTTGGACTAGAGTAAGCACAGTGAGAAGTCTCACAACACCAGGTTAAAGTCCAACAGGTTTATTTGGTAGGACATACCACAAACTTTCAGAGCACTACCCCTTTATCAGGTGAGTGGGAGTTCTATTCACAAGCAGGGCATATATAGACACAAACTCAATTTACAAGATAATGGTTGGAATGTGAGCCTTTACAGGTAATCAAGTCTTAAAAAGGTACTGACAATGTGAGTGGAGAGAGGGGTTAAGCACAGGTTAAAGAGGTGTGTATTGTCTCCAGCCAGGACAGTTAGTGAGATTTTGCAACCCCAGGCAAGGCGTGGGGCACTCGCATTCCAACTGTTATTTTGTAAACTGAGTTTGTGTCTTTATATGCCCTGTTTGTGAACAGAACTCCCACTCACCTGATGAAGGGGCAATAATCTGAAAGCTTGTGGCTTGTGCTACCAAATAAACTGTTGACTTTAACCTGGCGTTGAGAAACTTCTTACTGTCACTACATTATAACAGTAATTGTACTTCAAAACTAAAGTGTGTGTGTGTGTTTATTTAGATGTCCTGGGGTAATGGGCAGTGATATATAAATGCAAGTTAGTAGCTAGTGACAGCAACCTGGAAATAGGTCACCTACTTGTCCACAAAAAGAAAATAAACTCAATTTAACATTTTTCAGAATAAGTGAGTGTTAGCAATTTGAGACAGAAATTTGCTTTTGTTAATATGGTCACAGTTAATGGGTACATTGATAAATGACATTTTCTAAAACACCTATCGACTGAATTTAAATTTGTTTGGTCACGTTCTATGCTTCTAAAAAGTGCATTGGGGGATGGACATACTACTTTTAAAAAGCAATATGAAATATGGACGCTGTGCCTTCACAAAATAGATTCCAGAAAGTCAGGTGATTTCTTCTGACATCTCTTGGAGCTGTCACAAAATGTAAATGGCTTTGCCAAGGACTTGTTGATTACCTTTCACCATTTCAATAAAGGAGAATTAAAGACCAGGACAACATCTAGGCTTAGGGTGAAGAATGGCAAGTAATTGTATGTCACACCAGTGCCAGGCAATGACCATTTCCAAGAGGGAAAATCTGACCATATCCCCTTGAAATTCATTCATTTCTGAATCTCCCACTAGCAGCCTGAGAGTTAACATTGACCCAGAAACTTAACACAACCAGTCGTATAAATAATGTGTCTACCACAGCAGGTCAAAAAAATAGGAACTTTTTCACCACCCACTCCCTAAAGACTGCCCACCTTCACAAAGGCATATGTCAGCTGTGAGACGGAATACTCCTCACTTGCCCAGATGAGTGCAGCCCCAGTGCTCAGGAAGCTATCGAGGACAAAACTGTCTACTTGATTAGCAGCGATCCACTACCTTAAACATTCACTCCCTCCATCACTGACACACAGTGGTGTACCATCCACAAGTGCACTGCAGTAATTCACCATGAGCCTTTCAACACCACCTTACAGGACAAGGGCAGCAGACATACCGAACAACAAAGACCTGCATATATCCCTTCAAGCCACACATCACCCTGACTTGGAACTATGTCACCATTATTTCAAAGTCACTGGATCATGATCCTGGAATTTCCTTCTAAACAGCACTGTGGGTGTATCGACATCACATGGACTGAATGGTTTAAGGCTGTGGTTCACCACCACCTTCCCAAGGGCAATTAGAAACTTAGGCAATTAATGATGGCCTAACTCAGGATGCCCACATCCCAGAAAAACAATTGAAAAAAACAAAAACTTGAAATCAAAAATGGCCCCATGAGGATGGTACTTAAGATCAGCCAGTCAGGATGATCATACCTAGAATTTTTGATAGGATATCAATATTTCCCGCGTGCCAATTGGTTGACGGAATACAATACCATCGTCACATCACTGAAACTGGCTGGAGGGGGAGCCAATACCTTATTAAGTCACAGGGCAACCCAGGAAGACAGCCTGGGACCAGCACCTCAAAGGGATGGATACACCACCCAGGAAAAGGAAACAGCCTTGCCTTGAAAATACAGTTAGCCTTGACAGTGAAGAGGGCTAAGCCATCGTATCCACAAGATTATATACAAGAGCTCAGCAACAATTTCATCTGAAGTAGCCAGAAACATCCCAACCTCCATCTGTCTTTAAAGGAGCCACGAGCAAAGCCTTTAGACATTTAACATTTTCAAACACTAAATTAAAGTGATCTGGTTCCTTTTTACCCTTCTAGTAACACATGTGCATGTTAGATCTTTGGAAATCAGCTTTTCTTGGGTGTATGCGGGTGTTACTAGCGCTTATATTCTAGCTGCTGCAAATGTTTATCTTTCTTTTAAAGACTTATGAGAATGTCTGCTCTCAACACTCAAAGGGTTGAAACATGCCTCCAAAAATACATCTTATTGCAGTCAAGGGATGAGAAACTTATCTCCCCCATGTGTAACAAATTGTTGAAAAACACAATTTAAGTGCCAAAGGTAACATATGAGAGCCAAAACTGCATTTCAGAGTGAAAATGGGATGCATTGGTTTTTAGTGTAGTGTCACAACTATTAAGCGTATGTAACCTGCTGCTAGAAACTTGAAGCTTTATGATTTGTCCTGGAAGCAGGTGTTTACACCTAACTCTCAAGGCTTCTTGACTGTCGAGTTTAATTTGTGAATTGCCAAGTTAAGTGTGTCAAAACTTTGCAGGGTTCTGAAGTTACATTGTCACTCCAGTAAGAATGTCGTGGAACAGTCACAAGCTGTGTTCTAATGAAGTCATATTTAAGACTCGAAAACGTTAACTCTGTTTCTCTCTCTACAGATGCTGCCAGATCTGCGCAGTTTTTCCCCAGCATTTTAATATTTACATTGCAACTTAAATTAAACTGGTCCTCACCTTACCTGGAACATCCCACGAGATAATCCTGAACGGTATCAAAGACCGAGTGAGAATCACAGACTTGGGGTGGATTTTCCCTCCACTGCGATCTCCATAGCGAGCAGGACACAAACAATGCAACGGTTCGTTGACCTTTGGTAGGACTTTTCAGCCTTGGGGCGAGCACGGCTAGAAAATCCACACTCGACGTCAAAAATGAAAGCGTCCTATTCAAGTACTAACCTTGACTAACACAAGCAATTTTGATTAAAATAATTAGCACCCCTCCATTGAACAACATACGTTTCAATATCACTCTTTGTTTTGTGACAATGTTTGCTCAGTGACATATTTTCGTGACTGTGCACCAGTTATTCATTAAGCTTTTTCATAAAGCATTTATATCCTAGCTAATGAGTGCATTTCCTGCCAGAAAAATGCAGAAATCCCAAAGAACAAAAAACAAACACAGCCAACTACCTTAAACCACTTTATTCAGAGATGTTTTAAACTTTAAAGTTTATTTATCAGTATCACAAGTAGACTTACATTAACACTGCAGTGAAGTTATTGTGAAAATCCCCTAGTTGCCACACTCTGGTGCCAGTCTGGGTACATTGAGGGAGAATTTAGCATGGCCAGTGCACCTAACCAGCATGTCCATCGGACTGCAGGAAGAAACCAGAGCACACGGAAGAAATCCACGCAGATACAGTGGGAACGTGCAAACTCCATACAGACAGACAAACAAATGACCCAAGCCAGGAATCAAACCCTGGTTTCTGGTACTGTGAGGCAGCAGTGAACCACTGTGCCACCATGCTGCCCCAGGACATCAATGCAAATTATTTCATTGCAGGGTTTTGGTTATTCTTGCAAATATTCTCTCAACGATAAACATGAAAGTAATCAGGTGAAATGCAATAAAAGGTCAAATAAAATGCCAAGTTCAGTAATCCAAATCATAAACAAATAAAAGGTTGATGATCCCAGAGCTGGCAACTATATTATCACCAAATTGAAGGCTGCAAGGTTTGGCAATAGAATTTAATTAAACATCACTGTTATTATTTGACAGAACGTGGGCATTGCTGCCAAGGTCAGCATTTATTACCCATCCTGAGATGATAGCACAATGGTGGTGAGTCACCTTCTTGAACTGTCAAAGTCCATGTGGTGCAGGTACACCCACAACGCTGTTCGGAAGCTACGTGCAGTTGTAGTTGAATATTCAGCTGCCAGGGAGTTCCAGAGGGACAGAAACAAGTAAATCTCAAAACAAAGACACATGAGGGGATATTCATAGGCGGTGAGCTAAAAAGCATTGCTATTCACTGGCAGTGGTCAAGAGACATGGCGGAATCAAACTTAGTAACTGCTTTTGCATTAGGGTCTAATTAGAGTGAGGAAATTAGTAAAGAAAAAGTACCGGAGGAATTGTGACAAAAGACCAACAAGTTCCTGGATCTGATGGCTTACATCCTGAGGTTGTAAAAACAACAGCTGCAGAGATAGATGGTGCATGATTGTTATCTTCCAAAATTCCTTACATTCTGGACGGTCGCAGTAGATTGTGGAACGTGGTAAAGCTAACTTCCATTCAAGAAATGGACAGAGAGAGATTGAGAGGGAATTAGAGACCAGTTCACTGGCAGTTTTTGGGAAAACGTTGAAATCCATTACTAAGGAAATGGCAACAGAGCACTTTGAAATATCATAATATGATTTAGCAGTCGACATTGTTTATGTGAAAAGGAAATTATGTTGGACAAATCTATTTTGAGGATGTAACGGGTAGGATTGATTAAAAGCAAACAAAAACCGATGGATTTTGTACATTTAAAATTTTCCAAAGGCAGTTGATAAGATGCCACACCTAAAGTTATTGCACAATACAAGGGCTCATGGTTTTAGCATAATTAGTATCTATACAGGAGGATTGGTTAAAGGACAGAAAACAGAGCAGGAATAAAACAGGTCATTTTTAGACTGATAGATGTTACTAGTGGGGCGCCATAAAAATTAGTACTCCGGCTGCAACTATTTAAATTCTATTACCTCTGTGGGATATTTACCTGAGTCCTTGGTGCTTTGGGACAACAGTACTAACCACTAGAAAAAATAGAAAGTGTTGGTCTTCAAAGGGATTAGATCTCCTTGCAGTTAACTTGAAGGTACATCAAGTTTAGAAAGGTAAATTGCATGTTGGCCTTTATTGCAAGGGGACAGGAGTGCAAGAATAAGGAAGACATATTGCAGTGGTATGAACTTCGGCGATACCAAGTGGAGTACGGTGTATAGTTTCGGTTTCTGTACTCAAGGAAGGATATACTTGCTCTATCTTTGGAATTCTGTACGGCAGCTGTGGATATTCATTCAAGACTGAGGTCATTAGATTTTTGGTCACTAAGGGAACAAGGATAGTGGGATAGGATGGAAAAGTCAAAGGAACTTCAACCATGATCTTATTGAATTGCGCACTCGAGGGTCTGTATTTCTTGTCTTGCACCTGCACCCATCCAAGCAAGTGAAGAGGAACAGCTTCTGTCTGTTCACCCAAGCACATTTTAGCCAAACGTAATGCAGGTGATAATGATTTGCTATAAATCAGTTATTTATAGCATGCAGCTTTTGCTTGTTTGGGCTGGCCTTCAAATTTATAGCTTTTAATTCATTATGATTAAAAAGGAAATCAGATTTGTGACACGGTCAATCTGTGGCTGACTTGGCCATTGACCACTTGCTGATATTTAACTGCAATATGTTCGATCTCCGCAAGTTTTGAAACCAATTGACATTGATCAAATCCTTGACCACCACAGTCCTGCACCTTTTGATAGCTAATAATCCCCACTACTAACGCGATTGCCATTTGTTAACAAATGCTGCTCCTTAATATGGCTTTTTATTGGAACACTGAACAACTTTGAACCACCAGATTGCCACGAGCATCATTTGTATTCAAGGAAGCTGAATGCAAAATGCTCACGTGCCCTTGCTGTAATTTTTGAAAAGTGTGGCTTTCAAAAGTTCTCAATCCATCAGGTCTCATCACCTGCACCAAACCAAAATGCCCTCATGAAAGATGAATTTTTTTTTTCAAAATCGGGCTGCTAAAGGAGCTTGCGTAATGTAATAATCAGTAGCATCTCACCTCTGGAATCTGCAGGTAAACCACAGAGTAATTAATGGGACAGTATTTGTTGGCTGATGGAAGCTTTTGTAAAATGATGTGGGCAATCTCAATCCAATTTCACAATTCAAAACAGATGATTTGGATTTGACAGAAACAGACAGAGATTGGTATTAACTTCTGTATTAGGGGTGTTGTGAGACCAGAGAAAAAGCACACTGTTGAAGCAAAGTAGAAAGGCATTTTACTCAATATTTTTTTTTACTGGTTGCATTCTTTTTAATGTGGAGATTGAGAACCTGAAACTTAATGTGTCATATTACTCCCCTCGCTTTTCTTTGGTAAATACCAACCTCACCTCAAAAAGATGTCTGACAGCTGAGTAAACACAACACAAAACCTGTTGGAACACGACTTAGGCTACCAGTGCAGGAATCACTTTTACATTTCAAATATTTGTTCATTTTTCTTTCAACAGGAATTAATTCCAATATTATTTGTGCAGTTAATTGTTTGACCATTTGAAAAGATTAAGACATGATGCTAAAGAAGAAATGCACAGGTTTTTAGATTGCCGTGCAATCCTACATGTTCTACAGAGGGCCACCAGTTCTTGGGCATTTGCTGTTATTTAATAATACTTGGAAATTTCAGATGGTAGCACAAGTGGAAACTGCACAGCATTTCCTCTACATGGTACCACAGTGTCAGAGATGTCTCATATATAAGTAGCTCAATTCACAAAATAGACTTGTAGTTATATACAACACCTTATTACTCCTCTCAATGCCAATTTCAACAAGCCATTTGTCTTAAAAGTAGTATTAGTCTATTTATAAAGGAGAATTCTTCAACTTTGACTTCCTGGGGGTCAGGTGAACGTTGAATCAGCTCATCTCATCTGAGAGACAAGATCTCCAACATGCCAGTACTGCACTTGACAGTCAACCTAATGTCACGTACTAAAGTGAACTTGAACTCAAAAGCATACGATTTAGGCTAAAGTCTTCATCAACTGACAAATTTATTGATAGTAAGAAGTCTCACAACACCACGTTAAATTGGTAGCAAAAGCTACTAGCTTTCGAAAAGCTGCTCTTTCACTAATTCAACGCCAGCATCTCCACATCAAGTTTATTGATTACAGAGGAAACTTGACTCCTCCTTTACATGCAAACCCAAGAGCAAATAATGAATCTCTCAGATTTTACATAACCATTTAAACAAATAACTTTTGTATTAATGCTAAAATTAAAATGGTTAACCAAAACGAACACTTTTCCCCCCCAAATCTACTGCAATTTCTTTGGTCGTCTTAACCATTTCAAATCGTACCTATGGATAACACTGTCCTTCAGAATGCTGATCTGAATGAATCCCTTGGTGAATCTCGATGACTGAGAACAGGTTACTAAAAATTCTAAATTTGCATAGAAAATCTATGTGTACCAGCTAATTTCAAACACACCAATGTTTTACAATTAATAAAAAATTAACTATAGTTAAGAAAGCCCACCAACACCTCTACTTTCTCAGAGGACGAAGGAAATTCAGCATGTCAGCTCCAACTTTTACAGATAAACCATAGAAAGCATTCTTTCTGGAGCCATAGAAAGCATTCTTTATAGCAGGAGCCATACCAAACCGTATCACAGTTTGGTATGGCTCCTGCTCTGCCCAAGACTGCAAGAAACTACAAAAGACTGTGAATAAAGCCCAATCCATTATAAACCTCCTATCCATTTACTGTCTACCCTTCCCGCTGCCTCGGCAAAGCAGCCAGCATTATTAAGGACCTCACACACCCTGGACATTCTCTCTTCCACCTTCTCCCGTCGGTAAAATGATACAAAAGTCTGGGATCATGAACAGCTTCTTCCCTGCTGCCATCAGACTTTTGAAAGGACTTACCTTAAGTTGATCTTTCTATACATCCTAACAATGACTGTAACACTACATTCTGAACCCTCTCCTTTCCTTCTCTAGAATGGTATGCTTTGGCTGTATAGCATGCAAGAAACAATACTTGTCACTAAGCTAATACATGTGACAATAATAAAAAGATCATCTGATGACTGAAGTACCTTGGACCAAGTTTGGCAACTCCCATCTGGACAGTATCACTGGCCTTTCTGCCTGCCATAATTTGGGGTGGAGAATCCCAGCCACAGTACTGAAATAAATTGACAGTGGGGTATTCAAATACACGAGCCAGATCATCAAATCCCCAATACTATGGCCGGGATTCTCCACCCCCATTCTGTTCCAGGAATTAGGCTCATAAGAGTAGATGGAGGTACCTCAGACATATACCCGTAAGTTTGATTATGTGGCGTCAAACCCAACATCAAAAGAAAGGCTGCCACAATGATCCACAAAGCCCTGCACCACGAAAGCCAGTCTATCATGTGACAGCACCAGCCAGTTGTGGGCTGTCAATGGGAATTGCACACATAGAAAAAGGTACAACTTGTCCCGTTCCAACACTAGGCCAGTTTCAAAATTCTCTCCAAAGTTTGTTCACAACAGTGCCTGAGAAATCAATCCTTAATTCCAAAAAACTTCCCATTGATCCAGGAAGGCGGACAGCTAATTGCAGGGACATTATGGGTGAGCGGAAACTACAATAGAAATTGTTTTGAGCATTTCAGATGAAAGTTGCCTGCCAGGTTGTTGATTTTAATTCTATAAACAGAGTGGTCACTGAGAAGTAGAACAGTAAATCAAGTTCACAGCGAGGAGCCAAGGAATTTACATGGATCTGCATTGATAGTTCTTAATTGATGTTTGCATTTGTTATTCCCAACACCCAATTCTCTGAAGGAAGACAGTTCCACCACCTGACAGAGGTGCAAGCCGAGGCTTAATGATAGCACAAATCCAGAGGGTGTTGGTTCCTCTATGACTTGTGAAAAGGGTAAACGATCCCTTCTCACCCTGTCTGTAGTTATTGGCAGTAAGAAGTCTCTCAACACCAGGTTAAAATCCAACCAATTTATTTGATAGTAAACTCAAGCTTTTGGGGTTTGCCCCTTTGTCAGGTGAATGGAGTGTTCTGGCCTCAGACAGAGCATTAAACAGCACATACAGTTTACAGATTACTGATTAGAATGCAAATCCATACAACTAACCTGCTATATGTAGTTAGTGGCCACATTATCCTCAAGGTCCTCACCATTATCCAGCTGAGCAAACTGCATTCACCTGCTTCAATTGGTCATATACATACAGAGAATTCCTCCTATTCCTACACTGTTAACTCCGGTCAGTCCGAGTGGCCACTTGGTAATTCAGGCAGATAACCGTAGCCCCAACCCTAATCAGCAAGCTTACAAACACAAACTTCCTGCTCCATTGAGATTGGACACAATTACAAACACAGGAATTCTGTGGTACGCGAAAAGACCATTACATCGATCATATTTTAACAAGAATTGCAGTACCGAGCTGCCTTTACATACATCTCTCAATCCTTTTCACCAAAAACACATGCATTGCTTCTCCAACCAATTTAGACAGTCCACTTCCAACATCCTATCTTGCAACAGGTGTTCTTGCTTTATTGGAAAGTAATGAGAGCTGAAGCTGTTTAGTTCCACTTAAGAGAGTACAAAACTGAATCCAAATGACCATTGTGACCTGCACTTATTGTTGTCATAGTGACAATTCTTCAATTTTGTCCTGTTAGCTTGGATGTTGACTATTTCTAGTGTAAAATTCATATCCCCCCTCCCCACAGGTGTCTAATAATGGCATCACATCGTGTTCTGACTTACATAGTCCAGTTACACAAGCAACTTCATAACATCTTACACTCCTCACAATTAAGGGATGATATTCAGCACAGAATTCAAATTACAAACAAATTAATTGTCCACTCCGGCTGCCTCTTTGGTGTGAAAATTTATCTCACACTTTTAAATGCTGGAATTGTGTTGCAATATACAGAATACTTGAAGTTTACCATTAGGAGCAGCTGCCCCCAATTGAAGTATTAGGCCTTTTTGGTTCAGATCCAGTGCAGCATCTGTTGTCATCAGTCTAATGTCCGATATGCCCCTTATCTGGGGACCATATATTAAAATGATCTTTTGGAGCAAGGAGATGGAACAAAAGCTTGTTTTGAAAAAGCGTACACAGTAGGTGTTGGGGAAACTGAAGGAGTCCGTGTACTTACTTGGCAGTTTTGGAAATAAACCTACCTGAATATACAGCCTGGTTTCACATACAAGGAGTGGTATTAAGAACATAAGAACATAAGAAATAGGAGCAGGAGTAGGCCATCTAGCCCTTCGAGCCTGCCCCGCCATTCAATAAGATCATGGCTGATCTGTCGTGGCTCAGTTCCACTTTCCCGCCCTCTCCCCATAACCCTTAATCCCCTCTCTTATCAAGAACCCATCAACCTGCTTCTTAAAAATATTTAGCGAGGCAGCCTCCACCACTTCAACGGGCAGAGAATTCCAGAGATTCACCACCCTTTGAGTGAAGAAGTTCCTCCTCAACTCCGTTCTAAACCGCCTCCCCTTTATCTTGAGGCTGTGCCCCCTAGTCCTACTGTCTTTTTTGAGCGGGAAGAGTCTCTCCACCTCTATCCTATCCATCCCATTCATCATCTTATACGTCTCAATGAGATCTCCCCTCATTCTTCTAAACTCTAACGAGTACAAGCCTAGTTTATTCAGCCTCTCCTCATAGCTCAATCCCCTCAACTCCGGTATCAGCCTAGTAAACCTCCTCTGCACTCCCTCTAGGGCCAAAATATCCTTGCGCAGGTGCGGCGCCCAAAACTGCACACAGTACTCCAGCTGCGGCCTCACCAGTGCCCTATACAGCTGCAGCAAGACCTCCCTACTTTTATATTCAATCCCCCTCGCTATGAAGGCCAGCATCCCATTCGCCTTCCTGACCACCTGCTGCACCTGCAAGCTGGGTTTTTGCGACTCATGCACAAGGACCCCGAGGTCCCTCTGCACCGTCGCCTGCTGCAGTTTTTCGCCATGTAAGTAATAGTCCTTCCTACCATTCTTCCTACCAAAGTGGACCTGGTCACAGAGGATGTACATTGACTGTTAAATAAGAGAATTTGTCTCAGTCTTCTGAGGGAAAAAGAAACTACTGCGGGCGACCTCAAGTACAGAACGCAGCTGTCAGATTGCAAGCTTTGACCATCCACCAGTTGTTTCCGAGTCTGACCTGTACGAGCAACGGAAAAATAAGGTGAATATGTGGACAAGAATTACCTCCTCATCCCAGAGGAAGCAAGGTGCAACCTTGACTTTGTCATTAGCAGAAAGTCTGTGATTAGCAGCAAAGTATTTTCTAAAATGGACAGGGAAAAGCTTGGATACAAAGAGGGATTAACCCTTCCAGTAAAGGTTTTGAATAAGTTTTACAAAATAGTTGGGTTGTTGGAAGCATATGAGGCATGGTCAACATCTGACAAGTTTTATGAAGAGAAAGCATTCAGTCCATGGGAATAGTACATTAGGGACTTCAAGTGGTATGAGACACCAAAAATGTTTTGCCTTGAAATCCCAGAATTCGTATTGGCTTCCAACTTGCTGGGCTGGGCATGCATCTCTCATATCAATATGCTTTTGAATTTGATAGGGTTCAATTTCATGGTGAAGACTCTTGTTAGGCTAAAACAGAGTTGGGGAGGAACTTCTTCACTCAAAGGGTGGTGAATCTCTGGAATTCTCTGCCCGTTGAAGTGGTGGAGGCTACCTCATTGAATATATTTAAGTCACGGGTAGATAGATTTCTAACAGACAAGGGAATTAAGGGTTATGGGGAGAAAGCGGGAAAGTGGAACTGATCCACTTCAGATCAGCCATGATCTTATTGAATGGCAGGGCAGGCTCGAAGGGCTAGATGGCCTACTCCTGCTCCTATTTCTTATGTTCTTAAATGCCTACAGCTCAAAAAAAAGAGCTTTTGGGAAAGCAGTCATTTCCAGCTGTTTTCCTATCAAAAGCAGGCAATTCTGCTATAAAGCAAAGGATGGACCAAGTCCATAGTTGCCCAAGTTTGAGATTACCAAAACATTAACTGCACACCTTCAGACAATTTGAGAATCAAGACAAAAGCCAGCCTTGGGTTGGTGATTGTAGGCACAAACCAGAAAACTGCAATAATCGCTGTGGTTCCAAACATCATTGCACAATGAATTACCCTCAAGGAATCGTGCTATTGAAACATAGAACAGAACAAATCATTTGTGTGCTGACACTTGGAGGCAACTGCCATGAAGGAATTGGTGTTTTTAACAGGGAACTGGAGTCCAGTGCTTACAGATAACTAGCACCTTGTGTATCATATAGTCATAATTTGTGGGGCAGAGCAAGGAGGGACAAGATACAATAGATTGGGAATCACATAATCTGATTCTGTTGAACAGGAAGACACTATTCTGTTCAGAGATCAGTTACTCAAAATGGGTCCCCAGATATCGTACCTTCCAGAAGGTTGGACAACTGGGGGGATGCGACAAATGTGGGATGGGCAGGAAAATCTAAGCAATGGCTAAGTGTTAGGATGACGGATAAGCATTGAAGGCCATGGACTGAGTGAACAAAGACTGGCAAATGAGACAGTATTGCCCAAAGATATAATAATGCATAGCGATGAATCCCAGCTGAGGGGACACATTCATGTACAGTGGATAGAGCCTCAGACAGGGTACATGGGTCAGGATGAATCCCAGGTAAGGACAGGTTCACTCATGGTGAATAGACCTCAAATGGAATCCAAAGGAGATCTAAAAAGTAAAAACCAGGGAAAACTTCAACAGGCAAGTGATAGTTGGAAATAATTAGGTACTTTTCAGAGATCCCAAATGGGGATCAGTCAGCATGATCACAAAAACATTACAGGCGGAGGATTACTTTAATTCATGCATGGAGGATGTTCACCCCACCAGTCAGGTGGGCTGGGTCCTCAAAGATATGGATGATTTCAGGGATGAGAAGGAACAACTGTAAAGTCTGGGTTAAACAGTTGGATTGGCTAGGCACATAAAACCAGACCCAAATCTTTGGTGTTCTTGGACTGAGTACTATATTTTCATTTGTTCAGGAGATTTGAACATTGCTGACTGGGCCAGCATTTATTATCCATCCCTGATTGCCCTTGAACTGAGTGTTAGGGCATTTAATAGTCAATCACATTGGTCTGGCTTTCATGGAACTCCAGAACCACAGCAGGCAAAGGCAGCAGATCTCCTTCCCTAAAGGATATCAGTGAACCAAATGGATTTTTATGACAATTGACCACGTTTCACTGTCATCACTCAACTTTAATTCCACGTTTTTATTTGGATACAAATTTCATTATCTGCCATGGTGGGATTTGAACCCGAGTTCCCAGGGCATCACCCTGGGTCTCTGGCTTATTAGACCATTACCAAACGCCACTGCCTCCCCCTTACAATGTAGCATCCTAAAGTCCAGGGCATCTTACAAGTGAAGAAAAAAAGTGCAGAAATATAGACGCAAATTTCCATCTTAGGGTAAGCCTAAGAAAATAAAATTGATTGCATTGAACGACTCCTCTCATATCATCAGATTGTTTCAACAATAGGATCACATAGTAAAATAAAATTAGGGGTATTTGGAGGCAAGTTCCAAAGATGTGATTTATTTCTCTGTAGTTACCCTGCAATCTTGGAAATAAACCTGTCTGGAGATACAGACTGACTTCAGACTCATTCTGTCCTCAGGCATACAAGTAGTGGAATAAACAGTACTAATCTGGAGAATTTAATTCATACCAGTCACCAAGTCTGACATTTGGAAAGTTCAGATCCTTTCCTATGGTGGTGATATTTCTATATGTATCATGAGCAGCACCAGGCGTTAAGTGCAGGCAAAAAAACAATAAGAACATGATCTGACACAGCACAATCGCCATGACTATTTACTGACTGAAAATTAACTGCCTCTAGCAACTGAAGACATTTTGTTCTCCCTCAATGGCTCAAGTATAGAGCAGTGAGTCGGCTATAAGGTTTAAAATGCTGTTAGCTGTTCTCAGTCAGGGTGTGAAAAATGAGAACAAGATTCTCAGCTCTGATGCCCTCTGGAATTGAATAATTCTGCTGGCGCACATTTGCCAACTCTCAAGACAGACCAGTTGTGCAAATATGCCAGAACACAACTGGCACCTGTGCAACTATATTGGAGTAGTCAATGGCTTCAGGTTTGCAGCTGGAGAGAGACAAAAAAAAACGAGGGGCCACTTTTCAAATCAGCGCTGTTGAGGATTGGATTTGGTTACAGAAACCACTATACTTTCCTTTTCAATCCAACTTGCAATTCAGTTCTTTACTCCAAAATATGCATTCAGTATTTCCTGTGTTAAACCATGACAATACTCCAAAAAGTACTTCAATGTCCGTAAGACATTTTGAGACATCTGGTGATCATGAAGAGCACTCTATATATGCAAGAATTTTTTTCTTTATATGTCTTGTGTAGGTATCATTTGCAAGGAGGGTAGTGAACACATTTGGATCCTATCACGGCACCTTTTAAAAAAGTTACTTTCAATTGCAGGAGTGACTCTGGTTAACCCAATTGCAAAATACTCCCAAGTTAGAAAGATTCCCTGAAATTATTTGGCATCAGTATCCAAACAAGCTGCAACAGGTATATCATTTCCATACTTTAGTAAAAAGTAAAGGCTTTTGCCAAAATCCCTCCAGCTTCACAGGCACATTGTGGCTTGCAAAAATCAGCCAATAAAATGCAGTAACATAGCAGTTAGCTGCTTCTCGACAGTTCCAACGTGCCACAGTGAAAAACCACACCGACCTCATCAGAAGACAAACACGGGAAACGATGGACAGAGTACCCTTCATCGTCCAGTACTTCCCCGGAGTGGAGAAACTACGACATCTTCTCCGGCGTCTTCAACACATCATTGATGAAGACGAACATCTCACCATGGCCATCCCCACACCCCCACTTCTTGCCTTCAAACAACCACACAACCTCAAATAGACTGTTGTTCGCAGCAAACTATCCAGCCTTCAGGAGAACGGTAACCACAACACCACACAACCCTGCCACAGCAACCTCTGCAAGACATGCCGGATCATCGACATGGATCACGTCATCTCACGTGAGAACACCACCCACCAGGTACATGGTACATACTCTTGCAACTCAGCCAACATTGTCTACCTAATACGCTGCAGGAAAGCATATCCTGAAGCATGGTACATTGGGGAGACCATGCAAACGCTACAACAACAGATGAATGAATATCGCTCGACAATCACCAGGCAAGACTGTTCCCTCCCTATTGGCGAGCACTTCAGCGGTCACAGGCGTTCGGTCTCTGATCTTCAGGTAAGCGTTCTTCAAGGCAGCCTTCACGACATACAACAGCGCGGAGTCGCAAAGCCAAGTTATGCACACGAGGACAGCCTCAAGTCACACTATCTGTAACCTGCATGACTTGCCTGGGCTTGTAAAATCTCACTTACTGTCCTGTCTGGAGACAATACACATCTCTTTAACCTATGCTAATGCTATCCCCACTCTCATTATCTTCATTTTTAAGACATGAATAGCAGGTTAGTTGTAAAGACTTGCATTCTAATCAGTATTCTGTAAACTGTGCATGTCTTTATATGCCCTTTCTCTGATCAGAACCTTCCACACACCTGACGAAGGAACATCGTTTCCGAAAGCTTGTGGGTTTACTATCAAATAAACTGGTTGGACTTGAACCTGATGTTGTGAGACTTCTTACTCTACTTGAGCTGCTCAGAGGTTATATATTCTGGGCTAACACTTGCAGTTGAGAATTCATTGCTGTTTGCTTTATGAGGCAGATAAATGTGCTAAGATTGAATAGGTTGCTCAGTTTTGATTGGGACTACTGCAGCCACATGCAGAGTTGCATCAGTTTATATTTTATTTAAAGCTCATCCATGAGATGTCGCATCACTGGCTAGGCTGGCATTAATTGCCATTGAGAAGGTGGTGGTGATTTGCCTTCTTGAACCACTGCAATCCATGTGGTGTGGGTACACCCCCAGTGCCGTAAAGAAGTCATAGAAACCCTACTGTGCAGAAAGAGGCCAAATGGTTCTTCGCATCTGCACCGACCACAATCTCACCCAGGCCCTACCTCCATATCCCTACACATTTACCCACTAATCCCTCTAACCTACGCATCTCAAGATACTAAGGGGCAATTTTTTAGCATGGTCAATAAACCTAACCCGCACATCTTTGGACTGCGAGAGGAAACCAGAGCACCCAGAGGAAACCCACGCAGACATGAGAAGAATGTGCAAACTCCACACAGACAATGACCCAAGCCAGAAATCGAACACAGGTCCCTGGAGCTATGAAGCAGCAGTGCTAACCGCGCCGCCCCCATTTAAGGGTGCAGTTCCAAGAATTTGACCCAACAATTAAGGAATGGTGATATATTCCTATTCATCTGCTGCTGCCGCTGCCGCTGCCCTTATTCTTCGAGATGGTAGCAGTCGTGGATTTGGAAAAAGCCAATTAAGGAGCTTTGATGAGCTCCTAGATAGATTCAGTGACATTTACAACACAGCAGGCCATTCGGCTCATTATATCCAATAATGGTCAAAGATCCGACTACACTTAACCCGTTTTCCAGTGGTTGGCCCACAGTCTTGGAGGTTGTGGCAGTACAAATGAAAAACTAAATAATTCCTGTACTGCATCTTGTTAATGGTACACACTGCTGCCACTGTGTATCTGGGGTGGAGAGACTGAGTGTTTGTAGATGGGGTGTTAATCAAGCAGGCTGCTTTGTCTTGGATGATGTCGAGCTTCATGACTGTTGTTGGAGCTGCATCCATCCAAACAAATGGAGATGGTAGACAGTTTTTGGGTGAGTTACTTAATGCAGAATTTCTAGTCTCTGGCCTGCTCTGGTAGGTTTCTGGTCAATGGTCACCCCCAGGATGTTGATAGTGGGGGATTCAACGATAGCCATTGAATATCAAGGGCTGATGGTGGTTGGATTCTCTTATTGGCAGTGGTCATTACCTGCCACTGGTATGGTGAAAATGTTACTTGCTACTTGTGAGCCCACATCCAAATGTTTTCCAGGTTCGCATAGTGGTTAGTATTGCTGCCTCTCAGCGCCAGGGTCCCGGGTTCAATTCCCGACATGGATCACTGTCTATGTGGAGTTTGCACGTTCTCCCCATGCCTGCATGGGTTTTCGCTCAGTCCAAATATAGGTTAGGTGAATTGGCCATGCTAAAAATTCTCTGTGAACCCAAACAGGCGCTGGAGTGTGATGACTAAGGGATTTTCACAGTACCTTCATCGCAGTGTGAATGTAAGCCTATATGTGATTGATAAATAAATTTTAGGTCTTGCTACATTTGGCTATGAACTGCTTCAATACCTGAGTCGTCTCAAATGATGCTGAACATTACGCAATCATTGACAAAACACCCCCACTTCTGAACTAAGGATGGAATGAAGCAGCTGAAGATGATTGGGTATAGGACATTACCCTGAGGAACTCTGCAGGGATGTCCTAGAACAGAGGTGATTAGCCCCCAACAACCACAAGCATCTTTGATTCCAATCTGTGGGGAGACACCTCCTTCTCCACCCTGATTTCCATTTGCTTCAGTTTTGCCAGGACTTCTTCATGCTATTCTTAGTCAAATGCAGTCTTGATATCACGGACAATCACTCTGGTGTTTAGATCTTTTGTCCACGTTTGAACTAAGACTGTAATGTGGGCAGGGACTGAATGATTCTGACAGAACTCAAAGTGAGCAGGTTGTTGCAAAGCGTGTGCCTTTTGTAACATTGTTGATGCCCCCTTCATTATTGATGGAGCAACAATTGCCTGGATTGGGTTTGTCCTGCTTTGTGTACAAGACAAACCTGTGCAATTTTCCACATTTTTGGGTAGATGTCAATGTCCTAGCTGTACTTAGAGGTGCATTGTTCTATATTATTGCATTACAGAATGGTCCTCCTTGCCATTTGTTGAATTGGATTTGCCTCAATCATTTAAAAGGTCAAAGACCTCATGAAAAAGAAAAGGTCTTTGTTGTTCTGTTCACATCAACTTCCTGAAGTAGAAAGGAGATCATGCCCCTGTCCACATCAATGAGGATGAAGTAGAAAGGGTCAAGAGCTTCAAACAACTGAGTCAATGTACTACTTGGCGTGGTACTAAACAATCAACTGCAAAATGTCCAAATATTCGAGTTATAGAGTGCTATAACTGATGACTATATTTTGATTCCTTCACTGAATGTGGACATCACAAGTCCTTTACTTATTGGTCACGTTGAATGGCCCTCAAGAAATTGCAATCTATGGGGTGTTGGTCGACCCATAATACTGTCAGGTCACTGTGTTTGATACAATGGAGATGGCCATTTCAGGAGAACAGCAAGCACGTACTGGGGGTTTGGAGCCACACTTGGGCCAGATGAATAAGAATAGTAGATTTCCTTCCCCAGAGGATATAAAGAACACCTCTGGCTCACTACAACTTTCCAGTAGTTTCTCGGTTACCATTACTGTCACAATTTTTTTTTAGATTATTTCATTGACTGACTTTATAATTCCTCACCTTTTCTGGAGAAATTTGAACTTCTGTCACCTGATCATGAACGCAGACCCCTGGATTACTGGCCCAGTAACAACTAACGCACCTTCAAACACTGGCAAAGACAAGTTGGAGAAAAACTATAGTTCTTTTTTGTGTATGGGTATTTCTCAAAAACTGGGTGGGTTGAGCTGTGATGCTCTCCATGGTTAAACAATCTGCCAATAACTCACTTTTGTGATTGACAAATGAATAATGCCATGTGCCATTAGGTAACGTGAAATTTATAATGGGAGAAATGAAAGCAGGATAAAGATGGGGAGGTGATTTTCTTTTTGCAGAATACAACACTATTCCATAGGGTTAACTTCTGCACTGAAATCAAAATTTCTTCCTGAATCTTACCAGCCAGAGGTGAAAACACCAAGATAGAACAATTGTGTGATACAGATCACACTGTACTTGAGAATGTTTCCAACACTTAATATGGTGATACAATATTTTCAGAAGACCTTTAGCACCACAGTGTTTTGTCAAGAGGTCCTAATTTTAATTTACAAGTGATAGGAATGGTTTTTGATTTTGTATACACAAGTTACAGGTGAGGAAACATCAAGGAGGGACAGGGAAAACAAAATTCTTTGATTCCAATTTAAATTGTGCATTTGTCACAGGAAGACAGACAAGTGGAAAGGGAAATAAATCTGCAATGTGAACAGACAGGGAACCAAAGTGGTGAGAACAGCAACCTACAGGAAACTGGATCATTGTCCACACATTTGTCTTCTGCATCTGTGGTGAGCAACAGAAAGGAGAGAATCTCACGAGACACATTCGGAGAGGGAAGCAAAAAAGGAAGTGACAGTTGGAACAGAAGACCTGAACTGCTGCGAAAGCTGTGAAATGGGTATTTTTATACTGTGTACAAAAGTCAAGAATTAGACCAAGCTCAATAATACAAGTTAGAGAGCATTCCATGGCTAAAGCACTAGCCAAATCTTCCAACAACACCACCACCTCTTGTTTAGCTTCTATGAACAATGGTGACTTTTCACAGGGAGGTGCCTGCACTCAGCAATACCACACACTTATACTGCTGTCACAGGTTCAACAATACCACACTTGTATTGCTGTCACAGGTTCTACAGTGAAAAATTAACTGAGGACGAATGTTAGATCCTCAGAATTGGATTCTCCTTGACATCACAGGGAAAATTCAATCCATCTAAAAGCAGGTTTCACAAATGTCAACACAACAGCAACTAAGTAGTAATATCTATATATTTTAAAAGTACCATCGAACATAGACCACACAGCATTAAATGAGGAATATAGGATCAGAACAGGCACATGGAATAAACACTGACATGTCAAATGGCCCATTTTTGTGTTCAAATTGCTAGCCTTTTATTTCAAAGAATTAAGTTACTAGGACAATTGAATTGAAAGAAGATTTTTTTCCCCATCTAATCTGCTTTTCAATTGTTTAATATATTTAATACTCAGACTCTCCAACAGCTCAAAGTTATTTCAGTGACTAAATTTAATCATCATTCACTCTTAAAATGCATTTTATTATGGTACATTGTATACAAAGGGATTATGAGCATCAATCAAGGTCCTGGAATATAACTTGAGATTCAGGTTGAGATGATTAAAGCAGATTAATCAGCATGGTTTTGTTCTTATAGGGGAGCAAAACAAAAAGAAAGACGTTTTATCTTTAAGATTTTGTCTTTGCTGTGTCTCAAACATAACAATAACATAGATAATGCACAAATTGGGAGCAGGGGTAGGCAATTCAGCCCTTCAAGCCCACTACACCATTTAACATGATCATGACTGACCTTATCCTGGTCTCAACTCCATTTTCCCACCTGCTGCCCATAGCCCTTTACCCTGCCTTTCATCAGAAGAATGTCTATTCTTTCTCGAATCTGTTGATTGATTCTGCCTCCACTGCAGTATACTAAAGAGGAGATCGTTTGCTTGTCCCTACATTGTCAGTCTTCAATCTTGGCTTTACAATTTTTGATGCAATCATATCAGTGGGTATTAGTTCTCAGAGCAGCTGACTTTTAAATCTTATCATTAACCACACTGTTTAAGTGATGAAGGATGTTCTCTCCATTTACATATAATAGCACAAGATAGGAAAAGAATAAAACAGCATGTGTGATGTCAACCCAGATGGTTCTTGCAAGTAGCAAGAATTCTTCCCCAGTGTGGGCAGCACAGTGGTTAGCACTGCTGCCCCACAGTGCCAGGGACCCAGATTCGATTCCCAGCCTGGCTCACTGTCCATGCAGACTCTGCATATGCTCCCAGTGTCACAAGCAGGCTTACATTAACAATGCATCAAAGTTATTGTGAAAACAATACTCCCAGTGTCTGCATCTGTTTCCTGAGTGCTCCGGTTTCCCCTCTGAAAGACGTGCTGATTAGGTGTATTGACCATGCTAAATTCTCCCTCAGCGTATCCGAACAGGCACCAGAGTGTGGCGACTAGGGATTGTCATAATAACTTCAATGCACTGTTAATGTAAGTTTGCTTGTGACACCAATAAATAAACTTCTAAACTTGAAGTTTTCGGGCTACTTAGTAACCTTTATGTAGATACTCAGCAGCACCATAAAAGCAAACTTAAGGAACTGGAGGTTGACAAGATAGTAACAAAAGCAGTTTGCAACATAGATTCAAATATTGGATGCTGGGGCAAAAATGGCACAAAAGTTTGGGTGTAATGGCATGTAATATTTCAGTAAAACATTCAGCTTACTGTCCTTTTCAAGCAAGATCCCCACAGCCACTATCAAGCATACATCAGATATTATTCTGTTCATCAGACCATATAATCAGCCACATAAAAAACCAATTCATTTTTAATTAACTTCATTCATTATGTGCAAAGAAAAAGACAGCAAGAAAATTTCAGCTACAGAATAAAACTGTAAAAGCAGATAGGAGTGTGATAATAGATACAAAGCATAAACTTAATGGGAAATTAGGCTTAAAGAGAACAAATTAAGAAAATGTGTTAATAATTCCATGGTAAAGCTACGAAGACTCCTGCAAAAGCACCATTTTAGAATATTCATTGGACATTACACAAAAAACATACAAAATTCAATCTGCTTGTGACACAGAAAATGAGAACAGTTAATCCAACAATTTTTCTTTCTCCCCATCAACTTCTATTTTACGACCATTCCAATGGGATATCTTTTCCACCTACCAATTATTAATGGCAAGATAATGATTCTTGCATCTCCTTTTGGCTGGGTATTGATGATGTATGTTTTTAGCCTTATCAATAGAAAACTGTTAAATAAGGTCAGTTTCTTTCAGCCACATCAAGGGCCTTCCAATGCATCTGAACTGGTTATGAACTCAGCTATCAAAGGTAAAAAGCTGGGTCTAAGCTAAGGCAAAAGTCTCTCAAACTCTAAGGCAACAGTGCAGCCAGGGTTGATCAATTCTAAAAGTGCTGCACTTTCACCTGTAGTGGATGCTTTGCAAAATAAATACTTGGCTGCTGCGATGCAAAGAAGCAAATTTTATTTCAAAAAGAATTTAATAAAATCCACGCTTGCTACTCAAATTCTGATAAATAAAATGATTCCTGACCAATATGCTGTCATGCTTAGGGACAGCAGCTGGTTTTTCTACTTGGGAGATAATGCTTCGATGTCTGCATTCATAGAATGCAGAATCTAAATTAATAGCAATAAACATTCAGTGGCCAAATCCAGTATGAAACTGAGCACAAACTAATACAAAACACTAGCATGTTAGATCATTCCAAAAAATATTTATTAAACAAAATTACTTCCTCAATTTTTAATTAACAATTGCACCCAAGCATCTCAGGTGACTACATGTTCAATTCATATCACAAGAATGCAAAACAGTCAATTAGCCCACCCAAGCTTCTCACTCAGACCCCAACATTCCCACATGATTTATTCTGAATGTTCCTCATGTATCTCCCTCCAATATCCATTAGATGTACATTCAGATGCTGATGCTTTCAAAGCAGAGTTTCAGAAAGGAATTAATTTTCATAGAACCCTACAACGCAGAAGGGGGCTGTTTGGCCCACTGAGCCTACATTGACTCTCCAACCGAGTATCTTTCCTGCCCAACCTCGAAACCCCACCCATTTATCCTGCTAATCCCTCTAACCTACACACGTTAGGACAATTTAGCATGGCCAATCCACCTAACCTGCACATCTTTTGACTGTGGGGAGAAACCAGAGCACCCAAAAGAAACCCATGCAGACATGGGGACAACATGCAATCTCCACACAGACTGACAGTCACCCAACGCTGGAATCGAAGCCGGATCCCTGGAGCTATGAGGCAGCATTGCTAACCACTGTGCCGCCCACTTTGTTAAGTACGTAATCAGCAAAGCTCAGATTCCAGGACATTGGATGTTTGAATCTAAAACCCATTAGATTTTGAGGTACTGCAAGAGAGAAAAATGGCCAGGGCTATAGTTTAAATTGGGATACAATTTCATAATGTAAAGTTAAAGTTGTTGGTGTCGTGTAAACTGGGATAGAGGTTTGGTGATATACAGTTGAGTATCTCCTTAAGTCTTGTAGAAAAGAGCCTCTAGGTTTTAAAAAAAAGACTATTCATAAATAGTACTTCGCATCACCGCATGCCACTTCTGTTTCACAACAGTACAGTATAATACTGTGAAATGAGAGAAGTGCCTATTTGCGAGTTCACCATGTTCCAGGGAGCTTACATACCAACTAGAATTTAAATAGTCGATGATCTCTCTATCAACTGATAACACTATAATTGTATGACATTTAACATATGTTATCATAGGGAGCAAGACTATAATTTACTTCAGCATCAAGTATTTTTAAACAAGATTATTAACATGTAGAGGTCTGCACTATAATTCACTTATTCTTTCATCTCCAACTCTACTTGCTCTGCAACAGTAGAACAGTGCCAGACAGGAGAAAACTGAGCGTGGGTTGCTCACAGCTCCTTGGTTGCAGTCAATGCCACTTCTGTGATCAGCCCACACTCTGTGCATTCTCAATTGATATGCTTTCTAGTTTCTGTTCCTTCATAGTCCCTTCCTCCTCCTCCAAGCTAGAACTTAGTGTTATCGTACTCTAGCCCATTTAGTGAGATAACCAAGTGATAAAACCTTGTAGGTGGATTGACGGGACATGCTTATCTTCCACTTCACTTGCATACTGCCACCTGTGCCATCTACTGTAGCAGTGGCTTTTCTGAAAAATAGCTGCACAACTTGGATAACAATGTCATAGATTTTCAGCCCAGGGGGATGTCAATTGGCCCATTGTTTTGTACTAACTCTGAAAAAGATATCCACTTAGTCTCATTTCCCTGTCTTTTTGTTTGTTCTTTCATGGAGAGTGGGAGTCGCTAGCAAGGCCAGCTTTTGTTGCCCTTGACTAGAGTGGGACGCTAGACCTTTTCAAAAGGACAATTAAGCGTTAACTGCGTTGCTGTGGATCTGAAGTCACACGTAGGCCAGACCAGGTGAGGACACCGGATTTTCTTTACTGAAAGACATTAGCGAATCAAACGGTAGCTTCAAGGAACCATCACCAAGTCAAGCTTTATAGTCCAGATTAATTAACTGAATTTAAATTCCATCGGCTGCCCTGGTGGGATTTGAACGCAGAGCATTAGCCCAGTTCACCATCTCTCCCTTATAACATTTTCCTCTATTCCTCATAGCATTTGCCCTCAAGAAGGTGGTAGTGAACCAGCTTCTTGAACCATTGCAGTCCATGAGGTATAGTGCTGTTAGGGAGTGGGGAGTTGGGGGGGGGGGGGGGGGTGCGCGCGGCGGTGGGGGGGGAGGTGTGTGCGCGTGGTGTGTGTTCCCGAGCGACAGTGAAGGAAGTCATGGTTTGTCTTGCCATCACCGTAGAGCATTTGATGTGCACACCAGTCCCCTTTGTAAAAACGTTTTTTCTCATCCCACCACTTTTTTTTAAAAAAATGCTCTTAAATGTGTGCCATTTTGCTATTAAACAATGGCAATTTTCCTCCTGCTTTTATCTTGGAAATACCTTCAGAAGTTTGGAACAGATCTTATCAGATATCCTCTGAACTATGTGCAAGATGAAAGCAAGGATATGTAACTAAAGGAACTTGGGTAATTTTGCTAAAGCAGACAATCTCTTTTGCTCCTCTGGAAATAGACCACCTGCTGTGGCCAGAGACTGATCTCAGGGCCAAATAAGATACCAAGGCTCTGAATAATCTGGAGTAGTCTCAGACAGTTGCCAGGAAGAGAGACAGAAACAATGGATAATGAACAGATGGGACTGAACAGTCTTCCAAATATTTAATTGGAGGATATTTTGCTCATTCAGTACTGGACATCGGCCAAATCGCCTGACAACTTTAGAGTTAAAAGGAGGAATCATGAGGAGTGATGGCAAGGAAGAGCCAGGTGCTGCAGTGTACATGTGGAAACTTACATATTTTAATACGATTCAGAGGGTAGCACGTAGATGAGAAGTAGAACAGGACCAAGCGTAGATTCTTCAGGGACGCCAGAGATAACTGTGTGGAAGAAGACGACTCATGCACAGTGAAAAGGAATTTGCATTGGACAATCTTTGGACATCCCATTGTGCCTCGCAGCTAATCAAGTACTTCTCATAATGCAGCCATGTTTGGTTGCATAAGAACCACAGTGGCTCAGCAAAGCAGACCTCCGAAATCAGAAAGAGTTAGGAAACACACAAGGATCCCAAATATCACTTGGAAATTATTTTGCTTTAAACATAAGAACATAAGAAATAGGAGCAGGAGTACGCCAACTAGCCCTTCGAGCCTGCCCCGCCATTCAATAAGATCATGGCTGATCTGTCTTGGCTCAGCTCCACATTCCCGCCCTCTCCCCATAACCCTTAATCCCCTCTCTTATCAAAAACCCATCAACCCGCGTCTTAAAAATATTTAGCGAGGTAGCCTCAACCACTTCAACGGGCAGAGAATTCCAGAGATTCACCACCCTTTGAGTGAAGAAGTTCCTCCTCAACTCCGTTCTAAACCGCCCCCCCTTGATCTTGAGGCTGTCTGGGCACTCTTCAAAATCTTCCACTTCTATTGGAACACAAAGCAACATTTCTGAAAAAGCCAGTTATTTCTTGCTAGTTTTTTTCTCACCTCAACAGTTGCAAATTTACTACTAGCAGCCAACCTACATAGTATTAACATATAATCAAACCCACAAGATGTCTATTTGCAGCTATCAGATTCTGTGATCCAAAAGATATCCAACTTATATGCTGCATAGTGTAATGCCCCTCCTTTATCACAATGCAGCATCCAATTTACCATGAACAAATCCAATGTGAATGTCAGTTCACTTATTGTAATCGAAATTAGAAACAAGTTTACATTTGATTTTTTCAGATGATTTCCTTGTCTTCGTCAACCATCATGGGCTACATGATGATACAGTGGTTAGCAGTGCAGCTTAACAGCACTGTGGGCGCACCTACACTTCAGTGACTGCAGCGGTTCAAGAAGTTGGTTCACCCACCATCTTCAAGGGCAAGTGCGATAAAGATCAGAGGACAATGCTACAAAGGGGAGATGGTGGTGTGGGACTCAGCTCCAATTCCAGCCTGTTTGAAGGTTGCACATTCTCCCCGCATCTGAGTGGGTTTCCTTCGGGTGCTCCAGTTTCCTCCCACAGTCCAAAGACTTGCAGGTTAGGTGGATTGACCATGCCAAATTGCTCCTTCGTGTTCCAAGATGGGTAGGTTAAGTGGATTAGTTGTAGTAAATGTGTGGGTTTGCACGAATAGGGCAGGGGAAATGGCCTGGAGAAGATACTGTCAGAAAGCTGGTGCAGATCTGATGGGCTGAATAGCCTCCTTCTGCACCGTAGGGATTTTATGATAAAGAAACAGAAAAATTACAGCAGAAAAGTCAAAATTAAATAAAAGTGACATAAGAGAAACAATTTACATGATCAATATACTCTTAATGTTATTCTTGGAAAATTTCCACATTCTGTTTTTCCACTTCCCAAGAAAGGAAATTGAAATAACTAGGCAAGTATTGCAAGTATCACTAATTTTTTTATTGATTGCACCAAGCAGGGAGTCAGCCTTGGATACTTATGTTGCTGATTCGGTCAAGTCCTTATTAGCAATGTCTGCATATATACAGACACTCAAGATCCTTACGATACCTCACAATTGCCTTTTAATCCATTGAAGCCTCTAATGAGATTCCCAGAAAAGGGCTGCATTCATTACAGTTTACGCTCATGTGAAGTGTGCTTGTTATCCAATGAGCAAAGACATTTCAGCCTGACTGATCAGCAGTGAGTTATTTTAGGTGATAATCTCTTTAAATTCTCATCACCAAACATCCCTGGATAATTGGATTGATTCAGGAAGGAGTCAATGCAAAAAATCACCTCTTCCATCAAGAGAGAAAAACTTCTGGTGAAGTAACATCTGTGCAGTGGCAACAGTTCTGAGTTATTTCCCTGGCCACTGCAATGAAAAAAAACACCACATCCCCACCAAGTTTTTAATTGTCCATGTAACATTTCCAGTTTTATTGTTCTGAGATTTAAAGGACCATCTTCTGTGCTGTCTGAAGCACAGTAGTGAGGGTGAAGCGTGGAAGTGTAAACATGCATCAGGGACTCAGATGAAACATGTCCACATTCATCCAATACCACACAACAAAAAGAAACATTAAGTGCACCTCTTGGAATGCTTGATGTCAAATTATCATTTACTGATCCCTGGATATATAATTACGCTATGCGGTATAGGCAGTCTGAAACACCCCTTCCTTTCATATTTGTGACATATCCAGTTATAAAAAATAGATTTTAATAATGCTTGCAGAAAATTATTGTTCCTTTCTAATGTTCCTATTCACCTTGGAAATGATTTAATTTAATTTTTGTAACATCTATCAAATGTTACTGGCAAAATAAACCCCAACAATTCAATATTGCTCTCAATTCACTCAACCATGGATCTGCCTCAAATTTGTTTTGACCGATTTTTTTTCCTTTATTCCTTCCTCTTGGGCAACATGGTGGCACAATGGTTAGCACTGCTGCCTCACCACCAGTGTCCCAGGTTCAATTCCTGTCTTTGGTCACAGTCTACAGCAAGTTTGCACATTCTCCCCATGTCTGCCTGGGTTTCCTCTGGTTCCCTCCCATAGTCCAAAGATGTGCAGGTTAGGTTGATTGACCATGCTAAATTGACCCTAGTGTTGGGGGATTAGCAGGGTAAATGTGTGGGACTCTGGGAATAGGGTCTGGGTGGGATTGTGGTCAGTGCAGGCTTGATGGGCCGAATGGCCTCCTTCTTAACTATAGGGATTCTATGATTCTTATTGTGGTCCTATCTGGACAGCATGAATCCTCTTGCACTTCACAATCAGTAGCCATTCTTCACCTGCACAGTGATTGTTATTCGCTGAGAGAATCATTATTGCCCATCTGTTCATATCTAATGTTAACTGATTAGCAATCAGATCCAATTATTTTTATTCCTCCCCCCACCATCCTAAGCCAGGGAATTTTTTAAATTGGTATTTTATTTCTAATCAAAAAAGCCAATTCCAATTTAACCCAATCATGGTCTTCACATGAGGGACAAACCAGATTCAAGCTGACAAGACAAGATTACACATCCCACCTTGGACTCGATCAAACTTGGTACATTGCATCCCCTCCCAGGCTTGATCTAACGCTTCATCTTAGCCAAAAGGCCAAGATGGTTTTGAAAAGTTGCATCAGGTAAAGCCTTGATTTAACCTTGTTGGTTATCCTGGCCCTTCACTCTACCCTACTATGGGCAAACCACGATCCCAGGCAGTGACACACCCCCATACAATGGGTCAGTCTTGTCCCCTGTCTGATCACAGTTTCACCCCCCTGCCAGGTAGGCATCGAAACCAATTGTAGCGCTACCAAAACCATTGCGTGGACTGAGATTGGATTGAAAAAAAATCCTAACGTTTTTGTGCACTGCCCCATTAAACCCCTTAAATAGCAGTGAATGTATCAGTTAGGTCACTCCAGCCTAGCCTCATAACTTAACCCTTTAAGCCCTGGTATTTTGTTGAATCGCTATCATAGAACAATTTACTTTGGCTTGATTATCTGTAGTGGAAAACAGTGACAATTTAAATCACCTTATCAAAGTAATGTTAAGCTCATGACTGAATTGTCAAATCTGTTGAAGGGTGCATTTGTTTTGGTTGTACAAATACTCATCGGAGCTGTTGGCCTGCAGCCAAGGCAGCTATTTAGCACCCGGTTACACACATGACCCCCAGGAACATAAACTGCGAAAATTTGACAAGTGTTGCTTGATAGCTGGTTGTTTCTAAATATATACTCATTTAAAAGTGACAGAATCATCTGTGCACACAAACACACGGAGATAATCCGTATGCCTGGTAAAGACAGCCAGATGTCATGTCATTTCAGAAAACGCTGAGGGATAAGAGGTGGTGGCTGCTGCAGTGATTTACAGGCCAAAGTGCAAGAGCGAACTGTAGTACAGTCACCGTGGTAACAACAGAAAAAAGTGAACAAAAAGCCTGAGACTCTTATGACCCATTGTATTTCAATATTGTCCACTCATATTCATAAACACAATAAAGCCTTCATTTTACTCTGCTCTTAACTCCAACCCAAAGGATACTTGGGTTTGTGGAAAGCAATTCAACTCAACTACTGAAAATGACAAAAGTAGAACTTGGACCAGATTATGTCCATTTTACTGGGTGTAACAAGACCCAATTTTGGGGAACTAACATCCTTCCCCCCTTCAAAGATCTATGAAAAAATATCCAAAATTGGATCGGATCAGTTTGCCACCTGAAATACCTTGCTTTCTAAAATGACAAGTTAATACCAGTTTTAGAATCCCCTCACCAAACGGATCTACAATAAAGAGTAGTCAACCTCGGTCCATTCCCAGTTGTTCAGAATATTGTGGAGGGCTGCTGCAGTTCCATCCTCACCTGCTTTCAGCCAGGGGACTGTTTCTAGTGAGGTAGGCGACATGAATTTCAAAGCAGCATAAGGGTGAGATGCCTGTGGAGGTACAATGAGTGACAGTACTTAGCCCCAGTTCACATCCAACTTGGGACACACCTTGGGTCTCCCAGTTTTGGGTGCGCTGCAGCTGAATTTCACAACTAAAATGAGCAACCACCATATTTCCATTCCAGTTTCCTAGAGGCCAATTCCAGCGATTTCACCCAGCACAAATCAGCTGCCTTTGCCTTAACGTACATCCTCGTCATGTGAGATAAACGGGTCAAAACTGTTCAGTATACCTAAGATACGTTCAACTTAACTGTTAAATATCACCAGTTATTGTCTTTGCATCTTACATATTTTAGTTAAAATGATTAAAGAGCAGTACTTTTAATTTTGCTACCTTTACAGGCAAATTATATTGTAATCCATACTCTACTTAATTTTGCTCTCTAAGATACCCAGACCACATTTCTACCCCAGCCAAAAAGTGGGGCATGCAATCTTTTTTCCCCACTGTCAGGGTCAGATGTTAGAAAATCTTGGAAAAAATTTCTATTGACTTACATCCCAAGAGGTAACAAGTCAGGAAAGATTGACCAGGCTGGGGGCTTTCGTTTCTCGAAGAGATAGGCCAAAGGTGACCAGATTAAGAAAGGGTTTAAATAAGATAAACTCAGAGCAAAGAATACAAACAAGATCATTGTGTTACTTATAAGGGATGATGGTTGCTGGGCAATGATAAACATACAAAGAGCACATTGTAAACTGCAGCAATTGTTTACTCCTGTCTGATACAAAAGTAAAACGGGAAAGGTGGCCAAACCATGGTTTACAAGGGAAATCAGAGATTGTATTAGATCCAAGGAAGAAGCGTACAAATTTGCTAGAAAAAAAAACAGACCTGAGGATTGGGAGTTATTTAGAATTTAGTACAGTAGGGCCAAGAGACTGATTAAGAATGAGAAAATAGAGTACGACAGTAAGCATGAGGGGAACAAAAAAAAACTGACTGTAAATGTTTCTATAAGTATATGAATTTAAAAAAATTGGTGAAGTCAAATGTAGGTCCCTTACAGTCAGAAGCAGGGGAATTTATAATGGGGAACAAAGAAATGTCAAACTAAATACATACCTTGGTTCTGCCTTCACAATGGAGGACACAAATAAGGTACTGGAAGTGTTGGGGAACACAGGGTTTAACGAGAGGGAGGAACTGAAGGAAGTCAGTATCAGTGGAGAAATGGTTTGGGGATTTTGACGAAATTGAAGGCTGATAAATTTCAAGGGCCTGATAACCTACACCTCAGTAGTTAAGCAAGTGGCCCTAAAAATACTAGTTATCTTCCAAGATTCCTTAACAGTTTCTATAAATGGAGGGTAGCTAATGTACCCCCACTATTTAAAAATAATAGAGAAAAAATGGGAAACTTGTAGATGATGCAAAGCTGGGTGGATGGGTGAGCTGTTAGAACGATACAGAGATATATTTGGACCAGTGTGGAGTAACTGGGGCAAATGCAGTATAATAAGTGTGACGTTATCCACTTTGGTAGCAAAACAGGAAGGCAAATTGTTATCCAAATGGTCATAAATTGAGAGGGGAATTTGCAACAATACCTAGGCTGTCCTCATACACCTGTTGCTGTACCTGCATGCTTGCCTTCAGCAAACTGTAAAGAAGGCAAATGGTATGTTGGCCTTCACATCAAGGGGATTTGAGTACAGGAACAAAAATAAGAAATAGGAGCAGGAGTAGGCCATCTAGGCCCTCAAGCCTGCTCCTCAATTCAATAAAATCATGGCTGATCTGAAGTGGATCAGTTCCACTTTCCCGCCTGCTCCCCGTAACTTCTGAAATATCTTGCTCCAATTATACAGGACCTTGGTGAGGCCACACCTGGAATATTGTGAGCAGTTTTGGTCTCCTTATCCGAGGAAGGATGTTCTTGCTCTAGTGGGTGTGGAGCAAAGATTTATCAGACTGATTCCTGGGATGCCAGGACTAACGCACAAGGAGAGAGCGAGTCAAACAGGATTATACTTGCTGAAGTTCAGAAGAATGAGGGCGGGATCTCCTAGAAACCTATAAAATTCTATTACGACTGAAAAAGAGTAGATACAGAAAGGATTTTCCTGATGGTGGAGTAGTCCAAAACCAGGAATCACAGTCTAAGGATAAGGGGTAAATCTTTTAGGACTGAGAGGAGGAGAAAGTTGGGGAAATTAGAATGTTCAGCACAGATACAACCTACATAAATATTCAATATTCCTCCATCTCCACTAGAAAGGATGTCACTCCCAATGGCAAGGCTGAGCTAGTTAAAGCATTGTGTGGGGAAATCAGAGGTTAGAATCTGTTCCCTATCACTGTGGGCACAGCACTGCTATAATTAACTAATAAAAGTAATACTTCATAATAACAACACATATGGAAAAATAAAGTAGGGAGGGGGGTGGTGAGAGAAGAGAAAGGGGGCACAAAATCATTATTGCGACCACCATGAAACATGTATATAATGTTAATGTACATATCATCCAGGAGAAATACTTCCTCCATTGTGTCTCTTGGAAACTTGGTCTAAGGAACAATGATAAGGACTAACAGAAACAAGCAACTGCAGAATGCTAAAAAAGACTTGATTTGCAGTCTAGCACTGGTGCATCGAAAAAAGGAAAAATGTGAATCCTCTCAAGCACTACATTGCACAGCAGCAAGGAAATAAAAAACCTGTCTTGGAAAGCAGATTAACGACACCAGAAATGTTGTACTGAGAGAATTTAGAGGACCAGAGGGCATATGGTTAAGTTAACAATAAATAAATTTAGCACAAGTCATCAGTTTTTTTTTATTAAACTGAATAGGGTGCCGACTGTTCAAAAGAATTATCTGGTACACAGGATGACTGAGGCATTAAATGAAATTTGATGCTATCCTGGGAGATTTAAGTTGATTTTATCCTGGCCTTAAAGTATCAACTTCCATAACCCCATTAGCTTTGCAAAACCATAAACTTGACATCATGTGTCCTGACTCACACCAAATCCTATTCACACATCACCCCATGCTCGTTGACCTATATTCTGCTTCCAGTTAAACAACACCTTGATTTTAAAATCCTCATCCTTATTTTCAAATCCCTCCATGTCATCTCTGTAATCTCATCCAGCCTCACATCCCTCCAAGATGTCTGCATCCTTGTAATTGTGGCCTCTTAAGCATTCCTGAATTTAACTGCTGCACCGTTGGTGGACATGCCTTCAGCCGCCTGAACCCCAAGCTGTTTAGGTCAATATCTAAGCCCCTCAACCATCTACATTGTTTCCTTCCCTTAAGACTTAACTAAACTTCTCACTATCTGCCCAAATATCTCATGTGACTTGGTGCAAAACGTTGTTTTATCTGACTCCCTCCCATTAAGTGCCATTGGACATTTCATGACACCAAAAGGCACCATATAAAATACAGGTTAGTGTTATTGAAAGGGTACTGTCGGGACAATGGGCAATTATGCTAAGACCATTCAGTGAAACTAAAAATGTAACAAGTATTTGTTCCCCCTCCCCACCCTCCATTTCTTCGTTCCAAATGTGTCTTTTGAGAATTCTTCAGTTGAGCAAAGTATCCAATTTGAGAAAAATCACAATCTACCTCCTCACAGATTCACGATTCTGAACTCTCCAAAGTGACTCTGTCCCGATCTGTTATGCTCTGAGATTAAACTCTTTCCATCTTTATAGCAACAGTTCCCAGCCTGTGAAAGAAGTCGGATAGAAAAATTGTTAGTGGAACGAAGTGACGCCACTGATACAGTTTCTTTTCATTCAGTTCTGTTTTTCTTACCTTCATTCTTTAATGTGTTATTCTTGCAGTGTACCATTTTACAATCATGAACTGTGCAACGAGTGTATGAGAAATCCTCAAAGGTGTACTGCTGCACCAATACACTAATAACAACACATCTTTAGAGTCAACGATGGACATATTTGTAATATTAACTCTTGCATCGTCAATTGTGATATGATTAAGACAAATCTGTAAATTTGAAAAAGGATTCTCTGCAGCAGCTAGTTGCTGGTTTGATCCAACATTTGGATTTGCACACAGGTTTCCAACACTGCTTTCTATGATTGCAATTTACAGAAATGCAGCAAACCCAAGATTTTCAAATGTTTTCAGTGCACATATTGGAATGCCAGTTGTATTCAAATGGCAGCCACCATGTTCAAAAATACATTTCAGCTCTGATGATGTGGATGTGACGTAATGGCGTTGTTACTGGACTGGTGATCCATAGACCCAGGGTGATCCTTTGGTTACTTGGCTTTGAATCTCACAATGGCAGATGGTGGAATTGAAATGCAAAAAAGTGTCAATTGTCAATAACTCACATCTGGTTCACTAACATCCTTTAGTACAAAGGACAGTACAGCACAGGAACAGGCCCTCTGGCCCACCAAGCCTGCACCAACACAATGCCTTTCTAAATTAAAGACCTTTTGCCTCTACATGGTTCATATTGCTCTGTTCCCTGCCAATTCATGTATCAGTCAAGATGCCCCTTAAGCATCACTATTGTATCTGCTTCTACCACCTCCTCCAGCAATACATTCCAAGGCAGGAAATCCTTATCTCCATGTGACTCTAGTCCCAAGAAACGTGGTTGAACCTCAACTGCCCTCTAGCTTACCACGCCATATCATTCAGTTCAAGAGCTATTAAGAATGGGCAATAAATGCTGACCCAGCCGAGATACCCACATCCCATGAATGAATTATTAAAAAAATTCTTTGAACTATTCCCTGATGAATTCTAACATGGGCTACCAAAATCCAATCTTTACATGGCGCAGTATAGACTAATGTGCAGTATGGATTAATGTGCTAATACAGAATTATATTAGCAAAAACTTTCCTTATGTAATATTTGCTCAAATGATGATCATTTTTGTCCTTTTCAAAAATCGCTTTGCTTTCTGCTTTGATCTTCACTTCTGGTTTGTTCCTTTCACTGATTTAACCTTCATTTTAGCTTTTGTTATCACTTTATATTTCTGTTTGTCTCTCTTTCTCTCTCTCCCCGTCTTTCTGTTTCTGTATTTCTCTGTCTAGCTTTATCTCAATTTTGTGTCTCTCTCCAGTACCTCAATTTTAAAAAGCCTTTCCTGGGATATTCTTTCTCCTCCGTATATGCACTTCTCTTATTCCCTAGTATAAATTGATCCCTTTCAGATTGTGATTGCTGAAACGGTCTTGTCACGTGTGCAATAATCATCTCCCTGTGGCATTGCTTATGGGCATTAGAGGATATTGGATGGCTAGTGGAGAAACTAAAGAGCAAAGGCACAGAGCATTTAAATAAGGAATGGAACTGGTAGGAAGACAAAAACTGAACAATGTTGCAAAACCTCTGGATCTGTTAAAGAACAAATTCTGGATACAGGAACCACCAAAGCTTCTACTTTCTCAGAAGACTAAGGAAATTTGGAGAGAGTCGTAGCTGACATGCCAACTTTTACAGATGCACCACAGCGTGATATGGCTCCTGCTCTACCCAAGACCACAAAGAACTACAAAAAGGTTGTGAATGTAGCCCAATCCATCACACAAACCAGCATCCCATCCATTGACTCTGTCTACACTTCCCATAGCGTAGACAGGGAAGACCCCATGCACTGCAGACATTCTCTCTTCCACTTTCTTCCTTCGGGAAGGAGGTACAAAAGTCTGAGGTCACATACCAACCGACTCTAGAATAGCTTCTTCCCTGCTGTTGTCCGACTTTTGAATGGACCTACTTTGCATTAAGCTGATCTTTCTCTACACCCCAGCTATGACGGTAACACCACATTCTGCATTTTCTTGTTTCCTTCTTTATGAACAGTATGTTTCCTCTGTATAATGTGCAAGAAACGATATTTTTCACTGTAATGTTACTACATGTGACAATAAATTAAACCAAAAACATAGCAGAAATGAAGCAAATGGTGCCATTAATGATGTGGCACTAACATTACAAACTGAGATCTTCAGGGCAATAAGAAAGAGGACAGTAAGTGACAGGTTCATAATAAAAAGGGGGATATTCAGATAGGTTTAGTTCAGTTGTCCCAAATTGCATTGGCATGGATTATTATTATTGGATTGCATTATCATGATTCATAATGATCATGAATCATTATGATGCATTACATTCAGTTCCATTTATATTGCTTAAATATCATGAATGTACTTTATTAGATTATTATTAAAAAAGGACCAGGCAGCAATCCTCTCATTCAAAAGCTCAAATCCTACATTGCAATGCCTATACTTCCAAAGTGTAAAGTGCTTTGGAACATCCTGAGGTTTTGAAAGATGTTGTACAAGTATACATCCTTCTTTCTTTTACCCAGCTGCTGGAGGTATTGGTGTGCGTATGGACTTGGATCCAAGCGAGGTCAAGCACAGAAGAACGGCTAAACCATGGGAGGACAAATATAGCAATGACACCCTGAAGACAACAAGACCAGACAGATGCTCTCAAATCGCTGGCTCAAGAGTTGGATCATTCCCAGCTGCTGCAAGTGTATCTTTTTCCATCAGTCTAAAACCCACAGGTAACTGACCTTCCTTACAGCTTCTTTTAAGTTCAGTTAAGTAAATACATCAAGCTCAGTGGTCGGGATTTAGCTCTCTCCACTCCCTTCCTCTCACCCGTGATTTGCCATTCCAAGCCCCAAAGCACTCGCGAGAGGTAGTTAAGCCAGAGTGTTCAAGGTCAGTGTGGTGGAAACGGAAGGTCAACACTTCGAGTTGCTCGTGGGAGGGAAGGATTGAGCAGAAGGTCACAGCTGGAGGGAACTAGCTGTCAAGCCTGGATCAGAGTGCAGGCAGGTTACATTCCTTCAATTTAAGTTTTTGCCAGGTAAATTGAGCACAGTGCTGAATTTAACGTGTTTATTGAGAACAAAAAGAAAATTCATTATTGAACAGGAGGTTGAAGAGGAAAGCCCAGCAACTGAGGAGGATGCCTGCAGCCCTGACAGATGACATTGCAATGGCAACAGGGCTGGGAATAAAACTAGAAGTAAACATCATTACCAGATGAATGTAAAATCAGTGAGTAGCCGCACAGTCATAGATTGAATGCTTCCCATATTTAAACTGGAAGTAACATGGCTTGAGCAGTACAGCTGGATGACTACAAGAAACACAAGTTAAATAGATTTAGTTTTATAGTTGGAAGGGGGGTGGGGATTTATTTTTGTAGTTCCAATAAAATATAAATCTGGTATTGCTTTAGATCATTGTACAAGGATGATAGAAGGTACAGTCTTGTGTGTTCAACTCCAAAACTTGCAGTTTATCACAGTATTAAAACTGTCAAACTTTGGATTAATGTCTTCAATACATAAATGGAGTAACTGTTGTACTTTTTAAATTGGCTGTTCCCAATCATCTCATTCTCAAAATGCAGTGTTTTAAAAATACACCCCCTCAAAATTAAGGTCTTACGCACTAGGTTTTTCAGAAATTTGGCAGATATTTCCTTTTCTTGCTTGGAAGGACCCAATGATATGATAGTTAAGCACAACCATCACCTTCAGAATTTGACAGAACGGTTCCTCCCATGAAAAATGTTTTCGTTCTAACTGTCGAACTGCAGCAAGTTCACTGTCAGCTTCACGGGAAATGCTATACTCTACTTCCAGGTCCTTTCAAATATCTCTGGATATGCTGGTCCGTTTCAATACACATGGCTGGCAGAATAAGGGTGTGTCATAACTGAACGTGTATATGTCCGTCTGGGTGCTTCCTCAGGCTGTCAATACTGGAGGAGGTTTCATCACATGACCTTCACCCTCTAATTGTCCACTTCTCATTTTGACCTTCTGAATCCTGACCTTAACTGCTCTGCCTTTACTCACTCCCACAAGTGCTCTGGGAACAAAGTGGCAAATCACTGGGGAGAAAGTTGACCGGGGAGGTAGTGGGGGGGGGGGGGGAAACAAAATTCCAACCACTGAGCTGTGTCCAACATGTCCATTCTTGCAGTGTGCACCTTCCCGTGCCAATTGAAAACAAACATGCTCTAATTAGCCCAATGATTGATGCTTGTCTATTAACCTTTGTCGTATCTCCAATATTTATCTGGCTAAAGATTCAAAGAAATAACATCCCTTTTTGTTACGCTAGTCATTTTTCTCCCAACTCAAATCCCAGAGCTTGACGGGCAACTCGAGGCTTGTTAATCCCAGTGTCACCTCAATCCTATTCCTGCTCCAAAATCTGCAAATACAGCAGTATGCCCAGAGGGGATACTGCACTGATGGCAAAAATCAAATATTCTAAGAGAAACAGGCATAGCTAGAGGGTTGGAGTATAGTTCAAAGAAGCTGACTATGTGTTGCTTCATAGCAAAACAGCTAACAAGCAGCTCTTGCAGTTAACAAAACAACATTGCAATTGGTAGGAAAGTACACGCAGCAGCAAGGTCAAGAATCAGGTCAATTGAAGAGCAATGGCTTTCAACACGGAAGATGGGGTTTCTTTTACATCGATTTGATACATGCTGTGTTTCTGGAACAATTCTCAGGTGCTCTCAACAGCCAGGGCATTGAGTTTAAAAATTGGCAAATCATGTTGTAGCTTTATAGAGCCTTAGTTAGACTGCATAGAATCATAGAAACCCTACAGTGCAGAAAGAGGCTATTCAGCCCATCGTGTCTGCACCGACCACAATCCCACACAGGCCCTACTCCCATATCCCTACATATTTATCTGCTTATCCTCTCACTTACTTGGAATGTGTTCAATTCTGGTCACCACACTACCAGAAGGATGTGGAGGCTTTGGAGGGTGCAGAAAAGATTTAGTAGGATGTTGCCGGATATGGAGGGCAATAGCTACGAGGATAGGTTGGAGAAACTTGGTACGTTCTCACTGGAACAATGGAGGTAAAGGGGTGACTTGATAGAAGCCTGCAAGATTATAAAGGACATAGACAGAGTGGATACTCAGAAGCTTTTTCCCAGGGTGGAAGAGTCAGTTACTAAAGGGATGTAGGTTTAAGGTGCAAGGGGCAAGATTTGAAGGGGATGTATGAGATTTTTTTTTATATATAGAGAGTGTTGGGTGTCTGGAACTCACTGTTGGAGGAGGTAATGGAAGCAGATACAACAGTGACTTCTAAGGGCCACCTGGACAAATGCATGATTAAGATGGGAATAGAGGGATATGGTCCCTGGAAGGGTACAGAGTTTTAGTTCAAAAAGGCAGCACGGTCAGTACAGGTTTGGAAGGCTGAAGGACCTGTTCCTGTGCTGCAACTTTCTTTGTTCACTGTACTATGAGCCAGGCCTAACTCACATATTTCTCAGTATGTTACTGAGCAGTAGTACTCTAGCATTGCCCTGGAGTCTTCAGGAATTAAGAAGATTAATCTCTGGAACACTGCTGTTGCAAAGAATTTTTTTCACTAATGGACACGGAAAACAAGGGTGAACGATTGACAATTAAGAATCACCCTATTCGATTTCCTGGCATTGTCCTGAGAATGGACAAGTTGGCAGTCAATGGCAGGGGAGTGGGAGTGGGACAGTTGGAGCCAGGTGGTCATGTGTTGCCATCTCCAGGAATATGATTAAATAGAATTGACAACCCTATACTACAGGCACCTGTGGGAAGATATATGTATACATGAAGACTTGAGAAAAGTATCAGGGAAGAAGGAAACTTCAACTTGGATGGGCCTACTTTAGGTTTGAGGACAAAAAAATCTTGCGAATCAGGAGCCAAAAAGGAGAAATCCAGAGATGGTGATCTAGAAAATACAGCTGCAAAAATATCCAATTTACTTAATGCTGACCTTTGTTCCTACTCAGTAGGACAGTGCAAAGTGGCAACGTGGTAAAATGCCAGTACGCTCATTCTGGGAGTTGTTTGAACATAGAACATAGAACATAGAACATTACAGCACAGAACAGGCCCTTCGGCCCACGATGTTGCGCCGACCAGTTACAAAAACAATGACCCACTAGCCTATACCAATCCCTTTTCGTCCATAAACCTATCCAGAGATCTCTTAAACGCCCCCAAACTAGACGCATTTACAACTGCAGCAGGCAGGGCATTCCAATCCCTCACCACCCGCTGGGTAAAGAACCTACCCCTGACATCCGTCCTGTAGCTACCCCCCCTTAATTTAAAGCCATGCCCCCTCGTGCTAGCTTTCTCCATCCGAGGAAAAAGGCTATCACTATCCACCCTATCTAAACCTCTAATCATCTTATATGTTTCAATAAGATCCCCTCTTAGCCGCCTTCTTTCCAACGAAAACAACCCTAAATCCCTCAGTCTCTCCTCATAGGACCTCCCCACCATACCAGGCAACATCCTAGTAAACCTCCTCTGCACCCTCTCCAACGCCTCCACATCCTTCTTGTAATGCGGGGACCAGAACTGCACACAGTACTCCAAGTGCGGCCGCACTAGAGTAGTGTACAGTTGCAACATTACACTGCGACTCCTAAATTCAATCCCCCTACCAATAAACGCCAAGACACCGTACGCCTTCTTAACAACCTTATCTACTTGATTCCCAACTTTCAGGGATCTATGTACACACACACCTAGATCCCTCTGTTCATCCACACTATTCAAAGTCCTCCCGTTAGCCCTATACTCGACACATCTGTTGCTCCTACCAAAGTGAATTACCTCACACTTCTCCGCATTAAATTCCATCCGCCACCTCTCGGCCCAGCTCTGCAACCTATCTAAGTCTCCCTGCAGACTATGACACCCTTCCTCACAATCTACCACACCTCCAATTTTGGTGTCATCAGCAAATTTACTAATCCACCCAACTATACCCTCATCCAGATCATTAATAAAAATTACAAACAACAGTGGCCCCAAAACAGATCCCTGAGGCACACCACTCGTAACTGTACTCCATGATGAATATTTACCATCCACCACCACCCTCTGTCTCCTATCTGATAGCCAATTCCTGATCCAAGATATACATCTAATATACCCTGCATTTAGTCTCAAGTTTTAAACTTAAACTTTTAAAAATTATTTACGACAGAGGGCAGGCAACAGATTTCTGAACATTATAGAATAAGCAATTTTTCTGTCCTCATTTTCCATTCGCCCCTCTACCCTCCTTTCCAATTCATGGACTCAGGACGATAGAATACAAGACAAGGTTTAAGGTTCAAGTTCATTGGCGTCACAAGTAAGCTTATATTAACACAGCAGTGAAGTTACTGTGGAAAATCCCCTGGTCTCCAAACTCCGGCACCTGTTCGGATACACTTGAGGGAGAATTTAGCATGGCCAATGCACTTAACCAGCACTTCTTTCATAATATTTCAGAGATACATCCTTCCTCAAAACTCATGTCCAGCGTTTTGTTAACTCAGTTTTACTCCGTTTGTTAATTCTGTTTCTCTCCCCACAGTTGCTGCCAGGCCTGTTGAATATTTCCTGTTTTTAGTTTAGTCCAAAATCTGTTATTTTGCTTGCCCTGCTTATTACACTTACTTATTTGGAATTCGTCAGAGACGGCTGCCAGAAAACCAAGCACCTCCCATCTCACGGCAAACTACACAGGGACCCCTTCAGAGTGTTTATCCAGTCAGTAACTGCAGCGCACAGACAAGAAGAATCCTGGTGTTAGTCAATCCCAACCCAGGCATTAGGAGGAACGCAAGTTGGTCTTAGTGCTGGAGAGAAAAAGGGAGTCAAAAGGAGCAAATAATAGTTTAACATAAAATCTTTCTAAACAAATGATGACTGATGGCCTATGGAGGACCATTTATCCAAATGGATACTTTTGAGGAAGATAGTGCATGGGGAAAGAAGAGGGGAAGTAGTAAATTGAACCTCGGGTTTCCAATTGGTGACTGTCGGTTAGGGGTATGGAGTGATGGCACAGTTGTTAGTACTGCTATTTCACAATGCCAAGGACTTGGGTTTGATTCCCAGCTTGGGTCAGTATATGAAATCTGCACGTGTTTGTGTGGGTTTCCTCCGGGTGCTCCAGTTTCCTTCCACTGTCCGAAAGCCAAGCTGGTTAGATGGATTGCCATGCTAAAGTCTCCCTCAGTGTACCCAAACAAGTGCCAGAATGTGGCAACTAGGGGACTTTCACAGCAACTTCAATGCAGTGTTAATGTAAGCCTACCTGTGACACTAATAAATAAACTTTAAACTTAAGGGGGTTATGGATCCACATGGTTGCTGAAAGGCTGCAGGGAGGAAGGGAAATCATGCTAACTTGCATGGTTCAAATTTCTGTGCAACATCCAATGGAACTGTACGGACCCAGAGGCTTTAGTGCCAATGGCTGGCTACAGGTGGAATTTTTTTAACAATTTGTGGGGGATTGTTTTACAATAAGAACCTAGTAATTAAGTCATGATTGTGGAATGACCCATGCAACGTCAAGCTAACTACACTCACCTTTCCTTGAGGGCAGCATGAGAGATATGTGGCAGCATCAACCTAATTCGACAATATCAGGCTGACGACAAGCAGACACTGTAGCAATGATGGTACTCTGGGGAAACGGAGGTCACAGCCACACCAATAAGCCGACATTCACTCAGTTCTGCCACATTTCCACAGACTTGTGCATCCGTTGGTGCCATCAGGAGGGCTTAATCTCGTCTTGGCTTTCATTAGGGACATTCAGCTTCTGATTGGATTATTGTAGGCACAGAAAATAAAAACGAACAGAGGCTTATCGGAAGTTAAATTCCCAACAATGGGAACTGGATCTTGTAAAATCATTAATAATGTCCGTAGCTTCCTGTCGAAAACAAATGCAATCCTTCCAGCATGTTATTTTTGGCACCAAAAGGACAGAGTTCCAGAAGAAAATGCAGCTAAAACAACAAAACAGAAATATCAAGGACAATCGGAGCGTGGACCCAGAGGCAATGTTAGAAATAAGTTATTTTCAGGGTTGATGCTCCTAGATCAAAATCTCGCCAGAAAATAAATCCTTGTACCTTTGCTATTTTAGGCTTTCATAAACATCACAAACCGCTCTTTGTATACTTCTGCTCTTATTTCTTAGGCTATACATCTGCAATGCTGAGAATTCCTGGTGCTCAAGTTGCATTAAAACAGCATTTTTTTGCATGATAACCATCAACAATTTTCTTGGTGTTTGATTGAAGCCCATTTGAGGGTGGTCCATACGCTGCTGATTGACATGAAGTTTATTCTTGGTAAGTGGCAAGAACATTATGTCAAAGTGTCACATGTAACCTTGTTACCCATGGGTTGGCAAGTAAGACTAACACACAAAGTGGGCCGCGAGTGTGGAGGTTTCAGACAAAGGCAACACACAGCTGCGGACAGACAGAAGGCTGTCAATCACAATCCAAGAAAACATTGTGATAAAACAAAGATCAGGTCCTGGAGATAACCTGGATGACAGGGCAAACTAGGCAGACTTATTCTCAGCCTACATTCTTAAAAAAATTCTCCAATTGTCAATGTTGACACACTAGTGGGAGGCACACAACCTTGTCAGTTGCACTTTTACAAAGAATTGTGCACAATACCTTGGGAGGTTTTTGCTAACCAAAGTACAAGAAGGATAAACTTTAAAAAAAATTAGGAAGCAATAGACAGGCAAGGCCCATATTGAAGGGCAGCACTGAGGTCAAAACAAGAATTACACTTTTACACGCAATGATTAGTGCATAACTGAATATATTTCGCATAGTTTTCATATGGCTGGTGGACTGATATTTCTGTAGCTTTAGTGCAGCAGTAAATGTAGTACCCTGGGTGTACATTTGCAGTTCCTAACTCTATGAACAATATAACAATTTTATTAAGGGCGAGATCATAATATAACTTGGAGATTCTGAAGTTAGCCTTGGCCCCAACTATTTTGTTTTGGCGTTAAGTGTGAGCAAAAGGTATTTCACTCCAGGTGTGATTCTACTGACCAACTAGGAAGCTTTTATTAGAAACAAAAAAAAATTAACAATAGAGTTAAGATATGACAAAAAGATGAAGTCTCAGATCAAACCCAAGATGGTGTGCAATACCTCATCCTGTCAGCTTGGATCTTGTTTGTCTCCCTTGTGGGGATTATGAATTGGATCCAATTTGGAGTGAATAAGAATTGGAAAAAAGTCAAAGAGGATTAGCCTAGCTTTTACCAATTGAAATACTTAAACATGATAAGGTATTTCCATTGTTTAAAATGGAACAATGTTCCCACAGACGTAAACCCCTATTCAGAATCAGTTAGCAAAAACAAAGGCTTATATGGGGTGCTCGTCTACTAGCCTGTTAACACCTTAAGACAGAGATAGAGCCACACCAGTTTTCTGACTTCAAGACATCACTCTCCAGAGAAAGATCTATCTTCAGACAGCGGAAAGAGACCTATATTCTGGCAGGTCCCAGACTCCAAATTGATAGAGAACGCACGAGACAGCAACTGCAACTGGATGCTGTTTTTTTTCCTGGAAACCTAGCTTCACCTAGTCACACGATTTTCCTGTCAATCTAATCAAACCCTACTCCAAAAACCCCAGGGGAAAAACACATAACCAAACTGCATTATCCCAGATTAAAGCAAACATTCCATCAATTCGGATCGATTATGCTTTTGCAGGTTCAGCACCTGGGTTGCCAGTGTAGACAAAGCAGGACCAGATCAATAGAACTGACTTCTAAACAAAAATTCTTCACAAGAAATATGACAAATAAAAGGCACAGTGTCACCACAAATCCTAACAAGTGATGAACAGACTTGCACTTAGTGCCTTTGATGATAATTCAACTCCAAGTCCTTCACAACCAAAAGAAGCTGGAAATGTAGGCATAGTTACGTGTTGGAACAAAGGTAAAAGGGAAGTGAAAAATTAGGCAATACCAAATGGGCTTTTAAGATTCTGCAGATTATGAGAAGGGAAAAGAGGTAAATGGTTTGAGGAAAAAAAATGAATTGAAGCAGTGCAGTGAGTCTCAAATTTTAAAATGGATATGCAATCTATTCAAACAAGTTGTTAGAAATGCAAGGAGCAGGGTCAGGAACACTCAACAGATGGTCAGGATACTGTCAAACGTGGAGTTATGGTTAATAAAAGTAAAGGATTAAACAGGCTGATTGTTATGAATTCCAGGTTGTTTGTCTTGCTGACTCGCTCAACCAAAAAATAGTTTCCATGTGCAAGTAACGCATCTTTCTAATCAATTCCTTCAATGCCAGTGAGACTAACATACACAAGGTTGGCAGGCACAAAGAGAAAATCCAAGTTATATATTTTTTTTTAAATGGAGCACAAGTCATAATTTGCCAAATCATGGGCAATTTTAGCACCCACATGTTGTGTGAATATTGTGCACGAAATGTACCAAAAGGAATAAACGGAAAAAAAAATTGCTTCTGAAGTACAAAAATTCAATGTCATGTTATCATTGTCATGGCTCTTAGGTGGTTCACAATCTGGACTTACAGATACTGTTAGAAGCAAGGTTGTTGGTAAATGTTTTACTGAAGATTATATTAATTACATACAAACAAGGCACAACTTAACTCTCCATGCTCTTGTGAGTTTGTGCCATTGATGATCTAAACTCTAAAATGTACAGACTTAACATCTGCAGTTCATGCAACATATCACATACCTCAAACCTACTAAAAGAAATAGAATGAAAGCAACAGTGCATCTGGCACAGATAGTGTCTTTTGGAGGGGATTTCCAGGATTGTGATCCAGTTCCAGCAAGGACTTGGCAATATAATGAGTGGTTGGGAGGGGAACTTGCAGATGGTGACGTTCCTATGCATCTGCTGCTCGTCCTTCTAGATGGTAGAGGATCACAGGTTTAGAAAGTGCTAAGTTAATGCAGTGCACCTTGTAAATGGCATACAAGCTGCCACCCACACATTGGTGGTGATGTGAATGTTTTAAGATGGCAGATGGGATGCCAATCAAGCAGGCTGCTTTAACCTGGATAGTGCCGATAGTGTTGTTGGAGCTGCCCAGACAAGTGGAGAATATTCACTCACACTCCTGACTTGTGCTTTATAGATAGGTGGTCAAGCTTTGAAGCATCATTGGCCATCAGTCTACATTCAGACCTGCACTTGTAGCCACTGTATTTATTTTGGTCCATATTGTTGGTCCAGTTCAGCTCCTCTCTTTGTTGAACTGGGGCATTTTCTTTGACCTGTCTCCTCTGGGAGTTTTATTTGAGAACCACTTCCAGTCCCCTCTCTCTTGGATCTCTGTCTCCTGCATGGGACACTAGGTGGCCACGACGGGCCGTACCCAGTCACCTGACTTGGGTTTCCATTTTCCTTCGCCCCTTTAAAGACAGGCACACAGCCTCTCCTGGGCAGAACACAGAGCACGACTGCGTATTTGCAGGTTGCTCCAAGTCTGCAACTAGTTCTGAGCACAAGTCTTTAGTAGCGGATTGTTGTCAGGGTGCAGTTTTTGCAGTATCTGGCACCTTCAGCTGTTTCTTGGTATTACGTGGTACGAATCAAATTGGCTAAGACTGGTGCTATTTATCCTGGGGACCTCAAGAGGTGGCAAAGATGGATCATCAACTTAGCACTTCTTGCTGAAGATGATTGCAAATGCTCCCACTGTTTGGCATGTAAGCAGTCCTCCTTTGTAACTTCACTACGTTGACACCTCATTTTCTGCTTTGCCTGGTGCTGCCCCTAGCATGCCCTCGGTATGCTTCATTGGATCTGAGAGAGTGGAGAATATGTTGCGCCACGTGGTTGGATTCTGTTCTGCTGCTGATGGCACACAGTACCTGCTGGATGCCTAGTTTTGAATTGCTAGATCTATTTGAAATCTATCCAAATTTGTAGGGAGGTCGTGCCACTCAGCCCAATGGAAGGTATCCTCAATCTCCACAAGGACTGTGCCGTGGTCACTCCTACAAATACTGCCCTGGACACATGTATTTATGACAAGTAAATTGGTGAGGACAAGGTCAAATAGGTTTTTCCCTCAATACCTGCCTAAAAGAGAGCAGCTCTCTCTTTTAGAACTCAGCCAGTTCAGTCAGTAGTGGTACAACCAAGCAACTCGTGGTGATAGGCATTGAAGTCCCCCAGCCAGAGTAAATGCTGTGCCTTTGCCAGCTTCAATGCTTCTTCCAATTGATGTTCAACATGGAGTACTGATTCATCAGCTGAGAGGGGTGACAGTAGGTGGTTTCCTTGCCAACTGATGGACTTGATGCCAAGAGACTTCATGGGATCCAGAGTCAATGCTGAGAAATCCCAGGTAATCCCCTCCCAGTTGCATTGCACTGTGTCACCACCTCTAGTGGGTCTGTCCTTTCGGTAGGTCAGGATATATCCACGGTTGACAACAGTGGCGTCTGCAGCACTGTCTTTAAGGTATGCTTCCACGAGCATCATTATCAGGCTGCTACTTGATAGTTTGAGAGACAGCTCTCCCAATTTTGGCACAACTCCCCAAATATAGTATTTTATATATATACACAATAAGGAGAGCTTAAGGGTCAATGGCTGGGTATGTCATTGTGATTTTCGGTGCCTGGATCAATGCCAGGTGATCCATCTGGTTTCAGTTCTTTTGTATTTTGCAACAACTTTTTCATCTTAGGACAACTGAGTCACTTGTTGGGCCAGTACAGTCAACAATTAAGAGTCAACTTCACTGCTGTGGGTTTGGAGTCACATGTAGGCCAGACTAGCTAAAGACAGGAGAATCCTTACCCCAAATAACATTAGAAAACAAGATAGGTTTTTAAAGTCAAATGACTAATGGTTTTAAGTCACCATAAAACTGGGTTCTAATTCTAGATTAATTAATTGAATTTAAGTTCCATCAGCTGCTGTGTGGGATTTGAACCACTGTGCCCATAGCATTTGTCTTGGCCTTTGGATTACTAGTTTAATGAAATTACCACTGCACCATATATCATACAAAATGTACAATTAAGTGAACAGTGATCAAGCTTTTGTAACTATCCTGTACCACAATCTGAACACAACACTGAAGACATGTATATTAAATCTACAATACACACTCCTTATTTGGGCACTGCCATTCTGCATATGCCTACAGAGGGCAACTCAATGAAATGTTCCCACTATAAAACTTCCATTCACACACTTGTCTCATTAGGTGCTGTCATTAGCCTCTGCATGTTAGATTATTAACTCCCCCCCCACCCCGAGCAGCCATAGGATGTGTGGGTGGTAAAAATGTAGGTAGACAATTCATCCAACCTTTTCTCACTGTTTTGTACCTATCCTGATTTTAACCTGTTCTTCTGAGCAGGCAGCAAAAGCACCCACTCACCTCCAGTCAGTGCCCCTTAGTGCCAAGGGAATTAGCAGGGTAAATGCATGGGACTCCAGGGATAGGGCATGGGATTGCTGTGGTTGCAGGCTCGATGGGCTGAATGGCCTCTTCCTGCACTGTAGGGATTCTGTGAACCTCACATCTTTGGAGTGTGGGAGGAAACTACAGCACGCCAAGAAAACCCATGCAGACATGGGGAGAACATGCAAACTCCACACATTCACCCAAAGCCTGAATTGAACCCTGTGAGTCACAGTGCCAAGAAGATAGGCAAGTGAAAGAGACAGAGTCTGCAAATCTCCATTTCAGCTTCACTCTCCCAGTATTCCAACTTAAAACAAAGAATCCCAAAGCCTGCTTTTGTCAACATAAAAGCAGCACGAGTATTAAATTCAGCCATTTTGACTTGCATTTCCTTGTTAACAATCAGGCTTTCAGCGACCATCTCAAATCTGAACAATATAATTGTCACCTCTTCTCTCCTTCCTAAGGAGATTAAAGCCTTGATTTTACCGGCATGCCCATCCTAATTTCGGGGCAGACAAGGCTCGCAGAACAGCATCCTCCGTTGGTCTCGGCCACAATCTTTCGAGCTTCAGGTGGGTGTGCCGGTAAAATTCCAGCGCTAAATATCTGACTTTTAAGTTCCTTCACAAACAAAAAGAGGACAGAAGACAAGCTTCCAAATTCAGCGAAAGTATTGACACTTCGCAACAGTTTCACAATATAAATGGAACAACAGATGGCTGTACCATTTTCATTGGCATTGACTCATAAACACAGGTTGAGCACACAACTAAAGGTGTGCGCCACCCTTAACATCTAACAGAGCAAAGCAAGTCCAACAGCAAATTATTACAGAATTAGTCGCTGAAGGCATATTCCACATGGAAACCATAGCATATTTTCATTTTTAAATATTTAATGGAGTAATTAATAACAGAAATGTTCAGTTGGCACAGTCCCACTGTAAACTCAACAAAAATTCCCTGGCTCACAGAAACAGATTGTGAGCCAATGAGACCAACAAAAGGGCAGTTCCAAGTTATCCTGGACTGTTAAAAATAGAGGAAGGAAGCAAAAAACCTATTAGGCAGTTACACAACTGGTTAGGTCAGGAAATGAATTACTTAGTAATCTAGTACTAAGCTGCAGATACTTCAGTCCTGAAACAGCTGAGACACGTCTGCTTTGTCAGCACCACTCACAGCCAGTAGGAAGTCAGTAGACCTGTTGTAACTTTACATTGAGTTTCTTTCAAAGGAGAACCGGTTCAGTGAAAATTTCCCAACCCTCCCCCAATTTTCTTCTGAAGCTGTTTACAGCATCCTGTGGTAGAGTTCCACAGGCACAGCTCACCTGCAGTACATCTGCCCAGCAGCCAATCCTTGTGCAGGGTGTAAATGTTGGGAAGTGGAAGTATAAATGGTATCCTTTTCCAAGAGCTACATACACACGTGGGCAGCACAGTGGTTAGCACTGCTACCTCACAGCGCCAGGGACCTGGGTTCAATTTCCAGCCTGGGTCACTGCCTGTGTGGAATTTGCACATTCTCCCCATGTCTGCATGGGTTTCCTCCAGGAGCTCCAGTTTCCTCCCACAGTCTGAAAGACGTGCTGGTTAGGGACATTGACGCAAATATGTCAGGAGAATTTCACATTAGCTTTATTGCAGTGCTAATATAAGTCTTACTTGTAACTAATAAATAAACTTTTTGTTTTAAAACTCTTTCCCACAGTTAACACAGGATGTCAGAACCAGGAGCCCACCCCCATGACCTTTTCTCTCCCTAATCCAATGGCCACATTGTAGCCTTCCATGCTGCCCTGACAGAGATCAAGTAACTCAGCACAGTGAGGATGGGAATTTTTGTTTTACTGGTGTGCCAGAGTGCATTTACCAGCTAAACCATAGGGGAAGCTAGGGAGTTTTTGCTTACATGACCTTGTGATTCTTAAAATATATTATTTTACCAGTAACGCACAACACTTCATCAGCGGTCTTGTTAAGAGATATCTATGTTTGCAACCAGTTTAATGCCAAGCAACGCAAGTCACTTCATCAGGCCATCAATATCCACTTAGCAAATGCACTAAAAATCTTTTCAGTAATCACAGGGCCTGGTATATAGCAATTCCACCAATATTTCCATCCCTAATGTTAGCCAGAAGCCATGCCCAACATTACGAGCTACTCTTAACAGGCATTAATGCCGGAAACATTGCCAGGCCTTGCTGCTAATTCTATTGGCTTGCGCTAGATTAGTTTTTCTGTGACCTAATGATAGAATTCTCCATAAGCTGCTTCGTTTTCAGTTGTTATGATTGCAAATCAATCTTAAGAGCACAGGAGATAGTCATTCAACCCATCAAACCTGTGTGTTCCAGTTCTACACAAAAACTACACAATTTAACCCTGCTCTGTCATTCTATGAAGCTACATTCTATTCTACGCTATGTGGTTTAATTTTCTTAATAAAACTCATATGTAACACTTTATTTAATCCTTTCACTGCAGTATCATGGAACCCAAAACATAATACGTGAACTGACCGACACTAAATTGACATTCAGACAGCTCACAGGATGGTCAATGAGGTAAATGGAAAAATTGATGGAGTATGCATATCTTTTTAGATTTTAAGCTGAAGTCACTATAGGGCAGAGCAAAGAGATCTTTGCATCTTACTTTATTGTTAAACCTTAATGACTCACACTGGATTAAAAAGCAGGATCTATTCACTATGGGGATGTATTGAAATTCAGTAATTAGATATTTTTAAAAGTTGAAAGATGAGATCACAACCAAATCAGCTGTTGACTTCTTTCTCTCCCTTCCCTTCGCAAACCGGGCCAACTTTCCTCCAAGATAACGACCCCCCCACCCCGCCTCAGCATTTTTTTGTGGTTCCATCTTCCCTCATGCCCACTCAGATGTCAACTTGTCAATGACACCCAACTCCTACTCTCCTGACCTTATCCCTGACTCCCACAGGGGCTATATTTTCATTTGAGGAGAGGTCCAAAGAAGTGTTAAAAATTTGTCTGGGAGAACAAATGGCTCCACCGCCAAATCTTCCCCTCCTCTACCAAATTCTTGGGCATGTTATCACTTCTCAAAACCAAACTCATCCTCCCAGACCTCCACGTTTGAATCCGCTAGTCAGGTTCCTGACCCTGCCACAGTACCAAAATCACTCTTTATCAGAGTCATAAATGTCATCCTTTATGATTGCAACGGTCAAGTTCCCTCACACTTCTCAACCTATCTGCTGCCTTTCACACATTTGTCAACACCATCCTCCACCACGGTCTAATTCCATTCCCTATATAAATGCAGTCAAAGCAAGAAAATTACCTGCAGTAGTTTCCCTTTCAACTGTTGTCTCCAGTGACCCTCAAGGATTTATCCTGTGTCTCCTCAACATGCAGTCTCTCAATGACATCATCGGAAACCCAGCTCCACTTCACCATCACTAACTATCCTCTTAAGTCTCTCCACTGTTTCTAAATTACAAGATTGCTTGTACTCGATAAGCAGAAATTTCCAACTAATTATTGGTGAGACACACATTGTCATTTTTGGTCCCAGCCACAAACTCCACCCTGCTCTCTGGTAACAGTCTGGAGGCAAAACCAATTTGTCTGCAACCTCAGTGTCATGTTGGACCAGGACAGGAGTCTCCCATTCACATCTGTGTCTGCATATAGACTGTGTACTTCCATTGTCCAACTCTACCTCAATCTATTTGTTGCTGACACACGAACCCATGCCTTTATTACCTCTCGACTTGGCTAATTCAATGCTCTTCTGGTCCACACCCCAGCTTCTATCCTCTATAAATTTGAACTCACCCGAAACTCTGCTTTGTATATGCTGCCTCACACTAAGCCCCAATCATACATTATTCCCATGTTCATTGAGTTACATCGGCTCCTGGTAAGGCAGTGCCTCAATTTAAAGATTCACATCCTGGTTTTCAGTTCCCTGTGGCCTCATCCCTCCCTATCTTTGTAACCTTCTCACATCCACAAACTGTGACTCTAATCTCTTGACCATCCGGATTTTAATTGATGGCTGTGTCTTTAGCTGCCAAGGCACTAAACGCTGGACTTGCCTCTCCAAACTTCTCCAACACACTCTTGCTTTTTTCTAGAGAATGCTACATGGGCAGCACGGTAGCACAGTGGTTAGCACTGCTGCTTCACAGCTCCAGCAACCTGGGTTCGATTCTCGGCTTCGGTCACTGCCTGTGTGGAGTGTGCGCATTCTCGTGTCTGCGTAGGTTTCCTCGGGTGCTCCAGTTTCCTCCCACAGTCCAAAGATGTGCAGGTTAGGTTGATTGTCCATGCTAAAATTACCCCTTAGTGTCCTGAGATGCGTAAGTTAGAGGGATTAGCGGGTAAATATGTAGGGATCTGGGGGGAGGGGCTGGGTGGGATTGTGGTCGGTGTAAACTTGATAGGCCAGATGGCCTCTTTCTGCACTGTAGGGAGTCTATGATTCTCTATGAACAGTGGATCCGTGGAATGGATAACTGCTACACGAGGTGGGTGCTGATCCCATACCCAACTTCAAAAGAAAGCTGGTGAGTTAGTGGTTGGGGTAGAGATTATGTATTTAAGTCAACCTTTTATGAGATCAGGCTATCTTAACACTGTCAGAGTGGCCCCTAACTACAGACTTCAATTGAAATTTCTTTCCCCTTGCAATCCAATTGCATCTGGTTTTTGTTGCTCCTCAGAGATGAGACATTTATGTGGGTAAAGAATGTCTAATCAAAATGTTTGGCAGGCTTGATAGGCTAGATTGTCTTTTCCTACTTATTTCCACATCTGACATGGGAATCTTTGATATTGTAACCAAAACTGAAACCATCCCACGCCATGATAAATGCAAATATTAACAAAACAGATATAGTTTTAAAAAAGGGTCCTTAATACAATTTGAGTTCAATTACAATATTTCTTTGAGTGTACTTCTTCAAGTTAAAACTGCAGAGAACCAAGTTGTTTTGCAAATGCAATGAGAAAGTTGCTGGGATACTAACGCAATTATTCCAAGACCAGAGAGGATTTAATGCACAAGTTAAAGGTGCAGTCAGTTATTACATTGGCTAGACTCTATCGCAGCAAGGTTGTTGCCAAATAAAACCAATCCTCTCATCTGAATAGGAACTTTCTCGTGCTGTGCTTAATACAGACTTAATTCAGTCCTTTCCATTACTGCTGGTATTAAGTTTCTCTGTAATGCCAGCTAATAAGCTGCAGGGACATGAGTATTAAAATGAATATTCCAGAAGGCTGGCCTGTAGGTCACTCAATTTATTCTGTAAATGCATATTTTGGAGAAGCTTTAAAAACATCACACCTTGTGAAATTATCGTCCACTTTCTGGAGCAAAGTGGCATTTCTGCCTCAATTTTGATGCCCAACCTCATGGTTTTATTTGAAAGCTTCCTGTCCTTTTTCCTCGAATTTCAAACTCAACACAGTACAGCATGTTAGTATTGAAGAAAGTAACACTTTCCATTTCAGGCACAAAACACTTAAGTACAGCATTGTTAGATATGGAGCACAATCAACTCTCCTCAACGTGCTTCAGTTTCAAATCACTAATGTATTCAAACCACTAATGTATCCATGACAATTTATATTTCCCACATCTCATGGCCTTTCTGTGGGTGATTATCACTTCAGTACTGAATTAAAGATTGGTTTGTGCTGTTGGCCAAATCTGGGCAAACTCAGTTGGACATTTCTACCCAAAAGGTGTGGGAGTGGAGGGCAGATAGCCCAGTTGACTCGATGGTTAGGAATCAGATTCAAGCATCAGTACAGGATTCAACAGTTCAATCCCTGTCCTGGCTAAAGGCTCGAGGCCCACCTCCTCACCTTACCTGTAGCAAACCGTCCTGTGGCACAGCAAATAATCGCCAAGGACCTACTTCCCAGAGAACTCGAGAAGATTTCTAATCAGCCAGATGTTAACCTGGGCTGGAGATGACCCACACTGCAGAAGTTACAGATCATTTAAGCTACTCTACACCCAGCCCTTAATTGTTTGATATCGTAACATCCAGTCATTAGGCTTCTCAATCACCAATTGATTCATCCTTCATTACAGTCTGTCAAAGTAAAATACTGTAGTACAAAAACAGCGTGCATGTCAGTGCACATTGACACCCATTTCACTGCGTGGGCTGGTTTTCTATATTTTAAGTACTGGCTAACTGCAGGTTTGTTGCAGTAGTCTACTTCTCATATTCTACTCTTCATTCTGAGCACATCTAAAATAATTAGTGACAGCAATACTTCTGATAAACACTGTTACAAAGTCACCCCAGGTTATTCAGCTTTTTGACTCTCCTGCCTCCCCAGTAAAAAGAGTTTGTTTTGGACAGGATACAAGGAACAGTAAAGGATGACCAAAATATTAATAAAGGGGGGAAAGAATTAAGAGTACAAGAGAAAGCTAGCCAGAAATGTAGAGACAGATAGTAATAGTTTCTAAACACATATTAAAAATAAAGAAGTTAACAAAGTGAGCAATGTTCCATAGAAAGTGAGTCTGAAGAATTGACAATGGAAAGCAAGGAGATGGCAGATGAATTGAACAGGTATTTTGCATCAATCTCCACTGCACAGAATGCAAGTAACATCCCAGAAATAGCTGTAAATCAGGAAATGGAAGGGAAAGAGGAACTCAGGAAATTACAATCACCAGGGAAGTAAGTGGTACTTAGTACATTGTTGGAACTGTAGGCTGACAGCTCCTTATTTTCTTGAGTGTGTTGTGCTGATAGACTCCCTGCAGTGTGCACTCAGGTTCTCAAATCAAACCCCATGTGAATAGATTCCACTGTTTGCACCACTAAGAAATAAGCCAACCTTGGCCATTAGGAAGCAACATCGAAGGGCTCGCTCAGGATGAAGAATTTAAGTCGCAAGCGAGATAATTGATGTACTGGTTTTAATTTTCCACAGCTCCCTCGATTGGGGGAACAATCTCGTTAGCAGGGAAGATCGCAAATGCAACTCCATTAGAAGCCATAGCAGAATAAGTTCAAGGTAATCAGATAGAGTCAGCATGGTTTAGTGAAAAGAAAAATCATGCTTAACCAATTAATCAGAGCTCCTTGAAGTAACATGTGCTGTGGATTGAGGGGAACCATTGGATGTACAATACTTAGAATTCCAGAAGGCATTTGATAAGGTGCCACATCAAAGATCGTTTTGGAAAAAAAAAATCACAGAATCGGCCCATTGAGTTTGCTCTGACATCAAGAAAAATCTAACCTACCTGCCTAATCCCATTTACCAGCACTTTGGTCCATAGCTCTGAGTGTTATGACGTGCCAAGTGATCAACCAGGTACTTTTTAAAAGGATGTCAATCAACTCACCTCCACCACCCTCCCAGTCAGTGCATTCCAGGCTGTCACCACCCTCTGGGTAAAAAATGTTTTCCTCACATCTCCCCAAAACCTCACTTTGACCTGGTGTCCCCTCATGACTGACCCATCAACTAAAGGGAACAGCTGCTTCCTAACCACTGTGTCCATGCCCTCAATCAGGTCGCCCCTCAGTCTTCTCTGCTCTATTAAAACAACCCAAGTCTATCCAACCTCTCTTCATAGCTTAAAATGTTCCATCCCAGGCAACATTGTAACAAATCTCCTCTTACATCCTTCCTGTCACATGGTGACCAAAACAGCACACAATATTCCAGCTGTGGCCTCACCAAAGTCCTATACAACTCCAGCATGACCTCCTTGCTTTTGTGATCTATGCCTCGATTGACAGAAACAAGTTTTCACTAGCCCACTAACATTCCCTTCTGCCTTTAGAGATCTGTAGACAAAGATGCTAAGTTCCTCAGAACTGCCTAGTGTCATGCTGTTCACTGAATACTTCCTTGTCAAATTATCTTTCCAAAATGTATCACCTTACACTTTTCAGGGTTAAATTCCATCTGCCACTTATCCACCCACTTGACCATCCCGCCCACATCTTCCTGTAGCCCAAGACAGTCAACCTAACCTCATCTGCGCACTTACTAATCCTACCCCTACATAGATGACTATGTTGTTTATATAAATGATGAATAATTGGAGACCCAGCACAGATCACTGTGGTTTGCCATGAGACACTGGTTTCCAGTGATTAAAGCAGCCTGTTATTACCCTCTCTTACAATTTTTATAAAGAAACAGAAAATCAAAGCTAATTTTGAATCCACCTTATCAAATTACCCTGTATCCCATGTGCATTTGCCTTTTTTATAAGTCTCCCACTTGGGACCTTGTCAAAGGCTTTGCTAAAATCCACACAGACTACATTAACTGCACTACCCTCCACACTTGGTCATCTCCTCAAAAAATTCAATCACATTTGTGAGGCATGACCTTGCTCAGACAAAAACCAGGCTGACTATCCCTGATCAACTCTGCCTCTCCAAGTGGAGATAGATTCTTTCCTTCAGAATTCTCTGCAGCAGTTTCCCTCCCACTGACATAAGACTCACTGGTCTGCAGTCCCACCCCCACCCGCCCCGGTTTATTTCTACAATCCTTGAGTAGCAGAACCACATTAGCTGTAGCCACTCAAGAGCTTCAGAGGAATGGCCAGGGTTCCCATCCAAGGTCCTTTCTGCCCTATGTGAAATTGTGTCTCGGTCAGGGGAATCCCACCCATGTAATTTTACATGCCCGTCGTCTTGTAACTCACTTGAGTGGGTGGGAAATGGCAGGTGATGGGGAACATAAAAAGTTTGACCCTACTATGGGTGAGTTATCTAATTAACAAAGGTTCGATGGAATAGAAAGAGGCAACTTAATTGATACATAAAATCATGAGTCATCGTGACAGGGTGGATGTGGACATGTTTCCTCTTGTGGGAGAATCCAGAACTGTGGGTCATTGCTTAAAAAGAAATTTATTAAAAGAGATAAGGCTTTTTTTTCCTCTGAGGGTTGCAAGTCTCAATGTTTAAGGCAGCGGTGGATAGATTCTTGGTAAGCAAGGGGATGATGGTTATTGGAGGTAAGTGGGATGTAGATTTGAGGTTACTTGATGAGCTATTTTATTAAATAATGGAACAGGCTCAAGAGGCCAAATAGCCATCTCCTGCTCCTGGTTTGTATGCTTTACTGAAGTACACTTTATACAAGTGTTCTGCTGTTAGATGTAGTGATACATGGCCAAGCCTCAAGTTTGCGGTGTATTTTAATATAGTCAACATGATACTAACTAGCCAGCAGTCTATGCGGTAAACCAGAATTCTGTCCACACTACTTTTAGGCATATCAGAGATAGTCATTGTGTCAGTTAATTGCAAGGTCATCTTGACAATAGCAAAATTTGCCCTAATTTTTGAAGCAGGTAAGATTTGCCAAATCCTTAAAAGATATTGACACTGTAAAAACTTCCCCATCAAAATTCACATCTTGAAGCAAGCTTTAGAAACTAAATTTACCTCCAGAAATTAAACATGTTTCAAATACACGTTGATTGATATGCAAGACCTGGGTTTGATTCCTGGCTTGGGTCACTGTCTATGTGGAGTTTGCACGTTCTCCCCGAGTCTGCATGGGTTTCCTCCAGGTGCTCTGGTTTCCTCCCACAGTCAGAAAGGTGTGCTGGTTAGGTGCACCGACTCAAACAGGTGCTGGAGTGTGGCGATTAGGGGAATTTCACAGTAACTTCATTGCAGTGTTAGCCTACTTGTGACTAATAAATAAACTTCAACTTTTGTATTTCAAAGGACAAATCCTGATGCACCTTGTGATTTTTCTGTGAAGGGTCACTGTCAAATCAGACCATAGGTAAACAATTCAGCCTGTTGTGTCCGTCCCTGCTCTATGACAGACCTACCCAATCAGTCCCATTCACTGCTGTTTCTTCCATCAGAGCTGTTTCCAAGGCTATACACCAAGCAGGCTTTGAACCAAGTAATGTTCGTGCCAACTGTTGTCAATAAAATTAGACTGTTGAAGTTTTTAAATAGCTGCCACAAAGCTGTACTTGACGGTGACATAATGCCAATATGGCAAGGTAATTGGTTATAAAACTTAAGAAAATCAATATTATACTTGGAATTTATCTGTATTTGCTTTGGGAATTGATGCATTACCACTTGGATTGGGAAAAGAAGGGTTAAATACCTTGGAAGCCTATTTTCAAGATGCTGTTCAAAGAAAACATTCTTCACAAAAGGTTTTATTTCATTTTTCATGACCTTTATCTATTTTCAAACTATTCAGCTGTCAGTCCTGTCCATGCGTCGTCTCCAAGCCAACAGATGAGGGGACAGGCGCACGGATGATTAAATTAATCTAGTTTCAAAGCTCTTGCTTTTATCAATCCTGTACTATTTTTATTTAGGATGGTAAAAAACAAAGGGGCTTTATTGTCTTAAATCTGCCTGGTTAGTTTAATCAAACGAGAGAAGGTCTTGCAATTATCTTGTGTCTTCCGTGACCTGAGGAGATCCCAAAATGCTGTAGAGCCAACTAAATGCAAAGGGTACAGACACTTCTTGTAATGTGGGGAGTTATACATAATGAAATTGCAGGATTGAGAGAAGACTCGCATTTATATTTGTACTCTCTCAAGACCACAACATGCCTCAAAGCGCTTTCCAGCCAATTATGTAGTTCTGAAGTGTAGTCACAGCTGAAATGTAGGAAGCATGGCAGTCAATTTGTATACTACCAACTCCCACAAAGTATGTGATAATGACCAGACCGCCTTTACTTTTTGTGATATTGATTGAAGGATAAGTATCCGCCAGGGCACTGTAAATAACTCTCTTGCTTTCCTTTGAAAGGTACAGCATTTTCCAGCTCCCCTACAGCATATTTCCAGAGACTGCCTGCCACTGGCTGACGGCGGGATCTTTGCTGCTGGGGTCTTCCAGGGAATGCACCGTGAGGGTCCATCATCAGCAGGCCTGGAAGATCCCGCTGGCAGGAAGGGCCAGAAAATTTCAGCCATTATCTTCTCATCCACCCAAGTAGTCAGATGGAGCCTCTGTTTAACCTCTCTCCTGCTAGGTGGCATCTCCGACAGCGTAGTAATTCTCAGTACTGCACCGGATTGTCAACCCTAATGTTTGTGCTCAAACTCTGCAGTGGGACTGGAAGCCAGAATCTTGTGATTCAGAGGTGAGAGTTCCACCAACCAAGGCATAGATGGGCACCATGTATTAAATTTCCTTGCACAGATTTGCAGAGAATGAACCAATTATTTTTAACCATTCCAGGTAATGTCCTTGTTTGAAAAATGGAAACTGAGAACAACCATAATGGCAACATCAACAACCATGCCACTTATCACTTCGATAAAATAGATAAAAGGTAAAGTCACCATAGTCCCAGATGACCATAGGCTGCTCTCGCCCTTAAGGTGAAGAGCTGACTGGTGGTGATTTAACCTGAGGATCACCATACCTCAGGCAAGGGGCAAGGTTGAGAAAGGCCGTCATGAATAACCTCAGCCAGTACAAGAATTGAACTTGGGTAAATACAGGATTGCCGTCAGTGCAGGCTTGAAGGGCAAAATGGTCTCCTTATGCACTGTAGGGATTCTATGATCTCCCTGGCAGTTCAGTCAGGGATTTCCTGTGATCTACACTCACTGTTGGTGTTACTTTGCCCTAACTGTGGTGGAAATCACTTCTGTGCAGGTCAATGGGCTTCTCACTGTGGTTCTGATAACATAACACCAGTAGAATTGGAAAGGATCCAAGCAATTTTCTGGCCATGATCTGAGCCCATTCATGATGGCTTTCTTCCTGGATGGGAAAAGAGCAGCAACAGTAGAGGTCTGGGAGGTAATCACCTGATAATCTTCTGCAGTGAGGAGTGACACAGGGTGATCAAAAAGATGGTAAAGAAGCAAACATAGGTAGAATTTGTAAAATAAACAAATTCAAATAGCGTTTCTCAGTTTATTTGTTCAGAACCAAAATCAATTAAATTTGGTATTTTTGTGCTTGCTATCAAATTAGCACTGGAACACTCTAAAGGATCATATCACTATGGGGACTTATTAGGAGATAATAACCTCTGTATGCTTTACATAAGAGACGTGTAGAGAAAGTTAACATCTCTCAGATAAGGATGATTAATTTAGGGCAGCACAGTGGCTAGCACTGTTGCCTCTCAGCACCAGGGACCTGGGTTCAGTTCCAGCCTCGGGTGACTGTGTGGAATCTGCATGTTTTCCCAGTGTCTGCATGGATTTCCTCCAGGTGCTCCAGTTTCTTTCCACAGTCCAAAAGATGTGCAGGTTAGATGGAATGGCTATGCTAAAATTGTCCCTTAGTGTCAGGGAGATTAGCAGGGTAAATATATGGTGTTACAGAGATTGGGCCTGGGTGGGATTGTTGTTGGCAGACTTGATGGGTTGAATGGCCTCCTTCTGCACTGTGGGGATTCTACGATTACTATCAAAGAACTGGAACATTCACATTCAGAGCTATTGACATTCCAGTGTCATCTTTTTGTCACCCATCATAAAGAGATCCCTATTAAAACTACGTATTTTGAATCAGTTACATATTTGCCCCACCAGACTATTATCATACTTGCTCATACCCAGTTACCTAATGGAACATGACTTCCACTAAACTACACAGTCTGAATCAACACGCCAACCTCAATGATAACGGTCAGTCCAGTGACACTTGTAATACTGAGCTGTAGCACGAAACTACTTCTTTGTAAGCTTCCAATGGCTATGGCACTTCCTCTCAAGCCACTTATGCCACAAAAATGTCTTTAATTGCAGTACACTATTAGCAAGAAGATCCATTCTCATGGTCCAATGGATATAAAAATGAGCTGTTCTCTGCAATAACTTTTGAATTTAATTAGATTTCTGGTGCAAATCATGTTGATGCAATTGTGAATGGATCACATCCAGGAAGAACAGTTACAACTGAAGTACAGTCAGCAAAAATCACAGTTAGGGCTGCTGAAGATCACTCAAGTGACTTTCCAGTGAAACTCTTCTACCCATCTGTGGTTCATGATTCTTTATTTTTCCCAGTTTACTGAATATATTTGCAGAGATTGGAGCTCAATTTTTGCTTCCATTGTCATTTATGACAGGCTGCTACTCCCACCTCTGCACAATTTCACTACCAACCAGCTGGAAAGGAAATAGATGAAAATTATCTGAATGGATCCTGGCTGTGAAGCTATAAATAGAGCAAGCTGGTTGAAATAAATAGTGTTTTACTTAATACAGTACAAAAGCACTCAAATTGTGATGAGATTGGAACACCCAGCCAAAAAAAATTGATAGCCAATATTTCCTTCTCTGAAGTTAGTGAGGTACTCATATGTTTTGTGTGATAACTAGAATAGAGAGGCTTCATCACATTGCCCAAACATTATATAAGCAACTCAAAACTCTACTCCAGTGACAAATGACACTCATTATCAGGTGGGTCATATAGCAGACTGATGTGTGATACCCATCGGTGGTTATTTAGGATCTCACGGTGACATTTTCCCCTTAGCAGAGGAATCAATAATCAGGGGCATAGATTTAAATTAAAGGGGCAGGAGATTTAGAGGATTTGAGGAAAAGCCTTTTCACCCAGAGGGTGGTGGGAATCTGGGAGTCACTATCTTTAAAAAGGGGGTAGTAGAGGCAGGAACTGTCACAATACTTAAGGAGCATTTACATGAGTTCTTGAAATGCCGTAGCATATATGGCTGTGGGCCAATTGCCAGAAAGTGGGGTTAAAGTAGATAGGTACTCAATGACCAGTGCAGATATGATGGGCTGAAGGGCCTCTTTGTGCTGTAAACTCTGCCTCTATTTACAGCGTCAAAGGACCCACAAAAGGAAGGGGAAGAGAAGGGTGCGGTTATCATGACTACCTGAATCGCCAATCTAAGGACACCAGGGACAATTTTACAGCCCTCACCACTGAGATGAACTTGAACTGATGCAACGTAGACCAAGAATCAAAACTAGGACTTTTCTCCTCTATACGGTTGAGGATATGAACCGGTTTCTCCAGCTGAGTCATCCGAGTATCAAATTTACTCTAGCTTTTTAATGGAAATTCCCTGATCATTGGTAAAGGAAAAGGTGTCACCAAAGCTAATGTCATCACAGGCCTGGAATCTCCCTAACCCAGGGAGATCAGGCCACATACATTGCTCTCTGTATACCACCTTGCTGTTTCTCTACCACAGCAGGCAGGAGCTGAACACCGAGTTCAGTGCCAAGGGCGTGCTGAAGCCAAGTGCCAAGAGCATATGGCAACCCAAGCGTTCCACCCACCCCCTCCACCAATCACCATCTGCCCCACCTTTGACAGAGACTGTAGATTGGGCAGTGGACACATCAGTCACACGAGAACTCATTTTCAATGTGAAAGTAAGTCTATCTGAGAGCAAAAGGAACAGCAGGCAGCAGTGTTGTGCAAACACCCATATCAAGGAGAGAAAAGTGTCTAACTGGGGTGGCACAATGATTAGCACTGTTGCCTTACAACGCCAGAGACCTGGGTGGCTATGTGGAGTTTGCATGTTCTCTCACTGTCTGCATGCGTTTCCTCCCACAGCCCAAAGATGTGCAGGTTAGGTTGATTGGCCATGCTAAATTAGTCCATGGTGTCAGGGGGATTATAAGGATAAATATACAGCGTTACAGGGATAGAACCTGGGTGGGATTGTGGTCGGTGCAGGTTCGATGGGCCAAATGGCCTCCTTCTTCATGTAGATTCTATGATTACGAATCAACTCTCATGTATGCTATTACATTTTTCTGTTGGCAACTTTGACTACCCCTAATGAGTGAATGCTAAAATTTCATAAAAGTAAATGTGATGATATAAATGACCACAACTTTTTCCTTCCATAGCGTTTCCAACCTGGATACGTTAAATTTGAGCGATGGAAGTTAAACTCCCAATAGTAGTACAATGAAGCTTGCAGGAAAAACTAGTTGTATTGAATTTATTTACACTTTTTCCAATCAACAAATTGCGTATATAGTTTTTTTTCCCCCAGAGAATATTCTTGTCCTCTGAGCAAGATGATTCTGTAAAGAACTCTACATAAATAGAACCATATACATGATAGTGATGAGTTTTATTCACCAAATAGGCTTCAAACCACAATGCATTGGAGTCAAAGATTGAGTGCAACCGGTTTCCCTCACATTCAAAGATGGGTTAACTGAATACCCATCTTTTAAAAATGAAGTCTTGTGGAGGCTGGAGTGAAGCTCACAGCTTTAAGCATTACAAAAAGATTGAGGCAGGGGAACAACTTGCCTTATATGTATCCCTTATACCCCTGAAATGCTATCAGAATGTTTCAAAGGCAATATCACAGCACAGTACTATAAATGGGGTTGCTACATTTAACACCCAGACTGCCACCCTAGTGCAGTACTGAGGGAGTGCTGCAGTGTCAGAGGTGCAGCGTTTCAGATGAAACATTAAACCAAAGCAACAGTTGCTCTAACTGGTGGTGTAAAAAGATCCGATGGCACCATTTAAAAAAAACAAACCAAAACCGGCAAGTTATCCCCGATGTCCTGACCAATACTTATCCTCTTAAGCAAGATGACTAAAATAGATTATATGGTCATTATCGCATTTCTCTTGCGGGGGCTTGCTGCGAGTTTCCGATAACAGGAACTGCATTTCTAAAGTACCTAATTGTCTGAAAAGCTCCTGGGACGTCTTCAGGTGACAAAGAGCTTTCTATGAAATGCAAGTCTTTGTATGAAACGACCACTATTGCTGTTACGAAATCGTCTTTTGGATCATCGCACTCATCGCTGCAAACTATTCCCTTGAAAAAGACCTGTGCTTATCGACTTTCGAAGCTCTTCACATACAATTATTGGTGAAGTGCCCCAGCTGAAAGTAAACACCACACCAGTGGGTATATAAATGTTCTTGTCAGCTCAAGAACAGGCTACACTACAGAGCTCCACACTGCCCAGGAAAAGGAGAATATCAGTCAAGGGCAGGCCCACACCTCCTTAAACTGATTTTATTTCTGGGAAAATCCCGATTCTGGCTCTTCCAGAAAATCAACCCTGCCAGGAAATTCCCAATAAAGACTGGCCTTTTTTTAAGCGCCACTCGCATCCCAAGAACAAATACATAAATAAAAAGAAGAAAAACCAACATGATATGTTGAATTTCGAGAAATAGCTGGAAATGTGGATGAACCAATATTTAGTCTGAGTACGAACATTGGCGAAGCCAAGAGATTAACTCCGTAATCACAACAAAACCAAGTGGGTCAGTGGGGTGGGTTCACTTCCAGACTAAAAAAAATGGCCAACTAAATAAATTAGCAACTCAACGCGATGCTTTAAAATCGACAATTACAAAACTACGAGTTAAAATACATGAAAACCTAACAACTTCGTCCAAGATCTTGAAAGATCCTTAACGCCAATACAAAATATACACCGACGCGGAATATTTTTTTCCCTTCCTCGCTCTCACCTCCCCCCCCCCCTTTCACTTACCCTTTAACATAGCAACACCCGCTTCCTTCAGGGGCAACTTAAATCCCATGATTTACATTGCATGTGATTACCACGCAGTCATAGAGGGGAACTCGAATATTAGTTGGAGCTATTTCGTGTATCGTAGCAGAGATTTATTTGGCGGCGGCGAGGGGGGAAAACGCTTTTAACTTTGCCTCAAAGCCATTAAAAAAAAATCCACGCCTACAATTTCTTCCAAAGCAATTAGTCCTCTCGGCAGCACTTGGCCCCACCGATATATATAATTACAATTCGTTGACTCGGCTCCCTCGCTTCTAAATTAATCCGAGCCAGGAGACGCTGTCCTGGATTCAAGAAACTGACACCAATTCGACTGAGATGAGCCGGCTGTACGACTGGCGAAACAGGGGTAAATCGTGGGGGGAAATAATGTCCTCGTTTATGTCGAAGGAGGGGGTAAAAAACACAAAAGGTTTGACAAACAGCTTGCTAAATCTGAATGCAAGTTTGGTAGCTATATATTTATGATAAAGCATTGCGTCGCTTACCCCCGAGTGATGAAAAGGAAACAGCGAGGAAAATACAATATTTGTTGAGCCGGATAGGGACTGGGTTCAAAGCAAGTCAAAGGCAGGAGGAATTCCCTTGTAATTCACACATCCACAGCGCGTCATTCTGTGCAAGTTTCACCACTGACACAATGTATCGGGTACCAGCGACTTCAGCGTCACCATCGTGAAAACGGGGGAGGCGCGGTCACAGTGGAGGAAGTTCATCCCAATTGAAGCAAGTGCCCATCCTTTACTCCAGCAGGCGTTTACCTCTGTTAGGTCACGACTGTTGTTCGTGCTGCAATCCTAAAAAAAAGGGCTCCCCCCTCCGCCCGATTGCGATGTGTGGATCTGCCGCCTCCCCCTCCTGTCTGGAACGAGTGGCTCGCCCCACAACAATGCCCCCGTGTATTAACATTCTAACAACGTTGCCAAATACAATCCACGGAACAAATGGCCAGACAATGGATGGGAACCTGGGATTATAGCACACATTACACATCCTCACACACTGGGACCAACAAGTAGCCTACTTTTGTGAACGTACGTGCAAAAACAATAAATAAAGCAAAGGTTGCACTGTGGGCTATTTTAATCAGTTTTTTAAAATCTTGCCTTGAATGTGGCTGGACTGTGGAATCTCTATTTTCTTGTCTTGGTAGTGATCGTAGGCGTCGAACCGTGATATTGAATGGAGACCTTGGATTCCCGGCATGGCTGCTGTCTCCAGATCGGGGAGGGCGGGGGGAACAAATTCTGCAGGTTTCCCTCAATGGCTGCACAGCGTTCGATGTTTTGCAGCTATAATGGGCTGCAGAGGACGACCGAGTATTAGAAACCCATGGAGATGAAGTCTAATTTTTCAACTTTATAAGTTGTGGTAGTATTTTTTGACATACCCGCCCCAACATAATTGGAATTCACATGTTTCATGATATGAGAGCTGAAGTCTTACAATAAAGAACAAAGAAAATTACAGCACAGGAACGGGTCCTTTGGCCCTCCAAGCCTGCACCAATCATGCTGTCTGTCTGAACTAAAACCCCACACCCTACCAGGACCACATCCCTCTACTCCCATCCAATTCATGTATTTTTTTCAGATGCCCTTTAAAGTCACTATGGTATCCGCTTCCACGCCCTCCCCTGGCAGCGAATTCCAGCATCCACCAACCTATGTGTAAAAACCTTGACGTGTACATCTCCTTTAAACCTTGCCTTTGCACCTTAAACCTGTGCCTCCTAGTAATTGACTCTTCCAAATCTTCTGACTATCCACTCAGTCCATGCCTCTCATAATCTTGTAGACTTCTATCAGGTTGCCCCTCAACCTCCATCATTCCAGTGAAATCAAACAAGTTTCTCCAACCCTTCCTCATAGCTAATGACCTCCATACCAGGCAACATCCTGGTAAATCTTTTCTGTATCTTCTCCAAAGCCTCCAGATCCTTCTGGTAGTGCAGTGACCAGAATTGAACACTATATTCTAAGTGTGGCCTAACTAAGGTTCTATAAAGCTGCAATATGACTTGCCAATTTTTAAACTCAATTTCCCAGCTGGTGAGGGCAAGCATGCCGTATGCCTTCTTGACCACCTTCTCCACCTGCATTGCCACTTTCAGTGACCTGTGTACTTACACACCCAGACCCCTCTGCCTATCAATACTCTTGACCAGAATTTGTTGCCCATCCTCAATTGTTCTTGAGGAGGTGGTGGTGAGCTGCCTCCTTGAACTGCTGCGGTCCATGAGGTGCACTTCAGTGTTGTTGGGAAGGGAGTTCCAGGCTTTTAATCCAGCAACAGGGAATGAATGGTGATACAGTTTTACATATGGATGATATGTGACTTAGAGGGATACTTAGAGGTGGTGGTGTTCCCATGTATCTGTGGCCATTGTTCTTCAAGGTGTTATGGGTCATGGGTTTGGAAGATGCTGTTGAAGAAGTCTTGGTGAGTTCTGCTGTCTATTTTCGAACTTCTTGAATGTTGTTGGAGCTGCACTCATCCAGACAAGTGGAAAATATTCCATCAAACTCCTGACTTCAGCTTTGTAGATTGTGGATAGGCTTTGGTAAGTCAGGAGTTCAATTACTCACTGTATAGTTCCTTGCCTTTGACCTGCTCTTGTGAACAGTATTTATAAGGCTAGTCCATTTCAGTTTCTTGGGAATGGTAACACCCAGGATGCTGTAATTGGCTGGGTTGGATTTGTCCTGTTTCTTGCACACACGACATTCCTGGGTAATGTTCCACATGGTCAGGCAGATGCCAATGTTGTCACTGTACTGGAACAACTTGGCAAGAGGTAAGACAAGGTCTGGAGCACATACCATTGCCAGCTACGGTGATCTGACTTGCTATGGCCTCCCAGGCCAGAGAGGTGAGGTTGGCATGCTTACAAGAGCCATCTTTCGGTTGCAGCATATCCCAGTGTTGGTGCACCCCTCTTATCAAGGTCACGGCTAAACCTCAGAGCAGACTTTTTTTTTCTTTTGCTGTGCTGACATCCCCGCAGTTATCCTGAAAGACAGCTGAGGGAGTGAAATGTATTTGCTTGGGTGGTGTTCAAATATGGCACCCAGACCTTTGACCCATTATGTAAAGGTGAGATGGACAAATCAGATCCCAGTCCCCAAATGATTTGAGGACTACTCACCTCAGCACAACTAATTACCTCCTAAACACAAGGTTGGGCATGTTTGACCACCATTTCTATCACTGGGAAATGAGCTGCAGCACTTTCCTATCACAGGACTTAGTTTCAAAAATGGAAAAAATAATTCCACCCATACACAAGGACCAAGTGATTCCTGAACGCCATGTATTCATGACCTAGACGTAGATGGCTTTTCAAACCTTACACTTTCAAAAACATTAGAGATTTCTTTCCCCAGAAAGGATGGTGCTGTGCTGACATATGAATACAACATGGAATGTTGAACTAATATAAGCATAAAATTTAACTGTGGTGACGCAATGCTGAAGGAATTTGACAATTGAGCTCTTTGGTTCTGTCTCCCTGAGGTCACACTTACATATATTCGACAGTTCTTTAAAAGCAATATTGAAGAATGCCAAATAGCTGCATTTTAAATACTAATATGGTCAACAGATCTCTCAATATCATCATAACCTTCCATGACAACAGCAACTTGCATTTATATAGCACCTTTAACATAGTAAAGCCTCCCATGGCACTTTACAGGAGCTTTACCAAGAAGTACAGAATGAGCAACAAAAGCAAATAAGGGAACAAGCTTGGTCAAAGAGGGAGGTTTTAAAGGGCTTCTTAAAGGAGGATAGTAAAAGGCAGAGAGGTTTAGGTAGGATGTATTGTAATTCAATAATTCCTAATCCTGTTATTACTTATGACTTGGCTTCAATTGGATTGTATAATATTTTAAAATTATGATTCCCTTTATGAGTCACAGCTTCCTGAAGTGGTGTATGATAAGCAAGTGTGTGCATGATGGGCGAAATTTTACTGAAGAATAGCAGTGTTGGTTCTGACATGAAAAAAGGAGTGTTTCCCATCAAGAGGGCCAATGTGTTTTCAGACTGAATTTTATACCTCATTAGTAATAATTTTTATGCCACAAGTTTCATGCCGCTTTTGTGGCATATTCCCTCTGATTTGCCCGCCCTGCTATGATTTAACTGTTGCAAGTGCTGGACCATATAACCGGCTCCCCAGCGCTTGTTCCACGACAACTGCAGGGAGTTCCTGCCAAGAAGGCAGCACCAGGCCCTCACCAGGATGCTGGATGGAGTAGATTGGAGGTGGGAGATACTCTATCCCCGCATGGCGTTCCACCTAAGATGCAGTGGCAGCTCTGGTCAGTGCAAGTGCACTTCGGAAAAGGATGGGGTAGCAGTGTCAGAAAAAGAATGACCTTCTTTGCTCAGCCAGGGTAAGTGAACCATCTCCGGTCTCCCACTGGGTCCCGTCGCACACCCCTTGCACCTTCAACCCTTTCTCTCACTGAGCCACCTTGGCCTCTTCCAACACCAGGCACCAGATTCTGACTCCCCCTCTTCCCTCCCACAATCACCATGTTCCCCCAGAATCAGCTCTGCTCCTCATTCTCCAGCTTCCACCCAAGCCCCATACCTGCTGCATCTCATCACTATCTTAAATGTCAACACTCCCATCTACACTTTCCCTCTCTGTGTCATTGCAGGACAAACACAACCACAACAGGCATTGGTGGGCACAGCCAGGTGGAGTCATGCCCCAGCTGAGAACCTTCACAAGTTTTGAGGAGCGAGCCTTCGATCTGACCAGAGAGGAGGAAGAACGTTCCTGCACTGCTGGTGAAGTGGGGACAGCAGAGAAACATGAGAATCCTCAACACACGGGCTATCATTCCTTAAGTCTCAAGTAAGTAATCAATGTTCCCTCTGTATTCACTGTAATGCACTGATGCAACTTCCCTTCTCTTGCAGGCTGAACAGCAGAACAGGCCAGTCCATCCTCATGCCCCCTGGATCCACCAGACTCCAGCAGCTCAGAGGGAGAATTCTCCAACCCCATCATTGAAGAGGTGGGTGTCACAACTGTCACCTGCACCCGGCACCAATGCAGATACTCCTCTGGGACTACCATCCAATGGCAGCAGACTCAGTAGGTCTCTCAATGCCATCACTCACACCTTCCACTCGGACACTATAGCTGCATCTTCACATGGGTCCCCATCAACTCCAGCAGGATGCGAGCATGGATCCCAGAGTTCAATGGCACCAAATGCCCACATTCCCCCAGCCCCAAGCCTCCATCAAAGAAACCTGGCATTATGTTAGAGGACAGGTGAATGGCTGCATGTGATCATTGTTTGCATCCTGATGGGGCTCCTCACCAATGCACCCCACCATGTCCCCATCACACCTTGCATAATGGGGCACATCAGTGTTATCTGTGTGATGTTGCAGCCTTTCTGGGAATGTCAGCTCAATGCTTGGGACATCGGCTTGCAAAGAGTTCAATGGTGGCCTCCTGTAAGTGGCAGGGCTTTTTGGCTGCACATCAGTTAATGGCATAATCATTAGTGAGGGGAGGATGGGGTGGCTGTTCAGCCAAGTGTCCTGCTCCTGTGGCAGGCGAGACAGAGCTGAATTGTGTGAGGCCAGCAATTAGCACGTCCAGCTCATTCCCAGAGGGCACCCAATTTCTCACAGGTCATCAGAGGTGCAGAGCTGAGCAGCCTTCCACGTTCCATTGAGATCTACTGTTACACATAAGTACCCTGACAAATGCTTAACCTCTTCCAGGCGGCTTCTTCCCTTTGTCTTCACACTGCTCCCTGAGTTTGGGTTCCAATCACACTGCAGTCAGCAGCCCCCAAGTGCAAGGCTTGTCAGGCTGCATGAGGGGAAACGCAGTCCATTCCTGATTCCCCTACAATGTCAATTCGGCCTCCCATGGGACCCGAGTAACTCACAGTCACCCCCATAAAATCCCTACAGTACAGAAGAGGCCATTCAGCCCATTGAACCTGCACCGACTCTGGGGGTCTCTAATAGAGCATCTTACCCTGCCCTTTCCCTGTAGACTTGTGCGTTTACCCACTAATCCCTGCTAATCTTTGGACACTAAGGGAGAATTCACCATGGCAAATTCAACTAACCTCCACATCTTTGGATCGTAGGAGGAAACTGGAGGGAACCCACACAAACACAGGGAGAATGTGCAAACTCCACAGAGACAGTTATCCAAAGCTCGAATTGAACCTGGGTGCTTGGAGATGTGAGGTAGCAGCGCTAATCACTGTGCCACTGTGCTGTCCTTGTGCTGAGCCTCTTGTTTCCAAGCCCTCCCGCCCTCTTCCCAGCTGACACTAAGGAAGGGCACTCCTTCAGGAGGATACAGGAACCACTGCCTGCACTAACTTCACAAGTTCTTTAAAACAAGGGGCACCCTGAATTAGGGGTAGAGAGGGCCTGCAAAGTGACATCCCCCGACCTCCTCCCACATTGATGATTCTGGGACGTTCACCCCCGACCCCGAATTGAACTTATCTGTGTCCCCTGAGGGGGAAGTCCCAGAGAGAGTGCTCACTGATGACATGCTCATGAATTGAAAAGAGCTTTCTGTGCTTCACGCTGCATGCTTCATGCCACTCAACAGGCGAGGGGCTAGGAATCTCAGAGCTTGGAAACTCGCTAGCATGAATCGCGCTTTCCAGATTTTGAGTGCATGGCACCGTTTCCACAAATGAAGAGTGCAAATTCAAAATCGCCCTCAATGTGCTGAAATCAAAAGTTGTTAAAGTCATTTAACTTAGATCATAAATGTATCAACCTACATAATGGTGCTGCAATTGAATGAAAAGCATTGACAATATAAGACTATACATAAAAACAAATTTTACTAGCAATATCATCATTGAGAACAAGCCCTATACAGGACAAGATCAAAATAATTTAATTCTATCAATGGTGCATTTGCAGAACAGATTCCTAGATAAGGAAGTTAATATTGAATCAATTCACTTCCTTTTTAAAAAAAAAATGATTGGAATTCTGTTTAGGATTGAGTATAGCAAGAATAACTAATAATTCAATAGCTCCCAATATGCTGACGCTTTGGGAAATATGATACCAATGGAAAGCGAAGAATTACAATCCATGTTTGTCTTGGTTTAATTTTCAAGGGCACAGATTATTTCCTCAGGTGAAACATATTCAGTAGACAGATAATGGTTATATGGCCAATTTTTTTCTCATTTGAGGTTTTTTCATGTCCTGTATTTTTATGTAAAATATATCAATTATGACACCATTGAGAGAACCTTTTGCAAAAATATAATGAATTTTAATGTGAAAATATAATGCATTGCACAAGAAAATAATTTCAGTAAAATTAAATTGGAATTGTTAACACCATAGAGAACCCATATAATGAGGCCAATGGAATGTAGATGTGTCATTGATGACATCCCAGTGCTATTATCTTGTACTATATTGGAGCAAGTCTCCTGAAGGTATTAAGTTTTAAAACATTCACCCAAAGTTAATAAAGAAACTGATACTATCCACATCATAAAATGTGAAGTCAATTTAATAGTCGTTTCTGTTCCTGCTCCCACACCATTATCTTTGGTATCCTCTACTTCCTTTCCCCTCTGGCCCCACTCTTATTTTTCTTTGGATGCTGTCCCTTGGTGACATCATTTGAAAGCATGTAACATTAGTTTTCACATGCATGCTGGCACCAAGCCCTCACCACCATCTCTCTTGATTGTTCCACAGTTGTGAAATTATCAGACTGCTTATGAAACATCCAGTCATGGATGAATGGAAATTTCCTCCAATTAAATATCAATAAGACCAAAGACAAAGTCTTACCTTTATACCTCTGTCAGCACCTTCTTTAGTCTTTAACTATTAATACTCCCTTTGTCTTGTGCCCATGTCACCTTTGTCAAGTCTCTCCTAGATCCCATCTAGTCCTGACCTAATTTATCCCAATCCCTCCTAAAACATAGAAATTCCATCACATTCTTTCCTCCCTTTAACTTTAAAGAAGAGTGGATCGATATTTTATGACCTCGCTTGATTGAGGCTCGTAAAATCCTGCCCGAGTCCAATGGGAAAATTCCATTCTGCGAGCCGTGCCCACCCCAATTATGGGACAGGCGTGGTGATAAAATTCCGGTCACGGATTCAAAGCATTGGGTGAGATTTTCCAGCCTCGGCCACTGACCAGAAACTTCCACCCGAGGCCAACAGTCCTTCTAATGGTCTGTTAAAAGGTCCGTCCTACCCGTGATGATTCCTGCAATGTACTGGATTGGAAAACTTACCCCATTTACTCTGTTTCTCTCTCCACAGATGCTACTAGGTCTGCTGATTTTCTCCAGCATTTTCTGTTTTTGTTTTGGATTTCCAGCATCCTCAGTATTTTGCTTTCTGCCTCTCCACAAGCTAGCCACTGACTCCATTTCTCTCTCTGGCAACTGTGTGAGATTTAGTCAGATTGTCATGACCTGGATATCATATTTGATCCTGAGATGAGCTTCTGACCACATATCCACAGAACCTTTGCAGTGCAGAAAGATGCAGCTTTCCCATCGAATCATTATTCAGACTATTTTTTTTCTGTGATGTTACCCAATTTTTCTCTTGCCTTGGCTCATCTGCTGCTGAAACACTCAATCATGCCTTTGTTATCTTTAGATGATGCGGATACACTCCATGATTTCTGCCCTCCAGAAACTTGAGGTTATCCAAAAACTCTATTATCCATATCCTGACATTTAGGAAATTTTATTCACCTAAAACCTCTGTGCTCACTGATTTACACTGGCCCCTGGCCAAGTAACTTTGATTTGAAAATTCACATCTTTGTTTTCAAATCCCTCAAAAGTCTCAAACTCCTCCCAATCTCTGTAATCTCCTCCAGCTCCAAGATATCTGCACTCATTGAATTCTGGTCTCTTGAGGATCCCTGATTTTAATTGCTCCACTGCTGGTAGCATGTGTCTTCAGCTCCCCAGGTCACAAGCTCTGGAATTCTTTCATAGAATCATCGAACCCTACAGTGCAGAAAGAGGCCCTTCGGCCCATCGAGTCTGCACTAAACACAATCCCATTAAGACCCTACCCCCATGTCCCTACATATTATACCCACTAATCCCTCTAACCTACACATCCCTCGACGCTAAGGGGCAATTTGTTAACATGGCCAATCAACCTAACCTGCACATCTTTGGACTGTGGGTTTTCTCCAGCGTACCTGGAGAAAACCCACACAGACACGAGGAGAATGTGCAAACTCCACACAGACAGTGACCCGAGTCATGAATTGAACCCAGGACCCTGGAGCTGTGAAGCAGCAGTGCTAACCACTGTGCTACCGTGCTGCCCACAAAAGTTTCCCTAAAACTTGCTGAATGTCTACTACTCCTTCTTCCTTTAAGTACTCCTTAAATCTACTTTCTTCACCAACTTTTGGCCACTGGCCTAATATTATCTTTTGTGGCGCAGTGTCCAATTTTATTTTGTAATGCCCTTGTGAAATTGCTTGGGATAGTTTATTTCATTAAAGGTGTAACTGGGGGTTAGGTTAGCTCAGCTGGCTGGACAGCTGGTTCATGATACAGAGCAACGCCAACAGTGGAGGTTCAATTCTGAACCTCACCTGAAGTGTGGTGATCTTCAGGTTAAATCACCACCAGTGGTCATCTGGAACCATGGTGCTATGGGACTATTTACAACACAACCAGGTGCAGAATAAAGTCCTTAAAAATATCACAGATGCAACCTCAGAAAAAACACCCACTCCGACACTTATCATCATTATGGCTTCTCTAAGTGGGATTATGAATTGTATCTGTGATAAACACTGTTGAGTACGTACTTTTTAACATTTTCCGGTCTCATTGACCATAATATCTGTGCAACTGACTGGATATTTTCAACTCATTGATCTGGGTTAAGTTCAGGTTAGAGAAAGGTGAATTTGAGTTATGATCATTTAGTGTTCTTTCTAATTCTCTTGATCTAATTCATCTTAACCTATAATTTAACTGAGAGGATAGTAGGCTTACGTTAACACTGCAATGAATTTACTATGAAAATCCACTGGTTGCCAAAACTCCAGCGCCTGTTCGGGTACACTGAGGGAGAATTTAGCATGGCAAATACATCTAACCAGCTCATCTTTCAGACCGTGGGAGGAAACCAGAGCAGCCAGAGGAAATCCACACTGGGACGGGGAGAACATGCAAACTGCACAGGTAGTGACTCAAGCCAGGAATCGAACCCAGGTCCCTGGCACTGTGGGGTAGCAGCACTAACCACCATGCCACTGTGCCACCCTGATAGATAGATAAAAACCATTTACAGAACTCAAATCAATTAGTTCAATAGGAGTTCTGATTCTGAGTAAGGGGTGGATTCCAGCCTCACTGCAGGAACTGAGTACTCCATTTTCGCTGATCCTTTACCGCAGGATTGAGGGAGTGCTGTTGTGTTGGAGGTGCTGTTTTTTTCAATTAAATTTTAAGGTGAGGCCACATATGCCTGTTTAAGTGAATGGATAAAGAGCCCATAATACTGTTTGAACAAGAACTGGAAGTTACCTGGTGCCTTGATCAAGATTTATCTCTCAACCAACACAGCAATCAGATTAATTGGCCGTTTATCTAATTTGCTTTCACAGAACATTGCTATGCACAAGTTTGTTATTACCTATGCTTATAAAAATGGCAGTGATTATACTTGTTATCCGACTGGAATATCTAAACCTTTTCCCCAGATATTTTCTCCTTGTCAGACCAACAAAATCTGAGTTAACTCAGATTTCACTTAAAGAAAATCTTTCTCTTTATTCAACAGTTATACTCAACATAAATCTACATGAGTTGCAACACTTATTTTAACTTAGGCAACTTAATTCATTGAACATTAACTTTAACTCATTTAAGTTTAATATTTTTAACTCTAACTTTGCATTTAAGTTTTTGACGGAAGACAAGTACTATCCCCCTTAAGTGAACTGGCCAGGTCTGCCTTGGATATTAATCTTCCTCTTGTCTTTCTATGAAGCTATCTCCAGGGCACAAGTTACGAATGTGATTCTTGAGTTTCTGCTGAGAACAAAGAATCAAAGTTCTTTCTTTATCCTAACCTTTGCATATTTCTCTGCCAGTCAGCCAATGTGACCTGATCATATTGTTTGATTATTGCCAATTGAGTTACTTGTAAACAAGTCCCAAATGTTTATACCAAGCTGCACGTAAATTACATAGCCTTTCCATATATAGAATAAGATCATAATCAACAGTTCTGGGATGTCTGAAACTCATCTGAACAACCATCCTTATTTGGCCAACACAGGAAGTGTCAAGTCACATCTCACAGATCAGGTCATGACTTGCTGTAGCCTTGTCTGACCTGCATCTGTGTTTAACACAACTTGGCCAAAATCCCACATGCTTGACTGTGGTTCTTATCATTGACACTGTTATCTTCACCGGTGCCATTGTCTTTGGCCATCCAGCCACAGCCTCAAAACTAATTACGTGGGTGTGGAAATCCTGAGAAATTGAGGGTGTTACATTCTTCCAAATGTCAAGGCAGAAGTGGGTGGCACAGTGACACAGTGGTTAGCACTGCTACTTTGCAGCACCAGGGACCCAGATTCAATTCTGGCCTCAGGTGACTGACTGTGTGGAGTTTGCACATTCTCCCCGTGTCTGTGTGGGTTTCCTCCGGGTGCTCCGATTTCCTCCCACTAAATTGCCCCTTAGCAGCAGGGGGACTAGCAGGGTAAATACATGAGGTTATGGGGGATAGGGCCTGGGTGGGATTGTTGTTGGTGCACATACGATGGGCCAAATGGCTTCTTTCTTCACAATAGGAATTCTATGATCAGTCTTTATTAGAAGGATCTGGCAAACTCTTCAGCTAAGGCTTACCAAAAACCTGTTGCAAGGATGGAATTTTTGGTGAAACAAGCCTGCTTTCTGTGAAGATATCCCAATTCACTGGTGAAGGCCATCATTATGAAAATGATGTAAATAGTCCAGCTCTTCCTCCTGTTGGTAATGAGGAGAGTGCCCTTTCAGACAAATAGTGAGCTTATTGAATAAATAACGAATGAATAAACTCAATCCAGTCCAGTAAATTAGACTATAACTCAGTCAGATTCTCAGAACTGCTTTTAATTTTCTCCAGTGTGGTAAATATTATTGTCACTTCAGCACAGGATTTTTCAGGCCACTTAACTGATCATCTTGTTTATTGGCAGCATTTTATTCACCAATCCGACTGGATCTGTGGTCAGCGTTTACAAAATTCCCTGTCAGCTTCTTAAGAAGACCCAGATGTTTGGCTTACCATCAAAAGACCATGTTATTCCAATTTTCTATCCTCCTCTATTCTCTTCCCCCATAGGTGTTGCCTCCTTAACATTGAAAATGTTAATAAATAAGAAGACCAAGGTCCATATGTGCAGGTTAGGTTGATTGACCATGCTAAATTCCCCTTAGTGTCAGGGGGACATAGTAGGGTAAATACGTGGAATTACAGGGATAGAGTCTGGGTGGGATTGTTGTCGGTGCTGACTAATGGGCTGAATGGCCTCCTTCTACACTGTGGGAACTCTATGATTCTATATTTTGCTTCATATCAGCCTGTCTCATTTTCCAGCAAAATGGACTTCATTTTATGGATAATGAATGCTCCTCTCCAAAGATTTTGCAATCATCAACAGAATTATGAATCATATTCATCTGTTTCCTTAACAATATTCGCATTGAGAGCACAATTTATTCCCCCACTGTAGCATCACCAGCTCCCAGTTCCACCAGGATATCTTTCTGAAATAAAGGCAGAAAATATTGGATACGATCAGCATCTTTGGAGAGAGAAACAGGGTTAACATTTAAGAACATAAGAACATAAGAAATAGGAGCAGGAGTAGGCCGTCTAGCCCTTCGAGCCTGCCCCGCCATTCAATAAGATCATGGCTGATCTGAAGTGGCTCAGTTCCACTTTCCTGTTTTCTCCCCAAAGACCATATTTCAAGACCATATGACCATTCTACAGAATTGAAGAGGGTAGAAATGCAATGAATTATATAGCAGGGCAGCATAGAAGGTTAGGGATAGATCAGGCCTAAGGAGAGATTGACAAAGATGTCATAGACGTAAGATAAAGGGTGTGTTAATGGTAGCATTGAAGACTGAAGAAGGTAAGATATCGGACAGTGTAAATGGGAGAACCAAAGTCAGTGTTCAGTGAAAGCAAAACCGATGGCCCTGTGGGGAGAGGGGGTGGGGTTGAATTAGGGCAAACCAAGGGAACCAAAAGGCAAAAAGGCGGTTAAGACAGAGGGGAAAGCTGTTGAACTCGATGTTGAGTCCAGAAAGCTGGGCTCGAAATGTTAGCTGTGGCCAAAATCTTGCTAACGTTTACAATAGCAGGAACCTATGGCCCCATCAATGGTAAACCCCACAGCTGATTTCCTGGTTGCGAGAGGTAAGATCAATGGGAAGTCCTGTTGACAATGGCGGGACCATACGATCCTGTTGCCAGCGAGCAGCGTGCCACCTCCTGCTGCCCCAAAGACACCACGCACAGGGAGGAAAGTTCCACCCTCTGTTTCCATCTTCACAGAGGCTACCAGAGCTGCAGAATTTATCCAACATTTTCTGTTTTTATTTCAGATTAGCAGCATTCGCATTAATTTGCTTTTATTTGAGGATGCCTTTTGGTCCTTTTTTTAAAAAATTAATTCTCATGCATTAACAGAAACATGGAAGATTCACATTTGGCTGGTGGGGAAAGGTTAAATGCATCACTTAAACGACAGATGATTATTGGAGTAACCCCAGGCAACTCGTAGTACCATCTGCTTTAACGTTCTGGTCACTGTTTCAGACAAAGTCAAGTTTTCAAGTGGCTTCAATTAGCCCTTCATTCCGCTATAATAGAGTGATTAGCTTAATCATTTAATTGTGCAGGCAAGCGACTTTTCATCAGAATTGATCCACATCACCAGTTCTGATGAGAGGCCATCGACCTGAATCATTAAGATCAAAGCAAAATACAGCAGTGGATGCTGGAAACTGAAACAAAAAACAGAAGATGCTGGAAAATCTCAGCAGGTCTGACAGCATCTGCGGAGAGACAATGGAGCCAACATTTCGCGTCTGGATGATCCTTTGTCAGAGCGTCCAACTCTGTTTTTGTGACCTGAATTATTAATTCTTTCTCTCTCCACAGCTGCTGCCTGACCTACAGAGCATTTTCCAGCATTCTCTGTTTTTAATTCTGATTTTCAACTGCTGTGGTTTTTTTTGATGTGTTCATTCTCTGCAATTACCAATTTATTATTTTATTAATTTCGGGTAAACTCTGGTATTCCAACACATGCTCAGTCACTCTTCACACCTTAAAAAGGTGACCGCTTAAATCTGGGCCTGTTGGTCAACATCCAGAGCAAAATTCCCCTTTCCAGCAAATGAGGTGTGTGTAGCTGTTCACCTCGTAACTGGGCAAGCGCAACCACAAGTGTGAAGTATTGCACTTTGGAAGGACAAACCGAAGTAGAACATACAGGGTAAATGGTAGGACTCTGAAGAGTGCAGTTGAACAGAGGGATCTGGGAATACAGGTACAGAATTCCCTAAAAGTGATAGGGTCGTAAAGAGTGCTTTTGGTACATTGGCCTTTATAAATCGGAGTATCGAGTATAAAAGTTGGAATGCTATGGTAAGGTTGTATAAGGCATTGGTGAGGCCGAATTTAAAATATTGTGTACAGTTTTGGTCACCTAGTTACAGGAAGGATGTAAATAAAGTTGAAAGAGTGCAGAGAAGGTTCACAAGGATGTTGCCGGGACTTAAGAAGCTGAGTTAGAGACAGAGATTGAATAAGTTAGGACTTTATTCCCTGGAGTGTAGAAGAATGAGGGAAGATCTGATAGAGGTGTGTAAGATTTTGATGGGTATAGATAGAGTGAATGCAAGCAGGCTTTTTCCACTGAGGCTAGGGGAGAAAAAAACCAGAGGGCATGGGTTAAGGGTGAAAGGAGAAAAGTTTAAAGGGAATATTAGGCAGGGCTTCTTCATGCAGAGAGCGGTGGGAGTGTGGAATGAGCTGCCAGATAAAGTGGTAAATGCGGGGTCACTTTTAACATTTAAGAAAAGCTCGGACCGGTTCATGGATAAGAGGGGTGTGGAGGGATATAGTCCAAGTGCAGGTCAGTGGGACTAGGCAAAAAATGGTTCGGCACAGCCAAGAAGGGCCAAAAGGCCTGTTTCTGAGCTGTAATTTTCTACGGTTCTATGGTTCTATGAGTAGTGGAACTGAATACATTCTTAAGGCAACCCAAGACAATGTCAATAGTAATACACCTTGCTGCTCCCTCCAGAACCATGATCGAATTTCCCTTTTCCCTCACTTTTCACTCCTCCTGCCAACCCCAAATTTCACATTCAACACGTCTGCCATTTCCCCCCACTTCCAGTACAATGCCACCAAACACAAATCCCCCTCAGTAAAGGCAGAATCCTGTAAATGATGTAAATCTAAAATAAAAGTAAATGCTGGAAAAATTCAGCAGTTTTTGGTGTATCTGTGGAGTGAGAAGCAAAGATAACAGCCACAATTTCCTGGCCTCACTGTGCCTGCCACGGATTGAGCCAATTGCAGAAAATTGCATGCAGGCCTAAAAATGGGATCTGTGCCTGGTGCCAAATGGTTTGTGATTGTCCCGGTTCCGTCCGACTGGCGCAAACTGGAGCTTGCCCATTAAGGATGCAAGGTCAGTTAGCACATTTAAAGTAGCATTTAAATACGCTTAGCCTGCTCAACACCAGGTCCTGGGATCTTCTGATGCTCGGCTGCGGCGAGAACCTGGTGAGATTCACTATTGGTCTCCGCTAGCAGAAACCAGGTGTGATGGCCATGCCAGGGGGCTCGGAGGCCACTGAAGCCCTGGGGTGGTTGGGAACATGGCTGGGCAGTGCCCATCTGGCAATGCCCACCTGGCACACTGGCAGTGCCCACCGGTGTCAGTTGGGCATTGTCAGTGTGCCAGCGGTAGTGCCAAGGAGTTGGGGCCTGAGTGGAGGTGGGGATTGAGTGGGAGTGGGGACTGTGCGGTGGAGGTTGTGGGGGGGGGGGTTGCAATGATGGGGGAGCTATGAAATGGGGGCACAAAGAGTTGGGACATGGGGGGGCATTTCATGGGTCATAAAGGGGGACCCATTGGGAGGACCCCGAGGCTGGTGATCTATGTTAAGGGGTGGATGGGGAAATATGCTGCTGCCTAACTTGCTGAGCATTTCCAGCATTTGCTATTTATTTTATGGCAGTACCGACATCCTGACTTCAAATATTTCATCAACCAAACTTCATCTCCTTACCACATATTCCACGATCATTCCTGGGGGTGGTGTTGAAATATTTTGCCTGGCTGCTGACAACTGGCATGCTATACAATGAGTAAAGATTTTTTATTTGTGCACAGTTTCCAGCAAGATCACAAACAAGGGATGAGAATCTCTGGCCTCGCTCGCCGCAAAACCAGAGAATTCCACCCAAGGTCAATGGACAGGGCGAGGTCCGCCCCCGGCATCCCCCCACCCCTCCCTCCTGCCCGTTACGATTCCCGTGGTGGGTGGAATAGGTGGGTTGGAGGTGAATTCCTCCAAGATCTGTACAAAATAGTACAGAAAATAAATACAGGAAATCTTCACATTATGGCTGGAATGTTACCACCTTTCACTCCGGTGAGATTTTTTCCCATCCTGCTGCAATAAACGGAAATTTGGCTGGCCGCTAAATACTTTGACTTCGCTGCAGCAGGAGTGCGGCATGAACAACTGGTATGATCGCACCCACACTTGTACAATCTCACCAATACTCGGGCGGTGACTTTGAGTCGGCAGTCGATGTCTGCAAGAATGGTGCTCAAAATCTGGGAAGCACGAGTTTCCGAGTTCCGATCGCTCAGGCCCTCACTGCTGCGATGGATGCCAGAAAGCTCATTGTAACACATTAGCATGTCATTAGTGAGCACTCTGTTTGGGCTACCACCTCCCCCCCGCCACCCCCACTGGATACACAGCGGGCACTGTTGTGACGTCATGCCAGTGCCATTTACAGTAGGTTCACCTAGATGTGAAGCTGTTGTGGGGGTCTTCCCAGGGGCGTAAAGATGTGTATATCCCCCAGGCTAGAGGGGATATGGCCAAGCAGTAGCCTGGCAATGCCCTCTGGCACTGCCCCTTGACGCAGGTTGGCACTTCCAATTGGCATCTTGCAAACCTTGTAGTACCAACCTGTGCCAAGAGTTGGGACCCAAATGGGAGTCTCATGAGGTAAGGTGGGATTCATTTGCAAGTGGTGGTGGGCCGGAGTGGACGGAGGAGCAGGGAAAGCCAGCGATGGGGATGGTGGGATGAGGGGGTAATGATTGGGGTGAGGGGGTGAAAGGGCCAATGATCGTGTGGAATGGAGAAGCGCTGACTCCAATCAGGTATGGGGAGGGGCACATTTGAGATCCTTTAAAGATGGTACCCAAATCTCTGTGCAGCCTGGTTTTGCCAATGTGTTGATGTCCCCCCACCCGCAACCCTGCATAACAGTGTGAAATACACCCTCTTGACTTGTTTGACTGAGTGTTGTAGAATCTGGAGAGAAAAGCAACGTATTTCTCTGGAGAGAAACGTACCGGCTTTCTTGCCGGAAACCCCACTCTGCCATTTTTTGACAAGTTTCCCCCCCACAGTGACAGCTGGAAATCTTGCGCCGGTGTTTGAACAAGGGGATACTTACAATGTGGTGGCGTCTACTAGGCTGAGTAAGAACCTATGCAGAGTTTCCCTATATTGTTTGGTCTTGGCACAGATTCCCTGAAAATGCGAAACCCTTCTGCACACAGGCTAATTGGAATCTAGAAATCTCTTCTCCAAAAATGTGTGAAGCTGGGGATCGATTGTAAATTTCTCTCAGTCCTGCCGACTGCAGGCCCCCTCAGCAGGTTCCCAATGGCACGACCAGCGAGCAAGGCAAATGGCTATTGACTTTGGAAGGTTCAAAAGGTTCCACCGGTGGCCAATAGTGAGCCATCCTCGCTGTTTGAAAACCTTCCATGGCTTTGGGGTGGGAGGGGAAACGTGTGGGGTGGTGGTTAGAGAATCCCGGTCCTTCATGCACAGCATTTCGCCTCTATTTTTATCTGACCTGCCCTGGTTCATGCAAATGCAGGGCATCAAAATGAGAAGTATATTCCATATCTCATGCATTGCCATTCTTCAGCTTAATAAGTATATTGATTGAATTAACATTCTGTGGGTGAATTTTGCAAGTATCTCAATAAAAGATCTTAGTGTAGATTGTATTATAAATTTCATGTGATGAGCTCACAACCACGAGGAGCCGAATCTGGCTGTTCAAACACATTCTACATAAAGAATGTTCATTTATAACATCTTTCAGAACGTCAGGATATTTTGAAGCATTTTACAGCCAATTTCATTGAATACTTAGAATTTCATAGAATCCTGACAGTACAGAAGGAGGCTATTTGGCCCATTGCATCTGTACCAACCATAATCCCAATCCGTGTGACCCCACACATTTATCCTAGCTAGTCCCCCTAACACTAAAGGACAATTTAGAATGGCCAATCCACTTAACCTGCACATCTTTGGACTGTGGGAGGAAACCAAAGCATCCGGAGAAAACCCATGCAGACACAGGGAGAAAGTGCAGACTCCACGCAGACAGTGACCCAAGCTGGAATTGAACCCGGGTCCCTGGCACTGTGAGGCAGCAGTGCTAGCCACTGTGCCACCCCCTTGTCACCATGCCACTCCCTTGAAGCATAATGACTATTGTAATGTAGGAAATGTGGCAGGTAACCTGTGCACAGCAAGCTCCCACAAACTGCAATGTAATAATGATCAAATAGCCTGTTTCACTGACACTGACTAGGGGGATAAATAGTGGCTGAAGACAGCAGGGTCCTCTTTAAACATGCAAATCAAACTTCAAATTTTCTTCAGATTGTGCTGGGAGATTTTAATATATTTGGGATCTCTTTGGGGTGGCCTCTCAGCAAACTTTAACTTGGTTGGGAACCTTAAACTCTGGAAATACTAGACAAAGTAGGACTATACTAAATGAACTAAATGACTGTACTAAATGATGATACTAAAGTCCAAAGATGTGCGGGTTAGGTTGATTGGCCGTGCTAAGAAATTGCCCCTTAGTGTCCAGGGATGCGTGGGTTAGAGGGATTAGTGGGTATGATATGTAGGGCCTGGGTGGGATTGTGTTCAGTGCAGACTTGATGGGCCAAAGGGCCTCTTTCTGCACTGCAGGGATCTATGGTTCTATGGTTCCTATGGAATGAAGGAAATAGAGTCAGAAATGGGCACAGGAAGCTGATTTCAATGTTAAAATGAAGCCTGCATTCATTTTAAGGGGGTACCTATGCCTTAACTAAAAAGACCCATTTAGCAATGACTTCAACACCCATGTATTTGGAGTGGCTGCCTCTGCCACACTATTTCAGATTTTAGTTGCGCCCATTTTACACCTTGTAGAAGAGGCACAAGGTTTTGGAATTTTGGTCCCACAATGAATCATTATCCATATGGTTTTTGGGGCAGAGTTTTGTAAATTCCAAGCAAGCAGTTTAGTATCTTTTTGCATTTACTTTTGTCAAACACTTTCCTTTGACTTAGGCCTGGCAATAAACAGTGCTGTGTGTGGAGGTTTTACTGAAACTCTTAATTTTGCCAGTTATGTCCAGATAAAAATAAAAGCCTAATGTCAGCAGTTCATGACAATGCTCCGACACATGAAACTTGTTGCTGATGTGTTGCAATCTTGTTCCTTTTGAGGAACCAGTAAATGATTAACTAGCAGGCTATTTATAAATCTGCAAGAAGCCTTTTTAGTCATTTTGACTGTACAAATAGACTCCAGTCTAGTTATATTTTTTCATCCATATAAATAAGTAGCTGAGTTCACAGTCATAAACTTAAATCAATTAAAGTAATTGTGAATCATTTGCTTCAATTGATCATACCCCATTGCTGTCAATATACTATTCTATTATTGGACTAATCAGCATACTAAATGTTTTGAACATTAATGATTCTACTTATACTTGCATACAAATACTCCAATTTGAAAACAGCACAGATTGCAAGGGAGTTACAAGATTAGCAAATTACTATCAAAAATGGCTTTTTAGACAAATATTGCAGCTAATTTTAACTCCTCTGCCCATTTGGTGGGAACCAGGCTTGTGGGCAGTTAAAATTGGGTGAGGGACTTCCTCCATCTTATTCCCGCCCCGTATCTGACCAATATCAATTTTAAATTATAGGTAGCAATGGCACCAGTCTTAAGACAGCAGGGTCCTCTTTAAACATGCAAATCAACGTTCAATAGCATCATCACCGTTTTAGCCTTAAGTGTGGGACCAGTGGTGGTCTCCCTGTCAGGTATTGCCATCTTTCAGATAAGACATTACATCAAGGCCTCTCTTGGCTGGATGTAAAAGATACCATCACATGATTCAAAGAAGAACAGCAGGCCGGCTGACATTTATACCTCAACTAACATTGCTAAAGGAACAGATGATATAGTCATTACAATGCTATGGTTTTCTGGGGCACAAATGGGTTACTGCATTGCCACCACAGTCACTACACTTCCAAAGTACTTCATGGGCTGTCATATGTTTTGGGATGTCTTAAATTTGTAAAATTTGTTATATAAATGTAAATCTTTCTTTCTATCAAAATATCAGGACAAGGCAGGCAAGAAAAGACGAAGGCCAGAACATTACAGCAGTTCACATTGGCAAGTTTTACCCATCTCGCTGCAGTGAACAGAGATTTGGCTGGGTGCCAAATTCTTCAACCTCGCTGCAGTGGGAGCGTGGTGTAAATGTCCGGTAAGATTACAGCTTACATCTGGCTGAATAAGCCTGACCTGATTCATAACAACGATCACCAAACAGCAGCTTGTCTGATCTCCCAGGAGAGACAAAAGAAATTAAAAATCATAGAATCCCTAAAGTACAGAAGGAGGCCATTGGCCCATCGAGTCTGTACTGACCACAATCCCACCCAGGTGCTAATCCCATAATCCCACACATTTACCCTGCTAATCCCTCTGACACTAAGGGTTAATTTAGCATGGCCAATCAACTTAACCAGTACATCTTTGGACTGTGGGAGGAAACTGGAGCACCCGGAGGAAACCCATGCAGACACTGGGAGAACGTGCAAACTCCACACAGTGATCCAAGCTCAGAATCAAACCTGGGTCCCTGGTGCTATGAGGCAGCAGTACTAACCACTGTGCCACTGTCCCGCCTCTATCCCATGGCAAATCTAGGGGGAAAGGCTGAAGCTTACATATCTCTAAAATACATAGACCCAACTTTTTAAACCTATTTGAATAACTGCTTTGAATTAGAAATCATTCTTGTGATCCTCCTCCAAGCAGATAATGCCTACTGAGATATTCTTATCCACTGCTTTTTTAAAATTTTAATTAGTAAAATACAAGTTATTTTCCTCCCAAACGAAACGCTATGTATCTATGTAAACTCCATCTTGATCCATGTGATCAAATAGGGTATTTCTTATAATGATTTTTTCCAGCATCTTGGCTATGATTGAATAGGCCTGTATAGACCAGATATCTCAAGTTCAATCCCACATCTGTGCTAAGTTAGCCCATCTTAGCAAGATAGCGTCTGACGTGGTACTGTTGGCCTCAGATATGCTTTTCACTCCAAATGTTATCCTAGATCTCACTTTAAAAAACCATTTGCAGATGTTGGCTTAGAGTAAGATCAGACTCAGTTCTACAGAATCTGCTGACAGTGGCTGCCTGGGCTAACACACAGTGAATTATTGTTTAATTGAGTATTCCAGTAATCATCAGAGATGGAAAGGAGCTGAAAAATATGGGACGCTTCCAGTACACAAAACTGTATTTCTCTAGACATGGGATAAGTACATTCAGTGCACATTTTACAGATAGTAACGATTTTTAGTTTTAGGTTTTTCTTGTTTCCTCCATTCTTTTATATCTCTTTATTGCTGAGAATAAAGAGATGTAACAGATCCTGGGACACATGCAGTAGAAGGAAGTGTTGACTTCTCTTCCAATTTCATTGCTTCCATGTGGGAGACTCACATTCATTGGTTGATCCCATATATTTCTATTGGGCAAAGTTGCAGCATACCACCTACTGTACCAATTGACAAGGACTCATTTCTGCAGGAATAAGTGGCACAAATTGACACAAACATCATCTACCACATCAGTGTGACTTGTCTTTGTTTCCCTCTTGTTGGTAAGGAACACAAGTTTAGCTGATGAAGGGGGAAAACAAAGACAAGTTACACTGATGTGGCAGGTGATGTTTGTTGTGATTGAATGCCATATATAAGGTGCTTGTGTAAAGGTCTACCCCTTGATATTTGGCCTAAGCAAGCTTTATTTTTTCCTATATATCGTGTAAAACTTGCCCATAGCGGAAGGCAGTATGATGGCACAGTTGGTAGCACTGCTGCCTCTCTGCTCCAGGTACACAGATTCAATTCCCGGCTTGGGTCGCTATCAATGCGGAGTCTTCATGTTCGCCTCGTATCTGCCTGGGTTTCCTCTGGGTGCTCTGGTTTCCTTCCACAGTCGGAAAGATGTGCTGGTTAGGAGCATTGGCCATGCTAAAATTCTCCCTCAGTGTACCTATACCTGAACAGGTGACCGGGGCAGTGGTGGGCGGTGGCAGGAGGGGCGGGGGGGGGGGGGGGTGGGGGCAGGAGGAATTTCGTAGTAATTTCATAGCCGTCTTAAATGTAAGCCTAATTGTGACACTAATAAAAAAAACTTTACGGTGAGGTGATGACCTAGTGGTATTATCGCTAGACTATTAATCTGGAAATTCAGTTAATGTTCTGGGGACCCGGGTTCGAATCCCGCCATGGTAGATGGCGGAATTTGATTTCGATTAAAAAAAAATCTGGAATTAAGAATCCACTGTTGACCATAAAACTATAGTCCATTGTCAGAAAAACCCATCTAGTTCACTAATGTCCTTTCACTAAATATGTCTCTGATTAAGGAGTCAATTGATGGACCAATCAGAGAGTCTTTTCCTTGAATTTAACTGGGAGTGTCAGTTCATCTGGGACTCCTGAAAGTAGACTGCTGACTGATTGCACTCTGTGTACTGCTATTGCATTGTAAATAAAGGGATTTTGGTGAAGGGACTTCTGCCTTGGAAGTCTTATTTCATAGAGAGAACTGGTGTGGGTGTGGGCACCACTTTCCTTCACATTATGGATTCTTTTCGGACCCATCTGTCGGGCAGATGCATTTTAATTGAAACGAAACCCCCTCAAAAACATTATCCATGTGAAAGTCAATCCCTTAAACATTTTGGCTAAAACATTGGTTTCAAAAATTAAACATTTACACAAGTATAGATGTAGCTTTGCTTTGTGGGTTACTCATGGAACACCTGACCAGACCTCTTAACGTTGATTGAATTCAAACATTTTACAGCACCCGACATTGATATCCCCTTGAACAGGGCAAAAAAAAATGCAATGAAAAATAATTTTAAAATCCCTGTGAAGATGCATTTTGAAAAAAGCAGGTTGGATAACTGGACGTAATCACTTTGGAGGAGTAATTTTGAAGATGAACCATCCAAAGCACTCAAAGGCAATATGTTAGAAAAAAATCTTGCAAGCTTCTGGAGTTGAATGCTCTAAAATAGACTCAGAAAGCTATCCAGCGACATTATGAATGTTCCCTGGTTCACATTACATTACATTTATGGAACAACCTTGAGCTATCAATACGGATCTAATTGCAATTCTGTTACAAAGGAGTAAAATCTATTCAAGGTGACTGGTAAACTCTCTGAAGGGAGAAAGACATTGAGGTATAGACAAAACGAAAAACAATTGGAAGCCAAACTGGAGTGACAAAAGCATAATCAAAAGTTGTCAAAGAAATACATAGAAAACCTCGGACAGGAGCAAAGACTGACCTAAGCTTCTATATTAAGTTCAGGTTGGTTTTGACCCACGCCATTTATAGAAACAAACAAGCTGACTTTTCAAGTTTGACATTATAAAACATCTTAACAGGTGGATGTAAATGATCCAAAAGCACGGTTTCATAGAAGAGCAGGGAGTTCTCCCCTGTGACCAGGTCATTATTTATCTTTCAACCAACAGATGGACTACTCATTATCGCGGTGCTGTTTGCAGGACCTTGTTATGTGTAAAATTGCTATCACTCTTCCTACAGTGTGACTGACTATGGTTCAAAATAATTTAATTGATTGTAAAGAGTTGTCAGAAGCTTAGATGATGGTTGATGGAGGCTCACCAGCACCTTCTCAAGGACAAATAGGGATAAGCAACAGATGCTGACATTATAAGTAATATGATGCACAAAATAATAAAAAGAATCATAGAATCCCTACGGTGCATAAGAGGCCATTCTGTCCATTGAGTCTGCATCAACTCTCTGACAGAGGATCTTACCCAGGTCCTTTCCCCTGCCCTGTCTTCGTAGCCATATTTATCATGGCTATTCCACCTTACCTACACATTTTTGGACTGAAGGAGGGGGCAATCGGAGTACCCGGAGGAAACCCACGCCATATGGTTGACTCTCAACTGCCCTCTGAAATGGCCTAGCAAGCCATTCAGTTCAAGGGCAACTAGGGATGGGCAACAAATGCTGGCCACCCAGTGACACCCATGCCCTACGAATGAATAAAACAAAATGGAGAGAATGTGCAAAACTCCACAAGGTCACTCAAGGCCAGATGTTATATAAATATAGGTTCTTTTCATTCCAACTAGCCATTTCTAAGCTGGTTTGACAAAAAAACACTAATTACGGGCCGGATTTTACCATTTGGAGTCTAAGGGCCGGATCCGGGCATAATACAGATCCGAGCCCGGATCCTCTTTACAGCGCGCCCATATGCTTTTTGCTGGCTCCAGTCCGATTTGCACTGTGGGCAGGGCTGAGCATTGCCGAACAATCGGAACTCTGAACTGTGCACGCACACATTGGAAAAGAATTGAAAAAGCGCGCTCGGGTCGGGAAAGAAAAGAAAGCAGAGAGAGTGGCTCTGTGACACAGATCATTCTCTGGGGGTGTGGGGGGGGAGCGGTGGTAGGAGAGAGTGTCTCTGTGACACAGATCATTCTCTGGGGGTGTTGGGGGGGGGCGCTGTGGGTGGGGAGAGGTGGGGAGGAGAGAGCGGCTCTCTGACATAGATCATTCTCTGGGGGGGGGAGGTGGGTCAGATGTATCTCTTAGTGGGGGTGTGTGAGAGGGCTGATTGTTGTCTGGTGGTTGGGAGGAGGCTCAATCGCTCACTGATGGGGGGGTCGGGGGGGGGGAGGTGGTGGGTAGGGGGGGTGGGCAGGGGTGTCTGCTGCCACCCTGCGGGTGACCCCTCCTCCCCACTGGAGGAATGACTCCCTTGTCCTTACTGTGACAGTGTGTCAATTCTTGCCAACTAAATGAATGCACGCTTCAATGAGCCTCAGCTCTGACACTTATGAATAAATTCAGCGAATCAATTTTTAAATGACATCTCGTGGATATTTTTCATGTATTATAGAATATAGAAACATAGGACAGTACAGCACAGTACAGGCCCTTCGGCCCTCGGTGATGTGCCAAGCTATGTCCAAACCCAAGATCAAACTATCCCACTCCCTATCATTCTGGTGTGTTCCATGTGTCTATCTAATAATCGCTTGAAAGTTCCTAAAGTGTCTGACTCCACTATCACATCAGGCAATGCATTCCACACCCCATCACTCTCTGAGTAAAGAATTTACCTCGGACTCCCTCCTACATCTCCCAGAATGAACCGTATAGTTATGCCTCCTAGTAACAGCTACATCCACCCGAGGAAATAGTCTCTGTACATCCATTCTATCTATCCACCTCATCATCTTATAAACCTCTATTAAGTCACCTCTCATCCTCCTCCGTTCTAAAGAGAAAAGCCCCAGCTCCCTCAACCTTTCCTCATAAGACCTACCCTCCAAGCCAGGCAGCATCCTGGTAAACCTCCTCTGCACTCTCTCCAACGCTTCCACATCCTTCTTATAATGAGGTGACCAGAACCACAGACAATATTCCAAATGTGGTCTCACCAAGGTCTGGTATAGTTGCAGCATAACCCTAGACTCTTAAACTCAAATCCCCTGTTAATAAATGCTAACACACTATAAGTCTTCTTCATGGCTCTATCCACTTGAGTGGCAACCTTCAGAGATCTGCAGATATGAACTCCATGATATCTCTGCTCTTCCACATTCTTCAGAACCCTGCCGTTGACCTTGTCATCTGCATTCAAGTTTGTCCTACCAAAATGAATCACCTCGCACTTATCAGGGTTAAATTCCATCTGCCACTTTTCTGCCCAGCTCTGCATCCTATCAGTGTCTCTTTGCAGCCTACAAGAGCCCTCCATCTCATCCACTACTCCACCAATCTTGGTGTCATCAGCAAATTTACTGACCCACACTTCAGCCCCTTCTTCCAAGTCATTGATAAAAATCACAAATAGCAGGGGACCCAGCACTGACCCCTATGGTACACTGCTGGTAACTGGCCTCCAGTCTGAAAATTTTCCCTCCACCACCACCCTCTGTCTTCTACGAGACAGCCAGTTATTTATCCAATTGGCCAAATTTCTTTCTATCCCACATTTCCTTACTTTCTTCATGAGCCTACCATGGGGAACCTTATCAAATACCTTACTTAAATCCATGTATACAACATCAACTGCTCTATCTTCGTCTACACACTTACTTACCTCCTCAAAGAATTCAATCAAATCTGTGAGGCAGGATTTATCCCTCACGAAACAGTGCTGCCTATCCCGGATTAAACTGCATCTTTCCAAAGAATATATACATTAAAGCAATAGGAAACCAGGAGGAAGGATTCATTCCTCCGGTGGGGACGAGGGATCGCCCATAGAGTGGCAGCAGACCCCCCTGCCCCCTCCACCCCCCCCCGCCCCTCCATCAGTGAGCGATTGGGCCTCCCACCCAACATCAGACAGCCATCAGCCCTCTCGCCCTCCACCCTCCCCAGAGATACAGCTCATCCACCTCCTCCTCCTGTACCCATCCCGAGGATGCTCGAGAGCCATTGGAGGCTCTGAAACTGCTTCAGAGGTTCCCCTGCAAAATAAAAATTGGCTTCGGATTTTTATTTTGCAGGTCGCTTACAGCACGGGTCTGGAATAGACCAGAAGGTAAAGTGGGATTTGGTGGGAGAGTTGGGCGCACGGCTCATTAAATCAATTTAAATGCATGCTAATGCATTTAAATAGTCAGGCCATCCCTTTTGGGTGCGAACTGGACCCGCGCCAGAATTGGGTGTCAGTAAAGCCACACTCTGCTGAGATTCGGGTGCAGATCGTGTTAAAGGCCGGACGCCCGAATTTACTGCGATTTCGCACCTGAAAACAGGCGTGAATTTGTGGTAAAATTGGGCCCAATGTGTCCCGGTCTATAGCCACCTGGGAGGCATATGGAATTTGTCCAGTAAAACTGATAGATAGTGTCTCAGCAGATCAGTCCATATTAGTCGGATGGTATTTCCAAGTACCTCTAACTGAATCTCCAATAGCAATTCCAATAACATATGCTGCGAGGGCTGGCTATGTTTTCTCTGTGGATGCCTGAGGGGAGTCTTTCACTTTAGTGTAAAGGATTGATTCATTAGATTATTACAGTGAAGCCTGTTTTCCTGAAACACGACTGCGGTTGAGCATTAATTAGATAGCTTTTTAAGAGCGGTTTGAGGCTCATTTTATGCAATAGGTTAGTACATTCTCTTTGACCTCTTGAGAGCTAATCTAATGCAAACACCTCTCACTGGCAGCTTTCTAACCATAGATTAAATATGGGTGGGTAGTTTTAACACACTCTCTATTCAGCGGAAATCTGCAGTGCAAACAGCGTCCATTATTTACATTACCATTACATTAATAATCTCACTCAGTGAAGACCATATATGGTCTGGTGTAAAGAAAGAAAATGTCATGTCATTCTTAGCATGGAAGGGTTCCATCCTGAGGTTGCAGAGTAAGACATGTGGGGTAAAGGTTTGACTTGCCTGTCCTGACTTATCGCTGACTTATCACAAACTCAGGCTGCAGTTTTCCAGTTGCTTGGAATACAATAGCTGCAGGTTAGGAGTGGTGTTAAATTTCAACTCTGTTTGAGCAGATTATCCTCTAAAGTACTGGTACTTGTCCCAGGAATACTTGATATTGACATTGGGTTCCTAAAGTGGCTTCCAAACCCATGACCACTTCCAACTCGAAGGACAGCAGATACATGGGAACACTGCCACCTGCAAGTTCCCTTCCAAGCCACTCACCATTCTGATTGGAAATATATCGCCATTCCTTCACAGTTGCTGGGCCAAAATCCGGAAATTCCCTCCCTAATGGCATTGTGGATCATCAACCCACAGAACATGGACTGCAACAATTCGAGAAGGCAGCTCCTCACCAGTAAGTGCTGGCCAGCCAGCAATGCTCGTGTCCCACAAATGAATGAGAAAAAAAAAGATAAGTGTTCCATTTCAAATTGCTGATGAACCCAACCTTCAGAATAAAAAAAATTAAGATATACTTTTCGTTAAAAAATAATTATTTTAAACCAGGATGGCAAACCTGTTACACATTTCAAATTTTATTTATTAGTGTCACAAGTAGGTTTACACTAACACTGCAATGAAGTTACTGTCCAGATTCCCTAGTTGCCGCACTCCAGCACCTGTTTGGGTGCGCTGAGGGACAATTTAATCAGTACGTCTTTCTGACTGTGGGAGGAAATCAGAGCACCCGGAGGAAACCCACGCAGACTCGGGGAGAACATGCAAATTCCGTACAGTGACCCAAGCTGGGAATTGAACCCGGATCCCTGGTGCTGTGAGACAGCAATGTTAACCACTGTCCCGCCCATATTTTAGAGCCAGATTTGATAATCTTAAGGCATTTGAGCACTGCAAGATAAGGACAACATTAACAGACATATTTTTATTACTGTTGCGCAAACTTCTGAGGAAAATTCAGCTTTTTCCAGCTCTGACGAAGGGTCATCTAGACTCAAAATTTTGGCTTTATTCTCTCCCCACATTTTGCTGTCAGACCTGCTGAAATTGCCCAGCATTTTCTGTTTTAGCTTCAGCTTTTTTACTTTCTAATCTTCCAGGCTTCCTTTACACAGCTTTTTCCTTTACTATCTCCCAAACAATGCAGCTTGTGGCAAAAATAAATCCACTTCACTGATATACATCAGAGCTAGCCTATACTCACTGCTTAACAACAAGGGAAATCAATCAATAGGTTGACAAAAAGAATATAGAACATAGAACAATACACAGAGGAACAGGCCCTTCAGCGTGCGATGTTGTGCTGAACAAGACACCAAATTAAACTAATGCCTTCTGCCTGCCCTGGGTCTATATCCCTCTATTCATTGCATATTCATGCGCTTATTAAAAGCCCCTTAAATATCTCTATTGTATCTAAATCCATTACCATCCCTGACTGTGCACTCCAGGCACCTACCACTCTTTGTGTAAAAAAACTTGCCCTTCATATCTCCTTTGAACTTTCCCCCTCGTATGGATTGATTTGATTTGAAAGAAACTGTAACCAGATTGAGCAACAAATGTGAATGAGAGTACCTATGTCCAAACACTGTACAAGAGGGGACTGGGGCAGGGTGGGGGGAAGTGGATTTTCTCCCCCATTTTTGGGAGTGGGGCCAGGATTGGAGATGGGCGCAGTAAGTAGCATGGGACTCCCAGAATGCGGCTTATGCTGGAGGGATTTCCCGTTACAGGAGGGTCATGCCCAGGCACTGCCCTGGCACTGCAACCCAGCGAGTGTGAGGGGTTAATGCCCAGGCAGTGCCAGGAGGCAGTGAAGTGGGCCAGTGCCAGGGTTGTGCTCTGCGGGTGGGTGTTCCATGGGGGAGGGTTCTATGAGGGGCAGGGCCGGTGGCACAGCGGTTAGCACTGCTGCCTCAAAGCGCCAGGGACCTGGGTTTGATTCCCAACTTATGTCAATGTCTGTGTGGAGTTTACACATTCTCCTCGTGTCTGCATGAGTTTCCTCTGGGTACTGTGGTTTCCTCCCACAGTCTGAAAGGTGCGTTGACCCGAACAGGCGCCAGAATGTGGCGTCTAGGGGAATTTCACAGTAACTTCATCACAGTGTTAATGTAAGTCTTACTTGTGACTAATAAGTAAACTTTTTTTTACTTTTTAGGGGAAGGTTCTGTGGATGGACGGTGGGTTATATTTTTATTTTGTAAATTGGGATCCCCTTTACAAACGGGGCACTAATGTTTTACAAACTTAGTTGTTGGTGGTGCGGGCTCAATCAGAGCATACCCCTTCAGCGTGGGACCTGCCCCTTCACTTTTCTTTTCAATGACCCTAAAAAAGGAACCGCCCATTGGGTCAGTGGCTTCTGTGCCGGCTTTCCCACCCACTGCGCCACTCTACCCAAAAATAAGAAAACTCCTCCCTAGATTCTCACAATTCTGTTCTGTATCAGATTGTTTCCTCCCTTTCCAGGTAGAACACCTTGTTGGAATTTTCCACCATTCATGGCCTGTTGCTGTTGCAAGCGAGGATGGAGAATTTCAGCCAAATCTCCATTAACTGCAGCGGGACCAGAAAATTCCACCGGCGGGAACAGCCGGAAAATTCCCTCTGCAAGTTGGAGAGTCGGCAGCGAGGGGGTAGTTTAGGCAGTGAGAGATAATGTGACTGAGGGGCATGTGACCCCATGTAGGACCAGCGGAAAACTACAAACAGAATCTCACAACACTGCTGGTATGAATCTTTAATCCTGGTTCCCCTCCTATCTTCCAAGTGCTCCGGTTCTCCCCTGTGGAGCTAAAGCTTTACCCGACTGCTTACCTCCCTCCAATGCACGATTTAACAGGTTTCACAGCACGAGGAATGAGCTGCACTCTGTGTGCCAAGAAAACACATGCAGCTCGTGACTCAGAGTTTGGCCTACCCTCTATTAAACAATATGGAGATATTAACTGTGGCTCGGTGGGTGACATGCAGAGGGGGTGGGTTTAATTAAGTCCCACTCCAGAAAGCTGAGTGCAAAATCTAAGCTGACAGTTTGAGAAAGTGAAGCACTATCCAAAGATGTGTGGGATAGGTTGATTGGCCATACTGAATTGACCCTAGTGTCAGGGGATTAGCAGGGTAAATATGTGGGGTTGTGGGAATAGGGCCTGGGTGGGATTGTGGCCAGTGCAGACTTGAAGGGCTGAATGGCCTCCTTCTGCGCTGTAAGGATTCTATGATTCTATGATTCACTGCTGATGGTTCTGCCTTTTGGATGAAGTGTGAAACTGAAGCTTCATCTACTGTCTGAGGTGGATATAAACAATAGTACCATTTTGAAAATAAAAATGGGGCAGTTCTCCCCAATGTCCTGGATGCTATTTATTTTTCTAATCATAGAAATCCTACAGTGCAGAAGGAGGCCATTTGGCCCATTGAGTCTGCACCAACCACAATCCCACCCAGGCCCTACCCTCATATCCCTACATATTTACCCACTAATCCCTCTAACCTACGCATCTCAGGACACTAAGGGGCAATTTTAGCATGGCCAATCAACCTAACCTGCACATCTTTGGAACGTGAGAGGAAATTGGAGCACACAGAGGAGACTCACGCAGACACGAGGAGAACGTGCAAACTCCACACAGACAGTGACCCAAGCCAGGAATCGAACCCAGGTCCCTGCCACTGTGAGGCAGCAGTGCTAACCACTGAGCTACCATGCCACCCTTAATGAATAACCCAACAGCTCGAAAGGCCACCTCCTGCTTCTAGTTTCTATGACCATCGGTTGCTATTGCCCTTTTGAGAAGGAGAGCTGACTAATGGTGATTTAACCTCAGGCATGGGAAAAGGTTGAAAAGACAGGGCCCTCATGAATAAACTCGGCCAGTATGGGAATTGAACCTGTTCTGTTGGCATTACTAACCAATTGTCCAGCCAACTGAGCTAAACCGTCCCTCAATCAACATCAAACAACATCAATAAAAATGATTTGATCATTTTCTCATTGCTGTTCAAGGGAGCTTACTGTGCACAAATTGGCTGCTGTGTTTTCCACATTGCAAGAGTGTTTTAAAAGTGCTACAATGGGAGTGAAGCCTTTTGAGGTTGTGGAAGGCTCAATTCAAGTCTTTCCATTATTTCCTGTCTTGTGAAACACCCGACATGGCACAGCTTAATTAATCTAAAAATTGAACAGTGGTTTTCACAACATCACTCAGTTAATTAATCACATCTGTATACATCAAATAAGAAATAACACAAATGTGTTTCTATCATAGAGACCAGAAATGGAGCTGTATACTCATTTTACAAATGGTATGTCTATCTCAGGGCAAATGCTGTGCGATAAATTAAATATCAATAAACTTTAGGCTGACCAGCATTTATTGTTCATCCTTAGCTGCTTGTGGGCAGTTGAGAGTCAACCATATTGCTGTGGATCTGAAGTCACATGTCGGCCAGACCAGCCAAGAACAGCAGATTTCCTTCCCTAAAGGACATTAGTGAATCAGACATTTTTTTTGACAATTGCCATTAGTAGATCCTTAATTCCAGACTTTTTTTTTCATTGAATTCAAATTCCACCATCTGCTGTGGCAGGGTCCTCAGAATATTAGTTGAGTTTTTGGATTAATACTAATGACCTTTGTTTCTAACTTCTAGTAATATTTTTTCAAATTTCATTTGTGCATATTCTACAGTGAATACATTAATCAAGTGATCATAACAGAAAAACAGAACTCATACAACACAATGAAAATAAAGCGCAACTAAAGATTTCTCATGACAGACAGCTGACAAGGACATATAAACCCAGCCAGATATATAGTACAGTTAATTGTAGGGTACAACTGTTTTTTCTCTGCATGAGCCATATTCCTCAACCATCCCCTTAAATTAGGGCCCTCCTGAATTCTCCTGGGCTGAACGCTTACCTGGACTGCAGACCTTTGCAGTTGCATCTGGAATGAGAGTAATTTGCTCTGTGCCAAGTTCTTTCCTGACTCAGTAACCCAGACAGCAGTAGAACTTGCTCACTTGACACAATAGAGCAATTTCAGCGACGAGGATATTGTGGATATCCAGTAACCACTGATGCCTTGCATTTTTTTTGGTATTAGAAAGTGCTTCAGGGACAGCTGGGGAGATGGGGAGTTCATTGGATTCACTATCCACAGTTAACCCATGAGAAAATCATTTGTGACTGAGAACCAGCGATTGTGGCTATCTCTAACACCCTCCTTGCCCAATGATATACTCCAGTGAATTCAAAACATCACTCATTTTGTCTAAATGCTGGAACTGCTTCCTACCCCTATTCCCTCAAGGCCTGCCATGTCCCTTCCTATCAAATAATTCATTTCCTCATAGAGTCATAGAGATATACAGCACAGAAACACCTTCAGCCCAACTCATCAATTCCGACAATGTTTTCTAAACTGAATGAGTCCCATTTGCCTGCATTTGGCCCTTTCCTTCTAAACCTTTCCAATCCATTTACCTCGCTAAGTATCTTTTATACATGGTAATTGTAACCGTCTCTACTATCTCCACTGGCAGCTCATTCCACATACACACAACCTTCTGAGTGAAAAAGTTGCCCCGCAGGTCTTTTTTAAATCTTTCCCCTCTCAATTTAAACCTATGCCCTCTAGTTTTGTACTTACCTACTCTGGGGAAATGACCTGGGCTATTCATCTTATCCATGTCTCTGATAATTTTATAAACCTCAATAAGATCACCCCTTATCCTCCTATGCTCCAGGGATAAAAGTCTCAGCCTATCCAGCGTCTCCTTATAATTCAAACCTTCCAGTCCTGGTAACGTCCTTGTAAATCTTTTTTGCACGCTTTCCAATTTAATAACATTCTTCCTATAGTTTCTCAACAGAACTCTCAACAGTTTTTGACTCTACCCATACCAATTCCTCAAACACTCTCGTAGCCTGAGTTCAGTACTGTCACAGTTTTGCCAACTTCCACGTTTCTACTGAATTCTAGATTCTTTCCCAAGATCTTATTATTTTGGAGCTGCACACTTGTGGTTGGCATGCACTCACCAGTGGCCTTTTTTTACTTGCTTACGTGGAACAATGGGCAAAAGCAATCAAGTTTCACAATAACATCTGCAACCTATCAGTTTGCGACATTTAACTCAATGTTGTGAACAGATGTTGTAAGATCCAATGTCATCTGCTCAACTTCCAGAAATGTCTCCTTCAAGAGTTGGGAATCATGGACAGAATTTTCAAAGCAGAGTTTGGAGGTGGGTGGGCATGGGAATTCACACCACTGGTTTGCCAGGCCCCTGGACTATTTACTCACAGTAAGAAGTCTCACAATACCAGGTTAAAGTCCAACAGATTTATCTGGTAGCACAAGCCACTAGCTTTTGGAGCGCTGCCCCTTTGTCAGGTGAGCGGGGCTTCTGTTTACAAACAGGGCATATGTAGACACAAACACAATTTACAAGATAATGGTTGGAATGCGAGTCTTTAATCAAGTTTTAAAGGTACAGAAAATGTGAATGGAGAGAGGGTTAAGCAGGTTAAAGAGATGTGTCCAGCCAGGACAGTTAGTGAGATTTTGCAAGCCCAGGAAAGTCATGGGGGTTACAGATAGTGTGACATGAGCCCAAGATCCCAGTTGAGGCCATCCTCATATGTGCAGAACTTGGCTATCAGTCTCTGCTCAGCGACTCTATGTTGTCATGTGTCACAAAGGCCGCCTTGGAGAATGCTTACTCGAAGATCAGAGGCCGAATGCCCATGACTGCTGAAGTGTTCCCCAAGAGGAAGAGAACACTCTTGCCTGGTGATTGTCGAACGGTTTACTTAAAGGTAGGATTTATTGGATTTGTTTTATTCATTCATGGGATGTGGACATTTATTGCCCATCCATAAGACCATAAGACCATTAGACATAGGAGCAGAGTTAGGCCACTCGGCCCTTTGAGTCTGCTCCATCTTTCAGTCATGCCTGATTCTTTTCTCATCCCCATTCTCCTGCCTTTTCACCATAACCCCGATTCCCTTGTTAATCAAGAACCTATCTCTGTCGTAAAGACACTCAATGACCTGGCCTCCTTCTGTGCCAAAGAGTTCTATAGATTCACCACTCCCTGGCTGAAAAAAAATGCTTTTTTTTATGACAATGGTTTCTGGTTCCAGAATTTTATTGAATTTGAATTTCGTCATCTGCCATGGTGGCATTCTAACCCGCATCTCCAGAGTATTGTTGTGGGTCTTTGGTCTATTCATCTGGTGACAATACTCCTATGCCATGCTCTCCCCCAGGATCTAGTGGAAGAGCTATCCACACACAAGGGGCATGTGTCCAATTTAGGTAATGGAACAGAGGCCAACTAGAATATTCCTGATGCCGCAGACCAGCTAAAATTCTCCAAACTGTTTGTCAGGACTATGTGCATAACACTGTCCACATCAAATCCCTGATAGTGCAGGAAGGACTTCCACGTAGCGATCTCTCCACTGAGGCCCTTCCACCTCTATTAGATGGCAGGTGGAACATTCTAGTGTGACCAGATGTAAGACAAAGGTATGTTAGTGAAGAATGTGTGGGAGACCTCTTGGTGGAACAAAAAATGTGCTGATTAGGTGAATTAGGTGCTGCATTCTCCCGCAGTATACCCGAACAGACACTGGAGTGTGGCAACAAGGGGATTTTCACAGTAACTTCATTGCAGTGTTAATGTAAATCTATTTGTGACACTAATAATTAATAGATAAATAAATAACTGACATGGAGGGAATTTCTGAGTGAAAGTTCAAGGTGTGAGGTGAGGATACAGGAGGGAGGTTTTGGGGTTCACGCTAATGAGAAAGTCTGTCCAAATAGGGGTCAACTTGAACAGGACTGTTGCACGCTTTCAAGAGAATCTGTGGCCTCAGTGGCTTTGGCCTCAGGCCAGATCCTGCGTGTCAATATCTCCAGCCACATCCAGGCCTCAGGCTGCATAGGGCAGGCAGCTTGTTGTTCCACTGCCCTTCCTGGAAGGAAAATCAGCAAGAAACCAACTTGCTCCACACCAGCCTGCCCCGCAGCCACTACACGCTGGGAGCCGATTAAATTGGCGGAATGTGCGATTTCTGCTCCTCACTGTCTCCTGGCCAATCCGACTGCCCAATCGCTCCACGAGAACTGGCAGTGGCAAGATCTCATTAGTGGGTGCTGCCGGTCAGCAACCAGTCCCAAGAAGAAGGCCCAATGGATCCCGAAGTGAGGTAATTGGATGAGATGGTTTGGCTAGCCTAGAGGAGGGGATTGGGGGTTGAGGGTGGTGGTATTTGGAGAGCAGACAAGTAGGAAGAAGGTATGGTACTCTCTTAGTGGGGCATGTCCCCAAAGTGCAAAAGGCACTGCCCCTCTCCCCCCGCACCAATGACAGCACCCTCTCTTTCTTGCAGCCATTTAAAAAATATTTTGACCAAAATTGGGCTGACAAGTGGAAAGTAACATTCACACCTCATAAGCGCCAAGTAATGACCATCCCTGACAAGAGAGGATCTAACCATCATCCCTTGATATTCAATGGCATAACTATCGCTGAATCCCTGACTTTCAACATCCAGGGATTACCATTGGCCAGAAACTGAACTGGACTAGCCACATAATATTCTGGCTGAAAGTGCAGGTCTAGGACAATGAATCCTGCAGCGAATGACTCACCGCTTGACTCCCCAAAGTCTGTCCACCATCTACAAGGCTCAAGTCAAAAGTATAGTGAAACAGTCTCCACTTGCCTGGATGAGAGCAGCTCCAACTGCACTCAAGAAGCTTAACACCATCCAGGACGAAGCAGCCACTTGACTGCTAACCCTTCCATAAGCATTCAATCTCTCCACCATGATGAAGAGTGGCAGCTGTGTATAACAAAATGCTAAAGGTCTTTAGCAAATCCACAAATCCACAAATCCACAACCGCTGCAATCTGGAATGATAAAGAGCAGATACCAGGAAACACCATTCCCTGGAAATTCCCCTCCAAGTTACTCATCATGCTGACTTGGAAATGTATCACTCACCGTTCCTTCACTGTTGCTGGGTCAAAATCCTGGAACTCCTTCCCTAACAGCACTGTGGATGTACCTACACCTCAGGGACTGCAGTGGTTCAAGAAGGCAGCTTATCACTGCTTTCTGAAGGTCAACTAGGGATAGGCAATAAATGCTGGCCTAGCCAGCGAAGGCAACATCTGTCTCATAAATGAATGAAAGAAACTCCCACCCAACCATTTACGCCAATCATATTATGGTGTGGACAACGAATTATCGGAGTCAATTGGGTTGTTAACAAGCTCAATTGACCCCAAATTATTTATTTAAATATGGCAGACTGGCTGCCAATTTCAGCAGCCACCTACCCACTGTGATATGGGGGTGAGTTTCGGTGGGTGGGAAGGTGAGGTGGGCTGGGCATGTACCCTATTTTATGTGCCCCTCCCCTGACATGTAAAGTCCAGCCCCTCCTCTCTGTCAGCCATTTGTCATGAAAATGAATGATGTAGAGAAGGGGCTTCATGAGGAACATCTCTGTTCGCATACCTCCTACTGATGATAGGGCAGAGTTCCAACCGTGGTAACAATGTATTTGCATAATACAGCCAGGAGAATTGTAGTGTGCAAAGAGCACTATTAATAGACCAGACAGGTTAAAGAAGAAAGGAACAAGTGGATTTGGATATTGTGGTGCCATTCACTATGTACCAATAACCTGTGCAATGAGTTAGTAAGATGCAAGGCCCCAGCCTTAACCGGACAATCAAGTGCAGGACTAACTTATTTAAATAGGAAATAGTTAAAATTTAAACTTTATTTATTTGTGTCACAAGTAGGTTTACATTAACACTGCAATGAAATTACTGTGAAAATCCCCTCGTCGCCACAGTCTGGCGCCTTTTCAGGTATGCTGAGGGAGAATTTAGCATGACCAATGCACCTAACCAGCACGTCTTTCAGACTATGGGACAAAACCGGAGCAACGCAGACACCGGGAGAACATGCAGACTCCCCAGTCAGTGACACAAGTCGGGAATTGAAGCCAGGTCCCTGGTGCTGTGAGGTAGCGGTGCTAACCACTGTATCTGCTTAAGAACTGGATTTAATCTTCTAGGGGTTAGTCTCAGACGGGGTAGCAAGCAGCATTCTACAACCAGTTTCAAGAGCCCCCCACACCCGCCCTGCCCCCTCCCCTATTGAAGAGACATAAAATCAACTATGCTTCCCTTTCCTCACCAACTTATACTGGCCTCTGCTGGATAGATTGTGCATGTTGGGTAAATAGTCTTCCAGCACTCCAACACAGGGTATGGCCAATTGTACAGGGATGGAGGGCTATCTGTGCATGTGAAACCATAACCTCAACATTAAGTCAGTGCCTTATGAAAAGGGAGAAGTTGTTGGAGAGAAAGAAGATGGCAGGGATAGACCTGGAATCTGATCTGTTAAGGATGCTTGTTAGTTTGAATAAATCCAATGGTGTTCTGATCTCATTCCAGATCCACCCACAGTATATTCAGCGGTCACCGATGATCGTGGATGTGAGAACTTCATAAAGATTCTACACATTTACACTACCATTTGTGCGGCAGAAGTGGGGAATATCAGTTGAATAAACTCACTGGTTAGTTAAAGTTTGGAGTCTTGATGCTGGGAGGCTGTTTCTCTTGGTGGGAGAGTCTAGAATTAGGGAATGGTGTCTCAAGGTAAGAGTCACAGAATCACACTGTGCAGAAGAGGCACTGGTACATGAGAAAAACCTGAACTCCCACCTAATCCCAGTAAGGTGTCAGCCATTTCCAACTGGGATGAGAAGAAATGCCTTCACTCAGAGGGTTCTGAAACTTCCAAATTCTCAACCCAAGGGGGCTGCATGTGTTCAGTCATCGAGTATATCCAAAGCTGAGATCAACAGATTTTTGGGCTAAAAGGGGTTCAAGGGGTTTGGAGGTGAAGTAGCAAAATGGAATTGAGATCAAGAATCAGCTTTAATCTCACTGACTGGCAGTGCAGGCTCAAGGAGCCATAAACGCAGGAATTCTCCAGCTGTTCATGCCCTGTTTCCACTGCAAGTGAGGATGGAGAATTTGGCACTCAGCCAAATCTCCAATCACTGCAACGGGACGAGAAAATCCAGTGCAAATGTCTGGAAAATTCCACCCATAGCTTGTTCCTATTTCTTATGTTTTTGTTTTGATTTCCTACCAGGTTTCAAAGACATGGGAAGGATTCTGCGGACACACTACACGGATGTTGTAACTACAAAAAAAAATTTGAGAACAATTTTTTTGTTTGCTAACCTGGGTATAAAGGTTAAATCTCAGCAGCAGTGGTACACTTGAGGCTGTGAGCAAATATGAACTGTCTAAACATCAGTAACCAACATATATAGGATTGGAAGGGAGAAAAAGGCTTGGAAATGCAGCCACACTCCGGTGCCTGTTCGGGTACACTGAGGGAGAATTTAGCATAGCCAATTCACCTAATCGGCACATCTTTCAGATTATGAGACGAAACTGGAGCAGCCAGAGGAAATGCATGCAGACATGGAGAGAGCGTGCAGACTCTTCACTGACAGTGACCCGAGCTGGAAAGTGAACACAGGTCACTGACGCTGTGAGAATCATAGAATCCCTATAGTACTGACCAGAGGCTATTCGGCCCATTGAATCTGTACCAACCGCAATCCCACCCAGGCCCTATTCCCCTAACCTCACACCCTGCTAATACCCCTGACACTAAGGTCGATTTAGCATAGCCAATCCGCCTAACTCCCACATCTTTGGACTGTGGGGAGGAAACCAGAGCACCCGGAGGAAACCCACACAGACATGGGGAGAACTTGCAGGCTCCACACAGCCACTGACCCAAGCTGGTAATCAAACCCAGGTCCCTGGCACTGTGAGGCAGAGGTGCTAACCACTGTGCCTTCCTGCCGCCCTTAGTCGAAATATGCAACTGAGATCAAAGATCGCCTTTAATCTTACTGACTAGCAGAGCAGGCTCAAGCTCATAAAGGCTGTAATTCTCCAGCTGTTTGCGCCTTGCTGCCACTACAAGCGAGGACGGAGAATTAATAAGCACTGTTATTACTCACCCATAATTAGGTCCCCAGTTGCCACGTACCTAACCATTTTCCAGTGTAAGACAATCTGTTAGTGTGGGAGGAAACCCACACTGAATCATTGTTAACGTCGGTGAGACAGTGATCATGTAGGAGTTCTTAGGAGTGAGCCTACAGCTCAATACCTCAATTGAGATCATCAAGCTAACATATTTTTTTCCGCCAAATATTCCTTCAGTGCACGCTCAGAGTAGACTGGAATAGACTTGGGAGGCTGCCAGTTGTGTCAACCCAAAGATTTTGCTTGCACTTCAAGTCATATGATCTCTTTCTGTTTAGATCAGTGACAACAAAAGCAACCAAAACATTTTGACTGACCCATTTTTCATATTTGGTTCCTCTTGTATTAGAATATTTTTCTCCTTCTGAAAACAGTTGTCGCAGTGGATTAGAAAGGCTTCTCTCAATTCAATAATCCAGAGTTAAGGTATTACTGTGTTTAATTAAAGTGAGTTCATGTTAGATTTTCATTTTTGAAAGAAAAACATTAAACTGAGAATTTAGAAAAACAAGCACTTGCCAAGCACTATTCTGCTGTCCTCACACACAATGGAACTCCTGTGATGCATTCTGGTGGCAAGCAAGTTTGGATGGAAGCAAAAAGCAGCCACGTGTCATGAATCTCAATACTGCGGTCATTGTGAAGTCCTTTGGAAAACATTCTGGTTCCTGTCATAAGGGCAAAATGCAAATGTTGAAATTACACAGCAACTCCATTAATCAATGGAAAGAAAAATTAAACAAGTGAGTCTTTGAAAAAAAGGTCCTCCACCAGAACCGTTGCAGTCTTTAGGTTATAGAATGTAATTAAAGTTTTGCCACACTGAGTCACTGATGGAACACATTGGAGCAAAGTTTATCTTGGGTGGTGGCCTTAAGCAAGCATTATCGGGTGGACTGTCTATGCAGTGCCTGACACAGTTAATGGGGTTGAATCATAGAATCACTGCAGTGGAGAAGGGGGGCATTTGGCCCATTGAGTCTGCAATCCCAGACTCTTTCCCCATAGCCCCACATATTTACCCTCCCTAGTCCCCCTGACACTAAGGGGCAATTTAGCATGGTCAATCAACCTAACCCGCACATCTTAACTTGCACGAAGGAGATTGTGATTGACTTCAGGAAGCATAAAGAAGAACATGCCCCCGTCTACATCAATGGGGACAAAGTAGAAATGGTCAAGAGTTTCAAGTTTTTAGGTGTCCAGATCACCAATAATCTGTCCTGGTCCCGCCGCCCCCCCCATCCAAAACTATAGTTAAGAAAGCCCACCAATGCCTCTGCTTTCTCAGAAGATTAAGGAAATTTGGCATGTCAGCTACAACTCTCGCCAACTTTTACAGATGCACCATTCTAAGCATTCTTTCTGGTTTTATTACAGCTTGGTATGGCTCCTGCTCTGCCCAAGATCACAAAAACTACAAAAGGTCATGAATGTAGCCCAATCCATTACGCAAACCAGCCTCCCATCCAATGACTCTGTCTACACTTTCTGCTACCTCAGCAAACAGCCAGTATAATTATAGACCCCACGCACTCCAGACAATTTCTCTTCCACCTTCTTCCTTCCGGAAAAAGATACAAAAGTCTGAGGTCACATACCAACCAACTCAAGAACAGCTTCTTCCCTGCTGCTGTCTGTCTTTTGAATGGACTTACCTTGCATTAAGTTGATCTTTCTCTACACCCTAGTTATGACTGTGACATTACATTCTGCACTCTCTCGTTTCCTTCTCTATGAACAGTATGTTTTGTCTGTGTAGCATGCAAGGGACAATACCGTATGCTAATACATATGACAATAATAAATCAAATCAAAATCTTTAGACTGTGGGAGAAGACCAGAATACCTGGAGGAAACCCATGCAGACACAGGGAGAATGTGCAAACTCCACACAGTCACCCAGTGCCAGAATTGAACCCAGGTACCTGGCGCTGTGAAGCAGCAGTGCTAACCACTGTGCCACTGTGCCACCCATATCAGAATACCAGATGTTGGGTCCAATAGGCTGTTAACCTGGTACCAGCATACAGTCTCCCAAGTTTTGCACCTCCGTCTGAGACAAATTTCCACACTGCACTTTATTCGAACACCAAAGAGATGTTTAAATTCACAAAATATTACCTTTGTTTTTACAATGAATTGCAAATTGCATGAACAAACGTCTAATCATAGGAACATGCAAATAGCAAAAACTTCAAAAATAACTTGCATTTACCTCATTAAGTCTTCAAGTCATCCTAACATGCATTACAATCTAATGGATTGCTTTTGAAATGCGGCCATCACTGTTATGGAACCAATATTATCCTCACTGACATCCACTTTTCTAATTAGCCTACAAAATAGAATCAAGAATCAACCAGCAAAGCTGAGTGGAATGAAGGTAAAGAGGAAAAAGTGCAATCCCAGGATGGGCACAGCATCTCCCCATTTGTGTTGTTCAGGTGGAGCTCAGGTAGAAAGCAAGGTTAAGGAAGGATTACGCTCAGAATTTACAACTCAGCATCAAGTGGCAGAATTATGACATTATTCAAATTACCATTAAAAATCACAGTTGTAAAAATGTTATTTTCAGCAGCTGTAATCTTTTCAACATACTCAAGCCTTTTTGGCATGGCATGATGGCACAATATTTAGCACTGCTACACCACAGCACCAGGGACCCAGGCTTGGGTCACTGTCTGTGCAGAGACTGCACATGCTCCCCATGTCTACATGGATTTCCGCTGAGTGCTCTGGTTTCCTCCCACAGTCTGAAAGACGTTCTGTTTAGGTGCATTTGCCATGCTAAATTCTCCCTCAGTGTACTCGAACAGGCACCGGAGAGTGGTGACTAGGGAATTTTTCACAGTAACTTCATTGTAGTGTTAATGTAAAGCCTAATTGTGAAACTAATAAATAAACTTTAAAACTTTTCAACTCCTTGATATCTTCTGCAATACCCATGAAATTTAGTTAGGATGCAGCCTAGATTACTCTATGTTGGTGCAGCCTCCTACTCACCTTCCCCTTTCATCAAGTCAGCCAGCAGAAAAAAACTATTGCATGCAGTTCAAGTGACAACAGCTCCCAAACCCATGATCTCCACTACCTAGAAGGTCAAGGACAAGGGCAGTAGGCGTATGAAATGATATTCAATTCCCCAACAAGTCATGCATCATCCCAATATGGAAACATATCACCATTTCTTTCAGTGTCACTGGGTCAGAATCCTGGAATTCGCACAATGGGAGTATCTTCACCAGATGGACTGCAGTGGCTAGAATCCTAAAGTGTAAAATGAGGCCACTTGGCCCATCAAGCCTGTACTGACCACACTCCCTCCCAGTGCCTATCCCATAACCCCATGCATTTACTCTAGCTAGTCCCCCTGAAACTAAAGGGCAATTGAGCATGGCCAATCTACCTTACCCACGCATCTTTGGACTGTGGAAGGAAACTGGAGTATGTGGAGGAAACCCATGCAGACATGGGGAGAACGTGCTAACTCCACACAGACAGTGACCCAAGCCTGGAATTGAACCCGGGTTCCTGGCACTGTGACGCAGCAGTGCTAACCATTGCGCCACCATGCCGTCACAAACTTGTATTACCACCATACAAAGGACAGCTGGGGATAAACGTATCACTTGCTCGTAATGCCCATATCCAAATGATGGGAAGAATTCTCCGGCCGTTTGCACCACCAGCGCACCCTCTCCTGTGGTTTTCGTGGTGATGTGGGGGTGACATCAATGGGAAATTCCATTGACAGCGGCAGGTCCAGAGAATCCTGCTGCCAATGAACAGTGTGCCACCTCCTGGCACCAAGAAACACGCAGCTGGGCGGCCATAGAATTCCCCCCCAACCAATGACTTTTTAAAAACACAACATCTAAAAAACACAAAATCAAGAGGCATGAAAGGAAATGGTGGCACTTGCTTATTTTCCAATGCAATCAATTTCATGTCTTTACAAAAAATAAAGCACGATAGATTTCACATGGACTGTAAGTGACCACTTAGAATTTTCTCCCTGTGTCTGTGTGAGTTCCTCTGGGTGCTCTGGTTTTCTCCCACACTCCAAACATGTGTGGATTAGGCTGATTGGACATGCTAAATTGCCCCTTAGGGGGATTAGCAGGGTACATATGCAAGGTTACGGGGATGGGTCCTGGGTGGGATTGTTGTTGGTGCAGACCCAATGGTCTCTTTCTGTTTTATTGGGATCCCATGATTCTATGACTGCAACATCAGGGAACTAGCTCTTTGATGTATACTCTTGTAAATAAGGGTGGCATGGTGGCACAGTGGTTGGCACAGCTGGTGCCAGGGACCCAGATTCAATTCCGGCCTCAGATCACTGCCTGTGTGGAGTTTGCATTTCTCCCTGTCTCTGTGTGGATTTCCTTTGGGTGCTCTGGTTTCCTTCCACAGTCCAGAGATGTGTGGGTTAGGTTGATTAGTCATCAAAATTGCACCTAATGTCAGGGAGTAAATGAGTGTAATATAAACAGGGCCTAGTTTTAAGGCTGATAAAATTGGGTATCCTAAAGAATTGGGCATGTTAAAAATCAAATCAAACACAGTCAAACCTCAAGCAGGCCAGTTGAACAATACACAAACCTGTCTGGGCCTGATTCATCAATCTCCCCTGCACCCTACTGATACTTAGCAGGAGATCATTGCACCCCATTGAAATGCACCAGCCTATTGTTAGAAGCCCAGATCGGGCCAGACTTTCTGTTACCACAAGTTCCGTAAAAAGCCTGACAACACCAGGTTTCAGTCCAACCGATTTATTTGATAGTAAATTCACTATCAAATTTTTACTATTTTTACTATACCACTATTTATTATCAGATAAATCGGTTGGACTGAAACCTGGTGATGTCAGACTTTTTACTGTGTTTACCCCAGTCCAACGCCGGCACATCCACATCATGACCACAAGTACCTGCAGATGGCTTAATCTGATAACAGGTTACATGTAAGCAGCAGCATGGAGATGGACACCTGGGGGCGGACCCTGGTGTCCTGTCAGGCAGGCATCAAGAAACCCACTGGGTATTGGAACCCCCTCCTGGGACCTCATCGGCTGGAAGCCAGAGAAGTTTCTGGAAAGGCAAGCAGGCAGGAGATAAAGGAACACACTTTCAGACACCAGCAGTGAAGACTGGAGAAGACTCAATGAAGGAGGCGATCCTTGACCGTTCGGAAGACTGACCAGAGAAGGAAGGGAGGAAGAAGCTGCCATCGAGACTCACCTTCGTGATGACTGACCAGAGGGACTCAGAGAATCGAGCCTGCAATTTTAACCAAACCATCTTTGCGGGTAGTATATCTGATTTTGGGATAGCCTCTTCTTTTATATGGGTAATTTAAGGATTAGTAGTGTTATAGTTAATAAACTTGTTGAACGTTTACTTGTGTTTGTCCTTTGTCCTCTTGCAAGTAAGGGCACCAGGGTAAAACATTGGAGTAAGTAAACTGATCGAAAGTATGAGAGATTTTAAAATTACAACATGAGAGTTATGGGAATAGGGCCTGGGTGGGACTGTGGTCAATGGGCCAAATTGCCTCCTTCTTTACTGTAGGGATTCTGTAATATGAGGCACTTTTTAAACTTTCAAGTTGATAATAAGCTGTGTGAGTTTGGCTTCATCAGAAAAGAGCATAGAGGTTGAGGAACTGAAAGCAGCCATTTGGTACAACAAGCCAATCACTGTACAACTTGCATCATTTTGTTTGCTTTCTAACATCTTCCTTTTGCCCCTGAAAGCGCTGATACTTTCTGCCATTTGGTTTCAATAAGCACCCCACTCAACTGACTATCTACACACATGAGACCAGACACGTGTATAGGCAGGCTGTTTGGCCTTAGCAGAATGTACATCAGAGTAAACCCTATCATTACTAATGTCAACACACATGTGTTTTGCAGCCCCCAGTCAATGGATAGTGATCAGAAGTGGGAATTCTGGCTGTGTTCCCTCCCCTTAACCCTCTGCCCTTATCCAAAACCCTGCACACAAATAACTCTGTGCATTACTGAAGGAGGCTGGATGAAGCTCATTATTCAGCGTTGAAGCGCTGCACTGATTACAGACAGTGAAGCGTCTGGACTGCTGCGAAAAGCACAAGATGATTAATAATCATCATTATACTCAAAGTACTCGGTTCACAGCTTGAGACCTTTGTTTTCACTGGCTGCTAATCAGCCCATGTAGAGAATTCTTCAGATGCACACAGACCTCTTGTGTTCATTGCTGGAGTTAAGAATTCTTCTGTTGTGTTGTTGTTTCTGGGTTGCTCTTCAATGTCCCCACAGCACAAATGTGCTAAAGTTAATGGAAATAAACTTGGAATCACATTGGGTAAAGCGTAACAAATCAAAGCTGTCTTGACATTGTCTAAAAAATAATGTCTCAAAGTCAGCTGCTCTATATATAGAACAAGGAAAAGGAGACACTTCAGTACAGGTGGATGACGAACTGACTTCCTTATATATACCAATATTTGGAAGTAAGACAATTGGCTTTGAAGATGGAGAGGTTGTGATCTTTCTGTCTGACACATTGGTGGAACTTTGCCCTTCCTTAAGTCTGGGCTGTTTTCAGCTCATCAATTATGAGCTAGCGATGGTTAAAATAATGTGACTTGAAGGAAAGACACAGAAGTTTCCATTTTACTCCAATATTTATACTGGGACACAGGAACTTCCAAGGTGAACCTCTGGAAATTACATTGGAAGACTGCCCAATCCAAATGTTCTTCCCAGTATCATGTTACGAGGATGTTTTTGAGGAGGATGATTTTGCAATTCTCAGGACCTGAGCACAGAATTCAGGCTGACAATCCTCGTACTGAGGAACTGCTGAGATGCTGGAAATGCCCTCCTTCAGATGAGAGGCAGACACACAGGCCAGAATTCTACCACCTTGCCCGCCCCAGAATTGAGGTGGGCGAGGCTTGTAGAATGGTACTCTCGAGCAGGATCTTACCAGCCTCTGGTGGACGAGGCGGTAAAATTCCAGCGACAATTTCTGCTGTGAAGTACTAATCCTTTTGGATTGGAAAATGAAACTCTAGGCACTGCTGAGGCTGAAATTTAATTTTAAGATTACATTTTTTTGTTCTTGACCCCCCCCCCCCCCCCCCCACCCCCAATCAGAATACATACTGTGGAATTTTACTGGCACATCTGCCCGAAGTTCGTATGATCCCACCCGAAGCCAATCTCCAAGCTTTGCCTGTCCCCAGAATCGAGGACGGGGCGTCGATAAAATTCCGGACATAGTTTCCCTGTATCTCAATCATATCAACTCTCAACCTTCAGGAACTTAGGACATAGAACATAGAACATTACAGCGCAGTACAGGCCCTTCAGCCCTCGATGTTGCGCCGACCAGTGGAACCAATCTAATGACCCTCTAACCTAAACTATCCCAATATTATCCATCAATATTAGCTTGATGGCACCGCTGGTAATTCCTTCCATAACTTTATTTATACAGTATTTTCACAGTAACTTCATTTCAGTGTTAATATAAGCCTCCTAGTGATACGAATAAATAATCTTAAGCTTATAATTGGAAGGAGGCTAATGGGGCTGTGATTAAACCAGATCAAATTGATTAGGGATAGGACATACCAAGGCAACCTTCCACATGGTTGGCTAGATGTGAGTTTTATGGTTCATGTGCCCCAGTTTGCCTTAATGGGTGAGCCACCCTATTCCAGGGGCCTGCAGCTCAGCCTTTCAATATCCTTTATTTGTAAAAGAGGGATGAATCAGTGATAGGACTTGCATTCATGTAGCACCTTCTATGTACTCAGGAGGTCCCAACTCATTTCGTAGCCAATGGATTGCTTTAAAAATAGTTACAGCTTTGAACACAGCAGGCAATTTGCACACAGCTAAGTTTCACCAGTGCAATAAGATAAATGATCAGACAATGTGCTCTGATGGTTTATGTTGAGGGATAAATGTTCTGAAGCAAGAGTTGGCCTTCATTATTTACCTGAAGAGTCTTATTAAAAAGATTGCCTGAAATAGAAAAGGAGTCTGTTGGGAACTGCAAGATGAAAGGAATTAAAGAATGGAGTAAAGGCATAAGGATGCCTGAAGAGGGAAGAATTGTTTTCCAAGAATCTAAGGAACATTATGCACTTGTGTGTTGCTGTGAACAGTTATTTGCTTTAACTTCTCACTGAAGGGTATAAGAATGGCGATAGTTACTACAAAATTGTATGTAATTTTAATCTTGTATAAACGCCTGGCAAAAATCCGGTTTCTACCTCCCAAAATAGGGAATTTTTTTAATATTTGTTTTCTGAATTGAATGTGAAGGTTACCCAATTCTTCAGCTTGCCGTCGGTTTGATCAGCCTTTTTCTGGAGTATCATAACAGCAACGTTTTCATCCACTTCTGGCTGGATATTTTTTGGCAAAGCTTTGTTAACAATTGCGGGGCAGAGTTCAACTTTGGTGAAAGTGGAACATTTTGCACCATAACAGTCACACACGACTTGGCAAAAATACAAAATCTTGTCAAGTTAGGCACCCCTTGTATGTGATGTTTCTCCAAATGTCTTGTGTATAATTTAGTAAATAATTGGTGTGCTAAATTCTAATAGGCAGGGCGAGCTGGTAAGATCGCGAGAGAGCCGTGAAATCAATTTCACGCCTGGTTTCTCGCCTCTTGCGATTTTACCAGTACCCGATATCCGACAATGTAAAATAGAATTTAAATATTACAAGTGAGCCCAGGACTGAATCATCCAGGCTCATTTGCCTTTGTGGCCTAACTGGTAAAAGTTCTCTTCAGTGAGAATAACATGTAGATCCCCTCAACAGGGACCAGATGTGATGGTCGCGTCTGTAGGACTGAAGGTCATCGAGGCCCCCCTGAAGGTCAGGAGCAGAGCGGGGATGGGGGGGGTGGGTGGTGCCCCTTGGGCAGTGCCAGTGGGGTGGGGCGAGGCCAACTGGCCATTGGGCTAGTGGAAGTAGAGCCTGATGAGAGTGGGGCGGGATGTCTGCTGCCAAACCGCAACCGTGATCAGGGAGGAGGAGGAAAGAAATATGCCGCTGCCAATCTGCGACTAGCGATTGGCTGGTCCGTGCATGGGAATGGTTTTCGCCGCAGAGGTGGGGGCTCAATCGGTTTGGGCCGGGAAAAGAGGGGGGGAGCGATCAGTCCAGGCAGGGGAGAGGGATCAGCCACGAAATCAGCCAGTTTTACCTAGGCGAGGCAGTCACTAACAGGTCTCATTGCTCACAGAACACAGAGATCTGCACAAGCGCAATGGCACCCTCTGCTGCAAACTGCCGGTGTTCCGGTGAGCTAGGCCCTGCCACTCCCTCTGCTGGCGAGAAACAGATTTGGTTTCATTTTTTCGACAAAATCCGGTAAGATTCCATTTTTATCGTGCCCAAATAAACAGTGTGATTCTCTCCCGTTTTCACCCTTGTTTGGCACTTAGAATTGTTTTGGTAAGATTGCCCTCTACATTTTTGAATAAACTAATGAATAGCTCAGAAAGAAAAATTGTTTCGCAGCCTATTCTTTGATTTGTCAATTCCTTGACTTGATGTATTTTCAGACTTCTTTCATAACAATACAATTCAACAGGAAAAGATGGGTACCTGCAAATGAGATGTTAAAGAGCCAGTTGCCGTTCCAGAGTTGTGAATTTACTAACCAATGTTCTGAAGAATACTGTGGGAACTTCATGAATCTTCAAATAGTGCTGTCAGACTTTTCTCAGCACTTGAGTGAACAAACAATTCTTGGTTTAATGTCACATCTGAAGACTAATAGTCACAGAGTCACAGGGATATACAGCACAGAATCAGGCCCTTTAGCCCAACCTGTCCATGACAACCAGGTTTCCTAAACGGAACAAGTCCCATTTGCCTGCATTGGGCCCATATCTCTCTATACCTTTCCCATCCATGTACCTGTCCAAATGTCTCTGAACTGTTGTCATTGTACCCGCCTCCTCTGGCGGCTCATTCTATGAACACACCACCCTTTGTGTAATAAAGGTACTTCTCAGGTTCCTTTTAAATCTTTTCCCTCTCACCTTAAACCTATGCCCTCTAGGTTTGGACTCCCCTACCCTGAGAAAAAGACCTTGGCTATTCACCTTATCTATGCCTCAATGATTTTATAAACCTTTCATCTTCTAGCGAAAAAAAAGTCCCAGCCTCTCCTTATAATTCAAACCTTCCAGTCCTGGTAACATCCTTGTAAATCTTTGTTTTAGATCATTTTACTATTTATTATCAATTTCACCCTTCCCATTTAATCATAGTATCCAACATGCAGAAGGAGGCCATTCAGTCCATCACGTTTGCACCAATCACAATCCCACCCAGGTTCTATTCCCACATGCATTTAACCAAGCTAGTCCCCTGACATTAAGGGGCAATTTAGCACGGCCAATCTGCCTAACCCGCACATCTTTGGACTGTGAGACGAAACCCCAGCACCTGGAGGAAACCCACACAGACCCAGGAGAATGTGCAAACACCACCCAGACAATGACCCAAGCCAGGAATCGAACTTAGATTCCTGGTGCTGTGAGGTAGCAGTGCTAACCACTGTGCCATCGTGCTGCCATAATATGGAGATGAAAGACCAGACTTCCAACAATGCACTGTTCCATCAATAGGTAATAACATGCTCAGATTATTATAGGAGCCTTCTCAAATCAAAAATGAATCTTCTGGACACTGCTGTTAAAAGCCAGGGAGAACAGTAGAACTTTGTGCCACTGCTCTGAGACTATGTTCTCCCTTTGCCTGCTCATGGACATATACTGCTTCATGGAACATCTCACATTTCAGCTGCTAGCCTAAAACATAAGTGAAGGGACTCAGTGAAAAGGGAACCCTATCTTTAGATGGGAAATGCAATAACATTTTCAAACTGTGAGCAAGTGTCATATGATTTGGTATCATCTGATCAGCTGCCATGTAATCAAATCACTAGGAATTTGTTCAACGTAAGTTGATAACTCTAAGCTTTTGGTTGCTTCATGCGGACATTAAATACGATGTGGAGATGCCGGCGCTGGACTGGGGTAAACAAAAGTTGGACTTCTTACTGTACGACATTAAATAACCCGTGGCATTTCTCAAGCAGAATAAGAAATTCACACTGTATACTGGCCAACATTCTTCATCAACTAATGTCACCAAGAACAAATCAATTCTGCATTCTTCTCACTGTCACTTGTTGGATCTTGCTGTGTGCAAAATGGCTGTCTCATTTGCCTTAAGAGCAGCAGTCTTATTTTTTAAAATTTTACTCCCTTCTTAAAATTATGAACTCAATGTGCTGAGTGGACAGGGCAAGCCCTGAATCGGTCTCCTTGCTTACTCCAAAAATCAATTCAAATTCAAATTGAATCCAATACATGGTTTCTACAAGAGAGACATACAAAACCCAAACTGAACAAAAGAAGGCATTGCACCTGATCTTGGATTTGATCTAATGCTTGGTCTTAGCCAAAAGGCTGAGAAGAGTTGGAGTATTGAATGTCAAGCAGCCTTAGGCACGACTTCAAATATTTCGTGTCTGTTAAACCACGTTAGGACTTCCTGATGTCCAGAAAACCCTTTCTATAAATGCAAGTTCTCCCTTCTTTCTTTCAGAAAAATGACACTACCTTGTCGTAAGGTTCTAAATGCAAATTGCATCTTTACAGGGATGAGATTGGAATCATTTTGAGGCCCACATCTCATTTAAATCCAACAGAATTCTGCACAAAATGAAAATCTGAAATTAAAACAGAAAATGCCAGGTTCATGCAGCAGCTGAAACAGAATTTGTGGAGAGTGTAATTGTATTAATGGAGGCAATTTGAACCTAACCTGGCTATCAGGAAAGCAAAAGGATTAGGTATACACTCTGTTCAATTTTATTCTCTTTTGAAGTCAGTTATTAATAATATTGGTCAGATAAAAAACTGACCTTCCACCCAGTCCGATAGATGTCCCGCAAGGTCTGTCAGGTAAAATTACCGCAAATGTGTCAGGTCAATGATCTTTCAACAGAGCTGGAGGATGTTAGAGATGAACCCTCTTAAATAAGGTCTGTTAGCAATTTTTACAGATGCACCATAGAAAGCATCCTTTCTGGATGTATCACAGCTTGGTATGGCTCCTGCTCTGACCAAGACAACAAGAAACTACAAAGGGTTGTGAATGTAGCCCAGTCCATAATGCAAACTAATCTCCCACCCATTACCTCTGTCTACACTTTCCACTGCCTCAGAAAAGTAGCCAGCATAATCAAGGACCCCAGGCACCTAGAGCATACTCTCTCCCACCTTCTTCCGTTGGGAAAAAGATACAGAAGTCTGAGAACAGGTACCAACTGGCTCAAGAATGGCTTCTTCCCTGCTGCCATTAGACTTTTGAATGGACCTGCCATATATTAAGCTGATCTTTCTCTTCATCCTGTCTTTAAATGCAGCACTACATCTAGCACCCTATCCTTTCCTTCTCCCCTATGTACTGTATGAATAGTATATTTTGTCTGTATAGTGCACAAGAAACAATACTTTTCACTGTATCCCAATACATGTGACAATAATAAATCAAATTAAATCAAATCATTGCTGTCAATGAAACTGAATATTGGACAAGGACAGGATTCAAAACCTTTGTACTTGCTTTAAGACAATTTTCTACTTCCAAACCTAAGTTTAAATACTATAATATGCATTCCCTTTACACAACATACTGTTGGAAAGTGACTTATGTTACAGACTGATCTGACTCGAACTCTCCTGGCTCGTTCAGAATCAGAGAAATGAGCATCTGGTGAGGCAGTCATGTAAAAAACTTCTTCCTTGTAAATTGAAGAATGGGGGTCATCTCTGTCCATCTCCTGATTAGGACATATTCTTTAAATTAAATAGACTGGAGAGAGTAGAATGTTTAGTTTAGCTTCATCTAATTCTCAGTGGTATCGCGCTAACAAAATGTTAATTTAATCTAAAAGGGACAATGCCATATTGGGTTAGCATACTGTCCTCTCTCCTCTAGAACCTCAAATATATAGTTTCTAGTCAGCTTGATGGTGCTTGGATGGTGGGATAGGTACAGGTTCCATATTCTCTTTAGTGGTGGTCATTTGTTAGGGGAAATCCGTCAGGGTGGAGCAGAATGAAAAAGATGTTTGCATTTCTAAAGCACCTTGCATGACCTCACAACATCTTAAAGTGCTCTGTAATCAATGAAGGATAGTCACTGCTGTAGCGTGGGGAACATGATTGCCAATTTATATTGAACAGCTTCCCATAAATTACAATCAAATAAATGAGCATTTGTTTTATTTTACAGTGACACTAGAGTCAATTCAGCATGGCCAATCAACCTGATGCACATATCTTTGGACTGTGGGAGGAAACCAAAGCACCTGGAGGAAACCCATGTATACATGGGGAGACTATGCAAACTCCACACAGACCGTCACCTGAGGCCGGCAGTGAATCTGGGTCTCTGGTGCTGTGAGTCAGCAGTGCTAATCACTGTGCTACTGTGCCGTGTTGTTTAGTGGTGTTTGATGATTCTAACACTGATGCTTTGTACGTTTCCCATGTTGAATGGCTCCCTTGGTCTTCAAGCTGTTTGAGAACTCCAGTTGAGCTCACTTTGGTGAATAGATCATAATCGAGTCTCTTTAATGTCCCTGTGTTTTTCAATGGCCTCAGCTTTATTTTGATGGTGAAAACTACAGATGTACATCCACATCCATGTCGCCCAGGTAGGCCTTTGCTTTTTGAACTGCACCTTGGAATCTGCATTTTGTTGCCACATAGTCACATTGATTTCTGGTCATGTCATCAGGACTTTTCCAGGTGTATTTATTTCTTGAAATGCTCCTTGAACTAGATATTTAGAGCAACCTGACCACTCACTGTGCGCCAATTGATCCACATTTCTCCTCTTTCGTTGAGATCACCCAGGCCATGAGGTCAAACAAAAATGGAAGACAGAATAAATATTGAACCTAATATTGGGTGGCATGGTGGCACAGTGGTTAGCACTGCAGCTTCACAGCTCCAGGGACCCAGGTTCAATTCCAGCCTGGGGTGACTGTAATGTCAGCATGTTCACCCCATGTCTGACTGGATTTCCTCTGAGTGCTCCAGTTTCCTCCCACAGTCCAAAGATGTGCAGGTTAGATGGATTGGCCATTCTAAGTTACCCTGAAGTGTCCCAAAATGTGTATGTTAGGGGGTTTAATGGGGTAAATACGTGAGGTTACTGGGATAGGGCCCAGGTAAGGTGCTCTGTCAGTGGGTCATTGCAGACGCATTGGACAGAATGGTTTCCTTCTGCACTGTAGGGATCCTGGATAGATCAACAGAAATATCAGAAATTGGACAAAAGGATCAAACAAAAATCTGCTGACGAGAAGGAAGAAGTTTTGTTGAACAAAAAAAATGAAGGAATAGAGAAACATAAAACACGGACTCAAGAACAATGCATAAAGATATCAGGGAAATCACAGGAAAAGTTGGGTGTACATCTGGCAGATGCATCAAAGGGAAACAAGGAGAAATTATCACGGAAAAGAACCAAGTGCTTACAAGATGCCCTGAAGACATACAAGACTTATTTGAGGGCACCAGACCAAAAAGAAAAACAAATAAGAAAAACACGGATAGTCCAAAGATCGTGAAAGACAAAACAAGAACAGCAATAAATAAAATGAAAAACAACAAGGCAAAAAGACCAGGAGTCACCAAATGAATTAAAAATTTGGAAGACCCTGGAATAGATAAACCAAATCTTGTATTTAATGAAGTTTACAACACAGAAGAAATCCCAGAAGACTTAAGGAAATCAATATTTATTGCGTTCCCTAAAATGCCTAGGGCAATTGAATAGGAACTCCATCACATGATCATTCTGATGACTCACGTTGCTAAGATCCTTCTTTGAGCAATGATGAGCCTCCCATCCATTGACACTTCCCGTTGCCTTGGCAAAGCAGCCAGCATAATTAAGGACCCCACACACACTGGACATTCTCTCTTCCATCTTCTTCTGTTGGGAAAAAAGTACAAACGTTTGAGGTCATGTACCAACTGACTCAAGAACAGCATCTCCCTGCTGCTGTTAGACTTTTGAATGGACTTACCTTGCATTAACTTGATCTTTTGCTACACCCTAGCTATGACTGGTAACACTTCATTCTTGTATCTTTCTCTATGAACGGTATGCTTTGTCTGTATAGCATGCAAGAAACATACTTTTCACTGTATGCTAATATAAGAACATAAGAAATAGGAGCAGGAGTAGGCCATCTAGCCCTTCGAGCCTGCCCCGCCATTCAATAAGATCATGGCTGATCTGTCGTGGCTCAGTTCCACTTTCCCGCCCTCTCCCCATAACCCTTAATCCCCTCCCTTATCAAAAACCCATCAACCCGCGTCTTAAAAATATTTAGCGAGGCAGCCTCCACCACTTCAACGGGCAGAGAATTCCAGAGATTTACCACCCTTTGAGTGAAGAAGTTCCTCCTCAACTCCGTTCTAAACCGCCCCCCCTTTATCTTGAGGCTGTGCCCCCTAGTCCTACTGTCTGTTTTGAGCGGGAAGAGTCTCTCCACCTCTATCCTATCCATCCCATTCATCATCTTATACGTCTCAATGAGATCTCCCCTCATTCTTCTAAACTCTAACGAGTACAAGCCTAGTTTATTCAGCCTCTCCTCATAGCTCAACCCCCTCAACTCCGGTATCAGCCTAGTAAACCTCCTCTGCACTCCCTCCAAGGCCAAAATATCTTTGCGCAGGTGCGGCGCCCAAAACTGCACACAGTACTCTAGCTGCGGCCTCACCAATGCCCTATATAGCTGCAGCAAGACCTCCCTACTTTTATATTCAATCCCCCTTGCTATGAAGGCCAGCATCCCATTCGCCTTCCTGACCACCTGCTGCACCTGCAAGCTGGGTTTTTGCGACTCATGCACAAGGACCCCGAGGTCCCTCTGCACCATCGCCTGCTGCAGTTTTTCGCCACGTAAGTAATAGTCCTTCCTACCATTATTCCTACCAAAGTGGACCACCTCACACTTGCCAACATTAAATTCCATTTGCCATTTCCTGGCCCATTCGATAATAAATCAAATTAAATCAGATAGGGCCAGGAGCAAGATAAAGCCATAAGTTTCAGATCTGCAGTGCAATTTCATAGAAGATTGAGGAATGAGAAATGCTTTCTTTATAGTAAACATGCTATCAGAAAAAAGGTGTTTCATGTGTTTTATTGATCATAGTAAGGCGTTTAATAAAATTAATCATGAGGAACTGATGAGCATGTTAGAGTCTCTTGAACTTGATGGCAAAGATTTCAGAGTGATAAGAAATCTTCATTGGAAACAAAGTGCAGACATAAAAGTTGAGAACACTCTAAGTGACTTTGCATGGTTAAAAGAGGGAATCAGTCTGGGGTGTGTTTTCTCCCCAGATTTTGTGCTGCAAAAATATTCCTAGCGAGATTAAAGACCTTTCTAGATTATTAGTTGGAGATTACAACCTTAGTAAGAAGATCATAAGATATAGGAGCAGAATTAGGCCACTTGGCCCATCAATATAACATTTGATTACATTTTTCTTATTGTCATCTTTGAGGAGAAACTGCAAAAGATTTTGGATGTATTGAGTGAAAGTGACAAAAGGGCTGGGCATAAATTGTAAACAAACAAATTGTCTTGTCGTGTCCAAAAAGTAAATCAAACCAGAATGTAAAATCAAAGTAAAGAAGAAAAAGATCAAACAGGTTGTCAAAGATTGTTCCCTCTGTATTTTAAACATCTTTATGTCAGACAGAAAGTAGCCAGGAGTAAGAAACAGGATTGATTGGAGTGGCTACAGATGCATTTAAAAAAATAAAAAATAATCTGATCAACTAAAATTAGCCATGCAAACAAAGCTGAGAATCCCAGGATGTGTCATCAGACCTATTTTGATCTACAGAAGCAAGTGTTGGACAGTCAATGAAGCAATGCAGAGACAAATGGAGGCTGCGAGTTGTGTTTTCTGAGGCAAATAATGAAGATATCTTGGACAAGTCACATCACCAATGAAGAGGTTTTAGTAAAATCCAAGATCAAAAGAATTCTGCTGATCAAGATCAGGATTAGAGAGTTGGAATTTCTTGGGACGGTAATAAGAAATCATGATTCCAAAAATCCCATGCTGAAGGGAAAGGCTGATGGCAAAAGAGATCTAAGTAGACAAAGAATGGTTTTCTTAAAGAGTCTCACAAACTAAGGAATGTATCACCTATGAAGGTGAACCACAACATTAGAGCAGGATTGATATGGAGGTCCAGGGACACAATGCCCTCTTGGGCATATTGCCTCAAGAGAGAGAATGTTATTTGTGGGATCAATATTTTACATTTATATGGTGGTGGAGGGTTGTTCTTTCCAATAGTGACATGGGATATTTTACATCCAACTAATAAGTCAGATGGGTCTCTGTTATAGCCTCAGTTGAAAGATATGATGCCATCACTGCTACTAGAAAGTCAGTGTCCATTATGGACTCTAATCTCTGCTGTGGCACCTCAACATACAATCTTTTGACCCCACTATGTGAGGTCCAACAAGTTAATCTGGACTGTGCCTTTTCCATGAGGAGTGAAAATGACAAAAGGGATGGGAATAAATTGGAACAAATAAATTGTCTTGCCGTGTCCAAAAAATAAATCAAACCAGAATGTAAAATCACAGTAGAGAAAGATCAAATAGGCCGACAAAGATTGGTCCCTATTCAATAGTCTCAGCTGAAAGATATAATGCCTCCACTATCCTACAACCACGCTCCTGGTCTATGGACCACCTGGTATGGAGAGGGGCAGATTGGGATGGTGACCTCCTCATGAACCTGCTCCTGGGCCTGGCGAAGCACGCCATTTACAGGTGCAGGCAGCGGGCGATCGAAGGGGCCGCCCATCCTGGCTGTCTGCCTCTCTACCGTGGCTATGTTCGCAGCCAGGTGTCCCTGGGGAGGGAGCATGCAATGTCCACGGGTGCAGTGGACGCCTTCCGCGCCCGTTGTGCACCGCAGGGACTGGGGTGCATTATCAAACCCTAACAATCACAATTTAATTTGATGTTTTCAAGTTTTCTTTGTACTTTGATTTTGTTCGGGCAGCTCCCCCTCCTTTTGGCGAGCTGCCCCTTTTACTTTGTCCTGATTTAATTTGAGTTTGTTTATTTGGTTTGACCTTAAAAGAGGCCAAGGTCCTCCAAACCAGTAGGCGGCAATGTGTCATCGCTGGTCGGCGAGCTGTCCTCTAAGCCTGCCAGCGGCGCTGTGGAGTGGGAGGGCTCGGAGCTGCCGAGTGTTTCCGGAAAGGGCCGAGTGAGGCTGAGTCCCGGACTCGGAGCTGCCGAGTGTTTCCGGAAAGGGCCGAGTGAGGCTGAGTCCCGGACTCGAAGCTGCCGAGTGTTTCCGGAAAGGGCCGAGACAGCAGAAGCCGAAGCCGGAGTGAAGCTCAGACAACAGAAGCCGGGGAGAGGGACGGGTTGTGAGGGCCTCTGCTCGGCGGTGAGGTTCAAGAGTTCGAGAATCATTTACCATGGGAGCCTGCCTAGCAATTTGTTCCCTGGCCAGCTGTGTGAGTACTTTTACCGCGGGGAAACTCCGGCTCCCACTTTTCCTCCAGGAGCCGAATGCCTGGTGGGTGGCCCGGTTCCTTGTTCTACTCCAGCTCGGGGCTCTCTACCCGCCCCCCGCTCCGGCCAGGCCTAACAACATTCCCTCAATTGGGCTCAAAAATGTGCCCTGTTCCCTTTAATCTTAACAATAGACCTGGGTGTGTGTGAAAGTGGCTTTGTATGGGTTTTCAGCACCTTAAATCACATTCCCTATCATGTTGACTGAAATACCTCCTTGTTTCCATTTTAAAAGCTGCATTTAATTATCCGGTTTCTTCCCCAAGAGCTGAGAGTTGTTTTTATGTTTAAAACTAATCTTTTACTTCCCGTTTGAGGAAGTTGGTGGCAGACCAGCTTTGGTTTGCGCACGATGTTTTTCTTGCTCCTTGATGTGTAACTTTGTTTTAAGAAAGAACACTTGTGTAACTTTTCTTCTGGAAATATTTTACCTGTGGATGGATAAATAAAGGTTATTTTCTTGTGGCTCAAATCGTAGTTTAAAATTTGTATCATCAGTCAGGCACTTCGTTTCGCAACATGACGATTGTGCCCTTTTAAAGGGACACTTACTGCTCTTAGTGGTTGTGGGGAGTACTTGTTGAGAGTAAAGCACATGTTGTTTCTGACTTGTAAACACTGCTGATGGTTGCAGCTCACGTAATCTTATTTACTTCCCCTGTTTTCCTCCCAGAAGCAGATGTCTGACATCTGCAGCTTAGTGACTGTGGTTTGGGATTCAGTTCTGTCTTGCTTCCATCCAGGAATTGTGCCCATTACAATCTGCCCTAATGTTTATTTGAGTGATTCTTAAAAAAAAATCTTTGTTTGCCATCCTGTTCCACCCTCCCCGCAACCCTTGCAGTTAGTCACTCGAGCTGTCCAGATCTGTTTGTATTAGCATTGACCTGGGTGAGCATACTAAATTAATTTTTTGCACTGCTAAATTAGAAATGAGATACAATTATTTGTCTGAATTATTCATTTATCTGAAAAGTTATGATTTGCTAAACTTCTTCCAAAGGTATTATCAAACAGTAAGAAGTCTGACAACACCAGGTTTAAGTCCAACTGATTTATTTGATAGTAAACTCACAAGCTTTACTATCAAATAAATCGGTTGGACTTAAACCTGGTGTTATAAGAACATAAGAATATAAGAAATAGGAGCAGGAGTAGGCCATCTAGCCCTTCGAGCCTGCCCCGCCATTCAATATGATCATGGCTGATCTGTCGTGGCTCAGTTCCACTTTCCCGCCCTCTCCCCATAACCCTTAATCCCCTCTCTTATCAAAAACCCATCAACCCGCGTCTTAAAAATATTTAGCGAGGCAGCGTCCACCACTTCAACGGGCAGAGAATTCCAGAGATTCACCACCCTTTGAGTGAAGTTCCTCCTCAACTCCGTTCTAAACCGCCCCCCCCCCTTTATCTTGAGGCTGTGCCCCCTAGTCCTACTGTCTTTTTTGAGCGGGAAGAGTCTCTCCACCTCTATCCTATCCATCCCATTCATCATCTTATACGTCTCAATGAGATCTCCCCTCATTCTTCTAAACTCTAACGAGTACAAGCCTAGTTTATTCAGCCTCTCCTCATAGCTCAACCCCCTCAATTCCGGTATCAGCCTAGTAAACCTCCTCTGCACTCCCTCCAAGGCCAAAATATCTTTGCGCAGGTGCGGCGCCCAAAACTGCACACAGTACTCCAGCTGCAGCCTCACCAATGCCCTATATAGCTGCAGCAAGACCTCCCTACTTTTATATTCAATCCCCCTTGCTATGAAGGCCAGCATCCCATTCGCCTTCCTGACCACCTGCTGCACCTGCAAGCTGGGTTTTTGCGACTCATGCACAAGGACCCCGAGGTCCCTCTGCACCGTCGCCTGCTGCAGTTTTTCGCCACGTAAGTAATAATCCTTCCTACCATTATTCCTACCAAAGTGGACCACCTCACACTTGCCAACATTAAATTCCATTTGCCATTTCCTGGCCCATTCGCCCAGCCTATCTAGATCCTGTGTTTACCCCAGTCCAACACTGCATCTTCACATCATTATCAAACAGCACAGAGCCTGTAAATACTATTTGGCCCAACAGGTCCTTGCCTGTATTTGGGCCTCCATTTATCCTTCTAATCCCCTCAAATTATCCTTCTATTTATTTTCCCCTTGCATGTTTCACTTCCCCTTCAGTACATCTATGCTTATCATCTCGTTGATTTCTTGTGGTAATGTGTTCTATTCTCGCAAACAAGATGTTTTTCCTGAATTATCTATTTGGTTTATTAGTGACTATGTCATATTTGTAGGTGTTAACACTGGTTTCTATTGCAAATGGAAACATCATCTCTACATCTGCTTGACCATCTTTCATCATAAAATCTTTATCAGATCACACACAGAGGCATAGTCATAGAATTTTATAGCATGGAAACAGGCCTTCAGTTCAACTTGCCCATGCCACCCTCTTTTTATTAATCACTAAATTAGCCCCAATTGCCACGTTTGGCCATTATCCTTCCATACCTATCATACCCATGTAACTGTCTAAATGCTTTTTAAAAGACAAAATTGTACGTGCCTCTACTGTCTCTGGCAGCTTGTTCCAGAAACTCACCATGCTCTGTGTGGGGAAAAATATGCCACTCTGGACCTTAGTATATCTCTCCCCCCTCACCTTAAATCTATGCCCTCTGGTTTTAGACTGCCCTACCTTTGGGAAAAGGTATTGACTATCTAGCTGATCTATGTCCCTCATTATTTTATATACCTCTGTAAGATCACCCTTAAGCCTCCTATGCTCCAGGGAAAAAAATCTGTCTACCCAGCCTGTCCTCATAATTCAAACCATCAAGTCCCGGTAGCATCCTAATAAATCTTTTCTGCACTCTTTCTAGTTTAATAATATCCTTTCTATAATAGGGTGACCAGAAGTGTAGACAGTATTCCAAGTGTGGCCTTAACAATGTCTTGTACAACTTCGACAAGACATCCCAACTCCTGTATTCAGTGTTCTGAGTAATTAAACCAAGCATGCTGAATGCGTTCTTCGCCACTCTGTCCACCTGTGACTCTACTTCCCAGGAGCTATCTACCTGTACCCCTGGATCTCTATGTTCTATAACTCTCCCCAGTGCCCTACCATTAAGTAGATAAGTCCTGCCCTGGTTTGTTCTACCAAAGTGCATCATCTTGCATTTATTTAAATTAAGCTCCATCTGCCATTCATCAGCCCATTGGCCCAATTGATCGTTGCAGTCCTAGATAACCATCTTCACTATCCAATATGCCACCAATCTTGGTGTCACCTGCAAACTTACTAGCCATGCCTCCTAAATTCTCATCCAAATCATTAATGTAAATAACACATAACAGTGGACCCAACACCGATCCCTGAGGTATACTGCTGGTCACCGCCTGCAGTTTGAAAAACAACCCTCTACAACCACCCTCTGTGTGTGTCATCCACCCAATTTTGTATCCATTTGCCTACCTCACCCTGGATCCTGTGAAATTTAACCTTACGCAACAACCTACCATGCGGTAACTTGTCAAAGATCTTGCTAAAGTCCATGTAGACAACAACTGCATTGCCCTCATCTACCTTCTTGGTTACCGCTTGAAAAAACTCAATCAAATTTGAGACATGTGATTTTCCACTCTCAAAGCCATGCTGACTGTCCCTAATCAATTTAATTCCACACATTCAATTTTTATTCTCGAAGGAAAAGTGCCCCAATCTGTTGAAGCTTTTTTTTTGAAGGCTTAACAACGTCATTCAGATATCCTATTAAATCCATTTTCAAACCTTCCCCTGTGCCTCTGTACTGTTCCACTTAGGTATATGGAGTACTCCCAAGTGTAGCTTAAGGTTCTATACAAGCTTTTTATAACTTTTCTGGTTTTCAATTTTATCACTCTAAAACAACCCCCCAATACAGTTCTTTAAAATGGCTTTATTAATCTGTCACTTTGTGACTTGTGGACCTGTACCCCTAGATCCATCTACTCCGTTTTACATACTTGTTTTCCAAGCAGTGTGCAATCTTATTCCCCTATCAAAATATACCACCTCAACTCACCTATATTGCAGTTCATTTCTCAATTGCAAACCTGTTTTGTGAGTCACTGTGGATTTCCTGTCCTCCTCTGTATTAATCACACCCCCAAATTTGTATGCAAGTTTTGACGTTGACTTGGACTTGGAAATTGTAAGTACAGTGGAGAACAAACAGTGGCTCCAGCACCAATCCTTGCGTAATACCATTTCCCAGTTTTTGCCAGCGTGAGTAACTCATAATCTCTTAGTGTTCAGTCTGCTGTTTGTCCCCTAATTCTACAAGGTCTGACCTTAGTTGTGAGTGTACTATGTGGTACCTTGTAGATGGCTGACTAATTTCAAGCATTTTTACAAAGCTTGTCCAAGTGGTACAATGTGGGAGATGTTCTATTATTGGATGACTGAATGGTTCCCAAAAAGAATCCTTCCTCCAGAAGTATACAAAGATTGTTGTTTGTTTTACAGCTTTGGCTATATAAGAACATAAGAACATAAGAACATAAGAAATAGGAGCAGGAGTAGGCCATCTGGCCCTTCGAGCCTGCCCCGCCATTCAATAAGATCATGGCTGATCTGTCGTGGCTCAGTTCCACTTTCCCGCCCTCTCCCCATAACCCTTAATCCCCTCTCTTATCAAAAACCCATCAACCCGCTTCTTAAAAATATTTAGCGAGGCAGCCTCCACCACTTCAACGGGCAGAGAATTCCAGAGATTCACCACCCTTTGAGTGAAGAAGTTCCTCCTCAACTCCGTTCTGAACCGCCCCCCCTTTATCTTGAGGCTGTGCCCCCTAGTCCTACTGTCTTTTTTGAGCGGGAAGAGTCTTTCCACCTCTATCCTATCCATCCCATTCATCATCTTATACGTCTCAATGAGATCTCCCCTCATTCTTCTAAACTCTAACGAGTACAAGCCTAGTTTATCATGTACTTTAATGCTGTGGATTTAAACAAAGAATGTAGACTATGCGAGGATCAAATGCTCACAGTCGAGTGACAATAATAAAATCCACAAAGTTTGAATTAAATAAAATTCTACTTGTTTCCTGCTTTTGAGATTAGTTGCACGGTACCAATAATGGGCATTCATGTTGCTGTAGCTCTGAATAGCGCAACGCGTTTATTTTGAAAAGTTGAACCTTAGTTCAGTATGCATTTATGCTACAAGTTTAACTGGTGCATTGATTCTAAACTTCCACTAGGTCATGGAGCAAAATAGATTTAAGACTAAAATCACTCTTTGGCAATAGGTTTTGCTGGCAAGACTGGCATTTATTGTGTAACCCTAGTTGCCCTCGGAAGGTAACTGGATTTTCTTCTTGAACTGTCAGAAGCATTGTGACGCAACAGAATGATATGCAAGGCCATTCCATAGGGGAGTTGAGAGTCAACTACGTTGGTGTGGGTCTGGAGTTGTACAGAGTTGGTGTCTGAAGGACGTTAAACACGTTGGATTTTGTGACTTACTGACATGACCATGAAGCAGTCACAAAATCCAACATGTTTAACGTCCTTCAGACACCAACTCTGTACAACTGACTTACTGACATGACCACGAAGCAGTCAGTTTTTTATTTCCAGATTTTTTAACCTAAATTTCAGTTTATACAGCAGAATAGCAATAGAAAGGAGAAAGTTTTTTTAAATTTTACTTCCAAACATAATTGTGAATTTATTTTCACAAATATTTGGGAAGTTACTTTTCCCACTTCTCTATCAGAACTCCAGATTCACACATTTCCCTAACATTTTGTTACAGCCTATCATTAAATGAGACAACAGAGAGGGAGGCCAATCGTGCTTGTTCCAATGTTTTGAAAGAGCTACTCATTCCCCAAACAAAGTTCAGGCCATCAGTACAAAATTGGTATTTGTGTTCAACAAAACTTTAGCATTTAAAGCGTTGTAGTCTGGGAAAGTCACATGCGGGTTCATTCATATAAGGCTACTGTGAAGAGACGTTAACTGGGACTGTTTAATGCAGATTACATTGAGTGAAAATAAATATTATTGGTGAGCTCGGCTCGAATGGTTGAAAAGATTCCCAGCATCGATTCCCAGCATCAAACCCCAGCTGGTGACATTTTGAGTCATAAGGCTGTTGATTCGAGGACTTGAACACATAATCTATGCTGGCACTTCATTCATTGCAATCATGAGGGTATTGCCACATCTGTCTTTTGGTTTTGTTGCACAAAATACTTGCTGTTTTTGTCTACTTCCTCTAACTTTCCACTATGTTAATCTACAGGGATATGCGTGCTGCAGGAGTTTAACTGGTGAGTATAGAATCTATAGAAAAGAATACTTACAGTGCAGAAGGAGGCCATTAGCCCATTGAATCTGCACCAACGGCAATGCCACCCAGCCCCTATCCCTGTAGCCCTATGTATTTGCCCCAACGCTAAGTGGCAATTTAGCATGGCCTGTCAACCTGACCCGCACATCTTTGGATTATAGGAGGAAACGGAGCACCTGGAGGAGACCCACGGGGAGAATATGCAACTCGACACAGACAGTGACCCAAACCAGGAATCAAACGGGTTCCTGGCTCTGTGAGGCAGCAGTGCTTAACCACTGTCCCACAGTGCTGAGTAGACATTGAGTGGGGGGTTGTGGAAGCGATGGACAATGTAGCTGTAAAGCAAATGATTCAGGAGTGTGCAAAGATACTAAAGGAGAACATTTCAGATGTCTGGAGTTAATGGGTCGAAGATTATCTGTCGTGGGGTGGAGGGAGTGATGAATGAGAAGGAGAACTGTGTTGGAAAAGAGGATGCATGGTTCTGGGGTTGCAGACTGAAAGTAGGGAGGTATGAGGACTTTGGGGATTTAAAGCTGAGAATAACACATGGCTAAACAGCTGGTGTAGGAGGGAAGGTTTCAGATATCTGGACCATTGAAGTCTCTTCTGGGGCAGATGGGACCTATACAAGAAGGACGGGTTGCATCTAAACTGGAGGGGTACAGATATTCTGGCCAGCAGGTTTGCTAGTGTCACACGGGAGGATTTAAACTAGTTTGGTAGAGGGATGGGACCTATACAAGAAGGACGGGTTGCATCTAAACTGGAGGGGCACAAATATTCTGGCCAGCAGGTTTGCTAGTGTCACACGGGAGGATTTAAACTAGTTTGGTAGAGGGATGGGACCCAAAGCAAAGGTGAATTAGCTGAAGGGGAATGAGAGAGTAGAACCAGTAAGATTCAGGGAAACAGCAGGCAAGGTGGGATTGCAAATCAGAGAGGGCCTGGTGGACTGAAGTATATTTGTTTCAATGTGAGAAGTGTAACAGATAAGGCAGATGAACTTAGAGCTTGGATTAATACTAGAAATTATGATGTTGCTGTTACAGAGACTTGTTTAAGGTAAGGACAGGATTGGCAGCTTAACATTCCGGGATATAGATGTTTCAGGCATGATAGAGGTGGAGCTGCACTACTGGTTAAGGAGAATATCACAGCTGTTCTCCGGGAGGACACCTCGGAGGGCTCATACAGCGAGGCAATATGGGTTGGACTCGAATAGGAAAAGTGTAGTCACAATATTGGTGGTTTACTATAGGCCACCCAACTGCCAGTGGGAGATTGAGGAACAGATGTGTAGGCAGATTTTGGCAAGGTGTAAAAGCAACAGGGTTGTTGTGAGAGATTTTCATTTCCCCTTTATTGACTGGGACTCACTTAATGCCAGGGGCATGGATGAGGCAGAGTTTGTAAAGAGCATCCAGGAGGGTTTCCTGAAACAGTATGTAGATAGTCCAACTAGGGAAGGGGCCATACTGGACCTGGTATTGGGGAATGAGCCCAGACAGGTGGTCGATGTTTCAGTAGGGGACCAGTTTGGGAACAGTGACCACAATTCAGATAAGTGTAGTCCTCAAGTTAAAGTGCTAAATTGGGGGAAAGCTAATTACAACAATATTAGGCAGGAACTGAAGAATGTAGATTGGGGGCAGATGTTTGAGGGCAAATCAACATCTGGCATGTGAGAGGCTTTCAAGTGTAAGTTGATAGGGATTCAGGACTGGCACATTCCTATAATGATGAAGGATAAATATGGCAAGTTTTAGCAACCTTGAATAACAAGAATATTGTGAACCTAGTCAAAGAGAAACAGGAATGTACACAGGTCTCTGAAAGTAGCAATGCAGGTGGAGAAGGTAGTCAAGAAGGCATACAGCATGCTTGCTTTCATCGGCTGGGGTATTGAGTTTAAAAATTGGCAAGTCATGTTGGCGCTTTATAGAACCTTAGTGAGGCCGCACTTGGAATATAGTGTTCAATTCTGGTCGCCACACTACCAGAAGGATGTGGAGGCTTTGGAGAGGGTACAGAAAAGATTTACCAGGATGTTGCCTGGAATGGAGGGCATTAGCTGTGAGGAGAGGTTGGAGAAACTTGGTTTGTTCTCACTGGAGTGATGGAGATTGAGGGGAGACCTGATAGAAGACTACAAGATTGAGAGGCGTAGATAAAGTGGATAGTCAGAAGCTTTTTCCCAGAGTGGAAAGTCAGTTACTAGGGGGCATTGGTTTAAGGTGCGAGGGGCAAGTTTTAAAAGAGATGTATGAGGCAGATTTTTTACACACAGAATGGTGGGTGCCTGGAGCATGTTGCTGGGGGAGGTAGTGGAAGAGGATACGGTACTGACTTTTAAGGGGCATCTTGACAAGTACATGAATGAGATGGGAATAGAGGAATATGGAAGCGTAGGGGGTTTTAGTTAAGTGAGGCAACATGTTCGGTGCAGGCTTGGAGGTCCGCAGGGCCTATTCCTGTGCTGTAATTTTTTTTTGTTCTTTGTTCTAATAAGAATCTTAGATTCAATGGAACACAAAGCTAATGGAGTTCGTCGAAACAGGCATTGGCTATGAGTGACTTTGGTGAATATATGGTCTGTGCTTGCTTTGTAGTTTTAGAATTGGAGAGTGCAAATAAGATGGATTTCAATGAAATAAATTGGGTAGAATTGAACTATGTCCTTTGGAAATCAAAAAAATGCAGATGATCACATTGAAACATGAAATTCTTGTTGGGCTTGACAGAGTAAATACTGAGGGGTTCATTTCCCCTGCCTGGGGAGTTTATGACTTGGGAGTCATGGCTCTGACTGAGGATTGGCAATTTAGGACAGAGATGAGAAGAAATTTCTTCACTCAGGTTTTGAATGTTTAGAATTTTCTACTCCAGAAGGTTGTAGATGCTGCATTGAATTTTTTGACACTGAGATTGATAAATCTTTGGACACGAAGGGAATCGAGGCACTTTGGGAAGGATGTAGTTGATTTGGAAAGAGTGCAGAAACGACTTACAATGGTTCCAAGGATGAAGCTCTGGGGATAGATTGGAGAAACTGGGATCTTTCTTCTTTAAGGAGAGAAGGTTGAGAGTTTTGATTGACTTATTCAAACTCATGTGGGGTTGCAGACAGCTTAGAAAGGAAGTAACCATTACCATTGGTGGTAGGGTCAAGAACCAGAGGACACAGGTTTAAAGTGATTGGCGAAAGAATCAAAAACCACATGAGGAAAAGCTGCTTGCACAGCAAGTGGTTAGTATCTAAATGTACACCTTTGGAATGTCTTGGCGGTAGATACACCCAAAGTTTTCAAAAGGGGAATTTGGATAGAGACCTGAAGAGAGAGAATTCACAGGGCTGCTAGGAAAGGGCATGGGAGTGAGACTTGCTGAGTTAACTTGCAGAGAATTAGTCTGGATGCTATGGACAGAATAGCTTCCTGACTGGCAATCATTCAATAATTCTCAATGTGGATGGGGTGGGAAGGCAGAATTTGGATAGAAGATTAACCATGGCATTATTGAAGGGCAGAGCAGGATAGAGGGGAGCTGTGGCCTGCTAGTTCTTGTTTTTAGATAATAAGAGGATTGGGATTGCCCAGTCATGATGTGATAAAAGTTTGGATTGAGGTTTCTGTGTTGGAGGTAGGTGATATCTTGATGTTAAGAGTGGTTTTGATGATGAATCAGCTGTGTGAAAATTACTTCATTATAGACAAAGTGCTTTTGGGAGAGAGAGGCGATGAGGCACTTTTAATGCAAATTCCTTATTCATCACAACCCCAATGACTTTTTGGTAATTGCACAAAAGTGAGGATTTTATGTGAAGCTTGTGCAGTTCAAATGTTGTTCATCAAAATATGCATGCGATTTTGTATTTGTTCATCTCTCAAATTCATTTAGGAATATGGGAGTAGTAGTTAGTTATTCAGTCCCTCAAGCCTGCTCCTCCATTCAGCTGCACCATGCTCAATCTTGCATCTCAATGCCATTTTCCCACACCACTCCCATAATGCTTGGTGTCGTTAATATCTAGAATTCTATTAATTTGTGTCTTCAATGCACGCAGTAACCTCTCTGAGGTAGAGAACTCCAAAGATCCACCACCCTCTGATCAAGGAAAGGGTCCTTGTTTCAGTTGTAAGTGGCCCACCCATGTTCTGACCATCCATCAGATTGGACATCTTTCCCGCAAATATCCCGCTGAGCCCTGTAAGAATTCTATAAGTTTCAATGAGATTGCTTTTCATTTTTTTCTAAACTCTAGTCTCTGGACTTAAGGCAAAGAACTGGCAAAAAACAAAAGCTGCATTGAAATGGACAGGTTGAAATTTGGACTAGGTTAGTACAGACAAATGAAAGAAATGTTTTCATACTTGGGGGAAAGATGTGAATTCTACAGAACTGAGAGTATTGATGTTGAGAATATTCATAAAGCTATAACTGCCTATGCTTACCTGTTTTAGTGCTGCTTTCCAGTACTGCATTTAGCTGTTACTGATGTATTATTGAAGTTAGATTATATTGCTGGCGTGTGGCTTTATAGTCATGGCGTAGCACATAGTTAGCTTGCCATCTTGCATTTGAGTGTGTACCAGCTGGTTGGAGAATGACTTTGACCAGGCTGAGAGGAGATTTCTTTGCTTGGCTTTAAAATAATACAGAACATAATCAAAGGGATTTATTGACAGAGAAACCCATAAAGTGCTGTCACCTTTCTCCCATGCTGTGGTTTCTAATATATTGAGCATAATCTGTCATCTTGGTATGATAATTTGTTGAAAAGCATTCAGTTCAATTAAGACTTCGTACCAAGGACAGAGTTTTATCCATTTTAGGGATTAAGTAGTTTGCATTATTCCAATTCTTAACCTATAAAGAATATATTACTAATTTTATTGTTGTTTCCTTAATTTTTGTCTCATTCTTTCTTTTTCTTTATGCAACTTTGGTTATATTATAATCAGTTGGAAGTTTTCCTCTGATTCCCAGTCATTAGTAAGTTTGGCTAAGAAAATTTGTGACAGCTATTCAAACCAGGTTTCCAGGCTTGTTCCAAATTAGTTTTCTTTTCCCTTTTAAGTATTATTCTTGAGATTTGAGCATCGCAAGCAGGCCAGCGGTTATTGTCCACCCCTAAATGTCCTTAAGTTGGTGGTGATGAACTGCCTTCTTGAACCATTGGTTTTTCTGGTGTCGGCTCGCCCGTCACATTGGGAGGAGGGAGAGAGGGAGTCCCAGGATTCGAACAATATAGTTCTAAGTCAGGGTGGTGTGTGGCTCGGAGGGAAGCTTGCAGGTGGTGCTGTCTCATGAGTCTGCTGCCCTGTTCTTCTAGATGGTAGAGATTGAGTTTTGAAGGTGCTTTGCTAGAATTCTGCAGTGCACCTTGTAATTAAGTACAACACTGCTGCTATTGTGCAGTGTTGATAGATGGAATCAGTGATTTAAAGTGGTGAATGGGATGCTGATCAGGCGGTCTGCTCTGTCCTGAATGAACTTGTGTTGTTGGAGGTGTGCACATCCAAGGGATGAAGGTGTTATATTAAACCTGTGTTCAAAAAATAATAAAAACAAACTAGTGAGATTTTCACGAGTTTGTGGTAGATGTTGGATAGGCTTTGGAGAGTTAGGAGTCTCTGACCTGTATTTATATGGCTGGTCCAGTTCAGTTTCTGGTCAATGGTAACCCCAAGATGTTGATGGTGGGGGAATTTTGTAATGGTAATGCCATTGGATATCAAAGGGAGATGGTTATGTTTTTTGTTGGAGATGGTTTTGGCTGGCACTTGTGTGGTTATCGTGACAGTAGGTGCACTATGATTTATTTTGGTGTCTGCTGGTTACGAGCAAGGATTACTTCTCCATTTTGTTCTCAGTTGATCCCTACTGGAAACTGCATTGTGTGGACTTGTTCAGGCTTGTTTGTATTTTATGTATGAATAGCTTGGTGACTTACCCTGACCAAATTCATAGCTGAAGGATGGGTGCTGTGGAGTTGCAAACTATCAAGAATTTGTGCCTTCAGCAAATAAAGAATGACAGTCACCATGCACTGCTCTGAAAAATCCCATAGATTTTGAGGGGAAGCTTGTAGTTGTTGGGCATCTGATGCAATGCAACACCCTGTAAAGGTGATCGGATGTATGGGAGAAAGGCAGACAGTGATGTACCCCTTCAGCCAATTCGGCTGAAAAATCTGCACTGAAATTTGCAAACACTAAACGAAAAGTATAAATGAAATCATGTACAGAAATGAATGAAAAATGGGATTGAGAGAGCGATATGGAGGAATTTTTTTTTTTGACATCCCCAACTATTATGTTCTACAGGAATGAGATTCCGCATGTGTAAAATCAGACTTTCAGTGACTGAGTAGTTTGGCAGCAAATGTGACTTATCACCGTTTAAAAATTCATTAACATTTGAATTCACTAATCCTGACCTTTTCTGCTTAGTAGGCAAGTGCCCCAGCTTCATGTCTCTATATGAATCTATCGATGTAGCTCAGCCTATGGAGCAGCAGGATAACTCAGCTGCTATCTTCGGTTTCCATGTTTAACTGTGTATGTGAGGGCTCTAGAAGTTGCTGTCCAATCTGTCCGATGACAACAGTCAACTGCGTTGGTCTCTAAATCCGGGCCATCTTATTTTATGAATGAAAGAAATCAGTATCAAAATAAGGCTGTCTACAGGTCTAATATTTTGAAAGGGATATTTATGGTGAACACTCACCCTGCTTATCACTTTTTCTTCATTCACTCTTCTCAGGCAGGTTTCAGGCAAGATTAAGCGCTGAGATATGATGTTATAATGCTCTAGACTTTGAAATGACATGGCAATCATAGAATGCACAGGGAAATATCTACCTTGATATCTTTTTTTTAAAGTATTGGGAAGGTGAACTGATTGCAATTAAAAAGATCTATATTGTGTTTTGTCTGTATTGTATCATGACTATTTTAGTTTTTGTGAAATATTGTGGGCGGAATTTTCCGACTGCACCCACACCAAAAGTGGAAAATCCTGCCTGAAGGTTAATGGACCTTTGCATGGTCCGCCCCTCATCCGCTACGATCCACATGACGGGCAGGAGGGGAAAATTCCCCTGGCTGTGGTTTTGTTTTCTACATTAAAGGTACTTTATAAATTGTTATTAGTTGAAAGGATAAATTACAAATTGCTTTGAGTTATAACTCTGATTATTTTCTTTTTAGGCCTCGTGTCTTTGTGGAAGTGCGTCATGCCTGCTTTGTAGCTGTTGTCCCTCTGCCAAGAACTCAGTGGTTACTCGCCTCACCTATGGCATCTTCTTGCTCCTTGGAACAATTATTTCCTGCATTATGATAGCACCAGGCATAGAGGCCCAACTTAAGAAGGTGAATACATCTAAATAAATATAATACTTCCAATTTAGTTCCGTCTTCTCTCTTGAAGATTTCCTCAGTTATGGTTTGTTGAAAGCCAACAGCCGACCAGATGCCTCACTGAAAATAGCCATTTTTTGTGTGACCCATGACCTTGTACATGAAAAATGATAAGGTTGGGGATCCCGGCATGTGGAACCCATCCTAACAAGTCATATTTTCAAAAGAGACTAAATTTGAAGAAGAAAGTTCACAATATTCATACCAGAATTTTTAAGGCCGGGATAATATTCCTGTTTTTGTATTTTTATATATAAATGAATTCAATATGATCTTCACAACTGAGCATCGTAGAAACCCTACAGTGCAGAAGGAGGCCATTCAGCTCTTTGAATCTGCACCGACAACAATCCCACTCAGGTCCTATATCTGTAATCCCACATATTGAACCTGCTAATCCCTCTAACCTACACATCCTGGGACACTAAGGGGCAATTTAGCGTGGCCAATGCACCTAACCCACACATCTTTGGAGTGTGGGAGGAAACCGAAGGAAAGCCATGCAGACACAGGGAGAACGGGCAAACTCCACACAGACAGTAACCCAGCCAGGAATTGAACCTGGGGTCCCTGAAGCTGTGAGGCAGCAGTGCTAACCACTGTGCTACCGTGCCGCCTCAAATTTTATGGATTGGAATCTTTCTTGGCAGTCGCTCTGCCTTCTGCTTCCTGCAGTATGTCAATTCCCTCTTTAAAATAAGTCACTTTAAGTGGCACACAGTGTATGATGCAGAATCTTCTTTCACTCTGAGTAAACTTCTTTTGACTTGTAGTCAGATGTCCTATGGATGTGTTGCAGCATTAATTAATGTTGTTGATGGCCAACCTATTTCAGCTGAATCGTTGCATTGAAATCACGCCCAAATCACACTTTGTGCCAGTTGGCGTCTGCCCACTGTGGGCAGGTTTCATGTATCATGTACCAGCACACATTCCAAGCATTTGTAAGATTACCCAACATTGGCACATTTGGATTCATCTGTTTATTTTCAACAGATGCCTTTGTGTGAGGCACTGAAGCACTTAATAAATAAAACTAAAGCAAGTTTAATGTGAGAATTGACCTCCTGGTTTTGTATGCAGTGCGAGTTTTTCCTGCCAAATAACATCTCTACTTAGAAAAGGCTTTTGTGTTTTTTTTTCCTGTTTTTATTTTCAACCTACAACTGTGTTAACATTAACTATAATTGCCTTCATATTTTTAAAATGTCTTCTGAGAGTTTTGGTATATTTGATACTGAACAACACAATTTCTGGAATTAAATGCAACACTGTCTGCTTCCCTGGCATCACAATTTTTGTAATTTTATGAGATCTAAAATTATCACTCTGGTCTCTCCCTTCTCTCTCGCTCCTTGTCCCTTTGTCTCCTCCTCTCTCTTTTGTCTCTCCTCCTGCCTTTTGCATTACCCTTTTCTCTCTCCTTCCATTTTTCCCAACTCTCCCTCATTTAATAACTCTTGTTCTTTGATTTTTAGTGTCAGACTGGTTTATGATTCCTTGATTCATGTCTTTCCTGATCAAAATACATGTATTTTCACACTCCATTCATGGGATTTGACATGTGTAATCGTGGAGTTTCTCAAATCTTTACTTGGAGTTTCTTCTGCCTTTCTGCAAATCCTGGTGTATATTCCGTTGGTCCTGGTACTATATAGGTTCTAAGTTATAGCTGTAAAATTGTGCTGCACAATATTGTAGAATAAATGCATAATTTTTTAATTTTTAGTATAGGTAAATGCCTCCATTTAAAACAGCTGGCAAATAATTTCCATGCATTATGTATGCATATGCTAATATATTTTGTGTTTCTGGCCTCACTTTCACTCCCCAGTGCTCACCATTTAAAATAGAAATTGCCTGTGCAAACTTGTTGGGACTGAAATTTCCATAGTTTGGTTCTTTAAGTAAAGATAGTCACAAATGAACCTAGAGAGGAGATTGGGTCAGAATGTGGAGATCGCAACCAATTTAAATAGTTTAGCTAAATGGCATAGTTATCTTAATGGTGAAACTAGATAAATGGGTGCAAGTATGGAATAGGTTATTGTTGGTAGAGTTAAATGGAGATGGGAGAAGGCTTGTCTGGATTATAAATACTGGCAGGGATTTTTTGAGCCAAATGGCCTGTTTCTGTGCTCAAATTCTTTGTCCTTTCACAAAATTTTTTGCTGTTTATGGATTTGCCCTCAGCACATGTACCTATGATATTGCAAAGTATGCATCACAGTTTAGTCTGCAACTCCTCTACAATAAAGTATTAAAATAATCTGAACTAGTCAGAGACTGATGGGTGTTTGAGCATTTCATGAAATAATCACATGTAATCTGGGGAGAAAACGAGTGTCTTGTCATTGTGACATACAGCTTTAAATGTGCTAAATTAATAATAGATAAAGCAGAGTCAAGATTACAAAGTCTCGCATTACTGTAACCATTTTCTTATTACATGATATCCCTGGAACTGCTACTGTAAGTTCCTTTCGGGTTATTACATTTGGATTTGAATTACAAAGGCTTTATCGTTATTAGTGAGGCAGGGTGAGACCTTGTTTCCTTACTCTTCATAGAGCATTAGCCTGTGCCTCTGGAGGACTAAAGTTTAGTGTCACAAGTAGGCTTACACTGCAATGAAGTTACTGTGAAAGTTTTTAAATGCCAACTTTGAACAGAGTGACCCAAGCTGGAATAGAACCTGGATCCCTGATGCTGTGAGGCAGCAGTGTTAACCACTGTGCTGCCCCTACTCCAGAACCTTTACACTATGCCACCCTCCTACCCCCACCAAAGTTGCATCCATACTTATCAACAAAACAGTTTTCAGTGGATGGTGGTGAGTAGGATGGTGCTGAACTGGTGATTTTTTTGTTTTAAAAAAACGAATGGTTTCCATTAAATGTTCTTTAAAAACTCTCTTATTTGCAGATTCCTGGATTTTGTGAAGGAGGTGCCAGTATCCCGTTCATTGAGGGGAAGGTTAACTGCGATGTCATTGTGGGCTATAAGTCTGTGTATCGCATGTGCTTCGGTCTGGCTGGCTTCTTCTTCCTGTTTACTTTGATCATGATCCAAGTGAAAAGCAGCAAAGACCCAAGGGCTGGACTGCAGAATGGGTGAGCCACTTTAAACAGGAGAAACCAGTTTAATTATCATCTTAGCAGAGACTGCCTTTGAGGTGTTTCTGGATCATGTGACATATGTGTCTTAACAGTGATGTAATCATCAACAATTTGTTTTTCATTAGAATGTTTAAAGTTTACTTATTAGTATCACAAGTAGGCTTTCAACAACACTGCCATGTAGCCACCACAATACCCTGCCTGTTCGGGTACACTGAGGGAGAATTTAGTGTGGCCAGTGCACCTAACCAGCACGTCATTTGGACAGTGGGAGGAAACCAGAGCACCCAGCGGAAACCCACACAAATACGAGAAGAATGTGCAAGCTCCACATAGCCAGTGACCCGAACCAGGAATTGAATCTGGATCCCTAGTGCTGTGAGGCAGCTGTGCCGGCCATGTAATAAATGCATGGGATTTTTGGTACCATTCTTCGACATTTCGTCTCCAGTGCCTCTATATCTTTTTACAATATGACAAACAGAAATACATACAGTAGTCTTTAAGTGCGGCCTAGGCTTGATATAGGTTTAACATAACTTTCCTATTTTTCAATTCTATCCCTCCAGAAATAAGGTCTGGTCATAGAGTCACAGGTTTACAGCATGGAAACAGGCCCTTCGGCCCAACTTGTCCATCCTGCCTTTTTTTTAAAACCCTTAAACTAATCCTAATTGCCCTCATTTGGCCCGTATCCCTCTATATCCATCATATCCATGTAACTGTCTAAATGCTTTTTAAAAGATAAAGTTATACCCACCTCTACTACCACCTCTGGCAGCTTGTTCCAGACACTCAGCACCCTCTGTGAAAAAATTGCCCTTCTGGACACTTTTGTATCTCTCCCCTCTCACCTTAAACCTATGCCCTCTAGTTTTAGACCTTTGGGAAAAGATATTGACAATCTACTTTGTCTATGCCCTTCATTATTTTATAGACCTCTATAAGGTCACCCCTTAGCCTCCTATGCTCCAGAGAAAGAAGTCCCAGTTTATCTAGCCTCTCCTTATAACTCAATCCATCGCGTCCCGGTAGCATCTCAGTAAATCTTTTCTGCACTCTCTCTAGTTTAATAATATCCTTTCTATAGTAGGGTGACCAGAATTGCACACAGTATTCCAAGTGTGGCCTTATCAATATCTTGTACAACTTCAACAAGACGTCCCAACTCCTGTATTCAGTGTTATGACCGATTAAGCCAAGCATGCCGAATGCCTTCTTCACTGCTCTGTCCACCTGTGACTCCACTTTCAAGGTGCTATGAACATGTACCCCTAGATCTCTTTGTTCTGTAACTTTCCCCAATACCGTACCATTAACTGAGTAAATCCTGCCCTGGTTCAATCTACCAAAATGCATTACCTTGCATTTGTTTAATTTAAACTTCATTTGCCGTTCATCAGCCTACTGGCCCAGTTGATCAAGATCCTGCTTCAATTGGAGATAACCTTCCTCACTGTTCACCAATCTTGGTGTCATCTGCAAACTTATTAACCGTGCCCCCTATATTCTCATCCAAATCATTAATATAAATGACAAATAACAGTGGGCCCAGAACTGATCCCTGAAGCACACTGCTGGTCACAGGCCTCCAGTTTGAAAAACAACTCTCTACAGCCACCCTCTAAGCCAATTTTGTATCTGTTTAGATTCCTTATCCTGGATCCTGTGAGACTTAACTTTATGCAACAGCCTACCATGCGGTACCTTGACAAAGGCCTTGCTAAGGTCCATGTAGACAACATCAGTTGCTCTGCCCTCATCTACCTTCTTGGTTACCCCTTCTGGTACTTAATTTGATTTCTTTAATGCCCTTGCTATAAACCTGTGGTGCAGCTTATAGTGTATAGCATATTTTTACTCTGAGATGGCTTTGTTCTTTTACCTCATCTGGATTGCACCTTCAAAGTAACGAGTGCTTTCCCTATTCTTCCTTACCAAAATGTACTACCACACGTTTTTCAAAGTAAAGTTTATTTGTCACAAGTAAGACGAACATGAACATTAACACTGCAATGAAGTTATTGTGAAATTCCCCTAGTCGCCACAGTTCGGTGCCTGTTCAGGTCAATGCACCTAACCAGCATATCTTTCAGAATGTGGGAGGAAATTGGAGCACCAGGAGGAAACCCACACGGACACGGGAAGAACGTGCAAACTCCACAGAGACAGTGACCTGAGCCTGGAACTGAACCTGGGTCCCTGGTGTTGTGAAACAGCAGCGCTAATCACTGTACCACCGTGCCACCCATTTATCTGTGTTAAAATCATTTACCAATTATTTACTCATTCTGCCCTCCTGTAATTTGTTGCATGTTTCTCAGTATTGTTCTCCCACCCCTCAGCTTTGTGCCATTCTCCAATTTAGAGATCTTTTCAATTCCAAAGTCAAAATCATTATTGCCACTGAGGATACCTACCCTCTGTTCCATTCTCTGCTTTCTGTCTTGAAGACAGCCAGCAAGCCATTCTACCGCCTGTCCTCTGACTTCACATTCTCTGACCTTATTTATTTATCTATTATAAGGGACCTTATCCAGGGTCTTTAACAGATCCAGATAAATTACATCCACTGCATCACCGTTGTCTACACTCTGTATCCTCATTCAGTAAGGTCAAATATCTTTTAAATTATGCTGATTATTAATTATTTATTTCTAAAAGTTCTTCTATTCTCTCCTTTAGTAAGGATTCTAATTATTTTTACTACGATAATAAGACTGGTCCTCAAAAATAGGAATTACATTAGCACAGCATCTTTTTGTGATGAATTATTAAGTACAAGTCGTAATGTCTCTGTTATCTCTTCCTTTCAATAACCGAAATAACATGCTAATAACTTGGTAAATGCAGAAACGCTCTGAAATCGAATGCTATACCTCCCCCTCCAACCTCATTGCCAGTCCACAACCCCTGTGATTCTATCTCAAGTAAATGGATCCCTGTTTAGATGCACAGATTTAGAATTAAATTGCAGTAAAAATCAGGGAATAAGAAAATCAAGACTTCCATTTGTGTAGCATCTTTCATAATCTCTCAATGGCACAAAGCACTTTATAGCTGAATCATTTTTGTACGCTACAGCCATGATAACACTTCAATGTGTAGGGGCCAGTTTGCACACAATAAGATTCTGCATACTATGATGTGACGATGATCAGATAATTTGTTTAGGATTTATTTGAGGGGTAAATGTTCATCAAATACTGGGAAGAACTAGCCAAAGAGCTGACAGTTTTGAACTAATAGAAAGATGACAAGATCTAAAATCCTTGGTGACCATTTATTTTTCATGATGGCACTAATTGTTGGAATACCATCCACAGGCACCAACAATCATCCCAGATATGAGTGTTGGCAATCTACGAGGACATTGCAGTCAAGGCTAATTCTGTCTGAGTTTAATAGCGATACACTTTGGAGCTGGGTTTGTCAGTTGACAAATTGAGAATTTTGAATCATTTTTGTTTTTCTTCTCCTTGGCCCTTATTTTTAGGAGGCAGCTGTAGTAATGGACATCAATCAAGTCTCCAAACTGATAATTGACCAAGTAGGGCAAGTGGTATCTTGAAGTAAATGATCACTTTTTAAACAAGCTAGTGTGGCACATAATCCAGTTGAAGCTGGAAACTGCTACTCACGCATTTTCCATTGTGCGCATAATGCATTGCCAACTTCTGTTTTGGGTAAGCATTCATTGTAATGATATCTGTTTGTGTTTTTGTTTAGATTCTGGTTTTTCAAATTTCTTGCCTTAGTGGGGATCACTGTTGGTGCTTTCTTCATTCCTGATGGTACTTTTACAACAGGTATTGTGAAAACCAATTTCAATGAAAAAACATTTTTGTATAAAAGTTGTCACAAGATTGTCAATCTCAGTCTTGTTCCTTTAGTCAAATACGTTGAAAATAAACCAGTCATCTATGTGAGAGTTAGTGAATAAGCATTTGGGCTAGTACGCTATTGGCATGACTGGTCAAGGTCATAGATTTGAGCTTCGTTGTGGTCAAAGAACAAAAGACGAACAAGGAGATTTCCCTTTTAAGTCACACACCATCCTGACTTGGAAATATATCGTCATTCTTTCACTGTTGCTGGGTCAAATCCTGAAACTCCTTCCCTAACAGCACTATCTGTGTACCTACAGTACATGGACTACAGTGGTTTGAGAAGCAGCTCAGCACCACCTTCTCAAGGGCAACTGGCAATGGGCAGTAAATGCTGGTCAAGCCAGTGATGCCCACGTGCCATTAATGAATGTTAAAAATGTTTCAAACTGAACACAATGACTGTTTACATTTGCCATCAGTAACATTGACCCTTGGGACAACTACTGATTACATTTGCTGCTTTGTAAATATAAGAGCTACCGGTTCAGTTAAACATCCGCACTGCATTAATAATGCAGCCTAGAGCTGGTGAAAAATGCTTTAAAAAAAAAGACCTTCATAGTCCACCTTTTTTCCCCAACCAATGTGATTCCAGGGCAGTAAAGGCTAAGGGGCTAAATGACCTACCCCTGCTCTCATCATGTCCTTCCCCTGTACGTTCACCTTCCAAAGACAACCAGCAAATCATTATCAGGAGCTGGCAAACTAACTGCAGCAGGGCAGCTGATGTTGGTGAGATCCACTGACAGTGATATTACTGAATAAGAATTGAATCTTGACTTTTTAGTTGTATATCTCAGTGCAGCACCATTTGGTACTTATATCCAGTAGATCATCAGTTGTTTAAGTTGTCTATTTTAGCTTGCTAATTTACACTTTATATTTTCTCAGTGTGGTTCTACTTTGGTGTGGTTGGGGCTTTTTGCTTCATTCTCATCCAGCTAATACTTCTCGTTGATTTTGCTCATTCTTGGAGCCAGGCCTGGGTTCAGAACATGGAAGATGGGAATTCCAAATGCTGGTTTGCTGGTATGTAAAAATATGTAACAATCTTATCCTTGCTTTTCAACTAATAAAATGCTTTTGAAAGATATCCACTTCATATTGCCTTCACAGACTGATGAGAGGAAAGGGAGGCGATCTGCTCAAAAACCACTTCCCGTCCTGTCATTTCCTCATTTAATGCGTAGTGGGTCATGTGGGCACAAGTGACCATCTCAGTTTTTAATTCCCTGTATCCCTGGAGCTATGCACCTTTGCTTGATCCAACAGCTGAGATCTAGAGCTCCGTGTTGGGAATTGTAGTGCTCCTGTTGCTAACCTTTACTGATTGGAGAACCAATTTATTATACTGTCTTTACTCTTAAGCGGCACGACCAGAAGTTCAGTGAGGCATAATGACTGGCATATTAAGTTGTTACATCTTTGTCAATGTGAACTATAGCAAACATTAAATAACACAACTGTAACTTTTCCTTCTAGTCTCATTTGCGGAGAGCATTTGAAGCTGTTTAAACACTTAGTGACAGGAGCAATTTGATTTGACGAATTCATTGTTAGTCAGTGAGTATACTGCACAATGTTAAAGGTTGTCCCCCCTCTTGTGCTTTCATGCCAATAATCTAAATAAACTCAGAAGTGACGTTCTTTATATTTTGTAACGGCGCAAGCAAGTTAACCTTTGTTCATAATGTCTCATAGTATATAATAAATATAATGATGTATCAGATTCACAAAGCATGAATATTTATTACATGTCCTATTGTGGTAGAAAGCAATGGCTGCGTTTGCAGGATAGGCACTGTGCTGTTGAGGTTTATTGATTCAATCATGTTTTCTTGAGTTTCTAAACTGGCCTTTGCCTAGTTTCATAGTTATGTTGATTTTTAATTTTAATGTTCAGAATGTGGAGGTTTTACTGTTTTTGTTGATACATGTGGCCAAATTGTCTTGTAATCTCAGCAGTTGTGGCAAGCCTTTAATTATCAGTACTCTGCCTTGGTGTTATGTTGCCCAGAATACTTGCCAGGCACAATCCAAGTTTGGAAAGGCAAAATCTGTTACTGTTTTCCTGAGTGTTTTTCACAAATTAAGTGGTCATAATGAGAAGTGTGTTAAATATTCTTGTTCACCTTACTGATAATATTGAAGGATAATGACAGGATATTGTATACACTTTCATCAGGACCAGTTAGCCATTTGCTTCAAATGCCAAAATATATACCTTGTATCATAACTTCTAATATTGTACACACCTTTATTGATGTGATTACGATCCATGACTTTATTTCCTCTATTCTCGATTATTCCATTGCACTCCTGGCTACCTCCCACATTCTACCCTCATAAACTTGAGGTCATCTGACACTTTGTAAGACACTGCTTGTGTCTTACTTAACTCGCACCAAGTCCTATTCTCTTATTACCTATGTTACCGCTGACCTACGCTGGCTCCCAATCAACTAACTTCTTGCTTTGAAGATTCTCATCCTTATTTTCAAATTCCTCCATGGACTTGACCTTCACTATCTCCAAAATCTCTTTCTACCCTACAACCATCCAAAGTATCTGCACTTCTCTAGTTCTGGCTTCTTGCGTATTCCCAACTGTATTGATCCATCATTGGTGAACCATACCTTCGGTTGCCTCAGCCCCAAGTTCTGGAATTTTCTCCCTACACCTTTCCACTTATTTACTCACTTTTCTCCTTTGAGACATTTCTTAACACCTACCCCTTTGCCCAAGGTTATCTGATTGTGTCTTTGTGGCTTGGTGCCATTCTAATGCTCCTGTGAAACACCTAATTACACTGTTGATTAACATTAATTCAGAAATTAACCATTTTTACACTGTCTTTCCTCCTATTTTACAGCCTTATTCACCTGTACAGCCATAAACTACCTCCTGTCAATTGCTGCAATTGTAGCATTGTACATTTTTTACACAAAGCCTGATGACTGTACAGCAAATAAGGTCTTCATCAGTCTGAACCTCATCTTTTGCGTCATTGTCTCTGTTGTGTCCATCCTGCCAAAGGTTCAGGTAAGAACATGACTGATGAGTTTGTGAGTATAATCTGCATAATTGCTACATAAATAAATCTTCACGCAAGTTATTAAAAGTGCACCAGCTGTCCTACAGCATGGTTTTCTGACTTTGCACTATGGAAGGCACTGGAAAGTGTTGTTAAGTTGAAGATCCTTGATTCTTTGTTACAACAGAAATCAAAACATGTATTTGATTCCCTTGTGGGTGAACACATTGTTTGGTATGCCACTAAATCATCTGACCAGGAAGGTACAAAAGCCAAATACTGTGGTTGTTGGAAATCTGAAATAACGACAAAAATCTGGAAAAATTCATCAGGCTTGGCAGCATCTGTGGAGAGAAACAGAGTTAATATTTCATGAAAATACACCTGAATGCAATATGAAGAGATAAATAAAGAGTAGAACAATTCCTGTCTCATTGGGATACAACCCACCATCTGCAGTATTTTGCTTTTATCTATGGATACAACCTTTGTTTCTTTACTATACCCGCTGCCACTGTCTTTGGCTGTTGCATTATTAAATCTTTTGTTATTTAATCTCTCCTCGCCTGACCTTCTCCTTTGTTCTTCCTACCCCCTTTCTCTCTGCCATTTCTTTAAAAACTCTTGAATTTCTAACTTCCTTCAGTTCTGATGAAATGTCATTGACCTGAAATGCTATCTTCCTTTTTCTGCATGATTTGCTGTGTTTTTCCAGATTTATTTTTGTTCTGAGACCAGCAAGGTTGCCAGTTTGAGTCTGACCTGTGCTAAGATAGCTGATATCAGCTGGCTCCTACAACTGGCCCCTGCCTCCCATGACAGTCAGCCATGTTTTCCACTGATAGGCACTTTCCAATATGGATTTCTGGACAGTGATTGAGTGCTTGACAGATGTGGGTTTGACTGTGATCCTTCAGTGGTTTCATATCTATAGCTGCAATCTTGGCATGTAAGAGTAGCCAATTCAGCCAAAGTACAGAGGACAGCTGGGATTTTTGATGCCATACCCAAATTCAGGAGAGACACTTGCATCTCAGACAGCTAAATTAGAGGGCTAAAGTAACTTTACTAGGAATCTTGTTCATTCATTACTATAAAGACTCGCATTCCAACCATTATCTTGCAATTGAGTCTTTGTCTATGTATGCCCTGTTTGTGAACCCAACTCTCCACTCACCTGAGGAAGGAGCAGCATTCCAAAAGCTCTTGACATCAAATAAATCTGTTGGACTTTAACCTGGTGTTGTGAGACTTCTTACTATGCCCACCCTAGTCAATGCTGGCATCGCCACATCATGTTCATTCAAGTACAAGTTTGAGTTGAAATAAGAATATTTTTCTGTACAGATACATATGAAAGTTTTTTTTAAATTAAAGCCTATCTTTGGATTTTTATAAAATGTCAATAAATATATAGATCTTAGTATCTGTTTCGAGAATTTCATTAATTAGTATGAAGTGCCAATTACTGATTTTTAAGATGGGTAAAAAGCATAGAGAAAATTCACAAAACCCATCTAGTAAATGCACATACCTAAAAATGAGGTGTCAATCTGGAGAAGGTAGAACCTGGGACTACTTGAGTGCCAAACAGCCAGTAATGGATGGATAGACCTAGGCAATTCCACAACCAACAGAAGCGATCTAAGTTCTGCAGCCTTTTCACATCCATTCTTGAATGGTAGGGCACAAGTAAACAACTCGGTGCAAGGGGAGGCTCCAAAAATATCTCCATCATCAATGCTGGAGGAGCCCAGCACATCTGTGCAAAAGATAAGGCTGAAGCATTCGCAATAATGTGGATGATTGATCTCAGCCTCCTCCAGAGGTCCCCAGCATCACAGAGCTAGCCTTCAGCCAATTCAATTTATTCACGTAATATCAAGAAATGGCTGAAGGCGCTGGATACTGCAAAGGCTATAGGCCCTGTCAATATTCCAGCAATAGTACTGAAGGCTTGTGCTCCAGAATTTGCTGAGCTGTTGTATTACAGCTGCAACACTGGCATTATCCAGCAATGTGGAAAATTGCCCAGGTACGTCCTGTACTCACGAACCAGGACAAATCCAACCAGCCAATTAGCTCCCCATCAGTCTACACTCGATCATCAGAAAAGTGATAGGGGTAATCAATAGTAATATCAAGTGGCACTTACTCAACAATAATTTGCTCCTGGACACTCAGTTTGGGTTCCGCCAGAGTCACTCAGCCCCTGACCTCATTACAGTTTTGATTAGATCATGCACAGTGGCAGCAGTGTGTACCAGCTACAAGATGCAGGGTATGAACTCTCCAAGTTCCTTAGGTAGCACCTTCCAAACCCACAATCACTACCACCTAGAAGGACGAGCAGCAGTTATCTGGGAACACCACCACTTGGAGGTTCCCTTCCTAGTCAGTCGCCATGGAAATATATCCTTCACTTTCATTTTGTGAAAATGCTGGAATTCGCTCCCTAACAGCATCATGGGTGACCCTACACTTCAGGGGCTGCAGCAGTTCAAGAAATAAGCTCATCATCACCTTCTGAAGGGCAACTGGGTGTAAGTAATGAATGATGTGGGTATGCCGGCGTTGGACTGAATAGGTTGGACTAAAACCTGGTGTTGTCAGACTTTTTACTAAGTAATGAATGCCAGCCTAGCCAGTGACACCCACATTCTGTAAATGAAGTTAAAATAATAAAATGCTTCATATAAGCCATGCGGCGCAAAGCTCATGATTCTGATTGTTCTTGGAACTAAAGGATTGTAATCTTGTAATCAACAGAACAAGAGTTGAATGTGAGAGATTGCAACAATAGAAAAATCACTGTCTACAGTTAGGCCAAACCTTTAGTTCCAGTTTGAAAATCTGATGCAGGCTTCGGAGTCAAAAACAATTTGAGCAAATCAGTATGATTGGAAGTGAACTCTGTTCTCAGTGATTATATAGCTGAAGCCCAAAACTCTTGACTTGATGCAACTTGGCATGAATCTGTCAGCCATTGTTTGCTCTCTTAAGCTCTCTTAAGAGACTGTCAAGATGTGGAATGGTATCACAGAGAATGATGCTGGGGCATATTGTTGGGTAGACTGGATCAAACTTTGTTATGCTTCCATTGTACTATATCAGACTTTGAACTGCACGATACTGGCATTAGATCCATAAAATGGAAAATTGTTCTATTTCCTCATGCAAACATTCCTCATGAGTATAAAGCTCATTTTTTGTAAGTTTACATCCAATTTCAGACTCTTCTGTAATAATATTGAAAAGCATGCTCATCCTCACATGTTAAAAATCTGTCTGCTTCCTCTTACGTTCTGTCCCATGTAAAGCTGTACATTGCTTCCTATCTCTGGGTTTGGATGAAAAATGTTAAAAAATCAAACCCCTCTCTATGTATCTTTTAATGCTGTTTGATCTGTAACGTACATCACTCAACCAGCTGAGTAAATTCTGCACAATTGCATAAAATACTTTCTTAAAACGAGTAGCTACCTGGTCTATGGATAATGCTAAGTGTTTAAACATTAAACTAAGCACAAGACTGAACATAGCATGAGGTTTGACGTAGTCATTTATGGCATAGAAGGAAAATGGGCACAAAGGAAATAGGAGCGAGAGAAGGCAATTTGGCCCCTCGAGTCTGCTTCGCTATTCAACTAGGTCATGGCTAATCTTCAATGTTAATGACATTTTTCTGCATTGTCTCTATATCTGTTGAAATCTTTGATATCCAAAAAACTATTAATCTCTGTCTTGAACATATTTAATTACCGAGTCTCCGCAGCCCTCTGGACAGAGAATTCCAAAGATTCATCACCCTCTGAGCGAAGCAATTCCTCCGCATTAAAGTCCCGAATGACCTACTCCTAATTCTGAGACTGTGTCCTCTGGTTCTAGGCACCTCAGCCAGAGGAAACCTCTTCCGGCATCTAACCTGTCAAGCATTGGGAAAATTTTGTATGCTTCAATAAGTTCACCTCTTGTTCTTCTCAACTCTAGAGAATATAGGCCCCGTTTCTTCAATCTTTCCTCATAGATTAGTCTCACTGTTCCGCAGATCAGTCTGATTAACCTTAATTTCACCCCTTCAATGACAGGTATATCCTCCTCCAGATAAGGGGAGCAAAACTGTATGCAATGCTCTATACAATTTAAGCAAGACTTCTTTACTCAACTACTCAAATCGCCTTGCAATGAAGGCCAACGTGCAATTTGCTTTCCTAATTACTAGTTAGCTTTCAGTGACTTGTAGTCCCTTGAACATCAACAATTACACAATCTCTCACCACTTAGGAAATACCCTGCAGTTCTGTTTTTCCTACCAAAGTTGATAACATTATGTTTTATCCATCATATATTCCATCTGCCATGATCTTGCCCATTCACTTAGCCGATCTAAACCCTGTTGAAGCTTCTTCACACCTTCATCAAAGCTTGTATTCCCACCGAGTTTTGTCATCAGCAAATTTGCAAATATTACAGACTTCCACTGCATCCAAATCATTGATATAGGTTGTGAATATCTGGAGTCTAAGCACTGATCCTTGCACCCACTAGTCACAGTTTACCTATCTGACAATGACCTGTTTATTTCTGTCCATTAACTAATTCTTAATCAGTGGCAGTATTTTGCCCCCAATCTTATGTGCTCTAATTTTGCTCACTAACCTCTTATGGGAGTTTACTAAAAGCCTTCTGACAATCCAGAAACACCACACAACCACTCATACATGTTATACATACGGATTAGGAACAGGAATTGGCCCCTTGAGCCTGCTCAGTCATTCAATAAGATTGTGACTGATCTGCTTTAAACTTCAACCGAACATTCCTGTCTACCAATAATCTTTTGACCCCTTCATCAAGAATCTATCCAGCTCTGTCTTAAAATATTCAAATACTCACTGCCTTTTGAGGAAGTCTTTTATAGAGTTTCATGATCCTCTTGAGAGAAGTAAATTCTTCTCATCTCTCAAAACAAGGGGTCGTTCATTTACATCCACCCTGTCAAGACTCCTCAGGACCTTAAAGGTTTTGATTAAGTTGCCTCTTATTCTTCTAAACTGTTGTGATACAAACCTCACCTTTAGTCTAGTAAACCTTCTCTGAACTGCTAATGCACTTACACCTTAAATAAGGAGGCCATTACAGCACACAGTAGTCCAGATGAGGTCTTGCCAATGCCCTGTACAACTAAAGCATAACTTCCCTACTTTTATAATCATTCCCCTCCCATTCTATTAGCTTTCCTAATTACTTGTTGTACTAAGGTGAAATACGAAGAAGTCAGGAAGTTACTTGGACAAATAAACTGGAAGGAGGCGTTCTTAGGGAAAAGTACCGAAGGAAGGTGGCGGATGTTCAAGGAATGTTTGCATGGAGCTCTGCATGACAACATTCCGATGAGTCAAGGGGGTTTTGGTAGGTCGCGGGAACCGTGGTGCACGAAGGCTGTGGTGAACCTAGTAAGGAGGAAAAGAAAGGTGTACAAAAGGTTCAGGGAACTAGGAGATGTTAAGGATCTTGAGGAGTATAAGGATTGTAGAAAGGAGCTTAAAAGGGAAAGTAGGAGAGCCAGAAGGGGTCATGAGAAGGCTTTGGCGGGTAAGAGTAAGGAGAATCCCAAGGCCTTCTATAAATATGTGAAAAGTAAAAGGATGAGAAGAGAAGGGATAGGACCTATAAAAGGTGAAGGGGGAAAGGTCTGTGTGGAACCAGAAGAAATGGCAGAGGTGCTTAATGAGTACTTTGCCTCAGTATTCACAGTGGAAACTGATCTGGGAGATTTTGCTACGGATTTGCAGCAGATGGAAAAGATTGAGTATGTGGATATTAAGGAGGAGGATGTGTTAGAACTTTTGAATTCTATCAAGATAGATAAGTCGCCGAGACCAGATGAGATGTACCCCAGGATACTGTGGGAGGCGAGGGAAGTGATTGCAGAGCCCCTGGCGATGATCTTTGCGTCGTCAATGGAGACGGGAGAGGTTCCGGAAGATTGGAGGATTGCGGATGTAGTTCCTATTTTCAAGAAAGGGAACAGAGATAGCTCGGGAAATTACTGACCGGTGAGTCTGACCTCAGTGGTTGGTAAGCTGATGGAGAGGCTTCTGAGGGACAAGATTTACGAGCATTTGGAGAGGTTTGACATGATCAGAAATAGCAAGGTTTTGTCAAGGGCAGGTCGTGCCTTACGAGCCTAGTTGAATTCTTTGAAAATGTGACTGAACACATTGACGAAGGAAGTGCAGTGGATGTGGTGTACATGGACTTTAGCAAGGCGTTTGATAAGGTCCCCCATGCAAGACTTCTTGAGAAGGTGAGAGGGCATGGGATCCAAGGGCCTTTGGCCTTGTGGATCCAGAACTGGCTTGCCTGCAGAAGGCAGAGAGTGGTTGCGGATGGGTCTTTTTTGGCATGGAGGTCAGTCACCAGTGGAATGCCCCAGGGATCTGTTCTAGGACCCTTGCTGTTTGTCATTTTTATAAATGACCTGGATGAGGAAGTGGAGGGATGGGTAAGTAAGTTCGCTGATGACACAAAGGTCGGTGGTGTTGTGGATGGTCTGGAAGGATGTCAAAAGTTGCAGCAGGACATAAATAGGATGCAGGACTGGGTGGAGAAGTGGCAGATGGACTTCAACGTGGATAAATGTGTAGTCGTCCATTTTGGCAGAACCAATGGGATGAACAAGTACACTACGAAGGGCAGGAGTCTTAGTAGTGTTGAAGAGCAGAAGGATCTTGGGGTCCGGGTCCACAGGACTCTTAAATCGGCCTCGCAGGTGGAGGATGTGGTCAAGAAGGCGTATGGTGTACTGGCCTTCATTAATCGAGGGATTGAGTTTAGGAATCGGGAGGTAATGCTGCAACTTTATAAGACCCTTGTCAGGCCTCATTTGGAGTACTGTGCGCAGTTCTGGTCGCCTCACTATAGGAAGGACGTAGAAGCTATTGAAAGGGTACAGAGGAGATTTACAAGGATGTTGCCTGGACTGGGAGGCATGCCTTATGAAGTTAGGTTAAGGGAGCTGGGACTCTTTTTCCCTGGAGAGACGAAGGTTGAGAGGCGACCTGATAGAAGTTTATAAAATGTTGAGAGGAATAGATAGGGTGGATTCTCAGAGGCTATTTCCCTGGGTTGAAATGGTCGCTACGAGAGGACACAGATTGAAGGTGCGGGGAGGCAAGTACAGAAGTGATGTTAGGGGTAAGTTTTTCACTCAGAGGGTGGTGAGTGAATGGAATTGGCTGCCATCAGTGGTGGTGGAGGCGAACTCGCTGGGGTCTTTTAAAAGACTTCTGGATGAGTATATGGAATTTAATGGGATTGGGGGTTATACATAGGTCTATAGATTGGTAGGTGTTGATGTGATCGACGCAACTCGTGGGCCGAAGGGCCTGTTTGTGCTGTAGTGTTCTATGTTCCATACTAGCCTTTTGCAATATGTGCATTAAGGCACCTAGATCCCTCTGCACCTCAAGCTTTGCAGTATTTCACTATTTTAATAATATGCTTTTTTATTCTTCCTGCCAAAATGAACAATTTCACACTTGCCTTCAGTATTCTCCATTTGCCAAATTTCTGCCCACTCACTCCACCTGTCTATGTCCCTTTATGCCCTTCTTACATCCTTTCATAATTTATTCCCTATGTTTGTGTCACCAACAAAGTTAGCAACTGTACCTTCAGCCCATTCATCCAAGTCATTTATGTAAAATGTGAAAATTTGATGCCCTAGAACTGAATCTGCCCATCTATTCTGATTACATCCTCAAAAAAAATCCCAACAGGTTTGTAACATGTGAGTTCCCTTTCATAAATCCAGCCTAATGCTGCCATTATTTCTTAAGTGTCCAGTTATCACATCCTTCATAATAAATTCTGGCATTTTCCTTACTGATTTCAGGCTAATGGTGTATAGTTCCACGTTTTCTCCCTCCCTCCTTTCTTAAATCGGGGGTTACATTTGCTACCTTCTAATCTGCAGAAATCATTTCAACATTTATAGAATATTGGAAGATGACCACCAATGCATCCACTACTTCTACATCCACCTCCTTTACATTCTGGGATGTAGACTATCAGATCCAGGAGCTTTATTCATTTTCAATCCCATTAATTTTCTTTACCTAATAATACTGATTTTTGTCTCGCTATTCCAATGATTCTCTTGTACTTTTGGAGGTTTTTTTTTGTATCTTCCTCCCTGAAGAAAAGCACAGTATTAATTTAGTAAATCTACTGTTCCCTTCCTTGTTATAAATTCTACTACCTTTCCTGTAAAGGTTGCACATTTGTTTTGACTAGCCTCTTCCCTTTTAACATACCGAGCGAAGCTTTTATGATCTGTTTCTAACGTTTCTTGTGAGGTTACCCACAAATTTAATTTTCTTTTTGTGTCCTGTTTTGTTGAATTCTAAGAAGCTTCCAATCCTTGGGCTTAATATTTTTTGGCAAGTTAAGTCACTTGTGAACCATGATTGGGTCACCTTTCCAGCTGGGTTTTTGCGCTTCAGGGAATATAAATTTGTTTAATTTTTTTACTTGCCAGCCATTGTCGATCTACCATTATATCTTTTAATGTAAGTTCCCAATCTATGTCAGCCAATTTGCCCCTTGTAATCTCCGTAGTCGTCCTTGTTTAGATTTAAGATTCTAGTTTTGGATTGAATTACATAACTTCCAAACTTGATGTCAAATTTTGTCATATTATGGTCCTTTTTTCCTGAAGGCTCCTTTACAATGAGATTATTAATTATCTCTTTCTCATCGCACAATACTAAATGTAAAATTCCCTGTTCTCTAGCTGGTGTCTCAACATACTGCCATCTCCTATGTATTCCAGGAATTCATCCTCTGCAGCATTATGCTAATCAAGTTTTTCAGTTTATAAGTGGATTGAAGACCCCTATGATTATGGCACAGCCCTTGTTACAAGCATCTTGAATTTCTTGATTTTTACCATGTCTTACATTAGGTCCATCTGGGACACGCCAGCTCTCCATGGAGCAATCCAGTCAGTCCCATTCACTGATGTAAATTTCTTTCCTCAAGTGCTCATCCGATTTCCTTTTCAAATCATTGATCGTCTCTGCTTCCAGCACCCTTGTGGTCAACAAGTTCTAAGTAAATGTCTCCCCCAACCCCATCCCACCCAACCCCCTATCATTCTCTTGCGCATAATCTTAAATTTGTGCCCCTTAGTCCTTGTACCAGCTACTAGGAACTTTGTGGCCTTCCATGCGTGCATGTATTCCCCATAGTCCAGTCCTATCTAATGTAGAACTATGTAATTCTCTATTACTGATCATTTAATGCAACCTTACTCCTTTTCTCTATTTCTATACGTTAGAATCTGTCCCCTGCAAATTTAATCCTCCCCAGTGACATTAGTGCAACTCCCTGTGAGGATACTAGTCCTAGACCTGTTGAGGTTGCAGCCCATCTTGCTTAAATAGATTGCTGCTGCCCAAGAACTGGTCCCAATGCCCCAAGAATCTGAAACCCTCCTTCAGGGTGCTTCAAGTTGTGCATTGACCTTCTGCTCCTCCTATTTCTACTCTCACTAGCGTGTGGCACTGGGAGTAATCCTTTGAAACAATACTTTTTAACTTCCTCCCAAACTCCTGAAAATCTGATCATTATACCTCAATATATGCTGATGTCAAGCACAACTTCTATATCACATCCTGTCCTTTACTCTGGCACCAACAGTGAGAGAAGTTACTATGTCTGCAAAGAAAAATGAGGTCAGAACTAAGTATGTTGAAGTCCACTCCAGGACTGGAGTGTAAACATCTAGGCTGATACTCCAGCATAGAGTCCTAGAGGTTTCCAGCATGGAACTAGGCCCTTTGGCCCAACTTGTTCACGCTGCCCAGTTTTTGCCACTAAGCTGTTCCCAATTGCCCGCATTTGGTCCATATCCCTCTATTCCTATTTTACCCCATGTAACTGTCAAAATGCTTTTTAAAAGACAAAATTATACCTGCCTCTACTACTACCTCTGGCAGCTCGTTCCAGACATTACCGTCTGTGTGAAAAAATTGCCCCTCTGGACCTTTTTGTATCCCTGTCCTCTCACTTCAAACCTATGTACTCTCACCTTAAGCCTCCGGCAACATTCCCAGAGTATAGTACCCAAGGATTGTCACACTGCTGGAAGTTTAGTCTTTCGGATGTAACACTAAATCAGTCCCCTTCTACCTCCATCAGTAACTCCCATCGTGCTATTTTGAAGAAGAGGGGGTTATCCCACGAGGCCAGGTCAATATTTATCCCTCAATCAGAAACAAAAGTATCTGGTCGTTATCACATTGCTTTCAATGAAGCTTGCTGTGCACAAATTGGCTGCTACGTTTCCTACCTCAGCAGAGTAGCTATGCTTTAAAAGTACTTTATTTGTTGCAAGTGCTTCGGGACACCATGGTTGTGAAGGCACTATATAAATGCAAGCCCTTCCTTTATCACAAATTCAGGATGTCCCAAGTGTTTTATAACCTAAGTACATGTAAACAAAAAAATGTTCACTGTTCTAATGCCCAAGGGTTCACCACCTCACCACTGTCTGTTCAGCTAAGCCACTGGTTAGGGTGTTAATTTGCCAAGTTGCTCAGTGACTTTCCAATGCTGCTTCAAATGTCGTTGCAAAATGTGAAAGCAAGCAGTTTGTCACTTCCCTTCACAATAGTTCACTTAATTTCCCAGACAACCTTTTTAAATAAACTGCAATGCTGAGAATTGTAAATTAAATCAGACTTCTATTGATGATAAAGCAGGTCACACAGAATGTATATTACAATGGTATGTGCAGACTTACTTGCAATGAGGAAAAAATAGGTTGATGAATTGTTACTTTATAATTCTGAGCACAACAAAAGATGTAGGTGCATACGGTGCTGTCTGAAATGCTGTTCGTTGCAGATCAATTTATGTTGTTTTTGGAAGATGGAGCTTTAGTGACATTTGCAAACTACCTTCTTGTAATAAGTGAAGCATGGTGTTGTGACTCAATTCAATTTCATTTTTGCTCAATTGCAAATTATCACAATATTCAAGAACGAGTGCTATCCAATTTTTATTGAGTATTCCAATAAAACCTGCTTCCAACACCCTCTTCAGGCTGTGAATTCCAGATCACGACAACTTTTTCTGCAAAAAAAAGTTTTCGGATGTCACTTCCGATTCTTTGATCAACACCATAAATCTGTGTCCGCTGGTTACTTACCTCAGCAAAATAAATAAGGAGAACTATCAGAATGGTTCGCGATCAACTTTCTCTGCTTTCTGCACAGCAACCTGAACTTTTCCAATCTCTCAAATAACTGAAGGCATTTCATGAAGCTGTTCAGGAAGTTGTTTCTGCAACCTCCACTCGAGTCTTCACGTTCTTCCTAAAATGTTGCACCCACACAGTACTGCAGCTGAGGCCTAACCAGTGTTTCGTAAGGTTTAGCGTAATGTACTTTTGTACTCTCTTCCTCCATGATTTAATTCAGTCTATGGGTAAAGAACTTGCATACTGCAGGTATAGAATGTTAGGCAGGATAGGGTGGGGGGGGGGTGGGGTGGGTGGGAATCAGACTGATAGGATTATGCTGTTGAGAGCTAGCATTGGCTCAATAGACTGTCTAGCATCATCTTCTGTTGAAACAATTTTGTGACTGACAACGTATACATATCCATCTTTCTTTCCTCTGAGCATAATGCAGCATTTATTTTAGTAGAATTAGTCATGTAAAAATTAGGAGTATGCCTACTTGTTCATCAGTTTTTCCTTTTCCTTTTTTCTGCAGGAAGCTCAGCCTCATTCAGGTTTGCTGCAAGCCTCTGTCATTACTCTCTATACAATGTATGTGACCTGGTCTGCCATGACTAATGAACCAGGTAAGCAAAACTCTGCAGTTTTGTATCAGTTTCTGTGGTATGACAAAAAGGGCTATCTTTAAAAATGCTATAAACGCAAGTTTTCCCCACGATTGTTTTCTGGTCTCACTTTTCCTAATTTTAGTCTGAAATGAAGCCAGGCAGTCTTAATCCAGAAGTCAGCAATGTAAACCTTGGCAGTGTTGGAAACTGCCACAAAGGCTGATTGGTGGTAACCAAAATGTCCCAGTTTGTGCAATTCTGGAGAATTGCTGGAGAATTCTGCTTTCCAAGAGCTTGGTGGAAAGTGTGAAAAGATTTTGTTCACTGTACATGTGTGAAGTGTGGAATACTGGGTTTTAAAGTATTTTCTATTCATCCTACGCAGAGAGAAAATGTAACCCCAGTCTGCTGAGCATCGTCCACCAAACCACCAGCAACTCAACAGCAGCTCCGCCCTCCGATTCAGTAGTACAGTGGTGGGATGCCCAGAGCATTGTGGGATTGATCATCTTCCTCCTTTGTGTGCTTTATGCAAGGTCAGTATTTTGCATGCCTTCTATTTTGTGTGTCCTCTGAAGGATGCAGATTGATATGAGGTTCTGTATGCAAATTAAGAATTTGAATCCCGGCCTCAAGTGATTGCAAGATCACTTAGTGACGCTAAAAAATAGAAACTAGAAGCAGGAGCAGGATATTCAGCCCTTGGAGCCTGATCCACCATTCATTATGATGATGGCTGATCATTGGATTCAATATCCTGATTTCCCCTTGGCACCCCCAATATCCCTTGAACCCTTTAGAACCAAGAGCTGTATATAATTTCTTTTTGAAATCAGACAACATTTTGACCTCAACTACTTTCTATGGTGGTGAATTACACACATTCACCACTCTGAGTTCAAAAAGGTTTACCCCTTTATCCTCAAACTATGACCCATAGGCATTCCCCTACCATCAGGAGCATTCTTTCTGAATCAACCCTGTCTAACTCAGTTAGAACATTCCCTGTTCTTGGTTCCCGTTCAAGTAAAATAGTGTTAGCTGAGGACTCTTCCTTGGCAGTGGGGGACAAACTCACCAGTGAATCTCACAAGATAGACCCCTGTCAATAGTGGAGTCGTGCAGATGACCACTCTAGATGGGGAGGGAGTGGTATTTATTGCCCTCCGTATCCTTCCCTCAGCACAAATTCTGACAATGAAAATTGTTGATGTAGCGCTTATTAAAAAAATTCAAGTGAAACAAATGTTTTTTATAGTTGCTCAATGCGTTATTGGTTAACTGTTGTTTTCTATCAGGACCCTAGCAGGGAAATTGAGTCTTGTCAAAAAGAAAAAGGGCACGTACATGAGGTCTAGGCAACTTAAAAACAGATGAAGCATTTGAAGAATACAGGGAAAGTAGAGAAGAGCTCAAACAGGGAGTTAAGAGGGCAAGAAGGTGTCACAAAATGTCCACAGAGACATGATTAAGGAGAATCCCAAGGCGTTTTATACATATATTTGGAACAAGAGTGTAGCTAGAGAACAAGTTGGTCCACTTGAGGACAAAGGAGGGAAATTATGTGTAAAACCAAAGGAAGTGGGTGAGATCCTTCATGAGTACTTTGTATCGGTATTCACAAAGAGGGACACGTCGATTAATAGTGTCTTGGAGGAGTGTGTAAACCCTTTAGAATAAGTCATTATTACGAGGGAGAAGAAAGTGTTAGGTAAACTAAAAAACATTAAGGTAGATAAATCCCCAGGGCCAGATGGCATCTATCCCAGATTTCTGAGGGAGACAAGAGATTGAATTGCTGGGCTTCGAACAAAAATCTTTGTTTCTTCGTTGGCCACAGGTGAGGTACCAGAGGATTGGTGGATAGCTAATGCTGTCATGTTATTTAAAAAGGGTAGCAAGGATAACCCAGGCAATTATAGGCCAGTGAGCTTGACGTCAGTGATGGGGAAACTGTTGGATAAGATGCTTAGGAATAGGATCTATACAGGTTTGGAACTGAATGGTCTTGTTTGTAACAGACAGCATGATTTTGTATGTGAGAGGTCATGTCTCACTAATTGTATTTTTTGAGGAGGTGACAAAATTGATTCCCGGCTTGGGTCATTGTCTGTGCGGAGTCAGCACGTTCTTCCCATGTCTGCATGGATTTCCTCTGGGTGCTCCAGTTTCCTCCCACAGTCCAAAAATGTGCAGGTTAGGTGGATTGGTTGTGCTAAATTGTCCCTTTTGTCAGGGGAACCAGCCAGGATAAATGCATGGGGTTATGGGGATAGGACCTGGGTGAGATTGTGGTCGGTGCAGATTCAGTGGGCTGAATGGCCTCCTCCTGCACTGTAGGATTCTATGATTGACTTGCCAAGCATTCTGTGGAGAACTCTAAACCTGACACTTGAATTTGCATTTGCCAAGCAGTTCCTTTCCAGAGCATTTGGAGTTTAAAATTCGGAGGTTAAATCAGAAATTAAGAGCAGTGAAATATACCTAAAGGAGTTTTTTAACCTAAAGGAGATGTTAGTTGTCTTCAGAGCAGAAAGAAATTCAGGAGAGAATGAGAAAGAAATCAAAGTTAAATGAAATGATGTATATGCCACACACAAGTATATTTGTTGGTTATGAGCCTTAGCTTAAAAAAAACAAATACACAGCAAACTATTCCATGAACAACTTCCTCTCTCAATGCATTCTCCTTGTGCCCTGCAGTATCCGATCATCTGATAATGCACAAGTTAACAAACTAATGATGACTGAAGAAGGTGAAGCATCGATGGGCGGCTTCTCTACTCCCCCTGAAGATGGTGTGCATCGGGCAGTGGATAATGAGCAGGATGCTGTTACCTACAGCTATTCCTTCTTCCATTTTTGCCTCTTCCTGGCTTCTCTCTATATCATGATGACACTTACTAACTGGTACCGGTGAGTATTATGTTATCAAATCAATACCAGGCAATACAAAATATAGCAATGGCGCCATCTGCTGGGTTATATGCTAAATCAAAGTGAAGTGAATGGTTTCATTATCAGAGTGAAGGCTGAAGTTCATGGAAAGTGGTTTAGTTTTAATTCCTCAAGAAATTGAGGTGTGCTGACAAAGTGGTTAGCACTGCTGCCTCACTGACAGGGACCTGGGTTCAATTCCAGCCTTGGGTCACTGTCTGTGTGGAGTTTGCACGTTCTCCCCATGTCTACGTGGATTTCCTCCGGGTGCTCTGGCTTCCTCCCACACTCCAAAGATGTGTGGGTCAGGTCGATTGGCCATGCTCAATTGCCTCTTCGTGCCTTTATGCCCCAAGATGTGTGGGTAACGTAAATTAGAGATTATGGGTATTGGGTGGGTGGCGATGTGGGCCTGGGTAAGATGCTGAGTTGATACAGCATTGATGGGCCAAATGGCCTTCTGCACTGCAGTGATTTTTAAGACTCTACTCTCTAGAGTGCCCTGTACAGACAAACAACTTCAGAATTAAGTATTTCCCTAGAAAGGTGAAAAAGAGCAAAAAGTTTAAGGAACAGTTACCTAAAGCCATTCAGTGCTACCCTGTATAGACTGGCTCGTAATTGGCCTTGTTACTGTTCTCACGTTGGTATAGCACAAAGCCGTGCAGACCAGAAGAATCTACGTTACAGTTGAGTGACTTGCTCTTGGAAAACCTGGGCCAAGAGAACATTGTAAAATATTTTTAAAAAAGTCAGGGTTTTTTCCTCTCATTGTTCAGTGACACATTGGAAGGCATGTGTGTATTAAAGTTTGATCAGAATACTATCCCTGAAAGTTGGCACCCAGGTTGGTAGGTTTGTTAAGAAGGCGTACAGTATGTTAGCTTTTATTGGTAGCTAACACAATAGCTACCATGAGATCATGTTGCAGCTGTACAAAACTCTGGTGCGGCCGCACTTGGGGTATTGCATACAGTTCTGATTGCTGCATTATAGGAAGAATGTGCGAGCATTGGAAAGGGTGCAGAGGAGATTTACCAGGATGTTGCCTGGTATGGTGGGAAGGCCTTATGAGGAAAGGCTGAGGGACTTGAGGCTGTTTTCGTTCGAGAGAAAAAGGTTAAGGGGTGACTTAATAGAGGCGTATGAGATGACCAGAGGATTCGATAGGGTGGACACGGAGAACATTTTTCCTCGGATGGTAGTGGCTACCACGAGGGGACATAGCTTTAAATTGAGGGGTGATATAGGACAGATGTCAGAGCTAAGTTCTTTACTCAGAGTAATAAGGGCGCGGAATGCCCTGCCTGCAACAGTAGTAGACTCACCAACATTAAGGGCATTTAAATGGTCATTGGATAAACGTATGGATGATACTGAAATAGTGTGGGTTGGATGGGCTTTAGATTGATTTCACAGGTCGGCGCAACATCGGGGGCTGAAGGGCTTGTACTGTTCTATGTTCTAACATATAGGGTTCAGAAACCCCCTTGCAGACATGCTTGACTTGCTTTGGTTCATATTTTCCACAGTTTCCAGTTGGCTTGCTGATTTTCAGACGTGCCTGAAGCTCAGTGAATATAATGGTTTGAGAACGGGAGCAAATATCAGCCCAGTGTATTGCATTGTCTTGCCATTGATCAATAACTGGCAGATGTGTGAACTTTATTAACTTTTTAACCCTTGTGGTGTCTTCCTAGTCCCACTTTGGATTTCTCGACTGTGCAGAGTGCCTGGTCAGCAGTCTGGGTGAAGATCTCCTCAAGCTGGATTGGACTCCTGTTGTACTTGTGGACTCTGGTTGCTCCCCTCATACTGCCGAATCGTGACTTCAGCTAAGCAGCAATTGACACTGTTTGCAGACGCGTGCCTTTTTTATACACTTTCTCCAGTGGGCTATATTTTTCCAATACCTTGATTGTAAATAAAGTTATCTAAAGATATTAATAATAGGAACCATAAACAATACTTGCAAAAATATCATCTTGGCTAGTTGTTTCCTATTAGGACGACTTGATGTGTTATATTATGATTTTTTGTCACATATTTTCCCCATTCTCTTGAAATGGAACGTCTATTATTCTACATATTTTTCCCATCCTATCTGATGACAGTAGTTTTTGAAGCTCCATTTATAAATGTACCACAAAGTCTTGCAGATATATGCACTTATAGCCAGTCAGCTTAACCTGATATTTTCCTGCCCTCATATTTTATATAATGGCAGCTGCCAATGGAAAATGGTCATGGCTATGATGAACTCCGACTGTGGGTGGAGGTGTTACAATGCCACTAGGAGCACTAAGATGTAACTACAGTGTTACATATTTATTTTAGTTTCCATTATGAGCATAAGAAATTTTAGTGGAAATAATAAGGGCAGATGCAATTTGAAAGAAGAGCTAAGCATGACCCTCTATTCTCAATTATCTCTTGCCCTCTAACTGTTTCGTTTGGAGGCTATATAAAGTCTTCCCTCCCCATGCACAGTGCATTGAGGCAACTTAAGTTTTAAAAGGGAAATCTAAATCTAACTTAGCCAGCTGATTAAAAACAATTACAATCATAAAATATTACCAAATATATGCATCATGTCATTGAGTTTAAAAAAGTGAAAGATTATTGGTGTCCTTTCAGTATTTATCTAAGGATTCCACTGAAATGTTCAGATGTTTGAGGTTGTAGGTAGAACTGTGACCTGGAATTAAGAAAGGGGGTTGCTTTGTGGCAGACGGACTTGACGTGGGCCTGAGGATTCAAAGTACATTTACAAATAAACCCTGAGAATGAAACAGTAATGCAAAGTGCTGAAGTGATTATTGTATGTGTGTTTTTAACAGAAATCATAGGAATAATATAAGATGGAGGGTTTTTTTTTAAGTAGATAAAGACATGCTTGAGAGTTGTATTTGTAAAACATGACATGGAAAAATGACGAACTATTTTCAGAGAATGCTGGCTTTTGTCTCTAGTGAAGCTACTTTTCTGCTGATGCCATTGTTACATGCTGCTAGTGTGAGCACTGAGGTGACGAGGTCTAGTTAGACTGACGCCTAGGCCATCCCATTAAAATCAAAACAGGGCAGCAGGATGATGACATTTTGGCCATTTTCTATTGATCTTATTTTGTCCCACATTGATTCCCTTAATCAAAACTGGGAAAGGATAGGGTTGGTCTTTTTAGGAATAGCTTTGAGGTTGAAATGGATGTGTTTTTTAACTAGTGGGTATTCTGGCAAATAGAAAATTTTAAGTGTTGCCTCTGGATGTGGATGTCACAGAGGAGTGTCCTTTATTCCAGATGTCAAAGGAAACAATTAGGAAGCAACTCTGGGGGAAGTTGCAATTTAGTTTTGAAGTAAAACACCCCAGAAAAGGAAATATTTTCCAAACACAGCGATTTCTACTTTTTCAATCGATTGAAACCTCAGTGGCAGTGATGTAGCTTGTATTGGAATAATAATTGTCTATGTGATGATGTAGTAATTCGCTGTGGTATGATGCAGCACATTTTAGTTTGGTAGAGAGTTACAGCCACTGCTACTACTACATTGAACTCTTAAGTACTTAAGTAAACCTCCCTTCTCATGGACAAGTGGAAGGTAACTGAAAGCCTTTTTCATAAAATGGAAAGTGATCTTGAAATTTCATATCCAACGTTGTACCTACATTTCAGAGGTATGATTTGTCTGATTGAAATTCCCTTGACCTTTTTTCAAAATATGTTAAGCTTGGAAAATTTATATTTTGAGTTTTCGAAGCTTAAAAATACCAATTGTGCCCATTTCAGAAGATGTGAATTTCAACTGTTAATGAAGATAAATTCATTTAGAAAATGATTATTTTCAGTGCTTCCCCCAAACTGGTCCTTTATGCAACATTCGAGCACTAAGTCCTGCAGCCATAGAGATCAGCGTAGCACTTGTACAAATGTCCACCATTTGTCTCAAGAAATTACACCACTTGGAATCACGGTCCCAAAAAATATTGTAATTTCTTTATGATGAAACCAACAAGAATTGTTGGGTTGGCACAGTACTTGCACATTTCTCAAAGCGCTTTGTTGCAGTGTATTACTGCTGAGTGTTTAAAGGAGGTGGCTCCTCAAAAACAGTCACAAGGAAATAATGATTTATGGGGATTTTGAATTTTTCTTGGGAATAGGATCAATGATTAGGAAAATTGAAATGTATGTATTTAACCTGTTGTAGGCCTGATCGCTCGCTCGCTCTCCCGAGTGGAAAGTTATATTTGTAACATATGTATCATTATAAATCATGGGACTTTATCAATAAAGACTTTTTTTTCCTTTTCATTGAGTTTGACATGTGATTTTGTTTTTCCAAGTTTGGTGGAAGCTAGAACTCTGAGCAATAAGGAGGGCAACACTAAATCCTGATTTAATTGAGCAGCCAGTGAATTGGAAAGATCTTGTCATTTTCTGTTAATAATCTCAGCAGTTATGACTGAGCCACCAGAATACTAGTCCACCCTCTGCTTTTCAGAAATTAAGTGAACTTGTGGATTTTTTCTCATTTTATTTCAGCCTTTTGTATTATGATTTTTACCTTCCATCTTGTCAAACTGTTGCATATTAACTCACAAATAAAACAGGAGCTTTGAAGTTCTCTTCCTTGGATTATTTCTAAGATGTGGAGCTGGATTTAATGTTTCCAAAGTGAGAACCAGTGGGAAATCCATTTCCCTTCTAGACCCAAATATATGAAGTGCCTCTTGGGCACTTAACTGGTTCAGCTTTCCTCTGCCCAAAAGCTGCAGGCCAGTTGGAGACTGGTAACTCTATGCTGTCATCGCTGGGATGGTGGCAGCTACAGGTAATATAATGAGCCTTTCACCAGAGATTGTGGGATCCAACCGCACGTGGGCTGCTATGGTTCAAGAGGGTGGTTCACCACCACCTGCTCGAAGGCAGTTATTGATGAGCAATAAGTTTAAGTTTTTTAATGTCACAAGGTAGGCTTTCATTAACACAGCAATGAAGTGACTGAAAATCCCCAGTCTCCATACTCCAATGCCTGTTCGGGTACACTGAGGGAGAATTTAGCATAGCCAAAGATCCTAACCAGTACCTAATCTTTCGGACTGTGGGAGGAAACAGGGAGACACAGAGAGAATATGCAGATTCCGCACAGGTAGTGATCCAAGCTGGGAATCGAACCTGGGAACCTGGTACTGAGGCAGCAGTGCTAATGAATAAATACTGGCTTAGCCAGCAGCACCCACATCTCATAAAAAGAATATTTTAAAAACCTGGAGAGGTGAGTTAAGTGGGTTATGGGGCATAGATAAGGGAAGGAGGGAGGTTGTAAGAGTGGGATGGGGAGTGGTGGCTCTCAGTTGACACTCCCTTTCCTGATGTGGTAGCCATCCTCCTATCCACCAGCTGGCAAGCTGCTGACAACCCCAGTGGGTTTTGCTAGACAGCTGTCAAGAGATGATTGAAACCCTTGTGAGTGTGGGAAAATCCCCAAAACTGCCATTAAATTTTGGGGGCTCAGGCTATTGATGTTTAAATGGTTATGTAATGAGCCTAACTGGCCAATGGGCAGGTTTCCCATTTATGTCCTTTAATGTAAGTTTTTCTGTTGGTAGGAATGAGAGTCTGAGTTTTGCAGCACAGGAAGAAGCCCTTCAACCCATCATATCTGTACTGGCCATCAAAAATCTATCCTAATCCCATTTTCCAGCACTTGATCCACAGCCTTATGTGCTACGGCATTTCAAATGCTCGTGTAAACACTGAGTGTTCCTGCCTCTACCACTCTTACAGACACTCTTCCAGATTCTCACCACCTTCTGGGTTAAAAACCCTTACCCTCAAATCTCCCCCTAAAACTCCTTACCTTAAATCCATGCCCCTGTTTCATAGAACCCCTGCAGTGCAGAAGGAGGCCATTTTCCCCATCGAGTCTGCACTGACCACAATCCCACCCAACTCCTATCCCCATAGTCCCTGACACTATGAAATCAGAGTGGGTGATGCCTGCAAAACGGCATTCCCTGTTGGCCTCAGGGTGTGATTTAATGAGCTTCAGATGGCCATGTTGGTAAAATCAGGGCCTAAGTGGTAATTTAGCATAGCCCATCAACCTGACCTGCACATCTTTGGAAAGTGGGAGGAAACCAGAGCACCTGTATGAAACTCACAAAGAGACAGGGACAATGTGCAAACTCCACACAGTCTAAGCAGCGAATCAAACCCAGAACCCTGTGCTGCCCAGGTTATTGACCCCTTGACTATGGGAAAAGTTTCTTCCTCTGTGTCGCTCATAATTTTGCACACCTCGATCATCTCTCCCCTGAGTCTTCTCTGCTCTGAGGAAAACAACCCCAGCCTATCCAGCCTCTCTTCATAGCTGAAATGCTCCAGCCTAGGATGTGTGAGTGTGCCACCTAACCTGCTGCGACAAGCTGAATGAAATCCAGTCTTTGTTTAATCTTTCCTCGGAGCTGGGGCAAACCTATCTTGGTTTGTATTTTATAGTAGCAGTACATATAATATTTTGATTTTTTTAACTGAAGTGGCCTATTGTGCTGTGAGTATCACAAAGCACTATGATGAGCCATGGATACAGTGAAGTGTAAGTATCAAAAGCATTTACTGTATCTGCAAACATGGGCAGGTCCTGTTCCCATGACTTGATATTGGCCCTTGTGGACCATGTATGTTCTTAAGGGAGCATGCAGTCTAAGCACTGAGGATCCAAAAACAGAAAATACGGAAAATACTCAGGAGATCGGGTGCCAGCTGTGCAGGAGGTAACCTGCCGATAACTTTTGCTACCCTGGTAGCATCGTAGAGAAAAAGAAACAGAGTTAACTTGCAGCATCTGTGTGAATTTTTATTTCAGATTTCCAGCGTCTGTGGTATTTTGCTTTTATGTTGATTGCCTTTCATTAGAGTTAAAATAAATTAGCGATAAACAATTATTAAGCAAAGGGCTGAGAAGAAAGGGATGAAGGGGATTTGGGGAGGGCTGCAGCAATGATTAACAAAAAGGGGAGGTAGTGGTATTAGACCCAAGGTAATGCTCTGGGGACCAAGGCCTGTATCCCACCGCAGCAGATGATGAAATTTGAACTCGGGAGAGAGGTTGGGTAAACTCAGTTTCTTCTCACTGGAATGACGGAGGTTGAGGGGTGACCTGATAGTGGTTTACAAGATTGAGTGGCATGGACAGAGTGGATAGTCAGATGCTCTTTCTTAGGGTAGAAAAGTCAAGTACTCGGGGACATAGGTTTAAGATGCGTTGGGAAAAGTTTAGAGGAGATGTGCGAGGCAAGTTTTTTACACAGAGGATGGTGAATGGATTGCGCTGCCCGGGGAGATGGTGGGAGCAGGTATGATAGCGGCATTTAAGGAGCAACTAGACAAATACATGAATGGGGTGGGAATGGAAGGATACGAACTCCTTAAGTGCATACGGTTTTGTTTTAAGCAGACATCATGATCGGCACAGGATTGGAAGGCCAAAGGGCCTGTTCCTGTGCTGTACTTTTCCCTGTTCTTTGTTCAAGAACAATCTGAAATTAGAAATCTAACGGTGGTTGAAAGCACGGTTGATGCCGTAAAACCCATTGATTCACTAATGCCCTTGAGGGATGGAAATCTGCCATCCTTACCTGGTCTGGCCTACATGTGACTCGAGGCACATGGCAAGGCGCTTGCCTAGCAAGTGAGTCCGCTCAAGGGCAATTAGGGATGGGCAATAAATGCTGGCCCAGCCTGCAATGTCCACCTTCCCTGAATGAATTAAAAAAAATTGAAATGGGTGATGGTGCAAGGCAAAAATGGGCAGTAATGGGACAAGTGAAGAAAGAGAAGATTGAGTTATAAATGGTTACAGCAGAAGGAGACATTTCCATGCAGCATTACATTTTTGTAAATTACATGAAGATGACCTGGATCAGATACTCTGTCAGAGAGTCAGTACAGACTCAATGGACCGAATGGCCTCTTCTGCACTATCAGGATTTTAGGATTCGATGACATCGCAGTTTATTATATTGCTTTTGTTAATTGTGCTGATAAACTTGATTTGGATCATGCACAGTAATTGTTATTATTCAACTAGAGGAAATGTGAGAGTATAAGGTATGTTTAGTAGCAGCGTAATGGAATTGCGGTAAACAGCCATGATTATAAGCTACAAGGTGCACACGACAATTCTTTCACCCAAGAGGCAGCAAGGGAAGAGATGTGGTTGCAGTCCAACTCAAACCATATTATCTTGATGTAAGGGCACCAAGTTGAGAGCACCAAGACTGACCTGTGAAACAGAGAAGAGCTGTGAAGAAGACTTGACAAATCAAGCTCTTCAAGCTTGGAGGATATCTTTCAGAGATGTTAAATAAACACAACTAAATTAGAAAGGTTAACCCAAAACAATGCATTCAGGTAGAGAAAGAACAAGTTTAGTGGTTTGGTAGGAGTATACAGAATGTTACTGCCAGTTGTAATAGATTTCCAGTGATCTGGGTTTATTGAAATTGTGAGAGAGTAGAAATATTGTCAGTTTAATGAAAGTGAAACAGTGCAGACGCTGGAAATCAGAAATAAAAATGAAAAAACGCTGGAAAAACACAACAGGTCTGGCAGAGAGAGAAACAGAATTAACAGATTCTGCCAGATCAGCTGAGTTTTTCCAGCGTTTTTTGTTTTTAATACCTCCAGTTATATTGTACACCCTCTTATAAAGTTATTCTCCCTCCCGTTGTATTTAAAGGTTAACCTTGGGTAACGTCTATCCCAACATAGTGGTAGCCCCTGAGAGCAGGAGAACCACAGCCTTGGTTATCTGGAAGGGTAAAAATTAAATAGGCTGTAAAATTTACTTCTTGCTTGGCTATTGGCAAGTTGCAGTACTGCATTTTGCCAGCTGGTGTCACTGTTGTCTGTATCATTTATTCTTTGAAAAGCTGCATTTGGAATCTCTGTTGCTTTTATGATTAATATCTTTTTTTAAATAAGAATGTTTAAAACATAGAATCACTCCAGTGCAGAGGAAGGCAATTCAAGCCATCGACCTGCACTGACAACAATCCTCCCCAGGCCCTCCCTCCATAACGCCATGTATTTACGCTGCTAATCCCCCTAACACTATAAGGGGCAATTTTCCATGGCCAATCAATCTAACCTGCACACCTTTGGCGCATGGGAGGAAACTGGAGCACCCAGAGAAAACCCACACAAACACGGGGAGAACATGCAGACTCCACACAGTCACCCGAGGCCGGAATCAAATCCGTATCCTTGGTTGCTGTGAGACAGCTGTGCTAACCACTGTGCCACCCCACGTGGGAATTGTGTTACACAGAACTTTACAGAATAGAAACAGGCTGTTTGGTCCAACTAACTGTGCCAGTGTCCATCATGGACAATACTAAAGTTTTACTTTTATCGCTCATGATCATTTAATGTTGTATGTGAGTGTGTATGTTCTTTTGGCTCTGGAGTGAGTCAAATATATATATATATGATGTGGAGATGCCGGCGTTGGACTGGGATGTGCACAGTAAGAAGTCTCACAACACCAGGTTAAAGTCCAACAGGTTTATTTGGAATCGCAAGCTTTCGGAGCGCTGATCCATGATCAGGTGAGTGGAGGTTAGTTCACAAACACAGCAGACACAGGCAAAGGCACAATTGCAAGATAATTACAGATTGGGCAGCACGGTGGCACAGTGGTTAGCACTGCCGCCTCACAGCTCCAGGGACTTGGGTTTGCTTCCCGGCTTGCATCACTGTCTGTGTGGAGTTTGCACATTCTCCTCATGTCTATATGCGTTTCCTCCCACAGTCAACGATGTGTGAGTTAGGTGCATTGACCATGCTAAATTGTTCCTTAATGTACCAAGATGCATAGGTTCGTGGAATAAATATGTGGGTTTATGGGGATAAGGCCTGGGCAGGATTGTTGTCAGTGCAGATTCGATGGGCTGAATGGCCTCCTTCTGTAGGGTTTCTATGATTCTATGGAATGTGAAGAGTGGTTGGAATGGGAGGTAATGTACGCACTTATGCACAGTTAGGAGCAACAAATAACCCAGTCTTCTGTATTTAGAAAAAGATTAGTTTTATTTTCACATCTTTGCCCTGAATTAAACTATGTCTCACTGACTGTCTCCTCCCACACCAAACTAGCCAGTGATGAAGATAAAAACCACACTGATAAAGTGGATGGATCTCACGTCTCTGTTTTAATGCAGGCCGGTTATTTCGCAACTGCACTGTTTACGCTGTCTGAAGTGAAGGCTTAGAAATTGCAGAGATTCCTGCTGCACCTTAAAGTTTCTTATCTGTCAGTGTCTTTGTCTGCGAAGGGAAATACTCAACATTCCTGATGACTCCCATAGTTGATCTGCAGGAAGTTGGTTTTCAGGTCAGATTGAATATTGAACTGGGTGGAGGGATGGTGGTGGTGGGTGGGGAGAAGAAGTTCTTTATTTCTTTGTCAAGAACCTGCGGTGTGAGCCTTTCTTAACCTGGTTGATTACAGCAGTTAGATGGTTGTGATAGTTACTTCCTCTCTTCATGCGATGGAGTTCTGTCCACTTGTGGCATTTTGCTATATGTTTTAACAGGGGTTAAAGCTGTATCGTGTAACCCTGGAACATGCCAAGTCCTCTTCCAAACAAGACAGTATGATAATTTTAGTTACTGTTTGAATCCACTTCTCACCCCCTGCACCTTAAAGTTTCTTATTTGTCAAGGTCTTCGTATGTGAAGGGAAACGGTCAAAGCTTTTTCCCAGGGTGGAAGAGTCAATTACTAGGGAGCGTAGGTTTGAGGTGCGAGAGGTAGGAGATGTGCGAGACAAGTTTTTTACACAGAGGGTGGAGGGTGCCTGGAATTGACTGCGGGGGGAGGTGGTGGAAGCAGATGCGATGGTGACTTTTAAGGGGTGCCATAGGATGGGAATGGAGGGATATGGTCCCTGGAAGGGGGTTCTATTTCAGATGGGCAGCACAGTCAGTGGAGGCTTGGAGAGCTGAAGGGCCTCTTCGTGTGCTGTAATTTTCTTTGTTCTTTGCTCAAAATCAGAGTTGTCTATTTACATTTGTCGAGTACTGATCGAATTCCAAATGTCTTTCACATCTGCGAATGCATCCTCGTCTCCTTGTGAGACAAGAGGAAATGGCTGATATCTGAGAGAGAAGAATCCATTTTGAATCGGTCCTTTTTTGAAAAAAGAGATATTTCAAATAGAGTTTCCATGATTTATAAAATGATCATGACAGTATGCTCCACACTCTATCAACACATCCCTCTATTTCTTTCTCCTTAATGGACTTATCTAACTTCTCCTGAAACGCATCTTTGCTGTTCATCTCAACCATTCCAATGGGCATTCCACATTGTCATTACTTTTGGCTTAAGCCTCATCTGAAAACCTTACTTTATTCATAAATGACTATTTTAAATGAATAGACCCTTGCTTTGGATTCTCCCATAAGTAGAAATATCTTTCTGTCTATGTTATTGAACTCCTTCTGGATTTTAATGATCATTTTGAGTTTCAGCTCAGACTTTCCATCATCTACCCTCCATTTTCATCCTTGTTGGCACAGGAACAGATTGTTCAGTCATAAGAACATAAGAACCAGGAGCAGGAGTAGGGCATCTGGCCCCTTGAGCCTGCTCCACCATTCAATAAGATCATGGTTGATCTTTTTGTGGACTCAGTTCCATTTACCTGCCTGCTCACCATAACACTTATTTCCTTTACTGTTCACAAATTTATCTATCCTTGCCTTAAAAAAAATTCAATGAGGTAGCCTCAACTGCTTTACTGGGCAAGGAATTCCACAGATTCACAACCCTTTGTGTGAAGAAGTTCCTCCTCAACTCAGTCCTAAATCTGCTTCCTCTTATTTTGAGGCTATGCCCCCAGTTCGATTTCCTCCGCCAATGGAAACAACCTCCCTGCTTCTATCTTACCTTTTCCCTTCATAATCTTATATGTTTCTATAAGATCTCCCCTCATTCTTCCGAATTCCAATGAGTATAGCCCCACTCTACTCAGTCTCTCCTCATAAACCAATCCTCTCAACTCCAGGATCAACCTAGTGATACTCCTCTGCACCCCCTCCAGTGCCAGTATATCGTTTCTCAAGTAGGGAGACCAAAACTGTACACAGTACTCCAGGTGTGGCCTCACCAGCACCTTATACAGCTGCAACATAACCTCACTGTCTTTAAACTCCATCCCTCTAGCAATGAAGGACAAGGTTCCATTTGCCTTCTTAATTACCTACAACACTGCAAATCAACTCCTTGTGACACCCAGGTCCCTCTGCACAGCAGCATGCTGCAATGTTTTACCATTTAAATAATAGTCCATTTTGCTACCAAAATAGGGATGACCTCACATTTACCAACATTGTACTCCATCTGCCAGACCCTCGCCCATTCACTTAGACTGTCTATATCTCTTTGCAGACTTTCAGCGTGCTCTGCACACTTTGCTCTTCCACCCATCTTAGTGTCACCTGCGAACTTTGACACACTACACTTGGTCCCCAACTGCAAATCATCAATGTAAATTGTAAACAATTGTGGTCCCAACACTGATCCCTGAGGCACACCACCAGAAAAACACCCATTTACCCCCACTCTTGGCTTTGTGTTAGTTAACCAATTCCCTATCCATGCTAATACATTACCCATATCACCATGCACCTTTGCAGTCTTTGCTGCTGCACCTTGTCAAATGCCTTTTGGAACCACAAGTTCTGCATTGTCCACTGCACATGTAATGTTCTCAAAGAATTCCACCAAATTAGTCAAACATGACCTGCCCTTCATGGACCCATGCTGCATCTTACCAATGGGACAATTTATATCCAGATGTCTCGCTATTTCTTCCTTGATGATAGATTCAAGCATTTTCCCTGCTACAGAAGTTAAGCTAACTGGCCTGTGGTTACCTGCCTTTTGTCCCTCTGGCCTATTCTGTCATTCAGTTAGTTCATGGCACCTGTATTTTAATTTCATCAACCTGCCTTTATTCTATAGCCCTTTATTACTGTTGACTAGCAATGGGCAGCACGGTGGCACAGCGGTTAGTGCTGCTGCTCCACAGCACCAGGGACCTGGGTTTGATTCCCAGCTTGGGTCACTGTCTGTGTAGAGTCTGCACATTCTCCCCATGTCTGCGTGGGCTTCCTCCAGTTTGCTCCCACAGACTGAAAGATGTACTGGTTATTGGCCATGCTAAATTCTCCATCAGTGTACCCGAACAGGTGCCAGAGTGTGGCGACGAGGGGATTTTCACAATGACTTAATTGCAGTGTTAATTAAACCTATTTGAGACACTAATAAATAAACTTTAAAACTGATGCCTTGACCCAGCAATGCAGTGATGGATCTGAAGAGTGATTTGTGATCTTGCGTAATACGTACACACTAATAAAGAAAAAATAGCTTTGCATTTTAGTATGACTGTACTCCTTTTAAGTATTCATTGGGGTATCCAGAGAGCAGTACCACAGTAATCTAAGGAATGTTTTCTTGAGTTCCTGCTGATCTGACAATACACATACTTCCTTTGCTGTTGGGTCTGATTTCAGAAGACTCAAGTCTTGGAATTTGGTTCTATTTATTTTACTAGGTAGAGTGATAACCTTGATGTTTAAAAATTGGGCTCCCGCAGAGACACAGCAAGTTTATCAAGCGGGTCAGAGCTGTACAGACCTTATGAAAATCCTAGGTTCAATCTCCTGGTAAAGGAAACCACCTCAGTTTGTAGAATGCTGGGGATACTAGAGCAATAATTAATCTGGAAATAAGCCTGGGTTCTTCATGTTGCTTACAATCTAGCAATGCTTGTTGAAGTCTGTGGGGTAATTTTAACTATGGGCAGTGGTGATCTTAAATGAACAATATTGAAATGACTGCCCATTGACACCAGTGACAAGGACAATGGCTGGACATGTTGAATTTGCATCCTCTTAGACACAAAAGGAGATCATTGGACCAATAATCTCTCCCTCACTGTCAACAAAATGAAGTAGATTGCATTGACTTCAAGAAGCTTAGTGGAGAAAATGCCCCTGTCTACATCAATGGGGATGAAGTAGAAATGATCAAAAGCTTCAAGTTTTTAGGTGTCCAGACCTCCAATAACCTGTCCTGTCCCCCCATGCCGACACTATAGTTAAGAAAGCTCAACAATACTTCTACTTTCTCAGAAGACTAAGGAATCTTGGCATGTAAGCTGCAATTCTCATCAACTTTTAAGATGCACCATAGAAAGCATTCTTTCTGGTTGTATCACAGCTTGGTATGGTTACTGCTCTGCCCAATACCACAAGAAACTACAAAAGGTCATGAATGTAGCCCAATCCATCACACAAACCAGCCTTCCATTGACTCTGTCTATACTTGCCGCTGCCTTAGCAAAGCAGCCAGCATAATTAAGGATCCCATGCATCCCGGACATAATCCCTTCCAACTACTTCCATCTGGAAAAAGATACAGAAGTCTGAGATCACGTGCCAACTGACTTCAGAACAGCTCCTTCCCTGCTGCCATCAGATTTTTGAATGGACCTACCTTGCATTAAGTGGATCTTTCTCTACACCCTAGATATGACTGTAATACTCCATTCTGCATTCTCTCCTTTCATTCTCTACAAACGGTATGTTTTGTCTGTATAGCGTGCAAGAAACAATACTTTTCACTGTATGCCAATACATGTGACAATAATGAATCCAATCAAATCATTGATATTCCTTGTTTTATAGGATCACACAGATTTAAAATTTTGCCCCTTTTTGCAGCCACTCCATCTGCTGCCCCCAACTCCGCCAGTGTGTGTGAGGATGAGAATTGGTTTGCTTTTGACCCTCCCGCTCTCTCCCCCTCCCAGTAAAAGACATGACAGATGCACAGAAATAATACTCAGTAGGGTCATGTATCAGAACACCCTGGCAATCAGGAAACTGAATCCAAGTGACAGTCAATGCTGCAAAAGGGGAGAAGAGAAAATCGGAAAGTGAAGTTACTTTAATTTGCTCGTGCGGGAATGTCTCATGCCACTGGACTTCTCTCCATTTTTTAAAAACATTTATTTTATTGCAAAAACCAACAAGAGAGGCGATATCACTGGATAGCACCAGAAAATGTTGATTAGCTGATTTGGAAAAGCACCAAGAGGAAGGAATTCCATTCTTTCACAAAAATAGGTTAGCGGCGAAAACTGTGAAATGGATTGTGATTTCAATATGAGAGGATATAACAACAGGAGCAATAAGAGGAGAGCACAGATTCAGTTGATGCAGGGCCAGCAGGGGGGGCCAAGCTGGGAGGGAATGCCAAAGGTGCCACAAAGTGGCTAGAGTACACAGGCAGATCTCCCTATGCATCCCACTGGACATAAAGCATCTGATGGCTGGTGGACATCTCCAGAGGCTCATCATCTGCCTGGGACTCAGCATGGTCCTGGTCTCCAGCAGTGCTCCCACTGTTCACACCCTGGTACCTCTGCCACCTCCTCACGTGAGTGTGATGTGCCCTCACTGCTGTGCGCTTCCTGTGGAGGTCACGACCTAATGCCCACCATTGTGTCAGTACCTGCGCTGCTGCCTGGTACCGAAAGACAGAGTGACACAGGTGCAGCAGCAATGTCCCCCTGAGTGCCTGATGGGGGGTTCTCGAGGTCACCGGCAGCTGGTGTGATTGGCTCCTCAGTGGAAGGAAGACACAACATCAGTGAATTCAGTCATCATCGTCACTATACATGCCAGATGGCCCACCGCAACGATGGAGGGATGCTGCATACTGTATTGGAGCTTCAGTGGGCACTCTGGCTGTGTCAGTTCACTCTCTGATAAGAGGGGTCTGTGAACTCTCCCAAGGCCATGGTACACTGACCTGAGACCTACACACTTGTTAACCTTTTGAGTCCATGTGACTCTCCTTCAGAGATAGAGGGAGAAATGTGATATATACTGTATACAAGGGGGTGGAACAGATAGAGAAGTATAGAAGGTCAGTGACTGACGGGAGCTGGGAGAGATTGCAACTAAGAAATGTGGGTCATGATGCAGAGGAAGATTTAATGGCAGAGGAAGGTGCTATTCGTTGCGTAAAGGTAAGATATCAGAATGTATTAATGGGCGACTAGGGGTCAGTGCTCAGTGAAGGCAAAACTAAAGAACAAGTGACAGATGACCCAGTAGGTAATGGGCTGGGAATGGGGGGGAGGGTTTGCATTGGGTCAATAAAATGTTTTGGATGTAGGAAAAAGAGGGAATGACTAGACTCTGAGAAGTCTCAAAAAGGGAACTCGCTGAATGGGGAGGTGAAAATGATGACATGCAACGCGGTGAAGGGGGTTTATGGGCAATGTTTAATGTAGAAAACACAGAGGATTTAAAGCTGAGTGATGTCGTTTGCTGACCGCACAAACACACTTTTACACCAGACAAAGCAAATATTACCTGTCCAAAGGTAAAACAAAAGATAACAGTAGGTGATGAGTTTTTGAAAAATAATGTTGCCGCATACTTTAAACCTGACTGTCACAGAGTCCGTGACCTAAACATCCGCTCTTTCTCTTTATCTAAAAGGAAGCCTTTAGGCAATAGCTGATTGGTGAACAATGCTTCCCTGGGTTAAAGGTGACATAACCTCGCCAGGCGGATCCAGTCACTTTTCTTCTCAGCCTCCAGAGACCACTGGAATGCAATCATCATACTGATACCATGGCGAGTAACTGAGTCAGCCTGTAATGACTGCGAAGAACTGACAAACAACAAAGCAGATAAAAGTACATGAGCGTTATTTTGGAACAGCTATATACATCGGACAACAATAAGAAAACTTCTAAACTTAACAACTCCCCGACTCCAACTGCCAACTCCAAGAGTCAGATTTTCCAGCACGCTCACCCCCCCCACTGCCCCCCAAGACCGGAAAATCCCACCTGAGGTTATTGGACCTTTGCGTGGTCCGGTCCCACCTGCTATGCTTCCCCCATGATGGGCAGGATGGGAAACTTCCACCCCAACTGTTAACTCCAAAACTGTCAAACAATCATCCCTCTGCCAATGCCCAATGGGTCATGTGATCTCTGATTAAACACCCCTCCCCTGCCACCAAGGGGCACCTCACCATACAGTCCGTTATTGTCCCTGTTTAGGGCTAAAATATTTTTTGCTTCATTTTCTCTCCCCTCCTTTTTTGAAGGCTCTGACTCTTGCCTCAAGTGCAGTTGCAATGGCACCAGGCAGCCTCTGAGTCCGGTTGCCAACTCAGGTTGGGTGGATTCCTGAATCTTTCATCACATGATCTCTTGGATATATATGATACCCTTTTGGAGAGATAAGGTAACCTTTTGGATATGGTCCTGGTATATCATTGGGGGAGGTCAATGTCTTTTGGAAAGATAAGATGCTCTTTGGGATTGTTAAAAGCAGACATGAATGTGTGTAAAAAAAAGAGCTTAAATTCATTCCAACTATCAAAAGGAACTGTGAAGCTGACAAGGCACTTAAAACTCCTGCCTCTTATATACTTGAATAAAAAATGTCTGCAGTAGCTTAAAAAAATCAGTGCTTGCAAGTTCACTCTATCTGTTGACATACTCTTGTCAGCTATCATTACTGGGTTAGTGTTCTATGACTGATTTCACATAATGTGGAGATGCCAGCATTGGATTGGGGTGGGCACAGTAAGAAGTGTCACAACGCCAGGTTAAAGTCCAAAAGGTTTATTTGGAAATCACGAGCTTTCAGAGCGTTGCTCCTTCATGAGGTGATTGGTGTGATAAGTTTCACAAACACGGCATATATAGACAAAAGATTGCATTATCTTGCAATTGTGTCTTGGTCTATATAATGCCGTGTTTGTGAAATCTAGCACTCCACACACCTAAGAAAGGAGCAGCGCTCCGAAAGCTCATGATTCCAAATAAACCTGTTGGACTTTAACCTGGTGTTGTGAGACTTCTTACTGATTTCACATTGTGTAGTGTCTAAGTTCATAGTTTGATTGACAGCTCCAAGTGGTTATAGACTCTTGCAGTGGGTATATTGAATTCCTTTTTTTTAGTAAGGGATTAGAGCAAGCTCAATGTAGTGAACGGATTTTCATCAGTGAGTGTTGTTTTGGGTTCTTGTGGATTCTTCAACACATACTTTTTAAATCTAATCTCAACATGGGTCCTGAGCTCTGCCAATAGTTGGCACATTGGGTGAGTTGACATGCCAGGTATAAAGACAACGGGTGGTGGTTGGGCATGAGTTGGCACTACATTGGCATAGGGCTACAAAGGACACTTGCTTTGGGTAGAGAGGCATAGGTTGGCATGGAGGGTATGAAAGGCCATGGGGTGGTGCGTGGGTGACATAAGGTGGCATGAATGGGGCATGGGGAGTATATATTCATCTCCTCACATGTGATATATGGTGAAGGGATGAGACGGGGTGAGGGCTGGAAGGCTGTTTATGTTTTATTGTGTTTTTAAACTTTGACACAGTGCTGGTGTACTAATCAAGCCTTCCATCTAGCCTGTTTTCACAAGCACTAGCCTCTGCACTCATACCAGGACAATCTGCCACAACTCCCATCTTTTCTTCCACACCCTCAGAACTAAAATCCAACTTTCCAGGGCACTTTTTCCCAGGTTCGGGTTTGTGGAACCAGAAATCTTCTCAACTCTGTGATCCTAGGAGTGAAGTTTCAAGCCAGACTCTTTGTTAACCAATTGGATGATTCTCAATTTGACAAGTCAGCCCTTGCCCCCACAAGCTCCAGCTGTGTCATAACTAATAATGGAGAAATGTTTCAAATAAATTTTCTTCTGAGAGTTGCTTGCGGCAGAGTCCTGGGGATTAACTTTCAATCCTCGAGGAAAATCCTGGAAGATTGGCAGCACTGCCTCTGATACCACGTTCAAGTTAACTTGTGGGAATGTTGGCAGGTCAAACGGTTATCGCGCGTGGTAATCTCTTGAATGTCAGTGACTGGGGAAGGATTCTTTTGGCAGGGAGGAGGGAAAAAGGAGGGATGTTTAACAGATCAAAGTAAATTACTTCAGGCCATCTGAATCTCAAAGTGAAATTTCACAATTGGGTCCAAAAAGTGTTATTACTTCCATTAATCAAAAAATTCAAATGAAGCAATTGAAAAGAAAGATCAGCCTTGGCTCACAATAATTCCAAAGCATGAAGTCTGAGTGTGTGTTGCTGGCCCACCAATAGGTTTGCAATTGTTCACTTTCAATAATATTTAGAAATACAAGACTCAGTAATTGGATTTCACTGGTTGATCAGCGAGACTAATCAGCTCTGGAATAACACTGCTTTCTTCTGCATTTCTGTCAAGTGAGGCAATAGACACAAACAATGTGTCCCAAATTGCAAGTAAGAAAACCTGCTCTTTGAAGAATGCCAAAGGGGAGCACAGTGGTACAGTGGTTAGCACTGCTGCCTCACAGTGCCAGGGACCCAGGTTCAGTTCCCAGCTTAGGTCACTGTCTGTGCAGAGTCTGCACATTCTCCCAGTGACTGCATGGGTTTCTTCTGGATGTTCCAGTTTTCTCCCACAGTCTGAAAGACGTGGTGGTTAGGTGCATTGGCCATACTGAATTTTCCCTCAGTGTACCCAAACAGGCACTGGAGTGTGGCGACTAGGGTATTTTCACAGTAACTTCATTGCAGTGTTAATGTAAGCCTACTTGTGACACTAATAAATAAACTCTAAAGTCTTGCTAAGCCGTCTGGATAGTCTGTTTTCTCCTAGTGTAGGGATGAGCTTGACACGATGAGAGATAAAGGGTGGTGGTTTGTCCCCTGATTGGTATCATATCCACCAGCTAAAACCGTTAGGAGGAGACAGTGGCAGAGAGATAATCTCACTGACTAGTAATATAGAAACCCAGGCTAATGTTCGAGGACTATAAGTTCAAATGTCGTCGCAGCAACTGTTGGAATTTAAATTCAATGAATAGATCTGGAATATAAAACTAGTCAGTGAATTTTATTTTGGTTCACTAATGTTCTTTGGGAAAGGAAATCCTTACTTGGCTCCAGATCCACAGCACTGTGCTTGACTCAGTATTAACTGTCTTCTAAAGTTCGTGAGCAAGTCAAATTCAAGAGACATTAGGGATAGGCAACAAATTGCCTTGACAGCAATGCCCACATTAAATAAAATAAATAAAAACACTCTCTCCACCAGCGGTGCATTGACAGCTGGATGCACTGCAGAAACTCACCACAGCTCCTCTTACAGCACTTGATTTTGATTTGATTTGACTTATGATTGTCATATGTATTAGTATACAGTGAAAGTACTGTTCCTTGCATGCTATACATGTACATAGTGAAGGAAAGGAAACAGTGCAGAATATAGTTGACAGTCATAGCTAGGGTGTGGCGAAAGATCAACTTAATGCGAGGTAGGTCCATTCAAAAGTCTGATGGCAGCAGGGAAGAAGCTGTTCTTGAGTCAGTTGGTATGTGACCTCAGACTTTGTATCTTTTTCCTGACAGAGGAAGGTGGAAGAGAGAATGTCTGGTGTGTGTGGGGGGTCTTTCCAAATCCACAATCTCTGCCACCTAAAAGGACAAGGGCAGCAATTACTGAGAACATTGCCACTTGCAAGTTTCTTTCCAAGTCACTCATCATCCAAATTTGGAATGATATCAGCGTTTCTTCACTGTCATTGGGTCAAAATCCCACAACTCCCTTCAAAACGGCACTCTGGCTGTACCTACGCCACATGGGCTGCTAAAGTTCAAGAAGGTAGTTCACCGTTATCTTCTCAGGGGCAATTGGAGATGGACAGTAAACGCTAGACTAGTCAATGAAGCCCACATACTATGAATGAATAAAAAAAAATCTTGGATGCACCTGAACTCACAACATTCTGATCCAGAGTCACCAAATCAACATGTATAGTGAATTAACACTCTTCACTCATTGGATGCATGTCAATGTTTAATATTGATCATCTGTGCAGGAAAATATTTGTTGCTTCATATTCCTTAAGCAAGTTACAATTTAACCTGCTGCCCCCCCCCACCCTTTCAGGCAGTGCATTCCACAATAGTACTAATGACATTTCAAAATGATTTAATATGGAGGAAAGAATCCTATAGGTCACGAGGGCAGTATCCTCAGTGGAGCCTCACCTTCAGTCCTTGGAAGTCCTGCTGCATGTTATGTCAAACATCCTGTTTATTTCTGGGAGCTAGGACCGGAGAAGGAATGTCCATGTGCCTGATCTCTCAAGAGGAGCTCAGGATAAATTCCTGGCTGAATTTGAGAACTTGGCTGCCTAATTTTCATAATCATGCTTTGAAGGCTGTTTGTGTCAAGTTTGAAGAAGCATACTATACCAGGTCTTTGAGATCTGGGGTTGGTTATATACCCTAATCGCTGGTCATACGGTGTTATTAACCTTAGCGTTGGTTAAAGGGGGGCCTGAGGTGGCCAGACATGATTGGATCGGGGTGGGCTTACAAACAGGGTTTCTGAGTGACAATACAACGGAGGTGCAGAAGGTTTGGCAATACTACGATGGTTCTTTCATGTTGCTTGGCAATCCTGTCAAGTTTTTGGCCCTTTCAAGCTCTGTGGATTGCTATATTATCCTACAGTTCATCCTTAATCATGAACTACATTCCTTGTAATTAAAATCCTGATTTTGTGGTGCTGTTCTTTATCCTGACAAGGGTGTTTGGTATATGAGCACTTAAACATATATCACCTGTTATCCTATTGTTCTTTGAAATCTATCTCATTTCTGTCTTTATTTCAGATTTTTAAGTTGCTTTTTCTGGGTTGTTCTTCGAGGGGCTACAGCACTTATATGAAAAAATTCTCCTCAAATGTTTCACACTCATGAGCAGGTTGATGTGGAGGTGGCATTTCCTGTGCCCGTTGCACCGTGGAACTAGATTTTTTTTAGTACAGATTAACTTAATGCTCAGCACTTCTGACTTGTGTGATCTGTGAGTGAGGAGAGACAGCCGACAGCTTTGGAGGACACTAAGGGCTAAACATTAATATTGAGAATACTGAATTCCTAGCAGACATTTAAAAGAAAGTTTATAGGAGGTTTAGAATGAAACTTTAAGAAATTGATTTGGCCTCAACCTTTGTCTGAATTGGTTTTTGTTTTCTGCCGTGCACCCTGCGGAAATGCCTGAACTCTGACAGTTCGTTGCACTCGGACGCACTTTCACAGGCAATCCATCACCAGTACAAACCTTTCTTGCCCTTCCCAGATCTTAATCTGGTGAGACAGCAGTTTACTTTGATTTGCAGCAACTGTGGTCCTCCCATCAGATCCCCATCAAGATACAAGCCTGGGGAAAGTCTTGCTGTTGTAATCTCAGTTGCACAAGTCACACACCCTTAAAGGTATTGCTCTGAACCCAGACTCTTTGTCGACTCGAGTCGCAAACCAGTTTTCCCATATCTTCATGCAGCTGGAGGGTTGACTAAGAGACACCATGATTTCACTTTGCTTGTGAGCATATCAGGGAATGAGAAAGAAGTCTGCAGGTGACACAACAATTGGTTATGTGGCTAATGGTGAAGAAGAAAACTGGCAGCACGATGGCACAGTGGTTGGCACTGCTGCACCACAGTGGCAGGGACCTGGGTTCAGCTCCAGCCTTGGGTGACTGTCTGTATGGAGTTACACGTTCTCCCCGTGTCTGTATGGGATTCCTTTGGATGCTCTGGTTTCATCCCACGGTCCAAATATATGCAGGTTAGGTGGATTGGCCGTGCTAAATTTCCCCTGAGTGTCCAAAGTAATGTGGGTTAAGTGGATCGGATATACTAAATCGTGCCTTAGTGTCCACTGTTGTTATGGGATTAACCATGGCAAATGCAGGCAAATGTGTGGGATTTCCACAACCCTCTGAGTGAAAAGGATTTTCTCAAATCCCCTCTGAATTTCCTGCCCGTTAATCTAAAACTGTGCCACCTTGTGATTGACCTCTCAACCAAGGTGAGCAGTTGCTCCCTACTCACTGGTCCATACCCTCATGATCTTATACGCCTCAATCATGTCCCCTTTAACCTTCTCTGCTCTAAAGAAAACAATTCAAGCCTACCTAATCTTTCCTTTAGCTCAAGTACTCCATCATGGTAAAACTCCTCTAGACCCCTTCTAATGTAATCACATCCTTCCTATAGTGAGGTGACCAGACCTCCTCTCCCGATAAAGGGGAGGTTCAGACTACCTTCCATGATCTCAGGGCTGCCCAAAGAACTTTACCAATGAAATCATTTAGAAATGTCATCAGTGCTATTTGAAATGCACTGTCTGAAAGGGTGGTGGAAGCAAGTTAAACTGTAACTTGCTCAAGGGATATGAGAAAGAAGTTTCTGCATTTCTGCCTGGGTTTCCTCTGCTTTGGCTTCTTCCCACAGTCCAAAGATGGGCAGGTTAAGTTGATTGGCCATGCTAAATTGCCCCTAGTTTCGGGGGTATTAGTAGGGTAAATATGTGGGGCATGGGATAGGGTGGGATTGTTGTCAGTGCAGCATTGATGGGCCGAATGGCTTCCTTCTATACTGTGGCGATTCTACGAATATATGGTTGGAAAGCAGAGATTTACAAGGTGAAAAGAATGGAAGAGGGAGACAAGTTGGATAGCTCTTATCAAAGAGCAATTATAGGCAGGATGGATCAAGTGCCCTCTCTTTGTGATGTAAGATTCTGTGTTACTAGTGTATACCCTTTGTTTCTGAAGAACTTTGGGCAAATTCACTTGGTCTCTTTCAAAATGTGTCTGTGTCTGTGTGTGTGTGTATTAAGGAACGCAAGATTTCCCATCTGTGTTAAGGATGGTTTGTTCAATCTTCATGAATGGCTGGATAACAGAAATCATTTTTCTGAATAGATAGAATACTTTTGGTTAACTGAATCATAGAATCCCTACAGTACAGTAAGAGGCCATTCAGCCCATCGAGTCTGCACTGACCACAATCCCACCCAGGTTCTACCCCCATATCTATACATATTTACCCACTAATCCCTTTAACCTACGCACTTCAGTAAAACAAGGTCAATTTTAACATGGCCAATCAACCTAACCCGCGCATCTTTGGACTGTGGGAGGAAACCAGAGCACCCGGAGGAAACCCACGCAGACACAAGGAGAATGTGCAAATCCACACAGTCAGTGACTCAAGCCAGGAATCGAACTCAGGTCCCTGGAGCTGTGAATCCACTGTGCTACCGTGCCGCCCATGAATCTGTTATCTTATAGTTATGACTTTTTTCTTAACTGGGAGGAGAAGGTTAGAGGTCCAAGCCCAAATACAGGACAAAACCCAAGGATAATGGTGAGATAAATTGTAAGCATGATTATGTGATTTGTAATTTGGTTTTTAATGGCCTAAGGTTAAAGGTGGACTGGAGAAGTGAGAAAGGCAAAGAGTGCCACAGTTTGACATTCTGGGAAGGGATGAATTACACGATGCGAGAGTGCAAATGATAACTTTCTGAAGTAGAAACATAAAATGCTGGAAATGCACGGCAGATCATCAAGATATGGAAAGGGAAATCAGGTTAATGATTAATGGGCGACAAGATGGCACAGTGGTTAGCACTGCTGCCTCACCGTGTCAGGGACCTTGGTTCAATTCCGGCCTTGGATAATTGCCTGTGTGGAGTTTGCACATTCTCCCTATGTCTCCATAGGTTTTCTTCAGGTGCTCCGGTTTCCTCTCACAATCCAAAGATGTGCAGGTTAGGTGCATTGATCATGCTAAATTGTCCCTTGCTGTCCAAGCATGTGTCGGTTATGGGGATTAGCGAGGTAAATGCATGGGGTTACAGGGATAGGGCTGGGTAGAATTCTCTGTCAGAGAGTGGGTGCGGACCCGATGGGCTGAATGGCCTCCTTCTGCACTATGGGGATTCTACGACTCTTAACTGCCCTCAGATTCAGGGGTTGAAATTGAGGGTGTCTACCAACGTAGAGAACAGAATGTTGCAAATTTGAATATGCCTGGATTTTCTCCGCATTGTCAAGATGTGAAGCAGTTCACATGGAAACTAATTTCACCCCCTTTGCTGGAGCTGGAATGGAAAGCTGGGCAAGGTACCGTGAAGTGATCAAGATAAGTAAAGTTATGTGAAATACTACTGCAGAGTTCCTGGAAACAGCTGAAAATAAATTAATAGAACTGAGAAGAGACAGAGAAAAACAACATTGATTTCAGCATGATAAAACTAATGGAGTGACTCATGAACCTCAAGCTAAAGGCTTTAGTAGCAGAAGACATTATTTCACTTGATTCATTGCGGAATACAGAGAAAATGGAGCAAGCACGGTCATTAGCAGGGCCTGTCCTGTCACATATTGTACACTTGGGCAGGATGTGCAGTTACATTGATTCATTACCTTTGTTTAAATTCCTTCTCTGTTTGGTTTAGCTGCATGTTGAATTCTCTGTGGTCAGCCAACTTTCGAAGTGATTCAGAACCTCGAGACTGCTGGCACCATGTTTTGACAGATCATCTGCCCGGAGTCACATTTTGTCAGCACTGTGGTCACCAGGAATCTCAGGAACTTCACAAGTTCAAAGACTGCAGCATTCTTAGAATCACAATCATACAGTCCACTCAGCCCATCGTATTTGTGCAGTCTCTTTGAAATAGCTACCTAATTATGCCCAATCACCTTACTTTTAGCCTGGCAATGTATCAAGCATATTTCCATTCTATTCTTAAACCAGGATGAGATGCTGAAAATGTTGAAGGTGTCACACTGGATAATGTTGGTCATGTATTCTTAGAAACCCTACAGTGCAGAAACAGGTTATTCGACCCATCAAATCTGCACAGACTCTCCGACAGGGCATCTTACCCAGGCCCTATCCCGCACACAATTATTCCACTAATCCCCCGAACTTAAAACGTCTTGGGGCACTAAGGGGCAATTTAGCATGGCCAATTAATCTAACATCTTTGGAGTGTGGGAGGAAACCGGAACATCTGGAGGAAACCCATGCAGACACGAGGAGAATGTGCAAACTCCACACAGTCACCCAAGGCTGGAAACGTGTCCCTGGCACCATGAACAGCAGTGCTAACCACTGTGCCATTGTGTCAGCAGATTCTTCTTTGCCATTAGCCACATAACCAATTGTTGCCTCACCTGCAGAATTCTTTCTCATTGCCCTGACGTGCTCACAAGTAAAGTAATCATTGTCTCGCTTACTCAACTCTTCAGCTGCATATAGAGCTGCAAAAGCTGATTTGAGTCTGAGGTACAAAATGAGTCTGGATTTGGAGCGATACCTTTAAAGGTGTATGACTTGTGCATCTGAGATTGCAACACCGAGATCACACAGACATAGAGAGAATGTGTAAACTCCACACAGACAGGCTAGAATTGAACCTAGTCCCTAGGTGACGTAGCAGTGCAAACTACTGTGTCACCGTGCCACCCCATTATTGTTGTGTCAAAATCCATTCTCTCATTTTGTGTCATTTTCATTCATTTAGTACAAGCGTAAAAATCCTTTTCATTCTGCTGAAGTGCAGTTGGGTTTTGTGCATAGCAATATATCCTTTCACCTCCCCACTTTTCTCTCCTACACAGATTACATACTGGAATTCCAAAAAAAAGCTTGCATTTACAAAGTGCCTTTCACAACCACAAGATATCCCAAAGAGCTTTAAAACCAGTTAAATACTTCCAGTCTAGTCACAGTTGGAATGTAGGAAACACAACAGCCAGCTTGCATACTGCAATGTCCCACTAATACAGTCACAGCAAAATTCACCCCTCTGTATTTTCCAAATCCCAGTTTCATTTCCCTGTTGTTTTCATCACAACTTTTGTTTCCTCACAACTGTGTAAGTGGATATGTTTCCTTACAACTATGTAAGCGGTCAGGTGGTTAGCACTGCTGCCTTACGGCACCAGGGATCTGAGTTCAATTCCGGCCCCTGGATGACCCGAGTGGAGTTTGCACATTTTCCCTGTGTCAGTGGTGGGTTTCCTCCCACAGTCTAACACTATGCAGATTAAATGGATTGGCAATGTTAAATTGTTCCATGCTGTCCAAAGACGTATATGTTAGGGGGATTAGTGGTGTAAATATGTGGGGTTCTGGGGATGGGTCTGGGTGGGATGCTCTGTCAGAGCAGATTCAATGGGCCAAATAGCCTCTTTCTGCACTATAGGGAAACTATGATATGGATCATGGGTGGATTTTTGCCTTTAATCAGATGGACCAGAAATCAGAGGATAAAGACTCTAATATTGTAAGACAGGAATGTTACTGTGTGAAATGCATTTGTCTAAAATTCATCCCTTCAATTTTAGTAAATGGATTAACTTTTGAAGTAATGAAGGGATTAATGACTCCATTGAATTAGTGGAAAGATGTATTCAATGAGTAATTTCAGAACCAGATTAAGATACTGAAAAGACAAAGAGAAAAAAAGAAAAGATAGGAGGAAAAAATAAGAAATGGTGATGGAAAATATTTAATACATTATTAGCCACCACTGAGAGTGGACAGAGGAAATGTTTTTGAAGTCTGTTTGTCTGCAAACAATATATCTCAAAATCTAATGGACAGATTTCAATGAAAGTTGGTACAAAGAAAGAGTATGGAGGAAGGAAGAACTGATTTTTAGTGAAGATGTGGATCTGAATTCGGATCTTGGATTTTTTTAATTTAAAGTATCCCTTGACTTTAGGGGAAGGGTTTTTTTTTGGAAGTTATGCTTTGTTTGATTCAGAAAGTTGATGACTTCCTGGAATTTTGTGGATCGTCTCAGCTGCTGTGGTGGCATTTGTCAGAGCTGTCAAAATGTGAGCAGAGTCTCTAGAGCAGATTGTTAGATGTGAATTATCCCGAAGCCTCGTCAATGAGACAAAATTAAAATATTTCTTTTTTTCAGCTTGGGAGACCATCAACCAGGCAGGGAGAAACTTCAAGGAAGAGCTGCATAATTGTAATAATTCTGTGTTAACACAGCGTGGCAAAGTACATACTCGATTGAGTGCCCCCTTCACTTGCTACATCAAGAGTAATACATTGTTGATACATTGTATTACACAAATAATGCTTTACTAATACAGACACTAAGGTGCACGCTTGGCTCATTAATAGCCCATTTATCACCAAGTCAGAAGTTTGTAGGTTTAAAAAGAAAGGTTTGTATGTTTATGGTACCTTTTACCAATTCAGAATGTCCGATAGCATTTAACAGCCAATGAAGTATTTGTGAAGTGCAGTTGCAATATGCACAGCAAGATTCCACAAAATGTGATAATGAACAGATAATCTGTTAGCTGAGGGCGACGCGTCAGGAAGATCTCCCCTCGACTTCTTTGAAATGGCTCCATGGAATATTTTTATATCTATTTTCATTTATTAGCCCATCCTTCAAATCCCACTATGGTTTTTTTAGCAGACTCTTCAAGTCCCAGTAGCAGGCAATCTAAGCTGACACTTCACCACAGTGCTGAGGGAGTGACCTCTCTAATGATAGGTTAATCCGAAGCTCTGTCTGTCGAGCTGAATGTGAAAGAGCCTAAGGCACTATTCAAATAAGTTTAGGGAGTTTTCCAGGGATCATGACCAGCATTTCTTCCTCAACCAGTGCAATTTTAAAAGCAGCTTATCTGGTTCTTTGTCTCAGTTGGTGTTTGTGGAGCTTGCTGTGTCATGTTTGCCACATAGCATCACTGATAGTGTTTTACAAAAATATGTAAAGTGCTTTAGGTAAACTAAAAGTGCAATAATTAAATGCATACTGTCTCTTTTTGCATTTTTTAAAAGAAAGTTTCAAAAGGGAATTAAATAAATGCATGAAAATAAAATACAGGACTATATGGGAAGAGGGAGACAGTAGGCTAACACGGTGGCACAGTGGTTAGTGCTGCTGCCTCATACTGCCAAGGACCTGGGTTCGATTCCTGGCTTGGATCAATGTCTCTATGGAGTTTGCACATTCTCCCTGTGTCTTTGTGGGTTTCTTCCAGGTGCTCTGGTTTCCTCCCGGAATCCAAAGATATGTGGGTTAGATGAATTGGCCATGCTAAATTGCCCTTAGTGTCAGGGGGACTAACTAGGATAAATGCAAGGTGTTATGTAGAAAGGGCCTGGGTGAAATTGTGGTCAGTACAGACTCAATGAGCTGATTGGCTTCCTTTGGCACTGTAGGATTCTAACTAGACAACTCTGCCACAGAGAGAATGGCCACTTTCTTTGCTATATCATATGATTCTATAGTTTGCAGAACATGTATTTTGGTATCTGGGGAAGCAAAGTTTGCTTCCCATTTTAACTTGTAACAAAATAATGATACTTAACACCAGGGCACGAAGATCAGCAATAATGGGGGATCAACCCCTGGAAGGTCCAGGTTTGAATGCCGGACTGAATGATATTTGTATGTTCTTGAAGAGGCCACTAGATGGGGCTCTTAGTGGAAGCTCAAACTGAGGGAGTGAGGGAGGAAGGGTTTCCCCACATTCTGAATGAAACACACTTCCTGCAAATGGGGAAGAGAAGGATGGATGCTAAGGAAATTAAGTTACACCTTCTGGGGTAAATGGTCATCTGTGTATCTTGGGAGAGAGTGGATTGCACCCAGGGTGGATGTCATTTTTGGAGTGAACATCACTGTTGTGGCTGTGGAGGACAATCTGTGAGGGCCAATCCATTCTGCAGATGGCCCAGGTAAAAAGCATTGGCCTGAATTCGACTTTTTTTTCCCCTTCTGACTGACTCTTTTTTCTTCCATCTGGTCACTTCTTTTGTGCTCTATTTTGTCCACTCCCTTCCTGACTGCTTGAGTCACTCAGCAATGAGGAGTCTGCATGCATGAACACTGATTCCAATCAACTTGAAGCCTTGTTTACAGACATCCTTATATTGCAGATAATAAGCTCCCCATAGAAGATGCCTTTGGGGAGAGAGTCATCATCCATTACACTCACATGACTCAGCCAACAGAATCACTGCTGGCTCTGGTGACCCTGATTGCTGGTTCAAATTCCTTGCAGGCCCCAGAGAACCGATCTTCAAGCTACAGCAAGCGAGTGTCAGTATGAGATGCCAATGTAGTGACTTGGTCAAACAGCAACTCATGGACAAAGACACGATATACTTTTGATTTTGGTGCACAGACTTATCAAGTTAGACAGCTTGATGAAAACTTGGGCAATGCAAATAAACATCCTCATTTGAATTTTCAAAAGCATACAATAGCAACAAGGAGAACAAAGTGCCAATGTGAGTTTGTGCTCGTTTTCATGGAAAGAAGAAATAAAGTCCAGGAGTTCAGGTGGGCAGCTTCTTTTCCCCAGCAGTTTAAAGAGTTTGTCTCTACTGACAGGGTCGGAAGGCTTGGCGAGGTTGATGGAAGCAATGGGGAGTTGTCTGTGCTGTACTTCTGTAAATGCTGATGTGAGAAAATCATCTCCACTGCTGATCTGCCAGCTCTGAAGCCATGCTGTGTCTCAGGGCAGATGTGTGATACATTTTGTCATTCTTTGTGGGAGAAGTGATGCTGGAAAGCTGACACTCATATTGCACAGACACATCTCTCACTCACACTCACACACACACGTCTACTGCTGTCATGCATACATCAAGCCCTCACATACACGAACCCCCTCTCTTGCACACACATAGGCATACACACACGTCTCCGTTGCTCATGCACACAAAAGCCCCTTTTCACACACTAATAGCTTCTCTCAACAAAAAAAGACATACACACATGTCTCCCTCTCTCTCTCATGTGCACATAAGCCTCCTCTTAGACAATACCCCCCTGTCTCTCATGCACAGACATGCATACACAACCCTCACTCTCACAGACTCTACACCCCCACACACACACTAGCCTACTCTCACAGACTCTACACCCCCACACACACACTAGCCTTCTCTCACAGACACTCACCCTTCTTCCTTTTGCTCTGAGTCCCTGTACTGCTCTGAGGCCCATGCTGGATGCCCCCCCTCCTCACACCCTTGCGGGCGAGCCCCCTGCTTTACACCTACGCTGCATTGTCTGTTCTGTGGTATGTTCCAAGGCGCTCTCTTTCGATTACTCCACTGCCTATGCTCATCCAATCAGAAGCTTGCTTGTACAAGCAGCATTTACAAATGTGCCTGTCTTCCTGAGGAACCCCCGATTTCTGCGGATCCCAGTTTAGGAACTCCTGATCTCACTGATTCCCTAGTGCCCTGAGCATGTTGGCCAAGCTGTGTAGTAGTGACCATCCTTGATCTGAAGTCTCCCAGAAGGAACAGTCCCTCAGTACTGGGAATGCTACTGATTGCAGCAAGTGCCTCATAGAATCAACCCTTGACATCTGGGATAGAGTGTGTGGGGGTATAGATACACATGAGGCTAACACCAGACTCTGGCTTGTTAATAAGCAAAATATAATATTGAGCCTTCTGTAGCCTTCGTGGGTTGGGTGGTTTTTACTGCAAAACCCATTCCATGCTCACATGTTACCTCTTGGGCTTTCCCTGATAGAAGAATATGCAGTATTTCTCCTTGAGGAATTCACTTTGAACAAGCCTAATTTCACGCAGCATAGCTATGTCCACGTTATGCTTTGAAAGTCCTTTGTCAACCACAACTGCCTCGTGAGAGTCATCAACCTGCAGTGGGTGACTGGTAAAGCCAGGGTGCCTGGTCCTTCCATTCCAGCTTGCGGAGCAAAAGACTGATGTCGTCTTTGAGTTTCCTTCTCCTGGTGCATAGATTAGCAACCTGTCTGTTAAGTTCTAAGCACTCATTCAAGCAAGCAATTCCCTAACTAATGGGAGTGCTGCCGTGTTTCAGGTGGGCAATAGCTATCCACTTTGGGGGCATAGTGGCACAGTGGTTAGCACTGCTGCCTTACAGCGCTAGGGACCCGGGTTCAATCCAGCCTCGGGTCACTGTCTGTGTGAAGTTTGCACATTCTCCCCATGTCTGCATGCATTTCCTCTGGGTGTTCCAGTTTCCTCCCACACCCCAAAGATGTGTGGGTTTGGTTGATTGGCCATGATAAATTGTCTGTTAGTGTCAGGGGGATTAGGAGGGTAAATATGCGGGGTTACGGGAATAGGACCTGGATACAATTGTTGTTGGTGCAGGCTCAGTGGGCCAAATGGCCTCCTTCTGCACTGTAGATTGTATGATTCTATTCTATGATCAAATGAGACATGCTGATCTTCCCCAGCGTCAGCTGTAACCCCCGGCACTCTTGCTGTATGTCCATCGAGCGAGAGTTTATAACCACCACTGTTTCTTCCCGTGTTGGGTCACTGTGAGCTACAAAGCTGGAGCCTGCTTTCCAGACACAGACCTCGGCAAATAATATGAAGACCCTGAGCTAAACAGCTGGAATTAAGCATTACCCAAACATCAGGGCTCCCCTCATGGTATTACAAGTATTGTCCAAAGGAAAGGCTGAAGCCAGCACTGTTTGATCCCAGCTCAGCAGCAGGCGTTGCCAGAACACTGTTTGATAGATGACAGATTCCAGCTCTGGATTTTCTCCAAGAGTTTACTTCCTTAGCCTTCCTCTCACATGAGACCCACACAGTGGGGCTATTTACCCATAACTCTAGTTTGTGAGGACAACACGCTCTATATTCCACTGGTCGGGGTGGGGGGGGAGGGGTGGGTGTTGGGAGGCAGTGTTAGGCCTCCTCCAAGTCCACTGTCCTTCAACCTGGGTCCACGTGGTACCCGGTTTATGTACGTGACCACAGGGAGACACTCCACTGGGTGCGTTGATGAAGAGACTATACATTAGTGAGAGAGGCTTATGCACTCAGTTCTCTTTCCACAACAGCTACACTGCTAGCCAACAACATGGCTGACAGCAAGAGGTGACTAAGCATGACACACCACGTACTCCACTCACACACTTAACTTGTCATATCGACTGCAGACAAACACTTTTCTTCTACTCAAGATGAAACAGACAAGACTTATTTAATTTCAACTTGAACTTTAACAGACAGTAGTTTTTCTTTGGATAAATCCCAGTATTCTGACAATGTTAAATTTATTCTGATTAGGAAGTTACATCGTAATACTTCAGAAATTTGGCTTAATTTAAGCCAGTGAGGTTGATAAAGTACAGCGCTGGATCTGATTTTCTTTAATGCTAACTCTGAGAAAGACTGTGTGGAGCCTGACGATAGATACTCTTGTAATTCTGTCTGAAAGGAAGGTTAGAAAAGGAAAAGGCCACTCAATTTGTATTATTAATCTTTGTGCCACAAGGTGGCACACCTGATCCAGCAGTCCAGCAAATTGGCACCAAAACAGAGAGCCAGAATGTGAGAAACAGAGGCTAAAATTTAGTATTAAGAAATGCACAATATTAATTGTTAAATTCAGTGTTCACGAAACTAAGGCATTTTCTTTCTTGTGCTGTGTCCTTGGAAGATAAATATGGCACAACATAGATACAGCAAGGATTGCACAGAAAAAAATGAACATTTTGACTTAAGTGCAATTGTATTATGTCTGAAGGTGTTGTGATCCATTCATCACAGATGGACACAACTCAGGATGTAAGTTTAAGTTTATTTTTTAGTGGCAGAAGCAGGTTTACATTAACACTGCAATGAAGTCACTGTGAAAATCCCCTCATCGCCACATTCTGGCGTCTGTTCGGACACACTGAGGGAGAATTTAGCACTGTGGGAAGGAACCAGAGCATCCAGAGGAAACCCACGCAGACACGAGGAGAACGTGTAGACCCCACATAGACAGTGACACGAGGCCAGGATTGAACCCAGATCCCTGGCGCTGTGAGGCAGTAACCCACCATGAGAGAACTTTGTGGGAATCTTTGGGGTAGATATCCAAATGAATCCCTGATTGTGTGATTTTTATTCCTATCTCTGTCAGCCATAGCTTAGTGTGTGATAGCACTCTGTCCTTTGAATCAGGATATTGTGAGTTCAAGTCCCACCCCAGAGACTTGAGCACATAATCTTGAACAACACTTCTACAGCACCAAGGGAGCACTGCATTGCCAAAAGGACTGTCTTTTGGATAAGACGTCAAACAGTTGGATGTAAAAGACCCTGTGTAAATATTCAAACACAAGCAGTGGAGTTTTCTGCAATGTTCTGGCCAAAAATTGAACTTTCAATCAATGTTAGTGAAACAAATGGTCTAATTGTTGTTAAAGCTTGCTGCATGCAAATAGGATACAGTGTTTCCTATATCACATCAGTTACTGCATTTCAAATGTACCTCAGCTACTTTCAATGCATTTGGGACCTTCTGAGGTTGTGAAAGACACTATGTAAATGAAAGACTTGCTTTACTTATTTCACACAATCCACCTTATCCTCAGAAGACAGCAGAATGCCCCAACACTAGGCATTGATTTAGGCTACCAAGATTATCGATTTGCCAAAGAACTTGTGAAAGAACCAGTGAATAGCATGACAGGATATTTGTTAGAGTAATTTTTTAAGCTTAGCTGTCCAATTGAAAATAACGAATAGTTAACAACGGCTGTGAAAAAGCTATAATGGGTGATATTGGAATGTGTGATTCTTCGACAGAAGAATGTTGGCTAACTCTCTTCAAAGATGTCAAAAATCTCCAAATTTTGAAAAAGAAGAGGCTGATAAATGCATTCAAAAGAGCTCTTGGGATAAGTAAATGACTGTCTGTTAACATCAACAGAAGTTGCCAATCTGACAAGTATTAAGAGTAATTTTAATATTTGGCGAGAGTGCACCAAAATTGAATCTCCCATCTTTTTGTTCCCAACGAGAATGCGTTGCAACTTTCACTTGCATAATACCTCAAACCCGCTACAAACATCCTAAGGCATCTAATAAAAGTAATTATCAAAGACAATTTGACACTGAGTCACATGAGGAGACATTAGGATATCTCATTAAAAATGTGGTCAAGCATAGAATCCCTACAGAGCATGTTGAGCCCATTCGACCTGCTGAGCCTACACTGACAGCAATCCCACCCAGGCCCTATTCCTGTAACTCCACATATGTTTCCAGCTAATCCCTCTGACATAAAGGAGCAATTTGACAAGGCCAGTCAACCTAACCCACACATCTGACTGTGGGAGGAAACCGGAGCACCTGGAGGAAACCCACACAGGCACAGGGAGAACATACAGACTTCACACTGTCACCCAAGGCTGGAATTGAACCTGGGTCCCTGGCGCTGTGAGGCAGCAGTGCTAATCACTGTGCCACCATGCCACCCAAAGAGGTGGGTTTGAAGGATCATATTAAAGGAAAAGAGAGATAAGGAAGTGGAGAGGTTTAAGGACGGAAGTCCAGAGCTTAGGGCATAGACAGCTGGAGGTACGGTCACCAAAGGTGGTGTATGAAAATTGGGAATGTGTCAGATGTCAGAGTTAGAACAGTACAGAGACCTCGGATGTTGTAGGCTGCAGGAAGTTAAAGTGATATGGGGCGCAATTCCATGGAGAGAGTTGAAAATGAGGATGAGAATTTTGAAATGGAGATATTAGAGGATTGGGACTCAGTGTGAGACAGTGAACAGAGAGATGATGGGTGACAAAGCTTGGTGTGAGGTAGGATATGGGGAGCAGATTATTTTGAAAGCCGATTTGAGAGTTTGAGTCACATGTTCTGAACTTGTCCAGTAAGGAATGAACTCAAAATGCTCAAATTCCTGGTTTCAATAAAACATCTTCAGCAGATAATCTAATATGATGAGGCATGTCCATCAAGATCTAATCTAGGGAAGGCTGACGGGGGATGAGTAAGGAACACTTAATGGCGCCATTCATAACCAGCAGGATAGAAAACATCCCATCAAATCAGACTGATGAGTCTGTGTGCTCTTGAGGTAATACTAAATCAGCATCAGCCCATTAAACAGTTTTGTTTGGAATAAAGATCAGGGATAATTAATTTGCCATTTATATTCCACATTATAATAGCAAGCAGCTGTAAATTTGGCACAAATGTCAATTTACAGCAGAGGTCAAATGAGTCTTCAGTCTCCCTGAAGAAGGAAATGGCCTGCAGCTGTGAAATATGGAAAGGAGAGAAAAAAAAATGACAAAAAGCAACAAACTGAACCATATGACAAGAGTCATTGTCGGCTTTTGAGAAGCTGTCCGAGTAGACTTGGGGCATGGTTCATTATGAGTATCACAGTGGTGTATCTTTAAAATTTTGAGTTGATATTGAAATGCCATTTCCCTCTGAGAATTTCATGGGGCAGAATTTTACAGCCCCTCCCACCAGCTGGATCTTCCAGCCCCAACGAAGTCAGTGGGTGGGATTTAACAGCCTCACTCAAGCGAAACCAGAAAATCCCACCCAAACTCAATGGACATTTCCACTGTCTGCCCCTCGCCTGCTCCGATTCCGTGGTGGGTGAGGTGAAGATGGTTTGATCATAGATCATAGAATCTGCAGTGTAGAAGGAGGCCATTCAGCCCATTGAGTCTGCACCTTCCACAATCCCACCAGGTCCTATCCCCGTAATATCATGTATTTAAGGGGCAATTTAGCATGGCCAACCCACCTAGCCCGCACAATTTTGGGCTGTGGGAGGAAACTGGAGCACCTGGAGGAAATACACACAGACAGGGGAGAATATGAAAATTCCACATAGATTGTGACCCAAGCCAGGAATCGAACCTGGGTCCCTGGCGCTGTGAGACAGCAGTGCTAACCACTATGCCACCCTTAGAATTCCAGTGAATGTGTTTGTGAATAGCTCGCCACTTTTTATGATCCTTTCCCCACTGTGTAGGAACTGCCATGAGTTGTCTGTGAGTGATTTTATCTGGGGAAACTGCAGTATTGTTTGACTAGACTCTTCCCTTTATCCAATGGTCCCAGGTGATTCTTCACTCTATCCATAAACATGGCTGCTTTCCATTTCTCAAAGTTTTGTATTTACTTCTTAATTGGATTTCAAGTTGATTACGTGCGCTAACAATAACGTAGGAATTGTAGATTCACATGAGAAGACTAAGTGTTGATTTGGATTAATGAAAGCTCATTGAGAATGGTTCATACAAATCTCAAGATGGAGATGATCTCAAGATGGAAATCTCAAGATGGCATCTTGAGGGGAATTGCTTGATAGAGCAGACGCAGCACGGTTTCGTTAAGGGGAAGTTGTGTCTGACAAATTTACTGGAGTTCTATGAGGATGTGTCTAGGGTGGTGGATAGAGGAGAGCCGGTGGATGTGGTCTTTCTTGATTTTCAGAAGGCGTTTGACAAGGTACCTCATAAGAGGTTATTGCAGAAGGTCAGGGGACATGGAGTTGGGGGTAGGGTGTTAGCGTGGCTAGAGGATTGGTTGTCAAATAGGAGGCAGAGAGTGGGGGTCAATGGGTGCTATTCGGATTGGCGGTTGGTGACTAGTGGAGTGCCCCACGGGTCGGTGCTGGGGCCTCAGCTATTTACCATTTATATAGATGATCTGGAGGAGGGAGCCGAGTGTATGGTGTCGAAGTTTGCTGAAGACACCAAGATTGGTGGAACGGCAAATTGCGCGGAGGGTGTGGAGAGTCTACAGAAGGATCTAGATAGGCTGGACGAATGGGCCAGGAACTGGCAAATGGAATTTAATGGTGGCAAGTGCGAGGTGGTCCAATTTGGTAGGGATAATGGTAGGAAGGATTATTACTTACGTGGCGAAAAACTGCAGCAGGCGACGGTGCAGAGGGACCTCGGGGTCCTTGTGCATGAGTCGCAAAAACCCAGCTTGCAGGTGCAGCAGGTGGTCAGGAAGGCGAATGGGATGCTGGCCTTCATAGCGAGGGGGATTGAATATAAAAGTAGGGAGGTCTTGCTGCGGCTGTATAGGGCATTGGTGAGGCCGCAGCTGGAGTACTGTGTGCAGTTTTGGGTGCCGTACTTACGCAAGGATATTTTGGCCTTGGAGGGAGTGCAGAGGAGGTTTACTAGGCTGATGCCGGAGTTGAGGGGGTTGAGCTATGAGGAAAGGCTGAATAAACTAGGCTTGTACTCGTTAGAGTTTAGAAGAATGAGGGGAGATCTCATTGAGACGTATAAGATGATGAATGGGATGGATAGGATAGAGGTGGAGAGACTCTTCCCACTCAGAAAGGACAGTAGGACTAGGGCCACAGCCTCAAGATAAAGGGGGGGTGGTTTAGAACGGAGTTGAGGAAGAACTTCTTCACTCAAAGGGTGGTGAATCTCTGGAATTCTCTGCCCGTTGAAATGGTGGAGGCTACCTTGCTAAATATATTTAAGATGCGGGTTGATGGGTTTTTGATAAGAGAGGGGATTAAGGGTTATGGGGAGAGGGCGGGAATGTGGAACTGAGCCACGACAGATCAGCCATGATCTTATTGAATGGCGGGGCAGGCTCGAAGGGCTAGATGGCCTACTCCTGCTCCTATTTCTTATGTTCTTATGAGGGAATATATTTTCTCTGAGAGGGCAATGAATGTGTGGAATGATCTTCTCTAGCAGTAGAGGCTGTGTCAATTACCCTATTTATTCGAGGCTGAGTTGGATAGATTTCTGGTGGACGAGGAAGTCGGGCTACAGACGAGAAAGTGGACTTGAGACCATAATCAGATCAGTCATGATCTTATCGAATGGCAGAGCAGACTCAAAGAGCTGAATGGCCTACTTCTGCTTTTAATTCATATGTTGCTATAAATTATCTCTTCTTTGATTGCTTTTGGAATGTAAATGACAAGCTACCTTGTTATAGTCCTTCTGCCACCTCCTCTGGCAGCTCATTCCATATATGCACCACCCTCTGCACGAAGAAATTGTCCCTCAGGCCGCTTTTAAATCTTTGCCCTTTCACCTTAAATCTATGCCCTCTAGTTTTCAATTCCCCTTCCCTTGGAAAAAGACTATATGCATTCATTCTATCTGTGCCCCTCCCGATCTTATACATCTTAATAAGTTCACTACTCATTCTCCAACATTCCAAGGAATAAAATCCTAGCCTGGCCATCTTCTCCCCACAAACCACACCCATTAGTCCTGGCAACATCCTTGTAAATCTTCTTTCCACTCTTTCCAGTTTATCAATGTCTTTCCTATAACAGGGTGGCCAAAACTGTACACAATGGTCCAAGTGCAGCCTCACCATATAGCTGAAATTATCAATTTTTCAGCTACAGGGAACAGTTTCACTTTGTTTCTCCATCTAAATCCTTCATGATGTTAAATACCTCGATCACATCTCCTGTTAAGTGTTGTAAGGAGAACAACTCCAGCTTCTCCAGTCTATCCAGGTACCTATAACCAGTCATCTCTGGAACCTGGAATCTGGGACAATCTTAGCCCTTAGAGCTAAGTGTTCAAATCAAGCACAGGATACACTTTCCCAAACCATTGCTACGACATCTTAGCCAACTGTGATTAATGGTATTCCTGGAAGTTTCATCACATGACTCCCCTTAAGTACCATCCATTAGTCGCCAACTCAAGGTGATGCACTGCCTTCCTGCTCCAACAAAAAGACTCAGTATCCAACCGGATAATGCTTGATTGTCAGCCAAACAACCTTTTTTTCCATTTTGAACACTTTCATATCCAGGAAAGAAAAATGTTCCAGGAAAATTAGGAAAAAAGAAACAATCTCTTTTAATATCCCGATGATTTTTCTCCGGGATTGTACACAGTGGTGTCCTGGCGATGGATCTTCAACTCTGTAGACTCAAGGTCAATTCTGCAGAATTGGCAACCCTACCTTGGCACCTTGGTTCATTGCGGTGTCTTCTGTTTTCTCACTTCAGTGCTGGCGTGCTAACAGATCCTGATAGCGTTTTCAGGAAATAGGATTCCATTTGATGATTCAGTTTCTTGAGGTTTGCATTTCTCTACGACTCCTGCACGTAAATTATCCATTTAGCTTTGGTAAAGTGATGTTATCTCCCATAGCAAGGATCCCAAGCTAGAAACGTTCATTTAGCTCGGATTTAACCAAAAATCACCCTTTAATGACAGCACTTTGTCATGGGTCGGCAATTCACTTGTTGCGTGCTGACAAGTATTTCCTTTCTTCGTGTAATGTGTGGAAATATATTGAAAAATATTTTTTTGTTGAATGGCAATGATGTCTGTTGCCTTGGGAACAAAATTCACAACATCTACATCAACATCAGATAAATGTTGGAGAGAATGGAAAAGTCATCAAGAAATTATTTCAGAAAAGACTATGGAGAATACTGCATAGCAACAAGTAAACTTCAGTAGCTAGGATTACTTAAACAAATAGGTGATGACATGGTTACAGATGAGGTTAAGTAGAATGAATGAGCTTAACTGACAACCTTTGACCCCCCCCTCACCCCCTCAAGAGGAATTGGCACCAGGTTTCAGGAGAATCACGCGTTTATTAATTGCCTGTACAAGGCATCCTGCGATGTTAGCTTTCTCCTTCTCCTGTTTTCTGCAGTGCTTAAAGGCTTTTCATTTTAAAACAAAACAGAGTTCCGTACTCCTAGAAGAGCCAGTGAAATCCATCATGACTGCTTTTGCTACAATCAGACTTTGTTGAGCATTTCTCTAGGAGGACTAGATAGCTTTTGCTTTAAGATAGTGATCAACTACTAAGTTTTAGATCATAGATCATAGAACACTACAGCACAAGAATAGGCCCTTCGGCCCACGATGTTGTGCCGAACATGATGTCAAATTAAATTAATCCCTTCCACCCGCCCTTGGTCCATAAGCCTCTACTCCTTGCATATTCATGTGATTATCTAAAAGTCCCTTAAATGCCCCGATCATACCTGCCTGCACCACCACCCTTGGCAGCCCGTTCCAGACACCTACCATTCTCAGTGTAAAACACTTGCCCCTCACATCATCTCCTTTGAACTTCCCCCTCTTACCTTGCACGCATGCCCCCTAGAATTAACGTTTCAACTCTGGGAAAAAGATTCTGACTGGCAACCTTATCTGCACCTCTCACAATGTTAGGGATTTCTATCAGGTACCCCCTCAGCCTCCCCTGCTCCAGAGAAAACAACCCCAGTTTGTCCAGCCTGTCCTTATTGCTCATATCCTTTAATCCAGACAGCATTCTGGTAAACCACTTCTGCACCCTCTCCAAAACCTCCACATCCTTCCTGTAATGTGGTGACCAGAATTGAATGCAATACTCTAATTTCACTCAGTATTTATCCTTAAATCCCCTTTCACACCCTTTGTCGAACATTACAGAAACAGACACTATAGAAAAGCTAATGGGCAGCTCTGACACACAGTTGTTAGCACTGCTGCCTCACAGCGCAAGGGACATGGGTTCAATTCTAGCCTCGAGTCACTCGTGGAGTTCGCACATTCTCCCCGAGTCTGCGTGGGTTTCCTTTGGATGCTCTGGTTTTCTCCCTCAGCCCAAAGATGTGCGGTTAGGTGGATTGGCTATTTTAAATTGCCCCAGGGGAACTAGCTAAGATAAATGCATCAGGTTATGAGGATGGAGCCTGGGTGGGATTGTGGTCAGTGCAGACTTGATGGGCTGAATGGCCTCCTTCTGCATTGTAGCATTCTGATTCTATGATTCTAAATAAAAAATGAAACTTCAGGACACACCCGGCGTTCTTCAGGTGTGACACTTCAACGTGAATTGCAGATTTTAATGTGACACTTCAAGAAAAAAATGAAAGATAAACCTGATCATTTTCCCATATGCCCAACGTCAACTAATCTGGGAATGTCGTGAGAGGGGCAATGTATAACTTGAACCAAAAAGCCTCTGGTTACGCAATGCTGTACCTTATCAAAACATCTTCAAGATCACTATTTTCAAACAGATAAACTTTATCAGCTCCAAGCTATCCGCCCAGAAGGGTTATTGAAAAATATTACAGTGAACAATATTTGAGCATTACTGAAATGATTTGATTTGATTTATTATTGTCACATGTATTAGTACAAAGTGAAAAGCATTGTTTCTTGTGCGCTATACAGACAAAGCATATCGTTCATAGAAAAAGAAACAAGAGGGTGCAGAATGTAGTGTTACAGTCATAGCTGGGGTGTAGAGAAAGATCAACTTAATGCAAGGTAATTCCATTCAAAAGTCTGACAGCAGGGGGAAAGAAGCAGTTCTTGAGTCGATTGGTACATGACCTCAGACTTTTGTATCTTTTTCCCAATGGAAGAAGATGGAAGAGACTATGTCTGGAGTATGTGGGATCCTTGGTTATGCTAGCTGCTTTTCCAACTCAGCGGGAAGTGTAGACAGAGTCAATGGATGGGAGACTGGTTTGTGTGATGGATTGGGCTACGTTCACGACTTTTTGTAGTTTCTTGCTGTCTTGGGCAGAGCAGGAGCTATACCAAGCTGCGATACAACCAGAAAGAATGCTTTCTGTGGTGCATCAGTAAAAGTTGGTGAGAGTCGTTGCGGACGTGCAGTGGGGAGCTGGGGTACGTCATATTAAGACTTGTTTTTACTGTACCCTAAGCTGATGGAATGGAAGTCTTTTCAGTGCATGTTAGTGGAACTGATTTCCAGATGTTTTAATCGAATTCCAGCTGAGTGTGGCCAGTACTCAGCACAAACTGGCTCTGCATCATCAATCTGGCTTAGGGAGACTAGAAACAAAAATGTGCGTTAATACAGCATTGGAAATAAATGTCCCAAAGTACTTCACAGAAACACTGACAAAAATAATTTGGCGGTGGACTACATAAGGAGATGTTAGAACAGGTGACCAATGGCTTGGTCAAAGAGGTAGGTGGGAATTTTAATGCCCTGCCTGCCACGGGAATCAGAACGGGTGAGGGACAGAGTATGGGAAGATCTGTTGACCCCGGGTGGGCTTTCACAGTTTCGGGGCGAGAGAGGCCATAAAATCTTGCTCATGGACTTTAAGACACGTCGGGTGTGATCTTATTACCATTCACGTCACAGTCCCGCTGCTGCGAGGTTGGAGAATTTGGCGGCCAGCCAAATCTGCATTCACCGCGATGGGACGGGAAAATCCCGATGGTGTGAACAATGGTAAATTCTGGTTAAGGATCGTGAAGGAAGAGGAGCGGTTTTGGGAGGGAATCCCAAGAGTAATGATGCCAAGGACAGCTGAAGGAAGAACTACCAATGGTGGAGTGATTAAAATCAGATTTGCAAGAGGCCAGAATTAGAAGAATACTTGTGGGATTAGGGAAGTTGGTTGTTGCAGAAAACAGACACTAGGAGACATTTCTGTGGGATTTGAGGGAAGTCATTTCATTGAAGCAGGGTAGAGGGGACTCCATGGGGCATATTTGGTGACAATGCATTTCCTGCTCAAAGTTTTATGACAGGATAACAACATTATTTCACTAAAATAAGAGCAGAGGGTGCTGAAAAACCTCAGTAGGTCTAATTCTCTGACTCTTGTCCCTCTTTCCGACGGCACAGTGGTTAGCACTGCAGCCTCACGGCACCACGGATCCAGGTTCGATTCCTTGCTTTGGTCACTATCTGTAAGCAATCTGCACATTCTCCCTATGTCTGCATGGATTTCCTCCGACAGTCTGAAAGATGTGCTGTTTCCTCACAGAAGTTTGCACAATAGTGATAAAAATATGTCTGTAAATGTTGTCCATATCTTGCAGTGCTCAAATGCCTTAAGATTATCACATGTGGCTCTAAAATATGGGCGTAATGGTGGCACAGTGGTTAGCATTGCTGCCTCACAGTGCAAAAGAACCCGGATTCGATTCCTGGCTGGGGTCACTGTCTGTGTGGAGTCTGCGCGTTCATAGAAACCCCACAGTGCAGAAGGAGGCCACACAGCCTATTGAGTCTACACCGACAACATTCCTATCCCCACAACCCCATACATTTACCCCACTAATCCCTCTAACCTACATATTCTTCCCGTGTTTATGTGGGTTTCCTCCAGGTGCTCCAGTTTCCTCTCATGTTCTGAAAGGTGAGGTGTGTTAGCCATGCTAAATTTTCCCTCAGTGTAGCCGAACAGGCGCCGGAGTGTGGCGACTAGGAGATTTTCACAATAATTTCATTGCAGTGTTAATGTGAGCCTGCTTGTGACACCAATAAAATTTTTTAAACCTTATGAGGCAGGCACGAAATTCCAAAGCCCTGACAAACCTGCAACCATTGGATTTGATCTCTATCTGAGTTGATGGTGAAAATGATAAAGTTGTACCATTGTCCCTCACACTGAGGAGCCGCAAAATCCTTCAAAACACCCTTGTGAAAAATGAGACCGAATTCAATTTTAAAATAAGAGAAATGGAAAGGCCCAGAGTTTCCTGGGAAAATCTGAACACATTTAATGGTGTTTGCTGTTGCTGACAAGTTAAGTCCTCTTGTTCAGCGGAGGTCATTTCAAAGTTTTCTCACATATTTCCTCCACTCACAGTTGCATTCACCACCGAATAAGCAGCAATTAATTGGATTTGGATTAGTTCCAGGGCTACACTGTCCTCAAATTTAGTCGAGCAACTGTTTACACTAATTTTACACTCTATCAGTAGCTAGCTTGAATGAAACTAGACCAATTAACTGAGCAGATTGTGATCAAAAGCCTGTTTTCTTAAATTTAGTGACCTGTTAAGTAGCATCTAATAATAAGTTGTAAAAGAGCCAATCAGATTTTGATGGCGGGGGGGGCGGTGGAAGCAAGGTGAACTCAATGGGGTGGGGGGGGGGATTTTCTGGCTGTGCTCACTCCAAAAAATTCCCACCTGAGGTCAACAGACCTTTGCGTAGTCCGCCAAATTTTCTGTCCCATCCACTATGATTCTCGTGGTGGTCGGGATGGGAAAATTCCGCCCCGTGTTAAATTTGTGGGCAGAAGAATGGAATATTCCCCTTCCTTCTCCCACCCACACTTTGGTGAGCTTCGCTGCTAGCTTAGCTTAATGAGCCTTCCCCACTCCTGCACTGGTCCCAGATCTTCCATGACTTGGAAAGTCCTGGAAAATGTCCTGGTTGCTTACCCCTGAAATTGGTGCTGATATGCAGCCCTGATATTCTGCCCTGGGTTAATGTCAAACAGTCAGTTGAAACGTTAGCGATATGTCTGTGACTTCCGGCTTAATACTTGGTGCAGTAAAAATTAATGGAATAGAGTTGGGTAAATCTAGGGACTCTCAGCTGGGATAGAGATCAGGTCACAGAAGAGTTAAGTGTCTGAATAAACAAGACTGGGCCATGTATTCTCCTGGACTGTTTTCAACTGCCAAAGTGGGTCAGAGAGGAATTTTACAGAATAAGGTTTTTCCTTATTGGCCCAGGAAATATTTTCCTATTTTCCTTTTGCCGCTTTCTATTTATGTGAAGCAAATGGAAATAAAATGTAGACAGATGTAAAATGGGGATATCAACACACGATTACCCATTTTGCAATAAAACAAAGTTGCCCCACTACTGAGTGTTTAGATTCCTGTCTCAAACTAATGTTGAACAAACAATGTACCTTAACCTCTTTACTGCTCCGTGCAGACTAGAAAATATTTACATTGTGTGGGTTACTGATCCCAATGAGTTGGTGCTCAGCTCCCATGTATCTTGGGACTAACTAGGATATTTCACCCATTTGAATCAGGCTACTTAACGGGAGCTTTTACTTTTAGCTCCAGAAATATTTCAACCTCCCACGGGTCAGTCAGATTTTAAAGTATGTTCCAGTTCAGCCATTAGATTACTGACAAAAAAAAATTACAGGAAGAAATCGATTTGAGAGTCAGGGAGAAATTTTAAACTTCGCTATTAACCTTATCCAAGTAAAAGTTATGCACCATCACGTGAAAAATGTCAGCTTGGCAATATGGCTTTCCATCAGTGCTGCACTGGAATATGTACTTCAATCCATGGTGGGGTTTGAACCCCTGACCTTAAAATGCAAGAACTCTGCTAACGGTGAGCCAAGTTGACATAAAGAGGAGAATTTTCCCATCCCACCTGCCACGGGAATCGTAGTAGGTGGGGGATAGACCATACAAAGGTCCATTGATCACGGGCAGGATTCTCCAGTTTTGGGGTGAGTGTGGCTGGAAAATCCCATCCAGAATAACACCAAATGGATTAACTCATCTGATTGCCCTATTTACCTCAAAGGCAATCAGCACTTTCCAAATGTTTATTGTGTGGAGCTGTTCAAATGTTACGATGAGATAAGTCAATGTATACATATCGTATGAGCATTTCATTCTCCAATAATTTCCTCTTCCCTTCATACCAATTATAATTGTAATTTATCCTTTTTATTTCAAAAAGACAAAACCATAATTTCATTTTTTTTGTTTTCCATTAACTGGGCCCTGCCATCTCAACCCACCTGTAAAGATTAGCAAAACAATTTCACACTCGCTAACTTGTAAAAAAAAAACGAACAACGGGGTTGTAATCACATCTTCATTAACAATTAAAAAAAAAGCTGAATTCCTTGCTTCGTTTCAAATAAAGTTTGTTACGTGAAACCCTGAATAATTCATCAAGAACTCCGTACATGAACTACCAATGTTTGGAATCTCCAGCAGTTTTTCAATACCCCAACTCCAAGTGCAACTGAAGAATATTTGTGTTTGAGATCTGAGGGATAGTGATCATTAGTGTGGAGCATGTTATATAATTAAGAACTGGTCATATGATTTGATAATGTCATTAGGGTGTTGCACAGGCTGCTGTTTAGTTTCGGTTTGTACATTGTACAGGCAAGAGCTCTTAGAATGAATCTGTTGTGAGTTACTTTGAATTTACATGCACAAACCATGTATTTTTCATTTTGTTTAAAACCCATAACACAGGACATTACAAGGAGAGATTTGTTAGGAATACGGTAATGCAGACACACTTTAAATGGTTACGGATATTTTGCAGTATTTTAGTTAGGGAGTAACTCATTTATGTCTAAAATCCTGAGATCTGTGTAATTTCTTTGGTGTGGATGTGCCGGCATTGGACTGGGGTAAACACAGTAAAAAGTCTGACAACACCGATTTATTTGATAGTACACTCACTAGCTTTCGGGTTAGCCCCTTCGTCAGGTGAATGGAGAGTTCTGGCCTCAGACAGAGCATATAAAGCACAGACAGTTTACATATTACTGATTAGAATGCGAATCTTTACACCTAACCTGCTGTTCAAGTCTTAAAGTGGCTGACAATGTGAGTGGAAGGAGCACTGATCACAGGTTAAAGAGATGTGTATTGTCTCCAGACAGTACAGTAAGTGAGGTTTTGCAAACCCAGGCAAGTCACAGGGGTTACAGATAGTGCGACATGAACCCAAGATCCTTGTTGAGACCGTCCTCATGTGTGCGGAACTTGGCTATCAGTCTCTGCTCAGCGACTCTGAATGAACATCGCTCGACAATCACCAGGCAAGACTGTTCCCTTCCTGTTGGCGAACACTTCAGTGGTCACAGGCATTCAGCCTCTGACCTTCGGGTAACCATTCTCCAAGGCGGCCTTCACGACACACGACAGCACAGAGTCGCTGAGCAGAGACTGATAGCCAAGCTCCGCACACATGAGGACAGTGTCAACAAGGATCTTGGGTTCATGTTGCACTATCTGTAGCCCCCGTGACTTGCCTGGGTTTGCAAAACCTCACTTACTGTACTGTCTGGAGACAATACACATCTCTTTAACCTGTGATCAGTGCTCCTTCCACTCACATTGTCAGCCACTTTAAGACTTGAACAGCAGGTTAGGTGTAAAGATTCGCATTCTAATCAGTAATCTGTAAACTGTCTGTGCTTTATATGCTCTGTCTGAGGCCAGAACTCTCCATTCACCTGACGAAGGGGCTAACCCGAAAGCTAGTGAGTTTACTATCAAATAAATCGGTTGGACTTAAACCTGGTGTTGTCAGACTTTTTACTGTAATTTCTTTGGATCAAGATTATGCATCTCTCTGAGCACCATAATGCAGGGAGCTTTTTCCTCCTTTTTACAACACTTGTTCAGTTTAAAGAAAGGTGAACTGACAAAAAAGTTTACAAAATCAAAATGTACGATACAAGATCATAATCCAACAATTCAAATATGTACCGATGTGTGTCCTTGGCTTGCTGCATTACTTCAGTGAAGCCCAACACAAGTTGGAGAAGGAGCATTTCATCTTCTGCTTAGGCTTGTTGCCGTATGATTTCTCCCAGTAAATGCATCAATGTCCTAATTTTATCATTTTCACCCTTGTTTTCAAATCCATGGCATTGCCATTCCTTACTTCTGTAATTTCCTCCGGTCTTACAACCTCTGAGATATCTGCGCTCCTCTAATTCAGGCTTCTTATGCATCCTAATATTAATTGCTCTACTATTGTTGGCCACATTTTCAGTGGCTTAGGTCCCGATATCCTCTTTGCCTCTTTACCTCACTTACTTTCTTTAAGATATTCCTTAAAACCAACCTCTTTGACCAAACTTTTGGTCATCTGACCTAATATGTCCTCTGTGGCTTGGTGTCATATTCTGTTTGAAGTGCCTTAGGGTATTTTATAATGTTAAAGACACTATGTAAATATAAGTTGTTGTTATTGAACCCTACATAAACAATTCAATCTACTGAGAGAATGCCAAATTTCCCCTGTAGTTTTCCGAAGATGAGTCAAACAAGACAACTTGACCTCATTCCAGGGCAGGCATGCAATGTTACCTTTTAAATTCCGAGCAGCACAGAACAAAAAAGCGCCATAGGGCAAGAGACCAAATAGCGAAGACATGATCTAGGAACTTGCTACTAGAATATGGTGACAATGCTTTCCCTGATCTTATAAGTAATCTGTAGTGTCCACTGTTGCCTTCTCACATACATACCATTTTGGACCTCAGCTTTCAACCTCCAGATGCTTTCACACACTGCAGTCAACTCCATTAAAAAATATTTGTGATGTTTCATCGCTGGACAAGATAAAAATTAGTTATCAAAAACAATAGCCAATATCAAATTTCCTGTCCTAATCTAGATCATCCTATTAAAAATATTTTTCACAGAAATGACTCACTGCAAAGCTAATATTACGCATTTCCTCTGTGGCTTATGGGTCAGAGTGTGCAGAACCTTGAGGAATCTGTCAGACAGTACGGTGGCACAAAGGTTAGCTCTGCTGCCCCATAGCGCCAAGGACCCGTGGTCAATTCCTGACTTGGGTCACTGTTTGTGCGGAATATGCACGTTCTCCCCATGTCTGCATGGGTTTCCTCTGGGTGCTTGCTTTCCACCCACAGCCCAGAAGATGTGCTGGTTAGGTGTATTGGTCATGCTAAATTCTCCCTCGGTGTATCCGAACAGGTGCCGGAGCATGGCGAGTAGGGGGTTTTCACAGTAACTTCATTGCAGTGTTAATGTGAGCCTACTTGTGACTCCAATAAATAAACATAAAACTTAATCTATTTTCACCACATGTTTCACTGAGAGCCACTTGGCCAGTCATCCTGATAACTGTGTACTTTCTATGGGTCAGCTGCTAGCATTCTTCACTCTGACACAGAAGGTTGTGTGCTGAAATTGAACTCCAGATACTTGAGGACAAAAAGCTAGGTTGATGTTTCAAGGGATTGCTCTGGATGTTGCTGTTTTGATTAGACGTTAAAACTCAGGTCCCATATACCCTCTCAAATGGACATAAAATATTTCTTGGTATTATTTGATTGCAGCAGTGGAGCTATTCCCCTATCCAATATTTCTTCCTCAATTGATATCCCTAAATTCGATCTTTTAATTGTGGTGTTGATAGGAACCCTCTTGTCTGTATACTGGCTGCTGCATTTCCTACATTGCTACAACAATTATCTAATTGGATACAAAGCACTCTGGGATGTCAGGAGGTCGTGAAAGGTGCTATGCAAATGAAAGTCTTTTTCTTTCTAACACTTAATGGATGTTGTGAACCTGTCATTCCAAATAGCTGCATTCCGAGGAGTCAGTAAAGGTCACTGTTCAGAGACAGTTTCAGTCCCAGGCAGACCTGCAAAGAATTCTCCATTCTAATTCTCTGTGCATCAGTCAGAGCAACCCCACTAGATACTCCACTTGAGTATTCAGTGACATCAAGAACAAAAAAAAATCATACAGTAGCTGGCCAGGGATTCTGAATCTGCACTGTAGATAATCCATGTTTTGTTTTCCCATTGACCTGAGCTGGTGGTGGCGTAGTGGTGTTAAAATAAAACTAATAGTCCTAACCCAATCCTGATCCTAAACTCTGGAGACTGGGGTTCAAATCCCACCTGGTGAAATTTGTTTTCCGTCAAAATGTGGAATTAAAAAAATAAATCGAATGATGACTATTGTTGTAAAAGCCCATTAAGTTCAATAATGCTCTGACCTTACCAGGTCTGGCAACACATGACTCCAGATCCACAGCAATGTGACTGATCTTTAAATGGCCTCGCAAGTAACTCAGTTCAAGAGCAATTATGGATGGGTAACAAATACTGGCACAGCCAATGACACATCCCATGGATACCTTTTCAAAAAATTACTCAAATGGGCTGTTGAACCCAGAACTAAAACAGAAAATGCTGGAAAATCTCAGCAGGTCTGACAGCATCTGTGGAGAGAGAAGACAGCCAGTGTGAAACCAGAGATTGTTTATATCATGAGCTGGACTTTGGAGCTGCAACACTTTACAAGCAGAAGAATGTGGAATGGGGAAGAATTCCAGGGTGTGATAACAAGAGGATGTAATCCAGGCATGCAGCTGATGTCCCTTGGGTGCTAGAGTTGGAAGATAGGAATTTGCAGAAAGCTCTGGTAGGCAGAAGGCCAACGTTAAATAATGGAGATGATGGGTGAACATTCTGAATGCTTGCTCGAGGACATTTATGGATCAGGAAGTGTTTATACTTCTCCACCAAGGCACAGTGCACATTCTGTGGAAGAAGTAGCCGTCACGGTTGAATGTCTCTTTCTCATCCAATGTCCTCTTATTCCTGAAGCGGCAGAGAACAGCTTGATCCCTCACACCACTGGGCTTGTGTGTTGCTGTGGGGAAGCTGTGCAGAACCTTGGCACAAACTGCATATATTTATATTGCCAGCTGCCTACAAACAGGAACATGAAAGCAACTTGATCACTGTAAATAGTTTCACTCCAAGATGCCCTACAGGGAGGTTATTAATGATGCCTTCTTCCAGAACTGTGTAAATTAAACCACTTTCCCCAAGAAGAACAATTTCAGGAACATTTAGAATACCAGGAGGGTTGGGTGGTGAAAGAATGAATTTATTCCATCAATTAGATGTGGCCAGGCTCTGATCAGATGTAATTGTGTTCACATTCACTGTGGGAGGTGCTGCCTATTTACAGAAACGGAGGGCCTGGTTGGTTACCATGGCTTCCAGGATATGCTAGCCTTATCATTCAGAACTGTGAAGCCAGGTCTAGACATTAGAATAATAGGATGTCTAAAAATAGGACATGCAGTCATTAGTGAGGCATTTACACTCGGCCAAAAGATAGTTCCAGTTTAATATTGCATTATTGCTTTTGGCTGTAATTCAGATTATTAAATGCTACACACACGTTTTTGCATATTGTATCAAATTAAGAGAATGAAAGGTAAATATCGGAGAGTTCATTTCTTCAATTAACTCGAGACAAACACCTATTTTTCAGTGAGGCTTGAAAGAGATCACTAATGTAATCTTCCTAGATACAGTTCTCTTGCCTCCTCTTGTTTCTAATTCATATGATTATATATAATGTCTGAATTAGGAACAGCAATAGGCCATTCAGCCCCTTGAACTCATTCTGCCATTCCATAAGATCATGGCTAATCTGATTGTGCCTCAACTCCATTTTCCTGTCTACTCCCTATAACCTTTGACTCCCTTGTCAATCAAGAATCCATCGAACTCATCCCTAAAAATATTCACTCTGCCTCCACTGCTTCCAGGGGAAGAGAATTCCACAGACCAACGAGTCTGAGAGAAGGAATATACACATAAACAATCAAAACAGGAGCAGGAACAGGCCATTCAGGCTCTTGAGTCTGTTCACCATTCAATAAGATCATGGCTGATCTGGATTTTGGCCTCAATTCAACATTCCACCTCACACTAATAACCTTTGATTCCCTTTTTTTAGTCAACAATCTATCCATCTGTGCCTTAAAAATATTCACTGATCCTGTCCCCACTGCCCCCTGGGAAGAGAATTCCAAAGATTCATGACCCTCAAAGAGGGTCATGCACAGTACTCTACATGTGGTCTCACCAATGCCTTGTGCAACCACAGCAAAATGTCCCAGCTTTTATATTCTAATCCCTTGCAATAAACAGAAACATTGCATTTGCCTTCCTAACCACTTGCTGTTCGTGTATATAAACTTTTCCTGATTCTTGTACCAGGACACCCAGATCCCTTTGTACCCAAGAGTCTTCAATCTCTCTCCATTTAAATAGTATGCTGCTTTTCTATTCTTCCTGCCAAGTGGACAAGTTCACATTTTCCCACATTATCCATTCACCATTTTTTTGTCCACTAACTTAACCTACCTATGCTCCTTTGCAGACTCATTATGTCCTCAGCAAAACTTACTCCCTACCTATCTTTGTGTCATGAGAAAATTTAGCAACCATGCATTTGGTCCCTTCATCCAAGTCATGAACATAAATTGTGAGTAGTTGAGGCCCCAGCCCTGATCGCAGTGGCACTCCAGTCATCACATTTTGCCAACCCAAAAAAGACCCATTTATGCATACTCTACTTCCTGTGAGCTAACTAATCCTCTATCCATGCTAATATGTTACCCCCGACACCATGAGCTGTGGACAAGGAAAGCATTTATTCACCATTCCTAGTTGCCCTTGACAAGTAGGTGTATGCTTGCTGTTATACTTTTGAACAACAATTTCACTTGAATCCAACAAAACTTATTTTTATTTTGTGAAAAAAAGCAATTGCACTCTTTTTGAAAAAAGTTAAAACAATCTTTTAATGTGAAAATGAACTATTGTTGTCACTTCCCTTCCACTGGCAGCCATTTTTCTTCCCAGCAAGCAGTGGGTAAGCTCACCTGAATTGTTGTATCATGGACAGATCATAGAAATCATAGAAACCCTACAGTACAGGAAGAGGCCATTCGGCCCATTGAGTCTGCACCGTCCACAATCCCACCCAGGCTCTACCCCCATATCCCTACATATTTACCCACTAATCCATCTAACCTATGCATCTCAGGACACTACGGGCAATTTTTAGCATGGCCAATCAACCTAACCCGCACATCTTTCCAGATGATATCTGGAACAGATAGGTAAAAGAAATGAATACAAAAATCAGCAAATCGCTTTAAAGTAAAAGTTTTTGAATGGAGTGGGGGCAGGAAGACAAAAAGAGAGAGTATTTATACTTAAATTAACCACATCACAACAGTATGTATATTAAAATAATAAAATAGTTTCTGTTTTGTACCTGCAGTATTTGTAGCAAACGGACCTGTGACATCGTAAGCTTATTTTTCATTCTTTTATACTTCATGCTGACCCCAATCAAGAGGTTTGTGGACAACCTGCTCCCAGGTACGAGACACCTGAAACCATCTGCTGGTAGATGCATGATTAAACCTGCCAACTTAGTGGGAAAAGGGTTGAGATCATGCAGGGCACATCAATACTCACTGAAAATCTTGTTCACATGAATAAGGAATGTCTCTAATATTATAAACAGCATTGGTAAAATCAACACGTTATTGCAAGGTAACAGACTTTGAATGTACAACAAGGATTTTATAAATTGTATTGCAGTCCACCCCAGAAATGGTTCTGAATTAGACAGATGGTGACTTAATGCATGACTACATCCCAGAATGTGGTTGCCTCTGACTCTGCAGGCAAGAGCCTCACCTCTGCTTACTGCTTGACAACAGACATGTGACTAAGATCCAATACTTGACAGTATAGGGTTGAGCATATTAAACTCTGAGCAATTTTGGTATTCCTTCCTATTGATGGTTTCCTCATTTGTTATATTTATTTGAGTCAGTTTAGGGTGCAGATAAGGTTCGCGTTCTGAAGGCTGTATGTGCAGTTTGGAGCATGTCGGGTGCTGAGCCTGGGCTCCATAAGGACTTTGCAATCGTTTGAGTCTGTGTGGGAACCCTCGTAGAGCTGCAGCAGTGGTACCATTGTGTGGCTCCATAGCAATGCTTCTGACTTAGTAAAATTAGCCCAATTGTGTACTCTGACAGAGAATAAAATAATCAAAGTCTATGACGTATAAATATTCAATCATTAAACAATGCTGCAACAGTGCTCATCAATTGTAATCATTACGACAGAAAATTAAATAAATAGTTGCATACATCTCTGAAATGTTTCCAAGAACTTCAGGCACTGGGGCAGCACAGTGGTTAGCACTGCTGCGTCACGGCAATAAAGACCTGGGTTCCATTCCTGGCTTGGGTCACTGTGTGGAGTATGCACGTTCTCCCCATGTCTGCATGAGATTCCTCCCACAATCCGAAAGACGTGCTGGCGAGGCGCATAGTCCATGTTAAATTCTCCCTCAGTGTACCCGAATAGGCGCATGAGTGTGGCGACTAGGGGAGTTTCACAATAACTTCATTGCAGTGTTAATGTAATCCTACTTGTGACACTAATATGTAAACTTAAACTAAATCTTTACTTCTATCTGTCTGGGCTGGAACCCCGGGCCAAGGTGAATGATGAAACCATGGGCCTCACTGAGTCCTGATAAAGTATTATTGAGAAGATAGGACGTTATTTTGCTTTCTTGACCATCCAATTTACAAGGTGATGAAGGTTGGTGATGGGAAATAGAATATTTTCCATTGAAGTGTTAAATTTAGTTGCAATTGTACCACCACATTGTCATCATAGGGCTGTTTTGTCTGTTCTTGGACCTTGGCTGCCAGTGTTCCCGCTTCATATTTGATGCTGTATAAACAGTCACCTTTTATAAGGCACCCAAGGCTTAGGTGGTAATGTGAATGGGGTTAAAGTGCATTCAAACAATACAAATCACAAATAATTTCAACAGTGCTTGTAACATTCTATCGGTTCCAAGTCACGGTGATGAGTTGGGAATGCAAAATGCCACTGGAGGTCAGTCAAAATGTCCTAAAGTGAATGGAAACCACAACTTCAGGGATATTGTGCCGTCATGGGGCGGTGGTTGGTGGTTTTCTTCTAAGTGATGATGTAATGTACAGTTCCTATTTATTTAATATGTCATCTGGTAGCACTCCAACACTGACAATTCTCAGAAGCTGAACTCATAGTAAAAATAAACACAGCAGAAAGGTTTCTCGAGGGAAGTGAATATGAGTGAGGAAAGTGGGGGTGGTAACCCATGGGAAAATAATCAGGAGATAGTAGCAACTGATGAAATAATTAAAACAGCCTGCACAAGCTGATGCCGTGGGCTGTGAAATTCTTTATAAAATTACTGCTACTCCCATAAGCATCAAATTTAACTTCTCTGCTTGTTGATATTACTCAAATATATTTTTAAAATAAGATTTTCATTGTAATTTCTTTCTGGTTTATACTTTGTTTTGAGGAATTTTATGCTGATTAGGATAAAAGCTGTTTGTTTTTTTTAATTCATTTATGGGCTATGGGTGCCACTGGCAAGGCCAGCATTCATTGCCACCTCTAACTGCCCTGGAGGAGGTGATGGTGAGCTGTTGCTGCAGCTCATGTGGTGTAGGTACACCCACATTGCTGTTAGGGAGTGAATTTCGAGATTTTGACCCAGCGCAGGGTAGAAATGGCAATGTATTTCCAAGTCAGGATGGTGAGTGACTTTGGAGGAAAATTTGCTGGTGGAAGTATTCCCATGTAATCTGCTGCCCTTATTCTTCCCCCATGGTAGCAATCATGGATTTGGAAAGTGCTGTCTAAGGAGTCTTGGTGAGTTCCTGCAGTGCAGCTTGTAGATGGTACACGTTATTACTGTAGAGGGAGTGCATGTTTGTTGAAAGGTGTGCGAATCAAGAGGACTGTTTTATCCTGTATTGCGTCAATCTTCTTGAATATTGTTAGACCTCATTGGGTAAGGGGAGAGTATTTTCACACGCTCTTGATTTGTGCATTGGAGATTGTGACAGGCCTTGGGGAGTCAGGAGCTGAGTTGCTCAGTGCAGGATTCCTAGCCTCTAACTTGCTCCTGTCCCCAGAGTATTTGTATATAGTCCTGTTCAGTTTCTGATTAATGGTAACACCCAAGATGTTGATGTGGAGGATACAGTGATGGTAATGTCATCGAATGTCGAGGGACGATGGGTAGATTACCTCTTGTTAGTGATGGCCATTGCTTGACACCTGTGTGATGCGAATGCTACTTGCCACTTGTCAGCCCAAGCTTATCCAGGTCTTGTTGTGTTTGGCCATGGACTGCTTCAGTATCTGAGGGGTCGCGAATGGTGCTGAACATTGTGCAGCCAACAATCCCTCTTCTGACCTTATTATGGAAGGAAGCTTGTTCATGAAGCAGCACAAAATGGTTGAGCCTAGGACACCACCCTGAGAAACTCCTGCAGTGATGTCTTGGAATTGTGATGATTGACCTCCACAACCTGATAACAAACTCAAAGATCTTCCTTTGTGCCTGGTATGACTCTGACCCGTGGAGAGATTTCCTCCTGATTTCCATTGACTCCAGCTTTGCCAGGGCTCCTTGTTGCAACTCAATCAAATGTGGCCTTGATATCAAGGGCAGTCAATCTCACCTCACTTCTGGTATTCAGTTCTTTTGTCTACGTTTGAATGAAAGCTATAAGGTCGGGCGATGTGTGGCCCTGGCGGAACCCAAGCTGAGCATCAGTGAGCAGATTATTGCTCAGTGCCACTTGATTATACTGTTGATTAGCCCTTCCATCACTTTACTGGTGATCAAGAGTAGGCTGATTTGGTGGTAATTGGTCGGGTTCGACTCATCTTTTTTGTGTGTAGGACATACCTGGGCAGTTTTCCACATTGCCAGGTAGATACCAATGTTGTAGCTGTACTGGAACAGTGTAGGTAAGAAACTCTGTCAGTGACAGAGAGTCGGTGCGGAGGCAATGAGCCAAATGGTCACTTCTGCGCTGTAGCGATTCTATGATATGAGTATGTGGTGGTAAGGGAAGAGGGTACATGAGATTGCAAGGTCTGGGCACTGCTGTTGCTGTTGACTTTTAGAGAATTTTACAGCACAAAAGCAGCCTATTTGGCCCTTTTGGTCCATCCTGGTGTTTATGTCCAACATGAGCATTCTTCCATGTGTCTCATCTCACCTTATCAGCACCTTATCCTTTCTCCCTCAACTACTTCTATTCACCTCAACCCACTCCATGTGGCAACCAGGTCTACATTCCAACCATTCTCTGGCGAAAAATCGGTTTCTCCCAAATTCCATAATGGATTTATCAGTGAATACTTCATACTTGTGTCCTCTAGTCTTGGTCTCCTCCACAAATGGAAACACCTAACCCAAGATGTTTGAGTGAAATCCTTCATCATTTTAAAGACCTCTATCAAGCACTCAGTTTGCAGCATTAATCTCTCTTGTCCCGTAACACATGGGCTTGCACTGAACCAATAGATGTTGTAAGTACAATATGGTAATGTTCAAAATCAGCTGTCCTTTCCCTACATTGACCAGACAACGCACTTCAGTCCCAACCTCAGGAAACTGCTCCTTGACTGGTCATGGAGACGTGCGGTTCAAATCCTGACAAATACATCGCTGTTTTGCCAGGAGGTATTATGCTTAGATCTGGACTTCTGCAAATTGGGAATAAAAACAGCAAGTTGGCATATTCTCATACTGTAACCCATTCATTAATTCATTCAGTCAACAACTCAGTCGAAGCAAAAAAACGATGAAAACACTTCAATCTTAACTGAAACATGGAAATGTTTAAGTTCCCAAAATATGCTGCTGTGTTGCGTTGGGGATTAGCAATGCCAAATAATTATGGTGCCAAATAAATTGAAATGAGAAAATTGTACAAGTTGAAGGGTTCTGGATTTAATTATACCAGAATCAGGGATATGTGTGGAGACAAGTGAGTGAAATACCACATTCGGGTCTGGGGTGGATTAATCTGCAATGGATCCATGTCCATTATGAAAGAAATAAATCTTGAGTAGCACCAACGTGTCCCTAAATTCCCTCAGCAAATGATTAATATGGCTGGTCAACTGCATACCAGAAGTTAGGGCCAAGTGTAGTCTTCAGTGCTGTGATAACCCCCAATACTCTTCTGGGGAATCCCTAATCGACCTCCCTGTGTGGGACTCATGGAATACGAGTTCCCGTGAAAATAGGCCTAATCAGGTGGAGCTCATATCCCTAGCCTTGATAAGGAGGATCCCTGAGCGGCTGCAGTGTTCTATTGTCCCAGACGGGACTCATGTATACAAACATAGGATTGGGGTTTAACTTTTGCTTTGATGCATAAATGTCGTTCCTTTCCAGTTGGCTTCCTCAGTTATTGCAAGGTCAATTAGATTAAAGGGGTGAGGAGGGCAGGGTGTGGATAAATAGAGGCAAGCAATCAGAGAAGAGGAATTGAACAGAAAGGTGAACATCTGCAGGAAACTGCTCTTCCATTGCCCTTCCTTCCTGCAGAATCCAATACTTACCTCAGTTGGGGTAGGAAGTAAACAACAAGCTTTCCATTACTTTTCAATGGATCCCAGAAAGGAGAAGGGAGTGACTGGGTGAGATTGAACCTATCAACAAGCAACAATGGTCATTCAAGCAGAATAGGGCTTGGGGGTGTGGGAACAGGTGTCATGTAGAGCGAGGTCCTGAAACCCTTTCTTCTCAGTTGGATTCAAACTCCTGTTCAGCTGCATCCAGGGATTGGCCCTTAGTATCTTCAGGACATCGATTTCCAACAAGAAAACTGATTCAAAGTCTGCAAGGGGCAATAATTTATAGTTTATTTATTAGTGCCACAAGTAGGCTTCCATTAACACTGCAATGAAGTTAATGTAAAAATCTCCTAGTCACCAAACTCAGGCACCACTTTGGGCAGTACGGTGGCACAGTGGTTAGCACTGCTCCCTCACAGTGCCACACACCCAGGCTGGGTCACTGTCTGTGCAGTGTCTGCACGTCCTCCCTGTGTCTGCATGAGTTTCCTCTGGGGCTCCGGTTTCCTCCCACAGTCTGAAAGATGTGCTGGTTAGGGGGATTGGCCATGCTAAATTCTCCCTCAGCTTATTTAAAGTTTTTAAAAAAATTTATTAGTCACAAGTAGGCTTCCATTAACACTGCAGTGAAGTTGATGTGAAAATCCCCTAGTCACCACACTCTGGCACCTGTTCGGATACGCTGAGGGAGAATTTAGCATGGCCATTGCACCTAACCAGCCAGTCTTCTGGGCTGTGGGAGGAAACCGGGGCAGCTGGAGGAAGTCCATGCAGACATGAAAAGAACATGTGGACTTTGTACATTCAGCGACCCCAACTGGGAATGGAACACGGGTCCCTGGCACTGTGAGGCAGCGGTGCTAACCACTGTGCCATCCTTTATCTGACTGATGTTTTTGAAATTTTGCAATGCACTGATCGGGTTTCCAACATTAAGACAATGACCACATTTCGAAAGCACTTCATTGGCTGTAAAATGCATTGAGATGTCATGAAAAGCGTAGCAAAAACACAAGATTTCCTTCTTTCCATTCCCACTGCCGCACTTGTGAAATTGCCAGAGCTGGAGATAAAATGGGAGTTGGGTTGGGGTGCTGATGAGCTTTGCCTTTGAAAGACGTCACTGTGATTCCCAGATGAACATTCCCATTCCTGTGTACTCCTGTGACGTACATCTTTTGTGTGTGTGTGTGTGTGTGTGTGTGAGTGAGTTTGGGAGCAGAGTTGGTTTTGCAGCCTTGAAAGTGACTTTGAACTTGTTTTAGATTAAAGGACGGAATTGCATTGACGTACACCCTTTGATGGCCTCGTGACTTGAGTCTGACTTCATGCGTCCACTGCCCCCTGGCTTACCTCATCCCTGTTTTCAATCCATCGAGTTACAGCTGAAAAGTATTTAAATCTGTCCTGACTGCATCAGGGTGATTAGTATGACCCCCCCCAACCCAGGGGACTCGTTCAATACACTTACCATTGAACTTGGAAGTCAGTGTTGTGGCTTTGACGTTTTTTGCACGGATTAGATTTTTAGTTCTCTGAAGCACATGGAATTACTCTTAAAAAAGGGTGACTAGTTTAGGCCAGACAGGGCATCCTATTTCCAGCTAATTTAAACAACAAATTAAAAAAAAAGGATTTCCAGTTGGAACGATGCCCTTCATGTCTAAACAACTGTGTGCCTCGCATAAAGAATTACTTCAACATGCAGTGACTGGTACTTAGGCAAAGACCAGCAAGTCACTGGAAGACAACTGCAAGAATTTTATTGGAAGATATTTTCCACAGCTGCCATAGCCTGTTTTTAAAAAAAACATTTTTGTCAGATGCAGTTAATTTTCCCCTGATCATTTCCCTGCTGGTTTCCTTTCGTTCTGCACTGATGTAAAAGGCCTAGGAAGCTCCATATTGAATCATACCAGCTCCCAAATTATAGTCATTGGAATCATACAATTCCCTGCAGTGCAGAAGAGGCCCTTCGGCCCATCGGGTCTGCACTGACTCTCTGACAAGAGTGTTTTACCCAGACCCTCTTCCCCCACCCAATCCCTGATATTTACCATGGCTAAACCATCTAATCTACACACCTTTGATACACTAAGGGGCAATTTAGCATGGTCAATCCACCTAACCTGCACATGTGGGAGGAAACCGGAGCAACCAGAGGAAACCCACACAGACATGGGTAGAATGTACAAACTCTACACAGCCACCCAAGGCTGCAATTGAACCCGGGTCCCTGGAGCTGTGAGGCAGCTATGCTAATCTCTGTGACAAATGATGTCTGGTCTGATCTGGCTTCCGCTTGTGTGCCAGAATGGAGTGCAGATGCTGCCAGCTGTACTGAAACTTTCTGCTTTTAGGTGGCACAAGACTTTGCCATTTAAAAAAAAGTCCCATTTTAAAATAGACAATGAAGTTATGAGAGTGAGAAACTAGGGTCTGAAACAATTGTGCTGAACTTAAATAAGGGTAATTAGACTGGGATAAGGGCAGAGTTGGCTGGAGTGGGCTGGGGAAGGAGTTTAGCAAAAAAGACAGTTGATCAGTAATGGCAAAGATTTATGAAAATAGTTCAGAACTCACAGGAAAGATATATCCCAGTGAGGAAGAAGGACTCTCTGAAGTGCATAAATCAAGCCTGGTTAACCAAGGAAGTAAAAGATAATATTAACTGAAAGAAAAAAAATACAATGTGGCAAAGAGTAATGGGGAGCCAGAGGAACGGAAAAGTTATAAAAACCAACAAAAGATGACCAAAAAATGAAAAGGAAGATGATAAACTGAGCATAAATTCATGAGTAATATAAAAACAGGCAGTAAGAGCTTTTTAAAATATATATAAAAAGGTAGAAGGAGGCCAAAGTGAACATAGGCTCCACAAAGAATAAAATTACAGAAATAATAGCGGAGAACTATGCTAGATTAATAAATGCTTTGAATCAGTCTTTACAGTGCAAGGCACAAATAACATTCCAAAAATACTAAAATGATCAAGAGGAAGGGGTGGGGGGAGGGTGGAGGAAATAACTACAATGACTATCACTTGAAAAAAGATACTAGGGAAACTAATAGGGCTAAAGACTGATAAGTCCCCTGGACCTGATGGATTGCATCCCAGGATATTGAAGGAAGAGCTTCAGAGGTAATGGATACACTGGTAATTTACCAAGATTCCTTAAATTCTGGAAAAATGCCAGAGGATTGGAAAATTTATTCGAAAGGGGAGACAAAAACAGGCAACTATAGCCTAGTTAGCAGAACATCTCTCTTGTAAAAATGTCAGAGTCCATTATAAAGGATACAATAGTAAAGCATTTAAAATACATAATTATAATCAAAAGCATGGCTACATGAAGGGGAATTCATGCATGAAAATTTCATTAAAATCCTTTGATGAGGTAATGAGCAGGATAGATAAAAGGGAACCAATAGATGTAATCTACTTGGATTTCCAAAATGCATTTGGTAAGTTGCTGTGCAAAAGACTACAAAAGATGGCATCGCTTACAGTGCAGCACTCTCCCACATGCACTCACACATACTCGCTCACTTTCTGGCAAGATACTTTACAAAGACCAACAAAACTTAAGGTCCCAGCATTTTGCATTTTACCAAGATTAGGGAGATTCCTCCTCCTATTTTCTTGCCATTCTTTCTGAGTAGAAAAGCATATACTTTGGAACAAGTATTCAGGAACATGTCCACACTATGTATGCAGGAACAAATCCAGAAATGTGTATGTGTCTACATATTCCTGTACATGTTATGGATATGCTTGCGGGTACATGATTTGGGATCAGTCTTGGTACAGTGTTGTTTGTGTGCTGTTCCTGGGATGGATTTCTAACCCAGGTCACTTCAGCCAGCTACTTTTCTCGCATAAACCGTCATGTCTTTGTGCAATTCCATCCCTGACTGTACTCCTCATACTTTCAGCATCTTGATCTTTTTTCATCTCTGCTGTCTTTTTAAAATCCTCTGCCTCTACTGACCAATAAACCGCATGGTAACTTCTTCACCAATTGCTCCTTCATTTTCTCCTTGTTTTAGATCCTCTGTTATGACCCCTCTGCCTTGATGATTTCAATGAAATTTCTCTGCGCCTTTGCTGTCCTGCTATACCTTATTTAGTCTTAATTTGCTCATTAGTTTTCTCAGGCGCACATCTAGCCATGCCCCTGCCTTTGTCATGTCTCTGTGACTCTGGATTTCTGATCGCTGATGCCTTCTCTGATCACTTCTCACCTTCTCCAACATTTACATCTCTCCGCTTACCTCCATCAACTCCGGCATGGATCAATGGGTAGCAAGCACACTTGCCTCTGAGATGCAAGTTTCTGAGTCCAAGTCCCCCTCCAGAGCTTGAGAAGGAAGACCAAGGCTGACATTTTAGTGCAGCACAGAGGGAGTGCTGTGTTGTTGTAGATACTGTTTTTCACATGAGACATTAAACACCCCCCACCCCCTCCCTTTCTTTTCTGTAGCACTTGGTACATTATTGCTACATCAAGTCTGCTGTCCAATTTCCAATTGGTATTTGCATTATTTACTATTAAACTAATATTCTCACACTTAGCAAACCTGCCACTTTAAACTATTGCTTTTCAACTTACTTTCCCTTGACTTTATGGTTACAATGCATTCATTGGCGTGTCCCCGTACTTAACATAGCCCTACCTGCTCACACTGGGCTGCTGAATTCATTGAGTGATTTTGATCTTTAATAAAGACAGATAGAAAATCGCCTTTCTCCCTTAACATTGCTATTAATCTCTGTCAAAGCTACTTGCCTCTATTCTGCTTCAATCTTACCTGCTCTGTTGCCATGGGAACTGTTCTGTCATTATTATCATTTACTATTTTTACCTCCCATTAAATTTGGCTTTTCTCCAAGTTCTGTCTGGCTCTCGCTGTTTTAAAATGTGCTTCTCTTGGGTAATTGTTATGCTGACAGCTTAGGGCATCAGTGCAAAAGAGAGAAAGAAAACGACTTGCATTTAGGTAGCACCTTTCACAACCTTGGGACGTCACAAATTGCTTTTCTAGTTGATCAAGTGTTTTTTGAAGTGTCGTCAGTTATAATGTTGGAAATATGTGGCTAAATTATACACATAGCAAGATCCAGCAGAGACCAACTTGTGAATGGCCAGATAATGTTTTAGTGATGTAGTGAGGCACATTAAGTGATATCTGGCTTACTTACTGATGGGATTGTACTGTGAACAATGTGCACAGGGGCACGTGCACATTGATGTACCGTGCTTCTGGGGAAATTGAAGCATCCCAGTACATTTATAGGTTGTGTCACAGTCAGTGTTGCTTACATGCATGAATCCAGCAACTATCAACTGTGGCTCAGTGGGAAACACTCTGACCATAGCCCTAGAATGAGATGTGTTCATAATCCCACACCAGGGACCTGAGCAGGTAATCTATGCTGGCATTCGCTGTGAAGTACAATGGCATAATGGTTAGCATTGCTGTCTCTCAGTTCCAGGGATCCGGATTCGATTCCCGGCGTGGATCACTGTTTGTGTGGAGTTTGCACATTCTTGCTTTGTCAGTGTGAGTTTCCTTTGGGTGCTCTGGTTTCTTCCCACAGTCCAAAGATGAGTGTATTAGGTGCATTGGCCATGCTAAATTGCTCCTTAGTGTCCCAGGTTGTATAGGTTAAAGGGATTAGCGAGTTAAATATGTGGGATTAGGGCCTGGAGTGGGGATTGTTGTTGGTGCAGACTTGATGGGCCGAATGGTCTCCTTCTGCACTGTACGGTCTCTATGATTTTCTAAGTACTGAAGGAGGGCTACACTGTCAGAGGTGCTGTTCTGTTGGGATGAGATGTTAAATCAAGATCTAACTGCCTCTGAGGTGGATGTGAAAAATTCCATAGTAATTTTTTGAAGAGCTGAGGAATTTTTCCCGGTGTGCCGGGTAGGACATTCCCTCACCCAACACTTAAAGTACATTTCCACTCAGCATCCTGTTCTCATGTCTATTTGTCCATCCTTGGCCTGCTGCAATGCTCCAGTGAAGCCCACTGCAAAATGAAAGAACAACATCTTATCTACTGAGTTGGCATGTTATAGCCTTCTGGACTCGAACACTGAGGGTGAAATTCTCCAGCTGCGCTGATCTAACAGCCAGAAGTTCCTGCCCAACTGTCAAAGGGGTTTCATATTCTCCATAACCCACCTTCTAAAATTCCAGCGGCGGGTGGGAGGGGAAAATTCCGGCCTGAGTTTTTTTGGAATCCCTACAGTGCAGAAGGAGGCCATTCAGCCCATTGAGCCTGCATTGACAACAATCCCAGGCAGGCCCTATTCCCGTAATCCCACATATATTCCCTGCCAATCCCCCTGGACACTAGTGTTAATTTAGCATAGCCAATCAACCTAACCTGCACATCTTTGGAGTGCAGGAGGAAACCAGAGGAAATCCTCGCAGACACAGGAAGAATGTGCAAACTCCACACAAACAGTGACTCGAGGCCAGAATTGAACCCAGGTCCCTGGCGCAGTGAGGCAGCAGTGTTAACCAATGTGCCACCGTGCCGCCCCTTAGCTGGTCATTTATTTCATTGGTGATTTTGGCGCTTTGCTGTGTGGAGATTGGCTGCTGCATTTTCTACTTTGCAACAGTGACTATAATTCCAAAGTATTGTATTGGTTGTAAAATATTTTGAGGTCTGTGGAAGTTATGTAAGATGCTGCCTGAGATGTGAGTTTTTTTTTCATTATTTCTAGTTTTCCAGGTCACAAACAAACCCGAACATGTAATGTTCCATGAAAGTATAATCACATTTTGAGCCACTTTTGTCACTGCTCATAATATTTTCTGGGAAAGAGCAGAAGAAACCTTCAGCCAGGTGAAAAGCTGGCATCACCTTCAGCCTTTGAGACAATGCAGTCTGTGTGTACAGAGATCTTGTTGTAAGAATTATTCACACAGACAGAAAAACAAATCCTTGCCCCAATTAATAGCTGCTTGTGGTCCTGCCGCACATTGTTACAATCCAAAACACCAATTATTTAGGATGTTGGGAACAGAAGGAGGCCATTCAGCCCCTCGAACCTGTTCCACCACTCAATTAAATCACAGCCGATCTATATCCCAAATCCCATCTCTAATTTTGTTCTGAGGAAGAAGTTCCCCTTTGTTCTAGACTCCCTGCCCTCCGAGGAAATAGTTTCCAACCACCCCATCATATTTTTTAATGCCCCTTGATATTCTATTCTCAATGGAATACAAGCCAAGCCCATGAAACGAGTCTTTGTAATTTCACTGCTTGAGCCCAGGTATCGTTTAATGAATCTTGCATTCTTTCATGCCAAGCTTCCCAGACGTGAGTATGATTTCTGTGAATCAAAATTCTGTGAGCATGTTTTTGTGAGCTACTTGAGTCTGTTGGTCACTGCGTGGGTGGAAAATCAGCTCACTAAGTGCTGGTGTGCAGCACTTACTGTCAGTTTGAAAATGACACTGCAACATGTTAGTCTGACATACCCATCAGGACCATTGACTTAGTATGAAGGGGGTCTAAAAATAGTCCATGATCACTGTGTTATTCCACAACTCTCAGCCAGCTTATGATCTGAACAAGGTAATTTTATTTTCTACTGAACAATTTGCTTTCTAATTGATGCTGGCTCAACTGTGCTGTCTTTGCTGCTTATTAAAATAATTCCTTAATGGGATTGGCTAGAATTAAAGATAAAGGGATAAAAGAACATAAGGGGCAGGGACTGATTAAAAAAAGTCAATCTGCTATCAAAGTTGCTTCATTATTTAGCTGTGTGTCCATTAGTCGTAAGATAGTGACTGGAGTAGATCATTCAGCTGGTAGAACCTGTTTGGTCATTCAACTCCATCATGACTGATCCCTCTGTTAACTCAATCCAAGTGCCTTGGTTCCATAACCTTAAATACCTTCACCTAAGAGAAATCTATCTATGCTTTGAAAGTTTTAGCTGACCTCCAGTCGTACCCACATTTTGGGGGAGGTAGAGTTCTAGATTTCCGTTGATGAGAAGAATTGCTTCATTAAATGACATGATTTTTGACATCAACTCTGGCCAAGATTTGATTATAAAGCTATTTCCCCTTGTTCTGGACTTCCCTCACCGGAGAAAATATTTATTCTCTACCTACCTCGGCACAGTGGTTAGTACTGCTGCTTCACAGCACCGGGGACCTTGGGCAACATTCTGTGCTAGTCTGCATGTTCTCCCCATGTCTGCGTGGGTTTCCTTTGGGTGCTCCGGTTTCTTCCCACAGTCCAAAAGACGGTGCTGGTTAAATGGATTGGCCATGCTAAATTCTCCATCAGTGTAGCTGAACAGGCACCAGAGTGTGGTGACTAGGTGATTTTCACAATAACATCATTACATTGTGAAAGTAAGCCTACTTGTGACACTAACAAAAAAAACTAAAGCTACCATTTCCTTTAATTTGCTCATACACTGCAATAAGATCACATATAATCTTCTGTGTGAAGCAAGTCTGTGCAAACTGCCTTTATTTTTACAACTCCCTCAACGCACTCACAGATGGGTTACATATACTAGCATTGATATTAAGCCCTTATCCCTTTCTGTTCTACTGAATCAGTGATCCACTTCTCTGAGCAAGGCAAAATTGAGTTCGATAAGCACTTTTATTTTTCTCCCAGATTTTCTGCACGGTTGTTCTCCTGGATTTCAAGGCTTCAATACTTTGCTGAGGAATGCTTACATTGGTATTCAGCACTCTCCAGCATTTGGATTGATGTAGTCATTACATCTTGGTTTAAACGATAGCACAATTCAATTTCCCCATATTAATTGTGTTTTGTGCTGCCCGACTGGATGATTCCAAACACTGGTCCTGGAATCATAGAAACCATAGAATCCCTACAGTGCAGAAGGAGGTGATTCGGTCCAGTGATTCTGCACCAGCAACAATCCCACCCCAGCCCCTACCCCCACAACCCCTCACACTTACCCCACTAATCCCTCTAACCTACACATCCCGGGGCACTAAGGGACAATTTAGTATGGCCAATCAACCTACCCCGCGCATCCTTGCACATCTTAGAAATCCACGAAGTTAACCAAAGTTCTCCAATTCTGACCTCCATGGGAGTTCTGTAAGGAGCACGGGAAGGAATCATTCCTGCATGAGGCAGGCAGGATGAGTGCTACTTTGGGCACATCCTGCCCCATATGAGAAAAAAATTCAGGCCTGACCCCAATCAGTGAGACACGTGTGGGTCCCTGACTCAAACAACCAGGTGGAACTGTCACTTGATCTGCTGTTAAAAGATGCCATTGGTTCTACTGAAAATTAGTAACTAGTTGGCATTCATCGATCACCAATTTTCTGACCTTGCAATCAAATTCAGTCCGCTGTGGGTTGGTCCACGATTATCCTCAAAACCAGTACCCCGAAAGGCTGTGTCCTCAGCTCCTTATACACTTCCGACTGTGTGGCCAAACTCCCCACCAACTTGACTTTCAAGTTTGCTGATGATACCACTGTAGTAGGTCGGATCTCAAGGAATGATGAGACTGAGTGCAAGAAAGAGATAGGGAATCTGGTGAATTGGTGTGACAACAGTAATCCTCAATGCCAGTACAATGAAGGAGATAGTCATCAACTTTAGGAAGCATAGTGGAAGGCATGCGCCTATCTACATCAATGGGGATGAAGTAGAAATGGTCGAGAGCTTTAAATTTCGAGGTGTCAAGATCACCAACCTGTTCTGGTTTCTCCGTACCGACACTATAGTTAAGACAGCCCATCAATGACTCTTATTTTCTCAGGAGGCTAAGGAAATTTGGCATGTCTGCTACAACTTTCACCAACTTTTACAGATGCACCATAGAAAGCATCCTTTTTGGTTGTGTCATAGCTTGCTATAGCTCCTGCTCCATCCAAGACCACAAGAAACTAGAGGGTTGTGAATGAAGCCCATTCCATCACACAAACCAGCCACCCATCCATTAATTCGGTCTACACTTCCCGCTGCTTCAGAAAAGCAGCCAGCATAATCAAGGACCCCACATACCCGAGACATATTCTCTTCCACCTTCTTCCATCACAAAAAAGATACAAAAGCCTGAGGACACGCATCAACCATCTCAAGAACAGCATCTTCCCTGCTGCCATCAGACTTTTGAATGAACCTACGTCGTTTTAAGTTGATCATTCTCTACACCGTAGCAATGACTGTAACATTATTCTGTATCCTCTCCTTTCACTCTCTATGAATGGTATGCTTTGAGTGTATAGTGTGCAAGAAACAATACTTTTCATTGTATACTAATACATGTGATTATAAATCAAGATGGAGTCGAGGGGAAAGGAGAAAGTTGCCTTCGATAATAGAGCATTCCTGATTCACAATGTCCACTATGCATTATGTTATAAAATTGGTAAATTTGAGTCTGATCACTTTATATCAAAATGTAAGCAAGGAAAATAGTGCAGAGCCACCAGTGATGTGCTGACTCTTCAAGGGTAAATTGTGAGATTGTCATTGTGTGTCACAGATTATGTCAGTTGCCTCCATGAGGATTCTCTGGTTCTCATCTTTACAGAGTGTGCAACATGTAGTGCCCAGTGCAACTGCTGGTGGTCAAAACTTCTCAATTATGCAACTTTAGCCTCCTGGGATGCTATTTCACTTTGTGTATCTTCTCTCTCCTGTCTGAGGATGACAGCTTTCATTGTGTGTAGTTGTTAGTCTGCTGTCAAGGAAACATGATTAGCAAGTGAATTGATTTATAAAATCCACAATGTCATTATGAGCCTGTCTATCCCAAGTATTGATGCTGTCATAAACACAACCATTTTCCCTATTGCTGTTAATAAACTGTCTCTTCAGCTTCAACCCGGGTATCTTCTATTTCTTCATCAGAAACAAGAAGGCTAACTTTCTCTTGGGGTTTAACATTGTTCTAACTAATTCAAACAGTTCAATAGTTTATGTAGTTTTGATCCCTTTGTTCCAGATGTGGCTGGTGGCGGTTCAGCAGAGTGTAGCTGATGCATCTAGGTGAGATGAGAGTTGGGCTTGATTCCTAATTTGTCCAAGTGTCAGTGGAGGTCCAGTGGAGACAGGATTTGGCTGAGCCATGTAGGATCCCACGTTAAATACACTGCCAACATTCTTATCCAGGCCTTTACAAAGAACAAGGCACGCAGAGTGAAATAGAAACTTAGAACCATAGAATCCCAACAGTGCAGATGGAGGCCATTTGGCCCATTGAGTCTGAGCTGACTCTCCAAAAGAGCATCTTATCCAGGCCCACCCCACCATCCCTGCAACTCCATGCATTTTACCCTGGCTTATTCAACCAAGCTACACATCCCTGGACACTAAGGGGCAATTTAGCATGGCCAATCCACCTAACCCACACATCTTTCGACTGTGGGAGGAAACCCAGAGCACCCAGGGGAAATCCACGCAGACACAAGGAGAACGTGCAAACACCACACAGACAGTCACCCAAGGCTTGAATTGACCCCGAGTTGCTGGCACTGTGAAGCAGCAGTGCTAGCCATTGTGCCACCATGCCGCTCTATAGAAACAGCATCAAAGTGCTCATCCGGGAATCAATGCCAAGAACTCTTGCAACGTCCCTGATTAAAACACCCAAAGGGTGAGTCATACTGCTGGACCAAACAGCCCCACATGTGCCTGTAAAAATGTACAAAAATACAGTAGTGTCAGCCATGCCTTAGTGATGATAATACTCTGAATCAGTAGGTGATGGGCTCATGTCCTACTCCAGGTTATTGAACACACAGTTCGAGCTAACTTTCCAGCACATGAGGAGTTTTGCACCGTTAGAGGTATCATCTTTCAGATGAGATGTTAAATAAAGGTCCTGGGCTAAATTTTAAGGAATGGTTGGGGCTGGAAAATGTGGCAAGACATTCAGAAGTCCATTGACTTTGGCAGGAGTGAAAAATCCCAGTTGTGGAAAATTCCACCTGTTGTCTGTGTGTCTTGGGTGATTCGGGACGGCATGGTGGCACAGTGGTTAGCACTGCTGTCTCACAGCAGCAGGGACCTGGGTTTGATTCCAGGCTTGGGTCACTGTCTGTTTGGAGTTTGCACATTTTCCCCATGTCTGCATGGGTTTCCTCCCACAGTCTGGAGATGCATGGGTTACGTTGATTGGCCATGCTAATTTGCCTTTTAGTGTCAGGGGGATTAGCTAGGGTAAATATAAGAGATCATGGGGATTGGGTCTGGGTGGGATTGTGGTCAGTGCAGACTCAATGGGCTGAACAGCCTCCTTCTGCACTTTAGGATTCTATGGTTCTAAAAGAACTCATGGACCTATTTTGAATAAGAGTGGGGGGAGGGGGGGTTTCTTCAACATCTTGGCCGATACTTAATTCTGAAGCAGCTTCACCAGCACAGTAACTTGGCTCCAAAAGCAAATTGGTTACAAATTGCTTTGAGATGTCCTGAGATTGTGGAAGACCCTTTTTAATACAGGCCTTTTCTCTCTCTTTCCAGTGTTAGTAAGCCACTATAAAGGTTAAGTTCTTTACAACTCAACAACCCTAAAAACACAAGTTTCAAAGAAGGGGAGATACTCATCACTCCCATTTGAAATACAATTTTCTGATTTGTTTTAAAGATTTGATGGAGTAATATTAGAATAGCAGCTGGACTTTCACCCTCAAGATGGGCAATGGTAGTCAGGAAAATTCCACTTGGGAGAAAGTGCTCAGAGAGATGGGATTTCCACCGTGGATAGGAATACCTTGGCGTGGGTGGGCATGAAAGGTTATAGGATATTGGTGAGGGAGTTTGAGGTGGCATGGAAGAGGTATGTGGGGAGAAGGTGTGAAGGATGAGTGCCTCACGGCCCTCTTTTTCTCATTAGCACCAAGCGCCAAGGCAGACCTTTTGAACAACCCACCTCAAAATGAAGTAGCCCCATGCTCAAGGTATATTCCTCACCTATTCCTATGGTACCATGCCAAAGAATGGCACTTCCATGCCCTTTTACCCAGTATACACTGAGTAGGATTAATAACTCTTAAAGTAACAGTACTACATGTGGGGGAAAAAAAGTCATTCATTGATAATTTTCCACATTCTTTAAAAAAAACTCTTTTACTACAGGTCAATAAAGTGTCAGTTGTCCATACCCTTTAAAGTATCAATAGTTGAAACTGCAAGCACTTAGAACTTTTATATCTTTGGTTAATAACATAGTGTAATAGTCAGAGGAGGTCAGAGAACCAGAGCTGTCAGTCAAGCAATGTTTTCCCTGTGGCCCAGATGTTTCAGTCACTCTAATGATTGCTTGGGCTCCTGATGCCAAGAGGCTTGGTTGATTAAAAATAAAACATTGATTTCAGTGTTGAAAGTTTCAACTGACCCCCAGCATCAGGAATTTTCCAGGGCTAATATTATAGTTTTCCACTGCTCTTTGAGAAAATAATGGCTCCTTGACTTTGCTCCTGGATGGCTAGGTTTAAAGTTAATAATGTGTCTCTTTTTTACTATTTAATTTGAATACTAGGCAAAAAAAGGCCAAGTACGTCCTGGATGGCCGCCTAGGATGGAATCTAGAACTGGAAGTAAATACAGCTGAAAGCTGCTTCTATGGGGTTACCACTGGTCAAAAGCCAACAGGGACACATACCAGAACTGTCACACATATTGAACAAGGGTGCTTCAACTCAACAATAGGGAAATCATCATTATCTGAAACCAGAACTCAGAACTTTAGCACATTGAATAGAGAGGCTCAAACTTTACAATGGAATAGGTGTTATGGCCTGAAACTCATTAGGAGGTAGCCAGCCAGAAGACATTATGATTGTGTAATCCCTAGTTTCAGCCAGACTCCCTGCTATTAAAGAGGTATGTACAACTTGGATGAGCTGGCCAAACCTCATTGGGTGTTGAGTTTACCACCCCCCCCCCCCCCCCCCCCCCCCACAACTGCCCTGTCACCCCATTGGCTGAAAACCAGGGAATATTCAAATAAGGAGGGGGGGAATAAAAACAGCCATAATCAAAACAAACTCCAGTGTGAAGACTCCACCAAACCCACTGTGACCTGGGACAACTCAAGAGGGTGTGCGGGATCCATTTTCGTGCTAAGAGGACCCTGAATTCATCTGTTGCTGTGAGCTCAGTGTATTAAATCTAACAGCCCAATCAATTTCACCAGACCGGGTAATATCTGTTTCTCAGCCAACTAGCCTACTTTGGGGAAAGTTAACTTAATCTATCATGTAAGAATTATTTCTTTAATCTGTGAATTTTTTTTAGATAAAGTTAAGATTGAACCACAGTCCTTTGTCTGTCTCATAAAGTAAATACACTTGAGTAAGTGTAATAATCTGGTTGAAATGTCTATATAGAATATTTCACAGACAACAGTAGCACATTGCCCCTCCTGGCTTCCTGGTGGTGGAATAGTGTTGAGGTTAACTTTAAGCCTTGGTCAACCTGTCACCATCAATCACTGGTGCTACACATTAGTTTAAGTTGTTCCATTATACTACTGATCCCACATTATTACCAGACACCTGTGCAACTCAGTACAGCATTAAGCATGCTCATCTATTCATTGGAGGGATCTATAGAGTGGCAAGCTTCCAGAATTTATTTATTTTCTGTCACAGTTGGAAATACATTATTAATCTTCTAATAGATAATTGAAAGAAATGCCTTTGTGGAAGTTGAAATCAATTATTTATTAATTTATTGTGGGAATTTGCATAGCACTAAAAATGTGAGGTGTTGCGAGTTTGTAAATTATGAATGAGCAACATGTTGACTAAATTTCATCACAGGCTCTTGCCGCAGGTACAATGGTAGAAGTTCTTTATGATCACGTCCAGTGTAGTTCTAAAGAACAACAGCCAAAGCAAAAGTTCCTTCGATCCCAGGCATAAATTATTCACCTCGAGAGCAAAACATGTTGTGTATTTGCAGGGCCTCAAGGTTAGCATTGGACGAACGGGGAATGCAGATTTCTCCTTAAATCCACTCTCCAGTCGAACCTGCAAAACTGCATAAAAATTAGTAACTTTTCTCATTCATTCAGGTGGATGAGGGTGTCGCTGGCTGCGCCAGCACTTATTTCCCATCCCTGATTGTCCTTGAACTGAGCGGCTTGCTAGGTCTGTCAGAGGGCAATTGAGAGTCAACCACAAAGCTGTGGATCTGGAGCCATGTGGTTCCAGACTGGCTAAGGATGTCAGATGTCCTTCCCTAAAGGACATTAGTGAACCAGATGGGTTTTTCCAACAATCGACAATGGTTTCATGGTCATCAGTAGATGCTTAATTCCAGATAGTTTTTATTGAATTCAGTTTCCAGTAACTGTCAGGTGGGATTTGAATCCACCTTCTCAAAACATTAGCTTAGTATCTGGATTGATAGTCGAGCAATAATACCACTCAGCTATCGCTGCCTGACCTTCTGCAATTTCCGTTTTTATTTTAAATTGGACCCAATTTGGGTTTCCCCATTCAAGGCCATCTGGATTTTTATCTTTTGTCCCCAATTTACCCTTTAGTGTGTCTCTCCCAAGAGTCTAATTTTAATGAGAATGTGGTTGTGGAGTGATTGCAGAGTGGTGATTTTAATATCGACTCAAGGGACTGTAATGTAATCGGGTGTGGATATTGGTTTATAGAATTGGTCATTTTTAGTGGTTTTGAATTAATCCAGTGCCAATAATTACATATTTGTTCAGCTATTTTATACACAGGATATTGAATTTCACAGTAACCAACCAGTAGTTGCAACAGTTGCAACATAAGTGGTCAGCATTCCTGTGTGAATAACATTCAGCCCCTAAATGCACAAAGCAGCAAGCACAATCATGGGTAACTGCTAACAATACAAAAAAAAAGCTGGTCACAAATGTGGTGTTCAGGTAATTCCTGCTGTATTATATATTTAAAGAATCATAGAATCCCTACAGTGCAGGAGGAGGCCATACAGCCCATCGAGTACTCACCGACTCCCTGTCAGAGCATCTTACCCACTCCCTAGCTCTGCAATCCCACCTATTTACCCTGTTAGTTCCCCTAACATACACATCTTGGGATTCTAAGGAGTAAGTTTGCATGACCAGTCAATGTAACCAGTGAGTCTTTGGACTGTGGGAGGGAATTGGAGAACCCAGGAAACCCACGCATGTAAACTCCATACACACAGTCAACCAAGGCCAAAAGGTTTAAAGTTTATTTTATTAGATTCACAAGTAGACTTGTATTTAACACAGCAATGAAGTTCCCCTAGACCCTACACTCCGGCGCCTGTGAAAATCCCCTAGTCGCCGCACTCTGGTGCCTGTTCGGGTACACTTGGCCAATGTGCCTAACCAGCACATCTTTCAGATTGCATGAGGAAATCAGAGCACCCAGAGGAATCCCACACAGATATGGGGAGAATGTGTGGATTCCGCATAGACCGTGACCCAAACTGGGAATCGAACCTGGGTCCCTGGAGCTGTGAGGTAGCAGTGCTAACCACACTGCCGCTGTGCCACCCATATAGAAGAGAGTAAGTTCTCCTGGAGGAACTTGAGGTTTACTCGATCAGTAAATGCTACAGAATGGATTTCCCAGCTGAAACTCTGTCACCTTCCAGACATTAGGCTTGGAGTATCAATCCTTCACACTGTAACTTTCTTGCTCTGTATCATAACACTACATCAGTCTTGGCTGCCATCCTCTCACCTGATAACATCAAGGTGTAGATCAGCCAATACATCATTAGTAGCCAAGAGTTGACGCCAACCCTGGGGGTTTATATTGGATTTCACTAGGTTTTTCATGCTACAGTGGGAAGGGAGATGGCCAGAGTTGGTCAAATAACAAAATGAAAGGAATGTGAGTTATTTTCTTTTGTTTTGGTATTTTCAAATAATTTTAATCTGGCAGCAGACATTAAAGAACACATTTTAAACTAATTTATCCACCTCGCTGCTTTAAGCAAGTGTGATTCTTTGATCAGAAACCCACAGGGCATTTTACTTGCCTGAAGTTGTCTCCAGCAAGCTCTAACCGGTTCCTGTGCCAAATGCTGACACAGGATTTGTGCCAACAAGTCAAAGAAGAATCTGAAGTGTAGAAAGAATGAAAAATATAGCAGTCAAAGAAACCACAATTTGAACAAATTGGTTCAAATTCCAGGTAGAAGCCAACCATGATGTTTTTATTATATTTTTATGCAGCCAAAAGCTGGCCTGTAATTGCCCCTGAAGAAAATTTTTTTTTCCGTCTCCTGAAATGGTTAAAGAAAAAAAAACACACTTATATAACGCTTTTTGTGACCACCAGCCATTTCCGCCAAATAGGGGAAGCGGTGGTCAAGTTGTATTATCGCAAGACTATTGATCCAGAAACCCAGCAAATGTTCTGGGGACGCTGGTTCGAATCCCACCACGGCAGATGGTAGAATTTGAATTCAATTAAAAAAAAATCTGGAATTAAGAATCTACTGATGACCATGAAACCATTGTCGATTGTCAGAAGAACCCAGCTGGTTCACTAATGTCCGTTAGGGGAGGAAATCTGCCGTCCTTGCCTGATCTGGCCTATATGTGATTCCAGAGTTACAGCAATGTGGTTGACTCTCAACTGTCCTCTGAACAAGGGCAACGAGGGATGGGCAATAAATGCTGGCCAGCCAGTGACACCCATGACCCAGGAATGAATAAAAAAAAGGTACTTTTGAAATGTGCTTGTGTAGCCATAGAGTCCTTACAGTGCAGAAGGGGCCATTCGGCCCATCACGTCTGCACCAACCACAATCTCACCCAAACTTATCCCTGTAACCCCATGCATTTACCCTGGTTAGTCCCCCTTAGCATGGTCAATCTAACAAAGCAGTACATCTTTGGACTGTTGCAATGTTAGAAATGTTAGAGATGCACTATTACAATGTCAGAAATGCAGCAGCAAACTCCTACAAAAGCAACATGGTAGCAGTCAGATTCTTTTCGTGATATTGACTGAGGTTAAAAATACTCCCCCTGCTTTTCTTCGCAATCAAACTACGTGGTCTTTTCCATCCATACACAACAGACACATGGAAGTCTCAGTTTACTGTCTCATTTGAACGATTAATGCTCCCTCAGTACTGCACTGGACTGTCAGTCTTGAATGCTGTGCTCATAGAGCAGATCGCAAACTCAGAACTTTGTTACTCAGAGACACCAGCTAACCACAGTTGGTTGGTTATTTAATGCTGAAATACAATGCCTTCCAATGTCACCAATATGCAAGCTTAATTGGCGAGTATTGACAGGTGACCCATCTACAGAGGGTCTTGCACCCAGGTCCGGTCCTGCCCCTTATGGGGCGGAATGCTGGCACAATGGTTAGTGCTGCTGCCTCAGTGCCAGGGACCCCGGTTTGATTTCATTGTCTATGTGGAATCTGCACATTCTCCTTGTGTCTGTGTGGGTTTTCTCTGCGTGCTCTGGTTTCCTCCCACAGTACGAAGGACTTGAGACAAATAAATAAATTTTAGAAACCTTAAGCTTATCGTGTATCAAGGCAGGTCGAGGCTATTCAATTGGTAAGGATGAGTCAGGGGAAAACTGATTGTTTTTCTCTCTCTTTAAACCCAGTAGCACACTGAAGCAAATTGCATTGCCCAAGTGAGACACAGTAACTCAGCACATATTTGGACTGCCATGAGGACTTGTCATGGGACATGGCATGTGATGAGTGTAACACACTTGGGAGGAAAGGGAGATGTCCACCTTTAGCTTTTCCTTGTGTCATTGCTGGTCCGTTGTGGAATAAGAAGAAAGCATTTGCATTTGAATAGTGCCTTCCCAAAATGCTCTTCATAGTCAAGGGAGGGTGTAGTCATTGTGGACATTTAGAAGCCTAACAGCCAACTTCCATGCTACAAACCCTCCAAAAAGCATTACGACCGTGAACAGAACATTTGTTTTTAGTGATATTCGGGAGGGATTAATATCGCAGAGCACTCCTAACATTCTTCAAGTAGCATCATGGGATCTTTTACACGCCCACTGGAAATGGCAGATGGGATCTTGGTTTAAAGATGGCACCTGACAGTGCAGCACTTCTAGATTCTGAACTCAAATCTCTGGAGATGGAGTTGAACCCACAAGTTTTTGACTCTGGGAACGTGGTGTTGTCACTGAGTTCAGGCTGACACAATGTGGAAATCAACTTGTCTGGTGCTTCCAATGTCCATTGACTTTCCTCTTCTGTTTGGCTCATTATCGCAGTAAATGGTTTAAGTTTTAAGTTTGTTTATTAGTGTCACAAGTAGGCTTACATTAACATTGCAATGAAGTTACTGTGAAAAACCCTTGGTCGCCACACTCCAGTGCCTGTTTGGGTACACTGAGGGAGAATGTAGCACGGCCAATGCACCTAACCAGCACGTCTTTCGAACTGGAGCACCTGGAGGAAACCCACGCAGACATGGGGAGAACATGCAGACTTGGCACGGACGGTGTGACCTGAACTGGAATCGAACCTGGGTCCCTGGTGCTGTGAGGTAGCAGTGCTAACCACTTGGGCCACCTCACGGCCCCAGCACACCGCAGAATTGAATTAATGGGATTTTTCACCTCCACTCATTTTCACCAATTAAAGTGACTATATGTTCAAGCGACAACGTCTAACATCTAACATAGGCTGTCTCAGCATTGAAGCTTGGTGACAGGACACACAGGCTTGGAGTGGTGTGTTATTTTTCTCCCCGTTATTTATCTCTCTCCAATATCACAAAAACATATAATGCCATGATTAACGCACATCTGGTTTGTGGGACCTTGCTGTACACTGTTTTGCTGCCACATTTCCTTCAACAATGACTACACTTCAAAGGCATTTCAATGGCTGTAATTCACTTTGTGATGTCCTGGGGTCATAATAGGTATGCTTGTTTGTGCAAATCTTTTCTCTAACACATCTGACTGCAAATAGAAAGCATGTTGATCAATTGGAAAAATAATGCAAGAACTAATTGATTTTATTTAGAAGATTATATTCCTTAATTAATTCCCAGACAGTATGGACAGTGTAAGAGATTTACACTGATGATGAATGGTGTTTCATGAGCACCTCCTGACACAGATAAATCAAAGCGGATGAGCAATGGAATTCTCTGTGGTGCTCACTCACTCTCACTAACTGGAGATACCAGAAGTTGGAAGAGGTTTCTTCTGTTCCTGGTTTGATTCCAATTTAACCTCCTTTGAAAAAGGAATCAGGAATGAAAATGTTGTTCAATGTCTTTGGTTAAATGATCATTTTACTGCATTTGTTTTCAGTTTAATTTTTCTAAAGGTGTATTGCTTCATTGGTTGATTTGCTAAGTGGGTGAGGATTAATTTGCACCGTTGTTGCATCATTGAAGCGAAGCAGCTTCTGTTCACACCACCTGAATGTGAATCATGATGTGGAGATGCTGGCGTTGGACTGGGGCAAACACAGAAGTCTCACAACACCAGGTTAAAGTCCAACAGGTTTATTTGGTGGCAAATGCTATGAGCTTTCGGGGGTCTGCCCCTTCGTCAGGTGAGTGGGGAGTTCTGATCACAAATAGGGCATATAAAGACACACTCTCAGTTTACAGAATACTGATTAGAATGCGAGTCTTTATAGCTAATCAAGTCTTAAAGGTGCAGACAATGTGTGTGGAGATAGTATTGAGCATAGGTTAAAGAGATGTGTGTTGTCTCCAGACAGGACAGTAAGTGAGATTTTGCAAGCCCAGGCAAGTCATGGGAAGTACAAGTAGTGTGAAATGAAGGCAAGACCCCGATTGAGGCCGTCCTCACGTGTGCAGAACTTGGCTATCAGTCTCCGCTCAGCGACTCTGCGCTGTGTTGTGTCGTGAAGGCCGTCTTGGAGAACGCTTACTTGAAGATCAGAGGCTGAATGCCCGTGATCGCTGAAGTGTTTGCCAACAGGAAGAGAACAGTCTTGCCTGTGATTGTCAAGCGGTGTTCATTCATCTGTTGTCGTAGCGTCTGCATGGTCTCCCCAATGCACCATACCTCAGGACGTCATTTCCTGCAGTGTATCAGGTAGACAATGTTGCCCATCTTGCAAGAGTATGTACTGTGTACTTGGTGGATGGTGTTCTCACGTGAGATAATGGCATCCGTGTCGATGATCCAGCATGTCTTGCAGAGATTGCTATGGCAGGATTGTGTAGTGTCATGGTCACTGTTCTCCTGAAGGATGGGTTTGCAATGAGGGGAGGCAGTGGTGTAGTGGTATTGTCGCTAGACTGGTAATCCAGAAACCTAGGGTAATGCTCTGAGGATCTGGGTTTGAATCCCACCATGGCAGATGGTGAAATTTGAATTTTATAAAAATCCCAAATTAGAAGTCTAATGGTCACCATGAAACCATTGTTGATTGTCGTAAAAACCCATCAGGTTCACTGATGTCCTTGAGGGAAGGAAATCTGCCGTCCTTACCTGGTGACTCACAGCAATGTGATTGATTCATAAAATGCCCTGAACAATGGGCAATAAATGCTGGCCCCGCCAGCGATGGCCCATTAACAAATTAAAAGAAAGGCTCAAAAATTCAACTCTTTGATTCTGTGAGCTTCAAATCATCTTTTAGCCAAGAGTCAAGGCTTTTACTCGCAATTCAGACAGTGCAAGTTTGCAAAACTAAAATCACTTCATATGGGCACGAAACATTGAACCAATGATTCATTTGAACAAATAAAAGTAAAGTTAAAGTTTATTTGTTGGTGTCACAAGTAGGCTTACATTCACACTTCAGTGAAGTTACTGTGAAAATCCCCTGGTTGCCACACTCTGGCGCCTGTTCGGGTACACTGATAGAGAATTTAATATGGCCAATGCATCTAACTAGCATGTCTTTGGACTGTGGGAAGAAACCGGAGCACCTAGAAGAAACCCAAGCAGACATGGAGAACGTGCAAACTCCACACAGACAATGACCCAAGCTGGGAGTTGAACCTGGGTCCCTGGAGCTGTGACGCAGCAGTGCTAATCACTGATGCCAAGATAACGTACTTGGTGATGAAGAGAGTGCTCCAACGGAGTGTATCCATACCTGATGGGGTGTAAGTTTCCCAATAGGAACCAAGAGGAAAGACAGTGTGTTGGGGTCTGCCATCCTGTGGCTCTAAAGAGGCATTCAGCTCTTTAGCATCTTATCTGCAGCCCCAACCTTTTCTAATTGGATCATATTTATCATGAAAAATGATAAAGAAAACTTAAGTCAAGAAAACTAAGAGATGTGTTTTTACTGTGAGGGTAAAAGGCTGATCATCCTGCTGCAGTTTACAATTCAAGTGATTATTTTAATAAAAACATTGTGATCTAAGAAATCCTGTTTGAGTGGTATAACTACACCGGGTAGGTGTACCTTTGATAGCAGGCTTTCTGGTTACCACCATTATCATTGTATCGGGAATAGCTGAGCCGATAAGTTATTCTGAATGTGCTGTCAGAAGCTATATTTTGATCAAGCGGAAATGTACCATTCCTCCATTAAATTAATCTGGTTCAATACGTGTATTTTATTTCTTATATATGCAAATTATGCATTCTACTGGAGACACTTGGAAATTTGCCAAGTTTAGAAATGCCACATTTTCACTTTGCGATTCCCAATAGTTTCGATATTAGACAATATTTTTAAAGAGCCTTTTCGGTAAACAAGGGAAACGATTTAATGGTTTAATGGAGCCAGTCCCAGAGGGCATGCTGGCAAGAGGGGAGGTGGGGTGCAGGAGAATCACTTAGGAATACATGCATTCAGATTCCCAAGGCTGGGAAAATTTTTCCAAATTAAGTAGGTGTTGGGAAGGGCATAATGCAGGCGTCTTCCCCAGTAGTGAGAAAGCATTTAAGCTTGTTATTTAACCACTTAAAGCCAGTTATCCCTGAGAAATCAGTGGTGGCTCAGGGATTCTCCTGAACTTGGGAGGCGGGGTGGGGTGGGGGGCAGGTGGGGTGGTGGTTAAGGGGTGGGCGTGCACTTCGGGAAGGGAGGGGCCACTGACAGCTTTCACTTTGCCCTTTCCTCCAATCCCCCACCTCCACTTCACCACCACCTTTCGAGTTTGTTCCATCATTTAATCAGATCATGGCTGATCTCTCCCTCGCCTCAAATCCACCTCCCCACCTGTTCCCCATATCCCTATGTTCCTTTCAGATTAATTCTTGATGTGGGGTTGAAACTGGCATTTATTGCTCATCATTTGAGAATCCCTTTCTGTGACCCTCTTCCTTTCCTCACTCAAGTGTGTCCTGAAATCCAATGTTATTCCTAAGGCTGGGCCCACAGAACATTTCCAGCAGCAGCCACTACTCCTAGCTCATAGAATCAGAGAATCCTTATAGTGCATCAGGTGGCCATTCGGCCCATCGAGTCTGCACTAACTGTCTGTCAGAGCATCTTAACCAGGCCCTTTCCCTATAACCTGACATATTTCAGGTTCCCCTGACCCACACAGTTTGGGACACTAATGGGCAATTTAGCATGGCCTCTCACAGTCCCTGCACATCTTTGGACTGTGGGAGGAAACCGGGGCACCTGGATGAAATCCACGCAGGCATGGGGAGAATGTGCAAACTCCACACGGTCACCTCAGGCCGGAATTGAATCTGGGTCTCCAGCGCTGTGAGTTGCTCATCGCTGTGCCGCCTCGCTCGATAGGTAATGGAGAACTACAGGTCAATCCGGGAGGTGGGATGTTGTCACTTCAGGAGCTTTAATTATGTGGGAGGCCTGATGGCACTAACAGTCCAGTTAGGTGCCTGATGGACACTTATTTGCGTTGGGTTTCTCCCTCAGATGTGACACCCGCTTCCCACCAGTTCTCCAACCATTGACAGAAAAGAATCCAGCCCACAGTTTCTCACGCAGGAGTTAACCAAAGTAATTTTGTACAGAATAATGCTCCAATCTATGTTTTGAAAACCATTTTGTTTTTAAATTAAAAGATACTAACATTTCTCATCTCAATGAAAATTGGCCATTTTAGGTTCTTCTTGTTTGAGAATTTCACTGACATCGTTGAGGAGGTGCTACTGACCCCAATGGAAAATGCAAACGTGGCTCAGCAAACAAAGGCCACCTCACTATGGGAAACACGCACACAAAGAAGTATTCAAAGTACTTCAATATGGAAACTTAAAAGAAAAATTTCAGCCAAATTTTAGAATTGATAGTTTCCAAAACGTAAGTTCACCAAAGAATTATTTGAATAATACGTGCATCGAATGTTCCTTCATGCTTATTGGTCAATAATCCTGGACTTCCCCACCCAACAGCATTCTGGGAGTACCTTAACAAGAGGATTCTCAAATGATGGGCAATAAATGCCAGTGTCAACCCAACACCAAGAATTAATCTGCAAAGGAACATAGGGCTTTGGGAATGTGGATTTGAGGCGAAGGAGAGATTAGCCATGATCTGATTGAGCAATGGAACAAACTTGAAGGGCAGAATTTACCCAGTTCTTCTGCTAATTCCTATGTTCCTATGAGTCTTAGTTTTGGAAACAGGACAGATATTATTAGAGTGGCCTTTATGAATCAGGACACAGTTTGATGGGGTAGGTGCAGAGAATATCATTCCACATGCAGTGGAGACCAAAAGTAGCAATCCAAAAGAAATTTCTTTACCCAGGAAACGGTCAGAAAGTGGAACTCGCTACCCGAATAGTTGAGGCAAACAGCAAAGGTATATTCAAGGGGAAATGAGATAAGTACATCAGGGAGAAAGGAATAGAAGACTTGGATGGAGAGATAAGAGGAGAGTTGCATGGTGCACAAATACAACATAGACCAACTGGGCCGAATGGCATGTTTCTGCGCAGTGCTGTGCATTCTATGGAATTAATCAATTACCAGCATTATAGGACATTAGTGAGCAATATCGGAAGGTGACTTGCAAATTTCAAGGTTTGACTGTTTTGTCTTGAAGCTTTCAAGAGCATTTGCCATGGAATGGCAGCGGCTGTGACACACTAACAATGCTCTGGAGTAACAGAGCTGATTACAAGAACGACCCTCAAGCTGAAAATGTATTCTGTAGCTTCCACTGAATTAAGCAGCAAGACGCAGATAATAATGCAGCATTCAACAAGAAACGTTTAATAATTCATATTTACTTTCAAAATCAGTACGGTCCACCTGCTTCATTTTTCAAACAAATACTTCAGTCTAAGTAGGATTTTAATCAGAGTCTTTCAGTCATGAGTGTCTTTTGCGATTTCTTTTAAAATATAAAGCAAATCCTTCATGTAATGCACAACTGCAAGATTCAATGCAAAACTTTAATTCTCTTCTTTCACATTGAGAAACTGTTATGAGTGTTTAAGTTCCAGCGCAGGGTGCCACAAGCAGGGGGATAAGGTAAATCAGCAGTGATGGTTGGTTGACAAGATACTTGGGTTTAAAAAGTCTGCGGATTTTTGGAGCAATGGGAAAATTAAAAAGTACCAGAACTTTTGAGACTTGCAGATAGATGGAGTGCAGTTGGGATTCTTTTGGGCAGAGTAACAGAGTGTAGGGCAGTACAGTTGGAACTTAAAAGAAATAAAAGAGCAAGGGTCACACTGGCCATGGAAACATCGACAAAATGAAGAAAGATTATGATGGAAGGAATGAGGATAAAGTGTGAAAGATTTATCTGTCTCCTGCTTCATATGAGAGGTTTGCCAGGGTCTTCAGAGCAATATTCTAATCTTGTACAGTCTTAGAATTTGCATACATTAGGGTACTAGAGCAGAAACTCAAAATTGTGTTATGATGCCTGACTGGATCCCAACAGTTTTTCTATTTTAACAATGGTGTTTCACTCCAGTGTGAATCTATTGACACACTAAGAAGCTTTCATCAAAAGAACTTTATTTAACAATACAGTTTAACTATAACAAATCAATTATCTTAACTTTTACCAATTGAGATACTTAAACATAACAAGGTACAATTCTTAACTGCTAATCTATCTCTGTTGGTTCTAATTTAAGTAATATTCCTCTTATTGACATAAACTCCTCTTCACATCCAGTTTGCAAGCGCCACAGGCTTACATATTTTTATTGTTAACAGTCCTAGAGTCTTTGAACCCCTCTGGAGGGAGATACATAGACACCTGTATTTTGATAGTCAAACAGCAGCCTCCAGAGAAAAAGAGGCAGAGTCACCTCTTGCTTCTTTCAGGACCAGACTGAAACTAACTGTTTTACCCCATAAGCTTAGCTCCTCCTATTAACACATGACTCTGTCTCTTATCAATCAACTTAATCAAACCCTTCTCTGAAATTCTGGGGGAAAACCTGAATAAACAAAAATGCATTAACTCGGATTAAAACAGATGCTCAATTATCCGAAACAAATTATTCTCCTGCGTTCTCAGCATGGCACTGCCTAGTTTTCAGACAAATTGGCACCATATAAACCAGAGCTGAATTTTAAACACATTCCTCATGAGAAACATGATATGAATACATTTCTTAAAGACACAATATCATCACATGAAGTACAACAAGTTGCTGAGGAGAGTGGATGTGTTTGCAATGATTTGTTTATGAGGTGGGAGAAAGAAGCAATCTTTAAAAGAAATAGCAAATTACACATGTTATTTGATACTCAGTCATGGGCAATTTGAGTTATAGCCAATTGTTTGAACTTTCCAGCATTTACTCATAAGCTACAAAGCTTCCAGGAATGTTTTTTTTTGGTCTAGATTTTTATCTAGACCTGATCCAAACATGGCATAGAGATCTTACAAATAGGGTTTGACCAGGAGAGATTTCTCAACTAAACAAGGTACCTTAAATAAAAAATCAGTAGGTGTCTTAATTTGTTAGTCAACACCTAAATAAATGATTTTGATTTGATTTATTATTGTCACATGTATTGGTATACAGTGTAAAGTGTTGTTTATTGTGCACCAGATAGACAAAGCATATCGTTCATAGAGAAAGAAAGGAGAGAGTGCAGAATGTAATGTTACAGTCATAGTTAGGGTAGAGAAAAAGATCAAGAAAGAAAACGAATGCTTTGGAATAATAAAAATGATTCAGTGGTTGCGTTTGTAATTTATGAGTAAAGTCTATAGCCAATCTCGGTTAATTATCATCAGTTGTGTTATGGGGGGGAACTAGTCACTCAGTAAGTGGTTAGATTGATAATTGATCCCTTTAACAAATGGATTGAATGTCATCGGCAATTTGTCAAACAATAAACCTCATAGATGAAAAATGTCAGTTCTTTATCACGTTGATCATTGCAGCCAATACTTCACTTTGTTTTGCAGGATCAGTGCTGTGAGATCTGTGTAGAACCTGCATGGATAAAATTTGCCTGTTCAAAGATAGTCTGACTGACTGAGTTACCTGACACCTGGAAGCAGGGGTGGGGATGGGTTTCTTCCTGGTGCTCCGGTTTCCTCCCACAGTTCAAAAGATATGCTGGTTATGTGCACTGGCCATGCTAAATTCTCCCGAACAGTTGCCAGAGTGTGGCAACTAGGGGATTTTCACAGTAACTTCATTGCAGTGTTAATGTAAGCCTTCTTGTGACACTAATAAATAAACTTTAAACTCTAGATGTTTTACTGCAATTGTAATAATCCCTCCCATAGGCCAAAGCTGTGCAGGTTAGGTGGATTGGCCATGGTAAATGTATATGTTTATGGGGATAAGGCCTGGGTAAGGCACTTTGTCAGACAGTTGGTGCAGACTCGCTGGGCCAAATGATCTCATTCTGCACTGCAGGAATTCAATGACTCAATGAAGAAATACTTACCCTGATGTTTACTGGACTGAACTGTCTGTCTAATGAATAATTAATTAACATGCAGCAACTTCATCAAAATCGCAGACAATTAGGGTGAGATGGCATTTCTGTAAACCTCGGAGCAGTGCGTTTCCACTAATAACCTGGCATTCACAGTTCATGGGTGACTCAAATTTTTGGTTGATTTGCATGTTAATAACTGTATATTTTTTTTTGCAAAATCTGGTCAAAAATCTTTAGTCCAGGGGTTACACAATGACCAATGACCGGAGCCCTTGCCTGACCCCAGACCTCAAAGACAGGATGCAATGCGCCCTTTCAAATTTAAAATGCCCAGTTTTCAAATTGAGATTACGAAAACATGGCAGCCTGTTCTCTCGTTCACTTGGAAGCTATTCTCCACTCCCTTGGGTGAATTGGGTGCTCGGAAACTCCTCCTCCAGCTCCGGTTCTCCAAATTAACTAGGATATCTGACATACTATGTAGCTGGTTTTCCGAGGACTGCCGGCAGGCCTCAACTGAGGAAGATGCAATCTCGTCTTTCAGGATTCTTTCCTCCACTTCACTGATGATCTGTGATAAAGGAGCTGAGCCCATTGTCTATAACTTTAATCATAATGCTAGTCATCATCTCAGCATCACAAGAATGAAAGCCCACACAACAGCCAAATTGTCATATTGAGGCTCCACTCTAGACACCTCCAAATGCTCCAATCACAAGACCATAAGTCATAGGAGCAGGATTAGGCCACTCGGCCCATCGTGTCTGCTCTGCTATTCAATCATGACTGATATTTTTCTCATTCCCCATTCTCCTGCCTTTTCCCCACAACCCCTGATCTCCTTATTAATCAAGAAGCTATCTATCTCTGTCTTAAAAACATTCAATGACCTGGCCTCCACACTCTTCTGCGGCAAAGAATTCCACAGATCCACTACTCTCTGTTTGAAGAAATTCCTCCTCATCTCTGTTTTAAAAGATTGTCCCTTTAGTCTGAGGTAGTGCCCTCTGGTTTAGATTTTTCCTATCATTGGAAACATCCTCCTCGCATCCACTCTATCCAAGCCTCGCAGTATCCTTCAAGTTTTAATAAGATCCCCCTCATCATCCTTCTAAACTCCAATGAGTACAAGCCCAGAGTCCTCAACAGTTCCTCGTACGACAAGCTCTTCATTCCAGGGATCATTCTTGTGAACCTCCTCTGGACTCTTTCCAAGGCCAGTACATCCATCCTTAGATATGGGCCCAAAACTGCTCATAGTACTCCAAATGAAGTCTGACAAGGTCCTACAGCCTCAGAAGTACATACCTGGTCTTGTATTCCAGCCCTTTCAACATGAATGCTAACACTGCATTGGCCTTCCTAACTGTTGACTGAACCTGCATATTAACCTTAAGAGAATCTTGAACAAGGATTCCCAAGTCCCTTTGTGCTTCTGATTTTTGAATTTCCTCATTTAAAAAATAGTCTATTCCTACATTCCTCCTTCCAAAGTGCATAACCTCACAATTTTCTGCATTGTATTCCATCTGTCACTTCTTTGCCCACTCTCTTAACCTGTCCACGTCCTCCTGCAGCCCCCCTGCTCCCAGGGTTTTCTTGATTAAACTAGGCTTCCCATCACCCAATGTTAACCAGAATCTTCCAGGAACATAAACACAGAGTGCACACTCCAGGATTAGGTATATATGGATTGTGCATTTTAGGGATGGCACTGTGGCACAGTGGTTAGCACTGCTGCCTTACAGCGCCAGGGACTTGGATTTGACTTCAGCCTTGGGTCAGTGTGTGGAGTTTATACGTTCTCCCCATGGGTTTCCTCTGGGTGCTCCAGTTTTCTCCCACAGTCCAAAGATGTGCGGGTTAGGTTTATTGGCTATGCTAAATTAACCCTAGTGTCAGGGGGATTAACAAGGTGAATATGTTGGGTTGGAGTGGGGCCTGGATGGGATTGTGGTTGGTGCGGACTTGATGGGCCAAATGGCCTCCTTCAGCATTGTAGGCATTCTATGATTCTATGCATCAGGATAAATAAAAGGATGAAAATGTGAGTAGCATGAGAGTTCTGAGAAACATAACTATTTCTACGCTTACATCACATCCACTGATTTTTTTGCTCTGCTCTTTTCAATGTTGAAGTGTATTGGTCCCTAACGTGACTTCCAGATAACCATGGAAGCTCCGCATTTAGTCATCCATGGACGACTGAACTGCAATACTTCATTCCCTCTTGCTCCTTTCCAAGGCTGCAGCTAAACATTTTGAGTTGGATGATTTTACATTCTGTTGTACACTTTTAACACAGAGCTGAGAGTTACCACCCTTAACCACAGTTTCTGAAATTGGAACACTTCCCATGCAAAAACGAGTTGAGCCTTTATAACTCGATCATCTACTGTCACTCGTTTTTTATTTGCCTCCAGCACATGAACCATTACGTCTTTCCTGATTTTCTTTTCCAAGGGAACTCTCCTGGGAGCAGCAGCCACTGTGGCATGCATTTAGCTCAATGCTCAAACATTTTCCCTTGCTGATCAAGCCAACTGTGTTCGTAGCACTCTGCTACCTAAGGCACTTTCCCAGACAGGATATGTGGAGGAGAAACAGCCACAAAAAAAATCTCTTCCTGTTTGTAGAGAGCTTCTCAGCACAAGCAATGTCTTAACAAAATTAACCTTTGGACTGTTTGCATGTGAGTAAATGGCTAGCAATGGGATGCCAGAAGGATTTCCAGATCCCTGGGGTTGCTTGGAATCTCTTGTTAATATGTGCCTTGCTTCCACAGTGCTGTGAGGGGAAAACTTCACACATGATGAGCTATTCTTTTATAAAAATATAGTATAAGTAAAACAGTGAGGGGAAAAAGAAAATAATTTTATTTTGCTTTTTCGCATGCATCTCGCAATCCTTCTCAGATGATAATGAATTAATTACGATACAGTTGTGGCAAAGCAGCAGCTACTTGACAGGCAGCGGGGACCTATAATGAAAAGACTGGCAATTTAGAAACATTGGAACTTCGGAATAAGGGTAGGACATTTATCCCCCGAGCCTGTTTCACTACTCAATGTGGTCATGGCTGATGCTGCAGTGTAGGATTGAAGGAGTGCAGCATTGTCAAAGCTGCTGCCTTTCAGATGAGAAGTTAAACTAAGGGCCTGTCTTAGGTGGATGTAAATAGTTCAGTGGCACTATTCATGCCATGATTTGAAGAAGAGGGAGTTCTCCCTGTGCTCTGGTTAACAAACATCCCTCAATCCATGCCTAAAACTGGCGATCTGTTCTTTTATTTCTTTGCTATTTATGGGAGCCTGCTGTGTGTAAACTGGCTGCTGCATTTCCTGCATTATTACAACATTGACTATATTTCATAAGTATTTCATTGGTTGTAAAACACTTGGAGGTAGCCTGAGTATTGTAGTAATGTAAGTCCTTTCTTCTTAAGCCAAATAAGTAGGTATCTAATGTGCCTATGGTGACACACTCTGGTGGTTTGGCAACTTGTGTAGAAAACAATCATCTAGTTCAAGGAGTGCATACTTCACTGGAGAGTTGGAAAAGATGTTTTGGAACCACGTTTAAACCATTCTTATTCTTGACTATTCCTTCATTAGCAAGGATGATTTGCTGTCTTGATTCTGAAGATGACTGATAAGGTCCGATCAGGATCTGGAAACTGTATGCACTTCAGGCATTTGTTGTCATGTGGGGTGTCTGCTCATTTGCTGTCGGTTCGGGTTGTCGCATGGATTTTTCATTTTCCATCTTCCTATTTTCATCGTTAGGTTTCAAAATGCTGATCATGGCTTCTCACAAACTCTGCCGCCACCTGGTCCACTCCAAGATGATGGCCTCCCAGGAGCTGGTGTCCATGTTCCATTTGCTCATGTTGATTTTCAGTATATCCTTGAGATGCTCCTTCCGTCCTCCTTTGGTGCATCTGCCCTGAGTGAGCTGAGGGAAGAAGACCTGCTTTGGGAGCCTGGTATCTTACATCAAAAATATATGACCGAACCAACAAAGCTGTTGACTGACCATAGCCTTGATGCCTGCGGTCCCCACTTGTGAGAGGACACTGATATTGTGATTGTTCTCCCACTTTATGTGTAAGACCTTCTGCAGGCAGCTTGGATGGTGTGACTCCAATGCTTTGAGACGCCTCTCAAATATTGTCCATGTTTCAGCCCTGTACAGTAAGGATGGGATAGACCATAGTTTGTTTGAGTAATTGGTGACCATCTTATGTTGAATTTACGGTGCAACACAGATAATTCACCCCAACTGGTCTGCGCTGGCGATTATTCTCCACATGCACCTTTTCTCACCTTGTTCATCTAGCTCTTTCAGTCTAACTTTCTATTCCTTTCTCCCTCATGCAGTTATCTAGTTTATTCTTAAATATCCTTCACCTATTCCTCTGAGCCATTCCATTGTGAGAATGTCGAACCTTTTATACTTTGCTTTGTCCAAAATGTAGCAAACAGTTCATTTGTATCAGTGGCCCCTCAAGACATGGACGTGTGATGCATGACCAGCTTAGAGGTTTAAAAAAGAAAGGGTGGCAAGGACAAGTTGGGTTGAAGGGCCTGTAAACCTCTATGACTCTATACCAATTCTAATTTTATGTGAAGGTTAAGAACAATCAGTGCAATTCAGATATCAAGAAAATAGTGATACAATGTTTTTTGAGTTTTGAGACCTGCTGTGAAAATGAATATGGAAATTCAGTCACATTAAGAAGAATTGTCTTATTGTGAAGATTAGCTCCATTTGGTTTATATTAATATTCTCAATTTTGCCATGGTACTTTATTTTTTGAGGAGGGCGTGTTCAGAGTAGGAACAAAGAAGCAGCAGTAGGCCATTCAGCCCTTCAAGCCTACTCCACCATTTTACTAGATCATGCCTGATAATCCACCTTGATACCATTTTCCCCTCACTATCCCTATATATGTAATCTGACTGTAACTTCAACCCCACATTCCTGCCTAACCCTTATAACCTTTCGCCCCCTTGTTAATCAAGAATATATCTAGCTCAGTCTTTAAAACGTTCATCGACTCTGCATCCACTGCCCATTGAGGAAGTGTTCCAGATCCTTTGAGAGAAAAAATTTCTCCTCATCCCGTCTTAACTGAGTGACCACTCATTTTTAAACAGTGATCCCTGGTTCCAGCTTCTCCAACAAGAAAAAATATCTGCTTCACTTTCACCCTGTCAATATCCCTCAGCAACTTAAAGGTTTTGATCAAGTCACCTTTTATTCTCCTAAATGCTAGAGGGCACAAACCTAACCTCTCCAACCTTGCCTCATAAGGTATCCAGCCCATTCCTGGTATTAGTTTAGTAAACCTTATCTGAACAGCTTCTAACTCATTTGCGTCTCTCCTTAATTAAGGAGCAAATATTGTACAAAAAATATTCCAGGTGCATTCTCACCAATACCCCATACAACTGAAGCATAACCTCTCTACTTTGTAATCAACTCCCCTCACAATAAGCAATAGCATCCTGTTAACTCAATTACTTACTGTACCTGCATACCAGCCTTTTATGATTCGTGCACCAGGTAACCAAAATCCCTCTGCATCTCAGAGCTCTGCGATCTCTCGCCATTTAGATAATAAGTTTCTTTTTATTCTTCCTGCCAAAATGGACAATTTCACATTTGCCTATATTATACTCCATTTGCCAGATTTTTGCCAACTCACTTAACCCATCTATGTTCTTTTGTATTATGTCCTACTCACAATTTACTTTCCCACCTTTCTTTGTTTAGTCAGCAAATTTAGCAAATATACCTTCAGCACTTTCCTCCATTTCATTTATATAAATTGTCAAATGATGAGGCTCCAGCACTGATCCTGTGGCACACCAGTCTGGCTTGCTAACAGGAAACTATCTTCAGTCTGTGCCAATATGTAATTCACTAAATCATAAGCTTTTATTTCATGCAATCATCTTTGATCTGGCGTTCTTCATGCCCTCATAACTGTCATTTTTTAAGTTTTAATATTAGTCTTGGATGGACTCTTCTCTCCCTCACACTGAATGTAAAATTCACTCACATTATGATCATTGCTGCAGAGGGATGACTTCATGATGAGATTATCAATTAATCCTGTCGCATTACATAATACCAGCTCTAGTATAGCTTACCCTCTGGTTGACTTCAGAGCGTGCTGTTTTAAGAAACTATCCTGAAACCATTCTAATGAACTCTTCATCCACGCTATCTTTGCCAATCTGGTGTTTCTGATCTATACGTAAGTTAAAATTTCCCTTGATTATTGCCGTACCTTTCTGATAAGCTCCTGTTATCTCTTCTTTTATATTCCATCCTATTAGTTAAAATTAGAAACCTGTACACCACTTCCACAAGTGAACTCTTGCCTTTATAATTTCTTGTCTCAACCCAAACTGATCTTACATTCTGTGTTCCTGAACTAAGGTCATCCCTCTGAAATGTGCTAATACCATCATTGATTAACAGGGCCACTCCTCCACCTATTCTCAAATTCCTACCCATCTGAATTTTCCCTCAATATTAAGGTCCCAATCTATAGATGTAGCCTTGACTCTGTAATAGCTTTCAGATTGTACTTAATAATTTCCATTTGCCTTGATGTCATGAGTATTTAGAAATCTTTGATGTCTGTCTTAAGCATACTCAATGATTGAGTTTCTGTAGTCTTCTGGGAGAATTCCAAAGATTCATCACCTTCTGAATGAAAAAATACCATCTCAACATAGTCTTAAATGGCTTATTCCTGAGACCGTGTTCACTGCTTCTAGCTACTAGCCAGAGAAAACGTCCTTGCTTGCTAAGAGTTTTGAAAGTTTCAATGATGTCTCATTCTTTTAAACTTCCTCAATATCTTGACAATCTTTTAAATATTGACCATCAGCTCAGTGGCACAGTGCTGGACTGCTGCTTCACAGTGCCAGGGAACTGGGTTCAATTCTGGCCTCGGGTCACTGTCTATGTGGAGTTTGTACATTCTCCCTGTGTCTGCATGGGTTTCCTCCGAGTGCCCCAGTTTCCTCTTATAGTCCAAAGATATGCGGGTTAGGTTGATGGACCAGGCTAAATTACCCCTTAGTATCAGGCGGATTAGCAGGGTAAATATTTGGAGTTGTGGGTATAGGACCTGGGTGGCATTGTTGTTGGTTCAGCCTCAACAGGCTGAATGGCCTTGTCCATTCTGTACTGTAGCCATTCTATGATTCTATCTTGTCTGTAACTTGAGGCTGGAATCTTTCAGCTTTCCTGCGATGGGTTTTCCCGCTGCAAAGGCTGCTCACCATTGGCTGTCAGTGGGGATCTTCTAGACCCACTGAAATGACTTGCCATTTGCATGATTCACCAGTCCCACTGCTGGGGAACCAACAACGGGATCAACGTCATGGAGTCTAGAAGATCCAACCGGTGAAAAGGGCTGGCGGATCCCACCCTGCATTTTCATTTGCATCTTTCAGTATTCTGTTCCCTGTATTCCCTCTGGTTATTATAGAGGTTATTGAATGAACTTTTGCTGGTCTGCTTTTGCCTTTCTAACTATTCTCTCCTTTTCTAGATCTCTCTGCCTTCTTAAAACATTTCTGCACGGCCGAATGTTCATCACAATGAAATCCCTTCAGCTTTATCCCTGCGAGACTTCTGAGGGTAATGTTTCCTTTTTCAATTTGTTATATTCTCTGTAGTGAATAAAGACACAAAGTTGACTTTAAATACTTATACACAATTTTCTTTGTTCTGCAGCTACTTAAAAACAGTAAATACTTGCAATGCATAAACCAAATACTCACTATCTGTTACTTAAGGTTGATTTCCACTTGCAATTGAAACCTGGCCAGGGTTTTGTTGTCATGTGGAATCAGTTCGTTGTTCTCTTCTTCTTCCAGATGTTGTCTCTCCTTGTGAGCTTGGTCCCCGAGTTCTTCACGCTGCCTTCTGACCAAGTTCTTTGTGTTAGGACAGAGGTTCCTTGGTAACCAGCCAATAAATTGATCAGAATCCCCAATTGCAACATTCAATTAGGCCAATCAGAGTGGTGGTATTGGTCACTCCAGACTCCTCCACACCTGGGCCCCTTAAGTGCACATTATTATCATTCCAATGCCCAGATAAGGAACACTGGCTAAAAAAGTCTGCAAAGAACTCATCCCTGCCAAGAACAAGCTGTTACGTCTGACACCTTGGATGAGATTTCATGACCTTGCTTGGGCAAAATCGTAAAATCCCGCGCCAACGGACATTTCCATTCTATGAACCTCGCCTGCTCCGATTCTGTGATAGGTAGAGTTCCGACACTTGTGTCCTCTGATAAGTTCCAAGCCCACTTAGTCACAAGAATCCCCAGCACAGTGAAAAAACAACTTTAACCAAGAATCAGATTTGATTGATTGAAGATCTTTCAGCATATTAAAAATTAAATCTCTGCAGGCCATTCAGCCAAAAATCTGTGTGTCATTCCATTCAGAGTCACGCTTTTTTAGATTGAACTTGTTGATTCAGGTGTGTACTTATCCTGTATCCTCAGCAATGCTCCTTTAAAGGCGTTCCATTAATTTTCTATCGATCTTGGGACCATAGCAATTGGAAAAGGTCAGTCAACCCTTTGAGCCTGTTCAGCCATTCAATTAATTGCTGATCTCTATCTTAACTCCATCTACCTACCTTCATTATGTAACCCCAATTACCCCTGACCAACAAAGTTCTGTTCTACTTTTAATTGACTCCCAGGCGCACAGATACTTGGGGGAGAGAGTTCCAGATTTCCACTCCCTTTTATGTGAATAAGTGCTTTCTAACGTCACCTCTGAACAGATTAGTTCTAATTTTAAGGTTACGTCCCCTTGCTCTGGATTGCCCTACCAGACGGAACATAGAAAAACATCTTCCTGTAATTAACTATTCCCCTGTTTCTTTAAATAGGTCCCTCATCAAAGTTAGAAACTTGGTCCCTGTGTGTTGTTTTGAGGGGAACCATATTAAGTATGATTATTCTGTGGTCACTGCCTTCCAGGGTGCCACAAATTCCATTTTTTACATGCTTTCTGGGGCTGTTGCTCAGTCAAGTGTCTGTGGCTTCCCTTATTCTTTCAGTCATGAAGCAATGATGCATTACATTTGCCAACTCTGATTCCACGTTTCTTGATTTTCCCCGAGTATTTTTAAAAACATCTATTCATTCCAGCTTTTATTTTTCATTCAAATTATCTTTGAGACACTGGTGGTGAGTCAATGCAGTCTATCTGGTAAACATACTCCCACAGTACTATTAAGGAGAGAGTTCCAACAATTGAGAAATGATGATATGTTTCTAAGTCAGGGTGCTGTGTGGCTTGTGAAACTTGGATGTGGTGGTGTTGTAGGATGCCTGCTGACCTTCATGGTAGAGGTTGCAGGTTGAAGTCTCCCATTGAACTAACATTCCTGTTACCACACAAGCCTTCTTAACATGTCATGAAGCAAGCTGTCTTCCTCCACCTTCTGTATCCTGAGAATCCGTGGAATCTTTTTTACTGTTGACTATGGTGACTCCTAATTCCCTGGTGGCCTACAGAGGTTTTACCCACCAACCAAATTCTTTGTTTTATTCCTCATCAGACTTCAGTTTCTAATAGAGGACATATGAATTTTGGCTGCGTGCATTGCTTAAAGACTGTCCTGATCCCTCCATGCTGACACTATTGTTAAGAAAACCCACCAACATCTCTACTTTCTTAGGAGCCTAAGGAAATTTGGCATGCACGTTATGATTCTCAGCGATTTTTACAGCTGCACCAGGGAAAGCACCCTTGGATTCCCAGCTTGGTCAGAGCTTGGTCTTGGTCAGAGCTCCTGCTCTGACCAAGACCACAAGAAGACGTATAAGATGATGAATGGGATGGATAGGATAGAGGTGGAAAGACTCTTCCCGCTCAAAAAAGACAGTAGGACTAGGGGGCACAGCCTCAAGATAAAGGGGGGGCGGTTCAGAACGGAGTTGAGGAGGAACTTCTTCACTCAAAGGGTGGTGAATCTCTGGAATTCTCTGCCCGTTGAAGTGGTGGAGGCTGCCTCGCTAAATATTTTTAAGAAGCGGGTTGATGGGTTTTTGATAAGAGAGGGGATTAAGGGTTATGGGGAGAGGGCGGGAAAGTGGAACTGAGCCACGACAGATCAGCCACGACAGATCAGCCATGATCTTATTGAATGGCGGGGCAGGCTCGAAGGGCCAGATGGCCTACTCCTGCTCCTATTTCTTATGTTCTTATGTTCTTAAACTATGATAGGTTGAGAACATAGCCCAATCCATCATGCAAACCAGCCTCTTCATCCATTGATTCCGTCTACACTTCCCATTACCTCGAAAAAGCAGCCAATATAATCAAGGACCCCACGCACCCCGGACATACTGTCTTCCATTAGGAACAAGATAGAAAAGTCTGAGATCACTTACCAACTGACTCAAGAACAGCTTTTCCCCTCTGCCATCAGACTTTTGAAAGAATCTACCTTATATTAAGCTGATCTTTCTCTACACCCTAGCTCTGACTGTAATACTATATTCTGCACCCTCTCCTTTCCTTCTCTCTGAAAGGTATGTTTTTTCTGCAGAGTGTGCAAAAAACAATACTTTTCACTGTATCCCAATACAACATTAAAAAAACTTCCTAATCAACTGCCTTGTTCCCGTACTGAGGCACAGGCTTCGGATAATCTATTTGGAAAGCTTTTCCAAATAACCCACCAGGCCTCAAGGGATGGATTGTGCAATGCAAATGCTTAATAGTCACTTTTCTAACTTTTGCCTCAAATCCACCCAGACTGATGGAAACCACCGTACCCTCTTCAGTGGTTCTTGGTAATTTTAAGTGAAATGAAATTGTCAATTTTAATCCAATTTTCACTGTACAGGAATGTACAATAACACCTTTTAGAATTGGAAAAATCTTAGAGAGGTACATTAAATAAAGAGGAATATTTATAGAGCACTAAAACCCTTTGTATAGCGAAGGTGGCCAGTGATGTAGCCATCAGCACCACTGCCTCTCAGCACCAGGGACCTGGGTTTGATTCTGGCTTTGAGTGACTGTGTAGAGTTTGCACATTCTTCCTGTGTCTGTGTGGGTTTCCTTGGGGTTCTCTGGTTTCCTCCTATAGTCCAAACATCTGCAGGTTAGGTGGAATAGCCTTGCTAGATTGCTCCTGAGTGTCCGGGATTTGTTGGATTAGCCAAGATAAAATGCGTGGGGTTACAAGGATAGGATGGGGAGTGGGCCTAGGTAGTGTGCTCTTTCAAAGAGTCAGTACAGATGTGATGGGCTGATTGGCCTCTTACTGCATTGTAGGGATTCTATGGTTTTAGTTACTACTTTTAATTGAATGAATATGGCACTAATTGCACATAGCAGTTTCAGTTGGAAAGAAAAATGGGCGTCTTACACTGGGGCAGAAAGTCGGGAGGGATGCTAATCTGATGATTAAGGTATGTTTGTAAAGGACGCTTTACAATGTATCTCCATGCCACCTTGTACCAGACTCTTGATCACTTGCATGAGGTTAGTTACCAAAAGAGAATGATATTTCCATCCCTTCAACATTAGTGAGTTCAATTCTAATTACTTGGACATTCACCATGGAAAATTAATGATAAATCTGTTGCATTTAGAATGCACCCTTTTTACTTGCTGGCTACAAGAATGTTTCCCTAACTCTAATGACGTTTGATAAGGATAAGGACATGGATACATTTAGATTCAAATCTCTTCCCTTTGACTTTTGGAGGTTGCAAATCGATGACAGTTTCTTCTTCAGCAGATAATGGGGGAATTTTCACATCTGGGAAATGGTGCCAACGTGTGATTTTGCTCAATCAGATTTACATCTGAAACCAAAATTGGGAGAGATGTTTAACGGCCGTTACCGCACATTTTTACGCTATCACATAGCATCAAAATTAGCGTGTAAATTGAGCAGATTATGCCTTCAAAGTAAGAGGTCTCACAACACCAACTTTCAGAGCGCTGCTCCTTTATCAGGTGAGTGGACTTTAACCTGGTGTTGTGAGACTTCTTACTGTGCCCACCCCAGTCCAACACCGGCATCTCCACATTATGCTTTCAAGAGCATTGTAACTGAATCTCTGGGAGGTGAAGAGTGTAGGGGAATGGAGCAGATGGGGGGATTCATGACAACACTAAACTTTAGAATGTCAATCCATCACTCTCAAAAAAGCTGGGAAACTGATTTGGATTCTAGTCTGTTGCTTCATGCACCTGCAGCTTCTTTCTGCCCCGTATATATAAAAATCAAGTATTAGTTTCAAAAGGGACCTAGGCACATGTAAAAGATGGAACTGTTCCCATTTCTCATTAAAATTATAGCCTAATAATATCACTGTTATGTGCGCTCAGCAACGTGATCTTCTCCAGAAATGCATAATTACCAGAGAGTTCGTTTGTTAACATGTCGTCGAATGGAGATATCTCTTGCAACTGAACTTCACATCCCTTGGGAACATAAAATTGCAAGCTGGAAAAATTAGATTTTACTGCTGCCTCTTAGAATAAAATTGTGATTGTGTTTCTGCTGAGTTGCAGCATCCTTGAGACATATTTCCCATTACGTTGTAGTCTGAATTTCCACCTCTTTTGGTATAGAAGTTGGCTTCCAACACCATGGCTCAAGGAGGCACTACATTTATGTCCCACCACCTTCCTGGGCTGTCAGGTGGGCTGGAATGTAAAATCGGGCGGGATTTCAGGGTGTGGAATGCCCATCTTCCATGTACCTATGTTGGTATTTTATCAGTGGCAGGGTAGGTAGCAGGTTGCTTGCCCACCCATGACCCAACTGAAGCTCTTAAGTGGTCATTTACCAGGAGAAGGTGCCCATGCTACATGGCAAGACCACCAGGTGTACCCAGGCATTCTGCCTGCAGGGTTGGGGAGGGTCTGTCCTGTCGGGCACACTATGCTCCACAGCGATTGTTGCCATTGGCAAGCACCACCTTGAAGATTCAGCCCATGCCTCTCGATAAAACCAACTTCCGTCATCAGGGTTGGCCTTCATGCCCACCTTGCCCACCTGACCTCTGGGCCTCCAGCAATGCTTCCGGTCTGGGACGCTGTAGTCCAGTAAAAAGTCTCACAACAACAGGTTAAAATCCAACAGGTTTATTTGGTAGCAAAAGCCACTAGCTTTTGGAGCACTTGCTGCTCTCACCTGACGAAGGCGCGGCAAGCGTTCTGAAAGTTAGTGGCTTTTGCTACCAAATAAACCTGTTGAACTTTAATCTGGAGTCGTGAGACTTCTTACTGTGTTTACCCCAGTCCAACGCCGGCATCTTCACATAATGCTGTAGTCCAAGCAGTGGTTACTGCTCCATTGGAATTGCTGGTGCTGAAGAGCTGTTAGCCCTCTGGCTGGAGTTCTCAGAGGTGAGATGTTCTGCCTGCGAGGGGTAGAAGCCACGACTTCAAGCAATTAATTGCCTGAGGCACATAAAATAACACTGTGGTTGATGGAGGCAAGCTTGGTGTGCAGGGGAGTCAATGCCTAGTGATATTATTGCTACACTATTAATCCAGAAACTCAGCTAATGTTCTGGGGACCTGGGTTCGAATCCCGCCACAGCAGATGGTAGAATTTGAATTCAGATTAAAAAAAAATCTGGAATTAAGAATCTATTGATGACCATGAAACCATTGCTGATTGTCAGAAAAAGAAAACAGCTGGTTCACTAATGTCCTTTAGGGAAGGAAATCTGCTGTTCTTGCCTGGTCTGGCCTACATGTGACTCCAGATCCACAGCAATGTGTTTGATTCTCAATTGCCCACTCAGCTGAAGGGCAACTAGGGATAGGCAATAAATGCTGGCCAGACAGTGATGCCCATGTCCCAAAAATGAATAATAAAAAAAGGACTGACCTCTTCATGTTAAAAGTGTGACAGTAAGCAAACAAGATACTTCAAAGGAATTACTTACCAAATGTAAGAACTGTGGATGCACATGAAAATTGGAACAAAATGCACCAGTTATTTCCTAGTTAATTCTGTTTTGAAGCTGACAGTTTCTGGGATCTTGTTCCATGTATTTTGCGTCAGAATTTTCTGAACTTGTACCTTTGGTTACCTTCACTGCTATGTCCCAACTCCCTAGGCCTTTGAGAATGTCTTCCCTAATCTTTGCTCACTCAATGATAGAAGATAACATAGAGATTGAAGATCCATGGAAGAAGTTAAAGGTTGTTACTCATGGTGTGACGATGATGCCCTTGAACTCATCAAGTGGAAGCTCCAAAATTAGATTGACAAGGATGACCAAATACAGCCAAGCTATTAGGTGATGTGCACAAAGTTCCATATCCTACAGTAACAAAAAAATCATCAGCAAGAAGAACCAGATACCATCAAGCAAAATACCTACTGCTGACCAAATTAAGAGAGGAAAAGGTGATGGCAGAAGAAAGAAGCTGCAGAGTTTCAGGAAGCTGTCAAAAAGCATGGCTTGTTGGCTCTCCATTAAAGTCTCTGATTTCTCAAGACCCCAAAACCAACAGTATCCTGTCATCAGCTCCTGATGAACTAAGATTCTCTTGAGTAAAGTGCTTTAGCAGTCTCCTCGTACCAAATGTCCACAGTGTGTGACATTGTCATTGAATCAATTGCACAACATCACATCCTGGATGAGTTTGTCCTCAATCTTGCCCAAGTCAAAGTCATCAGGGCTATAAAGCAACTGGCTTAGGGGAATAATCTGGGAGCTGATGGCTTTCCATTTGAAATATTCATGTATGGAGCATCTCATACATCTAGGCAACTCACCAGCCTCCTCTGTTTAATCTGGAATGTGGGCGTTGTGCCCCAAGATTTCAAGGATGTTTCTATAACTCACCTGTACAAACAGAAGGGAAACAAGTCCATCTATGATAGACACTGTGGCATTTTGCTTCTCTCCATGCGGAAAAGAAAAGCTCATAGAGTTTCTCTGGACAAGATTGTTACTCATCTCACAAACTCGTTATATCCAGAATCACAGTGTGGCTTTTGTGCTGAATGATCACCATGGTCTTTGTGGTCCTTCAGCTGCAGGGTCTGCCAGGTAATGGTTCTCGTATCATTTCCCTGTGGCTGTGAGGTATTGACAACTTACTAATGCCAAATAAAGCAACTATAATCCTTTCCATCTTCATTGTTTAAGGTCTATCTGCAGGTGAAGTTCTGTTATGGCGCTGCTACATGCTCATCATAGCCTGGCTCCAGTGGGTCGACACTATGGTTCAGAGGGGAGAATCCCACATGCCAAAGGTGGTATGAGACCCGGGAAGGAAGGATTGCCTTATAAGGAAAGGTTAAACAGGTCAGGACTCTACTCATTGGAAGTCATCATTGGAAGTTAGGGAAGCAAGGGTTACAGGGAAAGGGCAGGAAGGAGGACGTGAGGAATGTCAGATCAGCCATGATCCTATTGAGAATCTCATTGAGACATATAGGATTCTTAAGGAGCTTGACAGGTAAATGCTGAGAGATGTTTCCCCTCATGCGAGAGTCTAGGACCAGAGTTTGGAATAAAAGGGTGCCAATTTAAGGCTGAGATGAGGAGGAATTTCTTCTCTGAGAGGGTTGTGAATCTTTGGAACTCTTTGCCACAGAATGGGGGCAGAGTCCTTGTCTATATTTAAGGCTGAGATCGGTAGATTTTTGATCAGTTAAGGAAGCAAGGGTTACAGGGAAAGGGCAGGAAGGAGAACGTGAAGAATGTCAGATCAGCCATGATCCTATTGAATGGTGGAGCAGACTCGAGGGGCCTATTTACCTACTCCTGTTAATTTTTCTCATGATTTGATGGGGATAGGGACTGGGTGAGATTGTTGTCAGTGCAGGCTCGATGGGCTGAATGGTCTCCTTCTGCATCGGCGGAGGGGGGGATTCTTTGAGTTCCCAAACTGAGATACAAGGACATTCTTCAAGTCAGATCCCATGACATGGGAAAAAAGTCAACACTAGACAGGACATGGAAAAGACAGGAGCTTGGTTTAAGATGATGACACTTCCAACAGTGCAGCATTCTCTCAGTACTGTGATGGAGGAACAGCCAAGGATTTTGTGCTGTGGTATCTGGGATGACATGTAACTTTTAAAATACTTAGCAAATGTATGAAATAAATAAAAGACAGTAACTCCATGACAATCTATATCTAACTCCTAAAATGGAAAAATAACAAATGATCAGGTGTCTAAATGTTGACTTTCTCTGTAAAGAACTGTTCTTGTGCACACAGTTTCCTTATGATCCACAAAAACTAGCAAGAAATCCATCTTCCGATGAAGGTCTCAATTTTCGATTCAGTCCACATTTGCGGTTTCATCTTCGGCCAAGTCTTCTTAGAAATACTTGTGTGCCAGCCTCATTTTTAAAAAACAGACCTTCCTGTTGAAAACTGAATCAGACCAGTGAAAATGTCGTTGCGAATTTGGAAAGCCATGTGCACCATTTCCTCCTGAGCCTGTTTCCAGGGAAACTATAGCAACAAACTTTGAAACACATAACAAATTCGATCTAGTTTGCAGCTAACTTTCTTAAAGATCTTGTGTGCAGTGCCTCAATTAAAAGATCAGCTACAGGATCAGAAGCCTTGTGAGAATGACTTCCTATTTGTCACAGTGTTGAAGTGTGCCAATTTCTGAACGTGCTGGTGGCACCACAGAACTGTGCCCAAGTGTTGATTATATGCTCATCAAAATTCACATGCACTTAACATGTATGTGCCCACACACAAAAACACAACACACATGACTGTCTGTGTGGAGTTTGTATATTTTCCCCATGTCTGCATGGGTTTCCTCCGGGTGCTCCAGTTTCCTCCCACAGCCCAAAGATGTGCAGGTTAGATGTATTGGCCATGCTAAATTGCCCCCTAGTGTCAGGGGGATTAGCATGATAAGTACATTGGGTTACAGAGTTGATTTATTTATTTTTTATCTGTTCATGGGATGTGGGCATCATCGTCTGGGCCAGCAGTTAGTGTCCATCCCTAATTGCCCTTGAACTGAATGGCTTGGCAGGCCATTTCACAGGGCAGTTGAGAGTCAACCACGTTGCTGTGGCTGTAGAGTCCCATGTAGGCCACAGTAGGTAAGGACAGCAGATTTCCTTCCCTAAAGGACAGTAAACAAAGAATAGTACAGCACAGGAACAGGTGTTAGCGATGGAAAGGTGGTAGGAATGGAGGGTCTTAATGACATTACTGTTACTAGAGAGGTGGTGCTCGACAGACTGGAGGGGCTGATTGTGGACAAGTCCCCAGGACCGGATGGAATGCATCCGAGGGTTCTGAAAGAAATGGCGGAGGTGATAGTGGATGCCTTGGTGGTTATTTTCCAGACGTCGCTGGATTCCGGGGAAGTGCCGGAAGATTGGAAAATGGCTAATGTTACGCCGTTGTTTAAGAAGGGTGCCAGGCAAAAGGCGGGGAATTATAGGCCGGTTAGTTTAACGTCTGTGGTAGGTAAAATGTTAGAATCCGTCATTAAGGAGGAAATTGCGAGGCATCTTGAAGGGAATTGCTTGATAGGGCGGACGCAACACGGTTTCATTAAAGGGAAGTCGTGTCTGACAAATTTACTGGAGTTCTATGAGGATGTGTCTAGGGCAGTGGATAGAGGAGAGCCGGTGGATGTGGTCTTTCTGGATTTTCAGAAGGCGTTTGACAAGGTACCTCACAAGAGGTTATTGCAGAAGGTCAGGGGACATGGAGTTGGGGGTAGGGTGTTAGCGTGGATAGAGGATTGGTTGTCAAATAGGAGGCAGAGAGTGGGGGTCAATGGGTGCTATTCGGATTGGCGGTTGGTGACTAGTGGGGTGCCCCAGGGGTCGGTGCTGGGGCCTCAGCTATTTACCATTTATATAGATGATCTGGAGGAGGGAACCGAGTGCAGGGTGTCGAAATTTGCTGATGACACCAAGATTGGGGGGAAGGCAAATTGTGCGGAGGGTGTGGAGAGTCTGCAGAAGGATCTAGATAGGCTGGGCGAATGGGCCAGGAAATGGCAAATGGAATTTAATGTTGGCAAGTGTGAGGTGGTCCACTTTGGTAGGAAGAATGGTAGGAAGGACTATTACTTACGTGGCGAAAAACTGCAGCAGGCGACGGTGCAGAGGGACCTCGGGGTCCTTGTGCATGAGTCGCAAAAACCCAGCTTGCAGGTGCAGCAGGTGGTCAGGAAGGCGAATGGGATGCTGGCCTTCATAGCGAGGGGGATTGAATATAAAAGTAGGGAGGTCTTGCTGCAGCTGTATAGGGCATTGGTGAGGCCGCAGCTGGAGTACTGTGTGCAGTTTTGGGCGCCGCACCTGCGCAAGGATATTTTGGCCCTGGAGGGAGTGCAGAGGAGGTTTACTAGGCTGATACCGGAGTTGAGGGGATTGAGCTATGAGGAGAGGCTGAATAAACTAGGCTTGTACTCGTTAGAGTTTAGAAGAATGAGGGGAGATCTCATTGAGACGTATAAGATGATGAATGGGATGGATAGGATAGAGGTGGAGAGACTCTTCCCGCTCAAAAAAGACAGTAGGACTAGGGGGCACAGCCTCAAGATAAAGGGGAGGCGGTTTAGAACGGAGTTGAGGAGGAACTTCTTCACTCAAAGGGTGGTGAATCTCTGGAATTCTCTGCCCGTTGAAGTGGTGGAGGCTGCCTCGCTAAATATTTTTAAGAAGCGGGTTGATGGGTTCTTGATAAGAGAGGGGATTAAGGGTTATGGGGAGAGGGCGGGAAAGTGGAACTGAGCCACAACAGATCAGCCATGATCTTATTGAATGGCGGGGCAGGCTCGAAGGGCTAGATGGCCTACTCCTGCTCCTATTTCTTATGTTCTTGTGTTCTTATGTAGGCCCTTCAACCCACCAAATCTGTGCCAACACAAATGCCTCTCTAATCTAATGTTCTCTTACCTTTGCATGGTCCCTATCCCTCTATTCCCTGCCGATTTGTGTGTCTATCCAAATTATCTTAATTCCAGATATTTTGTACTGAATTCAAATTCCACCAGCTGCCATGGTGGGATTCAAATCTGATCCGCAGAGCATTAGCTGAGTTTCTAGATTAATAGTCTAGCAATAATACCACTGGGCGATCACCTCCCCCAAGTTAGGGCCTGGGTGCAATTGTTGTCGGGTGCAGGCTTGATAGGCTGAGTGCCCTCCATCTGTATTGTAAGGATTCTATGATTCTGCATGAACACAAATGCGCACACACCCACTACATATACCCATACTCATCTTCCTGGAATCACTGGATAGTAATTGGAAGCGGTGACTCTCACTGTTTTTTTCCCTGTCATTAGATCATTCAATATTTCCTGTCCATATCTTCATGAGAAATTCTGAAAGTCTGAAAATGCTACTGAGATTCGTGGGCACATTAGTCAGTCGGCCTCAAATGTAACTTCCTGGTCAGCAATTTCAATCATAAAGAAAGAAATTGCATTGTAATTTCACAACATTAGGATATCTCTCAGCCATCAAAGTACTTTTGAACTGTAATCACAGTTGTAATGTAGGAAATATGATGGACGAGTAATACACAGCAAGCTCCCACAGACTCAAATATTTCGGTTGCTGTAAAACGTTTTGGGAAAATCTGACATTTTGAAAGGTGCAATGTAAATGTAAGTCTTCAGTTCCTCCTCACACCCCAAATTGGGACACTGGGAAGATATAGATAAACCCAGCAGTTTCTTTGTGTGTCTCTGAAATCCAGTCAAACTTGCCATCTCTTACCTTTGAAGGCTAAAGCTTTGATGCCAGGAGATCTGTGTAAGTTGTGGATGGCCTGGTAGCACGATGGTTAGCACTACTCACAGCACCAGCGACCTGGGTTCAATTCTGGCCTCGGGTCACTGTCTGTGCAGAGTCTGCACGTTCTCTCCTCGTGTCTGTGTGGGTTTCCTCCGAGTGCTCTGGTTTCCTCCCACAATCCAAAGATTTGCAGGTTAGGTGGATTGGCCATGCTAAATTGACCCTTGGTGTCAGGAAGTCGAGCAGGGTAAATGTGTAGGGTTATGGGGATAAGGCCTGGGTGGGATTGTTGATAGTTTAGGCTTAATGGGCCAAATGACCTCCTAGATGGTAGGGATTCAATAATATTCTTGGCTTCATGAGCTTTTCTGATCTCAAGTTGATTCTCATATGTCTCCCTTTGTGAAAGTGATCTCAAGATTTGTGGTTTCATGTGAAACAATTATTTCCCTCCCAACAGTTCAATTTATTATGAAGTCCAAGACGATCAAAGACTTGAATATGACTTCTTCATCCAGAGAAGGACTTCCAGCAATTTCTGAACAGGATTCTAGGGAACAAAAACTGCTTGGTAAGCTTGCTCTCATCTTTAATCTCTCTTTCAGTTTCAACATACTTAGTGCCTCATTTCATCATTAGTGCTGTAGCTATTGATCCCTAGCTTTCTCCTACGTTAGGCCATCTGAAAGATTCTGCGACCTAACTCTTGAAATCAAGGCCCATTGTTCCCTCCCTCCATTACTTCACCCTTCCCTACATCTGTAACCTCCTCCCTTCAACTGAACAAGATCTCTATGCTCCTCCAATTCTTGCACACTCCCAATTTTAATCATTGAATCATTGGCTGCCATGCCAACTAATTCCTCAACTCTGGAATTCCTTTGAGCTTGTTTGCCTCCCTGATTTTCTTTCCTCATTTAAAACACTCCTTAAAACCTACCTCTTGAAAAGTACTCTGTCCTAATTTGTGGTTTGGTTTCAACTTTTATTTGATAATGCTTCTATTACGCACTTTGGGATATTTTGCTATTGCTCGGGAAAGAAAGGCAATTTTAATGGATTTATATTTGTATTGGTAAACATTAGAAATAAGATATAGTTTTAAGTGGGTTTAATTTAATGTTTCTGTGGAAGGAAGGATAAAACCTATATTAGATTCATGCTGGACAAATGTATTTATATGTGGGGGTTGATTAAGTTCCATCTGTGATTCTATTGTGCTTAGATAGGGTTATGGCGTGAAGAGTAAATAAGTAGCAATGGTTGCTTAGCAACTGGGGCCTCGTAAGGTAGAAAAGCTTTTAAGTTTTAGTTTTACCTGGATATATTGCAATAGAAGAAGCACATTATTGAGTGAACATCTCTGAACTCTGCCAGAAGAAAGACTGGACAGGATAGGAGCCGCAAAGAGGCAGGCTTTCCAAAGAACCAATTACAGTCCAGTTAACTAGAGAATTGGGAAAGATGGGGCGAGGTAATAAACTCCATTGTTTTGAGATCTTGGGAAGGAAGAGTTGGAGGAACTCAGAAAGAATATGTTAAGCTGCAAAGTTAGGAGAACAGAGACTAAGATATTGTTCAGAAGAATTCAAGGATGAGTAAACACAGTATTCTGAGTTAAAGAGGCAATTACAGCAACAAGATTTAAGATGGAAAGCAAACTGCAGAGGTGAATCGAAAGTTTGATGCCATTTTAACCGAGCCTGAGATTCGAGAGTTAAAGCAATTGTGAGCAGTTTGTACAGCAGTCAAGACAAATATATCCTAAAGATGGTGGCGTAAAACATTCTCTGTTAAAATTGAGTGGAAGTTTTGTTAAAAGAGTCATTTGGAAATCTGGATTGGACTTCAGAATGCAAACCATTGATGTAAAGTATTGTTGTGAAAGAAGATTTAAAAGCATGTTTTTGGAGTAGAGTTTGGAAACCATCATGTGATAACCATTTGGGGGGAGTGAGGGGGAGATTCTGAGGAGAAACCCAAAGACACTGACCTGGGTTCAGAGCAGAGTGTGTACATTTGACCACAACCAATCTGAGTGCTTAGAGGAACTTGTCATGGAAACTGTTGTATTTCAAGGTATACTTTGCGAACTGTGTTAACCTGTAAATCTATGTATATTTGTTAAATTGAGGAGGAGTACAGGAGTATTGAATCATTGAATTTTTCCATGTTTAATAATTCTTTAAAAGCAGTCCTGTTATTCTGTTCCTCCACATTTCATAAAGAAAGTTTTATGATTGTTTGAGCCAGGATTCCATTCTGGGATCCTCCCATCCAGTTATGACATCAACTGGGATCCTAACATTATGTTAAAGGTAACACATGGGTGCATGTTACTGTTGCTCCAGCTCTTCCTTCCCAAGATCTCAAAACAATGGAGTTTATTACCTCTCGCCGTCTTCCCTTTCTCTCAGAAATGGTGTTTGGTGGAGATGATGTCTTATTTTTAAATGTATCTTTTGTTCGAATCTTTTTTTAAATATTGGTGGAATTCAGCATTATTGAGCTTGGGATTCTTAATGGCATAAAACCGTCTCTCTAAGACAGAAACTTAACATGGGAGGAATGGAGCTGCCACCCATTAAAAATACATCTGATCAATGCTTAGAGAAACTTGCTGGCACTTGTTAATTCAGGTTTGGCTGGATTATGTTGAAGTTCTGAGGCAGGGTTTTTCGGCCGTGCTGGCCCCAAGACCAGAAAATCCAGCCCATCAACACACGGTGAGCGGGATGGGAAAATTTCTCCCCTGGGCTTCTGCCATTCAACAACAAGTTGGTTTCCCAAATAAAAATGATCATGGTAACTGGAGAAAAGCAGAATCTATTAAAGTGGTAACACTTCCGAAAATTAATTATTAGTATGTGGCCTCTTGTGAATTAAAGTTAAATTAAATGGTTATGTTCAAAGAAAGTTAAGAAAAGAACTCTGACTACATTTGGGTCAACAGGACCTTTGAGGTTGAATCAAAAATAATTCAATCTTAGGAATAAATGGTGATTGGGGATATGCAAAATGCTTATTTCAATTTATGGTTTATCTTCTGCAGGCAAACAAAGGTTAATCTCAATCAAAAAAATCTAAGGGCAGCACTTGATGCATGCTATCAGACAGAGAAAAATTCATTGTTAGATAAGGGATTCCAAATTTTTGCTTCCTTAGTTAGGAAAGCGGAGAATTTAGGGAAGAGATTCCAGAGACTAGGAACAAAATGAAAACATAGCTGCCAAAGATGAAATCATTAAAATCGGAGATGCACAAGAGCCCAAATTGGAGGAACACAGTGATTTTGGACAGTTGTAGGCAAGAGGTTTCAAAGCTGGGGCTGGGTCAATGTTTGGAAGGAGCCTTGATTTCAAGAGCTGGCTTTAAGTTAGCGAGTCTATTTATTAGTGTTATAAGTAGACTTACATTAACACTGCAATGAAGTTACTGTGAAAATCCCCTAGTCACCACACTCTGATGCCTGTTCGAGTACACTAAGGGAGAATTTAGCATGGCCAATGCGCCTAACCAGTGCACCTTTTGGACTTTGGGAGGAAATCGGAGCACCCAGAGGAAACCCATGCAGATACGGTGAGAACATGCAGACTTCACATAGACAGTGACCCAAGTCAGGATTTGAACCGAGATGCCTGGCGCTGTGAGATAGCAATGCTAGCCACCATGTCACCCTGGTGGTTAGGTTGCTGAGTGTATGGGTAGACCTATAAATTTGACATCACGGGACGTGGGGGTGGTGGGGAAAACGGCTTAGGAGGTGGATGATCAGCCATGATCTGTTTGAATGGCAAGACAAGCTGGATGGGCCAAATAGTCTCCTCCTGCTCCTTTTTCCAACATACTACGTTCCTATTTTAGGACCAGCAGGAAAATTCCAATTATTTTTAGGCAGTGAATGCTATTAGCTGAAATTCACTGCCCAAGAAACAGATTCAGTAGTATTTTCCAAAAGAGAATTGGTTATGTAAAGAAATTAATGAAACAATGGAGACAATGTAGAGGACTAATTAAATAGTTCTTTGAAAGAATCAGCTCCGTTATGATCGGTCAAATGGCTTCCTTGCATGTTGCCGTGATTTTAGGTTGTTGAAAAATACATTTGAAAGTATCTGGTCCACTTGAGTTTCAATTTGTAGAAGGAGGCCATTCGTTGCGTCATGTATATGTAGGAGAAAAGAGCTTAAAGTTTATGAATCAGTGTCACAAGTAGCTTACATTAACGCTGCAATGAAGTTACTGTGAAAATTCCCCAGGCGCCACACTCCGTGCCTGTTTGGGTACACTGAGGGAGAATTTAGCATGGCTAATCCACCTAGCCAGTGCCTCCTTCAGGCTGTGGGAGGAAACCAGAGCACCCAGAGGAAACTCATGCAGACTTGTGGAGAACATGCAGACTCCGCACAGAGAGTGACCCAAGCCGGGAATCGAGCCCAGGCCCCTGATGCTGTGATGCAGCAGTGCTGATCACAGTGCCACTGTGCTGCCCCAATCCCCCTTGGTCTTGTTCCACCTGCTGTGAAATCAGTGAGTGCATTGAAAGAAATCGTCTAGTTGAAATGGAGATTTTCTTCCACTGTTCCAATTTGGTTTTTGCTACATTGATAAGCCTGAAGGAGATGGCAGGAAGCAAATCAGTTGTCATGACAACTTGGCAACTAATCCAAAATTTGGAATCGCTGATCACTAATGTTTAATTTTCCTCAGTCTGTCTGGTTGGGCTCACTAGTATCACATGCTGCCCTGTTTGAACATAGGAAGACAAAATAAATTTCTCACTCAGTACCTAGCCTTTGCATCATGGCAATGGACAATGCTGCAATACTCCGCAAATAACGCTATAGAAACTAAGATGTTGTCGTGCCATTTCAAAGGAACCAATCAGAAATAATAGACCACCAAATAAAAACAACCTCTAATTAATTAGTACCTTTAATGTCATTAAAAAGTCCCAAGATTACAGGACTGTAATTAAACAAAAATTGACACCATGCCAAATAACAATCCAATGGTCTGGGATCTGCTCTCAAAATAGTGATGAGGTGATCCGTGCTTCCTGTTATTAATGCACAAAATGCTCAACAACTTCAGGTGAGCACACATGTATGGGTAAACATGAAAACCCAAACATTGTTGTCCAAAAATGTGTCACCCTACCATCAATCTCCTGAAAAAGCCATCTCCTTATTAGTTCCAGTAGTTCCTGCACTTTGTGCGATAGACCTAAGCTCGCCACAACAATGTTAGGGTTTATCTATTTGAGTTTATAATTTGATTTATTGTCACATGTATTAGTATACTGTGAAAAGTATTGCTTCTTGTGCACTATACAGACAAAGCATACCATTCATGGAGAAGGAAAGGAGAGGGTGCTGAATGTAGTGTTACAGTCATAGCTCGGGTGTAGAGAAAGATCAACTTGATGCAAGGTAGATCCATTCAAAAGTCTGATGGCAGCAGGGAAGAAACTGTTCTTGAGTCGGTTTGTGCATGACCTTAAAATTTTAATATCTTTTTTCCAACAGAAGAAGATGGAAGAGATATGTTTGGGGTGCACAGCATCCTTAATTATGCTGCCTGCTTTGCCAAGGTAGCAGGAGGTATAGACAGATTCAACGATGGAAGGCTGGTTTGTGTGATGGACTGGACTTCATTCATGACCCTTTGTAGTTATCGGTGTTATAGGTGTTGATTACTATCTACATCTCTCCACCGAAAATGAACTATAGCAAGTGTGGATAATCAGTCCTTCAACTTTTACTTGTTAAATACTTTCATATTTTGTCTCTTTTCTTGCTCCCTTAGTCCTTATTGAATTTATCCAGGCTATCTTACACTTGTTTTACTCCTTGGTAAATACCTGGTTTAGATAATGTGTGGTCAATTCTCAATGCTTCAATCTGATTGGTTAAGGAGAAACATCAATGTCCTGGGGATAACTATTGACCAAAAACTGAACTGGACTACCCATATAAATACTGCATCCACAGGAGTAGACCAGAGGCTAGGAATCTTGCAATGAGTAACTCATCTCCACTTTCCAAAGCCTGCCTACAATTTATAAAATACATGTCAAGAGTGTGAACGCTTCTCACTTGCTGGACGGCTACAGCTCCAACAACACTCAAAAAGCTTGACAGCATCCAGAACAAAACAGCCCGCTTGACTGCCACCTCATCCACAAACATTAATCCCTCCACCAATGATGCATTATAGCAGTCATGTGTACCGTCTACTTGATGCACTGCAGGGACACACGAAGGCTCCTGAGACAACACCTTCCAAACCCATCTAGAAGGTACAGGATGACAGATACCTGGGAACACCACCAACTGGACTTGCTCCTCCATACCACTCGCCATTCTGACTTGGAAATGCTGGTCCTTCAGAGTTGTTGTGTCAAAATCCCAGAACTTCCTTTCTAACAGCACTCTGGATGTACCTATACCATATGGATTGCAGCAATTCAAGAAGGCAGCTCGCCAACACCTTCTCAAGGGCAATTAGGGATGAGTAATGTTATGTATTTAAAATGGTTGCATCTCTTCTGGTATAACATCACGTGTCCTGTAATGATATAAAAAAAAAGAACTTCACGGGCTTTTGTGGTTCTTCCATCTTAGACCTGGAGCTAGCAACACTTTTTTTAATGAACCTGTATCATGTTTTACTACAACCCATGAGTGTAGCACCTCATGACTTTTCTTCTCTGTGAGAGCTACTGATTGCCAATTTCTTCTTTATTACATATCAACGAGACTCAGAGAAAAATATCCCTTGCAACTGGATTTAAAGAAAACGAAGCACAGCATTTTGGATCCTTGAACAGCCATGTGAGGGACATCTAGGTAGGTAAGAATCAAGGAACTGGCAAATAGTTATTTTTAGAGGCCAGGATTAATGCACAAATCAAAGAGAAAGTGAGGCAATGTCAGTCCTCTGTAAAACTAGTTACTAATTACTCCATCGCTATAACTCTTACATCCATGGAAGTGGTCAAAACACAGTCCAATCGAGGTACACATGTTCCTCGTATTGTTAGATGCACATTCTAAATGGTCAAAAGCAGTAACCATGAAATCCACAACAGCAGAACAAACTATTGATAAATTGGATGGAATATTTTCTAGATTTGGTAGACCTGAACAAATAGCAAGTGATAATGGGACACAGTTTACTCCAAAGCAGTTAAAAAGAAATGGTATCCAACACGTCAAATCAGCTCCCTACCATCCGGCAACAATGGAATGGCTGAATGATTCGTACAGCCACTGAAACACTCAAGAAAGGCATCAAAGGACCAAGGGACATTATCAAGATGAGTAAATAAATTCTTGTAATCCTACAGGAACGCCACAAGCACAACCACACAGAATTTACTATGAACGCTGCTTTTAAAAAGGAACCTCAGAGCAAAGTTTGACCTTTTGATACCACCTGATACCTCAGAAATTGTCAAACAACAACACAAAGCACAGATTGCTGGACGAGAACAAAACTCTAAAAGGAGAATTTTACCCGAGGAGAATGATTACTAGCAAGAAGCTACACTACGAGTGAAAAATAGGTAATTGCTGTTATCTTCACAAAAACAGGTCCAATATTGTAGAGATAGATGATGGGACAGTTTGGTGTCGTCATATTGACCAGATATTAGCCTCAAGAAGTGAAATCAGTGAAACTTCACTAGAAATATTGACATCAGAAATATTGAATAGGGATACATTGGAACAGAGACTAACCACAAAGACAAAGTCAGATGTTGTTTCTGGATAATCTTCGACACCAATGGAAATTGACACTGAAATAGGTTCACATGAAGAGTTATCAACAGAAGCAAAAGAGGACACTTCAAAGGTCTCGAGTAGCCAACTTCCACACTGTTGCAACCTAAAAGGGCAGCATGGCGTCACAGTGGTTAGCACTGCACTCACAGCACCAGGGATCTAGGTTTGATCTCGGCTTGGGTCACTGTCTGTAAGGAATCTGTATGTTTTCCCTGTGTCTGCGTAGGTTTCCCCTGGGTGTTCTGGTTTCCTCCTGCCGTACGAAAGATGTACTGGTTAGGTACGTTGGCCATGCTAAATTCTCCCTCAGTGTACCCCTGAACAGACATCAGAGTGTGGCAACTAGGGGATTTTCACAGTAACTTCATTGCTGTGTTAATGTAAGTCTACTTGTGACACTAATAAATTTTAAATGTCCTCCTGAGAGACTGTCTTTTTAATTGTATATACGGAAAGTAATTTTGGAAGGTAATATATCTACAGTTTAATTGGGTCTATTGCTGAAACATTGGGAAAGCTGTCACTTGGGGACTAAAGAAGTAAATGGAGAGGGATGTTATATATTTAAAGTGATTCTTCTGGTGTAACATCATGTGATCTGTTGTAATGTAAGCAGGGATTTGTGGGATTTTGTGGCTCTTCCATCTTAGACTTGGAATAAACAACATCTTAATAAACCTGCATCAAGTTTTACTACAACCCATTAGTGGCACTCATTACTTTTGTCTTTGTGGTAGCTATCACTTGATAACAGGTAATATTTGCTAGCCTAGTCAGCGACACTCATATCCCATGAATGAAAAGATTGTTTGCCCTCTTCATGCAGATTCCAGATTCCCTGCTGTTTCGACTTCCAACTCACAGCAGTTTCTGTCTCAGAGGTGAGTGGTGCAGGGTTGTAGGTCTGGAGGAGGTTACAGAGACAGGAAGTGGTTAGGATTCTCAAAGTGAGGCATTGCTGAACCAGGAATTAAAGTAAGCACAAGGAGCACCGGGGTGATGAGTGAAGGAGGCTTTGTATGTGTTATGATACAAAGTGCAGAGTTTTGGATGGGTTCAAATTTACAAATGGTGGAAGATGAGAGTAATGGAGAAATGATCCTGAACTTGCCCGGGGAATGGTGAGCGGAAGATGGTTTCCGAGTTTTCTTTTCCATAATTCTGGTCTTTAATGGCATTTCTACAGGGATTTTACTGACGTCCCATGGAAATTATGTAAGAGATTCGGAGATCACTTATTAAAGAGATGGTGCATAATGTGAAGGAGGGACATACAGGATGCAATTCTCCAGCACCCCCCCCTAGATGCGTGTTTCCCGTTGGCAGGAGGTGACATGTTGCTTGTCACCAGCGGGATTCTCTGGTCCCATCGCTGTCAGTAGGAATTCCCAATGATGTCACCCACGCCAGTGGGAAACCCATGGGTGGGGGTGCACTGCCAGAGGGATTGGTGAATCCTGCTGGAGTGAACGGCTGGAGAATATTGGCCACGTTCTCCAGACAGATCCTTTTCGGTGCAATCCAATATATGGGTCTGCAAATTTCTTGGAGACATAAAGTCCCCTGTTCTCCCTATTCATGAAAACCTCTGGCAAGGACGGTATCTTGCTGCATAAACCTGTCCATTGGAAAACTGTAGTTAAAGTCTTTCCAATGTAGCATTTTAAAATCTGAGCCAATGTATTCATGTGAAGCAACTGTGAGGCCAAACAAATTTGCTGTGTTTCAAATTAAACTTTACAGTTTGCAAAGGTCTCTTACATAATGCTGATAACCAGGCGTGGAATGACTCACACACAGCTTTGGTCTGACACAGTCCTGGTTTTCCCTTCATATCCTCCACCATCATCTTCCCTTCCCATCAACAGCCTGGTGGGTGGAATGGAATGTTACTGATCAGCAGCCAGGCCAGAAGCTACCACATACACAGTTACCATGAACAGCTCATTTTACTTTGGATTTACAGTAAAATTGAAACGTAAAATTGGAAGGAGCGGCAAAGGATTTTTGTTCTTAGTGGAGGGCACCGCTGTATTAGATTGCTTGAGGCTCGAAAATACTTTGACAAAGAATGGTTGAGGGGTAGAGACATGGGAGTCGTTCATTCCCGGGGAGTACAAACATGATGGGCCAAATGGCCTCATTACTTGCTGAATGATTCTAAAATTTCTGCACCAGTTATGACATAATTGGCATAATCTTCCAGCCCTGCCAGCAGGGGGAATCACTCTGGAGTGCGGGTTGCACTTAACGTGATAGGAGGCAATAGAGACAGTTTCCAATGGCAGACTAAACTTGTGGAATTTTGTTCTCCCGACTTTCAAAGCGGGTTGTGGTGGTGGGGGTGGGGGGATTCCCGATGACCAATGTCAGGAAATCTATTTGTATTCATTAACATCTGATACACACTCATGAAAAAGCCACCTTAGCAGAATTAAGTTCAATCCTCTGAATTAAATTCCTCGCCAGCTTTAACTCTTCCATGACTTTGAGGTCAGTGGCACAGTGGTTAGCACTGCTGCCTCACAGTGCCACGGACCCGGCTTGGGTCACTGTTGGTGTGGAGTTTGCACATTCTCCCTGTGTCTGTGTGGGTTTCCTCCGGGTGCTCTGGTTTCCTTCCACAGTCTGAAAGACATGCTAAACAGGCATCGGAATGTGGTGACGAGGGGAATTTTACAATAAATTCATTGCAGTGTTGATGTAAGCATTACTTGTGACTAATAAATATACTTTTAGGTCAGTAAATGCTGCTTTCATCTTCCTGGAACCTTGCATATCTTCACCAATATTGAGCGCCGGTAACAAAAGGTGCACCAAGGCTGGACACAGGAGCAGACTAAAGGGGGAAGGTTGGAGGTGAGGAGAGTGTCCAGAGAAGATGAGGAGTGTGTTTCCAGAGAAGTGGGAAGGCGGGGGAGAGGGAGTGTCTTAGAGAGTGGGGTCAGTGTTATCGACGGTGAAGTTCTTGGGGGATAAACTCAGGATACTGTTGACAGGACAGAACAGTCAGAGGAAGGAGTGGGGTGGGGTGGCAGGTCTCCACTGACAACGATCTCCCCCTTCCAACTCCCTTAAACAGGGTCTGTCTGAGGCACCCAAGCACCCTCGACCTCTTTTATCTGGTTCTGAGTGTGCACATCCATTGGCGTGCCAGAACCTCTTCATAGAATCCGTACAGTGCAGAAGAAGCCATTTGGCGAAGTATCTTACCCAGGCCGTCTCCCCTGTACAATACCCATAACCCCACACATTTACCACGGCCTATCTAATTAACCTACACATCTTGGTACACTAAGGGGCAACTTAGCATGGCCAATCCACCTAATCTGCATTTTGGACCATGGGAAGAAACCAGAGCACCCAGAGGAAACTCATGCAGACACGGGGGTAATGCGCATACTCCACTCAAACAGCGACCCCAGGAATTAAACCCAGGTCCCTGGTGCCTTGAGGTAGCAGTACTAACCACTGTGCCAAGCTACTAGTGTGTGCTAGGTTGCTGACCTTCTGATTGGCTGGCAGCCCTTGAGGATAGGCAACTGTCCTTAATTGGCTGTCTCTGATAAGATAAGGCCACAAGGTCCCTCAGTCCACCGCAAGGCACTTACCGCTCCCCACCCCCCCAACCCCCCATATTCTTGGGTCCATTGGTGGAACTCTGCAGAGGTGCACTATAATGGCACAAGTTTGGAACAGGAAAATGACTAGTCTTGACTAACCTCCTATTTCCCATTAGAAGTTGAATCCAAAGGAAGTTTTGCAGTAGATTCCTGTTCCCCTGGAGAGTCGGTTTGAACCTGCTGTGACTGACTTCACTTAAGATCCATAACAGCTGTCACAGTAACAAGACTTTAATCCCATCTGTCTGGGATGAATTCAATCCCTTCTTTCTCTTAGGTTTAATCTGCGATGTGCAGTTTGCTTTTCATGATCTGATGCTAATAAGATGAAAATCCTGAAATTAAATTTATAGAAGTTTTCAACAGTCAGTGATCCAATGCTAAGAGATCACAATAGGAAGGGCAAGAACAGTCCGAACGACAACAAAAAAACTGAACACAGATGCTGTTATAATCCTACTCAGGATGAAAGGCTTTTCTGATTCAATATTACTGTGAACATTCTTCTACAATTTGACATGGCTTTCTCTCCCTATTAAAAAGTTACACTGCATTAGTTGCAGATCTTTGGTCTTCATGGAGGATTGTCCAGACACGATCAAATCTGTGGCCATTCCATGCACAGGGCTTCAGTATGTTCTCCGCAGCACAGTATTTAGACTGTAACCTTTCTCTTCCACCTTTTTTGAAATAGCTCAAACATTTTTGCCCCAATGCAAAAACCCTCCTTCCCCTCCCCACTGGACCATCTGTCACTTGTCCTTGAGTTTTGCTCTCACTGAGCACTGATTTTTCTTCTCCCTTAATACATTCTGACATCTTTGTTGCTATCTCTTCTAGCTCCCACCATGATATTCTATTTTATTCCAGCTGTTCCACCCCTCTTGGGGGTGGGGCAGCGGCATTGTGATATTTTTGCTGAACTGGTAATCCAGAGACCTAGGGTAATACTCTGGGGATCCGGGCTCAAATCCCACCATGGCAGATGGTGAAATTTGAATTCAATAAAAAACTGGAATTTAAAGTCTAACGATGACCATGAGACTGTTATTTGACGTAATGACCCAGCTATTTCACTCATGTCCTTTAGGAAAGGAAATCTGCTGTTCTTACCCAGTCTGGCCTATATGTGACTCTAGACCCACAGCAATGTGGTCAACTCTTAACTGCCCTCAGGGTTGCTGGTCCAGCCAACGACACAAACATCCCATGAACAAATTTAAAAAATGATACAGCATATAATCTAACATATTTCTTCCTCTCTTTAACTCTGAAGAAGATGCATTTGGAGTCACAATATTAGCTCTGTTTTTACTCTCTGCATATGCTGCCAGACCTACTGAGTTTTTCTGTTCTTATTTCAGATTCCAGCATCCAAAGTATCTTGATTTATATTATTGTGTTAGATTAAATGCATCACATCAGCCTTTCCTGGCAAGTTCGTGATATGAGGCGCTGGTCAAAAGTAACAATTGCTGTGACATTTCATATTATGCCTTTTAATAGGAGTGATTATTTTCTCCTTTTCTTCTGCTAGTAATTTACTTGCAGAACATAAGTAGGCTTTCATTGTTTCACAAAACTGTTATGCTGCTTCCTAAATGACAATGCAGTTTGTGTAGGAATTGTTAGGTTTTACAGCACGGAGGGGGAGGCACTTTCCCAGCTCACCCGATGAACAACCCTCGTGGTTCCAATCCCCTGCCTTTTCCATCTGCCCTTCTAAACTGTTGATTCATGTCCCTGTTAAAAGCTCGTGTGGATTCTGCCACCACCATTGTTTCTGACAGGGCACCCAAGGTTCAAACAAAAATCTACTTGAAAATAAATTCTTCTGACGTTTCCCTTAGTTTTTTAGTGGTGATTCAAAGTTTATGTCCTGTAACTATTGGCGCACAGTGGAAATGATTTTTTTTTCTATTGGCAACCTTGGAAATGATTTTTTTTCCTGCTCACTTTGTCAAAATCCCTCATAATTTTCAAACTTCCTCTTTACCCTTCTTATTTCTAAGGAAAGTAACTGCTTGTTCTAGTCTATCTTAATAACTACATTGCAAATTATCCCATATAGAGTTACTATGAGTTAACAGTACTAAAGCAAGCCATTCAACTCAACTTGCTCATGCTGGTGCTAATGCTCTTTACAAGTCTTCTCTCACCCTTTTGCATCTAGCATCATCTTCTATTCCTCCCTCCCGTATGTGTTTTCCAGTTTCTCCTTAAGCATATCCAGGTGATTGATTTCAACTATTCCCTAGTGAATTTCGCCTTGGCGTTCCTCCTGAAGTAAGGAACCCAACATTGGACATAATGAACGGAGTTTTCCCATCCTGCCAGCCATGGGGATTGTAGTGGAAGGGACGGACCATGCAAAGATCTGTTGACCTTGGGGCCAGCACAGCCGGAAACTCCTACCAAGTGGATACTGATTCATCTTGGATGGTGACAGAAATCAAATCAGCTTTTCAGGCCATTTCTGCCCTTTGCTTATTCATTGTATTAACCTTGGCTGGACTGGGAGTTTGGGTGGAGCTGTTTCAGTTTGTCATTGCGACACAAGTTAGGGTACAGCTGTGCGGAACAGGAAGGTCCCTTGTTAGGCTTTTTTTGTCTTGTGTTGGGTGAGCAGATCTCAGCCAAGTGACACAAAGGTCAGTCAAGTTTTTCCTGCTAATAAGTGGATTAGATAAGGTTGCGGGCATTCAACCCATCACTGTTCATTCATGCAGAACAAACCGAGAAGCTGGCCTCCCTCATTCCCACCCCTGATTAGCAGACACAAATTTGTTAAAAGAAACAATTTGAAGGTTTTTGTTTAACACTCGATTCCACCCTTTTTTACATAAAGAAGAGCTTTAAATGATCAAATTATGAGAACCAGTTGCATCAGTGTGATTTGCATTCCATTGAGTATTGCGGATTAAAGGGTGATCTAATCACAACGTTTAAAATGAGAACGGATTCAACACAATGCATAGGGCTAAAGTCTACTCCTCTGCAGTGGCTGCAATCTTAGAGTTAAGCCAGTCATGAGCGAAATCAGGAATCACACAAAAGGCAGCAGAAACAGAGAACTCTGTATGTTCTCCTTTATTTGCTTGGTCCAGCCCTGGTGAGTTTCTGGGATGGAGGTAACTTGGTGGACTCCAAGACAGAATCATAGAATAGAATCCATATAGTGCAGGAGTAGGTCCATTCAGTCTGCACCGACTCTCCAATGGAACACCCCATCCAGATCCTATCCCTGTGACCCCTCACATTTACAGTGGCTAATCCCCTTAACCTACACATCGTGGGACACTGAGGGACAACTTAGCATGGCCAATCCACCTAACCTGCAAAGCTGTGGACCGTGGGAGGAAGCCAGAGCGCTTGGAGGAAACCACACAGACATGGTGAGAATGTGCAAATTCCATACAGACAGCCATCCGAGGCCAGAATTGAATGAGGGTCCTGTGCACTGTGAGGCAGCTGTACTAACTACTGTGCCACAGTGACAGGATTCCCATCTCCATCAGGTGGTCCACAAAAGGTGGAGCGGCAATGGTGGTGAGGTAGGGGGAAAATGGCTGTGTCATTTATGTCTAACTCTATCAGGACAGGCATGTTTTATGTTCTTACCCAGTGAAGAAAAGTGTGAAATTCAGCAATTTCACTGCTGAAATCACGTCAGTCCTGCAACAAAAAACCTCACAAACTTAGCACCAATTGTTTCAAGGAAACTGCCAGGGCTGAGGGTGATGGCGCTACACACTGTAATATTGTTGCAGTTCACTTAGGAAGTTTGGTCACTTTGAATAGATTCTTGCAGTCCTGTTGGGTTTTAACTGGACATGTCGAGCTTTCAGATGCAGATCCTACTGCAATTGGTTTTTTCATTGGGCCTTTACTTTGATCTGCAGCAGGAATTTTGTCTCCAATTCTAGGCACCTACCTTCAGGAAAGATTGGAGAATGTACAGGATTTGCTAGAATTAATCTGGGGATGTGGGTTACAGTCACAGAGATACATTGGAGAAGCTGAGATTGTCTTCCTCGGAGCAGTGGAAGCTAAGAAGAGATTTGATAGAGGTGGTTAAAACCATGATGGATTGACAAAGACTAACCAAAAAGAAACTGATTCCAATGGTTGAAGGATCGATAACCTGATTGCATAGATGGAAATATATTCAATAGTAGGTTTCAAAAAAGCTTTCCTCGAAAGAGAAATAGGGAAAGAATGGGGCATGCGGGTGGTGGAACTAACTGGATTCCTCTTCAAAAGAGCCTCTGTAGACTTGATGGACTGAATTACCTCCTTCTGTGCTGTAATATTCAACAGTTCTATGCACTTGTGCTGGCAATGTTGATTACTCACTGAGGTACTATGGTGATTGTCCCTTTAAGGATCCATTTGCAGAATAAGGGTCATATAACCCAAGGAACCAATTGTGAGCAGGGTGGTGGATCACCCTGGTAAGTGTGGGCTTTTAGACTCAGAATCATCTCAGGAGCTGATTGCAATCATGAGGCTGTATGCTTCTGTATAGTTTTAACTTCTAAACACAAGTTGTGTTTTCCTTAAATTGGTGAACGAGCATTTTTACATTTGGCAGCGAAGATAAAAAAAATTCAGTGAGTGGAGTGTGAGTATCCAGTTTGCATTGACGTTGAGTGAATGTGGGGGAAAAAAGCATACTTACCAAGATGCCCCTTTTTGGATGGATAGATCCTGTTGATTCCTCCGCAGAGGACTGGACACAATGCATAGAGCACCTTGAGTACTATTTCTAAGCAAACATAATAGGGAGGAGGCAAAGTGCAAGGCAACTCTCCTGAGTGTATATGGAACTCAACCTTATAATCTGATTTGCAGTCTCTTAGCCCCAAGTGTGCCCAACACCAAGTCATTCAGTGGTAAAGTCACATTTCTAGCTTAAGACTCAGGTAAACTCCAAAGATTCAAGATTAATTCAATGGGGAGAACCTCAAGTGAAATGATTGCGATTAATATCATTAAATTGAAACAGATATTGAAGTATTGCAATTTTAGAGACACTTTGAATGATATGTTAAGGGAAAGACTAAATTGCAGGGTAAATAATGCAAAGTTGTGATGATTACAAGTTAACAGCTAATCAGGCTACCAAGTTGGATAGATATCCAATCCTGAAGATTGAATATCTGTTTGGAAAGCTGGCTGGAGGTCAAAGTGATATAAAGCTGGCTGTGAATCACACATATCAGCAACGCAAATTAGACGATGCTTCCTGAGGTTTTGACATGATAAACACATACAAAGGATTTTCTGATGCACACATTTTCCTTTTGGTGCATCTTCAGCATGTGCAATTTTCCAGAGGACAATGGAGAGTCTGCTGCTAGGGTGCCATGAGTTATGGGATAACTTGGTAATGCTCTCATAATGGGATTGACAGAAGCTGAGTGTCTAGCAAGCTTAGAGAAGGTGATTTCAAGAGGCCAGAGTTTGCTTCAAGTAGGAGAAATGTACTTTTAAGCCACTGAGGTAACCTACCTGGGGTACCGCGCAGATTAGGGATTACACCCCATGGAAGGAGGCCTTCAAAAGCACATTAGCACTCAAATCATTTTGAGAATGCTAAGTTACTATGGCTATTTTTTTGAATCAAACTTGTCAATTTTATTGGCCGAAATATCAGTGTTGGTCTTGGAAGACTCCTCAGGAAGAAGCTTTCAACGGAATAAAACAATTGCTGCATTCTTCCAATTTATTAGTAGATTTTGACCAGTCTAAGGCACTGGTGTTGACCTGTGTTGCCTCTCCCTATGGCATTGGTGGGGTGTTGATGTTGTCCCATGAGATGGACAATGGATATGAAAGGCCAATAGGCTATTTCTCAAGAACCCTCTCGGAGGCCGAGAAAGGCTACTCACAAGTTGTAAAAAAAAGGATTATCAATAATTTTTGGTGTCAAGAAATTCCACGGGTATTTGAATGCTAGGCACTTTATCATTGTCTTGGACCACAAGCCACTCTTGGTTCTTTTTAAAGAAGACAAGGCTATTCACCAATCGCATCGGCAAGAATTCAATGTTGGGTGTTAATTCTGTCTGCCTGTGGATATACATTCAAGCACCGACCTAGAACATTCTTAATAAATGTGGATGCATTAGCTGCCTACCTTTACAAGAAAGTGTTACAACTGCTCCAGTGCAACAGGAAATTATCATGCATTAAATTTTTTGGACAAGTTGCCAGTCTTAGCAAAGCAAATCAAATATTGGACCAGTCAGAGTCCACTTCTGTCCAATACGCAAGATACTTACAGATTGGGCCAATGAGCTAGTTTCTGAAGAAATGAAACCATTTGTTATCAGCAAGGATGAATTGAGTTACCAGGATGGCATCATACTCCAGGAAGCAAGAGTAGTTATCCCTGTACCAGGCAGAGCAAGTTTCTAATCGAATTACACAATGCACATCTGGGCATCTCAAAGATGAAGATGCCCACCAGAAGTTGTGTGTGGTGGCCTAGGATTGATACTGACATCAAGAGCCTAGCCAAGCACTGTGAAGAGTGTCAATTGCAACTAAGATTGCTTGCTGCAGCCTCATTGCACTCTTGGGAATGGCCTGGCTGGCCATGGGTATGAGTCCATATTGATTATGTTGGTCCATTCATGATACAGTGTTTGTACTCATTATTGTTGCACACTCAGAGTGGATGGATGTTTTAGAAAATATTCACTGCAATTCCAGCTTTATCTTTGAATTCCCAGCCTTTATCAAACTTAAATAACATTTGTTCCATATTTGAAAAGGTCCAGATACCATGATATTATCTCAGTGTGGATTTGATTTATATGCCCATCACCTCTAGAACAGGAATTCTTGAATTAACATACAATAATGATTGCCCGCTAACCAGCTAATATTGCCTACTTTTGGACTGTTCAGTTTGGGTTGTCTGAACGACTTGCAGTTTTTCAGAAGATATATTGCCATTGCTGAATCTTCCACCATCAACATTCTGGGGGCCACTGTTGACCAAAGTTTTACAAGACAGGTCACATCGGCATTGTGGCTACAGAAAGCAGGTTAGAATCTGGAATCCTGTGGTGAATAACCCACCTGGTTCCCCAAAGCCCAACCACCATCTACATGAGGAAAGTCAGGAGTGCGATGGAATACTCTCCATTTGTCAGGGTAAATGCAGGTCCAACAACATGCAGGAAGTCTGAAAGCATCCAGGCAAGGTAGTCTGGCACTCCATTGACCACCATATACGTACACTTCCTCAAGTAGTAGCAGTGTTTACCAACTCCAAGATGCACTGAAACACCTCGCCAAGACTGTTTGAAACCCACAATCTCTACTATTGATAAGATGAGGATAGTCGGTACATGGGAACACCACCAACAGGAAGTTCCTTTCCAAGTCGCACCAAAATCCAGGAACTTCCTTCCTACAGCACTGTGGGTATACCTACACCACAAAGAATGCAGTGATCCAAGAAGGTGGCTCTTCAACACATTTTCAAGGAAAATTAGGGATGGATAACAAATGCTGGCCTCTCTAGTAATGCCCACATACAATGGACAAACAAGAAAGCAGAAGAACCTATCTTGTTACAGAAACAGCATATATTGTTCCTTCCTTTGTCTGCTTGTGTCAAAAGCACTAATTATTGTCATTGTGACATTGGAGAAACCTTCATCATCAGCAAAGTGAGCCTTTCACTCCATCCCTTTTTTTGCCCCTTGTCAAGTTTTGAACTTGGTAAGAAGTGGCCACCTTATCCAGAGTACTTAATTTTCATACTTCGTGCCGTATTCCAAGGATTTCTCATATCCCTACCCAAAACTATTGATTCAAAAATGCATTTTCTACTTTAGAGAATCCAAGTCTGTCCATTCTGAACATTCACTCAGTACATGGCCGAGCTCTGACACCACACTCAAACTGTTTTTTCAACCCTTGTGTAAAATCCATCCCACAAGAAACCAGATGTTTTCCACAAGAACCCCCAGGCTTACTGAGCCATTCTTAAAGCTGTACTTTAATATTAATAGATCATTTGACTCTGATGCAAATTATGGTGCAATAATCTCACCATTAATATTCATGTCAGGTAAACAATTAGGACTCACATCATTTCAATGAATTATTTTTAATTCACTGAAAGTGGCATCACAAGTAGACAGAGTGGTAAAGAAGGTGTTTAGTACAGTGGCCTTCGTCAGTCAGGGCATTGAGTATAGGAATTGGACCATTATGTTACAGTTATATAAGTTGTTGGTGAAACCGCACTTGGAGTATTGAATACAGTTTTGGTCATCCTGTTATAGGAAAGACATTGATAAATTGGAAAGAGTGCAAAGAAGATTTATAAGGATGTTGCCAGGACTAGTGGGCCTGATTTACAGGGAGAGATTGGCCAGCTTAGGGCTTTATTCCATGGAATGTAGGAGAATGCAGGTTGACCTTATTGAGATGTGTAAAATCATGAGGACTACTGATAGGACGAACACACATAATCTTTTTTCCAGGGTAGGGGAATTGAAAGAGGGCGTAGGTTTAAAGTGAGAGGAGAAAGATTTAAAAGGGACCTGAGGGACAACTTCTTCATGCAGAGGGTGGTGTGGATATGGAATGAGCTGCCAGAATGAGTGGTTGAGGCACGTTCAATAGCAACATTTAAAAAGCATTTGGATAAGTACATGGATGGGAAAAGATTAGAGAGATATGGGCCAAATGCAGGTAATTGAATCCAGCCAGGAGGACACGATGGTCTGCAAAGACCGATTGGGCTGAAGGGCCTGTTTTCATAGAATCCCTACAGTGCAGAAAGAGGCCATTCAGCCCATTGAGTCTGCACCGACCACAGTTCCACCCAGCCTGTATCCCTACACATTTACCCTGCTAGTCCCCCTGACATTAAGTGGCAATTTAGCATGGCCAATCAACCTAATCTGCACATCTTTGGACTATGGGAGGAAACCGGAGCCCCTAGAGGAAACTCATGCAGATACGAGGAGAACGCACAAACTCCACACAGACAGTGACCCAAGCCAGGAATTGAACCCTGGTACCTAGTGCTGTGAGGCATCAATGCTTGCCACTGTGCCACCCAATTTCTGTGCTGTTTTGTTCCATGACTCTATGGCTTTATAACTGCTCTTCCTAAAAGAGGTTGCTTAAACTATTGCGTAATGAAAATTGCAGAGGAACAGTTCTAGCCTGTGATACTAGCACAGTCCTCAGTCAACCTCAGGAGTGTTTTTTTTCTGCATTATTCCAGAAGGAAAAAATGTGTTGTGTTGACTGTTGAAAGAAACTTGCAACGGATGTGGGAAAATATTGTAAGGACTATTACTGAAAACCTCAAAAAATTGCTTACTCCTAAAGCTTGAGAAATGTACTCGTCTGATGAAATAAAGGGCCCAAGAAGCATCAAGAAAAGACAATTTAGGCTATTTAAATTTTATTTGTATCCTAACTGCCCAATTTCTCCTTTTTTCAATACACTAATACACCACAGCAACAACCATTTATGACCCTTACTTCCCCATGACTATTTTAGTGGCTAAACTCACTCAAGGTATTATCATTTCAGTACCCCAAGCTCTGATTTGTCCTCTCCCTATAATACCCTGACTCCCTCATTGCCTATTTCCCCTAATACCCTAACTCCTCCATTGTTATATCTTCCCAGTATGGGTATGATTTATAAAGTTGTCAACTGAAGCTTTCGAAAGGGAAAACTTGGAGGTGCTCAGTACTTCCTTCAGAGAGTCAGCACAGACAACATGGACTGAATGGCCTCTTTCTGAATGGCCTCATTCTATCTCCTATTGCCCCTTGATTAATAGCCAAACTTCACGTTGCCAGTCTTTCAATATTGACCTAAGTCCCATTGCCCAGTCTCCCTAATACCTTAATTCCTCAGCGCCCCCTCTGTCTAATACACTAAATCCCCATTGCCCCCCTCTCTCTAATACCCTAACCCCAATGGCCCTGTCTCTAATGCTGTAATTCCCCATTGCCCTCTGTCTCCAATACCTTAACTCCCTGAATTGTCACACAGCTCAAATATTTTCACATTCACTTGGTAAATTATTGCAAACATTTTTATTAAAAGTGTTTAAAATTTAGGCTCAAACGTTTGAAATTACTTAAATACCCTCTTGTTTGTGATTGCATTGGGAGATTGGTTATTTGATTAGTAATTTGTGGAATTGGAAATAATTGTTGCTGAGCAGCTCAACCTGCTTGTGAGGCACAATTCTCTGGATGAGCCAGACTTCACAAAGGGCAATCAATTTGAAACCTTTGAGACAGAACTGATTCATATCAGACTTTTGTAACAGGTTCCTCGTAAGCTTTACACCAGGCACGAGATTCATGCAGATGAAATTGAAAGTGTAAATTTAGACATCAAAATGTGAAGTGCAAAATAAGGTGATTAGCAGAGGAAATGGGGAGGGCAGAAGTGATTATAACTGTGTGAGAGACCTCACAATTAGATTGCATCTTTAACTTTTGAATATTATGATTTTCTCTCTGGAGGGGAGAATTTTCAAATGAGTCAGGATCAGGTACAAGCACTTTGTACAGGCTTCCTATGTGCCATCCTTCAAAACCAGGTTTGCCTACTAGACATTTTATGCTTTGCCAAATTGAAATTATGTCTCAATACTTGTCTCTGTTAGAGTCAATCAGCCCAGTCTCTCATTTTATTCATGAGATGTGAGCATTGCGTCATTAATTATTCTATGATGTGGAGATGCCAGCGTTGGACTGGGGTGAGTCACCTGATGAAGAAGCAGCAGCACTCTGAAAGCCCACGATACCAAATAAACCTGTTGGACTTTAACTTGGTGTTGTGAGACTTGTTACTTAATTATCCTAAGACTGAATGGCTTGCTCAGCCATTTCAGAATCAACTGCACTGCTGTGGTTTTGGAGTACATATACACCAGACCAAGTGAAGATGCCAGATTTCCTTCCCGAAAGTACTTTAGTGAGCCAAATGGATCTTTACAACAATTGACAATGGTTTTATGGTCATTTTTTTAATAGTTCCAGATTTTTATTGAATTCATCATCTGCTGTGGATGGGATTTGAACCCCGGCACCGAGTTCTTTACCCTGCATCTCTGGATTACTAGTCCAGTGACGACACCACTACACCACCAGCCTGTTATAGAAAATAGGAGCAGGAGTAAGCCATTCGGCCCTTTGAGCCTGCTCCAGCATTTATAATGATCATAACTGATCATCCAACTCACTAGTTCAATCCTGCCTTCCCCCCATGTCCTTTGATTCCTTTCACCCCAGGTGCTGTATCTAAATCCTTCTTGAAAACATACAATGTTTTGGCCTCAGCTGCTTTCTTTGATAGCGATTTCCTCAGGTTTACCACTTTCTGGGTGAAAGTGTTTCTCTTCACCTCAATTTTCAAAGGTTTAACCCGTATCCCTGGACTATCATTACTGGTTCTGGACATCTCCACCACAGAGAATATCCTTTCTGTATCTACCCTATCTTACTGTATTAGAATTTTCCAGGTTTTTATGAGGTTCCCCTCTCATTCTTCTAAACTCCAGTGAATATAATCCTAAGTGATTCAATCATTCCTCTCTGTCAGTCCTGCCACCCCAGGAATCAGTATCGTAAATCTTCTCTGCTCTCCCTTTATAGCAAGAACATCCTTCCTTGGATAAGGAGACCCAAAACTGCACACATTATTTCAGGTGTGGCCTCACAAAAGCCCTGTATAATTGCAGCGAGACATTCCTGGTTCTGTACTTGAAACTTCTTGCTATGAAAGCCAACATAATATTTACCTTCTTTATCACCTGCATGCTTACCTTCAGTGATGAGTGTATGAGGACACCCAGGTCTCATTTCACATAGCCCTTGCTTTATTTATAGTCATCCAGATAATAATCTGTCGTCTTGTTTCTGCTACCAAAGTGGATAACCTCACATTTATCCACATTATATGACATCTGCCACACATTTGCCCACTAATCACTGCCTGCTGTTCAGAAAATGACCTGTTTATTCCCATTCTCTGTTTCCTGTTTGCCAACCAGTTTTTTATCCATCTCAATACCCACTAGTTCAAAGCTAGAACAAAGTGAATAATTATCTTTGAAGGATGTCAGTTGAAATTTTGAAGACTGATCTCAACAGATATTTGGCAGTTTAGAACAAGAGATATCAATCAAATGGTGTTTAGGTTGGGATTCAGAGAATCATAGAATCTTTACAGTGCAGAAGGACTCACAGTGCTGTTAGAGAGGGAGTTCCAAGATTTTGACCCAGCGACCATGGATGTTTAGAACAAGGGAAAGAACAGATGAGGCCTTGGGTAATGTACCATCTGAAAGATGGCACCTGTAACAGTGCAGCACCCCTTCTCAGTGTTGCATTGGAATGACAGGCTATATATTTTGGTCACCAGTCTGTAGCATGGAAGTTGAACCTTCTCACTCAGTTGAGACTCCTACCAATTCAGACATGGCTGACACTTTAATCCAGAGTTGTTGGATTACAGAATTCCAGGGGGACTAGAGAATACAGAGATAATAATTTTTTGTTTTTGCCTTGGGACCTGAGTTTGAATGAAGCCCAGACTGCTGTGGTTCAAGTGTATCTGCGTCACATTCCCAGTCCGCAGTTAAATGAGCTTGGGAAATATCAAATCCGCCTTCTAATGGACTTGGTTCACTGTCTGAAACAGAGCATTATTTGGCACTAATTGAGTATTACTCATTGAGGTCAAAGAAGGTATAGGAAATGGAAAATAGCACACCAATAAGGGAAAGCAGAATTAATTAAATTTGGAGATAAATCCTCAAAAGGACAATTTCAGCAAATGCGCCAATGATACTATATTATACAAACAGAAAAGAATGCACTGTTTGTGCCCAAATTATAAAAAACACAAAATTCTTCTCACAATTTTAGGAGGGTCAAAGAACAAGCAAAGTGCAATTTGGGGGCAATTTTAACCCTCCTGCACCGTGGAATTCAGGCAAATAGGCATGTAAAATCACCCACATTACTTACCCACTCTGGACGTCACTTTCACCTGATCTTTTGAACCGATGGCATAGGACATCCATCCAGAGCATACTGGGTCCTTAAGTCAAGTCCTAGTGATGTCAATGGTATCAGACTGCAATTTTCACTACATATCTTAAGCAGGAATCAGCAATGAATTTCTTGACAGGTTAGCCAGTGACGAGAAGAATTGGGGATGGGAGATACCTAAAACTATTAAGTTTACTACTTTCCTTGTGAAGTCTTAAAGAAAAGAAGTAGAATTCAGGCTACTCCTTGTGATGGACTCCTCGTCATCAAGAGTGGGATCTCTCCTTCAGTGAGGACAGTCTTGACAGCAAGTCCTGTTACTTAACTAGTCTTGGAGAACAGATAGCCATTGGACCACACAGTTTTTTTCCCCTTTCCTTTGTGCATTTGGAAGGGGAAATTTAAACAAAATCTGGAAACTGAAATATCCCAAGCCTCATTTCTGGAGCACTGAATGAAGTCCTGCAGAGATGCTAACACTGATCCATAGTTAAAATCAGGCCCATTGCCAAATGCCTCATTATGGATTTTTGAAACATCCATTTCTTAAGTACGTAACCCACAATTTCTATGCGACGTAAATGTTGTCTTCCATGTGCCATCATTTTATTTCTATTAAGAAATTGTGTGATGCTTTTTCCCTTAGGTTTCCACGTTCTTTCAATGTCCAAATCATATTGATTTTCAGACCAAATTGTGCCACTCTATTTGCACCAGAGTGTATTAAACGAAAAAGAGAAAATGCTGAAAATGTTTGTTCTCAGTTTAAATCTAACAGTTTGACTACTGATAAGCTCCTCGTGCTGCCACTACTAAGCAATCACAAGGAAATCATACTGATCCAGTGATGTAAAAAAATACTTTTGTGCCTAAGTGTGCATTTTCTTGTTCACTCGACTCAATTTATGCTACTGCTTGGCCCTAGATCAATTTTGGCCTTGACTTTGTTGATGTAACATTTGGTTCTGTGTGTATCCACTGCCTTCAGGAAATGTGCTACCTCGTCACGATACACATGTGAACCCAACCAGTCTTTGTAGAGTTATCAGAGCAAACCATGTCCTTGCTTGAAGCGTATGTGAACACACTTTCTTATTTTTAAAGTTTATTTATTAATCACAAGTAAGGCTTTCATTAACATTGCAATGAAGTTACTGTGAAATTCCCCTAGTCGCCACACTCCACTACCTGTTTGGGTCAATGCTAAACCAGCACGTCCTTCAGAACGTGGAACGAAACTGGAGGAAACCCATGCAGACACGGGGAGAGCCTGCGAACTTCACACAGACAGTGACCCAAGCCGGGAATTGAACCCAGGTCCCTGACACTGTGAGGCAGCTGTGTTAACCACTGTGCCAGCATGCCACCCCACTTTCAACAAAAGGCTGTTGAACACCATTGAAGAGCAGGAATTTTTGCCATTTTTTATCATTGTTATTACCATTGTCAGCCTTTATCACCACCATTTACATTCCCTTTATCTTGTTTGTCTGTACCATTGCTATCAATTACAGCCTCCCAACTCTCCCAGCCCACCCTCATTGTATAACTCTTGTCCGGCTCTCCATGACTTCAGCTCTGACATTGGCTCTATTCTCCCTCCACAAATGTTGTCAGACCTGCTGAGATTTTCCAGCATTTTCTGTTTTTGTAACTTTAGCCATAATCCCAGCCTTCAACTCAAGCATCCTGAAGCCAATTGTGCTGCTCCCACTGCTGTCTTGGGTGGAATCTGGTAACTATCCAGGAACTGAAATTGAAGATCTCTGAGGTCCCTCGTGGCTCAGTTTTGGAAGGTAGGGCACTGATGGTCTTTTCCTTGGTGCCAATAATTCTTCCACCCATTCCCCTTTCATAAGGAAAATCCTTGCCCTCAGGAGATATTTAATAAGAATGCAACACTGGAATGGATAATCTAGGGAACATGAATCTGAATCAAAATGTTATGATACTCTCATTCAGTCGACCCTAGAAGTAGCAATCTGCACCTTCTGTGTATCAGGCAATGCCTTCTTTCTGATCTGAGACGACACCTTTTTTTTTGGATGATTGGTTCCATTTTAGGTTAAGTGGCATGGATGTTTGGGTGCTCTATGGATCTCAGAATACATAGGTCACTTGTTCTTAAAGATTCCCTTAAAAGAGATAGGAGAACTGAGCCAACACTGAACAGAAGCAATTAGCTACAAAGATGGCTATTGATGGTGAATGGTATGCCGATGCTCAAAGCCATAGACCATGGTTAAAGATGGGCACAATCTTGCTTTGCAGAGCTACTGAATCCAAACCTCATCAAGGAACATCAGAAAGAGGAGATATTTCACGCATGACTTTGTAGTGCACTCTCACTGTTCAATTCCCTACCCCCTCACCCACATTTGGTGCTGTAGGCAACAGTTCAAGCAAAGAAGGAATGAAAACAAATAAATTAATCATAACTCAATTTTTTTTTGGTATTACTTCATGGGATGTGGGCTGGTTAGGCCAGCATTCCTAATAACCATTCCTAATAGCCCTTCAGAAAGTGCTGGTGAGCCAAGTTCTTGAACTGCAACCAGCCATGTGGTGTAGGTGCACCCACAGTGCTGGTAGGAATGGAGAGAGTTGCAGGATTTGCATCCAGCAACAGTGAAGGAATGATGATAAAGTTGGAGCTCAGGATGGTGCGTGGATTGGAGAGGAACTTAGAGGTGGTGGGTTTTTTTCCATAGAAGTAGTATCTTTGATTCAATCCCTTTCACAATAAATTCTCTTGTAGCCAACACCAGCAGTTTACTAAAAAACTTTGATTCGATTTATTATTGTCACATGTAATAACATAATATATTGTTTCTTGCGCACTATGCAGACAAAACATACCGTTCATAGAGAGGGAAATGAGACAGCGCAGAATATAGTGTTACAGTCATAGCTAGGGTGTAGAGAAAGTTCAAGGTAAGTCCATTCAAAAGTCTGACAGCAGCAGGAAGGAAGCTGTTCTTGAGTCAGTTGGTACGTGACCCCAGACTTTTGCATCTTTTTCCCTATGGAAGAAGGTGGAAAAGAGAATTCCGGGGTACGTGGGGTCCTTAATTATGCTAGCTGCTTTGCTGAGGCAGTGGAAAGTGTAGACATCAATGGATGGGAGGCTGGTTTGCGTGATGGATTGGGCTACATTCATGACCTTTTGTAGGTTCTAATGGTCTTGGACAGAGTAGGAGTCTTACCAAGCTGTGATACAACCAGAAAGACTGTTTTCTATGGAACATCTGTAAAAGTTGGTGAGAATCGTAGCTGACATGCCAAATTTCCTTAGTTTTCTGAGAAAGTAGAGGCATTGATAGGCTTTTTTAACTATAGTGTCAGTATGAGGGGGACCAGGACATGATGTTGGTGATCTAGACATTTAAAATCTTGAAGTTTTCAATCCTTTCTACTTCATCCCTGTTGATGTAGACAGGGGCATGTTCTCCTTTACACTACCTGAAGTCAATGACAATCTCCTCTGTTTTGTTGACATTGAGGGAGAGATTATTGTTGCCTCACGACTCTCTATCTTATTCCTGTACCCTGTCTCCTCATTGTTTGAGATCCAACCCATTACGGTGCTGTCGTCAGCAAACTTGAAAATCAAATTGAAGGGGAATTTGGCCATACAGTCATAGGTGTATAAAGAGTATAGTAGGGGGCTGAGAACACTGCCTTGTGGGGCACTGGTGTTGAGGATGATTGTGGAGGAGATATTGTTGCCTATCCTTAGCTGATTGTGGCCTGCGAGTTAGGAAGTTCATGATCTAGTTGCAGAGGGAGGTGCCGAGGCCCAAGCCATGGAGTTTGGAGATGAGTTTCATGGGAATAACAGTGTTGAAGGCTGAGCTATAGTCAATAAATAGGAGTCTGACATAGGTATCCTTGTTATCATGAAATAGTTCATAAGAATCATCAGAACTAGGAGTAGGAGTAGACAATTTAGCCCTCAAACCTGCTCCACCATTTAATGTGCTCATAACTGATCTCATCTCAGCCTCAATTCCCTTTTCCTGTCCATTCACCATAGCCCCTCAAAGCCTTATTAATTAAAACTCTGCCCACCTCTTCCTTCAATTAAATCGAAGTCCCAGCACTCACCGTGCTCTGGGGTAGCGAATTCCACAGACCCATGACCCTTTGAGAGAAATAGTTTCTCCGCATTTCTGTTTTAAATCTGCCACCCTTTATCCTAAAACAATGATCTCTTGTTCTGCGTTGCCCCACAAGTGGAAACATCCTGTTCACTAAGATAAAAGCAAAATACTGTGGATGCTTGAATCTGAAACAAAAAGCAGAAAATGCTGGAAAGTTTTAGCCAGTCTGACAACATCTGTGGAGAGGGAATAGAGCCAACATTTTGCGTCTGGATAACCCCTCATTAGAGTTGAACATCATCTCCACATCCACTTTGTCAATCCCCCTCATCATCTTGTACATCTCAATTAAGCCTCCTCTCATTCTTCTAAACTCTGGGCAGTATAGGCCTAAACCGCCCAATTTCTCTTTGTAAGCCAAACCTTTCATCTCTAGACTTGCATTATATCTCATCTTTCACAACCTCATGAAGCCGCAGAGTGCTTTTTGGAAGTATAATCACTGTTGTACAGGGGTTGGCAGCAAAGGGCAGGGTGGTGGCTCACAGAGAGCAGCTCCCTTCATCCCAGGCCATTATAATGCCATGTCCTTCAATCTTGTTTTGATAGGGTTTGCTCTCCTAGCTCCCTGCATGAAGAGTACCCCTTTCCTCCTCCCCTTCCTGGCACCAGGTGAATACCGGTGGCAGCAGGAGGAGACCCATAAGTGGGCATTAATTGTGCACTTAAGGGGTTCAATTGATGGCGAGGCAGGAAGGTTGTTCATGAGCTGTTCTCATCCACCATTCTCACATCTCCAAACACATCTTGGGAGAAGGCATTAAAATTTGCTCTTAAAATCATACAGGATTGTGCATGTGCCAACTCTTTGGTCGAGCTATCCAGTGATTCCCAATCACTGTTCTTTCCCCCATAGTCCCGGAAATATTTCCTTTTCAAATGTGTAACCAATCTTCTTTTGAGAGTTCCTCCTGAACCCACATCCGCCACATTTTTAGACAGTACTGTCCAAGTCACAACATTAGTATCCTTGAGTTTAAAGATTACATCAGAAGAGACTGTCCCTTCCAGTATCACAATGATTTAGTAAACAAAGCTATCCCATATGAGAGAGCCAAGAGGCAACAATTGGTTTACATGAGGAATTCACCCTCACATCTGTTTGTTTTTAATCTGCAATTTATTGCTTACATGAAACAGCTGTCTGGGCAGTTACTTCAGGGCAAAGGATTGTGATTATAAAGCCTGCGTGTCCAGATGTGTGGAATTGTCTCACGATTCAGTCATCTCTGTTGTGGCAGATTAGTGTTAATCGCTATCATAGAATGTTCCAGATACATGTTCTATCGAGTTTGAAGTCCTGCATTAAGCCAAAACAAACAGCTTTAAACCTCCAGACCCATGAATGTTTGCTGCTTCATCAAGGCTTTCTGAGTCTCTTTTGTCACTCTCAGGTGTAATTCATGTGTCCTAGATATGTCTGCAAAGGTTATAAATTTCATGGTTATTCAAAAATGATGCTGCTGCTGTGGGTGGAAAAACAGGTGTGAGGAGCAAGAGGGCAACGATTTCTCGATATTCGGTTGTAAGTTATTTCACTTCAAAGGGGTCACGACATGGGTATGTCCTCAGACTGGATGTGTTTGTGAAACAATCAGGAATAGCCTGATTCCTCTGAAAGTCAGCCATGTTGGCCACAGATGAAAACTCACGATTTGTTTTTCGTGAAAGATTTGTTGCACCATAAATTTTGCAATGGTCCACCCCCACCCCCTCACCTCCACTCACCTTACTGTTGGCTTCAAGTTTGAAAATATGTTGCACTGCAGCTCTGAATATATGATGGTGAGGGCCCCTGAGTCAATGCCTGCTTTGTGAAGAGTTGGTTGACCCCGGTCAAAGTTTTTGTGGTGACTCAGATGGGACTTTCCGGCCATGTTTACCCCAAAACTGTAAAATCCCACCTGAGGTCAATGGACCTTTGCATAGATCCCCCCCACCCCAACATAATTCCAGTGGCGGGCAGGACTGGAAACTTTGAGGGGGAACGGTTGGGTTCCCTTCTCCTGATTACAATCCAATCATCCCTGTTGGAAAGTGCACATGGACTTTAGATAGGAAAAAGCTCAGCTGTGATGTTCTCCATCATCAAGTCCTTTTACAAAAGGACTCAAAGTCTATTAAGAGTTACACAGACAAGGTATAGGAGAGTTCTCAGCACTCGGGACCATGCAAAAATAAAAATGTTCAGTGTGAACAATTTTAGATGAATGTAACTTTCTAATAAAATGGATCCTGTATCTGCTGTAGCTTTCAAATTGGAGTTAAAGTGGTTAATATTAAAGTGAATTTATGGCACGGTATGGCAATGTACACTTTGTGTGTGTAGCTAAAACTACCTTGAGTCCCGTGTCTTTTCTGAGCTGATTTGTATGAGATTAAATTTCATTGCTACAACTAGTCAACAGCTTCATTATTGCTGTATTATGTGGCTACCAGGATGATAGAAGGCAAACTAACAGCTCTAACAATTCTGACGTAAAATGAATAGATATCCAAGTTGTTTATTTGCAGTATTCTGGCAGCCTTGATAAAGAGATGGATCAGTATCATGAGAAGGGATTAAGAGTTTTAGAACAGTCTTAAGCACTAAAAAATCAGTGCCTCATTTTACACACTTTGTCTCCCTGATTCCCATGCTCCAGGTCATTATTGTGTTTCAGTCGTTTGATGCTGATTGTACTCTGAATGCCTGAAGGCTCTGTGACAGGGTTGATGGTTCTTTAAAGTGATTTTTTGACCTCCACCGAAGCAAGCAAAATAAAACCCTGGCATCCCAGCTCACCGCAGCCTCTGGACTGATGGTTTCATTTGATGCAATTTGATTAAGACTGACCAGTAACATGACTGATGTATTTTTGTCACAGTTGCACAATAACTACAATTCATTCCAACCGCAAAGCATCATCTCAGAGCAGGCAGCTTGAGTCAGAGGAGATTCAGCAGCCAAGTGTCATGGCGAGCAGGTGGATAAGTGTTGAGTCCACAAAAAGATCAGCCATGGTCTTATTGAACGGCGGAGCAGGCTTGAGGGGCCAGATGGCCTACTCCTGCTCCTTGTTCTTATGTTTTTATGTCATGAGCATGGACATCAAATCAATGCTTGCTCCTGGAGTTGAAGGTGTCAGGCTCAATGGTTCTTTGTCAGTCACTGCTCAGTTCTTCTCAAGATCCTTTTGTACTCATGTTTTTCTTTACCTTCAGCGTTTGCCATTTTTCCCATGCTGGACCTAGTCTGCAGCAAGAATTCTTTCACATTTAAGACGTGGAGCTATGTGTTGTATTTCGTGAGGCAAATTGCATTTTGCTATGTGGCAAATAATTTGTTTGCCTGCTCTCCCTTGTTTTTTGGCTTGTCTTTGAAGGGAAGTATAGACGTATGTGGATGGGGAAGCTACAGCGTTACGTTTAATGGAAGTCTATTGATTACAAAGATATCCCAGTTTCGTCAGAGCAGCTCTGGCATCCCAACTCATTGTCTCAGTTCCTGTTTGGATTTCCCAGAGGTTTCCCTTTCCTGCTACCTGCCATCCTGAGAGTTTAAAGTTTGCGTACACAGTCAACGCTACAAGATTATTGTAAGGAATATTTTCACCCGTTAAATTATCAGGGAAAAGCAACAGCGAGTGGAATGAGCTCACAATAAACATTGTCAGAATGGTAATGATGCTCACACAGTAGCCGGAATTTTACTGACTTGCCCACCCCAGAATCAGGGCAGGAAAGGCTCACAGAATGGCATTGTCCATTGGCCTCGGGCTGGATCTTACGATAAATACTGTAAAATACTGGCCCATGAATCATTTTGGAATTAATATCACACGATAACATTTGACAGCAACTGAATTTGTTTCTTCCACTCATGGACATTTTGAAATGGTCCTTTATCAGTTTTTTAATTCATTGCTACAGTTCTGACGAATCTGTTCATTTTTCCAGCTATTGCCTTTAGACCCTTCTGATGCTAACTTTCCATTTCTGGTTTTTCCAATGTTCTCAATTCTAAGACCTAACGTCTTTCTTTTACTTCCCCTTTTATCAATTGAAAAGCCTCAGTCTGCTTTTCTTTAAACCAGCTGACGAGCAGCCTCACAGACAAGGAGCTTTGGCCCGGGTTGGTCACCTGGCCCCATCTATTGCATCTGCTGGAAATTCAGTATCACCGCCTATAAGACTGATTTATCTTTGCAAGCCTATCTCACCGTGTGAAGCCAACATCACTGGAAAACTGAATTATACAGCATGTGTTTTCAACCTACCGACCTCCATGAAGGAATAGCTCATTGGACATTGATTCTGGACTCTGAAACTCACATAAAAAAATATTGATTTTGTCTGTGGTCTCTGTGCTATAAATATTTCCCTTCTTTATCCCTCTCTATACTGTCTGAGTGTGGAGACGATGTTGTGACCCTGCTTGCATGTTTTGAGAGTGTGCAAATAAACTAACCTTTCGAGTTCATTCTATCTTAAGTTTGCTGTGGAATTATCAATAGAAAATTGAATCACACCAAAACTGAACGGTTGGGAAATATGCCATTGCTTGTAAAGAGGGACATTAATCAAAACACTTTTCTGTTTATGGATGGAGTGGTGAGAGGAGAAACTCTTGCTGTTTAAATGAACCCTTTTCCTGTCTATAACACAATGGGTAGGATTTTAAGGACACCCCATGATGTGATTTCCTGTGATGGACATGACTTGTCATTCGCTGCCAGTGGGATCTTCCAGTCCCATCAATGTTGATGGCATTTGTGTGGCTCGCCTGTCCTGCCAGAGAACCCATTGCAAGGGGTCACCTTCAGCAGGACAGGGAGATCCTAATGGCAGGAAGGGCCAGAAATCTCACCCAACGTTTTTGCTCTATTCTTATTGCGCCTCAAGCTTTTGGCATCTTTGCTACCATTTGTCTCTTCATTTCTATTCTCTCAAGTATCTTTCTCTGTTGGACAGTTTTCATGACTCTCTGTAAACTTTAAACTTTTTATCCGCTTTTGTGCTAATCAACACTTCATTGAGAAGAACAGTCCCTGTTAAGTTTCAGCTGTGGCTCACTTGGTTGTATTCTTGCCTCAGAAGATTAGTAGATTCAAACCCCACTCCAGGGCTTAATCATGAACATCAAGGTTGACATTCCAGTGTACTTTTGAGGCAAAGGTGCTGTCCTTCAGATGAAACCTTAAATCAAGGCTCCATCTGCCTGCTCGGGTAGATGCTAAAGATCCCAAGGCACTATTTCGAAGAAGAGTGGGGAAGGTGTTAATCTAAGTATCCTAGTCAAAAGATGTCCTTTATCTCTTGAAGGCACAGTGGTTAGCATTGCTGCCGCACATTGCCAAGCAGCCACGTTCAATTCCCGGCTTGGGTCATGTGCAGAGTCTACACATTCTCCCCGTGCCTGCATGAGTTTCCTCCGGGTGCTTTGGTTTCCTCTCACAGTCTGAAAGACGCGCTGGTTAGGTGCATTGTCCATGCTAAATTCTCCCTCAGTGTACCCGAGCAGGCACCGGAATGTGGCAACTAGGGGATTTTCACAGTAGCATCGTTGCAGTGTGAATGTAAGCTGACTTGTGACACTAATAAATAAACTTTAAAATTTTAAACTTGAACAACCTGACAAAGGACAGATTATTTGGTCAGTGTTATATTGCTGTTTGTGAGAGTTTTCTGTGCTCCTGTTTCTTACACTACAAGAGTGACTAAGCTTCATGAGTTCTTAAATAGTTGCAAAGCATTTTGAAGCATATGGTGATCATAAAATATACTATATAAATACAAACATTTCCTTTCTCTTTTCTATCTTATTATCAACATCAAGCATCAATTGTAGAAAGGGTTAAATGAAGATGAAAGCTTCTACTCCATTCCAACGATGCACCTTAGTTCCATCTTCTGAAGTTTGCTTTCACTTGTGTGGGTTGAATGTTATTAGCTGAGTGGGGACTCCGATGTCAGGGGCGAAGAGAGCTCAAAGCCCGCACTTGCCAGCAATTGGCAATTTTACCACAGCAAAGTTTACCAATTAGAGGGCTGGTAGCTCTACAGCCTCAGCAGCGCCACTGGGGAGGATGGTCATACTGAGTAATGCAGGAGACCTCAGGATCAAGAGCAGACAAATGAACCCTTTCTTTTAACAAGTATTCATGGGGCTGAGAGTCAGAGGGAAGTGCCCCCTGGGGAATTTGTTGGGACGGCAGGTGCTCTCTTCCCCGCCTGCGGTCTTTTCTTTGATCTGTGAAGTCTTTCCGCACTCCAGGCTTCAGCAGGGAGGCTGGCTCCATTTAGCTGGCAGCCTCCCACACTGCAGGAAGTTGACCACAAAACAGGAAAATGGCCTCAGTAAGGTTTTTGATTATGGAAATTCCAGGCCACCCACTGGTAAAATGCTCCGAAGATAGGACTGCATTGAAGAGCCAATCTAACCTGATTCCCCCTGATTTTACTCCCCCTCGGCCCTGCTTTCCCACACCTCCCCAACTTCACTCCCCACCTCCTGAGCTGGTAAAACTTAGTCCTCTGGTTTTTCCACCAACCAACCGTCATGCTTCTGTCCCAGACTGTCAATCTGTGCAGAATTCTGGATGATTTCATGTCAGGCCTTGTCCTAGGCACTGACCCAGGTCCTAGAGGTCTACCATGTGCAAACTCCCAGGTCTCTCTGTTACTTACAACTTGATGTCTGCCGACAGAAGCATAGAAACATAGAAGGTAGGAGCAGGAGAAGGCCATTTGGCCCTTTATGCCTACTCCATTATTCATTAAGATCATGGCTGATCATTCAATCCAATAGCCTAATTCTGCTTTTTCCCTATGACCTTTGATCTCATTCACCCCAAGTGCTATATCCAGCCACCTTTTGAATGCATTCACTGTTTTGATATCAACTACTTCCTGTGGTAATGAATTCCACAGGCTCACCACTCATTGGGTGAAGAAATGTCTCTTCACCTAAATAGTCTACCCTGAATCCTTCGACTTTAACCTTGGTTCTGGACTCCCCCACCACCGAGAACATCCTTCCTGCATCGATCCTGTCTAGACTTGTTAGAATTTTATAAATCTCTATGTGACCCCCCTCATTCATTTGAACTCTAGCAAAAACAATCCTAACCTAGTCAATCTCTCCTCATGTATCTGTCCTGCCATCCCCGAAATCAGCCTGGTAAACCTTCGCTGCACTCCCAAGAGAGCAAGAACATCTTTCCTCAGAAAAGGAGACCAAAACTGCACACAATATTCAAGGTGCGGCCTTACCAAGGCCCTGTATGGTTGCAATAACACATCTCTGCTCCTGCACTCGAAACCTCTTGCAATGAAGGCCAACATGCCATTTGCCTTCTTTACTGCCTGCAGCATCTGCATGCTTACCTTCAGTCACTGTTGCACAAGGATACCCAGGTTCCGCTACACACTCCCCTCTTCAAAGTTACAGCCATTCAGGTCATAATCTGCCTTCTTGTTTTTGCTTCCAAAGTGAATAACCTCACAATTATCCAAATTATCTGCCATTGATTAGCCCACTCACCCAATCTGTCCAGATCATTCTGAAGGATCTGTGCATCCTCATCACAGTTCATGCTCTCACGCAACTTGGTATCATCTGCAAACTTTGAGATGTTACATTTTGTCCCCTCATCCAAATCATTAATGTACCTTGTGAACAGCTCTGAGGTTGTTTCACTTTTTCAAAATTTCTGCCTTTCCTTCACAATGAATTAGTCTGTATGGATTAGCAGCATTTTCATTGTCATTCTCTCTCTTTCCATTTTGTGATCTTGTTGTGTTGTGGGCTTAATGATTCATTTTCCATCAATAGCTGATTATTTCTGCTCTACAGGCCTACCCTCCCTTCCAAAACACCAATTCTTTCAACATTTCCTCCATTATTACCCAACTAATTTCTCTCAGCCTATTTCCCCAGTGTAAGTCTCTGGTGCTCTTTCTCTGCACTGAGCATTCTATTTCTCTAGAATTCTCCACTCATTCCATTGTGCTGTCATGCAAAGAAATTTATCTCATTTTCCCCCTTTCTGCTCTCATTGGCTTTCAATAACATTTCTGAATTAAATTTTCCAGAAATGATATTGCAATCCATTTTATTTTTAAAAAAGTACATTTTTACAGAGATGTGATGAGCATTGTCAACCTAGAATTAAACAAGAATTTGTGAAAATTGATCCAAAATCCTCATCAAGAAGATTCAGATATAAAAACCAGACAGGAAGATTGTAATAGTAATTAGACCATATTACTTGTTCACCCCGGGCATACCCTCTTCTACCTTCTTCCTTCAGGAAAAAGATATAAAAGTAATGTAGAGTTTATTTATTAGTCACAAGTAAGCTTACATTAACACTGCAATGAAGTTACTGTGAAAAATCCCAAGTCACCACATTCTGGCACCTCTTCAGGTACACTAAGGGAGAATTTAGCTTGGCCAATGCACCTAACCAACACGTCTTTCAGATCGTGGGAGGAAACTGGAGCACCCAGAGGAAACCCACGCAGACACAGGGAGAATGTGCACACTTCACACAGACAGTGACCCAGGTCGGGAATGGAACCCAGGTCCCTGGCGCTGTGAGGCAGCTATGCTAAACACTGTCACTGTGCCGCCCAAAGTCTAAGATCACATATCAACCAACTCAAGAACAGCTTCTTCCCCGCTGCCATCAGATTTTTGAATGGACCTGCCTTATATTAAGTTGATCTTTCTCTACACCCTAGCTATAATTATAACATTATATTCTGAGCCCTCTTCTTTGCTTCTCCCCGATGTAGTCTATGAACGGTATGCTTTGTCTGTATAGCACACAAGAAATAATACGTTTCATTGTAAACCAATAGACATGACGATAATAAATCAAATCAAATCAACTTGCAGCATGATTAATGATGTCAGGTAGGGAAGTTGAGACAAAACACTCATAATCTTAAAGATCTCTATTTGGTCACCTCTCACTCCTTCCTTTTTTCTTATTCATTCATGGGACAGGGGTGTCACTGACTAGCCAGCATTTATTGCCTAGTCACCCTTGAACTGAATGGCTTGCCAAGTTATTTCAGAGGGCAGTTGAGAGTCAGCCATATTGGATCTGAAGTTACATGTAGGCCAGACTGGATATGGATCGCAGATTTCCTTCCCTAAAGGGCATTAGTGAACCAGATGGGTTTCTCTGACAATCATTCTTGGTTTCATGATCAATTGATTCTTAATTCCAGACATTTTTTATTGAATTCAAATGTCACTATTTGCCATGGTGGGTTTCTGGATGAATAATCTAGTGATAATACCACTAGGCCATTGCCTCCCATTAGCCTAAGCCTGTGAGGCTTTCCTAATAATTATGACCCCTCTACTTTGGTATAATTCATGTGAATCTATTTGCCACTTTCCCCATTGCCTCTTTATCCTCAGGGGCTGTGCTGGTTTTCATCTTCTGTTGTCTTCCTGGGGTTTTTCACAACAAGAATGACCCTCAATTGAATCTAAGGCTGATAACTCACTCTCAAACATTTATATGTTTAACTATTTTGAAGCTTGCTGGTGTAAAATAACATGGTGTTTCTCACAACCACATTTTGCAGTTCGCAGGTTTGAAGGTAGTCATCAGGCAAATGTTGGAATAAAAAGTGATAGTTTTTTCCCGATGTGGTTTATTCTTCCTTGAAGTTGAGTCAGTTCACAAGAAAATAATCAAACCCACCACCTGAAGCAGAGGGGAAATTTCTCACAAATGCTGTTTCAAAGGATCTATCGATTTGTGCTTAATTTATGAACTACTGGGTTAGTTGATGGTCACATCAGGATCTGCTTGAGCCAGATTCACAAACTAAATTATTTATGACCTTTACGATAAGCAGTAAAACAAAATGTGCTCATGTTGTAAGAAAGCCACAATTTGCTTTTATGAACAAAATTACATTTATTCCAAATCGTACTGCATTGAATTTATTACTATTAAGCTCAATTAAAGAAATGCTGGAAATCGAGCTTACGTTAAATAAACAAATAGGATGTTTAATATGTTCTGTGGATTTGTTGCCTTCACTGTTTCTTCTTAAAAATGATTGCATTTTCTTCCATTATCTGTGAGAAAGAAAGGGCATTGCGGAGAGTTAGAGAACAAAGAGATCTAGGGGTAAATGTTCATTGCTCCTTGAATGTGGAGTCACAGGTGAGCAGAGTGGTGAAGAAAGCATTCAGCATGCTTGGTTTCATCAGTCAGAACATTGAATACAGGAGTTAGGACGTCTTGTTAGAGTTGTACAAGACATTTGTAAGGCCACACTCGGAATACTGTGTACAGTTCTGGTCACCCTATTATAGAAAATTAAACAAGAAAGAGTGAAGAAGAGATTTACTAGGATGCTCCCAGGACTTGATGGTTTGAATTATAAGGAAATGCTGGATAGACTGGGACTTTTTTCCCTGGAGCACAGGGGGCTGAGAGTCAACACCTTGCTGTGGTTCTGGAGTCACACGTAGGCCAGATTGGATAAGGTGGCAGATTTCCTTTCCTCAAGGACGTTAGTGAACCAGATAAGTTTTTTTGACAATCGACCATGATTTCATGGTGATCAGTAGATTCTTAATTCCAGATATTTTTTATTGAATTCAAATTCCACCGTCTGCCATGGTGGGATTCGAACCTGGGTCCCCAGAACATGAGCTGCGTTTCTGGATTAAAAGTCAAGCGATAATACCAGTAGGCCATTGCCTCCCCTCAGAATTAAGTACTTCTGAAGTGTAGTCGATGTTGTAATGTAGGGAGTGCCAACAGCCAATTTTCACACAGCAAGATCCCAGGAGCAGCAATGAAATAAAGATCGATCACTTGTTTTATCAATTTTGGTTGGGGGATAAATGTTGGTTCGAGAATTGGGAAGAAATTTCTCGCTCTTCGTCAAATAATGGGGAGCTGTTCCTGCCCTCATTTTAACGTCGTACAAGATTCTGTATTTTAGGCAGAAACATATGCCAGGAAAGAGGAAGACTTTGGGAAGATTATTCCCAAGATAGCATCAGCTGAGCAGCAAACCTCCTCCAGGGTAACAATGATCATTTCATTGACCCACATTGAAACAATCTTGGAATGAAACGTGATCAACACAACTTTCTTTCCAGCATATGCCAGTCTTGTTGGAGAGTCTCAGATACTTAAATTAAGTGTCGTCAAACAAGGGGACTATAATACTACTGGAACCATTATTTACATCACGTCATGTTTTAAAATAATGCTGGAGGTTGCTCCTTCTTCTTCTCAAGGATGTCCTTGTCATTTTCAGCCTTTGACCGTTAATTTAGGCCGTGTCTCCCTCATCGCAGTGTTGTTAAAGCGAGTTGTAAGTTAGAGATCAAAACTGGGACTTCTGTTGTCTCTGTGGCTGAGTTGTCAGCCAATGGCTCAGAGGGTAGCAGTCTCCCCTCTGAGGCAGCAAGTAATGGGACGAAGTTCATTCCAGTATGGAAAATCCAGGCAGAAAAATACAGAAGGAATGCCACACCATCAGATATGCTGTCTTTCAGATGAGTTGTTGAACTATCTACCCTTTCAGTCTGCCTTGAAACATTCCTTGGCACTATTTCAAAGGGGCATGATCTTTAACGAGTGCTGCACAGAGGTTATTTATTTTTGAATACGACATTAAACTGCCTGCTCGGTTAGAGGTAAAGGATCCAGTGACACTATTTAGATGAAGAGTGGGGCGCTATACCTAGTGTCCTGCTCAATACTTATCCCTCAATCAACATCACAAAACCAGATTATCTGATCATTATCACATTACTGTTCGTAGAGTCATAGAGATTCACAGCATGGAAACAGGCCCAACTTGTCCATACCGCCCTTTATTGTGCCACTAAGCTAGTCCCATATTTGACCCATATCCCTTGATTCATCTTACCCATGTAACTGTCGTGGGAGATTGCTGGGTGCAAATTAGTTTCCTTGTTTCATAGAATCCCTACAGTGCAGAAAGAGGCCATTTGGTCCATCTGGTCTGCATCAGGTCTCTGACAGAGCATCCTTCCCAGGCTTGATCATCATAACCCCATTATTTACCCCACCAATCCTCCTAACCTACACATCTAAGGACACTAAGGAGGAATTTAGCATGGCTGAGTCACCTGAATTGCACATTTTTAGAGTGTGGGAGGAAACAGGAACACCCAGGGGGAAACCCAGGCAGACACAGGGAGAACATACAAACTCCACACAGACAGTCATCCAAAGCGGGAATTGAACCTGAGTCCCTGGTGCTGTGAGGCAACAGTGCTAACCTTTGTGCCACCATTTCTGCATTACAGCAGTGATTACACTTCAAAACAGTAAAGTGCTTGTAAAGCACTTTGGGAAGTTGGTGGTTAAAAGCACCATTTAAGTGCAAGTTTTCTTTATGCTTTCTGTTCCTGGTTGATACTCATCCCTCAACCCAACTTACTAACATGGATTACCTGCTCATTATTACATTGCTGTTGAAGGTGCGGGATGGGTGAAGGCCCTAATTCACTAAGAGGCTCTGGGGCATTCTGAGTTCATGGAAGTGGCCATATAATTGCAAGTTCTTTCTTTCCTGATGAGAGCACCTTGGCTTAGGACACTGCTGTGTTCCAGTTTCCCTGTGACGTGATTGCTCTCTACAGTTTCAGAGCCAAGTGGTGCTGTTACTGATTGTTTCTCAGAATGACATGTCAACAGTTACTATTCACAGATTACCTAGTGGGAAATGTGTTCACCAGACCGGACAGTGAGTGGCTGTGGTATTGTCCTGCAGGTGGTTTTTATTAGTGGTTGGAGTTACAGTCTGAGTTTATGGAAAATATTTCGATTTTATGATGGATTTTATGATCACGGAAGTCTGAATAACAGGTGACTGTACACTCAGAAATGTGCTTTCTTGCAGTACCAACACCTCTTTTTCCAATTTGGTTTTGTGCTTTACGGGCTTGTACAGTTTTCTCATCTTGATCACACAGTCTTAACCCACGTTCCCTCTACTGTATGCCAATTTGGCAGTTCAGCATCAAAGTCAGTCGAGTTCCTCCCCCTATTGCACCATTATGATTGAAAGAGGAACTTTGGGAAAAAGTCTGATAAGCTTGTAATATAGTCAACTTAAGAGCCAACACTGAGATAGAAAAGGGTGATGGGAAAATGGATTAACTTAGTGTAAGGGGCTTAAATTGGAGTTATAAAATGAAGAACGAATAGGTGCAAAAACATAGCCAGCTAAAGTAAAGATAGCTATACCTGGGGGTTAGAATGAAGACTGCATACAGAAGAGGTAACAACAGGGTAGGCAAACACATAATAATGAGACATAGAGCAGAGGAACAAGTACAGGTAAGGCAAGGTACAGGGAGGTGAATAAATAACAAATCCTTTGTAAGAGGAGATGTCAGACAGAGACAAGATGATCATGATGGTAATGATTAAAACTAAAGAAATCAAAATCTAATGGCTGGAATTTTACCGTCCTGCCTGCCACAGGAATCAGAATGGGTGAGAGGTGCACCACGAAAACATCTGTTGATCCCAGACGGAATTTTACGGTTTTGAGACGAATGAGGCCATAAAATCCCACCCATAATATTTTCTGATGTTTGTGTAACTGCACAATCCGCATGTAATTTTTGTAACTCAAGTGCCATTAAAGGCGGTAAGTTGTTCGAGTTGGTGGAGTACTTCAAGTCCTCTCCCAAAGTGGCCCCTGGCGTATGCTGTTGAAGGCCTGAATAAATCATTGAACAATAAAAAAATTGTTCGAGAAACTCCACCACTGTTGCACAAGATCTTCATTGAGTGCTGTCCCGGTCTGAGCCATGTTTAAGAGGGTGACTGGGCCCCACATGCAATCCAGGCTCAGTGTGCAGGTCACACACATAATTCCCTCCAACAGTGATCTTCCTGTAACCTCTATCAGTCGTCCCTAACTGATGTTGCCAATTTACTTCCAATTAGCACCTAATGAGAGGATGTTTTGCCTCTGAGTCTGTGCTCATCAGCAACGAGCTTGACATTGTCCAAGCCCATTTCGAGTGAGGCCATTAACTTTCAGAAAAGTGAAATACTGTGGATGCTGGAAATCTAAAATTAATTAAAAACCCAAAAGATGCTGGAAACTCTCAGCAAGCCAAGCAGCATCTCTGGAGAAAGAAAGAAAGTTGACATTTCAGGTCAATGGTCTATCGCTAGAACTGGCAAAAGTGCAGCTGGCTTTATGCAAGGAAGAGGCAGGAAAAGATGGGAGGGCAAAAAGAGCAAAGGAGAAAGGCAAGAGGGATTAAGGGCTGAATTCTTGTCCTCGGCTGGGATTCTCCCATTCCGCTGCAGGGTATGGAGATTTGGCAAAGCGCCAACTGCCAGAGAATGTCGTGCCTGACACTTAAAAGTAAAGTTAAAAGTTTATTCATTAGTCACAAGTAGGCTCACATTCACACTGCAATGAAGTTGCTGTGAAAATCTCCTAGCTGCCTGTTTGGGTACACTTGAGGGAGAATTTATCATGACAAAGTCACCTAGCGTGCACATCTTTAGACTGTGGGGGGAAACTGGAGCATCCGGAGGAAACACATGCAGACACAGGGAGAATGTGCAAATTTCACACAGACAGCGACCCAAGCCAGCAATCAAACCTGGATCCCTGGCACTGTGAGGCAACAGTGCTAACCACTGTGCCACCATGCCACCCCCCTTCCCCCTCCACAGCACCCCCTCTACACCTCTTCTAACTACACCTTTCGTTTCTTTACTTGTCCCCTCACCTGCGTTTTCACCAGGCACCATTATCCCATTTTCATTTTCACCAGAATTCTTTGGTGTCATTGAAAAGGAGTGATGGTGAAAGGTAAAAACGCAGGTGAGGGGACAAGTCAAGATACAAAAAGTGTAGTTAGAGGAGGTATAAATGCCAATCACTACAAACAGCCTCGGTTCAAAAAAGACGAGGGCAGTGTTTATGATCTGAAATTGTTGAACTCAATGTTAAGGCCAGAATTCCCTATAGAATGTCTAATGAAAAGAGGGGGTGCTGTTCCTCAAGCCTATGCTGAAATTTATTGGAACAGGAAGGCTAAGGGCAAGGAGATGAGAGTGGGAGTGGAGTGAAGCAGTAAGGAGTCCAAAATACTGGGTCAGGCTTGCAGGCCAATGACTTAATGACTATCGTCCGGTGGCTTTGACATCCATCATTATGAAATGCTTCGAAAGGTTAGTCATGGCACGAATCGATTCCCGCCTCCCAGATTGCATGGATCCACTACATTTCACCTATTGCCGTAACAGGTCCCCAGCAGACACCATCTCCCTGGCCTTGCACTCAATCCTGGAACACCTAGATTCATATTCATTGACTACAGCTCAGCCTTCAACACCATTATTCCTACAAAACTCATCTCCAAACTTCACGGCCTGGGGCTCGGCTCCTTCCTCTGCGATCGGATCCTGGACTTCCAAACAATCAGTAAGAATAGGAAACAACATCTCTTCCACGATCATCCTCAACACCAGTGCACCACAAGGCTGTGTCCTTAGCCCTTACTATGCATTATACACCTATAACTGTGTGACCAAATTTCTATCCAACTTAATTTTCAAGTTTGCTGATGACACACCATCGTGGGTCAGATCTCAAATAATGAAGAGACAGAGTACAGAAAAGAGATAGAGAATCTGGTGAACTGGTGTGTCGACAATAATCTCTCCCTCAGCGTCAACAAAACAAAGGAGATAGTCATTGACTTCAGGAAGCATAGTGGAGAACATGCCCTTGTTTACTTCAATGAGGACAAAGTAGAAATAGTCGAGAGCTTCAAGTTCTTAGATGTCCAGATCACCAGCAATGGTCCTGGTCCCCCCATGCCAATACCATAGTTAAGAAAGCCCACCAACGCCTCTACTTTCTCAGAAGACTAAGGAAATTCAGCATGTCCACTACAACTCTCACTAACATTTATAAATGCACAATGGAAAACATTCTTTCTGGTTGTATCACAGCTTAGTATGGTTCCTGCTCTGCCCTAGACCACAAGAAACTACAAAGGATCATGAGTGAAACCCATAAACCAGCCTCCCATCCATTGACTCTGTCTACACTTCCCGTTGCCTTGAAAAGGCAGCCAGCACAATTAAGGATGCCACACACCCTGGACATTCTCTCTTCCACCTTCTCCAATCGGGAAAAAGATACAGAAGTCTGGGGTCACATACTAACTGACTTGAGAACAGCTTCTTCCCTGCTGTCATCAGACTTTTGAATGGATCTACCTCACATTAAGTTGATCTTTCTTTACACCCTAGCTAAGACTGTAACACTATATTCTGCACTTTCTCCTTTCCTTCCCTATGAACGATATGCTTTGAGTGTATAGTGTGCAAGAAACAATACTTTTAACTGTATCCTAATACATGTGACAATAATAAAACAGAATCAGACTAAACAGAGGTATTCAACAAAGCATCACCCAATCTGTGTTTGGTTTCCCCAGTTTACAAGGACCACAGTGTGTGGAACAAATTATATTATGCTAAAATGAATGAAGTGAAAGTAAATCATTATTTCACCTGGAAGGAATGTTTGCAGGTGGAGGAATTAGAAGACCAGATCTTCCATCTCCTGTGCTTGCAAAGGAAGGTGAATTAGATTGGACCTTAAGGTGAAAGAATAGATACACTAAAGAATGATGCACATGGATAAATGTGAGGTTATCCACTTGAGTAACAAAAATCGGAAGGCAGATTATTAATTGAATGGGTGATAATTGAGAGAGGTGGATAATCAACAAGCCCTCGGTGACTTGTTGCATCTGTCGCTGAAAGTAAGCGTGCAGGTACAGCAGGCAAGTTCATCCAGCAGTGAGAATACTCCAGTAGCAAACAATACAAAAAACAGTGTCACAAAGTAAATCAAATTATCTTTAATAAAAAAAACTTAATTACAACACCACTTGGGCCATACAAGCTCGCCTAATCCCTATCTGCTTTCTATTTGTACCAGGTCAGCTGGTCAGCTAACCACCATGGCATGTTACCAATGATTACATTGTAACAGGCAGGAAAGAAAGCGAATGGGATGTTGGCCTTCATAGCGAGAGGATTTGAGTATAAGAATAGGCATGTTGTATTGCAATTGCAGTAAAAAGTCTGACAACACCAGGTTTTAGTCCAACCGATTTATTTGATAGTAAATAAATCAGTTGGACTAAAAGCTGGTGTTATCAGACTTTTTACTGTGTTTACCCCAGTCCAACGCCGGCACATCCACATCATTATTGCAATTGCACAGGGCATTGGTGAGGCCACACCTGGCTTATTAGGTGCAGTATTGGTGTCCTTATCTCAGGAACTACATTCTTGCTATAGAGGGAGAACAGCGAAGGTTTACCAGGCTAATTCTTGGGATGGCAGGACTGTCACATGAGGAGAGACTAAGTCATTTAGGATAATATTCATTGGAGGTTAGAAGAATGAGCGGAGATCTCAGAGAAACTTAAAATTCTAACAGAATTAGACAAGGTAGATTAGGAAAGAACCTCCCCGCTGGTGGGGGTGTCCAGAACTAGAGGTCATAGTTTGAAGATAAGGGGTAAGTCTTTTTGAACTGAGGTGAGGAGAAATTTCTTCACCCAAAGGTTGGTGAATGTGTAGAATCACTACCACAAAAGGTAGTTGAGGCCAAAATGTTGTCTGATTTAAAGAAGAAATTAGATATAGATCTTGAGGCTAAAGAGATCAAAAGATATGGGCAGAAGGTGGAATCAGGATATTGAATTTGACGATCAGCTATGATATGAATGGCAGAGCAGGCTCGAAGGGCTGAATGGCCTACTCTTGCTTCTAGTTTCTGAAGACAGTTGGCGTTTGTTTGGTTTGATCAGAATTGAGTGAAGTAGGTGCTGGCCGGCCCCCCCCCCCCCCGCCCCCCCCCCCCCCCCCCCCCCCCCCCCCCCCCCCCCGCAGCTCTCTTACCGCAGTAACAGAGTCAAATACTCAGGTTTTCCCGGAGCTGTGATTGTGCCATCAGTAAAACCCGACCTGACTTTGGGCAGCTTGGCACACACATACCACCCTCCTGCCATCGGAATGAAACAAACAGAAAATGCAAAAAACACCTTGACCCACTGAAATGATTAGTCTCCTGGCTGGAACTTGAAAAGAATTTTGTATTTGGCCAGCCACTGCTCTCTAATGAAGGAAAAATCCATCAAGTGCATAAACAAAAATGATTTTATAAAAAGAACAATATGTCACCTCAACAGAAGTGCCATAACTCTGTCCTTATTTCATCCTCTCCCAATTACGGTACCTGCATTGTTGCCATACAACCAGGCTGGAAGATCAAGAGAAAACATTGCCTAACAAAAGGCATCTTAAGACCATAAAATATAGGAGCAGAATTGGGCCATTCGGCCCATCGAGTCTGCTCTGCCTTTCGATCGTGGCTAATAAGTTTCTCAACTGTATTTTTCCGCTTTTCCCATGTAATCTTTCCAATGAAGAATCTATCCATCTCTATTAAGTACACTCAATGATCTGGCCTCCACAGCCTTTGGCAATGAATTCCAAAGATTGACTGCCCTCTAACTGAAGAAATTCCTCCTCATCTCAGTTCTAAAGGGTCGTCCCTTTACTCTGAGACTGTACCCCTGGATCCTAGTCTGTCCTACTAATGGAAATATCTTCCTCACATCCACTCTATCCAGGCCTTTCATTATTCTGTAAATTTCAATGACATTCCTCCTCATTCTTCTAAACTCCTTGAAGAATGTCTACACCTGAATTAGGGCTAGATGCAAGGTAATAGACCCACGTCCACTTGGTGAGAGGCTGACCAACTTCATTTCAAGTAAACCCTTAAAGCCACCGAACCTCAATCCTCCCACAACAACCCTGCCCTGTATTTAAACCTAGCCTCTGGGTGAGACAATTTTGGCATTTGTTCAATTTGGTCATTGATGAGCCAAGTCTAACTGCAGGTTCCCACATTTACACCACTGCATACAGCCATGTCATTGCCTGTTGGATTAATCATTTTGATTTATACATTATTCCCTCCCAGAAATCTGCAATATTCCTGAGGAGGGACACAACTGCCATAAATGTCTAGAAACACTGCTACTTCGTTCTTCACGATGGTGATATAGGCTATATAGGTGGCATGGTGGCACAGTGGTTAGCACTGCTGCCTCATAATGCCAGGGACCCGGTGTTGAATTCCAGTTTTGGGTGACTGTGTGGAGTTTGCATGTTCTCCCCATGTCTGCATGGGTTTCCTCTGGATGTGCCGGTTTCCTCCCACAGTCCAAAGATGTGCAGGTTAGTTGCATTGGCCATGCTAAATTGCCCCTTAGTGTCCCATAATGTATAGGCTAGTGGGATTAGCAGGGTAAATCCATGAGTTTAAGGGATTGGGGTAGGGGGTGGATCTGGGAAAGATGTTCTTTTAGAGATTCGGTACAGACTCAATGGGCTGTATGGCCTCCTTCTGCACTATAAAGGCTCTAATTCTATATATCTTATATAATCGATGAGCTTTGAGCTATTACAATGCATTGAGTTTGTAAGATTAAGCATGGTATCAGGATTTAGAGGATTAAATTGGAAGAACACGTTCCATAATTTGTTTGCTATTCCCTTGAGTATAGAAAATTGTGGTGAGGTCTAATATGATAGTCAAAACGTTAAAAGTATTCAGTAGGGTACCTACAGGTATACGATTTCCTCTGGTGGGAAACCAAGAGCAAAGGCACTTAATGCTTAATTTAAAGTGAGGACATTAAAGTGGGAAGTCAGGAAGCACTTCTTCACATCAAGTGTGATCGAGAGGTAGAATTCTCTTCCAAAAAGTTTGTGATTGTTGAGTCAATTAGGGCTTCCAATGTTGATTTTGATAGATTTTTGCTCAGTAAGGGATAGCGAGTAAAACTGATTAAATACATTTAACATACAGATTAACCATAATATAACAAAAGGTGGCCAGACTCAAGGGGTTGACTAGCTTACTCCTGATTCTATGTTCTTATGTTGGGGCAGCATGGTGGCACAGTGGTTAGCACTGCTGCCTCACAGCTCTAGGGACCTGGGTTCAAGTCGCAGCTTGGGTCACTGTCTGTGTGGAGTCTGCTCATTGTCTACTTGGGTTTCCTCCGATTGCTCTGCTTTCCTCCCACAGTCCAAAGATGCGCGGATTAGGTGCACTGGCCATGCTAAATTGTCCTGGGATGCATAGGTTACAGGGATTAGTAGGGTAAATATGTGGTGTTATAGGGATAAGGCCTAGGTAGGATTTTTGTCAATGTAGGCTCAATGGGCTGAATGGCCTCATTCTGCACTGTAGGGTTCCTATGTCCATAATTTTGATACTCAAAAAGCTTTTCTTACGTTATTTTGCTTTTTTTAAGTAACATTTTTTCCCTCTAACGCTAATCTCAAAAGCACTGACTTATGTTACTTAGTTCCAGGGGAAATCACCTCCTTCTGCCAAATTGCCCAGGTAATGATTCTTTTACATGCTGTACGAGCTTTGATATTGACAATGGACAATTGTCCTTCCTCATCAGATATATATATTATTCAACAGGATCACAGGAGGGACAATCTTAACTGCTTTCTTCCCCAAACCTTTCTTCATACCAGGATCTTAGACTGTCATATCAGCTGAAATTGATAAGCTCAGAGGGTCTTCTTGGTCTCTGTGGCTTAGTACACAGAGCATTAGACTGTCCGAGAGACTCAGCACATTTTACAGATACGATTAATGAAAGGCAGTCAGGTTTTTTTTTCTCTTAAGGATGAAGGTAACAGCTTGCATTTGAATTCTACCTTTAACATCGTAAAACATCCCAAGGTGCTTCACAGGATCAAGTGCCATCAAGCAAAATTTAAGCCTGAGCTATGTAGGGAGATATTAACACTGGGCTGGCATGGTGGCATTGTACTTAGCGCTGATGCCTCACAGCCCCAAGGAGAATGCCTTGGGTGACTGTCTGTGTGACGTTTGCACATTTCCCCCGTCTGTGTGGGTTTCCTCTGGGTAGTCCGGCTTCCTCCCATAATCCAAAGATTTCATCTGATTTATTATTGTTACGTGTACTAATATACAGTGAAAAGTATTGTTACTTGCGCATTATATAGACAAAGTATGCCCTCCATAGAGAAGGAAAGGAGAGGACGCAGAATGTAGTGTTACAGTTGTAGGTGGGGTGTAGAGAAAGATCAACTTAATGAGATAGTTCCATTCAAAAGTCTGATGGCAGCAGAGAAGAAACTGTTTTTGAGTCGGTTGGTACGTGTCCTCAGACTTCTGCATCTTTTTCCCGATGGAAGAAGGTGGAAGAGAGTATGTCTGGGGTGCATGAGGTCCTTGATTATGTTGGCTGCTTTTCTGATGCAGCGGAAAGTTTAGACAGTATCAATGGATGGGAGGCTGGTATTTGTGATGGACTGGACTTTTCTCGTGACCCTTTGTAGTTTTTTGCGGTCTTGGACAGAGCAGGAGCCATACCAAGCTGTGATATAGTCAGAAAGAATGCTTTCTGTGGTGCATCTGTTTGTGAGAGTCATAATGGACATGGCAAATTTCCTTAGCCTCCTGAGAAAGTAAAGGCTTTGGTGGACTTTCTTAATGATAGTGTCAGCATGAAAGGACCAAGACAGGTTAAATGTGCAGGTTAGATGGATTGGCCATGGTAAATTGTCCCTTAATGTCCCAAGATGTGCATGTTAGGGGGATAAGTGGAATAAGTATGTGGGATTTTGGGGATAGGACAGGGGTGTGGGTCTGGTTAAGATTCTCTGTCAGAGAGAGTTGGTGCAGACTCAGTGGGCCGAATCTACACTGTTGGGATTCTATGAAGACATTTGAGCAAAGGTGTACCTTTTAAGAAGCATCTTAAAATAGAAAAGGGAGGTAAAGAGGTTTAGAGAAGGAATTCTAGAATTTGGGATCAGGGCAGCTAAAAGCATGCCTGCCAATGGTGGGGAATTAATATTGGGGATGTGTAAGAGGTGAAGGCTCAAGGATTGTCAAAATCTTGGAGGGCTGTAAGGCTGGAGGAGGTAACAGAGGTAGACAGGCTTAAGGCCATGAAGCGATTTGGAAACAAGGATGACAATTTTAACATCAAGACATTGCCAGACTGGGAGCTAATGTAGGTCAAGCCAGAATATGGTAATAAAACACTTATAAAAGCCTTTTATTTCATCACACATACTCTTTCCCAGTTTATGAATGGCAATAAGTGCCATTTACTTGACTTAGAGAGTTGAGTAGCTTCTTGTTTTGTGTGTCAATTTGAGTGGCAGCAGTACAAGGATTTTCTGATTCAGGGTGTCCAGAGCAAACTGCCTCCCAAGTTTGCAATGCAGTTAATATAATAGAAACAGGATGTTCTATAAAATGTTTATTGAGTAGGGTTATTTTGTCAATAAACTCCAGATGTACTCTAATCTTCCAAAATCCCACAAGAAGCAAAGGAATCTGTGCCGATTCCCATTTCACTGCACTCTAATGGTAGGCATTTAATGACAGGCTCAGCAAGTGTGTGGACTGAATTTTAGGGAGGTAACTGGACAGAACGGATGCTATCTTCGCATTATCCTGAACTTCGGGCAACCTGAAAATATTTGACCTTGAAGCCAATGGGCCAGATTTTGTGGTAGGAATAATACTGAGGCTAACAGAGTTCATTAGAACAGGGTAAACCAGACAGCAACATCTTGTGTCTGCACACATACATAGTTTAACATACAAATCTGGATATTGCTGTCAAAGATGCCTCACTCCACCACAATTGCAGCGCTCGTATGAAAGGAATTGGCTTATTACCTTTAATCACTTCTGTTAGTTTTATGACTTAAGTTCCATGTGCCGAGGAATGACAAGAAAATGAACCGCAGAGAATTTTATAGGGTTTAAATGTGTTTATCATATTACGGTGTCAGCTGCGGCTCACTCTTATATTTGATTCAATAGACTATGGGTTCGAATCCTATCCTGGAGACCTTTATCCAAACCTACACAAGTAGGTCCAGGAGTTGGGAAATAATGTTGCAGCTATATAAAACCTTGATTAAGCTGCATTTGGAGTATTGTGTACAGTTCCGGTCCCACACTACCATAATCACGCGGAAGCTTTGCAGAGAATGCAAAGAAGGTTCACCAGAATGTTGCCTGATCTTGAGGACATTGGCTATGAGGCGAGGTTGAATAAAGTAAAATTGTTTTTGCTGGAAAGGCAGAGGCAGAGGGGAGACCTGATCGAGGTCTCCAAAATTATGAGAGGCTCAGACAGGGTGGATAGTCAGAGGCTTTTTCCCAGAGTGCAGCTGTCAATTACAAGGGGGCCCCAGGTTTAAGGTGAGAGGGGGAAAGTTCAAAGGACTTGTGCAGGGGCAGTTTTTTTATGCAGAGAATGGTGGGCGCCTGGAATGTGCTATTAGAAGAGATGGTGGAAGCAGGCACATTAGCAACATTTAAGAAGTATCTGGATGGATACATGAATAGGGAGGGAATAGAGGAATACGGACTGAGTAAGGGCAGAAGGTTATTTTTAGTTCAGTTAGGGCATCATGATCGGCGCAGGTTTAGAGGGCCAAAGGCCTGTTCCTGTGCTGTACTTTTTTGTTCTTTGTTTGCTGGGCTGATACTCAAGTGCACTATTGAAGGAGTATTCCTCTGTCAGACACACTGGACAGGATCTTCCAATCTTATTTGCCCTGATGCCACTGCCAGCGAGAACAGAGAAATTGGTGCTTAGCCAAAACTCCGTTCACTGTAGCGAGTCTGGAGAACCCCAGCTGCAGGTGAGGTCGGAGAATTCCAGCCACTGTCTTTTAGACGTGAAATTTTAAACCAAAGCCCTCTCAAGTGGATGTAAAAGATCCCAAGGCACTATTTCAAAGATGACTGGGGAATTATTTCCTGTGTCCTAGCTAATATTAATCCTTCAACCATCACCACATAGGTGGATTATCCATTATTACATGGCTGTTTGTGGGATCTTGCTTTGCACAGATTGTTTGCTGTGTCTCCCTCACTCACAAGGTTTTAGAAAAAATTATTAGGGATAGGATTTATAGTTATTTGGAGAGTAATGAATTGATTGGAGATCGTCAGCATGGTTTTGTAGCGGGTAGGTCGTGCCTTACTAACCTTATTGAGTTTTTTGAAAAAGTGACCAAAGAGGTGGATGGGGGTAAGGCAGTTGACGTGGTATATATGGATTTTAGTAAGGCGTTTGATAAGGTTCACCATGGTAGGCTTCTGCAGAAAATGCAGATGTATGGGATTGAGGGTAATCTAGGAAATTGGATCAGGAATTGGCTAGCAGATAGGAGACAGAGGGTGGTGGTTGATGGTAAATATTTGTCATGGAGTTCGGTTACGAGTGGTGTGCCTCAGGGATCTGTTTTGGGGCCACTGCTGTTTGTAATTTTTATTAATGATCTGGATGAGGGTATAGTTGGGTGGATTAGTAAATTTGCTGATGACACCAAAGTCGGAGGTGTGGTAGATTGTGAGGAAGGGTGTCATAGTTTGCAGGAAGACTTGGACAGGTTGCAGAGCTGGGCCGAGAGGTGGCGGATGGAGTTTAATGCGGAGAAGTGTGAGGTAATTCACTTTGGTAGGAATAACAGATGTGTTGAGTATAGGGCTAACGGGAGGACTTTGAATAGTGTGGATGAACAGAGGGATCTAGGTGTATGTGTACATAGGTCCCTGAAAGTTGGGAATCAAGTAGATAGGGTTGTTAAGAAGGCATATGGTGTCTTGGCGTTTATTGGTAGGGGGATTGAATTTAGGAGTCGCAGCGTCATGTTGCAACTGTACACAACTCTGGTGTGGCCGCACTTGGAGTACTGTGTGCAGTTCTGGTCCCCACATTACAGGAAGGATGTGGAGGCTTTGGAGAGGGTGCAGAGGAGGTTTACCAGGATGTTGCCTGGTATGGAGGGGAGGTCCTATGAGGAGAGACTGAGGGATTTGGGGTTGTTTTCGCTGGAAAGAAGGCGGCTAAGAGGGGATCTTATTGAAACATATAAGATGATTAGAGGTTTAGATAGGGTGGACAGTGATAGCCTTTTTCCTCGGATGGAGAAAGCTAGCACGAGGGGGCATGGCTTTAAATTAAGGGGGGGTAGTTATAGGATGGATGTCAGGGGTAGGTTCTTTACCCAGAGGGTGGTGAGGGATTGGAATGCCCTGCCTGCTGCGGTTGTAAATGCGCCTAGTTTGGGGGGCGTTTAAGAGATCCGTGGATAGGTTTATGGACGAAAAGGGATTGGTTTAGGTTAGTGGGTCATTGTTTTTTAACTGGTCGGCGCAACATCGTGGGCCGAAGGGCCTGCTCTGCGCTGTAATGTTCTATGTTCTATGTACAACAGTGAGTACACTTCAGATGTGTTTAATTGACAGTAGTGTGCTTTGGGACATTTTGAAGTTGTGGAAGGGCCAATATCAATGTAAACTTTTCTTTCGTAGCGTAAAGAAGCTTGGCACCATCTAGAACAGAGCAGCCTGCTTGATTGGAACCACCTCTACAAACATTCAATCCCTCCACCATCGACGCTCAGTAGCAGCAGTGTGTACTGTATACAAGATGCATTGCAGCAATTCACCATAGACAGCACCTTCCAAACACACGACCGCTTCCATTTAGAAGGATAAGGGCAGCAGGTACATTCCAACACCATCACCTGCAAGTTCCCCTCCAAGCTACTCACTATCCTGACTTAGAAAAATATTGCCTTTCCCAAGCAGTCGCTGGGTCAAAATCATGGAATTCCTTCCCTAGTGCCATTGTAGGTCAACCCACAGCATATGAACAGCAGCTCTTCAAGAAGGCAGCTCCCTACCACCTTCAAGAGCAACTAGGGATGGGCAGTAAATGTTGGCCAGCCAGCGATGCCCATGTTCCATGAATGAATAAAAAAAGAGTTGGGGTGAGGGCAATGAAGGGGTGAGGAGATGGCAGGTGAGAGAGTGAGGAGGTGGCAGGGTGAGAGAGTGAGGAGGTGGCAGGGTGAGAGAGTGAGGAGGTGGCAGGGTGAGAGAGTGAGGAGGTGGCAGGTGAGAGAGTGAGGAGGTGGCAGGTGAGAGAGTGAGGAGGTGGCAGGTGAGAGAGTGAGGAGGTGGCAGGTGAGAGAGTGAGGAGGTGGCAGGGTGAGGGAGTGAGGAGGTGGCAGGGTGACGGGTGAGGAGGTGATGGGTGAGGGAGTGAGGAGGTGGCGGGTGAGGGAGTGGGGAGGTGACGGGTGAGGGAGTGAGGAGGTGGCGGGTGAGGGAGTGAGGAGGTGGCGGGTGAGGGAGTGAGGATGTGGCGGGTGAGGGAGTGAGGAGGTGGCGGGTGAGGGAGTGGGGAGGTGACGGGTGAGGGAGTGAGGAGGTGACGGGTGAGGGAGTGAGGATGTGGCGGGTGAGGGAGTGAGGAGGTGGCAGGGTGAGGGAGTGGGGAGGTGGCAGGGTGAGGGAGTGAGGAGGTGGCAGGGTGACGGGTGAGGAGGTGATGGGTGAGGGAGTGAGGAGGTGGCGGGTGAGGGAGTGGGGAGGTGACGGGTGAGGGAGTGAGGAGGTGGCGGGTGAGGGAGTGAGGAGGTGGCGGGTGAGGGAGTGAGGATGTGGCGGGTGAGGGAGTGGGGAGGTGGCGGGTGAGGGAGTGAGGATGTGGCGGGTGAGGGAGTGGGGAGGTGGCGGGTGAGGGAGTGAGGAGGTGGCGGGTGAGGGAGTGGGGAGGTGACGGGTGAGGGAGTGAGGAGGTGGCGGGTGAGGGAGTGAGGAGGTGGCGGGTGAGGGAGCGGGGAGGTGACGGGTGAGGGAGTGAGGAGGTGACGGGTGAGGGAGTGAGGAGGTGACGGGTGAGGGAGTGAGGAGGTGACGGGTGAGGGAGTGAGGAGGTGACAGGTGAGGGAGTGAGGAGGTGGCGGGCGAGGGAATGGGGAGGTGGCGGGCGAGGGAGTGGGGAGGTGACGGGCGAGGGAGTGAGGAGGTGGCGGGCGAGGGAGTGAGGAGGTGACGGGTGAGGGAGTTGGGAGGTGGCGGGTGAGGGAGTGAGGAGGTGACGGGTGAGGGAGTGGGGAGGTGGTGGGCGAGGGAGTGGGGAGGTGGCGGGCGAGGGAGTGGGGAGGTGGCGGGCAAGGGAGTGAGGAGGTGACGGGCGAGGGAGTGAGGAGGTGGCGGGTGAGGGAGTGGGGAGGTGGCGGGCGAGGGAGTGGGGAGGTGGCGGGCGAGGGAGTGGGGAGGTGGCGGGCGAGGGAGTGGGGAGGTGGTGGGCGAGGGAGTGGGGAGGTGGCGGGCGAGGGAGTGGGGAGGTGGCGGGCGAGGGAGTGGGGAGGTGGCGGGCGAGGGAGTGAGGAGGTGGCGGGTGAGGGGGTGGGTGGGATAACTCTGACTTGGTTGAAATATACAGCATGATAGAAAATATTCCTGAGTGCTGCTGACTGTACAAAGAGCGATCTCATGTCTGAGTGATAGCTAAATTGCAGCAATGCTGAGGCTTTTGGGAGCCTGGATGATCAAAATTGTTATGCTTGCAGCAATCTGCTGTCAGTATTTTCATTATTTTCTCACAGGGGGCTGTTGGAAAGCTGTAGGTCTGTAGACATTAAATTTGAAACATTGCTGACTGCAAAATCTCTGTGTTGGTGATATCACATGGCCAATCTCCTTTCTGTACTATTTTTCCCCCCTGCTTCTTGAGATGAATCTTTATATAAAAGAACATTAGCAGTAAGAGGTTGCCTGACAACCTGGTGGCTAATGTCCCAGCCGTGTGTCATAAAGGCTCGCGGGTTCAATCTGCCTCGCTAATGACAGCCAGGGCAACATATGGGGCTCAAATATTAACATAAGCAATCCTGGGCTCTGGAAGAAAAAATGTAACCATGGGTCTGTCATTTAAATAGAGTCTAAATCTAAATTTCCTCCCTGGCATTCAAAGATCTGCTGCTTGAGTCCTCACTCCAAGTCCTGTTCACTTATCACCCCTGTATTTGTTGACCTTCATTGACTTCCAGTCCAAGAATGTCTCAATCGAGACACTTTGGCACAAAGTAGAGGCTGGAAAAGGATTATATTGGATATTGAGCCCAAAAACAGGCCATTCGGCCCAAGCAATCCGTGCCAGCGTCCCCCCATTTTCCCTCAGCTAAGTTTATCATTGCAACTCTCTATCTCCTTCTTCCTCATAAGCCTTCCTAACATTTCCTTAAATGCACCTTGACTATTTGATTTTAGTACACACAGAGGGAGGAGATTAATTAAGGTGAGAGGGAATCTCACCTGAAGCTGGAGAATCAGGAAGAGTTTTGCGTTGCCTCCCTTGAAGAAGGTCTGTCAGTCTAAGTGCCTCTTCAGCTCAAAAATGGCCAGTGACATCCCAGAGATTGACAATCACGGGGGATGGAAATCCCATTCCTTCCTGAGAGTTGCTGGTTAATCAAAGCCTGGTAGTGCCGATGGGAACACTGGTAGCTGCTGGCAATGCAACCACCTGAGGCCCAGGATTCGTGAGGGATCTAGGCCATAATTGTGAGGGTGCGATACGGGTCACAGAGAGGGGGGTCATTGGTGGGTGGGGTACAAAGTAGGGGCAAGGGGTGATCCTCAGCCCATATTCTGCGCGCCCCACCTCCCCCTCTCATTTTCCTGATGCTGGATCCCTCTATCAGGAACTGACTGCCCCCCCACAGAAGCTTACAAGCAAACCCTTTGCCGTTTGTTTCTTTTGCGCTCTTCACACAAAGACTTGCTTGTACTGCCAGTTGACTACGAGCAGAAGCGGGATGAGGCCTTTAAATGGGCTTTGATTGCCAACTTAAGGGCCTTAATTGGCATCACGGCACAAAGGCCATCCATGAGCCTTTTTATCCCAGGCATAATGGTGAGGGCACACCAACGCAAATTACAACTGGTCTCCAAAGGTGTGCACTTGGTAGGCAGACCCATTGAATGGAGGTCAGTTAAGTGCATCACTCAAGGGAGAGATGGTCATTCTCGCATAGCACCTGGGGTGGCAGGGGGGAGGGGGGGTCTTACCTGGGGTGGGGTTGTTGTGGGGAGTGGAGGGGGGTTTTTATTTTACTTTTGTGCACGGATGTGGGCTTTAAAACCAGCACCTTGATATTTAAAAATCTAAGTTGGTGGGTCAGGCTTTGATGATGTTGTTGTTGTTGTTGTCAGTTGTTAACAACACAGTGCAGAAAGCTGCCATTGCAGCCCACAGTTTCAACAATGTTTTTTCTGCCCGCTGCGACAGCCAGCCCCAAAAAGGGAAAACTCTGCTCATGGTCTCTGACTGTGATTTCCACCGCATGCCCTATTTAATTGCAGTTTAGTGCTTTAGACACATACTTACCTGAAAATGGATTCTTTCAACACATCAGTGTGATCCTCATGATCAGAAGCAATTACTTTCATCCCTTGAACCCAGATCCAAAAGGCCAAAATCATCAAGATCGAACAGTTGTTTTGATGTGCTGGCTATTTTGTTTTTCTCAGGAAAACAATCTTATTTTGTCAGGATGAAACTTGTTAATCACACACTTAGAACGGATGAGTCTGACATAAAAATCAAAAGCAAGAATTGACGGAGAACCGATGAGGATCGTAGAGCTACAATAGTTTCACAGGAAAACAAATATCATTTAACAGACAGCACGACAGGAAACAAGCTATTTTTTAATTAAATACCTAATGTTTATCTTGTAGAAAGTCAGTTCCCCCCCTCCAAAAGGAGTTGCTCTCTCAGGCAGAACAAACATATTGGGTGGAGTTTTCTCAGAAAAAAATCTAAGAGCAAGATTCTACCAGCAGTTCACGTCACACTCCTGCCCCGGGGGCTCGGAGAATTTGACATCCAACCAAATCTCTGTTCACTGCAGCGAAATGGGAAAATCCCACTGGTGTGAATGGTGGTAACATTCCAGTCCGAGTGTCAAATGGGTGAAAAAACGGGAGGTTTACTCGGCCGTTTTTCCAGTGAGATGTGCTGGTAATTTTTGGCACTCTGTGCAGTACAGAGTCTACAATTTGATTCCTGCCAACAGGAGGAGTGGGCGGAGCCTACTGTCTACATAATGGGGTGACACAGTGGTTAGCACTGCTGCCTCACAGCACTAGGGACCTGGCTTCAATTCCACCTGTGGGTCACTATCTGTATGGACCTTGCATGTCCTCCCCATGTCAGCATGGGTTTCCTCCAGGTGCTCCAGTTTCCTGCTACAGTCCAAAGATGTGCAGGTTAAGTGTATTGGCCATGCTAAATTGCCACTTCATGTCTCAAGATGTGTAGGTTAGATGGCTGATTCATGGTAAATGTGTGGTGTCATGGGATAGGGCGGGGAGATAACCTGTCAGAGAGTAAGTGCAGACTTGATGGCCCAAAGGCCTCCTTCTGCACTATAGAGATTCATTTGCTGTGTTACAAAATGCCAAACTAAAGCTATCTCAGTTTGAGGCAACTCGACCACTATCAAGAGGCGTCAGTCACTAAAATGCAAGTTTGTGTAACTTAATAAGGAAACAATGTACCTTAGTAGGAAAGTTGTCCATTATGGTTTGATATTGGCACAGAAGGGCACAATCCTTGAATGGAAAGCTGCCTTTACTATGACTGGCTGTAATGCACTAGGATGTAGATGTGCTTCATTTGTAAAGAAGTTGTTCTGGTAAAGCTCAGATCCACTTTGAGAGTAACACAGTTCATTATGTTGCTCCCCAATTCTAACAGCGGAACTTCATGTTCCCAGAAAACAATACATGATGATGGAAATCAATGGACAATTATGAGGCAGTGGAATACTGTTTCTGCATGAATGTCATCTGCTTCAATGGCTGACTGCGGAAGAGGCAGTGCTCCTAACACTGTGCCAAGATTCAATCCTAGCTATGTGCTGCATTAGCTCATTTTAACAAAACAAAAACTGGTGTGTGTTACACGTGACTTCTGTGTCCTTAAAATAGGAAACTTGGTGGAGGGCGGATGGGGGGATCAGATACAGTTCTTTTACCCAGTGACTGCTGCTATAAAGTGCATGTATTGGGTGGGATGTTGAGGACAGATGGAACCGGCCTTGGTCAAGTAAGTAAAGGGTAAAGCTCTGCCACTTTATTGGCACCTCTTGGAACTGTACTCCAGTAGGTAAGTTAGGGTGAGCAATGGGAGTGGACAAAAAAAACGCATGAAGAAAATGGCCTTCAGTTTCTAAGAGGACCTGCAAGCGACGGGGTTAAGCTTTTCACTGCTGAAAATTGTTGCGTCAGCACCAAGAAGTGACACATTTTGAGGGCAGCGGGATGCTGTGGACCGGAGTCCATTGGGAATTTCATGAAAAAAATTTTGTTTAATACCCTTCATCCCAAATGCTCCACTGAAGTGTACTTTAAGTGAACTCAGGTTGACAGCGAGAAGACAAGCCTACTGACTAGTTGCTTTCTGTACATTACTGTAGAGGTACAAGCAAGTCAGATTGTTTTCAAGGAGAGATAAGCTCTCCCTTCAGAAAAATAGATGACTTTGCATGAGAAGCTGCCTGTGTCTTCTTATCTATTGACTCAAGTATTGTTTTTAGAGACAAAATGTTGGCAAATCCTTCATCAGCATAAGACCACATGAGTTATTCACAGAGTACTGTGAATTGACATATATATATAATATATATTATGAATAATGGCTCAGAGCTCCTTGAGTCATGAAGTATAATTTATTTTATGTTACTGGAAAGGATTTGAGCAATAGTGCACGAAAGTTGTGCTTAACCACAATAAATTGCTGGTTAGAACTCAGCTGGAATTTCATGTCTATTTCTGGGCACCACACTTTAGGAATGATACAACACCTTGGAAAGGGTCCATTGAAGATTTATTAGGATGGTACCAGCAATGAGGGATTTAAGTTATGTGGTAAGACTGGAAAAGCTGGCATTGCTCTGCCCATAGTATTTTTGAGCTCATGATTGGAATTTTACCTTCCCGCCTGCCATGGGAATTGTAGTAGGTGGGACACAGGCCATGCAAAGGTCCATCGACCTAGGGTGGGACTTTCCGACTTTGGGCAGCGCGCGTAACCCTGGCATTTAAGAGAGAGTTTTGAGAGACTGCAAATGCAGTCCACAATGGGGACCTTCAGTGATTTTCTGTCCCTTCCTAGCCCCAGGGTACTGAGGATAATTGTCATGTTCCAAATTCATCCCAACTATGATTGAACATCAGACTTTCCAGGACTTCATAGTTCAGTTCCACCTGTTAAAAACTTTCATTGAAACAGCCTTTCTCAGTGCTGGAGAAAGGAGAAATTAGAGGGTGGAAAATCCCGCCACTAATGTACAAATTGACAACTGCATTTTATACACTACAGTGACTACACTCCAAAAGTATGTCATTGGTTGGAAAGTATTTTAGGAATTTGTGAAAGATTGCTATACGAATTCACATCTGTTTCTCCTTTTCACACTTTTACATTTCGTACCCAAAGTATTTGAGACCAATGGCGTAGATGTATTTAAGGGCAGCTGGATAAATATAAGTGGAGAAAAAAATTAGAAGGGAATGTCATTATGTTTAGATGAAGTGGAGTTTGAATATAAATGCTAGCATAGATCTGTTGGGCCAAATGTCCTGTTTTTGTGCTCTGACTCCTATGTGATATGTAAAACCAAGTCTGTTGTCTTCCTCACCCTCTAATTTCTCCTTTCTCCAGCACTGAGAAAGGCTGTTTAGATGAACGTTTTTAATGGGTAGAACTGAACTATAAAGTCCTGGAAAGTCTGATGCTCAATCATAGTTGGGATGAATTTGGAGCATGACAATTATCCGCAGTACCCTGGGGCTAGGAAGGGATAGAAAACCATTGAAGGTCCCCATTGCGGACTGCATTCGTAAAGTGTTTCGCAGTCTCTGAGAACTGTCTCTTAAATGCTTTGGATTCAAGGAAGTGCAGTCACGAGGTTTAGGCAGTTGAAGCAGTCACTTTATTCACAGTAATGTCCTACAGACAACAGTGAGATATACCTGTTTTACTTAACGCCAGTTGAAGTAGAAATGTTCGCCAAGCAATTGAAGGATACCATCAGATTTTATTTCCCACCTCAGCCAACAGAAGAATCTTAATTTAACATCTCCCCTGAAGGATGGGCGCCTCTGAAAATGCAGCACCCCCTCAGTACAGCACATGGTTGTCAACCCAGACCAAGCCTAGACATGCGGGCAAGGTGGCAGAGTGGTTAGCACTGCTGTCTCGCAGTGGCCAGGAATCCAAGCTCAATTCCAGCCTTGGGTGATTGTCTGTGTGGAGTTTACACATTCCCCATGTGTCTGCATGGGTTTCCTCTGGGTGTTTTGGCTTCTTCCCACAGTTTAGGGGTATCGGTCATGCTAAATTGCCATTTAATGGCCAAGATTTGCAGAGCCATAATCAATATGCGGGGTTAGGGTGGGGGATTACACGTAGGAAAGTCAGTGCAGATCCAATGGGCTGAATGGCCTCTTCTCCACTGCAGGGATTCTATAATTTTATGAAGTGCTTAAGTCCTGCTATGGGGCTGACAAAATAGGCATGCAAACCTTTAGCCAAGCAGCAGCCTTTGATAGTGTATGCTGCCTGGCTAAATAATGTTTATTCTGTGGGTTCTCCAATTCCTGATATAGTAATAACTGATGTGGGAAAGAATTTGGACCTGGGATTGGATAATGGGAAAGCAGTAGTAGAAATGGGAAAGTAAACTTTCGGCAAGATACACCACATTGCCTGTCAGCAGCATGGGTCACCGTGGTTTGATTCCCAATTTGGTTTCCACAGCTCATTAAAATGGGAGGGGTATGTGTCTCCTTCCTGTCAATGACATCACCAGAATGTCATGCAGGCAAGGAGAACCAAAATGGGAAGGGGTCACTGAAGGGGAGGAAAATGAAAGATAAATTATGTTTAATATGGTCATTTTTATGGTTATTTTAATACCACAGTTACGTTGTCAAATTGTGACGTCCCTGTCTCATCTCCATGCATTATTGCTAAACAGTTAGCATTTATGTTGATATCGATGGAAACGCTGGCTCATAAATTGACAGATTTATCTTGAAGTGCTAAAATGGTTTAAAGTTTTAAAGCTTCATTATTAGTGTCACAAGTTGAAGTTACTGTGAAAATCCCCCAGTCACCACACTCTGGCACCTGTTCGGGCACCGAACCAGCCAGTCTTTCAGACTGCAGGAGGAAACCAGAGCCCCCAGAAGAAACCCACGCAGACACAGGGGAAACATGCAAACTCTGCACAGAGAGCAATCCAAGCCAGGAATTGAACTCAGGTCCTTGGTGCTATGAGGCAGCAGTGCTAAACACTGTGTCACCCCGTTGCAGTTCTACCCATTAAAGTCATGTGTCCCTTACCACTTAAGTCAACAGATAGTTTCTGTTACTCCTTCCTGCCATAGCTAGATTCAAGATGACATGGTCAGTTCCTCATCGTTCCAAAAGTGAGTTGTTTCTCCTTTCTGTGAAGCTCACTACACTTGTAAATTTTACAATCCTATCCTGAGCTGAATGAGTCAAACTGGAAACAATTGAAGGCTTTCCGTTTGGAGGGCAGTTTGAGAGTCAATTACATTGTTGTGGGTTTGGAGTCACATGCAAACCAGGCCAGGTAAAGGACGGCAGATTTCCTCCAGCTCCATTTGTGAACCAGATGGCTTTTCCAACAATCCAGCAGTTTCATGATTACTGAGGCTAACATTTTTCCAGATTTATTCCAGCTGCTTTGTTGCTGGTTGAACACATGTATCTCCAGAGTATTAAACCAGTGTCTGAATTACCAGCCCCATTACATTAACCACTTGTCTACTGTTCCCTTAATGTCCCATCTTGACTCAATGAACATGACAATCTAGTCCCACTGTTCTTTTTGCAATACATTCAGCAGTATTTAAAGTTTATGTTTTTTTTGTTGTCGCAAGTAGGCTTACATTAACACTGCAATGAAGTTACCGTGAAAATCCCCTAGTTATCACAATCCAGTGCCAGTTTGGGTACACTGAGGGAGAATTTAGCATGGCCAATGCAGCTAACTAGCACGTCTTTCAGGCTGTGGGAGGAAATTGGAGCACCCCGAGGAAACCCATGCAGACACAGGGAGAACATGCAAACTCCACACAGACAGTGACCCAAGCTGGGAATTGAACCCAGATCCCTGGCGCTGTGAGGCAGCAATGCTAACCACTGTGCTGCCCCAGTGGAAAAAGTAAAATAAATAATAAGAAGGGCGTGGGGGAATACCACATTTAGAATTCAAACACTGTAGATTGGAGAAGGATGAAGAAATGAAGGGATGTTATAATTTCCACTGTTCAAATTAGTCGATTTAAATACACTGAAAGTGTGGGGTGAGAATATTCCATGGGTGTACAGCATTGGATAACGAAGAGGGGCAAGTTGACTTTAGACTTTCATTTATGTAGCACCTTGTCACATCACCAGAACATTCCAAAGGGCTTCACATCTAATGAATTACAATTGATATGAGAAGTAGAGAGGCAGAGACAGAGGGATAAATCTTCCAGTCCCATGGGAATCATCATGAGTGGGATGGACAATTTGACCACCCAGTTAAAGATCTGTTGAACTAGGGTGGGAATTTCCGGTGTTGGGGCAGACATGACTGGAAAAACCCGCCCTCAGAAGCAGAGATAAAAAAGTTTCCAGCAGACGAAAAGAGAGGTTAAAAGACTGGAGTGACGAGAGAGAGATTGAATGCATATAAGGAGTTCCTAGTGTACTGTCCAAGTCTGTGAGGGAGTTGTTCAAGGAGACTCTCCAGACATGAATGCAATGTGTCTCGAGCTTTACAGAGAGTTAAATGCTGCCGAAAGGAGTACTTTGTGGCCTGCAAAACCAATTTATTAATCTCCTGTCAGGCTGAACGGACACACACTACTTTTCTTTCTCTCACTCTTCTCCTATAGGCACTAATCCTCATTTGGCAGTGGGCCTCCCTACTGACTACTGCTGTCACATTGCAAACAGGGACTCCCTCACTTTCACCAAGACTAGCCTTTTGTTACAATACCACAATACCAGCTGGATTGCGTTTTGCTCCAGCTCAGATGAATTATGTGCAAAAATATATTTATTTTCCAATTGACTGTTTCAAATAGTGGGTGAAAAATGTCATTTAGCTGCTGTCTGAGGATTAGCTTCAAAGCTGCATACATAGTGATGTCAAGGGCAGGATTTTCAGGGCTATTATGGAGGTTCACGGGCCTGAAAAGTTGTGCCGTCAGCTGGTGTGCCCGTTCCCTGGCTCCCTTCCAATCACAGGTCATTTCCTGCAAGGCGGGATCGGAGTTGGCAGCACTACCTGACTACAAGTGATGGCAGCCAATTAAGGAAAGTTAACGGCCTGTTGTCAGAGGCCTCTCTCTCTCTCACCTGAACACATAGGTGGAATTTTCATGCTGCATTTGCCCCAAAACTGCCCGAGTTCGATAGATCTTTGCTACGATTCCCAAGACAGGAGGGACTGGAAAAATCCCCCCCCATAGGATCTCCTACTGACCCTCCAGCTTCAAAAGCCTCCCCCACTCCTTCCTCTCCCCACGCTTAAATGCTGCAAGTGAACCTGACTGATTTTACCCACATAATTTATACGAAGCAATTATCCTCCACTGCCTGCATTTTTCTGGAGAAATTATCCAGCTCTACTCAGGAGGTTGTGTTTGCTGTAGTATCAGTCATGAGTTCATAGGCTCTGTGAATTGAACTCACAAAGTTCCACCAAGCCATTGGCTGACATTGCAGTGGCATAGTGGTATTGTCACTGCGATTAGTAACCTAGAAACCCCGGGTGAGATCTGGGGACCTGTGTTCAAATCCCACCATGGCAGATGGTAATATGTGAATTCAGTAAAAATTCTGGAATTAAATTTCTAACGACAACCATGAAACCATTGTCGATTATCGTAAAAACCCATCTGGTCCTGAAGGGAAGGAAATCTGCTGTGCTTACCCTGTCTGGCCTACCCGTGACTCCAGATCCACAATATTAGTTGACTCTCAAATGCCTTCTGAAATAGAGGGCAGTTAGGGATGGGCATTAAATGCTGGTCACATCTCGTAAATAATTATGAAATAAAATTCATGTCATAATTTCATAAATTGGTCCCCAAACTGTTCTCATTTTTAAATAGCCAACCCTTATTCCTGCTTTGTATCGATGTCACGAACAGAGCAAGTGATTTGTTGTTACTCAGGTTGAGTCTGAAGACTGCCATTCTGGAACTTGCCCACACTCCACCTCACACCCCTGGCATCTCCCACCGCCTCTGGGCTGGATTTTCCCCTTCTGCCTGCCACAGGAATTGTAGCAGGCGAGGGGCGGACCATGGAAAGGCCCGCTGAGCTCAGGTGGGATTTTCTGGTTTCGGGGTGAGCACAGCCAGAAAATCCCATCCCCTCCCCAACTCCTTTTATGTTTTCTCTTCCACTTTATGGACTTAAAAAGCAGCAACACAATGGGGATAGCTTGTAACGTTGTGTTGTGGGTGCAGGTGGAAAACATAAAATCGACTGCCAGTTATACAATTCGCTCAAATGTCCTCTCCATTGGTTCGAGTAGGGTGTTTAAAGGGCAGTTGACCGGACACAGCCGGGATTTTGCTTCCCACCAATGTTGCAAGTACAGATATACCTCATGTGGGCCTGGTGTATGTTTGAGAGTGGCAGTGCCTTCGCTTTGGAATTTCAGCAATTCAGAAAGTACACAGGGTTCTTGGCTGAGAAAACCCACACAATATTTACTCAGCCGAGGCTCGTAACAAAATACAGGAATTAAACAGCACAAACTGCAGTTCAGTCTAGACTGGTCAGTCCGTGATCCCATGCTTATAGCAGGAAGCTACATTTACAGGGACAGTGGGCTGGAGAATTGAGTTCAACTCTAACCATAGCCTACACTCCCTGGACCATCTGATTAAACCATGAACATACAATGGCCCACTGCACTTCTTCTCGAAAGATAGAGTTCAAAGCGGTGCCAGAAAGATTCTGAGAAAACATTTGTCTTCAATCTTCTTCCAACGTTCACTTGGAAACACTTCTTGACTTATCTCTTGTATATCATCTGTTGAATTTCAGCAGTTGAGTGTATGAAGGGAATTTTTGGCTACCCTCACTGAAGCATGTCTACTGAGTTGTGAATTTTCAAGGTTATTGTTTTCATAAAATCTGGTAACAGAACATCTGACAATAAAAGATGATGATAGAAATATTCGAGGGTTGATTCATATATAAGTATTTATCAAAGTGAACCATGCTGAGAAGAACATTATTTAATAGGAGCCATTTTGCACTTGCAGTGTGCATAACATTGTTCCAGAATCTTTTGCTGGAGATTGGTATCATGCTACAGCATGAAAACAGGCCCTTTGGCCCAACTTGTCCATGCTGTTCCTTTTGTTTTAACCCAATAGTTAGACATTTTCATTCACTCATCAGCTCAGAAGATTTTGTGTACCATAACATTAGGCAAGTGTTAGCGAATACCAGTGTAGCAGTGTCAACAGGACATCTGAGACCTTAGAAAATGACTAAGCGTTAATAGGTTGATGTTTTGAGTCTATCTCCTTAATTCACAAGGTTTAAGGATTGTGGAAGAGACAGAGGAACAACGGGGAAGGGAATAGATGGATCAAACCAAGATGTGGAAAGAGAAATAATGATTGGATTAAGGGAGCCATGAGCATTAGTAACTCACACGCTCACCAGTTTGAAGCTCAAGAATAATTCGGAGCTGAAGACTTCATCTCATGCTACTCATTGTTAGATAGAGTCATGGAGGTGTACAGCATGGAAATAGGCCCTTTGGCCCAACTTATATATGCCGTCCCTTTTGTTTTAATCAGTAAGCTAGTCCCAATTGCCTGCACTGGGCCCATATCTCTCTATGCTCATCTTATCCATGTAACTGTCTGAACGCTTTTTAAAAGACAAGATTGTATCCGCCTCTACTACCACCTCTGGCAAACTCCATCTGCCATTCGTCAGCCCACTAGTCCAATTGATCAAGATCCCGTTGCAATTCTTCGCTGTCCATTATGCCCCAGTCCTGTGAACTCTGGATGTTGTTTTTAACCAAAGTGGTTTGAGGTACTCTTAGATTTTGTACTTGAATTTTTCTTTTTTGTACTTGAATTGTTTTTCCTCATGCACCTCTCCAAGCTCGAAATAAAGACAAAGAGTGCTGGCAATACAGAGTAGGCCCATTCAGAAAGCAATGAGTTAATGTTTTGAGTGGAGACCCTTCATCTGAGCTGATCCGTCACCTCAGGTGTTGGTTGTGTAAACAGCAATTTTATTTTCGTTACTTTGGTTACGAACATTCGGTTTTCTTCTCCATTTTTAACTTTTCTGAAGTCGATCCAGGTTCACTCTAAAGTGTTGCGTAGAAAATACAGGACAGAAACAGGCCCATGTGATTACATAGCCTGTGTTTCTATCTGTATCTTGTTGGAGTGGAGGTTTTGTTCTTATGCTGGTTAAAGTCTCTGTGGCTTCTGTAAGTTCTTCAGTTGGGACAGCAGATCACAGCCGGCATGAATGTTCTCTCTTCAGTCAGAAGGTGGTGCTCTGGGCCACAGGCTTCACTGTGGGCAAGTAACTTGTTGAGGTAAATGATCTATTATCATTCAGATGTCCCCATTTTTACCACCGCTACTTATTAATCCAAAGCTGCAATATTTAGATATCAAATCATGTCATGTCCTGGTAAGTATAGAATCCCCACTTGTCTTAGTTGAATTATTCTATGATTTCTGGTCTCCAGCCTCAATAATGGAAACTTATTCCTGGCCAATTTCAAGATTCGGTTTCACAGGGGTAACGATTAGCTCTGACTTCTAGGGTGAAAGTATGTTTTCCCTCAGCTGTGTCATTCCTCCATCCTGTGCATTACAATGTGGCAAATTATAATTGAGAATGACGGCAACACCTTGTATCTATTTGGCACCTTTAATGTAATAAACTCTTTAGGCACTTAACAAGGCTTTATAAAATGAAATGACGTTGAATCACATAAGGCAGAGATATTAGCTCAAATGACCAAATGCTTAAAGAGTCAAGGTGAGTCTTAAAGGAGTAAAGTGGGACAGAAAAGTGAAAAAGTTTAGGGAAGGAATTCCAGTGTCTAGGCAGCTGAAGGCACAGTGGAGCAATTAAAATCAAGATTGCTTATTGGGATTTAAGGAGCGCAGATAGCTTGGAGAGTTGTAGGAACGGAGGAGATTTCAGAGGAAGGGCAAGGGAAGGAGGACATGGAGTAATTTGAAAACCAGGATGAGAATTTTAAAATTGAAGCATTACCTAACCAGGAACCAGTATAGGTCAACAAGCACAAGACTGATAGGTAGAACCCAGGCAGTGGAGTTTTCGAAGATTTCAAGTTTATAGAGAGTACAATGTGGAAGACAAGCCCCAAGTGCATCGGAATGGTCAAGTTTTGAGGTAATAAAAGTATGGAAGCGGGTTTCAGCAGAAGATGAGCAGAATCAGGGGATAAACAAGTGACATTATAGAGGTGGAAATACAATGTTTTAGTGAATGAGTGGATATTTGATTGATAGCTCATCTTGGAATCAAATACGTCACTGAGTTTGTTCTTCCTCAGACAGTTCCTTGGGAGAGGGGAAGAATTAGTGGCAAAGGTGTGGAGTTTGTGGCAGGGGCTGAAGACAATAGGGGCAGCATAGTGGTTAGCACTGCTGCCTCACAGCGCCAGGGACCTGGGTTCAATTCCAGCCTTGGCTGACTGTCTGTACGGAGTTTGCACGTTCTCTCTGTGTCTCTGTGGGTTTCCTCTGGGTGCTCCAGTTTCCACCTACACACTAAAGATGTGTGGGTTAGGTTGCTTGGCCAAGATAAATTACCTATTAGTGCCCAAAGATGTGTAAATTAGATGGATTAGCAGAGTAAACACATGGGATTATGGGAGTAGGACATGGGTGAGATGCCCTGTCAGAGAATCAGTGTAGATTAAATGGGCCAAATGACCTCCTTCTGCACCGTGGGGATTCTGTGATGACTTAAGCTAATGATATATGAAGCACTTGTGATATTTCAATGCCCATACGATAAACGGTAAAGAGAAATTTAAGTTGGTTTGAGTTGTTGCTGTGATTCTTTGAATGTTTAAACTGTACTTCTTTGGGAGGGATATTTTGGTCCTGACAGTTGTAGGCTCTGTTAAAAGTCAACAACTCCCCAAATCTTCCCATCCCACCTGCAATGATATCCATCGGTGTCACAGCCTGAAATCCCAGCTTTACTCACAGATGCTAAAACCATTCATTAATATTCACTTATATTATATTCACATGTGCTTATCCCATCTTCCAAAACTGGAGTGCTTAAAGCACAATTTATTTTGGCCTTGGGTGACTGTCTGTATGAAGTTTGCACATTCTCCCTGTGTCTATGCGGGTTTCCTCTGGGTGCTCCGGTTTCCTCCCACACTCCAAAGATGTGCGGGTTAGGTTGTTTGGCCTTGTTCAATTGCCCCTCAGTGCCGAAGGATGTGTAGGTTAGATGTGAGTAAAGCTGGGATCTCTGGCCCCGACACCAGTTAGAACCGCCTACAACTGTTGGGACCAAAAAAAGTCCCTCCCCAAGAAATGCAGCTAGGTTGATTGGCCATGCTAAATTAAATGCTAAATTACTCAATGGGCCAAATGGCTTCCTTCTGCACTGTGGGGGTTCTGTGATGAAGCAGATGATTTATGAAGCATTTGTGATATTTCAATACCCATGGGATAAATAGTAAAGAGAAATTGCATTTCTCTTCCCACGCCTTCTCCAAACTACCGCAATTGTCATCAAAATGGACAGTTTACCTAAAAGAGACAAAACTTACCACAACTGTCGTTAAAACAGACAGTTATGTCCACCACGGAACACACTAATCTTCTTCCTTCTTAAAAATGATGTCTGGTTTCCAGAGGGACCCATCTTTGGCAACAAGTTTTGGTTCCATATATGACTCAAACCAACTTCTTTGAATGTTTAAGCTGTGTTTCGCACTCAAAAAGATCAAACACACAGCAATAAGATGAATGACCAGTAAACAGTCTGAGTGGGTCTTGGCTGAGGGAGGAATGTTGGCAGGGACACTAAAGGAAAATCCCCAGCTCTTTTGCAAATGGATTTTTAACGTCAACCAGATCATGATAGACAGTTACTGATTTACAGGCAGAATTTTCTCATCGCGCCCACCACAGGAATCATAGCAGGCGAGACAGAAAATTTGGCAGACAACTTAAAGGCCCTTTGACCCTGGGTGGGAATTTCCGGACTGGGGGCAAATATGGCTGGAAAATCCTGTTGATCATTTCATCCAAAGGGTGGCATCACTCCCTCAGCATGTTCAAGTCCTGGAGTACGACATGGGTGGACAACACTGATTCAGAGGCATATGTTGAACCAACTGAGTCAAGCTGACTCCTGTTAGATACTGAACAAAATATTCAACACAATGAAAACAGTAAAGAGAAAAGAAGAATTTTTAATGGCATGATGGTGCCAAATTTCTTGCCAAAATATTGGTGACTTTCCATGGGGCTCACTGTTACTGATGCACAAACCAACCAGAAACTTGTAGTGAGGAAATGAGACCCTTTGAATTACAGATGGCCACAACTATCACTGGATGATATGAACCACCGTTGGCCTCACAGAAACCACAGTTCACGCTTAGCTTTCATGAAAATATTGTGGGTTAACGACCAATTAAACGTGCTATAAAAAATTAGAGCTTGTACTTAAAGTGTAAGTACCTTTTCAAGAAACAGATCTATGCCCCAGTAATGCCAAGCAATCTCTCGAGTTCAGAAAGGGAATATTTTAAACTGTGGAGTTTTACTCAAGAGACTTCTAGAAACTTTTTTAGTGATGAAGTTGAAATTTTGTTTTTGTACTTTTCCTTTCAATCCTCTTTTCTTAATCCAAATGTGCTTTCCACCTCTTTATTGCACTTTCAGTAACTAAATCACACTACTTTCTTCTCCATCATTCCTCTGTCTTATTTTCAATTCTAATATTTATCCACCTCCACTTTGAATACTTCTAAAGATCCAGCCTCCATTACCCTTAGAATTCCAAAGATTCACCACCCTCTACAGAAAGAAATTTCTATGCACCTCAGTTTTAAATGACTGGCCATTGTAAAGGAAATGGGCTCCTGTTTCCATCGTTCACTGTGGTTCCAGATGCCCAATGCCCTCAGCATGCTGTTATCGGATCGTACTTCCATTATTTTCACTAGTGGGAGAGTCTTGAACAAGGGGACATAGCTACAAGATAAAGGGTTGGTCATTTAAAACGGAGGTGCATAGAAATGTCTTCCCATAGAGGGTGGTGAATCTCTGGAATTCTCTGACCTAAAGTGTAGCGGAGACTGGATCATTAGAAGTATTCAAAGTGGAAGTAGACAAATATTTGATAGATCGAGGAATAGAGGGCTATGGAGAAATGGCACAGAAAAGGAATCGAGGCCAGCACAGATCAGCCATGGTGGTATTGAATGGCAGGGTAGTTTTTTTTAAATTTATTCATGGGACATGGATGTCACTGGCTGGCCAGCATTCATTAACCGTCCCCTGTTGCCCTTGGAGGGCAGTTGAGAGTCAGCCACATTTCTGTGGCTCTGGAGTTACATGTAGGCCAGACCAGATGAAGATGGCAGATTTCCTTCCCTAAAGGACATCAGTAAACCAGGTGGGTTTTTTCTGACAATCGACAATGATTTCACGGTCATCGGTAAGTTCTTAATTCCAGATTTTTTTTATTTTGAAGTGTCTGGTGGCTTATTCCTGCTTCTATTTCCATGGCAACCCTAGCTAACCTTCTTTACTGTCCACAATGCCGCCAATCTTGGTGTCATCCGCAAACTTACTCACCTTGCCTCCTAAATTCTCATCTAAATCATTCATATAAATAACAAATAACAGAGGATAGGTGGCTTATACATGGTAAATGTGTGGGGTTACGGGGCTAGGGCAGGGGAGAGGACCTGAGTAAGATGCTCTATTGGAGAATCAAAGCAGACTTGATGGGCCAAACGGCCTCCTTCTGTACTGTATGGATTCTATGATTGAAAAGTCATTCATAATGAATTTGTCTGGACCATGAGATGCTGAAGCAAGTGAAACAAATTAAACTTACCCGTATATCTGTATCATGTTAAAGCTTTTATGTGTGTACTAATTCACTGTGAACTTTTCCACCATTTATAATGGAAACTGCCTATAAAAATTTATCACCTTATAATTATGCCTTTTCCCCTTCCCCAACCCCTACCCAGTGGTGGCATTGCAGTGCCATCAGTGATTGGAGGCTTTAATTACAGCATGATGACTGCTCCATATAAATATGGATAAAGGAATTTATATTAAAAAATCAGAAAATAAGGACAGAATATATGTCTTTAAAGTGAGACCAAACTACATCGAAACACCCTGCTCTAGATATTTGCTGATGTTTAGCCTTGTTTCACTTAAAGGCCCACAATTGGCTATTCCATTATTAGAAATGTCACACAAACCAATAACTTAAAATCACGGATACTACAGCATTCCTCTTCCACTTGGAGAGGCAAAGCTTGATCAGAGATAGTCAGTATGGCTTCTTCAGAGGAAGGTCATGCCTAAGAAATTTGATTGAATTTTTTGAGGAGGTGCCTAGATATGTCGTGAGCGTAGTGCTGTCGATGTGGATTTCAGCAAAGGCTTTGACAAGGTCCCAAATCAGAGACTTGTAAAGAAGGTAAATTCACATGGGATACAGGGTAATTTGATAAAGTGGATTCAAAATTGGCTCAGTTGTAGGAGACAGAGGAGATGAACAAGAACAAAGAAAATTACAGTAGAGGAACAGGCCCTTCGGCCTTCCATGCCTGCACTGACCATGCTGCCCGACTTAACTAAAACCCCCTACCCTTCCAGGGACCATATCCCTCTATTCCCATCTTATTCATGCTCTTGTCAAGGTGCCCCTTAAGAGTCACTACCATATCCACTTCCACTACGTCCCCCGGCAACGAGTTCCAGACACCCACTACTCTCTGTGTAAAATATCTGCCTCGTACATCTCCTTTAAACCTTGTCCCTCACACCTTAAATCTATGCCCCTATTGTAAGCTTGACAGGAGGCTGCTTTAGTGACTGGAAGCCAGTGTCCAGTGGTGTGCCATATGGATCTGTGTTGGGCCCCCTATTATTCATCATTTATATAAATGACATTGATGACGATGTGGGGACTTGGATTTGTAAGTTTGCAGATGATGTAAAGATTGGATGGGTGGTTAACAGTGAGGTGGAGTGCTGTGAGCTACAAGAAGATATAGGTGGAATGGTTAAATGGACAGATAAGTGGCAGATGGAACTTGACCCTAAAAAGTGTGAGGTGATAACTTTGGAAGGAGTAATTTGAAAATAAAGTACTCAATGAATGGTAGGACACCAGGAAATTCTGTGGAACCAGTGGACTTTGGCGTGTTTTTCCTCAGATCTCTGAAGATGGAAGAACATGTTACTAGGGTGGTGAAAAAGGGATATGGGACACTTGCCTTTCTCATTCGAGGCATAGATTACAAAAGCAAGGAAGTCATGTTGGAATTGTATAGAACTTTGCTGAGGCCACAGCTAGAGTAATGTGCGCAGTTCTGATCGCCACATTATTGCAAGGATGTGTTTGCAGTGGAAGGGAAGGAAATTCACTTGGATGCTGTTTGGGATGGAACATTTAAGTTACAAAGAGAGGTTGCTTGGGTTGTTTTTGCTGGAGCAGGGAAGACTGAGGGGTGACCTGATCGAGGTGTACAAGATTATGAGAGACATGGACAGAATGGATAGGGAGCAGCTGTTCCCCTTAGTTGAAGGGTCAGTTACAAGGGGACTTAGGTTCGAGGTGAGGGGCAGGAGGTTTAAGGGGGAATGTGAGGAAAAGCTTTTTTACCCAGAGGGTGGAGATGGTCTGGAATACACTGCTTGGGAGAGTAGTAGGAGTGGGTTGCCTCACATCCTTTAAAAAGTATCTGGATGAACACTTGGCACGTCATAACATTCAGGGTTATGGCTTCATCAGAGGGAGGTCATGCCTAACAAATTTGATTGAATTTTTTGAGGAGGTGCCCAAGTGTGTAGTGTTGTCAATGTAGTTTATATGGATTTTAGTGAAGCCTTTGACAAGGGTCCACATGGGATACAGGGCAATTTGATAAAGTGGATTCAAAATTGGCTCAGTTGTAGGAGGCGGAGGGTGATGACCAAGGCTGCTGCCTTAATCACTGGAAACCAGTGTCCAGTGGCGTACAGCAGATATTTGTGTTGGGCACTCTATTATTGGCCCACTTTATCAAATTACCCAGTATCCCACTGTGAATCCAGCAGACGTTGACACAACTGGACAGACAGGTACCAGATGTATCAACATCTGTTGGATTTACAGTAGCATTTTGGAATGCAAGCTGGACTTGTGTTTAGGGTTTGTCCAGCATGTGTTTATAAAATCCTCTTCAAAGTTGTGAGGAACTGACAAGCCATCAAACTGCAATTCTAAAATTTAATGTGAGTGCTGACAGATGGGCTTAGGTGGGAGTTCAGATGTTTCTAATGTATTGGTGCAGACTTAATGGGCCAAAGGGCCTTTTCTGCGCTGTATGGTTCTATGATTCTATGATAAATGGAGCCAAGTCTACACCAGCTCTTGCATGAAGCGATCCAGATCGTCCCATCCCCATTTCTTTCCCCATATCCCTATTTCTCTTTCAAGTAATAATCCATAATCTACATTTAAATGCGCCTTTAATACAGCGAAATATCTTCAGGCACAACATTTGACACTGAGCCACAAAGGGAGATATTTGGATTGGTGACTAAAAACTTAGCCAAAGACACTTCCTGTCTGTGTCAACTTTTTCCAGCATAGATTCTCATGCCCACATTTATAACGAAGGCGTCGACATATCAGCTTTTACTTAAAGGAATTGAATTTCTGTGCTCAGCATACCTTTTAGCAATTTCTGGACAATAAACCATCCACTGCAAGACTGGACAGACAGGTACCAGTTGTGTCAACATTTGTTGGATTCACTGTGGCATTTTGGAATGCAAGCTGGACTTATGTTAAGGGTTTGTCCGGCATGTGTTTATACAATTCTCTTCAAAGTTGAGAGAAACTAACAAACATGAAAGCCATCAAAGTGCAATTCTAAAATCTAATGCAACATTTCTGGCACTTGCAGTTCATTGAAGGATCTGCAAGCTGTTTAAGTTGAGCTAAGCAGCAACAAGGGAAATTATTTACCTAAGTTCAGGATTTCAGGATGAGGTTATACATGTTGTAGGGATTTCCAGATAGCCAACTCAAAAGATGAGTTGTTCAGACAATTCTAAAATTTGAACCGTGTGAGATAATCCCTTCTTTTTCTCATTTAAGGCAGGGGTACTTACTGTGATTGAACAATTGCCACTGACTTTCATCCTCAGCAAAGTTAAATCAGAACTTGAGTCATGATCTTGCCTATTTGGTTTCAGCCTCAGTTAAAGGTGACCATCCCATTTACAGGACTTTTTGAATAACACTTAACCCAGTTAATAAACAAATCAACTATCTTAGTCTCTTTCACCATCCCATAGATCATTAGAAACCCTACAGTGCAGAAAGAGGCCCTTCGGCCCATCGAGTCTGCACTGAACACAATCCCACCCAGGCCCTACCCCCATCCTACATATATACCCACTAATCCCTCTAACCTACACATCCATGGATACTAAGGGGCAATTTCTTAGCATGGCCAATCAACCTAACCTGCACATCTTTGGACTGTGGGAGGAAACCGGAGTACCCAGAGGAAACCCTCGCAGACATGAGGAGAATGTGCAAACTCCACACGGACAGTGACCCAAGCTGGGAATCAAACCCAGGACCCTGGAGCTGTGAAGCAGCAGTGCTAACCACTGTGCTACCGTGCCACCCATGGGCGATGGATACTTGGAGAAATATCAAATGAAAGATTTAGCATACCCAGAATACCTGATATATGGTTCTGATGTACTTGTATATTGATTGTCTCCAGCAGTAGCACTGAACACTTGTCTCATTTCCTGATTAACACCACGAACAACATGGATATATCAGAGCTGTCATAAATCAGTAAAAAGCAAATCCACAAGGTTTCCAGTCTTTCTTACCTTAAGATCAGTAGACATTTAAAATATGAAAACATACGGCAAGTGTTATGAGGATCATGTAGGCCATGGGGACTCACCTATATGTCCCTGTGGATTTCAGAGAGCACAAGCTGCTTTATTAAACAAACAGAGACTTTTGCCCAAGGGGAAGCAGCTAGCTGGGGTTTTTAAGCCTGTAAATTTATCCGGACCAGAGTTGGAGGTCCTGAGGTGAAGACTACCTGACTGTAAGCTGTGGGAGCAGCCATTTCCTTTGGTGCACAATAAAGGGTATTGCTGATGGAAACTGTCGTACTGGCGATGAGGAGAAAAATTATTTTTTTCCTCCATCTTTCCCTCCTGATAACCTCCAAATGTCAAGAACTTTTCCAATAAGAAACATCCATTATGCCGCTTTTTGGGAAACTCAAGTCCAATGATGCCAGTGGGGAAGACTTGTTCCAATACACTGAACACATGCATCACTTCTTCCGAGGTGATGAAAAGCAAAAAGTGCTATCGCTAACGGCATACCCAATGTTCTGTGTGAAAAGAAATCTGACTTATCTGGACGCCCCTGACTCAGTATAGGATATAGGAACCCTAATGTCACCACCAGACTGTCAAGGAATGGCAGCACCAATTCCAAGAGTATCAGAGAACGTAATCCAGAAAGGTGTAGTTCTGTTTGCACCCTAACAACTGGCAGAACGGGAGTTTTCAAACCTTCAAACATGGTATGAAGAAACAACTGGTGGCATGCATAGAGTCCAAACTGGCATGACTTTTGTTTGATTACAGGATTGCTCCAGTAGAGTTGTTAACTGAACAGCTTTGAACCAGATTAAGCCTATTATTCTCAAACTTTCATGTAAGGAAATTCGGGGATGGTCCCAGATGGGTCCTTGGGATCATTATGGAGAAAACAGGATAGTATTTTGCAAGGTTAAAGTTCAGGGAAAAGCCCTAAAGAAGCATTTAAACCATCTCAGGGCCAAGAAGTCCTTGCCCAAGCCACTCCCACTACCAGTCATGGAGGTAGCTACGGAGAGTGGCAGTCCTCAATTTCAAGTTGATTCTGTGTTCACCTCCCTGGATAGTGAAGGTACAGACTCAGATGTGGAGGCTGAAGAAATGGGCCTCCAGGCTGAACTTGAGGAGGAACCTGCTTTGGTAACCCTGCAGTTTTCCTTCCAAAAGAGGAGATCCCCTGTTTGGTTTACACCACCGAACACAGCCGTGCCTCCAACAGACTTCCACCCGAGCGCCAAGCGATGAAAACAATCTCCATGCAGTGGGGGTGCTGAGAGAGAGACTCGGACCGAAGTGGGGAGGGATGTTATGATGACCAGGGGGGATCGTTAATAGATCTACCTGTGGGCTTCATGGAGTGTAAACTGCCTTATTGAGCGAGTGAAGGCTTATCCAATGGGAATCAGCCAGTGGGGTTTTTAAGCCTGTAACTTTACCCAGACCAGAGTTGTAGGTCCCGAGGTGAAGACTACCTGAGTGTAAGCTGCAGGAGCAGCCTTTCCCTTTGATGCACAATAAAGGGATGATAGGAAACTGGCATTTGGCTGAATTATTGCAGCAAGTTAAAAAAAGCAATTGTTTAGTTTATTTAATGTCTCAAGTAGGCTTACATTAACACTGCAATGAAGTTACTGTTAAAATCCCCCAGGTTGCTCCATTCCAGTGCCTTTTCAGATACACTCAGGGAGAATTTAGCATGGTCAATGCACCACCTGTGGGAGGAAACCGGAGCATCCTGAGGAAATCCATGCAGACTTGAGGAGAACATGCAGACTCCGCACAGACAGTGGCCCAAGCTGGGAATCAAACTCAGGTCCCTGGTGTTGTGAGGCATTGGTGCTAACCACTGTGACACCGTGCCACCTAATTATGGCAGTGGGATCCACAACTTAATGACAAACATTTACTGGAATCCTTGGCACAAAAGTGATTCTGTATTTATAAATTGCTTTCAAACACCAGAGTTAAATTTTTAATTGCATTCACAGATGAAGCAGGTGAGTACAAGTATCAATCTTTGGGATTAGCTAGATGATCTGCAGAGTTTCTTTCTTATGCTCGTGTACTTAATCTTTACAGCAAGGGGAACAATCACTTGGTCAGTGGGATAAGTTATATGGAATGTCTCAAAAGAAGATTGAGAAGTGGTTAGGCAGAATGATTTGAGAGGAAATTCCACATGTTAAGGCCTAGTTTGAGGATTGCTAACCCTCCAGGAATCTCCAGGAACTGAAATTCAATCCTCAAGACACTGCTACAGAAGAGAGTATGTCCAGGGTGCGTAGGATCCTTAAGATAGGCAGAGCAGGGTTGGAATGAAGCCCTGGAGGGATTTGTAAGGGTGAGAATTTTAAAGGGCTGCTGGATCAGAAGTAAATACAGGCACAGAGACGATGGCTGAACTGGATTGATGCGAGTTAGGATGCCATCAGCAGAGGTTTAGATTAACTCAGAATTTCTGGATGGTGGAAGATTTGAGGCCAGGTGGGCCAGGAGACCATTGGAAGTCTTGCAGTAAGAAAGTCATAATGCTACAGCAAGAACAAAGGATGCTAAAAAAACACAGCCCCCCCCAACCCTGTCCACTACAATTCCCGTGGGAAAGTTCCCTGCATAGAATCCATTTAAAGTAGGCCATTCAGCCCATCGAGCCTACACCAACAATCCCACCCAAGTTTTATCCTCATAATCCCATGTATTTACCCTAGCAATACCCCAACACTAAGGGGCGATTGAGCATGGCCAATCAAGCAAACCCGCATATCTTTGGACTGTGGGAGAAAACCGGAGAACTTGGAGGAAACCCATACAGATACAAGGAGAATGTGCAAACACCACATAGACAGTTGAGGCCAGAATTGAATCAGAGTCTGTGTGGAGCAATGCTAACCAGCGTGCCACCCATTATACTTTTATAAAAATTAGCAAATCCAACCTTTTCCCTTTGGAAATAAAACACTGAATTGATTTTTAGAGCTAAAGTGAATGTATGCAAAATACGTGAATGATACCTATTTTCAAACTTGTGGCAGTACTCGTGAATGACAAATTAATGGAAACGGTGGGACCCACCAGTCAGTGACTGTTACACTGGCCGTTCAGAGAGCAAACAAAAGGTGTCTGTGTTTGGGGATTTGGTGATAGCACAGGCTAGCACAGCTGTCGTCCTACTGATAAAGCAGTGGCAGGATATGAGGAGGGATGTGCCCCTTTTAAGATGCCGGCAGGAGGCTGGGGGAAGCCAGAGTCCCGGAGGAATACTCCCGGAATGTTCGGAATGTTCCATGACGTCATACGGATGGAACACTCAGACACTCCGCCGCTGATGGACAGCTGCGGCGGCCAATGGGAGCGCGGAATCAGCAGCCGGGGGGGGGGGGGCCGAAGGGGGCGGCACCCTGCGTCTTGGAATGTCACGTATCTTTCTCATGTTTCGAACGCTGCGGAGTGGGGAGGGTCAGTGTTGTGATGGGAAGTGTGTGCTCTCCAATTGCCTGTGCAGTCCCGACTGATATTAGAGCAATAAAAAAACAACTACCAGCGTTTGAATAACAATCATTTTATTTAATGAAGTTGTTTCTTTCCCCCTTTTGCATTTCTCACCAACTTCCCTGTGGGCCATCTAGATGGGGGAACTTGAATTGTCTAGGAAGTATCAGGTAAGCATGCCAAAGGAGTTAAAGTTTATTTATTAGTGTTACAAGTAGGCTTACATTAACACTGCATTGGAAGTTATTGTGAAAGTCCCCGAGTCGCCACTCTCTAGCGCCTGTTTGGATACATTGAGAGAGAATTTAGCATGGCCAACGTACCTAACTAGCACATTTTTCAGACTGTGGGAGGGAAACCAGAGGAAACCCATGCAGATACAGGAAGAACGTGCAGACTCTGACAGTAACTCAAGCCAGGAATCGAACCTGGGTCCTTCGTGCTGTGAGGTTAGACTGCTAAGCACTGTGCCACAATCATTATAATCGGGTGGTAGTAATGTGACAACACTTGTCACTATCTAAAAGCATTGCTTAAACATAAGTTTATGTCCAAGCAATTAAAATTTGCAAATTGTACCCAGCAGAATAACGTTCAATTTTTATTTTAAGTAGCTTTGTATGTGAATTACATGATATGCACACTTAAATGAGGCATTTATACTTTATCAATTAAAGCTGTGTTCTCACAAACTGATGGTTGGGAACATTCCTACCATTATCTTTGGGCAGTTTTTGGAGCAGCCACAAAACAGTCCAGACCTTCCCCAGTAGCTCTCAGCTGTCTCTTGTTAATCAGGATTTCCTGAAAAGCCCTCGAGAGCGAAGTACAGGACCCCGAAGCTGCCTTACAGTGGCAACTGAAAAGTAAAAGTAACAGTTTATTTATTAGTTTCATAAGTAGGCTTCTATTAACACTGCAACGAAGTTACTGTGAAAATCCCATTGTTGCCACACTCTGGTGCCTGTTTAGTTACACTAAGGGAAAATTTAGCATGGCCAGTGCAGCTAACCAGTACATCTTTCAGACCATGAGGGGAAACTGGAGCACCCAGAAGAAACTCATGCAGATATCATACAGGGAGAATGTACAGATTCCACACAGACAGTGACCTAAGCCAGGAATTGAACCTGGGTCCCTAGCACTGTGAGACAGCAGGACTAACCACTGTGCTACTGTGCAATTACACCTTTTCAGCAGACTGCAATTTATGGACTATCTTTGAATAAGGAAAAGGGCTAAATTAGGCCCTCTGTGGAAAAATGTGTTTGCTTTTGCGTGTTGTATACCATCTGTGTATACTTTTGCATACTACCCTAGATTTGTCCAGTAGTACAGTGGATCAAATATTTGTCTTCAGTCATTTCTCTGTCTGCATCCAGTTTTTGTTCCTGTTCCTCACAGCTCCATTTTACAGACAGCCACTTGGGCCTTGGTTCAAGAGCTGTTCTTCAAATGCAAACTGTGGTATTAGCTGTCCCTGCCAATGAATGGAGTGTTTAGCTTACTTCTCATTCTGGTGTTGGAGTTGAATTCTTGGGCAGGGTGAGTGCATGATATCAGACGAGCTGCTTTTTATACTGGCCCCCCGACCTTCTCCACCTCCCACCGCCCACCACCACCACCACCACCACCACCACCACCACCACCAATTTCCTTTCCACTCACCCAAGTGAAAATCAGGAGACTTTAATAATGGACGAAGAATATCATCAGTCCCTGTTGCTATAGCACATTACTACCCAAAGTCAAAATTACTCTCTGTGACTTCAAATGTCTTTCCAGGACTCGGTTGTCACCCTCACTGCGGTACTGGTGGAGTGCTGCGTTGTTTTTGAGATGGGATGTTAAAGTGATGCTCTGTCTGCCCATTTGGTTGGACACAGAAAGAGTGGGCTGTTTAGCCAGCATCCCGGCAAACATTTCTTTATCGCCCAACATCATCAAAAACAGATTAACTGAGTATGCATCTCATTTACAGTTGATGGGATGTTGCTGTGCCTGACCTGTTTTTTGTATCTGCCACCATAATAATAGAGACTGCAGTACAAAAGTTATTCATTGGATACAAAGTGCTTTGGGGTGGCTTGATGATACAGTTCTATATAAATTAAAATTCTCTCTCTTGCTCTTTCTCTCTCACTTTCTCACCACTTCCGCCCATCTCCAGCAATGGGTATCATTGAGTGGCAGTAGATTTTATCCCTAGTTAATTTGACCTGGGAATGGAGAAATAGTAATGTATGATATGATACAAGCTAACTTGGTACTGGCATGGTTCTAGCTGGGATTTCCAGGTTTGTGTGGCTCAACTATATAAGAAAAAGGAGCAGGAACAGAGGGTACTGTCCCTTGAATCTGCTGCACTCTTCAGTACAAGCACAACTTAAGATCTGCTTCAACTATGCTTGTTCTTTATACCCTTCAATTTCCTGCAAAACCACAACATGCCGATCTCAGCCTGAAATTTATTCAATAATGGAGTGTTCACAACCGGTAGAGAATGCCAAATATTCACAATTCTTTGCGTGAAGAAACATCTCCTCATCTAAACCCTAAATGTCTTGCCCCTTATCCTGAGCTGTTGCCACCGTGTTCTAGATGAGCATTCTTATTTTAGGTGCTTATAGGATTTGTTTGGTTGGAACAGAGCATTTAGCTGTTAAGGTTTATACAATATTATGATTTTTTTTCTTGTTTGTAACTGATAAAAGTTATTGCTAATTTTCTATCAATGTGTTAACTGTATTCTTAATTAAACTTGGTTTGATGAGAGCTCCTTAGTAGGTCATTTGAATCATACCTGAAGTGTAACCCGTGCCAAATTCAAAGTGCAAATCCTATGGTCTAGACTGACTTCGTACCTTGAAGTTTCTGACCTTGATTATAACAGACTGCAAAAAAGTTAAAATAAACGTTCCACTGACAGACAGATTAATAGATGTGAATGTCGGCAAAATCAATTTGTGACTTTCAAAACACATTGTAGATTCATTTTCAAAAAGCAAAAATGGATTTTGGAATCAACATAGCCCTTTTTGCGAAATGAGTATGGTTTTCAGCACAGACGAGGGGAACTTCTAATGTGCATTTGAATTTGATTTGGAATCTGAGTCAATCACTTTTGTTTTGAAGTCATAATTGAGCTGTGGACACACGTTTCCTGAATGGCAGATGAGATTTTAATCTGTTTTGGTGCTGATGGTTTGAGGGTAATGTTTAACTATAACATTGGGAGGTCCAACCTGCTTTTCTTGAAGTAGAATACAGGATAAAGAAGGAGGCCAGTCACCCCGTCCTGCTTATGTTGGCTCCCTGATTCATCTAATTAGTCCCATTGTATCCCCATAGCCTTGCAATTTTTTTTCCCTTTTTAAATTATTCATCCTTTTGGGAAATCATTGTCGAGCCTGCTTCCACCACTCTCTCACAAATTGCTTTCCATGAATTCTTGAACTGGTGGAGAACCTTGTTTAACAGGATAGTCAAAGGATGGCACCTCCAACAGTGGTGCACTCCTTCAGCATGGCACTGAAGTGAAGGAGCTCTCAGAATCCTAATCCTGTACAGTAGCAAGTCCCAAGATGTCGACTCAGTGACCATGAATGAACTGCTATCTCTGTCTAAGATGGGAAGGAATAGTTTGGAGATGGTAAACAAGCAAAATACTGTGAATGCTGGAACCTGAAACAAGAACAGAGGATGTGGAAAACTCAGCAGGTTTGGCACCATCTGTAAGGAGAGCGGACTTAACGTTTCGAGTCCTTTTGGCTCTTTGTCAGTACATACTGCAATTTAATCCCGCGCTGTTGACGCTGGTTGATTTTAAAGTTCTGATCTTTTAGATTTTCTCCTCCAGTGAGGTGAGAGTGCTCAGAAAAAGAAGTATTCTCCAAACCTTTGGTCCCACACAATCAAACTCAACAAGGAAAAAAGAATGCAAATAAGATTGAGTGACCTCCGCTTTGAGGGGGGAGTTTGCAAGGCTGCTTGTGCTGAATGTGACATCAATGTCCAGCCCAAGTGTATTGCACTTTTTTAGAACAAGTCTAATTCATCTGTTAGAATGAGATCTTGTGTTTTTTTTAACAGCGTTCATGATATCAGTACTACTATAGGAAACCTGGGTGACAGATACTGGCAGCAGTTAAAGAATTAGTCACTGTCTGCCAATTAAGAATGAAGTTACATCTTGAATGTAGTGGAATCCATGCTGTGCTCTGATTTTTGCGCATAAGATACTATACACTGCCTTGTTGTAAATTGTTTCAATTTGTCAGACAGTGCAGTGAATTAAGGTACCATTGTTGTCCAACCTGCCCACCTCCTGTCACGTGGGGTTCACCCTCGATGTACCTTGGAGATATCACCTAGGCAGATCAATGAAGAATGCTTACAGCTAATGTCTCTGGAATTCAGAAAGTCACATCTTCATAAGGAGGTGAAGGGACAATTGGGTGGCAGGGTTGATGGTTTGTATGCCGGTGGTGGGAGTTGGTGTGGCGGGAATTGGTTTGCTGGATGGCATGGTTGGTCTGGTGGGTGGTACAGTTGGTGTGGCGGGCGACGGGGTGGGCGCGGCGGGTGGACGGGGTTGGTGTGGCAGTTGGTGGGGTTGCAGATGGGGGAACGGGGATTAATAAACAGGATGAACACTTCCCTATGTCCCAGATAGAGGAGAATGGAAACACTTTACTTTGGCTTCAGGCCATCCAGGGTTAATGGGTCAGTCAGTATGTATTATAGGAGCAAATTGCAAACCGAGAGAACCTGGGTTATTGTTGCAACTTTTGAAATTGAACTGTATGTCTCTAAACTCACTCTTGAAAGGCGGCCAGATGGAAAGGGGAGCTTTTTCTGTGTAGTCATATAGAGTATTGTCAAAGATAGTTTAACCCTGTATTTTTCATGTACCACGATCATGTTCCAAAGGCCCTGTCAACCCACATGTAATTCAGTTCAGCTGTTGTGTTCAATGTCAATGAAATTATCTCTTGACTTTAGCAGCATTGCAAAATTATTTGGATATTAGCCCAGATTTTGTGGTTAGTGGTGAAGTGACAGTGCTCCCTTCAGATCTCGAAAAAAAAAGCTACCCACAAAGATCTGTGGTGTGGATTTCACCTTCCATGATGTTAATTTCATTCCAGCATTTGCTCGTGGGAATTCCAATGTTCAATAGCAGCAAAAGTATTCAGAAGATTAACCAGCCAATCGCTTTGAAGAATTCTCATAAACTATAAACCAGGAAGTAAAAACGACAGATTACCCTTAATTTAAAAAAAAATCATTTTGCAGGTAGCAAAATAAGATGAACAACTCCAACCCAGGTTAAACTCTGAGGGTGTGCTGCACTGTCAGAGGTGCTGTCATTTAGATTAGACCTTAAGCTGAGGCCCTGTTTCCCATCTCAAGTGGGTGGGAAAGATCTAATGGTATTATTTTGAAGACTTGCAGACAAAAGGCAAAAAAGGACAAGAACCCAGGGCCAATCAAGCATCCAAAAATACTCTGTGAGATTCTTCTCTGGTTCTATCAGGTGATCAAAAGAGTTCAGGTGGTTAGATGGACCATGTGGTCCGTGAACTGTTTATCTGTTCAACTCCAACATGATCACTGCCCAGGTAAAAATGGTCTAGCTTCCTCTTAAAGTTCTGTTATATTGATTTCACTGCTGTGTGTTCCTCTATATTCAGATCTTTAAGATTATCCTTTTTAAGCAACTCAGCTAATTGTCTGTGTTGAAAAGTCCAAAATGTTCTAACTCACAATGGTTCGAAGCTTTGATGACTTATGAACAACTGGATTTAAGGCAGAGATGGGATCAAGATGTAGAAATTTGCCCGCTTCAGCAGAAAAGGAGGTTTGACAAAACCTTGATTTTAAAATTCACAGCCTGGTTTTTAAATCCCTTCATGATCTCTGTTGTTCCTCTGCTCTTGGTATCCTCCTCCAACTCTCTCAGATCTCTGCAATCCTCCAATTCTGTCCTCTCACGCCGTAGGGGGAAATAAAACAAGTCGAGCATTGGAGACCTGTCGAACTTTATTCAGGGAATGTTTTTATTCCAAATGCATGAGAGAGAGATGAATTCGGGCCTGAAATCCCAGGTTGCCTGCGAGTTCTCTCTGCCCATCATAGATTTGTACAGACTATTATACTTTTTCGTGTCGCCAAGTTTTGCATTATCATATTAATTCCTCAAGTTGGATACAAGATGGTTCTTTGAATCTCATCATGCAAATGCACTGTTCAGTACATGACTGTCCGTCATTTCTCAGGACATCTTTTTACCTGATTATAATGTCAAAGCGTTGTGTTTGCCGAACTGATCCACAGTGATGTATTAATTGCTCCCTCCCTTCACCCCAGTTATGTAATCATGTTTTCCAGAAGACTATGATCTTCCTAACCTATATGGAGCCTGGCTCTCTCAATGCCATTTCTCCCATTGTCGTGATAATTCAGAAAGACCTCCTGCGCCTTACTATTGCTAGACGTTGATAGCATATGTTAATTGTTATCTGTCGGCAGAGCAGGCCTATAGCTGTTTGTGTTAACCCTTTTCTGCCCTCTGGTGAGGCCTGGATCTCTGGACTTGCCCTATTAAACTCCACATGTATTACACTGAAACCGCACAAAATATGAACCGACACATAAAATATAAAAGACATGATCTCTGATATTGCCCTGCAACACACACAGTCTCAACTTTCACCATTTTATCATCGGCAGCCATACTTTCAGCTGTGGAATTATCATGCTAAGAACATCAGCACTTCTTTCTCTCTCTAAAATGTTGGTTAAAATCTGCTTCTTTGACGAAACTTTTGGTCACCTGTCCTAATGTCACCTTGATGTGGATGTGCCGGTGTTGGACTGGGGTAAACACAGTAAAAAGTCTGACAACACCAGGTTTAAGTCCAACCGATTTATTTGATAGTACACTCAGTAGCTTTCGGATTAGCCCCTCCATCAGGTGAATGGAGAGTTCTGGCCTCAGACAGAGCACATAAAGCACAGACAGTTTACAGATTACTGATTAGAATGCGAATCTTTACACCTAACCTGCTGTTCAAGTCTTAAAGTGGCTGACAATGTTAGGTTAGGTGTAAAGATTCGCATTCTAATCAGTAATCTGTAAACTGTCTGTGCTTTATACGCTCTGTCTGAGGCCAGAACTCTCCATTCACCTGACAAAGGGGCTAATCCGAAAGCTAGTGAGTTTACTGTCAAATGAATCGGCTGAACTTAAACCTGGTGTTGTCAGACTTTTTACTAATGTCGCCTGCCATGGCTCTGTGTCAAATGTTGGCTCATTATGCTCCTGCCAAAATTCATATAAATCACAAACCTCATATCAACCCATATCTAACCAGCAAAACATTCTGGCCGGAATTGTCCCATCTCGCTGTCACTGAAATTCTAGTGGGTGGGGTGGCAGACTATATAAAGATTCATTGAAGTCGGGCAGAAATTCTCAAGCAAGCGCGACCGGAGAATCCCGCTTTCCGTCTCCCAAGTAACTCTGGGATATGTTAAACACTCCCATACCTGGGGGGGCCGTCATTGATGAGGAGTTCCAACGTTGTACCAGCTCCGCCAGTTTAACTTTCTACAAACGACATCACCAATCAGTTGACAACAGAACAAGTCAACAGAGATCTAGTGTATGGAGTAGCTGTGCTTTGTTCGTGTGTCAGTAATACACAACAGCACTGGAGAACTTCCATCCTCAACTTAATACAATTGAGGGTTATAGGTAAGCCTAGTAGGTATGAATATCATCGGCGCAACTTGTGGGCCGAAGGGTCTGTTTGTGCTGTAGTTTTTCTATGTTTTCAATGCATCTCCCAGATTCTCCGGAATCGATAGGTGAATCATTGAGCAAAAACTAATCACAGAATCAGATGCACAGAATCACAGATTACCACATTCGTCCCATCGAGTCTGCACTGACGCATGAAATGCCCTGACCTGCACACCTAATCCCACTCGCCAGCACTTGGCCCATAGCCTTGATGACCAATGTCCTTCTTGAAATCAGATCCACAAACATTCGGTCAAAAATCAACTTTGATTGACTGTGTTATAATGTAACCAATGATAACACTGGAATCTGTTATAATGTAACCAATGGCATCACACTGTGAGAATCCTCTGGTCAACTTACCCTGTAGACAATGTAACCAATGGCAAAATGATGTGGTGGTCAGCTGACTGGTGTAAATAGAAAACAGATGGGGATTGTGGGGAGCTTGTGTGGCCTAGGATGTGGCCTGAGTGTTGGTGTAGTGAAGTTTCGTTATTAAATCTCTTTCTTTGATTTACTTTGTGAAGTTAGTTCTTTTATTGCTTGTAAATGAAGAATAACAAGCAATAAAAGGAATGGACTAAACGCTGTCATAGCCAAAAGCTTTCTCCACGCCAGGCTTTCCTTGTTCAACTCTCAAATGGTCAATGTTCTGGGAAGGACAAAGAAAATGCTTCAAAGACAATCTGAAGTTCTCCTTGAAGTGCGCTGGCACTGACCTTAATGACCAGGAGGGACTTGCCACCAATTATTCTGAATGGCGACAACTTGTCCACCCAGCTACAGCGCATGTCTTGAGTCCCAAAACCTTAATCATGAGCTGGAGCAGCAACAGAGAAATAAATAAAAGGAATGAATCCTGTACTCTGGATCCCGTGAGTTCGTGAGACATTCTCCCTCATGCCCAAGGATCTGCAACACCATGATTGGCCTGCTCAGTCACATGATGGCTCACAGCAAATTTGAGCGAATCCTGATTAGACCTGGTCCTTGAACCGAAGGACAATTGACGATGGCGACACTCCTGCCAAGTACCTTGTGATCTTTTACTAGGTTAAAGATGCTACATAAATGCAATTTGTTCATTTCATAGAATCATAGAATCCCTATAGTACAGAAGGAGGCCATTCAACCCATCGAGTCTGCACCAATCACAATCCACCCAGGCTCTATTCCCTGTAACACCACATATTTACCCTGCTAATCCCTCTGACACTAGAATTTAGGACGGCCAATCCACCTAACCTGCACATCTTTGGACTGTGGGAGGAAACCGGAGCATCTGGAGGAACGCAGACACGGGAGAACGTGCAAACTCCACACAGACAGTGACTGAGGCTGGAATCGAACCTGGGACCCTGGCACTGTGAGGCAACAGTGCTAACTACTGTGCCACCGTGCCATCCTAATTCTTACTAACTGCTTACAAATTTTCATGGCTTGAAAAAAAAGACACATAAACGATTAATCCAATTTTACTTCCAGAAACACGGTGGCCGGGATTTTCTGATTGTTCATGCCAGTGGGATTTTCCCATCCCGCTGCAGTGAACAGAGATATGGCTTGAATCTCCGTCTTTGCTGTGGCGGGAGCATGGCGTGAATGGGCTGTAAGATCGCGCCCTGTATATTCACTGAATTTGGGGGCACAGGTTTTTTCACCTCCCTGGAATGTTTACTTTATGGAACCGAAGAGTTTAAAATTATGGCCTCATTCTGAAGCTTGAGGGAATATTACTCTGCAGTACATCATGTGAAATGAGTTCTTGGTTCAGCACTTCAGTAGCTTCCTAACTGCCGATTCTGTGACTGGAGGAAAGGACTGTGGTACCACTATGTTTTCCATAGTTAACAATTACTCATTGTAACTGGAGATCGCTGAGGCTGTTATTTGTCCAAGTAACATGAAGAATTGCATCATGCATGCAAATTGGAGATTAGAAAAATAATTTAGAAAGACTTGAATTTATATAGCACCTTTAGCGACCTCAGGAAGTCCTGAAGCACTTTATAGTTTCTTTACAGTGCAGTCACTGTTGTAACATAGGATATGAGACAGCCAGTTTGTGCACAGCTCCCATAAACAGCAATAGGATAATGACCATACAATCTGTTTTCTAATGATGCTTGTTGGCAGTTACATTTTGGCCAGAGTATCTGGGGAAACTCCTCTGCTCTGCTGTGATACAGTGCCACAGGATCCTTGTTCAGTCTCCCCCAGCCTTTTTGTGTGGAGGGCCACATTTCAAAACCTTTCTCACTCGAGGGGCCGATGAGCAACTTTTGGAAAACTAATGTTTGGCACAACATTGAACTTGGATTTTTTTTTAATATTGAGATATGAAAAGAAACATCATGCGGAGCAAAGGAAAACAGGACTAATAAATAAAGATGAGGCTGAAAGCATACTAGGGTGAGAGCGTGTGTTTCTGGCTCACACCCAGGCTCAGGGTGGTCGCTCAGTCACCCTTAACCACTGTGAAAGTGGATGGGAATGCATGATGGTGTGTGAGGCTGAGAAAGAATGAGAACTCTGATACTGGGAGTGAGCCAGACTTACGTGCAAAATGTGTGCCCGTTACACTCACCTCCGTACTCTTGTACCCCTGCACTTTCGTATCCCCACACTCTTGTACCCTCACAATGTCATACACCCTCGCACCCCTGCACACACACTCCCTCTCACACCCCCATACGCACTCTCTCTTTCACACAGTCTTTAGTAACTCTTTCCAGTAACTCACCCACTCTGCCTCATGCTTTTCCCTGGCGTGCCCCAGCCCCAGTACCTCTGCATCCCCATCCCCTTACTGCACCATGGTGACACCTATCTATCCACAGTCGCCATCTGGCACCTTTTGAGATTTGTGCCTTTTCTTTGTCGAGTGGAAGGGATTGAGGGGTTATTTATATCATGATGTTACTATGAAGGGCATTAGGATAATTGATATTATGATGTTAACTCAGTAAGATAGAGGGTTATAGGTATGCCTAGCAAGTAGGGACATGTTTGGCGCAACTTGTGGGCCGAAGGGCCTGTTTGTGCTGCAGTTTTTCTATGTTTCTATGTTGCTATGAAGGAATTAGGGGTAATTTATGTTATAATGTTACTGTGAAGTTAAAATCAAATCAAAAGAGGGTGACTTGAAGAAACATACAGATCATCTGCTCTGTTGACTTGGCCCACTAGCTGGCATAGCAGATTAGACTACCCCACCCAAAGCTTATATTTAGTATTTTTACAATGTATTTCTTACTATGGGAACAATATTCTGTTCTGTGCTGCATTTCATAAAAACTAAACTAGTTTGTTGATTTACAATACATCTCACAGTTGTGGGAAGTTAAGTGGGGATCAACTTTAATTACTGACCAGGACTGCCAGCTTTAATAGATGCTGGAATTCTCTCATTTCAGGATTAAGTCCTGTGGCGGGGATGGGAACATGAAGTATTTCCTGCTGCAGAGCCCAGATTGGAAAAACGCCAGGTTTTCCAGCATCAATGTCATTAATTATCCACCTGGGTGTTTTACTCTGTAGTCTGTGGCAGGGTGGGCCTGATGGCTTCTAATCCACCATTGTGTCTGGATGCCACATTTGAAAAGGTGCCCAACATCACTGACTACTACTGGATTGAGAAGGTCGACCTCCTGAAAATGAATGCCCGTGTTTCTCTCTCTCACCTTCTCTCTCTTTTTGTGCCTTTTTCTCTGTAATGAGACACTAACCAGAGAGATATTGGCCAGAATTCTACCACCACACACATGCCATGGATTCGGAGTGGGCAAGGATCCGACAATGGAAATCTCCATTAACCTCGGGTGGGAATTTCCGGTCTCACTTGAACAAGGCCATAAATTCCTGCCCGTTGCTTTTCTGGATGAGATTAGAAATCAAAATAGCTTAGTTGCATAGACTGTTAAATCTGATATTCGTTGAAGAGACAGTTTCGCCCTTGTTTGGGTTAACAGTGGACACAGAGGTAAAAGGGACTGAACTAATGTGCGGGCTATTCCTCTCATGGAATTTATGAAGGTTTAGTCAAGGATCTGATGAGTTATTACATAGAATCAGAGAATAGTTACAATATAGGAGGCCATTCAGTCTGTCATGTCTGTGCTAGCTCTCTGCCAGAGCATCTCAACTAGTCCCACTTCCCTGCCTTTTCCCCCTAGCCCTGCAGATCTTTTCTCTCCAGGCAATTATCCAACTCTCTTTTGAAAGCCATGATCGAATCATCTGATGAAGGAGCAGCACTGTGAAAGCTTGTGATTCCTAATAAGCCTGTTGGACTTTAACCTGGTGTTGTGAGACTTACTATGTGCCCACCGCAGTCCAATGCTGGCATCTCCATCTTATTGATAAAGTGGGAGTGGGGAAATATGAAAGAGAGTTTACTTCCTGAGTCATTGTTCATTTGTATCACAAAATACATGGGAAGCTTTTTATACACAGCCATGCCAGAGCTTCATGTGACAAAGCATATATTGGGGGCAAAGGCATACAATGACAATGTGGAGGATATGTCAATGGATATGTGGGACGCATTGATTCCAGCTCCCCAAATTATTCTGCACTCTCCGATGGCACAAACCCTACACCACCTCAAAAATTGTCCAAATCTGATCCATGTTGTGTCTCCAAAGTCAGCCATTGCTTCAAATAAGGTACCAATTAGAGTCAGATGTGCTGACATTAGTCATGTGGTTGGCATGGCGATTGGGGGCTGACCGGGGATAGTTGACAAAAATAGCAGTCCGAGCAAAGGAAATGTTGCTGGAGAACCTTCTCAGTAGAAAGTGAGCAACAACAAAAGGCTACTGTTTGAGTTCCTTGTGTTCAGAAATCTTTAGGAACAAAAGGCAAATTGTTTGGGACAGGCTTCAATGCATTAGAATTAGAAGGCCAATAAACCTCTGTTGTCCTGTGCTTGATGTTAGATTAAAGTCAAAGTTCGCGAGCAAGCTCAGCCAATGTAGGTACCCAGTTAGGTTAGAAACCCTGAATGAGTTGTGGGGTGGGAGAAGAGAGTGGAATTGGTTGACATTCCTGATCAAAAGTTTAGTTTAAGTATTAGTGTCACAAGTAGGCTTACATTAACACTGCATTTAAGTTATAGTGAAAATCCTCTAGTAGCCACACTCCGGCACCTGTTTGGGTACACTGGGGGAGATTTTAGCATGGCCAATACACCAAACCAACATGTCTTTTGGATTGTGGGAGGAAACCGGAGCACCTGGAGGAAATCCATGCAGACACGGGGAGAACGTGCACAGATAGTGACCCAAACCAGGAATCCAAGTCAGATCCCTGGCGCTATGAGGCAGCATTGCTCACCACTGTGCCACCCCTGATCTTAGAACTGCGCAGCAAAGAAAGAGGCCCTTTGGCACATTGTGGCACTCCTGGGTCTGTGAAAGAAACATCAAATTTGTCCCACTCCCTTGCTTTGTCCCCAAAGACCTGCTGATCTTTGAAAGTAGCAGGACAGGTCGAAAAGGCGATTTGCCCAGATCATAGAATCTTACAGTGCAGAAGAAGGTCATTCAGCCCATCCAGTCTGCACCAACCATAATCCCACCCAGGCCCTATTCCCATGCATTTACCCTAGCTAATCCCTCTGATACCAAGGAGCAGTTTGGCATGGCCAATTCATCGAACCCGCACATCTTTGGACAGGAGGAGGAGACTGGAGCACCCAGAGTAAACCCAAGCAGACAGGGGGGGAACGCGCAAACTCCCACAAACAGTGACCCAAGCTGGGAATCGAACCCGGGTCCCTGGCACTGTGAGACATCAGTGTTAACCAATGTGCCACCATGCTGCTGCCTTGTACATAGGAGATTCTTAGTTTTATGAACACAGGACTAAGGAATAAAACTAAGGTATGATACTGAAACTCTACTGCTGCTTAGGTCCCAGCCAGAGAATTGTGTCCAGTTCCAGCTGCCACACTTTAGTCAGAGGGTCAAGGTCTTGAAGAGAGTGTAGAGAATGTTTACTCAAACGATGCCAGGGATGAGATAATTAGTTACATGGATTAATTATTTTTAGAGCAAACATGGGGAGATTTATTAGAGCTGACCAAATTCGTAAAGGATTTTGGTAGAATAGATAAGGAGAAACTATTTCCACTGACAGAAGGGTTGGTAAGCCAAGGACAGAATTTGAAGATAACAAACAACAGAACCAGTGAGAATTGTTTTTACCCAACAAGTTTTTGTGATTTGGAATGCACTACCTGATAGGCTGGTGGCAGCAGATTCAAACACAGCTTTCGAAGGAAAGATCTGAAAATGAAAACACCAGCAGGTTTATGGGGACAAAGCAAGGGAGTGGGACAAATTTGATGTTTCTTTCACAGATCCAGAAGTGCCACAATGCGCCAAAGGGTCTCTTTCTTTGCTATGCAGTTCTAAGATCAGGAGTGGTATGGTGGCACAGTGGTGAGCAGTGCTGCCTCATAGTGCCAGGGACTTGAGTTTGATTCCTGGTTTGGGTCACTATCTGTGTGGCGTCTGCATGTTCTCCCCGTGTCTGCATGGATTTCCTCCAGGTGAATCCCAGTTCACTCTGTACACCCTTTCCAATTGACTATTTAGCTAGTATTGTTCATGATTGCTGCCCATTGATTTCTTTTGGTAAGTGTACATGTAGCTGTTATGTGGGGATGAGGGTGAGCTGTGTGGCCACATGCCCCAGTGGCAGAATTCTGAGGAGGTTATGGAAGACTGTTGTTGCTTGTGGAACTTCTCCCCTAAAGGGGAACAAAGGACAAAGTTACCGCCACAAAAGTTCTGGGGAACTGCCTTCAGGCTAAAACTTGAGAAAAGGCGACAGGCCCCAACTGTTAGATTGGGACATAATTCCTCCATCCAAATTGCATTGGAGGATAGCAGACCATATCATCTCAGTTGTGAACAGTTTGAGTGTATTCTCTATCCTGTTCCTCTGCTTGCTATGCAGTGGAATGGGCTGTGGAATTTATGGAACTTGCTGCCTCATAGCGCGGCAGAATCCGAATCATTGAATGATTTCAAGAAGGGTATATTTCTAATTAAAAAAGGGATGAGAGGATATGGGGAACGGGTGGGGAGGTGGATTTGAGACCAGGGAGAGATTAGCTATGATCTGATTGAATGGCGGAGCAGGCTTGAAGCCCTGAATTTGCCTACTTTTGCTCCGGATTCCTATGTTCCTTTGTTCCTGTCGTTTACCAACGGTTAGGTGGGTTGTATTGCAGCCAGTGAGAGATATCCGGGGTTCCACCATCACAACAGCCTCTCCCTCCCCAATTCCTGGGCCACACTGACTATTTAGGTAAGTAATGACTTCCTATTTTTCAAATGCTCATTTTCAGTGGCAACCATGGCTGTTTACGGCTGGTAAGACTGAACGTCCTTTCACTTTCACCTACTGTAGACCACAAGAGCAGTCATTTGGAGTCCTTTGTCTCGTCAGCTGTTGGAGGTGTTTTTCTTGGAGAGGGTGATCACTTTATATTCGAAAGCTGCAAACGTTGGCTGTGTAGAAGCTAAATGCCAAAGATGGATGTAGAGCCTGTGGTAACTTTGAACAAGAGCCAGTGCTGGAGGTGAGGATGGAAATGTGGAAACATAGAAACATAGAAGATAGGAGCAGGAGGAGGCCATTTGGCCCTTCGAGCCTGCTCCGCCACTCATTGCGAACATAGATGATCATCCAACTCAATAATCTAATCTTGTTTTATCCCCATAACCTTTAATCCCATTCATCCCAATAGGGGTGGCACAGTAGCACAGTGGTGAGCACTGCTGCTTCACAACTCCAGGGACCTGGGTTCAGTTCCCGGCTTGGGTCACTGTCTGTGTGGAGTTTGCACATTCTCCTCGTGTCTGTGTGGGTTTCCTCCAGGCACTCCGGTTTTCTCCCACAGTCCAAAAATGTGCGGGTTAAGTTAATTGGCCATAGTAAAATTGCCCGTAGTGTCCTGAGATGCGTAGGTTAGAGGGATTAGTGGGTAAAATATGGAGGGATATTGGGGTAGAGACTGGGTGGGATTGTGGTTGATGCAGAATTAATGAGCCGAATGGCCTCTTTCTGTACTGTAGGGGTTCTATGGAGTTCTATGGAGAAGGTAGATGAGAGATTGTGAGAGGTGGGTGGGTGAAGGCTGGAGGAAGAATTGGAAGGAGGGGCTGGACAAAAATGGCCTGTGGGTGTGGAGTGGGGTCCGTGAGCCAAGCAGGAGGAGGGAACCAAGACAGATGAATGGGAGAAGGGAGGATAGGCGACTGATAGCAGAAGGAAGTAAGAAACTGTGATGTGGGATAGTAAATGGGAAAGGGGTGAGAGATGTTGTTGGGTTGATGTCAGGAGGGGGCCCAAAAATGTGAGAGCCGAGAATGAGGCCAAATTGAGAGATGTCAGGTTGGCGACTGAGTTGAAGCTTGATGGATTGGAGATAACTTGGTTTCTGCTATCAAAGAATCTTGTAGAAGAGATGAAGACTATTCAGCCTATTGTGTCTAATCTGTGTTTTCTAAAAGGGCAGTCCAATTTAGGACCACATCTTGACTTTTCCTCATGACCCTGCAGATTAGTTCTCTTCAAATACATGTCCAGCTTTTGAAAGCTCAAATAGAACTTGATTCCATCACATTTTCTGGGTGTTTATTCCTGATCCTAACAGCCCTAGACAGGAAGACATTTTTCCTCATTTCCTTTCCACTGCTCTTGTCAATTATTTTATGTTGGTGATCACCGTTTCAACTTGCCTGCCGGGGGAGTGAATTCCTCTCTCCTTGCTCTATCAAAATCCCTCCTTATTCTGAACACTGAACACCTTTATCAGGTCTCCTTTTAACCTTCCCTGTTGCCCAGCGAACCATCCAAGCTTCCCCAGTCTCTCATACATGAGATCATTCCTAACGAGGCTCCTCTGTACCCTCCTCCAGGGCCCCAACATCCTTCCTGCAGTAGGTTGCCTAAAATTATGCACCAACGTTGCCGTTGAAGCTTAAGAAGATATTTGTAAGAATATACTATGCCACCTTTGAAGGAAGAATAAAGGGATGGTGGTAGAAGGAGGGTCAATGGAAAGAGTTAACTCGACTGGGGATGGTGGGAGGATAGATCAGCTCCCCAAACTGGAGAAAGTAAGTTACTCTGAGACTGTTAGATATTGTTAATTATTATTAAAAATATGTTAAAGTTTTATATTTGTTGACTGTAAATCAGTCATGATCAAGTGAGTGGCGGAGCAGGCTCAAGGGTCGAATGGCCTACTCCTACTTCTGGTTTCTATGTTCCTAGTCCAAGCTTTACTTTGCAATTGTTGACTTCTTTATCAATCCAAAATGTTGGCATGGTTCTTCTTATGTATCATGAATTTGAAATGTAAAAGCTCTAAGAACATAAGAACTAGGAGCAGGAGTAGGCCATCGGGCCCCTCGAGCCTGCTCCGCCATTCAGTAAGATCATGGCTGATCTTTTTGTGGATTCAGCTCCATTTGCCAGCCTGCTCACTGTAATCCTTAACTCCTTTATTGCTTAAAAATATATCTATCCTTACCTTCAAAACATTCAATGAGGTAGCCTCAACTGGGCAGGAATTCCACAGATTCACAACCCTTTGGGTGAAGAAGCTCCTCCTCAACTCAGTCCTAAACCTGCTCCCCCTTATTTTGAGGCCATGCCCCCTCGTTCTAGTTTCAACCACCAGTGGAGATAGCCTCCCTGTTTCTATCGTATCAATTCCCTTCATAATCTTATATGTTTCTATAAGATCTCGTCTCATTCTTCTGAATTCCAATGAGCATAGCCCCCAGTTTACTCAGTCTCTCCTCATAAGCCAATTCTCTCAACTCCGGAATCGACCTAGTGAATCTTCTCTGCACCCCCTCTAGAGCCAGTATGTCCTTTCTCAAGTAAGGGAGAATGTCTGAATGTCTCTAAAGTTAAAGTCTATTTATTATCACAAGTAAGGCTGACATTAACACTGCAATGAAGTTACTATGAAATTCCCCTAGTCACCACACTGTACCGCCTGTTTGGGTCAATGCACCTAATCAGTACAACACAGGGAGGTGTGATTTGATAGGAAGGATAGCTGCCTAATTTTGCTCCCATATCTCATGATTTTATGGCAATCACAATCTCAGGGCCTGGCTGCAGAAGTTCCTCAGGGAAATGTCCTCAGCCCAGTCATCTTCAGCTGCTTTATCAATGACCTAAGGTCAGATGTGGGGAAGTTCACTGATGATTGCACAGTGTTCAGTTTGATTCAAAGCTCCTCAGATACTGAAGCAGTCTCTTCCTGGATGCTGCAAGACTGGATAATATCCAGAATTGGGTTGAGAAGTGGCAAGTAACATCCGCACCACACCAGTGCCAGGTCATGACCTCCCCAACAAGAGAGAGTCTAACCATCTCTGAACTGACATTCAATGAATTTCTCATTGTTGGGTCCTTCACCAGAAAGGATCTTGGAGATTACCATCAACCAGAAACTGGATCAGTCATGTAAATATTGTGGCTACAAGAGCCGGTCAGGGTCGATATATTTTTCAGAAGGTTACTCATCTCCTAGCTCTCCAAAACCTGTCCTCAATCTACGAGGCAGAAGTCAGGAGTGTGAAGAAATTTTCGCCACTTGCCTGGGTGGATGCAGTTTCAACAACACTCAAGAAATTTGGTATTGCATTCACCACATTAAATGTTTACTCCATTCGTGCACTGTGTCTGCAGTGTAGCAACTATGATGCGGAGATGCCGGCGTTGGACTGGGGTAAACACTGTAAGAAGTCTCACAATGCTAGGTTAAAGTCCAACCAGTTTATTTGATAGTAATCCCACAAGCTTTCGGAAACGCTGTTCCTTCGTCAGGTTTGTGGAAGGTTCTAATCAGAGAAAGGCATGTAAAGACACACACAGTTTACAGAATACTGATTAGAATGCAAGTCTTTACAGCTAACCTGCTATTCAAGTCTTAAAGATGCAGATAATGTGAGTGGAGATAGCATTAGGCATAGGCTGCACGCTTGAAGATGGCCTCAACCAGGATCTTGGGTTCAAGTCGCACCATCTGTAACCCCCATGACTTGCCTGGGCTTGCAACATCTCACTTACTGTCCTGTCTGGAGACAATATGCATCTCTTTAACCTATGCCTAATGCTATCTCCACTCACTTTGTCTGCACCTTTAAGACTTGAATAGCAGGTTAGCTGTAAAGACTTGCATTCTAATCAGTATTCTATAAACTGTGTGTGACTTTATGTGCCCTTCTCTGATCAGAACCTTTCACACACTTGATGAAGGAACAGCGTTTCCGAAAGCTTGTGGGTTTACGATCAAAAACTGGTTGGACTTTAACCTGGTGTTGTGAGACTTCTTACTGTGTAGCAACTAGCCAGGGCTTCTTCAACAGAATCACCCAAACTGAGTTCTGAACCACTTACAAGGACCATAGCACAAATATGTGGGAACAGCATCTATACATGCAAGTTAACCCTCCATGTAACACACCATCATGGCTTGGGAATATGCTGCTGTCCATCATTGCTGGGTCAAAATGGTGAAACCGATCCTTACCTAATAGCATTATAGGAGTACTTTCACCATGTGGACTGCAGCAGTTCAAGATGATGACACACTCCTCATCTTCTCAAGAGTAGTTCGGGTTGAACAATAAATGCTGGTCCTGCCAGCAAAGCCCACTTCCTCAACATGGATAAAAGAAATTCTCAGGGGGGAGTTTTCCTTTCCCGCCCACCACAGGAGTCATAGTGGGTGATTGGGGGGAGGGGGGGGTGCCTGTCCCTGCAAAGGTCTGTTGACCTTGGGCAGGATTTTCTGGTTTTGTAGCGAGCGCGCTGGATAATCTCGCCCAGGCCATGCCTACACATCAAACTCTTTCATAATTGTGAAGACCTCTATCAGGTCACCTCTTGAGCATTTCTTAGAGGGTAATGAGCTCCAACCTATTCAATTTTTCTTGACTTAAGATCTCAGTCTCGGGAACATCCTCATAAGATCATTTCTGCAGTGCCTTTTTGTAATGGGGAGGTCATTTCTTTGCAGACTATTTTGCTCCTATCTTCACATTTTCAGAGAAAAATGACCTGTGTTTTCTAGATTACAGCTCTAACTTGTACCCATAAGTAAGAAAGTGCCTAATGCAAGGGACATCACTGTTAAATTGGATTCCAAGTGAGGACATATCAGCTGAATTTTCTGACATGTGTTCTTTGCATCCGTCTTTAATTTCCGTAACTCGAACTTTCTGATGAATGAATGTTTTCCTGACTAATTCGTAATGGTCTCGGGTTTGCCAGGTTAACAGAGGGTCATCGTGATAAAAATACTGCTCTACTGAGCTGCCTTGTCACTTTGAAAATCAAGCCTCTTGTCTGCTATGATTCGGGAAAAAGAAATCTACTGAGGCTAAGATGTTACCTCCTAATTTTGAAATGTATTGCTTTATGACAATAATGTTCCTGGGATTTCAGAAAATAGTGCATTAGGTTTTCCTAAATGAGAATGTGAAAAGAGGGAAGTTGCACAATTAGACATTTTGCCCAGCTACTCTTGGGCTGGAAATGGTTTGAGAGCGAACACTAGTTGCTGATCTGTCGTGGGTAATGGGAGCAATCTAAAATATTGAATTATTGCACAAGAAACAAATTTCCCAGAATTGAAATATCTTGGCACAATATTAGTCTGTTGACGCGAAGTGACTTTATTTTTCTGTTGCGCATTAGTGGCAACACAGTGCAGTAGCCTAGTGTACATCAGACCAGATTGAGGGATATAGCCAATATTGTGTGTAACCAAACCAAACGAGGTCATGAACAAGTTTGCGGTATTGGTGGATAAATAGCAAATCACATTCAACACAGAAGTATGAGACTGATAACTCTGGGAGATGGATTGGAAGCTGCTTTTTCCTTGGAAAAGAAGGAACTAAAAGGTTTTAAGGAGCAAAGCGATTTTAGATTACAGGGTGCACAAGTCGCTAAAAGTTGCGACACAAGGCACTGAGGAGTGCAAGTTCATTCCTAGAGGTGTGGAATACAAAAGCAGAAAGGTAATGTTAAATTTATATTGAAACTTGTGTAGGCTACACTTGTGTAGAGTACACATTGAGCAGCTCTGGTCTCCATTCTACAAAAAGAAGCCTTGATGGAGACTAATTAGGGTGGATGTGGGGGAACTGTTTATATTTGTGGGTAAACCCCAGCCCGAGGCTGCATAAATACCAGGCTGTCCCTGGCAGGTCATAAAGAAACTAGAAGGAGTATCCTTACGAGGAGTGATGGGAATATCGGACTCACTGGAATGTGGAGTGAGTGAAGCAAATCGCATCAATGCATTTCAGAGGATGGTGAAGGGAATGGAGTAATTTGAGCGTAGGCTGAAAAAAATGGTAGAGAGTGGGGAGGGGGTGTGCAGTGGGGGGCGTGATGGTGGGGTCGGGGGAGAGGGGGTAGACGTGCAAAGAGTATAACCAATGGTGGAGACTCTATGGGTGGCATGGTGGCACAGTGGTTAGCACTGTTGACTCACAGTGCCAAGGACCCGGGTTTGCTTCCCAGCTTGGGTCACTGCCTGTGCAGAGTCTGCACATTCTCCCCATGTCTGCGTGTGTTTCCTCCAGGTGCTCCAGTTTCCTCCCACAGTCCAAACGACGTGCTGGTTAAGTGCATTGGCTATGCTAAATTCTCTCTGTGTACCCAAACAGGCACCAGAGTGTGGCGATTTGAGGATTTTCACACTAACTTCATCAGTGTTAATGTAAGCCTATATGTGACACTAATAAATAACCTTAAAACAGTTGGATCATATATGTGTCATGTAGATTCTACGAAATAGTGACAGCATAGTGTTTGGAGCAAAGTATAAATATTTTTTTTAAACTGTGACAGCCAGAAAGTGCTATTTTTATTTTGAAGGGTGATAATTTCCCCTGGTGATTATCTGATGGTGACAAAAGCAACAAAACCTAATCTAAAATAGCCTGGATGATGGGATGGCAAGGCTTAAAACCCACCTCTTTGACCAAGGTTTTGGTTCCAGTGTCCAAATATCTCTCCTGAGTAGCACTTTGCTAGATTTATGGGACTATATACATGCAAGCTGTTGTTGCAGTATGTGAGTTTCCTTGTGCACTTAACTTTAGGAAGTCATTTACTGTCTGGGTGTTCTGTGCACAACCCATACATTTGAGCAAGGAACCTCCTCATGACCTTCTTCTTAGCTGCAGTAAGATTTCTCGACCCAGAGAGCACATGATTGTCTGAAGAGGTGACCTTGCTGGCAAAAGATGGAGGTGAAGTAAAAGTTAAAGTACTTTAGGAAAGGGCTTGTGAATCATCGAGTGGTTTCTTCCCGCTCTGTTTAAGTACACTGACACTCAGTCACAAGCCTTAAAATCTAACCGCAAAAATGCTTTAGATTCCTTTGCCTATTTCCCAGAATGGAAAAAGGGTTTTCCTGCATTTACAGTGTCAATTTCTGCAACATTCTTTGAGTGATAACCAAATGATTGCTTGTTGGGTTTGTGGTCCCCAAAATAGTAAGTTTTAAAAATTAAAAAAAATGAAATCATTTATGGGATGTGGGCATTGCTGGCTGGATCGACATTTATTGCCCAGCCCTAGTTGCCCTTAAGAAGGTGGTGGTGAACTGCCTTCTTGAACCACTGCAATCTCTGAAGTGCAGGTACACCCATAGTGCTGTTAGGGAGAGAGTTCCAGGATTTTGACCCAGCCACAGTGAAGGAATATATTTCCAAGTCGGGATGCTGAGTGACTTGGAGGCTCTTTAAAGCAAATCCCTTAATCCTTTAAATGTTTGGGGTTTATTAACATTCACGGAATCTTACAGCATAGAAAGAAATGATTCAGCTGTGTTGTCTCTTTGAAAGGATTATCCAGAAGGTCCCGCCCCATCCCTATTTACGCGCACTTTCTTTCCTTTCTAAGCATCTGCAGTATCGGATTCCCTTTTGAATGTTAACCTGCCTCTGCCTGAACCTGCCTCCACCATCCTTTCACTCAGCGTCTTAGGGCTACTCCATCTCGGGGTGTGATCAGAGACAAGAGGGAAAAAAAAACCTTAATCAGGAACTTGGACAACAGGAATGACATTTCCCAGCAGGTCTTGGGACTTCCACACGTGTCATCTGAGAAAGGGCTGCACGTGTGCAGTTAGTGTCTTTCCTGCCATAGGGCCCAGAACCAGCCATGAAAGAGAAAGAAGAAAATGCTTCATTCTAACTCTTTTAAACTCTCCAACGATGGTCTAATTCAATCTGTCACAGATTTGGCAATCCTTAGGCACTAAGTTGATCTTTCTCTACACCCTAGCTATGATTGTAAAAGAGCATTCTCTTTTCTCATTCCAATTCTCTCTCCTTTCCTTGTCTATATAGCACACAAGAAGGAATATTTTTCACTGTTTACTAATACATGTCACAATAATAAGAAACATCAAATCAAAAGAAACAGTGCAAAACTGCAGATCAGGTGCTCTGAAGAGCTGTGCCAGAAAGCAGGAGATGGGGAGAGAATCAGACAAAAGGACTCAAACCAAGACATTAGTCCCAAGCAAGAGAGTGGGACAGAAAATGTTCGCAGAAGACAGTCCCAGTTAAGGGACAAGGACCGAGATCAGAAACAGATCCTGTCAAGTAAAGTTAACAAAAAGAAGCAGAGCAAAAGCTCCAAGTTAAGGATAGAGAGCTGCGGTAGAAAACTTAGAATCCATATGATCCCTACAGTGCAGAAGAAGGTCATTCGGCCCATCGAGTCTGCACCAACAACAATCCCACCCAGGCCCTTTTTTTACCCTGCTAATCCCCTGACACTAGGGTCAATTTAGCAGAGCCAATCAACCTAACCTGCCCATCTTAAAGTTAAGTTAAAGATTACAAGTTTTATTTATTAGTCATAAGTAAGGCTTGCACTGCAATGAAGTTACTGTGAAACTCCTCTAGTTGCCACATTCAGGTACTTGTTCGGGCCAATGCACCTAATCAGCACATCTTTCAGACTGTGGGTGGAAACCAGAGCACCCAGTGGAAACCCGTGCAGACACGGGGAGAATATGCAAACTTCTCACAGATAGTTATTCAAGCCAGGAATCGAGCCTGGGTCCCTGGGCTGTGAGGTAGAAGTGCTAACCACTGTGCTACTGTGTCGCCCCTTGTCCAGTTTCCTCCCACAGTCCAATCTTTGCACTGTGGGAGGAAAGCGGAACACCCAGAGGAAACCCACGCAGACACGGGGAGAATGTGCAAACACCACACAGACTTGAAACATAGTGCACCCAAGAGAAACCCTGAAGAGATTGGACACCTTTGTGAGAAGAACAGAGTTTCAGTCAAACTGGCTGGCTCGCTGTGTGACCAGTATCTGGGTGGGTTGTTGAGAAATCCATAGAATCTGCTTTGGTTGCATCTGTCACTTGGAGTGTGGTGTGTCTGATCACAGTTCACCAATTTATTCACATGTACTGCCTACATTCCTTGATTATTAGACTATTAGATAAGTATGTTAAATTGTTTACTCTTTCTGGGTGCACCAGTTTCTTCCCGCAGTCCAAACATGTGCAGGTTAGGTGGATTGGCCATGCTAAATGTGGACTGGGGGAGTGCATTGGAGGGAGGGTCTGCTGAGGAGCAGTGGAGGATCTTTAAGGAGATCTTTCTTGGTGCTCAGCAGAAATTTATTCCGATGGTCAAAAAGGACTGTAGGAGGAGAGGTAATAAACCGTGGATAACGAAGGAGGTGAAGGAAAGTGTTAAATTAAAAGCGGAGGAATTTAGAGTAGCTAAGAGTAGTGGGCGAGAAGAGGATTGGGAGAGGTTTAAATGTCAACAAAGATTGACAAAGAAGTTGATAAAGGAGGGTAGGAGAAACTATGAAGCTGGGCTAGCGCTTAATATAAAAAAGGATAGCAAGAGTTTTTATAAATATATAAAAAGGAAGAGGCTGGCTAGGGTGAACGTTGGTCCTTTAGAGGATGAGAAAGGGGACCTAGTGGTAGGGGATGGGGATATGGCTAAGGTATTGAATAACTTTTTTGTTTCTGTCTTCACGGAGGAGGACGTGAATAATTTGCCGGGTGTTAGCGATAGAAAGGTGGTAGGACTGGAGGGTCTTAATGACATTACTGTTACTAGAGAGGCGGTGCTCGACAGACTGGAGGGGCTGATTGTGGACAAGTCCCCAGGACCGGATGGAATGCAACCGAGGGTTCTGAAAGAAATGGCAGAGGTTATAGTGGATGCATTGGTGGTTATTTTCCAGACATCGCTGGATTCCGGGGAAGTGCCGGAAGATTGGAAAACGGCTAATGTTACGCCGTTGTTTAAGAAGGGTGGCAGGCAAAAGGCAGGGAATTATAGGCCGGTTAGTTTAACGTCTGTGGTAGGTAAAATGTTAGAATCCGTCATTAAGGAGGAAATTGCGAGGCATCTTGAAGGGAATTGCTTGATAGAGCAGACGCAGCACGGTTTCATTAAAGGGAAGTCGTGTCTGACAAATTTACTGGAGTTCTATGAGGATGTGTCTATGGCGGTGGATAGAGGAGAGCCGGTGGATGTGGTCTTTCTGGATTTTCAGAAGGCGTTTGACAAAGTACCTCATAAGAGGTTATTGCAGAAGGTCAGGGGACTTGGAGTTGGGGGTAGGGTGTTAGCGTGGATAGAGGATTGGTTGTCAAATAGGAGGCAGAGAGTGGGGGTCAACGGGTGCTATTCGGATTGGCGGATGGTGACTAGTGGAGTGCCCCAGGGGTCGGTGCTGGGGCCTCAGCTTTTTACCATTTATATAGATGATCTGGAGGAGGGAACCGAGTGTAGGGTGTCGAAATTTGCGGATGACACCAAGATTGGTGGAACGGCAAATTGTGCGGAGGGTGTGGAGAGTCTGCAGAAGGATCTAGATAGGCTGGGCGAATGGGCCAGGAAATGGCAAATGGAATTTAATGTTGGCAAGTGTGAGGTGGTCCACTTTGGTAGGAAGAATGGTAGGAAGGACTATTACTTACGTGGCGAAAAACTGCAGCAGGCGACGGTGCAGAGGGATCTCGGGGTCCTTGTGCATGAGTCGCAAAAACCCAGCTTGCAGGTGCAGCAGGTGGTCAGGAAGGCAAATGGGATGCTGGCTGGCCTTCATAGCGAAGGGGATTGAATATAAAAGTAGGGAGGTCTTGCTGCAGCTGTATAGGGCATTGGTGAGGCCGCAGCTGGAGTACTGTGTGCAGTTTTGGGCGCCGCACCTACGCAAAGATATTTTGGCCTTGGAGGGAGTGCAGAGGAGGTTTACTAGGCTGATACCGGAGTTGAGGGGGTTGAGCTATGAGGAGAGGCTGAATAAACTAGGCTTGTACTCGTTGGAGTTTAGAAGAATGAGGGGAGATCTCATTGAGACATATAAGATGATGAATGGGATGGATAGGATAGAGGTGGAGAGACTCTTCCCGCTCAAAAAAGACAGTAGGACTAGGGGGCACAGCCTCAAGATAAAGGGGGGGGCGTTTTAGAACGGAGTTGAGGAGGAACTTCTTCACTCAAAGGGTGGTGAATCTCTGGAATTCTCTACCCGTTGAAGTGGTGGAGGCTGCCTCGCTAAATATTTTCAAGAAGCGGGTTGATGGGTTTTTGATAAGAGAGGGGATTAAGGGTTTAAGGGTTATGGGGAGAGGGCCGGAAAGTGGAACTGAGCCACGACAGATCAGCCATGATCTTATTGAATGGCGGGGCAGGCTCGAAGGGCCAGATGGCCTACTCCTGCTCCTATTTCTTATGTTCTTATGTTCTTATTAAATTGCACCTTAGCATCCTTCGGGGGATTAACAGGGATGGGGTCTGGGTGAGATGTCCTGACGGAGAATAGGTGCAGACTCAATGGTCCGAATGGCCTCCTTCTGCACGGTAGGGATCTTATTTATGATTCTATCGAGGTAACAAAGGTATGAATGAGTGTTTCAGCAGCCAGTGAGCTGAGACAGAGCAGTTGTGTGATATTATTTAGGTGGAAATAGGCACTCTGAGTGGAGGCATGAATATGTGTTCAGAAGTTCATTACAGTATGACACCATGGGGACGGTTCTCCCATCCCGTCACGCTAATTTTTTAGGGCCTGGAGAATCATGTGTCAACTGATTTGCGGGATTCCCACGAGTGTTTGTGCCATGAGATCTAGGCTCAGATTTCCAGCGGTGTCTATGCGATGCCAGAAATCAGTTGGGAGACAGGGCTAATATTTAAATAGCATTTTAGATACAATTTAAATGTAATTAGCAGGCCCAGGACTGAATTCTTCAGGCCTGCTAGCCTCTCCCACCCCACCAGGAGTATTTCACTCCTCACTTTGAGAAAACCCCGCTGGAATGAAGGGAGTCAGTCGGGGCACCCCCATGAGCCTGGGTGGCAGAGGGGGTTGGTGGCCTCTGGAAATGGGCACCCAGGAAGTGCCAGCTTGTGTGCCCTGGTACTGCCCAAAGGGCAAAGTGCCCGAGTCCATGGAGCACCTTGGCACTGCCCACCGTGCATGGGACAATGCCAAAGGGGCAGGGCATGGGGGTAGGGCCTGGGGGGGGGGGCAAACTAAAGGGGGGGGGGGGTCTCACTGCCACTCTGCATGGGGATCAATCGGGGCTGGAGGCAGGCCAGCAATAGGAGTGGCCTAATAGTGGGTGCTCAACCGGTGGGGATCTGCCAAGGGGAGGGTTCTGCTGGTGGGAGGGATCTGCTAGGAGGGAGTCTGCCGGCGGGCGGTGGAGGGGATTGTTACTGCTGGTGGGGGAAGGGGAGGGCTGGAGATCGGTATGGGAGAGGTGTTGGGGCTGGCCCAGGAATGGTCATGCGGGGTTCCTGGGCTGGCCAGCAATCGAGCTGGCCAACAAACTGCAGGCTGATAGTTTGGGGCCACTGCGCGTGCACAGAGTTCATGAGTAGTCAGACTCCGGCATAAATAGGCCCCACTCCCCGAGCTTTTAATGATATTCCTGATTGTGACCTCTCCATTGCACACAGTGTGGAAGATTCTTGTCTGAAGTTGCACTAAGAAAACCAGGGTAATTTACGCCAGTTTTCCCACAAACTCAACACTTAGAACTTTTTTTGGAGAATTGTGGCCGATAATTCCCAAAGGACAGATTTAGTCTCAAGGTAGTTGCCAGGGAGTCAGTAGCTAGGGACTGGAGTTTGGAGCAGAGATTGCAGACAATGGCTTCAGTCGTCCCAGTATTTAATTGGAGATCATTTCTGCTTACACTGGATGTCAGATAAACAGGCTGATAATTTAGCAACACAAAAGGAGGTGGTGAGGTAAATCTGTGATCATCAGTGTACATGTGACAACTGTACTTTCAGATTATGTCATCAATGGACGAGAAAGAGGAAGGGTCAAAAGATAGATCATCGGGGGAGTCTACCAGACGTAATAGGGCAGGATTAGAAAGTGAAGCCATTCCAGGTGATTCTCTGGCTAAAGTTTGATAGGTAAGATTGGAACCATGTGATAACAGTCCCACCCAGCTGGATGTCAGTGCAGAAGCCTTGGAAGAGGAGGATGATGTGGTCAAACCATTTCAAAGGCCATTTAAGAAGGACAAGGAGTGAACGTTTACTGTTGTCACCAGGCACATGGGGTGTCCTTTGTGACTTTGCCAAGAGCAGTTTTGTTACTGCAGCAGAGGCAAGGCACCTGATTGGATGGATCCAAACGTAGAGGTCAAGGAAAGGTGGAAATGGGTTTGGGAGGTAACAATGCCTTGAAGCACTTTGGAGAGCCAGTGGAGGTTAACAATGAGGCAGTCGTTTGCTCGGATGGTCTGGTCAAGTGTATTTTCTTGAGGAGAGAGGTGATGATTTGGAGCTAACAGGCTTGCTGCTGCTTCTGTATTCCAGAGAAATTCTATACCAATCAAGCTGAGAGGAAAATTAGTAATTATGGTAATCAATGTTTCTTATTTTATCACAGGAAATATTATAGAGCTGTGAGTACATTCATAAATATAGCTTGGGTTATTGACAATATAGCTAACATCAGAGGAGCTGTATGTTGAACCCTAGTCTTAAAACAATTGTGCTGATCAAATATTGATTTGGGCTACAATATTCTGACCTACTTACAGTTTCTTGAGTCCATGTTTGGAGGTTATTAAAGTTTAAATTTATTTATTAATGTCACAAGTAGGATAACATTAACACTGCCAATGAAGTTACTGTGAAAATCCCCTAGTTTCCACACTCTGGCGCCTGTTTGTGTACCCTGAAGGAGAATTTAGCGTGGCCAATGCACCTAACCAGCATGTCGTCTGGACCAGAGCACCTGGAGGAAACCCTCGCAGATACGGAGAGAACATGACAGTGACCCAAGCTAGGAATCAAACCCTGGTCCCTGGTGCTGTGAGGCAGCAGTGCTAACCACTGAGCCACTGGCAAACATTCACAGCGCATTCAAAATAACACATAAGTGACAAACTCTTTCTTCCACATTGTTTGCAGTTTCTTCATTCTGTTGCTAATGTAACCCCACTTTTAAAAAAGGAGGGAGAGAAAATGGGGAATTGTAGACCAGTTAGCCTGACATAGGTAATGGGAAAAATGCTGGAGTCAATTATTAAGGAAGTAATAACTGAGCATTTGGAAAGCAGTGACAGGATCGGTTCAAGTAAACATGAATTCATTAAAGGATAATTCTGCTTGACAAATCTTCTGGAATGCTTTGAGGATGTGACCAGTGCGTGTTGTGTATCTGAATTTCAAAAGACTTTTGACAAGATCCCAAACAAGAAGTTAATGAGCAAAACTAAAGCTCATAATATTGGGGGTAATGTATTGACGTGGATAGAGAACTGGTTGGCAGACAGGAAGCAGAGACTGGGAATAAACAGGTCCTTTTCAGAGTGGCAGGCAGTGACTAGTGAGGTACCATAGGGTTCAGTGCTGGGACCCCAGCTATTCACAATATACATTAATGATTTGGACCAAGAATTTGAATGCAACAACTCCAAATTTGTAGATGACACGAAGCTGGATGGCAGTGTGTGCTGTGAAGACGGTGCATTGATTTTTGATTCATTTATCCCTGCCCATTATGTTAAAGAAAGCAAGGACTTACGCTGCTAGAGCACCTTTCACAAACCAGCAGGATGCTCAGTTCTATCCGCCTTCATCCACTGGAACAGTCGATTTAAAGTTGACCTGGGGGTGCCACCAACCCAAGTGTTCCTAGGTATAAATACATTTTGTTTCTCTTCTGTTACCAGTTAGTGATGATTACATCAACATAATTGTACAAGGGGGTCTTTTTCTGACCTTAGATTCCCAAAAGATTTCTCCTGTGTTTTTTGTTATAAGTGACTCTGGTTTAATTGAATTAACTTATTTTGTTAAGCAGGGTATCAACCCCTGAGCCCAATCGTGCTGGTTGAGATTGTCAATGCAGCTGATGTTGGAGGTTCTTCTGGAGGCTCCCAATTCAGGTCTGCTCACTCATGTTTCCTGCTTCACTCCCTGCCCAGCATCCCCCTGCCCTTTGCTAGTAAAAGCTACAATTGATGGCCAAAATGCCAGTGAGATGGAGCTAATGTGCCTGTGACCACTACAACACACACATATACATTAGTCACTGTGTCATGCTGCTAGCAGTGTCTGACTCTCAGCTCTAAGGATCACAGGGGTGGGGCGGTTTTGGCTTGGATGTACCCGATTGTAGAGGAAGAGGATTCCGCCCAGAACATTGCTGGCCATTGCTGTAAAGAGTTCTTCCAAGATCAGAGAAGCTGGCCAGTTCCTGTCTGTCGTGCCCCTGTAGGCTTTGTTTGCACCCTTGACATTTCCCATTTGTCTTAGCATCTGCTTAACTGCGGAGATCCTAATCATTTTCCACTGCTTACTGTGTTTGCCTCCACTTTCTTTTCCTTAAACTGAAAAGCAGCTGAATGGAAAAGCTGTCAGGGTTTAAGTTTATTTATTGGCATCACAAATAGACCTACATTAATGCTACCATGAAGTTACTGTGAAAATCCCCTAGTCGCCACACTCTGGCACCTGTTCGGGTAAAACAGAAAGAAATCCCACACCACCAGCTTAAAGTCCAAACAGGTTTATTTGTAGCAAAAGCTGCAAGCTTTTGGGACAGGCTGCCCCTTCGTCAGGTGGCTGGGAGTTCTGATCATAAACAGGACACAAACTCAATTTACATGCATAATGATTGGAATGTGAGTCTTTACAGTTAATCAATTCTTCAAGGTACAGACAACGTGAGAGGAGAGAGCTTTAAGCACAGGTTAAAGAGATGTGTATTGTTTCCAGACGGGAAAGTTAGTGAGATTTTGCAAGTCCAAGCAAGTTGTGGGGGTTATAGATAGTGTGACATGAACTCAAGATCCTAGTTGAGGCCTTACTGGCAATGCCCACACCTTGTATATGAATCAAAAAACCAAGAAACATTTCTCATTTATGGGAATATTTTTATTTATAATTTCAGTTTACAATGATGATACATATTATAAGTGAATCTGAGGCTTCTTGTGGATAATAACTTCATGGTTATTGTTGAAGACTCATCGTGAGCTCAAATCCCATTGTGGCAAGTTGTGCTATTTTATTGTAGGTGAGCACTGGAGAAAAATTGCCATGAAAGCTGCCAAATTGTACAATCTCAGCTGACTCATTAATGTCCTTCAGGGAAGGTACAATGGGGAAGACTGTGGATAAGACATGATATAATTACAAGTCTCTTTGTGTTTCTGTGTATAAGCATCTCCCTGCTTGGAACACTTACATCTCCTTGGTTAAGAAGGTTATGTTGCACAGGAATTAAACGCGTGGGGTGGGATTTTCTGGCCACGTCCCAAAACTGGAAAATCCCGTCCGATGTCAACGGACTTTTGCATGGTCCATGTCAGTCTGTGTCCGGCCCATAAGCTTTGATTTTAATTTGAACCACCCGAGGAGGAAGGAGTAGGTATAGAGTCAAATTGCTGCTCCCCAGTGCTGTTAAAACCTTATTGACGGAGGTTCAGATGACATTACAGGGAGTGCTGCATTGTGAGAGATATAGTATTTCATACAAGATATTAAACCAAGGAGGATCTCTATGCATGATTTGAATTCACGGACCATGAATTCCCTCCATCCCTTCCTCCCTCCCTCTCTTCCTTTTTCCCGCCCTCTCTTTCTCCCTCCCTTTCTTTCTGCCCCCTCTCTTTCTGCCTTCTTCTCCTCCTCTTTTCCTTTCTCCCTCCCTCTCTTTATCCATTCCTTCCTTCTTAACTACCTCCCTCCCTCCCTCCCTCTCGCCCTCCCTCCCTCTCGCCCTCCCTCCCTCTCGCCCTCCCTCCCTCTCGCCCTCCCTCCTTCTTTTCCTCTCTCTTTCCCTCGCTCTTTCTCTGCCTCCCTCTCTACTTCCCTTCTTTCCTTCCTTCCTCCCCCTCCTCTCTCTCTCTCTTCCCCTCTCTCTCCCACCCTGCTCTCTTTCTGTGCCTTTCTCTCTCACTGCTTTCTCCAACTCCCTTTCTTCCTCTTCCTTTTCCTCCCAAGTAGTGTGTAGCTAATCCAGGCCATTCTGGCCTGCAGGATCCCTGGGGAAATGGAATGTGCAGCTAGGTTTCATCTGCCATTACATTGCATTTAGGAGCAAGACATCATTGATAAAATGTGATCTAACCATGCTTGTAGAATACAGCTCTCTACCTTTCTTCTATTCGGCTTGCAGTAGGATATTCTGTTGCTTCTGTAGTGTTTGAAATAATAGTGTAATGCTTCAGTGGTAGAGAGTGTACTGCAACCCTAGAAAATTGCAGTTGAGCAGACTTAAAAGTTATTTCTGTGCCACAAGTTGCTCTAGACTCACCCAATCTCATTTCAATTGCAGCCTCATTTTCTGCATCTCTGCAGAAATATTTTCTACACTTCACTGGAAACAGCTTTCTATATTTGTATCCCAAGCAATAATCGGACAGCTGGGTGCTTTGATGTACAGAATATGCTCTTGTAGAAAATGCAGAGACCGAGCGAGAGAGTGACTGGTGCAATCATGGGCGGATCCGATTCTAGATATATCAAACTTGCTCCAGTTTTGAGTTGGTGGTAAAATGGCTCCACTATGTCCCAATGCTATGGGGAGAATCTTACCAGAATGTGTCAAACTGACAGTTCTGAGAAGAAAACCGGTGTGAAATCATGAGCTCCACCAATCTGTTTTCTCTCTCAAAATCTTGACACTTTAAACGTGAAAGTAAAGAGTGGCTGTGGTGGGGCAGAGACTCTTAGAGCTGGGGACCAGCTCCAAACACTGCAATCACAAAAGAGATATGGCGACTGCCCCCCACCACAGCTCAATCCCTCTGCCCACCACCATGATCTCAAATGATAATTAAGCCCACCCCACAATGACCCAACATGTCCTTCCCCATCATTCCCAGCATAGAAACTAGAAGCAGGAATAGGCCATTCGGCCCTTTGAGCCTGCTGCACCATCCATTCGATCGTGGCTGATCATTGAATTCAATACCCTGATCCCACCTTCCTCCCATATCACTTGATCCTTTTAGCCCAACAGGTATACCTAAAGTAAAAAGGTAAAGTTTAACAATGCAATGAAGTTACTGTCAAACTCCCCTAGTCACTACATTCCGGCATCTGTTCAGGTCAATACACCTAACCAGCACATCTTTCAGACTGTGGGTGAAACTGGAGCACCTGGAGGAAACCCATGCGGAAACAGGGAGAATGTGCAAACTCCACACAGACAGTGACCCGAACAGTGAATTGAACCCAGGTCCCTGATACTGTGAAGCAGCAGTGCTAACCACCGTGCCACCATGCCAGCCAATAATTTCTTCTTGAAATCAGATAACATTTTGACCTCAACTACTTTCTGTGGTAGTGAATTCTACACATTCACCAGCCTCCGGGTGAAGAAATTTCTTCTCATTGCAGTTCTAAAAGGTTTACTCAAACTATGACCCCTAGTTCTGGACTGCCCCACTATCGGGAACGTTTTTTCTGAATCTATTCTGTCTAACCCTGTTAGAATTTTATAAGTTTCTATGAGATCCCCTCTCACTTTTCTAAACTTCAGTGAATATAGTCCTAACCGACTCAGTCTCTTATATGACAGACCTGCCATCCTAGGAATCAGCCTGGTAAACCTTCGCTGTGCTCCGTCTATAGAAAGGAAATCCTTAGTCAGATAAGGACACCAAAACTGTACACAATACTCCAGGTGTGGCCTCATCAATGCCCTAAACAATTGCAGCAAAACATCCTTAACATACTCAAATACTCTTGCTATGAACATACCATTTGCTTTCTTTACTGCCTGCTGTACCTACGCACTTACTTTCAGCAACTGGTGCACAAGGACTCCAAGGTCTCACTGAGTATCCACCTCTCTCAATTTATATCCATATCAGTACATAGAACATAGAGCATCACAGCGCAGAACAGGCCCTTCGGCCCACGATGTTGCGCCAACCAATTAAGGAAAAAAGCAATGACCCTCTAACCTAATCCAATCCCTTTCCATCCATAAACCTATCCATGGACCTCTTAAACGCCCCCAAACTAGGCGCATCTACAACTGCAGCAGGCAGGGCATTCCATTCCCCCACCACCCTCTGGGTAAAGAACCTACCTCTGACATCCGTCCTCTAACTACCACTCCTTAATTTAAAGCTATGTCCCCTCGTGCTAGCTTTCTCCATCCGACGAAAAAGGCTATCACTGTCCACCCTATCTAAACCTCTAATCATCTTGTATGTTTCAATAAGGTCTCCTCTTAGCCGCCTTCTTTCCAACGAAAACAACCCCAAATCCCTCAGTCTCTCCTCATAGGACTTTCCCTCCATACCAGGCAACATCCTGGTAAACCTCCTCTGTACCCTCTCCAATGCCTCCACATCCTTCCTATAATGTGGGGACCAGAACTGTACACAATACTCCAAGTGCGGCTGCACCAGAGTTTTGTACAGTTGCAACATGACGTTGCGGCTCCTAAATTCAATCCCCCTACCAATAAACGCCAAGACACCGTATGCCTTCCTAACAACCTTATCGACTTGATTTCCAACTTTCAGGGATCTATGCACATATACACCTAGATCCCTCTGTTCATCAACACTATTCAGGGTCCTACCGTTAGCCCTATATTCTACACATCTGTTATTCCTGCCAAAGTGAATTACCTCACACTTTTCTGCATTAAACTCCATCCGCCACCTCTCGGCCCAGCTCTGCAACTTGTCCAAGTCTCTCTGTAAACTATGACACCCCTCTTCACTATCTACCACTCCTCCGACTTTGGTAATAATTTGTTTTCTTATTATTGCTATTAAAGTGGATAACCTCACATTTATCCACATTATACTGCATCTGCCATGCACATGCCCACACACTCAGCCTGCCCAAATCACACTGAAGCATCTCTACGTCCTCCTCACAACTGTCACTTTGTATCATCTGCATATTTGGAGATAATACATTTAATTCCCTCTACCAAATCATTGATATATAATGTGACCAGTTGAGGTCCTAGCACAGAGCCCTGCGGAGCCTCACTAGTCACTGATTGCCAATCAGAAGAAGACCCATTTGTACCAACTCTTTGCTCCCTATCGACGAACCAGCTTTCTATCCATTACAAGACATTACCTACAATCTTTAAGTTTAAGTTTATTTATTAGTTTAAGTTTATTTATTAGTGTCACAAGTTGGCTTATTTTAACACTGCAATGAAGTTACTATGAAAATTCCTTGCCAAATCTGACCCATTTACCTGAGAAACCTACTTCCTCCCTGGCTTGGGAGTAGCTGGACCTGATTTGCTGCAGCAGTGTCATAAAAACAGAGATGTGAGCTTCTCTTGCCTTGACCAGTGGTCTCAGCAGTGCGCTGAGTTCACACCCAGCCTGAGTGGCATGGTCAGGCAGGAATGAATCGCCTGGATTTCCAGGGACAGTAGGAACAAAGTTCAGGCCCAATATGCTTAGAACCATTGAATCACAGAATCCCTACAGTGCAGAAGGAGGCCATTCAGTCAATTAAGTCGCAACTGACTCTCTCAAAGAGCATCTTATCTAGGCCTTCCCCTCCTCCTATCCCCCTAACACCACACCATGGCTAATCCAACTAACCCACAGTTCTTTGAACTTTGGGGGAAAACTGAAACATCCAGAGGAAACCCATGAAGATACGGCGAGAATGTGCAAACTCCACACAGTGACACAAGGCCAGAATCAAACTCGGGTCCCTGGCACTGTGAGGTAGCAGTGCTAACCATTGTGCCACACTACTGTTTTGAACAGTTTAGATGTGATATTGTTTGTCTTGGGTTTGAAGTGGAAGGAATAGGTAGTTCTTCATCCCTCCCAATTGTCATGTCTGGCGTTTAACTCCTGATTTGGGGGAAGCGATCAAACAAGATTCTGCATGTCTTTCCTGATGGTTGTTGATGTGGAATGTGAAGGATCCCACACAACAGAAAAATGAGGAAATGTCCTGGCCAACATTCTTTCAGTCAATGAGTAGATTGTCTGGTTATTTAAATCCTGGCTATCTGTGGGATCAGCATTTTGGTAGCCTACATAACAAGATTCAAATCTATTTCAAATTGGATCATTTCTTCTGCACTTGTCTGAAGCAGTTTGTTATGATAGGGAGCAATATATAGTGCCAATGTTCTTATAACCATTACAAACAATCTTTTAAATGTAGCAAGCTCCCCATGGTCAGACTTTTCAAAGTAAAAGTTCTAGGCAACGAGCTGATCATCCTGTCCATTCCTCAATATTATACCTGACAGGAGGGACTGTTTGGAAATGTTGATGGTGCTTTGAGCAGCAAGGATCAGTATTACCTGGGTCAGGTGTCCCTGTTCGGGTATGGTTTTGCAAATAATTTGCCTTTCCGTTGCACTTCCATTAAAAAAAAAACAACAACTTGCATTTATATAGCACCTTTTAAATAAGCAAAATGCCACAAGCTGTTTCATAGGACCATCATCAAAGGAAGTGTTGCAGGACTCTTGGGTGTTCAGCCTTTTAGTTTATTACAACTTTATTGCCCTTGAAGTAGCCAGACTGAGTAAATGAGTTTTCACAATAGCTGTTTAATCCAGCTATATAGTGAGGATGATGGAAGGTCAGCTGCAGCCAGCCAGAGTCCAGAATAGTCATACACAAGCAGATATAGTTTCAAACTTGATTGCAAGTAATTCGCAAATACCAATCGAGGCATAGAAATTATCTCTATCCACTCACAACAATTGATTAAGGTTACATCATACATAAGATACAGATGTTAAATACCAATCACTACGATCATAAGAACATAGGAAATAGGAGCACGAGTAGGCCATCTAGCCCTTCAAGCCTGCCCTGCCATTCAACAAGATCATGGCTGATCATGGCAACAAGATCACGTGCTTCCTCAATTATAATATCCAATCAGCATGAAGATTTAAACATGTTAATTGACCTAATTCATTTTGGTATAGGTTGTCCTTAACACCCCAGCTTGAGTCTGGATTTGTAGGTACCAGTTACTTCTCCCCTGTCCAGATGTCTGACTTAATAAATTCTCTCAGGCTAAGGGCCTTGATGTTTATTTGGTCCAGTTTAATAAAGAACTCTGGTTTGTCTCACAACAGCTTACATGGTTTTTAAACTTGTGTGATTGTTAACCCTTTCTGGAAATATGACAGTGAAACGCATGAGCAGGTATTAGGGCAGGTGGTGCTCAAAGAGGAAGATTTTCTATGAGTGTCTTAAAGAGCGAGAGAGAGAGAGAGAGAGACGGGGAGGGAAGGGGAGAGATGTGGAGGCTTTGGGTCCAGAGAGTGGAGGCACAGCTGCCAATTGCATGGAGATGAAAATGACATAGCCAAGTTAGTTAACTAACTGGCCGTTCTAAATGTAAACTAATGTAATATGTGCGATAAAGGTTAAATGACTATATTTAATCTCCTGTATATAGAATGTCAGTTGAGAGTTACAAAGCTGTATCACAACCCAGAGGTTGAAATAATGTTCCAAACCTTGTGAAAGATTTGTAAGCATCTAAACCCTGAGGTTATCCTCTAGCCTGCAGCTTACTCCAAGGTGACTGCTATTTTATATAATACATCCTGACTGTTATTTTTATCCTTGATGGTGGTTACCGGAACTGACATGACAGTGCCGTGAAAATCACAGTGCTTTTTGTGTCATGTGATGAAGGTGCAATAGCAATTATCATTTAAAAAAACCCTGTTGGAAAATCCAACGTTTAATTTGCAGCTTTACACACATCACAGCCCGAAGTTATAGTTACTCGTTTTCTAAATGCCACTTGAATATTTTTAGATGTTTAGAAACCTGACTGAAGGTATAATTTATATAACAGGGTTTGCAAAGGCATATTGATACAGTATACCAGAGAATGGTGACAATTCACAGAATTACATTGTATTTGAAGGATGGAACCAGGCAACTGGAGGCAGTCGTTGTTCATTCCTCACCCTCTCCCACCCTCCTTCATCTCACCTCTCAGCATATCCATCTATTTATTTCTCCCTCTTCGCCTACCCAGTTCCTTAAATCAAGGGGTACAGGTTCATAGCTCCTTGAAAGTGGAGTCACAGGTGGACAGAGTGGTGAAGAAGGCATCTCGGCTTGCTTAGTTTCATTGAACATTGAATACAGGAGTTGGGACGTTTTGTTGAAGTTGTACAGGACATTGGGGAGGCCACACTTGGAATACTATGTGCAGTTCTGGTCATCCTATTGTAGAAAGGATGTTGTTCGACTTGGGGGGGGGAGTGCAGAAAGGATTTACTGGGATGCTGCCGGGGCTTGATGGTTTGAGTTATAAGGAGAGGCTGGATAGACTGGGACTTTTTTCTCTGGCGCGTAGAAGCTTAGGGGTGATCTTATAGAGGTCTATAAAATAATGAGGGGCACAGATTAGCTCGATAGTCAATATCTTTTCCCAAAGGTAAGGGAGTCTAAAACCAGAGGGCATAGGTTCAACGTGAGAGGGGAGAGATACAAAAGGGTCCAGAGGGGCAATTTTTTCACACAGAGTTGGTGAGTGTCTAGAACAAGCTATCAGAGGTAGTGCTGGAGGCTGATACAATTTTGTCTTTTAGAAAACGTTTTGCCAGTTACATGGGTAAGATGGGTATAGAGGGATATGGGCCAAATGTGGTCAATTGGGACTAGCTTAGGGGTTAAAAAAAGGAGCGGCATGGACAAGTTGGGCTGAAGGGCCTGTTTCTATGCTGTAAGTCTCTGTGACTCTAAATGCACTTTATCCAATTCCTACAATTATTTGCTGTGGTTGTGAGTTCCACATTCTCTCCATAGTACAGAAGTTTATCCCAAGTTCCTTCTTCTATTTATTGGTGAGTATCTTGTAGTTATGATTCTTAGAGCTGGATTTTCCCTGAATTGGGAGCACTTTAAAAATTGGGCAGGTGAGGTGATGGTGATGGCGGGGGGCGGGTGGGGGATGCGGTTTGGTTTGAGGTTTGAACTAGTTTCTGGAATTCCCAGCCCCATTCTCAGTGTTTCCGATTGTCGGGAATGCCTTTTTAAGGTGCGGACCTGCACTGTGTTTTTACAATGCTGCAGCAAATTCCAGGATACTGAAGTAGTGATGATGCAGAAATGACGATGGCCTAGTGGTATTGCTGCTTGACTATTAATCCGGAAACTCAGCTAATATTCTGGGGCCCCGGGTTCAAATCCCACCACGGCAGATGGTGGAATTTGAACTCAATAAAAAAAACTTGGAAGTAGGAATCTACTGATGACCATGAAACTATTGCTGATTGTCGGAAAAATCCACCTGGTTCACTATTGTCATTTAGGGAAGGAAATCTGCCATCCTTACCTGATCTGGCCTACATGTGATTCCAGAGCCATAGCAATGTGGTTGACTCTCAATAGCCCTGAGGCAACTAGGTATGGGCAAATAATGCTGGCCAGCCAGTGACGCCCATTTCCCATGAATGAATAAAAGATGTGTCCAAGCCAGGGTGATGTGCTCACTCAGGCGTTATGATAAAATCTACTTTTGCATTCAGGTTGTTGTCTGGAGCTATGGACAGTGCTGATAGAATCTCCAATGTTCTTTCCATCACTAGCTGATCAGGAATCTCTCCCATGTTTACTGTCTCCCTTGTTGGGAGGATTTGCAGATTAATACTCAACCTGTTTGGCTACATTATGGATACATCTTTCTTGGTCAAGTCCTGGGGTGGGACTCGAACCTAAGCAGATGAAAGAAAGAAAGACTTGACATTATAAAGCATCTTGGATGTCCCAAAGCATAGTCCTGCCAATGATGAAACGAAGAGAGGAATCTTCTGGCGATTGTTTATTTTTAGGACATTTTCAGGGTCCTGACCCCACATGGTTCTACAGTGTGTACTGCTGTGATAGAGGGGACATCTCTTGGGCATTTCTTTGAATCACTTGTGAATCTCTCTATGCACCTGAGAGCACAGACAGAACCTCAGTTCAACACCTCATCTGTATAGTGAGACCTCCGGCACTGCTCTTTCAGTACGACACCTCAATCCTTCCCTTCAAGTCTGACTCTGAGATAAGGATGCAACTAAATGAGTCACGGCTGAAGCTTAATCTTGTCAGGCCAAGCTGAGTTAACTGAGCTCAACATAGACAGTGAGAACTGAGGCAAACTGAAGGGTGCAATCCAGGATACAAGTGAAGGAGCTGCAGGTCACGGCTGAGTTGCACCTGATTGCCTATTCTGATTTCCAAATTGGCTGAACTGGTAAATGCCTCACAGAATCATAGATTCCCTACATTCCAGAAGGAGGCCATTCAGCCCATCAACTCTGCACCAACCACTATCCCACCCACGCCCTCTTCCTATAATCCTCATTTACCCTGCTAATCCCCCGACACTAAGGGGCAATTTGGCATAGCCAATCCATCTAACCTGCACATCTTTGGACTGTGGGAGGAAACTGAAGCAGCTAGAGGAAACCCATGCAGACATGGTTCGAATGTGCAAACGCCAATGTGTAAAGTTATGGAGAAAGGGTAGGGAAGGGGCCTGGGTAAAGTATTTGACAGAGAGAGTCAGTGCAGACTCGATGGGCTGAATGGCCTCTTATACATTGTAGGGATTCTATGATTGATGATTACAACAGAGACTACACTTCAAATTGATGTTATTGTCTGTAAAGCACTTTGGGCTGTCCTGAGGCCAAGAAAGTAGAGTTGGAGAGAGGAATTGAGGGGTTTTCCAGAATGAAGGGGTTTTCTAGTCATCCGAGGCTGGAATTGAACCCAGGTCCCTGGTGCTCTGAGGGGTTTTCCGGGATGTCTTTATCCTTACTGCTCCTGCTTTTTCTCTGAAATTATTTTGCTTCTCCCAGATGGTTCATTCAGACAGGTCTTGGTCTTTGTTGAACTCTGCTAAATGTGAGGTTCAACAATCCCATAACAGAGTCACGTGAGTGGCAGATACAAATCAGGGCCTAAAGTGGAAAGATTTGAGCCTCAGTTATGTAATCTCGCTTATTTTGTGCTAACTTAGCAAAGGAAAAATAGAACTGGCACCACAGCAATCAGATTGGGAGATGATGGAAAAATACTGATGGTCAATTTGAGTTCTGGGCTTCAGCTCGCAAGCTATAAAGAGCCATGTGTTATATTGTAGATGCAGACAGGGCAATGGAGTACAGCAGAAGATGTAATAAATGTTTCTTGATGGCTTTTTCAAGGTTTCTGTAAAACGTCTGTTGTTCTTGGTCCCCACCACAAATTTGGTGCCTGAGCCACCATCCCTGTCTCTGGCAACTGTCTGAATGAACTGTCTGGGAGAAGCAAAACAATTTCAGAGGAAAAGCAGGATCAGTAAGCTTAAAGTCATTATGGAAAACTCCTCAATTCCTCTCTCCGACTGTACTTTCATGGCCTCAGGACAGCCCAAAGTGCTTTACAGACAATAACATCAATTTGAAGTGTAGCCTCTGTTGTAATCATCGGTCGTAGAATCCCTACAATGTATAAGAGGCCATTCAGCCCATCGAGTCTGCACTGACTCTGTCTGTCAATTACCTTACCCAAGCCCTTTCCCTATCCTTTCTCCATAACTCTACACATTTACCATGGTTAATCCACCTAATCTCCACATCTTGGGACACTAAGGGCTAATTTAGCATGGCCAATTACCTAAGTTGCACATCTTTGGATTGTGGATGGAAACTGGCGCACCCGGAGGAAATCCACGCAGACACAGGGAGAATGTGCAAGCTCTACACGGACAGTTACCCAAAGCCGGCATTAAACCCAGGTCCCTGGTGCTGTGAGGCAGCAGTGCTAACCACTGTGCCACCGTGTCACCTAGTGTAATGTAATGTAAGAAATGTGACAGCCCATGTGTGCACAGCAAGCTCCCACAAACAGCAATGTGATGGTAATGACCAGGTAATATGTTTTTTAGTGACCTTAAGGGATCAATATTGGCCACATCATTTGCTTAACTGTCTGACACTGAACCAGACCACTTGCAACTTCTGTGTTGTATTTGACCCCAGGTTGAGCTTCTGTCAGTACATCTGTGCTATTTCAGCTAGTTTCACCTCCACAACTTGCTCCGCTCCGCTCCTGTCCTGGTGCTGCTGAAACCCTCATCCATGACTTTGTTACCTCTGCACTTTACTACTCCAGCACACTCCTGATCAACCTCCCATCTAAATGAGAGATCACCCAAAACTCTGCAAGTATATGTGTCACTAACTCACTGCAATCTGAGCCAATTGGGTTACTGTGAATATCATTATTTGGATTGAATCAACTTTGGCTAGATTTTAAGAAGCCTATTTAAGGGAAGTGTTAGGAGAATTCTTCCAAAATAGCAGACTGAGAATTCAATGATGCTGGGGTGAGACTTCCCGCCATCGCTGTTCCTTGCCATCAAGCAGAGAGGTGATTATTGCATTAGGTACTGTCTGAATATCAAGCTATTGGTTGGAATTCTCCCATCCTGCCCGTCACTGGAATTTTAGCGGGCGGGTTGGGGACAATGTGAGACCCCATTGACAGTCGGGTAGGAATTTCTGTCTTTTAGAGCAGCGCGGCCAGAGAATTCTGCCCATTGTTTGGAGTTCCTGTGTGAAAAGGTTTTAGATGATTTATCATTTGATTACACTTGAAATTTATTGCCCTTCTGACTTTCTTTGCTGCTCTCCTCTTGGCACTTGGTGTTCCCATTGCCCCTGTGTGCTTTGCTGAAACGGGCGCCAATCATTTTTCTGATTGGACAGTGGGTGCCAGAGAGGTGTGCAACTTTGAGGGCGTTACTCCTGATTGGAAGTTAGCAATTGTACATTTGCAGGAGTCATTGGAAAATGGACATGAGCTGAAACCTCTTTTTATGTTCTCCCCCACCCCAGCTTTCTTTCAATCAGCATTGCTTAACCCGAGATTAGCCTATTTGGCATTGGCCAGGAACAAAATCTATGATTTTTGTGTCTTTATGGTTTTTTTTGCTGCACCTCATTGTACCTTCACCCACCAGTCCATTGGGAGCAGAGACTGAGCATTTTGAGGCATGTTATAAAAGCATAAGGAATAGGATCAGGCATAGGCCATTTGGCCCCTCAAACCTGTTCCGCTGCCATTCAGTAAAATCATGGCTAATCTGATCGTGCACTCAACTTCATTTCCCTACCTCTCCTCAAAGCCCTGGGCTCCCTTTAGATCAAAAATCTGTCCAACTCAACCTTATATACATTTAGTGACTCAACTTCCAGTCTCTGGCATAGTGAATTTCAAAGATTAATGGTCCTCTGAGAGGAGAAATTCCTCCTTATCTCCATCTCAAATGAGAGAACCCTTATTTTGAAACTGTGCCCCTAATTCATGAGGGGAAATATCATCTCAGTGTCTACCCCCTCGGAATCTAATGTTTCAATAAGATCTCCCATTCTTCTAAACTCCAGTGAGTATCGGCCATCCTGCTCACCTGCTCATACATTTGCTTGATAAATTGCATCATTTCTCAGTTAGACCCCAGCTTCCTTTTCAGCATGTAGCTCTTGCCAAATGTCATGGTGTCGCAAAATGCAGAAGACAGGACGGTATTTTACCAGCACGTCTGCCCGAGGTTCGTACAATCCTGTCCGAGGCCAATGGAGAATATTGTTCTCCAAGCCTCGCCCGCCTCTGGATTTGGGACAGGCGTGCCGGTAAAATTCCAGCCACAATCTGCCTTCCTGTCACGTGAGAAATAGCAGCAAGGCCTGAATAGGTGGTCCAAGAGTATGCAGGAAAAGTTTAGGAGAGTGTCCGATTAGCTGAATGGTAGCTAGACCTCACAATGTTAAACGTTCAAGCTCCAGAATTTGAACACCTAATTTGGAGCTGAAAGCCCATTACTTTCATTGCATTGCTGTGCACAAATTGACTGTCAAATGTGACCACAATGTAACAGTGATGCTGCCTTTTTTGCCAATTTGCTGCAGTTGAAAAGGAGCTGTATTATTACAAGTTTGTTCATCTCATCAATTGGGACAGGAATGTATGTTCCATTGAGCTGATGACCTGGAATACATTGCTAGAAACAGACTCAATAGTAACTCCAAAAGAAAGTTGGACGTGCATTTGAAACGGAAATAAATTTTGACATGAAGAGGAAAGAGTGAGTGAATAATTGAATAGTTCTTTCAATGATCTGATAGAGGGCATGATGGGCTTAATGGCATCCTATTGTACGGTAGACTTCTCATAGAATCATAGAAATCCTACAATGCAGAAAGAGGCCATTTGGCCCACCAAGTCTGCACTGACCACAATCCCACCCAGGCCCTAACCCCATATCCTTACACAATTACCTGCTAATCCCTCTAACCTACGCATCTCAGGACACTAAGGGGCAATTTTAGCATGGCCAATCAACCTAACCCACACATCTTTGGACTGTGGGAGGAAACCCACAGAGACATGGAGAGAATGTGCAAACTCCACACAGACAGTGACCCAAGCCGGGAATCGAACCCAGGTCTCTGGAGCTGTGAAGCCACAGTACTAACCACTGTGCTACTGTGCAGCTCCTATGATTGTTACTGGTCAATAAACTCCATAGCCTGGAGATTGCTGCTTGCACCATACTCAGTGTTTTGAAACAGCGTAACACCTTTGTTTATCTTCAATTCATCATTGACAGCTGTGCATTTAGCTGGCAAGGCCCTAGGAAATGGAGTTCCCTCCCTAAACCTCTCCACTTCTCCCTTCTCCTTTAAGATGCTCATTAAAAGCTACCTCTTTGACCAACTCTTTGCTCACCTATCCTATCCTACTATCTTTTCATAAGGCTTGATGTCAAATTGTGTTTGATAATGCACCCATGAAGTGACTTGGAATGTTTATTCAGTTATAAAGGTGCTATAAAAATGCACATCAGGGGATGTCATATGTAGATGTGAAGGAAAGGGCAGGATTTCAGCCATGACATAAAAGATAGTTTGAATTAAATAACATAAGTTACTAATTTTCTTTTTGTGTAAACTGTAGACAACATTTGAAAAAAGTATCAAAGTGTTCAATTTGGAGCAGCCCTCCCAAATAGCATCAGGAGTAACTGCTTTCCTGCTGTCCATATATAATCTCTCCAGTTTAATCTTTACATAAGTGATAGGCAGTAAGTCTATGATGCTGAAGGGTAAGAAGATGATTGGGATAAATGCATTCCACATTTCCACAGCTTCTCTATTTGTGATGATTCTCCTGTTTTCCGAGCTTTACGACTCAGACAGTTTACAGAAATGGATTTTGAGAATCCAATCAGAATGCTGCATGTTGAATAAAAATGATTAATTACGAGTTTCCAGCCAAAGTGGCTTCCAAAAATCAAAGTTTTCACCATAGGGCAGCTGTTAGTTGTGATAGTGTGCAAGCCCCACAGACTGTGCTTAATCCCAGATCTGTACAGAATTAGCTGTTCTTGGTTAGGAGGTGGGGTATAATCATCTTAGATGCCCCTTTTTTTAAAGTTTAAGGTTTATTTCTTAGTCACAAGTAAGGCTTACATTAACACTGCAATGACGTTACTGTGGTATCCCCCTAGTCGCCACACTCCGGCACCTGTTCGGGTCAACATGCCGAACCAACAAATCTTTCGGACTGTGTGAAGAAACCGGAGCGCCCGGAGGAAACCCATGCAGACATAGGGAGAATGTGCAAATTCCCCACAGACGGTGGCCCAAGCCAGGAATCGAATCCGGGCCCCGGAGCTGTGAGGCAGCAGTGCTAACCACTGTGCCACCGTGCTGCCCCTTAACTAGGATTCCCGCTTCTGAGTGCAATCTGAGGAGACTACTTGGCTAGATGTTGGGTGAGGTTTACTTTGGTCTCACTTGTGGTACCCCAGTTCATGGTTGACTAGCCCAATTGTATTTGCCGTCTATATGTGCACGTGAATAATGTTCAAGTCACCAAACTGCAGGACTGACAACTGTTGACTGGCACCCTGTCACAAGTCAGCACTTCTGAAGAGCAATTTGGATCATAGATTATTTTACAGGGAGGTGACTTGCTTTGTATAGAGGACTGCATCGATTATGCACTGTGCTGTCTGTGATCTGAAAATTTCTTAACCCAGTACTGTTTATTTTGATATGGGACACAGCTTGAAGACTGAATGGGAATCACACAGAGCCACTTGTGTGCTAAGTGTTGCATTGAAACTGGTCCAGGACTCTTGTTGAGATAAATACTGAGGGTCTTAGAGTGAGTGAAATTTTGGAATTCCTTGAAATATTTATCGTGATCTCTGTTATACTATACGTACACATTTTATATAGAAACCCACTGTGCTTGATTATAACTGGAGATCTTATCAGGAATCTTCATGACTTTGAGAGTGGTGCAGACCAGGGGAAGCTGTCAGTTTTACCTCAATGATTAACCTCACTGAGTTTATGGGATGGATTCAAAGTTTGGAGGTCTAATAATATTTGAGAAAAGAAAGCTTTCCATCAGACTGATATCTGTTAGCACTGTTTGAGAGAAATAGGTTGATCTTGGTTAAATTCAAAGCAAGACATTGGCCGCAGGTGTTGCATTAGAAAGTTGAAAGTACTTTGGATAATCTGTGCCTCTTTTGTACCATCTTTCCTGCATCCTATTGGTATGAGCAGCCTGGATTTCTTTATTCATAAAGCAGTGAAAACCCGCTGGTAAATCAGAGTAGATTCACAATGTTTTGACGTGTGTGTTTCACATTTGCATCAAATTCATAGAATCCCTACAGTATAAGAAGGAGGCCATTAGGCCCATCGAGTCTGCACCAACTACAATCAACCCAGGCCATATTCCTGTAACCCCACATATTCACCCTGCTAATCCCCTGCACGGCATGGTGGCACAGCGGTCAGCACTGCTGCCTCACAGCGCCAGGGACGTGGGTTCAATTCTCAGCTAGGGTCACTGTCTGTGTGGAGTCTGCACGTTCTCCCCGTGTTTGCGTGGATTTCCGCTGGGTACTCTGGTTTCCTCCCACAGTCTGAAAGATGTGCTGATTAGGGGCATTGGCCATGCTAAATTCTCCCTCAGTGTACCTGAACAGGCGCTGCACTGTAGTGACTCAGGGGTTTTCACAGTAACTTAATTGCGGTGTTAATGTAAGCCTATTTGTGACACTAATAAATAACCTTAACCTTTAACCTGACACTAAGGTCAATTTAGCATGGCCAATCAACATAACCCGCACATTTTGGGAGGAAACCGGAGCATCTGGAGGAAACCCACGCAGACACTGGGAGCACTTACAAGCTCCACACAGACAGTGACTCGAGGCCAGAACTGAACCTGGGGTCCTTGGTGCTGTGGGCAGCAGTGCTAACCACTGTGCTATCATGCTACCCAATTCCTGTACTTGTAAATTTGAGGCTAGCATTAACTGGGTTAAAGTGCATTGGTTCACCTCAATTTAGCTGACAGGAATTTGATGTTTTCTTAGGGTATTGAGGGATCTAGATAAGGGACGAGCAGATGGAGCTAATGGAGTTGAGTTGTAGATCAGCCATGATTCGAATGGCAAACAGTGGGTTGCTGAATTGTTTCCTCCTGTGGCCATGTTCACTTTATACCAGAGGAGTGCTTGTAAATACCATACTTAGCAGAATTAGGGCTTCGAATGTGATTTAATTTTGAAGTTGTCTTTTTGTAGGCACAATCGAGTTACCTCAGTAATGGATTTATGTTACTCATGACATATTCCGATTTGGCAACACTTAGCTCTGTCTGCCCCATACCTCCTCCACACATGCTCCCCTCCCCTGCTAACACCTTCCCCCATCCCGCACCACCCCCGCCTCACCCACACGGTGTTTGAGCTGCCAATCTTTTGATGGATGTGAGGTAAACAGTGGAGGAATTTCTTGTACTGAAAAAATATTTCTGACCATTAACTCACCGCTTTGCTGTGTGTGTGTGTGTGTGTGTGTGTGTGTGTGTGTGTGTGTGTGTGTGTGTGTGTGAGAGAGAGAGAGAGAAGCTCTAGTTTTTTGACCAAGTTAATCCAGCAGTTTAGAAGATTTGGTACAAGGTGCGGTTCATACGACTAAGGTTGTGATTACAGAGAACACTGGAAGGAATTCGGATTAAATATCACGGCATAATTAGAAAAATGGAGGTTTTCATTATTCAATTCACATCAGGGCATTTACACAAAAGATTTATCAACCGTGGAAATTCTAGATTTTCTAACATCTATGAATGTGCAACCATAAATGTTTGACAGAGCAAACTATGAATTAGCATGAAATTGTTCAATTTTACTGGTGGGAAAAGAGGCCCATCATTTAGAACTGGGGTCAGAAGAAATGACTTCACACAGGGGGTAGTGAATCTTTGAAATTCTCTACTGCAGAGGGCTGTGGATTCTCCACCACTGAGTATATTTAAGGTTGCGATTGACAGACCTTTTGTCTCTCAGGGAAACAACGGACATAAGGAATGGGAAGGAACTGGGGTTGAAACCCAAGATCAGCCATGTTTGCATTGAATGGCTGAGCAGGCTTGATGGGCCAAATGGTCTACTTTGTTCCTATTTTGTATGTTCTTGGTGAAAGATATCTGATATAGAGATTGGTTATTGAGCATGGTGAGAAAGTGAATGAAGCTGTTTCCAGTGCCTTCCTGTGGTGTACAAAGTAATGTGCGCTGCCAAATTGACAGCTAAAATGCCTGGTACAGTGTACTGAGAGATCAAAGACGTTAACAGTTTAAAAAAAAGACTTAAAAATAAACAAGAGTTTTGAAAAAACATATATTTTTATTCATTCGTGCGACATGGACGTCACTGGCTGGCCATCATTTGTTGCCCATCCCTAGTTGCCCTTGAACTGAGTGGCTTGCTAAGCCATTTCAGAGGGCAGTTGTGAGTCAACCATATCGCTATGGCTCTGGAGTCACATGTAGACCAGACCAAATAAGGATGGCAGATTTCCTTCCCTAAAAGACATTAGTGAACCAGATGGGTTTTTACATTAATTGACAAAGGTCATCAGTAGGTTCTTTATTCCAGAGTTGTATTGAATTCAGATTCCATCATCTGCCATGGCGGGATTCGAACCTGGGTCCCCAGAACATTAGCTGAGTTTCTGGACTAATAGTCTGGTGGTAATACCACTAGGTCATCACCTCACCAGTCTAACATAATTTGAATTAAGTGACTTTGAATTAAAAGAAATAGACCATGGAAGGAAAAAGTTATAAATTTGATTTTGATTTGATTCATTATTGTCACTTGTATTAGTATAGAGTGAAAAGTATTGGTTCTTGCGCACTACACAGACAAAGCACATCATAGACAGGGAAGGAAAGGAGAGGATGCAGAATGTGGTGTTACAGTCATAGCTAGTGTGTAGAGAAAGGTCAACTTAATCCGAGGTAGGTCAATTTAAATGTTTATACATTGGGGGAATCTTCCCATCCCGCCTGCCATGGGAATCATAGTGGCCAGGGTTCTGACCATGCAAAGGTCCATTGATCTCGGACGGGGTTTTCTGGTTTTGGGGCAAGCGTGGTCGGAAAATCCCATCCACTGTTCAAATTCTGGAGTTCGACTGAACTTAGAACTTTCTGATTCAGAGACAAGAGTATTTCCCCCGAACCAAAGTTGACATTTCAGCACCTATTCTGTTAAATGGTGAGGAGGCAACGAAAATGTATTTTCTGTTTCGGTCGGTCTGTCCCACTCATATTGCAAATGCGAATATGTAAATCATTAATCTGTGTGTTCGAGCTTTGCCAAGATAAATACTGTGCTATAAGCTCTTTATGCAGCCCTGGCTTCTATTACTATAATTCTAAAATAGAAATTTTCCAAATAACTTTTTTTCCATCACAGCATGCTTTATACTTTAGATCTACTTAATAAAATGCCTCTTACTCTTTTTGCCTCTCTGGGACAAGAGGGCAATTCAGGGGGACTGTGGAGAATTAAGCTCATGCTGCTTTCACACTCTATATCATGAATCTCCTTCCCTTGGTTTGTAACTGAGACGCACAGGGAAACCTTCAGAAATGTTAATCTACCTTATTCTGCCATCTCCACTTCTGCCCTCCACTGATGAGTGGGAATGTATATGAGGGAGGTGTGTTAAGCACTACTTTCTGTATGTGCGGTTACATTGAGTCATCACAGAAACAGGCCATTCAGCTCAACTGTCTGTGGTTATATATTAATTATAGAGTGGTTACAGCACAGAAGGAGGCCATTTAGTCCCTCATGCTTGTGCCAGCCCTATGCAAGAGCAACTCTGCTAGTTCCACTCCCCTCCCTTTCCCCATGGCCCATACTTAAATCTGCCTCCACCACACTCTCAGACAGTGCATTCCAGATCGTAACCACATACACTGTAAAAATGTTATTCCTCATGTTGCCGTTATTTCTTTTCCTAAACACTTTAAATCTGTGTGTATGTGCCTTTGGCCCTCGATCTTTCTGCCATTGACTCTGTCCAGACCCCTCATGATTTTGAATATCTCTATCAGATTTCCTCTTAACCATCTCTTCTCTCGGAGAACAATCCCAGCTTCTCCAGTCTGTACTTGTTACTGAAGTCCCTCACCCTGGAACTATTCTTGTAAACATTTTCTAAAACCTTCCTTTCTAAAGCTTTCACATTCTTCCTAAAATATGGTGCTCAGAATTGGACACACTACTCTAGTTGAGGCTGAAACAGTGTTTTATGAAGGTCCTTAATAGCTTCCTTGCTTTTGAACTTTTTAAAAGTTCATCTTTATGCAACTTGGACATCGCTGGCAGGGCTAGCATTTATTGCCCATCTGTAACTGCCCCCCATTTCAGAGCACAGTTGAGAGTCAACCATATTGCTGTGGATCTGGAGCCACATGTAGGCCAGACCAGATAAGGACAGCAGATTTCCGTCCCTAAAGGATATTAGTGAACCAGGCGGCTTTTTACGACAATCAATGATGGTTTTCATGGCTATCATGAGACTTTTAATTCCAAATTGTTACTGAATTCAAATTCCACCATCTGCCGTGGCAAGATTCGAATCCAGGTTCCTAGAGCATTATCTGGATGACTAGTCCAGTGATAATTCCACTGTGTCACTGCCTTCCCACAATGCCTGTATTTATAAAGTTCAGGATCCTGTACGCCCTTTTAACCACATTTTCAAGCAGTCCTGCTACTTTCAATGATTTGTGCATAAATACTTCCAGGCCTGTCTGCTCCTGAACTCCCATCAGATTTGTACCATTCACATTATATTGTCTCTCCTTGTTTTTCCTTCACTTCATACATCTCTGCATTAAATTTATTTTCTTACATGACTGTCCGTTCCACCAGATTCCGTGCCCTCTTGCATTCTGCCAGTATCCACCTCTCAGATCACAACACTTCCAAGTTTTGTGCCATCTGCAAATTTTGAAATATTGCCTTGTACTATGAATCGTAGGATCCCTAGAGTGCACAAGGAGGCCATTCAGCCCATCAACTCTGCACCAACAACAATCACACCCAGGTCCTATCCCCGTACCCCGTGTACTTACCCTGCTAGTCCTCCTGACGCGAAGGGCAATTTAGCATGGCCAATCCACATAACCTGCCCATCTTCGGGTCACCCAAAGGAAACTCACGCAGACAAGGGGAAAACGTGCAAACTCCACACGGGCATTCACCCGAGGCCAGAATTGAACCTGGGCCCCTGGTGCTGTGAGGCAGCAGTGCTAAATATTGTGCCACCATGCCGTACATCCAAGTCTATGTCAAGAGGCAAAATCAGTCATGGTTTTCAAAAGGGAATAGAGTCATTATGTAATTGAAAACAAAATTGCAGGGCTGCAGGTAAAGTTGGGGGACTAGGTCAGTTGCTCCTGCACATTGCATGGACGCAAAGGGCTGAATGGCCTCCTTCTCTGCAGTAGCCATTCCATAATTCAATCCTGTTTCAAACAGGCACATATGTACAGCCTAGCAGCAGGGGGCCACTGCTGGGATCGTCTGTTGGAGTGGGGAACGCTGAATGGTTCTAATTTTCCTTTTCTATCCATTGGCAACATCCTTATCACCACTCCAGCTGAGGTCAATTAATTCAGCCCAGAATGAGACTCAGATTTGGGCTACTCTTTTGGCTCAGTGCCACAATGGGTGGTGAACAAACTGCTTAGGAAATTTCAATTTACTGTGCTGAAAGAGAGAACTCATTTGGATTACACTAACTAGATCTGTAGAGGATAGTCGCTTCGGGACTGCAGAAGATAATGTGTATTGCTAAAGTGATTAAGAACAATCAGTGACTCATGAATTCAGTGACTTGTTCGTTCTCCGTGTCTGACTTACTTACAAGTGAAATAGATTTTGGCAAATCCCATTGAATAATTTCTTTGTATAGCTGGTCTTATAATTACATTTTAAAAATAAGATTTAATTGTATTAATTTTTTGTTTCCTGTTTGGTCTGTGTGTCTGTTTGTTACCTTATTGGTCTGGTAATGTTATATTTGTCATGTGCTGTCTGTTTTCCTGGTTCACTGTTGGCTGTGCTGTCAGCTGGCTCCCACCTTCCTCTGGTCTGACCTTCAACCTTCAGCATATTCAGCTCCTGTAAACTGGGCGCCCTTGACATCAAACTTTGCCACCTCGCCCTCATAACCCAGACTCACAAGCCACTGTATTCCAGTCCATAACTTGTGGTGGCATCACTTCTTACTGGCCATGGAAGCTACTTATTTATTTATTTGTGTCACAATTAGGCTTACATGAGCACTGCAATGAAGTTACTGTGAAAATCCCTGAGTCACCACACTCCGGCTCCTGTTTGGGTACACTGAGGGAGAATTTAGCATGGATAATGCACCTAACCAGCATGTTTTTCAGACTGGGAGAAACTGGAGCATACAGAAAAAAACCACGCAGACACAGGAAGAACATGCAGTCTCCGCACAGACAGTGAGCCAAGTTGGGAATTGAACCTGGGTCCCTAGCATTATGACCACTGTCTTGGGAGCTGTACACTTGGTGACATGTAGCCCATCCATGTGAATAAACAATGCATTCTCAGAATGTGACAGTGGGGAAAGAACATGCATTCCACTGTGTCCTTTATGACTGCAGGTCATCCCAACAAAATACTCTGGTAGAGTTGTCACTGTCATAACATCGGAAACGGGCAGCTAACGTGTGCACAGTAAGCTGCTGCAAACGGCAGCGCAATCATGGATAGATCACCTCCATTAGCAGCACATTAGGGAGAACTCTTCTTCCAGATAGTGTCATGGAATCTTCCCCATCCACCCGGCAGGGCAGACATGGCTCATCCAAAAGGCACTTATCCTACAGTGCAGCAATCCCTCTGTGCTGCTCTGGAGTGTCAGCCCAGATTACACGCTCAAGCCTCTGGAGTGGGACTAGAGCCCGCAACCTTCCAAATCCAAGGCAAGAGTGCAACACACAGCTACCCATTGTAACATTTCTTTAAATAATGGTGAATAGCCATTTTCCCCAGGATAGGGGAGTCCAAAACTAGAGTTTAAGGTGAGAGGAAAAAGATTTAAATGGGACTGAGGGGCACTTTTATTACACAGAGGGTGGTGCATTCATGGAATGAGCTGGCAGAGGAAGTGGTAGAGGCAGGTAGAATTACAACATTTAAAAGACGTTTGGACAGGTATATGGATAGGAAAGGTCTGGAGGGATATAGGCCCAATGGAGGCAAAGGGGACTAGTTCAGTTTCGGAAACCTGGTCAGCATGGAGGAGTTGGGCCAAAGGGCCTGTTTCTGTGCTTTATATCCCTTTGACTCTATGACTCTAAAGTTTTGACTGAGTCTAGAGGTGTGAATAAATTCCTTTTTTATTTCCACTCCTGAGGTTGACTATTATGGAATTTGAGATTTTAGAAAATTATGATTTTTCCATTCAGTATATATTTTACCGCATTGTAAGCTCTGTGAAAAAACCAGCCAGTCAGGTCTCCTGAGCTGACAAGTAAGGAGCTTGTTTTGTTGTTTAAAAACTCATTCAGAAAAAAGTATAAGACTTACTAAAAAGCTAAAAACACATCCCAAATCCTATGAATACACACATGTGCACACACATGGACAAACTCACCCATGTACACATGTGCGCACATGCACGCACGCTCGCACATATGTAGGCACATGCACACACTAGCACAGAACAAGTTACACGGTTGAGGAGGCAGACTTGCTGAGAGTTAAAGTTCACAAGAAAATAAAAGGAAGATACATTTCAATGTTCCTTCATTGGTCTTGAATACTCAGGATTGCTGCATATGATGTAAGCTGGTTGCCTTTTTTGGAGACAGTCTCTTTTAAATTGGAATCTGTCATTTCCAAAGTAGATGCTATCAACTTGAAGTTCGTTTTGATTGAAATTCTCCATGTCTGCGGTTTATTCCAAAATGCAAGTGAGATCAGGTCCTGAACTTTGGAATAATAAGTAGAGAGAGAGTTGATATTATATTTTGAAGTCTTCTTCTTGATGTTACTGGTGTATTCTGTGGACCCCTTTTTTGCTGTAAAAGCAGAAAAGCTTATAATTACAGATTTTCAAAGCTGGCATTCTGACAGCTGGCTACTGGCTAACAGTGGAGGGCAATCCAATTTAATGAAGGAGCTTCAATCTCTCATTGTCAAAGCTATCAAACTAGCATTGAAACCAATAGGGGATCCTTAGCACCCTCATTGCAGAATGAGTTTCATTCATTCTTCTTTGTTCCTGACAATTTTCTGGAGTCATGAAGTTTGATGTTTTGTAGAGAGTGTAGTCAATGGTAGATATGAAGTCCTTTGGGGGAACTTCCTACACATGTCCCCGGGTAATCCACTGTCAGAGGCTTTGAGAAACTTGATCAATTTGTAGATCAAGTTTGTAGGTTTTTGACACAATGGCCAGAATCTTACCACTGTTCACGCTGACGCGATTTTCCCATCCCACCGCAGTTAACGGAGATTTGGTTGGGTGTCAAATTCCCTGACTTCGCTGCAGTTGAGGCATAGTGTGAACAGTTGGTAAGATCACAGGCAGTGGAATTTGCATTTCCAGTTTTTTCCTTTCCTTTTAAAGAGCAATCTATCGGCATTGCACCGATGAAACCAATGATTAATGTTCCATATTGTACGTAACAAGCCAATGTGACATTGATAGAACCTACTTCCTAACAAGGCCTGGCAGCAACAAAGATATTCAAAACAAGAACACTGTGATAATCTTTAAGGTGCGGCCATTAGTGAGACTTCACTCTGAGTGGCCTTCATCGCGAGGGGGATTGAATATAAAAGTAGGGAGGTCTTGCTGCGGCTGTATAGGGCATTGGTGAGGCCGCAGTTGGAGTACTGTGTGCAGTTTTGGGCGCCGTACTTACGCAAGGATATTTTGGCCTTGGAGGGAGTGCAGAGGAGGTTTACTAGGCTGATGCCGGAGTTGAGGGAGTTGAGCTATGAGGAGAGGCTGAATAGATTAGGCTTGTACTCGTTAGAATTTAGAAGAATGAGGGAGGTCTCATTGAGACGTATAAGATGATGAATGGGATGGATAGGATAGAGGTGGAGAGACCCTTCCCGCTCAGAAAGGATAGTAGGACTAGGGGGCATAACCTCGAGATAAAGGGGGGGCGGTTTAGAACAGAGTTGAGGAGGAACTTCTTCACTCAAAGGGTGGTGAATCTCTGGAATCTCTGCCCATTGAAATGGTGGAGGCTGCCTCTCTAAATATTTTTAAGACGCGGGTTGATGGGTTTTTGATGAGAGAGGGGATTAAGGGTTATGGGGAGAGGGCGGGAATGTGGAACTGAGCCACAACAGATCAGCCATGATCTTATTGAATGGCAGGGCAGGCTCGAAGGGCTAGTTGGCCTACTCCTGCTCCTATTTCTTATGTTCTTATGTTCTTAATCATGTTGAGACGGTACCTTCTCAAGGTTATGACCATGTTCATTTGCTCACTTAACTTTTGGTAGGTTTCAGTTGCCCTGTTTATTTCTTCCCTCATTTAGATCTTTCATTCCAGCTCACACCCTGGACTGCCTCCCGGTTGTGTCCCTCACACATGCTGCCTCTTTGTCTCTCTACTGTATGTTTTCCTGCCTTAGCTTGCTCTCTTCCAGTCTGGAAAGCAGCAAGCTTCTTCTTGGGCTTCTATTTGTTTGAACTGAGACATTTGTGTCAACGCATCATGGCTCAGTGTATGTACATTTAACCAGATAAAACAGGTGCTCTGCCTGTTCCTGGCCCTGTCTATCTTTCTTTCTGTCTTTGTCTCTGTCTGTCTGTCTGTTCCTGGCCCTCCTTTTCTGAGGAGAAATGAAATCTGTGGCTGATTAAGGACCAAAGACCTGAGTGACTTTCTATTTCCACTGACAAGTCAGAGGGAAAGAAATGAAAGAATATTATGCGTTGAGACATAAAGAGGCAAATGGAGAGTGAGGAAACGATAAAGCCAAGCATGGAGGAAAAGGAGCAAAAAGACTTACATCAAAAAGGGTGAAGAGAGATAGGTAGATAGACAGACAGAAAGATAGAAAGATAAATAGATGGACAATTGAAGAATTTCTGTGATGATGATACAAAAAATATCAAGTAACCACAATTCATAATATAGTTGTAGATAATAATCTAAATAAAGCACAATAAAATAATATAATTGCACAATTATCAACTTTTAAGAATACAAATAATGCATAATACAGATCTCCTTAATATACAAAAAAAAAGATCTGCTGTACACTGCATTTTTTATTAAAAGATCATAGATAGTATAGTGTCAGCTTAAATTGCCAGATTGAGAGTGAAAGAGATACAGATTTCAGTTGTAAGAGAGGGACATAAAGGGAGCGAAAGGGAGACAGCAGGTCACTAAGGGAATCAATGGTAAACAACGAGAGTGGCAATCTTTGCCTGTGAGAAACATTGTGAAAGATTAAGAACTAGAGAAATGCAAGTGGGTGTTTTTTTTTGTTTACAGTAATCTAACACTATTTCTGACATGATTCTCAGTTAGAATTTGTTTATCTCTGACAAGGTCGGCAAATGGCCTGAATTTGATACAATGAGTTTTCCATATGATTTATTTGGCCCGTTCTAAACTGAGTCCACCTTGGATTGTGAATAACTAAGCAAATCACATTTTTGGGGGAACTTCTGTATGGCTTCGGATAAAAAAACATATCCTTCCTTGCGTAGGAAAGTTGAAGTTATGTATTCTTCCAAGTAGCTTAAGTTAGTTACTGAATCAAAATGATATCTTCCACAGATTGCTGTCTACTATCAACAATTTAAACATTGTGGGAAGATGTTTTATGCTCTGTATTTATAGAAAAAGAATGAATTGTATCCATAGAGGATCTTACATGACCTCAATATCCCAAAATTGTACTGTCAGTGAAGTAATGTTAAAGTGTGCTCAATATTGTACTGCTGGGAAACATTACAAGATGAACCCTTTGTAGATATCAGGGCGCTTACTGCATAGAGCAATCCAGACAAAGTCTCGCTTCCCACTGTGTTGGTTGGCAGCCTGTCCACCTTGGCTGCAGTTACAACCTGGTGTGTCAACGTGCTGAAGTGACAATTTGATGGTATGTTATGTTGAGTGAGGACTTTTCTGTCAGAAATTTGTTCCCTCAATGAGAAATAGTGCCACTGCTGAACCAGTGACGCTTTGAGGCTGTTGTTGATGTCTGGAGAGATGTCTACCATTAAAAGGACCATTATTTAAAAACATTTCCTGCTATCGATTTGGCAGTTGAAATTTTCTCCTAATAATGATTTTTACAGGAAACGGTTGGTGAAACCACAAGATAGTTTTGTGTTCTTTCTTTTATGAAAATGACTGAAAACAACTAATCTAATGAAGGGTTTTAAATAGGAACAGACTGTTACCATTGGTAACTGGGGAACACAGATTTGAGATGATTGGCAAATGAACACTAGGGGAGGAGTTACTGCAGTGACTTGTTACAATCTGGAAAGCACTGTCCGAAAGGATGGTGGAAACAGATGCAATGGTAACTTTCAAAGGGGGTTGGATATACAATCGAAAAGGAAAAAAATGAAAGGGCTATGTGGAAAGAACACGATCATGTGACTAAATGGATAGCATTTGCAATGAGCCAGCACAGGATACGATGGGCTCAATGGCTTTCTTCTATGCTGTATGATTCAGTTTTACTGAGCGTGTGAAGTGTCCAATATTGGTTTTGTGAATTGAAAGAAACAATCATTAATTCAATGGAATTAGCAAACAGTTGGAGGTATGGTGACACAATGGTTAGTACTGCTGCCTCACAGTGCCAGGGACCCAGATTCAATTCCCGCCTTAGGTGACTGTCTGTCTGTGTGAAGTTTGCATGCTCTCCCCTTGTCTGCATGGGTTTCCTCCAGGTGATCCAATTTCCTCCCACAGTCCAAAGAAATATGGTTAAGTTAGTTGGATTGGGCTTGTTAAATTTCCCCTAAGTGTCCCAGAATATGTAGGTTAGGGGGATTAGCAGGGTAAATACATGGAGTTACACGGATGCTCTGCTAGAGAGTTGGTGCAGACTTGGTAGATCAAATGGCTTCCTTCTGTGCTGTAGGGATTCCATGAAGTGCGACAAATATTCTGTTCCCCAGTAGGCAGGCAATGTGTTTCTGAGCTGATTCCAATATTTCTATTTGACCTATTTCATAGAATTACAGAGGTGTTACATTGTGGAAGGAGGTCATTTAGCTCATTATGTCTGTACCAGCCCTCTCAGTGCGATTTCCCTGCTCTTTCCCCGTATCCTACACTTTGTCTATTCAAGTAATTATCTAATGCCCTCCTATTTAAATGCCTCAAATGAACTTGTCTTCACCACGCTTCCAGGCAGTGCATCCCAGACCTGAACCACGCATTGTGTGAAAGGGATTCTCTCAAATCACATTTGCTTCTTTTACATATCACTTGAAATCTGTGCCCTTTTGTTCTGAGTGGGAACCGTTTCCCTTGATCTACTCTGTCCATCTCCCTCATGATTTTGAACATCTCTGCCAAATCCTCTCTTAGCCACCTTCTGTCCAAGCAGAAGAGTTCCCACTTCTCCAATCTATCCTCATAACTGAAATTTCTCATCCCTGGAACCATACCTGTAAACTTCTGCTCTCTTCCAATGCATTCATGATCTTCCTGTTGTGTGGCACCCATTACTCCACAATACTCAATACACAATACTCTAGCTGATGTCTAACTGGTGTTTTGTATAAGTTCAGCGCGCATTTGCTCTTCTACCCTATGTCTCTGTTACTAAAGCTCAGAATACCATAAGCTTTATTAACTTTACAGGAGCACAAATGGATCTCCAGAGAACATGCATCACTGGCATATAATTAAACACAATAAATATGCAGTTAGGACAACTCAGGAGGAATCCTTCTTTCCTGCTTCTCTTTCTCTCCATTGGGAAATGTCTGGCTTCCCCTTTTGATCTCCTGATGACAGCCTGGCTCAGAGTGTGATTCTTTTGCATTCATCTAACCACGTTTAAAAATGCTTAAGATGCGGGTGTTCCAGTGAGGATGACACTAATCCACAGCCAGAACTGATATTGTCACGGAATGGTAGGATCTTATTAAAATGAATGTATTAAATAATACTTCATGGAAAACTAGTATTTCACATTGGAACACACTCTTGCACGTTACATCAGTGGGATTTCATTGCAATACAGAGGCGATTACTAGCTCACTTCAGATGGCATGTAAGAGTCAACGATGCTAGTGTGGGACAGGAGTCACATTAGGGATTTGATCTCTTGTTCACTGGATTATTAGCCTGGTAACGTAACTAAACTGTTGTGCCCATTTGAACATGTGCTGGATTCACATGTGCCGAGTTACGTTCAGAAATAGTCCAAAGTAATTCCTTCCTGTGGCCTTATTGCAGACATGTCTCCAAGCCCACTATTCTTTTCCCTCCTGCTCATCCTTCATAATAGTATGATGACATTGTTTGGGCTAGTATGGGGGAAACAAATGAGTTTTTCAAAATACTGAACTCTATTTTATACCTAAATGCTTCACGACAAAGTTTGTGGCCTCAAATTATATCATGCTCCTTAAAGTTATCCATGTAGATTAGTCAGTGTCTCTGATCCAGGTGTACTCAGTCAGCTTGTAACCTTTATTGTAAGATAATCGCGCTTTGCGAAATGAATTACTTTTGGAACATGGTGACTGTGGTTAAAAGAGTAACAAATCTCTCCTGGTCTCCACTCTGTAAACTTCAGCTCATGTCAAACTCTGCTTCCCGTACTCCACATTAAGACCTGTTCACCCATCAACACTGTCCTTGCCAACCTACATTTACTCCCGATCCCCTCCAAAGCTTCAGATTCATCATTCACAGCCTAATGTTTAAATCCCTTCCTAACTCCTAATTTCTCCGAGCTTCTTGTCAACTCTCCATTTACTCTGACTTTGGCTCTCATGTGTCTCCACACCACATCAACCCACCTTCCCCACCCTTCCCTTGCCCCCATGGGTCACCATTCCCCCCTTTCACACAATTTACCTTCAAATGCCTTGTCACCACGCTCAGGAATTCCCTTCGTTAACCTCTGCTTCTGCCAACTCCCCCGGCTGGTCTCTTCGCCACCTTCCCCTTCTGTACCACCTGCCCTAAAACCCATCTTTCTGATCAAACTTCGAGGATCTGGAATAGGACTGAAAGAGAATCAGGATTCGATTTTCAGGTGATACAAAAATGTACACTGGGTTAGAATTTCTGATCAAGTCGCTGGGATGCACACTGAGTTTGGGAAGTTCAGTCGTGAGCATGTGTTTGGTACACGCCATTTAATATGGAGAACTCAATGTCATGGATTTGAGATGAAGGAATTGCGGACATATCTCTCCAATGCAGAGGTATCCATTGAAGGTAGATCAAAACCGGCATGGTGGTACAGTGATTAGCACTGCTGCCTCACAGCGCCAGGGAGCTGGATTCAATTCTGGCTGCGGATCAGTGTGTGTGTGGACTTTGCATGTTCTCCCTGTGTCCGCGTGGGTTTCCTCTGGGTGCTCCAGTTTCCTCCTGTATTCCAAAGATATGTGGGTTTAGTGGATTGGCCGTGCTAAATTGTCCCTCGGGGGATTAGTGGAGTAAATGCATGGGGTAATGGGGATAGGACCTGAGTGGGACTATTGTCGGTGCAGACTCGATGGCTAAATGGCCCCCTTTTGCACTGTAGGGATTCTATGATTATAAGAATGAGGCCTGTGACTAGTTGTGGATTGCACAAGAATTTGGAAGTGGGTTCAGGATTATCAGTCATAATGCTAACACAGTTGAAATACAAACACAAAGAATATTATATTTAAACCAGATAAGGTTTGGAATGACAGAACGTTGCTCGAAGGACTGACTTGCCTACTCTAATTCCTATGTTCCTAAGTTCTGGTACATCCACACTTTGGAACATTGTGTCTATATCTAATTCTCAAACACCCTGAAGGCTATTGAGAGGCAGGCCAATACACATCTGCAGCATGATCTTATTACACACCTCGAAACAGAAAGACACAGATTTCCACTGGAGTTAATGGGCTCATTCTGAAACTGTAAAATCCCACTCGAGGTCAACGGACTTTCCCATTGTCTGCCCCTCGCCCACTCCGATTCCTTTGGCGGGCGGGGCAGTAAAATTCCAGCTAATGTCTCTTTAGTAATTTAAGGCTACAAGACTTGTGATTATTTACCGTGAGGACCTCAATCTCAGATTGAATATTACCGAAATGGTTTTATATCGCAAAGGGATTAGACACAGTTTGGATGGATTGGTGATTTTAAATGGATATGGAGAGACAGATCAGTAATCATGCCAATAAAATCCTTGGGGAAATGGCTAAGTGCAATGCCAGGAAGTGTTTCTTTTTGGAGAGTCATCACCTTGAGAAGCAGCACTGATGAAGCACTTGGTGAGTAAGGAGATGATAAAGTCTCTCAAATTGGAACTTGCCGAGTTCTTGGATGAAGTGGGTAAGTCCAGTTTGGAGTAAGTTGATCGTTTTGATAGCAGTAAAATCATAGAAATCCCTACAGTGCAGAACGAGGCCATAGGGCCCATCATTCCTGCACTGAGAACAATTGCACCTAGGCCCAAACCCATATCCCCATATATTTACCCTGCTAATTCCCCTGACACTAAGGGGCAATTTAGAATGGTCAGTCCACCTAACCTGCACATCTTTGGAGATTCATAATGATCACAGGTATTCCTTGTCTCCTGGAGTTTGCTCCATTGACTGTGTTAGAAGAATTTCCCAGCGTTTATTCTGAATTGGCCACAGCTTCCTTTTTCCCTTTCCTTGCCTCTCCCAAGGGACAGTGTGGTTGGGTAGTGGACAAATGATTTGTGCGCTTGCACTAGTGTCTAAAATCATACACCACAGAAAGAGGCTATTTGACCCATTATTTCCATGCTGGCTATTTGATAGAGCTATCAAATTATTGCCATTTTTCTTCCTTTTTACAACAGCACTGCAAGATTTTCCTTTTCAAGTATTCACTCGATTCACTTTGCAAGCTACTATTGAATCTGTTTCTACCAACTTTTCAGACATCATATTTCAGATTTAACAAACCCATTGAGGAAAATGATTCTCATTCTCCACTACCCCCACATCCCTCAACTCTTTTCACTCATTATCTGCAACCCGTGTCTACTAGTTATTGATTCTTTTGCCAGAAGAAGCAGTTGCCCTGGCTAATGTAGTAATCATTAAAAAAAAAGCTGGACATTCACAGGTTAAAATCTGATGTAACAAGCCCACATTTTTGCCAAGCAAGACGTTAAGTGGAAAGGATCCTGTGTTGTTACATCAGCGCCATGGCTTACGGCACATTCCCTTTCTGTATATAACAGGCAGCGATTGTGCAGGCAGTGTGAATATGTCAGGATATATAATAATGTCAGGCTTTATGACAACTCCTAATAGTGTGTGAAAACCTGTTTTCAACAATTAACCTTTTGTAGTGCAATGATGCAGGAGAGATTTTTCTGTATGTGGACAGTGTGCATGCCAGAAAGCAAGGTGGATCAGAATCCAAAAGTGAGATTCAGTGGCAGCTTGGGTGGAGCTTGGGGGCGGCATGGTTGCACTGTGGTTAGCACTGCTGCCTCACAGTGCCATGGACCTGGGTTCAATTCCTGGCTTGGGTCACCGTCTGTCTGTGGAGTTTGCATGTTCTCCCCATATCTCCTCTGGATGCTTCGGTTTCCTCCCACAGTCCAAAGATGTGTGGGATAGATGGATCGGCCATGCTAAATTGTCCCTAAGTGTCAGGGGTACTAGTAGGGTAAATATATGCTGTTATGGGGATAGGGTCTGGATGGGATTGTGGTCAGTGCAGATGCGATGGGCCAAATGGCCGCCTCCTGCACTGTAGGATTCTATCATCAATGAAAACACATCATTGAGTTTAGAGTTTGCAAATTGGCTGCCTTGTGTCCTATATTACAACAGTGACTATACTTCAGGAAGCATTTCATTGGTTGTAGAGCACCTGGTGTATGGTGCTACCTAAATGCAAGATATTTCATTTTTCCTTTCTGTCTCTCACTCACACCTGATGGCAATCCTGTCCATATACAATCATTTATCAAGGGAATATAGTGACGAGTGGTTTGGTCTGGAAAGCTATTTGGTGAAGGATAGAACTGGAGCCAATCTTCATACCCTCTTATATTTATTTACAAAGTTACACTTTACAGCAATCACCTCCTAACCCAGGCATCACTGTTTTAGTCTGTGTCTATTTGGAGGGGGCTCGAGTCGATACCCAGTTAAAGCCCGCCTCCAGCATATAATTAAACACAATTAAAATACAATTAAAATACAATTAACCATCAGGAAAATTGAGCATGGCTGGTTATTCCTACGAGGCTAGGAATACTGTGGCGCGTAACTCACCTCCTAACTCCCCAAAGGCTATCCACCATCTACAAGGCACAAGTCAAGAGTGTGATGGAATACTCCCCAGTTGCCTGGATGGGTGCAGCTCCAACAACACTCAAGAAGCTTGATACCATCCAGGACAAAGCAGCCCACTTGATTGGCACTACATCAACAAACATGCACTCCCTCCACCACCAATACTCAGTAGCAGCAGTGTGTACTATCTACAAGATGCACTGCAGCAATTCACCAAAGATCCTTAAACAGCATCTTTCAAACTCACGACCACTTCCAACTAGAAAAACAAGGCCAGCAGATACATGGGAACACCACCAGCTGCAAGTTCCCCTCCAAGCCACTCACCATCCTGACTTGGAAATATATCGCTGTTCCTTCGCAGTCATTAGGTCAATATCCTGGAATTACCTCCTGAATGGCATTGTGGGTCAACTCACAGCACATTGATGCAGCGAGTCAAGAAGGCAGCTCACCACCACCTTCTCAAGGGCAACTGGGGATGAACAATAAATGCGGCCAGCCAGTGATGCCCATGTCCTATGAAATGATAAAAAAAAGAGCAAGGAGCTTTAAAGTCCTTCAAGATTATTCGAATGTCATTTGGGAAGATGATGGTTTGGCAGAGACTCTGAATCCCACTTTCTGACACAGCTAAAATGTCCAAGGTCCACTGCTGTGAAAAATCACTGTTCCTCTGACTCTGGCCTGTATATCTCTCTCCCCTCTCCCTTGCCTTACCCTTGGTAGCTGTGCCTTTATTGGCATAGGTACCAATCTCACCTGTGAGTCACAAGGCTGAAATCCCATCCCAAAGCTTGAGCACAAATATCAAGGCTATGCTCCAGTGAAGGGGGACTGCACTGTTAGAGGCACTGCCTTTCAGATGAGACATCATAGTGAGGCCCCATGCAGCTGCTGGGATAGATGTGAAGATCCCATCGCAGTATTTTGATGAAGAGCAAGGAAATCACCCCAGTGTCCTAACAACATACAAACTAGATGCTAGGAGTAGACCATTTGGTCCTTCAAGCCTGCTTGGCCATTCATTTTGATCATGGCCGTTCATTGAATTCAATACCCTGATCCTCCCTCCCCCAATATCCCTTGATCCCTTTATTAGCCCAAAGAACTATATCTAATTTCTTCTTGAAATCAGACATTTTGGCCTCAGCTACATTCTGTGGTAGTGAATTCCACACATTTATCACCCTCTAGGTGAAAAGCTTTCTCCTCACCTCAGCTCTAAAAGGTTTACCCCTTGAACTATGACCACAGGTTCTGGACTCTCCCACCACTGGAAACGTTCTTTCTGAATCTACCCTATTTAACCCTGGTAGGATTTCATAAGTTTCTATGAGATCCCCTCTCACTCTTCTAAACTACTGCGAATCCTAACCAACTTAGTCTCATATGACATTCCTGCCATCCTAGGAATCAGCCTGGTAAACCTTCGCTGTATTTCCTCTATAGATATGACATCCTTCCTCAGATACTGGCCACTCTTTACCCTTCAATCAACAAAGAAGATTATCTGATCATTCTCACATTGCTGTTTCTGGGAGTTTGCTGTCATGCAAGTTGGTCACCACATTGCTACATTGTTACAGGGACTGTACTTCAAAAGTACTTTGTTGGCTGCAGAATGCTTTGAGGCGTTTAGTGGTCACAAAGACTGCTATATAAAGGTAAGGTTTTCTTAAACATTCAAGGTGCTGTACAAATGCTTGTTGCTGATAATACTGAATCACAGGCCCCCAGGTCCCTTTACCTGCCCGGCTTAGTAACATCTCCTATCTTAGGAGTGCTGATATTAATTAAGCTGGTAGGAAATTGGAATGACCTCACTGAGGCCCATGAGGTGGGCCTCTTGGAGTATGAACTCCCTGATTGGGAGCAGGCAGCAGGCGAACAAGGCGGGGTGGGGGTGTCATCTGATGTGACTGTCTGACCCACTACTGTGGCTGTATTCACGTCCTGGTCTCCCTGGCATCGTTAACACCTTCCATGCCTGCTGGGCACCACAGGGACTGGGTTGCATTATTGAACCCTTTAATCGCATTTTGATTTGATGGCTTTAAGTTTCCTTTCCACACTGTCCTTTGTTTCTGGTGGTTCCCCTCCTTTTGGGAGCTGCCTATTTTAATTTGTCCCTTTGTTAATTTGACTTAGTTTACTTGTTTGGCTAAAAAGATTGGTAATGACTGCTTGCCCAATCAGGGAGTCACCTATATATATATATCGAGGAGCATCAGGGCAACTGACCCTCTGGATTTTGACTGTGCATCTGAAGCACTCTTAGGAGTGGAATTGAGTTTGTAAATAAAGGGAATCTGGTGAAGGGAAACTGGCCTTTGAAGAGTTATTTCAGTGATCCAATCCTTCAGGATCCTTCAAGCATCAAGAGGCAAATGGGAAGAAGTGAACTGTTTGATGTATAGAGAGAGGAAGAAGTGAGATCAGAAACACAAGACTGTGTTGTACCTGCACTATTTTTAGTCTTTTTTAATCTCTGCAATCATCTCCTCTGCAACTCTTTGAAGTTTGGAGCTCTTAAGGAAATCTGCACAAGCCAAACTGTCTAGTGAACAGTAAGCTCTAATGTTGCCTTGTACGTTCTGCAAATTGCACTCAACACCCACAATAGATTGCACACTCTATCTGTTCATTGCAGAGTAGAACTGATCAGGAAGTGGTAGGTAGACACTGTGCAACTGAAGTTTTTTGACTTTTTATTTTGGAGGGAAGCGAGGGAGAGAGTACCTGGGGGACAACTGGCCAGGCTTTGCGTGTAATTCTCCCCAATGAAATTGTCAAGAGGGTAGAGAGGCAAGGAAGGTGTTGAGAGGTGCTGCCTGTTTGAGCATTTTATGATTCTCCCTCTTCAGTTTAGTATTCATGAAGGCTTTTAATGGCACCCATCTATCCGATCCAGAGCTTTTCCCCCAAGTTATGCACTGTCACAGAGTGGTCAAGAACAATACTGGGCCATTCAGTATTGGCTGGGCTGCTAGCCCACTCAGTCAGATAATAGCTACATGATTTGCTCCTCAGTTTTATATTACCTGCCTCTGCGCATACTCCTTATCCAGAAAAATATCGATCTCATTGATTCCAGAATCCACAGCCCATTTCGGGAGATAAGACCATAAGAAATAGGAACAGGAGGAGGCCATTCGGCCCCTTGAGCCTGCTCTGCCATTCAATAGAACCATGGTTGATCTGACATTCCTCACATCCACTTTCCTGTCTTTTCCCCATAAGCTTTGATTCCCTTACTGATCAAGAATCTATTTCAGATTTAAATACACACGTGGGTTCTGCCTCCGATGTTCTCTGTGGCAAGGAGTTCCAAAGAGAAGATAGTCCCAGCTTCCGATGACCTCTGTAAGGAAGTACTTCCTGATTTTGCTGCTGAAGGGCTTGGCTCTAATTGTAGAACAAAGAACAGTACAGCACAGGAACAGGCCCTTCGGCCCCCCAAGCCTGCACCGATCGCGTTATCCTATCTAGGCCAACCACTTATATCCTTTTATTCCTCACTTGTTCAAATGCCTATCAAGGTAAGTCTTAAATGTGGCTGATGTAACTGCCTCAACCGCCTCACTTGGAAGTACATTCCAGGCCCCACCACCCTCTGTGCAAAAAAATTCCCCCGCACATCTCTACTTAACCTTTACTCTTTATCTTGCCCCCTTGTAATTGCCATTTCTGGGAAAAAGCTTCCAGCTGTTCACCCTATCCATTACCTCTCATAATTTTATAAACTCCTGTCAGGTTACTCTTCAGCCTCCATCTTTCCAGGGAGAACAATTCTACTTCATTCAATCTCTCCTCATAGCTAATACCCCCCCGAACCAGGCAACATCCTGTACTCTCTCCAAAGCCTCCACATCCTTCTGGTAGTGTGGTGACCAGAACTGGACACAGTACTCCAAATATGGCCTAACCAACATTTTATACAACTGTAATATAATTTGCCACCTTTTGTACTCGATGCCCTGTCTGGCAAAGACAAGCATGCCTTAGGATTAGAGTTGATTTGAACTGTGCGCAGTCATTAAGCAAGAAGCCTGTGGCCATGAAGGTGCCTTTAATGAATGGACAATACCAGAGAAGTTTCTCCCACCTGTAAATGCTTTCCGAATTGATCTTGCTCAGAACGAAAGACACAATTGTTCCCGTGAAAATGATCAAGGAGTTGGTGAATAGCAGCTATTTAGCAGGAGAAGCTGAGCTGACTGGGCCTTTGCAACTTGCTGCAGAAACAGTGTGTGTGACTTAAGAGCTGCTTGGGTGTAGCATTGCATTGTGCCAATTCCACATGTATGTGACTTGGAACTGTTAGTGCCTTAGCAACATATCATAGCCATGATGTATCTGAGTTCTCATCTGGCCCTGTCAGTAATAGTCTGGGTCGACTGGAAATGAGCACAGGCTGATAATTCCACACTTGCTGCTGAATAGACAACAATCAACAGAAAGAAGCTTCAATAGTAATCTGAATTAGATCTTGAAGCATCTTCTTGCTGCAATGAAATGATTTGTTCTTATTCATCCTGAAGATATTCAAGATTTGTTTTTCCTTTCCTGAGGGGATTGATTTATGTCAGGGTGTAACCCAACATTGTAAGAAGTCTCACAACACCAGGTTAAAGTCCAACAGATTTATTTGGTAGCACAAGCCATGAGCTTTCGGAGCGCCACTACTTCATCTGCTAAGTGGGATTTCAATTCACAAACAGGGCATATAAAGACACAAGCTCAATTTACAAAATAATGGTTGGAATGCGAGTCTTTACAGGTAATCAAGTCTTAAAGGTACAGATAATGTGAGTGGAGAGAGCGTTAAGCACAGGTTAAAGAGATGCGCGTTGTCTCCAACGAGGACAGTTAGTGAGATTTTGCAAGCCCAGGCAAGTCGTGGGGGTTACAGATAGTATGACATGAACCCAAGATCCCAGTTGAGGCCGTCCTCGTGTGCGGAACTTGGCTATCAGTCTCTGCTCAGCGACTCTGCGTTGTCGTGTGTCGTGAAGGCTGCCTTGGAGAACGCTTACGCGAAGATCAGAGGCCGAATGCCTGTGACCGCTGAAGTTTTCCCCAACAGGGAGAGAACACTCTTGCCTGGTGATTGTCAAGCGGTGTTCATTCATGCGTGGTCTCCCCAGTGCACCATACCTCAGGACATCCTTTCCTGTAGCGTATCAGGTGGACAATGTTGGCCGAGTTGCAAGTGTACGTACTGTGTACTTGGTGGATGGTGTTCTCATGTGAGATGATGACATCCGTGTTGATGATCCAGCATGTCTTGCAGAGGTTGCTGTGGCAGGGTTGTGTGGTGTCGTTAGCACTGTTCTCCTAAAGGCTGGGTAGTTTGCTGCGAACAATGGTCTGTTTGAGGTTGTGCAGTTGTTTGAAGGCAAGAAGTGGGGGTGTGGGGATGGCCTTGGCGAGATGTTCGTCTTCATCAATGACATGTTGAAGGCTCCGGAGAGGGTGTCATAGCTCCTCCATTCTGTGGGAGTACTGGACGACGAATGGTACTCTGTCTGCCGTGTTTGTTTTCTGAGGAGATCAGTGTGGTTTCTCGCTATGGTGCATCGAAACTATCAGTCGATGAGTCGAGCACCATGTCTTGTTTTTATGAGGGAAACAGACACCTTCAGATGCTGAAAGATGCACCTACCTTCTCACAAGACAAACACTGGACATGGCGGACAGAGTACGCTTCGTCATCTAATACTTCCCTGGAGTGGAGAAGCTACGAAACTTCTCCAGATCCTTCAACATGTCATTGATGAAGACGCACATCTCAGAAAGGCCATTCCCACACCCCCACTTCTTGCCTTCAAACAGCTGCACAACCTCAAACGGACCATTGCCCGCAGCAAACTACCCAGCCTTCTGGAGAACAGTGACACATGACACCACATAATCCTGCCACAGCAACCTCTGCAAAACATATCAGATCATCAACACGGATGCCATCACCTCACGTGAGAACACCATCCACCAGGTACGTGGTACATCCTCTTGCAACTCGGCCAAAGTTGTCTATCTGATACACTGCAGGAAAGAATGTCCCGAGGGACGGTACATTGGGGAGACCATGCAGACGCTACGTCAATGGATGAATGAACACTGCTCGACAATCACCAGGCAAGACTGTTCTCTTCCTGTTGGGGAACACTTCAGCGGTCACAGGCATTTGGCCTCTGACCTTCGGGTAAGGGTTCTCCATGGTGGCCTTCACGACACATGATAGCGCAGAGTCGCTGAGCAGAGACTGATAGCCAAGTTCCGCACGCATGAGGATGGCCTCAACTGGGATCGTGGGCTCATGTCACTATCTGTAATCCCCAAGACTTGCCTGGGCTTGCAAAATCTCATTAACTGTCCTGGCTGGAGATAATACACATCTCTTAAACCTGTGCTTAGCCCTCTCTCCACTCACATTGTCTGCATCTTTAAGACTTGATTACCTGTAAAGACTCGCATTCCAACTATTATTTTGTAAATTGGGTTTGTGTCTTTATATGCCCTGTTTGTGAACTGAAATTCCACTCACCTGACGAAGGAGCAGCGAGTGCTCTGAAAGCCAGTGGCTTGTGCTACCAAATAAATGTGTTGGACTTTAACCTGGTGTTGTGAGACTCCTTACTGTGTTTACCTCAGTCCAATGCCAACATCTCCACATTGTGACCTTACATTGCCAGAGCATGACAGCACCAATGTTTGTGGCCCTCCATCACTGAGGACAATTAGTTCTGGTGGTCTTGTCGAGAGCTCATTCAGTATAGACTGGGGATCAAATCTGGCATCTTCTTTGTCAATAGGTCTTTGTCACTGGGTGGTGGATTTACTAACTAAGCCATTAGGGAGCCTGATGGGAATTTTATATTACATATGATTTGCATATTCCATTTTCATTCTTGACTTCCTGTAAGGGCATAATTTGGATGGTTCCTTTTTCAGCAAATATACGCTAACAAGAAACCTTGCTGATCTCCATCCGCATTGTAGAAAACTTCAACATGGATAACTTGTCCCCAGGATCTCTGCGATCTTCCAACTCTGGCCTCTTGCACATCCCCCACTTCCTTTGGCCACCATTGGTAGCCGTGCCTTCAATCTTCTTGGCGCTAAGATCTGGAATTCCCAACCCATACCTCTTTGCTTCCCTCTTTTAAGACTTTGCTTCAAACTGACATCTTTACCCAAATGATTTGATCATTATTCCTAATCTTTCCTCTGATAAATCAGTGCCAATTTTTCACTGATTACGCTCCTGTGAAGTGTCTCCTTGCATCTTGCCCCTACATTAAAGGTGCTGCCTGAAAAAGCAAATTGTTGAAGTCCTTGGGGCTTTGTAATGATAAAACCTCTCTGATAAAGTCAGTCAGTTTGATTTCTGATGAGCGGCATGCTTCCTTGCCAGGAACAGTTTCATATTATTGTAGCTTTGTAGTGTATAGAGTGTACAGTGTACTGAGTGTACAGTGGCCAGATTATTGAAGGTGGCAGGGCATGTTGAGAGAGCAGTTAATAAAGCACATGGTATCCCAGATTTTATTAATAGGGGCATTGAGTACAACAAGAGTAAGGAGGTCATATTGAACTTGTATAAGACATTAGTTAGGACAGGGTCATGTGTGGTGAACATGGGAGCTGCTGCGTTTTGTGAGCTCTGGCATTATTTATCTTTTCATCTGTTTTTTATCCTGATGCATAATTCCTAATTATCTGATCCTGAGGTGTATAATCTGTGTTATAATCCTGAACTTTGGCAAAGGGGAGTTGTGTTAAGTCAAGAAAATCCTTGCATAATTGAGGCAGTCAGAGATGGCTGAGGTGGGGGCTTTGTTTGCAGTGGTGGTTTTGTTGGTGGCCAGCTTTATAGATCGGTAAATTTGTTGATGTTGAGATGATACTGTCATTATGAGTGAAGTCATAGGCGATAGTTTCGGCTCCTCAGCACAAATTTTTGGTGCTCATTTTGATGAACTCTCTTAAAGAGAATGGATGAAGTGGAGAAGAGCACCTGTCAATGGAAAGAGCAGTTTCCTCAGTCAAAGCTTACCTTCAGTTCTTAGAAATCCGGCTGCATGGTGTGTTGTATATTTTGGGTAACTTGGGGAGATGAGACCAGAGAAGGAGGGTCCGTAAGTCCTGCCTGAATTCCCAGCTGAAATTGAGAATTGGCTGCCATGCTTTCATAATCTCGATTTGAAGGCAGTGCATCGTGAGATTAGTGAAGTACATTGTATCCAATCTTTTGAAGCTTGGGGTCACTTGAAGGCTCTGACCACTGGTCATATGTTGCCTCCTCTTCAATGTTTGTCGAGAAGGGTTGGATGCAGCCGGACATGTTGGATCCTCGCCACCCGTTGGGGCCTAGCCTATTCTGTGCTGGGGCTTCAGGATAATGATATGGCAGAGATGCAGAGGCTTTGGTGAAACTCTGGATGGATCCCAGATGTTGCCTAATGATCCTGTCATGGCTTTGGCTTTCTCAAGGTCCGTGGACGGTCATGTTATCTTGCAGTTCTTTATTAATCCTGAAGCTGAGATTATAACCCTGATTTTGTGATTCTGTCTCTTAATCCTGACAAGGATATGTGATATATAAGTACAGAGGCATTTGTCATCTGTTGTCCTGTGAAAATCAGGATTGTCTTTTTTTTTAATGGCATGCTCCAACAGTGGAACAAGGGAGACCGTCATTTAATTGTCTGTGGGTCTCCTTTCTTTTTGGGGAGTATACGGAGTTGATTCTATGGGCGGTTGCTCTCCCCTAAGGTATGCCTTTTTGGAGGCTTTTGGACCACTCTCTCTCCTGAGACTCAGTTCCCAGGGATGTGGTGTCCTAGTGGCTGCGGAGTCTGTGTGAGTTTGGGGGCTTTGGTTCAGTGTTGTTGGAGTTTTTCTGCGATTGGAGATTAGGCTGGTTAGAATGGGTCGCTTCCTCCAAGTGGTTTTATATGGAGACTTCCAGTCTGCTTACCTTCTAAATTTGGGTTCCCCTGGGGGGGCACATGTATCCCCTTTCTGGTGAAGTGGTGCTGGCATGCTCTTGGTAACCTTCTGTCAAAAGTGTATGCAAAGAAACTACTCCTGCTATCTACTGGATGATCCTGATGCTTATCTCTCTCTCCCTTTCTTCATCTGGGTGGGTGGGATGCTGATATAGGTATAGGACATGGAAGCCATACTTGAAGGAGGATGTAAGGGCATTGGAGAGAGTACAGAGAAGATTCAGAAGAATGATCCCAGGAATAAAAAATAAAAAACTATAACTATAAAGATAGATTGGAGAGGTAGGGATTGATTCTCTTGGAGAGGAGAAGGCTGAGAGAAGACTTGATAGAGGTATTTAAGATCCTGAGGGGAATGGACAGGCTAAATAGTGCTAAACTATTCCATCGCAAGACAGCATCAAGAACCCGAGGGCACAGATTGAACATGATGGGCAAAAGGAATAGAAGTGATATGTCGAAAAAGAATTTCACTCAGAGGGTGTTTGGATTGTTTATGATTTACACAGATGATTTGGAGTTAGGAACCAAATGTAGTGTGTCAAAATTCATAGATGACACTCAGATGAGTGGCAGAGCCAAGTATGCAGAGGACGTTGAAAGTCTGCAAAGGGATATAGATTGTCTAAGTGAGTCATCGAGGGTCTGTCAGATGGAGTACAATGTTGGTAAATGTGAGGTCATCCATTTTGGTAGGAATAAAAGCAAAATGAACTATTATTTAAATGATAAACAATTGCAGCATGCTGGGTGCCCTTGTGAATGAATCACAAAAAGTTAGTTTGCAGGTAATTTAGAAGGCAAATGGAATTTTGTCCTTCATTGCCAGAGCGATGGAATTTAAAAACAGCGATGTTATGTTGCAGCTGTATAAGGTGCTGGTGAGACCACACCTGGAGTACTGTGTGCAGTTTTATTCTCTTACTTGAAAAAGGATATATTGGCTTTGGAAGAGGTACAGAGGAATTGAGAGGGTTGGTTTATGAGGAAAGACTGAGTAGACTGGGGCTACACTCAGTGGAATTCAGAAGAATGAGGGGAGATCTTATAGAAACATATTAGATGATGAAGGGACTAGATCAGATAGAAGCAGGGAAGTTGTTTCCACTGGCAGGTGAAACTAGAACTAGGGGGCATGGCCTCAAAATAAGGGTTAGCAGATTTAGGACTGAATTGAGGAGGAACTTCTTCACTCAAAGGGTTATGAATCTGTGGAATTCCCTGCCCAGAGAAGCAGTTGAGGCTACCTCATTGAATATTTTTAAGGCAAGGATAGATACATTTTTGAACAATAAAAGAATAAATGGTTTTGGTGAACAGGTGGATAAGCAGAGCTGAGACCACAAAAAGATCAGCCATGATCTTAGCAAATGGCAGAGCAGGCTCAAGGGGCCAGATGGCCTATTCCTGCTCTTAGTTCTTATATTCTTATGTTCTTATGATTCTGGAACTTCCTGAGAGCATGGTGGAGGCAGGTTCGATCGAGGTATTCAAAACAGCGATGGATTGCTATCTGAAAATAAATAATGTGCAAGCTTATGAAAGTAAAGCAGAATAGGATTGGGCAGAATGCCTTTTCAGAGAACCAGTGCACACTTGATAGGCCGAATGGCCCCTTTGTGCATTATAAAGAGTTTGTGATTCTGTAAATTGTTTAGAGAGTCCTCAAGCAGGATAAAAATCAGCTTTGACTATTTGCCGAAGCAGAAGTTATAAAAACGTAGAAAGTAGGTGCAGAAGTAAGCTATTCAGCCCTTCGAGCCTGCTCCACCATTCAATGTGATCATGGCTTATCATGCACTTTCAGTATCCCACTTCCACTTTCTCTCCAAACCCCTTGATCCCTTTAGCTACAAGGGCAAAGTCCAGCCCCCTGTTGAACATATCTAATGAACTGGCCCCAGCACCTTTCTGTGGTAGAAAATTCCAAAGGTTCACAACTCACTGAATGAAGAAATTCTTCATCTCAGTCCTGAATGGCTTACCCCTTATTCTTAGACTGTGACCCCCTAGTTCTGCACTTTCCCAACATCAGGAACATTCTTTCCACATCTAGCCTGTCCACTCCCATCAGGATTTTATGTTTCTGAGATCCCTTTTCATTCTTCTAAATTCCGGTGAGTACAAGCCCAATCGATCCAGTCTGTCTTCATATGTCAGTCCTGCCATCCTGGGAATCAGTCTGGTGAACTTTCGCTGGACTCCCTCAATACCAAAAATGCCTTTCTTCAGACGAGGAGACCAAAACTGCACACAATATTGAAGGCGTGGCTTCACCAAGGCTCTGTCTAACTGCAGCAAGACACCCTTACTCCTGTTCTCAAATACAGTTGCTATGAAGGCCATTACAACATTAACTTTCTTCACTGCCTGCTGTACTTGCATGCCAACCTTCAGTGATTGTTCCACCATGACATCCAGGTCACGTTGCACTTCCCCTTTTCTGAAACTGCCACCATTCAGATAACGATCTTGCTCTGCCAACTACTTGTTGAGATTGTAATGGGCTTTAACCGACCATCAGAATCCCTTCACTGTGTATCAGTGTGACATTCACAACTTGGTGCACCTGCTATTCAATAGCTTCTGAATGACTGTAGGCTGATGGTGGCTTTACCTTGTGGACTTATGCTAGTGTTGGCCCACCCTCCTGAATTGCCTTGAAGTCTCCAGGAATTTGAGTTCAATCTCTTCATCACTCCACCGAGTAACGCCTGTGAGGAAAATCATGGGATGTGAGATAAAATTGTACGCTGTTTCCATTTCCTTTGAACACTTTAATTTACTGACCATAAAAGTATTAGAGATGAGGGAAATTGACTGAGAGTCAAGAATCTTGCAGTCATGTATCAATGCCCGTTCACTTTACATTTGATATTGGAAATGCAAGGCTGGAACAAAAAAATGGAATGGGGATGAGGGTCTGGAGAGGAGAAATTGTGGCTGCAGTTTTCCAGCTGCATCGCGCCTGGCGCAGAACACGTTAGAGTCTCAGAGCGGGGCTGGAGAAAGGCGGATGAGTGGTTCTGTGTGTTCTGTGCCGGCGCCAAACCTCATCAATATCACCACTCCCAGATGTAATCTGATTCCCACCCAGTAATGGCAGGAACCAGATCAGTATATTAACTGAGCAATTGGCTCAAAAATGGCTCAAAGGCCATTGACGCCCTGGTAGTCGAGGGCCTGGTTGGGCATTGCCCATCTGGCAGTGCCAGCTTGGCAATGCCAAGTGTCCTCAATTTCAATTTGAGATTGGTGTGTCAGATCACTGTGAAGCTGGACTTACTGGCATGCTTGTTGGCCCTTCTCAGAACTGGTGCAAAGCTCACACCTTGTCTGGGCTCACTTCCCTTAACCCAGTTTCTCCCAGCAGGAATCACATCTGGGCTCCACCAAAGGCCATTGAAACCCCTGGGTGGTTAGGGACAGGGCCAGACTGATAGTGCCCAAATGGCACTGGCACTGATTACCAGGCACCATAACTGTGCCAGGTGATTGGGCCTGAGAGGGGGCAGAGCTTGTGGATATCTGACTGGAGGGAAAGAAATAGGAAGTCCACCAGGGTGGGAAGGAAGAGGGGAAGGTCTGCCGGGGAGAGTGCAGGGGGGCGGGGGGGGTACTGCCAGGGAGGGCGAGACAGAGGGAGGGAGGAAGGGAACTCTGCCATAGGGGCAATCGGCAGGGATGGTGGGGGGGGGGGGGGGGGGGGGGGGGTTTTGTGGGGCTGGAGGTGGCAATGTTCGTGGTTCAAGTGTGGGTTGGGAGACTGGCATGGGCAGGGTGGCGATTGGTGATGTGGGGGGATTCCAATGTCTGTGAGGGGGTGGGAGGCCGGCACAGGAGCAAATCAGCGTGTGGAAAGGGGGGGCAGAGTTCTGATGTCCATGGGGCAGGTGGGGACAGTGGGAGATCGGGGTGCTTGTTCAATGGTGTCCCTGGAGCTCAGCAGCTGGCTTCCCAGGTAAGGTCAGCCCCCAAACCACCACCACCACCTCCCCCATCACCCCCCATCACCCCGCACAATCTCCTGCTGGCGAGAATCGCATCTTGGCACTTCTTTTGCACTGAGTGCCATCAGATTGCATTTTCTAACTTGCCCAAATAATAGGTCTGAAACTCTGTTTGGCATTTAGAACTTTTTGCAATAAATCGTGCCTTAAGTGTGGGAAAATTGCGGTCTGATTTACGCTGGCAAGTTGAGCGCAAATCACACCGCTTTTCCAGCCTGAAATGACACTTTATTTTGCAAAATTCCATGTGTTGAAGCTTCCAGGAATTTGTCCAACTGGAGTTAACAACTCGAGCCCAGGTTTAATAGGAAAGGGCTGCAGATTATCACAGACCCTCACAACCCTGAGAAGGAGGAAATTCTCATTGCGTGAGGATAGTTCAGATTGAAACCCACTGCAAAAAGCAGCACTGAAGTTGCAAAGCTCAAACAAAGGTGCCACAGGCTTTCCTCTCTCTCTCTGCATGTTTTACTTTAGCCACTAACTTCAGAATTGCGTAGTGCTCAGAAATGAGAGTTTGCAGCTTGTGTTTAATATTAAGATGGACAGATAACCTTGTGCTGGTGAGTGTGTGTGGAGAATTTGTGACTCTGGGAGGATGATTAATATTTAACGGTTAGGGTTAAATCCCACATGCAAGCAAATTCTAGATAGTGCAGCATTTTGAAATGAAACATGCAGTTCACCTCCTTCGGCTGGTGCTGTTGTTGAGTTTTCTATGTTCTGGGTAAACGTGCGGTGAACTGAAACCCACACTTTTAACCCTCTGAGTACTGAATACTGCAAGCAGCTTTCAAAATGAACAAGTCTTCCTGTTTGTGGAACACCAGAAGCCTAAAATTCATGTCCCTTTCTACGACTGGGAATGTCATGAAACAAGAGTGCAGGAATGTGCATGAATATGGTATATTTCCTACATAGTTTTCTTAACATTAATGTGTTTTCAAATAGTCTTATTTTATGGTGTTGTTAATATTGGAGACTCAGGTTAATGTGTGAGTGACAGCGTGGCCACAGGGATTTTGGCAAAGGCCAAACTGGGTCAATGGGATTCTGATCCTTGGTATGTGGGAACCTCCCAGTGTTGTGATATTCATAGATTCAAGTCTTCCAGATGTGGCTTTTATGCAGAGAAAGTGGTCTGAGCATATACTTGGGCAGAGTACTGGTTATTACAGATATGTTACCGAAGGGAACAGTCACAGATGTGATGTAGGAAACAGGACAGTCAGTTTACACACAGCAAGATCCCACAAGTTGCAATGACGAGATCATCTGTTTTTAGCAAAGTTAGCTGAGGTATAAACATTGCCCAGGACACCAGGATAACTCCCCTTGTTCTTCAAATTAATGCCATTGGGTCTTTAACCTGGGAAAGCAGGCGGAGCCTCATCTTATCTCCCATTTGGAAAGTGGCATCTTCAACAGCGCAACACGCTCTCAGTAATGCATTGAAAGTGTCCGGCTGGGCTCTGTGCTTAAGTCTCAGGAGTCTGATTTGGACCCATGACTCCAAGGCAAGAGTGACACCCGCTGAACCAGGGCTGAAAGTTATGGGCTGCCCAGTGGACATCTTTGACCTTTTCTATGTGGTTTAGTTGGAAGCACACCTATCTGTTGAGTTGGAGAACTGGATACATAGGATGGAGTGGGTGGAGGGAGGCTTGTATGAGACATAGAACTGGAACAGAACAGTTCGGCTGAATGGCCTGTTTCAGTGTTGTAAACTTAACTAAACTGGCATTAGTTAACATTGTCCAATGATGAGTTAAAAAGAAAGAATCGGGCAAAATGAATCTTCCTGTCCTGGCCACCATGGGAATCGTAGCAATCAGGGCACAGATCATGCAAAGGTCCATTGATCTTAGGTAGGATTTTCCGGTCTTGGAGCGAGCATGGCTGGAAAATCCTGCTCTCAGAATGTGAGATTGAGGTAGAAAGTTTTTTTTTCAAAAAATATACCTTTTTCATATAAAATCTAAAAAACACATGAGAAAACATTTCCAATTATCACAGCAGTAACATTCCATGATATTTACATATTCTCTTGAGATCAAAATTCACAGTGAATTAAGTTTGGGAATATTATGTATCTTTCAATATTTTCATTGCAAAGTCCAAAATTCATTTCAAACTATATACATTGGTCATGTTGCACTCTGCGGTGCTTCACAAGAGTTAGACACAGTGAGAATTATGCACACAGTCCGAGGGGTATTGTCCATTTGCTAGCCCCTCGGTATACATTGGCGGAAAGGCCTTACGCCGTGGCCTTTCCCCATCATGCCTAAGCGGCGACTCACCCAAGCTGAAGACCTTGGAATGTGCCAGTCTGCAACACTCAGTTGCGGACAATTCCTTGCACTGGAAGATCAACATGTTTTGGGCAGACCAAAGAGTGTCATTCACTGAGTTGATGATCCTCCAACAGCAGTTGATATTTGTCTTGAAGTGTGTCCCTGGGAACAGCCCATAGAGCACAGACTCCTGCGTGATAGAACTGCTTGGGGTGAATCTTGACAAATATCATTGCATCTCCTTACAGATCTTCTTTGCAAAGATACATTCCACAAGGAGGTGTGCGATCATCTCATCAGGCCCCTCCGCCACAACCACTTCAAGGGCAATGTGACGTAGTGCAGAGACTTTGGACATGCAAGAAGGATCTGACAGGGAGTTCCATCTCACCATCAGCCAAGCTAGGTCTTGATGCTTGTTTGAAAGTTCTGGTGATGAGGCATTCTGCCAGATGACTCTGACTCTCTGCCCAGGGAACCATCCAACAGGATTCACCATCTCCTTTTCCTTCAGGGCCTCAAGGACATTGCGTACAGACCACTGCCTGATGGACTTGTGGTCAAAGGTGTTTTTCTAAATAAACGTTTGCAGGAGGGACAGGTCCATATACTTGGAGTGTTCTTCAGCAATGTGGTCAGATGCATTCTTTGCAACACCAGCGACAGTTAGAACCTCAGTACGTGGTGATATTTGGTGTTTGCATACCGAGGATCTGCACACAGCTTGAAAAAGCTGCGCACAAAGGTGGTCATCAGGATGGGGGCAGCATTGGGTGCATTTTTGTCTGTATTATCTAGAGATTTGTGCATGGCATCCCTCTGAGCATGACCCACCTTGGATCTCCAGATGAATTTGAAGATAGCTCGGTTGACTGCTGCGGTGCAGGATGGGTTTATGGGCCAGACCTGCACTATGTTCATGTACCCAGAGAGTACCTCACACCTGATGACCAAGTGTTTTCCCACATTGGAGAGGGAGTGTTGCTCTCACATGCCCAGTTTTTGTTTTGCCCTGGCAATATGCTCCTGCTTGTTTTTGGCGTGTGCTGCAGCCACTCTGAGCTATATCATCAGCACCTTCAGGTACCATTGTCCCCTTCACCTGACAGTGAAGGGGACAATGGATCAAACCAGCCCAGTTTCCAAAGAGCATGGCCTCACTCTTGCCATGGTTTACTTTGGCTCCTGAGGCCAGTTCAAACTGGCTATAGACTGTGCAACGATGATGAATCTGAGCAAAAAAATGACAACGACGTCCAAGTACAGGGAGGCTTTGACTAGCTTGCCTACTCTGCCTGACAGCACCACTCTTCATGCCTAGATCCTTCCTGATGGACTCAGAAAAAGGTTCTATACAACACACAACAGGATAGAGGAGAGAACAGCTCTCTCTGATGTCAGGTTTGACCTGAAAGCTTTCTGATACCCACGCATTGATTGAAACGGTGTTACTGATGTTTGTGTTGACTCAATTGTGGATTTCCTCAGCAAACGCATTTTGGAGAGAATATCCATCATATAGGTGCGTGATATTCAGTTAAATGTCTTCTCCTGGTCCAGACTAATGTAGCAGTTGTTCATCCTCCTGACTTGCACATAGGCAATCATATCCCTGAGCAGCACAAAGCTGTCAGAGCATTCCTGTTGGGTACAGCACAGGTCTGGTCAGAATGAATCACCAACTCTAGTGCAGATTTGACATGCTGGCGATGGGCTTGGCTAGAATTTTTATCGTCCAGGGTCAGTAGTGAAATGGGTCACCGATTTCTAATTTCTTCCCTTTCCTCTTCTGCTTGTAGATGAAGGTATTGGTTCCTTTTCATGCGGATTTTGACATAATTCGTGCCAGAAGCATACTGTCATACACTTCCAGCAGGTGTGGGCTGATCCAGTCCCACAGAGCCGATTACAAACCAGCTAGTAAGCTGTCACTTCTCAAAGGACTTGCGGCCATTATATAGCGGTTTGTCCAAGCTCTCCTGCTCACTATCATCTAAAACCTCTGTGATAGACAACTAGAAGGACTGGGAGGCTGTGTTGTGTGTTGGCTTCAGATCATACAGGTCAGCATAGAAGGATTTGCAGATCCTCAGAATGTCAGGCTGCAACGACTTTACTGAACCATCTTCTTCCTTCAGGCTGCTAATCATAAAGCTCTCTCTGGAGACCTTTTGGAAGAAGAAACACGAGCACATTTCATCCTGGTCCACGCAGCAGACTCTGGATTGGAAGATAACCTTGGAGGCTTCCAAGGCAAAGAGCGAGGCTTGCTGGCACTTCATCTGCTGGAGATCCTCCTTGACATCAACCCCCATCAACTGCAACTGGAGCAGATTCTGTATGTTTTTGTGGAGTCGGGACAATTACCCCCATCTCTCATCTTCTGAATGCCTTTAGGGATGAAGAACTTCTTGATCTTCCCCTTGATTGCTCTCCACCAGAGTAATGGAGACGCAAAGAAGGGGTTCACAGTTCTCCGTCCTTGAAGGTTCATTAAGCAGTTTGTCCTGTGACAGAGGCACAAAATGAAAGTAGCCTCCCTCAATGCTGTACTATTTATAATTCAGTGACACATCACAGTCTTATTGTGCATCCAATCTTTATATTGGTCCTCAATTACCTACTGTAAAATCCTGCAGGAGATGTTGAGGCAAGACTTTCAGCAAAGGGTTTGTGACAAGCTACCTATCCTGACTCAATTGAGGATATCACCAACAATAGTTCAAAACAAAAAATAGTTAAATTTTTTATCCAAATCAGTCTTTGGCTTGTCCATGAGGAGTAGAAGGTGAAACATTGCAGTCATTAAGTTGCGTGAGTCTTTGGAACACTTTACTCCTGAGAGCTGTGAAGGTACGGTCATTGAATATTTTTAAGACAGATCTTGATAGATTCATAACAAGCAAGAGAGTCGAAGGTTATCAGGGGTAAGTGAACATATGGAAATTAGGTCACAATCTCGATGGCTTATCATACTCTCCAGGCCAAATCAAGCTCAGCAGAGATTCTGTTTTGATAAGTGAAGTGAATTGTTGACTTTGTTTGATGCCTCTGTGTTTATGATAGGTTGTTCTTTCCGTGATCTCTTTTGTCAATGGTTCAATAATAATTTGGACAAAATTAAGAGTTGTGAAGTGTTTGATGCTTCTGTCATTGATACATTAATGGTCCATCTGATTTACATTTTATAGGATTGCAGGGACAGCAGTTTTTTTCCAAAGAATATTTCAGAATGGGTGATTTTTTTCTCAGCAGTTCTATTATTGCCTTTGATTTGATTTGATTTATTATTGTCACATGTATTAAGTACGCAGTGAAAAGTATTGTTTCTTGCACACTATATAAACAAAACATACCATTCACAGAGAAGAAAAGGAGAGGGTGCAGAATGTAGTGTTACAGTCATCGCTAGGGTGTAGAGAAAGAAATGCAAGGTAGGTCCATTCAAAAGTCTGATGGCAGTAGGGAAGAAGCTGTTTTTGAGTCAGCTGGTACATGACCTCTGACTTTTGTATCTTTTTCCTGATGGAAGAATGTGGGAGAGAGAATGTCTGTCTGGGATGCACGGGGTTCTGTTTCATTGGTAATGTGCATACTCAGTGAATGGGCTCAGAGGGGGCATGAGTAGACATTGAGCTGTCGTGCACGTGCGAGAGGACATGCAGCTTGGCTGGAGGACATTAGTTGGCACGGAGGGTAAAAGGACCATGAAATGTAAGGGGGTGTGAGGACCAGAGGCCCTAAATGTTTTTATTATAACTGTCTCAGAGAACTGAGGAGAATCTTCTAACCAACCCGCCCTGGCACCTGCCTTGGCACTTACCCATACCCGTGACCAACTAGAATCCACTTACAAGGTCCATCCTGCACCCACCTCCCAGAATCAACATTGTGAGATTCTGGGCCCATTAAACCCAAGGTAGGTCTGCCGAGTTGAGAAATTTCCCACTGCGAGCTATCCAGCTCTGTAGCACAAATCTGGTCCAAAATGTCCTACAGCACTGCACAGGAGTGTTAGCAAGCAAAAATTAACATCGAGCCTCGTGGGGAGATGTAGAATAACTAAAATATTTGGTCAAAAAGATCTGAAAGGAGAGGAGAATGGTAGAGAGGATGGAATTCCAGTGTTTAGGATGAAGGGAACTGAAGACAGTTGAACATATTTAATTCCTATTCTTGTCTTGTTTGCATCCATGTTTCTGTTCATTCTTTTAAGTCTATATTTTTCCCTAAAATGATATAATCAAACAGCACAAAAGACCATTCTACCCATTGTATCTATGCATTCTCATTGAAAAAGCTATTCAGTTAGTCCCATGCCCTTGCTGTTTCTCATTGATCTGTACATATTTCCTTTTCAAGTGTATAATTGCTTCCAGGTTGCCTAGCTTATTTCCCACAGTCATCGCAAAACATGAATTTTAACTTTGCCTATCAGTTGAACAATCTCATTGTGATTATTAAACTTACTAAAGTTAAAGTTTCACAGTAACTTCTTTGCAGTGTGAATGTAACTCTACTTGTGACTAATAAATAAATAAATCTAAATCTAAAGCTTTGTTTCAGACATCACTTTATTGCCCAGCCTCTCCTCTTACTTCTATTTGTCTTTTATATTTTTGGTGACTAAAATCACATCAAGAGATTTGGAGGAATATTGTATATGAACAGGAAATGCTGAAACACACACATCAGACAGGTCAAAGACTGGAGGAAGACTGTGCTTTTGTTCATTTCTCACATCAGCCAAAGTTTTAATACAAATTTATGCCTTCAAATGTTTCCAGATTTGTACTGCAAATTAGTGATATTGGACTTAGCTTCATCTACTTGAGCCTTTAGTTTATTTATCTATTAATGTCACAAGTAGGCTTACATTAACACTGCAATGAAGTTACTGTGAAAATCCCTGAGACGCCACACTCCTGTGTCTGTTCGGGTACACTGAGGGAGAATTTTTAGAATGGTCAGTGCACTTAACCAGCACGTCTTTCGGACTGTGGGAGGAAACTGAAGCACCTGGAGGAAACCCATGTAGACACAGGGAGAAAGTGCAGACTCCACTCAGATAGTGACCCAAGTCCGGAATCACACTCATGTCCTTGGTGCTGTGAGGCAGCAATGCTAACCCACTGTGCTGCCAAAGTTTAAATACAACTTTATGCCTTCGGATGCTTCTAGATTTTTTTAATGCAAAGCCACATAACATTTCATTTATTAGTGATATTGGATTTAGCACCATCTACTTAAGCCCCCAATTCGGGACTACTTTGATAATGCTCTACTGTCTGTCATCCATGCGGCAGGGAATGAATGGAGGTACAAAACGTTCAATTCTCACTTCATGCAGAGCACAGCAGTTTGCTGCTGAACCAGTGTCCCGGCTGCTGTGGCTTCAGATCCCACCCCTGCCAATTGAGGGACGTAACTAGCTATTACTAAACTGATGCCAAGGGAATTAAAATGACAATGGTTCTCAAATGGTTCAGGGAACCCTAAACATAGCTTACAGTTGGCTTGCCAACTCTGGTTGGTCATATCCTTGGAGATTGGCATCAGAGAAGCAGAGCTCCCCCATTCAATAAATAATTTTGTAACTAACAGTGGAAGTGTACAAAGAACGTTCCGAAGGGTTCCAAGGCTCATCCTTGCTGCAGAACCTGGGCAATATCACTCTTTCAACGGCAAGAACGACTTCTACCCTGAATGAACCTACCATATATTAAGTTGATCTTTTTCTACACCCTTGCTACATCTGTAAGGCTACTTTCTGCATCCTCTGTTCCTTCTCCCCTATGTACTCTATGAATGGTATGCTTTGTCTGTATAGCAGTATTTTCCGCTGTTTCCCAATTCGTGACAATAATAAATCAAATCAAAGAAAATGAACAAAAGGTACTTTTGAACAGCCATTCGATATTTTTCTCCCAATTTTTAGAGCGATCATAGATTGTACTGATCTACTGGTGATCGTGCATCTTCGTGAATATTCGCTGTTGGAAGATTGTGGAGTGAATGCTTAGCAAGAACTAAATATTTATTTACAGAGCACCTCCCTAACCCTACAGCCAGTTTGAGCCTGATCCTTCCTCATACCTGTTTTTGATCCAATCCAGACCTTTCCTAGGAAGGATGACCTTTGGGTTTTTTTTTCCCAGTAGGATCAGTCAGTGGTTACTTCTCCCGGGTGTTGCAGGCAGCAGCGTCCTGGAAATTCATCTTGGTTGTTTCCTGGAAACTCCAGGACAATTCTGGAATGTTGGCAACAATTTACACTTGTCTTTAATCTTGCGCAGCATGTGGTGTCTTCCAGAACAAGTCCAGTAAAACATTACTGCCAAAATTGGCAGGAAAATGGGGCAATCAGCCGCTTCTTTATAAATGCAACCTTATCAATCCACTCAATAATCTATAGGAATTTGGAAAAGGTGGGGGGAGGGGGAAAACACATGTTTTAACTTGGCACCAGAAGGGTTAAATGCAGCAGTTAAAATAACTTTTTTTTTCTTTGGCACTGCAGGATATTTGCCTCGCATCCAAAAAAATGCTGTCATTTTCTCTCAGCGCCGCCGTCTAGAGAATAAACAAGAGGGAATGTTTGTGCCTGTTTCCATGTTGCACTCAGTGTGTTGTGTACCTGTCTCTCTGGGCTGACTTCCCTGCAATAGATAAGCTTTGATAAATGGTTGGTGGTGATGTCCCATTCCCTCTCCACCCGCCCCCCCCCCCCCGCCCATGTGACTCCTCCTCTATTCACACACACTCAAACACACATAACAAGATTGGGACTGAACTTTGACACATATCCTGACACTCTTGAGGAGTGCACCCCCCCCCCCCCCACAACATCATTTTTTCCCTCTTGCCTCAGTCTGTACCAGAAAAGAAACAGGAAACACGCCAGCTCTAGTACAAGCCTCTGTGCCAGCTGTGTGTGTGTGTGTGTGTGTGAGAGAGAGAGAGAGAGACGGGGTCAGGAGCTGAACTCCTCCTGCAGCAGGGTTCTGCTGAAGCCAGTCTGTCGCGGCTGCATTGTGAAGGATCCAAGAGCCGATGTTGTATTGCCATTGACATTTCCTGCTCCAGGCGCCAGCCAATCAGCTCGTAGCAGCGCCGGAGCGACGACACATGAAATATGATAATTTGCTGCTTGATAGCTACAGAGAGAGAGAGAGACGCTGCTGCTATTGCGATGGTTTCCCTGATAGACCAGGCAGATGGGGCTACTTCTCAGTAGATGCCAGGATGCGGGGGTGCTAGATTACAGTACCTCTGGGAGAGTCCATCAGTCAGCGAGGACAGAGGGCTCCGTTATCCAGGTAAGCCACATGACCTATGAGTGTCTATGTGTGTGTCTGTGTATGTGTCCCTCTGTGTGTGTCTGTCTGTCAGTGTGTCTGTGTGTGTGTGTCAGTGTGTATGTGTCCCTCTGTGTGTGTGTGTGTGTTTGTGTGTATGTCAGTATGTCTCTCTGTGTCTGTGTGTTAGTGTATTTGTGTGTCTATGTGTGTCAGTCTATGTTTCTGTCTGTATGTGTATGTTTGTATATTTGTGTCTCTGCATATGTATGTGTCTCTGTGTATATGTTTTTACATTTGTGTTTGTGTGTCTGTCTGTGTGTTTGTGCATTTGTGTGTGTGTGTTGCATGTGTGTGTGTTTGCAATGAGTAGGTGAAAATTTCTGTGCCCAATGATGCTATATGCTCCCCATGACTTGCCAGCTTTTCATTTATTTATTTCTCTCTCAAATTTATTTATATTCCACGGTGGAAAACTAAATGTTGATTCTACCCCCGCCCCCCCCCCCCCCATTTCGAAATAACAGCTAAATCATTGCCTATTCTTCACCTAGCCTTAGTTGATAGTGAATTAATCCTGCCTCCCCTCCCTTTCTAGTCCCAAAGAAAAAAAAATGAAATGAAATATCCTTTCCAGACCGCTGCTGCTTCTCTCTGGAAGCAGGTGCCTGCGGGAAGTGGTGGGAGATATTACGATATTGTGCAGCTGGCAGAGATATTGCAGCAAGCAGTGAGAGCGAGAGAGAGGAGGGGATGAATGCAGGGGGGGCTGGAACTGTAAACTCAGAGTGGATTTGCAACCCGCATACAATCGGGGCGGGAGGGGAGAAATGGAAGAGACGCCCAGGTTTTCTGTTGCTGCCAGTCGGGTCCCTCCTGGGCTTGAGTGCGGCCACTGAGCTGCTTCTGTGTTGGGGGCGCTGAGCTCACTCGAGTTCCTTAAAGACGGTTTCACATAAGGCCTTGAGTGAACCCAGGAGCAGTGACTGAAAAGGTGATGTGTTCGGGGGCGGGGGGGCGGCGGGGAATAGAGGAAGAGAAATGAATAAAAGCTGCCTTATCGTAACCCTTTAGGTACCAGGCTGTAGTGTCGGTGCCATAGCAACACATCACTCGTTACATAGTGCTGGCCATTAATCATTAATTTCATAGGTGGATGGTGACATCATTGCATAGCAGCCTTATTTTAAGAATGAAAATAATAGTAATATTTTCCAAAAGAGGTACGGATACGATCTTTGGGGATTTTATACAAACGCAGAACAAAATATTCATTTAAAAAAAAATCAGAAATGAAATTGCATCTACAGATGTTGTTTGCCTTTATAAAAAAAATCCTATAAGTTATTTACTGTTCTTTAGCAGAAAGTGGTATTGGGCAAACAGGCACTGATGTTACAAATCTTCTGGTGAAAATAGAGTCTGTGTGCAGCCCGAACTGTACACATTTCCAGCATGTGTGGATAGCAGACAGGTCGTTCGAAGGCTGGGGGGCAGACTTCACTGGAACGATTTAGGTTGAGGGGCGACCAGATTGAAGCCTACAAGATTATGAGGGACATGGACAGAGTGGATAGTCGGAAGCTTTTTCCCAGGGTGAAAGAGTCAATTACCAGGGGGCATAGATTTAAGGTGCGAAGGGCAAGGTTTAAAGGAGATGTACGGTCAAGTATTTTACACAGAGGTTGGTGGGTGCCTGGTACTTGCTGTCGGGAGAGGTAGTGGAAGCAGATACGATAGTGACATTTAAGGGCGTCTTGACAAATACATGAATAGGATGGGAATAGAGGGATCTGGTCCCCGGAAGGCAGCCGGGCAGCATGGTCGGTTCAAGCTTGGAGGGCCATAGGGCCTGTTCCTGTGCTGTAATTTTCTTTGATTTTTGTTTTGATTGAGATCTTTAAAAATACAACGGGTTTTGATAGGGTTGGTCTAGCGAGGCTGTTTCCACTTGTGGGGGAGACCACAACTGAGAGTGGGAGGAAGGGTCGGAATGAACGCTAAAAAAATCAACGGGAAATTCAGAAACTTCTTTATCCTGAGAGTGGTTAGACTCTGGAACTGATGGCAGCATGGAGTAATCGGGACCAATGCATGTGAGGAGAAGCTAGGCAAACAGGCAGCTTCCTGTGTGGCAGAAAGGAATAGGTTATGTTGGCAGGGTGAGAAGAAGAGGGGTGGCATGGCCCAGTTGGGCTGAATGGCCTGGCTTGGTACTTTAACATTGGTGTAATTGTATGTCAGCATAAAATGACTGTCCAGAACTTGGATAATGCTGTTAGTCACCTAATAATGTTATAAATCACAAGAGAGAGATTTGGATTTCACATCCCTCCCTTCTGCCCTCTTATATGTGATGCAATACGGTTGCATAAGGAGGCAAAGCCTATATTAATTTAAATTGCCCTACATGAGCCTATATGACCAGTATCAATGGGAGTGTGATAGAGAGGATGAGAACTAACAGCTCTCCTTGCTTGGCCTGGAGTCTACGTATACCTACTCCTTGGCAGGGCTTCCAGTAGGAGGGAGGGAGTGGGATGGGGAGAAGGGGTAGTGGGTGACACTGGCTGCTTTCATTTTCCTGTCTTCCTCCCCAGCAAGGATGAGTTGTTGTCCTTATTGCCACCTCGGCTAAAGAATCAGACCTGGGAGGTTCTGCTCTGTCTGGCTTAGTTACAAACGAGCGAACAATGACAGACAGGAAAAGGCTCGCTCATCCATCCAGTTTTTCCCACACTACTTTGATACTGTACGCATCAAAATATGTACCCTCCCCACTTCACCCGAAACCAGATCAAAAAACCCAGGCTAATTTCAGGATAAAACAAAACCTGGGAAATTTCTCTCTGAGCCCCTAAGGAAATGGGAACTATTTTAGGAAATTATGCTGAGTCAGCTTTATTTGCTGAGCTATCAAGGGTCATCTCACTGTTTTAATTTTTGCGTGTAGGCTTTGTATACAGAAGTTAAAGTATAGTGGCATTTCTTGAATCACTCTGCAACTTGGACCCATCACCTAGTGTGTGATGTTCTTCTTTACGTGTAGGCTCCGTATAACTGAAATCATATTATGACAGAGGCCAGGTATTAGGGCTGGCTGTGTTGAAGTGAATTACAATTGGATTTCTCTTGGGTTTCAACTGAAATTTAATAACAGTTCTGTACTTCTGAGAACAATAATAGAAAAAAGTCTTCTTTCAGTTCCAGTCTCCTGTTTTCTTTTCAAAATGTGAGGTCTTGCACCAAATTTTTTTCCTTTCTGTCCACTGTCTCCTTAAAGCATTGACTCACTGCTGGATTCAATTCTACAGGAAACCCTCCAGCCAACTCCTCATACCTTTGTTGTTAAAATGCAATCTTTGACTTGAAGTGCTGCCCGATTTTCCTGCTCCAAATAGGAGACAAACCAAGTTCTTCCTTCACTGGATTGTCCCCATGGACACACTCCCAGCAGAAATGGGTGTCAATGGACAATGAACAAGCACCTATCTGATTTCTTAACACTCCCTTCCCTCATTCCTTGTTAATCTGGTGAACAATTATAGCTGCTCTATCCAATTGCTACCTAAAGTCACCTGACTCGACAGAGGTATGGACAGACGTTGAATGTTCTTTGTGTTTGGGATATGATGAGACTTATAAACAAAGTACAGCACAGGAACAGGCCCTTCGGCCCACCAAGCCTGCGCCAACACCTGACGTCTTTCTAAACTATTGTATCTGCTTCTACCACTACCTCTGACAATGCGTTCAATTTTGTGCCAATTCAAACTGAGGTTGATCAGCTTTTATTCGGCAGGGGTATTGGGAGTTGTGGAGCCAAGCCTAGTAAATGGAATTAAGATGCAGATCAGTCAGGATCTGATTGAACAGAAGAACAGGGTTGGGGGGGTGAATGGCTGACTGCTGTTCTTATGCTCATGGGATATTGAATTGCCAGTGCAAAATGCATGCAGGGATGCTGGATGAGCCACTTCGCAAGAGAATTCAACTAGTCTCTTATTTCAATTAAGGAGCAGAATTTCCATTCAGTAATATGTCCTTCACCCCGTTCAATCCAACGTCTGGCCCAATGGCAGGTTCAGGGAAATCAGCCTTTCTGACAACACCTTTGGAGAGAGGTTTTTAAAAGGGAAAGTCAGCTGCTGTCTGAGAGCTTAAGAGTTAAACAACTCTTTGTTACTAGATTTGACTAACCCTGTAGTTCCCCCAAAGTTGTACTTAGGCCAAAACATGGTACCTTGTAGAAAAGGGAAACTTTAATCTCATCCTCAGTTTCGAGCATGATGCCCGAATCTTCTGAACATTGGCCTGTAGTTTTAATATCCTTTACCTTACTTGAATAATTTATGTCAGACCAGATTAATGAAGGGCCTGTGATAGCCCCGAGGCTCTGGGAGTCTGGAGTGACTATAAATCCTTGGCTAGTGTGGCCTTACTTCACATTGTTGCTGCTCCACTGAGCTGTTTACCTTCATAAGGCCTTCTTCAAGTTGGAAGTTCTGTAAAAAGGGTTGATTCAACACAGTCAATGTTCAATAATATCAGGGGCTCACAGCTTGATTTGATATTCTGATATGGACAACTGTCCAGTAACACTATTACAAATCATAACTTCATTTTAGTTTTTCTGCACAATGTTCAAGAGACCATCTTTGAAGGAAGCTACATCTTACTTTTAGCTTAAACTGTGCACTTGAAGAATCCTAACATTTATCAACCTATTCATGTTTCCCCATCACTCCTCCTAATCAGCAAAAATACAGGCGATAGGCAAACAAAACAAACTGGAACAGATCTGGCAGGTCCCACCTGGATTCCTAATTGTGCTGGGTTAAATGATTAAAGCTGGGATAAAATATGGGCTTTTTCCACAATATGTCTTTGAAACCAATTGGCTTAGAACCAGCCAATGGAGTTGGTCATTAATGTCTTGTCAGTTACATTGTTACAGTTCAGAGAGACAGGTATGCATTGTCTTTGAGCATGTATAATTAGGTGACCATCCAGTGCAGAAGGGTGGGAGTGGGGTGAGAGAAGGACCACCTCATAATTCAGCTCCTGGGCCAAGTTGGCAATTTACAGGCCCACATTCATGGAGAGGGAGCACGCAGTGTCCACAGGCATGCTTCCACAACCAATGGGCTCAGCAGGGGCTGGGGTGAATCGTCACTGCCGGGGTTTGTTAGTTAAGGTCCCCTTGATATTTTGATTTTTGTTGCAGTTTCCCACCAGCTGCTATCACTCCCTGTCATTTATTGATTTTTGTTTAAGTTATTATTTTTAATTTATCTGAAGAGTATAAGTAGCAGATCATACAGTATCCACTAACTCACTGCAGGCCTTCCATGACCAGTGGATATTGTGGGAGCATCATCATCCTGGGAATCATATTTTAGTTGGATTGGTTCACTTTCCTTTGACGTTTTGATTTTTATTGCAGTGCTACACCCGAGACTGTCACCCCCTTGTCATTTTTGTTTAACTTATTGATCATTTATCCAATGTCAAAGAGGATGGCTGGGTCATTGGGTTGTGTGAGAGGAAAGTTGTGACACTCAACAAGTCAATGATCTTTCTCAATAAAGGAAAACTCTGTCTTAAATCGTCCGGTCTCACCCGCCGCAGGAATCACTGCAGGCTGAATGGAGAATTTGACGGATAAGCAAAAGGTCTGTTGACCTCAGGCAGGAATTTCCGGTCCTGGGGTGGGTAGGATCAGAAAATCCCATCTCTGTATCTGGGTATCACCTTCACCAGGGTATAGGCTTGGGTTCTATTTAACATTGGTGGGGTAGAAATTGACCTGTATCCCAGCTGCTGTGATCAAACATTGAATGTTTATAGGCAGTGATGAGGTTAGAGTGGCCAATCCGAGTTGTGCATGTGCGTAGAAGTTTTGTCATTGACTTCCTGGCTCCAGCTGTCCCACCCCCAAACCCCCACCGCTTGTTGTCCAGCAATTCCAGTCCTGCTCTTCCCATGCCAGTTTGAAAGTTGATTATCCATCAAAATACCCTTTCTCCCCCCGCCAGGTTCAGTATTTTTGGATTTTCTAAAGAGAAGTGTTCAATGACAATGAAAAGCAAAGTATCTTTTTAATGTCTCTCTGCTTTTTAAAATTCATTCTTGGGATGTTGGCGCCATCAACAAGGGCAACATGTATTCTCTATCCCTCAGTACCCTTGAGGCGGTGGTGGTGAGCCATTGCCTTGCCAACTGAGTGGCTCGCAAGGCCATTTCAGAGGGGAGTTAAGAGAGGACTATATTGTTGTGGGTCTGGAGTTACGTATAGTCCAGATCTGGTAAGCTGGCAGAATTCCTTCCCTAAAGGACATTAGTTAGCCTGCTGGGTCTTTACAGAAAGCATGTAGTTACAAGATCATCATTGATGCTAGCTTTTCTTTCCAGATTTATTGTAATTAATTGAATTTAAATACTACAGTTACCCTTACTCTTCGCAGTATATTGGAGATTAATCTTCAATTCTTGGAGACTCCAGGCCAATCCTGGAAAGGTTGGCAACTGAGGACTGGGTCAGGCCAGGCTACAATGCTGAACAGCCTTCTAACACCCAGTCTGGATTCATACAAGGAGCATGATGGAGCACTTGGATGAGGAACCAAGGGGCCGTTACTGTCCATGGGAGCTGTACTCTGGCAAGAGTCAGCATTTGTGTTAGAGTGAGAGGGAGAAACTGAGGGAAACCAAAGCCTCTGCTTAACGCTAATTAACCAATGCCATAAAGCCCAAAGCCCTTTGCACTATTAGGCTTTTCCTTTCACACTCGTCTTCCCTACCTGCCATCTATGAGGTACTGAGCCAGCTATTATACCTGCCAGAGTTGCTGTTTCATCAACCTCAGGCTTTCAAGAGCAAAAAACAAACCTAATAGTGAAACAAACTATTGCTTAGCTTTGATTACCTGACATTTTTGGTTATAAATTGAACTCCATTTATAATCATCATTAATAATTTCTTTCTTTCTCTGATCTAACCATGACAGACAGGGTGACTCAATATTTGTGGCTGGGTAGCTTTCAGTTTTTGGAAGCAGTGTTTTTTTTCATCCAGTGCATACCTCTGAATGACAAGTCTTCTTTCATTGTTACAATAATTCAGTGGGTTTTATATAACCTGTTTTGTGCAGTGTCGGCAGGATCTGCTGTTTTACGGGAAATGGTTTTTTATTTGCTCGGTTGTCTTGTTTGCTTTGTCTCACCTGCATTATTCTGCACTCACTATAATTATCTTAAACTGTGAGTATCACACTGGTTCTTGTCTTAATTGGTATTATATACAGATTGAGGGCAGTCCAAACGTAACTGGATATCAGATCATGTTGGGTTAATGGGGTGTGATGTGTCGTTACTGTATGCTGTGATTTGCTGTGCCTTGTATGTTGATATAATATGTTGTGATGCATTAGTGAGGTATATGTTGGGGAGGTATACATGTGATAATGTTAGTGCAATGTGTGAGTGTGAGGAATTCTGTGCTACTTGGGTGAGGCATACAACCATATCATATGTCATGATAATATATATCTATATGGCACACCATGATATTTTAGTGCACTGTATGTCTGCATGGTAACATATTATTGAAATAAGCATCTCTATAGTGCCTTGTGATATGTTTAGACTTATATATACATATATATGTCTATATTTATCACATTGAAATCTTCTGCATATATAAGTAGTGCATGCCAAGGTAATGCCCTGTCCTATGGGTGCAGAATATGCACAAACAGAATTCTGCAATAAGTTGGTACTCCATATGTTGTGATATCCTGTAACATGTTATTACAGTAAATGTCAACATGATATATTTGTGCTGCATGCTGATAGTCTGTGATATATAGTTATACCCTGTGATCTTGGTACAATCTCCCATAACAGGTCAATATCCCAGTCATTCTGTAATCAGGTATGATTGAGGAGGTGTCTTGGAACTTTCCCTGTTTTTCAGAAGGCACTGATTCCTGCCAGAGTACATTTCACTTGGACAACAGGTCCCTTCTGGTACGGTGTCCAGGCAGCTATTCTTCACGTCCAAGTGGCTTGTGTAAACTGGCTGTTTGACTGCAGGAGGAATCACAGTTGTGCCCAATACTGATCTGGCTTGATGTGCACACAGGCACTGCCAAGAAAAAGACACTGACTCCAAGCCAGCCCCACTGATGTTGGCTAAGTTAAACATAACTTTGCCAAAACCATTGAATTATCTTTGTGCTGAAGGGGCATGTGGTTTCTGAACCCTTACTAAACTAATAGACTGGCCACTGTGATCAGTGATGCATTGCTGACCAATCCTCCTGCATTGTAGTTGGGCGCTATGGTAGGATAGCTGATTGCCTAGACTATGCATGTAACTGAGAACAGATTGCACTGATGGAGGAGGTAGCAGTCAACAGCTATGGGGTACTGTAGAGACCAGTGCCAGTTCAACTCTGTTATGTTTGAACGCAACATATTTATTGAGTGGTATATATGTTTGATATTTAGAAAATACTTCTTTGTTGGTTTGAACAGTTTTACCTCTGTGAATTTGCAGGTTAGCGTGTTGCTTTGGGCCCTGTGACTCATTTACTTAGTGCAAATTTATATTCGGAAATCAGGCTGGTAACAAAAAGAAGCAAAACGGAAATCAACCTATCAACAAATGACACAGTAAGAACACAAACATAAGTTATGGCAGGTTTGAGCAACTGTAATCATTTTTACTTGTTGCATTTTTCTCTCCCTGCTTCCCCTCTCATGCACCTCCACCAAGATAAGCAACTTTAGGTATCTGCAGAGATTGGAGAATTGCTCTGCTTAGAACAAAGAAGCTTACGGGAAGATTTGAGACAGGTGTTCAAAACCATGAAGGAGATAAGGAGATAGTGTTTCCAGTCAGGTCGATAACCAGAGATAATCGGCAAGTTGACACTCTGCCTGAAAAGATGGTGGAAACAATTTTAGGCGTAACTTTCAAAAGGAAATTGAGTAAATATTTGAAAAGAAAATAAATTTCATGGAGTCATGGGGGGAGTTTTCTCATCCTGCCCACCATGGGAACCATAGTGGGTTGGGAAGGGGGGGCGGTGGCGACCATGCAAAGGCCTGTTGATCTCGGGCATGATTTTCTGGTTTTGGGGTGAGCGTGGCCAGAAAATCCCACCCATAGAGACATAAAGCACAGAAACGGGCCATTCGGCCCACCATGTCTACACTGATCATCAAATACCAATCTATACTAATCCCATTTACCACCATTTGGACCATAGCCTACTAAGCGTTCTCAATTTAAGTGCTCGTCCAGATGCTTCTTAACTGTTGTGAACCTGCCTCCGCCACCCCCTCAGGCCGCCCGTTCCATATTTTCACCATTCTCTGGGTGCAAATTTATTTCTTCAGATCCCCTCTAAAGCACTTATTCCTCACCTTAAACCTGTGCTGTCTGGTCCTAGACACTTGTGATGTGGAGATGTCGGCGTTGGACTGGGGTAAACACAGTAAGAAGTCTCATTGCACCAGGTTAAAATCCAACAGGTTTATTTGGTATCAAAAGCCATTAGCTTTTGGAGCACTGCCCCTTCGTCAAGTGAGTAGGAGTCCTCTTCACAAACAGGGCATATGAAGACACAAACTCAATTTCCAAATTAATGGTTGGAATGCAAGTCTTTACAGGTAATCCAGTCTTAAAAGTACAGACAATGTGAATGGAGAGAGTGTTAAGCACAGGTTAAAGAGATGTGTATTATCTCCAGACAGGACAGTTAGTGAGATTTTGCAAGCCCAGGCAAGTCTTGGGGATTACAGATAGTGTGACATGAACCAAGATCAGAGACTGATAGCCAAGTTCCGCACACATGAGGATGGCCTCAACTGGGATCTTGGTTCATGTCACACTATCTGTAATCCCTAAGACTTGCCTGGGCTTGCAAAATCTCACTAACTGTCTTGTCTGGAGATAATACACATCTCTTTAACCTGTGCTTAATGCTCTCTCCACACACATTTTCTGTACCTTTAAAAGACTTGCATTCCAACCATTATTTTGTGAATTGAGTTTGTGTCTTTATATGCCCTGTTTGTGAATAGAACTCTCACTCACCTGACGAAAGGGCAGCGCTCCGAAAGCTAGTGGCTTTTGCTACCAAGTAAACCTGTTGGACTTTAACCTGGTGTTATGAGACTTTTTACTGTGCTTAGACACCTCTGCCATGAGAAAAAGACGCTTATGATCTACTCCATCTATTCCTGTCATCAAATCCTCCCTTCATCCTCCACAGCTCCAGAGAAAACAAACCCATCTTATCCAGTCTCTCCTCATAGCTGAAACTTTCCATCCCAGGCAACTTGCTGGTTAATCTCCTCTCCAGTGCAATCACACCCTTCTGATAGTTTGGTGACCAGAACTGCACAGGATATTCCACCTATGGCCTAACCAATGTTTTATAAAGTTGTACCAAGACCTCCCTTCTATATTCAATGCCCTGGGTAATGAAGACAAGGATTCCACTCGTCTTCGTCATCACCGTATCCACTTGTGCTGTCACTTTCAGGAATCTATAGACTTGTACACTAAGGTTCCTTTGTTCCTCAAAGCTCCCCGGGGATTTAACGTTCATTGTGTATATCCTACATTTATTAGACCTCCCAATATGCATCACCTCACACTTATCAGGTTTAAATTCCATCTGCCATTGTCCTGCCCAACTTACCAGTGATCTACTGGGGATAGAGCAGGTATGGGATTAATTAGATAGCTCGTTCAAAGAAGCAGCACAGCATCATGGGCAACTTTAGAATCATGTAACACAGAAAGATTTCATAATTCAAGGACTGTGTTGTCTGTGTTGGTTCTACAGTGCCTGGTCACCCATCCAAGTGGTATTTTTTAACTGGCTCGAGTTTCATAGAGTCATAGAGGTTTGCAGCATGGAAACAGGCCCTTTGGCCCAACTTGTCCATGCCGCCCTTATTTTTTTAAACCTCTAAGCTAATCCCAATTGCCCGCATTTGGCCCATATCCCTGTATACCCATTGTACCCATGTAACTATCTAAACGCTTTTTAAAAGACAAAATTGTACCCGCCTTTACTACTACTCTGGCAGCTTGTTCCAGACACTCACCACCCTCTGTGTGAAAAAATTGCTCCTCTGGACATTTTTTGTCTCTCCCCTCTCACCTTAACCCAATGCCCTCTAGTTTTAGACTCCACTGCCTTTGGGAAAAAATATAGACTATCTACCTTGTCTGTGGCCCTCATTAATTTATAGACCTCTATAAGGCCACCCCTCAGCCTCCTACGCTCCAGAGAAAAAAGTCCCAGTCTATTCGGCCTCTCCTTATAACTCAATCCATCAAGTCACGGTAGCATCCTAGTAAATCTTTTCTGCACTCTTTCTAGTTTAATAATATCCTTTCTATAATAGGGTGACCAGAATTACACACAGTATTCCAAGTGTGGCCTTACTAATGTCTTGTACAACTTCAACAAGACGTCCCAACTCCTGTATTCAATGTTGTGACCCATGAAACCAAGCATGCTGAATGCCTTCTTCACTACTCTGTCCACCTGTGACTCCACTTTCAAGGAGCTATGAACATGTACCCTTCAATCTCTTTGTTCTGTAACTCTCCCCAACGCCCTACCATTAACTGAGTAAGTTCTACCTTCGTTCAACCTACCAAAATGCATTACCTCGCATTTGTCTAAACTAAACTCCATCTGCCATTCGTCAGCTCACTGGCCCAATTGATCAAGATCCCATTGCGATTGGAGATAACTTTCTTCACTGTCTACAATGCCACCAATCTTGGTGTTGTCTGCAAACTTACTAACTATGCCCTCTATATTCTCATCCAAATCATTAATATAAATGACAAATAACAGTGGGCCCAGAACTGATCCCTGAGGCACACCGCTGGTCATAGGCCTCCAGTTTGAAAAACAACTCTCCATAATCACCCTCTAGCTTCTGGAAAGAAGCCAATTTTGTATGCATTTTGATACCTCAGCCTGGATCCTGTAAGATTTAACTTTATGCAACAACCTACCATGTGGTACCTTGTCAGGTGCCTTGCTGAAGTTCATGTAGACAACATCGACTGCACTGCCCTCATCTACCTTCTTGGTTATCCCTTCAAAAAACTCAATCAAATTTGTGAGACATGATTTTCCACTCACATGCTGACTGTCCCTAATCAGTCCTTGCATCTCTAAATGCCTGTAGCTCCTGTCTCTCAAAATACCTTCCAAGCAAATACCTTAGGCAACACTATGGGTGGGATTTTCTGCCCTTCCCCTCCCGCCCCCACAGCATGATTTCAGCAGCACAGGCAGCTCATCATTGCCCACTTGTGGGATCTTCCAGTCCCATCAAGGTCTGTGGTGTTTTGCTTGGCTCACTTGTCCCATCCAGGGTATTGATGGGGTTAGCATGGTGATACAGTGCTGCCTCACAGCGTCAGGGCCTGTGTTCGATTCCCAGCCTTGGTCATTGTCTGTGCGGAGTCTGTATGTTCTTCCTGTGTCTGCATGGGTTTCCTCCAGGTGCTCTGGTTTCCTCCCACAGTCTGAAAGACATGCTGGTTAGGAGAATTGGCCATGCTAAATTCTCCCTCAGTGTACCCGAACAGTTGCTGGAGTGTGGCAACTAGGGGATTTTCACACTAACTTCATTGCAGTGTTCATGTAAGCCTGCTTGTGACACTAACAAAATAAAGTCGAATGACATGAGCAGCAGGAAGGTGGGAATACCACCATGGTACAAGTTCCCCATCAAACTGCACACTATCCTGGCTTTGGACGCACATTACCATTCTTCCATTGTTGCTGGGTCAGAATACTGGAATTCCCTACCTAGTGGGAGCACCTTCATTTTATTCACAGTAACTTCAATGCAGTGTTACTTTAAGCACACTTGTGACACTAATGCAATAAACTTTAAACTTAAAAAAAAACTTTAACTGATGGACTTGAACAGAATGTTTGATTGTTGTTGGGGGAAAGGCAGACGGATGCTAGTAAAGCTCAGAGAAAGTCTGGAGCAGTGAGTTTGGAGAAGGCCTTTGAAGGTGAGGACAGCTAGTGAAGACAGTGGGATTTGTGAAGAGGATTTCAGAGTTTGCTGAAGGTTCTGCCATGGTGTGTGGAAAGGAGGCTTGCAAAGTAGAACAACATTGGAAGAGTGGGCAATGCATGTGGTCCCACACAGTGAATACTGAGAACTTAATTTAACAGTGGATGGCAGCACTTTAAACCAGATTCCTTGGTCCCTCAGTATCTGTGTACACACACATATGTTAGATGAGGAAATTAGATTAGTGAAGCCTAGAGTGGAGCATCAGCAAGTTTTATTTTATTCACTGATGGAATGTGAGAGACTCTGGCTGGGCCAGCAGTTACTGTCAATCCCTAATTGCCCTTGAGAAGGTGGTGGTGAGCCCACCTTCTTGAACCGCCGCAGTTCACATGGAGAGACTGGAGATGTTGGCATTTCAAAAGGTTGAGGGCATATTTAATAGAGATATTCAAAATCATGAGAAGAGATTGACTAGGACGAGACCTATGTTCCCTGGAGTTTAGGAGAATGAGAACTGATCGAATGTAAACATGTAAAATTCCTAAGGGGCCGAATAGGGTGGACGCTGGGAGAAAGTTAACCCCAAAGTTGGGAATCTAAAACACGGGGTCATAATTTCAGAATAACGTAATGGCCATTTGGGACAGAATATTTCTTTACTCAAAGATTGTGAATCTTTGGAATTCTCTATCTCACAGAGCTGTGGATGCTGAATCATTGATTATATTCAAGATTGAGATCAATAGATTTTTGGATGCTAAGGGATTAAGAGATCTGGGGATAGTGCAGGAAGTTGAATTTGAGGTACAAGTTAGTCATAATCTTGTTGAATGGTGGAGCAGGCTCAAAAGACCAAATGGCTGACTCCAGTCCTTATTTCCTTCATTTTCATGAGGGGTTCTGAGAGGGAATTAGGAGAAACACATCAATGTCAGGTGTAGAAATTTATTCTGGACAACAGTGTTAAGCGGGAAGTATAGGATTGGCTGCCATTATTCCCAGTGTTCGATTAAATTCTCTTGCGGTTAATGGAATTAAATATCAGCAGCTGCTTGGAGTTTTAAAGTTTATTTATTAGTGTCACAAGTAGGGTTACATTAACTCTGCAATGAAGTTACTGTGAAAATTCCCTAGTTGCCACACTCCGGCAACTGTTCGGATACACTGAAGGAGAATTTAGCACGGCCAATGCACCTAACCTGCGCATCTTTCAGACTCTGGGAGGAAACCAGAGCACCCGGAGGAAACCCATGCAGACATAGGGAGAATGTGCACACTCCGCACAGACAGTGACCCAAGCTGGGAATCGAACCCAGCTCCCTTGCGCTGTGAGACAGCAGTGCCAACCACTGTATGACCGAGCAAACAATTAATACGATTCTACCTGCTTGATGCCACTGCCCAGAGCATATCTTCATCCATCAATAACCAGGGGACATGGATTTTAAACAAACTAAGTGGGGAGATGAGAATAAGTTTCTTTATGCAGAGGGTTGGTTGGCATGGTGTGCAATGGTTAGCACTGCTGCCTCACAGCACCAGGAATCTAGGTTCAATTCTGGCTGTGGGTCACTGTCTGTGTGGAGTTTGCACATTCTCCCTGTGTCTGCATGGGTTTCTTCCAGGTACTCCGGTTTCCTCCCACAGTCCAAAGATGCGTGGGTTAGGTTGATTAGCTGTGATAAATTGCCCCTAGTGTCAGGGAATTAGCAGGGTAAATATGTGGGGTTACGGGAATAAGGCCTGGATGGGAGTGTGGTTGGTGCAGACTCAATGGGCCAAATGGCCTCTTTCTGCTCTGTAGCGATTCTATGGGTTGCTATGGCCTAGAGCGTGTTGCCTGAAAGGATGGTGAAATATCTGATCCTAACTTTAAAGAAGGGAATTGAGTAAATATTTGAAAGGCAGAAATGTGCAGGGCAATGGCAATAGGGTCAGGGAGTGTGTCTTGTTATCATAGCTCTGCCAAAAGGCCAGCCCAGGTTCAAAGGGCCAAATGGCTGTCATCTGTGCTGTACGATTCTGTGGTGTTCACCCATTGAACTCTTTGAGGTGAGCCAAACCAGTCATTTTGGTGAGCGGAGCTCAGTCAACTCTGCTGCTCACCCACTCTCGGAAAGCAGAAATCACTGCCTTCTGCTTCTCTCGCCAACCCATTTCACTGATGTCAGCCTCGGTAAAAAAAAACCTGCAGGCTCAACTAACTACAAAAGCGACACTGAAAGCAGAGTGTGGGACGTATGTGGTCACTTTCTCTCAGCTTTAACTGATAGTTCAAGGTCAAAAAATTACGAGATGACTGTCTGGTTTCTCTGGAAATGAAAGGAGCAACATCTTAATGGTTAAAAGGCCTGAAATGAATTGTGGCCTCATTAAGAATCATTAATTCCATCGTATTTTCATGCAGTGTCAACCAGCAGAGAGTTTCGATTTGAATCTTAGAGGCAGCTCCACTGTGAGTAATATCATAAGTTCTACCTGCTTTAATTATGATATTTAAATTGCTTACCATCAGTGGAATGATTTAGTTTGGAGCGTGACAGTGAAGCAGCAGTGTGAATGATTTTTTTCTTTCACACAGATACTTCACTGCTGTTACATTAGCCCTGTCTCATGTCTGTGGGGCATCAGAGCATTTTGCGGACAGACAAACTGAAAGCTTACCATAAACGAAACTCGGATGCCAGTCAAACTGGGGCAATGTGGGCCATCTCCAATATATTACAGAATATTGAATCTTACTCGGTGGCTTGCTCCTGTTGTGATTGGGGATATATTCTTAAGAACAGGAGGAGGCCATTCAGTCCCGCAAGCCCATTCCACCATTCAGCATCGACTTGCACCTTAACTCCAGCTACCTGTGTGGTTTACAGAATGGGTTATATCTTTGCTAAAGAAAGATTTATCAATCTCGGCTTTGATATTTTCGATTGACTGCCATCCTCAGTGGTTTTTGGGGGGGAGAGCGATCCAGATTTCCGTCATTCTTTATGTGAAGGAATGCTTCCTGATGCCACCCCAACATGGTTTGGCTCTAAGCTTTAGGATTAAGCCTTCATCTATTGACTCCACCACCAGAGTTTCTGTTCTTCATTTTTTTAAAACTCATCCTGAACACCTCAATGAGATCGCCTCTTAATCTTCTGTATTCGAGGGACTCCAAGCCCGTCCTCACCATTTAACCCTTTTAACTCCGGCACCATTCAATATTCACATTGTACGGCCTGCACCTTCACTTCTTGTTGAACAAAGCCCATGGCCGGAATTTTACCACCCCACCTGCCACGGCAAGAGGCGGACAATGGGAAGGTCCATTGACCTCGGGCGGGATTTCATGGTTTTGGGACACGCAAGGCCAGAAATTCCCATATCACCGATCTGAAAATAAAGTAATTTCATTACAGTTCCTTCCCCTTTTATGATGTGAGTTTCACTAGTTGTGTGAAGGGGGCACTCTTGGTTTGTTTTGTGTTTGATAATCTGGCAATTCCTTATCATTTCAATTCAAACCAGAAGCCAACAAGCAGAAGCTATAATGAAAGGTTCACCTAAGTGTCATTAGCAGGGGTGCAGTCAGTACTTTAGACTTGAAATGTCATTCACCTGGCATGCACCAGGCACTAATAAAAAGAATGGTAGAATGATGCTGGGGCTAAAAGGGTTCAAATAATGGAGCTTGGTTGGTTTTGTTGTAGCCTCTCACCCAACGCACAACACGTCTTGACAATGCAGCGCTCCTTAAGTCTTTTTGACTGACCTTTGGTGAAGCAGTTCAAGGCCTTGACTTGATAAGCAGAGCATGCACAGAGGAAGCTACACTCAGTTGTACCTGATGGTGTCAGCCTTGGCTTAGAGGTAATGCTCACGTCTGTGAGTCAGAAGGTGGTGGGTTCAAGCCCCACTCCAGAACCTTGAGCATGAAACTTGGGCTGGTGTTTCTGTGCTGTACTGAGGGTCCTATGCTGTCTTTCAGTTGAGATGTTAAACTAGGGTCCTTACAGGTGGATGTAAAAGATCTCATGACACCATTTTAAAGAGCAGCAGGTGATTTCTCCCCATTGCTTTGGTCAATATTGATCCTTCAACCAATATCACAAAACGCAGATTGTCTTGTCTACATCACATTACTGGTTGTTCGTTATTTCCTTGCTGCTTGTGATGAAAAAAGAAAGAAATAGTTGCATTTATATAGCACCTTTTGTGACTTCAGGTTAACCCTAAGCACTTTACAGAAATCAGTGAAGTACTTTTGAAGCGCAGTCACTGTTGTAATGTAAGAAAGGCAGCAACCAATTTTTGTACAACGCACAACATTGTCATCATGCTCAGGGAACCTGTGTTCTTTAGTGGTTGAAGGATAAATATTGACCAGGTCAAAGAGGTGAACTCCCCTGATCTTCTTGGAAAGCAGTCAGGTGTAACTTGACCGATACACACTATCATGTAACTTTGTATCAGAAAGCATAATGCAGCAATACAGTGCCACGGAAGTTTTTGGGTATTATTGGCTATTTTGCTCAGTTGGCGAAAACACTGCCCAAAGTGCAACACGAATGTTATGCACGCACTGTTGGGGCTGAGTCATCTGGCCTCTGCCCTGTTGTTATAATCGGGGATGCTACAAAGCACAGGATGGTGGCACAGTGGTTAGCACTGCTGCCTCACAGTGCCAGGGACCTGGGTTCAGTTCCTGACTTGGGTAATAGTCTGTGCGGAGTCTTCATGTTCTCCCCATGTCTGAGTGGGTTTTCTCTGGGTGCTCTGGTTTCCTTCCACAGTCCAAAGATGTTCTGGTTCTGTTGATTGGCCATACTAAATTGCCCCTTAGTGTCAGGGGGACTAGTTAGGATAAATATATGGGGTTATGGAGGCAGGGCCTGGGTGGCATTGTAGTGGGTACAGACTTGATGGGCTGAATGGCCTCCTTCTGCACTGTAGAATTCAATGATTCTATGAATATTTCTGCACTATTCTGTGAAGTAGTGGTTCTTGGTCTTGACAAATATGCAATGATTCCAATTGGAAATCTCCAAGTCTGGACTTCTTTCTCTATTATCAAGATAGGACGTCAGGTACTGTGAGCAAGGCTGACATTTGTTGCTCTTTCCTAATTGCCCTTGGTGAGCTGCCTTCTTGAACTGCTGCACTCCATGTGGTGTAGTTATAGCCACAGTGCTATTAGGGACGGAATACCTGAATTTTGATCCAGTGACAGCAAAGAGACAGCAATATTTGTTCAAGTCTTACTTGTGTGAGACTTAGAGGGGAACATGCCAAGTGGTGTTCCCATGTGTTCATTGTCTTGTCACTCATGGGTATTAGAAAGTGCTATTTTGACAATCTTGGCGAATTATTGCAGTGCATATTGTAGATGGCACATCCTGCTACCACTGTGTGTCAGTGGTAGTGAATGTTTAACTTGTTGGATGGGGTACCAGTCTAGATGTGATGAGGACCAACTGGGCTGAACTGCTATGGTCCTCATGCTGTCAACAATCAGCGTCTCAGCTTCAGCAACTTAATGATCATGTGGGCAAGTTTCAAGAGATGGCTGCTGGCTACCAATTGAAAGTCATAAGAGGAGGGGGAAAAAGAAAAGCACATCCTTTCTAAAGTTACATTTATGTTATACATATGGCTGGAGTTTCCAGATGTTCACACTGGTGGGATCTTCTGGTCCTGCCAATGGTGCACCCCTGCTGTGGGTTTCCCAATGGTATGGGACGCAGTCAATGAAAAAGCTCAGAAGATCCCAATGTCGGCGAACAGTGTGCCCTGAGAAAAATGTTGCAGGGAGGCCAGAAAATCCTCCTCGTTGTTAGAATGAAAAGTTACTAAACAAGGAGATTCAAATCTAATTTTGGAGTAGGCTAGAAGCCAGGAACTGTAGTATGTAATCACACAATGTGACTTTAATATTGCCTCGAGATGATTAAACTTCAAAATACAAAAGTAATATCTCCAGACTGCACAAAGGCAGCCCATGTCATGACATTTCACATGTTTTAAATTAGCGGCCCTTTGCTTGCACTTCTCACAGAATGATAAAACACAGAAGAAGGTCTTTGAGCCCATCATGCCTGTGCCAGCTCTTTGGAAGAGCTATGCATTTCATTCCCACCCATCTTGGGCTACAAACTCAGGCAGCCCCAAGGGCTTTTCTCTTTGACTCAAACCACAGCTTCACAGAACATAAAGAGTAAAAGTTGCTCATGTGTAGCATAAATGAACGTTTTGTTGAAAGTTTTTGTTATTAAGCAGGAGGCCATTGCAGGGGCTGTGGTCGAAGAGAGTTGGAGGAGGGTTGAGGCAAGTCAGGAAGTAGTGATGCATATTGCCTCAATCATCAGGGGAAGGTGGGACAGAGGATGTGTGGGGGCATTTTGACTTTATGAAGCAAGACCCATCCAAGAAGAAGAAAGAAAGAGAGAAGACTGGTGTATTCTAACTTGTATCTCAGATACTATTTACTATTCAACATGACTTGTGTCCCACATGGTTGTTTGTGGAGATTCTGCGTAAAGTACTGTTATTTGGTGCTCTAAGTGGTCTTCACGCTTACAAGGAAACCTGCAACTTATCACGAGATTGGGTGATTGAGGGAAGTGAGGAGTTTCATACTTTGAGTTTTTGGAAAGAATTACTTTGAGATAACGCAATGAGTCCTGATCGCAACCCAGCACAGAGAGAAGTTGGAGCAAGGTGGGAGAATGTTATTTTGACTTGCTTACAGAAACTGTCACGCAGTTCACTGGAAAGTGAAGTGCTTCGGAAAAGACGACAAAATGTTAACACCTACATTTGTCTATTCTTGCCTTCAAAATGATTCATTTCAGATTTATGGTCTGTTCATGTTCTCTCTCAAACATTCTTGGATCTCAAATGATCCCATTTCCCCCCATACCTGTTTAGTTTATTTATTTATTAATCACAAGTAAGGCTTACATTAAGACTGCAATTAAGTTACTGTGAAATTCCCCTAGTCGCCATAGTCTGGCACCTGTTTCGGTACATGCACCTAACCCGCACGTCTTTCAGACTGTAGGAGGAAACCCACGCAGACATGGGAGAACGTGCAGACTTCACACAGACAGTGATCCAAGTCAGGAATCGAACCCCGGTCCCTGGTGCTGTGACATTGCAGCGCTAACTGCTGTGCTACCGTGTCACCCCTACTGGAGGCTGAATATTCTTGATATATTCCAAATATTCTTCAGAAACCATTTTATCTTGGTACCCGTCTCCCTACCTTCAGAAAATCTCCTAGTACATGTTCCGATAGACCATGCATTTATGTTCTCGATATTAAGTTCTTTCCCCTTCTGCTCAGCGGGCTGTCTGCTGTAAAGGTTCCAAAAGCACAATGGAACCCTAACACCAGCTTTGATTTAACAAATGGTGCAAGTCCTTGTGCATCTGCAACATATGATTTTTCAGCTCATTAACTTCAAGAAGTCATGCTTCGATATCCACCTAATTAATGACTCTGAAATTCCACATAGTTTCTCATGGCTCCCTACTGTAAAAATAAATAATGATAATTTATTATTTACTTATTGCATTTATCAGATGCTTTTCATAACTTTAGCACATCTCCAAGTGCTTTACAGCCAGTGAAGCACTTAGGAGCATAGTCAACATTACAAAGTAGAAAACGCAATGGCCAGTTCAGCGCAGGGCAAGCTCTAATGAACAGCAAAGTGATAGCGACTGGCAAATTTGTTTTTATGATGTCAAAAGAGGGGCAATTTGGCCAAGACACCAGGGAGCACGCCCCTACAATTCTTTAAAATGCCGCCATACGAGGTCTTCTGGGTCAACTGGAGATGACAGCTTGAGCCTCCATTTAAAGTTTATTTATCAGTCACAAGTAGGCTTACATTAACACTGCGATGAAGCTACTGTGAAAATCCTCTAGTCGGCACACTCCAGCACCTGTTCGGGTACACCAAGGGAGGATTTGGCATGGCCAATCCATTTAATCCGCACATTTTTCGGATTGTGGGAGGAAACCAGAGCACTTGGAGGAAACCCATGCAGACACAGGGAGAATGTGCAGACTCCACACAAACAGTCACCCAAGCTGGAAATCAAACCTGGGTCCCTGGCACTGTGAGGCAGAAATGCTAACCACTGTACCACCGTGCTGCCTCACATCCTACCTAAAAGACTGAACACCTGACAATGCAGCTCGTCCTCAGTACCGCAGTGTTGCGTCAGCCATGATTTTGTTTGCAAGTTTCTGGAATGAAGTTGAACCCATTGTCGCCCGGGACAAAGGTGAAAATGCTGCACACAGAGCCATGGATGAACTTCTAGCTTTGGCATGAGGTCGGCAGAAGTTCTGAATGATTATAAAAGTTCTGTTACTTGTGGGGGTGAATTATGCCCATCTCCTGCCCCAGTATCTGCACAAAAATTCAGGATCATTGACCTCAAAGACATGAGTGGCCAGTTTTTGACACTTGGTTGGTGGAGTGGGCATGAGGTTCAGGGATTGTGGAAGCTGATAGGTTAATACTATGCTCCAGAATGCTGAGGTCTGAGGCTCCTGAGATATAAGATCTTGAACCTCATTGTCACGTGGAGCAGGTGATGGTTTTTGCCACAGTAGAGCAGAGCAGTGATGGAGTAGGGGGCTCAAGAAGGTATTGTCTTCCTGATTTACATAGCCACTTGCCTTAGGTGCAGATAAGAATTTTTTTTTTGTCCTTGCCCAGTCTGGCTGTTGACATATGCTTTCTGCCTCCCGTTTTGAGATTTGCTAGGCTGCGCAGTGCCTGAAAAGTGAATCATATGCAGCCCAATTTCTAAACTGTTCGTCTTCACAATTATTTTATGCAGTTGCTAATTGTTGGCTCCCAAATTCTTCTCTCCGGCTTGCCTGTCTAAGGTTCCTACTCACTATCAGCAGCAGCGACCAATAAATTGCCAGAGGATATTGTAAACACTCCAGCTATTTTGGGACTTTAACAGTAAAATAAAAGCAAAATACTGCAGGTACTGGAGATCTGAAATAAAAACAGGAATTGTTGGAAAAGCTCAGTTCCGAAGAAGTCACATTAGATGCACAACATTAACTCTGTTTCTCTCTCCCCTGTCGTTACCTGCTGATTTTTTTTGAGATTTTCTGTTTTTATTATTGGGTTTTTACCAAGTTTAATGAAGGATTTTCTGTGGTCGTGGCCCTGTTTTCTTTTAATATTTGGCATACAGTCCAACTGATACACCAAGTTGGTGGGGTTGTTGATGGGAGGGGGCTGGGCGATAGTGTAGCAGTAATATGACTAGACTGGAAATCTAGAAGTCCAGACTATTGCTTAGGGGCATGGGGTCAAACCCCACATGGCAGTGGGTCGAATTGAAGGCTAGCCTCACTAATGGTGACTGCAAAACTATCATCGACTGTCGTAAAACTCATTAATGCCCTTTAGGGAAGGAAATCTGCTGTCTCTACTTGACTGACGTGTGACTTCAGTCCAATGGCAACATGGTTGACGCTTAACTGCCCTTTGAGGGCACTTAGGGATAGGCAGCAAACGCTCACCTTGCCAGAAAATCACTCGAAAAGCCTACAAGATATCTTTGTGCAGACTTTATGTTCTCCATTATGGGCGACACAATGGCACAGTGGTTAGCACTGTTGCCTCACTGTACCGGGGACCTGGGTTCAAATCCAGCCTTGGGTCACTCTGTATGGAGTTTGTACATTCTCCCTGTGTCTTCATGGATTTCCTCCGGGTGCTCTGGTTGCCTCCTACACTCCAAAGATGTGCAGGTTAGGTGGATTGCCCTTGCTAAATTGCCCCATAGTATCCCAAGATGTGAAGGTTAGATGGATGAGCCATGGTAAATGTATGGGGTTACTGGGATAGGAGAGTACCTGGGAAAGATATTCTGTCAGAGATTCAGTACAGACTCAATGGGCTAAATGGCCTCGTTCTGCATTGTAGGGATTCTATGATGCTATGATAGAGGCGGAGATTGACTTAAAACATGTGCCTGATTTATGGCGACAAAACCAAGACTTCAACAACCAGAACTAGAAACAGAAAGGGAGAGAAATACACAACAGACCTGTCAGCATCTCAGGAAAGGGGATGTTTGGGTAGAAATCCTTTGTCAAATATAACTTTACTCCTGCACCTCATATTTAATGACAAGAAAGTTCCGGCCAGTCTCCAGGAAGTGGTTAGAATGTGGAACTTGCTGCCAGATTGAGCTGATGAGATGGATAGCATAGTTTCATTTAAGGGGAACGAAGTAAATACATGCAGGAGAAAGGAATCAAAACTGATAGGGTTAGATGAAGTAGAGTGGTAGGAGGCTTGTTTGGAGCATAAACAATGCCATAGACCAGTTAGGCCAAGTTGATTGTTACTGTGTATGTGACACATATTTGGGGGCAGCTAACTTGGAACAGGAATTGAGCCTGGCACTCTTGGGACTTGCATTGCTAGCTACCAGAGTTCCAGGTGGTTTACTCACCCCCTGAACATTATATGCAGCTCGCAGAGTTCACACCAAACTTACAATAGGGTCTCACCTTTGTGCTTTGTGTTTGTGAGTGTGCCAGTTCACACACGTGCATTCAGTGTTCAGCATGATCAAACTGGCATGCACTTAATACCAATCAAGATGTACATTTGAAACAGTATCTATCTTCTGCAATGGCTCAGCAAGAATATCCATTGATTCATTGAACCAGATACATGAGGAATGCTCTGTACTTGTTCTTTTACCTGTGTGACTGTAAATGATATCAGTGGCTATGGTCAGGCTATGTGCATATCTCATTTGAGTTTGGGAGGGCAAAAACTGGACACTCTGCCTGACCTTGGACCAAGATCAAATTTAACAGTAACCCTCATGGAGGGACATGAGCATTGGTGAGCAGAAGAATGGTCAAAGAGGTCGGTTTTAAGGAGGGAAGAGAGTTGGGGAGGTTTAAAGAGGGAATTCCAGGACTCTGGGCTCAAATAACTGAATGTGAGGGTGTCAGTGGTGGGCAAAGGGAGTGGGCACCAGAATTGGAGGTACACTGGTCTCTCTGGTAGTAGGTGCTCTGGGGACCGGGAGGGCGATGGAGAGATTATCAGATGGTCTATCACACTCATTGCCGCATATAAATAATTGTGTTTGAGCTGGAGACCAAAAGGTGCCTACAAGGCACTTTCTAACTGAAGTCAAGCTCTTCAGGAGAGAAAAGGAAAAGGGTAAACAGAAAGCTAACTAGCATCAATCACACTTATTTCTGAATCTCATTTTCGCTGCATCTGGGGAAAAGAATTTGGTGCCTTTAAATTTGTAACATCATTTGCATATCTTGAACAGCTCAACAGTTCTCTTGAGCTACTGCTTCCAGTTCAAAGTAATTTTAAAATGGAAGGTTAATAGGTAGCGAGAACCCTCCATTTTAATTTTAATTGTGCGATAGGTATTTATTTCAGCATTGTGCACAAGAGCTGTGTAAAACCTGTGTGCTGACACAGATTTGTTCTTCTTGAGATAGTTATGAAATGAATCAGCTTTGGTAAACTGGCGCCTCTTTCCATTGAACTCAGTAAAGACGCCAATTTATTTCTCCATCTTCCTTTTCTAAATTCATTTTTCATCCCTCTCCCAACTGCCCCACACTTGCCCCTGATAAAACAAGAGGGAGCCCTGAACGAGCCCCTGCCTTCTTCTTCTCTTAAACATACACAGATAACCAAGTGCCCAATTTAATTTACCCCATCAATGGGGATTTGCAGCCACACATCTGCACTGTCTCCATGTTGCATCACCATGTCCACTATGACTCTCACCAATTTTTACAGATGCACCATAGAAAGCATCCTTTCTGATGTATCACAGCTTGGCATGGCTCCTGCTCTGATCAAGACCGTAAGAAGCTGCAAAGGGTTATGAACGTAGCCCAGTCCATCATGCAAACTAGCCTCCCATACATTGGCTCTGTCTACATTTCCCATTGCCTTGGGAAAGCAGCCAGCATAATCAAGGACCCAACACACCCCGGGCATGTTCTCTAACACCTTCTCCCGTCAGGAGAAAGGTACAAGAGTCTGAGATCACATACCAGCTGACTCAAGAAAATCTTTTTCCCAGCTGTCATTTGACTTTTGAATAGTTTTATCATATATTAAGTTGATCTTTCTCTTCACTCTACCTGTAGTTGCAACACTATTATTTTGCACCCTCTCCTTTCTTTCTCCCCTATGTACTCTACAAACAGTGTGTTTTGTCTGTATAGCGTGCAAGATACAACATTTGTCACTGTACCCCAATACATGTGGCAAAAGTAAATCAAATCAAATCACATGTGCAGTAATACAAAGTCTGCAGTTAAGAATAGTTTGCAAAGGTAGTTTTCAGGGCAATTCAGAACTATTATTCTGTCAGAAGCATTTGGTAGCACTTTCACCCTATATGTCAGGAGGTCATGGGTTCAAGCTTCACTCCAGTTGGTGAGCACAGTGGATGTTCTTGTGCAACACTGAAGGATAGCCGCACTGTATGCCCAAGTCTTGGATTATGATATGAACCATCTGACTGGGAAATGAGAATGCTGTCTCTCAGATGGAGCGTTAAATTGAAATGCCATCTGTTTGTTCCGATGTTTTAGCTGATTGCAAAAGAATCTATTGCTCTAGCTACACAAGTGGGGATTTCCCGCCCGAACCATTGGTCCCCAGTTTAACTGGTCATTTATCTCATTGCTGCTTGTGGGATCTTGCTTTGTGTGAATCACAGCATAGTTGCTGACATGAAAACCATCACCCTACTTGAAACAAGTTCATTAGTTCATTACATTGAAAGTACTTTGAGATATTTCTGGAGGATGCGATAAGCAGCTAGATAGACCAGATTTATATCTGTTCTAAATTTAGGAAAAATAGAAATGCTGATTATCACTTAAACCCTGAAACAGTTTAACTGTTAACCATTTGGTATCTCCCTGCGTAAATCTTCTGCTTATAATCTTATGGTACTGGTTTGGCAGCACGGTGGCAGTGGTTAGCACTGCTGTCTCACAGCGCTAGGGATCTGGGTTCGATACCGACCTTGGGTGACTGTCTGTATGGAATTTGCACATTCTCCCCATGTCTGCATGGGTTTCCTCCAGGTGCTCTGGTTTCCACTTCAAAGATGTGTGCGTTAAGGTGGATTGGTCATGCTAAATTGCCCTTGGTGGCCTAGATGTGTAGGTTAGCGGGATTAGCAGGGTAAATACTTAGGGTTATGGGGAATAGGCCTGGGTGGGATTGTCCCTCAGTGTTGGAGTTGTGGGGATGGGTGGGATTGTTGTCGGTACGAACTTGATGGGCTAAATGGCCTCCTTCTGCACTGTAGGAATTTTATGGTTCATTGATAACCATGTCAATGATCCTCGGAGTCTTGTCCACTCTGACCTCCAGTTTTACAAAGAACAAAGAACAATCCAGCACGGGAAACAGGCCCTTCGGCCCAACGAGCCCGCGCCGCCGCATCCTCCTACACCTATTCTACCCTGCGTGTCTACGAGTGGAACCCCTAACTTAGCCAGATTCAGGGGCGAATAGTGTCAATTTGGTAAACCAATCAGCCTAAGAGCACATCTTTGGGATGTGGGAGGAAACCAGAGTGCCCGGAGGAAACCCACGCAACCACAGGGAGAATGCGCAAACTCCCACAGACACAGGCCCAAATCCATGTATCTGCACAGCTAGCAGTGCTAGTCACTGAGCTGTTGCGGCGCCCGTCTACCGGTCCAGGATCAAGCACACACACCGACACGAAGCACGAGGCCGCTCCCGGAACCTCCAAGAGCAGCCCACGCACGACCCGTGTGCATGCCCCTCGTTTGACAACAAGTTGGACCTCCACCTGCGGAATAAAAAGACAAAAACGTTAACATACAAGTCTGCATTTCCGGTGTCTCCCGAGGCTCTGACCCTATTTAATACCCCCTACTATAACCCTCCATCCCCGTTTCACTCATGTGTCTATCTAACTGAACCTTAAACGAGTCCAACGTTCCTGCCTCCACCACCCTACTCGGTAGCGCGTTCCATACCCCCTCTGCGTGAAGAACCTTCCTCTCACATCCAAATTATACTTCTCCCCCCTCACCCTTAGATCATGACCTCTCGTAATTGTACCCAGTCTAGGGAGCAGTCTCTCTCTATTGACTCTATCTATTCCCTTCAGTATCTTATATACCTCTATCATGTCTCCCCTCAATCTCCGTCTTTCCAAGGAGAAAAGTCCCAGTTTCTCCAACCTTTCCTCGTAACTCAGTCCCTCCATGCCAGGCAACATCCTGGTAAACCTCCTCTGCACCCTTTCCAGAGACTCCACGTCCTTCCAGTAGTAAGGTGACCAGAACTGGACGCAGTACTCCAAATGCGGTCTAACCAACGTTCTGTACAACTGAAGCATTAGACGGCAGCTCCTATACTCTATACCCCTTCCTATAAAGGCTAGCATTCCATAAGCTTTCCTCACAACCTTCTCCACTTGTGTCACAACCTTCATAGACTTGTGAACCTGCACTCCCAGGTCCCTCTGTATTTCTATACTCCTAATCGGTCTACCTTTTATCACATAGTTTCTCTCTGCATTATTCCTTCCAAAATGCATCACCTCGCATTTGTCAGGATTAAATTCCATCTGCCACCTATCTGCCCAATGTACCAACCTATCAATATCCTGCTGTATCACATGACATTCCACTTCAGTATCCGCCAACCCTGCCATCTTGGTGTCATCCGCAAACTTGCTGATCACACCACACCACACGCTCTCTTCCAAATCGTTTATGTATACTACAAAGAGGAGAGGTCCCAGTACTGAGCCCTGCAGCACACCACTGGTCACTGGCCTCCAGCCCGAAAAGGTCCCCTCAACAACTACCCTCTGTCTCCTATTGCCCAGCCAGTTCTCAATCCACCTAGCTACCTGTCCTTGTATCCCACACGCCTTAACCTTTTCTACCAGCCTACCATGAGGGACTTTGTCAAACGCCTTACTGAAATCCATATAGATGACATCAACGGCTCTCCCATCGTCAACCGTTTTTGTCACCTCCTCAAAGAATTCTACCAGATTTGTAAGGCAAGACCTCCCTCTAACAAAGCCATGTTGCGTATCCCTAATCAGATCGCAACGCTCCAAACGCTCATACATCCTACCCCTAAGTATTTTTTCCATTAATTTCCCTACCACCGATGTCAAACTCACCGGTCTATAATTTCCAGGGTTATCTCTACTACCTTTTTTAAAAAGCGGTACCACATTTGCTACCCTCCAGTCTTCTGGGACCTCACCTGTGTCCAAAGAAGAGACAACGATTTGCGCCAGAGGCCCAGCAATTTCATCTTTCACCTCCCTAAGCAGCCTGGGATAAATACCATCAGGCCCCGGAGCTTTATCCGTCCTTACACTACCTAAAAGCCCTAGCACTTCCTCCCTCGTAATAGATGTTTCCTGCCACTGATCCACAGCTCCCTCCAAGACACCGCACGACACCGAACCCCTCTCCTTCGTGAATACCGACGCAAAGTATTCATTCAGGAGCTCCCCCATTCCCTCCGACTCAATACATAACTCCCCAGTTTTGTCCCTAAGAGGACCAATTTTCCCTCTAACTACTCTCTTGCTCCTAATATATGAATAAAATGCCTTTGGATTTTCCTTGATCCTATCAGCCAAAGCCATTTCATGCCCTCTCTTCGCCCTTCTAACTCCCCTTTTTAGCTCCCTTCTACTTTCTCTGTATTCCTCCAGCGCACTCTCCGTACCCAGTTGTTTCGACCTAACATACACATCCCTCTTCTTCCTTACCAAGTCTTTGATACCCCCTGTAATCCACGGCTCTCTAATCCTACCTTTCCCATCCCTCCGCTTAACTGGAACATGCCTCTCCTGCAACATTTTCAGTTTGCCCTTAAAAGCTTCCTCACAAGCCTAAAGGGTTTTTTTATATTTAGAGGGCATGAGTCTAAAGTGCAGAACATTAAGGAGAAGGTGAGATTAATCATGGAAGTAGAGCTTTTGTTATAGTAATTTTAGCTTGCAGTAGCCTGAATTAATGTCAAACATGAGGCAATGAGTTACAACTATCCAAATTAAATCCAGTCTGACGTTATGAAGTTTTATGTATATTGACACCAGCATTAGGTAAATCCTACATCCGCAAGCTGTTTTTTAGCTAATTATCCGAAGCTCTGGGGTTTTATGTTCATGTGAGGAGAGGAACCAACAGTTCCAGTGCAACCAGTTTCTTTACAAGGGACCAGCTTGCAAAGGTGATCTTCCTGAATGTGCATTAGTTTGCTTTGAAGCAGTTGGGTGACATCTTTAACACTGATAGCGAACTGGTTTACATGGAACACTAGATTGCTGCTGCTTCCGACATACCTACAAAGGCACTTCCCTGTTCAAGATCTGAAGAACAAAGCGCAGACCATCACTCAAACCAGCCTCCCAGCCATTGACTCTGTCTGCACTTCATGTTGCCTTGGCAAAGCAGCCAGCATAATCAAGGACCCCACGCACCCTGGACATTCTCTCTTCCACCTTTTTCCGTCGGGAAAAAGATACAAAGATCTGGAGATATGTACCCGACTCAAGAACAGCTTCTTCCCTGTTGCCATCAGCCTTTTGAATGGACCTCCCTCTCATTAAGCTGATCTTTCTCTACACCCTAGCTATGACTGTAACACTACATTCCGCACTCTCTTCTTTTTCTATGAATGGTATGCTTTGTCTGTATAGTGCGCAAGAAACAATACTTTTCACTGTATACCAATACATGTGACAATAATAAATCATATCAAATCAAGAAGGATCCTTGCCTATCTGATATAATCCCATTCAACCACTCTTTCCTCAATCGCCTTTCCTGTTCCACTGCAAATTTCTATCAAATTCCCTCTTAAGTGCCATAAATTACTCTTGCAAGAACAAGGTGCAACATATTCTAATAATCATTTGTGTGGAAAAAATGCCTACTAATATCTCTCAACCCCCTTCTGCTGATCCTGGATTGGTCTCTGCCCCATTAGCGATTCATCATCCAGTGGGAATAATCTTTGGCTATTTACTCTTGCACCATTCCGTGATTTTCAGCACTCCTATCCAACCCTCTTTTATTGCTTATCCTGTAGTAAACAAAACCCTGGATTTTCAGGTCTCTGAAGATACTCTTCAAATAATTGCTAAGCTACATCAGAAAGGCAGCTTTATGCTTTTGACCTGAGTGTTGATCAGCAGGGGAGTAACCATGGTGTCAAAACTTTTGAAGTCAGCTAACCGAGTGAAAACCTTGATGAAAACGTTACCTGGGTGATGGCAATATAAAGTCAAGCGATAGATTCCGTGCTGACTTGGTTGTTGGGTATGAACATCCAGTTGAAGTAGATTGCGTTCAACTTCCACAGGAGAAGAGAATGGCGTGAAAGGAGAACACTTAGGTTCTGGATGTGCAAGCTGAAAAAGGTCCCCTTGTCTTGTCATAAACTAACACTGTCTATTTCACCTCATTGCGGGAGACTAGCGCATAATCAATGCTGACACTTCAATATAATGTAGGGCAAGTGCTATATTGCTGTCAAACTTTGGATGAGTTAATAAGACTGGTGTATGAATTCAAGATTCTTTTCCCCTTTCTTTCACAAGGTCACTTAAGCTCTACTGAAGTGCATAGATCCGACATAGAGGTTGGTTGAATCAAGCTGCGCCTCTTTTTTTGGTCAGATAATGTTGTGAACAAAAGATAAATGTTGGGATTCTACTGCCCCGCTGGCCACAGAATCGGAGCGGGCGAGGGGCGGACAATGGAAATAACCTCTGGTGGGAATTTCTGTTCTCGCACGAATGAAGCCGTAAAATCCTGTCCATGAACTTCTTTTTCCTGGAATGTGAGAGTTGCTGGCAAAGCTGTCATTCATTACCCTTTCCTGATTGTCCCTGTTAAGGTCTTGACTGAGCTCCTTTCAGGATGGCTGCAGTCCGTCTGTAGAAAGTATCCTTTGGGAGGAAGTTTCAGGATTTTGACAGTGACAATGAAGGAACAGTGATACATTTTCAGGCCAAAACGACGTGTGGTCTTGAAGGGCTACAGGAGCCACAGTATTTATGTGGCTGCTTCAGTTAAGTTTCTGGTTTAATGGTGACCCCTTCTCACCCCCCACCCCCTCCACTCCCCAGCATATTGATGGTGGTAAATTCAGCAATGGGAATGGAATTGATTGTCAAGGTTATTAAACTCATCTTCCTCTCCTTAATGTTCAGTGCTTTAGACTCATGTCCCCCAAATGGAGGTGGGTAGACTGTCTCTTGCTGGAGATGGTCATTGCCTGGCACCTGTGTGGGGTTGATGTCACCAGCTGAATGTTGTCCAGGTCTTGTAGCATTCATTACCTGAGGAGTTGCCACTGAAACAGGAGACTAACTCTCAGTAAACTGTCCTGCTTCTGTCTGACCTTATGATGGTGGAAAAGTTGTTCAGGAAACAGCTGAAGAAGTTTGAGTCTAAGATATTGTCTTTAAGAACTCCTGTCACAATGCCTTGTGACTGAGATGATTGGCTTCCATTTTTGCAGACTAGTATAATTCCAGCAATTACCGTTTTGATAATCTGTTGATTGAGTTTTGTTAGATCATATTACACACTCATCTTTCTCTTTTCTCCCTCCTGTATGTTACTCTTTGTCATACAATAGGGGATATTTTCCAATTAGTTCTGCTTTGGAACAAATGATTAATTGGAACCAAGGCATTTAGAGGCACTTGAAACACAGATCAACAGTGAGAATGGCTGTCCAGGCTCATGGGGCTGAATGGCCTGTTCCTGTGCCTATGTTTCACCTACACCTCCTTAAACTTGTCCTACTGTGTTCGCTGCTCCTAATGCAGACCCCTCTACATTGGGGCGAGTAAACACAGTCTGGGTGACGGCTTTGTGGAACACCTTTGCCCTGTCTGCAAGCATGACCTCATGCCCATATGTCTGTGCTAGGCCCCCTGCAATGCTCCAGCGATATGTTATGCAAATTGAAAGAATAACACCTCATCTGCCAATTAGGTCACCACAGCTTCTGGACTCAAAATTAAGTTCAACAATTTGAGACAATAAACTTCCCCCTCCACCTTAAAACCACCCCCTCCTCCCACTTTGATAGTTTATTGTTAGTCGTTTTTCCATTCCCTGGCCTGCCCCCAACAGCCACCGCTCCCCCACATAGCCACCTGTCCCTGACTATTCAGTTGCTCCCATTAACACATTTTGCTATCTCACCTTTTGCCGTTATTTGCACTCTTCAAACGGTATTTTACCAATGTGCCTGGCCTGGTTCTGGGGGCGGGCAAGGCTCAGAGAAGGACATTCTCTATTGGCCTTGGGTGGGATCGTGCTGCCATGCCAGTAAAATTCCGCCCAATATTTCTTAATGGCACCATTAACATTCCCCTTTGTCTCATGCCCATGACAAATTTGTCAATCTTTCCTTTGCCCTGACTTATCCCTGTTCTTCTATTCTGCCCCCACTTCCTCTGCCCCCTTTTCAAATATATAATTCCTGCATTTCTACCTCTCTTTCATCTAGACTTGCAGTGTTAACTCTGCTTCTCTCCAGAGATGCTGCTAGGCCTACAGAGTTTATCTTGCATTTTCTGTTTTTATTTCCTATGTTAATGTGCTTGTTCTCAATTTTGGCCTGTGCAGTTTGAACCTATTTTGAGTCTGTTGGAACCTGTATTACAATGGGAGAGAAATTGCCAAGATAGCAATTGGACGACATGGTGGCACAGTGGTTAACACGTTGCCTCGCAGCCCCAGGGACCTGGGTCTGATCCCCAGCTTGGGTCACTAAATGTGTGGAGTTTGCACATTCTCCCCATGTCTGCATGGGTTTCCTCCGGGTGCTCCTGTTTCCTCCCACAGTCCAAAGATGTGCGAGTTAGGTTGATAATTGGCCGTGCTAAATTGCCCCTTAGTGTCCCAGGATGTATAGCTTAGAGGGAACAGCAGGGCATGCGAGTTGACAGAGCTAGGGCCTGGTTGGGATTTATGTTGGTGGGCCAATGGGCCGAATGGCCTCCTTCTGCACTGTAGGATTTCTATGGTTTCTATGGGTTTTTATGTGCAAGAAGGTAAATGGGCACATAGAGTAAAGTATAGTTTAACATATAGTTTAACTTGTTCAGCTGGACATTGAGAAGTGCAGAAGCCCCTTGTGATCTGTCTCCCACTTCATAAGGCTTAGATGATTTTATAAGTAAATGGCATTTGAGGACCGTTCAAAGTCATTCATAACTGAGGCTTAAGCTGATTTTGGTTACTCAGATTAAAATGACCACGTGTAATGGAATACAAACACAGAACATTTTGCTGACATTAATATTTTATTGATTATTGTACAAAATAACATAACCTAAGCATTTTTGTATTAAGAAAGAGCAAGTGAAGACTAAGTGGGGGAGAATTGAGGGATTGGATTCTTCACCTAGGATTTTCTGCTCTAACAAACATGAGGAGGTGGCTATTTCCCATCAGTGCTCGCCTTCACCAAATGTACAGTGGCTGCCTACTGGTGGGCATAAGTCTATTGGCTTCCCTTGTCCTACAGTAGTCCCCAGCTTTAGTCAGTCATGTTCTGTAAATGGAAAGTACAAGTTTAGGGAGCTATGGCAGTGATTACAATGAGCAAGAGGAAAGCATTTAATAGAAGGCTGGGAGGTGGGTTTTAGGCCTTATCCAATGGAAATTCCTCCGTTAGCGTCTGTACTTCTCCATCACCCCCTCTGAACACCTACATCTTTTGACTAAGTTTTTGGTCACCCCTCAACTCCACTTTTGGCATGTCCCCACTTCTATGAAGCAGTTTAGAACAATTTTTTACAGCCGAACAGTGTTACAATGTGAATGAGACATTGAACCAAGGCTCTTTCTGCCTTTTCAGCTGGTGGTTATAGATCCCATGGCACTGATTAGAAGCTGAGTTCTCCCTTGTGCCCTGACCGATATTTATCTTTCGATCAACAAACCCAAAAACAAATGATCTATTCATTATCACATTGCTGACTGTAGAACCTTACTCAGCCCAAATTGTCTGTTGTGTCTTTGAGATAACAACAGTACTGACACTTCCAAAGCACACCGTTGGCAGGAGGATGCTTTGGGATGTCTTAAGGTTGTGAAAGGCACTGAAATAACTCCTCAGAGGCCGATGTCCCTTTGCCAGATTCCCTTTATTTACAAACACACCTCCATTCCTGAGTGCTTCAGATGCAAAGTCAGAATCCAGAGTGTTAGAAGCTCTGACACTCCTCAATATATACACAGATAAGACTACCCGATTGGGCATGCAACCATTACCCCAATCAGGGAGCTCATACTTCAAGAGGCCAGTCTGACGAGCCTCACTGAGGGCATTTTTACAGGCACCAAAGAGATGAAAATCCTTTAATACAGGTTCAATTCAGTCTGGTAGACCTTCATGACTCATTTGACATATATAGAGCACATCGACCACAAAATTTCTGGATTTTAACCGTAATTTGTCGTGAATTGTGTTGACTGCAGATGGTCTACGGTAAGGTTCTAATGAAGGGTCATCATGACCTGAAATGTGAACTCTGTTTCTCTCCATACATACTGTCTGAAATGCCAAGTTTAATTGTCCTCAAGCTACAGTGAGAATGCTGAGGCAGGATGTCCATTATGCTACCCTCTTTGGACATGTGTGGACTTGACATGGGTGGCACGGTGACACTGTAGTTAGCACTGCTGTTCTCACAGTGCCAAGGACCCGGATTCAATTCCAGCTGTGGGCGACTGTATGGAGTCTGCACATTCTCCCTGTGTCTCCATGGGTTTCCTCTGGGTGCTCCAGTTTCCTCCCACAGTCCAAAGATGTGTGGGTTAAGTTGATTGACCAGGCTAAATTGCCCTTTAGTGTCAGGGGGGATTATCAGGGTAAATATGTAACATTATGGGGACAGGGCCTGGGTAGGCTTGTTGTCGGGGCAGACTCGGTGGGCCAAATGGCTTCCTTCTGCACTGCAGGGATGCTATGATTCTACGTGCGAAGGCCAGTCACTGGCTCAGTCTTATACTCTGGGGACAGGTGTTCAAATTCCATTTGGCAGCTGGTGGAATGCAAGTTCAGTTAATAATGTATACAAAGCTAGAATATGAAAGCTAGCCTCAGTAATGGTAACCATGAAACTATCATTGATTGTTGTAAAAACCCATCTGGTTCATGAATGTCCTTCAGGGAAGGAACTCTGCCGTCCTTAACTGGTCTGGACTGCCTTTGCTTCCAGACCTGCAGAAATGTGGTTGACTCTTAATTGCCCTCTGAAACTCAGTTATAAAAATTAGGGATGGTCAACAAATGCTGGCCTTGCCAGTGACATCAACATCCTGCGAAAGAATAAAGAGGAAAAATTTGCCTTGCAGATATCTGCTATGTAGGCTCACCTATGAAAACTAGTTAACATGGGAGGTGTTTGTGTAGACCAAACCATGACTTAGCTTCTCCAAACCAAAAAGAAAGACTTACAATAATGTAAAACTTTTCACAATCTCTGGACCTCTCAAAGCATTCCACTTTTAGCACTTTTAAAGTCAAACCAGATTATATTGGAAATGCTCAGTAGGTCTGGCAGCATCTGTGGAGAGAGGAAGTGTGGAATCCCTGCAGTGCAGAAGGCGGCTTTTTGGCCCATCACATCTGTGCCAACTTTCTGACCGAGTATCTTACCCAGGCCCTCTTCCCCCATTCCATCCCTGTAACCCCATTTAGCATGGCTAATCCATGTAACCTGCACATCTTTGGACTGTGGGAGAAAACCAGAGCACCTGGAGGAAACCCATGCAGACACAGAACAAGCAAACACCACACAGTCACCCAAGGCCAGAATTGAACCTGGTCCCTGATGGTGTGAGGCAGCAGTGCTAACCACTGTGCCACCGTGAGGTGGATGCCTGAAATGCTAAATTTGGTACTGTCTTCTCAAATGGTACCTCATCTCCTGAACATTTCCGGTATTTTCTGTCTCTATTTCAGATTTCCAGCATCTACAGTATTTTGCTTAAGTACTTCTGAAGTATAAGACTAATGTACAACAACCAGCTTGTGGGCAGCGGGTTCCCGCAAACACTGGGATTGACTAACAGTTTCAGCAATAAGGAACATCCATATGAGAGGACAGAAAGACCCACAGTTTAACTTCTCACTGGCAAGACAGCACCTCTCACAGTGCAGCGCACCCTCAGCAATGTTGCCTCACAGAGCCGGGGGCGGCACAGGGGTGGTGTGGTGGCGCAGTGGTTAACACTGCTGTGTCACAGTGCCTCACCTTGCTGCGCCACAGCGTCAGGGATTCAATTCTGGCCTCGGGTCACTGTCTGTGTGGAGATTGCACGTTCTCCCTGTGTCTGCGTGGCTTTTTTCTGGGTGCTGCAGTTTCCTCCCATGCTCCAAGATGTGCAGGTTAGGGTGATTGACATGTTAAATTGCTCCTTAGTGTCAGGGGGCTTAGCAGTGTAGATATGTAGGAATAGGACTGGGTTGGGTTTGCTGTCAGGGAAGGCTTGATGGGCCAAATGGCCTCCTTCTGCATTGTAGAAATTCTATGTTTCTATAATATGGGGATAAGGCCCAGCTGGGATTGTTGTCAGTGCAGGCTTTATTCTACACTGTAAAAATTCCATGATTCTATGATTCTGCTACACCGGGGAGAGCATTTGAGATTTTGTGGTGAAATTTTGAATTGAAATCAAATTTGTAAGCTTCTGACTCAGACATGAGAGAGCTGTCAAATGAATCTGGGTGCTAAATATCTTGTGCATGGAGCGTTGTAGTGCATTTACTCTGAACCGGTGTTCAGGCTTAATTAGAGCTGTGCTGATGTGTAGAAGTGTGAGCTATGCCAGTTGGGAAGTTTATTACGGATCTTTATGTGAAGTGATCAGCACACATCTCCGGAGTCGACAGACATCCGGCATCGCTGTGAAATATTACGTAATTACCCGAACAGGCTTCTTAAACACAGCAAGAGTCCTGTAACTAAGCAACAGGCAGCTTGTAGCGTTTAAAGTCAGGGCAAGGTTATGAAGGCATTGATCTGGCAATGGGGCATTATAGGCTCATAAACTACTAGAAGGGACAAGGTGTATGGGTGGAGGGAGGCAGGGTGGCGATCTGTTTTTCGATGCAGAGGGTTATTGGAATGTGGAAAACTATCAAAAATAGCTGTTGAGGTAGTGCCCATATCATGATATAATTGTACAATTGAACTATACAGCACGGAGGCTATTTGGTACTTTCTCAGGAGGCTAAGGAAATTCAACATGTCCACTACAACCCTCACCAATTTTTACAGATGCACCATAGAAAGTATCCTTTCCAGATGTAGCAAGGCTTCATATAGTTTCTGCTCTGACCAAGACAGCAAGAAACTACAAAGGGTTGTGAACGCAGCTCAGTCCATCATGCAAACCAGCCTCCCATCTGTTGGCTGCATCTACGCTTCCCGTTGCTTCGGGAAAGCAGCCAGCATAATTAAGGACCACACGCATATTGGACATACCCTCTTCCACCTTCCCCCGTCAGGAGAAAGATTACAGAAGCCTGAAGTCACATACCAATTGACTCAAGAACAGCTTCCTCCCTACTGCCATCAGACTTTTGAATGGATCTACCTTATATTAAGTTGACCTTTCTCTATACCTTAGCTATGACTGTAACACTACATCCTGCACCCTCTCCTTTCCTTCTCCCATCTACTCTATGAACGGCACTTTTTGTCTCTATAGCGTGCAAGAAACAATAACTTTCACAACATATGTGACAACAATAAATCAATTCAAAAATCAAATCAAATCAAAAATTCTCCGTCACATAAGAAGGAACTAAACAGGGATATGAAAATTATTAAGTGACACTGAAATGAGAAGAAATGGGATTTGAATAGCACTGGCTTAGGCATTATGGCATTAATGACTGCTTTGCTGCTTTGTACTACAGTTTCTATAAATGAACAAGGTACTATCGGTAGCTGCAATGTCAAGTAATTTTCCTGCATTGACTGGAGCAATATTTTGAATAGAACCACCTGACTCAGGTATATATGGCTGTGTGAAGCCTGTATCATAGAATCCTGGTGCTGACTAAGGGACCCTTCACACACAGCAGTACTGTTCATCGCAGCAACACAAAAATAAAACAGGAAGCGCAAAAGATTATCCAGCAAGCAGGAGTCCAACCCGCACATTCAGGAGACAATGTTTTCACCAGATAATTATCCCACAGCATTTTCTTACAGCAGTCATTGGGAGCATAAAGCCAATTTTCAATTCCACAATCACAGGGGATGATCTCTATGACCTTCTAACACACCAAGGGGGCTTTGCTTGCTGTGCCCAGATTAATCGACACTTTTTAAAATGTAGAACAGTTACATTGCTCTCCTCTGATTTTTTAAAAATCTGCACTTGGATGTTTAGTTTGTGAAATTTCTGAAAGTATCAAACCCCACAATTTCACCAACTTGGTACGTAGTAGCACAGTGGTGATCCAACAACACAATAAACAATGCTGTTAGCATGTAGTGTACATCCAGCACTGCTGCCTCACAGTACCAAGGACTCCAGTTCAATTCCTGGCTTGGGTCACTGTCTGTGTGGAATCTGCACGTTCTCCCCATGTCTGTGTGGGTTTCCTTCCACAGTCCGAAAGATGCGCTGGTTAGGTGCATTGGAAATTGGCCGTGCTGAATTCTTCCTCAGTGTACTCGAACACACGCCGGAATGTAGTGACTAGGGGATTTTCACAGTAACTTCATTGCAGTGTTAATGTAAGCCTACTTGTGATAAAAAGAAAATAAACTTTAAACTGATGATAAGAAAATGCACTCTAACTCTGAAACTTGTACAAACACATTGAAGAGACTAAAATTATTCTGTTTTTTAATGCCAGTTGAATTATATTACAGGCAGGTTACACGACATTGATAATGGTCGGTCAGATGATAGATTGCATTATAAAATTGTTGTGTATTATTCTGAAAGAAAGGAAGATTTGCATTTATATAGTGCTTTTCATGACCAACAATGTCTCCAAGTGCTTTTCAGCTATTGAAGCACTTTTGAAGCATAGTCACCATTGTAATGTAGGAAACTAATTTGCACACAGCAGGCTCCCATTGTGACAGCAATGTGATAAATACCACATAACCTGTTCTTGAGATGTTCATTGAGGAATAAGTGTTAGCCAGGGCACCAGGAATAACTCCCATACTCTGGTTCAATAATCGCACCACTTGACTTTTTACACACACCCACACAGGCAGATGGGGCCTCGGTTATGTGAGGAACCACTATCAGATCAGCCATGATCTTATTGAATGGCGGAGCAGGCTTGAGGGGCGAGATGGCCTACTCCTGCTCCTATTTCTTATGTTCTTATGAATTGTGCAGGATTCCTCAGTGCTGCACTGGCGTAACAGCCTTGATTTTTGCGCTCAAGATCTAGAAGGGAACTCAGACCCTCAGAATTGACTCAGAGAAAAGAGAGCTTCCAAGTGAGCCATGGCTGACACTTCTGCCATGAAAGCAAAAGTGTTGCATCTTTGTAATACGTTCTCGGAAGCGAAAGGCACTTCACCAAAATGCCTTTATTTACCAGATCCAACAACACTGTCCAGAGTGTTCTCGGTGTGCAGTCTACATCCGGATTGCCAGAGGAACTGACACGCCTGGTTAAATACAGAGCATGGGGCTTGCTGATTAGACCATCAATTTGGCCCTTAATCAGGGAGTTCATATCCAAGCAGGCCCACCTCAATTGCCTTGTTAAAGTCATTACTGTCTTCAAGGTCACAAATTATTACTGCTGTTCAGTAAACACAGAGTGAGGTCAGCGCTCTGGCTAACAGCTTGCAGAGCTGTTTATCCCAATGCTGTTTTGTGGGAGCTTGCTCTTCACTGGCTGGCTGGTGCATTTACCTGCATTACCATAGTAACAACACTTCAAAACACTTCATTGACTGTGAAGGGCATGTGCCAAGATTGTGAAAGGTTCCTATATGAAAGCAAGTTCTTCCTTTCTTAATTGTAATTGGGATGTATATGGGTTACATTCAAGAAACACATGCTCAAACTTAAAGATAAAACGCTGGAAAAATCTCAAACTTAATGCTCAAACTCAAACTTAATGGGTGGAACTCATGAGTAGGATTGGTGCAGGAAATGTTTTGAGAGGGAAAATTGTGGGTTTGAATTTGCATCCATTTTGATATTTACACTCAAAATTCTGTCTTAATTTGGAAAACCTCTTCAAAACTTCCTTCAACTACCTCGGTTCTAAGGAAGAAAAGAGCCAATTTTCAAATCTTCTTTCATTACTGCACCCTCAGTGTATAGGTCTGGTACCCATTTACTGGGCGCTGTTTTGATGAAGAGTATCTTCATCCCTGAGAGCACTCTTGTTGTACCAGCGTGACACTGTTTCCATTTCTCACATCATTCATCCTGTGGTCTGCCTAGGTGCAATTGTCAATTCACCCTCTATTTCTGGTCTCTTATGCAGCGCTGTTTTCCATTGCTCCTCCCTTTGTTGGTGTGCCATCAGCTGCATTGGCCCTAAGCGCTGGAAATCCTCCCTAAACCTCTCAGCCTCTCAACTTTTCTCTTCTTCTTTAACTTGGTCCTTAAAACCCCCTTCCTTGGCCGAGCTTTTGCCCACCTGTGCTGATATCTGAAGATGTAGCTCACTGTCAAATCTACGTCTGATAATGCTCCTGTGAAGTATGTGGGAACTGTTTAGGTTATGTTAAAGGTGCTGCACAAATGAAGTTGTTATTGAATTGGGTGCAGTTTTTTGGAGCCCCTTCCACTTGGAATTTGCTGAGCTGCTGAATCTCTGACTCCGTACGGCCACCTTACAGATGGTGTGGGTTTGATGCAAATCGAGGCATTGAACTGATTGAAGTTCTGCTAGTCCAGTGCAGTCCCCAGTTTCCATTTGAGGAATGAGCGGTGCTGTTCCATGACCTGAAATCTGATAACACTCCAATTGTAGGTCTGTTATTGATTTTTTGTTTTTATGCGAGTGCTTTTTCCCAAACGGAATATTTGGGGCAGCAGATTCTTTATTCAAGAAAAGAAAGTGTAATCTGTTGCACATCAGCAGAAACGTAAATGGTCTGGCATTGGCATCTGCTGCACCGAGTTCTATTGTCATTAACCCTTTCATTATCAAACTGCAGCAGACTGTCCGTACTACAAACTAAAATAGAAAACACTCAGTCCTTCGGAGAGCAGACAGGTTAATGTTTCTGATTCCTTTGTCATTACTCGTTCATGGGATGTTGCTCGCCAGGCCAGCATTTACTGCTCATTCCTAATTGCCCTTGAGAAGATGGTGAGCCAGCTCCTTGAACCATTGCAGTCAACGTGGTGTAGTTACACCAATAGTGCTGTTAGGAATGGAGTTTTTTTTTGACACAGTCATAGTGAAGGAGTGACAATGCCAGAGTATGTGCAACTAGCCTGGTCATCATGGTCCTCAGTAATGCATTGCTGGTCGCCAGAGGTCACAAACCAACATGTCAGCCTCCTGGTGCTTTGATGTTCCTTCGATCCATGTGGGAATCATTCCTCCCACCCCGTCCCATCGGCCTTCCTGCACACCAAGTTTAGTGGATCTTTATTATGCAACAGCGGTGCAAATCTGGAGCTCTGTCCAAAAGCCGCTGAGCACGATGGTCTCAAAACTGAGGTCAGTAGCTTTTTTTTGTTAGATCAAGTTATTAAGAGTTACAGAACCAAGGTCTAGGTGGCACAGTAGCACAGTTCTGGGCAGCACGGTAGCACAATGGTTAGCACTGCTGCTTCACAGCTCCAGGGCCTTGGGTTCAATTCCCGGCTTGGGTCACTGTTTGTGTGGAGTTTGCACATCCTCCTTGTGTCTGCATGGGTTTCCTCCGGGTGTTCCAGTTTCTTCTCACAGTCCAAAGATGTGTGGGTAAAATTTAGCATGGCCAATTTTAGATTGGTTAGAGGGATTAGTGGGTAAATGTGTAGGGATAAGGCGGTAGGGCCTGGGTGGGATTGTGGTCGGTGCAGACTCGATGGGCCAAATGGCCTCTTTCTGCACTGTAGGGTTTCTATGATTCTATGAAGGTGTGTAGATGGCGTTAAGTTACAGGTCAGCCATGAACTATTTAACCAAGCTGAAGGGGGCTGAATGCCTACTCCTGTGGTTCCTGTGCTTTTATATAGTCAAGGAAGCTAAAGCCTGGAGGATGCACATCCGCTGGGAATTGTATTGGTTGATTGAAGGAGATCTTCTGCAGAAAAGGAATGGTGTACTTCCTATTCAGGCTATTACTGCGAAACACCAGGACCTTAATACACTCCTTCATGGAGGGAGAGAATTAAGCTGGTGTTTGATCTTTGCGTTCACCATCTCAATGAGGCAGTTCCTATTGTTACCAAAAGGTCAGCGAGACCCAGCAAAGAGATCTTAGTAATGCAGAGCCTGGTTGGCTCATTCCTAGAGCAGACCGAGTGAAGTCAGAGTGTTGCAGCATTGGAAAGGAGCAGTTTTGCCTTTATTTTCACCACTGCACCCTCCACATTAACAGATTTGTAGGGCGTGTAACCCTGCAGTTTCTCCTCGAATACCATCATGTGCACTATTTCTCCTGCTTATACCGAACATCTCCTGTTTACTAGCAGTGTGAGTAATGTACCTACTGATCTGCTGCAGGTTCACTGAACATTGAGATGACCAGGTAAACTCTTGACCCTTGTTGTTGATCCTGACCCTAATAATGTACTTCCCCACAATAATAGTCTGTACTTAATTGGCACAGGAGCCCATCAGCTCAGTGGTATCTCTGCTGTCCTGACCTTTATGAAGGAAGAGAGCCCCAGTCATGTGGAGGTTGTTCTCCACAGAATCCCTACAGTGCCGAAGGAGGCCATTTGGCCCATCGAGACAACAGTCTCACCCAGGCCCTATCACCGTAACCCCATGTATTTACCCTGCAAATCTCCCTGTCATGGCTAATCAACCTAACCCGCACATCTTTGGATTGTGAGAGGGAACCAGAGCACCCAGAGGAAACCCACACAGACACAGGGAGCACGTGCAGACTCCACACAGACAGTGACCCAAGCTGGGAATTGAACCCAGGCCCCAGGTGCTGTGAGGCAGAAGTGCTAACCTTTGTGCCATTGTAGTGGAGATTGACATACCGATTGATCAGTTGGGTATTGGTAGGGTCAGATTCTCCCACCTCACCCACAGCTGGGATTCTCCGGTCCCGCTGCATTGAGAGGAGACTTGGCTGAGCACCAAGTTCTCCCTCCTTGCTGGCAGCGGTGGCAAAGTGCGGAGAGCCGGAGAATTCCGGCCATAGTTGTCATCGGGGAACATCATCGTTGTTGTTGTAACAGTGATATACTGATATTCTGTCCATTCAACTTCATACTTACCTCCCTGATTTCTATTATGCATCTTAAGGTAGGGCTTAGAGCAGCCGTCCCATCAGAACCACCCTACAGCCAAATTTGGGTGTTCGTGATGTCACTCAAGGTTAGGACCTTGTTGAATTACTTGCTGAATTCTCAAACCTTTACAACACAGAAAGAGGCCATTTGACCCATTTTGCATGTGCCAACTGTTTAAAAAAAGTTGTTCATTTTAGTCCCAAACCCCATCAGTTAGTCAGATATCATCATTCAGCTGTTTGTTCTTGCTTTGGGGCTTTGGCTATCCTCTCTAACCAGTTCAGTTTGGAAACTGAGATGCCACTTGCTGCACCAGAATGGAAGGTACTTCTTAGCCTTTTGTGTGTGCAAGCTGGAGTGTCTCCATCTGACAATGTGAAAAATTACCCAGGACAATCCTGCTAATCCCTGCCCCATAAGCCTACTCTCTAAAACATCAGCAAAGTAATGGAGAGTATTGTGGACAGTGTCATTAAGCAGAATTTCACAGCCGTAACCTGCTCATCAGTGCTCAGTCTGGGTTCTGCCAGGGTCACTGGTCCAAACATGGACAAAAGAGCTGAATTCAAGAGGTGAGGTGAGAGTGACTGACATATTTAACCAGATGTGGTATCAAGGAGTCCTAGCAAAGTTGATATCAGCGGGAATCAGGCAGAAAATTGGAGTCAGACCTTGCATGATAGTTATAGTTGTTGGAGAGCAATTATCTTAGTCACAGGACATCACCACAGAAGTTCCTTAGGGTCGTGTCTTAGGTCCAACCAATCTTCCCTCCATCACAAAGTCAGGTATGGTCGCAGAGTATTCAATGTTATTTCCAATTCAGATATTAAAACTGTCCATATTCACCTGCAACAAGACCTGGACAACATTCAGAATTGGGCTGCTAAGTGGCAAGTAACATACATGCCACACAAGTGCCAGGCTACGGCCACGACCAACAAGAGAGAATCTAGCCATCCCCCCTTCTCATTCAATGGCATTACCATTGCTGAATCCCACACCATCAACATTCTGGCGATTACCATTGACCAGAAACTGAATTGGACTCGCCACATAAATACTTTGGCCTCAAGAGTAGGTTAGAGGCTGGGAATTCTGAACCAAAGATGTTTTAGTCCAGTTACTCATGTGAGATGCGAAGTCTTGTGTGTAATCAAAAAGCTGAAGACCCGAGCTTCAGTCATTGAGGCAGAGGCTGGACAGTTGTAGTTCCCACACTCAGTTTTGATCCAGCCTTGTTAAATGGCAGAAAATTGCTTGTAGAGGCAAGACAGCCAAATCCTGCCTGACACCTTTTTCCTTTCATTTCTGTCTGGCACAAGCACACACTCCCACATGCTTCTCTTTCTCACACACATTCGCACAGGCACACACACACACTCTCACCCTCATATTTGCTCATATGCACACGCATGCGCACTTGCTGCACACATGCACTCACACATACTTGCACACGCAGTTGCATACGTATTCAACACTTGGAGTGTTGCTTTTGCCACCCGCACTGACACTCGCACACACACAATGTTCGCACTCAACACCCGTACGTGAACTTGACAATTGCTGGTGCACCTGACACTTGCACAACATACTAGACACTCACACACGCACTCAACACTCGCTCGTGAATGCAACACTCACACATGTACTCAACACTCGCTCATGCACGCAACACTTGTACATGCACGTGACACTCGTACATGTATGCGATATTTGTGCACGTGCTAGACACTCGCATACATGCTAGACACATGCACGCACTCGACACTTGCTCATGCACGTGACACTCGCACATGTACTCGACGCGTACTCAACACCCCCACACGCGCTAGACACTAGCACATGCACACGCACGTGACACTCACTCATGCACAAGACACTTGCACACGCACTTGACACTTGCACACGCACTCGCACATGCACTCGACAGTCACTCATACAGCAACACTCGCACATGTGCTCAACACTCGCACATGCGCTCAACCCTCACACACGTGCTAGACACCCGCACACACGCTAGACACTCGCACACACACTTGATACTCACACATGCACTCAACACTCGTGCATGCACGAGAAATTTGCACACTCACTCAACACTTGCACATACACACACACGCACTCGACATGCACACATGTACTCGCTCATGCAAGAGACACTCAACACGTGCACTCGACATTTGCACATGCACTCGACACACACACGCTAGACACTTGCACACGCACTCACACGTGCACACGCACTCAACACTTGCTCATGCATGCGACACACGCGCTTGACATGCGCACATGCACTTGACACTTGCACATGCACGCGACACACACACACTGAACACGTGCACATACACTTGACACTCGTGCACACACTCGATACACACTCAACATACACACTCGGCACACACACTTGACACACACAACACTCAACACTCGCGCGTGAACTCGACATTCGCACGTGAACTTGACACTTGCTCATGCACACAACTTCCACCTACACACGCAACACTCGCACACGCACACAACACTCACACTTGAACTCAACACTCACTCGTGCATGTGACATTTATTTGTTCGTGCGTGCGATACTCACACATGCACTCGACATTCGCACACGCATGCGACACTTGCATGTGACACTTGCACGTGCACATGACACTCGCACTCGCTCGTGCGTGTAACACTCACCCACACACTCAACACATGCACATGCTCTTGACTCTCCCATTTGCACGCAACACTCGCACTCGTCACTCAACACTCTCAACTTTCGCACTCTCACACAACACTCGACGGTCACACACACACACACACACACACGCAACACTCACCCACGCACCCGACACTCGCACACAGCACACGACACTTGTGCACGCACTCGACACATGCACGTGACACTTGCACACGCACTCACATTCAAGCTTGCCCTTTCCAGCAGAAGTCAATAGATAGCAGTCAGGGATGTGTGAACTCTTGTGATTTGCCTCCTTCCTCCTTAGCTCAAAGGCATATTTACAGGCCACCAAATCCCTGGTCAGAAGGCTCAATTTCAAATCGCACGAACTACTTAAGGTGAGGCTCACAACATAATTTGTTTCCAGTCCTAAAGAGACACAAACACCTGCTGCCCACTTCCAGGTAATCTATTGAATGCTTTAAAATGCTTTCAGTAAGAGCAGGATGAACACCGCAGTTGTTTTTCCTGACGGCAGAAAAACTACCCTCCAAAATGTGGGCGCCGTGGCAGCGGGTGGGTCCTCGGAGGAGGTTACCATTCACTCCCTCTCCTGTCACCTGCAAACGAATGTGGAGGTAGCTGGGGGTTTTTTTTACAGTTGGAAATGCAAGTACATTCAGGCGGATTTAAATGTGGTGCACGTTCTGATTCTCTCTCTCTGTGTCAGCAAGAGTGAGGGGAAGTTAGGGGGATCCAGTTTTACCATGTTGCTGAGGGTGGGTGGGGATGTCATTTTGTTACTCAGAGCTCCTCAACCAGTCGATTCACCCAGACTACCTATTTTTATCCTTTCCTTGAACATTAACCATCTCATTGATTTCTTCCTGATGCTTTTGGAACTTCTGATATTTCTGCTGCTCAGCTGTCTGTCTCCTTCTGATTGAAAGCGCTGAAGTAAACAGATTAACTTGTGATAAAGCTGAGCGTGCTGACATTATTGTGTGTTGGCTGCAGAGAAAAGAAGAACTTGTATTTGTATCTTGAGGTCCCAAAGCCCATTACAGCCAGTGCAGTGAAGCCTAAATACTGCTGCAATGGCTGACTAGGGGATTTTCACAGTAACTTCTGTGCGGTGTCAATGTACGCCTACTTGTGACTCTAATAAACTTTACCTTAGTCTTGGTGCGGTGCTCAGTTAAAGTTTATTCATTAGTCGCAAGTAAGGCTTACATTCACACAGCAATGAAGTTACTGTGAAAATCCCCAAGCCGCCACAGTCCAGCACCTGACCTGACCAGGTTATCTATCAGACTGTGAGAGGAAACCGGAGCACCCAGAGGAAACCCACACAGACATGGGGAGGACATGCAAGCTCCACACAGACAGTGATCCAAGCCGGGAATCGAACCCAAGTCCATGGCGCAGTGAAACTGCAGTGCTAACCACTGTGCCACTGTGGAGTGCTGCATTGTCACAAATATTGGCTGGAATTCTCCCATCCTGCCCGCCTCTGGAATTTTAGTGGGCGCATAGCAGGCAATGTGAAACCCCTTTGACAGTCGGACGGGAATTTCTGGCTTTTAGACCAACGCGACCGGAGAATTCCGCCCATTGTGTGGGATTTTCTGCACCCTCTGTGCTGTGTTTGTAGTGATTGACGGTGGGCTATATTGGTCCCGCTGCTGTCAACAGGATTTCCTGATATTTGCAACAGCCCTCCACCCCCACACTCCACCACCCTACCTCCCTACCCCAACCCCCCCAACCACCACCACTGGGGAGCCTGTGCCATCGACGGGACCAGAAGATCCTGCCAGCGGGAACAGCTGGAAAATCCCACCTAATAATCATCTTTCCAGTGGGCCGTTACACCGGTCTGCCTACTCAGGTGACCCAAAGAATCCTATGGCACCATTGTGAAGAACAAGTGAACTTCCCCCCCCACTGCCCTGGCTGATATTTATCCTTCAACTAAAACAGATCGTCTGTTAATTTATTTCATGGTGGTTTGGGGATTCTTGTGTGCAATTTGGCAACTAGATTTTCTACACTCCAACAGTAACTACACTTCGCTGTAAAGTGTCTTGGGGGCATCCTGAAGTGGTGAAAATTGCTATGTAAATGCAAGTTCATTCTTTAATTTCCAGTGAACTTACTTCAAATAATCATACTCTATGTGCACTGTTGAGCGGTGATCATATTGGAGTTGGGTGTTGATTATGGTGAACAATGGATCTCCATGTTGGGTTTGGTAGCTTTCATTTGACATTGTGTCATGTAAACCTTCTGTGGTCAGTGTGCAGAAAAAAATGTTGCTGTCTTTCCTGTTGCTTCTGGACAGTTCTTTAAGTACCGCAACTCACCAATTCCATAAGAACTAGGAACAGGAGTAGGTCATCTGGCCTGCTCCACCATTCAATAAGATCATGGCTGATCTTTTTGTGGACTCAGCTCCACTTACCCGCCTGCTCACCATAACCCTTAATTCCTTTACTGTTCAAAAATTTATCTATCCTTGCCTTAAAAACATTGAATGAGGCAGCCTCAACTGCTTCACTGGGCTCCAATATGCTCTTCCTTCAAGACAGCAGGAATGCAATTCAGCATTCTTACCAATTATCCATCCGTTCTGCTACTGTTCAATACATATCAGACATTACATTTCAGAAGCATCCAACGTTTCATTTTAGAAAGATAATGAATCATTTCAGGCTGTTTTTCTCTCTCTAAGCTGGAGCTCAAAACTTACAAGAAGCTTCCAATCCCTAGACTTCCTTTACCAAACGATTATTTGACTCCTTTAATGACTTACTACAAAAAGATGAAACGCTCCAAATGCTGGAAATCTGAAATAAAAACACAAAGTGCTGCAAATGTTCTGTTTTTTCCTCTCTCCATGTTTTGTTTGGGCAGAGTCAATATGGATTAATGAAAAGGAAATCGCGTTTAACAACCCACATTGATTCCAGGGATGAAAGTGTTGCCCAAAACGTGTGTGTTTCAACTTCTGCAGTGAATAAAGACACAAAGTCGACTTTAAATACTTAGACACAATTTCCTTTATTCTGTAACTGTTTAAGCAACAGTAAATACTTGCAATGCATAAACCAAATACTCATTATCTTTTACTTTACTTAACTTAAGGCTGATTTCCACTTGCAATTAAAACCTGACTAGGATTTTGTTGTCACGTGGAATCAGTTCTTTGTTCTCTTTTCCTTCCAGATGTTAGCTCTCCTTGTGAGCTTGGTTCCCGGGTTCAACACACGACCTTTTCTGAACAAGCTCTTTGTGTTAACAGAGTTAACACTCCAACAGTTCCTTGGTAATCAGCCAATGAATTGATCGGGATCCTAATTGCATCATTCAATTAGGCCAATCAAATCCAACCATAGTATCATTGGTCTTCAGGCCTCATCATCTAAATGTCTTTTGTTTAGCTTCCAATGCCAAGCTAAGGAACACTGGCTTCAAGTGTCTATTCACAACGCATCCCTGCATAGGACAAGCTGTTGAATCTGACACCTTTTGTCCTTTGACAAATTCCAGGCCACTGGCTACAAGAAATCCCAATGTGGAAATACCAGCATTGAATCATAGAAAGGAAATCATAGAAACGCTACAGTACAGAAAGAGGCCATTCAGCCCATCGAGTCTGCACCATCCACAATCCCACCCAGGCCCTACCCCCATATCCCTACATATTTACCCACTAACCCCTCTAACCTACACATGTCAGGACACCAAGGGCAATTTTAGCATGGCCAATCAACCTAATCCGCACATCTTTGGACTGTGGGAGGAAGCCGGAGCACCTGGAGGAAACCCACGCAGACACGAGGAGAATGTGCAAACTCCACAGAGACAGTGACCCAAGCCGGGAATTGAACCCAGGTCCCTGGAGCTATGAAGCAGCAGTGCTAACCACTGTGCTACCGTGCCGCCCTGACAAAGGAGCAGCGCTCCGAAAGCTAGAGGCGTTTGTTACCAAATAAACCTGTTGGACTTTAACCTGGTGTCACAAGAAATCCCAGCAGAGTGAAAAAAATAACCTTAATAAAAGAAATCAGGTTTGCTTGATTAAAGATCTTTCAGCATATTAAAAATTAAGACAGGATTCAGCCATAAAAGGTTGACGTGTGCGGAGAGGTTAAACAGTCTGGGCTGATACTGGCTGGAGTTCAGGAGGATGAGAGGGGATCTGATCAAGCTTGAAAATTTTACAAGGGATTGCTAGAGTAAATGTAGACCAAATGCTTCCTCTTGTGGGGCAATCTCTAATGAATGGCCACAGGTATCGATCGAGAGACAGTAGATTTAAATCTGAGATGAGGAGTAACTATTTCTTGGTAATGAATTTGTGGAACGTGCTGCCCCATAGCGTGATGGAGACTGAATTGTTAAATGGTTTCAAGAAGGACATAGATATATTTCTAATAAAAAAAAGGGATAAGGGGATATGAGGAACAGGTAGGGAGGTAGATTTGAGACCAGGGAGAGATCAGCTATAATCTGATTGAATGGTGGAGCAGAATCGAAGGGCTGAATTTACCTACTTCTGCTACTAATTCCTATATTCCTGAATATTGCCCAACCTGCCGAGTTTCCAACATTTTTACTACCTGACACCTAAAACTCTTTGGCTGGAATTTTACCAGCAGAATGGCATTCCACGTTGGCCTCAGGTGGGATCATATGAGCCTCGGGCGGGCAAGGCAGTAATATTCCGGCCTTTATCTCTTAGCAAAATTTTGTATCCGTTTCAGGAAGGGGTAACTTAAACATAACTTGAATGTGAGTTGACCCACAAGTGCAGTACCGAGTGAGTGCTGCATTGTCAGATATACGGTTCGCCATTTGAGTTGTGAAATCTAGTTGTCGGCTGAGCTGGATGTAAAGCAGCCAGTGGCACTATTTAAAGAAAAGCCGTGGCGATCTCTCTGCCAACATTTATTCCTGAACCGAGGTAACCAACAGCAGGTGATCTGGCCATTCATCTGACTGATGTTTGTGAGACTCTGCAGTGTACAAATTACCTGAGGTGTTTCCTCCTTTGCAACAGGGACTGCGTTTCAGACATACTTGTTAGAATCATCGTAGGATCATAGAGTTGTAGAATCCTACAGTGGAGGCCATTTGGCCCATCGAGTCAGCACCAATCACAATCCCACCCATGCCCATTCCCACAACTCCACCTATTTACCCGAGCTAGTCCCCCTGACTCAAAGGGGCAATTTAGCGCGGCCAGTCCACCTAACCCGCACATCTTTGGATTGTGGGAGGAAATCGGAGTGCCTGGAGGAAACCCGTGCAGACATAGGGAGAAAGTGCAAACTCTGCACAGACAATGAGCTGAGGCTGGAATTGAACCTGGGCTCCTTGTGCTCTGAGGCAGCAGTGCTAACCACTGTGCCACCCTGCCACCCAAAATTGAATTCAAATTCCATCATCTGCCGTGACAGGATTCGAACCTGGATCCCCAGAACATTAGCTGAGTTTTTGTATAAATAATCCAGCGATAACACTAGGTCATCGCCTCCCCCTTTAGCTGTGAGGTGCTTTCAGATTTTTTTCCTTCTCTTTTCCGTTCCTGTGGGGAATATCCAGCCTCCACTCTTCACAACTGAGATCTGGAATTTGTTTTCAGCCCCGTTCCTCACAAACCAATGTCCAACAGCTGCGTGTTGTGATGTCTTGTGAGCGCCTGCATTCTGGGAGTCTTGCAGTGTCCTCAGACACACGCTCTCCATCAGGGTTCACTTGAGAGAAATCAATAGCTGGGAACCTGGTTGATTTTTATTTTACTTTTCACCTCCTTCCTACTTTGAGTAACTGCGATACCCCACTCCCAAACCCTCCCCCCACCCCTCCGCCCCCCCCACAACCCTGCCTCATCCACACTGAATTGACACAGACCAGGGATCAAAACTATGCCCCATGTTTGTGTGCCTGAATATTACACTATGGACACAGTGGGAAGCGGCACAAAACATGAAGGCCGGAATTTTCCCGCCGTTCCCACCGGTAGGATTCTCCCGTCCCGTTTCAGTGAATGGAGATTTGGCTGAGTGCCAAATTTGCCTTCCCCACTTGCAGCGGGGGAGGGGCATGGATGGTCAGACCATCCCATTTGGCCCATCTGAGCCCATCCATGCAGAATGACTCCAAAGTGGGCCCCATGCCAGCATCCGATCAGTACCTGGGATGATTCCAGAGTTTTAAGTTGCACCGCTGTATCCAAGAATCCATCTCAAATGTCAGTCATTCTTTGTGTGGAGATGCTAGCTGTTTGCCTTTTATCTGCTGAGGACCTGTTACTGTGGCAATTAATTTTCCAGCAGCTTTTCCATACTGTTTCCTATCTGCTATACATGTACATTAGTGTCTATCTCGATATTTGTCCCTCAATCAACATCTGTTGTATATTTAAAAGGGTTGTAGATTGCTTTAAGAGCTAATTAATGATTTTTTGGCGATGTCATTCGGGTGTTTGCAGAGGCTGATATTTTACTTTCACTTTGATTCTATGCAGTGCAAAGATCAGCTCCCCAATAAACCTATTGTGTGTTATTTTGAATCCATTGTGCAAACCACATTCTCTTTCTTTCCTTTAAAACCCACAACGCCTAAGTTAAAATGTTACAACATCCCCAAGAAAATCCCGTTTTATCTGGCCCTTTATCTCATGAATCATTGTGGGAGCTTGCTGTGCAGAGTACGCTGTCACACTTCCTACATTACAACAGTGACTGCACTTGAAAAACAACTCATTGGATGCAAGGTGCTTTTGAATACCCCTGAGTTGTGATAGGCACAATGTAGGTACAAGTCTTTCTGTATGGTGAGTTGTCTTTGTCGAGTTCCCTGATATCAGTAGGAGAGTGGAGAGCATGAATACTAATCTTGAGCCTCAGAGATGTGGGCCGGAATTTTACCCTGCCACCCACCATGGGAATTGGTGCGGTTGAGGGCTGGAAAGGTCCATTGACCTCGGGCAAGATTTTATGGTTTTGGGATGAGTGAGGCTGTAAAATCCCACCCATAGACACTTCCCTTCAAGATTCAGTTTCTCCTGTCTTCTCATAGCTCACAGCTTTTTAGGGAGATCAGCTTTTTGGCGCTTTACTGCACTGCTTCCAATATGGGAATCACCAGACAAAGAATCATAGAATCCCGACAGTGCAGAAGGAGGCCATTCAGCCCATTGAGCCTGCACAGACAACAATCCCACTCAGGCCCTATCCCTGTAACCCCATGTATTTACCCTGGCAGGGGCCATGACATTAAGGGGCAATTGAGCATGGCCAGTCAACCTGATCTGCACATTTTTGGATTGTGGGAGGAAATGGGAGCACCTAGAAGAAACCCATGAACAGGGCAAACTCCATCTACTTCACCGTCTGCTATCTTGTCACAATAAACAATTAAAATAGAGTTATTGACAATTCATAGCCATCAATCTCTATCAATTAATCAACAACAGGCCTAGACATGAGGTGAGGAAAGCTTCCAGTGCTATAGAGCTTTGGGGGCAAACTTATGATCCCAAGTCACCCGTTTCTTCTTCAGAAAGAGTATAAAAGTCATGTTGTATGATTGAATGATAGCAAAGCACTCACATTTAAGGAGCAGCTTCTCGTGTCTTGAAATCTTATGGATGGACATTGATCTCCCAGTGTCTGCCTTGCTGGAATGTTTCTAAGACTCTGAGAGAGATGAACACTGTTCGGTAGCTGTAACTATTGTTTAACTGAGCATTAAATAGAACTTTAAGCAGCAGTGGTATAAGCAGGATTCAAGCCAGCGCAACAAAACCCCACTGGATTGTAACTTTGTCACCTCAAGCTCCTGACTATCTTTGTGTATTTTTTTTAATGATTTTACAATGAACTTACACCTCATAAACAGGCCATTCTGCCTAACTGATCAATGCTGGTGTTTATTCTCCACACGAGCCTTCTATTCCTTTCTGCATTATGTTGGTTCCCAGCTCCCCTTTATTAGCCTCAACTGCCCCTTCAGGGAGTGACTTTCACACTCTCATCGCTTTCTGGGCAAAGAGGTTTCTCTTGAATTCCTTACTACATTTATTATAGTTTTTGTAAATTTACCACCACTGGATTTGGCCTCCCAGAGGGATAGCATCTTCTCAACATATGTACTTCAAGCTCTTTAATCATCTTTCAGGCCATTTTTAACAAAGTGCACCTCCCTTTGGTTCTTTTGTGACTTGCGGCTTGTTCTGGACTATTTGATTAGGGTCTTTAGGTTAGATTCCAACTTTGATGCTGGAATTTTACCACCTCACCCACACGAGGCTCATAAGATCCCATCCCAGCCAATGGAGAATGCCGTTCTGCGAGACTCGCCTGCCCAATTCTGGGGCAGGCGATGTGATAAAATTCTGGCATGAATGTTCCTGATACTTTGATCCTTGCTTCTGATCTGACTTGGCTTAAAGTTTCACAGAATCCCAACAGTGCAGGAGGAAGCCGTTCGGCCCGTTGAGTCTGTACTGACTCACTGACAGAGCACCCCACCCAGGCACATCCCAAACTCCCCCATCCCCATGTATTTACCCCGCTAATCCACCTAACCTGCACGTCTTTTGAGTCTGGGGGAAACCTTTGGAGGAAACTGGAGACCCAGAGGAAGCTCACACAGACACGGGGAGAATGCAGTAAACTTCACACAGTCACCTAAGGCTGGAATCGAACCTGGATCCCTAGAGCTGTGAAACAGCAGTGTTAACTACTGTTTCGTTGTCTCAGTAGAATATAACATTTCTTTCGGCAAAGATACCTGGTGGACATACTGGTGAGAATCATTTGTTCCTCATTACCATATCTTAGTCCTGTATCTAACTGAAGATCTCTCATTGTCTCTATTTCGCTCAGCTTTCCTCGGCTCCATCGAGAAAGATCTCCAAATTTCTCAAGGGTTCCTTCCTTACTGTAACCATCTTTTCTGGCATTGTCAAGTCATCAAATTCACATTGCAATTGATCCTTTGCTTTTATATTTGCCCGTTTAATGGGAAGCTCAAAACTGCATGCCATATTCCTTCTGCCATCTAACTAATGTACAACGAGCCTTCCTTTTGAAATTGACTCTGTTTACCAAATGCTCGCATGCTTCTGCGTATGTCGCTCACTTTGTGGAAAAACCTGAATCCATCTCAGTGGAAAGACTGAAATGGCCGTTGTGGTCACCAAATAAAACAAGAGTTAAACTGTCAACTGTGAATGTGCAACTTCATGACTGATACCAAAACATGTCCAGTGAACAAAGGAACAAGGTGTGTGTTTATTGTGGCTTTTGGTCTATGATTGAAGCTGAAAGCTGAAAGAAATGCTAGCGCATTACAAGTCTAGACCTCATGGCCTTGGAACACAATGTGTGCTTGCAGGTTCATGTACGTTATTTGAAAAGCTGCCATTGTCTGAAGCACAGGATTTGTGGTTGAGACACACTTCTGACTGTTGCATGTTTAAATACCCTCACTGAAGTCACTACATTCAATGAACGGCCAAGTAGTCATAACCAAACTCAATACTGAACCTGCTGAGACAACGGGCTCAGAGTTTTATAGTTTTCCTAATTCTGTCCTAAAGTTGCCATTCCTGCAAGGCTCCTGCTGGGAATCAAGCTCGAATGTAATGTCCCTTCAAGGCTGTGGCGATACCCAAAAGTATAGGCTCGCTGATGAAATTTCAAATTTATTTTTATTTATTAGTGTCACAAGTTGGCTTACATTAACACCGCAATGAAGTTACTGTGAAAATTCCCTAGCCGCCACACTCTGGCACCTTTTCGGATACACTGAGGGAGAATGTAGCATGGCCAATGCACCGAACCAGCACATCTTTCAGCCCGTGGGAGGAAACCGGAGCACCCGGGGGAAACCCATGCAGACATGGGGAGAATGTGCACTCTCTGCATAGTGACCAAATACAGGAATCGAGTCATTGGCGCTGTGAGGCCTGGGTGGGATTGTTGTTGGTGCAGACTTGACAGGCCAAATGGCCGCCTTGTGTACTGTCACGATTCTACGAACAGGATTAGACCAATCAGCCCATTGAGCCTGCTCTGCCGTTCAATATGACCCTGGCTGATCAGACAGTTCAATGCCTTTTACACCCACTATCCTTCACGTGCAACCATTCAAAACCCCAGATAATTTTGAATCTTTATTAAATCTCCCTTTAGCCTTCTTTGCTCAAAAGGGAATGACCCCAGCTGCTTTGGTCTCTTTAAATAGCTGAAGTTCTTTATCACTGATACAATTCCTGTAGATCTCTTCCATACGTTTAAATTAAATAGCTTAATAAATGACATAGACATGTATAACATAACATAGATAACATAAATAACATAGAAATAACATAAATTACATAGCTTTAAATTAAGGGGTGGTAATTATAGGACGGATGTCAGAGGTAGGTTCTTTACTCAGAGGGTAGTAAGGTCGTGGAATGCCCTGCCTGCAGCAGTTGTGGACTTGCCAACTTTAAGGGCATTCAAATAGTCAGTGGATAGGCATATGGATAATATTGGACTAGTTTAGGTTAGAGGGTCATTGGATTGGTTCCACTGGTTGGCGCAACATCGAGGGCCGAAGGGCCTGTACTGCGCTGTAATGTTCTATGTTCTATACCCTCTGCAAGGGCTTGGCACGCTTCCTAAACTGTGATGTCCACAGTTGTACAACTGAAACTGAACCTGTGATTTATCAAGATTTATCATAGCTCGCTATACTTCATGTCTCTAGTGCTTAAGCCAACAGTCTCGCAGATGTGTTTTGAGCAACCTTCTCAAACATGCCCTCAAAGATCAGTGCACCCTTTGCTCCCTTTGTTGTTGTGCCCCTTCAAACTGGCACCATTCTTTCTGAAGCGTTAAGACAGGAAAACAAAGCTCTGTGTAATTTGAACTGTATCTCTATTCTGACTGAAAAGTTTCCATTGCCTCGTGCCTCTTAGTCCTTCCAATGAAAGTCATTTTCTGATGACCCTTCTAGGTGACCTTTGTAAAGTTGAACCAAATGGCACAAAACCAACACAATCCTCCCCCATCTCCCAATACAGCTTCCCTGCCATGAAATCCATTCGATTGATAAAAATGGCCTGTCATAGATGGGTCATCGAACGGGACTGTGCAAACCACAGACATCTTCTGTTAACAGGTCTTTCTTGAAAGACAATTGACTTCCAGTGAAGCCTAATGAGCTGCTTTGGTAAAAATGACTCATTGTCTTCTCACCTGTCGTGACTTAAGCGGAAGAATTAAATTTATTTGTGTGTGCTTTTCCTTGTCTCTTTTCACAATGCTTCTTGACACGTCTGACAAGAAGGAGTGAAGTTTGAAGAGATGGGACCATAGTCGGTGACAATTTTCTGTGTGTGGGGAGGTATGGCAAATTCATTGAAAGAAATTTCAGTGAAATTGACATACACTGGGCTGTATGCTTTACCAATCGATTATGATGGGTGTGATACAGATTTGTAGCCTGTAATGTGCATCTGCTAAAGAGGTGCCAGTTTTGACACTAAGCATTGCTATGGCACTGACATTTCACTCTGAAATGAGATGTTGGGCACACAAGGGATTGTTGTCATATTTTAATATCGGCTTCTAAAGTCTTATCTTTGACCAAAATAGTTTCATTATTTTTCACTGTTTGTCTGCAATACCGCAGTAAAGTTGAAAAAAGAATATTATAAACACTTAAAGAGAAAAATATTCCAGGTCTATGGAGAAAGAGCAGAGGAGTCTATCTCTGGTTAATTAATTGGTCCACTGCTGTAGCTATGCTTTCCATCGAAATGGACCTGAACTCAGGAATTCCTTCACTAAAGCTTTCCACCCCTCTTCCTCACCCTCAGACCTAAGGGGACGGGTTGAGGGGGAGCTGCGCAGTCTGCAACCAGGAATCAGGTGAGGAGAGGGGGGAGTTGTGCACTCTGCAACCAGTGATCAGCTGGGGCGGCGATTGGCTAGGCTGGCAGCGGGGAGGGGCTGGGGGAGTAATTAGCCTAGCCAGGGGTCGGAGTGCAATCAATAGGGCCGGTGGGAGGGGGCTGTGTGATCGGCCAGGCTGATGGTGTGGGCCATGATATCTAGGGGTGTGGGGGCCAGTCAGCCGGGAAGACCATCTATTATCCAGAATGGATGTAAGCAATATCCAGGGGGAGACTAACAGATCTGCACATGTGCAATTGCGCCTTCTGATGTAAGCAGTCGGCTTCTGGTTGAGTTTAGGTCCTGCCCTCTCCCTCTACTGACAGGAAGCAGATTGTGCTTCATTTTTTGCACCAAATGCCATAAGACTTGATTTAATTTATTGTTGTCACAGGTATCAGTATACAGCGAAAGGTATTGTTTCTTGCGTACTATGCAGACAAAGTATGCCGCACATAGAGAAGGAGAGAGTGCAGAATGTAGTATTACATAGCTAGGATGTAGAGAAAGATCAACTTAATGAGAGGTAGGTCCATTCATAAGTCTGATGGTAGCAGGGAAGAAGCTGTTCTTCAGTCGGTTGGTACGTTTCCTCAGACTTTTATGTCTTTGTCCTGATAGATGAAGGTAGAAGAGAGAATGTCCGGGATGCAAGGGGTCCTTAATTATGCTGGCTGCTTTTCCGAGGCAGCTGAAGTGTAGACAGTGCCAATGGATGGGAGGCTGGTTTGAGTGATGGACTGGGTTTCATTCAAGACCCTTTGTAATTTCTTGTGGCTTTGGACAGAGCAGGAGTTATACCAGCTGTGATACAACCAGAAAGAATGCTTTCTATGGTGCATCTGTAAAAATTGGTGATAGTCATAGTGAACATGCCAAATTTCCTTAATCTTCTGAGAAAATAGAGGCGTTTGTGGGCTTTCTTAACTATGGTATCAGTATGGCGGGACCAGGACAGGTTGTTGGTGAACTGGACACCTAAAAATTTGAAGCTCGCGACCATTTCCACTTCGCCCCCATTGATATAGATAGGGGCATATCCTCCACTACACTTCTTGAAGTCAATGACTATCCCCTTTGTTTTGTTGTCATTGAGAGAGAGATTATTGTCGTCGGACCAGTTCACCAGATTCTTTGTGGTTTTGTGGCCTTGCTGAGAAAACAGACCCGAAGTTCTCCCGTTTTCACACTCGTTCGGCACTTTGTTTTGGGAAGATCACCCACCAGGGATGTGTCAAAGCGTACTATGGCAAGGTGGTGAGGGGAGTCAAGAGGTGGGTTTTAAACCCTCCCCAGTCCTTGCCATGGCGTGCTTTGAGATGGAAGAGGCAGCCCACCGTTGGCTGGTGATGAGATCTTCTGTCCCGCCAATGTCAACGGCTTTTTCCATGGCTCGCAACTGTCACTGCTGGGCTTTGCCATCGGAGGGACTGGAATATCCTGTTGGTGGGAAGGGCTGGAGAATTTCAGCCAAGTACATTGTATTGATTCTGAGAAGGAGCTGGAAGGAGCAAAGAGAGAATGGTGTTCATAAGAGAATTGTGTAATAAATAGGAGCAGGAGTTGGTCGTTTAGCCTCTTGAGCCCTCTCTGGCATTCAGTATGACCATAACTTCTGCCTCAATTCAGCCTTCTCGCACTGTTCCCACATCCCTTAATTCCTTTAGTACCCAAAACCTATCAAGGTCTGTCTTGAATTCACTCAGTAACCAAGCATCACGAAGATTCCAAAGATCCAGAACCCATTTATTGAATCAATTGTTCCTCATCTCCATCCTGAATGGCCGACTCCTGATTTTGACACTGTCCCCGAGTTTGAGCCTCCCAGCTAAGGGAAACACCCTCTCTATGGGGTGGCACAGTGGTTAGCACTGCTGCTTCACACAGCCAAGGACCTGCGATTGATTCCCAGTTTGGGTTCACTGTCTGTGCGGAGTCTGCACGTTCTTCCCGTGTCTGCGTGGGTTTCCTCTGTGTGCTCTGGTTTGTTCCCACGGTCCAAAAGAGGTGCTGGTTTGGTGCATTGGCCGCGCTAAATTCTGTCCCAACATCTTCCCACTTAAGAATTTCACATATTTAAATGAGATTGGAACTCATTTTTCTACATTCCAGCAAAAGATATTCAATCAATTTGTGACAATGGTATCTTTTTTTTTCTGCATTACCTGAATACCATCGAGACAATTTTTCGCAACACAGCCCACTGCTTAATCTAGAGTGATGCTTAAAACTTGACAATGCGCAGCTACTGGTTTTGGACTTGTAAGATTTGACAGCTATTAGCTGTAACCATGCTTTAAAGGGTAATTTTGAACCTTTAATTCTTAACAGCATCAATTCCAAAATCTGAAGCTTGTGCAAGAGTTATCTGCATTTCAATATGTAAGCGGCAATATTCATGTAGGGGGTACATTCTGTGCAAGACAATTGTTCCATTATGTGTCTTTCACTCTTGTTAATTATCAGATATCTAGTCTATTATCAAGTTTGATAGCAATGGAAAAGTTTTCCTCCAAACGCTGTTGGTAATATTATAACCAGAAGTGTATCCCTCTAATTCTCATTTACAGCAAAATCAAACTTGAGCAATTTCAATGGTTAGTAAACTTATAATAAACTTCCCATCACATTTACAATGTCGCTAACACACAAGAACTACAACAACTCTTCTTTATCTTATTCAAAACAAGTTAGGAAAATATTCAAAATTGCAGGCTTGGAGGGCCGAAGGACCTGTTCCTGTGCTGTAATTTTCTTTGTTCTTTGTAACAAAGTATGAGGACGGGTAACTAAAGCTTGATTAATGAATCCATCTTAAAACAAGAGACAAAAGCAGAGGGGGCTTCGGTGCAGATTCCAAAAGCAGCTGGAAGATCAGTGGCTAATGGCAGTGAAATCCAAATTGTGATGGACTAGAAGCCAGAATTGCAGAGATAGGGAGAGCATAGCGGGAGAAAATACTGTGCTTTCTGCCTCTGAGTATCTGTGATGTAGAGATTTATCTGTTGCTTGTGAGCTCTTGCCTAGGACTAAGCTTGAACGATGGTGAACTAATTGCTGCTGGGCATAAGCCCCAGGATGTTATTTGGCTCTAATCGTTCACAGAAAAAAGCTAAAAGAATACAGATGTATGAACAAAATAGACTGATGCGCTACGAAGTGAACTTTATGGCCTCCTTGGCGTATTGAAGGCAGCAGTAGGTGGGGGAGAAGTGGGCACTTTAGATAAAGCAGGTGACTAGCCCATCCAGCTTGTCACCTATCTCTGCCCTGATCACCATGCGCCATGAAGTAGTGTTAAGGACCAGATCAGAAACTCCAAGGTATTTTATGAAGTTAGCTGAGACCCTAACTTTTACATTCTACAAACCCAACTTCTACAAAATACATAAAGGGCAAAAGAGTAACAAAGGAGAGAGTATGGCCTCTTAAGGATCAACAAGGTCACCTAATTTCCTTTCCTTTGGTCATTGACTCACTAGCTAATGTATGCTGAATTAAGTTTCATCCTCTGGAATGTTTGACCTAAATCAATGTAAACCCAACCACAGAATCATACCCATGGCACGGGTGGCACAGTGGTTAGCATTGCTGTCTCACAGCGCCAGGGACCTGGGTTTGGTCCCAGACTTGGGTCTTTGTGCAAAGACTGCACATTTTCCCTATATTAACTGTGAGGAGAGATTGTATGATCTAGGATTGTTCTCTCTGGAAAGGTGGAGGCTGAGGGGCGACCTGAAAGAAGTTTATAAAATTATGAGGGGCATAGATAAGGTGACTTGCTTGGGTTTGCAAAACCTCACTGTAGAGTCTGGAGACAATACACATCTCTTTAACCTATGCATAATGCTCTTTCCACTCACATTGTTGGCATCTTTAAGACTTGAATAGCAGGTTAGTTGTAAGGACTCGCATTCTAATCAGTAATCTGTAAACTGTTTATGCTGTTATATGCTCTGTCTGAGGCCAGAACTCTCCATTCACCTGACAAAGGGGCAAACCCCGAAAGCTTGTGAGTTTACTATCAAATAAATTGGTTGGCCTTAAACCTGGTGTTGTCAGACTTCTTACTGTTTTTAGCCAGTAAAGAGACAGGGCAGTGACTGTGACTGGTGGCTGTTCCCTGGCAGCACTGTTTCTGATACCAGCTCCTTGTTGAAATGTGTGGCATCTTTTCAGAGTACGCAGCGCCAGGAGATGTGGGGCAGGGTTCAGTCGGTTGGGTTTGGCAGTGTGCAGTCCAGTTCTTAGATGTGATTGTCCAAAGAAAACTCATCGGCCGTGATTTTTCCAAAAGCTGACTGAGAAAACTGACTGCCACGGACCGAACCACTACCGTCCCACACTCGGTCATTTTTTTTTTGGGAGAATAGTGAGATGTGCGTCGTTTCTGGGAGGGGCAGGGCCTAAACACTTTGGTAAGCCACTGGCCCCACACCCTTGGCACTGTCCTGGCATACTGCCAGTGTGTCCGGTGGGCACCATGAGATGGACACTGCCCCCGAACACCCAGGTGATTCATTGGACTTTGAGCCCACTGCAGTGGCCATCATGCCTGGTCTCCGCTTGTGGAGACGGGTAGTGATTCATGTCGGCTGGCACCATGCCCGAGGGTTGAAAGATCCCAGGAGCTGGGAGAATCCGGCGTCGAGCAGGCTATGCATACTTAAGTGCTACTTTAAACATACTAATCAGGCTCATACCCTCTCTGGGCATGCTGTTGTTTGCACCATTGGAAAAGGACCAGGAAAATTGCAAACCATTTGGCGCCAGGTGCATTTTTAGGCCTACAAACAATTTTCCAGGATTGGTGTAGTCTGCGCCAGGCGCGGTGAGGCTGGAAAATTGCCCCACCGATTGTAAACCAGTCGCCCGGAATCCCATTTCTCAGAATGGATGCTCATACTTTCCATTTATTTCTGATATGGGCGGGGTCGAGTGTGAGAGTTTCCCCCGTGAAATTTCCAGTGGAACCCGAGGTGCGAACCTGCCCCTGACCCTGGGCTCGACCAGATTTGAACTCAGCAAAAGGTTGAGAGTTACGTCACCATCTCCTGGGAGGTTTTGATCTTTTTTTTTGACGGGTCAGCATTCCTGTGCTGGAATTTCACCTGGTGTTGCTGCAGGTGTTTTAATCTGCTTCAGTGACAGGTTTCTGAGAAGGAAAGAACCACACTGGCAGGTGTGTTTGGTAATGCGGCAACCCCCCCCACCCCCACCCCCATTATGTAATCGTACGCCCACGTGTCCAAACATCGCGAAGGGGTCGAACGACTCACAGTTCTTCTTTCAAAAGGATTGTAAACTATTTTGACCAGATGCCTGTGGCTGTGACCATTAGCGTGCCAGTTTCCTGAACAGCATGTTCCAGAGATGTACTGACAGGCTCTGGCAGTGTTGCACATGTTTCCTGCTCCGAAGGCAGAGTGTCACACAGCAGACCATTCACAGCTTTGCAGCTCACCAGCCTATTTCCCGAAAACCTCTCAGCTGGTAGAATTGAAGCTGCTGTTACGTGGCAAAGCCAGCTGAATGAAGCATTTGGTCAGTGACAGCTCATACATGTATAAAGAGGAAAAGAATTAAGCAGGGGAGGACAGATCCAGGGGGAGAAAAATTCCCCTTGTGGTCCAGGAATGAAGGCAGTATCTGTGTACTACTTTTGATTTCATTTGATTTGTTATTGTCGCATGTATTTTGATACAGTGAAAGATACTGTTCCTTTATTATTATTATTCCTTAGTGTCACAAGTCGTCTTACATTAACACTGCAATGAAGTTACTATGAAAATCCCCGAGTCGCCACACTCCGGCGTCTGTTCGGGTACACTGAGAAAGAATTTAGCGTGGCTGTTGCACTGACCAGCACATCTTTCTCAGGCTGTGGGAGGAAACCCGAGCTCCCGGAGGAAACCCACGGCAGACACGGAGAGAACGTGCAGACGTGTAGCCCAATCCATCACCCCAACCAGCCTCCCATCCATTGACTCTGTTTACATTTCCCACTGCCTCAATAAAGCAGTCAGCGTAAGTAACGGCCCCACGCACCCCAGACATTCTCTTTTCCACTCCTTCCATCTGGAAAAATATAAAGAAGCCTGAGGTCACATACCAACCGACTCAAGAACAGCTTCTTCCCTGCTGCTGTCAGACTTTTGAATGGACCTACCTTGCACGAAATTGATCTTTCTCTACACCCTAGCTATGACTGTAACACGACATTCTCCACTCTCTTGTTTCCTTCTCTATGAACAGTATGCTTTGTCTGTATAGCGCGTAAGAAACAATACATTTCTCTGTATATTAATACATGTGACTATAATAAATCAAATCAATCAGACTCTGCTCAGTCAGTGACCCAAGGCGGGAATTGAACTAGGTCCCTGGCACAGTGAGGCAGCAGTGCCAACCACTGTGCCATCATGTCGCACTTTTCAGACAAATCATACCATTCATAGAGTACATAAGGGAGAGTGAAAGGAGACGGTGCAGAATATAGTGTTACAGTTACAGATAGGGTGAAGCGAAAGGTCAGCTTAATATAAAGTAGGTCCATTCAAAAGTCTAAAGGCAACAGAGAAGAAGTTGCTCTTGAGTCAGTTGGTACGTATTCTCAGACTTCTGCATCATAACTGACCCACACGGAGCCGAGGTTCGATTCTTGACCTGAGCTGCACTAATCATCCGCCCTTTGTTTGGTAGCCAGTGCCACTTCTCATAATCTCAAGACCTTCACAGCTTCTTTATATGAAGTAGTGGTATAGTGACTGTTGTAATGTTGGGAAATGTGGTAGCCATTATGCGCACAGCAAGACCTCACAAACAGCGCAGTGATAATGACCCTATCATCTGTATTTTAAGAGGTTGGTTGAGGGTCACTTATTGGCCACGGCACCGGGGAGGACTGTCCTGTGGTTGCTTGGAAATCGTGCCTTGGGATCATTTACACCCACCTGGTTTTAGTGTTGTGTCGGAAGGATGGCACTCCTTCAGTAGTGCACTGAGAGTGTGTGCCCCGATCACTTGTTGGCAACAAGATTCATTCCTTGCAACTCACAGTTACATTTGGGGAAAAAGGAATAAAGAATCCAACAGTGCTGTCTGCTTGTTGTCAGCACCACCAGGGATAGAGCTGTAACCATAGAAACCCTTGCTCGTTTAATAGCTTTGTCGAACTGCCTGTGACAGAATCAGTATCGCGAGTGAATTCAGTCTGCAGCGTGCGGCTAGCTGAGAATAATTACCGACCAGAACGAAGATGCTAAAAGTAACCACTTATTAATATTGAATGCAGCAATCTACTAACTCACCCGATAAACTGTAAAACTGCACAGTCGGAATTAGACTGTTGGCACGACACAATGTACTAAAAACGGCATTTAAGCTAATATGCTTCAAAGTTGTGCCAACATCTTGTTGTGTGATCTTGGAAATTTTATAATGGCTTGTTATTTTATCACGTGCGTGTAGCTCAGTGTGCAATATCCTCTTCCTTGAATCAGAATGGGTTCAAGATTTAGTTAAGCACAAAAATGTGTTGATATTTCAGTGCAATACTGATGGAGTGCAGCATTGTTGGAGGTACTGTCTTTCAGGAGACAGGAGGAACTATAGAGAAGTGTGCACTGTTAGGTCACTGTGGGTCACTGTCTGTGTAGATTTGCACGTTCTCCCAGTGTCTGCATGGGTTTCCTCCGGGTGCTCCGGTTTCCTCCCACAGTCCAAAGATGTGCGTGTTAGGTTGACTGGCCGTGCTAAATTACCCCTTAGAGTCAGGAGAGACTGGCAGGGTAAATACCTGGGGTTGTGGGGTCAGGATCTGGGTGGGTTTATTGTCAGTGCTGGCTCGATGGGCCCAATGGCCTCCTTCTGAACTGTAATGATTGTATGATTCCGCTCTATGTTTTCTGCAAAGGTGGCGCTGGAAAGGCCAGCTGACATTCAGCAGGATTTTCCCATCCCACCAGCTTCAGGAACAGTAGCGGGGTTGGGGGAGTTGGGGAGAACCATGCAAAGCTCTGGAGTGGGAATTGCTGGTTTTGGGGGCAAGCATGGCTGGAAAATCCCGCCCATGATTAGAATGGGAGGTTATCCCCAGGAGTGCACTTGGACAAGAATGGTTTGAGGATCCTCATCATAGAATCCCTACCATGCAGAAAGAGGCCATTCAGCCCATCGAGTATGCACTGATCACAATCCCACCCAGGCCCTATTCCCATAACCTCATGTACTTACCACTGTGCCGCTCTCATACCTATATACTTATTCCCTAGCAATTAGATTGTTATACGTAAAGGAAGAATTTGCATGCTTATAGGGGGGAGGACAAGGGAATGTCACAGGGTAGTTACTCGCTCAGGGAGTTAGTGCGGACCAAATATTGTTAGTCCTCAGTGACATCCCACAAATAGGTACACTCACTAATATAGTGCCGCTTGCTGGCCGCTGTCTTCAATGTTACCTTGAGTTGCTGTCCTGACATGAGAACCTTACAGCATAGAATCAGGCCATTCAGCCCATCTAGACTCTGCCAGCTCTCTGAAAAAGCCACCAGCTATTCTCATTGCTCTTTCTTTGCTCATAGCCCTGCAAATTTTACATCATTAAATCAGATTCCGCCACTCTTTCAGACCTTGTATTCCAGCTCCTTCACCTAAAAAAAAATCCTCCTCATCTCCTCCTAACTTGTTTGCCAATTATTTTAAAGCATAGGATCTTACAATGCAGAAGGAGGCCATTTGGCCCATCGAGTCCACGCAGACCACATAACCCCACGCATTTACCCTAGCTAATCCCCATGATACCAAGGGACAATTTAGCATGGCCAATGCACCTAACCCGCCCATCTTTGGAGTGTGAGGGGAAACCAGAACACCTGGACAAAACCCACACAGACATGGGGAGAACGTGCAGCCTCTGCACAGTGACCCAAGTCAGGAATCGAACCCGGGTCCCTGGCACTGTGAGGCAGCAGTGCTGACCACTGTGCCGTCATGTCGCCCCTGTGTCATCTGGTTACATGCCCCCCCTTTCCAGTGGAGCAGATTCCCCTGACGTACTGAATCAAAATGCATCGTAATTCTGAATCACCCTGTTTAATCTCCCTTTGACCTCCACTGCTCCAAAAAGAACAAACTCAGCATCTCCCATCTCTCATTTCTTGAATCATTCCAGCAAATCGTCTTTTTACCCTCCAGATGGCTTTGACATCCTTCCTAAAATGTGGTGCCCAAATTGTACACAATGCTGTAGCTAATGATTTAGCACCGTGAAGCGTGACATCCCTGATTTTAATCTCCATGGGTCAGAATTTTACGTTGCTCGGGTAGGCGCACGCCAGACCTCGACGTGTGTGAAATCGTGCAAGCAGACGAGGGTGCGCGTCCCGATGTTATCATGCACTTGAGCAATATTTTAGCTGCTGGGCGCTGGCGAGAGTCGGAAGCACAGTCACTGACGTTCAAGCAGGCGATCGAGTCCATTCTGGGGGCAAACTCATAGAATTTAACCCAGCCCGCCTGCTTTTACGGTTGGCGGGTGGGCCGACTGACCAGACGACCTTTAAGTTTAACCTTCAACCTCGATCCAGAGTGGATGAAATGCTGGGGCTGGAATAAAAGTTTCAAAAGGTGTCTGGCGATTGAGGTTTGTGTTTGACTGTGCTGCCCAGACGCTCTCTGCAGAGTTTTTCCGCCGCTACTAATTGTTCACAGGTCTGCAGCTCTCTGAGACGGCTCTGCAGCAGCCGTCCCCCTGAGGGACACACCGGAAACGGCAGCTCGCGCACTCTCCCTTTCCTCAGAGCCCACCCTCCCCGGCAGCACTCAGCCTTTCCCAGCGCGTGTTTCACGCTGGCTGCCTATTAATTGACCAGTCAACATTCTGGGGCCACTCGCAGCCAGACGCGCATTTTGCATCTACTTCTGGACCTACCGCGTCCAACAGGCGAAAAGTTCAGACCTTAAGAAGAATAAAGATTCAGCTTACTTCAAACCTGTTCAGGAGAGTCTCACTTGACATTGCTTCAAGGTCAGCTCAGGCCAGCTCCTGGTTCTACGTACAAGCTGTATTCAGTGTTAGCTGTAGATCAGTTTAGAATTGTTCTGTCTGAGACAGGAGGTTGCGGGTTCGAATCCCGCTTCAGGGATTTGAGCACAAAAATCTTAGCTGATCTTCCATATATATGGATATGAGGGAACCTGGCATTGGATGAGACATTAAACTATGGTGTCCCTTGCCCCCTCAGGTTGATGTAAGAGATTCATGGCATTCTTTTCAATAAAGAGTAGGAGAATTCTCACAGGTATTCTGGTAAATATTCATCCTATAATCAACGTTACTAAAACAAATCATTTCACCATTATTACAGTGATGTTCATGGGAGCACAATTTGGCTTCCATGCTTCCTACATTACAACAGTGACTACACTTCAAAAATCCCATCTGCACTTTGTGACATTGTGCAGTTGTGAATGGCATATATAATACAAGACTTGCTTTCAACAGCAACAACTTGCATTTATATAGCTTCTTTAACACCAAATCTTTAACACTGGGGAGACGATGGCCTAATGGTATTATTACAAGACTATTAATCCAGAAATTCAGCGAATGTTCTGGGGACCTGAGTTCGAATCCCACTATGACAGATGGTGGAATTTGAATTCAATAACAAATATCTGGAATTAAGAATCTACTGACGACCATGAAACCATTGTCGATTATCAGAAAAGCCCATCTGGTTCAGTGATGTCCTTCAGGGCAGGAAATCTATTGTCCTTACCTGGACTGGTCTAGATGTGGCTCCAGAGCCACAGCAATATGGTTGACTATTGACTGCCTGTGAACAAGGGCAGCTAGGGATGGGCAATAAATGCTGGCCAGCCAGCGATGCCATGGCCCATAAATGAATAAAAAAAATAGGAGCATGATAAAAGAGGAGAGTTGTTCTGAGGCTGAGCAATAGGATTGCAGAGTTTATTCGCATAATAGCCATGGCATGGATGAAAAGATGTTCTGTGCATCTCAGAGTTTTGTGCAGATTTCTGACCAGCCAGTCTGGGCAGGTATCATCAGGAACGTGGGTCCACTGAATGATTGCAGAGAGAATGGACGAAGTTTTACTAGCACGCACGTCCCGATTCCAGGGCGGTCGAGGCTTAGACAACAGCATTCTGTGTTGGCCTGGGGTGAGATCGTATGAACCTCGGGTGGGCGCGCTGATAAAATTCCACCCAATGAGTCAGTGGTTTAAAAAAGAGCAATGAGCCTTGGGCGAAATGTTTAAAGTTTAAACGTTTGAACTGGTTTTTTTTGCTACTGTAGGATATCTGTTGAGGAGAAGTGGGCACTTTTGGTCTTCAGGTGGTGACAGTATGAGGTTTCTGAGTTATGCCCTCCACAGTTGAATGTCCCGATGACACTTACTGTCTCAGGTCTGCAGATAAAGAATGGCAGTAGCTAAGGGACTGGTGCGTTTGTAGAACTTCACCCTAGTGGCAGCCTATGCCTTCAGGAGGGGAGGAGGAAGGCGTAAGTGGTAAGTGGATATGAGGGAAGCCATTTGTGCTGTCTCAGTTGTTCAGTCAGTGGGCCAACTGCACTCTGTGCCAGGCTATAAGCAGAATATATACCAGAAACATGCCATTCAATGAATCAGTATTTGTTTACACCTTAAATGAGCTTATCTCGGACTCTGAGTGAGATTTGCCGTACGTTGCGGGAACCCAAGGTATTATTGCTCCTACTGCCACCTTCTACATGGCAGCTTATGGGGAGCAACATGGATGGGAGGGAAATCCCTTGAGGTGATTGACTCACTATTCTTGATAGGTTGCAGTGCTGTCAATTGGGTAAAATCTGGGCCAGTGTACCTTAGCTGGGCATTTTAATCAAACCAGCCGGTCCGCTTGTGTCTCTCCTGAACCGCAGGTATATCAACCTTCCTCTTTCCTGTGTTGACACTAAGTCTCATTGCTCCGTCTCCTTCCCTAACCCATCACGGTCTGATGACCACTGGCAACTGTGTGGAGTTAGCCTCAAGTCACTTTTCTTGGACTGTTGACAGCAAGACGCTTTATTTATTCCCTTCTCCCATCTCCTTTCAGGGTAGAGTCTTAAGCACAGAGGTCACAGGAAAAGATGGTGCCTGGATTTAATTAATGTCCATGACATTTTGTCTTCCTGGACTCTCAGTAAGGAGTTCCAGACCTACTGGAGTCACACATTTTTTTTAAAGTTAAATCTGTGTTCTCCCAAAATGTCCATTAATCTCAACTTTCTGATACTGACATATCTTGATGTTCTGATTTAGAGTTTAGCTATCAATGAATTAATTGTGCTGACAACAGCTCTGCCCAAATTCTCAAGCCCACAAAATTCAAACAGTATAAACCAGTGTGTAATTGTAAATACAACTGGTTTGCCTATGCTTAATTGTCAAGACATGCCAAGGAATCACAGGCGGGATATAATAAGCAAGTAGTCCATTTTTTGGGCTCCTCAGCCTTATTTACACCGCTGATGTTCAGCAGCAGTACAGTTGATGTATCATTCATTATTAGTAAGTAGAATCCGTGACCACAGGGACTCTAGTGTGGTGCCTTAGTGTCAAATGGGGCGGCACGGTGCCACAGTGGTTAACACTGCTGCCTCACGGCGCCAGGGACCCAGGTTCAATCCTGGCCTTAGACGACTGTCTGTTTGAAGTCTCTGTGCGTTCTCCTTGTGTCTGCGTGGGTTTCCTCTGGGTGCTCCGGTCTCCTCCCACAGTCTAAAAGACGTGCTGGTTGGGGGCATTGGCCATGCTAAATTCTCCCTCAGTGTACCCGAACAGGCGCCGCTGGAGTGTGGCGACTAGGGGATTTTAACAGTAACTTCATGTAAGCCTGCTTGTGACACTGATAAATAACCTTTAAAACTTTAAAATGCATGTCATATCGACAGCAGTTAAAGGACAATTTTTTCTGCTCTTGGAAGCAGATTCCTTCGCTTGGAGTGCTAGATAAAATCATCACCTGTCTGCAATGATAGAAAGCTCTATCATGCCGACAATTTTCTGATATTCAACAGATTGCATTTCCAAAGGTGTTAGAAATCTGAATCTCACTCCCTAAAAAGTTGTCGAAACTGAACCAGTTGAAAAATTCAAAGCTGAGATGGAGAGGTTTTCAGTCTCAAGGGCATTTGGAACAAAAGCAGGTAAATGGAGGTAAGGTACAGAACAGCGATGACCTGAATGGAACGTGGGACAGACTGGGTGGAATTGAATGGTCCATTCTTGCTACTGTGTTTGTACGTCACTGTAAAAGATCCCTTGGCATTTTGCGGAGAGTTTCCCTCAATGCCCTGGCCAAAATTTATCTCTTAACCAATACCACTAAAAATATTCAAAAAGCAGCGGCTGGAAATCTGAAATAAAAATAGAAAATGCTGGAAATATTCAGCAGGCCAGCCAGCATCTGGGCTGACAGAAATAGAGTTAATGTTTCCTTTTGATGAACTTCTAGCAGGCCGCCGACCTGAGAATGTATCTTGTTTTTGTTGTATTTGCCAACCTGTTTACACCCTTGTTTTGAATCACTTGTTTCCCCCCTCTCTTGTAACCATCTTAACCCCTACCACCCTCCAAGCAATCTGTACTCCTCCAATTCTGTACTATTAACTGTCATTGAATCATAAAATCCCTACAATGCAGGAGAAGGCCATTTGGCTTATCGAATCAGCGCTCACAACAATGCCACTCAGGCCCTATCCCTGTCACCCCATGTATTTACCCTGCAAATCCCCCTGCCACTTAAGGTACAATTCACCATGGCTAATCATCCTAACCCACACATCTTTGGACTGTGGGGGGAAACTGGAGCACCCAGAGGAAACCCACACAGACATGTGGACAATGCAGTCCATACGGTCACCCAAGGCCGGAATTGAATCCGGGTCACTGGTGCTGTGAGGCAGCAGCACTAACCACTGTGCCACCATGCCAAATCTCAGTGTTGGAATGATCCGTCGATCACACAAAAGCGCGGAGGGCGCACATTGCTAAATCTCCAGGTGTCAAAAACCAACAGGTACAAACACTGGGATGGATAGCATTATATTACCTGGGCCTCGCAGGCTGGATTTATGGCCTCATTGTGTCGGAGGTAGCTGAAGGCTGATAGTTTGATCTGTGAAGCTGTACTGAAGCATGAGGAGTTGAAATTTAGATTTTGTATTGCAATTGATGGTGAATCTGTGCCACACCTCGAGCTGTAAGTACACACACACGAGCACACAGCTTTCTCACATCACAGCTGCCAGTGTAAATAGTGCAGGGTTATTCACCGTGCCTGTTGTTCAAAGGAAGGAACGATGGACAAGAATGATAAAAGCCTTGTGCTTATTGACACACGCTTAGTATTGTCCGCAGGCTCACTTTATTAGCATTCAGCTATATTTTTAATTGGCTGTCACATCAGGTCCAGCAAGTGTGCAGCGAATGTGGCAGGCTGGTAATTTACCGCGGTACAGATGGGCAGAAGGTGATTTTGAGAGATTAAAACAGCCGTCTGCAGCTGAATTGATTATGGCTGAAATTTGTAGAAACGAGTGGATTTTCGCAGTAACTTCAGTTTATTTATTATTGTCACAAATAGGCTTACATTAACACTGCGATGAAGTTACTGTGAAAATCCCTAGTTGCCACACTCCTGTGTCTGTTCAGCTACACTGAGGGAGAATCTAGCACAGCCAATGCACCTAACCAACACGCCTTTCGGACTGTGGGAGGAAACCGGAGCACCCGGACGGAAGCCACGTAGACACAGGGAGAAGGTGTAGACTCTACACGGACAGTGACCCAAGCCGGGAATTGAACCCAAGTCCCTGGCGCCATCAGGCAGCAGTGGTAACCGCTGTGACACCAGGCCGCCTTCACTTAATTGCACTTTTAATCTAAGCCTACTTGTGACACTAATAAATACACTTTAAAACTTTGAGGTTCACTATGTTTAAGGCAGTGTGCAAACGCAAGTCGCTGCTATCGTTTGTCAAGATGATGGGCTTTGAAAAAGCCAAATGAGAGGCCGTTTCCTCACTGGAATGGAACAGGAAATGCTGTAAGTGTGCCGCAGGTCAGTGAACAGCTGAAACTGGGAGATGAGAACGCACCATCAGAATTTGGAAAGGCTTAGGGAAAACAGCTTGGTCACCTCCTCTCAGCTGGTTTCCTGTCCCATTTTTCAAAGGACATGAGTGACAAAGTACAGGCGGAGAGAGTGAGGGACAGGCAGAGAGAGTGAGAGAGAGAAAGACAGATGGAGAGAGAGTGAGGGACAGGTGGAGAGAGAGAGTGAGAGCACAGGCATGGAGAGAGAGAGGGAGATGGACAACTGGAAGGAGAGTGCAAGACGGGTGGGCGGAGAGAGAGAGAGGCGGGGAGAGAAAGAGTGGGACGGCAGAGAGAGGGAGTGAGGGACAGGTGGAAAGAGAGAGTGAGAGACAGGTAGAGAGTCAGAGAGGGACAGGTGAGAAAGAGAGAGTGAGAGACAGGTAGAGAGACAGAGAGGGACAGGTGAGAAAGAGTGAGAGATAGGCAGAGAGAGTGAGAGACAGGTGGAGAGAGAGATCGAGAGGCAGGCAGAGAGAAAAGTGAGAGAAGGCAGAGAGGGAGTGTGAGGGACAGGCGGAGAGGGAGAGAGAGAGAGTGAGAGACAGGCAGAGAGTGAGAGGGAGGGACCTGCGGGGAGAGAGAGAGACACAGGTGGAGAGAGAGAGGGGAACAGGTGGAGAGAGAGAGAGATAGCATGAGGGGCAGGCAGAGAGAGAGTGAGGGACATGAGAGAGAGAGAGAGAGTGAGAGAGATGGGCGGAGAGAGAGAGAGAGAGGGACAGGCGGAGAGAGAGAGAGAGGGACAGGCAGAGAGAGAGAGAGAATGATGGACAGGTGGAGAGACAAAAAGAGAAAGGGACAGGGAGAGAGAGAGAGACAGGCGAAGAGAGAAGCAAAGAGAGAGAGAGTGAGGGAAAGGTGGAAAGAGAGAGAGATTCAAGCAGAGAGAGAAAGGGACAGGCAGAGAGAAAAGTGAGAGAAGGCAGAGAGGGAATGTGAGGGACAGGTGGAGAGAGAGAGAGAGGGACATGTGGAGAGAGAGAGAGAGTGAGAGAGAGGGACCTGCGGGGAGGGAGAGAGAGAGAGACAGGCGGAGAGAGAGAGGGGAACAGGTGGAGAGAGAGAGAGATAGCATGAGGGGCAGGCAGAGAGAGAGTGAGGGACATGAGAGAGAGAGTGAGAGAGATGGGCGGAGAGAGAGAGGGACAGGCAGAGAGAGAGAGAGAATGATGGACAGGTGGAGAGACAAAAAGAGAAAGGGACAGGGAGAGAGAGAGAGAGACAGGCGAAGAGAGAGTGAAAGGGAGAGGCAAAGAGAGAGAGAGTGAGGGAAAGGTGGAAAGAGAGAGAGAGTCAAGCAGAGAGAGAAAGGGACAGGCAGAGAGAGAGAGAGGGATGGCGTAGAGAGACAGTGAGGGACAAGCACAGAGAGAGAGAGATACAAGCACAGAGAATGAGAGGGACAGGTGGGGAGAGAGAGAGAGGCTCAGGAGGAGAGAGAGAGAGTGAGCGACAGGCAATGAGAGAGAGAGGGACAGGCGGAGAAACTGCAGGACAGGAGGAGACAGAGTGAGAGATATAACAGGGATTAGATCACCTGTGTCATCACAAGTTTTGTAAGTCTCTCTTTTTGGCAAAACTCAGTCTGTCAGAAGCATCACATCACATAGCATTGTGGGAGATGAAGCAAAGAAATAATTTAAAGGGACAGCAACTCTTTTATTGCCCTTAGAAAAAGTTTGTTATTAAGCTCTCAAAAATCACACCAGCATTTTGCTGTTTAAAGTCGCTCATTCTCCCGTCAGGCTAAAAGTTTTCCTGTAAGTCATGTCGCTGACAGCAACTCTGCAGTGTTCATTCCTACTTCCTTATGTATGAATCTTATGAAAAATGTTATTAAGTAAATACTCGTAGAATCATCTAGATTTCATTGTTGCAGAGAGGGAGTATTACAATAAGTTTGAAGTTTAATCAAATCTACAGCACAGAAAGAGTCCATGACATCTAACTAACCCCCTTGGTCATGAACCTCCATCTCTATTTTATCTAACACTCCCAACATATCCCTCTGATACTTTCCCCCTCACCTGCTTTTATCGCTTCCCTTAAATGCCTCCACGCTATTTGTTGATTCTATTTTCCTCTGATGTGTAACTAAAATTCCATTTCAACACATTGCCTGACTCATGCTTTCAAGGGCCCTCTCAGCCTTCTTCACTGCTCATGGACATTCTGGAGGATTTGGGCACTGAAGTTCTCAATGGGCTTTTTAATCATGTGGAGCTGTACCGTTGTTTCCTCAATGCTGACTGCCCCGCGCCTCACACTAGTATTGCCCCTGATACACCATTTGGGGTGCTGTGTGTCAGGAGGTAGGTCTTTGCCTGTCGCTGTGAGGAACATTTGAATTAGCTACAAAAGGACCCAGATTCATATGGCCTGCCTTCTATCCTGCTGTTGAAGATGTTCCTTTTTCTTGTTTTTTGCTGCATTCTTGCATGAATGAAGGTTTTAGATCTGGATGCTGCCACCATGAAGAATTCCACCATGAATTTTTCTCATTCCTTCATGGGACAGGCGGCGCTGGCCGGCCAGCATTTATTGTCCATCTCTAGTTGCCCGAGAGCAGTTGAGAATCAACCACATTGCTGTGGCTCTAGAGTTACATGTAGGCCAGACTGGGTAAGGACAGCAGATTTCCTTCCCTAACGCACATTAGAAGTCTTTGTAATTTTGAGTACATTTAACAACAAGTCTTTATTAACAGTTGGTAACTATATATCACACAGTCGAGGCTACAGATATGGATCTGTCTGCATCCTAGATCTTTACACATCTGTGTCTGTCCCTAGACTGACCAACAAATAGCGTGGAGGCATTTAAGGGAAGCAATGAAAGCAGGTGAGGGAGAAAGTATCAGAGGGATATGTTGGGAGTGTTAGAGTGTCAGTGTTAAACTGACCCTAGCTCTGGGTCATGCACATTCTTACATCAGAGTGTGGGCGGTACTGTACTTGTACCTGTCTTTAAATTTCGTCAACTCTGCCTTGACAATCCTTCAGCTTTAGCATCTCGCACCCCTTTGTTTCTCTGGCATTGGTCTATTATTCATGTCTCTCCCTCCCCTATTTGCAACAGTATCCACACATTAAGCTCTCCCAGTCTGGAATTCTTGCCATGTCTCTTTGCTTTGTCACTTACCCTTTTCCTGAGGCCTCCTCAAAGCGTGCTCCGTCCACTCTACGTTTAGTCACATTCCTACTTCCTGTTCTGTGAATGAGTGTTTATCAAATTTCTCTCCCAGAGTCCTCTGTAAACGTTGGCACATTCCCTGGGATCCTCACAAGTATTTTTTTCATGCTTCTGGGGTCCCTCGTGTAAATATTGACACATTTTTGAGAATTCCCCCTGCCCTGGCTACCAGAAACACAACTTGTGCTACCCAAAGGAAAATTGTGGTTTCATTGCAAAAGACGCATATTAGTAAAATGTGACAGGAATAACAGTCAGCAAATATAGAAATGTGACCAACAGACGGCAGTTTGTGACTTTGAGTTCCTCAGAGGTCACAGATTCCCTTAAGATCTGACCAGTTTAAAAATGAAGGACATTCAGTTCAGGACATGGACCAATTGAACCACTCTGAACCATTTTTGTGTTTTATTTAAATTGACAGCATGGACCTGTTAATCCCAGAGCCAGACATTTCAAACAAACAAAACAAAAATCAACCAGCCTAGAACATAGAACAGTACAGCACAGGAACAGGCCCTTTGGCCCACAATATTATGCCGAACATGACACCAAATTAAACTAATCCCTTCTGCCCTTGGTCCATATCCCTCTATTCCTTGCATATTCCTGTGCTTATCTAAAAGCCCCTTATCGTATCTGCCTGCACCATCACCCCTAGCAGCGCATTTCAGACACCTACCACTCTCTGTGTAAAAAACTTGCCCCTCACATCTCCTTTGAACTTTCCCCCTCTCACCTTTAAGTGCATGCCCCCTAGTATTTCAACTCTGAGAAAAAAAGATTTTGACTGTCAACCCTATCTATGCCTCTTATTATTTTGTAGACTTCTATCAGCTCTCCCCTCAGCCCCTGCCACTCCAGAGAAAACAACGCTAGTTTGTCCAGCCTCTCCTTATAGCTCATATCCTTTAGTCCAAGCAGCATCCTGGTAAACTTGTTCTACACCCTCTCCAGAGCCTCCACATCCTTCCTGTAATGTGGCAACCACAACTGAATGCAATAGTCGAAAGTGCGACATAACCAAAGTTTTATAAAGCTGCAACATGGTATCCTGACTCTTGTATCAATGCCCCGACCAACAAAGGCAAGCATGCCATATACCTTCTTTACCACCCTATCTACTTGTGTGCCCACTGTCAGGGAGCTGTACACTTGAACCCCATAATCCCGCTGTTCAGGGTCCTGCCATTAACTGTATACTTATCCTTAACATTTGATCTCCCAAAGCGCAGCACCTTACACTGACCTGGATTGAACTCCATCTGCCATTTCTCTGCCCCATATCTGCAGCTGATCTCTGTCCAGCTATATCCTTTGACAATCTTCTACACTATCCACAAACTATTGAACACTTTGGGATGGTGTTGCCCATGGCTCCATGTGCTGAAACAAGGCTGAAGGAAGTATTTGAACAGACTGGCAAGGTTGCTTGGGGAGAACATGTGTGTTTTAGCAAAGGAACTTATTTAAAAGGCTGCTGCAGTGAGGCCATCTCTCTATCCTGCTGCATTCACCTTACACACAGAGATCAGGGAGACATGCCACAATCAAAACCCCAACTTTTTGCAAGAGAAGAGAAGATTGAGGTGTGACCGCATCAAACTCTATAAAATTAAGAGGGGATTTGATAGGATGGCTAGAGAGAACATGTTCCCACTTGTGGGGGGAGTCCAAAACTCGAGGCTAGAAATATAAGGTAGTTATCAATCAATCCAGTAGGGATTTCAGGAGAAATGTCTTTGTCCAGCGAGTGATGAGAATGTGGACTGCCACATCGATTTGGTCAGGCAAATAGCATTAACAAAATGCGGCGGAAGGAATATTGAATTCCCAGTTCGATTCCCAGCTGAGGTCACTGTCTGTGTGGAGTTTGCACATTCTCCTCGTGTCTGCGTGGGTTTCCTCTGGATACTCTGGTTTCCTCCCATAGTCCAAAGATGTGCAGGTTAGGTTGATTGGCCATGCTAAGAAATTGCCCCTTAGTGCCCAGGGATATGTAGGTTAGAGGGATTAGTGGGTATAATATGTAGGGATATGGAGAGAAGGCCTGGGTGGGACTGTGTTCGGTGCAGCCTCGATGGGCTGAAGGGCCTCTTTCTGCACTGTAGGGTTCTATGATTCTATCTCGAATGGAGCATGAATACTGGTATGGACCAGTTGAAATGAGTGGACTGTTTTGAGGTGGCACTGTGGCACAGTGGTTGCACTGCTGCCTCGCAGCACTATGGACCCGGGTTCAATTCCAGCCTTGGGTGACTATCTGTGTGGAGTTGGCATATCCTTCCTGGCCTGTGTGGGTTTCCTCCTGGAGCTCTGGTTTCCTTCCACAGTCCAAGGATGTGTGGGTTAGATGGATTGGCTATATTAAATTGCCCCTCAGTGCCCAAAGATGTGTAGGTTAGAGGGATTAATTATGCTAAATGCACAGGCTTGGGGAGGGGTTGAGTGCAATGTTCTTTCAAAGAGCTGGTGTAGATTTGATGGGCCAAATGGCCTCCTTCTGCTCTATAGGGATTCTATGATTCTGTATAATTTTACATTGTAAGTGTTGGGTTTCATGCATTGAAACAGTTGGTTCCCTGCAAGTTATCTCCTCCCATTGACATCAATACAGCTGGAGTATTCTTGGAAAATGTGAGCTTTTGAAATTAATTCTTAGCTATTAATTATAATAGTGTAAAGAAAGTTTGATGGAAGTGTCATTTTTTTTTTAAATTGTAAATTGTAGACAAAGATCTAAAAGTTACCAGCAAAATTGGACTAAGTCAGAGAGAAGGTGAAGGAAGTCTAAAGGTGATGTAAGGTTTGGGGTGTGAATGGCAATAGATTGTTGGAGGAATGGTCTGTTCAGAATTTCAATTCCATGAGGTTGCAGTGGAGGAGGAAGGGATTTATAGAATGTGGTTCTTTCAGCTGAGAAGAAGCAAAGGAGGAAGAATGGAAGAGCCTTGGGTTTACAGAACATCTCTCACAATCTCAGGTTATGACAAAGTGCTTTATAGTCATGCTTTTGAAATGTAGGTTTAGGAAGCAAGGAAGCCAATAAGGGGGGAACGGTGGCACAGTGGTCAGCACTGCTGCCTCACAGCGCCGGGGACCCGGGTTCGATTCCTGGCTTGGGACACTGTCTGTGTGGAGTCTGCACATTCTGCCCGTGTATGTATGAGTTTCCTCCCATATTCTGAAAGATGTGCTGGTTAGGTCCATTGGTCATGCTAAACTCTCCCTCAGTGTACCTGGACAGGCGCCGGACTGTGGCAACTAGGGGATTTTCACAGCAACTTCATTGCAATGTTAATGTAAGCCTACTTGTGACACCAATAAATAAACTTAATCTTCAAAAACATTTCTGCACAACAAAGTACCCCAAATAACAATGTGATGCTGGCCAGATCATTTTTTAATGAGAACAAACAAACAAGGGGAGGAGTGAACTATTCAGCCCCTCGAGACTGCTCCACCATTTAATAAGATCAATGGCTGATCTGATAATGACCTCAAGTTTACACTCCACGGACCCTCATAACCTATCACTCTCTTGCCTACCAAGAATCTATCCACCTCTGTCTTAAAAATATTCAAAGACTCTGCTTCCACTGCCTTTTAAGGAAGAGAGTTCTAAAGACTCACAACTCAATGATGCTGATTTGTGAGATTAATATTGTTCAGGAATACCTGGTGAACTGTATCCCCAGAGAATCTTTTACATCTACCAAAGAAGAGAGCAGTGGCCTCTCTTTAATGTGCCGTGTGAAAGACAGAACCAGTGATATCTTAGAATGCCTACAGTGCAGAAGGAGGCCATGCAGCCCATCTCGTCTGCAATGACCACAAGCTCACCCATACCCTATCCCCTTGATCTCACTTATTTACTCTGCTAGTCCCCGTGACACTATGAGACAATTTAGCATGGCTAATCAACCTAACCTGCACATCTTTGGACTGTGGAGCACCTGGAGGAAACCCACACAGACACAGGGAGAATGTGCAAACTCCACACAGACAGTGACCTGAGGCTGGAATTGAACCCAGGTCCCTGGTGCTGTGAGGCAGCAGTGCTAACCACTGTGCCACCACGCCACCCACTCCTGTAGCACTGCAATGAAAGTAGCGACCTAGATTTTGTGAGTTGACCTCGATAACAGGACTTGAATCCCCAACTTTCTGCTTGATATCAACTGTTGTCTTAGATTTGATGAAAAGGTTGGACTATTGCGCAAGTGACTGTGTAAATGCCCCCTGTAGCAGGCCTAATACGCAGTGCTATTTTAGAAAATGGCAAATGTTAAAGGTTACCAGCAGGACTGAGGGCACCGTGACACAGTGGTTAGCACTGCCGCCTCACAGCACCAGGGATCTGGGTTCAATTCCGGCCTCGGGTGATTGTGTGGAGTTTGCACGTTCTCCCTGTGTCTGCATGGGTTTCCTCCGGGTGCTCCGGTTTCCTCCCACACTCCAAAGATGTGCAGATTAGGTCGATTGGCCATGCGAAATTGCCCCTTCATGTCAGAGGGATTAGCAGGGTAAATATGTGGGATTACAGGGATAGGGCCTGGTGGGATTTTGCCGGTGCAGCCTCGATGGGCCGAATGGCCTCTTTCTGTGCTGTAGGGATACTGTGATTCGCTGATTCCAGGACTGTTAACATCTGTCAAATGCAACAGGTGAAGAGTCTGAGGAGAGAGCCTTAGGCAGAAATGCCATCTTTACTCTTTTCCAATGCAGTGTGTTTATTATAGCTCTGTCTAAAACCTTGCACGCCATGTGATAGTGGAACTTGTAAATGTGTGGCCACGCAGATTGCATCGGAGGGAGGATTCACGGCACTTGTTCTGTCATTTCAATTTAATCTTCAGTCGGCACAGGGGAAAGGGTTAGAGCAGAATTGAGGAATCAAAGGACAGGAAGCAGGGAATAATGCCAAAGTACACAAGCACATTGCACAAGCTAATATTTGGTGATGTGAACAGTTAGATTGCTGTTTTGAGCCAGGCCTTCTCAATAACTGGAACACACGCTAAATGTCTGCATTAAGAAGATGCCCTTTGGGTATTCAAAGTATTTTATGCAATGTTACCTTGATAAAACATCCCATTTGTGAGTTTTGTACCCTGTATTTCCGGTCGGGAGCTGCCAGAGACTTGAGGGGGTGAGTAAAAGAAAAACTTGCATTTATATCGCGTCATAGGCCATCTCAGGATGTTCCAAAGTAGTTTACATTGAATGACATACGTTTGGGATGTAGGTGTTGTTATAATGTAGAAACAACAGCAGCTAACTGGCATACAGCAAGGTCCAACAAACTGCAGTGTGATAATGGACAGATAAAATGTTTTTAATGATGCTTGTTGAGGAATAAAGAATGTCTGGGACAGAAGGAGAATTCCCACTGAAATGTTCCATCACACACATTAAATGGGAAGAAGGGGCCTTGGTTTAACATCTCAGAAAGACAGCGCCCCCAACAGTGTAGCACCCTTTCAATACTGACAGTGGGAGTATCAGTCCTATTTTTTGTATTCCAGTCTGTGAAGGGGGACTTGACCTAACCTCCTGATTCAGAGGTGAATTGGCTATCAGTGAGCCATAGCTGACACAGGTTGAGTACAGGCTGAGTGGCCTGATAAGTTCAAAGGGAGGGACTTCCCAGCAACTCAACACCAACCCCTACTCTCACTAGGCCTCCCAACAGATCCATCGGCATCTTCAACTGGGAGTGTGTTTGTCAACCTTCTGCTAGTCTTGGAGTGTCCTGGAATTAATACATAGTCTCAGAGAAAGATGGAGGCTGAGGGGAGACCAGATAGAGGTCTATAAAATGATGAGAGGCGTTGACAGGATGGATAGTCAGAGGCCAGGTGTAAGTGTCAATTACAAGGGGGCACAGTTCAAGGTGAGAGGGGGTAAGTTTAAGGGAGATGTGTGGGGGAAATTTTTCACACAGAGATTGGTGGGTGCCTGGAAGGCGCTGCCAGAGGAGGTGGTGGAAGCAGGCATGTTAGCAACACTTACAAAGCATCTGGATGGGTACATGAATAGGGAGGGAGAAGAGGGTACAGACTGAATAAGGGCAGAAGTTTTTTTGTAGTTTAAATAGGGCATCATGATTGGCATGGGCTTTGAGGGCCAAAGGGCCTGTTCCTGTGCTGTAATTTTCTTTGTTCTTTGTTTTCCTGGACAACACTTCCGGCAAGTGGGACAAATGCAAATGTGGGATCATGGTGCAAGGGGTCAAATGGACTCTCTCTTGCTTCAAATTCAAATCAAAATTGTGGGTGCAAAGCCAAGATTGGTGTGTTAAGTGGATGTTCCAGCCAGCTGCATCAGAATGGCGCTGCATTGCTGGACTTGATTTTTAATACAATGTAAAAAACATTTATTTATTTTTTAAAACATCTCTTCCCTTTTTTTGCAGTTCTCACAAGGGCTACTAACTCAATACAAACTGTGAGATTGAAGAGGAATGAATGATCTGGGACTCAATTGATTGGTGGCTACTGTGACATCAGCCCAAAGGACAACAGCTTTGACAAGTAAGGCATTATTACAGGGTTTATTCACAGATTGTATTTATGTTCATAACTGGTCAACTGTGAGCCTAATCTGAGACTGTTGCATTGAAGAGGGCCAAGCTCCTCAAATATAAAGGGGATGAAGTTTTGATCCAACGGTACAAAGTTGGACCACCTCTGCAGTATCATGAATAATTGGGCACTGCATCATTAGAAAGGATTTGTTGGCCTGAGGAATGCAATGCAGATTCACATTAATGACAGGGCACCAAGGGTTAAATTATGAGGAAGAATTAGATAAACTAGATTTATATCCCCATGAAATGTAAATACCTAAGGGGTGATTTGATTGCAGTCTTTAGGATTGGTAACAGCCAGCTTATACTTAATGAAGGGGATAGAACATATCTGGGATCTATGGATCATTTGGCCTATCACTGATGTTAGAAAGATGGGGTAGCAGAGCGGCACAGTGGTTAGAATTGCTGTCTCAAAGTGCCAAGGACTCAGGTTCAATTCTAGCCTTGGGTAACTGTGTGGAGTTTGCGTGTTCTCTGTGTGGGTTTCCTCTGGGTAATCCGGTTTTCTCCCACAGTCCAAAGATGTGCAGGTTAGGTGGATTAGCCATGCTAAATTGGCACTTGGTGTCCTTAGATGTGTAGGTTAGGGGATTAGAGGGGTAAATATACGGGGTTATGGGGATATGGGGATTGAATCTGCATTGACCACAATTCCATGTTAGACCCTATCCCCACAATTCCATGTTAGACCCTATCCCCACAATTCCATGTTAGACCCTATCCCCACAATTCCATGTTAGACCCTATCCCCACAATTCCATGTTAGACCCTATCCCCACAATTTCATGTAGGCCCTATCCCCACAATTTCATGTAGGTCCTATCCCTAGAATTCCACATAGACCCTATCCCCACAACCCCATGCATTTACCCTAGTTCCCCAACATTAAGGGGCAATGTAGCATGGCCAATCCACCTAACCCACGAGACCATAAGACATAGGAGCAGAATTAGGCCACTCGGCCCATTAAATCTGCTCTGCTATTCAATCATGGCTGATATTTTTCTCATCCCCATTCTCCTGCCTTTTCTCCATAACCCCTGATATCCCTTATTAATCAAGAACTTATCTATCTCTTTTAAAGACATTCAATGACCTGGCCTCCATAAACCACAAATCTTTGAACTGCGGGAGGAAACCAGAGCACCCAAAGGAAACTGATATGGGGAAAATGTGCATACTTCGCACAGACAGTGACGCAAGCTGGGAATCGAAGCCGGGTCCCTGGCGCTGTGAAGCGACAGTGCTGTCCACTGTTCCATCCATAATTTCTGGTCATTATTATAAATAATGATACCTAGACACAGGAGAAGATGCAAAAAAAGTCTTCAAGCATGTCACCAACATTGGTAGCTTTATCTATCAGTGAAGTGTAAACAGAATGGGTCTCTTTTCTTCCAAAGCAAAGGCCAAGGGGTGACCGAATTGAGATCTTCAAACTTGTAAAAGGTTTTGGTAGAATACACAGTGTGAGTGGGTGGAATTTTTCAGAGTGCTGGATCAGGTGAGAAAAGGTGTGTGAAGCTCGCTGGCTTCCCAGACACCATTTTTCACTTGATTAATCAGCACCCTGTGCGATTTCAAAGTGCTGCTGAGGATCACACAGCCAACTGGAATGGTGGGGCCTAAACATGTTAGCAAAGCCAGGATTCCTGCAAGTATCAAGGCAACTTCCCCACCTCCACTACGCAAACATCGAGGTACTCTGGCCCCTCACAGATATCACTTCCCCCCCCCTCCACCTCCCTCACATGCATCAGTGAGGCCAACCCCTCCCCATCAGTGGCCCTGCCCTCAGCCCCCTTCACATGTTCGGATCAGCCCTGGTGAAGATTCATCCAGATTTGAAACATTAGCTCCATTCACTCTCCACAGAGGCTGCTAGACCTGTTGAGATTTTCCAGCACTTTCTGTAGATCTTAGTCAAAGCAGGGAACAAAGGCCGGGAGGAGGAAAGTGGCCTGATATGATGGAATCTACAGTTCACAGAGCCTGAATGGGAGCGTGGGCCAGTGCCATTGACCCAGCGGAAGATGGCTTCCTGGGCGAGGGAGGTGAGGATGGAATCTTCAGAGGTGCCCAAAAATCTTAGAGCAGGGGATGAGGAAAGGGACTGGCTCCATTTCTGGATCGGTGTGCGCTCATCTGGGGCTGGATACCATTCCCGCTTTCCATCATGTTTGAGACCATAGCAGCGAGTCTCATTGCAAATCCTGCCTCTTATCCGGCCCTGAATCCTGGATCACCCAATCTTTAATTCTGAGGAGGTGTGGCTACGGCGGGGGGTGGGGGGGTGGTGGTCGGGGGGGCGTGGTGTTGAGGGAACAGGTAGCTGCTAAACGGGAGAGTTCATTGGGAGCAGAGGTAAAAAAAAAAGTAAGGTCACTGCTGTTGCTTCAGTTATTATTTAAATAACTCTGACAGCAGTGAAGAAGGCTTTTGGCACGCTGGCCTTCATCAGTCAGGGCATTAGATTCATGAAGGGCAGGTCATGTTTGACTAATTTGGTGGAATTCTTTGAGAACGTTACATGTGCAGTGGACAATGGGGAACCTGTGGATGTGGTGTATCTGGATTTCCAGAAGGCATTTGACAAGGTGCCGCACCAAAGACTGCTACATAATGTAAAGGTGCAAGGTGTTATGGGTAATGTATTAGCATGGATAGAGAATTGGTTAACTAACAGAAAGCAAAGAGTGGAGGATAAATGGGTGTTTTTTCTGGTTGGTGATCAGTGACTATTGGTGTGCCTCAGGGATAAGTGTTGGGATCGCAATTGTTTAAGATTTACATAGATGATTTGGAGTTGGGGATCAAGTGTAGTGTGTCAAAATTCACAAATGACACTAAGATGGGTGGAAGAGCAAAGTGTGCAGAGGATGCTGAAAGTCTGCAAAGAAATATAGATAATCTAAGTGAGTGGAAGAGCAAAGTGAAAGTCTGCAAAGAAATATAGATAATCTAAGTGAGTGGAAGAGCAAAGTGAAAGTCTGCAAAGAAGTATAGATAATCTAAGTGAGTGGGCGAGGGTCTGGCAGATGGAGTACAATGTTGGTAAATGTGAGGTCATCCATTTTTGGTAGGAATAATAGGAAAATGGACTATTATTTAAATGATAAAAAATTGCAGCATGCTGCTGTGCAGAGGGACCTGGGTGTCCTTGTGCAGGAGTCTCAAGGAGTTGGTTTGCAGGTACAGCAGGTAATTAAGAAGGCAAATGGAAATTTTGTCCTTCATTGCTAGAGGGATAGAGGTTAAAAACAGCGAGATTATATTGCAGCTGTATAAGGTGCTGGCGAGGCCGCACCTGGAGTACTGTGCACAGTTTTGGTCTCCTTACTTGAGAAAGGATATACTGGCACTGGAGGGGGTGCAGAGGAGATTAAGTAGGTTGATTCCGGAGTTAAGAGGGTTGGCTTTTGAGGCGAGACTGAGTAGACTGGAGCTATACTCATTGGAATTCAGAAAAATGAGAGGAGATCTTATAAGATTATGAAAGGAATAGATAAGATAGAAGCAGGGACATTGTTTCCACTGGCAGGTGAAACCAGAACTAGGGGGCATGGCCTCAAAATAAGGAGAAGCAGATTTAGGACTGAGTTGAGGAGGAACTTCTTCACACAAAGGGTTGTGAATCTGTGGAATTCCCTGCCCAGTGAAGCAGTTGAGGCTACCTCATTGAATGTTTTTAAGGCAAAGTTTGATACATTTTTGAAGTAAAGGAATTAAGGGTTATGGTGAGCGGATAGGTGGAACTGAGTCCACAAAAGATCATCCATGATCTTATTGAATGGTGGAACAAGCTCGAGGGGCCACATGGCCTACTCCTGCTCCTAGTTCTTATGTTCTTATGTTATTATTGAATATAGAAGTTGGGAAGTTACGTTGCAGTTGTACAGGACATTGGTGAGGCCACGCCTGGAATATTGTGTTCAGCTTTGATCGCCTTGCGAAAGGAAAGATGTTATTAAACTGGAGAGAGTGCAGAAAAGATCTCAAGGATGTTGCCAGGACTCAAGTGACTGAGTTATAGGGAGAGATTGGAATGGCTAGGACTTTATTCTTTGCAGCGTAGGGGGCTGAGAGGTGATCTTATAGAGGTGTATAAGATTATGAGAGGCCTGGATAGGGTGAATGTACTCAGTCTTTTTCCAGGGTTGGGAAACCGACTACTAGAGGGCATAGGTTGAAGTTAAGAGGGGAAAGAATTAATGGGAATCTGAGGAGCAACTTTTTTACACAGAGGGTGGTACATATGTGGAGTGAGCTGCCGAAGGAAGTGGTTGAGGCAGGGACATTGACAACATTTAAAAGGCATTTGGACAGATACAAGGTTAGGAAAGGTTTAGAGGGTAGGGGCCAAATGCAGGCAAATGAAGTTAGCTTAGATGGACTTTTTAGTTGGCATGGACCAGTTTGGCCTGAAGGGCCTGTCTCCATGCTGTACATTCTAAGTTTTAACTTACTGACCATTCAGTACACAGGATTTTAACTGAGGGTTTGGATAAAGGTAAAATTGGTGGAACTAAACCAACATGACTGTCATGAGCAGAGATGAGAAGGTTCTGCAGAAATGCGCCATATTAGTGAAGGCCATATCTGTGGAACACGGATTGGTTGGGAACTGTTGTTGGATGAGAATCGGTGGCTAAGTCCTCGAAGAAAAGAAACTGCAATTCTACTGAAGAAGTTTAGAGCTTTGAAAGACTTTGTGGTTGAAATCGGTGACATATATATGCTGAGTGGACTTCCCAGTAAATCTGTAAGATCTATCTTTGGTTGTTCCTGCAATTTAATGTGTGATACATAGTTTATATTGAATTTATGTTGATTTTAGTTTGATGTTTAAAATATATGTGGTTATATATGGAAATCTTGTCCATTGGCTTTCTTCTTGGTCTCACTTGATAAAATTGGTTCTTTTGATTTGTTGGTTTCCTCATTCCTTATCACTGTTATATGACTTACATTGGCAAGATGGTGACGGAATAGTTGCCATGGGTGAATGTACACATTGAGTAACAGTGGCATTGGGCTTGCCTCTACAGTTGAAAAATCTGCAAATGCTCACAATCAAGGGCTCATTTTTGGGATTAGGGAATTTTCCTCATAGAATCCATTCCGTGCTGAAGGAGGCCTTTCTTCCCATTGAGTTTGCATCGACTCTCTGACAAAGTTTCTTACCGAGGCCCACTCTATCACCATTACCTCATATATTTACCGTGTCTAAACCACCTAACCAACACATCTCGGGACACTAAGGGACCATTCAGCATGACCACGTCGACCTAACCTGCACATCTTTGTACTGTGGGAGGAAACCAGAGCACCTGAAGGAAACCCATGAAAAGAGTATGCAATCCCCGCATAACTAAGCAAGAATCGAACATGGGTCCCTGGCACTGAGAGACAGCAACGCTAACCATGGTGCCACTGTGCAGCAATTAGGGATAGACAATAAAAATGCTGGCCGAGCTAGTGGCGACAACGTTGCTAACTGTGAAGCTGGGCACTGGGGGGAGCTCGCCTTGTACTCCAACATGGTTTAGCCGACAGAGGTTTCCGAGCAGAATCTTCACCTGAAGTATCAAGCTGTCCTTTACTCTGTTCAACCGCAAATGGACTAACTGTGTATTTCTGGCTGTTTCTATTTTCGTTTTAAGCTTTGCGGTATTTGCTCCCCTCGTTATCTATGTGTTGTGAGAGTTAGTGCAGCTGTAGTGTAAACTTTCCCCCATTTCTGGGGTAGTGTTGTTTCAACTGTGTCTACGGAAGGCTCCACAATGTTTTGGAAAGTAGACCATTCAGCCACAGCCCCTTGTGTTCGATAAAGTTACACGGAAGTTACCGCGTGGATAGGATCTTCAGCCCAACGAGTCCAGTCTCAAAAATGGTCATCATTGGACTTTTTATTCCAGATTTTTATTGAATTCAAATTTCATCATCTGCCAGGATGGGTTTCGAACCCAGATCTTTAGAGTATTGCCATGGGTCTCTAGGTTACTAGATTACTAGTCCAGTGGCTCAGCCTCCCTAACAGTTAGAAGGAGTAGCTGAGGCAAATGCCAGATGCATTTAAAAGGAAGCTAGATAAACATGAGAGCAAAAGGGGTAGATTGAGATGCAGATAGGGTTTGGTGAAGAGTGGCAGGAGATGTAAATATATACACAGGTATGATTTTATGTTTACATATTAGTGCCACAAGTAGGCTTTCATTAACACTGCAACAAAGTTACTGTGAAAATCCCCTAGTCGCCACACTCTGGCGCCTGTTTGGGTACACTGAGGGAGAACTTAGCTTGGCCAATGCATCTAACCAGCATGCCTTTTAGATTATGGGAGGAAACCGGAGCACCTGGAGAACGTGCAGACTCTGCAGACACTCACCCAAGCCGGGTTCCTGGCGCTGTGAGACAGCAGCGCTAACCGCTGTGCCACCGTGATTCTGTGAAGCACATCGGCACACAACGTCATTGCACCTGCGTTGACATAAAACGCCGCTCAGTAAGTCTATTTCTTCAGTGCACATCAGCAGGTCAGAGATCCAGATGTTCTAACATCAGAATGAGTGATGCTAAGCCATATGTCCATTGGATGACCTCTTCTCTGAATTTTGCTCCCACCAGCTGCTTTGTACATTTGCTATTCTCCGTCATTTCTGTTCTTCTTTATTAAAAAGAACTTTCCTCAGCCTTGGAAACCAGTCCAGATTTGAGTTCATTTTAATTTTATGACTGAAAAAATTGAAGTGCAACTACTTTGCAAACTCTTATTGCTGATTGCAGCTGAGTATTTTTTTGAAGGTAGCACCCACTCATCATTCTGCAATGTGTGCTGCATCTTTTAAGACTTTAAATCACCGTCTTATTGTGTCTGCAGACACGGTGGCACACAGGTTAGCACTGCTGCTTCATAGGGCCAGGGACTTGGGTTCAATTCGCAGCTTGGGTCATTGTTTGTGTGGAGTTTGTACATTCTTCTTGTGTCTGCGTGAGTTTCCTCCAGGTGCTCTGGTTTCCACACACAGTCCAATGATGTGCGATTAGGTGGATTGGCCGTGCTACATTGCCCCCTAGTGTCAGGGGGCCTAGCAGGGTGAATGCATGGGGTTGTGGGGGTGGGATTGTGGTCAATGCAGACTTGATGGGCTGAATGACCTCCTTCTGCACTGTAGGATTCTGTATCTATCAGATTACATGGAAGTCCAGGTTTGGTGACTGTGAAAAAAGCACGCAGTTACACTTTTTGACTCAGTGGTAGTGCCCTCAGGCTGAAGGTTGTGAGTTCAAGTCCCACTCCAGCACAGGTTACCGTTGGAATGCAGCACTGAGGGTGGCTAGAGATAATGAGTTGGATTCTCCAACCTCCCCTGCGGCTGGGATTCTCCAGTCCTGCTGCAGTGAATGGAGATTCGGCTGAACGTCAAATTCTCCATTCTCACTGGCAGCAGTGGCGGGATATGAATGGCCAAGAATTACAGCCAACATCTTTTGGATGAGACATTAAGTCAAGGCTCTGGCTGCCTGCTCAGATACAAAATGTTTGGCTACGCAATAGTTTTTCTGGTATCATAGAATCCTACCGTGCAGAAAGAGGCCCTTCGGCCCATCGAGTCTGCACCAAACACAATCCCACCCAGGCCCTACCCCCATATCTCTACATATTATACCCACTAATCCCTCTAACCTATGCATCCCTGGACACTAAGGGGCAATTTCTTATCATGGCCAATCAACCTAACCCGCACATCTTTGGACTGTGGGAGGAAACCGGAGGAAACCCACGCAGACACAAGGAGAATGTGCAAACTCCACACAGACAGTGACCCAAGCCAGAAATCAAACCCAGGACCCTGGAGCTGTGAAGCAGCAGTGCTAACCACTGTGCTACCGTGCCGCCCAAATCCTGATCAGTTTTATCCAAAAACCAATATATATTTACCAGTCACTGCTACTTTTGGGACTTGGCTGTGCAGAAATTATCTGACACGTTTACCTACATAACAACAATGACTACAGTTCAAAAGTAGCTCATTGATTGTGAGGCAGTGGGACATGCTGCAGAGGGAGAATGTGCTACACAAATGTGTGTTCTTTCCTTAAATGTGAGCTGAACACTCTCTTTAACCCGAGAGACCAGGTGACCTCTGGTCTGTTACTCACACGTAGTCTAGGACATGGGTCATATCCAGCTGTAAAGACGGACATGTCTTACCTCCTTGAAGTCACTGGTCAAACACTGCCAGTGGGTAAATGGGTAATTCTAAGATCAATTAGAGACTAATGACCGAGGGGAATTTCTACAGATTGGCAGCTGTTAGGAAACTCCCAGCTGGTGTCCCTTGGGGAATAGGCCAGGTCACATGTGCAGATGACAGTAAGCCATGAGGAGCAATGGGATCAGAAGTTTTGAAATTATGCAATAAAAAGACATGGAAATAGCAAAACAACAGAAGGAAAATGAAAGGTATAAACTCCCTGAATATTGACAGCATAACAAAAGATAAAACTTAAGGAGAGGCAAGCAAATTTAATACTAAACATGTATAATCAGCGTGGATAAGTAACCAAACCAGTACAATATGAGCCAATGGAGGGAATGATCATGCGTTGCCTTGACTTCCCATTAATTTCTGGTCTTCATAGATCATATCTCTTTCAGTTATAAGTTTATTTATTAGTGTCACAAGTTGGCTTACATTAACACTGCAAAGAAGTTACTATGAAAATCCCCTAGTCGCCACAGTCTGGCGCCTGTTTGGGTACACTGAGGGAGAATTTAACATGGCCAATGCAGCTAACCAGCCAGTCTTGGACTGTGGGAGGAAACCGGAGCAAACCCACTCAGAGGGAGAACATGCAGACTCTGCATAGACAGTGACCCAAGCTGGGAATTGAACTCAGGTCTCTGGTGCTGGATATAATTCATGTCCCAGACTACCTGTGAGTAACAGGAGGTCACCTGGTCTCTCGGGTTAAAGAGAGTGTTCAGTTCACATTTAAGGAAAGAACACACATTTGTGTAGCACATTCTCCCTCTGCAGCGTGTCCCATTGCCTCACAATCAATGAGCTACTTTTGAAGTGTCGTCATTGTTGTTATGTAGGTAAACGTGTCAGGTAATTTCTGCGCAGCCAAGTCCCAAAAGTAGCAGTGCCTGGTAAATAGAACATATGTTGATTTTTGGATACCAGAAGAACCCTTGCTGTAGCCAAACATTTTGTATCTGTGCCACCCAGCGGATGGTGGTAATGATTCTGCCACAACTACCGATATTTTACTCCTTTAATGCCCTATTGTCAGCCTCATTGCTTTAGATCCCCTCACTCTGGTTCTCATTCCCTGTTGACTCTTCTTTCCATCTCTCTTTCCACCCCCCACCACCCCGGCCCAGTCCTTGCTCATACATTATATTAAATCTCTTGTTTCTTCCAGCGCTGAAACATGCCTGCTGCTGGGCAGAAAATTCCTGCCCAAAGTCAACGGACCTTTTGCTGCTGTGTCAAACTATCTGTCCCACCCGCACCTATCTCTGTGGCGGGTGGGGACCAGAAAATTTAGCCCCGTTAACTCCACAGATGCTGCCCGACCCCACTGAGTATTTCCAGCCTTGCTGCTGTTTTCATTGCGAGACTTCCAGCATCTGCAGAATTTTGATGATGTAATTGGTTGTTCATCTCATTGTTATCCGTGGGATCTTGCTGTGCGGGTAACATAGTGCGGGGCACGGTAGCACAGTGGTTAGCACTGCTGCTTCACAGCTCCAGAGTCCTGGGTTCGATTCCCAGCTCGGGTCACTGTCTGTGTAGAGTTTGCACATTCTCCCCGTGTCTGCGTGGGTTTCCTCCGGGTACTCCGGTTTCCTCCCACGGTCCAAAGATGTGTGGGTTAGGTTGATTGGCCGTGCTAAGAAATTGCCCCTTCGTGTCCAGGGATGCGTGGATTAGTAGGCATGGTATGGGGGTAGGGCCTGGGTGGGATTGTGTTCGGTGCAGACTCGATGGGCCGAAAGGCCTCTTTCTGCACTGTAGGGTTCTATGATTCTGAGTGCGGGCGTTTTGTCAGCGTAGCCAATCGTTACTGTACCCCAAAATAATTTGTAATAATTAAGTGCACTTGCAGCGCTCTGCAGTGACTCTCAGCGATGTGATTAGACCAGACGGATTGCCAAGCTTTTATTTTTCTTTTATATTCAACGTTTTTATTAGTGCAGTATGTCGATTAAATGGGAAACTGAGTGCCTTGGAAGATGTGCATCCCGTGCAAATTAGTGTCTGGCTGGACGGGGATTGCAATATTTCGGAGTCCAAAAATCAGTTACTACGGTAACACTACTGAACACGTCTCAACTAAAGAATCCAGATGCTAATAGTGAAAGCAGACAGGAAAGAATTACTTCAGGAGCGTAAAAGTAACGTTTTCATTGAGCGCTCCCCCGAGAGACAGCAACAGCAGTTAAAGCCAAAAGCCTGCTGTAAGGTGCAATCAGTGCCAATTCAACAAGCGTAGAAGTGTTTTAATGAATGCAAAACATCTGTCAAGATCTGATGGGAGACTACTGACAGTACATGGAACTGGGCTTTAGAAAAGTCCCAGTAATTATTGCCAAAGGGGTTTTTCCTCCCTCCTGGGAGTTTTCAGGCTGATTTAAGTTAATTAAAGTTCTTCAGCCAGATAGAGATGAACTGTTTCCTTTGTTTTGGGGGGGCGGGCAGGAATCTGGAGTGGGGGGGCGGGGGCATAACCTTAGAATTCAAGCCACGCTATTTCGAAATGATGCAGGGAAACATTACTCTTAAAGAGTGGGTGATATCTGGAACTCAGTCCCTAAAAGAGCAGGGGCACAATTTTGGTAGTGTAGGGGGAGGTAATGGCCTAGTGGTGTTACTGCTAAATTATTAATCCAGAAAATCAGCTAAAGTTCTGGAGATCTGGGTTCAAATCCCGCTGTGGAGATGCCGGCATTGGCTCTGGGGTAAACACAGTAAGAAGTCTCACAGCACCAGGTTAAAGTCCAACAGGTTTATTTGGTAGCAAACACCACTAGCTTTCGGGGCTTTTCCCCTTCGTCAGGTGAATGGGGAGTTCTCCCCATTCACCTGACGAAGGGGAAAAGCCCCGAAAGCTAGTGGTGTTTGCTACCAAATAAACCTGTTGGACTTTAACCTGGTGCTGTGAGACTTCTTACTGTGTTCGAATCCCACCACAGTGGATGGTGGAATTTGGATTCAAGTAAAAAAAAATTGAAATTAAGAATCTACTGATGACCATGAAATCATTGTAGATTGTTGGAAAAACCCATCTCGTTCACTAATATCCTTTAGGGAAGGAAACCTGCCATCCTTACCTGGTCTGCCCTCCATGTGACTCCAGAGTCACAGCTATGTGGTTAACCCTCAGCTGCCCTCGGGCAAGGAGGATTGGGCAATAGATGCTGGCCAGCCAGCGATGCCCATGTCCCATGAATGAATAAAACAAAATGTTAAAACCCTACAGTGCAGAAGGAGGCCATTTGGCCCATCAAGTCTGCACAGATCACAATCCCACTGAACTCTATTCCTGTAACTCCACATATTTACCCTGCTAATCCCCCTGACACTAAGGGTTAATTGAGCATGGCCAATCAAGCTAACCCGCACATCTTTGGACTGTGGGAGCACCCGGAGGAAACCCATGCAGACATGTGGAGAAGGTGCAAACTCCACACACTCAGTGACCCGAGGACGGAATTGAACCCGGGTCCCTGGCGCTGTGAGGCAGCAGTGCTAACCACTGTGCCACTGTGCCGCCCATGCAGCCACTAGGGAAGTAATTCTGAGAAAAGTGATGGAGCTGTGGCCTGACAAATCTCCAGGTCTTGATAGACTTCATCCTAGGATCTCAAAAGAGGTGGTTAGTGAGGTTGTAGATGCATTGGTATTAATTTTCCAAAGCTCCAGAGATTCTGGAAAAGATCCGTCAGACTGGAAAGTAGCGAATATAATTCCTCTATTCAAAAAGGGAGGTAGGCAGAAAAGAGGAAACTATAGCTCAGTTAGCTTGACATCTGTCACTTGGAAGGTGTTATGTCTATCATTAAAGAGGATATAGTTGGGCATTTAGAGACACTCAAGGTAATTGGGAAGAGTCAACATGGCTTTATGAATGGGAAATCATGTTAAATCAGTTTATGAGTTATTTGATGGAGAAACATGTGCTGTGGATGAAGGGGAGCCTGAGTTGACCAGGGTCTAGTTGCAGGCTGGTTCCTGCCCCTTGAACGCTCCAATGCGGGAAATATCTTTGTGTAGTGGGGGCGGGGAGGGGGGAACAATACTCAACTACATGTTGCATTTAAGAAACACCCCTGGTTTAGGCTAGGAACAGGCTGCTCCTATAGACCCGAGCAAGGATAGGGAAAGAGTTGTGGAAGTGGTCAGAAAGATCGGTCTTAGAATCATAGAATCCCTACAGTGCAGAAGGAGGCCATTCAGCCCATCGAATCTGCAGCAACAACAATGCCACCCCAGAACCCCACACGTTTACCCTGCTAATCATTCTGACACTAGGAGATAAGTCAACATAACCTGCACATCTTTGAACTGTGGGAGGAAACCAGAGCACCCAGAGGAAACCCACGCAAACATGGATAGAACATGCAAACTCGGCACAGTCACCCAAGGGTGGAATCAAACCCAGGTCCCTGGTGCTGTGAAGCAGAAGTGCTGACCACTGTGCCACCATGCCATTCCCTTAAGTCTTAAGGAAGCTTTTCACCATGAAATGGAACGCAGCATGGAACAGGAATTTGGGAAAAGAGTTCTAGAATAGGGTAGCATGGTGGCACAGTGGTGAGCACTGCTGCCTCACAGCGCCAAGGACCCAGGTTTGATTCCCGGCTTGGCTCACTGTCTGTGTGGAGTCTGCACGTTCTCCCCATGACTGCGTGGGTTTCCTCCAGATGCTCCGTTTTCCTTCGACAGCCTGAAAGACGTGCTGGTTAGGTGCATTGACTTGCACAGGCGCCGGAGTATGGTGGCTAGGGGAGTTTCACAGTAACTTCATTGCATTGCTAATGTAAGTCTTACTTGTGACTAATAAATAAACTTAAAACTTAAAAACTTTTAACAGGCTATAGGGTACAGTTGACTGAGGTTTCCATCACCATGGCAGAGGAAATGGAAATGCACAGTGGACTGGAGGTGGAAGGAGTTGGGATGCAGGGCTGGAATCAGAAAGGTTACTTACTATACATTAGCTATGGCACGGCGTTTCCTGGGAGTACAGTGAAGGAACATATAAATAGCGACATCCTGTTATGCTCTAAATCACTCGTTTTTTTTTAACAACTTACTTGTGTGAAATCCTGTTTTGTCACGCTGGATTACAAGTGTGTGCAGTTGTAAGTCAGGTGCTATTTGACTAATGCACTGTGGATCAGTAAGGAAAGCAATAAAGGTCTTAAACAAAACCACTCCTTTCTATAGAGATCTCTGGAATCATCTATTTACCACATCCCTCGATCATTTCTCTTTTCTTTATGTCTACCTCAAACATCTTCCTTGGTGACTTATTTACAATTTTAATCAAATGACAGTGCAGAAGGAGGCCATTTGGCCAATTGAGTCTGCACTGACTCTCCAACAAAGCTTCCCACCGAAGCATCTCCCCCACACCTCGACCACCTCCCCGCCGCCCCATCCCCACAACTCCAAAAATTACCTTACTAATCTCTTAATCTCCGTAGCCTACATATCTTTTGGACACTAAGGAGCAATTCAGCATGTCCTATCCACCTAACCTGCACATCTTTGGAGTCTGGGAGGAAACCAGAGCACTCAGGTAGAAAGTGCAAATTCCACACAGACAGTCACCCCAGGGGTGGAATTGAACCTGGGTCCCTGGCACTAAGAGGCAGCAGTGTTGCTAAATCAGATTTAGAATTCTGTTGTACAATATTTATAGCCCACTTCAGCCCACTAACTCAAGGCTAGTGTTATTCTTCACATGAGCTACTCTAGCCTCATCCCATCCCCTGTGCAATCCCCAATTTCTTTTACAGCATTTTCTTTAAGAAACTACCTAATTCCCCTTTGAAAAAACTTAACAGTCTCTGTTTCCACATTTGTTTTGGGGCAGAGATTTCAAACATTCTAACCACCCTCTGTTTGAAGCCCTTTTTCTCCCTACTCCTTGAGTGCATTTGGGCCCTCTCATTATCATCTCACAGACCAATGCGAACCAATACGTCACTATTTACCTTTTAAAGCAAATCACTGTGGATGCTGGAATCTGAAGCCAAAACAGAAAATGTTTGTAAATTTCAGCAGGTCTGACAGCATCTGTGGAGAGGCAATAGAGCCAATGTTTCAAGGTTGGATGAAACATTGAACCATTCGCTATATTCTTTCTCCACAGATGCTGTCAGACCTGCTGAGATTTTCCAGCATTTATTATTTACCCTGTTGTTGGCCATCTTCATTTTGAAGCTCTCTATCAGGTAAAAAGGCCTTCACTTCTCGAGTCTCCTTTCAGAATTTCTTCAGGAACGTGTGAGTAGATAAACGTGACTTGTTCTCCTTGATTCTATGTCCTTCTTATCAGAGAGTGCGCAAACTACACACTCAGATTCACTTGTTGATCTGAAATTCCTCACATTTTAATTCTCTTTTGGGTAGATCCAGAAGATGTCTGCGTGGGTTCCCTTTGGGGTTCTCCAGTTCCCTTCAAAATCGTGCTGGTTAAGTGCATTGGCCATGCTAAATTCTCCCTCAGTGTACCCAGAGTGTGGCGACTAGGGGATTTTCACAATAACTTCGATGCAGTGTTAATGTAAGCCTACTTGTGACATTAATAAATAAGCTTAATACTCAATGACTATTTTGAAGAAGAAAAACAGGAGGAGTTTTCCTGGTGTCCTGACCAATATCTATCCCTCAGCCATCATCACTGATATAGATTTTCTGGTCATTATTACATTTCTGATGGTGGGAGCTTGCTGTGTGTAAACTGAATGCATTTCAGCACTGATTACTCCACAAAGAGTAGTTTATTGGCTGGAGAGCTCTTGAGGCAATGAAAAGTGCTATATAAATGTACATCCTTTCTCTTCTCTTCAACATGTTAAAAGATCAATTGCTTTGTTAATCGGGATAATGAGTTCATTCAAGTAGTGAATGGAAATTTCATGTGAAAGATGTTAGCGCCAATTATAAGCATAAATATCAAAGTGGTTTATAATGCCAGCCATTTGATTTTCTGTACGCTTCCACATGATATCAAGCCAGATATCTGCATAATGACTCAAAGTGTTCCTTTTGTTCTTGTGTTATATGCTTTAAACCAGATGGCCAGAATAGAGGAAGAAAGGGCAAAAAAAGTAGGAAGTGCTGAAATTGTGAAGGAAAGCTTGTCAGCATCTGAAAGGTTAAAGATGGGATAATGTTTCAATAAAGTTTCGAGTGTAAATCCTTTATCAGAATGAGAAACCGGACAATAGATCAACTGAAAAAACAAGATCTGACAGCATCTGTGGACAGCGAATAGAGATAACGTTTCAAGTCTGGGTGACCCTTCGTCAGAGCCGGGTTTTTTTTTAATCAGATTTGTTAGCACCTGAAAGAGAAAGATAACTTAATATTTTGGGCTTGTTTCTTTATTAAAAGAGATGATCAGATTGGAGAAACGGGGTCACAGTGGTGAGCACAGCTGCCTCAAAGCGCGAGGGACCCAGGTTCGATTCCCTGCTTGGGTCACTGCCTGTGCGGAGTCTGCACGTTCTCCCTGTGTCTGAGTAGCGGTGGATTGGTAAAGATGTCTGAAATAACTCCCATGAGGCTCGTGTCCCTTCACCAAATCCAGATTTATTTACAATAATTAGTAATACTCAGACAGATACTTCCCAGTACAGATTATACAGCTCGAGTGCCGGTAACCTCGACATTCCACCGGTGGCACAGTGGTTAGCACTGCTGCCTCACAGCGCCAGGGATCCGGGTTCAATTCCCGGCTTGGGTCACTGTCTGTGTGGAGTTTGCACATTCTCCCCATGTCTGCATGGGTTTCTTCTGGGTGCTCCGGTAGTCTGAAAGACATGCTGGTTAGGTGCATTAGCCATGCTAAATTTTCCCTCAGTGTACCCAAATAGGCGCCAGAGTGTGGTGACTAGGGAATTTTCACAGTAACTTCATTGCACTGTTCATGTAAGCCTACTTCTGACAAATAAATAAACTTTAACTTTTTAACTTATATACCTCTGCAGGGCTCTCAGATTGGACAGCGTTAACTGGCTCAGTCAGGGAGCTCATATTTTAACAGGGTCCACCTTGTGGACCCTGTTAAAATCCATGATATCCTTCCCCCTCTATGTCCGAGGAACCTTGACAGGTTGTTCGCTTTGTGAGCCTTTGCGATGTTTTAATACCGGATCTGGTTCCTCCACTCTGTGTTGGAGGCAAGGGGAGTGTAGCAGTGCTCACCTCTTTGATCTCGAGCGTCGAGGTTCACTCTTCATCAGACAGTAAGGAAGATGGGAAGGTTAGGTCCACCACATCCATTTCCAACCCTGAAGACGGAGAGCGTGCGCCGGCAAGTCCCAGAGTTTCTTCCAAAGCTCCCAATGTACTGGGTATAAATTGTTCTGGCATGGCTTGGGTCATAACAGCTTTTAAGTGGTCTCGGCATTTTTGTAGGATGGTATCTCCCACACGGACTTTGTAGGAACCCAGTCCTATTGTTGAGTCAACCATGCCATATAACCACGCAGAACCATTCCCATCATTCTTTAATGACACTCTTTCACCCACCTTGAGATGTGTCTCCCACTTGGTGCTGTTGTTGGCTCAGCATTGTGTTTCTTGATGCTTTTCCACTCCCCCTCCAGGTTTGGGAAGATCAGGTGCAACCTGGTGCGGAATTGCCTGCCCATGAACAACTCAGCTGGGGCTGTTCTGGTAGTTGCATGGGGTCCTCTAATGAAAAAGGAATCTGGACAGTTTGGTGTCCAAGGAGACTGCAGGCTGTTTCTTTCAACCTGCAGTCCAATATTTGGACTGCTCTCTCCACCCTAATGTATTGAATTCTTTTCAACTTCATAAAATAAGGTGTTATTTTTGTGGCTTGCCATGACTCGGTCATCGCTTGGAACCTACCACTCATGGTGAGGATTTCCCGCTCCAGGCTTCCCACCGCGGACGCCACCCTCACAGTATTGGTTTGGGAACCATGCAAGACAGACAATAGCTGGTCTGCCTGATAGCTATTTCTCCAACAGCCTTGCAGCTCGGTCCGGTGTTGCTGTCAGCCCCTCCTACATTCTGTGGCTCTGTTGCTCCATCTTCAGCAGTTGAAGGAGAAGTGATCTCAGAGGCCCAGCGTGTAGCCTGGGGCCAGCTGAATCCTTGCCTCTGGCAGCACCCGTGTGCCAGAGGCCTTGGATGTTCCCACCTCCACCCAATGTTCATTAGCAGATGTGTTGTATGTGTCAGAGAGTGACCCAGAAGCCTCGTCACTAACTTGACTCATGATGTGAGAGTCTCTGGGATGGAAGTTGACACAAAACTGATGCGGCCTTGGAAATCCCTTCACCTATTTCCTCCGAGGAGTCTTCCGAGCTGTCGGGGCAAGATGGGTGGGAGGAGCAGTGGGTGCCGCAATGTCAAGTGGCCCTGGAGCGTCGGGGTCCTTTCCTGCAACATGGGACACAAGGTTAAGTGCAAAGGAGAGAGAGGAATCTAGGTTGCATGCAACTTTCTCGAGGTATTTCCAGCAAGTGGAGAATTGGCAGGTGCTCACTTCTATGGTTCAGTTCGACCATGCTGTCGCTCATGGTCTGTACCCCCTCCTCTCCCGCAAGCTCCAGCGCCCATTCCTCAAAGCGGGTGAGGAACACCATCCCCTGTCCTCACCCTCTCTCAGCGATTATGGGCATTCTTCTCCTATGAGGACAGAAGGAGCCATGTAAAATCTGATGGCACGAGTCCTGCAGGGCATCAAAGGATGGCCCTCAGAGGGCAAGGTTGTGATACTCCTGGGAGGAGAAGGGAGGTGCTTGGGGGTCAGGGGCTGAAAGCACGCAGGGTGCTGGGGGTGGGGGAATCTGGGGGTTATTTAGGAGGAAGATGCAGGATGAGATTAAACACTCACCCTTGCTATCCGGATGAGGTCATTCAGTTTCTTGCAGCACTGCTTTCTATTTCTCCTGGCCAGTTTCCTGGCACTAATGCATGCTGCCACTACCTCCTAGGATGGGTTTCCATCCCTTCCTCCAGGATAGCATCCTGCTGGGGAAAAGAGGGTGTCCCGCCTGGCCACTACCGACTCCAGCAACCTGGACAGATCTGCATGCAAGAAAACGGAGGCTCCTGCACTGCCTGTCTGTCCGTCCTTGGGGGTTTTTACAGAGCTTTTCATTGTTAGGGCAGATCAGCTGCAGGCAGTTTGAGCAAGTCACACACCCGTTAGAGCATTCCAACTTAATTCAATGCCGTTTGCTTTGTTACCATGGAGGGAAAGCCAAGTCAGTATCTGTAGGTGTGCTGATGGAGTTGGGGGAGGTGGTTGGGATTTGTGCCTCTGTAATGACTGAGAGCAGGGGAGAGAGAGGGTCATATCAGCCAGCCATTGGGACCAGGGAGGTGATGAGGAACCATGTGCAAAAGGTTCGGGGAGGGGTGGGGGGAATAAGAACGTCAGTAATGTGGGGGAGCGTCTCCGATGTCCATAGTGGGGGGAAGAGGAGGCTGTATCGGGCCCAGGGGAGAGGGGGGCCCCAATTTTCCTGCTCATGTGTAGTTTGTTGCTGTGATCTGAGCTGCTGGTTGGTGAATTAGATCCTGCCTACTGTCTCTAACGGCTAAACATCGTCTAGCTCATATTTTCAAAGAATGAATGCATATGTTTGGGCGTGAGAACTTGCCTGAAAAGTGGATCTGAAACTCTCCCTTTTACATGCCAGCTGGATTCTTCAAAAACATCTTATAAAATTCTGCCCATTGAGTTTTTTTCACAACACCCAAAGTCCTCCTCAGCAAACTTGCTGGCTCTTCATGGGGTGTGGATGCTCAAACCTGAAGTACCGCAGCTCTAGTACTGTCCACTCCACTATAGTGCGCTGTGCACCAGTATGGTGCAACTCATTCCACACCAGTCTTGTAAATACTCAATTTAATTCAACAATGTGCACCATCAACTCCCCCCGCTCCACCCGGCTCTCAGTCCTGAGCAACATCCTGCCGCCAACCCCTACCCCCCACCACCACCACCACCACCACCTCTTCCACCCTCACATAAGGAGGGAGATTGCAACCAGAAAGCTTCAGGAGAAGGTGGACAGCAAACCAAGCCTACTTCTACACTACGGCCTTACCAATCCACCTGCTGCTCACCTCTCATCATGTATGGCTAAGACTGCCGTGCCCAGGAATAACAGCAGGGATAACAGCAGAGGTTCTATAGCAGCAGGAATGGAGCCAACATGCCACCATTACAAACCACTTCCTCATCACAGGTCTCACAGCCCACCCACCCAGCTTCAACCTGCCTCGCCCAACATTGGGCACTCATCACTGGCCAAGGACTTTGTGCAGCAAATTGGGGATTTGCTGGGAACTCAGTCTGCAGCTGTGGTGCACTCTAAACAATGATTCACATAATTGAAGACTGGTTCCTGACAAAATGCAGCGAGGGCTCAGAAAGCACCATTTAACCACTGCGGAACCTTTTGCCTGACTTGCTGATTACTGCATGCAATCTTATCAAAAAATTATTTCATTGAAGGATTCTTAGTTAGTCTGCTAGATAAACACCAAGGAAAGGAACATAGAGAGCATACGTCTTCCTGCAGAGACAGGCTGTTAATCAGTGGAGAATGTAGATAAGATACAAAGACTGATTACACTATGCAACTCAAAAGAGGAATGATAGAAAGAGCTTACATTTATGCTGCTCCTTTCTTAAAGCTCCTTACAGCCATAATCTTACCATTCACTTGAACCACAGGAGCAGGTAGATTGGGTTTCATGTCTTCTCTGAAGGACAGCACCACAGACAGTGTAGCACTACCCTCCATCCTGCACTGGAGTGTTAGCCTGGACAATGTCCTTAGATTCAAGAGCAGAGTCTGAACCCAACTCATTTCTGCTGCATTTTTTCTCCTGTAATATTTAGGAATGAATCTACAGCAACTACTGAGAGGAGGTTCATTAGCAGTTGCAGTACAGTGTGAATAAACATGAGGTTATCCACGTTGGTAGCAATATGTTATTACTGGAACGAGTGTAAATTGAGAGAGGTCGATACTCAGCGAGACCTTGCATCAGTCGCTGAAAGTAAGCGCACAGCATAGCAGGCAGTAAAGGAGGCAAATGGTATGTTAGCCTTCATAGCGAGAGGATTTGAGTTCAGGAATAGGGATGTTTTACTACAGTTGTACAGGACATCGGTGAGGCCACACCTGGACTTTCGATTGCAGCCTTGGTTTCCTTATCTGAGGAAGGATGTCCTTGCTATCGTGGGAGTGGAGCAAAGGTTTACCAGGCTGATTTCCTGGAGTGGCAGTTCTGTCATATGAGAAGAGACTAAGTTGGTTAGGATAATATTCACTGGTGTTTAGAAGAGTGAGAGGCAATCTTATAGAAACTGATAAGATTCTAACAGGGTTAGACAGGGCAGATTCAGAAGAATGTTCCCAACGGTGGAGGAGTCCAGAACAAGGGTCATTGAGGATAAGGGATAAAACCTTTTAGAACTGAGGTGAGGAGAAATGTCTTCACCCTGAGGATGGTGAATGTGGAATTCATTATAACAGATTGTAGTTGAGACCAAAGCTTGCATGATTTCAAGAAATTAACTCTTGAGACTAATGGGATCAAGGGATATGGGGAAGTACTATCAGGAGTAGTGATATCAGTAGTATTACTGATGGTGGTATCAGTAGAATCAGGATATTGAATTTGGTGATCAGCCATGATCAGAATGAATGGCCTACTCCTGCTTCTAGCTTCTATCTTTCTATGATTTTTTGAACCAGTTAGCTACACTGATGGGTGGTGAGCTGTCTACAGTGCTGCTGTTTTTCTCAGCCATGCTGTTTATTGCCTTATAAGCAGACCACTGAGAGCGATGCTCCATTCTCTGCCCCGTCACTTTCTAACTGTTATGGAAATGTGGCAGGAGTTATACTCCCTTTTTTACTTTCCCACCAGCCCCACCTTTCCAAGTGTGGTGACATGTCACACATTTGAGGAGTGCATCGTAGCTTTAGCCAAGTTTGAAACCAGTTATATTAAAACTGAGAACGTTCTTGCTTACCGTGCGCGCTGATTCCGTTGACTGAATGTGACCTATATTTACTTTTGTTGTTGGTTTGAAATATAATTTCCGATGTGGGCACTTGACATTTCTGAATGTGGCACAATATTTTCTAAAAGTGTGGATATTCAAATAAAGGTACGTAGCATTTCTCAAAAAAAATGTGTAATCATAGAATCCTACAGCGCAGAAGGAGGCCATTTGGCCCATCGAGTCTGCACCAACCACAATCCCTATCCCCATAACCCCATGCATTTACCCTAGATATTCCTCCGAGGGACAAGTTAGCACGGCCAACTCATCTTTGGAGTGTGGGAGGAAACCAGAGCACCTGGAGAAAACCCACACAGACACAGGGAGAACGTGCAGACTCCATGCAGAGAATAACCCAAGCTTTGAATCGAACCTGGGTCCCTGGCACTGTGAGGCAGCTGTGCTAACCACTATGCCACCGTGCCATCCCGTGTAATGTATCAAACAAATCGAATTTTCAAAATCTGGCAGCTCTTGTAATATATTTCTCACAGTTTTGTTAGTGCACAATTAGACTGAAACAGTAGCTGAAATAAAAAGCTCTGTAATAATAGTTATTTTAAAATATAGATTTGTTCACTTAAAATTTTCTCAGGAGCGCTATTTAAATTCTGAACCCCCATTTGACCATGACACCAATGTTTTAAAGCCTGCACTGAAAATCTTGTCCAGTGGATGGTTACTGCCATTCTGCGTGACTCCTACTTGGACTATAAGCCTTCACTTGGTCTCTCATTCAGCCACCCCCAAGTGCTGCTCTATTGGTGGTCCTGCTTTCAGCGGTCTACACTCTTAGCTCTGGAATTGCCTCATTAAACTTCTCCACCTCTCTCGCACATTAAAGCTGCTCCTTAAAACTTATCTTTCTGATCAAAGCTTTGCACCGTCTGTCAAACATGTCCTTACGGAAACATAAAAGATAGGAGCAGGAGGAGGTCATTTGGCCCTTCGGGCCTGCTTCGCCATTCATGATTGATCATCCAACTCAATAGCCTAATCCTGTTTATGTGGTTCATGGCCAAAGTTTGCTAACCGTGCTCCTGTGAAACACCTTGGGATATTTACTACTTCCTGTAGCAGGTTATTACTATTGACACAACACCTAGCTCCCTAAAAGTAGGATAAAGCCATGCTGTTAATATCTCTGTGAACCAAAGTGATTTGGTCCATCATAGCAACCTGTATAACAGCCATCTTTTGGCTAAGACTTTTGATGTGTAAAGATCCCAGAGAGCAGCTGAAGAAGAGTATGGACTTCTTTGTGTCCTAGCCCACATTCCAACCGAAAACAATGCTATCTAAAATGAATGATCTTTGTTGAGCCTAGCTGCTCCTTATTGACTATTGTCTTTGACTACAGAACAAATGACTTCAATTTGAGAGTATTTCTTTGGCTATGCCATGGGTTGGGAATTTCCAAGATGTGAATGATGCAAGATCTTCCTTTTCTTTGGTCTGATCTGCAGCGTAATTTGCAAAGAAATTCCAAGTTGTGGTATAGAGTCACATATTTCAGGCCTACTGATTCTGCATCGACTACAATACGCTGAATCTAGGATAAATGCAAAATAGTGCAGATGCTGGAATCTGAAACAAGAACAGAAAAATGCTGGAAAATCTCAGCAGGTCTGACAGCTTCTGTGGAGAGAGCAGAGCCAATGTTTCAAGTCTAGGTGATCCTTTGTCAGAGCTCTGATGAAGGGTCATCGAGACTCGAAACGTTGGACCTTTGTATCTTTTTCCCCTTAGAAGAAGGTGGAAGGAACTTCCTCTACCTTTTGCTATAGTATGCCATGTCCCTGTTTTACTAATGCTCTATGTCCCTTCGCTGTGTTGATCTAGTTTAAACTCCTCCCAACAGCACTGGCAAACCCACCTGCAACAATGTTGGGAATTGTTTCTCTATATCTCTATTATTGAATCTCAGTTATCATTTTAAATGCCTGTTGGATTATCCCCGAACCTACTAAACTCCTATGCACTTAGCTAGCAATCTCTTCTTCAAGTTAAAGTAGATTCTTCATACCTGACCTACCCCGACAAGCCTATGCTGACCCTTTCTGATCAGATCCCATTTGTCTCCGATAAGAGATTCCACTAATGTCCTTACATTTGATATGGCAATGACAGATCTGTATTTACCTGGTTCTCCCCTTCTTAACTAACAGAATGGCATCCACAATTTTACAGGTGTAAGTATAATTCCCGAATTCAGAGTGCTTTGGGAAATTATGACTAATGCACCTGTAATTACTCACCTATTTCTCTTAGTACCTTTGGGACAGAAGCCATCAGGCCTTAACGATTTATTTATCTCGATTCCTATTACTTCCTCCATCAGCATTTTTTTTATTTGTATTAAACTCACTAAAATAAACCCATTGACTTATTTTTAGGTCCTTTGGTGCCATTGGGATTTTATCCTCTTTTTCCCAGTGAAAATACTCATTCAACAAGTGTGCCTTTTCCTTATTGTCCATTATAATTTACCCCACGCCTTGCTTTAATGAATCTGCACTCTTTTTTTCCTACTCTATTTCTCTAAACATATTCAGAAAACCGCTTTGAAAGCTTTTTTTCGATAGGCCTTTTTTTTTGCATCTCTTGCTCCTTTCTTTGTGTCTCATTGTTGCTTTTTATAGCACTCCCAGTCCGATAATCCCTGTATTTGCCTAAGCTTTTTGTTGCCTTATTTTGTTGGCCATGATTTCTTAATTACACTAATACCGTTGCCTGTTAGGGATAATGATACTTCTTAGAGTGCTTCCCCCTGTTAATAGGATTACCTAGGAACTGTTTAGCCCAGTTTACTGTGGATAATTCAGTCCTCATCCATTCAAAATTTGCTTTAATTAAATTCAAAACCTTGCTGTTGTGATTCTATCTTTTTCCTTTCAAAGTTTAGATCAGATTCAGTGATATTCTGATCACTACTTGGAAGATATTAAATTACTGTTGGATTGTTAACTGATTCTAGTTTGCTCCATATCAGGACATCCAGCCTGGCTTATTCCCTTGTTGGCTCTGAAACATTTTAGTAAGAATTAGATTAAGCCCACCTTAGTGGGCACGATGGTAGGGTCCAGGAAAATTGGGCGCAAGTATGCGTAACAGTTTCTGGCATAGGAAAAACTGTCCCCAATTAAGTTGGGAAAGGCCCAATGTGAGAATCCTGCCTGACGGATAGGAGGCGAGGGGTGGCTGGTGGATCTTTCATCAAGAGACTTGGCATCAGGAAGGGGGTCCCTTAAAATCCCCTCCCTGGAACATCCTATTCTCCTCCCACAGCTACCCCTACCCCACACCCGTGACCTCACCTTGTGACTCTATGCCCACCCTCACTCTTTGACCCGGGTCCCACATTGATCCTGGGCCTCGGGTGGGTGCATTACCGGCAGCCGCCACTGTTTCCGATGGCAGTGAGGGGCTGCCGGCCTCTAATTGGCTGTCAGTTCTCAGCGAGTGGGATTGCCCCAATCCCAGGGAAGAATGAACGGTGACCAATTAATTTGATTCCATCAGGTCTTTCGTGTGGAAATAACAGATTTTCCTCACCAATTCGCCTGCTGAATGAGATCCCCATTGGGCCCAAGACTGTCCTGAATACATGAAATGTGCATCTCCAATCCATCTGAAACGTTATAACCACACTCTTTTTGCTATGTGCTTCTCTGATCTCTATATTTATGCAACGCCACCAAACCCCTCCCCACTTGCCACTGCCCCTTCATCCACTCCATGTTCCCTCCACCACCATGTAGGCTTAATGACAGGAAATATTCCACTTGCTTTATACTATGAGATTTTCTCTGCTCTGCATCACTGTTCTGTAACTTCTGTTAGCTGTGTCTGGCTGGCACGGTTCCTTTAGGTTTTGCATTCGTGCCTCGTAAAGGGATTTTGTTTTGTGCACATCCCGTTTGTTCCCTTTGTGGCACATTCCTGATTGCTGTGCATCCATACAGCTTAGAGGACATTGCCCTGCACAATTGATAAAATTGTCAGCTTGGACACCAGTGTCAGCTGCATTCACTCAGTGTAGACCAATGCCTTGGATGACACCCCTTTATCTTCCTCAGTGGGAGATTTGGCTTATAAGCCAAAGAGAGTTCTAGCACATACTTTGAGCCAAGTGCTAAGGCCATGACTACATTGTTTCACTAGATCTTGGAACTTCATTGCCACAGTCTATCCTGCTGGTGTGATGCAAGTGTAGGTGAGACCACAGAAGCCCAGTGTAGCACACTGGGAAGTCACCCATCAGACTCCCCACATAATCGGTTGATGAATGTCTTATTAATATCTGGTGCAGCGTCTGAGGAGGGTGTCTTATCTGGAAATCCCTTCCACAGCTTTTAACACACTGATTTAAAAAAAAATTAATGGGATGTAGGCAAGGCACATTCCCAATTGCCCTTGAACTGAGTAGCTAACTAAGCCATTTCAAAGGGTAGGTAAGAGACACTCACACTGCTGTGGGTCTGAAGTCATACGTGGGCCAGACCAGATAGCAGTTTCCTTCCCTGAAGGGCATTAGTGAAGCAATTTTTTTTTAACAACACTCGACAACAGTTATATGATCGCCATTACTTTTTGTTTAATTTACTGGAATAAGGCTTACACTTGTTACTCATCTGTAATTGCCCTGAACCTGAATGTCTTGCTAGGCCATTGCAAGAGGCAATTATGAGTTAACCACATTGGGCTGAATCTAGAATCACGTGTGGACCAGACTAAAGGTCATTTTATGCATTTTGAATTATTTTATTTCCTTCTTACAAAGCCAGTGTGCAGAGTGGACAGGGCAAGCCCTTAAGCCATACCTTGCTTGCTCCAAAAACCAATTCAAATTTAAATTGAATCCAATTCATGGTCCCCACAAGAGACACAAACAAGACTCAAGCTGACAAGATAAGGCATTGCACCTGATCTTGAGCTTGATCTGATGCTGGATCAAATTGCCTGCATTTTCTGATGGCCCTCAATGAACCAGTTGGGTTTTTAACAACAAGCAATGATAGTTACCACCACTGAGACTAACTTTCAATTCCAAATGTATCAATTGAATTTCAATGGTGGGATTTGAGACCTTGCTCCTGTAGCATTAGCCTTGGACTCTAGTTTATTTGTCCAGTGACATTACCACGACACCCCTTGTGCAACACTCCGAAGTACAGGACATATATTTTCTGTTTCAAGATTTTTCAACCATCTGCCTAAAAGTCTTCTGCATTTCTGCAAGCAGGCAACATTGTGCAGCCACATGTGTCTTTATCTTACGCAACATTCAAACCCACTGATAGATTTCCTTCAGTGAAATGAAATTCTGTTTAATCGGCAATAAATTCGATACAGTAATATTACATGGGCCTTGGAAGTGGGAACTCCCAGCAGAGGCAGTTCCCCCTCCCCCCACCATGACCTGCAAACCCCCCACTGTCTCCGCTGAACCTCTCTTTGTGAACATGGCACTGATAGGGATGATTCAAAGGACGTACGGCAGGTTGGATATAAGCTTACAACATTATATCCCAGCTTCACCAAGTCCTGAATTACTCAGGTGTAGCTTGCTGATGGGATTTCTCGGTTGCTGTTTCCTCTGTGGATTAGCGAATGAGTGCTAAATGGTATCTTTCACCCAAAGTTATTTTGTGAAAATTCAGTAATGTATTAGGATCCAGGATCAGAACCCCAAGGTATACTATGCAGCCAGACGACAGCCCAACACTTATCTATTTTGCCATAAATATGGGGAAAGGATACTTCCTTCCACTGACATATTAGGGATTTTTTTTAGAGTAAAACAAGCTTTATTTAATAACACAGTTTAAATATGACTCTAACAAATGAAGCAATTTAACTATCAACAGTTGAACAATATTTAAAAATGAAAGAACAATTTTAATTTCTAAATTATCACTGTTTCAATTCTAAATAAGCAACATTCCTCTTACAGACTTAAATGCCACTTGAAATACAGTTAGCAACCGTAAATATACTTGTTATAATGAGTATGGATAGTCTTGAAGCTTTCAAGAGAACCAGAGTTTCAGAGTTCCAGAAACCTGCAAAAGCCTTCAAACTTCAATCGGGCTTCAGCTGCAACTAACTGCTTTTTGCAAAAGCCTTTGCTCTCTGCTACAGACCTGCCTATGCACATTAACCACACCATCATATGACCCTGTCAATTACTCTAATCCAAAATCTCAGGGAAGTTAAGTCCATAAACCCAGCTTGCAGGTACAGCAGGTGGTCAGAAAGGCAAATGGGATGCTGGCCTTCATAGCGAGGGGGATTGAATATAAAAGTAGGGAGGTCTTGCTGCGGCTGTATAGGGCACTGGTGAGGCCGCAGCTGGAGTACTGTGTGCAGTTTTGGGCGCCGTACTTACGCAAGGATATTTTGGCCTTAGAGGGAGTGCAGAGGAGGTTTACTAGGCTGATACCGGAGTTGAGGGGGTTGAGCTATGAGGAGAGGCTGAATAGACTAGGCTTGTACTCGTTAGAGTTTAGAAGAATGAGGGGAGATCTCATTGAGACGTATAAGATGATGAATGGGATGGATAGGATAGAGGTGGAGAGACTCTTCCCGCTCAGAAAGGACAGTAGGACTAGGGGGCACAGCCTCAAGATAAAGGGGGGGCGGTTTAGAACGGAGTTGAGGAAGAACTTCTTCACTCAAAGGGTGGTGAATCTCTGGAATTCGCTGCCCGTTGAGGTGGAGGCTACCTCGCTAAATATTTTTAAGACACGGGTTGATGGGTTTTTGATAAGAGAGGGGATTAAGGGTTATGGGGAGAGGGCGGGAATGTGGAACTGAGCCACGACAGATCAGCCATGATCTTATTGAATGGCGGGGCAGGCTCGAAGGGCTAGACGGCCTACTCCTGCTCCTATTTCTTATGTTCTTATAACCACTCGCAAGGTCACAGTAATTATCCTGTTCTCCCATTATCTAAGCTGTATTCCCACCAAACATACCAACTGCCTTTAGAATAAGCTGAATTTGTAAATGCTTCCGTTAAGCACAAAAAAAATGCATCTCAATTTCACTATCACTATTACCATATCAATGTGCAATACTCTTCAATATCTATAAGGGTGGTATATCTCAATGTGGAACCATTCAGTACAGATTGACGCCATTGAGTTCATCGAGTCTGTGCCAACTGTGTGAAGAGTTATCAAATTAATCATATTTCCCTGCTCTTTCCCAGTAGCCCTTCAAATTGTTCCTTTTCAAGTATTTATCCAATTCTACAAGTAACACCTAAATCTGCCTCCACCAGCCTTTAGATCCCAACTCACATTGTAACAACTCACTGTGTAAAAATAATTTCTTCTTATTTCCCTCCTGGCACTTTTGCCAAATAATGTAAAATCTGTGTTCCTCTCATCACTTTTGGAAACAGGTTTACCCTATCTACCTGACACAAAAAAAACCCTCATAGTTTTGAACCCTGTATTAAATCTCCCTTTAATCTCCCCTACTTGAAAGAGAACCATCCAGCTCCTCCAAATAACAGCAGGGCGTAGTTTTTTGAAAATGATTTTTATGCTCACCAATGTGAGGAATGTTAGAACTGGTGGTGGAACTGTTCAGCATCACCCAGCCCCCTCCCCCCCAACGCCCCCAAAGATCAGGTACAATGAAGCTAAATGGAGAATAGAATTCCACGTACACTGTCAACACCGCAGCCTGCTGCACCAGCATGACATTTTCCATACTAGCCATCCTGTGATCTTACTGAGTGAGATTGTCCACTAACGCTGTTGTGGTCATCTGTCGCTAGAGGTGGAATTGAAATTGTTCAAATCCCCCCCAGATCTGAGAACAAGAAAATGTGGGCTGGATTAGAACTCAGGTTCTCAATATAAAAACAGGAGGCGTCTAATGGAACATGCCATCCAACTCTTTTGCAGCGTAAATTGTGCCTGACACCATAATGTGAGAAACTGTGGCCACAAGTGCAGGTCATAAGCTAGGATAGAGAACAAAGAAGAACAAAGAACATTACAGCACAGGAACAGGCCCCTTGGCCCTCCAAGCCTGCACCTACAATGCTGCCCTTACCCTTCCAGGGACCATATCCTTATAGTCCCATCCTATTCAGGTATTTGTCCAGACACCCTTTAAAAGTCACTATCCAATTCCGCTACTTCCTCCTGCAGCGAGCTCTAGGCACCCACCGCCCTCTAGGTAAAAAAAAACTTGCCTCGTACATCTCCTTTACATAAGAACATAAGAAATAGGAGCAGGAGTAGGCCATCCAGCCCTTCGAGCCTGCCCCGCCATTCAATAAGATCATGGCTGATCTGTCGTGGCTCAGTTCCACATTCCCTCCCTCTCCCCATAACCCTTAATCCCCTCTCTTATCAAAAACCCATCAACCCGCGTCTTAAAAATATTTAGCGAGGTAGCCTCCACCACGTCAACGGGCAGAGAATTCCAGAGATTCACCACCCTTTGAGTGAAGAAGTTCCTCCTCAACTCCATTCTAAACCGCCCCCCCTTTATCTTGAGGCTGTGCCCCCTAGTCCTACTGTCCTTTCTGAGCAGGAAGAGTCTCTCCACCTCTATCCTATCCATCCCATTCATCATCTTATACGTCTCAATGAGATCTCCCCTCATTCTTCTAAACTCTAACGAGTACAAGCCTAATTTATTCAGCCTCTCCTCATAGCTCAACCCCCTCAACTCCGGTATCAGCCTAGTAAACCTCCTCTGCATTCCCTCCAAGGCCAAAATATCCTTGCGTAAGTACGGCGCCCAAAACTGCACACAGTACTTAAACCTTGCCCTTTGTGCCTTAAACCTATGCTCCCTGGTAATTGACTCTTCTGCCCTGGAAGAAAGCTTCTGACTATCCACTCTGTCCATACCTTTCATAATCTTGTAGACTTCTATCAGGTCTCTCCTCAACCTCCGTCGCTCCAGTGAGAACAAATCAAGTTTCTCCAAATGTGTACTATTGTTTGTTTAATCATCGTGGCAAGGTGGCATTGTCATTGGACTAGTAATCCAGAGACCCAGGGTAATACCCAGGCATCTGGGTTTGGATCCCATAATGGCAGATGGTGAAATTTGAATTCAACATGAAACCATTGTTGATCGCTGTAAAGACTAAAGAAAATCTGCTGTCCTTACCTGGTCTAGCCTGCATGTGACTTCTGATCCATAGCAATGTAGTTGACTCATGAAGAAATGCGCTCTGAAATGGCCTGACAAGACACTTAGTTCAAGGGTAATGAGAAGTGGACAATGAAGGCTGGCCCAGTCAGCGATGCCCACATCCCATGAATAAAAGAAAAATTCTTATGGTCTTCCTATGCGTACAACTGTTACCGTCTTTTAAATGAAGATGTCCCATGTCACAATAACACTTCCGTGAAAGCTGACTAATAATTCTGTCATCCTTACCATACCCTTGTGTATGCTGACTTACATTAGCTCTCAGTCTAGAGATGCTTCAAATGTAAAATTCTCACTTCTGTGTTCAGATTCCTCTATGGCCCAGCCCTCCCTATCTCAAATTTGCTCCTTCGCTACAATCTTTGAAGAATTCTGTGCTTTTCAAGTCCATGATATGGAGATGCCGGTGTTAATGTTAATTTGTTAATTTGACAGTGCCTTCAGTCGTCAATGGGTGATTTTAAGTGAGGAGATCTTGAGGCGTGCAGGCATGCAAGCTGGGCCGGAGAATAATGCTGAGTTCAAATTTCCCCTTGCGATAGTTCAAACATGTTAGAAAAAACACAACCTTGGAAAAACAAATCACAATAACAGGTCACCATCCGGTGGTTGGGTGCAAAGGAAATCCACACGTTTCAGGTTTAAATGAGTCACAAGTCTCATTTCAAATAAGAGACAACCACAAACTGGGCGCATCAAACACCCGACCCTTCCCTCCCACCACATGAACCCTTAAATTGGATAAGTCTTTTGGGTTATTTCAGTGACAGTCATACTGAGGAAAAGATAAGCCCTTGTTCTTCTGTGTTTAGAAACCCATTCAGTTCAAAGCAAGCTCCCCCTCGATAAGATCGATTTTTGTTGGAATTTCAAGCCTTGCCTCAGCAAATCTGAAGCCTGATGATTGCAAAAGAGTCCCTATGTGTCACCCTTTCTTATGCAGCATGCACAGAGTGTGAGGGCCAGCGAAAGTGGACATGACATCTAAGGCTTTGGTTTCTTCTGAGTTGGAGCAGCATTTTAGAATCACAGAATCCCTTCAGTGCAGAAGGAGGCCATCCGGCACCAACCACAATCCCACTCAGGCCCTAGCCCCCCCATAGCCCCTCGTATCCACCCTAGCTAATCGCCCTGACATTAAGGGGCAATTTAGCATGGCCAATCCACCTAATATGCACATTTTGGACTGTGGGAGAAAACCGGAGCACCCGGAGGAAACCCACGCAGATACGGGGAGAATGTGCAAACTCCACACAGGCAGTGACCCAAGCTGGGAATCGAACCTAGGTCTCCGGTGCTAAACACTGTGCCACCATGCTGCCCATTTTGTGAACTTTTCTACATTTGCTGCCGCGACGATTAGTACAATGAAGGTGATGCACCCAGACCCAAAAGAACTTGCATTTATGTAGCGCCTCTAAAGTGATTAGACATTCCAAGATGATAACTTGGCACACGATCAGACAGAATTTGACACCGAGTCACATAAAGAGATAATAGGACAAAAAACGCTTGAGCAAAGAGGTTGGTCCTGGGAACATGTTAATGGAGAGGAGATAGATTGTGAGGCTTAGGAAGCACATTCCAGAGCTTAGAGCTCAGGCTGTTGAAAACCTCACCAGCACCTGGGGAGTGATTAGAATTGGGAACATCCCAGAAATGTTTCCAGGCTCTGCAATTCCTTCCATGAGTCCATCAGCTTTTTTGGCTTTACTTTTTTAAAGCGTGTTCTTCCAGGGAATGGAACAGTCATGCCACTGTTGTTAGCCAGGGTTACTCCAGGTTAGGTGAAGAGGAAATCTCATTCAGCTTTAGTCCAACAGTGTGCCCAGCCATTAGGAGGGATGTCGGAAGAACTTTTTCAGTCCTTCCCGAGGTGGAGGGGTCAGTTGGAACTTTCAAAAGCAAGATCAATAGTTTTTATTTATTAAGAAGAGGGGTCAAAGAATATGAGGAGAAGGCAGAAACAGGAGTAGGCCCTTTGAGTCTGCTCTGCCAATTCATTTTGATTATGCCTAATCATCGAATTCAATATCCTGATCTCGCCTTCCTCCCATATCCCTTGATCTCGTAGCCCCGAGAGCTATATCTAATTTCTTCTTGAAATCAGACAATGTTTTGGCCTCAACTACATTCGGTGATAATGAATTCCACACATTCACCACTTTCTGGGTGAAGAAATTTCTCTTCACCTCAGTTCTAAAAGGTTTACCCCTTATCCTCAAACTATGACCCCTAGTTCTGGGCTCCCCCACTATTGGGAACATTATTTCTGAATCCACCCTGTCTAACCCTGTTAGAATTTTATAAGTTTCAATGAGACTCTCTCTCACTTTTCTAAACTCCAGTCAATGTAAGTACAGATACAGGTACAGATTAGCCAGGTTCTACCTGAAGCAAGTTGGGGGAGCTGTTGCTCTTTGGGCCTTTCACTGCAGTCTTTCTAGTTCCCAAAGTTGTCAGCCTGATGATCTCTGAAGCAGGTTGTTGATTTGTGCTAATCTCTGGCCAGTTTTGTGCTGTGAACTCATGTGCATTAACAATTGCTCAAACTCCAGGACCTGCTGAGAGGATTTTTTTAAAAATCCATTTTTAGTCTGGCTTGCATTAAAATTCCAAGCTCAAGGGACGACAGAACAGCGTGTGAACTAGCTGAGACAATCCGTCCCCCCCCCCCATATTGTGGAAAAGCAGTGGCAATAGTGTCTGAGGTGGATTGTGTTGCCAGTGTGGGACTGGGACTCAGTTGCTTGATGTAATTGAGAATCATAAAAATAAAGATGCCGTTGTTGGCATCTTTGGAACGTAAGCCCCTTTTGTAGAAAGAAAAGTCTATATTTGCCTCTCCCATCTACATAAAGCTAGCCCACAGTCTCAGCAGCATACAAATTGTATAATCTTATACAAAACGGATGCAGTGCAGCAAAAGATGTAACTCCCAATTATTTGAAAGATCAGAACATAATTGAAGATTTTCAGTAAGTGGAGCCACTGGAAATAGCGCAAATGTTTAAAAGTAAGATTTTAATGAGTAACGTGAGAAGACGGGGGGGGGGGGGGGGGGGGGCGGAATTTTCCCATCCTGCTGGCCATGGGAATCATTTGCAGGCTGGGAATGGGCCATGGAAAGGAAGGAGGGGAAAAGTTCTTCTGACATTCCTCTTAACAAGTGGAGACACTGTTGAAGTAAAGCAAAATGAGATTTTCTTTTCACCTAATCTGAAGTAATCTGTTGACCTCGAGCAGGATTTTTCAATTTTAGGGCAAGGGCAGCCGAAAAATCCCACCAATGCATCCGTACAACTCTTTCAAATCATGACAGCATAGAAAGGCGAAGTAGATAATTTTGGGTGGCATGCTGGCACAGTGGTTAGCCCTGTTGCCTCACAGTGCTGGAGACCAGGGTTCAATCCCAGTCTTGGGTATCTTGTGGAGTTTGCACATTCTCTCCGTGTCTGTGTGGGCTTCTTCTGGTTTCCTCAAAACAGTCCAAAGATGTGTAGGGTTAGGTGGATTAGCCATGGTAAATGCATGGGCGTTGCGGGGGGGTGGGGGGGGAAGCGTGGTGGTGTGCTCTTTCGGAGAGTGGGTGCAAATACAATGGACTCCTTCTGCACTGTAGGGATTCTATGAATTTTTCTTATGTTTTTAAACACAAGGAACAATAATAGTTTTTAGTTGAGGCAACCATCACCTCTTAGTAGAAGGGAAAAATTCAGGTTGAAGATTAGGGAGCTCCTTGACAACAATTTACGATGACTTTACATAGGAGGGTACGCTGCTTTTGCACCAAATGTTTGCTCAGGCAGGTTCTTGGAGATTAGCAATTATGAGGCGGCTCTTCTCTTGAATACAGAGGCCTCTTACCCCATCGTGACAATCATAGACTCACAATAAATCACATCTAGATATCTGCTGGCTGATTAGAGCAGTGTAGAGAACCCAGATCCTGCTGTGTGATGTGGATCTGTTGGAATCAAGTTAGGTAGGTGACTTTACAAAGACCTGTGAGAGTACACCTTAACAAATTACCTAATTTGGGATTGAAGATAAATGTATCTTTTGCTGACCATTGATTATTATGCTCCATCTTTATTCATTCATTACTGCCAGAGAATTTTTGAACAATTGGAACTTTCTGATAACGAGTAAACTGTCAGGAAAAGGGTGGGATAAAAATAAAAGCTCATTGGAAATTGGCGAAGAAAATCACAGAATCATTGAATCCCTACAGCGCAGAAGAAGGCCATTCGGCCCATCGAGCTGCACCAAAAACGATCCCAGGCAATTGGGAATTGGGAAACAATCCAATGATCTTCCAGTTTATTTCAACCACAACCAAAACATATAAAATTGATAGTAGCAGAGTACATGGAGTATAAGCCCTCTGTTGAAGGGTAGGCCTGACTCAAAATGTTAGCTCTATTCTCGATCCACAGATGCTGTTGGACCTGCTGGTTTTTTTCCAGCATTTTCTGTGTTTTGTGTGTAATACAAGTAACAGAGTGGGTGAACTCAGTTGACTGGATGGCAGGTTAGTGATTCAGAGCAACATGAATGGTGGGGGTTCAATTCCCAGCTGAGATGAAGGCCCTGTGCCTGAGGTGTGGTGATCCTTCGATAAAATGATAACGACCAGGTTTTGTCTGGTGATGTTTTTTGTGGGACAGATATTGGTTTTAGGGATAACTCAATTTCAGATTAGTGATGTGAATGATACCCATTGAACCAAAGCTGCTTCATCAATAACCTTCCTGCCAACATAAGATTGGAAGTGTGAATGTTTTACTGAGTATTGCACTATGTCCAGTCCCATTTCTGACTCTCCAGTTTGTGTCCATATTCGGCAAGATTCAGACAACATTCAGGCTTGGGCTGATAAGTGACATTCATGCCCACAAGTGCCAGGCAATGACCATCTCCAGCAAGAGTGAATCCAACCATCTCTCCTGAACATTCAATGGCATTGTCATTGTTGAATCCACCTCCGCATCAACACCCTAGGTATTACAATTGATCAGAAACTGAACTGGACTAGCAAAATAAATACAAGAGCAGGTCAGATGCTAGGAATCCTGCACGAATAATTCACTTCCTGACTCCCTAAAGCTTGTCCATCATCTATAAGGCACAAATAAGGAGTGTGATGGAATATTCTCCACCTATTTAAATTAGTGCAGCTCCAACAACAATCAAGAAGCTTCACAGCATCCTAAACGAAACAGTCTGCTCGATTGGTACCCAATCCAGCACCTTCAAGTTAATTCCTTTCACCACTGACACATAGTCAAAGCAGTGTGTGCTATCTACAAGATGCACTGCAAAAACTCATCAAGGCCTCTTCGACAGCACCTTCCAACCTGACATCCTGCACTACCCAGAAGGGTAGCAGATGCAGAGGAGCACCACCACCTGCAAGTTCTCCTCTGAGCCACGCACCCTCCTGACTTGGAACAGTCACTCTGAGCCTCACTCAGTCCTCTGAGCCACGCAGCATCCTGACTTGCTGTTCCTTCACAGTCATTGGGTCAAAATCCTGGAATTCCCTCCGTAACCACACCATGGGTGTGTGCCTGCACCACATAGACTGCAGCGGCTTGAGGTAGCAGTTCACCACCATTTTCTCAAGGGCAATTAAGGATCGGCAGTAGCCCACTTCCCATGAACGAATGCATTAAAAAAAGATCTTTAGCTAATAAGCTGGTAACAGGTGAGTGAATCTCCCGCAGCAAATTGTATGTGTATTCTGAATGTTCATGTGCCAACCTTTCTTCCTCAGGTGTTGCCTATTGGGTTTATAACTGCTGCCGCACTTTTTATTAGTCTTATTTGTGATAATGAAAAATGGCAGTTGGCACTGGTCTTGTCCTGTAACAGTGCAAATGAAGATAACTGATTCTGCACTATCATTTTATTGCACAGTGTGTTTTGAATCCACTCAGTGGAGAAATATTTTCTCAGCAAACTTTGCAATGAAATTATAAAACCAGTTTTGATGAGTGAGCTTACAATTTGCTGAAGAAAATTGTGTGCTTTTAAGAAAAAATGCTCACTGTTGTGTGATTTGGTGGGTGTGCTGTGACGTAGCTGACCTTTGACCTTCATTCCATAGTTCAGTTTGGCGGATCTCAAGGTCAAAGAGTAAATGTCAATTTGCAATGAGACATGTCTGTAAAAATCCTGACAATAGTATGTATTTTTCATCAAAGAAGCAGATTTCTTTAATCATTGTGTAATAAATCCAGAAGGTGAAACGCTTTAAAAAGTTGGCGAATATTGTGTTGCGAGGCAAAGGTCACAGCTGCATCCCCAAGCTTCTTGGTAGACCCCAGCCCAGGCCTGAAAACAGCTCAGAAAGGTGGCATCCAAATGGAACGCTTGCACTTCTGAACCCGAACCTCCTTCGCACATTAACAGAGATGAATAGTTTCATTTGTTTTTGCCGTAAAATACCGGCACCACCTTTGGCCTAATTTTGCATTAAAGTGTAACTTTCTTTTGTGGTAATACTTGGCTTGGTGAGCTCCAGTATGATGTGTCAGGTCATGCCACCTTTTCAAGCGTGGTCTTTTCGAAATCTTTTGGAAAAATAAAGAATCCACTTAATTAGCAGGATTTGCATCACGCTTCCCGATTTCCTCACTATCCATCTTTTCTTGCGTTTTCTGTCACATTCTCAAAGGGCCCAGTTCTGCAGCACTTAGCCTTTGTCAACGCTTTCGAACCTGAATAGAGATTCTTTTCAGGTTGAATGTGAGCAATAACAATGTGAACGTGACAAAAAAAGTGTCTGTGTTCAATGACAGAGTCCTGACAGGCCTACACTAACTGCGGCTTTATTAAAAAAATGATTTGCTCTTTAAATCTTTACCCAAGCTTCACACTAGAAGAGAGATAAAACTTGAGTAAACAACGGTTCCTGTGAGACAATTTTTCCCAATTTCCCTCCCTCTCGCTCTTGGAATTGTTGACCTCCGGTTTTGGTGAGTCAATGATAAAGGGTCACTGTAACTCAGGAATGCGAATGGGCCAATCAGCCCCTCTGTTTCCCATCTCAGTTCTCTAATCCTTTAACCCCCTTGCCGAACAAAAACCTTATCGATCTTCATTTTGAAATTTTAAGTTGATCCCCATCTCAGCAATTTTTCTGCCGGTCATTCCAGATTTCAATGTTCCGTTGGAGAAAGTGGTAATGTTACAGTGCTAGAAATTCCAGTCATGAGAGGGGGGGGGAGTCAGTAATTACGGGACATGGATCTGAGGTAATTAATAGAATTACCAGAGGGGAGATGAGGCAAGAAGTTTGAACACAGGGGGTGGAACTCTCCTCATAAAATCCTGTGTGCTGAATTGGTGCAAATCCCACCGCTTTTTCTCAGCGGGATTTTCAAAATGAATCTCCCACACTCTGTGCACCACAGAGTGCTTCAGTCTGAATCTCGTTAAAAATCAGGGCTAAAAATCCTGAAGAGGCCAGCAGCATAGCACGGAGTGGGCCCCTGTGCCGATCTGTCATAGCGGAGATTAGCATGTGTGCAGTAGACCCACACTGCCAGTCTCTTGACTGCTGGCCAGCCCCATGACCCCGTGTCGCTAGCCATGTGACCCCTCCCCCCCCCAATCTCGATCTTTGCCCCCTGGCAGTCCCAATCTCCCTGAACCCTCCCCCGCCCCACAGTTCTGAGACTCACCCCGTAGCCCAAACCCTCCCAACAGGTGGACCCTCCCCCCTCCCCTCCTCCCTCCAATAGACAGCCCCAATCAGCTCTTTCCTCTCTTTGTCACTGATCCAAATTGCAGAATGGCAGCGGGATCCCCCCCAATCCCACCGATCTCCCCCATCAGAGTCCCCACCCTCTGTAGGCCCTGTCCCACCTTCAGTCCCAGGCCAGCTAATGACACTCAAATCAACTCCATGCCAATTTCTGGCGCGGATCTGAGGACGGTGGAAATTCAGTGACTGGAGACACACAGGAACTGTGGCGCTCTGCAGGAAACCCGTGACATGGCTCCTGCTCACATCTCCTAGCCCACTGTGCTGCTCTCACCGCCAGTGCCCCCAGTCAGCTGTAATGCCCAGACTGAAAGGCTGGAAGCAGACTCAATAATAACTTTCTCAAGGGAATTGGATAAATACCCAACAAGCAAATATTGGCTGGACTTTGAGAAAAGTCATGATGTGGAGATGCCAGCGTTGGACTGGGATAAACACAGTAAGAAGTCATCTGACGAAGTCAGGAACCTCAAAAGCTTGTGGGTTTACTATCAAATAAATCGGTTGGACTTAAACCTGGTGTTGTCAGACTTCTTGCTTTGAGAAAAGAGCAGGGGAATGAGCTAGGTCTCGCAAAGTGCTGTAACAGGCATGATGGGCTGAATGGCCTTCTTCCGCCTTGTATTGTTCAGTGGTTCTCTAATTCTGTGACTAGCTGAAGACAACAGTTTGGTCTCCTGACTTCACAACTGGTCTTGCATCATCTCATGGATGCCCAGGAGGGGTGAGGTGGTATCTGTTGGAGAATCTCATGGACTAACATTTCTCAATAGGAACATCAACCCCCACCCCCACCATTCACCCCACACATTCAGCAACAATAATGCTCATCAGGGTGAACTTTCAGTACTTCGCCAGACAGTCAGATTTGCCCTGAAGACTCATTACCGTTCACTGCTCCTCATGCAAATTTTAACGCGCCCTTTCAATAAATGAGACGAACAATACTGAGCAGCGCGGGCAATGAGTGAAAACAGAAGTGTACACATCTTTAATGTGATGCGTTTCCTATTCTGGGTCATATGTGGCTTTACAAATTTTGCCCTTCTTTTTCACTCATTTGAGCTTTCTTAATGGAAAAAAAAAGTGACACAGCCGGAAGACTGAAGCCACGGTGTTTCGTCGTCATTTTCAAGCTGAGTTTGTGCAATCTATTTTTACCCACTGTCTGTGAACCAGTTTCCTGTTTATACTCACTAACTGGTGGGCGTTCGTTATACCTGTGGCTGATCCTCAGTCAGAGACCATTTCCTATCAGCTATTTTTAAACTCTTCCTGAAATGCAATACATTATCACACACACGCTTATCAGATCAATAGAAGAGAAATGAGCGGGTGATGACATTCCTCGGCTTCTCTAGAGCAGTCAGTGCGGGCTGGCCAGCACCTGCCCTCTCTTTAATCATTGACTTGACCAAGTGCCTGTTTTGGGTGCTCCAGGTTACTGCCGGCAGAAATAGACTGGCCCAGGTCTTAGCGGCTGAAATAATGGTGGGTTTCCCGGTGTTGTTGTGACGAGGAGAAGACTTGCAAATTGGAACAGGACACTGTGCAATTTGCAGCATTCTACCACTAGCCTGGTGAAAACAGCAGCTCACCCTCAATCGCCCCATGAGTTTCAAAAACGTTCACTGATTGCTAGTCAAGCTTCCGGAGAAAGTTCGGGGTAGAGCTTAACACCACCCCACTTAAGGTGATTGAAACTAGTTCAGGACATCTCTCTGGCGCTGCTTTCATGAACATTTCATGAGTAGAATGAACAAGCTTCAGTTTTTGGTCACTCCAAAGATCTCTGTGGGCCTCCCATCTTTTACCCTAAGTAAACTTGTGCTGATTTGTTGTCTGTATTCTAACTCATACCGACTCCTGTTCACCTGTTGTGCCTGTGCTGGCTGACCTGCAATCCCTCCGTTATAATATTCTTCACCTTGAAAACCTCCTCCCTTTGATTCTTGGATGCCCTCCTCCCTCCCTATTTCTGTCACGTCTTCCAGTCTGACAACCCTCCAAGGTCTCGGCCCTCCTCTGGTTCTGGCTTCAGGTGCATCCCCATCACTCCACAATTGGAGGGTCCTGTCTTCAGCTGCCAAGCCTCACATTCTGGGATCCCTCTCCAAAACCTCTCAGCTTCTCCCCCTTTCTCTCCTTTCTAAGACTCTCCTTCAAACTTACCTCTTTGGTCAAACATTTGGTCATCCGCCTCAATAAAATATTGTTCAATTACATCCTGGTGGAACATAGCAGGATGTTTTGCTGTATCAAAGGTGCTACTTAAATGCAATGTATTTCTTTATACTGTTTTATTTCTACATCCATTCAGTAAAATCTGTGTGAATGTTGTAAGAGGCTGTTTGGCAGCATGAGTGAATCTGAGTTTTTTTAAAAATTCATTTATGGGACATGGGTGTCACTGACTGGCCAGCATTTATTGTCCATTCCTAGTTGCCCTTGGAGGACAGTTGAGAGTCAGCCACATTGCTGTGGCTTTGGAGTAGACTGGGTACGGTCAGTGGATTTCCTTCCCTGAAGGACATTATTGAACCAGTTGGGTTTTTCCAACAATCGACAATGGTTTCATGGTCATCAGTAGATTCTTAATTCCAGATATTTTTTAAAAAATTGAATTCAAATTTGACTATCTGCTATGGCAGGATTTGAACCCCAGAACATTAGCTGAATGCATGGGTTAATAGTCTGGCAATAATACCACTAGGCCATCACATCCCCTTAAATGCCTAAGCTGTGATGCTCCACCTGCTCAGTTTCTAACTCCATACCATTATTTTCAAGAGGGATTGGTGTAGAGTGTAGACTTGGAGTGTAAGGAAGACAGGTAACACCAGTTAGTGTTTGATCCCCACTTCCGTGTGATCAGGTCACTACTCTTCAGTTGCTTCCTGTTGTCTGCAGTTATTTATAGTAACTGTTCAGCTTTTAAGTTTTGGTCCAGAGGTAGCTTCCTCTGGATTTATTTTTGCTGCTGAGGTTGATGTAGAGACCAGTCGTTGCTATGCTCCAGGACCTTGACTCTTGATGATATTCATACAAGATGCAGTGTTATATTAAGAAATAACTGGAAGCCTGTTCCTGGGAAATTCTGCAGACAATACACGTTGTAATTATTCAATGGCAGCCTCACAGGAACGAGTAGCATTGGTTGAATACTATCTGCCTGGTGATTTAGGGGCATGACCCACAATTAAGACCGGATGTACAGTAAGTCTGAACCTCTCCGGCTATCTCTTATTAATCTTTGTGTGCTGAATTCTGCATGTTGGACTTTATTGTGCGCTGCAAATGATGATGGAAAGAAAGTGCATTTTCAGCTTTTAGTTTTTAGTATTTCAGAAGCTTTCCTTCTTGAGTTTTTGTGAAACTGTCAACTGTCTGCATATTCCCTCCTGTTGTGCACTGCAGGTTCTGGAGTGCACAGTACAATTTTTGGCAATTGGACATGTGGCTCAATGAACATGTGGCTCATTGGATAGCACCATTCTCTGTGAATCAGAAGTCATAATTTACTTGGTTAATTCCAGAGTGAGGGATTTGCTTTATGCAGAAAGATTGAGCAGTTTGGGCCTACATTCTTTGCAGATTAGAAGAATGATGAGATCTAACTGAGGTATATAAGATGTTAAAGAAGATTGACAGGGTAGGCGTAGAGTGGATGTTTCCCCTTGTTGGACGTTCTAGAATGAAAAGTCATAGTTTTAGGATAAGGGGGGGCAGATTCAAAACAGAGATTAGGAGAAATTACTTCTCACAAAGGATCATGACTCTGGAATTCACTACGCCAGAGCATGGTGGATGCCGAGACATTAAGTAAATTCAAGGAGGAGCTAGACAGATTTTTAATTAGTAATGGGTTGAAGGGTTATGGGGAATGGGCAGGAAAGTGGAGTTGAGGCTGAGGCAAGATCAGCTTATGAATGGTGGAGCAGGCTTGAAAGGCTGAATTGCCAACTCCCACTCTTAGTTCTGATGTTCTTATATTCAAGCCCCACTCCAGGACATAGACACAAGATCTGATCTGACACAGGGATGCAGTCCTGAGGGAGGGCTGCGTTTCTTCCTAATTAAGCCAATGCCTTTGTGAGATCCGCCAAATCCACTGGCATCCTCTCCCAAACCCAAGATGCCAATCACCAAGGTGCTAATCAGTCAAAACCAGCTCCGGGACGGACATGTCATTTGTGTGCGTGACACCAGAGTTCCAGATGAACTGCTCTACTTGGAATCCAGCTGTGGAAAGAAACTCCCAGGAGGACAGTGGAACCAAAAGAGAAAATGCTAGGAAATCTCAGCAGGTCTGGCAGCATCTGCTGAAGCTTTGACAAAGGGTCATCTGGGCTCAAAATATCAGCTCTTCTTTCTCCTTACAGATGCTGTCAGACCTGCTGAGATTTTCCAGCATTTTCTCTTTTGGTTTCAGATTCCAGCATCCGCAGTAATTTGCTTTTATCAAGGAGGACAACGGAATTGCTTTAGTGATGTCCTTAAACCGTTCCCGAAGAGATCAAACAACACCCCCCCGACCGAATTTCTGACTGGCCAAAATGGAGGCGATTCTTTCAGGAAGGCACCAAACACATCGGGATGCTTTGTTGGGAACACGCGAAGGTGAAGTCGAGGCGTTGGAGAGAGCGCACAAACCTTCTGACAACCCATCTAACTGAGCCTTCCAGCACCAAGCCTCACATTGGGGTAGACTTGCAATTTGTGCACTGGACTTAACAGCCACCTCAGAACCCACTGAACCCGAGAAGAGGTGATTCATTCTCCTTGTCAAGGAGCTGTGCAACAACATGAAGCCAAGGTCACTCCTCCTGGTTCAGATTCATCTAAAGAGTCAATCCTTCTTCAGGACTCCTGGCTAACCTTTCCCCCCCTCAACCAATGCTACTTAAGCATATTATCTGGCCACTTCCCTCACCATTGACTGCGGAACCATGCTGTGTGCAGATTGCACTGCCATATTTAACTGCCCAGTAACTGTTGGGTAATCGTTTGCACGTAATTGGGGAAGCAGGTGCAAATTGCTTGAAAAATTGCACCCGTTGGAAATTTTTTTTTCTCTTGAACTTCCGCTCATTCTCATTTGCATATTGCTAAACTCAAAATCTGCACACATACAGGCAGCAATTTGTAATGTAATTTTCTTGAAGCACAAAACTTGCTTTAAACATTGCTGATATATTTAAGAGCGGTAACTTGAGGCAGATTGGTTATCACAGCTGAAGATGGGGGTGTCAGTGGAAAATGGCATTTTGAATCATAGTTACAAGAAGCAGGTGTAGGCCATTTGGCCCTCCAAGCCTGCTCCGCCATTCATTATGATCATGGCTGGTCATCAAATTCAATATCCTGATTTCCACCCCCCCCAACTGCCTCTCATATCCTTTGATCCCTCTAGCCCCAAGAGCTATATCTAATTTCTTCTTGAAGAAATGTCAATCCACCTAAACCTGATTTTAAACACCTGAAAGTGATTTTATAAAAACCAGACGGAACCATTTTCCAGCTAAAGTGGGGGTACAGTTGCCAATATTAAAAATAATTATGTCATTATCATCCTTGTGTTTTTTTCAAAAGGAGTATCTGAATTGCCTAGATGTCCCTGAAGGCTCACAACGAGAACAATTAGCAGAAGCTGATTAATTCATCCAGGAGGCATGGCCAAGTTTCATTGGTGGGTCTGGCATCTAGCACGATGCTTTATAAACTGCCAGAAACTTGATACTCGCAGAATGTGATTGACGTTTAAAATTCAAAAGCTTCAAGTAACCGACTTGACCCATCCAGCACTTTAAATGTTAATTCTTTCCACCACCAATGCATAGTAGCAAAAGTGCGTACCATCTACAAGGTGGCAGCAAGTTGCCAAAGACTCCACCTTCAAAACTCGTGACCTCTACCACCTAGAAGGACAGGGGCAGAAGAATGCATGGGGATGCCATCATCTTCAAGTTGCAATTCCAAGGCACACACCATTCTTTGAACCATAGTGCCATCCTTCACTGCCACTGGGTCACAGCCCTGGGACTCCCAGCCCAATAAGCACTGCCCATGTACCGCCGTGGGTGGACTGCAGCAATTCAGGAAGGCAGCTCACCACCACCTTCTTAAGTGAAATTAGGGATGTGCAGTAAGTGTTGGCCTCGGCAGTGATTCTCATCTCCCAAGAATGAATACACTTTTCAAAATTACGTAAACTTTGGGCTGAGCAACTGCGCAAACCTCCAGACCTCATATTTTTCTTAACTCATTGGCTGATTGATTTGATTTGATTTATTCTTGTCACATGTATTGCCATACAGTGAAAAGTATTGTTTCTTGCACACTATACAGACAAAGCATACCTTCAAAACATAAGGCTGTAAGGACATCTTCAGGACAGGAGAGGTGTACGTACTTCCTCTGGTGTCGGAAAGCCTGAAAATGTGCTCTGGGAGCATATACATGTTTTGTTATTTATAATAAAACATGTTTATTTATTTATTAGTGTCACAAGTAGGCTTACATTAACACTGCAATGAAGTTACTGTGAAAGTCCCCTAGTCACCAAATTCCGGCGCCTGTTTGGGTACACTGAGGGTGAATTTAGGGCCAATGCATCTAACTAGCACATCTTTCGGACTACAGGAGGAAATCAGAGCACCCAGAGGAAACCCAAGCAGACATGGGGCGAACGTCCCAACTTCACACAGACAGTTACCCAAACTGGGAATCAGGTTCCTGGCACTGTGAGGAGTAGTGCTAACCACTGTGCTACTGTGCCACCTGTTGTACATTCCTAGGTTCTGTTTATAAGGATTCATTAATTCTACTGGATGAGGAATTACTGTTGGGCACAAATGTGGAATTTTTACCTTTGTATTGCCATCAGCGCCACACTCGTTAGTATTACCGTTTTGATAAATGGTGGCACAATGGTGAGCACTGCTGCCTCACAGCGCCAGGGTCCTGGGTTCAATTCACGCTTGAGTGACTGTCTGTGTGGAATTTGCACATTCTCCCCATGTCTGCATGAGTTTCGTTCGGGTGCTTCGGTTTCCTCCCACAGTCCAAAGATGTGCAGGTTAGATGGATTGGGCATGCTAGATTGACCCATAACGTCCAAGACGTGTAGGTTAGATGGATCAGTGAGGGGAAATATGTGGGCTTACAGAGATACAGAGACTGGATAAGATACTCTGTCAGAGAATCAGTGCAGACGCGATGGGCCAAATGGCCTCTTCTGCACTGTAAGGATTCTATGATAGCTGTATACACACACACACACACACACACATGTCCATGCACACATGAAAACGCACACACACAATCCCATGCAAACATGCAAATACATGCAAACATGCGCGCGCGCGCACACACATACGCACACACAAGCCCATGCACACATACAAACCAACCTCTCTTCATAGATCAATTAACACCATTTAAAGATTGAATGACTGAAATTAACATAATATTATATCATTGTAGCACAGCTGCAATGCAGATTTTGGCTACCCAAACTTGTATTCTGCTGTGTCAAGAGACCTGGGAGCAGTTCCGATTGTTAAAGTTTGGAGCTTGTGCTGGGAGCAGTTTGACAAAATGTTAAGCAATTGCTCAGGTTGTGATGCGTAATAGTAATTTTCCTCATAGCGTATTGGTGCCCTTGGGTTAAATGAGCCCGTACCGGTACATCATGATGCCATCAGAAGAAAGCCCTTCGCAATTTGGCAATGATGAGTTTACCTCTGACTGTCTCTCCACTTAAAAAGCCTTGCGTTTATATAGTGCCTTTCACAGCCTCGCAGTGTCACAAAGCACTGTTGAAGTGCAGATACTGACAAAGTAGGAAACGCAGCAGCCAATTAGCACACAGCCACTTCCCAAAAACGCTGATGTAAGGCTGGCCGGATCTTTTATTTTAGTAATATTGATTAAGGGATAAAAATCGGCCCCGACATTTGGGGAAGATTACTCTGTTTTTTTTTTGGAATAGTGCCAGGAATTCTTTTTCTCCCATTTGAGAGCGAAAGCAGAGCTCCAGTTTTGCATCTCATCAGAAAGATGAGACCTCTGGCGATGCGAATTACGTGTTCAAATCCCTGCTCCAAGCACTTATAAGAAACAAAATAATATAAGCAGTTGATCCAACATTCCCTGTGTCAATGCTGAGAGAAAACCTCTCTATTGTTTCTCTTATATTCCCAACCTTCTAAATGTGTTGCTTCTTTCAGGGTTTCCAAGTGGGCTCTCCCATCTTTGGCCCCTTTGTCACACTGGACAGAGAGTGTCAGTAAGCTATTTGATAGCAGAGGACATCAATGCCAAACCCATTGACACTTGCACCTGACATCCAGCCATGTAAATAATAGCCAAATACAGTGGATCCGGGAGGCCTGAGAGTGTTGGAAACTCAGCAGGTCTGGCAGCATCTGTGGAGAGAAAGCCCAATGGGACTTTTCTGTGGAGGGTGTAAAGTGTGATGAGCAGCTGAAACCATGACTGATTTATTTTTTTCTTCTCCATCCCTTCTAACTGGTCCTAATTACCACCCATCTCGTCACCATCCGACTGTATCATGGCCCTTGAGATAAGCATTGTTGACAATTGGTCAAGCTCTTCATAATGATTAATAAAGGCTTTGACCCAAGCCCCTGAACCTGTCCCAATTGTGCTGGGCCTCATAAGCTGACAGCAAGAAAAATCAGACGGGGAAGTCAATAATTTAGCAGTTGCTATATAAAGCTGCTGAAGTCCCCAGGGGGGGTGTCTGCTGTTACAGACCACTGCTAGTGCTGCTACCCAGAGAAAATTGAGCTGAGCTGTGAAGAAGATTTAAAAGCACACACACTCATACTTGGGCACTTGCGCAGAAACAGATACACACTCAAACGCAAGCGCACACACACACACGCCCATGCTCATGCAAACACACACACACACACAGACACACACACAAGCCCATGCACACATATAAACCAGCCTCTCTTCATAGGTCAATGGACAGTTGACACCATTTAAAGATTGAATGACTGACATTTACATAATATTGTACCATTGTCTCTCTAAAAACATTCCAAAGCACTTTGCAGAGAATCACTTTGAAGTAAAATGCCGTTGCCATGCAGCTGAATATGGCGGTCATTTTCAGCAAAGTCCTTCAAACTCAAATCAACTGAATGTCTTGTTAATCAGTTGGTTTAGTTGGTTTAAGCGATGTTGCTGGGAGTTTATTGGCAAAATCAGAGCATGTGGAATTGGGGATAACCTTGTGTCATGAGTAATTGGTTGGGAAGTAGGGATATTGAGTAGGGATAAAGGGAATGTACTCTGATTGGCAGGTTGCAACAAGTGGCGTTCCTCAGGAATGTGTACTGGAGTCTCACCTTATCAGTATATGACAATGAAGGCTATAGATTTATAGAGCAAAGACCAATGCAGCACAGGAAGGGGCCCTTCAGCCCACCATTCCTGCTCCAATACGTGGTTTCTATCCCTCTGTTTGCCTCCCATTCATTTGTCTGTCAGGATACACCTTGAACATTGTGAATGTGCTTGCTTCCACCATCTCCACTGGAAGTGCATTCTAGGGATACACCATCCTTTGTGCGATAAATGTTCCCTGCACGTCTCCCATAAACTTGTCCCCTCTCATCATAAACCTGTGCCCTCTTGTAGTTGACTCTTCCATCCCGGGAAACAGCTTCTGGCTATCACCCTATCCATGCTTCTCATAATTAGGCAGACTTCTACCAGGACGCCCCTCAGCCTCCATCTTTCCAGTGAAAACAATCTGAATTTATCCAACCTTTCCTCATACCTAAAACCCTCCACACCAGGCAACATCCTGATAAACCTTCTTTTCCTTCTCTCAAAAGTATCCAGGTCCTTCTGGTGGACTAGTGACCAGAACTGCAGGCAATATTGCAAATGCGGCTTAACTAAATGATAGACCCAGGTTTGCATGTGATAGTAAGTTTGGACATATTGTAATTGGTCTGGATGGAAACAGGAAGTTGTGAAGGGACAAAGTGAATAATGGAATCATTAACTGAACTACCAGAATGACTGGCAGATCTTGACTTATTGTCTGATCCAAAAGCAAACACCTTCGACAAGTTATTAATATTCCTTCACTACCAGACTGCAATGCAAACCTAAATTGGGTGCTTGGTTCCTGGAATGGCACTTGGACTCGTCAACTTTATGGGCTGGCTGGTGAAATGGGGACGGGTTTTAACATAGAACAAATGTCTATTTTGCGCACTTGCTATTAACGTGCTGCTTAATGAAGATGGAAGCAAGAACACTGCTGATAACATTGATACGTAAACTGAATATTCCACTTTTCGCATTCTTTGTTCTCAAGAGCTTAGGTTATGTCTAGACGTTTTGTCATCTTTGCCAAGTGTTGATCACAGTGTTGCATTTAAGAACCAATTCAGTGAGCTGGTGAAGTCTTTGTGAAACAATAAAGTGCTTCCAGAATTTAGAAGCAAAGATTCCCTTAACTGTACAGTGATCAAAGTTAAAATGCTGAGTTGTTTTCTTCTCGCCAAGTCTCCACTGTGAGCTGCGACCCAGTTGATAGGTGGGTGTTACCCAGACTCACTTACCTGGGGGCGGGTAGTTGGTGCCAGGGGACAATTTTGAATTGTAGAACCATAGAGTCCCACAGTGCAGAAGGAGGCCACTTGGCCTGTGGAGTCTGCACTGACCAGAATCCCACCCAGGCCCTATCCCTATAACCCCATGCATTTACCCTAGCTAGCCCTCCTGACAGTAAGGGGCAATTTAGCATGGCCAAAAGAACCTGCACTCTTAAAAGAACCTGCGCATCTTTGGACTGTGGGAGGAAACTGGAGCACCCGGAGGAATCCCACGCAGACATGGGAAGAATGTGCAAACTCCACACAGTCTGGAGACCTTGTTGAAAATGTTGGTTTTGCTATCTGCTCCCCCTTCTGACAATAAGGAATGAGAGTGAAAATCATACAAAATAGGACTACTGTGTATAACATCAGAAACTGCTTTATTTGCTGTCCATTTTACTGTTCCTCATAAATGCCTTAAATTTAGAAATTCTTTGTAAATGAATAATTTGATGAATAAACACTGATTCACTGACCCCTCAGTGAGTTTACTGTCACAGTGATACTGATCAGTTGTAAAGCAGAGAAGAGGGTCAGGCTTGAATTAATGATCAAAATGTTACTCATCCACAATGAACCTGTGAATGAAGCACATATACACTTCTGAAATTAAGGGAAAAAAACAGCAGCTTGGTAGGAAAGGGGAATGGTTAAGCTGCTAATATTTGACCAGTGTAGGATTTGAGCTAGAATCTGAGAGACTGAGTGAAATTTGGCACACATATGGTGACGAGACTGTGCCTTTAAGAAATGTATTTGAATCATGTATTTTGTTCAGGAGTTTTTTTGAACAGTCTGTTCTAACCGCTGCTGCTGGGTCCATAACCAGCATCCTCTATTGTTACTGTAGCAGCATAATTGCACTTAATTGCTGGAACGCTTGTTTTAATCTGGACTAATGGTGTTCTGTTTTTCTCAATGTTCCCCTGCAGTTTTGTAGAGTAGGGCCTGATTAAAGTGATTGGCAGGGAACAAATCATGTGGCTGGGTGGAGCTAGGCTTACACAGAGTATTCAAATTCATTGGTTTTTGGGAGCTGTGGAAAGAAGAAGTAGCTCTGAATCTCTGAAATCTGGAGACTGTGATCGGCCTGGGTTATTTCTCTGAGGTTTTGCTGTTTGAGGATATATCCTTCTCTGGGAACTGCTGCCTGGATCTCTGTCCAGAGGTGGTGCAAGGCTGTAAATCTAGCACCCACATGAGTATATTAATGTTTGGCACTAACTGGTTCTAAAGAAGGGATTTATTTCGATGAGGTTCCGCTTAAATTGGAACAAGAGAGATAGATCCCTGTTAAGCATCATACTTTGTCATGTTTAAGTATTTTGTGCCAATGATGCCAATTTTTTTCTATTCTAGCTGTGTTCTTAAATAAAATTTGCTTTGATTAAAGTTTCCAATGGATCACTCAAATCATATCTGGAATGAAACAGCTTTTGCTCACTCTAATGCCAAAATCAAATGCAAAAACTGGGGTCCAAGCTAACTTCGTAGCATACCTTGGGGCTTTTGATCTGATCCCTAACAATAAAGATATTGAGTGAGGTATATATATATTTATAGCTCTTTGTTGTTCTATGCAACGTAGATATGAAGATGTTTATGGACACATGTAAATATATGTACGGATAGATTGATTGTGCTGTCTGTCTATCTATCTAATATGTATAAAATATACACACTGACAAATATTATATTTAGAGGCTGCCTTTCAGATCCTCAGGACATCTAAACAACTTCATAGTCAACCCGTTGGGCAGGATTTTCCTGGCCTGTGGATTGTGAGAAGCGGTGGGGGGATGGGGGGGAGTGTGGAGATTATATAGAGGGGGAGGGAGATGGTGGGGAGGGAGGGGTGGGGGGATGCCAGGCCTGCCTGGATAGTTCTGTGGTACAGTGCTGCTGCTGGAGAAGATTTTCAGCAGCGGGTTGGACGCATAGCGACTGACCACCGAACAGAGGCATGAAGCCAATTTAAATATTTAACAATTCATTTCAGCTTAATTCCTTGGGCATGCATTTTTCTGGCATAGGAACTGCCTCTTGACAATTTGAGGCAGCATCATGGGGGCAGCCAGTCTGTGGCAGTCTGGGTATTCACTGGAGTTGTAGTCTCCATGGCCGAAAGAGGGGCTGTGGGCAGCCATGGTCCCTCCTTCCTGCCCCATGACAACTCTGGAGGGGTCTGCCTACTCGGCCCCTGGGAATTTCAATTTAGCACTTGTCTCTTTGACTTTCCTCAGCAGCGCCTGCTTCTCCCATCCTCGGGTTAGACCAATGGGAATCAGGGGAAGGATCCTCCACTGGTTGGAGTCAAACCTGGCACAAAGGAAGATGTTTGCTCTGGTTGGGGGTCAATTAATTCAGCTCCAAGACATCACTGCAGGATTTCCACAGGATAGTGTCCTCAGCCCAGCCATCTTCAGCTGCTTCATCAATGACTTTCCTTCTATCATAAGGTCAGAAGTGGGGGTGTTCGCTGATGATTGCACAATAGCCAGCGATTCCTCAGGTACTGAAGAATCCGTGTCCATATGTAGCAAGACCTGCAAAATATTCTGGCTTGGACTGACAAGTGGCAAGTAATATTTGTGCCAAATAAGTGCCAGGCAATGACCATTGCCAATTAGACAAAGTCTGTCCATTTCTTCTTGCTGTTCAACAGGCTTTACATCATTGAAACCCCCACTATCAACATCCTAAGGGTGACCATTGATCGGAACTTGAACCTGATCAGCCATATAAAATTCTGTGGCTTCAAGAGCAGGTTAGCGGCTGGGAATTCTGTGGACAATAACTCACATCTCGACTCCCCAAAGCCTATCCATCTATTTCGTACCAGTCTGCATTGAGATGGAATCCTCTTCACTTGCCTGAATGAGTGCAGTGCAGCTCCAACAAGATGCAAGAAGCTCGAGACCATCCTGGATAAAGCAGCCCGCTTTTATCCACCACCTTCAACGTTCACTCCCTCCACCACCAATGCACAGTGGCAGCAGTGTGCAGCAGCTACAAGACACACTCCAGCAACTCACCCAAGCTCATTTGACAACATCTGGACCAGGACCTCTAACACCCAGAAGGCTGCAGGCAGCATGTCCACAGGAACACCACCTCCAGCAAGTTTCCCTCTAAGCCACACATCATCCTTGCTTGGAAATACTTTGCTATTCCTTCACTGTCAATGGAACTCTCTTCTTAACAGCTCTGTGGGTGTACCTACAACACAGGGACTACAAGAAGCAGCTCACCACCACCTTCTTAAGGATAATTAGGGATAGATAATAAAGCTGGTCTAGTCAGTTTTACCTGCATCACATGAATGAATATATATTTTAAAAATGCCACCTCTACTAAGATTGCTGGACAGATGAGCCATTGTAAGCTTGGGACCCCCCATTTAGCCCTGACATCAGAGTCCCAACCTTGTATGAGAATCCTAAGTGGTATGTCTGAAGTTGTGGTGTGTTGACATGTGAGCAAATACTGCTTCCAATTTTCACACAACAACTGCGCTATATGTCTAATTGATCTATTTTGGCAGTGGTGGCTGGAGGAGGAATGTTAGCCAGGACTCTAGAAGTACTTCCTTGTACTTCCTTGGAGATCTTTTGCACCCATCTGAACAGTTCCGTACCTGAGGCAGCACCTCCCTCAGTATTGCCGGGATTATGTGCACGAGTCCTGAGCAGGGGCTGCAACTGACAGACGACTGGCTCGAATCAGGAGTGCTAACAGTGAGATAAGCCGGGTGACCGCAGGATTGGCCCAGGCTGTGATGCTTTCCACTGTGAGATATTGTAATTTGTTGTGTATTCACGTTACTTCTAGCGTTTGCTCACTAGCAACTTTGCAGTGGAACTGAGGCAAGTTAAGAGGCTGTAATGACTTCAATCAGGTTGTTCTATTGGAGTATGATCTCAGTGATTAAGGATCCAATTGATAGGCCAATCAGGGAGTCTTTGTCAGTTCCTCTGATGGTAGACTGCTAACTGCTAGTATGCTCTGTACTTCTGTTCGAGATTGTAAATAAAGGGACTTGGTGAAGCGACTTCTGCCCCCAAAGACTTATTACAGACACTAATTACGTGATGCCATTATCAGCCGTTTGCACGGGCAAAAGGGAAGTGTATCTCAGCAAACCTGAGGTGTTAACACCCTTTCAATGAAGCTCTTTGTTTAAAACTTTTAGGGCTTGCAGATATCCTTCTAAAAAACACCACAGTAATGGCACCCTGCAGCCTGCTGGGTGAGAACATAAGAACGCAGTACCTGGCCCCTTGAGCCTGCTCTGCCATTCAATAAGATCATGGCTGATCTTTTTGTGGACTCAGCTCCACTTACCCGCCCGCTCACCATAACCCTTAATTCCTTTACTGTTCAAAAATATATCTATCCTTGCCTTAAAAACATTCAATGAGGCAGCCTCAACTGCTTCACTGGGCAGGGACTTCCACAGATTCACAACCCTTTATGTGAAGAAGTTCCTCCTCAACTCAGCCCTAAATCTGCTCCCCCTCATTTATGAGAAATGGCCAGTGGGGAGAGCATGGAGACATTACTGCAGTGTACTTTACAAAAAGGAGTGATGAAAGTAATCGGCAAATAAGTATGGTCGAAATGGAATGTGCTGAGAAGTTCTCAGCAGGTCAGTCAGCATCTGCAGAATGAGAAACAAGTGTGACTGTTTCAGGTCTTTCATGTTGGAAGATGCTCAGAGAGGTGCGGAATTTGTGTGTTGGCTGTAATTTGCAACGGCTGTTGTTTTTAACTGTGGGTGAGGAAGGGTTAAAGCTTTGCCAATCCTGTGAGTTTCGACACAGTAAGAAAGTGTGCTGGTTGGTGTGAGGGTACAGCTGTTAACATTCCTGAAGTTGGCTACTTCTCACAGCTGACCAAAGGAAACAGGGAAGTGAAACTCCAGCTTTCCACATTGTTTGCTGATGGGCCGTGAATCCGACCGACGTTCAGTCATTTCATTTACTCAGAAAAGTGGTTAACTGAGTTTTATTTTCATGAGAATAATTTTCCAGCATTCAACTTTAAAAGTCACTCTGAATGCTTCAGGTACAGTCTAAACCTCACCATATTTGTGATGAGGTGCCTTCTTGTGAATGCCTGACCAAAAGAACCAGGTTACTTTCAGTTTACATGTATGTTGTGTAACAAAGAGGAGAGATGAGAACATGTCTGTTGAGTTGGTCATGCGAGGGTGAGGAAATACTGAGACTACTTGCAATGAATTTTCTCAGGGCTCTTTCTCTCCTGACTGACATTATGTTGTAGAAATTTAAACGTTTCAGATGTTTCATTAGACATCAGAGATGGCCAGGAATAAAACTAGCCTTTTGACAATCTCCTGTTTATAGAAATGTGTATTTAATGTGTGCGTTTATGTAGATACTGCATGTGTATGTTTGCTGCATGCATATGTGCTGCACATTTGCATATATACATACATGTTTACTGCATATACACATGTATCGTCCATCCTCGATTCAAGGGACAATGACTCTATGTGTTACTACTGTACGTTTTGTGTTGCTTGTGTGTTTAGATATGCATGTGTATATAAGTTGCATGTATATAAGCTGCACATGAATATACTTTACATTTGTTGTGTATAAAGTGTATTTTCTGGCCGTTCACGCCGGCGGGATCTTCCAGCCTGGCTGATGTTGCACCCCCAATGCGTGTTCCCTGGCAGCAGGGGTTGCCAACAATGGGAAACCCCTTTGACAGCAGTGGGACCAGAAGAGCTGCCTCCGCAAAACAGGTTGCTGGGGGGAGGTGGCGGGGGGCGGGGGTGGGGGGGGAGTGGGGGGTGGTGATGCGCAGAGAATCCCGCTCTATATGTGTGGGTATATTTGAAGAAAATGCAAAAGGTCTAAGGCCCCAGACACTTGGAAAAATAGCTTGATTCAATCTCTGTTTGGAAGTGTTTCGGTGTCCTTGGAGCAGACGCTATTCGGAAATTGGGTGCAACAGGGTCTTATTTCTATCTCCTTTTGTTTTCATATATTTCCAATCAACATAGTAACGTATAAAGGAAACGTAACACACCGGGAATACTGTGAACAGTTTTGGTCCCCTTATCTAAAGAAAGATATACTGGCATTGGACACAGTCCAGAGAAGGTTCACGAGGTTGATCCTGGGAGGGATTTTCTTATGAGCAGAGGTTGAATAGATTGGGCCTGTACTCATTAGCTTTTAGAAGAATGAGGGGACGAACTTATTGAAACATTTCGGGATCTCAGGGGGTTTGACAAGGTCGATGTCGGGAACTTGTTTCTGCTGTGGGAGAGTTTAGGACCAAAGGGCATAATCTGAGAGATGAGGAGGAACTTCCTCTCTGAGGCTAGCGAATCTGTGGAAATCTTTACCACAGAGGACTGTGGAGGCTTAAGTGTGTTCAAGCTGAGATCGACAGACTTTTAATTAATAAGGGAATCAAGGGTTATAGGTATAATCCGGCGCCTGTTCGCGTACATTGAGCGTGAATTTAGCAGGGCCAATTCACATAATCAGCACGTTTTTGGAATGTGGGAGGAAAGTGGAGCACCCAGAGGAAACCCACGTAGACACGGGAAGAGTGCGCAAACTCCACACAGACTGTGACCCGAGGTTGGAATTGAACCTGGGTCCCTGGCGCTGTGAGGTAGCAGTGCTAACCACTGTGTCACAGATTAAGAACATAAGAACTAGGAGCAGGAGTAGGCAATCTAGCCCTTTGAGCCTGCCCCGCCATTCAGTAAGATCATGGCTGATCTGAAGTGGATCAGTTACACTTTCCTGCTTTCTCCCCATAACCCTTAATTCCCTTGTCTATCAGAAATCTATCTACCCGTGACTTAAGTATATTCAACGAGGTAGCCTCCACCACTTCAATGGGCAGAGAATTCCAGAGATTCACCACCCTTTGAGTGAAGAAGTTCCTCCTCAACTCCAATCTATACTGCACCCCCCACCCCCCTTATTTTGAGGCTGTGCCCTCTAGTCCTGTTTTCCTTTCTAAGCGGGAAGAATCTCTCTACCTCTACCCTATCTAGCCCCTTCATTATCTTGGAAGTCTCTATAAGATCCCCCCTCAGCCTTCTAAACTCTAACGAGTACAGGCCCAGTCTATTCAATCTCTGGCTCAGATTAATGCCACATCATGCAGTATTAGTAACATCGATGCACTCTGATGAAAACCTTCTGAGAACTATTTTAATTTAAGAATTCGTGGGTATTTTAGACAATTTTGCATTGAGCTGTTTATTACAAACATCGCCTGGTGCACTTTTGACCTCTCTGATTGACATTGCAGGCTTTATTTAATTGTTCATCAAAACTCCTAACCTTTTATTTCGCTATAAAAGTTCATGTTTTTGACATAATAAACTGTGACAAAGAGAGGACTTCATCTGTGTGAAGGGAATTGTCAGTATAAGGAGGTGTGTGGCTGAGTCATTACCTTCCCATTATAGCGGTGTCTGGTTTCTTGGTTTGGATAGTGAATGGTTAGAGCCAGTTAAGAGCCTCTGACAATCTGATAAAAGTAAATGCTATAAGCAGTATGCATAGCTTAAAGGAGATGGAAAAAGCTTAATGCACGTCTTCAGTTTCCAATGAGAACAAAGAGAAAGAACAAAGAAAAGTACAGCACAGGAACAGGCCCTTCGGCCCTCCAAGCCTACGCCGATCATGATGCCTGCCTAAGTTAAAACAGTATGCACTTACAGAGTCCGTATCCTTCCATTTCTATCCTATTCATTTATTTGTCTAGTTGCCCCTTAAATGTTGCAATCGTACCTACTCCCACCACCTTCTGGGCAGCGCGTTCCATCACCATCTGTGTAAAAAACTTGCCTTGCACATCTCTTCTGAACTTTTCCCACGCACCTTAAACCTATATCCCCGAATACTTGACGTTTCAACTCTAAGAAAGAGCATCTGACTATCCACTCTGTCCATGCCACTCATAATCTTGTAAACCTCTTTCAGGTCACCCCTCAACCTCTGTCTTTCCAGTGAGAACAAACTGAGTTTAATTGACAGACGAATGTATAAAATGTGAAATCTCTTGCTTCTGCATGCATTTCCTGTCAACTTTTTGAATGTAAATCCCTGGGGGCGATTTTCTCACCTCGCCACAACTGGCACAGATTGTGTCGATCTCAGAAAATAGTGTGAGGGCCTAAAAATCAGTTTCCTGCCCAGCCCCAAACACTTTGAAATCGCCCTGGTCCCTTTCTAATGGCGCAAACCTGACCGCACCCAGAAAGGGCACGGGGTTGATTAGCATAGGATTGACTGGACTTCAGCCTCATTAACGAGTTCAGCATGCAGTTGTCTCTTCCCCCTGGAGTGCTCAACCTTTCCAGCAGGAGGGTATATTGGTGTCCTGATGGGGGACACATCTGGAGGGCCTCTTTGCCAAGCAGGGTGGGGTGGGGGAACATGCTGCAGTTGAGGGGGGGTGGGTGTCTTAATCTCCATGTGGGGAGGAAGGGATTTCCTGCTGCACTGTGAGATAGAGGAACCCTTGGGAAACGCACCTGCGTGCTCTGAAGCTAGGTTCACCCTGTGTTTAGGTATGTGAGGACGAAAGAAGTTGCTGGTAATGGCTAAAGATAAGATAGCTGAATGTATTAATGGGAAAATAAAGTTCAGTGTTCAATGAGGGCAAAACTAAAGAACTAGTAACAGATGGCCATGTGTGTATGTGTTGTGTGCGTGTATGTTTGTGTGTGTGTGTGTTTTGTGTGCATGTATGTGTTGTGTGCATGTATGTGTTTTTGGTTTGTGTGTGTGTATCTATATGCGTGTGTGTGTTTTTGGTTTGCAAGTCTGTGCTTGTGTGTGTTTTTGGTTTGCATGTGTGTCGGTGTGAGCATGTGTTTGCGTGTGTCGGTGTGAGTGTGTGTTTGTGTGTGTGTGTGTGTGTGTGTGTGTGGGGAAAGTGGGGGGGTGCACAGTGTTGCGTTGGGACTAACAATAAACAAAGGATCAAGATGGGGGAGAAAGGCCACAGTCTGAAGGCTGTGAAGTGCCTAATTGGAAGATGAGGTGCTGTTTCTCCAGTTTGTGTTGAGCTTCATTGGAACATTGCAACCGGCCAAGGACAGATATGTAGACATAAGAGCAGGATGATGAGTTGAAATGACAAGTGACAGGAAGGTCTGGGTCCTGCTTACAGACAGAGCAAAGGTGCTTTGCAAAGCGGACACCCAGACTTAGTCTCGCCAACAACATTGTGAAGAGCAAACACAGTGGACCAAACTGGAGAAAGTGCAAGTGAAACACTGCTTAACCTGAAAGGAGTGTTTGAGGCCTTGAACAATGAGGGGCCTGACACAATATTCATGCCATATGTGTATTTCCTGTGCTGTGGCAACTGACACTTAAGCTTTTCTACTTTATAGTTCACACATCTGGCTTTTACCTGCTGTGTGCTGCTTGTGTTTTGCACCTTGTCATTGCCAACTTAATTCACCATCTTAGATGATTCAACTGCAGTCAAATGTGTTCAACATTTGAAAGGATTGATTCAAGTTCATCTAAGATTACAATCTTCCTATATGGTAGGTTAGCATAAACATAATGGGGACAAATTATTTAAAAGTGTGCATAACGCAACGGTGTTATAAATATATTCAACTAGATCAAACTCACCCACACACCAGAGCATTTCTTTCCCCAGTGCTGGCTGGAATTTTCCAACCTCGCCCACAGCTGGGATTCTCCAGTCCCACTGCGGGGAATGGAGGTTTGGCTGAGCGCCAAATTCTCCATTCTTGCTGGCAGTGGTAACAGGGCGTCCAACATCACAGAATTCCAGTCAGTGCGCGGGATCTTTCTCCCACTTTCGCAGTGCCTGGAGGTGGTGCACGCTTGCTGGTGGCGGGATTTTATGGTCCTGCCATTTTCAACGGGGTTTCCCATTGACCGCACAGCTCGCAGCCAGGAAACCCGTGGTGAGGGTGCGCCGTCGGCGGGACTGTAAGATCCCACCGGCATAATTGGTGGCGATTATCTTTTCCTTTCCCTTGAATTTTTAAAATTTATTTACATTTTCCTCAATTCCCTGAAGACGCCAATCCTTGCTGTGTCAATGTTCCTCAGGTACTTGCAGTCTCTGACAATTCACACAAGTGATCATTGTCCTATGAGCCCAGATGGTGAGTGTTGCAGGCTGTTTGACATTCGGAAGGTATCACAGAGAAGCAGCTACAATCATTTTCCACACAGTGATACTGTCACTGAACTGGTATTCTAGAAATCCTGGGTAACGCTCTGGGGACTTGGGTTTGAATCCCACCATGGCAGATGATGAAATTTGAATTAAATAAAAACCTGGAAATAAAAGTTCAACGATGACCGTGAAACCATTGACGATTGTTGTAAAAACCCATCTGGTTCACTAATATCCTTTAGGAAAGGAAATCTGCCATTCTTAGCTGGCTTACATGCGACTCCAGAGCCACAGCGATGTGGTTGACTCTTAAAAGCCCTTTGAACTGGCTGCTGAAGGGCAGTGGGGGTTGGACACTAAATGCTGGCCCAGCCAGCAACTCCCACATCCCATGAAGAAATAAAGTTAAAAACATGGAGATCAGTCAACATCAATAAAACATCTTTGATTTGATTTGATCTGATTTATTGTTATTGCATGAATTCATATACAGTGAAAAGTACTGTTTCTTGCACGCTATACATCCAAAGCATACCATTCATGGAGAAGGAAAGGAGAGAGTGCAGAATGTAGTGTTACAATCATAGCTAGGGTGTAGAGAAAGATCGACTTAATGCAAGATAGGTCCATTCAAAAGTCTGACAGCAGTAGGAAAGAAGCTGTTCATGAGTCTTTGGGACGTGATCTTAGACTTTTGTATCTTTTTCCCAATGGAAGAAGGTGGAAGAGAGAGTGTCCGGAGTGCGTGAGGTCTTTAGTTTTGCTAGCTGCTTTCCCGAGTCAGCGGGCAGTGTAGACAGAGGGAAGCTGGTTTGTGAGATGGATTGGGCTACATTCACAAGCGGTCTTAGGCAGAACAGGAGCCATCCCAAGCTGTGATACAACCATTAAGGATGCTTTCTATGGTGCATCTGTAAAAGTTGATGAGAGTCATCACGGGAAAACATTTGTCTCATTGCTGTTTGTAGAGTCTTTCTGTCCCCAATCTGGCTGTCAAATTTTGTACATTAGCACAGTGACCATTCTTCAAATGTGCTTATAGGACCATAGAAAAAGGAGAAGACCATTTACCCTCTTGAACTTGTTCCATCATTCAGTTAAATCCCAAATAATGGCCGATTTGCACACAGTAAAATCCCACAAACAGTATGAAATAATAATCAGAGAATCTGTTTTAATGATATTTGCTGAGGTATAAATATTGACCAGAATGGATGTTGCAAACCTTGCAGGGCAGTGTAAAGCAGTGCCCCCTGCCATACCTTACATTCTGTTTCGAATCTTCTCAATGCTCTTGAAGCATTAAAGTAACAAACAGTTGTTGTCTATTGATGTGGCATTCATGTTTTGATTGGTTTGGCAGAGTTTGTGTGTGTGGTATATGTGGGGTGTTTTCGGTAGTGGCTGTGATGTTCCCTAACAAGGGCAGTTTCATAGGAGTGTAGGCAGTTACTCCAAGGACGTCACAAAAACAATTTTCCATCAAAAATAAGTTTAGCAAAGACAAAATCAGCCCCTGATCCACACAGAAAATAATCTTTATCTTTGCATTAGTAAGATCAATTGATGATAATCTGTCGTCAATTACATTTCCTCCCTATTGAGTCTGCGTGACACTAAGTCCATCCTACAGTATGCTGAAAATGTGAAAAAGAATTTCTGTGAACACTGGAAATCCAGGGAAAAATGCAGGAAATGCTGGAAATAGGCTGGGAGACTGTCCAACAGGGCAAGGAAATTGGGACCATATGTACATTGTTTTATAGCACACACTTGTATGCCCTGAGACCCAGCAACATAATTACTCTGGAGTATTTCTGGATGGGGATTTAAGATGGACTGAATGAACTTCCTCATCTGTAAGTGATCCATCACGTTGTGTTCGCTGTGCTTGCTAAGTGAACACAGCTCCCTGATTTTAATATTCCCATGTTCCTGTGCAAATCCATCCAAAGCTTTGTCCCCTCCCAATCTCTGGAATTTCCTCCAGCACTACAATCTTCTGAGATTTCCTCCAATTCTGACTTCTTCTGAATCCCTCTTTCTATGACTCCAGTGTTGGCAACTGTACCTTCTGCTGCCAAGATCTCTTTCTCTGGAATTTCCTCCCTCACTGCCTCACCGCCTCTCTCTCCTCGTCCAAGTCACTCCTACCTCTCAGGCTAAGCTTTTGGTCATCTGTACAAATAATCCCTTACCAGTCTCTGTGTCAGATATGCCTCAGGAAGCTTGACTACATTAAAGATTCTACCGCTGAACTTCCCCAGTCCTGTAGAAATGCGGCTGGAAATGCAGAGAGGGTAGTCAAGAAAATAAGAGGGAGCTTCGCTGGTGCATTCCCAGCTCTGGGGGACTTCCCAGGGGTGACAGAGAACTGAGTTGGCTGCTCACTCCACAGAGGTGAGCACGAAATTAATCTGAATGCAGCCCTGCATAGGGATCATTATGTGTCAAAGCCGGTACTTTACCAATGTTGGAGTGACCACACCCCCCACCCCGCCCCTCCTTCCTCCTTCCTGTTTGTTAATTCAATGCTTCAAGAACATTGAGAAGATTCCTAACAGAATGCAAGGTATGGGATGGGGCAGTACTTTACACTGCCCTGCGAGGCTCGTAAGATCCATTCTGGTCAATATTTATATCTCAGCACATATCATTAAAACAGATTCTCTGATTATTATTTCATAGTGTTTATGGGATCTTACTGTGTGCAAATTGGCTATCATTTGGGATCTAATGAATGATGGAACAAGCTCATTCATTGTGGCCTTCCAGAGGCTCCCTGCTTTTTTGGTAGAACCCTGAGGTTGAAAGGCTGCAGCCCTGTTCACCACCTGTCCTGTGGGAGAGCTTTCCCTCCAAGCCAAGAGCTTATCATCATTGGGCCTCTCTGTGGCTGATTAATTCTACAGCTGTGGGCACCTTCATGTTGAGGCGTCCTCACGCTTGCCTGCAATGCTCACCTCTCCTGGTGGGATATGGCGGTCTGACATTGCTGCACGCCTTCTGACCTGGCCTGCAGCCTTGGGAGCCTAACCATCATCCTTCGTCAGGTAGTTAGCCTGGAAGCAGACCATTAGAAGGCCGCCTCATGTGGATTGTGACGACAGGCAAACTAACAACATGGACGGACTTAGGATCCCCATCTGGGCCTGCTAGTAAGTCCGAGCCTATTAACTGCGATTTATTCTAGTCGAACACTCTTACTGCTAACAGAAAAGTGACCTGTTATAGCCTGCTTTTAGTTCTTGCCGGGGGTAATGACGTCAAAAGTGAGAGAGCGCACTTCTCTCATCGACTTCCTATCCCCAACCACATCCTGGGGTTTTCTTTGTCATTGCGATAAAGGCTAAATATTGCACACAGAGGCTAAATTTAGATCCCCGCCCACTGACTCTGACTTGCGTGGGCCGGAGGGGTAGAGAGGTGAATGGGCGTCGCGAAATGTCATTTTTGGTTTCTCACTTCCCCTTCCACTGTTTGACACGTCAGACAGATTGTCGGCAGAACAGTGAAGCTGGGTTTTTTTCTTCTTTCTCTCTCCCTCTCTCGACTCTGTGAAACCCAGAAGCGGTGCGTTTCCTGACCGAGAGAGAGAGAGATGCAAAAGAAAAGAACAAGCTCAACGCGCTTATTTTTAGCCTCACCCACCCCCACCACCAGACGATGTTTCGAAGACCGTCATTGTTGCGGAGTAGATAAACATCTGTTGATCAGCGGGACGGTTGAGAAATATTGGGAGTTGTGGCCGAGCATGTGGTACCATGGACGGATTACAATGGCTCATTTGAGGATTGACAGCCCATCGCTGAGCTGCAACAGAGATCTGCCTCATGAATGAAGTGACCTTTGTATCCATTGGCATCACTGCCCATGCTGTGTTCTCAACTGTTCCCCAGTTCAGTATCCAGCTGATGGCCTCTGGTGGCTGAAGGTAAAACTAACCTGTGCAGGCTATCAACAATGACCAGAATCTCAACCGCATCAGCCATATATGTGCTGTGGATCCTACAACACCTGGGAGCAAGTCACTCGCTGAAGCCCCCCGCCAAGGCACAAGTGGAAGAGTATGATCGAATACTCTCCACTTGCCTTGATAGGCGCAGCTACAACCACACTCACGAAACACGATGCCATCCCGGACAAAGCTGCCAGTTGATTAGCAGCCCGTCCACCACTCACACCTTTCACCACCGGCACACAGTGGCAATAGTGTAAACCATCTGCAAGATGCACTGCAGCAACGCACTAAGGCTTCTTCAACAGCACCTTCCAAACTCACGAGCTTTGCTATCTAGAAGGACAAGGGCCACAGGTGCCTGGAGAATACACACCATCCTGACTTGACAAGGATCACCATTCCTTGCTCATGGCTGTATTGGTCAAAACCTCGGAACTGTCTGACAAAGGTGGGAGCACCTTTACCAGACAGACTGCAAGTGGTTCATGAGGGATAATCTCCCCACCATCTTTTTGAGGGCACTTATGGTCAATAAACGCTGGTCTTGCCAGCCACGTCCATATCTCGAGGATGACCAAAAATGACCTGCATTCTCATTGAAACATAGAAAATAGAAGCAGGAGTAGGCCATTCAGCCCTCCGAGCCTACTCTGCCATTCATTATGATCATGGCTGATCATCAAATTCAATATCCCGATTCCCCCTTTCCCCCAAAGCCCCTTGGTCCCTTTAGCCCCAAGAGCTACATCTAATTTCTTCTTGAAATCAGACGTTTTGGCCTCAACTCCGTTCTGTGGTAGTGAATTTCACACATGCATCACCCTGTGGGTGAAGAAGTTTTTCCTCACCTCATTTCTAAAAGGTTTACCCCTTATTCTCAAATGATGACCCCTAGTTCTGGACTCCCCCACCACTGGGAATATTATTTCTGAATCTACCCTGTCTAACCCTGTTAGAATTTTATAAGTTTCTATGAGATCCCCTCTCATTTTGCTAAACTCCAGTGAATATAATCCTAACCAACTTAGTCTCTCCTCATATGACAGACCTGCCATTCCAGGAATCAGCCTGGTAAACCTTCGCTGCACTCCATCTATAGCAAGGACATTGGACAATGGCTCTTGTGAGCCATTTTCACATGTTGCCATGCTGCCATGCATGGCCGAACAACATTGTAAAACTAAACTCACGCTTAGTAAGCTGTTGAGAGGCTTTGCTCTCTTGCTGAGCTCCTCTGATTGGATGTGCTTCCACCACAGGGCTGGCTCCATGTCAACTCATTTGCAACTCAGCACCTCAGGATCATCAAGTGTGCCGTGTACCAAGGCTCCCAGTATTGGCCGAAGGGCCCTGAATGCTTGTGATACACTGGGTTCCTGCTCTACGATTCACTGGCTTGAGAACCATAGACCCTACACCAACCAAAGAAATGCAGGGGGGTGGGCGGGGTGTGGGGGATGATTCTCCCAGCGTACTGTGCTGCTCAAGTAGTGCGGTGGGTGAGCAGATATCCAAGGGGCCTTTTCACGGGCTTTCCGTTAGGTGCCACAGCCTCTGTACATCTCCGGAACTAATATTTTTGACGTAATCAGCTCCCTGCTGGAAGTCAATGTGGAGCTGATTACCATTGGAAAATTTCCATTTCCAGATGATTAGCTGACCTGGGACTGAATTCTCCTGGCCCTTTAGTGTTCTCCACCACCCCACCTGGATGGTTCCCTCCAGCAGGGTTTACTCCTGCTCCTCATTAGTGGGGAACAGGCAGACTGAGCCCGCTGAAGGGAAGAGAGGCCATTGAGACCCCTCTGGGTGGTTGGGGATAAGACTGTTGCCCCTTGGGCAGTGCTACCTTGCTAGTACCAGCCTAGCACCATGGCACTGCCAACTGGGCATCAGGCAGTGCCAAGGGATGGGACCAGAGTGATGGGGCTTATTGGGGTAGGACCTGTGGGGCGGGGGGGGCGGGCAGGGGGCAGTGGTGATTGCTGCCAGGAAGGGGTACCTGCTGCTACTCTGCCCAGGGAGGTTTGGGAGGCCAGCAAACAGTGCTGGGATGGTCTGGAAGGCCAGCGATGTTGGGGTGCTGGGCATGCCAGTGTTTGGGAAGGGTAGAGAAGGGGAGTGATCACTGCCAGGAAGGGGTACCTGCTGCCACTCTGCCCAGGAAGGTTTGGGAGGCCAGCGAACGGGGCTGGGATGGTCTGGAAGGCCAGCGATGATGGGATGCTGGGCATGCCAGTGTTTGGGAAGGCTAGAGATTGGGAGGCTGGCAATAGGGAGAGGGCTACTGTGCATGCGCTGATCTCCATGCTGACAGATCGGCACGTACGCAATGGCCCACTCAGCACTCAACTCCCAGCCTCTCGGGCGGGAATAGGCCCCGATGACTGATTTCCAGAGTGAACCACACTGAGGCACTCTGCGATACACAGCGTATCAGAGATTTGTTCTGGAAATCACACTAAAAGAAACCGACAGGATTTACTCCCATTTTCCTGTGCATTGGGAACCTGGAAACTGTTTTGGGACAATCCCAGCTGTGGACTCTACCTCCTTTATTTCCTACATTACAAAGTGTCAACATTTCCAAAACACTTAACTGGTTATAAAGCAGTTTGAGATGTGCAGTGGTCATGCAACATACAAGCAGAAACACCTTTTCTCCGAATGAATGTCTGGAGGGAAGATACTGTGACTGGATGACCCAGTGATTTGCCATCGCTGCTCCCATTCTTTGGTCATACAGAAAATGCAGAATGTGGGGAGACCAGCAGAAATTCAGAGCAATTAGGACAAGACTCGTTTGTGCATCAACAAAGGTATAAAGTCGCCAAAGTCCCAGATGACCCGCTTTGAAGGAGGAGAACTGACTGGTGGTGATTTAACCTGAGGATCACCACACCTCAGGCAAGGGGCAAGGTTGAGAAGGTGGACCCTTCATGAATAACCTCAGCTGGTATGGGAACTGAACCCGCACTGTTGGCATTGCTCTGCATCACTGACCAGTCATCCAGCTGACTGAGCCAAAACAACCCCCTCAATATATTTATGCCCTAGGATTAAATTAATCTCAACAATATCCATAATGAACATGTTTTTGGAACTTAAACTTTAAAATAGTGCAACATGGAATTTGACAACATAAGTCATTTGTTAACAGATTCTGCAATTTCACTCCTTCCATTGTTCAATATTAGTGTCAGAATCAATAATTGTCAAATGATTGAGAACTGCCAAGGATCTGATTGTTCATTATTTTTATTGTCTCTGCAGGTCAAGCAATGAAACTGAATTAGAGCTGTATAGAAAGCCACACAGGGAGAAATAACAGGATGGACCTGTATTAATATCAGCAGAAAACCAAAAGGTAAAGAAATGTGTCCTGGTTTGACGTTTCAATGGTGAATACTTAATGGGATGTTGGCCTTTTAATCTCTTCAAATCTGGTGCGCTGTTTCTGTACTGGGCCCAGTCCATCGCTGAGTATAGCTTCAATGTTACCATTTGGTTCTTGTCCACCCCACAGTACTTTATATCCCTTTCAACTTTTACTTTGATAAAGACACACTCAAATGTAGACATGGGCACTGGAGTGGCCCAAATTTGTTGTTGATGATGATGAGGACTCTTTCAGGTTCTCCAAATAAAGTTGAGGGTGGCCCAATGGCAGGGCTTTGTCATTAAACAAGGACATGATGTCCTAGGGCTGATGTGTTGTCTGATTGGATGGTTGGTAATGTGTGGCTGGCCACAGGCAGACAAGAGGATTGAGAGCTGTCCTGACAGCAGATAATCTGTATGACTCATTGGCGCATTTACAAAAGACTATCTTTAATGGCCTCTCCACTCAGTCTAGCTGTCCTGCTGAAGGGAACATCAAGATCACAGTTATTGCTGCAATTCGGAAAATGGGAGGTGATAATATTTTTCCTAAGACACCTTTTTGGATCATATATTTGATGATCATAAAACTTTGATTACTTGATGGCGCACTTGATTTTTTTCCAAGTCGTAACAGTTAATAATTCTTTTGAAGGACTTCTTTGACATCCTGAGGTCACAAAAGGCACTATATAAACGCCGGTCTTTAATATTGTTGGATATTTAGAGGATGGCACAATTCACATAACACAATGGATTAGCATCCTGGAGTAACATTATCCATGCACAATGGGACATTCCCCAGGGTAATGCTGTCCTTCTGTTATGAGGTATTGTCTTTCACCAAAACTCACTGAGAATGAAATTCCTGAATATTTTTCAGCAAAAATAATGAAGGAACAAACGTACTGATCCTTGTGTGTTCAGGAACACTGACTCAGGGTACATACTGTTCCCCAGAATACTGCTGCCCCAGCGTAGTGCTGTTCCAGCATGGTGCTGTACCAGGGTAATATTGCTGCAGGCTAATGCTGTCCCAGGGTGTTGCTGTCCCAAGGTAATGACTGTCCCAGGGTAATGACTGTCCCAGGGTAATTCTGTCTCAGGGTAATTCTGTTGCAGGCTAATACTGTCCCAGGGTAGTAATTGTCCCAGGGTAATACTGTTGCAGGGTAATATTCCCCCAGGATAATTTTGTCCCATTTTAACACTGTCTCGGTAATACTCTCCCAGGGTAATTTTGTGCCAGGTTAATACTGTCCAGGGTAACTTTGTCACAGGGTAATTCTGTCCCAGGGTAATACTGTTCCAGGGTAATATTGTCCCATTTTAACACTGTCTCGGTAATACTCTCCCAGGGTAATTTTGTCCCAGGTTAATACTGTCCAGGGCAACTTTGTCACAGGGTAATTCTGTCCCAGGGTAATACTGTTCCAGGGTAATATTGTCCCAGTGTAATGCATCTCATACACTTGCTCTTGAACTGTTTAACACCAGCAAGATCATTGTTCCATATGGGTAATTATGGATGAGGTGGGCTATGATTTTCTATCATCACATCTGACTGAAGCTTAAATAATTGTAAATTGTTGATATCCTCCGCCCATTCAAAGGATCATTACTGGTATTTGTCGCTCTTAATGTAGTGAATTGCCAACTCAACATTGAATGAGTCAGGACATCGTCTTGCCTTTTACTCTTTTATATTTATGTGCTATTTTAAATTCATGGTTTACCTTGAAAGAGTGGCGCAGAATCACAATTTTGAGTTTGCTTAGTACATTGGGAATCTGTGAGACAAGTTGATGGCTGTAATAAAACACGATCCCATGTCTGGCACTCAAAGGAATCACGGAATACCTATTTGTGTGAAGGTGTCTGTCAAACAGTAGACCTGTTTTGATATAATATGTTATACTTGGAACTTGCATTCAGTATTTTGTTGGGCAGTCCAGTCAGTGACCCAATGTCTTACATTTAAATGTGTGCCAGTGGAAATGTGAATAAAACCGCAAGGAACTTAGCAACAGGAGAAAGAAGAAATGAACATTGGGCCAAAGAAGGAGAGATTGGAGGAAGTGACAAACATTTGAGGGTCTGAATGATGTGGCAAGGATTGGAAAGGTTTAACGAGGGCAGGACAGTGGCACTGTGGTTGGCACTGCTGCCTCACAATGCCAGAGACCAGGGTCCAAAGTCAGCCTTGCGTGACTGTCCATGTGGAGTTTGCATGTTCTCCCCATGTCTGCATGGGTTTCCTTCCACAGTCCAAAGATGTGCAGGTTAGGTGGATTGGCCATTTTAAATTGCCCCTTAGTGTCCAGGAAGTGTAGGTTAGGTGGATTGGCCATGCTAAATAGTCCCTTAGTGTCCAAAGAAGTGTACATTAGGGAGATTGAGGTAAATGTGTGGAAATAGGGCGATACAATGGGGGTGGGCTTGGGTAAGATACTCTGTCAGGGAATTGACACAGACTCAATGGGCCAAATGGCCTCCTTCTGCACTGTAGCGATTTTAGGATTCTAGCAATTTCGGAGCACGTAATGTAGGCAGGTGAACAAACAATGGCTGGATGATGAGAAAGTGTTGAATGCAGAAGAGGTGAGCGTTAGGGCAGTGGAGGTTTTGGGGAAGGGTGTACAAGACAGAATGAGAGAGATTAGGGTGGATTAGGGGACATGGATGGATTCAAACATGAGTGTGAGAAGTCTAGACAAGAATTTACATTTGTAGTTCCAGTAATACTGCACAACTCCCTGTCACTGAAGTAGTTATTTTTTGAAAGCTTAAGTAATTCTTGGACAAGGGAGGGATAAATCCAACAACACTACATTTGCCATTGGTACAGTGCCTTTGGCATAGTAAAACATCACACGGCCATTCACAAATGCTTATTAGACATGATTTGACACTGAGCCATCACAGTAAATTACAAAAAGCTTGGTCAAAGAGATAAGTTTTAAGGAGCATCTTAAGAGGAGAGAGAGGAAGACACATGGAAAGGTTTAGAGAGGGAATTCCGGTGCTTAGCTCCCAGGCAGCTAAAAGCACAGTCACACGGCAGAGAGATTAAATCAGGGATGCTGGAAAGGCCGGAATTGGATGAAATCTTGGGATGGTTTGTAGGCCACAGAGATAAGGAGAGGTGAGGTTGTAGAGGGATTTGAAAACAAGGATGAGAGTTTTAAAATTACATAGGTTGAAATTGGAAGTTCAGTCAGCAGCTACACCTCTGATTCAGAAGGTTGTGTGTCCAAAGTCTATTCAAGGGTTTAAGTTAAGCTGAGCTTTTAAAACAAGAAGTAATGCTTTCTTTCAGGTAGCAGCTTGATCACTGAAAGATTTAAGTTTATTTACTAGTGTCACAGGTAGGCTTACATTAACACTGCAATGAAGTTATTGTGAAAATCCCCTAGTCGCCACATTCCGGCATCTGTTTGGGTACACTGAGGGAGAATTTAAGCATGACCAATGCACCTAACCAGCACGTCTTTCGGACTGTGGGAGGAAACCCACAGAGACATGGGGAGAATGTGCTGACTCTGCACAGACAGTGCCCGAGCTGGAAACCCAGCTGGGAACCCAGCAAACCCAGGTCCCTAGCGCTGTGGGGCAACAGTGCTAACCACTGTGCCACCATGCCACCCGTAAGGTTTGAAAATGCTTTGCACAATTCAACATATTGATCTCTTTCAGCATTCAAATGTGGCAATGATTTAAAATACAATTCAGTCGCACAATTAATGATGAGGTCAATGACCTTTCTCCGTGCAAGCGGCTGAGGTGGGGGAGGGGGGCGAATGGGGGGGCGGGGGGCGCATGTTGACCAGGATGTGGGGTGAACTTCCTCCTCTTCTTCAAATAGAAAAGAGATGACAATAGAATTTCTCCACCTACTGCTAACAGTTCAATGAAATCTGCCTGCCAGCGGCAATCAAAGTGCATCCTACACGCAGGTTGTAGTACTCTGTGCTGTGGGCTTGAGAACTACAACAACTTGAGAGTCTGTCAAACCTCTGAATGTACAGTTGTATTTTCATGCAAGTGTTTTTGGGTGAATCATCACTGACCCACTTATGCTCATGTGTAGTAGGTTCTCTGGAACAATGAAATAACCCTCCCGCAGAGCAAAGAAATCTCTCCCACTTTGTTGCTAGGTGCCGTGAACACCATGTCTATTCGTGCGCACTTGCTCGAGTTGTATGAGAAACAATTCTGTGCAAGAAAATAAAATGAACGTGTGGAGGCGACGGTATTGGCACAAAGTGTGCGTGGGAGGAAAGATGCTGAAATTTATGAATAGCCAGCTCCAGCTCCAGCAGTAAAATTCTCAATCAGTCATATCCCCATTCATAGCCCAGTGCCGTTCTGATGCTGTTCATCTCAAAGCACAGCTCTCCCCGGAGTCACAAAGTGCTTTTGTATTTCCGTTCCATACTCATTCAAGTCTAACACCACCCACCCCCATCCCCACCCCCATACTCCAGCCTCACCACCCCGCTGCTCCGATCAAGACCGCAAGAAACTACAAAGGGTTGTGAACGCAGCTTAATCCATCACGCAAACCAGCCTTCCATCCATTGATTCCATCTACACTTCCTGCTGCCTCGGCAAAGCAGCCAGCATAATCAAGGACCCCACACACCCTGGACATATTGTCGTCCACCTTCTTCCATTGGGAAAAAGATACAAAGTCTGAGATCACGAACCAACCGAATTAAGAACCGCTTCTTCCCTGCTGCCATCAAACCTTTGAATGGACCTACCCCATGTATTAAGCTGATCATTCTCTACACCCTATCAGTGAATGTAATACTATATTCTGCACCCTCTCCTTTCTGTCTCTCCAATGTATTCTATGAACAGCATACTTTGTCTGCATAGCGCGCAAGAAACAATATTTTTCACTGCATCCCAATACATGGAATAGTAATCAATCAAATCAAATCAAGACCCCCGCCACCACCCCCGCACTCCAGCCTCCACACCATCCGATGATGTTGCTGCTTTGTTTCAGCCTTTGTGTAGGTAAGGTCAGTTTTGTACGAGTACCCTATACAAAGGAAAGCATCTGCAGACCCACTCATGCTCAATATTGTCTTGACGCTGATCAGGGGCTGAAACTGTGATTTCTTTCGTAAAGCAAAATTAACCAAGGGTTTGAGAGGCAAACATTTAGTGGGACCTTGAGTCCAAGCTCTCTGTGTGCTGGGTCACCGACAGGGGCACAAAATCTGGAGAGAACTGGGAATTGCGAATCTCACCAGCAAGTTTCACTATCTCCGGCTTTCCTTGCAGGCGGCGTAATCAGGTTTATGCCCATAAATGATGAGAACCTGGTTTTAAAATATTTTAATAAATTTGAATCGAATTATCCAGCCCCCTCGCCACATGAGCACGCCGCCCCTTGCTAAATATTCACACCTCGCTGACGTGATATGCGTGTGGCAAGATTGCCCCCATAGAGTAGTACAGCAGGGAAGAATACCATTGGGCCCATCGAATCTGTGATTATTTGAGCCCTGCCAAATATTTATGTTGATGTTTCCACCTGTTGGGGGAATTCAAAATGCAGGCTAGAAATATGAGCTAATAAATCCAGTAGAGAATTCAGAAGAATTTTTGTTTTAAATTCTGAGGGTAATTAGAATGTGGAATTCGCTACCACTGAGTCTGTTTGAGGCAAATAGCGCAGATGGTTTTAGGTGGAAGAGAGAACGAAGAGAAGGATATGCTGATAGAGTATGTTGGGAAAGAGAGTATAAAGGCAGGCAGAGACTTGTTGGACCGAATGGCCTGTTTCTATGCTGTATGTTCTACGCACTTGCAGCCATTGGAGACTGCATCATAAAGCTTGACATGTTGGGCCAGAATGTCTCTGGCGCCGTTAGTCTGGCACAGTCTGTCAGCACGGTTGTATCGTGCTCTGCCTTGGTGGCATGTTCAGAGTGCACAGCAGGAGAGCGCTGGATCTCATCGTTCTGACAAACATTTGGGAGCGCTGTGGTAAAGTGGCCAAAAATAAAAGACTGCAGAAACAGATTGCCTGCAGCACGAGGATCTCATTCTCACAATTACCACATTCTTCATTGCGTCTTCAGCCCAGTGTTGACAATTCTTGTCAATTATGGTAGTACATATCCTCAGAGGTTTTATTGCCTGCTCCCACCCCTCTCATTAACCCATCTGGTCAAAACAGTCTTTCTCCACGTTTACAGAATGTCACAGACAAAAATGTTCAAAGAAATCGAGAAAAGCGTTCCCTGTTTCTTATCATAGGATCCCTACAGTACAGAAGGAAGGTCATTTGTTTCATCAAGCCTGTATTGACCATAATCCCACTCAGGCCCTATTCCTGCAATCCCATGCATTTACCCTGCTAATCCCCTTGACATGTGGTGCAATTTATCATAGCCAATCAACCTAACCTGCACATCTTTGGAGTGTTGGGAGGAAACCGGGGCTCCCGAAGGAAATCCATGCACACTAGGGGAGAACATGCAAACTCCACACAGACAGTGACCTGAGGCCGGAATTGAACCTGGGACCCTGGCACTATGAGGCAGTAGCGCTAATCACTGTGCTATCATGCCCCCCTTATCATGTCCTGAGACTAATTCCTGGAGAGTCCAGGGCAATCTTGGAGAGTTGGCAACCCTGCTCCAGCTGAGTGCAGCTGAGATAGCAGTGCACAAGTCCAGACTGAATCACCCCTATTTCACAGCCACATAATTACAGCTTGCTGGTTCTCTGGTTATACTCAATTCTGACCAGGAGTTCTCTGCAAGCCTCCTTCCGTCTCCAAATCATAGCTTTCTCTCTTGAGCTGATATTATGCTGCTTTCACTTATTTGAATCTTTTCCAATGATTACCTCTATAAACAGCTGGCATGGGAGAGCTTAAAAAAATGCAGACAGCAGTGGACAAGATTCTGTTTGTTCTTAAATGACAAGTGACTACATTCAAAAGAACTCAGTATGTTACATTCTCGCCCTCTCGAGTTTCAAGTCCCCGTCCAGAGGTTGAGTGCAGAATAAAACATGGCTGGTATTTTAGTGCAGTTCTGAGGTTGTACTGCCCTGTGGGCACTTTCATTGCAAGAAACTACAGAGGGCTGTGAATGTAGCTCAGTCGATCACTCAAATAGTCTCCCGTCCATTGATTCCATCCATATAACCAGCTGCCTCATGAAAGCAGCCAGCATAATCATGCACCCTGGACATATCTCTTCCATCTTCTTCAGATTCAAATCTGAAAATGCGTACCAACAGACTCAAGAACAGCTCCTTCCCTGCTGTCATCAGACTTTTGAATGGACCTACCATATAGTAAGCTGATCTTTTTTTTTCGTTCGTGGGATATGGGTGTCGCTGGCACGCCAGCATTTACTGCCCATCCCTAGTTGCCCTTGAGAAGGTGGTGGTGAGCTGCTTTCTAGACTCGCTGCAGTCCGCATGCTGTGGTTTGACCCACAATTCTGTTAGGGAAGGAATTCCAGGATTTTGACCCAGTGACTGAGTGAATGGCTTGTTGGGGAATTTGCAGGTGGTGGTATTCCCATGGATCTGCTGCCTTTATCCTTCTAGATTGAAGTGGTCGGTGGGTTTGGAAGGTGCTATCTAAGGATCTTTGGTGAATTGCTGCAATGCATCTTGAAGATAGTATGCACTGATGCTACTGAGCATCGGTGGTGGAGGGAGTGGTTGTTTGTAGATATGGTGCCAGGCTGCTTTGTCCTGGATGGTGTCAAGCTTCTTGGGTGTTGTTGGAGCTGCACCCACCCAGGTAAGTGGAGAGTATTCCATCAAACTCCTGACTTGTGCCCTATAGATGATGGGGAATCAGAAGATGAGTTACTTGCTGCAGTATTCCAGTCACTGACCTGCTCTTGAAGTCACTCTACGCCCTATCTGTGACAGCATCACTGTATTCTCCACCCCATCTTTTTCCCCTATGTGCTCTATGAACGGTATGTTTTGCCTGTATAGCATGCAAGAAACAGTACTTTTCACTGTTTCCCAGTACATGTGATAATAAATCAAATCGAAATCTTTCGAATGCGATGTTAAAACAAGGCCCCGGCTGCCTGCTTGGGTGAACATAAAAAGACCCCATGGCATTATTCCATGAAAAACAGGGGGGTTATTCCCAGTGTTCCGGATAACACTCATCCCTCAATCAGCATCATAAAAATAGAGCAATTGTTCCTTATCACTTTGCTGTTTGCGGAAGTTTGCTGACTGCAAATGGGTTGCCGTGTTTCCTACATTGCAACAGGGATTACACTTCAGAAAGTACTTAATTGTCTGCAAAGAGCATGGGGATGCCCTGAGGTTGTGAGAGTCAAGACGTAGATACTAGTCTCTCTATTTTTCTGTGGGTCAGTGCAATTACATACCGAGTACATTTTTGCAATTTGTGCTGCCATTTACTTAATTCCAATTGAAGAATAGCTCAGGCCTCTGAGTTAAATAGGCTTGCACTAATGTTGCACCTTGTTATTGCATTGAAGCATCTCAGAGTGCTCATATCGATGAATTATGTATTTTGAAAGATGCTGAGCCAATGTGGCAGCCATTCTGATTTTGCAGCATCCCATAAACACAAACAAAATCACTTACGGTTTTTCCCTCTGTGTGTGTGGATTGAGGGAGAAATGTTCATAGAGAAGGAGGCCATTCAGCCCATCTTATCTGTGCTGGCTCTTTGAAAGTGCTATTCAATATATTCTCCATTTGATCACCACAATCATACAAAATTTCCTTTTCAAGTATATATCCAACTGCTTTTTCAAATTCAGTCTGCTTCCAGCACCCTTTCCAGCTCACTTTGATCAGAACAACTCACAGAATCATCAAAACTGACAGTGCAGAAAGAGGCTGTTCGGCCCATCAATTCTGCACCAACCACAATCCCACCCAAGTCCTCTCCCCATAACCCCATGCATTTACCCTAGCTAGTCCCCCTGACACTAAGAGGCAATTTAGCATGGCCAATCCACCTAACCCACACATCTTTGGGCTGGGGGAGGAAACCGGAGCATCCGGAGGAAACCCACACAGTTTAGGGGAGAATGTGTAAACTCCACACAGACAGTCACCCAAGCCAGGAATCGAACCCAGGTCTCTGGGGCTGTGAGGCAGCGGTGTTAACCACTGTACCCCTCACTGCGTGAAATAAAATTCCCCTCACCTCATCCCTGGGTTCATTTGCTAATTATCTTAAATCTGTGTCTTCTGGTTACCCAGCCCTCTGCCACACGGAAACAGTTTCTTTTTATTTATTCTATCAAAACCATTCATAATTTTGAACATCTCAATTTGTCCTCCCATAAACCTTTTCTGCTCTAAGGAGACCAATCCCACTTTCTCTGGTTTCTCTGACGTTGTCTAGCTGGCGAACTCCTCTTGCCTCACCTTGAATAGGACAAGGGGCTTGTTGACTCCATTCTGAACAAGTTCTCCATCCGCAGAGTGCCACTGCCCTCAAGCTGCCTTGGATGGTGAGCTTAGACCAGTGGTGGGTAACCTGCAGCCTGGGGGCCGCATGGAGCTCATCAGAGTTCTGAGTGCCCACGAGACATTTTGTTGACAGTTGCCCATGCACAGGTTTGCCACATTCCACTGGTTTAGATCCGTGTAGATTTTCCTGCCGACTTGACTAAGATCATCCTTGTAAAGCAAGGGCACATGAAGTGAGATGCTTACTGATTGCTGACAACATTGACGGCGAGAGCCCTGTCTGTCCGCACAAAGTGTAAATACTTATTTTGTTTTTACCATTTGAAGCTGATAGTTTTATTAATATATGAATGGTAAAGCACTTTCTATACCTTGTTATGAAATAGTCAATGGGCAACACAGTGGTTAGCACTGCTGCCTCACAGCGCCAGAGACCCGGGTTTGATTCCTGGCTTGGGTCACTGTCTGCGTTGAGTTTGTACGTTCTGCCCATGTCTGCATGGATTTCCTCCTGGTGCTCTGGTTTCCTCCCACAGTTTGAAAGACGTGCTGGCTAGGTGCATTGATCTGAACAGGCGCCACAGTGTGGCGACTAGGGGAATTTCACAGTAACTTCATTGCAGTGTTAATGTAAGCCTGACGAATAAATAAAGTTCAAACGTGCATGCACTGCATTCAATTTTATTCATGGGGTCATGATTAGTGATGAGATTTCAATCTTGCAGCCTACTGAGGTGATGGAGGGCCACTCATGTGGCCAACTCACCAGTCTAGGTTGCCCATCCCTTGGCACAGACTATCTGCTCAAGTGTCTGGACTGGAGTTCCACAATTATCTTGTCACAGAGACGAGAGTGATGGCACTGTGCTACGCAGTCATAGAAGACCTAACTTTCTGAGGTACTGCTGCTCAGCTTTCCAAGCCAGGTTAGATTTATTTCTGGAGGTCTTCAGCTGCCCCACTTGGTGCTTTTTTTCACCATCCCCAATACCTTCATAGCTCACAAAAGCATTCAAACTAAATTTGACAACAATGCTAACAATTTCTCTCTCCGTTTTGCTCTGAGCTCCTGGAATGCCCAGGATAATCCTGGATAGTTAGTAGTCTTTTTTGCTGGTGATGAAAGGCTGTGAATCCAGCACAAATATGCCAGGAAATTAGGAGCCTAACTTCATTTGTGACTCTGCAGTGACTGTATAATACCACTAGGCAATACCGCTGCACTATTAATCCAGACACTCAGCTAATGTTCTGAGGACCCAGGTTCAAATCCGCCACAATAGATGGTAGAATTTGGATTCAATTTTAAAAAATCTGGAATTAAGAATCTACTGATGACCATGAAACCAATGTTGATTGTCAAACAAATCCACCTGGTTCACCACTGTCCTTTAGGGAAGGAAATCTGCAGTCCTTACCTGGCCTGGCCTACATGTGACTCCTTACCTGGTCTAGCCTACATGTGACTCCTGAGCCAAAGTAATGTGCTTGGTTCTCAAATGCCCACCAAGGGCAGCTAGGTCTGGATAATAAATGCTGGCCAGCCAACGACGCCCATGTCCCTTGAATGAACAAAAAAATTATTAAAATCAAGATCACCTGAGATCATATTCTTAATGCTAACTAAATGTTTGATAGCCCTACTTTTTATATTTTGTGCACTATGGCAACTTCAGAGGATACATATTAGACACAAGAACGTATATAAATAATATAAAACACAAACATGTATAGAATCACATAAAGAAATAATTTGCCTTTATATAGCCCATTTTGTGACTGTGGGACATCCTAAAGCGCTTCACAGTCAAATTACCTCTGAAGTGTCATCACTGGTGTAATGGATCTTTTACCAATGACAGCCAATTTGTATTCCACAAACTCCCACTAATGTCAAAATGATAATTACCAGATTATTTGAGAGATAAATATTGGCCATGACACCAGAAGAATCATCTGTTCTCTGCTGCATAGAAATAAGATACATGTGCATATAGATTGAAACATATATGGAGATTTTTTAAAATTCTGTAATGGGATGTGGGCATCACAGACTAGGCTAGCATTTTTATTTTGCCCCTTGAGAAGGTGGTGGTGAGCCGCCTTCTCGATCTGCTGCAGTCCAAGTGGTGTAGATACATCTGTGGTTCTATTAGGGAGGGCGTTCCAGGAATTTGACCAAGCAACGGTAAAGTAATGGCAATATAACCCCAAGTCAGGATGGTGTGTGGCTTGGAGGAGAGCTTGCAGGTGATTCCCAGGCATCTGCTGCCCTTTCCCTTCTAGATGGTAGAGGGCACAGCTTGGAAGGTGCTCTCAAAAGGATTTTGGTGAGTTGCTGCAGAGCATTTTCTAGATGGTACACACTGCTGCCACTGTGCATCAGTGATAGAGGAACCGGCTGTTGGAGATGGTGGATGGGGTGCCAGTCAGATGGGATGCTTTGACCTGGATGGTTTCGAGTTTTGAGCTCCAGTCTTGTTGGAGCTACACTCATCCAGGCAAGTGGGGAGTATTCCATTACACTGCTGACTTGTGCCTTGTCGATTGTGGACAGGCCTTGGGGAGTCAGGAAGCGAGTTACTTTTCACAGAGTTCCCAGTCTCTGACTATCATTATAACCATGGTATTTACGGGGCTTGTCCAGTCCGTTTCTGGTCAATGCTAACCCCCAAAATGTTGATAATGAGGAATTCAGTGATGACAATGCCTTTGAATATCAAAGGCAGCTGGGTGGACTCTCTCTTCGTAGAATCATAGAATCCCTTCAGCGCAGAAGGAGGCCATTCGACCCATCGGGTCGGCACCGACAACAATCCCACCCAGGCCATTTTCCTGTAACCCCACATATTTACCCTACTAATCCCCCTGACGCTAAGGGGCAATTCAGCACGGCCAATCCACATAATCTGCACATCTTTGGACTGTGGGAAGAAACCCACGCAGACATGGGGAAAGCATCAGAGATGTCCATTTCCTGGCACTTTTGTTTGGCCAATGTCACATTATCTGCCCTGGTCTTGCTGATGGTGAGTCTGATTATATCATGGTTGGTGTGCTAACACCGTAACGCAGAAAGCCATGTGTTAAAGAAAGCAAGTGACACTTGCAAGAACTGTACATTTCACTGAAGACTTTGGTTACGTTGTGAAGAGAAATACGTGATTTAAAAAAAACTGAAAGTTACATTCACACCTTGGCCTAATCAGGAGATGTGATTGCGCCTGCCTCTGCATTTGTTCAATCTAACTGGTAATCATCATATCCAGGAAGTGAGCAGTTTCATGAACACCCCAATGAATTTCTGTCGATGTGCCACCTCAGCTAGCTGGTACTTGGGGAGGGCAGTAAATTAGGAGGTGCCAGACCAGGGGAAGGAAGGCTGCTGATTGCCTTTAGCTGGCAAACAACAATAGCAGTTTGTATACCACACTTACATCATACTATAACATCCCCAGGTGCATTGTAAAACACTGTATGACACTGGGCCACATAAGGAGATATTGGCTGGAATTTTCTGGCCGTTCGTGCCAGGTTTTCCGGCAGTGAGGGGTGCTTTCAACTGGAAACCCCATGGCCAACAATGGGACCAGAAGATCTCACCGTTGGCCAACGGCGGGCTGCCTTCACCATCGCAAAACTCGCAGTGGGTTGTGCGGAAAATCCTGCCTATTTGGTCAGGTGGTGAAAGGATTGGTCAGGCAGAGGGAGGAAGGCAGGAATTTCAGTGCTTGGGGTCCAGGCAACTGATGGCACCACTGCCAACTGTGGATCAGTAAAATTGGGGAGGCACAGAATTAGAGGAGTGTGGACATCTGAGGGCCATGGTGCTGTAGGAGGTTACGGAGATTGACAGTGACAAGGCCCTGAGGGATTTAAGAACAAGAATGAGAATTTTAAAATCAAGACATTGGTTGGTCAGGAACAATGTAGGTCAGTGAGCGCAGGAGTGAGAGGGGAATGGGACTTACAGCGAGATAGGACAACAGCTTTGTGGATAACTCAGGTTTACAGAGGGCAGAAAGTGGGAGCCCAGTCAGAAAGTGCATTGGAATAGTTGAGTGTCGAGATAAGAGAGTTTCAGTGCCAGGGAATGACAGAGACAGCATTTGCAGCACACCGTCCACAAGGAAACAATCTGTGACAGTTGGGAAGAGTTGGTACCTTGTGAACTCCCTCTTATTTGCACTGCATATTACACTCCACTCAAATTGGAGTCGCCAATCCTTGAGGATTGTCCTGGAGACTCCAGGAATTTGCAGATAAATCCCCAGGGCACACTGAGTAAAATCTGAAGTAAAATCAGAAGAGCCGTTCTTTTTAAAAGAAAGCATCTGTTTGTTTTATTTGTGAGTAGCATCACGACAAATTGAAACACTGGGTGGGATTTCACAGCCTCGCTTGTCCTGAAATCATAAAATCCCGCCCGAGATCAAGAGACTTTTTCATGGTCCACCCTTCGCCCGCCCCGATTCCTGTGGCGGATGGGGCAATAAAATTCTGCCTATTATGTGTGGAAAGTGCGCATCTAATCCAGTTTATTTTAACTAATTCTATCCTGGTTCAAAGAAAACATGAGCAGAAAGTCATTGCTAAAATCCGAAGGACTTTGGCCAACGCTGGGATTTCTTAATACGCGCACGCCCATGCCAGCTAAAACCACTGAGGTTTCACACCATCTGTTTTCCATTTATGTATAATGTATATATTTAAAACCAAGATGTAATTACTCAATTGTAAAAAAGCCAGAAAACTGTTTACTTGAACAAAGCCTTCCTAACTTTCAGGGAAGCTTGTAACTACATTGTGAAACTGGAATTTCAGCAAGAAAAGCACTCACAAAACTCAAGGGGTTATCAAAAACAGTCTGATTAAATTTAATATCTCTTTGGGTTTCATTTTTTCTCTCTCTTGGATCCCTCCCTCACACTGTCAGGCTTGGTGTCCCCACCTTCTCTGTGACCCCGCTCTCTCTCTCTCTCTCACACACACATTGATCTTCTCACTCACTCTCGGCTCATTCTCATGATTTCTCACTCATTCTCACTCTCAGTGACCCTTTGCTCACTCTCACACTTGGTGACCCCTCGCTCACCCTCAGTGACCCTCTTGATCACTCTCACATTTGGTGAGCACTCTTCCGGACTCAACTAGCCTCAGTTATTGAGTAACAATCATTTTGAAACTGAAGTATTCAAGCAGTTCTTGCTGATTTATACTGCACGTCAGTAGGTTTCCCCATAGCATGTTCCTATTTTATCAGACATTCTTTTGGTAACTCTGGGAGAGATTGCCAATGGTGATCAAGTGTCAGGCCATTGTGAACTGGATTGCCATTCCACTTAAATACATCCGACTTCCCACCCTGGCAGTCAACCAGGATTGCAAATCTTCACTCATGTGGTTTCGGTTGAATTTGAACTTTGGTTCAGCAGTGAAAGGTCAGAATGTGAACTCACAGCGCCACATTGTCCCCCCTGACATCCTGCCATCCCTCAGAACAACAAGGTGCCAACTTAAAGTAAGCAGACGTGATCACTGTTGCTGTTTGTTCTGCAGACGACTTGTTAGCGTGTTGGATTCTAACTCCTCCTCTGGCCCAGCTATTGTAAGAGGTAAGCAGCTGAGCCGCTGTGTAGACATCTGGCTCAGTTCCTGCTCACATGCCATGTTGACAATAATTTGGCCTCAGTCCACGTAGCATAGAAGCCCTTTGGCTGGGGCTTGCGTTCTGCGTGGATAGCAACAGGACAGGATCCTGTTTGTCTGTAAATCATAAAGAAAGGAAGGACTTGCATTTATATAGTGCCTTTCACATCCCAAAACCCTTTGCAGTCAACCGGGACCTTCAAAGTGTCGTCACTGTTGTAACTAGGGAACGTGACGAGCCCGTTTACACACAACAATAATAACCAAAATTGGGTGAGGGATGAATATTGTCCAATGCCCCGGGAGAACTCCGCAGCTTTTCCATAAAACAGCGCGGATGGGATTTTATGGATGTGCCTGAGAGGACGGATGGAGTCCCAGCTGAAAGGCGGCAGTGCAGTATTTTCTCAGCACTGGGCTGGAACATCAGCCTGGGGTGCGTGCTCAGCTTCTTTGGAATGGGGTGTGAATACCTGATCTTCAGACTCAGAGGCGAGAGCGTGTCCCTCTGAGATACAGGTGATATACGTGCTGCATCAGCACAGGAGTCTTCCCTGCCACGGCTCACAAAAGAATCAGTGGTCATCTGGTTAAGGTAATAGACAGCTATAGGAGTCTGTGGAACGGTCCATTGGTAATGGCCCACACATTACTGGAGTGAGGAAGAGGTGGAGTTAATGGAAAAGTGCTTGGTGCTGCGCGTGTCCCGTACATTAAAGAGCTTGGGCTTATTCAAGAATTGGACTCTCAACCTCTTATTTCAGCTTATCACTGAAATAATTTTTTACAATTCATTCGTGGGACATGGACATCGCTGGCTGGACAGCATTCATTTCCATTTCTGTGAGCCGTGCTTTATTATCTGAATGCACCCCAGAAGATATGGGATTGTCGGGGTACAGACTTCTCAAATGTAAATGAGAGTCAGAGTCAAAATGCTTCGCGTAACGCTTGAGAGATCTCTGAAGCCATCCTGTCTGTGATCTGCACGCAACCAAGTAAATGCAAAACAAGAAGTTTAAAACCTTCTGCCAAAGATGCTTGTTCTGAAGCCTCTGGACAAATTGAATTTGTTGCCTGTCCCTCAGGGAGAGGAATGATTGGTATTTACTTCCCCCACAATTATGTTACTGTCCCCATCCCTAGTTGCCCTTGGAGAACCATTAAGAGTCAACATTGCTCTGGAGTCACATGTAGGCCAGGCCAGCTAAGGACGGCAGATTTCCTCCCCTAAAGGATATTAGTGAACCAGGTGGGTTTTTCAAGAACGGTTTCACAGTCATCAGTAGGTTTTTAATTACAATTTTTTTTATTGAGTTCAAATCAGCCGTGGTAAGATTCGAAGCCATGTCTCCAGAACATTAGCTGAATTTCTGGATTAACAGTCCAGCGGATGTTTAGAACAGAAGCAATAATCACAGAATGCCACCATTAAACAGAGGAATCTCACAATCTAGCCACCTAAAGCACTGAAACACTCGCTGTTTGCTGTCTCTGCGGTGGAATTTCCCACTGTCCTATTCACATAGTATTGGAGGAAATTTCCATTGTTAGGGTTTAGAGTCAGCAATGTACTGAAAAGTACAAAACAGCTCATGATGAGTCTAGAAAAAAACAACAATGTGAATGAAAGGAAAGAAACCTGGTCAGGACTGTGAAAAAGTAAAATGTGGCAAGTAATCTAAGTAAGAAAATACATAATTAGACTGGAAGAAAAGTGTGTTTCACAGTAAACAGTAATACTTTCTGTCTCTGCATTCTCTAACTTCCTCCAGTTCTACAAGTCTTGGAAAATCTCTTGTGGGAAAATCCCACCCTTTGTGGCAAATCTCTCTGTTCCGCCCACCACAGGAATGAGAGCAGGCGAGGGCAGGCCATGGAAAGGTCCGTTGACATCGGGCGGGATTTTTCGGTTTCGGGGTGAGCACAGCCGGAAAACTCCACCCTATGTTTCTCCATCTCTGACTCTAATGCATCTCAGCTTTATTCACTCTGCCATTGGCCGCCAGGCATTCATTCTCTGAGGCTCTTAAGCTTTGGAATTCTCTCCTCAAACCTCCTGCCCCACTACCTCTGTCTACACTGAGGTTTCCTTGAAACTCATGTTTTGACCAAGCCTTTGCTGACCTGTCTTAATGACTCCTAATGTGGCTTCATCTCACATTCTGTTTGATAATCATTCTTGTGACGCACCTGGAGACATTTTTGCCATGTTAAGGTGTGATATAAATGCCAATAATTGTTGTGGGGAATGTATGGAATGAGGATGTGTAAACTGGCTCCAATGGAGCTTTCCAGCCCATTTCCTGAACGAAGATTTCAATGGCTCGCAAGCCCTGCCGTGAGGAACCATGGCAGAGGAGGCTGCTGCAAAATTCCGGGTTTTTATTTATAATTTATTCAGCGGATGTGGGTGTCGACGTCTGCTTATTGCCCTTGAACTGAGTGGCTTGCTGGATCGTTTCAGAGGGCAGTTAAGAGTCAACCACATTGCTGTGGGTCTGGAGTCACATAGAATCCAGAAGGAGGTGTTTCAGCCCATCGGGCCTGCACTGACAACAATCCCACCCAGGCCCTATCCCCATAGCCCTATGTCTTTCCCCAGCTAGTCCTCCTGACACTAGGGGACAATTTAGCATGGCCATTCAAACATGGACAAACTGAAGTGAGAATGGCAGATTTCCTTCCCGAAAGGACATTGGTGAGCCAGATGGGCTTTTACAACAATCAGCAATGGTTTCATGGTTTAAACTTTCAGTTCCAGATTTTTTTTAATTGTATTCAAGTTTCACCGTCTACCTTGGTGGGATTCGGACCTGGGTCCCCAGAGAATTGCCCTGGGTCTCTGGTTTACTAGTCCAGTGACAATACCTCCACACCATTGCTTCCCCTAGAGTAACATCAAGAAGCATAAGCTTAAATTAGAGCTTCGGGGAGGCACTTCTTCACACAAAGAATAGCGGAAATCTCTTCTCAAGTGCTGTTAAGGGGATGGAGTCAATTATAGATTCCAAGTCTAAGTGATGGATTTTTTTCTTTAGGCAAATGTAATAAAGCCCAGGGAATTTGGCAGCTAGATGCAGTTACAATCAGATCAGCCAAACTAAAAGATGGGACAGGACTGAAGGAAGAGTGTCTGCTCTTGTTTCTACGTTCTTAGTGCAAGGGGAATTCCCTGAAGATAGTGTATCAGTAAAAACAAATCTGTTATCAGATTTCCTCTCTTTCTGCTGAACATCAGTATTAACTACTTGGGAATGACAGTTGTACATCTTCCCCAACTGACATGATGATCAGGACAGAATTAGAAGCTTCCATTTCTTTGAGCCGTGCTTTGTTTTCTGATTGCGTCCCAGGCTTCGTTAGATAGACGAGGTACAGACTTCTCAGATGTAAATGAGAATCAGAATCAAAGGGCTTTGCATAACGCTTGAGAGGTTTCTCAAGCCATTTTGCAGGAACTATTCTGTCTGTGATCCGCACACAACTAATTAAATGCAAAACAAGAAGCTTAAAACCTTCTGCCAGAGAAGTTTGCTCTGAAACCTCTGGATGAATCAAATTTGTTGCCTATCCCTCAGTGGAGGGAGAGGAGCAATTGGCATTTCCTTCACCCACAACTGTGTCACCGCTAGTCTTTACTGATCCAATGGTCTCCTGACCAGCCTCCCACTTTTCAGCCTCTGTGAACCTGAGTTCATGCAAAACCCTGCTGCCCATATCCCTACTCGGTCCAAGTCCTGTTCACTCATCACCCCTGTACTTGCTGACCTACATTGCTTCCTGGTTTGGTGACGTCCGAACAGTCAAATTTTCCTCTTTGCTGTCAAATCAGACTGTGCCCTTGACCCACCAATGCCCTGAGCCCACTGAACCCCTCCATTTCTGGCTCCTTGCACTGCCCTGATTTCCATCGCTTCAAATGTACCGTCGAAGGCAGTACCATCAACTGGAAGGGCAAAAATGCCCTTGAACTCCTTCTCCAACCCCCTCTGATCCTGTTTGCCTGCTTTAATGCTGTCCTCTAATGCTCTTTCAATCCTAATTCTTTAACTAAGACTTCTGTCCTGTCTCCTTTTGTGCCTCAGTGTTGTATTTTGTGAACGTTAAGGTGCTATGTAAATGCAAATTGCTGTTGCTATTTTGTACATTAAGAAGTCTCATAACACCAGGTTAAAGTCCAACAGATTTATTTGAAATTACAAGCTTTCGGAGTGCTGCTCCATCATCACCTCATGAAAGAACAGCACTTCGAAACCTCGTGATACCAAATAAACCTATTGGACTTTAACCTGGTGTTATGAGACTTCTTACTGTGCGCACCCCAGTCCAACACTGGCATCTCCACATCATCGTTATTTTATAATAGCCTGTTAGTTTTTTTTAAAACCAAATATCACTGATACTAAGCTTGGCTGTGAGGTACTGGAGTCTTCTTGCTATCCAGGGTTAATAGCAAAAGACAGAGTACTTCATTGCTTGCAATTAAGGTTCCCTGCTTCCAAAACACATGTTAACATGAGGTTCTTATTTTGGTGTTATAAGTGTTGAGTGCTGCACATTCTACCCACCTGGAATTTATTTTGGATATTTTAAAAAACACAGTTCTATTGATTCCCACAATCCTGTGACAACAAGAATCCGTAGAAATTAAAAAAAACAAATTAGGTTGAAAGTTTTTAAAGTTGGCATGTCTATTTTTCAAGGGAAATGCTTCATATTTTTAATCCCTGCTTTGGAAAAATTTACCTGATGAAGGAGCAGCGCTCCAAAAGCTTGTGGTTCCAAATAAACCTTTTGGGCTTTAACTTGGTGCTGCGTTAGTTTTATTTATTGATCACAAGTAAAACTTACATTAACACTGCAGTGAAGTTATTGTGAAATTCCCCTAGTCGCCACACACTGATGCGGTCAATGCACCTAATCAGCATGTCTTTCAGATTGTGGGAGGAAACTGGAGCACCCAGAGAAAACCCACGCAGACATGGGGAGAACATGCAGACTCCACACAGAAAGTGACCCAAGCTGGGAATCGAATCTGGACCCCTGGCGCTGTGAGGCAGCAGTGCTAACCACTCTGCCATCTGCAAAACTTGGTTCTCATGACATGGACAACATTGTATTCATTGCCCATTGCCAGTTGGTATCAGAAGGCTGTAGGAAGGACTGAGTGTTCCCCCACTGCCTCCACTTCGAGCCACTGCAGGCTTCAAGGTGCTGGTTCTCCACAATAATGTTGGACGGAGAGTTCAGGGTATTGGCCCAGTGAAGTAGGTGCAAATCAGAATGGAGAAATCTTGAGGGCAAAGACATGTCTGTGACATTGTTCTGTCCTTCTCCATAATGTTGTTGGGAGTCAGCTGGATGCCACAATGCCAGACAGGGAAAATTAGCTCAAAATTGTCAAAAATCTGTCCTGCTGGCAACAGACGTTCCATTTTCTGGAATACAAAACTGTGCGGTTCCCTTATTTCCGAGTTTTACTCTTTTTCCCTTTCTGAGCGTCACCACGATGCACTGGTGAGGGTGAGGGTAGATCTGAGGAGCCCTGTGCTGGGAGGATCATTGATCAAGGAAGCTGTTCTGTGCTGAATGATTTTGCAGTGATCAGCAAGTGGTAAGCATTCAATCACACTCCCACCACGAGTGAAACACCCAGAAGTTGGTTCACAGCCATGATCAGGCACAAACCGGGACATCAAGCAGTTAATAGCTGCTAGGAGGCAAGTTGTTTGTTCTGGCTTCTGAAGACTTGGCTGGGCTAGAGTCAAGGATTCTGAGGCCACCCTCCTCGCTACGCACGAGGTTCCCCCTGTGTGGTCTGGAGGTTGGGATAAGATCCGATGGCAATACTTGAAGAAGAACAAGGAGTTCTTCTGGTGTCCTCCCTTGAAAACCACCAAAAACAGATTACTTGCTCATTCAGCTCATTGCTGTTGCAAAATGGCCAGAATGTTGATTGCACGATGTCGTTCACTCTGTGTGAACTGCTTTAGGGTGCTTCTGAGATTTATGATAGACTTTCATCTTTTACACGTGCTGGTGGACCTGGACCCAATTAAATATATGCCAGTATTTTAAAAAAAGCTTGGCTGTTTTTCCTTTAAAGTGCCTCCCGTCAGAAAAAAAAACAGGGCCAAGGGAAGTGTTTCTTTCTCTGTTGAAATATGCAGGTCACTTGTATTCAGAGTGGACTTTGCTCCAGTGCTGATTACATCTATGAAATACTATTTATGCTGGGAATATCCCTTTTGTCTTCCTCTCATTCTCAGTGAATGGGAACTCAGTGACAAAACATGTCTGTTTTGCCCTACAGGACATGACCTCAAAACAGTTCAGTTAAAGATGACAATTGCCCAACCTTGTATTTGTGTTGTGAGCAATTAAGTGTGTAGCATGCATTCCCATTCCCTGCCCCTAACTTACACAGAGCCTTTTAATAGCTCAATTAATCTCCAGCCTTCAACATCAGGAACATTGAAATATTTTTAATTTTTTAGAAGTTCATTTATTAATGTTACAAGTAGGCTTACATTAACACTGCGGTGAAGTTACTGTGAAAATCCCCTAGTCACCACACTCTGGCACCGGTTCAGGTACACTGAGGGAGAATTTAGCATGGCCAATGCACATAACCAGCTCTTCTATTGGACTGTGGGAGGAAACTGGAGCAACCAGAGGAAACCTATGCTGACACGGAGAGAACGTGCAGACTCCACACCAACAGTGACCCAAGCCGGGAATCAAACCCTGATCCCTGGCGCTGTGAGGCAGCAGTGCTACCCACTGTGCCACCATGCCACCCTATGGATGGATATATGGATACAACTCAGGATCTTTACTCAGAGGGTAGTAAGGGCGTGGAATGCCCTGCCTGCAGCAGTTGTGGACTCCCCAACTTTAAGGGTGTTCAAATGGTCAATGGATAGGCATATGGATAACGTTGGAATAGTTTAGGTTAGAGGGTCGTTAGATTGATTCCACTGGTCAGCGCAACATCGAGGGCCAAAGGGCCTGTACTGCGCTGTAATGTTCTATGTTCTACAACCGTTTCATTAGCCAGATCTTCTCATGTCATTGGTGTCCATTGTGCACATCTCACAGATCTTTGAGTTTTCTCAATCTATTGTCCCTAAGCCCCTTGGCCGAGCTATTTTCCCCCATGATGCCAAAAGCCTCCTCATAACTTCTCAGTCCAACTGTTTTAATTCAGCTACTGCCTCACCATCCATGTTTCCTGAGTGAAATGTCTGAGCATTGCATAGAATGTACAACAACCCTTATTCCCTCTAATCCCTTCTTTCTGTTTCTATCTCCCTCGCCTGTTTATTTAAGTTCACCTCAAATTGATTCATCTTGTTTATTACCTCCTCGGTTCCAACGTTGATAGGTAAACAAAAAAATTATTTTCTGTTCACGGTATTCTCATCCGAACCAGGAGCAGAATAAGGCCATTCAGCCCCTCGAGCCTGTTCCACCATTCAATATGATCGTGGTTGATCTCATCTCGGCCTCATCTCCACCTCCCTGCCCGCTCCGCATAACCCTTCATCCCGCTACTAATCATAAATGTACCTATCTCCTCAAATTTGTTTAGTGTAAACAAATGATGGGCTGTAATACTTAAAAGTTATAGGAACAGGGAAAGGCCCTTCAGCCTTCGTGTCTGTTGTGCTATCCAGTAAGACCATGGCTGATCTATGTCTTAACTCCAATCCATCCGCTTTAGCTTCAGATTTTTTTATGCCGTTGTCTAGCAATCTATCCATCTCACATTTAAAATTATTAAATGAGTGCGTTATTATGCAGTAAGATTTTTGTCCCTATTCCAATCAGTCACTCACCAATGTCTCCTGTTTAAATAACAACATTGGATAAGATGAGGTTCAATTGTTGTAGCCCTTTCATTCTTGTAGGCCAGCTAGTCGATATGGAGGGATCAATTCTAACTTGCAGGAAATTGATGCTCTCATTCTTGTGTTCTGAGTGTCACTGGCAAGGCTAGCATTTGTTGCCCGTCCCTAATCATAGAATCTTAGAACTTACAGTGCAGAAGGAGGCCATGTGGCCCATCGAGCCTGCGCCAACCACAATCCCGCCCAGTCCTATCCCCGCAACCCCATCTATTTACCCTCCTATTCCCCATGATACTAAGGGGCAATTTATCATGACTAATCAATCTAACCCGCACATCCTTGGAATGTGGGAAGAAACAGGAGCACCCGGAGGAAATTGATACATAAGAACATAAGAACATAAGAAATAGGAGCAGGAGTAGGCCATCTAGCCCTTCGAGCCTGCCCCGCCATTCAATAAGATCATGGCTGATCTGTCGTGGCTCAGTTCCACTTTCCCGCCCTCTCCCCATAACCCTTAATCCCTTCTCTTATCAAAAACCCATCAACCCGCTTCTTAAAAATATTTAGCGAGGCAGCCTCCACCACTTCAACGGGCAGAGAATTCCAGAGATTCACCACCCTTTGAGTGAAGAAGTTCCTCCTCAACTCCGTTCTAAACCGCCTCCCCTTTATCTTGAGGCTGTGCCCCCTAGTCCTACTGTCTTTTTTGAGCGGGAAGAGTCTCTCCACCTCTATCCTATCCATCCCATTCATCATCTTATACGTCTCAATGAGATCTCCCCTCATTCTTCTAAACTCTAACGAGTACAAGCCTAGTTTATTCAGCCTCTCCTCATAGCTCAATCCCCTCAACTCCGGTATCAGCCTAGTAAACCTCCTCTGCACTCCCTCCAGGGCCAAAATATCCTTGCGCAGGTGCGGCGCCCAAAACTGCACACAGGAGAGCATGCAAACTCTAGGCAAATAGTGACCTGAGGCCGGCGTTGAACTCTGGTCCCTGGCACTGTGAGGCAGCAATGCTAACCACTATGTCACCATGTTGCCCTAATTGCCCTGGAGAAGGTGGTAATGAGCCATTAGCTTGAATTTTTAAATTTAAGTTTATTTATTAGTGACACAGGTAGACTTACATTAACACTGCAATGAAGTTACTGTGAAAAACCCTCTAGTTGCCACACACTGGCCCCTGTTCAGGTGCACTGAGAATTTAGCATGGCCGATTGTTGCAGGCCATGTGCTGTAGGTAGACCCATAGTGCTGTTAGGGAGGGCATTTCAGGATTTTGACTCAGTGACAGTAAAGGAACAAACATTCAAGATTGTTCTGGAATCTCTGTAAAGCTGAGGAAAGAAAGAAACTCTTCGACTGGATGAGGCAGTTGGAAGCCAGAGGTCAAGTAATGTAACCTCCAGGAAAACGTCTAATGGGATTTGGCAACAGTAGTGTTTCCATGAATTGTGGTAACGAGAGGCACTGTGATTTTAACCCTGATAACCTCATTTACAGACTGGCGAGTAACCAGTGAGATCTGACTCTGACCTTCCAGGGAAATTGCAGGAGTTCTTGGTCACAAGTTGCCAAACGAGGTGGTTTGGGGCAAGAGTGTTACCATTCAGGTCGAAAGTAGAGTTGCTATGGGATCTGTTCATCAGGACATAACTAGCAAGTGTAAATCCTCTCCTGCATTGCACAGGCAGTTTAGCTTCTTGTCTAGAAGCTTGGGGTTAAAATCAGAATCAGTGGGATCCAGGCAGCTTTCTGTTCACTTAAGTAGCCTGGAACGTTTTAACTCACAACCTGCTGGCTTAAAATCGCACCCTAACCCCCTCAGACTGTCCATTAATCTGTGAGGAATTGCCCCTTGAAAAGTGATACAGCCACTGTCAATAATCCATACCATAACTTCTCGAGAAGAGGGTAGGAGAAAATGGCAGCAAGATAAAACAGTCAACTCTATGTGCCATTAACAGCAGGAGATCTGACAGCTAAACTAGCTGTGACCGTGTATTAACTTCACTCAGGCACTGAAGGGTAGACTGCGACTAAGCTGTTGAGAGACCATGCTGGGGGAGGTGAACGGAATGCGTGCTTGCATGTTTAATTACACATGACATGAAAACAAGGCTGTCATCTCTGCCTGAACTGGGTTGAGGTCATGTCCTCTTTGGGGTGGGGGGTGTGGAGAGAGCATTGGCAAGTTTTGTCCTGCAGGCTAAGACATTGAACAGTTTTTGCCCATTGAATTCTCATTCATCGAGAGAAAGAGAGAGACAAAAGTGGGGGGGAATACCTGGCTCGGGACCATTACGCAAATGTAATCAGCCGGAAAGATCCCCGACTGGGAAAATCCTCGGGCTTGAGGGCTGCCAAGAGACACGTCACAACGAGGGATTCGTTGCGTCGTAAATCAGATTGTCAGGCAGGCATGGTGTGTGCGTATGTGTCTGTGTGAGTGGAGTGTTCCCTTACTAAGTGTTTTCCTTGCACTGCCTGACTGGACAGCAGTAAGAAACTCAGGCAGCGTTAACCCTTTCACTGCACTCAATGTTTTTATTTGCTCTGATTTATTATTGTCACATGTATTAGTATACAGTGAAAAGTATTGCTTCTTGCGCGTTATACAAAGCATACTGTTCATAGAGAAGGAAACGAGAGGGTGCAGAATGTAGTGTTACAGTCATAGCTAGAGAGAGATCAACTTAATGCAAGGCATCGAGGTTTACAACATGGAAACAGCCTTTCGGCCCAACTTATCCATGCTGCCTTTTTTAACCAGTAAGATAATCCTAATTCAAAGGTTTGACGGCATCAGGGAAGAAGTTGTTCTTGAGTCGATTGGTACATGACTTTTGTACCTTTTTCCTGATGGAAGAGGTGGAAGAGAGTACGTCCGGGGTGGGTGGAGTCCTTAATTATGCTGACTGCTTTTCCAAGGAAACGGGAAGCGTAGACAGAGTCAATGGATGGGAAGCTGGTTTGTGTGATGGATTGGGTTACATTTACTACCTTTTGTAATTTCTTGCCGTCTTGGACAGAGAGCAATGTGTTCTCTTTTAAAAGGGCACAAATTTACTGGGCCAGAATATGCTGTCAAAATAGCAGGAAGTTGACTGCCTTTATTTATCTGTCTATTCCCCAACCTCTGGAATTCCCTCCCTCAATCTCTCCCCCTTGCTCCCTTCTTTAAAGATGTTGCTTAAAATCTACTTGTTTGGAGTCACAACTCCATATGTGAACCTGCATCGCATTTTAATTAATAATCCTCATGTCAAGTGTCTTGACATGTGTTGTGATGTCAAAGGCACTGTAGGAAAGCAAATTCTTAAGTTTTAAAGTTTATTTATTAGTGTCACAGATAGACTTACATTAACACTGCAGTGAAGTTACTGTGAAAATCCCCTAGTCACCACACTCCAGCACCTGGTCAGGTACACTGAGGGAGAATTTTGCACAGCCAATGCACCTAACCAGCACATCTTTCAGACTGTGGGAGGAAATCGGAGCTCCCGGAGGAAACCTTCACAGACACAGAAGGAACATGCAGACCCTACACAGACAGCGACCCAAGTCAGAAATTGAACCTGGGTCCCTGACGCTGTGAGCCAGCAGTGCTAACCACTGTGCCACCCTATGTCTTATTGTAAGTAATGCAGTTTCTCCAGATGCGGAGCTGGTGCACAGTTGAATGGTGGTAGCTAAATGTTGCAGTGAAAGTTGCGTTGCTCTGTTAGCTTTGCAAAAAACAACAGCTCATCCTTAGTTTCCCCAGTTACTTTTTAGAAACTTCTTCTGTGTTTGCCCATTCATTGCTCATTGAACTAGGCCTTCTCGTGATAGTGGGAGCAGCCTATTACACAAAGATTTGCATGGATACCTTACCTCTCAAAATGCTCCAAAACCAATTAAGTACTTTTGAGAACAGGGAAGCCAATCTTGTAGTGTAGGAAGTGCAGGAGCTACTTTACACATAGCAAGCTTCCACAAACAGCAATGTGATAACCACCAGATAATCTGTTTTTGTGACATTTCTGTAGCGATAAGTGGGTGGGTTAGGTTGATAGGCTATGCTCAAGTTAATCTCAGGGAGTTAGCCAGGGTAAATATGTGGGGTTACATGGATAGGTGGGATTGTTGTCAGTGTAGGCTCGATGGGTCAAATGGCCTTGCTGCACTACAGGAATTCTATGATTCTGTGAAAAGAAAAGTAAGGTTTTATTTTAAAATTGACACTTTTAAAATCTCCCCAAAAATTCAAAATTTAAAGAAATGAGATACCACAGTTACAATGGTAAATTTTCAGTGCCAGAGAGATCATCTAGCAGTGATTAACATGTTTTATTATGTCATTATTTTCTTTTGGATAAGACATTATACCAAGGCCCCTTCTACCTTCTCATTTGGACATAAACAATCCATCACTATTCTGAAATAGAGCAGGAGAGTTATCCCATTGTTCTGGCTGATTACTTATCCCTTACTTATATTGGAGCGTGGATGGAAACTGGAGCAACCGGAGGAAACCCATGCAGACACAGGAGAACATGCAGACCCTACATGATACTCATCAAGGCTGGAATTGAACTGGGTCCCTGGTGCTGTGAGGCAGCAGAGCTAACCACTGTGCCACCGGCCAGCCATTCTGGCTCCTTTCTTTATCTCTCTCTCTCTCTCTCTTTTAATCAAATCTTTCCACTCTGTTTTACTTTTTTGTACCTACAACTTTTTGGCATTTATTTCATTCTCCTTTCATTTCTCCCTCCTTCTGAGTCTTTCATGTGTTCATTTCCCAATCTTTAAATGTCACTGGCTAAGGAGATACCTGTTGGGGTGTCAGGTCTCCCATGCCTTGTTTCTCTCGCTGCATTTTAAGGAATTTTTTGCAAATCAGCTTTTGAGCTGTTGTGCGATTCTAACAATGGCAAAACCATTAGATGCCCTGCTCATTGGCATTTCTTCCACTACTGTTAAGAGAATATAAAGGTGCAACGGATTGTTAGCTGGATTTGACCAGGTACAGAATCAGAAATTGAGATTGTCATCCCTGTTTTGGTTTTGCACTTCCCCGTGATACAAGCATTGAGGGAGAAGGATTCAGAGGAGCATAAACTTAAGGATTGACTAGTTTCGTTGAATGGCCTGTTTCGGCCCTGTATATTCTACGTAACTATATAACTTAAAGATCGCTCCTATGATAAGTTGTTGGAAGAGCAAACAGTCAATCATAGTGAGTTCCATTACCCAACTTGTATCATCGTCCAACATGGATATGTCAACCTGAACCTTTCCTTTTAAATCTACATGGAACATTGTTAGGTCAGTTGGTAGCATTCTCATCTTGAAGGTTGCAAGTTAACTCCCAATACTTGTACACGCAAGGCAGAATTCTTATCTTCTGACAATGAGCAAACCCGTGTGAAGGCCAAATTCAGAGAGGTGTGGGCGGCATTTTTATACAAACCTCCGATTCTCATCACCAGTTTGGGAAACCTGGTTGTGCGCGACCTGGCACCCATTTAAAGTGACATTGGACTTTCTATTTAAATGCCTATTGTAAATTCAATTTTTCCTTTCATTGCCATTTTGGTGGAGGTGGTTGGGTCTCTCGGGGCTCTAAGAACTATGCCAGGTACGTCACTTTGTGAACACAGGGGAAGCTTGCTGTGATTTGGCAGCCTTTAGACAGTTAAGTTTAAAATCTTTTGAACTGTCTTAATGTTTGATGATTTAACATGTTTTCAATGTAGTAATCGATCCTAGAGCTCTGTCCTGAAAAAGTAAGAGACTATTAACTTGATGACCACGATATAAGGGTTCAAATGCATTAGAGTCCTTTCTCTAGTGGATAATGTTCTCCTATGCATCCTGCAAGAAAAGTAGAGTCAGAAACGAACGTATGTAGAGGACCCTGTGTTTTGATTTTTACAATGATTTAATGACTTGACATCTATAAAGCGTTTGAGGCACTCTTCCAGTCTGCACTAGGTGTGCAGCCAATGAGCCATATAATAACACTGGCAAATCATTTTATTAATATTTCATGAGCATTTCAACCAGTCTAAACCTCTCAGGAAACTATCAATCATGCAAAGGTAGTAGAAATTTCATTTAAAAAACCTTGAATCCTCTTAGCAACTCTTAATCTTAACCAAATAAACAGACATTGAAAAACCACTTCCAAACTGGTTTGGTTGAATGGCCTGTTTCAGCCCTGTATACTCTATGTAACTATATAACTTAAAGATCGCTCCTATGATAAGTTGTTGGAAGAGCAAACAGTCAATCATAGTGAGTTCCATTACCCAACTTGTATCATCCTTCAACATGGGTATGTCAACCTGAACCTTTCCTTTTAAATCTACATGGGCCTTTGCTTGGGTCAGTTGGTAGCATTCTCATCTTGAAGGTTGCAAGTTAACTCCCAATACTTGTACATGCAAGGCAGAATTCTTATCTCCTGACAATGAGTAAACCCGTGTGGAAGGCCAAATTCAGAGGAGTGTAAACTCATAAACAATCAGTCAATCAAATAAAGCTAGACATCCCTTTCAAGCTATGAAAACAACTCCCCCCCACTTCAACAATGGAAGGGCCAAATGCTCAGTCTTGGAACTCAGCCAAGCATTCACAATCTATCAACTGTATCATCAAAGGCAGGCTGAACAAATGGCTAGGCTTCTGCCACATAAATGCCAGTTTTACAGCTATAATGTTATATCCAATGCTCCCAGCCATTTCTTTACATCATGTGGAATGAACTGAATTGACTGAAGATTGTCATTTGTTCTGGTGGGTCCGACCAGAAGAGGGTGAGAGGAATCATCCACTCGGCATTTCTAGCTGAAGGTAGTTGCAAACGCTGCACCCTTGTCTTTTGCATTCATGCTGGGCTCATGTTGTTAAGAATAGGGATATTTATGTAGCCTTTTGCAACTCCCATTAGTTGCATGATTGTCCACTACCATTCCGGGTGGAGGCTCATGAAGGAGAGGAAGGTGGAGAGGACAATGAAAGAAATTCCAGAACTTAGGACCTAGGCAGCTAAAGACACAGTCACGGGAGACTGATAAAAATCAGAGAACACACAAGGGGCCAGAATTAGACTCAGACGACAACCTTATTTATTGCTAGAAGAATGGAAATCCCGGCTTGATTAAAGGTCCTTTTCTACCACTGTACGCGTTAGCAATGATTTCTGGAAGCGATATCGCGCTGCGAATGAATAGTGGATCGAAGACAAAGCCTCGGCATTGTGCAGGGATGAAAAGATAGCATGTGGGTGGCAGCAGCTGAGTCTGCTTATGCATCGGTGAGCAGAACAATCTTCCTTCTATCCATGTGATGGTCGGGGCTTGTTTGTACTGTCACTTCCTCTTTCGGTGCTTTGCAACACCTCCACTGATTTACAATTATTACAGAACCATTTACCAAGGTGTGATCTCGATTCATGTGTAAGAGATGGCCGCTGTCTACATATTCTTTAATGCACACAAGGCATGTGCTCGTTCCTCCATCTATGCCAAGTTTTTCCTTGTGTTGACCACACACCACGTCGAGCACGTTGCGTAATTAGCGGTTTCAAATTGTGCCGTTTCCCTGCTGCAATGTAGGTTCTTCCCTGAGAAAACCACCAATGACAATGATCTTTTCAGTCCCCCACACCCTCCACCCTGCTCATTATGCTGCAACGTGAACTCTACCATGCAGGGGGTGGGATGGGCCTTAAAAGGAAATTCTTGCCCTTTAGTCTCGCGCCGTGCTAGCGTTCCTTTGCCTGACTGAAATAATGAGGCTACTGTGAAGGGAGCCACAAAGCTACAATTCATCCCGGGGGTTCTCGTGACATCATACCCCACCAACTCACATTTTGGGGCCATTTCTGCACATCAGCAAATAGCTGGGGGTGAAATTCCGCCCTTTGGCCCCGTTCACAGAATTGTTTTTTTGTTGTGCTGGACGCTGACCTCAGGATCAACCTTCAGGGACTTTGTTCCCGGCACAGACTCTTACATAATGGGGCAGTGACTCAAAAGACATGGTGTAGGAATGAAGGGACTTGTATTCATATAGCACCTCTCATGGCCTGAGGATATCCCAAAGCGCTTCACAGCCACTGAAGCGATTTGAAGCGTCTGCGCCGTTGTAATGTATGAAATGCAGCAGCCAATTTGTGCACAACAAGCTCCCACAGACAATAATCTGATCCATGATTCATGAGGAGTGGCATTGTGGCACAGCAGCTCGCATGGCTGCCTCACAGTGGCAGGGACCCGGGTTCAATCCCGGCCTCGGGTCACTGTCTATGGGGAATTTGCACATTCTCCCCATTGTCAGTGTGGGATTCCTCCGGGTGCTCCTGTTTCCTCCCCCATTCCAAAGATGTGTGGGTTAAGTTAATTGGCCATGCTAAATTGCCCCATAGTGTCAGGTGGATTAGCTAGGGTAAACACTTGGGGTTATGGGGATAGGGCCTGGGTGGGATTGTTGTTGGTGCAGACTCAATGGGCTGAATGGCCTCCTTCTTCACTGCAATGACTCAGTGAGCAGGACATGAGGTGTATCCTTTCTGAAAGTGTCGCTGTTCCCTCGGAGGGTTTTGTCTGAATGTTCACTCCTCACGAGGAGTCTCCTTTCAGCAAGTTCACTCCTGAGAAGGAATGTCTCTTCTTAATTGTCCCTGCTCCCGTGGGGTTTTAATTGAGGAAGGGATTTGGCGTTGCATGCATTGCTTGTGCTTCACCGGGTTCCTTATTCAATTTGCATAAACCAGTTAGCGCAGGCATTCTGTCACCAGGAAGCTGTGATATTTAGTCTGTACAATAGCTGGAACAGACCAGAAGGGAAAGGGTGACGGATTCTGATTGATTCGTTTGTGTTGTACTTGGGAGAAAAGAAACACTGTTCAAGGGTGTGAAATATTGTGAAAACTAGATTTTTTGATGGTTATCAAACTCTTGTCTGTTTAATTTGTTTTCACCATCAATAAGGAATTGAAAAAAGTAAATGAGAGTTAGATTAACCCTAAATTGCTCTAAACACAAAATAACTCCCGTTTAAAACAAAAGCCTGAAACCACAAACTGGTATTAACACGTTTAGCTCACCAACCCTCATCCTACATTCAAACTTTGCCAGCTTCTTTAAAAGTCTGATGACAGACACCCCTAGTCATTCCAGTACTGGGTGAAATTCAGAATGTTGCCCAAGTCTGTGGTGGGTCCAGCAATGTCCCAGGTGAGGGAGAGTGGAATAGACTGGGAATTAACTGTTGCACCATGTCCTTTCTCTATTTCTCCTTTGGTCAAATGACCAGAATGTTTCGGATTCGGTCCCTGATTGGAAGCGAACTTCCTGGGTCTGCCACTGGGGGAGCTCTGGTGTGACTTTCCCAGGAAGGAAAATTTGTAGCGTTCATAGCGACGTCGCTTTTTAATCCTTTGATGTCGGCTCTTCCTATCAGTGTGCAGCAGAATTCACCAAGCGTTGGATTGTTCACCCGCTCATAGGGAACGTGAGCTGGGTTTAGACCATTTGGTGTATGCGCTTGGCTGAGGAGCCAATGGTGCGCCAACCATCAACTTAAGCGGCGGAAACAAAGATACGTGGTATGTTGTGGTTGAGGTCAGAAACTCCAAAGTGTATTATGGATCATAAGCTTTGCCTTGAATTTGGCTAGGATAAGCATGATATGTTTACTTCAGGTATGATTCAAATGACCCACCAGGGAGCTTTTATCAAACAAAGTTTATTTCAGAACATAGTTAACATGTACAGTAAGAAAATTAGCAAGAATTCTGATCAATGACAAACAAGAAATAAAACAACCACTATAATGTATAACCCTCTCTTCCATTCAAACCAATCCCGTAGATAAAAGACCTTTATCGTAGGTTTAACACAGCAAAGATACATAGGATATTGGACTTGTGACTTTTGAATGAAGTCTGGAATTCTCCGAATAAACTGAGAATGGTTTGAACAGCTTCCCTAAACACCAGGTAGGTCTAGTCAAGCCACCAACAGCAGATATTTTACTTTAGGAAGGCTTTTCGCTAACCCACAGAATTTCCAAAACCAGGGAGAGAGAGATTTCTTTTCAGCTTGTTGCCCCTTCTAAAACTAAAATTCAAACCTGCAGCTCCAAACTTAAAATTAAAAAAAACCACTTGTATCACCCTACCTGCCAACTAGTTTTTCTCCTAACAATGCAGAGTCAAAAAACATCCCAGTAAAAATAAACAAACCCCTGTTTAAGCTATTGAAGCAGCAATAAAAGGACCTCTTCACTTAAGCCGGTAACAAATAACATCAGCTGAGGCTGTGAGGTAAGAAAACTGAAACTGTGAGAGCTACAGAGATCATAATTTAAAAATAACTTTCTTAAAGGTACACTAATGTCACAGTTGGCGAAGAACGTTGTGACGTTCTGGAATGCACTGCTTGAGTGGGTAGCAGAGGCAACCTCACATCACCCTCACCCTCATATCCTTTAAAAAGTACCTGGATGAGCATTTGGCACGTCATGATGTTCAGGGCTAAATGCTGATAAATGGGATTAGGTGGGAGATCAGATGCTTCTCAAGTGTTGGTACAAATTCAATGAGCTGAATGTCGTCTTCTGCACTCTAAGATTCTATTAGGGTGGAATTGTCTGCATAGTCAAACAGCCATTCCAACACCGAATTGCCCGAACTCCTGCATGGAGTGTGGTAATTTTGACGAGATCCTGGGAGAAATATGGAATAGGCCAGATGCATTGCGGAAAACTGAGAAGTGGATTGAAGAAACTAAACAGTGTGGTAAAATTCTCACCATCCTGTGCTATCTCTTCCCATTGAGTTTTAACCCCACTAAAGTCTGTGGTCCAGATTCTGCCACTCTGCTCGGGAAAGAAAAGACTTACATTAACACAGTGCCTCATCACTGTTCTCAGTAAGGATTCCAAGGACTGCATATGTAACCATTGGCTGCGAAATGCAATGCTTCGTGTTGTTTTTACAGCACAGGCAGCAGTGTTCCGGCAAAGAAGACAGTTAATCTGTTTAGGTGGCCTTGTTTGAAGGCAGAGTCTTTGCCAGACTTGGAAAGAATACTCTGCTCCCCTTCAAATACCCCGGGATCTTTTACATACACCTCAACAGGCCTTGGTTTGAAGTCTTACCTGAGAGGTGATATCTCTGTCAACACGCTCTCAACTGTTGCACTGGAGTCGCAGATTAGATGGTACATAAAAAATCTCAGCTGGGCCTTGACCCAAGGGAGCCTGATTTTGAAGCAGGATTTCATAGGATGCCTATAATACAGAAGGAGGCCATTTAGCCCATCAATTCTGTACCGATCTCAACCCCAGCCAGGCCCTAATCCCATAACCCTCGTTTAGCCTACTAATCCCCTCGACACTAGGAGCAATTTAGCATGGCCAATCAACCTAATCTGCACATCTTTGGACCGTGGGAGGAAACTGCAACATCCAGAAGAAATCCACGCAGACACGGGGAGAAAGTTTAGACTCCGCACGGACAGTGACCCAAGCCAGGAATTGAACTTGGGTCCCTGGCGCTGTGAGGCAGCAGTGCTAACCACTGTGCCCTCGTGCCGTCATATGAATTCGTCCAGCTGAGCCCCAAACTGACTCTTACTAAGAATTGAATAATTTAGCTACAGCAAAAAGAGACAACATGTGTGGAGGAGGTAATGCCTTTCAAAAAGAACATTTAAAATAAAATTTGTAGCTTTGTCATGCAATAGGGCAGTAATGGCCACTATGCTGACTTTTCTGATTTGGTTGTCTTTTGTAATTGTCTGAACTGCTAACTATTTATTGCTTTTGCAAGAAGGAAGCAAGAGAGAACTTGCATTTATATAGCACCTCTCAACATTGGGAGGTGCCACAGTGCCTCACAGCCAATGAAATACTTTTTAAAGTATAGTCAGATAATTGAACAGCACAGATAAGTAATTATTAACAGTTAAGTAATTATTCCAACCATCCCGTGTTTTCCCATTTTCCTGCAATGTTTCCTTTTCAAGGAGATATCAAATTCCCTTTTGATATTTACTCCTGAATCTGCCTCCACCACCTTTTCAGGCAGTGTGTTCCAGGTCATTACGATTCATTCTGTGAAAATATCTGCACCTCATCTCTACACTGGATTCTTTGCAATTATCTTAAAGACATAGCTTCTGGTTCCCAATCTTCCACGAGAGATATAGGGCAGAATAGTCCCAGCCAGCTGGAGGTGTGTTCTGGTGTGTGTGAGACTGATTAAATTGATATTGGATCAAGATCAAGAAAGTTGAAATCACTTAATATATATTGTCATTGTTTTTACACACCTCCACAAATTGAGCACATATTTGCTCCTCAATATCCCTCTGACTATCTGGGGGTCTATAATAAACACCTAACAATGTGGCTGCCTCTTTTTCATTCCCAAGCTCTACCCACAAAGCTTCATTTGATGTCCCCTCCAATATATCATCTCTCCTTACTGCAGTAACTGACTCCCAATGTAATGCCTTCTTCTCTTTTACCTCTTCCCCTGTCTCGCCCGAAGATTCTATATCCTCGGAATGTTGAGTTGCCAATCGTGTCCTTCCTTCAACCATGTCTCTGTGATGGCGACTACATCGCACTTCCACGTGTCAATCATTGTCCTCAACTCATCCGTTTTACTGGCAGTACTCCCAGCGTTAGAATAGAAGCAATCCAGCCTGGCCTTACTCCCTTGAAACCCTATACAGCTGCACTCCCTCTGACTTGTTTGTTTTGCTGTTTGATTCCAATGCCCTTACACAGCTAACTGTGTCCCCGCCCCCTGCCAAATTAGTTTAAACTCCTCTCAACAGCACTTGCAAAATGTCCCGTAAGGATGTTAGACCACATTCTGGTTAAACTGTACAGATTCAACCTTCCCCAAAAATGGTCCCAGCGATCCAGGAATCTAAAACTCTCCCTCCTGCACCAACTCTTAACCCATGAATTCATCTGCACTATCCTCCTATTTCTGTGCTCGCTAGCACGTGGCACTGGGAGTAATCCTGAGATTACAACCCCAGAGGTCTTGCTTTTGAGTCTGCTGACAAACTCCCTGAATTCTTGATGCAAGACCTCATCCCTCTTTCTATCAATGTCATTGGTACCAACATGTACCATGACCTCTGCGTTATCACCCTTCCTCTTAAGGCCCTGCAACCGTTAAGTGACACCCCGGACCCTAGCACCAGGGAGACAACATACTGTCCTGGAGTCACGTTGATGGCTGCAGTAGTGCCTATCTGTGCCCCTGACTATTAAATCCCCTATTACTATCTCTTCTCTTCCCCCCTTCCTGTACAGACAGGCTGCTTGTGGTGCAGAAGGTTGGCTCTGTCTGCATTCCCTGGAGGAATCAGACCCTCATCAGCCTCCAAAATAGAATACCGATTTGCAAGCGAGACCCCAGGGGATTCATGAACTACCTGCCTATATCTCTTTGACTGCCTGGTGGCCCAACCATTCCCTTCCCTCCTCAAGTCCCTCCAGCTGCGGTGTGACTACCACCCTAAATGTGCTATCCACAATGCTCTCAGACTTGCAGATGCTCGACCGTGTCCCCAGCCACCTTTCCAGCCCCGAAACTCAAGATTTCAGGAGCTGCAGCTGGACGCACTTCCTGCACACATGCTGGCCCCAGGCGCTGGAAATGTGCCTGGTCTCCCACATGGAGCAAGGAGAGCAAACCACAGCTTTGCGCTCTCTTGTCGTGACTAAACTTTTTAAGTTTAAAAACTTTAAGATTCTTTGAAAAAAGTAGGAAAGCAAGTAATTCCCTACCCTAGCCTAAACAATGAGTTTCAATTTAATATGGGTTGGAAATAACCACCAGGACTTACTCACCAATCAGTGGCATCTGTTGGTCTCACATCACTTTGACCTGCAGGGTGGAATTTTACGAGCACGTCCACCCGAGGTTCATACAATCCCACTCGAGGCCAATGGTGAATGCCATTCTCCGAGCCCTTTGAATCAGGGAGGGCCTGCTGGTAAAATTCCAGCCCTAATGTCTGCATTCTTTTTCTTGGTCAGAGGAGGAGGGAGGGAGGGAAACACGAATGCAGACTTCTGGGCTTAACTGCTCCTTAATGTTCTTCCACTTCCCACTTTTCAGTTGATGTGACTGCACTGATGTCTCCCAGAATGCACCTCAGGGAAGTCTCACTGCTGCCTCTGCTGGACACTCTTCCTCCTGTTTATCGCTGGAGAAGTTGAGGCGGACAACAAATTTTTTTGGCGCTTTGGGAGGTCATGAAAGATGACACATTATTGAACCTCTTTAAGGAACACCAACAGCAGGCACTGGTCAGCTCCAGGCATCTCCCAACTTGCACATTGTTTCATCTGTAATGAACAGGAGGGGAGGTCAGGATTCTCAGAGGGGAGTTCAGGATAGATGATAAGAAGTGTTTTTTCTTAAACACAAGGGGATCCACACCTAGAGCAAATTGGCAAGCAGAGCGTTTGAGAAACAACTTAACACTTTACCATCATAATGAGAACACAGTATGGTTGGTATTCTGGAATTAGTCACTGGGTAAACAAAAGGTCTTCTTTATCCAATTTGGATAAAAATAACATATCTACAAGTATTAAAGCGAGGGTTTATAACCACAAGTTTAACCTATCTTCTTGATGATTAACCAATGACATAACATAAGAACATAACATAAGAAATAGGAGCAGGAGTAGGTCATCTAGCCCTTCGAGCCTGCCCCACCATTCAATAAGATCATGGCTGATCTGTCGTGGCTCAGTTCCACTTTCCCGCTTTCTCCCCATAACCCTTAATCCCCTTGCCTACCAAAAACCTATCTACCCGCGTCTTAAATATATTTAGCGAGGTAGCCTCCACCACTTCAACGGGCAGAGAATTCCAGAGATTCACCACCCTTTGAGTGAAGAAGTTCCTCCTCAACTCCGTTCTAAACTGCCCCTCCCCCCCTTATCTTGAGGCTGTGCCCTCTAGTCCTGCTGTCCTTTCTGAGCGGGAAGAACCTCTCCACCTCTAATAGTAGAATAGTCCCAATCCAGAAGTGCCTCATATCCATTTGTCCATCTTTCTTCTTTGTCAGCTTGGGTCAGTTGGAAGCCCTCTAAACAGAAATGTCATAGAATCCCTACAGTGCAGAAGGAGGCCCTGCACTAACAGCAATCCCACCCAGGCCCTACCCCCTTAACCCCACCTATTTACCCTGCTAATCCCCTTGACACTAAGACAATTTAGCATGGCCAATCAACCTAACCCGCACATCTTTGGAGTGTGGGAGGAAACCAGAGCACCTGGAGGAAACCCACGCAGACATGGGGAGAATGTACAGACAGGATTACCCAAGGCTGGAATTGAACCCAGATCCTTGGAGCTGTGAGGCAGCTGTGCCAACCACTGTTCCACCGTGCCATACCAAGGGGTTGGGTAAATTATTTGTTTAAAAAAAAATCACTGGCACTCATCTGAAACAGTTGGAAATGCCAAGGGAAGAGAAGATAGGTTAAACTCGTGGTTATAAAACCCTCCCTTTAATACTTGTGGATATGTTATTTTTATCCAAATTGGATAAAGAAGCCCTTTTGTTTATCCAGAATACCAACCATATTGTGTTCCCATTATGATGGTAAAGTGTTAAGTTGTTCCTCAAATGCTCTTGCCAATTTGCTTCAGGTGTGGATCCCCTTGTGTTTCAGAAAAACACTTATCATCTGTCCTGAATTCCCCTCTCAGAATCCTGACCTTCCCTCCTCAAGCTCTATACAAAGGATTCTTTTGTCTTTGTTGGTATTAGAGGAAAGAATATACCCGAGGCTAACGCAAATGACTGCAACAAACACTGAGGCCATTCAAAGAGATGCAGCCAATGGCCAACAGTGAACCTCGGAATGTGTGAATTTCAGATCATTCCCATAGGTTCTGGGTCACCGCAAGCCACAAGTACTAGTCTAAAACCACCATGAGTTCCTCATTGACATCTATAATTCATTCGCCAAGCTTTGGCTTGTCTGAATCTCAGTTGGACTTGCTGTTATTCATGTTGCAAACCTTGGGAAAATTCACAGCACTGACTCATATGTATGGGCTGTAAATTGTCCTGAAATGTAATGCGTGACATGTATATGGACATAGCATGACATCCACCCTCTGCCACCCTCTCCACCCCATTCTCGCCAATTACCCTGCCCCTGCTTGTGTTCAGTAAAAAGTCTTGCAACACGAGGTTAAAGTCCAACAGGTTATTTGGAATCACGAGCTTTCGGAAGCACTTCTCCTCCATCAGGTGAGCACTGCGAAAGCTCGTGATTTCAAATAAACCTGTTGACTTTAACCTGGTGTTGTGAGACTTCTTACTGTGCCCACGCTGGCATCTCCACATCCTGTTTATGCTTCTCAGACAAATGGCGCAAACTGTTCGCTGTGACCCTAAGTATCAATTACAAAGGTGTTCGTTTTACCCCTGTAGAACGGGCAGAGTGCCAATTCATTTCTTGGCCAAAACGCAGCTAGACAAAGGACTAGGAGAATTGGGAGATTATTTTGGGCTGTTCAAACAGTTGTTTGCAGCTCTAAAGCATGGTGATCTGTCATCAGCTCCCTTCAGGCACTCCCGATGTCATTGGTCACCTCCCCCCCCCCCCCCCCCCCCCTACTCTGTGCAGCCTCTGAATCTCTTGCAATATGATGCTTGAATGAGGGAGAAGGATGAAAGGAAACCTCCACCTGCCTCATTCAGCTTTCATCGTGAGAGAGCTCTGTAAATTACATTGAACAGCAGTAATGCCAAAATGATGAATAAAATCATGATCCAAGTTGTGAGTGTTGGCTGTGATGTTACGAAGGGTTGGTTGAGGTCATCTCCAGGGCAGTTACTTCCCTTTTTCTTTCTCTGATCGGAGACATGCCGAGCCTTGTCAGCTTCACTCCTTGGCTTGCACAACTGATTTTGGGGAAGTGCCATAACGGCAAATGCTGGTCTACATGGAGAGATGGAACTTGGCTTTTTAAAAATCCTTGTGTTTCACCATGCAAATGGTGATTGCATGAACATTCCTTTGAAAGTGCTGGAGTATCCATTTACAGTGGCTCAGGGCTGGCACTCTCACTTTCAATTTAGAAGGTTGTGGATCCCTTCTGCACAAAGTGAGCACAGAATCTCAGCTTGGTTGTACCAGCGCAATCCTGCAGGAGCGTTGCCCTGGCAGCTCAGGGGTTCCTCTGCACTTTTTACTGAACGTTTAAGACCCCAAAAAGATCATAGAATCCCTACAGTGCAAAAGGAGGCCATTCAGCCCATCAAGGCTGGATCAACCACAATCCCACCCAAATCCTATCCCCACAACCTTACTTATTTACCTTGCTAATCCCCCTGAGACTAAGGCATGGCCAATCCACCTAATCCGCACGTCTTTGGAGGAAACCCACGTAGACACAGGGAGAATGTGCAGACTCCGCACAGACAGTGACCCAAGCCAGGAATCGAATCCAGATCTCTGGCGCTGAGAGGCAGCAGTGTGAACTACTGTGCCACCGTGTCACCCCATGAAAGCAAATGATTTTCTGGTCATTTATCCCATTTATGGTTGTGGATCCTTTCTGCACAAAGTGTTTTGGGACATCTGGAGATCATGAGAAGCGATATCTGAATGCAAGTTCTTTTTTCCTTCTTGACACAATTGTTGGATTGGGTCACTATTCTTGGAACACCAGGAGCAGGTAGTGGTTGGCTGCAACCATCTCTCATTTATCACATTGTTTTACCTGCATTGAACACAAATGCTGGTCAGTGTTTGAACTCATCCAGCCCAGATCTAGCCTACATGGTCAAGTGCCCAATCCCAGCATTCATCATGGAGAGCAGAATGTCTGCCTTTATCCCTGAATCTTTGATTCCATAGATTTACAGGGCTACAGGGAAATGGCCGGGGAGTTAGATTAGCTGACTAACTCAGTAGCTCTCTATAGAGAGCTGGTACAGGTTTGACAGACCAAATGGCCTGTGTTGTAACCATTCTATGATTGTGACTAACCGGTAGGTCATTGCAAATATTTTATCATCATACTGAGTTAAGATTTATTTTCAAAACATTGAAATTAACTTTATATAAATGTCAGTGTGCATTCTATATTCCTAGTGTCCAGGCTAAACCGAAAGCTATGTGCTGGAGTCATTCTAATCTCTACCACTTAATGCTTCATATATCACACTGTACACCTCCTCTTAACAGCCTTACTATCAATGTTCTCTCCACATTGCTGAACCCCATAACACTTTGGATCATTCTTGCTGTCCTGCGTTTTCCATTTGTCCAGTTATGTGTGCCACAAGGAAAGACTTCAACTTGAGGCTAGAATTCACAATAAAAGTGACTTTTGCCACGAGTTGCCCTGTTGAGTGACATTAAAGATGATTTCGCCACTTGGATTGGGGAGGAAAAATTGTAGCTTCGGTGATGGCGATGTGTCCGTAACATCATAACCTGCGATCCTGCTGATGTTTTCCAGTGTGGTTAATGTTACAACATAGAACAAGCCCATTTGGCCCACATGCTACGTGCTGGTGTTTATTCTCCACATGAACCTCTTCATACCCTTTTCATCTCACTCCATCAATATATCCTTCTCAAATTTCTTCCTCATGTGTTTAGCTGGCTTCTAGGTAGTTGTTCAGCAAGAAAGTCACAGGTTAGCAGGGGTAGTTGGGAAGGTGGAATTTGCAACAGAAGCTGATCAGTCATGATCTTATTGAATGGCGGAGCAGGCTTGAGGGCCCAAATGGCCTTACCCCTGTTCCTATTTTTTGTATGTTCATTTGTTGCCTTTAAATTATTCTGTGTTATTCACTTATTATGTGAGTCTGACATTCTAATCATTCTTTAGGTAAAGGAGTTTCCCCTGATATCACTATTGTACAGAAGAAGGCCATTTGGCCCATCGAGTCTACATCGACTACAATCCCACCCAAGCCCTATCCCCTTAGCTCCACTTATTTATGCTGCTAATCCCCCTGACACTAGCATCAATTTAGCATGGCCAATCAAGCTACCTGCACATCTTTGGCCTGTGGGATCCTATTGGTGATGATCAGATATTGATTCACCTTGGTTTTGGTCTGTTCCAAGAATGGAAACATTTTCTCTATGTCTCACACTCAAATCCTTTCGTGATCTGAGAAACATCCAACGGATCAACCCTCAGCTTTCTTTTCTGGAATATCAGAAGTAGGAGCAGGAGTACACCATGACCCTTCGAATCTATTCTACCACCAAGTACAATCACATTTGATTTTCTGCTTCAACTCCCCTTTCCCACGTTGCTGCTTTCTCAGGAGACAGAAAATCCCTCTCGATTGGACAGAACCCCAACCCTTTCTGCTTGACAGAGTATCTAATTTCTGATCTCACCCATGTAGTTCTGTAAGTTTATTTATTAGTGTCACAAGTAGCCTTACATTAACCTTGCATTGAAGTTACTAGGAAAATCCCTTAGCTGCCACACTCCGGCATCTGTTCAAGTACACTGAGGGAGAATTTAGCATGGCCAATGTACCTAACCAGCACATCTTTCGGACTCTGGGAGGAAACTGGAGCACCCGGAGGAAACCCACGCAGACACGGGGAGAGCGTGCAACTCCGCACAGAAGTGACCCAAGCCGGGAATCGAACCCAGGTCCTTGGCACTGTGAGGCAGCAAAGCTAACTGCTGTGCCACCGTGCTTTGATATTCTGTCTTATAATGTGGAAACCAACACTGTACGCATGGTTACCTGAAAGTGTTGCAGACAAAACTATAGAAGTGGTATGTTTCAGCAATCCGTTGGTTCCCTCTTTGACTTGATGATGCCTCGGGGCTGTGCTAAGTGTCAAGTTTGGCAGCGGATATAGACGGACCCTTCTTACACCCCAGCACTTTAAGCCAATAACTCATACCTGTCAGCCAGCCATATTTCAGTATGTTATCTATGGCCAATGTAAATAAAGTTGGCTTGACATGTTAAAAGTGTCTGTCTCGTCCAGTTTAAGCTTTCATAATTACTCCAAAAGCTGGGCGCAGAAGAATGGCTGTTTTTATTAAACCCAACTACATTTTGGAAATAATAAACAACTTGCATCTTAGAAAGAATCAGTGCTTCATGTGAGTTTCGATTCTACCCCTGGAATCCTGTCTTCTAATTGTAGCCCACCGCTTCCCCTGCAATAACAAAACTGTCTAAGCGCTTAAACACTCGGACCTGGTGCTGCAGAATATGTTGGATTGAATAGTGTCTGCTAACATCTTCTTGCCTGGAGGGCAAAAGCCAAACTGCTTCATCCACGGCAGGAAAACCTCCCCATCTTTGCTGGCTGGAGGACACATTTATTATTTAACATTTTGCACAGAGTCTATTACGTTCAGACAACTGACCCAACAGGCCCCCGATGTCCTTCTGACAGCTCTCTCGGAGCTGCTTTGTTACCTCAGGCATCCCAGTATCATTTCTCTTCAAACCGCAGCTCACTCTGCAAGTTAATTGACCCAAGTTACCATCTTTGGCACGGTATCCTTCTGGTATTACCCACAAGGTATCAGCTTTAATAATGGCGGGGGGTGCGGGGGGTGCGGTGGGGATGGTGGTGGGTAGATGACAGGCACCACAGCTCTCTCAGGTTTCACCCTTACCCACCCATTCCCCTGAAACTTTTCAGAAGGTGAAGGGCCAGATTGGAGGCAATTCTTCAGGCACCTGTTGTCAATCCAGAAGGAAGAAGGAACTCTTCCAGTGTGGACAAGAAAAATATAACAAAACTTAATCTAACTTATAAATCAAAGAAAAGGTTTAGTAAAGAAACTTCATTACTCCAAACTTGAGGCCTCACCCTGGGCCTCTCCAAGCAATCTCACAATTCCCACAGGTTCGTATTTAAACTGAGTCAACTGGTCAGCTGATCATCACATCAGTCTGTCATTGGTTACATGGTTTAGTAGGTCAGCTGACCCTTACAGCTTGTTACCATTGGTCACATTACAACAGATCCAATGTTATTACCAGTTACATTCTAACACCTGTTACTCCATCGTAGGATTGCCACCTCTCAGTGAACATTCTCACAAGACCTCCCTCCTCTAATCACCTCGCTTCTTGCTATAGGTCACTCATCATATCCATCCTGCCATCAGTCTTTGAATGGACCCACCATATATTAAGCTGACCTTTCTCTACACCCTAGCTATGACTGCAACACTACATTTTGCACCTTCTCCTTTCCTTCTTCCCAATGTACTCTATGAATGGTATATCCTGTCTATACAGCACACAAGAAACAATACTTTTTGCTGTATCCCGATACATATGATAATAATAAATCAAATCATATCAAACCTTCACCAGGACTGCTTTTCCCTACCAATAGGAAACTGAGGAGGTTTTTCATGGCTTGATATTGGATGATTCCTCACCTTCTAGTAACAGCATTGCCCCCATCCCCCCATCTCCAATATTTTTAATGAATTTGATTGAAAAGTCACATATTTCATAAAAGCACTACTGTGGAGTTTTCCTCCTGAGTGTCTTTTGCAGCTGTGTCCAGCAAATGATTCTTTAATATCTGTGGACTCCAGGTTAATCCCAGAGGCATGGCCATCCTTACCCTGTGTACCAGTGCATTCCAACAGGGCAGCACTCTGGCTGATTTCTCCTCTCCCTAAGTTCAGGTTGCCGAAGGCTCTGTCAATCCCCTTAGGCTGAGACCAGCTCACAGAGTGCTAGCTGTGGAGTGAAATTAGGGCTGACCATTTAATTTCACAACTCAGTCATTCAGACTAATAAAATCAGTTTCGGCCTTTCCTTCCTCCTTCCCCCCAGAGGGATTAGGCGGGTAAATATGTAGGGTTATGGGGATGGCACCTGGGTGAGACTGCTATGGTGTAGAGAAATCGTCGGACAGAAACACGTCACTTGGTCATGTCTTTCTTGGTGTTTATCATCTTCAGGGGACGATAACTTAATCCCACATTCTAAGGTCACCGCACGTCCAACATTGACCCTGGAGACCCCAGACATTGAAAATTAATCTCCAGGTCAGTGTTGGAAACAACCTTTTGTTGCCAGTTGTTCCTTCTGCTGCTGAGACCATGGACTAATCCTGAGCAGAACAGGCTTGGCTTATCCATTGCATATAATGGCAAACAGCAGCTAGGCCTCTCACCAACATGAAAATCAGGCAGATCCAAAGATGTGCAGATTAGGTTGATTGGCCATGCTAAATTGACCCGAGTGTCAGGGGATTAGAAGGGTAAATATGTGGAGTTATGGGGATAGGGTCTGGGTGGGATTGTGATTGATGCGGACTCAACAGGCTGAATGGTCTGCTCCTGCGCTGTAGGGGTTCTGTGATCATATGGTTCTATGAATGGGCAGGAAAGCTGCTCCTCTTGTTCACTGTCCAATCACTGAAGCTGATAATTACCCTTCTTGTGTCTTTCCCACTCTTTATTCGTGTATGTGGGCGGCACGGTGGTGCAGTGGTTAACACTGCTGCCTCACAACTGCAGGGACCTGTGTTCGATTCCCGCCTTGGGTCCCTGACTTCAGAATCTGCACATTCTCCCCGTCTTTGTGTAGGTTTCCTCCGGGCGCTCCGATTTCCTCTCTCAGTCCAAAGATGTGCAGGTCAGGTAGATTGGCCATGGTAAATGTACAGGACTATGGGAATAGGCCTGAATAAGGGACCCTTTCAGAGAATTGGTGAAGTCAAGCGGCCTTCTGCACGGTAGGGATTCTATGATATGTGCTCATTTACTCATCCATGCCTTGGTGACCCCATTATTCTGTCATGTACATGTGTGTCTGTCTCTCAATCTTCTCCCTGATGTGTGGTGTTTATCTGACCCTCTTCCCTTCTCTTTCTTTTGTGCTCTCTGTGTCTGTCTTATTGTCTATCATTATGGACTAGATTATCCCATGGGCTTCAGGATCCCAAAGGGCCAGCAGCTTAGGGGTCTCAACAGGTCCCACTGAGGGAGGTGGACACTCCTGAGGCAGGCTGCAAAGCGTGAGGGTGCCTCAAAACGATCATGTTTTCAGAAGGATTGAACATTCAGCAAATTAATCCATGGCCGCAAGCTGCCAGGCCTTCACTGTGGAGGAGGGAGCCCCTGTATAGGATGACCTGTGGCTATGGCTTTGGTCTTCACAGCCCAGTGGATGCATGCTGGGCTGTTTTGCAGGATACTTCTCTGACCCCTCCTGGCCTGCTGCCCTGAAGCCATTATCCTTCCAGCTACAAGCTTCAGTCATGTGAGGAGGCCCTTGTGCCACCTGGAAAACCCAGATAGCATGTGAAGAGTGCCCTGAATTGGCACCTTAATTGGTCTAATTAGCTACCCACCACTGGCACGTGATTAGCTATCACCCCTCAGAAGCTGCCCCCCGCTGAAAATGGGCCAGAGAAGGGGATCATGGTGCCACACGCACCTCCAAACCTGCCAGAATGTGCTGCAGAATCCAGTGTAATATCCTTCTGCCGTTTTCCTTTTGAAGTTATTTGCTATTTGCTGTCTGTCTCTCTCGGGTCTATCGTTGTTACGCCTTTATTGTAATTGTTTCTGGTTTCTTCTGCTGGTTCTATTATATTGTTAATTTCCAGGTAGTTTAAGTAAGAAAACGCTGGAAATAAATGACTGTTTGATTGGTATGTGAATAAGAAAGTTAAATGAAGGAGGGCTTTTAATGCAACATTGCTGGGGGTGTTAACTACTTTTCTGTTTCAGAAGCTGGTGAACCAGCTGTGCATTGTGCATATTTCCTGTTTTGACTAAAAATTAGTCACCTTTTTCAACTTCTGTCTACCTGGTCGCTTTCGTATCCATTATGTGTCTCTCTCTACCTCAGCATGTTTTGTTTTATAGTAGTTTAATCCATTTCTTTTTTTACCATTATTGGTAAGTTGTCCACCCTATTCCTCGCACAATCTAATGCAGATTTACAATGTTTTTCAATGTTTATGCTCTAGTACTCCCACAATCCTTTGTCTTGTTCGGTCTTTCCTGATAGTGATAACCTCTCTTCTCAAGGTTGTTAATACACCATGCAATGTGGAGTTCAACCATAACGTTGAGCTCCTGGTTTAATTTCTGAACTTTGACCTGTGTTTAAAACCCCACTTTAACAGCGATGTCCAGCTCTGCCACATTACCTGCCTCCAACCCCTTCACTTCTACTTTGCCGATGAAACCTGTATGCGCCCCGTCATTGTCTCCTGTCTTGACTACTCTACTCCAATCCTCCCGTTCTCTGGTCCCTGTAAAATCCAACTTGTCCAAAACTCTACCTTTTCTAAACTAAATCCCTCTGGCCTCGTGTGCTCTTTCTATTTTATCTGGGGGAGGTGATGGCCTAGTGATATTATTGTTAGACTAGTAATCCAGAAACTCAGCTAACGTTTTAGAGACCCAAGTTCAAATCCCACCACGGCAGATGGTGGAATTTGAATTCAATGAAAAAAATCTGGAATTAAGAATCTCTTGATGACCATGAAGCCATTGTTGATTGTCGGAAAAACCCAACGGGTTCACTAATGTCCTTTAGGGAAGGAAATCTGCCATCCTTACCTGGTTAGGCCTACATATGACTCCAGAACCCCAGCAATGTGGTTGATTCTCAACAACCCTCTGAAATAGGCTAGCAAGTCACTCAGTTCAAGGGCAACTGGGGATCAGCAATAAATGCTGGCCAGCCCTTGTCCCACAAATGGATAAAACAAAACATTGACTCCTTGTCTGTCAGTGTGTTCAATAGAAAATTCTGAATTTCCATCCTGCCTCTCTAACCTTTTCTTGTTTTCCTTCTTCCAACCTCTTCACTTCCTTTAAACCTCCTCATTTAATACCTTGAAAATTAACTTCAAACTTCCACTCATCACTTTTAATCCTTTCCTCAGTGCCCATCTGTTTCTTTTTGAGTAGGTTTGAAGAATGTTATGTTCCATAGAATTTAAAGCTAGAAACAAGTTATTCATCTCAGTTGATCTATATTTCATCTGAGCCCCCTCCAACCCTACATCATCTAATTCCATCAACATTCCGAGCTATTCCTTTCTCCCACATGTACTTATGAAGCTTCCCCTTAAATGATCTGTGCTATTTGCCTCCAGCACTCCATTTGGTAGAAGCTCCACATTGAAAATATTCTTTGTGTAAAGAGGTCTACCCCAAATTGCTTATTAGAGTTATTAGTTATTATGTCGCATTTATTGCCGTAAGCTTTATTGTTCCCTTGAAGTGGAACCATCCTTGCTGCGCCTACCCTATTGAAGAGTGGCATAACAACACAGTGGTTAGCACTGCCGCCTCACAGCGCCAGGGTCACTGTCTGTTTGGAGTATGCATATTCTCCCCATGTCTGTGTGGGTTTCCTCCGAGTGCTCCAGTTTCCTCCCACATAGATGTGCAGGTTAGGTTGATTAGCCATGCTAAACTGTCCCTTAGTGTCACGGGGACTAGCAGGGTAAGTATGTGGGGTTATGAGGGTAGGGCTGGGCTGGGCTTGATGGGCTGAATGGCTTCCTTTTGCACTGTAGGGATTCAATGATTCTATGATAATTTTAATGACCTCTGTTAACAGTCACCTGTAGTATAAAACCTGGAAGTTGCTGAAAAGGGAGACATACTGCCAGAGCTTTTTGTGTTGCTCTCATTAGGACAAACCCAAGAATGTCAAATTTCAAATAATCACAACAATTAATGCTGCAAAGGAAAAGTATAATGATTACTTGGGAAGTCAACTCCGATTGGTTAAGTGTTGCCATGGAAAAAGCAATGGGGAACTATAGGCTCTACAAGCTCCCGAATAATTCAAAAAAGCTGCCAGGCTTAACATTTTCTTTTGTTTACAGCTATGTCACGAGAAGCATTTCCTGCTCTGGGTGGTCGGGTATGGGATAGAGTCAGGACCTGACAACCGTGGATGCAGTGCATAGTCTGCCTTCGGGGCAGGTGAATGCCTATGTGAGCTGGTTAGCAGATCCACCTGGATCCTGTGGGACTTTGATTGGTTTATAAGTTATGAGGCTCTCGAATACTCCCCCCTCATCCTCACCCAACCTACCCCCTACCCCCAACCTCCCTCCTCTCCATGATCCTTCATATCCTTATGCATCCTCCATAGTCACTCACTCATAATATGGATTGGACATCAGGTGCCAAGTGTAATACGGACCTCACTCATATACACATGAAAAAGACCCCATTCATAAAATTCATTCACAGCTTTTAACTCTCCTCAAGCGGTTAATCACTTACAAACACAAACAGGTTTCTATTCAGTGGCCACACCAAAACCTTTAATAGTCGCTTTAACTGTCAGTCAAACTGTGAACTCAGAAAACTCTGCTGAGATACTTGTAACTTTTGATACTCAGCCAAGCTTTCGTAATGACTTAATTCTAGGCCTTGGGGAGATTTAATCAAAAGGCTCTACTGAAACTGTGTGACCAGATGCTACTTTTTTTTCCAAACCTATGCACATAGAGCACACCAGAATGATAGGGAATGGGAGAGCTTGATCTTGGTTTCGGACAAAGCTGGGCTTAACCCTCTCTCCACTCACATTGTCTATACTTAAAACTTGATTATCTGTAAGGATTTGCATTCCAACTATTATTTTGTAAATTAAACTTATGCCCTGTTTGTGAACTGAACTCCCGAATAACTCAAATGTCTATGTATGCCCTGTTTTGAACACAGCTCCTCAGTCACCTGAAGAAGAAGTGACACTCTGGAAGTTGTCCTACCAAATAAACCTGTTAGGCTTTAACCTCATGTTGTGAGACTACTTACATGTCATAGGCTGACAGGGTCATAGGGCCAGACGTTTAAAAATGGCAGACAGACCCGGAGTGAAAGTCCAGATCCTATCCCGGATTGAAATGTTGGCAGCAGGGGGCAAGAAATGGGAGTGGGGCATGGATCACACAGACAGGAAACACAAACTCAGCAGGGCTGTTTCAGCTGAGTGCTGAATTCAAGCAAACCCCATTTTGGCTGGTCTGAAGACCTTAACCTGCAGTGAGGGAGTCTTGTTAATGAGTTGGGTTTGTAAATGCTCATGAATGGCAAATAAAGTTTTTATACCACTGATATGCACTGTCAAGATCTGAAGTTTTTAAATATCCTGTTCTCTAAGCGCTAAAGCAAAAGATTGCAATTGTCAGTAAGAGTTAAAAAAAACCATCTGTGGGACAGTATTCATTGACAAGCATAGACCATAGAACAGTACAGCACAGTACAGGCCATTCGGCCCTCAATGTTGTGTCCTGAAGTCATGAAAAGCGCTATATAAATGCAGATTATTCTTTTGGTCATCCGAGGACAAGCCTTTGATGAGGCCACAGACTTTTCATGATCCGATCACTTCGTAAATGATGAAAATTCGCCAACCCTGACGACTGGATGGGTGGTGGACTGAATTTCATCACTCAAGTGCCATCCCTCATCCAGTCTAATCCGTGTTTACTTGGCTTCCCTCTTGATCCCTCTCTAAGTAAGAGTTGACAATAAGCTGTCATTACTCTACTTACGTTCCCGAGCCATCTGCATGAATAAAGTGTAATTACAGGAAGCTGTGTGGGTGGCTGGACAATCATCAAATAGAAAGAAACAGAAAGGTAAGAGTTTGGCTTTCCTTTGGCGGGATGGTGGGGGAAGGTTAGAGGGAGGGTGCCTTTTGATCCAAGGTAATCAATATCTCTGTCATTTCCCTCCTTGTCCTCGCTTTCACTCCCGGTTGGTTTGTCTTCTGTCCAACAATTTGATTCTTTCCGGATGGGGCACTGAATTTAGCACTCATTCCAGTTCCCATCTTCCCTCTGAGTGTTGACTGAATGCAGCAAATGTGGAAATAAAACTAATGACTGGGGAAAGATATAACCCGTGCCGTATAAAACTGTCTAAGATAGCAGTGGATAGAGGAGGAAAGGGGGGGGACAATTAAGGTCAAACAGGGACAAGTGAAGAAATAGTAGAATTAAGAAAATATTGGGGGGGGAATGGGGTTAAAACCTGGGACAAGGCCATTGGGAAAAATCCCCTTGGTGCAGCAGTAGCTGTGAGAATAAACAGGATATAGTGAAACATTACAGCAAAAGGACAAAGCTAATTTGCAGTCAGCTCCCTGCAAATCCACCGGGGTGACGGACCACATTACAGGGAACTCCAATGGAAAATGGGAATCAGCCTTCAGAAGAGTGGAGGAAAGCAATTGGAAGGAAATAGGTTGAGGGAGCCTTATTATTGGGAAGGAAAATGGAACAGGTCATCACTTGTCCTTTGAAAAAGGCAGAAGGGAAAGGGGGGGTGGTTTGTGCAGAGAGGACAGTTGAAAGAAGGGAATGTTCAAGAAAAAAGATCCTCTTTCTTTTTCTCTCTGCCCCTCTTCCCCTGGCACCCTGGTGATATAAAAAGCATCAGAGTCTGTGTTGGCCAACTGCAGATTCTGAAGGCTGTGCTTCATTCCCTGCTGAACAGCCTCAAGTCTGATCATATGACCCCAGGCCTGGCTTCAGTGGAAAGTGCAGACATCAGCAACAGCAGGCTGATTCCAGACGTGGCATCACTTTCTCTCTGGCGCTTGTCTATATTTCCACCCTGGTCCTTGTAGCAATGCCCCCGACCCTGCCCCTTTTTGTCCCCTCCCCCCCCCCCCTCACTTTGCTGTAACAGCGTGTTTCCAGCATCCTCGCAGTTCAGTTGAAAGATCAGACAAAGGGCTGCATTTAAGCTGTGGCGCAGAATATATTTTCGGACCTGCTGAAGAATGAAAGTGCTGCAGTTTAAAACCACTCCTTTATTATTCTGTTATTGTATAGGATCTGCTGTCTGGACTCCTTAGAGGCGATTGGCCCAGAAGTGCTGAATTAGTGGGAAAACTGTTCTAGATCACGACAGTTCAGCTCCTCACTCGAATCTCCCCATTCTGTACAATGCAGAGGTCTCAATCGTGAATCTCATTGAAGACCTGGGGGGGGACAGGGCCTATTTACGCTGGAATCTGACAGCTCCAGAACTCTGCTCATGCGCAGTGGTCCCGATCTGTCAGTCTCCCCATTTACTGCTGGTGCTACCTGTCCAGTCTCCCCGCCACAGCCCGATCGCAGACCCTACAACAATTCCAGGGCCAGCCTGAACCCTTCCCCCACCCCCCCGGACCCCCCACCCCGGAGTGCACCAATGTCCAGCCCATCCTCCTCCAGCAGTGGCGATCCCCCCAACACCATCGCCCCCCCCACACCATCACCCTGGCAGACCTCCCCCCAGCTGACTTCCTCCCTGGGGTCAGACCCCACCCGGAAGGCAGGCACACCTCTGGCAGACCACCCCAGCCCACCCCACCCCAATCACTACCCTCCCTTCAGCCCCAGCCGATCCCCATGCAGAGTGGCAGCGAGATCCCCTACACCCATGATCACCCCTATACCCCGGCCCACTTGGCACTGCCCGATGCCTGGTAGGCAGTACCAAGGTGCTCCCCAAGCATGGGCATTTTGCCCCTTGGGCACTGCTGGGGGAACAGGCTAGCACTGCCAGAGTGCCCATGCCCAGGGGGCACCACCCCCTACTGCCCAGCCCTTGGGGGGGCCCCGATTGTCCCCCTTTCATTCCGGCAGAATCTCCCCCTAGTTCCCCAAAAGTAGGGAGCTAGTCTGAACCCTGCTGGAATTAAGTACTCCTGACGGGGTGGGAGATTCAATCAGGACTGCAAGCTCCTGATGATGACATGTAAAATATATTTAAAATACATTAAAAAAAGATTTAAATTACTTACCTGTCTTCCTTCCGGTTTCTAGCATGGTCTGGTCTCTGACTATTCTCTGGCTCTGGGAGATGCGCATGCATTCCCAGCGCATGTGCAAATCCCGGAACAAGGCCAATGACACGCATCTCCCAGCCCGACCTGCCAGAAAAGTTGCGGATCGGGATGGGAGAATCGCCCCCCTTGTTTCTGCTTTGGTTTCACCTTGGCCCCAGTTCCATTGGCCTCTTGGCGATGACAGTAAAATTCATGCAAAGTTTACACTCACAGCGATCAATGTGCTGGGGTGAATATTAAACTGCCCCTTTGGGGACCGTGGCCCCTTTTGAAGCCTGAAATGTCAATTTAGACATTTCACAAATGATAATGATACTCAAAATGCACTTTTGTTTTTGACAAATTGACCGAGTGATCAATGTTAAGCAATATTAACCTCCTATGAAACTCCGCTGTAAGGAAATCATCCCCAAGAGGCTGTAGATGATTATCCCTGGTAATAGCCCTGAATCCATTGTACATTTGCATGCCAAATGTTCTGTCTGCAATTCCGACAGGGTTGTTACTCTTCTTACTTTTCATGTTAGAGGCTCCATTAAAAATAAGGACAGCAGAATGTCACCTGAATGCATTGAGCAGTCTCACTAATATCGCTGGGCTACATCTTCTAATAACTCTCAGCTCTTCAGCAAGTTTAAAGTTTATTAGTGTCACAAGTAGCTTACATTAACACTGCAATAAAGTTACTGTGAATATCCCCTAGTCGCCACACTCCGGCACCTGTTCGGAGACACTGAGGGAGCATTTGCACCTAATCAGCGCATCCTTTGGACTGTGGGAGGAAACCGGAACACCTGCAGGAAACCCACGTGGATACGGGGAGAAGGTGCAGACTCTGCACGACGGTGACCCAAGCCAAGAATTGAACCTGGGTCCCTGGCACTTTCAGGCAGCAGCGCTAACCGCTGTGCTATGAATTTATCAAAAGTACAGAAATGTTTGCATTTCTACATTACATATTGGTAATAATACATAGCAATCTGCACAAAAATCAGTAGTATGTTGCAAAGATTTTGAGTAACTTTCCTCTGCGTGACTTTTGGTGGATAAAAGGAGTATTCCATCTTTACAACTCCACTGTATCATGAGATGCGGCATGATACAAAGCAGATGATTCTGTTTTTCCTCTGTCAAAAATGTCTCATTCCATTACTTATTGCAGTTGCTGAATCACTGTAGCTTTGGCAGTTTGTGGTTGAGTTCCAAGCAATTCCCAGTATTGGACAAACATCGCAAACACTGCCTCAGTGTTACTGTATGTTTTCTTGTGATGTAATGCGCCGAGCTTCATTCTTATCCAGTTACATGCAGCCTTTAGAGGCTCCTCTTATTGCCTAAAGCCTTCGTTAAGGTTGCCTCAGCGTTTGCGTGTCAGGATGCACAGCGCAAGCCTGAAAGCAAACTTGACAGTTTGGAACAGTATTACATCACTGTATTGCAATCAGCAGGCTGTAGTCAACAGAAATGTCCGATGTAGTCCAGAATTGCACTTTAGAGAGAGAAAAGGATGTGCGAACAGGTACTTTTATCAAGAGCTGAAATGCAGGTAGGTTCCAAATTGGTTCATGACAATGTCTTGATGCCTCCTGCCTTTCTGCGGCCGAATACTTCTGAGTACACGTTTACATAGCATCATAAACAGACAGATTGCTGTTTTGTTCTTCTTTGCCTGCTCAAGCCATTCCTCTAAACTGAGGAGAAAAAACATTATAGAATCCCTACAGTGCAGAAGGAGGCCATTCAGCCCATCAAGCCTGCACTGGCAACACTCCCATCCAGGCCCTGTCCCCGTAACACTCTGAATTTACTCTGTTGATACCCCGACACGAAGCGGCAACTTAGCATGGCCAGACAACCTAACCTACACATCTTTGGAATGTGGGAGGAAACTGGAGCACCCAGAGGGCACCCACGCAGACATGGGGAGAATGTGCAAACTCCACACAGGCAGTGACCCAAGGCCGGAATTGAACCTGGGCTCCTAGTGTTGAGAGGGAGCAGTGCTGACCATTGTGCCACTGTGTATAATGCTTTAGATGCCAATTGACTGAGTAACAATGGATTAAAGTCTCCTTTTGAGAAATTTACAAAGCACATTGAGATGTCAAGAGCTTGTGGGGAAGAATATAAGGAAAGAAGGAAAATGTGACCCATTCCGTTTGCTGTAGTACTCTGTTAAAGAAGCACTGTTGCTTTGTAGGCTGTCTTCATGGATTAGTCAATTGGGAGTTGCAGGAGTGGTGATACTACGCCCTTCGTGGCTTCCATCTGGCTAATAATGTGGAACTAAAATTAAATAAGTGAGGGAGCTAAGGAAGGAAGCAGCAACTTGTACTCTGGTTGCATGCATCTACTATACTTCACATCCACGCCATTGGGCAGCACAGTGGACTTTCTGCTGAGCTTGCATTGAGGAATTGAGGAAGTTAGAAGTAAGAAGGGGAAGTTAGGGCAAACCTTTTCATCCGTGGACTTGAGGAATAAGTTGCAAGTAAGATTTGTTAACTGTCGTGGATCCCTTAGAAACTGAAGGTTCAGCCTGAGGACATTGCTCAGAGCAAACCCAGGAACACATAGCAGCACTGAACTAAGTGATGCTTTATCTTTCATTTTCTTTGAAAGGTTTCATTTATTAGTTATAAAAATAATGGAGATGTTGGGGGACCCTGCCCCAACAACAACCAGAAGCCAGAGCTCTGGAGGATAGAGCAGCAGTAGATGTGTGGGAATCAGTGGATTCAAATCAGGAATCTGTGACAAAACTTTCAGGAATACTCCCAACCAGACTCGTCAACCCCAGTTACAAGGGAAACGCATTCAAGTAGATGGCGTCAACAAACCCAACAAATAATTAAATCCAGCATTGACAGGATGTGTTTTTGGAGGTAAAAGTGATGCCGTGGGAAGGTGGATAATTGGGTGGATTTAAAAATAAGAGGCCAGCCTCTCCAGATAATGGGCTTTTCCTAAAATCCCTTCCGCTCTTGTGAAAACCGTTGCTTTTCATAGCCTCGAGCCAACTATTTGTGTTGTATCTGCAGGTTCTGAAATAGAACAGGTGACCTTGCGCTGCAGTGAGTCTCAAGTTCTCCTGCAGCATTACATAGAAAGAATAAGGTGAGGCACCAACAGCTGAACCTTTCTCCAAGGGCATTCAACACAGAATCACCAGAATGACAACAGGGCTTCGAGGGTTAATTTATTAAAACAGTTAATGTAAATTCTCCCTGCAGAAGATTTCAGAGTAATATGTCCGAGGTTATTAAAATGTTGAAATGATTTTAGAGAATCATAGAATCCCTGGAATGCAGAAGGAGGCCATTTGGCTCATCGAGTCTGTACCAACAACAATCCCACCCCCTGTCTCCGTAACCCTACATGTTCTCCCTGCTAGTGCCCACTAAGGGGCAATTTAGTACAGCCAATCAGCCTAACTCGCACAAGGTTGGACTGCGAAAGGAAACTGGAGCAGCCAGAGAAAACTCATACAGACACAGGGAGAACATGCAAACTTGACACAGGCAGTGACCCGAGGCCAGAATTGAACCCGGGTTTCTGGCGCTGTGAGGCAACAGTGTTAACCACTATGCCAATAATAGCACAGACTAAAGCCAAAAAAGGAAAGAGCAGTTGAAATACTAAGTGGTTTAGGGATGGAATTGCATAAGGCCTTGGCAGAGGAAGACATGCCCTCCAGGAGTGGAACAATGGAAATTGGAGATGTACAGGAGGCCAGAATTACAGGTGGGCAGAGATCTTGGAGGATTGTAGGGATGGTAGAGATTGCAGAGATAGGAAGGGCCAGAGCATGGAAGGATTTGAAAACAAGAATGAGAATCTTAAAATCATGATGCTACCAGGATCTTATTTCCACCTACACTTTGAATCTATCTCTGCACGGATGACTATGCATCATTGAGACCCAAGCACAAAAACACAATGAGAAACATGGAGACAATGAATGGGTGACTAATTGCTACCCTTTTTTTGTGAATGAGACATTGAATCTATAATGCCGATAAAGCATCAGAAAAGATTCTACACTTTAGCTCCTGAATTAAACTTCTTCCAAAACAGCCTTGACATTACTGTACGAAGGATTTACTTTAATGGCTTTAGTCTGGAAGCTATTTGAGTGAGGGGCAATTGCATGACCTGTTATTTAATTCATTAAACAGGTAGGATTGTCAAAGGAACAAATGAGTCATTTTGTGTTATGGATGCATTTTAAAAACCATTTAGATCACCTTCAAATATGACTTACCATCCCATGAAGTGTAGACCCTGACAATTCTCAGGCTGAAATTCTCCCATATCGCGCCCCCCCCCCCCACCATGGGAATCATAGTGGGTGCCACAGAAAATTCAGCAGACCATTCAAAGATCGGTTGAGCTTGGGTGGGAATTTCCGATCTTGAGGCCAGAGAATCCTGCTGTAGATAGACAGAAAACCCTTTAACACCTGCAAAAGGGGATGTGGCCGAATGTTTTGCTTGGAGGATCCGGGCAGGAACTGCTGCTCTGTTACTTGCAACAGGGGTCACCATAAGATATAGAAGCAGAATGAGGCTATTCGGCCCATCGAGTCTGTTCCACCATTCAATTATGGCTGATACGTTTCTCAACCCCATTCTGTCGCCTTTTCCCCACAACCTTTATCTCCTTACCAATCAAGAGCTTATCTATCTCTGTCTTAAATACACTCAATGACTTGGCCTCCACAGCTTTCTGTAGCAATGAATTCCATAGATTCCCTCTGGCTGAAGAAGTCCTTCCTTATCTGGTTCTAAAGGGACGAGGGTCTGAGTCTGCACCCTCAAATCCTAGTCTCTCCTATTCATTGAAACATCTTCTCCACATCCACTCTATCATGTTAGCAGTGAAGTAGAATAAACTTTTAGTTTTCCCCCCGCTGACCGGGACAAAGCACCTTTATTTTGTGATTTAAGGAGGAAGCAATGCTCCCCAGCAATGTCCCCCAAAGAATGTCTGACCAATTTGTTTCTTTATTGGTATTATTAGTTGAGGGGTGAATGTTGGCCGAGATCTCTTTTTTTTTAGTGCTGAATATGAGCCACAGCATGATATCTTCTCAGTTCAATTTTCCACCTGGAGAAATGAAAGCTCTGCATCAGAATGAATGCTAACTGAAATAATGTACAACAACAACAAGAACTTGCATTTCTGTAGCCACTTTGCACAAGTGTTGTCAAACAAAGTTTGAACACACAATTGGAGGTGTTAGTACGGATAATTAAAAGATCGGTCAATGAGATAGTTTTTAAGGAGCATCTTTAGGAGAGGCAGAAAGGTTGGAGGCTTGAATTCCAGAGCATGCAGTCCAGGTAAAATAGATAACAAGTAGTATGACAGATCATCGGAAGTGGCAACGGTGAGAGAGAAAAATTGCTGCTTTATATAATTTGCAATGCAAAATAAGTGTACTATGTGATTCTCAGTATCTGTTGTCCTATACTCTGTCAAATCTGAACTCAACACCATCGCTGATTCAGTAATTTGCAGTAGCTGTTTTTGAAGAAAAATGTTTACCGAGTGTTTTGTTTGTGAGTAAAAAAAAAGTTGCTCTGTGTAAGTGGAAAAAAAAATGTTGACATTTAGTTTAGACTGCAGAGGAGAGGGGGAATGGCTGAATCAGCAGAGAATGCAGCAAGAAATGACTGGGGAAAGAAGGGATGTGTTCACAAAGGGATGATTATGCTGTGTGGAAGGGAGTGTGTATCACACAGCTGAGTTGGTGAAGAATGATGTGGGTATGCCGGCGTTGGACTGGCGTAAACACACTTTTTACTTGGTGAAGAATGGCAGTATGCATTGCGTAGAACTGACAATACAGAAATGTGTCTATTTGACGTTCCCGATCGGCACTTTGTAATTTTGTTACACAAAAGCCCGTTCCCTCTTTATCTTATTTTCTACTTCCTGTATGTTAAATCCTCTCAAATCTTTGGCAATCTCAATCAGGTCTCATCACCCTGCATAGCACCACCCCCCTCCCCCCATCACCACTAGAGTTGCTGGAGTTGTTCTCCTCGGAGCAAAGAAAGTCAAGAGGGTTTCAATACTGTTGCGCCAAACTGTAGGGGGTTTTGAGAGGAGTAATTTCCACTGACTGAAGGTCGATTACCAGACAAAAATTTGGTTCAAAAAACACAGTTGATGTGATCTGGTAGGCACTGCCTGGATTAGATTTCCCTGACAGTGTCAGGATGTTGGTGTCGGGCCCATGTCTTCAGTATAATATTCTCAAACGTAGGGTATGTCAGGCCAATATTCGCACTGGGAGAGGTAGGCACTGCCCCGGGAGTTCCAGGGTGCCTCAACCATAGAGGCACCTAAGCTGTCTTCATTGAAATTAGAAATTAAAAGATCGCAAAGTATGCATGGCCATCAAACTGGGGGAAGCCCCCACCTGACAGGCTTATTCATGGATGGGACTGCGATCTCTCACCCCTCCAGTGGAGCCTCTGGCTTAATTGAGCTGCCAATCTGTGCAGATAATGGGTTTGCTCCAATGTTGGTAAAATATTGGCACCAGCACCAAAAGGTCCCTGAATGGAGTGAGCAAAATTTGAAAAGGTGGTGGAGGCATGAGGATCTTTCAAAAGGGAATTGGATGTATACTTAATAAGGAGAAATAAAAGCATTGTGATGGGGAAAGAACAGTGAAGTGAGAATAATTGGATAATTTTGTTAAAGAATTGGCACAGACACTTTGGGCCAAATGGCCTCCTTCTGTACTGTATGATTCTTTGACTCCTTTCCAGTATATATACAATTTTCCATTCTCAATGGGTCAGCCCTATATGTAGTTTGAAGACAATGATGAATATCTTTCGTGCCATCTTAATAAACTGATTAGTATATGGAAAAAGTGCAGTTTTTATTGGTATGAAGGTGTAGTGTTCTTTTGAATGTAAAGTGCAACAGAAATATCAAATTAATGTCCTTCAGGTTAACTTTGAAACCCTTGTTAATATTCCATTCTTCTGCGTTAGAATTTTCTAACACACTGGGCAAGATTTCTTGGCCCTTCCCCATCAACTCCCCCTTTCCGGTCGCACCTACCGCAACCTCCCACCGTGGATTCCCCAGTGACAGAAAGTGCAAACAATGGGAAACTGTGTTGACAGCGGCTGGACTGGAAGATCCTACCACCATCCAATGGCGGGCCGTCCTTGCCGCCGCAAGATGTGCTGCGGGGGAGGGAGAGAAAACCCCCCACCCCCCGCCATTTATAGTTTGCTGAATGCATTTGGATCAGATTCACATGTACAGAATGTTAACAGCATCGTTTATCAGTACCAGTTCTTAACGGTTATTTTGTCCTGGTACATTGTCAGTTTGTGGAAATATTAAGTTCATCAAGAAATGAAAGATTTCTAAAGGGTGTTTGAGAAAGGTAGAAAGCTTCTGCCTTTTTATTGTCTCATTGGTTACATGTTTTAATCAGCTCTTTCACCTTATTAACTTATTTGTTTGAGTCAGTTTTCAACTGATGAACTGCAGGGAAATTTCCCACTTATTTTGACAACAGTTAACTTCTTTTTTGCAGTCAGAGGTGACATAATCTGAAATTTTCCACACGCTCTGCTTCTTTTCATTTTGTCTTGTCTAAATGTCAATCATCAGAAAACACCAGTAAAGTTGCTTTAACTATCTTCAGCTTTGACAGACGGTCATCTGGACTCAAAGTGTCAGCTCTTTTCTCTCCTCACAGATGCTGCCAGATCTGCTGAGATTTTCCAGCATTTTCTCTTTTGGTTTCAGATTCCAGCATCCGCAGTAATTTGCTTTTACCTATCATCCCATTTCCTACAGGTAACCCTTTGTAATCCACAAACATTCATTAATGCGGTTATCGACTGCTATTCTTGAATTTTGGTTGTAGTTCACAGGCCATTTCCAATTATTTTTTGGTTTCTGCACTATAATTGATGTGGGTAAATTATCCTGTGGTACTGTTATTTTGTAAGGTTCAGGTTATACCCACTGCTACCATGGCCAATATTTACCCCTGGCATTACTAGAACAGATTAGATGGCTATCATATTGCTAGAATGGGATCTTGTTGTTGCTGCGTTTTCTATATTATAACAGTGACCGCACTTCAGAATTCTTCATTGGATATCCTGAGGGTATGGGTGTATATAAGTGCAAGCTCCTTCGCCCCCCTGCACTGCAGCAATGTGCCAGTCTCATCCCTGTTTCCCAGTGTTAATTGTTTTCCTCCTTTAAGATACTCCTGAAAATTTACCTCTAACTCAGATTTTAGCCGGGGTGGCACAATGGTTAGCGCAGCTGCCTCACAGCACATGGGACCTGGGTTCAATTCCCGGCCTTGGATCACTGTCTGTGTCAAGTTTGCACATTCTCCTGTTGTCTGCATGGGTTTCCTCCAGGTGCTCCGGTTTCCTCCCATAGTCTGAAAGATATGTTCGAAAGATAGATTTTTTATTTTTGAACAGTAAAGGAATTAAGGGTTATGGTGAGTGGGCGGGTAAGTGGAGCTGAGTCCATGAAAACATCAGCCATAATCTTATTGAATGGCGGAGCAGGCTCGAGGGGCCAGATGGCCTCTTCCTGCTCATAGTTTTTATGATTAGGTGCATTGGCCATACTAAATTCTCCCTCAGTGTACCTGAACAGGTGCCAGGGTGTGGTGACTAGGGGACTTTCACTGTAACTTTATTGCAGTGTTAATGTGACACTAATAAAATTTAATTTTAATATTGATTTTAGTTATTCTCTGAGATCTTGCTGCCGTTTATGCTGGTAATATCTTACATCTTGCCAACGACACACCCTCACTGCTGGTTCCCGGCCAGCGAGGGATGCATTCAGTGGGAAGTCCCATTGATAACGATGTAGATCCCGCTGCCAGCAAACAGGGAACCATCACCCACTGCCACAAAACAGCGGCTGCAGAGTGGGAGGAAATACCCACCCCTCATATCTTCTGTGTGGCTCAATGCCCAATTTTGTTTTGTTTTGTAATGCCCCTATGAAACCCCTTGGAACCTTGTAATCATGTGACTGGCTGAAGTATGAATTGATATTGTAGATTTGTGCATACAGTAAATTTCAACCAACATGGATAAATTATCACATGGAAGTATTTTGAAGAAAATGGTGACAGGGGAACGGTGGCGTAGTGGTAATGTCACTGGACAAGTAATCTAGAGGCTCAGGTTATTGCCCAGGGGATATTTTCCTTGTTAATTTGTGGGACATGGGCGTCGCTGGCTGGCCAGCATTTATTGCCCACCCCTATTGCCCTTGGAGGGCAGTTGAGAGTCAACCACATTGCTTTGGAGTCACACATAGGCCAGGCCAGGTAAGGACAGTAGATTTCCTTCCCTGAAGGAAACCAGATAGGTTTTTCCCAACAATCGACAATGGTTTCATGGTCATCAGTAGATTCTTAATTTCAGCTATTTTTTACTTAATTCAAATTCCACCATTTGCTGTGGCAGGATTCAAACCCGGGTCCCCAGATCATTAGCTGAGTTTCTGGATTAAAAATCCAGCAGTAATACCACTAGGCCATCACCTCCCTGATGCAGGTGAGAATCCCGCCATGGCAGCTAATGGAATTTAAATTCAATTAGTTAATCTGGAATTAAAACTGCCCTCAGTAATGGTGACCATGGAATGATCATTGGTTGTTGTACATGTGGCTCCAGACTCACAGCTGCCTTCTGAAGTGGGCCATCAAGCCACTCACTTCAAGGACAATTAGGGATCTGCAGCAAATATTGGCCTTGTAAGCGATTCCCACATCCCACAAAAGAGTAAAATAAAAACATCATTCTTAAATTCTATAAACTTGACCTCAGCTTGAGATGCACTCTCCAGGAAAGAAAATGAGCATAGAATGCCTCAATGCAGAAGGAGGCCACTTGGCCTGTTGGCTCTGCACTGACACTGCAACAGAGCATGTTATTCAGGCTCTAACCCCATATATTTACCCTGCTAATTTGTGCATCTTTGGAGCATTGGAGGAAACCCATGCAGACATGGGGAGAATGTACAAACTCCACATAGACAGCCACCCAAGGTTAGAATCGAACCTGCATCCCTGGCATTGTGAGGGAGCAGTGCTAACCACTGTTCTACCTTGCCGCAAGTTGAGAGATGGAAGAAAAGCAAGTTATTTCTTAGTAATTCATGGTCTGAGCATCACTGGCAAGACCAGTATTTATGATCCATCCCCAACAGAGCTTGAGAATGTTGCGTTGAGTGGGTTAATTCTGTGGGATTTAAAGTCCAGCGTTGTTGCTTATTGTGTAGCCTGCTGTGTTTGAGCTTCTCAGCTGTTGCCCAGTGAAGGAAACGCAAGTCCTGCTTCTTCATAAACTCCCTTCATTTTCTGATTCAACTCCACATACACATCACCAACACCCCGTGCCACCTGTAACCTCTTGATATATCCCAGTGAATTCTATTCCGTGATAAACATCCAATATAGGACGTAAGTGGGAGGTAACTGTGAACCGGTTCCTAACGTGCTGAGTTTCCTGACCCGAGTGTAACGAGGTGGCCGTGTGATGTTTATCTTCTGGAAAGTCCAAAAAAATTGCTGTGCCTGAAGCTGAACAGAAACGGTGGTGTTTGGCTCTGGGATTCTGGCCAGGGCCAGCGCTGAGTATTTACACTGGAGGTGAGCATTCCTGCACTAATGCGTGGGTGGCACATTTAAATAGGGTTTTTCTTTGTCGAGAGCCAGAAAAACATGACATAGAAAAAAGTCAAAAGTAGGAAGGCACATGGGGGTAAAAGCAGTTCTCTCATTGTGATTTCTAGTCATACAAGGCGCGGGGCATTCTTATCATAGCCAACCTTCCAGCCAGTCCTGCGGTGGACATTGGAATTAAGTAACAAGGGCGTCGATTTGTCTCCATTGTAAGCAACTCTCGTCTGGTGGTCGGAAGTTGTGGCTTTGAGATCCAGTCCATTACCTCAGAGCGTGCCCTTCATGACTGACACCCCAGTGCTTCTGGTCAGGTTGCAATCCTTCAGTGTCTATCCACCAATTGAGGGGACATTGAAACATGGCAGCAAGATGATAGGGCTGGCTGTCTGGAGGGTTCTAAGAGCATTGTGGCAGAACAACTGTCTTTATCCTTGTCACTCATCAGCTTTCCATATTGTTTCTTCTTCCAGTAGCTACATAAATCATAATAATGAGGCTCAGACAGTGTACAATCATCCCAGGTCAATATTTATCCCTCAAGCAGCATCTAAAGCAAAACAGATGATCTGGTCATTATCATGCTTCTGTTTTGTCAGAGATTGTTGTGTTCAAATTGATTGCTACGTTTCTGACATTATTACCTTTCAAAAGTGCTTCATGAGCTGTGACTTCCCAGAAGCGAAACAAAATCCAGTAAAAATGGAGAAATAAGAATATTTCCTCATTCCCCGGGGGCAGCACGGTGGCACAGAGATTAGCACTGCTGCCTCACAGTGTCAGGGATCTGTGTTTGATTCCTGCCTTGGGTCACTGTCTGTGTGGAGCTTCAGCGTGGATTTCCTCTGGATGCGCCGGTTTCCTCCCACAGTCCAAAGATGTGTGGGTTAGGATTGGCCATGCTAATTTGCCCCTTAGTATTAGGCGCACTACCTGGGGTACATGCATGGGGTTATGGGCAGAGGGCCTGGATGGGATTGTACTCGGTGCAGACTCATTGGGCCAAATGGCCTCCTTCTGAACAGTAGGATTCGATGATTCTAATACTGATCTCAACTATTGGGTCAGGATCGCCTCCGTCCACCCCTCCTCCCTCTATCCTCACCATGGATTATGGAGGTTCCATTAATCCTCGACTTTCTCCCATTCAGCTCCTCCTGCGTGTCCTCTGAGTCATGTAAAATCTTGCTTAAAACCCACGTTTTTCAACCAACATTTTGCTTACCCACTGAGCTCTCCTACCATGGCTGAGCATCAGGTGCTTTCTCTCCGTAAGCTGTATTGAGCAATTTTCTGCATTAAGTTCTTTTGTGGAAAGGGGCAACTGAGAGGGGAATTTCCAGAGGTAAATCGGGCTCTTAAAGTTTCTCGGCAGAAAAATTGAGAGCAAAAGCTCAAGTTAACCTTGACGGTGAAGCAAGGGAGCACGTTTTAGCCTTTCGTCAGTTTGTCTGTAGGAGCGACACCTGAGAATTCTTCACCCAAAGAGCGATCGATATTTGCCACATAGCTTAGAAGAGGTTTCAATCATGGAAGCTGTGATGTGGGGGGCTAGTTCTGTTGCTGGATTGACAAGGTAGGAGAACTCTCTCCTCAAGTCCAAGGCCAGTGGTGATGCTACGTCACTAGTGACAGAAGCACTTCAGAAAGCACACTTTCTGGCAAGACAGAGTGAGGTCATGCAAACATCCACTATTCCTTCCGTATAATCACTCCCAGATCGCCACTATTCCTCTGTGGCTGCAACAGTATTTATGGAAGGAGTGTCTGTAGTACTACATATTTGATGTTTACAGAGTCCCGCTGACTTATGAATGGGAATCCTGCTGAATATTTTATAAGTACTCAGTATTTCCTTAAAATGCTCGCAGATGTACATCAATGGAACCATGAAACCATAAGTTATGTTTAATACTATCTGGAACTGATTTAAAAATAAAACATGAGGCTTTTCCAATAACGCGGTGAGCGAGGGCACTGGGTGATATGGGCTGGAGCCAAACCAATACAGAAGGCCCATGTTTCGTGCCCGCAAACTAAGATAGGGCCAGACATTCGCCACTGAGGTGGGTAGCTCAAGACAGGCGATTTTCTGACTCTAGAGGCCCTCCTCAGTTTAAAGTTCTGGATCACACACAATCTTTGCTCCGGGGTAGGGGCAGATGTGAGAGGGAGCCAGATCCACCAACAAGGAAGCAGACCTCAGGCAGACATTAGGGTAGGTGTGTGCTGAAGCAAGCCACCTCAGTGTTAATAAAGGCACTTAGACCCTCTAGGACTCACTCGTCACACCACCTCAACAACCCCACACACTCCCCAGCCTCCTCAGACTCTGCATGCCAACTCATGCCCCGTCAGTCACTCCCTATAGCCCCTCATGCCCCTCATGTTAACTCAATGCCAATTCATGCCCCATGGTCACTTCACATGACTCTTCGTACCCTCCACACTGACTCAATGCCAACTTGTGCTCCCCAGTCACGCCCATCACCCCTCATAATGTTCACACCAACTCAATGCTAATTACTTCCCATGGCCCCTCATACTCCTTAGACCAATGCAATGCCAATTCATGGCCACAGCCGCTCTCTATTGCCCCTCATACTCTCCATGTTAACTCAATGCCAATGCCAACACTATATAATGACAATGGCAAGTGTAGAACTGCTGAGAGGAAAAAACATTCAGAAATGTTCTTTGAAAAAAATCTGCTGTCCTTTCAATCCGATCGACAGACCACTGATGTATCAACACCAGGGGTTTCAAAAACTACACATTGTTATAATATAGCACACATGGTGCACACTGAGTGAGTGGACATGGAAGGAGCATGAGCATTGAGTTGGCATGGATACTCTGAGGGATCATGGGGAGTTATTGAAGGGCATGAGTCACTATTGAGTTGCTGTGGAAGGTATGAGGAGCCATGAGGAATGACTGGGGATGGGAGGAGGGGAGTTTGGGCCTTCAAAAGGTTTCTGTATCTCATCTAAACATGTGTTGATTAGGTTGATTGGCCATGCTAAATTGTTCCTTAGTGTTGGGGGATTAGCAGGGTAAATCCATGGGGTTATAGAGTTAGGGCCTGGGTGGGATTGTTGTTGGTGCAGGTTCAATGGGCCAAATGGCCTTCCTCTGCACAGTAGGAATTCTATGATTCTAAACCTTTATAACTCCTCTGAGGTGCCATGTGTCATGAAGACATTTGTCCTACTGCACATAAATTGTTGGGGGCAAGGAAGTAGCTATCCTCACAAGGAAGTAGCTATCCTCACAAGGAAGTAGCTATCCCCACAATGGGGGTAGCTACCTACCTCCTTGCCCCCAACAATTGCTGCTGGTTAGGTTGGGGGTGCAGGATGCGTGTTCACTACCCTTATCCCACACTAGCAAAAATTACCAGCGCTGGAAAATGGGCAGGAATCCTGATCTCAGGTCCTGCCCGTCATTTTAAATGGTGCCAGAGTCCTGCCAACTCCACTAGATCTAGCTCAGAGCATTCACTGGTTTCATTAAAATGTTGCACCTAATGTCTTTGGTTTTGTGAAGGGGAGGTCGTGTCTCTCAAACTTGACCAAGTTTTTCGAGGAAGTGATGAAGATGATTGATAAGGGTGGGGCAGTGGAAGTTGTCTACCTGGACTTTAATAAGATCTTTGACAAGGTCCCTCATGACAGACTGGTGCAGAAGGCGAAGTCGCATGGGATCAGAGATGAGCTGGCAAGGTGGATACAAAACTGGCTCGGGCCTGTTCCTGTGCTGTAATTTTCTTTGTTATTTGTTCTTTGTCTGTCGCATGCAACATCACACTTGATGTGGAAAGTAACTGTCACGTTTACAGGCGCGTAGCACACATTTCGCATTCATAAAACTGCAACAAACCAGAACTACACACACCAGAGGTATAAAGATCAAACCTCACACATAACTGTCATTGAAAGGTAACTATGGATACATGAAAACAACAAATCCAGAAGTAAAAGCTCCCCATTTATTTAAACAAGACAAGGTGCATTCAGCAGCTTTTAAAAAAATCTTTGCAGCTACTTTCTTTTCAGAAGGAAATTGAGTATAAACTCGAAAAAGCCGAATTTGCAGAACAAAGGGGTGAATCAGGCCAATTTAATAGCTCAAAAGAGCTAGCAAAATCCTGATGGGCCAAATGGTCTCCTTGTGCTGTAACGTTCTGTGATATTAGTTTTGCATAAGGCTGAGGACTTGCTAATGGGCATAATATTTAACAATTTAATGTAGAACTTTGCAAGAAAATGATTAAACTTATCCACGGAATAAGTGGGTAAGTTTCCAATATTCTTTGTTGTCTGAGGCCGGTGCCTGTCTGAGTCCTGTGGGAGTGACATAACTTGGTGGTGCACGAGAGGCCGGGCTTAAAGGAGTGCCGAGAATCTTGGATTGCTGGAGAACTGGAGATTACAGAGGTAGTGAGGGCATGAGACCAGGCAGGGGGTTGAAAACAGGGGTGAGCCTTTTAAAATTAAGACGCTGCTGGATTAATCAGAAAGCTGAACTCGGTTACAGCTGAGGGGAAAATATCAAGTGACACAGGGCAAGGGTGGAAAATCTCAGATTGAACCTTCAAGTTGTGTCTGCTAATGGTGTGAAGTGATTTAAAGTAATCCTACAGTGCAGAAAGAGGCCATTCGGCCCATCGAGCCTGGACCGACCACAATCCCACCCAGGCCCTATCCCCATAACCCCACGCATTTACCCTAGCTGGGCCCCCTGACACTAAGGGGCAATTTGGCATGGCCAATCCACTTAACCCGCACATCTTTGGACTGTGGGAGGAAACCAGAGCACCCGGAGGAAACCCACACGGTCATGGGTAAAATGTGCAAACTCCAAAGTGACCCAAGCTAGGAATCAAACCCATGGTCTGATATTCTGCATGTTCTCCCCATGTTGTGCACATTCTCCCCGTGCCTGTGTGGGTTTCCTCCAGGTGCTCTGGTTTCCTCTCTCAGCCCAAAAGATGTGCCGGTGAGGTGTATTGGCTGTGCTAAGTTCTCCCTCAGTGCACCCGAACAGGTGCCAAGAGTGTGGCAACTGGGGGATTTTCACAGTAACTTCATTGCAGTGTTAACATAAGCCTACCTGTGACATTAATAAATAAACGTTAATACTTTAAACTCTACTTTTTAGATTCATATAAAGAGCTGGTGAATTGAGTTCAGGTTTAGGGGGTTGTTCATCGAATCCCTACAGTGCAGAAGGAGGCCTTTTGGCCCATCAAGGCCACACCAACAATAACCGCAGCCAGGCCCTGTCCCTGTAACCTCATGTATTTACCCTGTTAATCCCCTGACACAAAGGGGCAATTGAGCATGGCCAATCAACCTATGCCGCACATCTTTGGAATGTGGGAAGAAACTGGAGCACCCGAAGGAAACCCACACAGACACGGGGAGAGCTTGCAAACTCCACACAGATAGTCAGCCAAAGCTGGAATTGAACTCGGGCCTCTGGTGCAGTGAAGCATCACTGCCAGCTACTGTGCCACCATGCTGCCCACATTAAGGTCTGAGAAACGGTTCTGCAAGCAGGGTCTTTTTAGTAACAAAGATTAGTGTTTGCTGAAGTGTTTTAAAAAAATAAGATGCAATTTAGTTGACTCTTTACTCAAATTGTACATATATTTGGCTTTCAAATCATAGAATCCTACAGTGCAGAAAAAGGCCACTGGGCCCTTTGGGTCTGTACTGACCACAATCCCACCCAGGCCTTATCCCAGTAACCCCATTCATTTACCCTAGCTGGGCCCCCTGACACTAAGGGGCAATTTAGCATGGCCAATCCACCTAACCCGCACATCTTTGGACTGTGGGAGGAAACCCACGCAGACACAGGGAGAATGTGCAAACTCTGCACAGACAGTCACCCAAGCTGGGAATCGAACCGGGATCCCTGGCACTGTGAGGCAGCAGTGCTAAGCATTATGCCACCCACATCATCAAGAGAAAGGGTGAGGAGTGAATCAATCTTTCCCCTTGTGGGAGATTCTAGGACTAGGGGGCATAACCTCAGAGTAAAGGGTTACCCATTTAAGACAGAGGTGAGGAAGAATTTCTTCTCTCAGCAGGTAGTGAATCTGTGGAGTTCTTTACCGCAGAGGGCTGTCGAGACTGGGTCGTTAAGTGTGTTTAAGGTTGCGATAGACTGGCTTTATTCAGTAAAGGTTATGGGGATAAGGTGGGAAAGCAGAGTTAAGGACAATCACATCAGTTCAGTCATGGTCATATTGAATGGTGGAACACACTTGATGGGCTGAATAGCCTACTTCTGCTCCGACGTCTTATAGTCCTATAATTTCAGGTGAACACAAAACCCCTGTGTACTCCAGAATTTTCCACCTTTCGTCCCGATTTTTTAACACTCACGACCCTTTGTGTAAATAACATAAGAAATAAGAAATAGGAGCAGGAGTAGGTTTATCTTTCCAAGTTAGCAGAAATTGATATACCCAAAGCTTCTGGGTTCATAAAGTGTCACCATGAATCATTACAGATTCGATATGAATGTATTTTTCCTGGCTCCACATTACCTGTGTTAAGCAGGCTCTTTCTACAATTATGTCTTTCTGTTTGTTAGCTGGAGCACTTCATAGTTTGCACTTGACTTTCAGTCACACATTTTTTCACGGTGAGCTTTGAGCCTTGCCAAGGCATTATGTAACACCTGCTGAAATTCAGCTTCTCCTGTAGACGTGCTGCAAAAAATGTGTTGTTTTAACAACGACAGCAAGCATTCCTGTATAGATCTCAAATCGCTTTATCGCGCATGGAGCCCGAACACATTCTTCAGACTTTCAGTTGTTCTGGGGAGCCAGACCGTGTCTTCATGATGAAGCAGAAATTCTTGCCAGACTGGCCCTTGTTGCCTCGGAGTGACGTGGTCAGGGATTCAAGCCTCACGCCAGAAACTGGAGCACTGATTCAGTTTGGCACTCCCAACAAAGGAGTTTAAAAAAAAGTAATGCAACTTAACTGAATCTTTTCTCAATTTGGCCTTCAAATCGACGTCATCAAGAGAAAAGGTAAAGCGTTAAGTCAATCTTTACCCTCGTCGGTGGGTCTATCAATTGGAGATGTTAAACTGAAAATCCCACGGCATTGTTCGAAGTCAAACATTATCCTTGTCAATAAAAGCAGTTATCTCTTCATTATTTCACTGCTGTTTGTAGATTCTTGCCTTTTTATTCATTTATGGGATGTGGATGTCGCTGCCTAGGTTAGTATTTATTGCCCATCCTTAGTTGCCCTTGAGAAGGTGGTGGTGAGCTGCCTTCTTGAACCACTGCAATCCCTGAAGTGAAGGTACATCCACAGTGCTGTTAGGGAGGGAATTTTGACCCGTGTGGCAGTGAAGGAACGGTGATGCACTTCCAAGTCAGGATGGTGAGTGGCTTGCAGGGGAGCTTCCAGTTGATGGCGTTCCGCAGGTATCTGCTGCCCTCGTCCTTACAACGGTTACTAATTGGAGTTTTTCCCTCTCACCTGCCACGGGAATTGTAGCGGGTGAGGGGAGGATCATGCAAACATCAGTGCAGCAGGCGACGGTGCAGAGGGACCTCGGGGTCCTTGTGCATGAGTCGCAAAAACCCAGCCTGCAGGTGCAGCAGGTGGTCAGGAAGGCGAATGGGATGCTGGCCTTCATAGCGAGGGGGATTGAATATAAAAGTAGGGAGGTCTCGCTGCGGCTGTATAGGGCATTGATGAGACCGCAGCTGGAGTACTGTGTGCAGTTTTGGGCACCGCACTTACGCAAGGATATTTTGGCCTTGGAGGGAGTGCAGAGGAGGTTTACTAGGCTGATACCTGAGTTGAGGGGGTTGAGCTATGAGGAGAGGCTGAATAAACTAGGCTTGTACTCGTTAGAGTTTAGAAGAATGAGGGGAGATCTCATTGAGACGTATAACGTGATGAACGGGATGGATAGGATAGAGGTGGAGAGACTCTTCCCGCTCAGAAAGGACAGTAGGACTAGGGGGCGCAGCCTCAAGATAAAGGGGGGTGCGGTTTAGAACGGAGTTGAGGAGGAACTTCTTCACTCAAAGGGTGGTGAATCTCTGGAATTCTCTGCCCGTTGAAGTGGTGGAGGCTACCTCGCTAAATATTTTTAAGACGCGGGTTGATGGGTTTTTGATAAGCGAGGGGATTAAGGGTTATGGGGAGAGGGCGGGAATGTGGAACTGAGCCACGACAGATCAGCCATGATCTTATTGAATGGCGGGGCAGGCTCGAAGGGCTCGATGGCCTACTCCTGCTCCTATTTCTTATGTTCTTATGAACTTCCAGTTGATGGCGTTCCGCAGGTATCTGCTGCCCTCGTCCTTACAACGGTTACTAATTGGAGTTTTTCCCTCCCTCCTGCCATGGGAATTGTAGCGGGCGAGGGGAGGATCATGCAAACATCTGTTGACCTCGGGGCGGGATTTTCCAGTTTTGGGGCGAGCGTGGCCAGGAAATCCCACCCACTCTGTTTCAAAAGTACTTAATTAACAGTAAAGTACTTTGGGATGTGAATGGCGCTGTATAATGCAGGTTTGTGCCTAACTTCACCCGGTAATTCACTGTGATATTTCTGAGAGATGCGATCACAATATAAATGTAAGGCTGCTGGTTTTTACTCAGAAGGAAGGACACCTACTTATCCGGCGAATACTAAGGTTAGTCATGTTTGACGCTGGAGTAAGCACACAGCCAATGGCCCAATCTCCTTCGTTGATGCACTGGATCTTGATAATAGCTTCTGTCCACACAGCTTTGTTATTTTAAATATGTGACGGCCAAGAAATGGGAGTTCACATGTGGGATTAACAAAACCCTTAACAATGAGTAGCAGCCCGGGTGTTCTGTAATTTACTGTTTAAAGACTGCCAGCCAATGTTTATACATCTGGACTAAGCCCATCTGGACTAAGTGGGTGTTTATACTACACAACAGCCTTAACCCAGCCTTCTTCACCTCACACTATCAGCTCTATTCATTTCACCCTCATCTGCTACTGCAATCTTTTTAATGCATCAAAGCTATTTATCTCAACCGTGCCCTGAGATAGTGAATTCCACATTCTCTTCACACTCTGGATGAAGACATTTTGCTGAATCTCTGACCAGCGTTATTAGTGACCGCATGGGGCACAGTGGTTAGCACTGCTACCTCACATTGCCGGGAACCCGGGCTCCGTACGTTCATGCCCCCGCGTTGCTGCCAGTGAGAACAGAGAACCTGGTGCACAGTTCGGGTCTGGAGAATTCCAGTTGTGGGCAAGGTCAGAGGATCCAACCCAGGATTTGAATCATCCAACAGGGATAGCATTAGATAGAAGGAAACAATAGCAACATCTACTTGCAATGAAGCAAAGAACATCCTAATAACTATGAATTGCAAAACGATCTTGCCTCTTTTTGTTAAAGTTGCTATCTAAATGCAAGCAAATAGGGTGGCATGGTAGCACAGTGGTTAGCACTGGTTAAATTACCTATTTACTTCCCTATATTATTTGTAAATTTTCTGAAATCTGTATACCCAGTTATCAACCCATCTACCAAAGAAAACAGGATCTCTTTACCTACCCTGCCAAAAACACTCAATCTTCAACACCTCTTTCTAACCCAGTGGTTCTGGTCTCTAATTAGGTGGGATCCAAAGGGGTGACTGCAGTAGAATGTGCGTAGAGTTTGCACATTCTCCCTGCGCCTGCGTGGGTTTCCTCCAGATGCTCCGGTTTCCTCCCACGCTCCAAAGATGCGCAGGTTGGGTCGATTGGCCGTGCTGAATTGCCCCTAAGTTTGCCAAGATGTGTAGGTTCAGGGGATTAGTGAGGTAGATACATGGGTTTACTGGGCTAGGACAGAGGGTTAGTATTGCATCTGCTTCCCCCACTCTTTCAGCCAATCAGAACAACCCACTACATTAAATTACCTATTTACTTCCCTATATTATTTGTAAATTTTCTGAAATCTGTATACCCAGTTATCAACCCATCTACCAAAGAAAACAGGATCTCTTTACCTACCCTGCCAAAAACACTCAATCTTCAACACCTCTTTCTAACCCAGTGGTTCTGGTCTCTAATTAGGTGGGATCCAAAGGGGTGACTGCAGACACAGGGGCTGGTATTCTCTAAACGTTCATGCCCCCGCGTTGCTGCCAGTGAGAACAGAGAACCTGGTGCACAGTTCGGGTCTGGAGAATTCCAGTTGTGGGCAAGGTCAGAGGATCCAACCCAGGATTTGAATCATCCAACAGGGATAGCATTAGATAGAAGGAAACAATAGCAACATCTACTTGCAATGAAGCAAAGAACATCCTAATAACTATGAATTGCAAAACGATCTTGCCTCTTTTTGTTAAAGTTGCTATCTAAATGCAAGCAAATAGGGTGGCATGGTAGCACAGTGGTTAGCACTGCTGCCTCACAGCTCCAGGGACCCGGGTTTGATTCCTGGCTTGGGTCACTGTCTGTGTGGAGTTTACACATTCTCCTCGTGTCTGCATGGGTTTCCTCCAGGTTTTCTAATTTCTTCCCACAAGCCAAAAATGTGCGGGTTAGGTGGATTGGCCATGCTAAATTTAACTTAGTGTCAGGGGATTAGCAGGGTAATAGGGGTTGCAGGAATAGAGTCTGGGGGAGATTGTGGTCAGTGCAGACTCGATGGGCTGAATGGCCTTCTTCTGCACTGAAGGGATTATATGATCTTGCCTCGGTATGTTAAAGTTGCTATTTAAATGTAAGCGTTTTCCTAAGTGTTCAAGACTTGTGACTTCTGCATTGCATTTGCTGCACTGTGATATACAGCCAACTTTTGACTAAGGAAATTATGGCTTTCATTTGGTGATCCTTGTCACTTTGTGACATTAAGAATTGAACTGACTCATTAAGCACAAAACCACTGGAATAGAGCGGCATTATAAAATTCAGAAGAGTTGGTGAAGTCCTGTCAGATAAAAATATCAATGAGGACATCAAAGGAACTATTGTGTTAGTGTTGCCAATCTTCCAATGTGCAGCAATTGTACAATCAAGTGTTAAAATACTTGGAGTCATGAAAGAGGTGGGCCATTCGACCTGCCATCAACAGGTGTACTTCTCAACTAGCTTCAGTAAAATATCATGGAAAGAAAGAACTTGCATTTATATAGCACAGGACCCTCCAAAAGGCAAGCAATGATGTCCCTTCTGAAGTGTAGTCAGGTTTGTTATATAGGGAATGCACAACAGGATCCCATACGCAGCACTGTGATAGTGTTATCTGTGATATCTTTTTTATTGACATTGGCTGTAGGATAAACTCTTTTTACACAATGGTGCCATGGCTCCAAGACCATCCCCCCCTTTGGTTTAACACCTCATCTTCTAACAGTGGAACTCTCCCTTAGCACTGCACTGGATTCTGTGCTAAAGTTTCTGGAGTTGGACTCGAAGCCACGACTTTCTAACTCCGAGGCGAGAATGTTACCAGCTGAGGCAAGGCTGACACTTAAATATTAAAACTGCATATTAAAATTGAAAACAGGCGACAGACTAGTTAAACGGAATTCACATTATTCACAAAGCATCTGCTTGAGTTGAAAGAGAGTTTTTGTGTGTGTGTGTGTGTGTGCGTGTGTGTGTGTGTGTCTGTGTGCGTTGAGAGTGAGTTTGTGTGTGTGTATGTCGAGAGAGAATTTGTGTGTGTGTGTGTGTGTGTTGAGAGTTTGTGTGTGTGTGCGTGTGTTGAGAGTTTGTGTGTGTGTGCGTGTGTTGAGAGTTTGTGTGTGTGTGCGTGTGTTGAGAGTTTGTGTGTGTGTGCGTGTGTTGAGAGTTTGTGTGTGTGTGCGTGTGTTGAGAGTTTGTGTGTGTGTGCGTGTGTTGAGAGTTTGTGTGTGTGTGTGTGTGTTGAGAGTTTGTGTGTGTGTGTTTGCTTGTGTGCGTGTGTGTGTGATATATTGTGTGCCCAACAACCGATTTTGGAAGTTGCTGAAGTGAACAGACTAGTTATTGCGAGAGGTTTGAAAAGAATTTAATACTGAATCTTGTCCCCCACTTCCTCAATCGAATCATAGATCATGGAACGGTTAAAGTGGCAACGCAGACCACTCGGCCCTTTGAGCTTCCAGACCTTCCCCACAAGCTTCTGACTGAGGTTGGGAATTCAGATGTGTGGTGAAGACAGCCTATCAACACCCTACCTTGATCTTCTCTGTTTGACCTCCTGCTATTTAGCCCGCTTGTTTGTCACGCTCGCAAGCTACGTGGAGAAGGACTTTCCCTGACATCAAGGTAGTATTTGACAGAGTGTGGCATTGAGGAGCCTTGGCAAAATTGAAGTCAGCAGGAATCGTGGTGGGGGGATCTCTTTCCTGTTTGGAGTCATACCGAGCAAAAAAGAAGATGATCGTGGCTGTTAGAAGCTAATCATCTCGGTCCCAGGACATTGCTGTTGAAGTTTCTTACGGTGGTGTCCTAGACCATCATCGATTGCTTCATCAGTGACCTTTCCTCCATCATAAGGTCGGAAAGAGGGTCATTGATGATGACACAGTGTTCAGTGCCATTCCTAACCTATAGATACTGAAACAGCCTGTACCTGCCTGAAGAAAGACCTGGACAACATTCAGACTTGGGCTAATAAGGAGCATTTGAACCATGCAAGTGGCAGGCGATGACTGTCACCATCAAGAGCAACTAAAGTCCCTTGACTTTAATGACCATTGCTGAATCTCCCACCACCAACATCCTGGGGGCTACCATTGACCAGAAACTTAGCTGGTACAGCCACAATGTAACTGCAAGAACAGACCAGAGGCTGGGAATTCTGCGTCAAGTACGATCATAATAACCATGGTTGGACGGTAGAGGAGACTCAATGGGCCGAATGGCCTGTTTCTGCTCCTGTATCTTATGAACTTATGATTTCACCTCCTTCACTGTCACTGCATCAAAATCCTGAAACACCCTCCCTAAAAGCACTCTGGGTGTACCTCCACCTCTGAGACTGCAACAGTTGAAGAAAGCGGCTCACCACCGCCTTCTCAGTGATCATTAGGGATGGACAATAAAGCTTGCCTTGCTCACAACACTCAAATTCATGAACATCTAAAAGGCTTTTCCCAAAGCACATTGTGGTATATAGAATCTACTGAGAAAGACTCCCATAAAATACAAGGAGACATTAATAAACAAACAGAATTGGTGTGTAATTGGTGAGGTGATGCCTTATGGTATTAATCCAGAAACTCAGCTAGTGTTCTGGGGATCCGGTTTGAATTCTGCCATGGCAGGTGGTGTAATTTTAATACAATAAAAAATATCTGGAATTAAGATCCGAGTGATGACCACGAAATGTTTGTTGATTGTCGTAAAAACTCATCCGGTTCACTGATGTCCTTTAGGGAAGGAAATCTGCCATCCTTATCTGGTCTGACCTATGTATGACTTCAGAGCCAAAGCAATGTGGTTGACTCTGAACAAAGGCAACTTGAATGGGCAATAAATGCTGGCCAGACAGCAACGCCCATGTTCCACAAATGAATAAAAAACATGTATTTCATTGTAAATATGGGTGAGATGTTACATTTTGAAAGGAGAAATAAGAAGGCAGCCTACTCCTTGGAAAACAAAAGGGAACATAAAGGTCTCAGGGCATAAATTGACACATTAAAAACAGCAACCCAAATTAAGAAGGACAATAAAAAATTCAAACAAAGCACTTCTAGATTAATGGAATTGAAAAGCTGCAAAGTTATCTTAAACCTGCGTAGAACCTTGGTTAAACTACATGTAACAAGGTTCTTGAACCCAAACCTCTGTCTTAGAGGCAGCATTCAGCAAAGCTAATGTGGGTGACACAGTGGTTAGCACTGTTGCCTCATAGTCCCAGGTTCGAATCCTGTCTTGGACCACGATCTGCACAGAGTCTGTACATTCTCCCTGTGTCTGCATGGGTTTCCTCCAGGTGCTCCAATTTCCTCCTTGTGGTCTGAAAGACAGGCTGGTTAGGTATATTGGCCATGCTAAATTCTCCCTCAGTGTACTCAGTGTGCTCAAACGCCGGAGTGTAGCGAATCGGGGATTTTCACAGTAACTTCATTGCAGAGTTAATGTAAGCCTACTTGTGACACGAATAAATAAACTTCAATGTAATGTTGTTGAGTATCAAGTGGAGATAGGTAGATTCTCAGTTGGAAATGGCCATTTTCCAGCACTTGTTGTGGCACAAATGTTACTTGACACTTCTCAGGCCTCGTCAGAATATTCTCCAGGTCTTGCAGGGATTATGACCATCTGGGCTTCCACATCTTGAGTGTTTAAAGAAAAAACATGCAAGAACGAGGAAATAAAATCCTGTGCAAGCTTTGAGCTGCTGAGACTGAGCTTCCATTGACAAAGCAGCAGTGGCAAGCGGTGCTATCTGAACCTGTTTAAATTCTTCGATAATTGTGTCTGTGCAGGGGTTATTACCAATCCGACTTCCTTCATGGAAAAGGAAATGGGGTTAGGACAACTTGTGCCATTATTGTTGAGTTCAAGAAAATGAGCTCACCGCAAGCTTGGAATGATCGGTCAGGAAACTGAAGTGCCTGGAGTACTTCATCGTAATTGTTGGCCAGTGTTGAGGAACTGCAGTTTGAAAAGTTGAAGCTGTCTCCTGATAATCCAGTCATTTTCTTTTCCGCATTAAAAATATGTAATTATCCAGGGGCTTGAATTGATTGATGTGATTGGCACAACCACCTGCAAATTCAATTACTCAATCACAGAATCATGCAATGAAATAGGAGCCCATTTGGCCCATTGTGTCTGTGTCAGCTCTTTGAACAAGCTACCCACTGCGTCCCATTCACTTGCTCTTTCCCAGTGAGCCTGCAATTTTTTTCCTTCCCACATATTTAACCAATTCCCTTTTGAAAGCTACTATTGGATCTCCTTTCCACCATCATAGAGTCATAGAAGTTTACAGCATGGAAACAGGCCTTTTGGCCCAACTTGTCCATGCCGCCCTTTTTTTAAACCCCTAAGCGCCGTCTAAGAAGATGTCTTCCTATCTACTCTACCTACTGCTTAAGCAGATAGAGGGGGTCAGTTTAACTCAGATGGCTGGATATCTGGTTTGTGATGTGGAGCGATGCCAACAGCTCAGGTTTAACCCCCATACTGGCCGAGGTTATTCATGAAGACCCACCTTCTCAACCTTGCCCCTTGCTTGGTGTGGCGACCCTCAGGTTAAATCACCACCAGTCACTGCTCCCCCCTCAAAGAGGAGAGTAGCCAGTTTATGGTTATCTGGGACAATGGCGGCTACTTTTCAACAGACTGAATAGTCAGATGATCCAAATTAAGCAAGCTTGAATTAAGGGGATGTAGACTGGAATCTTAAACAATTTCAAAGGTATTTAAAGGAATTTTTCCAAGATACTGTAAGGAATTCTCTGTGGGTGTCTTTTTTATGTATTGTTTCCTTACGCATTAGCAGAGACAATGCAGCCAAAACTAATGTTTTTAACAAATGCTCTGGAGATTATTGGCACAGATTTTCTTTTTCCATATTCTTTTACCCCTCCAATTCATTGCCACAATTGTGCAGTTAATGAAGACGCTGGGGTACAGTGTGTAGTGCATGAACTTCAATGGCTCCACTAAGCTTCATATGTGAACTGTAATGGTAAGTTTCAACAAAGAAGGCATCATAAACACGGCCACTCTTATTTGTTTGCGACACGAGGTCCGGTGTGACGCTGATGCCCAGTTAACATTTTTTCTTTCCTTTATAAATGCTGTTTAAAAACTTGAATTTAGAGAACACCTCAATGCATCACTCCGAAACAGCTAAGCATGTTGTTTTTTAAGTCATTCATGGGACGTGGGCATCCCTGGTGGGGCCACAAATTGCCCTCAGACTGAGTGGATTTCTAAACCATTTCAGAGTCAACCACATTGCTGTGGATCTGGAGTTACATGTAGGCCAGTCGAGGTAGCAGATTTCCTTCTGAAAGGGACCTTAGTGAACCAGATGACAATGGATTTATGGTCATCAGTAGACTTTTAATTCCTGATTTTTATTGAATTCAAAGTTCACCATTTGTTGCAGTGGGATCCCCAGAAGATTAGTGGTCCAGTGACAATCCCACGACCGCATTGCCTCCCCATTACCTTCAGCAAGTTTCTTTGAAAGAGCTTATGACTGTTGATAGATTAACACACTGGCCATCTAATAAACAGGATGGTCCCAGGTGTTGCCATGGAGACAATCACCAATTAATCTGTATTTCTGGTGTGAATTGGTAAATTTGGAATGTTTCTAAAATGCAGCGAGCAAGGATGTCTACTTTCTGAAAATGTAAAAAAGTCAACTGACTTTCATAGACTTCTTAGAATTACACAGAAATGACAGTACAGAAATGGCCAGTCCTGCCCAAATAGCCTACGCAGTGTTTAAACTCCACATGAATCCCATCCCACTCTAATGTATCGAACCCAATCAAAATATTCTTCCATTCCATTTTCCTTCATGTACTTATCGAGCTTTCCCTTGAATACATCTGTGCTCTTGTCCTCCCAGTGGCTGCAAGTTCCACATTCCAGTTTAATTAATGACTATTTTATATTTATGGCCTAAGCTTTTGGTCTCCCCAATAAGTGGGAATACCTCTTGACACCAACACTAGTAACACCTTTCATAATCTCTAGGACATCATCTTCAGCCCTCCCTTTTCTGGAGAAGAAAGCACTAGTCTGATCAATCTTCCCTGATGGTTATAACCTCTCAGATTTGGTATCAGAATTGAGAGAGTTCCACATACTTTTAAATGTGACCTGTAGGCACCAGATCTGGATGAATACAAAATTCACAACAGCTTGCTTATGTAAGAGACATCTTGGGCAAAATGTCATAATGGCAAGAATACCAGTGCACTCCGCACCAGCCCATCAGGCGCGCTCTGGATCACAATTGCCCCACACTCAATCACTTCTTGGGTGAGTGGTGAGTTGCGGCTGGTACTGGGGCGGGTAGGGCCTAAACATGGTGGTGAGCCTGGCTGCAGAGGACTCAGACAGCATTTTGCAAACGTGCCCTGATCTCACAGCACACTGGGGACCCCTCCTGTCATGGATATCAGAACACCACCACCGCCTCCCTCCCCTTCGATGGCATGCTCCCTCACCCCTCCCCCAGAACAGGTCACCTACCATGAGGCATTGGGGCCTCTCTATGGTCTCCCTGCCTGATCCCCAACATGCCCCCCCTTGCTTGACACCTGAAATGCCCCCTCCAGCATGACTACCAAATGCCCCCCATCATAGTCCCTGAATGCCCCCCATCATAACCCCTGAATGCTCCCATCATAACCCCTGAATGCCCCCCCCCATTGTGCCCTTGACATGCCCCCATCATGCACCCTCCATGCTGTGCCCCTGCATGACTTGCCTGCATAGCTTCCCTGACATAACATCCGTGCATGCTTCCACTCAGGCCCCACCTGCACTCAGGGTGTTTGGTGGACACTGCCAGTGTGCCAGGTAGGCACTACTAGATGGGCACTGCCTGACACCTACCACCCAGGGGCTTCAGTGGCCTCTGAGACTCTCGGCAGGGCTGTTGCGTCTGGTCTCCTTTGAAGCCACACATTCCAGATCATAACTCGCTGCGTAGAAATAATTGTCCTTATCTTCTCTCTGGTTCTTCTGCTAATTATTTTAAGTATATGTCCTCTGCTTACTGATCCACTTGCCAGTGGAAATAGATTCTCTTTGATTATTCTAGCAACACCTTCCATGGTTTTAAGCAGCTGTCAAGTCTTTTCCGAACCCTCTGTGCTCGAAAGAGAAGAATCCCAGCTTCTCCACTCTGCCGAGAAAGCAGAATTTCACAATGAAAAATTATCTGCCGTCTTTTTGGAAGTTTATCTGCGTGGAGCACAGAAAATGCATCTCCGCCTTCACTGATATCTTCCCTCGCGGTGACACGAACTTCACCCGGGTCTGAGAACCAACGCAGATTACTCCTTTCAAGTTGTGTCACCAGGTTCCCAAAATAACTGCTCAAGAAGAGGAATAGCAGATGCTGGCTCGTGGTCTCCTGTGAGGCTCTTTGCATTGTGCGCACAAAATGTCAAACTGAATGAACACAGACGTCAGCGTAATCCCCCAAAGGGAAGGGGGGGATTGAAACTCTTCTGAAATGGTTTTTGGAATGAGGTGTGGTTCTGTGCACTGTCTCTCTGCTCTGCTGGGCAACAAGCCATTTCGCTGCTGCTTTCTCTTGCTTAGCAAGTGACGTTTGCCGTGCAGTGACCTTAAAGTGCGCTCTTCAGCTAGTACCGTACTGTCTGCCATTAATATTTCCCTGAACCAAAATTACTCCAGGTGACTGGGACATTTTGTCAGTCTCAATGCCAAGCTTGATGCTAAACTGAACAGTAGAATTCGACACTATTCTGTAACTCCAGTGTGCCGGAAGCAGATTCAGCAAAAGAAAATGAGATAGATACTTGAAAAGGAAAATGTGCAAGGCTGTGGGGAATTGGGATAGAAATATTGAAACTAGAAGCAGGAGTAGGCCATTTGGCCCTTTGAGCCTGCTCTAGCATTCATTTTGTTCATGGCTCATCATCAAAGTCAATACCCTGATTCCTCACCTCCCCTTTCCCCCACCCTCCGACCATATCCCTTGATCCCTTTTGTCCCAAGAGCTATATCTAATTCCTCCCTGAAATCATCTGACGCTTTGCCCTCAACTACCTTCTGTGGTAGTGATTTCTACACATTCACCACCTTCTGGGTCAAGAAATCTCTCCTCACCTCAGTCCTATAAATTACGATTCCCCCATCATCAGGAGCTCACTTTCTAAATTCACTATCTAACCTCTTCAGAATTTAATAAATTTCTATAACATCGCCTCTCACTCTTCTAAACTCCAATGAATATAATCCCCTGGCATTTCCTTGGAATCCCTATAGAATCACTACAGCGCAGAAGGAGGCCATTTGGTCCATCAAGTCTGCACTGACTCTCGAAAGAACATCTTACCCAGGCCCACCTCCCCCACCCTATCCCTGTAACCCCACAAATTTACCCCGCTAATTCACCTAACCTGCACATCTTTCTCCACATCTGCGGAGGAAACTGCAGCACCTGGAGGAAACCCACACAGACATGGGGAGAACATGCAAACTCCCCACAGACAATCATCCAAGGCCAGTATTGAACCCAGGTCCCTGGCACTGTGAGGCAGCAGGGCTAACCACTGTGCCACCATGTCTCTCTAAAGCCAAGGAAACCTTCTCCCATCTGTAATATTCAGTCTTGTGTAAAGACATGGGTATGTCAGGGTTTTGAAATTGTTACACCATGCTGAACAGAAGGAAGAGATGCTAGGGATGTATATTTCAGTGTTGCTGATGTTAAAGGATTGGTGACCCACTGTCAGTATTTTTCAGCAGCCAAGAAGCTGGATCCTTCTTTTGAGAATAGCGCAAAAATGTGCAGCAGTAATGAGCAAAGGCTGAATGGCTCTGTCATCCAGGGTTTTGAAATCTAGCAATACTACCTGTCTCCAAGTAACTTCCTTGTCTGTAACTTCAATATCAATCCCTAACTGAAATGTCCTAGTTTCAGGATCCTTAATCAAGATTGTGAGAAACTTTGATTTCTGGACTCACCCATAGGGAAGACTTCGGATTAGTTGTATACATAGAAATCCATCGTAATGCTTAAAAGTCTTCCAAAAGAACCAAATCTGCCATGGAGGATTAAGTCAGCTTCAGCTTTCCGTCAGAAAGTGCGTCACCTTGGAGCTAACTCAACCCCAAAGAGATGTAGCCGACAGTCACCTCTCTTCACAAGGAGGATAGATACAAGGCAAGTTTGAGCCATCATTCAACAGACAACAAGCATCCATAGATTCTCTTAAATAGCAAGGTGACTGACTATAAAATGTATCCACACTGACACTATTTCCTGTGATCACACAGAATGCTGGTTTTGCCAGTTGGCAATGCAGAGACTCAGGAGCAGTGCTTTGCTCCTCTCTGCACCCCACTCAAGACAGGCACCAAACCTTGGATGTCTGCACGTGTTCTGGATCACGTGAACTTCTGAACTGTGCGTCAGACTTTCCGCATCATCTGTTTGATTGCTACCTGTCTTCAGATTGCTGGATGGGTCTACCCAGAGATGGCTGAGCCAACTGCTCAGGAATTCTAGCTGCCCATGTGCAGAGCTGTGCACCAGGCTTACCCAACACCAGTTGTGTTTTACCAGATGACTGTGGTCAGGTAATTGGTAAAAGACATGCTCACCCTAAGGACAATGGCCTCTGCACGATTCTGGGGGCCAGATGGTTCTGAGTGGGATAAGTGTTAACCAGTTGGGGCTAGGTTATTAGTAGTGAAATGGGCATGGGACAGCTATCATACTTATCATCATAGAATCCCTACAGTGCAGAAGGAGGCCATTCAGCCCTTTGAGTCTGGACTGACAACAATCCCACATAGCTCCTATACCCATAACCCCATGTATATATCCCGCTAATCTCCCTGACACTAAAGTCAATTTAACATGGCCAATCAACTCACATATCCTTGGATGGCATGGGGTGGCATGCTGGCACAAGTACTTAGAACTACCACTTCACAGCACCAGGGACCCGGGTTGAATTCCTGGCTTGGGTCACTGTCTGTGTGGAGTTTCTGTATTCTCCCTGTGTCTGTGTGGGTTTCTTCCAGGTGCTCTGGTTTCCTCCCACAGGCCAACATGTGTGGGTTAGATGGATTGGCCATGCTAAATTGCCCCTTAGTGTAAGAGGGACTAACTAGAGTAAATGCATGGTTTGTGGAGATGGAGCCTGGTGAGATTGTGTTTGGGGCTGACTCGATGGGCCAAATGGCCTCCTTCCGCACCATGGGGATTCTATGATTCTAAATGCGTAGGAGCCAGGAGGGCCTGGGACAGGTGGGTCGGGGTCAAGTGGGAATGGGACAGATGTGTAGGAGCCAAGCGGGCGTGGGACAGGTGGTTAGGAGCCGAGTGGGTAGGAACCAGGTGGGTGGGGGTCAAATAGGAAAGGGGTAGGTGGGTAGGAGCAAAATGGGGAGGGGGCAAGTGGGCATGGGGTACGTGGATAAGGGGCATTGCTTCATCTTCAGCAACCACTTTACCACCACCCTGTCTCAAAGTTTGGCTTGGCCGAACAAATTAGGGAATTGTTTCCTCAGCATTGTTAAGGTCTCATGGCCATGAGTAGAACTGCTTCAAAATGTCACACACATGTCATGTTAACCTTGCTGTCCCAGTTTTCTTTGTTCCATCCTTGGCCGCCATGGCTTCAGCTGCTTAAGCCCTAATCTCTGAAATTTCCACTCTAAATCTGTCTGTCTTGAAATGGTCAGGAGTTGAGTTAAAAGGATACATAAAGAGAAACTTTCTCCCTGGTAGCAAAACAAAGAGAAATAATCTTAAAGTTAGATCTTAACCTTTTGGAGTAATGTTATGGAGCACTTCGTCAAAGGAAAGATAATGGAAATCTGGAGTTCTCTCTCCTCATATAACTGCTGAAAATGTCAAAACTGAGATTGACAATTGTTTGCAGAGGGTATTAAAAGTTACGGAACAAAAGTGGGTCGATTGTAAGATGTTGGATACCACTCAGTAGGTCCTTGTTGTCTTAAATAGATTAACATTTTGCATTTATTAACTACAAGAACAATTTATGTTCTTCAAGGAGCTGTCTCCATGCTTACCTGTACTCACATCCCTGTGCAAAATTAGACTGATCTCGAAGGTAATTTGTTCTCTGTGTGGTACTGCAGTCAGTCCCACATTAACCCTACATGTGCCAAACTTTTATATACACCTCCACCACCCCAGCTCCCACCAGCACCCCCCTGCCAACCCCAGGCCTCTATCCAGTGTTTAAAGTTATTCTAATTTATCCCATGTATTTACGTCATTATCAATACTCCATCTCCTCCCTCAAGTCCCTGAGTTCATAGGTTAAGCTGGTTTGGAGGCCTTATAAGTCCTTCCATATCTCATTTGCATGACTTACAGAGGAGAGGTAAGCTTTATCATTGCAGATAAACGTTGTTGATTTGGAGATTGTTCTGGTGTTTGCATGTCTTTTCATTCTCTTTTCTGTCCCTTGCTATTGAACCATGTCTGTTGACTTGATAGTTGTAATGATCGGTGGTTATTACTTCATCTCATTTCTTGTACATTCTTGTCTTTCTTTGTTGTGTGTGTCATGGTGATGTCCTTTTTGTTGGAAGATGACCATTATGAGGATATGGTTTTTTTTGGTAAGCTCATCTTTGCAATTGACTGCGTGGTGTGCTGTGGGCAATGGATGTTTGATACTTGGTTCCAGCAACGTCTGGGGCACTCTCATGCTAGCCAAGGGTTGCAGTGTTTGCTCTGTGGTCACACTGTTGACCTCATCAGCAATTGTCGGAGCTGGAGGTTGAGCCTTTTCTGGTTTTTGGTTGCTTTCTTGTCTATCTTCCACTGGCATCGCAGTAATCATCCATGTGGTTGGCTGGTACGACTAACAAGGGCTTTCCAGCACCTGTACTGAAAATGGAGAAACCTGCTCTGTAAAGAGAGAAGACAATTCAGAACTGAAGTCCCAGTCAGAATACTCTGCCTTGTTTGAGTTCTCGGGAATTTGCAGTTCTGCATAGTTTATGATAGTTGTTGTCTTGACATCTGCCATTTTGAGGAGATTTAGGGCTACACATGTATCTCTATTCATGAGAGAAAAAGAGTACATTGGCCCGAAAATTTGTTTGCCGCCATACCATAGTAGTTCCAGAATCATACCTGTGACCAAAGTTTTCTCCAGGTCTATAGGGTGGTGTGTCAGTTGTTCGAAATCAGTGTTTCAACCACGATTCTTTGATTGGAGCATTCCAGTTTACATGTGTCCAGCTTTGTGAGATGGACATTAACCAAAACATCTGCACTCCAATGTGAAAATCTAGGATCTTTGACTATTTCCAAGAAACATGGTTGTATGCCCTCTTGGTGGCAGTCTTGATCCCAATACTTATCCTTGGGTCATTTCTGCGCGTAGATGTTTCAGCATTATATAGTTTGCAGATGTGTCCAATTCTGTTTCATTAAAAACATTGGGCCAAAATTGCAGTACATTGAGCTGGCCATGGAGGCGCTTTGTTCCTCAGTTTTGGCATGGTTGCTGTACTGGTAGGTTAGTGTATTGCTTCGCTAGTGTATCGCCAGACTCTGGGGTGATTCCCGCAGATTGGAAAACAGCAAATGTGACGCCTCTTGTTTGAAAAAGGAGGTAGACAAAAAAACGGGTAACTATAGGCCAGTTAGCTTAACTTTTGTAGTAGGGAAAATGCTTGAGTCTATCATCAAGGAAGAAATAGCGAGACATCTGGATATAAATTGACCCATTGGTAAGACGCAGCATGGGTTCATGAAGGGAAGGACATGTTTGACTAATCTGGTGGAATTCTATGAGAACATTACATGTGCAGTGGACAGTGGGGAACCTGTGGATGTGGTGTATCTGGATTTCCAGAAGGCATTTGCCACACCAAAGACTGCTACATAAGATAAAGGTGCACGGTATTACGTGTTAGAACATAAGAACATAAGAAATAGGAGCAGGATTAGGCCAACTAGCCCTTCGAGCCTGCCCCGCCATTCAATAAGATCATGGCTGATCTGTCGTGGCTCAGTTCCACCCTCTCCCCATAACCCTTAATCCCCTCTCTTATCAAAAACCCATCAACCCGCGTCTTAAAAATATTTAGCGGGGTAGCCTCAGTTAACTAACAGAAAGCAAAGAGTGGGGGTAAATAGGTGTTTTTCTGGTTGGCGATCAGTGACTATTGGTGTGCCTCAGGGATCAGTGTTGGGACCACAATTGTTTAAGATTTACATAGATGATTTGGAGTTGGGGATCAAGTGTAGTGTGTCAAAATTCACAGATGACACTAAGATGGGTGGCAGAACAAAGTGTGCAGAGGATGCTGAAAGTCTACAAAGGGATATAGATAATCTAAGTGAGTGGGCGAGGGTCTGGCAAATGGAATACAATATTGGTAAATGTGAGGTCATCCATTTTGGTAGGAATAACAGCAAAATGGACTATTATTTAAATGGTAAAAAAATTGCAGCATGCTGCTGTGCAGAGGGACCTGGGTGTCCTTGTACAGGAATCTCAAGGAGTTGGTTTGCAGGTACAGCAGGTAATGAAGAAGGCAAATGAATTTTGCCCTTCATTGCTAGAGGGATGGAGTTTAAAAACAGCGAGGTTATGTTGCAGCTGTATAAGGTGCTGGTGAGGCCACACCTGGAGTACTGTGTACAGTTTTGGTCTCCTTACTTGAGAAAGGATATACTGGCACTGGAGGGGGTGCAGAGGAGATTCAGCTGGTTGATTCCGGAGTTGAGAGAGTTGGCTTATGAGAAAAGACTGAGTAGACTGGGGCTATACTCATTGGAATTCAGAAAAATGAGGGGAGATCTTATGGAAACATATAAGATTATGAAGGGAATAGATAAGATAGAAGCAGGGAAGTTGTTTCCAATGGCGGGTGAAACTAGAACTAGGGGGCATGGCCTCAAAATAAGGGGAAGCAGATTTAGGACTGAGTTGAGGAGGAACTTCTTCACACAAAGGGTTGTGAATCTGTGGAATTCCCTGCCCAGTGGAGCAGCTGAGGCTACCTCATTGAATGTTTTTAAGGCAAAGTTTGATACATTTTTGAAGTAGGGGAATTAAGGAATTATGATGAGCAGGCGGATAAGTGGAGCTGAGTCCAGGAAAAGATCAGCCATGATCGAGAGGCCAGATGGCCTGTTCCTGCTCCTAGTTCTTATGTTCTTAAGTTCTTCCCTTGGCTGGAGCATTCCTATTTCTACGCTGTTTACCCTGTACCACCATTTACTTTCTCATCCTAAAATGGACTTGCATTGCACACAGCGTTCAGACCACCTAACAATCTGGTTAGCTTTCTCGAGGGTTAGATCTTCCTTTGCTTGCGACATACCTGAGAGTACATCATAATAATGTTTGGAGTTTTAAACAAAACGAAAAGATGTGGTTTGCACACATCAATTCAAACTAACAACATTAAAAAAATTGAAGGCGCATTCCCTGTACAGAGCACAAACCGAAACTAAAAACAGGAACCTCTGGAAAATCCCACTGATATCACCATCAAATCATGTGACCTGCTCTTAAAGCAATCATGCAACTACTTAAATATATAACAATTGTCTGCTACATCTGCAAATATTCTATCAATCTTTCTCTGTTCTGTAGAGATCTCCCAAAATAAAGTGCCTAACAGGTGGGAAAATGGGAGATTTTCCCAATATCCAATTAATTTTTTTTCCCTCTCTGGAGTGATCTCAGATGCCATGTGTTCAAACGCTCACTCAGGAATCTGTTTTCTCTGCTAGCATTTTTAAATGGCAATTTCTGGCCACTGAACTAATTAAAAGTTTCTCGGGACTTGCTTTATTGAGGAATCCAAAAATTCCAGCTCACCACTGCTGAGTCTGCTGACTCTGCACTCCAGAAACTGAAGCTGGATGTTCAAGAGAGCCCACAGGCTTTCTCTTAGCAGCAAGGAACTTTAGATTGCTGCCTTCAGCTTCCATGCCCTTCCCTGGAACGTTTCTTGTTGATTTTCCTTTGTGCTTCTGCTTCTTGGGCTTTTCTTCAGCTCAGCATGCTTCTTTGAATTTTCTTTTTGGTCTTGTAGGATCTTAGTTTTTTGTGAGTTTTGAGACTGCCAGTGAATGGGCAAAATGTTGTCTGGCGTTGGATACTGTTCAGTAGGTATTACTGAAGTCTTTGTAGATTTATGTCTGCACTTATTAACTCCAAGAGTTCAGTACATATACGCAGTAAAAGGGTCAAGCCAGGACTTATCTCCATGCTTGCTTGTGCACATGGCTCTGTCCAACACTAGCCTGTCTCCCTAATTGCAGCTCATGTGTTTTCTTACATCAGTTTGTGGGTGGTACTGCACTCAAGTCCATGTTAACCCTATCTGCCAGACACTTATACTCCATTAAGATACATAACCTCTGTCATCTAACTGAACTGCAGAATTAGCTTGGGAGGCTGAATTTCTCACTTGTGTTCTATGTTAACTATGCATCCAAGAAACTTAGAAGTTTTTCTTTGTGTAACCCTTTCCCCCACCATCTTCATTGTCAATGCTCCCTAAATAATTTCTCACCTGAATGTAATTTGAAGTGTGCTGTTTGCATTTACTCATTCTTAGCATATATTGATATACCTTTAAACCTTTACAGTCGGTCAGGAAAATGCTCCCACTGTGCTGTTGGGGTGGGAATTTCAGGATTTTGTCCCACCATCCTTGGAGGAGTGGCAGTGTATGCCAAAGTCATGGCATAGGGTAGCACGGTGACACAGTGGTTAGCACTGCTGCCTCACACGGCCAGGGACCTGGGTTCGATTCCAGGCTTGGGTCACTGTCTGTGTGGAGTCTGCACGTTCTCCTCGTGCCTGTGTGGGTTTTCTCCGGGTGCTCCGGTTTCCTCTCACAATCCAAAAGACATCCGGGTTAGGTACATTGGCTGTGCTAAATATTCCTTCAGTGAACCCAAACAGGCACTGGAGTGAGGCGACTGGAGGATTTTCACAGCAGCTTAATTGCAGTGTTAATGTAAGCCTACTTGTGACACTAATAAATAAACTTTAGAACTTTAAAAGTCAGACAGATGCGTGACAGGAGAGGATGGTTGAAGTGATGGTGTGTCCACTGCTGCCTTTGCCCTTCTAGGTGGATGTTGCAGGTTTGGGAGGTAGGTGCCTCTGAGAGTTCCTGCAGCACATCCTATAGATAGGACACATTGTGGCTATGATGAATTCCATAGGATACTCAGCACAAACTGTTCAGCCCAACCATTCCATGCCAGTCTTTATGCTCCACTTGAATCTCCTCCTGTATTTCCCCATCTAACTCTATCTATCCAAAGTGGGCAGAGAAAGAATATAGACAACGCAGATGGGGGAGGAAAGGGTTACACAAAAAAAAACTTCTGATGTGGTGGATGGGCTTCGGATTAAGTGAGGCTGCGTTGTGCAGGAGACGACCTTTCTGAATGTTTCTGCAGCTTCAACCCACCCAGGCTACCATAGAGTGTTCCATCATACTTCAATGGCCATTTAATTGTTGTCTACATGGATTTTAGCAAGGCTTTTGATAAGGTACCGCGTGGTAGATTGGTGCACAAAGTTAAATCTCACGGGATCCGGGGTGAGGTATCTAAATGGATACAAAATTTGCTTCTTGACAGAATCCAGAGGGTGATTGTAGAGAGTTGTTTTTCAAACTGGAGGCCTGTGACCAGTGATGTGCCTCAGTGATCAGTGCTGGCCCCACTGTTATTTGTCATTTATATTAATGATTTGGATGAGAATATAGGGGGCATGGTTAGAAAGTTTACAGATGACACCAAGATTGGTGGCATAGTGGACAGTGAAGAAAGTTATGTCCAATTGCAACGGAATCTTGATCAACTGGGCCAGTGGGCTGATGAATGGCAGATGGAGTTTAATTTAGACAAATGGGAGGTGATGCATTTTGGTAGATTGAACTGGGGCAGGACTTACTTAGTTAATGGTAGGGCTTTGGGAAGAGTTACAAAACAAAGAGATCTAGGAGTACATGTTCATAGATCCTTGAAAGTGGAGTCACAGGTGGGCAGTGGTGAAGAAGGCATTCGGCATGCTTGGTTTCATCAGTCAGAACATTGAATACAGGAATTGGGACATCTTGTTGAAGTTGTACAAGACATTGGTAAGGCCACGCTTGGAATACTGTGTGCAATTCTGGTCACCCTATTATTAAACTAGAAAGAAAGAAAATATTTACTAGGATGCTACCAGGACTCGATGGTTTGAGTTATAAGGAGAGGCTAATGAACTGGGACGTTTTTCTCTGGAGCGTAAGAGGCTGAGGGGTGACCTTATTGAGATCTATAAAATAATGAGGGGCATAGACAAGGTAGATAGTCAATATCTTTTCCCAAAAGTAGGGGAGTTTAAAAGCAGAGGGCATAGGTTTAAGGTGAGAGCGGAGAGATACAAAAGTGTCCAGAGAGGCAATTTTTTTAAACAGAGGATGGTGAGTGTCTGAAACAAGCTGCCAGAGTAGAGGCAGGTACAATTTTATCTTTTTAAAAGCGTTTAGGTAGTTACATGGGCACAATGGGTATACAGAGATATGGGCCAAATGTGGGCAATTAGGATTAGTTTAAGGGTTTTAAAAAAAAGGGCAGCATGGACAAGTTGGGCCGAAGGGCCTGTTTCCATGCTGTAAACCTCTATGACTCCATAATTGCCATGGTGATAGTGTTCCGTGCTTGTGCTGTCCTTACCTTAATTGGCAGAGGCTGTGAAGTGCTGTCAAACAGGCTGCACTGGCATTGACTGTGGCAAAGTTGGTAACGCAAATACAGTGGTTAGTCCGGGGGAAATGGAAAAATCGTTCGAATGCTCGCCCTTTGTCCAAGTGGCACAATTTGTGTTCCTTTGGCTAAACAAAACCAGACGGCTGAGCAGATTTGTGGGTTTTGGCACGGAATTACCCACTTGATGGTAGGTATGAAAGTGAATGTCTCAGCCAGTAACTCATTCAGCAAGTGACCTGAGTTGGGCTCTGCATCTCATCCATCAGGAGCTTGCTTGCTGTTCTTTTTTTCCATGACGTGTCAGCATCCTTAAGTTTCCAGGGGGAGAATTAATTTGGGAAAACATTTTTTCTGGGACAGGTATTAAAAAGAAAAATTCCAAGAAAAATATATGTATTTTCTTCCAGCGCAATCCAGGAGATGAGAATGACATATTGCTGAACATTGTTTGCCAGGCAGCACTGCTGTTACTACTGTTCAGTAGTGAAAGGTAATTCAAACAGGAGTTGATTGAGTTTCCAACGGTCTGGATTTCAGCAGCATGCAAAGAATGAAAACTTTCCACTAAAAGTAAAGTTGCTCATTACCTTTACTGGAACACTATAGATTTTAAAGTTTATTCATTTGTGTCACAAGTAGGCTCACATTAACACTACAATGAAAATACTGTGAAAATCCCCTAGTTGCCACATTCTAGTGCCTGTTCGGGTACACTGAGGGAGAATTTAGCACAGCCAGTGCACCTAACCAGCATGCCTTTCAGACTATGGAAGGAAACCGGAGCTCCTGGAAGAAACCCACGTAGACATAGGGAGAATATGCAGACTCCGCACAGACAGTGACCGAAGCTGGGAATTGATCCTGGGTCCCTGGCATTGTGAGACAGCAGCGTTAACTACTGTGCCAGTGTTCCACCCTATGAGGGTGCAGAGCTCTCAGTGCAATCGCAGCTCCTCCATAGCATTGCTCTCAATGAGTCAGGGTTTGCACGTTCTCCCCATGTCTGCGTGGGTTTCCTTCGGGTGCTCCAGTGTCCGAAAGATGTGCTGGTTAGGTGCATTGTCTATGCTAAATTCAGTGTTTAATGTGTCACACAGTGAAGTGTATTGCACCGAGGACACTTCAGAAAAAACTTGCATGTATAAATCTTTCACAACTTCAGGATAAAAGCTCTTTAAAGCTAATGAAGTAGTTTGGAAGTGTAACCACTGTTGTAATGTAGGAAACATACTTGCACTCAGCAAGGTTCCACAAACAGAACTGAGATCATCTGTTTTATTATTCGTTGCGGGATAAATATTGCCCAAGATACGGTGGAGAACTCCACTTCCCTTCAACAATATGGCCAAGGGATCTTATACACCCACCAAGAAGGCAGACGGGGTCTCTGTTTAATGCCAAAAGATGTGATTTCTCACAGTGCAGCATTTCCTCCACGCTGTGCTGGGGCCTCGGCCTACGTTCTGTGCTCAACTATCCCTCTCCCCTCACCCATAGCCCAATTAATAAGTGCATTCCTCAGTGTGACAACAAAGAATTGGGCCCAGGTTGACCTTGGCCTGATCTCTGGCTTGTGATGAGGTAATCGAATCTAAGCAAGTAGTTAAGAGCAGTTGACAAGAATTCCCCTGCCCAATGAATTGGTGAAAAATCATCTCAGGTCATAGAATAGAATCATAGAATCCCAACAGTGCAGGAGGACATTTGGCCCATCGAGTGCACTGATCACAATCCCACCCAGGCCCCATTCCCGTAACCACACATATTTGCCCTGCTAATCCCCTGATTAGGGTCAATTTGGCATGGCCAATCAACCTAACCCACACATTTTTGGACTGTGGGAGGAAGCCAGAGCACCAGGAGGAAACCCACACAGGCACGGGGAGAATGTGCAAACTCCACACAGGTAGTGACCCGAGGCCAGAATTGAACCTGAGCCCCTGGTGCTGTGAGGCAGCAGTGTTAACCACTGTGCCTCCATACTGTCCTAGTGGTCTGTGGTCCCCCAGTGCTTCTTTCTGGAAATTCTCAATATGAGGACAGGGGCAAAATTAGGGTGAAAACATGGGTATCCAGAGTTATGGCTTAACAGGAGAGGAGAATCAGAGATTGAGAATCTGTAATGGGCAAGACTGTGTGAGCTAAAGCAATTGATGTGATGTCCAATGATGTAACATTATGTCAAATCACTGCACTGCACCCCTGTCCCTTAGTTGTCCATGATGTGCAGGTTAGATGGATCAACCATGTTCAATGTATGGGGTTACAGGGATAGGGTGAGGGACAGGGCCTGGATAAAATAGTCTGTCAAAGAGTCAGTGCAGATTCAGTGGGGTTGAATGGCCCCTTTTGCACTGTAGGGATTATACGATCTGTTACCCTTGTCCTTCAAGATAATAGAAGCTGCAGCTTTAGGAGGTACTATCGAAAGAAGAACCCTGGTGAGTTGCTGCAGTGCAACTTCTAAATGATACAAACTACTGCTACTTTGCATCAGTTGTGGAGGAAGTGAATGTTTAGGGTGGTGAATGTTTAAGGTGCCAATCAAGTGGGCTGCTTTGTCCTGCATGGTAAGGGCTTCTTGAGTGCTGTCAGAGCTACACTCACCAGGCATTAGAAAGAATTCCATCCCACTCCTACCTTGAGTCTTGGCGATGGTGGACAGGCTTTGGGGAGTCAGAAGGTGAGTTTCTTGCTGCAGAACTCCCAGTTCTCTGACCTGTTCTTGCAGCCAGAGTATTTATATGGCTGATTCTGTTTGGTTTCTGCTCAATGGTGACCACCCAAATATTGATAGTAGGGATTCTGTGATGGTAATGCCATCGATGTCAAGAGGAAGTTGTTAGATTTCCTCTTGTTGGAGCTGCTCATTGCCTGGCACTTGTGTGGCATGAATGTTTTTTGCCACGTATCAGCCCAAGCCTGAATGTTGTTCAGGTCTTGCTGCATATAGAAACAGACTGCATCAGTATCTGAAGAGTTGTGAATGGTGCTGAACATTGTGCAATCATCTGTGAACATCCCCATTTCTAACCTTCTGATGGAGGGAAGATGATTGATGAAGCAGGCAAAGATGGTTGGACCTGGAACACTATCTTGTGGGACTCCTGTAGTGATGTCATGGAGCTGAGTTGATTGACCTCCAACACGATAACTATCATCTCTTGAGCTGAGTATGACTCAAACCAATGGAGTGTTTCTCTCCTGATTCCTGTTGACTTTAGTTCTGTGAGGGCTCTTTGATGCCACACTCAGTCAAGTGCTGCCTTGATCTCAAGGGTAGTCAATCTCACCTCAGCTCTTGAGTTTTGCTCTTTCATCCATATTTGTTAATTGTTATGAGGTCAGGAGCTGAATCTCCCTCACAGAAGCCAGATTGACCATCAGTGAGCAGGTTATTACTGAGTAAATACTTCTTGATAACACTGTTGATGACCCCTTCCATAATTTCACTGATGATAGAGAGTAGACTGATGGGATAATACTTAGTTGGGTTGGATTTGTCCTGTTTGTTGAGTTCAGGACATACCTGGGCAACTATCCACATTGTCAAGTAGATGTCAGTGTTGTAGCTATACTGGAACAGCTTGGTTAGAGGCTTGGCTATTTCTAGAGCACAAGTCTTCAGTGCCATTGCTGGAAAGTTGTCAAGGTCCATAGCATCTACAACATCCAGTGCCTTCAGCCATTTCTTTCGGACTCAATCGAATTTGCTGAAGACAGACATCTGGGGACCTCATGCAAGGGTGAGATGAATCATCCATTCGGCACATCTGGCTGAAGATGGTTGCAAATGCTTCCGCCTTTGTCACTGATGTGGTGGGTTCTGCTATCATTGAGGATGGGGATATTTGTGGAACCTCCTCCAATTAGTTGTTAACTGTCTGTTGTTAGTCTGTTCGTTTTCCAGTTGGCTATGGGAATGTGGTGTGGCTGAAGGATGCACCAATGATGAGAGTCATTTCATCAGAGCAGCACAGTGGCACAGGGAGGCACAGTGGCACAGTGGTTAGCACTGCTGCCTCACAGCACCAGGGACCCAGGTTCGATTCCCGACTTGGGTCACTGTCTGTGCGGAATTTGCACATTCTCCTTGGATCTGCAAGATTTTCTTCTGGGTGCTCCAGTTTCCTTCTAAAGAAGTGCTGGTTAGCTGCATTGGCCATGCTAAATTCTTCCTCAGTGTATCTGAACAGAAGTGACTAGGGGATTTTCACAGTAACTTCATTGCAGTATTAATGTAAGCCTACATGTGACACTAATAAATAAACTTTAAACATGGTTTAAGACAGACAGTTACATAACAAACTCATAGTTGGTGACCCTGATCAAAGGGCAGATGGCATAGTTGACTTCAATAACCCTTGACTAGGGAGGAGTGAAGTTTTCAGTGTTCCTAGTTCTGATAACTACCCCAAGGCTGGTGCCTTTGGAATGAAATTGCAGCAGGAGTCAGAAGCACAGGATACAAAGCACCTCCCCAGATAAACATTACCTTCACCTTGGTTACTGGAGAAGCCTCATTCAGAAAGGGAAACAAGCTGTCTGTCTCTTGCAATTCAGTTTTTCACACCAGCGTTTGATCTTTATCTTTATTTACATGGCAGTGCAACAACAACGTATATTTATAAAGTGTTCTTAATTAATGAAACATCTCGAAACTCCTCGCAGGGAAACTTTAAAACAATGTACGTCACCGAGCCACGTAAGACAATATTTGGTCAGATGACCCAAAGCTTGGTCAAAAAGGCAAGTTTCAAGGAGCGTCTTAAAGGAGGAAAGTGAGATAGAGAGATGGAGGGGAGCAGGGTAGGAATTCCAGAGCTTGAGGTCTAGGCAGCTGAAGGCACGGACAACAATAATGGATCAGTTAGCATCGGGAATACAGAAAAAGCCAGAATTCAATGAGCATGGATATCTTGGAGAGTTGTGGGGCTGGAGACAATTACATAGATAGGGGAGGGGGCACTGAGCAAGGCCATGAGGCAGTGGTGGGCATCCTAGGCTAGTGAGTGGCCACTTAAGTGGCTTTCCTTCACTTCAGTGAGCCGCAAGATTGAAATCGGGCTTGTTCACTAACCATGTCATCATGAATAAGATTCAGTACATTTAATACATGCGGAGTATTTCACGAGTTAATGTTTAATTATGTATGTATTAGTAAAACTGTCATCAATGTCAAATGGCAAGAACAAGATAAATATTTATATTTTGGATATAGAGGGAACGCACAGCTCTCAGTCAGTGTTGCTTTCAATCACCATGCGCCTCACTTCACTTGCCCTTTCTTTACATGCGTATCACTTCAGTTACACCAGCAGGAGAAAACTACACAGATGGAAACCAGTGGAATGTAGTAGTCCTGCACGTGGACAACAGTCAACATAATATCTCATGGACTACACACAGAACCCACATGTGGCCCCCGGGCCTCAGTTTGCCCACTATTGCCACGAGGGATTTGAAAACAAGGATGAGAATTTTTAAATCAAGAGATTGCTTGACAAGGAGTCAGTGATCATGGGGATGACAGAGGAATGGGACTTGCTGTGAGTTAAGATAGTATGTTGATAAAAAATAAAGCTGATCTCCAGCCTCAGTTGGACTGAATGGCCAATGTTGGCACTGAGCAATGTTCAGAAACGGTAAGCTGAGGCATCATCTCCTTGAAAGCATGAATCACATATTTAGAATTCAGCAGAAAAAGAAAGGACGTATTAGTACAGAAGGGGATGAAAAACAAACTTGTTTTTCTTTCCGAAACGAGCACATTTCCTCTCGGCGAGTGGGCACAGTGATCATAGCCATAAAAGTTTGTGTTCCTGGGTGACGTGCTTGAAAGAGTGAAAAGTGATGTAATTGGGATGGTTAAAATGATAAAGGGATTCCATATGTTAGAGAGAAAAAAACTCACGTCTGGAGCAAGGAAGGGTAAAAGATTAAAAGACAGGCAATTAAGGATTGAAATCATGAAGCAATCTTACCAAAAAGAGGGCAGTGGAAATTGGGAATCCACTACCTCTTAAGAGATGATAGAGCGCTAGAAATTTACAAGATTCGAGATGGATGAATTTTTGTCGCATAAGGCCATCAAGGGATATGGAGAAGAAGCAAATGGATGAAGTTTTTGTATAGATCCACTATGTTCTGATAGAATGGTGAAATGGGCTCTCGGAATCGAATGGACCGTACCTCTTCCTACACTTGCAGTTGTGTAGAGTAAAGTTCAAACTATGTTTCCATTATTCCTTGCCTTCTACGCACATTCTTGCGCAAACGTGGAATTGTGCAGACATGTTTTTATTCACCACTGGAGCCTTTTGCTGGCTGAAATCCCAATTTGCACAACTCCATGAGTAAATCAGTCATAAGACTCGTGCCTTACTGATGATTCGTAACAAGGAACAATGTGAAATGTTATTTGGCAGGGGGGAGCCTTTCCTTCCTGCCTCCTGCTAATATTATTTTCATAGAATGGTTTAGTACAGAAGGAGGCCATTTGACCCCTTGTGCCAGTACCAGCTCTTTGGTAGACTGATCCAATTAGCCCCACTTCCTTGCTCTTTCCCCAAAGCACTGTAAAAATGGTCCCTTAGAATAATCACCCAGTTCTTTTTTGAATGTTGCTGTTGAATCTGCTTCCACTCCCCTTATGTCAACACACTCCAGATTCAGTTTGACTGGGGTTCTTTTTGGTTCCTGCTGCTTAGGGAGTTACAGCTTTAAACTGAAGGATCAGTTGTACTTTAGACAGTTGTTCACATGCTTCTGACTGTCTCAGCTGTTATACATGAAGTGACAGCTAACCTTTGCAATGCTGAAAAAAGATTTGGTTGTGTTTACCTTGAGTTGAACTGATAGACGTGGTGGGATACAGCTGCAGATATGCACCAGTGTTGTATTTTTGGCATTGCGTTCGGAACCAGCTCCCTGTCACAAATCCGCACCTTGGCTTGCAGATTACCAGAGACTCTCCGCTCAGCTGCCCTATCTTCCCTTGACCTTACGTAGAAGTTCTGTTCTCAGCCTTTCCCATTTTGCGAACATTTGTGTAAAAGCCAGGAACGGCCATCCCGGCACTCAGAACTGAGAAGCAGGAAAACAAGTCTGCTTCCTCACATCATGATAGCTGATGCATCTTAACCAGGCATTCACCCCCCCCACCTCTTCCCCATCATCTCCCCCCACTCCCCCCGCCCAACAAATCCTGCCTCCTCCAACTCTGCCCTCTTGTGTATCCCCAAATGCCATGGCTTCTCCCTTGGCAGTCACGGGCCATTCACGCCAACAGGATTCTCTGGTCCCCTGCAGTAAACAAAGATTTGGCTGAGTGCTAAATCCTCCGTCCTCGCGTACAGAGAAGGCGGGAAGTGAGCGGCCGGAGAATTCCGGCCATGCTTTCAGCGCCTAGGCCCTAAGGTCTGGCATTCTCTCCTCAAACTTCCCTACCTTTCTCTCTCCATTTTAAGGTGCTTCATTCTTAAAACCTTCTCTTTGACAAAGCCTTTGGGATAGGTCTTCATACATCCTCCACTTGTGCCTCAATATCGAGTTGTGTTTGTAACTCTGGTGAAGCACCTTGAGATATTTTACCAAGATAAAGGCGATATCTAAATGCAGATTGTTTTTAATTTTTCCCACCTGACCTCAATGATTCTATTCACCAGTTAGAACATAGAATCCCAACCATGCAGAAGGAGGCCACTTGGCCCATTATGTCTGCACTGACTACAATCCCACCCAGACCCTATCCCCATTACCCTATGCATTTATTCTAACTCGTCTCCCTGACACTAAGGGACAATTTAGAATGGACAATCCACCTAATTCACACATCTTTGGACTGTGGGAAGAAACTGGAGCACCCGGAGGAAACCCATGCAGGCACGAGGAAATGCGCAAACTCCACATAGGCTGTAACCCAAGCCGGGAATCGAACCTGGGTCTCTGGCACTGTGAGGCCACAGTGCTGACCACTGTGCCACCATGCCACTCATCAGCAACAAAGCAAAAGACGTTAAAAGGAAAAGGAATAAACAAATAATGAATGCATGACTAGGAAATATTTTTTCAAGCGTGTACAGTAAATTTCACGACATTATAGCTTGTTGTTATTGCCTGCACTTCCAGTCAGTAGTTTTCATGTGGCTTGTGGGTGTGTGGAGTGAAACCTTCCTTTAAAATAAAAACATTACCCATAAATTTCTTGCAGAGCTACTCAGCGTTTTCCCTCAAAATTACTCTCTTCTGTAGCTACTGTTTTCTAAGCCCTTGAGAATCGAATTTCCTTTACAGGCTTTCAATAAATACACATGTTTTCAATCACATAACATCTGCAAAAAAAAACATTTCAGTAAAAACCTCTGATTCATTATCAGTAAAAGCAAATTTGGGACACTTGTAAAATCTTGCAACAACAACAACTTGCTTTTATTTCCCATCAATAAGCCATTAACACATCCCAAAGCACTTCAGAGGGGCCTTGTCAATCTCATGTCACTAAGGTGATGTTAGGACAGATGTTCCAAAGCTTGGTCAATGAGGTAAGTTTTAAGGAGTGCAATATAGAAGGAGAGTCTTGTGGAGCAATGGTGGTGTCCTTACCTCTGGGCCAGAAGCTCGGAGCTCATGGAAGACACTTTCGTAACATGGCCAAACAGTTTAAGCATCAACCTGTGAACCTTTCCAATATCCCTGATGGCAGGCGGCAAGAGTGGGAGAGTTTCCTGGTCCGCCAGACTGCAGGATGCCACCGTAAACTGCTGCAGTACTTCACCAAACCAACAGAAGTCCATGGTCACCAACTTCGGGCATGGGTACCCAATGGAGGAGGAGGAAGATAAAGAAGGAAAGAGAAACAGAGAGAGACGGAGAGATTTTAAGAGAGATTTCCACAGTTCATCGCGGAGGCCAGTGGATTGCTATTGAAGTGTAGTCTCTATTGTTATTTAGGTAAAGACAGGAGCAGATTTCTGTACAGGAAAATTGAACAAACAGCATATGATTGAAACCATTTGATAATCTGCTTTAGTCCCATTGTGGATGGGGTATCTACTTCCAACAGTTGGCTTGGTGTTGCCAAGACCAAACTGCAACACAGTAATCATCACAGAACCTCAGCACCGTTGCCCCACCCTGCCTATGTCAATGCTAGTTCCATACTGGAGCTAACTACTCCAATCCCGTTACCTTAGGCATTTGGAAGGATTTAGATGTGTTTGTAGACAAAGCATTGAAAGTTAGCTTGCAGGTCCAACAAGTCATTAGAGAAACAAATGGCAAATTGCAAGATGGTTGGAATATAAGATTAAGTAAGCCTTGGTGCGATTGGAAAGGGCTTTGGTGAGAGCTCTCCTGGAGTAACGCATAATGGTTTTCTTGCCTAATAAAGGATTTGCTGACTTCGGGGGAGGTGCACTGGATTGATTCCGAGGTTGAGAGCATTGTCCTCTGAGAAGAGTGTGGGTCAAAGGGGTGACATTCTCTGGAATTCAGAAAAATGAGTGGTAATCTTATAAAATTCTTCAAGGAAGATCAGTAGAATTTTGACGCTAAGGAAATCAGGGGATACGTGGATCAGAGGGGAAAGTTGAGTTCAGGTGGAAGATCAGACGTGGATGCTGGAGGCCATTTGGCCTATTTTTTAGAATCATAGAATACCTACAGTGCAGAAGGAGGTCATTTGGCCCATCGGGCTTGCACCGACAACAATTCCATCCAGAGCTTATTCCCATAACACCACATATTTACCCTACTAATCTCCCTGACACTAAGGGGCAATTGAACATGGCCACTCAACCTAACCCTCTCATCTTTGGAGTGTGGGAGGACACCGGAGCGCCTGGAGGAAACCCACGCAGATAGGGGGAGAATGTGCAAACTCCACACAGATAGCCACCCAAGCCAGGAATCAAACCTGGCTCCCTGACACTGTGAGGCACTGGCTAACCACTGTGCCACCATGTCACACATTCCCATACATCTTGGATTCTTATCTGCTTCAAGTGTTTTCTAATTTCCTTCGCAATGGGTAGACTCTGAAAAGCTTGTGTGGCCTTTCTTGCACCACTGAACCCTTCACAGAGACAGAAGCTGATGCCAAATGAACCCATTGAAATTCGGCATGCCATTGGTGACCATTTTAAAATACAGCTCTGACCCACTACCGCAATACAACAATAACAATCTGGGCTTAACTTTGTGCACTATCTTCAAGCTGGGGAAAAACACAAATGCACAGTGCCACTGATTTGTTTACTCCAGGGTACTCCTGCACTGGGCAATGGGACCCACCCACATCCACACAACAGAACTGAAGGTCCATTGCTGATGTCCACTGACGGTAAATGGATGTTCATAGCATCTTATCACAGAGTAAGAAGTTACTTTGGTCCATTGTGCCTATGCCAGCTCTCTGAGATACTATCCAATTAGCATCATTGTTCTGCTCTTCCCCCACAGCCCTGCAATTATTTTCTTTGCAATTATTAGTCCAATTCCCCACCAAAAGTGTCCATTGAAACGGCTTCTACCACCTTTACAGGCCATGCATTTCAGGTCATCACACATTGCTGTATAAGATAATTTCTCCTCACTTCTCTTCTGTTTCTTTTATCAATTATCTTAACTCTCTGTCTTCTGGGCTACCAGTCATCCTGCCAGGAACATTTTCTATCCATGTCCTCCACCACATCTTAATATTGATCACCCTAAATCTCCTCTTAGATATCCCTGCTCTGAAGAAAACACTTCCATCTTTTGCTACAGTCTCCACATAACTGAAGCCCCTCATCTTCAGGACCATTTGAAGAAATCTATTCTGCACCTTCGCTACAACCTTTTGTTAAAGTGAGGTGCTTGGAATTGGGCACAACACTTTAAACTCCAGTTAAAGTTGGGAGGAATTCTAGGTAAGAGATGTCAGTAGTGGGGAATGGAGTATTTCCGAATTAGTGCCTGGTATCAGGGCCAGAAGACATTTAATGTGCGCCAAAGGAAAGGAAAACACCCTCTGCTCTGTCACAATATTAATGCAATATTTATTTGAAATAAATCGGTTGGACTAAAACATGGTGTTGTCAGACTTTTTACTGTGTTTACCCCAGTCCAACGCCGGCATATCCACATCACAATATTAATGCACCAGTCTGCGATTACTGCCTGTGCTGGCAGCTTCAGTGTTAGCAGTTTTGTGTTGGAAGTCCATGCCTACTAGGAACCACCTTGAGGTGACACACTGACCTGAAAAACAGTCCAAACACCTAGGAACAAAGGAACTTTTACCCATCAGTCGAAACTATTCCAGTAAAAAGTCTCACAACACCAGGTTAAAGTCCAACAGGTTTATTTGAAATCACAAACTTTCAGAGCGCTGCTCCTTCATCAGTGGAGAGGGAGGTTTCACAAACACGGCACATATTCACAAAGACACAATTGCGTCTGTAGTCCTTTCAGAATCTTGTCTGCTTTCTTGCATTGTTGTAGAAACTTGGGTCCGAATCGGGGGATGGACAAGAGGCCAGAATAGAAGGGGTGCAGAGATCTCAGAAAGTTGTAGGACCAGAGGAGGTTTCAGAGATAGGGGATGGACCAAGAAGGAATTTGAACATTTGGCATTTCTTGGGTATGATTCCTGATAATAGTTAACTTGGACTGGAAAATGAGTGATAGGGAACCATGAGACATAGTATCAGGTAGAATATATAATGGACAGCCAATGGACTATCTACTGTGGTGATTCTGTACTTACTGACTGTCTGTAGGCTGCTTTTCTTCAATGCGGGAACTTTATTACATCCTTAACCAACATCTGGTCTCATCTCTCCTGCATGAAATACTGGTCAGAGATCAGAAATGGGAAGTCAGCATTTTTTTTTAAATGTCTTGCTTTAGCAGTTTGTGGTCTACTGGGATCGACACAGGATTGAATGAAAGAACTTTCTAGGCTATTCTAGCCCTCCTGTATATCATCAGTGAAAACCTTCCACCACCCCAGAGTGCAAATTAGAAGGTGCAAAGGCAATTGCAAAACTATATCCAGCAGCTTAAAGGTGACTTCTACAGTCCCGATTCCAATCATAGAATACCTACAATGAGGAAGGGACTTTTCGGCCCATAGCGTCTGCATCAACTCCCTGACAGAGTCTCCCACTCAGGCCCTCTCCCCCACCCGAAGCCTGTAACACCACATGTTTACCATGGCTAATCCATTTAACTTACATGCCTTGGGACATTAAGGGGTAACTTAGAATGGTCAATCATCATGGTCAATCCATCACACAAAGCAGCCTCCATCCATTGACTCTGTCTACACTTTTTGGAAAAGCAGACAGCAAAATTAAGGACCCCACACAACCCGGACATAATCTCGTCAACCTTCTTCCGTCAGGAAAAAGATACAGAAGCCTGAAGACTTAAGACTCAAGAACAGCTTCTACCCTGCTGCCATCAGACTTCTGAATGGACCTACCTCACGTTAAGTTGATGTTTCTCTTTGTCTTAGCTATGATTGTGACACTACAATCTGCACTCTCTTCTTCTCTATGAAGTGTATGTAGTGCGCAAAAACCAATACTTTTCACTGTATACATGTGACAATAATAAATCAAATCCAAATACATGTCTTTGGACTGTGGGAGGCAACTGGAGCAGCGGGGGAAAATCCTCGCAGACACGGGGACAATGTGCAAATTCCACACAGACAGTCACTCTCAGCCGGAATTGAACCCAGGTCCTTGACCCTGCAAGGCAGCAGTGCTAACTATTGTGCCACCATGCCACCCATAACATACACTAATCCATTTGTTCAGATGGTGATTAGACTTCCATTAGCAATCTCTATTTCCAAGGGATACTTGGACAAATGGATCTTACAGGATTATGATCAATGAATTTTTGGTTTCTAAGGTTATCAAAGGATGTGAAGCACAGGTGGGTGAAGAAAGTTTTGAGGTGCATGTTAGTCAGGATCTAATTGTATGGCAGTGCAGGCTCGAGGTGCTGTTCCTGTTCCTTCTGTTTTCAATGGTTCTACACAAGCAGAACAGGAAGTTCTCCTAGTATCTTCACCAATATTCATCCCTCAAAAAATGCCGTCCAAAATGTCGGAAATTAACAGGTAATTCTTCCTATTCCTGTTTGAGGGATCTTACCATCTACAAAAATAACTGCCACGTATATCTGTGTGCCAAAAGGCATTTCATTTCAAAGTGATTCCTTCTGCGTGCAGTGTTCGCAAACCTTTCTAAGAGGCTTAAGAAGGCTCAGTGCACATGGAACTACATGAGAGTTTACAATGTAGTAATAAGCCATTCTTTCTGACTGATCTATGTCAGCATGTATGCTGTACCCCAGACACCTTCCCGATTAATTTTCATCAGTAGTGAAAATAAACATCAAGCGGGTCGATTCCAGTTTTCATTGAGCTCTTGGGGGCCGTGTTTAGCCATTGGGCCTGCATCCGGAGTAGGGATGTGGGTTAATGCAAGTACCTGAGACTCGCCATTTGAGTGTCTTGATAATATGTGACACTTTCTTTTTGGTACAGGATAGGGTGGCGTAGTGGCGCAATGATTAGCACTGCTGTCTCACAGCATCAGGGACCCAGGTTCAATTCCAGCCTTGGATGACTGTCTGTGTGGAGTCTGTATTTTTTGCCTGTGTCTGTGTGGGTATCCTCTGGGTGCTCCGGTTTCCTCCCACACTCCAAAGATGTGTAGGATGGGGGGATTGGCCATGCTAAATTGCCCCTTAGTGTCTCAAGATGTGTGGGTTGGGAGGAATTAGTGGGATTAATATGTGGAGTTACAGGGTTTGACCCTGGGTTAGATGCTCTTTCGAAGAGTTGTTGCAGACTTGATGGGCATTGTAGGGATTCTATCACAGGCGACTTAGAGTCACCCATCACATCCCTTTAGAACCCAAACAATCCCATCTTCTGAAACTTGTCAGACTAAGTTATGATACTCAGCCAGCACGAGGTAAGCATAAAACAGCATGGAATTGGATGCACTCCTTTCTATTCACTGTGCTGCTGAAATATCCAGTAAGGACATGTCAACATGGGGAGCCCTGGGCGCATTCCAATACCACGAGCAGGAGAAACTATGACGCAATTGTTTCAGGGAAACTCAGCTCTTTCTGGAAAGGAATACAATTAGAATGGAGTTCACAGGACAGATTATCTTTGCCAAGGCTTTGTTTTCCATCTTTACTAAGTCCCACAGAAATAAACCACTGTTCCCACATGAGCAACCTGGCGATTATTTGTAACCCATAACATCAGAATGAGTCATGGGGGGAACATTTTAATTTGCTGTTTTTTTTTATAAACAACCTTGTAACTCTCTCAAGGAGTTCCTTGCTGACTGAGTTGGCTGAAGACTCAAGGCTGTAAAGGGGGTTGGCGTGGTTGGTCCAGATGAATTCTCTCTTAAAGCTGTCAACTCCCCATGATTTAAACATGCTAAATTCACAATATCTGATACCTTACACTATTGGTGAGGGAGTAATGGGAACGTTATCCACAGAACTGCAGAAGGTTCAAAACAAGTGTTTCCATTTGTTCATACCCTCCGCCATGGGGAATGCTGTTGGCAGGACTGGAAGCCAGAAAATCCCACCCGTCATTGCTCCCACATCACACCCTCATTAAAAAAAATGCATTGTTGGGTTTAGGTACTTTTATCTTTCTTTTCATCCTCATTCCAGGTTTTCCTGCCACTTTCTCCCAGTGCCAGTCACCTCACTTCACCTCAGCGCACAGTGCATAGAGGACTGGCATGGGTTAATACTTCAGTAAATGCCGGAAGATGAGTGATAGTGACTGCAGGAGATTTTCCCAATTAATTCCACTCTACCATAAATAGCTGCTCTTTTCCTTGCCACCCTTTCTCTCCTAACCACTACATTTCTCCTTTGCTCCTTTCCCCTCTTTCCAGAGGTGCTGGCTGCTTGGTGGAGTATGGTCCCAGTGGTTGCTCTTTTGTGGTATCCACATTGGAGTGTGTCACATGAGTGCCAGCAGCCCTTCGCTGCCATGTCCAAATGGGCAAATTCATGTGTACATGGACCTCTGACAGTTAAATGACCACAGGGCGCTGGAGAACGAGGCGCTTAAAAGTCAATCCTGGACCCCCAACCTCATTTCACATTCACAACACGCACAGTTTCAAGCAGGAATCACCAGCCAAGGAACAAAGGAGAACAAGAGATTCTCTACACAGCATGCACAGCAACCATAATGCACAATCACTGCCTGTAAGTTGGAAGCTCAGCAACTAAACCAAGTCGTACTTCCTTTTTTCCAAAGCTAAAAGAACACAATTTAGTTCAGATGGGCAGCATGGTTTGTGCAGGCTTGGAGAGCTAAAGGACCTGTTTCTGTGCTGTAATTTTCTTTGCTCTTTGTAATCCAAGGTCTGATTTACAATGTACATAGAGGAATGACTGTACTTGTCCTGTGCAGGTGGCTTTATAGGTTACTCAGGGGGTTAGACACACAGATCTTAAAACGAAACCGGTTACAGCTAAGATAACGCTCCTCATTTAGTGCTGCAGCTAGTGTGGAAGGACCATCAACATACTGAGGTTTCGTTTCAATTGGAGTTTCATTTCCGTTACAATAACAGGAACCGTAAGGTCTGCAGAAAAGGATTTCAGATAAAAATGACCAGCTAGGCTCCTGGAACGGTTTGACCTCAAGAATAGTGAGAAAACAAGGAGTATGTTTGCTCTAATGTGCTCCTGTGGTGAACTGTTTTTACATCCAGTCTCTTGTAGCTACTCCTGTTGGGGCTTTTTCTCTTTTTTGAAATAACTGAGAGCAAGTCATTGGTGGCTTCTTGACCATAGAACGTAATATCGCAATGGCTCAGCTCCTGAAGGCAAGGTGAGGAGCTGAAGCCATGCACTTTTGGACGCTTCCTGATTCAATCCTCATTGTTCCAGGTTAACTGATGGCTGTGGAATTGCCGGCAACACCTTGAGTTGAGAAGGAAGACACAAACCAGCCAGATTCCCAATCCTGGTTTAGCAACCCCCTGTCTACACCTGTTCAGGTAATGGTGTGATGAACTTCAAATTTGACCCTCCCATTGCCATATTCCCCCCCCAACCCCCTGCCCCTTGAACAGTCAATCAAAACACATGGTGGGCACAGTGCCACACAGTGCTGCCTCACAGTGCCAGGGTCCCGGGTTTGATTCCTGGCTCGGGTCACTGTCTGTGTGGAGTTTGCACATTCTCCCAGTGTCTGCGTGGGTTTCCTCCAAATACTCCGGTTTCCTCCCACAGTCCAAAAAACGTGCTGGCCACAAGGGAGAACCCCCATCTCCAAATTTCCCTCCAAGTCACAAGCCATCCCGACTTGGTACTATATCCCGCTCCTTTACCATTGCTGGGTTAAAATCCAGGGATTCCCTCCCAAACAGCACTGTGAGTGTGTGTCTACACAGCACAGACTGCAGCGATTCACAGAGGGTGACTCACTTCTCACCTTCACAAGGGCGGTTAGAGATGGGCAATAAATGCTGACTTGCCGACAACGCCCACATCCCGTGAATTAATTTTTTTTTCAAAATGGGGTTGCTGCTGTTTGTTTGTATGGAAACATCTTCACTGAGTCTTCACATACTGGTTGGAACATTCTGCCAGAATAAAAGTTACAAAAAAACATCAATGCTAGATTCACTCAAAAAGAAACCCATCGGACCCTATTTTACCGTTGTGTTGCGCCCGTTTTTCGGGTGTGAAAACTTGGTAAGGTCGTGCCTGAGGCGAGTAATGTGATCCGCGCCTGCCTCCACACTAGCTCCTCCTTTACAAGGCCCGAAAATGGCTGCGATCAGGATTTGCATGCATTTGAACTGACTTAATGAGCTGCATACCCTACCTTCCAGCACTTCCCCTTTTACCACCACATTCGCCCATCCAGAATTGGTGCGAAACAAACGTCCAATTTGGGCACTCCAGTTAATGAGGAGGTAGGTGCTGAGAGTCCGACGGCTCTCTGCTTGAGATCAGTGGAGGGGAAGGGGAGGGGGTGTTCCGCTGCCACTCAGTTTGAGATCAGTTGAGGGGAATAGGGCCCGCTGCCCCTCAGCCTGAGATCAGTGGGGGAGAAGAGGGGGCACACTGCCACTCTGCCTGAGATCAGTGGGGGAGAAGAGGGGGCACACTGCCACTCTGCCTGAGATCAGTGGGGGAGAAGAGGGGGCACACTGCCACTCTGCCTGAGATCAGTGGGGGAGAAGAGGGGGCATGCTGCCAATCTGCCTGAGATCAGTGGGGGAGAAGAGGGGGCACACTGCCACTCTGCCTGAGATCAGTGGGGGAGAAGAGGGGGCACACTGCCACTCTGCCGGAGATCAGTGGGGGAGAAGAGGGGGCACACTGCCACTCTGCCTGAGATCAGTGGGGGAGGAGAGGGGGCACGCTGCCAATCTGCCGGAGATCAGTGGGGGAGGAGAGGGGGCACGCTGCCAGTCTGCCTGAGATCAGTGGGGGAGAAGTGGGAGGAAGAGCTCACAATCTGTCTGGGTGGCAGGGGGTGGGGGGATAATGGGTTAGTAATGTTGGGGGAGGTGGGACAATGTCTGTTGGAGTCAGGGGAGGCATTATCCGCACCAGAAGAGATGTAGCAGGGGAGCAGCGTTCTATCATTCTTTTCTGCACACATGCAGTTGGAGACGCTGATCGGGCCTGCAGGATTTTGGTTGCATTAAGCCCCACCCAGACTTGTGCAGCGAGATTCAGAATCACTGATATTGTTGCAGGCAGACTGTGTATGGGGGCACCTCAGAACAGGTCTAAAAGTCAGATTTGAAACACTCCCAGTTTCAAGCCTGCCCAGCGCTTAGAATCAAAATGGTAAAATAGGGCCCACCAAGTCCTCTCCACTTGCTTTCTCCTGTTTGTTGGAAAGGGTTGATGCTGGTGCTGGACAGAGACAGGGAACTGCACTTGGACATGGAGTCCACAGGGTGCTGAACAATCGACCAATATACTGCAGCTCAGTTGCGCTCCCATTAATACGTTAGCAGTGGCACCAATCCCTCCAGTTTGGTTGTTCTCAACAGATTGGGCAAAATTAATGCATTTATGTCACACTTGCACTTGGCAGCATGATATCACAGTGGTTAGCACAGCTGCCTCACAGCGCCAGGGACCCAGATTCGATTCCAGGCTTGGGTCACTGTCTGTGCAGAGCCTGCATGTTCTCCCCATGTCTGCTTTCCTCCAGGTGCTCCAGTTTCCTCCCACAGTTCAAAAGACGTGCTGGTTAAGTGGATTGACCATGCTAAATTCTTCCTCAGTGTTCCCGAACAGGCGCCGGAATGTGGCGACCAGGGGGTTTTCCCAGTAACTTCATTGTAGTGTTAATGTAAACCTACTTGTGACTAATAAATAAACTTATCTTACTTTGTGCCTTTCATGCGTTTCTTACATCGCAGCTGTAACTATACATCAGAAAGTACTTCATGAGCGAGAAAACCCTTTGGGACTTCCTGAGGTTTTATGCAGCACTGTAGAAATTATTATTTTATTCATTCATTCATGGGACATGGATTTCGCTGGCTGTCCAGCATTTATTGCCCATGAGTGAACCACAGTATTGTGGCTCTGGAATCGCATGTGGGACAGACCAAGTAAGGATGACAGATTTCCTTCCCTAAAGGACATTAGTGAACCAGGTGTGTTTTTCCTATAATACACAATGATTTCATGGTCATCAATCGATTCTTAATTCCAGATTTTTTTTATTGAATTCAAATTCCGCCATTTGCAGGATTCAAATCCAGGTCCCCAGAACATTAGCTGAGTTTCTGGATTAATAGTCGAGCCATAATACCACTTGGCCATCACCTTCACATTACATATAGAATTTCTTTCTGGCCTCTACATTTCAAGTAAAGTTTAGACCCTCTGTATCTCAACTTCAAAGACTGACTGTCAGCCCATCCCAGAATGATCGATAAATGAAAATATTGAAGCATTTTCAAAAGCCGTCCCCGGGGAAGGCTTTCCGGTGTAAGGGATTCTCATTCCTTTCTTTTTTTACCTTGGCGCTGGGCCACAATTTTGCAAATAAGCTGGCGCATAGCTGCTTGGAGGCACATTGGTGAAGCAGCTGTCTAATTGGCTGCATTGTTAAGATAATGTGCAATAGGCACCCACCCAGTTTACAAACATCATTCACCCTCTGCCAAGACCCGGTTGGGGACAAGAAGAAACCTACATTGGCATGCAAGCGGATGCCCAGAAAATCACAATTGTTGAATGGTTTTTTTTTGTTTAATCTCCTCGGTGCCAAGCCAAGGCTTAGTGGGTACCACTCTATATATAGAAATTCTATATATAATGTGAAAGTGATGGCCCAGTGGTATTATGGCTCGACTATTAATCCAGAAACTCAGCTAATGTTCTGGAGACCTAGATTTGAATCCTGCCATGGCAAATGGTGGAATTAGAATTCAATAAAAAAAAATCTGGAATTAAGAATCGACTGATGATTGTGAGATCATTGTCTATTATCGGAAAAACACGCCCGGTTCACTAATGTCCTTTAGGGAAGGAAATCTGTCATTCTTACTTGGTCTGCCCCACATGCGACTCCAGAGCCACAATACTGTGGTTCACTTGTAGGCAATAAATGCTGGGCAGCCAGCGACGTCCATGTTCCATGAATGAATGAATAAAATAATAATTTTTACAGTGCTGCATAAAACCTCAGGAACCCTTTTGAGTTGAAAGGTTGCGAGTTCGAGTCCTAGCACAGAGGTTTGAGCTTAAAATCTGGAAGTGGCTGCAAGGTGCGTTTCTGAGGTGCTATTTAATACATATCTCCTTTTACTCAGAGTCAATGATTCCAGTCGGTTTAGGTGCAAGTTGTGTGTTTCACAGGTCACTAAAGATGGGAATTTCAGTGTATAATTTCCAATTCTGTAGACCCTCAAAGGGTGCAATGCTGTGAAATAAGCTGCTGTTGACTTTTAGTCTGTGGCTGTCATGACACAATGGAAAAGTAATTAGAACTTGGAATTACAGCCAATTGAAACTCTTTGCGGGCTATTACTTTGGAAAGCACATAAAATAAGAAAAACTGAGCCAAGTAATGATGGTAAATTTACAGCACTATTATCGTAACCGTTTTCAAGCATAAAGATTAAAGATTACAGTTCTAACTTACTGAATGATTTATGCTGCAGCGCTTTGCAGGATTTACTTTCTCTCTGCTTAATGTTCGCCATAGGTGGCAAAGAAAAGGGATGAGGAAGAGAGGGAGTGTGAAGGAGAGATGGGGGAGGATTTTACAGCCTCACTCATCCCAAAACCATAAAACCCCATCCAAGGTCAGCGGACCTTTCCATGGTCCGCCATCGCCCACCCGCTCCGATTCCCGTGTCAGGCAGTGCGGCAAAATTCCAGCCAGAGAGTGAAGGAGAGAGAGTGTGAAGGAGGGGGAGAGAGAAAGGTGAACATTAATGGAGACATATAGGCTGGAATTCTCCGATCGTTCATGCTGGCGGGATTCTCCGGTCCCGCTGGCAGCGTACACCCACCCACTAGTTTCCTGCTGCTGTGGGGTGACATCAATGGGAATTCCCATTGACATAGAACATAGAACAGTACAGCACAGTACAGGCCCTTCAGCCCTCAATGTTGTGCCGAGCTTTGTCTGAAACCAAGATCAAGCTGTCCCACTCCCTATCATTCTGGTGTGCTCCATGTGCCTATTCAATAACCGCTTGAAAGTTCCTAAAGTGTCCGACTCCACTGTCACAGCAAGCAGTGCATTCCACACCCCAACCACTCTGAGTAAGGAACCCACCACAGACATTCCTCCTATATCTCCTACCATGAACCTTATAGCTATGCGTCCTAGTAACAGCTACATTCACCTGAGGAAATAGTCTCTGAACGTCCACTCTATCTAACCCTTTCATCATCTTATAAACCTCTATTAAGTCGCCTCTCATCCTCCTCCCCTCTAAAGAGAAAAGTCCCAGCTCCCTCAACCTTTCCTCATAAGACCTACCCTCCAAACCAGGCGACATCCTGGCAAATCTCCTCTGCACTCTCTCCAATGCTTCCATATCTTTCTTATAGTGAGGTGACCGGAACTGCACACAATATTCCAGATGTGGTCTCACTTAGGTCCTGTACAGTTGCAGCATAACCCCACGGCTCTTAAACTCTATCCCCTGTTAATAAACGGTAACACACTATAGGCCTTCTTCACGGCTCTATCCACTTGAGTGGCAACCTTCAGAGATCTATGGATATGAACCCCAAAATCTCTCTGTTCCTCCACATTCCTCAGAATCCTGCCATTGACCCTGTAATCTGCATTCAAATCTGTCTTATCAAAATGAATCACCTCACACTTATCCTAGTGATAACCTGAAATTCCTGCCGCCAGCAAAGAATGCGCCACCTCCTGCAGCTGGGTTGGGGTTGGGGTGGGGGGTTGGGGGGGTGGCAGGAGAAACTCACCCATAGTGAGGAAAAGGAAGAGACATAGAGAAAGAGGAAAGACAGAGAGAGAGAGGGAAGGAGGAAGGGCGGGAGTGAGGGAGAGAGATAGAGAGGGAGAAAGAGAATGAGTGAGAGGCATGAATGCGAGAGAGTGAAGGAAAGACAGTGTGAGACAGAGGGAGAGGGAGAGAACAAGATAAAGAAAGTAAAGGAAAAGGGGAGTTGGGAGAGAATCATAGAATCCCTACAGTGCAAAAAGAGGCCATTTGGCCCATCGAGCCTACACTGACAACAATCCCACTCAATCTCTATCTCCATAACCCTATATATTTACCCTGCCAATCCCCCTAAACTACACATCTTGGGACACTAAGGGAAACTTAGCATGGCCAAGCAACCTAACCCACACACCTTTGGACTGTGGGAGGAAATCGGAGCATCTGGAGGCAACCCACGCAGACATGGGGAGAATGTGCAAACTCCACACAGACAGACACCAAGAGGTCCTGACATTGATATGATGTAAAGCGGGTGAGAATGGGTAACTTCAATAGAAACAAAAACTAGCGAGAGAAGCATAACAGGCTATCAGCTTGTTTCCACCTATTTTACACCATCACAAAAGTCAAAAACTACCCCAGAGAGAGAGGAAAAATGTCAAGCCGTGACAATTGGTCTTCCAGACAGATACGTTTGTCATGCTGTCAAAGTGATTCCCAGTATAAGGACTGGACATTGTGAGAGAGTAGCAAGTGCTCACTTTTCTCCAACCTTCTAAGACATTGAACTCCATTGGTTGACATCAGAAAGATTAAAGGCTCAGTAAGTTCGGTTGGATTTGAAGGCTTTAGTCCTGATCAAGTGCTCAAATAACTGAGCCGCCCCGGCTCGAGGAATCAACACTGAATTTACGTTGAAAAGGATTTGAAAGGTCAGACGCAGGGAATCTCTTTCTTCCCGGGAGGAATTGAGAACAAGGCGATCTCTTCTTTAAATTAGAGTTGGGGTGTACAACAGCGAAATGAAGAGGGAACCTTTTACAAAATGATTAATAAAAATTTGGAACTCACTCCATAAACGCTGGGGATTAGCTGAAGATTTTAAAATGGAGGTTGATAGATCTTTATCGAGAGCACAAAGGGATAGCGACATGGACACATAGAAGCACAGAAACTGGAAACAGGAGTAGGCCAGTTGGCCCTTCCCGTCTGCTCCATCATTCATTTTGATCATGTTTGATCATCAAATTCAATATTCTGATCTCCACCTCCCTTCCCCCCATATTCCTTTAGTCCCAAGAGCTATAGCTAATTCCTTCTTGAAATCAGCACAATGTTTTGGGCTCAGCTACATTCTGTGGTAGTGAATTCCAGACATTCACCACCCTCTGGGCTAATGTGGGAAACCAAATGTGAGCCTGAACCTGTTGCCAAAATGCTCAGGGGATGGACACTTCCTCACCCACCTTCACACAAAAGCCTTACCCTGCCAACTATCCTCAATGTTCAAGTCTGTACCAGATTCTGAAGGGGAGGTGATGGCCTCGCGGTATTATTGCTAGACTATTAATCCAGAAACTCAGCTAATGCTCTGGGGACACAGGTTCGGATCCTGCCACTGCAGATGGTAGAATGTGAATTTGAATTCAATAAAAAGAAAAATCTGGAATTAAAAATCTACTGATGACCACGAAATCATTGTCAATTGTCAGAAAACCCATCTGGTTCACTAATATCCTTTAAAGAAGGAAATCTACCGTCCTTATCTGGTCTGACCTACATGTGACTCCGGATCCACAGAAATGTGGTTGACTCTGAACTGCCCTGCAAGGGCAAGGAGGAATGGGCTATAAATCTTGGCCAGCCAGCAATGCCCATGTCCCACGAATGAATAAAAAAAGTGATGGGTCTTAGAGATAGTAACATGCTAGGTTGTTGCACAACAACATGTGCATTTGAAGAAAGAAAGCACTCAGGATATACCGAAACACTATACAGCTAAAGAAGAACTTTTGAAGTGTGGTCATTCTTTCAAATGTAGGAAACACAGCAGCCAATTTGTATGCAGCAAACTCCCACAGGCAGCAATGGGATAATGTTTAGTTCCTGACAATCTGATTCAGTGATGCTAATTATGGGAGGAACATTGGCCCAAGTAACACTGAGGAATACACCACTAAAGCTTCTTCAAAATTGTGTCTTGGGAGCGTTCACAGCCAGCTGTAAGCGCAGACAGTGCCTGATCCAAAAGACAGCATCCCCAGTGGTATACCTCACATCCTGTACTGGGTGTATCAACCTAGATAATGTGCTGAAGAATCCAAAGTGAGAACTGAACCTAGATGTGGAACAACAGGAAAGTGATTGAACCTCAGCCATTTTTTAAGTAGTGAGTTGTCTTAACTACAGCCAGAAATTCCACATATCCGGTGCCTAAAAGTGTTTTTATTGTGCAGCAAAGAAGAAAGAGCAGTACAGCACAGAAACAGGCCCTTCGGCCTCCAAGCCTGCACCAATCATGATGTCTGCCTAAACTACAACTGTGTGCACTTACGGAGTCCAGATCCTTCCATTCCCACCCTATTCGTGTATTTTCTAAACCCCTTAAATGCTGCTATTCTACCTGCTCCCACCACCACCTTGGGCAGCACATTCCAGACATTCACCACCCACTGTGTAAAATACTTGTCTCGCACATCTCCTCTAAACTTTTCCCCATGCACCTTAAACCTATGTCCCCTAGTATTTGACTTTTTTTATCCTAGTAAAGAGCATCTGATTATTCAGTCTGTCCATGCCACTCATAATCTTGTAAACCTCTATCAGGTCACCCCTCAACTTCCATCATTCCAGTATGAACAAACCGAGTTTATCCAACCTGTCCTCATAGCTAATACCCTCCAGACCAGGCAACATCCTAGTAAACCTCTTCCGTACTCTCTCCAAAGCATCCACATTCTTCTGGTAGTGCGGTGACCAGAATTGTACAGAATATTCTAAATGAGGCCTAACTAAGGTTCTGTACAGCATGACCCACCAAATTTTATACTCAATGCCCCGACCAATGAAGGCAAGTATGCTATATGCCTTCGTGACTACCTTATCCACCTACATTGCCGCTTTCACTGATGGGTGGACATAAACGCCCAGATCTCTCTGGAAGAGAGAAGCATAATGGAGGTGCAATCCTGACACTACTCTTTCTGATTTATACATCAACCCACCCATTTCTCTGCAGGTATCTCCATTCAAACTGAAGAACTGTTAACACTGTAACAATGGCAGTGAGTTGGCCAGTGTTTGAAGGGATGTGGTTAACGTTTTGGGTGTGGAACCTGCAGTGGAACAGTTCACACAAAGGCATCCTGCCAATACTGTAGGTGCTGATCATCTCGATTAGAACGTAGGTGTTCCCATTTTTATTTTGATTTAAAAAAAGATTCCCCAACGGCCTATAAGGAAAATTTGCAGCACCCAACCCACCCAAAAGATGAGGTCCCAAGATCTGGTCACTTAATGGTTAGGTCACTTCTCCAGGGTATTTTTGAACACTGCAACTAGCATTAGTTCCCCCTGGACTATGGAGTGAGGGTGGGGGGTAAAGGTGGGGTGGGGGGGAGCGGAATAGTGTTCCTACTCCTGAATGCTATCCAATAATTCCTATAGGCAATGAATGAATGTGGTGCAAAGAATGAACTGAGTTGGACTTAGATGTGATGCCCTTCAGAGGTGAATAGTCTGCCACCAGTGAGAATGTCCAGTCAGATGCAGCACCAGAGGGTGAGAATCAGTATCTTCAAGAAAGGAGGGGTGAGTAAAGAAAAATATTCTTTAGCACCTTTCGCGACCTCACGGCCTCCCCAAACACTTTACAGCCAATGAAGCACTCTGCGAAGTGTAGTTGTTGTTGCAACATAGAGAAGATGGATGCAAAAGGCGGCAACCAATTTGCATGCAGAAAACTCACACCAAAAACAATGACATAATGACTAGGTAATCTGTTGGTTGTGCAAGAAATATTGGCCAACACAATGGGAGAACTCCCTTTCCCCTCCTTCATGGAGTGACATAGGCTGATATTTTATGACCTCACTCGGGTGAGGCTTGTAAAATCCTGCCTAAGCCCAACGGAAAATTCTGTTCTGCAAGGCAGTAAAATTCCAGCTCTAGCATCTGTTACATCCACTTTAGAGGGTAGACAGGTCTCGCTTGAATATCTCACTAAAAAGATGAAAGAACAGAACGCAGTGCGATGAAGGTGTTAGAAGGAGCAGACGTGTAAAATGATATAATTGTGGAAGGGAAATGGACAAGAGCATTAACTCATTAAAATGGATTTTAAAATTTTAAAAGTTTAAAGTTTTGAAGTTTATTTATTAGTGTCACAACTAGGCTTACATTAACACTGCAATGAAGATACCGTGAAAATCCTCTAGTCACCACATTCCGGTGCTGTTCGGGTACACAGAGGGAGAATTTAACGTGGCCAATACACCTAAGGTAGAGAGAGATGGGTTGGAGGTTAAAGAAGTGTCATCTATTGGATAACATTCTTCACCTTGTATCTTGTCCAGCCATGGAAGAAGAGCTTTCTTAAGGCTGTATGTCAAATCTGTAAGATTAAGGAAGGCGAATTTCATATTCAGGCTGTTTTGAGGTTATGAGTGATGTATTGTGGAATCCCTTTATACTTTAGTGCAGAGCTCATAACAGCTTCCTGGAAGCAGGATTGCCTATTGCTAAGTGATTGATCGTAGTGTCTGCTCCATGCTTCTTGTATGGTCGACAGTGTGCCAGAGGCTCCTATGATGACTCATTAATTCTGTGATATTCGCTTACCCTCATGATATACAAGACCCAGAAGAAATCAACCGGTCCATCAATTCATCTGTTGCTACCACTGCTGTGAATGATTATCTTTTACATGTTGTTTTACATTGATTCGTGGACGTGCATGTCACAAAGTAATAGATGTTACCTGTCACGTGGCATTGCCGCAATCAGAGACAAGAGTGCCTGTTGTACATTACATCTCTCTTCATATACTGAATTCCCTCAGTATCTCCCAGCAGACCATCTGTTTAAACACTTGTCAGAATATTCTAGAACATATAAAAAACACACACAAGAGCTGGAGAAACACCTGACTGAGAACAGGAATAGCAATTATAGGGAAGATCGTAAACTGAAGTCATCAAATACTCAACAGGACGCAGTGTTCCCAGTGCTGTTAAAGATAAAAGAACAACTTGCGTTTCTGTAGCTCCCTTCCTGACCTCAGGATGCCCCAAAGCACTTCACAGCCAGAAAAGTCTTTTGAATTGCAGTCACTATTCAATGTGGGATGCGTGATATTCAGTCTAGTGCTGACCCGAGAATCTGAATGCCCTGATGTTGATTGGGGAATACATATTGAGATCTCCTCTGGTCTTCTTCAAATAGTGCTATGATAGTTTTAATGTTCTTCTGAGAGAGACCTCAGTTCTCATCTGAAATGGTCCCTTCCTCAGTGCTGCACAGAAGTGTCAGCCTAGATGTTGAGCTCAAGTCTCTGAATTGGGCTTCAACCTACAACTTTCTGATTCAGAGACTATAATCTTGCACTTTCTTGCCTCTATCCTGTTTATCTTTACAAAATCAAATGGTGAGAGCTGTAAAAGGTGTCAAATAAAGTATGCACAGAATGATGGCGCACTTCACTCCAGAAGCACTGGGCTCTACACTTGCTCTCCTTGACCGACGTTTAAGAATGGGGTCTTTATTTTGGACGCTTCAGGGGGAAATTTCCTATCCCATCCACCACGAGAGTCGTAGCGGGCGACCACACCAAGGTCCATTGGTTTTGGGACAAGCACGGCCAGAAAATCCTGACCCTGTTCCATATTCCCAAAGGTAAACTTGTTAAAAATATTCATTGTGCGTTAACCCGTGGAGAACCAGAGCATGTGGATGTACATGTTTTCTCTCTCTCATCGCTGTGTCCGAAGTGGATGTACATGTTCTCTCTTTCAATGCTATGTCAGGAGTAGTTTAAGAAAATTGGTAACAGACAACTCTCTTGATGAGGTTTCATGAGTCAGAAAGTTTACTCCCTTTAAGTGGAGGTTGACTCCATGATAGGGAGTGAGAAGAGTTGGAAACAGCTGTGCGCCCCCCCCTTATGTTTTTGTTGTGATGACATTGAGTCATTTTTGACGCGATTTGATGTAAGTGCTCAGCAACTGAATGGAAAAGGATTGGCTCAACACTTCTCAAGACCTTGCATCTTACAAACATATTAGTCTGCAGTAATGAATTTTTTTTAGCTACTTATCAGTCGGAACTGATCAACGTAGTATGTTTTTGCTAGAAATGTTAAAAGAAATGTTTGCCAGCCATGAAATATTTCCAACGTGACATTTTTCCTGTGACGCACTCTGCTAACGCCAAGCTTGTTCCTGAAAACAGCCAAACTGTTTTACCATTCGCATCAACAGCAACCTCCCCCAACTACTCCAATCCAGCTTAGAATGAGCTGTATATTGTGCCTTGTGATTCTGAGCTGAGCTTTAGATTTACAATCCTCTTTTGCACACACCCCCACCTCTTGCAACATTGCTCACCTCTACTCCTGTCTCACCTCATGTTCTTGGAGCCCCAATTTTTTGCATATTGACTCACTGGAAAGTGCATTCTTACTCTCCACTCTCTAGCTTGAGATGATGTTGCACCTTTTTTATTATTCATTCATGGGGCATGGCCATCACTGGCTAGACAGCATTTATTGCCTATCCCAAGTTTCCCTTGGAGGGCATTTGAGAGTCAACCACGTTGCTGTGGCTCTGGAGTCACATGTAGGCCAGACCAGGTAAGGACGGCAGATTTCCTTCCCTAAAGGACATTAATGAACCAGATGGGTTTTTCCAATCATCAACAATGGTTTCATGGTCATCAGCAGATTCTTAATTCCAGATATCTTTTATTGAATTCAAATTACACCATCTGCCATAGCGGGATTCGAACCCGGGACCCCAGAACATTAGCTGAGTCTCTGGATTAATAGTTTAGCGATAATTACACATGGGTATCGCCTCCCCCATTGCATTGATTTGCTGAGGCTCTTATGGGGATGGTTCTGGCTTTAGGTAGGGCATTCCAGGGATGTTTACTTGAATGGGAAGGAGATTCAGATGTCAGGGGGAGGAGGTTTATAACACACAAGTCAACCCAATGCATCTTACTCCCATTGAATTTCGATGCAGTTCTTGACTTTCATAACAGTGGATGCTGGTGCTGTCAGAGTAAGCTTTACTGAGTTGCTCCAGTGCAACCCATCAAAAGGTAAATGAATGCTGGGTTACAATGGTCAGGTCATGGAGTGAGAGTCAAAAGCGAAACTCGGAGAAGATCTTTGGTGCTAAATTGGCATTGAAGTGGTGGACTGCAAAGGAGATAGAAAGACCATTTAAAAATAACTCTGAAGCAGAGTACAAAATAGGCAGCCATGAGTACTGGCAACTTGCTCAAACTAAGAAAATATGACAAGAAATCATCCATAGGGACAACGCCTGCTTTGAGGTACCTTACACCACTGAAGTTGAGTGTGTCGTGCCTTGTGGTTCTAAGCCGAGCTTCAGATTTACAATACTCTTTTGCACATACCTCCACCTCTTGCAACGCCGATTGAGGAAGAATCAAGAATCCCAGCCTGATGTACCTGAGATGCAAATCTTATGATGCCACCATTCACTTTGAGACAATTTGCACCCACATAAAAAGCATCTACATGCAGATGGCAAGCACAGACTTTGACTTTGGGAACACAAAGAGCAAACAGAATGATTTGGTTGGAGATGTTGCTTGGTAATCGTACGCTAGCTTGAGTCCTGTTTCTTCACAACACCTGCTGACATAATCCTGATGGAATGGTTGGTGAGTTAGATTACAGCTTCCAGAAAAATGCCCACCTCTTTTTGGGATTCAGGTTCAGTCGGTGTCGTTCCTTGTGAGCAAAAAGAACTTTCCTTAACTGTCAAAATGTTCAACAGAAAAAACACAGCTCTGAGGTGTTGGAGCTGTGAGATGGGAGTTGGATATTGAGTCCGCAACTTTGTCAGTTGCAGTTTTATTTACCATCACTCTCTGTTAGCCGTCCTCCAAGTTCTGCCTGGCATAATTCCCTGCATTAGAGAGTGGCACAGTGGTGCAGTGGTTAGCACTGCTGCCTCACAATGCCAGGGACCCAGGCTCAATTCCCGGCTTGTAGAAGAAATGATTGGGAACTTCAAGTACTTAGGTGGTTCAGATCACCATGTCATGGCCCCCCATGCGATACTATAGTTAAGAAAGCCCGCCAACTTCCTCAGCAGACTAAGGAGATTTGGCACGTCCGCTACAACTCTCACCAACTTTTACAGATGCACCATAGAAAGCATTATTTCTGATTGTATCACAGCTTGGCATAGCTTCTGCTCTGTCCAAGACTGCAAGAAACTACAAAGGGTCGTGAATGAAGCCCAGTCCATTACCCAAACCAGCCTCCCATCCATTGACACTGTCTACACTTCCTGCTGCTTGGAAAAGCAGCCAGCATAATTAAAAACCCCACTCACCCCAGACATACTCACTTCTTCCGTTGGGAAAAATATACAAAAGTCTGAGGTCACATAGCAACTGACTCAAGAACAGCTTCTTCCCTGCTGCTGTCAGACTCTTGAATGGACCTACCTCGCACCACGTTGATCTTTCTCTACACCTTAACTATGACTTTAACACTACATTCTGCACTCTCCCTTTTGCTTCTCTATGAACGGTATGCTTTGTCTGCATAGCGTGCAAGAAACAATACTTTTCACTGTACTAATACATGTGACAATAATAAGTCAAATCAAATCAAAACTCAAATCACCATATGTCCGGAGTCTGCATGTTCTCCCCATGTCTGCATGGGTTTCCTCCGGCTGCTCCGGTTCCCTCCCACAATCCGAAAGACGTGCTAGTTAGGCACATTGGCCATGCTAAATTCTCTCTCAGTGTACCCGAACAGGCAGCAGAGTGTGGCGACTCAGGGATTTCCACAGTAACTCCACTGCAGTGTTAATGTAAGCCTAGTTGTGACACTAATAAACAAGTATTCAAACTCCATGCCCCACACAGTAATTCACACATTCCTAATTTGCTAACATTTCTATCATTGTCTCCCCTTAGGCAGCCCCAGTTGGTACCCCTTCCCTTTCCCCATCTCCCACTTTTGGCCCTCCTTTTTAACAGAGCCTTGCACATTACATGTTCAGTTCCTGCCCACTTCATTTCTCACCTCCAGTATCTGTCTTTCGTTTCTGTGTGAAACAATGCAACAACAAGTTGCATTTATCTGGTATCTTTAACAATAGTAAAGCACCCCAAGGTCTTTCACAACAGACCTTATCAAACAGGAAGGCAGGTGGCCAAGAAGTCTATTGTAAGAAGTTTCTTAAAGGAGGAAAGAAATGCAGAGCGGCTTTGAGAATCTAGGGCCCAGGCCGCTGAAGTGTGGTGTCAATGGTGGAGCAGTTAGAACCATTGAGCTACAGCATCTCCACAGCGCAAAATGAGACCATTCAGCCTATCAAGCCTGCACCGACAACAATCCCACCCAGGCCCTATCCCATAACCTCACATTGTAACATTGCTAATCCCCCTGACACTAGGGGACGATTTAGCATGGCTGATCAATCTAACCCACACATCTTTGGAGTATGGGAGGAAACCGGAGCACCCTGGAGGAAACCCACGCAGACACAGGGAGAACGTGCAAACTCCACACGAACTGTCATCCAAGGCCAGAATTGAACCTCTGTCTCTGGCACAGTGAAGCCACAGTGCTAATCGCTAAGCCACCAGCGTTGCTCAGAAGGCCAGAATTGGCAGAGACAGATCTGTCAGAACATTGTGGGACTGGAGGAGGTTACAGTGCTAGGATGAAGGTGAGGCCATTGTGCGATTTGAAAACAAGGATGTAACTTTTTAAAATGGAGATGTTACTTTTTAAAATGGAGATGTTGGTGGATTGGGAGCCAATATAAATCAATGGGCATGGAGAGTGACTGGGTACTTGATAATTTAGATTGTGAGAAACAGAGTTTTGGATAAGCTGAAATATATATGAGGGGTGTTGGGAAGAATGTTGGAATAGTTGACTCGAGAGTTTTTAAGGAAGATCGGGGATTTAGTAGCAGGGGAACTTTGGCAGGAGTAGAGACGGGATCCATAACATTTCAAAAGATCAAAGGCATAGGCTAGAGGCGCAGCCCAATCCCTCACGCAGACCAGCCTCCCACCCATTGACTCCATCTACACTTCCCATTGTTTGAAAAAGCAGCTAGCACAATCATGGATCCCATGCACCCCGGACATACTTTCTTCTATCTCCTTACGTCAGGAAAAAGGTACAAAGTCTGAGAACACCTACAAATTGATTGAAGAACAGTTTCTTCCCTATTGTCATTGGACGTTTTAATAGACCTACCATATATTAAGTTGATCTTTCTCTATACCCTAGCTATGACTGTAACACTACATTCTGCACCCTCTCCTTTCCTTCTCCCTTATGTACTCTATAAATGGTATGTTTTTGTCTGTATAGCACGCAAGTTTCATTGTATCCTAATACGTGTGACAATAATAAATCAAATCAAATCAAAAAGCTCTAGAGTATGTTAACTCTAGGAATCGGCAATAAAGGAATACCACTTTATTGCACAAAGTAAAATAAAGCAAAGCCACAAATCTGTGGCGAGCATAAACAGGTCCCAATCCAGTCAATGGAATAATGGACCCACTCAGGGGCCTGCTTTATACCGGGCTTGATCTAGGAGCTCCACCCAGTTAGTTAATTACCAATCCCCAGGGAGCTTGTACTCATCGAAACCTGCAGGGAGTGCTTCCCCATGCAAGTCAAGGGGGGTTATCACATAGAGCAAAAAAGATTAATAACATCAATTTTAAAATTGATTGATTTATCCTTTTTTTTCCCCTTTGGTTTTTTAACACTGTTTGACCAGAGTTAGATGTGCAGTGATTTGCTGCTTGTGAACTGTGACCCCTGGAGTTAGTCGGTTGAACAGCAACCATCCTTGCCCCACCCCAGACTGAATTTTTTCTGTTGAGTCCGTTTTCCTTCAATGCAGGAAGTTTGCTGAGTCCTTCTGTGTTGGCTGCCGATATTTTTTTATTCAAACAAACATTCCACAGTCGTTCAGCCTTTAACTCAGCACAAGGCAAAGGGCAGAAGGATTCCCTCCCTGCAATAACTGGGTTGCAGTGAAGAAAATAATGACAACAGGAAATGTTGTAGTGAATGGAAAAAGTAGGCAGCACTGACTGCAGAGCTTCCTCTTACATCACAGACCAAATAAGGTTCAGTGAAGTAACTTTACTATCAAACCGTGTCAGTATCTTGTTGTCATGTTTCTACCTCATGGGCTGCTGTACCGGCCAGAGCTGCACACACAGAATGGAGATAGCAGAGTAGGGGCGGATTCAGGATGAATCCTCCCAGAGGACAGTCACACCGCACACACACAGGTACAGCGACTTGTCTTTTTTTTTCTTGCTGCTGCTGAATTACTTCACCAGTGGGTGGGTCAGACCTGCAAAGGAGTTTTATCTGTCCATTCCTTTCTCTCTCTCTCCCCACTCTTTTCTCTCTCTCTCATGTGTAAATGTCATGCTGCGAGTGCGCCGTGTCAGTTGGTAAGACCCGAGATTAATGCTCCGAAGCCTGCTTTAAAGTACTGTAGAAGCGTGACGGTGTGTAAACATTAACACAACTGTTTCCGCATTGAGAACAGATCTCTGTTTCAGCCTGTTCCTGTAAGTGGTAAAACTGGTAGTTAATCTGCAATTTTCTCATTTGACTTGCAGGCAAAGCTGCCTCCCAGCTGAATAAACTTTCTAGTGTTTCCTTAACATCAGTTGCTTAGGAGCCTCCAACTTTTCTTCCTGGGGTGAAATTTCTGCCCGTTAAAGCTGTGAGAAGCTTTGGAACATGACAAGTGTCAGAGCAGAATGGCTCCTCTATATAATTAGTGTGTGTGGTTCCACGTTTTAAAGCTGGATAAGGAGCGTGACTTTTTAGATAACAACAGGACAAATATGAATGATCTGGAGTCATAAAAAGAAACAATGGGATTTTTATCACTTGTGTGCCAAGTTGTTTACAGTTCAGTCCCACTTTATTTCTTCCTATACCTCATGCTGTGAGGACTGTGGAATATTTAACCGCTATTGCTGATTTATTGATATATTGTCTCATTCTGGAACAACCTCATTTTTTTTGGCATCCCAATTCTTTCTCAGTTTGATTTTGCCTGAGTTATTTCTGCTCTATGTAATTCATCTCGTTCTATTTTTTGACTGTACTTTGCTTTCAATGTAATTTTTAAAAAATTACCACAAATCCTAACCCCCCCCCCCCCCCTCCCCGCCGCCGTCATTGTTTGATTTTAAGCGAAAGTTCTGGTTTCCGGCACTAACTTTTCAAAGTGCCCTGGGTGATTTCCCACCAGCTGTTATATTTCATGTTAACTTCTCAAAACCCTGGTGTCTGATTCCCCGAGCAAGTCCGCAGCGTCCCAGTGACACACACGAGCTCCAATAGTGAGTGAGTCTTTGCAAGAATGTATGAGAGTGGGATGTTGCTGTTGGAGGTGGAAGGGGGTTTGCTCTGGGTCATGGAGCGGAACAGGAAATTTTGGGGGGAGCAAGACTAAAATAAACTTGGTAAATTAACAATTTTTTTCAATTCTCCACACCTGTTGTGCTCTGGTTCGAGAAATGCAAATGCATATTTGCATAAAGTTGTGCAGAGTCTGGGCTCAGTTCTTCTGTGTGAGAATCAGTTAGTCAGTGCGGTATTTGAATGTGTGTATGATATATAATTTTTAAGTGTATGTATGTCATATATATATATCTTACATCAAGTGGATTTAAAAGTCTGAGCTCACATACCAACAGCTAGTGCTCTGCTGCCGTCAGACTTTTGAATGGACCTACCTTGCACTAAGTTGATCTTTCTCTACACCCTACTTGAGTGTAACACTACATTCTGCACTGTCTCCTTTCCTGCTCTGTGAATGGTATGCTTTGTCGGTATAATGCACAAGAAACAATACTTGCACTGTATATTAATATATGACAATAAATCAAATCAAATCAAAATCAAATCTACAGCACAGAAGCAGACCTTTAACTGATCTAAGCTACCATTTACGTTCTATGTGAGCCTCCTCCCAACCATTCTTTATTTAATCTTATCAGCATAACCTTCTATTCCTCACTCATTTCCTAAGCTTCCTCTCAAATAGTTCTACTCACCTCAACCAGGTCAGGTAGCAAGTTCCTTATTCTAGCCACACTCTGGGTAAAGAAGGTTCTCCTGAATTCCCGACTGGATTTATCAATGACTATCTTATACCCATGCTGTCTTATTCTGGTCTCCCCCCTGCAAATGGAAACACTTTCTCCATTTCTAGCCTACCAAGCTCTTTCATGAGGTGGGATATTACAGCCTCGCTGATCACGAAACCGTAAAATCCCACCTGAGGTCAATGGTCCATCCTGTTGTCCGCCCGTCGCCCGCTCCAATTCCCACGGCAGGCGGGACAGTAAAAATTCCAGCAATGGTCTCAAAGACCTCCATCAAACAGGTTTGCTGTCGGCCTTACTATTTCCAGAGAAAAATGTCCCAAGCTTGTTTAATCTTTTGTGATACTCCTGGGGTCTGGCGTCACCCTTGTAGGTATTTTTTGCTCTGTTTTACAATACGTGCACATATGTGTATGTACATGTTTACATTTGTACATAGATCTTTGTCGGTGGAATTATTCCAAGCCCCCCTGTTGGTGGGTTCAGTGGCAGAGGGGAAATGAGGGGGCGGGGAGATGGGGGGATGCGGGGAGGTTGATGGAGGGGTGGAGAGAGGGGGGAGGTTGATGGAGGGGTAGTTCTGCTGGGAGGCCCAAAAAAATTGGTTTTACGCTGGTGTGAATTTCGCACTGGATCTTCCATTGGTGCCTGGGTGGTGGCAGTAGGGGTGGGGGGAGGGGTGGTGCATCTACAGGTGGGTCTTCCAGATTTGGTTTACTGGAGGGGATCCATCTTCCAGCCTCAGAACATTCCTAGAGATCCGCCTGCTTTTTTCAAATGGAGACTCAGTGATGTTGGGCGTCTTTTCAGTACGGTGTCTGAACAGGATGGTGGAATACGCACCATCCAGGCTTGTCCTATCACTGATCGTGCCGGAAAACACCCAGTTGGATGATTAACTAATAAATAAACTTTTTAAAAAAAAAACTTTGATAAGGTCGGAGCAGGAAAATGTGATGTGTTTTCCTGCTGGCCTCCACAGCGGGAAATACTCCATGCTCCCGCCTCCGCATGGGACTTTAGTCCCAGATGGGGGAATGCAAGCCTGTGTCTGCACGAACTGTATGTATGTGTGTAAATGCAGTGTTTTCCACGCTGTACCTCCTGGCAGCAAATAACATCTGTTCTCTGTGGGAGCTGTGACTCTTGCAGTTCATTCAGGAACCATACTGTAAGCTCCTCTGTGGAATTATACTGAGCTGAGCTGAGCAGTGCAGTGTTGTTTCTGCGTGGTGAATTTTAATCACCAGGAATGTTTTTTTTTGGGGGGGATCTTTACTTTGGCCAAAACACCAGAAGAACATTGAATTCAATAACAAGGAAACCGTATCCCAAGCAATGCCGATCTGACACAGCCGGGGTTTCGCTTTTCTATTGTCTTCAGATACCCTTCAGCAGATAAGAGGAGGGCCGAGGGAGAAAGATTGGCAGCAGTTTCAGAAAATGAACGTAGTAAGATAGGCAAAAGCAAACAGAATTGTCACATTTTAAGTTCAGTTTAAGAATAAGAGATGGGCTTCATGCCGGTTTGCTATCTCCGAAAGTGAGGATTTGATGTGCTGGGCCCTTCCCTGTTGCAAGTGCCAATGATATCACGTAGGGCTGTTCTCTGTTATCAAGCTAGCAATGTCAGAAGGTCTCCCACGTTGACGTCTCTTTCTGAACCTGTTGCTAGCCCAGCCTCGGCACTTGCCAGTAGGTGGGGACAACTTCCTCGGGTGAGAAAGTATCACTGAGACATCTCCTACTTTGAGGCTTCTGTCTCATGTCACAGAAAGATCTGGGCTGGAATTATCCAAGATCCACAAACCCAGTGCATCCGCTCCTGTCCAATCCGCAGTTGAGTATTTTGAGTAAAGATAAGGTTCCTCAGTCACCAGTGAGTTCACTGAAAAGCTTTATTGGTGTTCAGACTGTCTTTCCCCATATCAAAGGACAAACAACAAGATACCCTGATTAGCAAAAAAAACAGACATTTCTAAATCTTCCCTTGCGTGATTCAGTGCAATTGCAGGAACACCTCGTTTTTTAAAGAATATTTGTTCTTGGGATCTGGGTGTCACCAGGAGAAAGCATCTTGCCCTTATCTGGACTGCATATCCAATCTTAACAGTTGAGCATTGAGACCAAGTTTCAGCATGTTTTTCGACCATAAGAGTCTCACAGGTCAACAAGAGCCTGCCTTTAACCAATGCCAACTCCTGTCCAATAAGCTCTACAAGTTCAGGACATCAGCTCAGGCATGTTTACACGTGAGCTTGTGTTTCCTAAAAGTGTACGAGGGGCCTTCCCACCGGCAAAACAAGCTTGTGCAACGAGCCCATAGAGGCCGGATGGTCCCAAAGGTCAATTCCCGGGTCTGTCTTGACTTAGCCGCTCTCAGCTTTGTTGGTGGTTGGTCCTTTTGGTCTGAGTGTGGCACCCCCCCCTCCCCCCCAACCACTCTGCCACCGCCCCCACCCCCGCCACCACATTCTCCACCCCCTCCTCCACCTGCCTCTAAGGAGAGGCGATTCCAAGCTCTAGGCTTCCATCCCTCAGCAGCTGCTCTAACAGTCCACCCATGGGGGGGTTGAATGGGGTAAACACAGTACGAAGCCTCACAACACCAGGTTAAAGAGAAACAAGTTTATTTGATAGTAAACCCACAAGCTTTCAGGGTTTGCCCCTTCATCAGGTGAGTGGAGAGTTCTAGTCTCAAGCAGAGCATATAACAGAGAGTGGGTTGAATGGGAACAGGATTGGGCTCACTGAAATCAAATGCCTGGTCAATGCTGTCAGGACTTGTGCGTGTGTGAGTAATGTGCAGTTGGGCGAGGTACAGGGTGATGCCTTGTACTTTTAAAGCAGTGACTTAATGAAGAGTCATCCCTTCCTGAAGAGGGAGGTAACACTGTGGTATTCTGGAGGTTAATCTTGAATTCCTGGAGACTCCAGGACAACCCTGGAGGTTTGGCAACCCCACTCATTTCTCACACCCTGTTTAAGGTAGAGGTGATCCATTGACTCCCTCACCTCAACCTGAGCTTTGAACATTTGCAGGCATGAATCAGCTAAAGCATATGTATTAGTTTCGCAAGATCAAATGATGTCCCAAATTCTTTCAGAGCAGCTCTGACAAAGCGTCATCCAGACTTGAAACATTGGCTGTATTCTCTCTCCACAAATGCTGTCTGACCTGCTGAGATTTTCCAACATTTTCTATTTTTGTTTCGGATTCCTGCATCTGCAGTGTTTAGCTCTTATTTTTGTAATCCGGAGACCCAGGATAATAGTCTGGGGGACCTGGGTTCAAATCCCACCGTGGGGATGGTGGAACTGGAATTCAATACAAAATCTGGAGTTAAAAGTCTAATGATGAGCATTAAACCATTGTTGATTATCATAAAAATCCAGCTAGCTCACTAACGCCGTTCTGGGAAGGAAATCTGTTGCCTTTATCTGGTTTGGCCTGTACGTGATTTCAAAGCGATGACAATGTGGTTGACTCTTAAAATGTCCTCAGGGATGGACAATAAATGCTGGCCCAGCCAGTGATGCCCACATCCCATGAACGAATGAAATAAAACATAGTCACCAATTGCAGGGAAACAGAAGGGGGAGTTTTCCCGTCCTGCCCACCACAGGAATTGTAGGGGGCAGGGAAGGGTGTGGACCATCCAAAGATCCATTGACTGGACAGGATTTTCCAGTCATGGGGCGAGCGTGGCTGGAAAATCCCATCCAGAGGGTTCGGTGTTCAAGGAACTGGAATCAAGAGTTCTGGACAGGGTTGACATGCTGGAGATGATGACAGCCTCTGCCCACACATGAAGTAAGATATTTAAAATAAGGCAATGGAGGACTCTGCTCTGAGTCAGCTGATCCCAACCAGTGTTCCCTGTAAACTGTGCAGCCAGGGCTACCCACAGCCAAGGGAAATCAGAACAAGCGTTGGCCATAACCACACATGAAGGTCATTCTGTCAGCCCTTGAAGGCTTGGGAAAAACATTGCTGTTTCAGGAGGAAAATCCTGACTTTGAATAGCAGTAGCTCAGTTGGCAGAATTCCTTGTGGGAAATCTAGTAGTCAGCTGTGAGAGAGGACAGGGAACGGTGGAGTAACAAAGAACAAAGAAAAGTTCAGCACAGGAACAGGCCCTTTGGCCATCCAAGCCTGCACTGATCACGATGCCTGCCTAAACTAAAACCGTATGCACTTACGGAGACGGTATCCTTCCATTCCCATTCTATCCATGTATTCGTCTATTGCCCCTTAAATGCTGCTATTGTATCTGCTCCTACCACCTCCCCGGGCAGTGGGTTCCAAACATTCACCAGCCTCTGTGTAAAAGAGAAACCTGCCTCTCCCATCTCCTCTAAACTTTTCCCCATGTACCTTAAACCTATGCCCCCTACTACTTGGCTTTTCTACCTGAGGAAAGAGAATGGGACTGTCCACTCTGTCCATGCCACTCATAATCTTGTAAACCTCTATCAGGTCTCCCCTGTGACAAATTTAAAAATGTGTGTTATTAGGAAAAAAGCCATTGTAATCAAATGTTTGAGATATGAATGCTGCCAAGAAAATGATTAGAATGGAACACATTTGTCAAATGGAGTGCATTAGCACATTAGATGGCAGGAGTGGTGTCATGGGTGCAGGATTGCCTCCAGTCTCAGCTTTTGGTTTGTGGCATTAGAATGTATTTGTATGAGTGTGGGTCAATAGTTCAACTGTCAGTAATTTTTCAGTGCACGAAGAGACACGATCAGCACTGGAGCACTGTTTGCAACTTCTTGCTACAGCAACAATACAAGCTTCCTGCCTCCTTCTTGGAAAGCAGTTGGATTGTGAAAAGTTTCTATTGAAATCCTTTTTTTTTATAAAGCAACCGTAATGCCGAATCTTGCCTCGGCTGTAATAACAGGGTGTTGCCCGATACAGAGTTGTGACATCGCTGTTTTTTTTTACTCGCCAGTGCGTGCCTGAATTACACTTCCCTTCCACCTCTCGCTTTCTCAGTGCCCCTGTTTTCTTTCTGAGCTGAGCGAGTGGGATGTTCCTGTCTGTGGAATCTCCGTCGATTGCATCAGTAGCTGCTCCCTGGTCAATCTGGCAGAGTGCCCACTTGCGCAATGCGCAGAGGAATTCCTCCAGAGACAGTCCTCACATCCCACCTCCAGATGACCTCGCCATGAAAAGAACGAATTGCCCCAAAGGCCTCAACTCAGCCAAAAAGCTGGGATTTGATCTTGAGATAACTCACTGCAAGTCTGAGCTCCTACAGACGACACAGTTTGTGGCGGCAGCCCTTGGGATCATTCTTCATTTCCGCCGTTTTCTTTAAAGAGGCAACACCATAGAATGCCTATAGTGCAGAAGGAGGCCATGTGGTGCATCGTGTCTGCACCGACTGCAATCCCACCATCTAACGTATTTACCTCGATAATCCCCCGAGACGCTAAGCGACAATCGAGCATGGCTAACCAACCTAACCAGCACATCTTTCAGACTGTGGGAAGAAACCGAAGCACCTGGAGTAAACCCACGCAGACACGGGGAGAATGTGCAAATGCTGACAGTCACCCGAATTAAACTTGGGTTCCTGGGGCTGTGAGGCAGCAGTTCTAACCACTGTGCCACCATGCCGTGTTAAAGAATTTACGCATCTTTATTTCAGCTCCATTTCATTTTGCAGCCCTGCTAAGAGATCGCAACGGATTCTCAGTGACTTTATTAACAACGCGGGGTTTCCAATTTACTGTGATGCAACTTCAGAATAGAAAAGCCGTATGAGAGTGGAGGGCGGGGAGGACAGAGATACCACAGTGACAAAGCAGGGGATGTCAGCCAGGCTTGTATTCCCTTGAGCATAGAAGATTTTGAGGTTACTTCATGGAGATGCTTAATACGATTAAAAGAGTTGATAGGGTAGAAGCTATTTCCTTTGGTAATGGGAGGGAGTCCAAAATGCAAGGGCATAACCTTGAAATTGGAGTTCGGCCATGCAGGGGTGCTGTCGGGAAACATTTCCTCACACAAGACTCTTGAAAATTTGGAATGTTCCTCGAAAAATTGTTGAAGCTGAGTGTTAGCTGGAATTTTTCAAACTGAGATTGATAGATTTTAGTTAATTAAAGGATTTTAAGGGTTGTGAAACCACGGTGGGGAAATGTGGTTAAGATGAAACTGAGCAATTATCTAATTGAGCAGCAGGATAGGCTCAAGGGAGTGAATGGTCTTCCCTTGATTCTCACTCGATGTTCCCACCTGTAGTGCCACTGCAGATTTGCTCTACTCCAGCTAATTCATCACGTCACCCAGGATCAGATCAGCAACTTAGGTGGATTGGCCATGCCAAATTGCCCCTTAGTATCCAAAGAGGTTAGGGAGATTAGTAGGGTAAATAAGTGGGACTGCGGGGATGGGACCTAGGTGGTCGGCGCAGGCTCGATGGGCTGACTGGCCTCCTGCTGCACTATAGGGCTTCTATGATTCTCACTGACAGGCAAATCAGAATATTAGACAAACCTGGATGATCCTTCTTCTGATGAAAAGGAATCGGGTTCAAAGTGACAATGGAAGAGATGTGGAGTGTCTTCATTGCCTGCCCTGCTAATGTGGCGAGCCTGACATTCAAGATTACCAAAGTGGTGCCCATTAGAATCAGTCGAATAGTCTGCTCACGCTCCAAACTTCTTAGATTGTCTGGCCTGAAATAAAACAATGTTGACAAGTCACAACTGGCTAATTAAGACAGTTAAAAGTATCGGAATGCTACCTCAAGCCAGTGCATTTTCTAAACGAAGTTTCAAGTTTATTTATTTATTAATGTTACAACAAGGCTTGCACTAAGTTACTGTGAAAATCCCTTAGTCGCCACATTCTGGCCCCTGTTTGGGTGCACTGAGGGAGAATCTAGCATGTCCAATGCACCTAACCAGCACGTCTTTCAGACCATGGGAGGAAACCAGGGTATCCAGAGGAAACCCACGGGGAGAACGTGCAGACTCCACACAGACAGTGACCCAAGCCGGGAGTCAAACCCAAGTCTCTGGCGCTGTGAGGCAGCACTGCTAACCACTGTGCCAGCTTGCCACCCAGAAAGATATAAAGGTAGACTAGCATTTCTGGTCGAGGCCTTCTGTAGGAGGCCAAGTCAATTCCAACATTCTAAGGAAATTTTTATCCTTTCTGAAGCACGTCAGCCTGTTTATGTAGTTCCAGCATTTCCTGATTAGCAGATGTTGATGGTCTGAGTTTTGTCCCTGAGCAGTCAGGTTGTGCAATTCTTTGACAGTTTCTATGTAAGCTCAGAAATCTCTGTTGGCAATACTAGTCTGGGAGCACCGCGATTTAAAAACTCTCATCCTTGTGTTGAAGTCATAACCTTTGCATCTTCCGCCCAATCTTTGTGACCTCCTCCAGCCGCCAAACTATTCTGATCTGTGTGCTCCTTCAATTCAATTCCCTTCTGCACCCCCGATTTCATATCATTCAACCCTCAGCTTTCTGAACTCTAAAATGTGGAATTCCCTCACTAATCCTCACCAGCTCTCTAACACCTACTCCTTCTTCAAGATGTTCAAAAAAAGAACCTTTCGGTCCCCAGTTCTCGTATTTCCCCATGTGGCTCAGTGCCAGATTTTGTTTGCTAACACACCTTTGAGTGTGTGGAGATCCTTGGGACATTTTGCTCCATTTAAGTTGCACTTAAGATGCAAGCAGTGGATAAATTATATTGGTTACCACCTTCAAAATGGGGGACAGAGGAATACCAGGTAGCCTTTGCCGTAACACCATCAGCAATATTTAGATTCAGCATTGGAAGGGTTAATCTAAAGGTAAAGCCTTCACTGGTAAACTACAGTTTCCATCCATAGATGACTCAGCCAAACATATGCACCTGAATGGATAATAAATGACAGTCCAGTCTGAGCTTCTTGACTTTACCTTGGTTAATCTATAGTGAACCTGTTCTACCTCACACTAAATTGATCTTTCTCTAACCGTAGCTGTGACTAGCACTACATGCTGTACTCTCTCCATTCCTTCTCAATGAACAGTATGCTTTGTATAGCATGCAAGAAACAATACTTTTCACTGTACACTAATATGTGTGACAATTAAAAATCAAATCAAATAAATTGTCCTGTTTGTTTTCAAGTGTTCCCTCCTCTGCCCTGCCTTGCTCAACTCTGTCACACACAATGTTTGAGGCTGTATACTTGCGCAAATAATCCCTGCTCAACAATGGGAGTTGCAGTGAAAATATCTAAATTATTTATCTGCAGTCACAAAAACAGATTCTGACACAGGGCAATTCTGAGTGAGAAGCAGTCAGTGCAGGTCAGGGTGGCATGGCAGGCAACCTGGTAGATATGAGCTTTGATATCCCAGCCTCTCCTGGGAGTGTCCAGTGTAAAGACCATCCTTATGCAGAAGCAGACTTTTCCTCGCACACATGGAATTAACTCCATGTCACCCATGATGAGTCCATGTATCAGCCATGGGTAGCACTCTCGCTGCTGAGTCAGAAGCACTTGGGCAGCGCTGCACTGTTGGAGATGTCCACTGTTGGATGCAGCGTTAAACAGAGTTCCCGTTTGCCATGTCTGGTTTATGTAAAAGAATCCGTGATGCTACTGGAAAGAAGAGCAGGGCATTTCCCCCCAGTACACTGGCCAACTAGCATCAGTAAAACCAACGATCTGGTCGTTATTCACATTGCTGCCTGTGGTAGCTTTGCTGTGCACCAATTAGCTGCCACATCTTCCTACGTCATAGCGGTAACTACACTTCAAAAAAAAACTTCCTGGACTACAGTGTGTTTTTGGGACATCCTGAATTGTGGAAGGCGATTCCTGAATGCAAGTCTTGACAGAGACAGAGAGGAAGGACCATTTTGCTCAGGACACTGACGTGTCCTTGGGCCATGTCCATGGCACCGCATATTAACTTTGGATGGACAGGTAATGCGGTCCATGTCCCATAAAGAACTGGCTGTTCTAAATTTTAGATGCCAGAGGATCATTCGACTTGGCACAAACTTCCATCACCAGCTGTTGGTTAAGAACCTGCTATATTTTAACAGGAGATGAGTTAAATGGTCCTGGCGATATATAATATCCTTCAAATCAAAGGCTGTGGTGTAAGTCAGAACCTTGAAACCTTGAAGAGAGATGGGAACACACTGCAGTTTGAGTCAGCACTTTGAAGAGATGGACAGTGAATGGATCTGGAATATTGGTTAGGGTATAACTTGGAAGAACACGCATTGAAACTGGGTTATATCTGTGATCTTTTTCTGCAGCTTATTACTATCTTCCAGTGAAAATGCGGTAAATGAGATCTCTCACTCTAAATGAAGGATTGTGTGGCAGAGATGTAGCGTCGAATAACTCTCAGATCTGGAAAATTATTCCCTTGATATACAGCTGTTGTTTGGTGTCACTAACTAATCGAGTCTACACCGACCACAATCCCACCCAGACCCTACCCCCATATCACTTCATATTTACCTGCTAATCCCTCTAATGTACGCATCTCAGGATACTAAGGGGCAATTTGTGTCATCAGAACAAATGCAAGACAAGCTGGGTAAGCAGGGAGAGGGTGTGATGGAGCTATGGGTCTGTCAGGCACTAGGGTTCAGTAGTGAGGGGTGCTGTTGATTTTGCAACCCTAGCTCAGATTGGGTCGAGCCCATCTCTTTACATTTTAATTAATACCCAAAACTCAAATAGATTCCCAGGCTACTGGCAGCTTTTAAGACGTGCTTTTTTACAGTGCTTTTCATAACCTAGGACAACCCTAAGCACATTACAGCCAATGGAAGACTTCTGAACTTTCAGCACGGTTTCATGTAGAAAGGGTGTCACCAAATTTGTACACAGACAGGATCTATAAATATTATTATTACTGTGTCAGGCCATCTTTTTTGTTGGGGTTAGAAGGGTGGATTTTGATTGGGAAATTATTTGAGACCCAAACACTGGGCAAACGTCCCCTTGTTCTTCTTAAAATGATGCATTGGAGTCATTTACTTCTCAGTGAAAGGGCAGGGGCACAGTTTCAAGTCAATGTCTCACCTGAAAGACAGGTGGACTGACAAGGCAGCTTTCCTCGGTTGGACACAGGGAAGGTCGGCCTAAAGTAGCCTGCAGTCTGTATGGACTTTGCACGTTCTCCCCATATCTGCATGGGTTTCCTCCAGATGCTCCAGTTTCCTGCCACAGTCCAAAGGTTAGATGGATTGGCCATGCCCAATTGCCCCTTAGTGTCCAAAGAAGTGTAGGTTAGGGGGATTAGCCATAGTGAATGTGCAGGATTACGAGGATAGGGCAGGTGTTGAACCTGGGGAGGATGGTTTTTTTAGAGAGCCGGTGCAGGCTCAATAGGCTAAATGGCTTCCTTCTGCATTGTAGAGATTCCATGGAGTGGGACTTGAAACCATGTTTGACTCAAGAGACAAGCATGCTACCCAAGGAGCCACAGTTGACACTTGCTCCTTCCCCCATTCCTGCCACTCTATTCCCCATACCATTTTAGCTTTTTCATGCAATTTCCTCTCGGAAGCATCTATTGAGTGTGCTGTGTCTTAATCCTCAGCTCTCTTTCTCTGGGTGTGCATTCTTCTGAGCCACATCTCTCCCTGCGGGCTTTGCAAGCTGTTACCCAAAGCCCAGTGAGGAAGATACTGGAGATGTAATGATGGTCATTCCTGCTCCGGCAAGGAGGCAGCACTTGTGCTTTTCACTCTGTGAATGTTTTTTCCTTCAATTCACAAAGTCAAGAAGACCCAACCACTTGCCGCGAAGCAGAGCGGTTCTGCTTTCATACTTTAATGATAGCTTCTATTGCAGCTCACAAATTTTAGGTAGAGCCTTTAAAGAAGTTGCAGTTGATGTTTCAGTTTCTAGTTGAGACAGCTCAACCAAAAAGGCACAGGGAAAGATGTGACACTCAGCCCCCAACTAGACTGCTAACACAAAAGCAGACTGATTTTATGACTGATAGAGGCTTACACTGATTAAGTCACATACGATCAGTTCTGGGCACCGCAGCATGTTATTAGGTGTGAACTGGGTATTCACAATGATTACTACACAAAAAGGGTGAAAAACCATAAGAACCAGGAACAGCAGTGGGCAATTCAGCCCTTCAAGCCTGCTCCACCATTTAATATGATCATGGCTGACCTCATCTCAATGCCACTTACCTGCCCATTCACCATAGCCCTTCAAAACTCTGCCCACCTCTTCTTCTTTAAATTTACTCAAAGTCCGACTGTCCCCCATACTCTGGGTAGTGAATTCCATAGACTCACAACTCTTTGAGAGGAGTAGTTTCTCCTCATTTCTGTTTTAAATTTATGATCTCTTGTTCCAGATTGCCCCACAAGAGGAAACATCTCCTCCTTGTCAACTTTGTCAATCCCCCTTCTTATCTTGTATACCTAAATTATGAGAGTAGGTGACAGACTAAAGCATTTCCCTGGGGATAATTATAGAGGATGATGCAACAAAGCATTTAAGATGATTAAAGGAATTGAGTGGTTCAGAAGAGTGATGGGAGAAGTCCTAAGCAAGTGGGCATAAACTTAAACATAGAAACGTAGAAGATAGGAGTAGGAGGAGGCCATTTGGCCCTTCGAGCCTGCTCCACCATTCATCACGATCATGACTGATTATCCAAAGCAATAGCCTAATCCTGCTTTCTCCCCAGAACCTTTGATCCCTTTTGCCCCAAGTGCTATCTCTAGCCTCTTCTTGAATACAGTCAATGTTTTGGCATCAACCGCTTCCTGTGCTAATGAATTCCACAGGCTCACTGCTCTTTGGGTGAAAAAATGTCTCCTCATCTCCGTCCTCAATGGTCTACCCTGTATTGTCAGACTGTGACCCCTGGTTCTGGATACCCCTACCATCAGGAACATCCTCCACCGTCGGGAGCTAAGCTGTTCAGGGGGTGACAGGAGGAAACATTTCTTCCCATAGGGATTAGTGGAAATTGGAATACTTTTGGACTCTGGGAATCAATTGAAAATTTCAGAACCGAAAGGAATAGGCCTGGCTTTTTGAGATCAGTAACACCCCTATGTTGAGGTGTCTCATCACAGTTGGAACACTTCAGACCATTGCAGTATTACCTTAGTGTCACGGGTGCAGGGGACATTATACAGGCACACAGCCAGATCTGACCACTGTGCATTGATCATTGCTGCATGCCCTGCTTATTGGGAAAGTGTTTTGGGTTTAGTTGTAATAACCCATGAGATCCCATGGTTATAATGGCATTTTACAAGTGAGAAATATATCACTTGGATGAACTCCCCTTGGCTCTCTACCCTGTCAAGGGTCAAGACCTTCAGAAAAGGGATCGATGAACGTTTGCAGATGGCAGAGGCAATGGGGAGTGTTGCACAATTGCAACGTTGGTAATTATTGCCCCTTCCGCTGGCAGCAGTGAGACAATAGTCATACCTAGAAATGTAAGAAAGGTGCGGACTAGACCATACAAGGCTGCTTCATCAGTCAAAACAATCCTGGCTGATCATCGGCCTAACTCCATTTTCCTGACCACTCCCCATATTCTTTGATTCCATAAGAGAATGAACATCAGTCTATCACAGTCTTATACATATTCAACAATGGAGAATCCACAACCCTCAAGGATAAAGATTTCCAAATATTTATAATCCTTTGAGTGAAGAAATTTCTCCTCCTCTCAGTCCTAAATGATTGATTTCTTATCCTGAGACTTATGTGCCCTCGATTCCCCAGCCAATGGAAACAACCTCTAAGTATCTACCCAGTCAAACCTGTTCAGAATCTTATGTGTTTCAATGAGGTCACCTCTCATTTTCTGAACTCTATAATCTATAAACCAAATTTAATCAGCCTTTTGTCATAGGATAACCCTTTTATTCCGGGAACTAATCGAGTGAGCCTTCACTGTACTTCCTCTAATGCAAATATATCTGCCCTTAAATGTGGAGACCAAAACTGCACAGGATATTCCGGATATGATCTCTTCAATGTATGGGGCCACTTTCCTTCCTTATTGCTTGCTGTACCTGCATGCTAACTCTGTATTCCTTGGACTAGTATATCCCAGTCTCTCTCATGATTAATTTTGCAGGTTTCACACCTTAAAAAATATTCTGTTTTTCTCATTTTACTATCCAAGTGAATAATCTCTCATTTCCACCTGTTCACTTTGTTGCTCACTTACTTAACCTGTCTGTATCTATTTGCAACCCCTTTGTGTTCTTCTCACAGCTTACATTCTCACTTAGCTTTGTATCATCCACAAACTTGGATACGTCACTTTCTGTCTCTCTATCTAAATCAATAATGTAGATTGTAAATAGCTGATGCACTGACCATACAGCACTTTGCTGATTGCAGCCTCCAACTTGAAAATGTCTTCTTTGCTTCTACTCTAAAATAGCTTTATTCCACATCGATTCTGCACGATACTGTCACCTTGAGGTGCTGCACTCACGACAGTGAGAGGTTCATGCTATGGCCTCCAAACAATGACCAAAACCAAGCAATTCAGTCCTGTTGGCCCTTGCATTTCTCACTAACTGGTTCATCCTGAGTCCAGGTGTTTTTGGTGATGTTGCCTTGTGGCTAAGTCCCAACATTCGGACCTATTCGAACCAGCAACTTGAGATACAAGGGACTCCATAACAAGCTGGGTTTATGTAGAAAGGTTCAACGTGCAGAAGGACGCCACTTGACCCATCATGTCTGCACTGGCTTGTTGTTTGAGCAACACAAGTTAGGAAGATGAGAAGCAGTTTAGTGGATAGTGTATGGCCTGCAGGATTGGTCTGTATCCAGTGGAGTTCATGTGATGGCGCTGGTAGTCCAGGGAAGCAGTGCTGTGATGGAGTGCAGCCATCATGGAGCAACGCTGCAAGGTGCTGCCCAAGAGCAATGCAGGAAGGTCCCTCGTTGAAGGTCCAATGGAAAGGAGACTTGTTTTCCATGTTTCCGGCTTCCACTGTTGAAATTGACAGCTAGCTGGATCCTGTCGATGGCATTCTGTTTGCTGGCTTCACTTGTGGCTCAATGGGTAGTGCCTACAAGTCAGGAGTTCAGGTTCTATGCCAGAGACTTCAAAACATGCTACAGCACTAGAATCATCAGCCTAGCTAAGGGAGTGCTAACGGTCAGAGCTTCTATCTCTTGGATGAGATGTTAAACCGAATTCACATCTACCCACCTAAATTGGTGTAAATGTCCCAGAGCTAGCCAATTCTCCCTAGTATCCTGTCCAATATTTATCATTCAATCAACATCACTAAAACAATGGTGTTGCTTGCCGCACAGTCTGTTTTAACCCTTATACGGTGGACAAATAACTACGAGTAGACGCCTTGTTAGTACAAACAATATTTATTTAAACCCACACAATCAATAATCACCCACCTGACCAACAATAAGTTATCTTACAGAAAATACTAGAATTCAAGTCCAATACAAGACCTTGTCTTAACTTTGCGTGACTGGCAAGTACCCAAGCAGGTATTGGCCTTCATCTGTGTGTTGGTCTCGGTAGTTGTCTGCGTAGTTTAGTCCTTTGGTCTGGTCTGGCACTCTGGCTCTGGTCTTCCTTCTTCCTTCTCGGGTGTGGTGGCTCTCCTCGTGCTGGTCTTCGCTGGCGATGGTCACCATTGTTGTAGTTCATTCATGGATGAGAGAGAGAGATTCCTGGTTGCGCAGCACCCTTTGTACCCCGTTTAGTTTCATGGCCCTTTTAGCCATTGCCAATCAATCGATCAGGTCTTGATCCCCCTGATCAGTAAGAGTCTAATCAGGTGTTACCACACCGATCTCTGGGTGTGTCCCCAATAGCCATGTCTGTAGGTGCTAGAGGCACATAGGTCACATACCTCCCTCCTAAATAAGGGGTCACGGTGCCCTTATGTCTGGTACACAACCCAGTTTGACCAGAAAGACTCTTTCATCCTTGAGATGACCCGTATCCTGTTTATTCGCTCGTCAAGGTTGCAGCCTGTTTGTCTCTGTCTTTAAACTGCAGTCTGTCGGTTTAGTTCTTGCCCAATTGTCCCAGAGTGCTTTACAAGTTGCCATTTCAGATGGCCCATTTGGCCATAATGGATTCATCCTTTATCACTTTGCTGTATGCAATTGGCTGCTGCATTTTCTACATGACAACAGCGACTATGGTGCAATAGAGGTGCTTTGTGATATCCAGAGGTCGTAGGAGGTGCTATATAAATATAAATTATTTACTTTCCTAATATACATACATTAGCAGAAGCCCGAAATCTTTCTATTGCAATTCCAATGTGAAATTGCCATGTGTTCTTCCTGGCCAGCACTGCCATGGTGCTGAGTAATTCAATGGGATCATTACCCAGGGTCAAGAAAACTAACAGCATTTGTTTCAATGAGCTGTAATGCCTGTAGAAAATGAGAGATTCAGTAATCATTGAGGCACTTTATCATTATCCACCCCCTTACTGTAGTATTTCAGGAAACCTATTGTTTGTTTTTCTCCATCCTCAGAGCATAGAGGTCATGGAGGACCTCATGGTACTGAGACTTACATTCAATAAGGCAACATCAGTGGTGGCTGGTGTTCAGAACAAGGTCTAGACCAAGTTAGTTGATCAATAAATCAAATAACTGGAGTTTCCTCATTGCACCCATTGACTCGATAACTTACCCTTCTGTTGTTCTTTTTGTTTATTTTTCATTCTTTCTTGTAATGTGGGCATGGCTGCCATGTCATTCTGGTCCCCACATTACAGGAAGGACGTGGAGGCTTTGGAGAGGGTGCAGAGGAGGTTTACCAGGATGTTGCCTGGTATGGAGGGGAGGTCATATGAGGAGAGACTGAGGGATTTGGGGTTGTTTTCGCTGGAAAGAAGGCGGCTAAGAGGGGATCTTATTGAAACATATAAGATGATTAGAGGTTTAGATAGGGTGGACAGTGATAGCCTTTTTCCTCGGATGGAGAATGCTAGCACGAGGGGGCATGGCCTTAAATTAAGGGGTGGTAGTTATAGGACGGATGTCAGGGGTAGGTTCTTTACCCAGAGGGTGGTGAGGGATTGGAATGCCCTGCCTGCTGCGGTTGTAAATGCGCCTAGTTTGGGGGCGTTTAAGAGATCTATGGATAGGTTTATGGATGAAAAGGGATTGGTTTAGATTAGTGGGTCAGTGTTTTTTTTTAAAAAATCTGGTCGGCGCAACATCGTGGGCCGAAGGGCCTGTTCTGCGCTGTAATGTTCTATGTTCTATGTTCTATGTATCACACACCCAGTTCACTATCTGTGCCTCCTTCCTTTAACCATTAAAACACATTTGTTTGGGGCTGGAGTAACATAGAGTCAGAGGTTTACTGCATGGAAACAGGCCCAACTTGTCCATGCCATCCTTTTCTTTAACCCCCAAACTAGTCCCAATTGCCCGCATTTGGCCCATATCCCTCTATACCCATCTTACCCATGTAAATATCTAAATGCTTTTCAAAAGTCAAAATTGTACCCGCCTCTACTACTACCTCTGGCAGCTTGTGCCAGACACTCACCACCCTCTGTGTGGAAAAAATTGCCTCTCTAGACCCTTTTGTATCTCTCCCCTGTCACCTCAAACCTCTGCCCTCTAGTTTTAGACTCCCCTATCTTTGGGAAAAGATATTGACTAGCTAGCTGATCTGTGCCCCTCACTATTTTATAAACCTCTATAAGATCACCCCTCAGCCTTCTACGCTCCAAAGAAAAAAGTCCCAGTCTATCCAGCCTCTCCTTATAACTCAAATCGTCAAGTCCCAGTAGCATCCTAGTAAATCTTTTCTGCACTCATTCTAGCTTAATAATATCCTTTCTATAATAGGGTAACCAGAACTGTACACAGTATTCCAGGTGTGGCCTTACCAATGTCTTGTACAACTTCAACAAGATGTCCCAACTCCTGTATTCAATATTCTGATCAATGAAACCAAGCATGCCAAATGCCTTCTTCACCACTCTGTCCACCTGTGACTCCACTTTCAAGGAGCTATGAACACGCACCCCTAGGTCTCTTTGTTCTGTAACTCTGCCCAACGCCCTACCATTAACTGAGTAAGTCCTGCCCTGGTTCAATCTACCGAAATGTATCACCCTGCATTTATCTAAATTAAATTCCATCTGACATTTGTCCAATTGATCAAGATCCCATTGCAATCCAAAATGCTTTCTTCACTGTCCACTATGCCACCAATCTCAGTGTCATCTGTAAACTTACTAAGCATGCCTCCTATATTCTCATCCAATATACATGCAGGATAGATCAAATAAGCATGGCAGATTACCTTTACTGAATCACCCGAGGTCAACCATTGGGATTTTTTTCTAACAATCCCACCGATGATAACTTCTTATCGTCCAATTCTTTTCCTACCATGATTTCAAATGCTCAGCTGGGATTTAAACTCCCTTTCTCTGGATTATTGGATTCATTAAGGGGAAATTGTGTTTAGCTAACTAGCTGGAGTGTTTGGAAGAGGGTTGATGAGGGTAATGCTGTTGATGTGATGTAAATGGACTTTCAAAAGGCATTGGACATAAATCCCCACAACAAACTCGTGAGTAAGATTGTAGCTCATGGAGTAAAAAGAACAGTAGCAAACTGGATACATAATTGGCCCTTTAATAGGAAACACAGAATATTGGTCAATGGATATATTTTGAGGAAACTTTGTGGTGGTGTTCCCCTGGTGCTGGTATTGGGACCCTTGCCTTTTCTGATACATATTAATGACCTAGATCTTGGCGTGCAGAGAACATTTTCAAAGTTTGCACATGATACCAAACTTGAGAGCTGTAAACTGTGAGGACAGTACGGAACCTCAAAGGGACATAGACAATTTGGTGGAGTCGGCAGATTGAACTTCATCTGCCACCTATGTGGAGAAGCATTTTAGCAGGAAGAACATGGAGAGACAGTATAAAGTAAGGAGTACAACTCGAAAGGCTGTGGAGGTGCAGAGGGACTGGGGTGTATATATGCATAAATAATAAAGGTTGCAGGGAGGTGAAGAGCAAAGTTAGTAAAGCATATAGTATTCTGGGTTTTATTAATAGGGGCAAAGAGTACAAGAGCAAGAGGTTATGCTGAATTTATACGAGATACTATTTAGACTTCATTGTGTACAGTTCTGGGTGCCACTAAGAGGAAATTTGATCGAGAGGTTCAAAATCATGAGGGATTTGGGCAGAATAAGTAGGGGGAAACGATTCCAGCTCATAAAGGATCAAGAATAAGATAGCACAGGTTTAAAGTGATTTGCAAAAGAAGCAAGTGGATTGTAAGAAAATACTTCTACACACAATGAGTAGTTGGAATCTGGAATGCACTGCCTGGAATTACAGTGGCTGCAGGTTCAATTGAGATGTTCAAAAGGGTGTTTAGATGATCATTTGAAGAGAAACGATGTGCAGGGAAATGGGGAAAAGGCAGGAGAATGGCACTGAATCATGTGCTGGTGCAGACACGAAGGGGCCAAATGGCCTACTTCTGCACCATAACAATTCTGTTAGAATAATCACTACCCCACTTATTTCCCTACAATGTTTTGGATCTGGACTTTTTGATGATGATTGAAACATCAACCCCTTGTGTCTATTCTCAGTTAGTGATGAACCTTCTGTCGAGTTCCAACCTGTTAGATTTCCAGAATTTACTCTGTTTTTTAAAAAATTCTATTTTGTTAAACCAACCAGCTAAGTTGGCTAGACCACACTTTGGGAACAATGGATAGTCTGGCCTCCAGACTACATAAAGGATATGGAAGCACTGGAGTATACTAATACATGTGACAATAATAAATCAAATCAAATCAAAAAGTACACAAAGGATTCACAAGAATTAAATCAGAATTGAGAGGTTACAAATGCTGGGTAAAAATGAACAGACTGGGGCTCTTAAGAGAAAAATAAGAGATGATCTGGTCGAGTTCATTGATGTTATGAAGCATTTTGGATGGGGTACATGGTAAGGTGATGTTTCCACTTGTACCCCAGTCCATAAATGAGGGCCAAATAATTATAAATTAGCCTCTAATAAATCCAATAGTCTCCTCACCTAAGTAAAGATATGTTTGCCTAGAGGGAGAGCACCAAAGATTCACTAGACTGATTCCTAAGATGGGCAGATATTCTTATATAATGAGATTGAGTAGGCTAGGTGTAAATTCTCTAGAGTTTTGAAGAATGAAAGCTGATTTAATTACAACAAATTTTCCAAAGTGGCTTGTGACAGACTGGTGATGTGGAATCTAGACTGTGGGTCCACGGACTCAGAATAAGGTGTTTGAACTACTGTGAGAATTTCTTCAGTTAGAGACTTTTTAATATTTGGAAAACTCTATCCTGGGGGTCTGTGGATGCTCCATCATTGAGTGATATGGGGTAATGCATGACGGTGACGTTGAGGCAGAAGGTCAGCTATGATTTTATTGAATGAGACTCGAAGGGCTAAGTAGGCATCTCTTGCTCCTATTTCTTCTGTTTTTTTGTTCAATAGGGAGTGACATCTTTACCCAGAGAACAGTTAGAATCTGGCATTGACTACCAGAAGGCGCAGTTGAGGCAAGTAGTGTAGATGCATTTAAGGAAAGTTAGATAACAATATGAATTTAAGTTTATTTATCAGTGTCACAATTAGGGGCTTACATTAACACTGCAATGAAGTTACTGTGAAAATCCCCTAGGTGCCACACTCCGGTGCCTGTTCGGGTACAATGACGAAGAGTTTAGCACGGCCAATGCACCTAACCAGCACATTTTTTGGACTGTGGGAGGAAACTGGAGCACCCGGAGTGAACCCAAGCAGACAGGGGCAAATGTATAGATTCCACACGCACCCAAGCCGGAAATCAAACCCAGGCCCCTGGCATTGTGAGGCAGCAGTGCTAACCGCTGTGCCACCGAGCTGCCCCAGGGGGAAGAAGGATATGCTGATAGGGTAAAATGGATAAATTGAGAGGGAGAAGGCTTGAGAGGAGCACGTAACTGGCATGGATCTGACCCTGTGCTCTGTACTGATTCTCAGTAAAAAACAGACTAACGTCAGAGCTGTCTCGCACCCTGTCTCTCAATGACACATCCACCTCTTCAATTTTCACATAGTGACGTAAAACATGCGCTCTCTGGGAGGTGTGGGTTGGAATGCACGTGAGCAGGAGATACCCAGGTTGGGTTCCCGTAGCCTGTTCTTGTTGATCTTGGTATTGCAGGACAATCTTTTGATGTCTGTGTTTCCACGAGAAGACCTGCAAGAAGATCACCAGAAACAATGATTCAGTCATGGCATGTTCTGAAGAAGTCTGCATTCATGCACTGTTGGAAAATGAGTTGGCCTATCATCATCAAGTCTGTACCACAACTCACCTCAGGTCAAACTCCGTGGTTTGTCACGGGACTCTGGTGGCTTGAGCAGTCACACTCTGGAGGAGCTCAATATGAATGTGTTGGGGGAGTTGTCAGCTCTTCTGCCCACTTTCCCGACTTGAAACCTAATGACCTTCAGGGTGGAGGAGGGAGGGGAATTCCACCCCTCCCCAGAAATATGACTGGTTACCTATGAGGGGAGGAAGGGCCCAGAGACTTGGCATTTAGCCAGCCCAAAGTACATATTGGCCAAGAGTTTTCTGGAATAGTGCATGTCCCTGAATCATACAACTTGCAAGAATTTTGTGGTGTGAATTGCTGGAAGTGTGAGCTAAGAATGAGAACAACTCAAACCTTAGTAAGTGACAGGACAAACAATGCACCTCCTCAGCAAATAAGATCTAAGGATTGAGAAGAAAGGACAGAGAAGGAAATGGGATGAATTGGGATCAAATCAGTTATGGAAAGAGAAATAAAGGGAAAGAACGATTGGGTTAAGAGACTGAGAGACCATAGCATCCCAGTGCTACAGGGCACAAAATTGAATCAGGTTTTCCTGCTCTCGATTATGTGCCAAGCTGTGGCTCAGTGGGCATGGCTGTTAGGATACCTATAGTACAGAAAGCGACTATACGGCCCATTTAAGTTTGCGTCGACTCTCCAAAAGAGCATCCCACTCAGGCCCTTCCCTCCCCCCTAGTCCCATAACCCCACGCATTAACCATGGGCAATCCACCTAACCCGTACATCTTTTGGACCGTGGGAAGAAACCAGTGCACTCAGAGGGGACCCACACAGACATGGGTAGAACGTGCAGATTCTACACAGACAGTCACACAAGCTGGGAATCGCACCAAGGTCCATGACCCTGTGAGGCAGCAGTGCTAATCACCGTGCCACTGTGTCTTCAAGTCCAGAGGTTGTGAGTTCAAACCTTACTCTATAACTTAAGCTCTAGGCTGGCATTTCCACACAGTACCTGAGAACATTGCACTGTAGGAGGGGGCATGAGCTTTTCATCTGAAGGCTCATCTGCCCTTTTATGGGAGATTAAATGTCCTCTTTTACTGTTCAACACTGTTCAAAGAACAATGTTCTTCCCAGTGTCCCAACAGGCATCTACCTAAAGACAGATATCACAGTCCTGGGAGCTTGCTGCGTGCAAACTGGCAGCATAGTGGCTAGCACTGCTGGCTCACAGCACCAGGGATCCAAGTTCGATTCCAGTCTTGGGTGACTGTGTGGAGCTTGCATGTTCTCCCTGTGTCTGTGTGGGTTTCCTCAGGGTGCTCCGGTCTCCTCCCAAAGTTATGTGTAGTTTTGATGGGTGGTCCATGGTAACTGCGTGGGATTAGGGGACAGAGGGGAGGACCTGGGTGGGATGCTGTTTTGGAGAGTTGGTGCAGACTCGATGGGCCAGATGGCCTGTTGGGATTGCATAGATTCTATGACTGCCACATTTCCTACTTTCCACACAGTGACTGCAGTTCATATAAATACCTCATTGGCTGCAGAGTGGCATCATGAGGTTGTGAGATTTCCCCTGTAGGAGGCATTGCCCTAAAGATAGACTGGCAGAGAGCTAAAACATACAGAGGTGGAGAGGTCATGTTCAGCAGTTTTTGCTGACGATCTTTCAGCGAGCCTCGCGTTGTGGGGAATTTGAATCTTATCACAAAAACACACAGTGCCTCAGGGAATCACTGTTTCGTCATCTGGGGTAGATTTCTATTTATCTGCTGGCAATCGATGAACTTTCACGGCTGTGGCTCTGTGCCAGTTGTTAGGCAAGAAAGAGAGATGCCCCCTTGAGAATGATAATGATGTCACAGAGGGATGGCAGGCTGTTGAATATGAGGAATTAACCCCTTCGAAGGACAGATTTGAGTTTTGAAACACACACACACCATGAGGAACAACATTGTCTTTCCAGCTGCTTTCTGTTGAAAACCTTACGATATCCCTTGGTCACGAGCTAATCTCCTGTCTTTAACCATGTGGGGATGCTGTCCTGCAGTGTGACCCTTGACCCGCGTTCCTCCATTGGAAGATGGGAAGTGCACCACTGACTGATGTTTTCGCCAGTTTTGCTATTTGCAAGCTACCAGCCCCATATCGCCCAGCTTCTGTCCACCAACCATGGCGTGACAGGCTTTCCAAAGAGTTGACAAGTAAAGAGTTTACAATTGCTAACTGGATGTATGCAGCATATGTGGGTGGCACAGTGACAGAGCAGTTAGCTTGCTCTGCTGCCTCACAGTGCCAGCGACCCTTTTCTGACCTTGGGTCGCTGTCTGTGTGGAGGTTGCACGTTCTCCCCGTGTCTGTGTGGGTTTCCTCGCAGTGCTCCGATTTCCTCCCACACGCCAAAGGTGCGCAGGTTCGGTTGATTGGCCATGCTAAATTGTCCCTTAGTGTTAGTGGGCTAGCAGGATAAATAGGTGGGGTTAAGGAGATAGGGCCTGGGTGAGATTGTGGTCAGTGCAGACTTGATGGGCCAAATGGCCTCCTTCTGCACTGTAGGGATTCTACATGGAATGCTTGTAAGTAAAAGTTGAATGAGCATACAGACGCCATCTGCTGGTGCATCTGGGAGGGGCACCTTTTGCTTTCCCAAATTCCCAAATTCTGCTGCATTGCCAATGTAGTAGTTTAGAAATTCCACAGATTATACTGATGCATTAATAGTGCTCATCACTATTAATGCACAAAAAGATCCCAGCAATTTGTGGAGTAAAAGAGATATACCATGAATCCTGATTCTCTGCAATTTGATGTGGAGATGCCGGTGTTGGACTGGGGTAAACACAGTAACTCATTTGATAGTAAAACTCAAATAAATCAGTTGGGCTTAAACCTGGTGTTGTCAGACTTCTTGCTGTCTTTCTCTGCAATTTGCCATTTGCCTACTTTTACCCTGTACATACTCTTTTCCACTTCCATCAGGAAAAAGATACAAAAGTCTGAGATCATGTACCAACTGTCTCTAGAACAACTTCTTCGCTGCTGCCATCAGACTCTTGAATGGACCTATCTTATATTAAGTTGACCTGTCTCTACACCCGAGCTAAACACTACATTCTGCACCCTCTCCTTTCTTTCTCTATGAAGATATGCTTTGTCTGTATAGTGCGCAAGAAACAATACTTTTCATTGTACACTAATACATGTGACAATAATAAATCAAATCAAATCTATTCAATGAAACGAAGAAATAATCTGCATTCATAATGTGCCTTTCGCAAATTCAGGACATTCCAAAGCACTTAAGAGTTTAAGCTAATTTGGGAGGGGAAGTGGACATAGACTGTCAGCAGAATAAGGGCACGGAAACATACAGCAAAACAAACAAGTCAGAGGGAGTGCAGCTGTATAGGGTTTCAAGGGAGTAAGGCCAGGCTGGATTGCTTCAATTCTAACGCCAGGAGTACTGCAGGTAAAACGGATGAGTTGACGGCAGTGATTGACAAGTGGAAGTGTGATATCGTCGCCATCACAGAGACATAATTAAAGGAAAGACACAATTGGCAACTCAGCATTCCAGGATATAGAATCTTCAGGCGAGACAGGGGAGGAGGTAAAAGAGGGGGAGGCATTGCATTGGGAGCCAGTTATTGCAGAAAGGAGAGATGACATGTTGGAGGGGGCATCAAATGAAGCTTTGTGGGTAAAACTTGGGAATGAAAAAGAGGCAGCCACATTGTTAGGTGTTTATTATAGACCCCCAGATAGTCAGAGGGATATTGAGGAGCAAAAATGTGCTCATTGTGTGGAGGTGTGTAAGGACAATAGGGTTATTATATTGGGTAATTTCAACTTTCCCAACATTAACTGGGATATACATATTGTTAAGGGCTTGGATTGAGTAGATCTCTTGAAGTGTGTACAGGAGAACTTTTTGAATCAATATGTGGAAGGTCCAACGAGGGAGGGAGCTGTGCTGGACCTGTTCCTGAGGAATGAAGCCAGACAGATGGTTGAGGTGGTGTTGGAGGAGCATTTTAGTGATAGTGATCACAACATGGTATAATTTTAACTTATTATGGACAAGGAAATGGACAAGCTGCAAAAAAAAAGTTTTGGATTGGGGAAGAGCATATTTTACTAAAATAAGATACAATCTGACCAAGGTAGACTGGGAACAGCTACTAATGGGAAAATCTGCAGGAGAGCATTGGGGGGGCATTCACAAAGGAAAAGGGGAGGATGCAAGTTCAGCATGTTCCCGTGAGAGTAATAGGATGGAATAACAAGCCCAGAGTACCATGGATGACTAGAGATATTCAGGATACAACAAGATAGAAAAGAAAGGTTTTTGAAAAGTATAAGGGGGGCAAATCTGTGGAGGCATTAGAGAGGTATAGAAAGTGCAGTGTGAAGGTTAAGAAAGCCATTAGGAATGCAAAGAGGGGATATGAGAAAACTCTGGCTGGTAAAAATAGGGAAAATCCTAAGATATTCTGTATGTATATCAATGGAAAAAGGATAACCAGGGAAAGAGTACAGCCCATTAGGAACAACGGGGGCAATCTGTGGGTGGAGCCAGAGGACATTGGTAGATTGTTGAATGAATACTTCATATCTGTCTTCACCCAGGAGAATGAGGATGATGGTATGGAATTCAGGCAGAAGGACTATGAGATTCTTGAGCAAATTGATATAGGGAAGGACAAAGTATTGGAGGTATTGACAGCCTTAAAGGTGGATAAATCTCCGGGCCCAGATGAATTTTGCCCTAGGCTGCTGTGGGAGGCAAGGGAGGAGAGTGCAGGGGCTCTGACCCAAATTTTCAATTCTTCTCTGGTCACAGGGGAGGTGCCAGTTGACTGGAGAACAGCTGATGTGTTTCTGCTATTTAAGAAGGGTTTTAGAGATCAACCAGGGAACTAACTACAGACCAGTGAATCTCACATCAGTGCTAGGGAATTTATTAGGGAAACTTCTGAAGGAGAGCATCGATCTCCACTTGGAGGGGCAAAGCTTGATCAGGGATAGTCAGCATGGCTCTGTCAGAGGGAGGACAGAGCGAAGAAATTTGATTGAATTTTTTGAAGACGTGACCAGGTGTGTAGACAAGGGTAGTGCAGTCGATGTAGTTTATGTGGCTTTTATATGACAAGGTCGCACATGAAATACTTGTAAAGAATGTAAATTCACATGGGATACAGGTTAATTTGATAAAATGGATTCAAAATTGACTCTGTTGTAGGGGACAGAGAGTGATGACAGAAGGCTGCTTCAGTGACTGGAAGCCCGTGTCCAGTGGCGTACCACAGGGATCTGTGTTAGGCCCCCTATTATTCGTCATTTATATAAATAGCATTGATGACTTTGTGAGGGTAGGATTAGTAAGTTTGCACTTGACACAAAGATTGGATGGGTGGTTAACAGTGAGGCAGAGTGTCTTGAGCTACAAGAAGATATAGATGCAATGGTCAAATGGGCAGATAAGTAGCAGATGGAATTTAGCGCTGAAAAGTATGAGGTGATACACTTTAGAATGATTAATTTGGCAACAAAGTATTTAGTGAATGGCAGGACACTCTGAAGTCCTGTGGAACAAAGGAACTTTGGTGTGTCCATCCACAGATCTCTGAAAGCTGAAGGGCATGTTAGTAGGGTAGTGAAAAAGGCATATGGGACACTTGCCTTTATCAATCCAAGCATAGATTACAAAAGCAGGGAAGTCATGTTGGAGTTGTTTAGACTGGTGAGGCCACACCTAGAATACTGTGTGCAGTTCTGGTCGCCACATTATCAGAAGGATGTGATTGTACTGGAGGGAGTGCGAAGGAAATTTATCAGGACACTGTTTAGGATGGAACATTTCAGTTATGAAGAGAGGTTGGGTCGGCTTGGGTTGTTTTCGATGGAGCAGAGAAGACTGAGGGGTGACCTGATCGAGGTGTGAGATTATGAGAGGCATGGACAGGGTAGATAAGGAACAGCTATTCCCCTTAGGGTCAGTCATGAAGGGACATAGGTTCATGGTGAGGGACAGGAGGTTTAGGGGAATGTGAGGAAAAATTTTTTTACCCAGAGGGTGGTGACATTCTGGAATGCACTGCCTGGGAGGATAGTAGAGGCGGGTTGCCTCACATCCTTTGAAAAGTATTTGGACAAGCACTTGTCACATCATAACATTCAGGGCTGTAGGCCAAGTGTTGGCAGATGGGATTAGGTGTGAGTTCAGGTGTTTCTAATGTGTTGCTGCGGACTCGATGGGCAGAAAGGCCTCTTCTGCGCTGTATGATTCTATGATTCACATTACACCTAATGACAAATGCTTGAAATGTAGTCACTGTTATAATTACCAGACTGATCCCTGGGATGGCAGGACTGACGTATGAGGAGAGATTGAGTTGGTTAGGATAGTATTCCCTGGAGTTCGGAAGAGGGGGCTGGGGGGAATTCATAGTAACCTATAAAATTCTAACAGGACTAGACTGAGTAGATTCAAGAAGGATGTTCACGCTAGTGGGGTGGCCAGAATCAGGGGTTACAGTTTAGGACAGAGATGGAGAAAAAAGTCTTCACCCAGGGAGTGGTGAGCCTGTGGAATTTGTTACCACAGAGAGTAATTGAGGCCAAAAATTGTTGTGAAAGGGCCAAATGGCCTACTCTTGTTTCTATCTTTCTGTGTAATGTGAGAAATATGGCAGCTAATTGGCAAACAGCAAGCTCCCACCAATAGTAATGAGATAATAACTGCATCATCCATTTTATTGATGTCCGTGACAGATAAATATTTAGCCAGGGCAGAAAAGACTCCTTCCACCATCAGACCCCCCCAGCAGAAGTGAATGTTGATGATGATATTGCTGGATTTACAAATTATTCCTGCCGTGGCCATTTTGAGCTGATACTTCATGTTGTCAGTCACTGATGATAACGTGATTAACGTGATTTGACACTCATTCTTGGAGATCCACACCGGAAACAGCGACGCTTTGGAATCTCATTCCAGCATGTACTGTGTCACCTCTAGTGGTTTCATTGCCTTTGGGGTATTTCTGTACTATTTTTGCTACCCAAACTCTCATTGGCATTGGAAGGCAATCACTTTCACATTGCAAAGCTGCTCAGTGTTCAGAAATGCAAATTAGATGGATTATTTCCAGAAAATGACACTTTGGTTTACAGCATGTCAGTAACTCGAGACTTGGTGTGTGTTAAACGTGGCATTTTGTGGGAAGAACAAGCAACTTTGAACCTCTGGTTCCCAAAGTTCTCCACCACTGGGGGCTTTTCCTCAGCTCGTGATTGAGTCTGATGCTGACTAATTGATGGTGGTTGGTCAAAAACTTTTTTACCATTGTATCATGTGACTGCCAGGACAGTAGAAGGTGAAAAAGATGCACTTTGCTCTGTTTTTGTCTAGTTACCCATTTTAAAAAAAATTTTACTTCATCCTTAAAATTACAAAGCTGACCGGACAAACTCAAATTCATTCCTTGCTTGCTCCAAAAACCAAATTCTGGATTCAATTGAATCCAATCCAAGGTCCTCACAAGAGAGACAAACAAGATCCAAGGTGACAAACTAGGGTATTGCACCCAATCTTGGGCTTGATCCAGCGCTTGAACTTTACCAAAAGACCGAGAAGTGAAAATCAGTTCCATTATTCCTGATCATGATGGACCAGATGGCTGGTCCCTTACCCATTGGTTGCAGAGCGTTTGTACATTGTGCACACCATTAACTCTTCAACTTTCCAAGGACCTACTGTTCCCAACTCAACTGGGTTGGAGTGCACACTTCTGCTTGCTTTTTCTTGTTTCTCTTTGCGCCTCCTATGTTCTCTCATTTCTGGATTCACCCTCTTCCCTTCCCTCCCTCCCTCTCTGCCTCACGCATCAGACACTACACGCCGAGAGCTGTGAAAATGTATACCAAGTAAAGTCGACTCTAGTTTGCTTGAAAAGACTTACAGGGAAAAGAAAAAAAATGCAGCAAAATTAACTGACTTCAACATCTGCCCCTCTTCCAAGAACTAAGAGCATGTGGAAGCGCATCTTTCACAGATATCAAGCAGATATTTTCGATATTGGCATCTCGGGTGCAGGCTGCATGTGACGTTGCTGTGCGGTTGATGTGCGTTTTTAGGCATAACCCTGTTTTCTGGATCACCGATTTAAATCTACAGTGTTGTAAATAGAAAGTGGTACAGATGTTTTCATTGGCCCTTTGCTTTGCAATGGCTGTTTGTATTGGCCACATATGCTGTCAGACTGGATGACTGCTGAAATAACTATTGTGGTGAAGTAACAGGAAATATTTGCATTGATATGTTTTGGTAACAGTTCATTTTCTCTTGCTCTTTTTCTTTCTCAATTACTGTGGGTTTTTTTTTCAAACTAATCTCCCGCTGATGGTTTGACTGGATGGCGAGGGGAATAGGGGGGAGGGGGAATTCCTGGATTGAGGACCGTCTGCGGTAACATTGCCAACACTCCCAGATTGACCTTGAGTCACCGTTAATTGAAAATGAATCTCCACAACATTGCTGCAAGCAATATCAACCTCCTCCCCCTCCGTTCCCCTGTCCCTCCCACCCCCTCCCTGGAGCAACATTCCAGCAGCATTCTAAAAAACTGTGCATCTTTGCTTTAATTTCCCTCACTCATAAAAATATTGGAAATGAGGTGAGAGCTAAACAGCTTGACTGACAGTCAGACATCATCCAGTTGAGCAACAAAATTTTTGCCAGCTTTAAAATTGGTCAGGAAGGCATGAGGAGGGGCATGTTGGGGTGGCGCATGGTGAGGCTGGTTGAAGGCAAGAGGTCACATGGTGAACCTCACCCCCCCCCCCCTCCCCCCCCACCCCCGCGCGGAGGAATATGTTGAACCATTACACAGCACGGCACGATGGCAGAGTAGTTAGCACTGCTGCCTCACAGCACCAGAGACACGGGTTCAATTCCCAGCTTGGGAAGGATCCAGCTTTGATGCGTTGGGGCTGTGAGTTGGGAGTTGGATATCGAGTCCGCAACTTTGTCAGCTGCAGTTTGTTTATCTTCACTCTCTGCTAGCCCTCCTCCCAAGTTCTGCTTTGCATAATTCTCTGCATGGTATGGTGGCGCAGTGGGTAGCACTGCTGCCTCCCAGCGCCAGGGACCTGGGTTCGATTTCCTGCGTGGGTTGCTATCTATATGAAGTATGCATGTTCTCCTGGTGTCTGTGTGGGTTTCCTCGGGGCGCTCCGGTTTCCTCCCACAGTCTGAAAGATGTGCATTGGGCATACTAAATTCTCCCTCAGTGTACCCAAACAGGACCAGAGCCTGGCAACTTGGGGGTTTTCACAGTAACTTCATTGCAGTGTTAATGTAAGCCTACTTGTGACACTAACAAATAAACTTAAACTTGAACCAGAGTTGGCAACTCTGGGAGGTGAAGGTGCCAGGTGATGTCAACAGTAAATAAATGGCTTGATGTAGCTCTGGGCTGCGACAGTCCCAGTAAGTAACACTAAGTAAGTACTGTGACTACCCCAGTCCAACACCAGTATCTCCACATTGCAACAGTCCCAGTATGTGAACTGTCAGAAGATTCTCCTATTTTCCCTGATCGAGATTTATGTTTTCCTTTTGCAGCGATAACTAAAACAGGAGCTCGGGAAGAACCAAATTCAGGAAGAACAGGTACAGGAGCAGTTTTCATCTGATGTATGGTAATAATGCATGATTGTAATTGTCCATCAATTATTTCTTATTGTTACTTTTGGCTGTGTGGTGACTGGTGGTAAATGAACCACTGTCTGTCTCGCTCTCGCTTTTCTTCTCTCTCTCTCTCTCTCTTTTCTTCTCTCTCTTCCTCTGTCTCTTCCTCTCCCAATGTGAGAATAAGCTCAGTTCAAATTAGCCTGGACCTGAGGTCACTTGAGCAACTTGCTTCTGGTTACCAAGCCTCCAGGACTACACTGGAGTCTCTGGGAGTTGAAGATTAACCTCGAGGACACTGTTACAAATAAAACCCAGGATAAAAGTCAGAGAAGCATTAAAAATAAATTATTTGTTTATTAGTCATTGTCACAGGTCACAGTGTCTCAAATCCGAGAACTGATGATGTCCGAAAACTGGACTTCTTATTTCACCGTCACGCACAAGGTTTTATGTTTATTTGATAAGTAAACTAACTTACTGGCTGGTTAGACTAAGTGCTGGATTGGTGTACTGGTACACCAAATAGTTATCGGCTTCACTCATCTGTTTTTTTTCCACCATTCAAAGGGTCTTGACATGTCTCAACCCAAGCCACCCTGGCCTGACCTGGAAGGCAAGAACAGAAATCTGACATGGACTTTGTCCCGAGGTTGCTGGTTTTGAGATACTATCCCTGTACTAGTTAAGAAAGAAAAGGCCCTTTGGCTCACAGACAAAAGTCGTCCTGTCAGATAACCGAGAGTCAGGTCACTTTTCAATTGGCTGTGGAACACTCGGAAGCAGTGTTAACATGTTGAGCAACCAATGTGGGGCGGGGCAGTTGGAAAGGAGAACATGCACTGAAACCTCCCGTGTCACATCCAGCCGGGGTTGGCAATCTGAGGGTGTAGTGTTCCCGTCCTGTCCCACCCCCCACAGGAATCGTGGAGGGCGGGATAGATAATCATAGAATGTCTACAGTATAGAAGGAAGCCATTCGGCCCATTGAGTCTGTACTGACCACATCCCATGAAGGCCCTATTCCCGTAACCTCACACTTCTACCCTGCTAATCCCCCTGACACTAATGTCAATTTAGCACAGCCCATCAACCTAACCTGCACATCTTTGGACCGGACTGTGCTAAGCTCTATTAACCTTGGGCAGGATTTTCCAGTCTTGGGACGAGCGTGGCTGGAATATCTTGCCCCGAGTGTACTACAATAAAAGGGACTTTTGGCACCAAGTTGTATTTTATCTTCTGCAATGCAAGATTACAAGGAATGCCGGTATCCAACCTATTGCAGTTACTACCTTCGAATGACTCCTCTGATTTTTTTCCCTTTTGCAAAGGTGTCATTTTTGTTCAACGTCAGAGAGGTCTTCTCCCCCACTCAGTTCTGACCTTGTACCAATTCCAAATGTTAAGAATAGCATCAACCAGTAACTCAGGTTGGTTAGCGCAATCATCTCCGAACATTTGAGGTCCATATTCCACTTGAGGGCCTTGAGCCCTATACACTCAGTTGACCCACAGTACCAAGGGGGTGCTGCACTATAAGGTGTGCACCTGCTTTAGTTGAGTTATCAAACCAAGAGCCCATCTGCCCTCTTGGGTTGATGCTAAAGGTCTCATAGCATTTTTTCACCAAAGAGCCCTTTCCATACCTATCGAATATGAATCCCTTAATACCCAGTGATAGCTTAACTGTAAAGTGCTTTGGATTACCCTGAGATCAAGAAAGGTGTGATACAGATGCTTTTCTTTAGAATGATGCCTCTAGCCTGATATTTCTGCTGCGTATGTGGTGGATCAAGCCCAAGATGGAATTTGATGCCTTATCTTGGATCTTGTTTGTTTCTCTTGTGGGGGCTATGAATTGGATTCAATTTGAATTTGGTTTTTGGAGCAAGCAAGGAAGTGGATTTGGGTTTGCCTATCTGTGCATTGGTTTTGTAACTTAGATAGAGTGAAAAATTAAAAATAAATTCTGCTGTGTATGCTTTCCCTTACATATAATATGATAACAGGCAGGATAGCACAGCGCCTGGGACCTGGGTTCGATTCTCAGCTTGGGTCACTGTGTGGAGTTTGCACGTTCTCCCCATGTCTATGTAGGTTTCCTCCAGGTTCTCTGGTTTCCTCACACGTTCTGAAAGACATGCTGGTTAGGTGCATTGACCTGAACAGGCGCCGGAGTGTGGCGACTAGGGGAATTTCACAGTAACTTCATTGCAGTGTTAATGTCAGCCTTACTTGTGACTAATAAATAAACTTTACTTTTAATATGAATGAAAGCCATTTGATGACCGATTACTGAGCTGGACTAGGACCAACATCAACCCTTTGCAACATTGGTTTACTTTGGACCATTTGTATTTCTCACAGAGAATCATGGTCCTTTTTTAGTCCGGATTGAGTTCAAAGATTCAAGTCCCACCGAACCAGTGGGGTCAGAAGGTGGAGCCTCAGTTCAGCCAAAATTCACCGTTAGTAAAGTCTCTCCTTCTAGCTGACTGCAGGATAGTGCTCGTACGGGAAATGAGTTTCGACCCATTCAGTTCAGTTCTGACGGACAAATATCTGCAGCAGAGTGTGGACTGGTTCAATATTTGTTTGGGCAGTCTCACATGTCAAGGAAATGGAACGGTCTTGCTGCAGCCACTCAGCGTTTGACATTGAGACACATTATTGGCAAACTATAGAAAGAGGCTGCACTTGTCCAGAACAGGGTCCAGCCACGGTGCAAGAAATGAGCATTCCTTTTTATCCCCCAAAGTTAGCTTTCAGAGGCCAAGAAATATCAGCATTCACTGAGACCAGTTATCAGGACCAATCAACCGTGGGCCAACAGGCTCAGCCATAATGCTGCAGATTGAATACCCATCTCCCCCAGTTTTATATTTAGTGTGATAGTTACAGAAACATAGAAAATAGGAGCAGGTGGAGGCCACTCAGCCCTTGTGCCTGCTCTGCCATTCATCATGGTCATCCAACTCAACAGCCTGATCAACTCCAAACTGTGCAGTGCTCCCAAAAACTGAGGGAAAACAAGGCTCCCTCGTAGAAACGTAGAAAAACTACAGCACAAACAGACCCTTCAGCCCACAAATTTCGCCAAACATGTCCTTACCTCATAGGCATACCTATAACCCTCTATCTTACTAAGTTCCATGTACTTAGCCAAAAGTCTCTTAAAACACCCTATTGAATCCGCCTCCATCACCACTGCCTGCAGCCAATCCCATGCACCCACCACCCACTGAGTGAAAAACTTACTCCTGACATCTCCTCTGTACCTGCTCCCCAACACCCTAAACCTGTGTCCTTTTGTGGTAACCATTTCAGCCCTGGGAAAAAGCCTCTGAGAATCCATAGATCTGTAGGGATCCCACTTTAGGGACTCTATGGATCGTAGAATCTATACAAACACTACAGTGCAGAAGGAGGCCATTCGGCCCATCGAGTCTACACCAATTACAATCCCACCCAGGCCGTATTCATGCAGCCAAAGGAAAGAAATTATGAGAAAGTATGAGCCAAATGGGAGGTGAGGTGTTGGGGATAGCGACCCGAGGAGGTATCCAGGGCATGTTTGTCCACAAGCCTAATGAAGGTAGTGTCGGCAAGCTAAGGATGCCATTTGCTGTGACCTAGGTTGGCAGCTCACCAGAGTGCCTCATAAGAAATCAGGGATAAATGGGCAAACTGGGTTCAAGTAGGTAGCACGTTGGCCTTTTCTAGGAAGGCTGATCCTTCCGCCAAGCACTGGGAAAAACTGATCATGGCTTTGCACGTTCTGAAGCCATTTGTGGGTCAGTTTGGCAAGTGGACGCGCAACAGGTATTAGACTCCAGCACCCAATTTCCAGTGGGTCTCATATTAGTTTCAGGCAGACATTCTGGACACTAACCGAACAGCCATCATCAACAACAGTGGGTGGCACACTCTGTATTGGATCCACTGCCTGTAAAACAGGTACAATACCATCAGATTCCCTGACCAAAATCTACTCTGCACAAAGGTAAATGACAAACAGGATGGCACAGAAATCAGTTCAGATCTGACTGATTTTAGTGGAAGGTTGAACAGAAAATCTGAGGCAGGATGCTGCATAGTCCCATAGTTCTAACTCAGAACGGTCTGAGTTCTTTCTTTTCTCCTTTCATGGGATGTAGGTGCTGATGGCTGGGCCGGCACTTGTTGCTCATCCCTAATTGCCCTTGAACTGAGTGGTTTGCTAGGGCCATTTCAGAGTCAACCACATTGCTGTGGGTCTACATGAAGGCTAGACTGAGTGAGGATGGCAGATTTGCTCCCCTGAGCAAGATGGGTTTTTACAACAATTGAATTTGATTTGATTTATTATTGTAACATGTATTGGGATACAGTGAAAAATATTGTTTCTTATATAGACAAGACATAGCGTTCATTGAGAAGGAAAGGCGAGAGTGCAGAATGTAGTGTTACAGTCATAGGGTGTGGAGAAAGATCAACTTAGTGCCAGGTAGGTCTATTTCAAAAGTCTGATGGTAGCAGGGAAGAAGCTGTTCTTAATTTGCTTGGTACATGACCTTGGACGTTTGTATCTTTTTCCCAACGGAAGAAGGTGGAAGAGAGAATGTCCAGGGTGCTTAGAGTCCTTGATTATGCAGGGTGCTTTTCCAAGGCAATGGGAAGTGTAAACAGAGACAATGGATGGGACACTTGTTTGCATGATAAAGGTCATTTTTATGGTCACCATTACTGAAACAACCTCCATGTTCCAATGGTGTGATCTTACCTGCCATTCATGCCACACTCCCGCCCAGTGAGGTCAGAGAATTTGATGGCCAGCCAGACCTCTGTTCGTTGCCACTGGATGGGATAGTTCCACCAGCGTGAATGTTGCTGAGATTCCAGACCATGATTATCAAACTGTATTTCAATTCCACCAGTTGTTATGATGTCTCATGCTGGGGTGAGTTTTGTAATGTGGACACTGGGCGTTTTCCGAACGATACCCTGTGGTATCCGATCGGCCTGCCCAGGTAGGGCAGTTTTTGAGATCTTTCTACAGTAATATTTACAGTAATGCCATCATCCCATTGTAAATTGCTTAAAGCACAGTGATAGTTTTATTGAGAGTCCAACCCAGGCCCTTTTAAGTAACTTGCTTTCTTTGGAAAAGGGGAGCTGTCAAAAGAAGAGTTTTCATGAACTGTGAACGGAGTTGACAGAACAGATGGTGAAAGATTGAAGCAACGCCAAGGGATAAGTTTAAAGGTCGGGAATTTGTGAGGGTGACAGGACCTTGGGCGATACTTCTCCACCACCCAATGTGAAGTTCCCAGGGTAGATAACCAAAGCTGCCGGTATAAACAAGGTCAAGTGACTACGTTTGTGGCAATTCCTTGGGCACCAGTGGGCTGCCATGTTTACTTCAATATAACCCCGACAGCGCTTCAGAGAAGTTTCTCATTGGCTGTAAAGTGCTTTGGGATGTCCTGTGATTGTGAAAGGTGCCGTACAAATAGAAGTTCTTCCTTCCTTGACTGAAGCATCTCAAATGATTAAAATCTACTTGATGCGATTTCATTAGGCAGGGTGCAGAGGAGATTCACCAGGGTGTCGCCTGAGCTGGAGCATTTCAGCTGGGAAGAGAGGGCTGGCTAGGCTGGGGTTCTTTTCCTCAGAGCAGAGAAGGCTGAGGAGGGACCCCACTGAGGTATACGAAATTATGAGGGACGAAGATAGGGAGGAACTTTTTCCCTTCCTAGAGAGATCAACATCTGGGAGGGGAAGGGGGGGCATAGATTTAAGTGAAGAGGCAGGAGATTTAGAGGGGAATTGAGGAAAGACCTTCTCACCCAGAGGATGCTGAGAATGTGGAACTCACTGTGTAAAAGGGTAGTATAGGCGGGAACCCTCACAACATTTAAGAAGCATTTAGATGAGCACTTGAAACACCATAGCATACAAGTCTATGGACCAAATGCTGGAAAATGGGATTAGAATAGATAGGTCCTTAATGCTCAGTGCAGATGTGATAGGCCAAAGGGCCACTTTTTGTGCTGTAAATCTCTAGGATAATTTGTTGTCTCCCAAAGCACAGCTCCTGTAGACAGTGAGGACAATGCTCATTATTAACAACAAAAGCAGCACGCTGCAGCTTTTTTTAAAGGTGCTTTACTCTGCAGTTGGAGGGAGCTGGTGATCTGGGATCAGCACTGAATCATTTTAAAAAGATCGTGTGCGGGTCTGAATGAAAAGGGAGGGAAAAAAATTAAAACACCCTCCAGGCTAAACGTGCTAAAAAACGTTTGATCAAAAGTGACGAGTGACAAATTGGATTTCTGCTTATTATTTTTAAGTGTGTGACAATCAAAATAAAGTCCCATCTTTTCAAAAACCAAAATGGGCAGCTATCACTCTGCAGATCAGTCTGAACATGTCAAGATTGACCACATTTGTATGAAAGAATCCAACAAAATTCTCATTGTCTATAGCAATCAGAGTCAATCTACAATTGATTCCCTTTTAATTGAATAATCCCTTTAGTCTTAAGTGGTATTGATTGGTTTTGGGACATGATCGTAGTAATGCATCAACATGAGCACATTAGCCAAATGATTTGTATGTTTGAGAATGGATAAACCTTTGTGATACGTTGCTTTGTGGAATACATGATATAGCATACAGCTGATGGAGCATGGCTGATGGCCAGTAACCATATGACTAGGATGAAATTAATTGATCAATTTTCACACCTAGTGTTTGAACCAAATTGTAATCACAAATATCTGAAATCAGCGAAAGAATTATCTCCTGGCCTTGCAGAACTCATTCAGGACAGAGCATCAAGTGCGAAATACAAATGCATACAGAAGGAAAGCATCCGGAATTGCTGAGATCACGGTTGCCAGCTCAGGTTGGAAGTATTCCTGGAGGTTTCCTCAGGTGACCTCCAACCGGCCACCTCCAAACTCCTGCCACTGGTCAGCCGACATATCCGGCTTAATGGTGTCCTGCCTTCCCACTGGATCACCCTTTTTGTTGTGGATCCACATAACAGTTACTGGAGGGCCGGGCTCCAATCAGACCTATAAGTAGGATCCATGGGCGGCACAGTGTCACAGTGATTAGCTCTGCTGCCTCACAGTGCCAGGGACCAGGATTTGATTCAAGCCTTGATTGACTGTGTGAAGTTTGCACATTCTCTCCGTGTCTGCATGAGTTTCTTCCAGTGACTCCGGTTTCCTGCCATACTCCAAATACGTGCAGATTAGGCGGATTGGCCATGCCAAATTGCCCTTTGCTGTCCAAAGAGGTATATGTTAGGTAGATTAGCCATGCTAAATGTGCAGAGGTGTGGGGATAGGGCAGGGGTGAGAGCCTGGGTGAGATAATCCATCAGAGAGTTGGTGCAGACTCACTGGGCCAAATGGCATCCTTCTGCGCTGTAAGGAGTCTATGTTTTTCAAACTTACTCTTTAGATCAAGCTATCGGTCACCCTTTCGTTTACCTCCTTAACAGGGCTCAGTTTCAAACTTAGTTTGATAAAATGTTCCCGTGAAGTACCTTGGGGAATCTTTTACAATGTTAAATGGACGATATAAATGCACTTTGTCGTTATTTGGCCAAATGACCTCCTTCTGCCTCTGAGGATTCTATGATCATGACCACCTATTTTCTCAGAACAAAGATTAGCCTCATAGCAAATGGAGTTCTGTTCTGTATACACACCTGTATGACTTAGGAAGCCAGACTGGAAAAGAACATAGTTCATCATAGAATGCAAAGTAAAACCACTCAGTAGTGTACACATTGTTCTGCTTGAGACTACTGTTCAGCAGGCCCAGTCCTGGGCCTGCTTTATAAATGCTCAGGTAATGAGTCCCAGCTGGGTAGGCTGCTGCCCATTACCAGGGAATCTCATACCCAACGAGCCCCACAAGGAGATCATTCAGTGATTCCCCATGGACCTCATGGAGATTATCACAATGCCCAAGAAATCCACACACTGACAGGCTCTGCGATTGATCTGAATGCTTGCATTCAGGAATACATTAAGATTCTGGTACCAGGGCTTGGAGCTAAACAGGTTACAGCTGTTGGCCATTAGTCACAGCCTGTGGGGATTGGTCAGCTCAGTTTGCTAGATAGCTGGAATGTGGTGCAGATTGATGGCAACCATTCAGGTTCAATCCCCAGACTGGATGTGGTCGTTCTCGCTGGACTGCCTCTTTGCTCTGCCCAATGCTTTATCATAGAATCCCTACAGTACAGAAAGAGGCCATTTGGTCCATCGAGTCTGCACTGACCACAATCCCACCCAGGCCATACCACCATATCCCTACATAATTACCCACTAATCCCTTTGACCTACACATCTTAGGACACTAAGGGGCAATTTTAGCTTAGCCAATCAACCTAACCCGCACATCTTTGAACTGTGGGAGGAAACTGGAGCACCTGGAGGAAACCCATGCAGTCACGAGGAGAATGTGCAAACTCCACACAGACAATGACCCAAGCTGGGAATCGAACCCCGGTCCCTGGAGCTATGAAGCAGCAATGCTAACCACTGTGCTACCGTGCCAACACATTTATGTGTTACGCCTGCAGCTATAACCACTTCTCTCTGTCTCTCTCTAATACAGAGGCTCATACCTATGGCTCATTATGGATTATGGCTAATTACCATTACCAGCTGAAATGTCTGTCTTGCTTCCTTTGAGTTGCTATCTGTATTCGGGTGAAAGAAATAGAAGGATAGAGTTAGCTAAAGGAGCATTGCTGCATGTTGAGCAAACAGATTAACTTGGACACTTTGAACCAAGTGATCTATTTCTGAGCAGTACAATTCGATGCATTGGGATTTTTGATGTGCTTATTGAACGAGATTACCTGCCATTGGGTTTTCTTATTGTCAGCACGTTTGTTGCTTTTGAACAAACATTGAGAATGCAATAGGGAACATTTGGCAGGATGTAGGTGTGACACATACCCAAAGGCCAGGCTGTATTCGAGAACTCTCAACACATTACAGGCAGATTGGGCACTGAGGAATAATTTCTGAATAATACCCGTAACTGGCTTGTGATTTGGAGATTACGTTGTGCTCCCACCTAGTGATTTTCAATCTATTTACCTTAATGGTTGAGATGCAGGTGCTCACTTGCTTTAAATGTGGTTAGATATGTCGTGGTAAAAATGCAAAACTTGCTACCATATGATGTAGTTGAGGCAAACAGCATAGGCGCAATTGAGAAGCTAGATATGTATTATGAGGGAGAAAGAAGGTGATGCTGATAGGATTAGAGGAAGTGAGTGCAAAGCATAAACATAGGCTTGAAACATTGAATCAAGTAGCTGGTTCAATTCTACAAATTCAAACAAATATAATCCTAGGGTGAACCAGAGGGGAGGCAGCCATAAAAGTTCAGTGTCAGCAGCTGAGACCCAGTTCTATTACGAAATAAGTGACTTGATCATTGGTATTGTGTTTACACAGAAGCTAATTAGTACAGAATGGCAAGTCTACCTTAGAATCATAGAATTCACACATTGCAGAAGGAGGCCATTTGGCCCATCGAGTCTGCCCCGACCACAATCCCACCCAGGCCCTATTCCTGTAACTCCGCATATTTATCCTGCTAATCCCCCTCACATTATAATTTAGCATGGCTAACTAACCTAACCCAGACATCGTTGGGAGGAAACCCAAGCAGACACATGCAAACTCCACACAGACAGTGATTCGAGACTGGAATTGAACCCGGGGCCATGGCGCTGTGAAGCAGTAGTGCTAACCATTGTGCCACCGTGCCGCCCATTAGATGACCAAGTGTTGAGTAGTTGCTTTTCTGGGTGAATCATTTTGAATGAGGTGTTGGCATTTTGTGAAAGGAGATCAAATGTCACATGGATAGAGGATGATTTGTATACTCATCCTGGAATCCTCACAGGGTTTTGGAAATCTTCAGTTGAATAGAGCTAAACATGAGGTTTGACTTATGCTGGTTTGAAATTGCTTAAGAACATAAGAAATAGGAGCAGGAGTAGGCCATCTAGCCCCTCCAGCCTGCCCCGCCATTCAATAAGATCATGGCTGATCTGATATTGGTTCACTTCCACTTACCTGCCTGCTCCCCATAACCTTTATCTACCTGTGACTTAAACACATTTAACAAGGTAGCCTTCACTGCTTCAATGGGCAGATAATTCCAAAGATTCACTACCCACTGGGAGAAGAAGTTCCTCCTCAACTCTAAGTGGAAATAATCTCTCTGCTTCTACCCTGTTTGCCCCTTCATTATCTTGTAAGTTTCTATAAGATCCCCCCTCAGCCTTCTAAACTCCAACGAGTACGGGCCCAATCTACTCAATCTCTCCTCATAAGCTAACCCCCTCATCTCCGGAATCAACCTCGTGAACCTTCACTGTACTCCCTCCAAAGCCAGTATATCCTTTTGCAAGTAAGGGGACTAAAATTGTACACAGTACTCTAGTTGCAGCCTCACTAGTACCCTGTACAGTTGCAGCAAGACCTCCCTGCTTTTATACTCCATCCCCCTCGCGATAAAGGCCAATGTTCCATTTGCCTTCCTGATCACCTGCAAACTGAGTTTTTGCGATTCATGCACATGGACCCCCAGGTCCCTCTGCACAGTAGCATGTTGTAATTTTTCACCACTTAAATAATAGTCCATGTTGTGTCATGCTCAGTAAAAGGCATGTCATATTCATGGACATTGACTGTGCTCGCATGGAAGCTTCCGAAGCTGCCTTTATTAAAAAATAGAAATCGGAAACTGTTAAGGAGGGGGGAGGGGGTATCAGGTATCGCTACAATTTCAACCCAGACTGTCCAAGCTTTCTGAAAGTTCTGAATTGAATCATACTGGCTGAGGGGACTTTCCCTTGAATGGACGTGTCTAGATGGTACTCCTTTGTGGAATTCACACCTGCTATTGGTTGAAGCTTACTCAGAAACACAAAGTTAATGGAATTTGGACTGCATGTTTCCAGGTTTGCAATGAAACAAAGGAAAGCTGACGAGACTAGTTATCCATAAGTTAAGTGTGGAAGATCACCATTTACCTTCTATTGTATGTCAGTGGCTATTGATCAAGTGACTGATTTTTGTTCTCTGATAATGAATGACCTCCTATTGTATACCAACGGCCATTGACCATGTGACTGCAATTCGTTCTCTGATCCTGATACACCATCTACCTTCTATAGTGTATCAGTGGCTGGTGACCATGTGACTGAAACTGGTTCTGTGCTTCTGAAATCCTTTCATCCCAAAAGAAGAAACCTGGGAGCAATCTGCAGAATAACACTGACAAGATGACAGTTGCAGAAGAGGGCAGTGCCAGCTTTGCCGTTTCAGAACACAAAAGACTTGCATGTGTCTTTAAAAGCCTTCCAGTCTGATCCTAAATTTCCAAGTGTACCTGTAAAATAATGGGACTTCCTGAAACAACAGCCATAAATGCCTGACTTCATGACCTGCTGAACATTCTTCTCTTTGAAGGAATCCTGCAGTAATCGTGACATCTGATGCCCCAGCCATCTGACCTTACCTGAATTACAATTTAAGAGTGGAAAAAAAATTTGTTCTTCGCTGGAGAGGCAAAGGCAGTCAAACTGTTAACTATTCTTTAGGTTTATATTTGTGGAAGTGTACCAACTTATTTAATTGTATATTTATTTATGATTATATTTATATTTATTATATATTTCTTTAATTGTATGTTATATTTATGATTCGTTTTGGTAGGACAAACTTGAATGCAGATTACAGGGTCAATGGTAGGGTTCGGAGGAATGTGAAGGAAAAGAGAGACCTTGGGGTTCATATCCACAGATCTTGCCGCTCAAGTGGATAGAGCCGTGAAGAAGGCTTATAGTGTGTTAGCTTTTATTAACAGGGGTTTTGAGTTTAAGAGCTGTGAGGTTATGCTGCAACTATACAGGGCCTTGGTGAGACCACATTTGGAATACTGTGTGCCGTTCTGGCCACCTCACTATAAGAAGGATGTGGAAGCATTGGAAAGAGTGCAGAGGAGATTTCCCAGAGTGCTGCCTGGTTTGGAGGGTAGGTCTTATGAGGAAAGGTTGAAGGATTGGGGCTTTTCTCTTTAGAGCAGAGGATGATGAGAGGTGACTTAATAGAGGTTTATAAGATGAAGAGGGGGATAAATAGAGTGGACGTGCAGAGACTATTTCCTCGGGTGGATGTAGCTGTTACTGGGGGCATAACTATAAGATTCATGGTGGGAGATGTAGGAGGAATGTCCGAGGTAGATTCTTTACTCAGAGAGTGGTTGGGGTGTGGAATGCACAGACTACTGTGATAGTGGAGTCGGATACTTTAGAAACTTTCAAGCGGTTATTGGATGGGCACATGGAACACACCAGAATGATCGGGAGTGGGATAGCTTGATCTTGTTCAGACCTGGCTTAGCACAACATCGAGGGGCAAAGGGCCTGTCCCGTGCTGTACTATTCTATGATCTATGTTCTATGTTTTATTTCTTGAGTGTGAGGTGTGTGACTGACGTAGCAATGATATTTCAGGGTGAGTGTGTGAATAAATAATCCGCTTTGTTTAAACCCACTGCTAATACTTATAAACTGATCACACACTAACAAGGTTTAAAAAGACATTTTCAAAAGTAAACCATACTAATCATAGAAAGAAGGGAAAGGAATTGAGGGTTTCAATTTATCTCTCCTCCCTATCTGTAAGTTGTTTGTGTAAGCATTTAATATATTTAAGTCTAAGTTTATTTATTAGTGTCACAAGTAGGCTTTCATTAACACTGCAATGAAGTTGTGAAAGTCCCCTAGTTGCCATACTCTGGCACCTGTTCGGGTACACTGAGAGAGAATTTAGCATGACTAATGCACCTAACCAGCACGTCTTTTGGACTGTTGGGGTGTGGGGTGTGGGGAGGGGGGCCAGAGCGCCCAGAGGAAACCCATGCAGACACAGGGACAATGTGCAAACTCCACACAGGCAGTGGCCCAAGCTGGAAATCGAACACAGGTCCCTGGTACTGTGAGGCAGCAGTACTAACCATTGTGCCACCGTGCTGACTATTACTTGGCATGATAAGATCTATCATGAGCATAATCCATGAGTGATAACAGTTTTGTAATAGTTCATTTTATTCCTGTTTGCTCCATAAAATTCCTTTAATTAGATCTGATTTTCTGTTGAAATTTTTGAGCATTTTCTCTTTTGGCCCCAGAACCTTATCATTCTTCTAACTTCCAATGAGCATAGGCCCAACCTTTCTTCATAAAACAACCCCTTGATCCCAGGAATCAGCCTAGTAAACTTCCTTTTGAACTGTTTCCAGGGCAAATCTATTGCTTGTTAATTGAGGAGACCAAAATTGTACGCAATACTCTCAACATGGTCTCACTAATATCCTATACAGTTATAGCAAGACTCCTCTCCTTTTATATTCTGTCCTCCCTTGCAATGAGGACCAACATGCTATTTGCTTTCTAACTGCCTGCTCTACCTGCAATCTAATGTCTTGTGATTCATGCACAAGGACACGCAGATCCCTCTGTACTGTAGCGTTCGGTAGTTTCTCTCCACTTAAATAATCGAAGAACAGTACAGCACGGGAACAAGCCCTTCGGCCCTCCAAGTCTGTGCCAATCGTGATGCCTGCCTAAACTAAAAACGTGTGCGCTGAGAGTCCGAATCCTTCCATTCTCAGCCCATTTATATATTCATCTAGTTGCCCTTTAAATGCCGCTATCTGTTCCCACCACCTCCCAGGTAGCGTATTCCAGATATTCACCATCCTCTGTGTAAAAATATTTGCCCCTCACATCTCCTCTAACTTTCTCCACGCACCTTAAACCTATGTCGCCTAGTACTTGGCCTTTTTACCCTAGGAAAGAACATCTGCCTATCTACTCTGTCCATACCACTCAAAATCTTGTAAGCCTATTCTCTGAACCAATCTCTATCCTTTCGCTGACACCTTTGTATCCTCCTCACAATAATTCCCACCTATTTTTTGCATTGTCAGCAAAACTTGTTGAGCCAGGCACCTGCCTTGAAATTAAAGCATTCAATCCCCCGACACTTGAACAAGTCACCCAAGGCTGGAATCGAACCTGGGTCCCCACTTTGTACCAAAATGGTGGATTAGAAGCAGCATTGCCAGTTATACAATAAGCTTTCGCGGTCAACAGGTATTGAAAAAGGGTAATAAGGAAAAATGACTACGTCCTGACTTTTGTATGACCTGGCAACAGATCATAATCACCCCCGCTTGCCAGTTTGTGTTGAAGCTTCAATGTCATCTGACTTAATCAGCAGGATTTAATTAACATCAAGAACATGCTTCCTAGCTCAGGATACTGACTTAAGCGATTAAGATTATTGCAGAAATAATCCAATCTTCTATGACCTAATTCCATAAGACAATAAGATATAGGAGCAGAAACAGGCCATTCATCCTGTCGAATGTGCTCTGCCATTCAATAACCTGATATGTTAATTCTTAACTCCACTTACCCACCACCCTTGATTCCCTTACTGATTAAAAATATCTACCCCTCAACCTTGAACATGCTGAACAACCCAGCCTCTGCAGCCCTCTGTGGTAAAGAATTCCACAGATTCACTACCCCCCGAGAGAAGAAATTCCTCTTCATCTCTGAGTTAAATGGGTGATGCCTGAGATTCTGCCCTTTGGTCCTAGACCCTCCCACAAGGGGAAAGATTGACTTAACTAGTTTGATTCATCCCTGCTGTCTCTCCTTCACTCTGCACATTTGTCTTTTTCAAGTCCATATCCAATTCCCCACCTGTAGGTGATTCACATTTTCAACCAGGAATACAAGGCTTTATTTCCAAGTTGAGAAAACACTGGAAAATCCCAGCTGGTCTGGCAGCATCTGTAAGGAGAGAAAAGAGCTGATGTTTCGAGTCCAGAGGACCCTTTGTCCTAGCTTGGACGAAGAGTCATCAGGACTTGAAACGTCAGCCCTTTTCTCTCCTTACAGATGCTGCCAGACCTGCTGAGATTTTCCAGCGTTTTCTCTTTTGGTTTCAGATTCCTGCGTCCGCAGTAATTTGCTTTTATTTCCAAGCTGGCTTGCTGCTCTGTAGTTAACTGATTGGATGATGGCTTTGCTGAAAACTCCCTTTCAGTCCGCAGTTTTAACCCTGAACCTTTGGTTGCTTTCTCCGGCCAACCCCCAATCTGTCTGTTCGCTGCCTCATGCGCTGCTGAAATGAAGCGCGATGGATGTTCAGACAATTTTCAGCGAGGTTTCCAGACTCAGTAGTGACTTCAGTAACCTCAGCTCATAATGACCGCTCTTTCAGCCAGTGAGTAGAGGCTGCTGTTGCCGTTAACAGCACCTCCAGATCAATCATTTCCCCAGTACAAACTCTGGATGCTGGAAATCTGAAATGAACACGGAAAATGCTGCTATCACTCAGCAGGTCAGGCAGCATCTGTGGAGAAAGAAATTGCGTTTTCCTTGGAACTGAATGATTCGATCGTGATGAAAGATCATTAACCTGAAACATTAATTCCGTTCCTGTCTCTATAGATGTTGCCAGCCCAGGCCTCACCTGACCTGCTGGGTTTTCCAGTATTACTCCCCCTCTTTTCTTTCTTATCCTTTTCAAACTTTATTTTGTTTGCACCAGCATCTCTTTAATTACTTAATCACACTATGGGGTGGCATGGTGGCACAGTGGTTGGCACTGATCCTCACAACGCCAGGAATCCGCATTTGATTCCAGTCTCGGGTGACTGTCTGCGTGGAGTTTGCACATTCTCCCCGTGTCTGCGTTGGCTTCCTCTGGATGCTGCAATTCCTCCCACACTCCCAAAGATATGCAGGTTGATTAGCTTTGGTAAATTGTCTATTAGTGTTGGAGGATTAGCAGGGCAAATATATGGAGGTTACAATGTTAGGGCTTGGGTGGATTATTGTTGATGCAGGCTCGATGGGCTGAATGGCCTCCTTCTGCACTGTAGGGATTCTATGATTCCTTTCACTGTCTTTTTTGTTTGTTCCTCCACGCCTCCTTTTCTCTGGTACTACACTTACTTAAAATCTGTAAGCTGCCAGCAGTAGTAGCAGAGGCAGGTACAGTTTTGTCTTTTACAAAGCATTTAGACAGTTATGTGAGTAAGATGGGTATAGAGTGATATCAGCCAAACGTGAGCAATTGGGACTAGCTTAGTGGTTTAAAAAAAAGGACAGCATGGACAAGTTGGGCCAAAAGGCCTGTTTCTATGTTGTAAACCTCTTTCAGTCTATAATCTCATAAGAACATAAGAACATAAGAAATAGGAGCAGGAGTAGGCCATCTAGCCCTTCGAGCCTGCCCCGCCATTCAATAAGATCATGGCTGATCTGTCGTGGCTCAGTTCCACCCTCCCGCCCTCTCCCCATAACCCTTAATCCCCTCTCTTATCAAGAACCCATCAACCTGCTTCTTAAAAATATTTAGCGAGGCAGCCTCCACCACTTCAACGGGCAGAGAATTCCAGAGATTCACCACCCTTTGAGTGAAGAAGTTCCTCCTCAACTCCGTTCTAAACCGCCTCCCCTTTATCTTGAGGCTGTGCCCCCTAGTCCTACTGTCTTTTTTGAGCGGGAAGAGTCTCTCCACCTCTATCCTATCCATCCCATTCATCATCTTATACGTCTCAATGAGATCTCCCCTCATTCTTCTAAACTCTAACGAGTACAAGCCTAGTTTATTCAGCCTCTCCTCATAGCTCAATCCCCTCAACTCCGGTATCAGCCTAGTAAACCTCCTCTGCACTCCCTCCAGGGCCAAAATATCCTTGCGCAGGTGCGGCGCCCAAAACTGCACACAGTACTCCAGCTGCGGCCTCACCAATGCCCTATACAGCTGCAGCAAGACCTCCCTACTTTTATATTCAATCCCCCTCGCTATGAAGGCCAGCATCCCATTCGCCTTCCTGACCACCTGCTGCACCTGCAAGCTGGGTTTTTGCGACTCATGCACAAGGACCCCGAGGTCCCTCTGCACCGTCGCCTGCTGCAGTTTTTCGCCACGTAAGTAATAGTCCTTCCTACCATTCTTCCTACCAAAGTATCTCAAACTTGTTCTGGTTCTGATGAAAGGCTATAACATGAATCTTGTTTCTCCATCCATCAGCACTGCCTAAGCTACTCACTATTTCCAGCCTTTCCTGTTTATAGTCCAGTTAGCTTACTTGATTTGTTGCTGAGATCGTTTCACAGGAGGTGGGATGGAGACTCTGGTCTACTAAGACTTATGCATAAAAGCACTTCAATATTGATGTAAAGAACTTGGACTTTTTTTAAAATTGGGACATGGGCACAGTCACACTTACTGCCAAACCAGTGGTCCTGAGGAGTTGATGGTGACTTTCTTAAGTTTCATTCCACTTCAAGGGGCGAATACTCCCTGTGGAACTGGAGTCACGTGCAGGCACCTTGACCCCCGAGGACCAGAAAACAATAGGGGCAAATTTTCCAGTTCCACCTGCCATAAGAAAGATGTAACAAACTGTTGAAAGGTACATTGACCTCAAGTGGGGATTTCCAGACTCGGGGCTGGCACGACTGGAAAAACTACCCACATGGTGACTGATGTTTTCTTTTAAAACCAACACAGTGAACAAGAGCTAAGGTCAAATACGTTAGTGTGAATCACTGCTTTCCTTCCAATTTCCATTTTTTGGTAATATCTACAGGGCAAACCACCTTCCAAATTTAAACAATCTAGAAAACCCAAGGCAGCAAATCTTGGCAGGTTTTTTAAAATTACTTGGAAGTGGCAGGGTTGCTGAGACTTGCAAAAACCTATTCTGAACTTTTGAGCGTCTCCAGTATCCATCACTTCACCATGACCATGGCTTCAGCTGCCTGGACTCCTAACTCAGGAGTTTCTTTTGTGAACCTCACTGGCATTTTCCTCCTTTTAAAGATCAAGTAGAATCTCCACATGCAGAAGGAGGCCATGCATCGAGCCTGCAGTGACAACAATCCCACCCAGGCCCTATCCCCGTAACCTGCATATTTACCCTGCTATTCCCCCTCCTAAGGGGCAATTTAGCATAGTCATTTAACCTAACCTGCTCATCTTTGGACTGCAGGAGGAAACCGGAGCACCCGGAGGAAACCCATGGAGACATGGGGAGAATGTGCAAACTCCACATAAGCAGTGACCCGAAGCTGGAATCAAACTCAGAACCCCCGCACTGTGAGGCAGCAGTGCTAACCACTGTGATGCCATGCCACCCTTAGGATGTTCATTTAAAACCTACCTGACTTAGCTTTTGGTTCCTTTTTCAACCTCTGTTTTGTTTGCACCAGCATCTCTTTAATTATTTAATCACACTGTGGGGTGGCATGGTGGCACAGTGGTTAGCCCTGCTGTCTCACAGCGCCAGGGATCCGGGTTCGACTCCAGAAAGGTTGCAGTGCAGAAAGAGGCCATCCAGCCCAGTGTATTTGCACTGGCCAAAAAAAGAGAATAAAATAACCAGACGCTCATTTTAATCCCAACTTTCTCACACTTGGTCCCTAGACTTGTGGGTTACTGCACTTCAAGTGCAGATCCAAGTATCTTAGGCAATGAATTCCAGAAACATTTCATTGTAAGCTTTGGGGAAAAGTCAAATGTGTGCAAAATGCATTAGTATGGTTTACTACAGTGGAAGCACAGTCCAAATGTTATTGGAAGATGTCACACAAGTGAAAAAAAATTGACCTGTCATTTGTGTGTTTTTCTTTATCTTGAAGGAACCCTGTCGACGGCCGATTACAATGGAAGGAGAGAGGAGCTGTGAAGAAGGTTCCGGAGAAACTGTTTGGAATGACAATCTTGAAGTTGTATGTGATTGATAATTGCCTTCAAAGGAACTCACCATGAAGTGAACTTTACACAAATGTCCCTTTTCTTTGCATCAGTGTCCAGCAGGAATACTTTCTACGGATCTTCGTAAACAGTTCTCAGCAAATGTGAGCTGCAAGGGGATTTTCTAAAAAGACACAAAGTTTAGCAAATGAATCCTGCCAAACTCCAACGCAACAGTACTTGAAGCCTTTTGCTGGGTCATGGAGCCTGAGCCAAGCACTGCACGCCAGAAAAGTACAGGAAGGTCTGATCAGAGTCCAGGCAGGAAGTCGAGCAGAGACGAAGCTTCTCCCTCAAGTGTAAGGTCAACCGTTGCCTATCAGCCAGTCCAGCTTCATCCTCAAGGAAGCCTCAGCAGTGACATTGTCCCACCTCAGCCGCGCTTCCCGGGATCGCTGCAGCTTCCCTCGGAGCACTCTCACCAACAAACCCCAGCACCGGAGCAGCCAAAGCACACCAGCGCTTACCCCTATGAGCAGTCGCACCACGCCTCCCCACAGCTTCTGCAACAACCCATGCCACCAGCATTCATGGCCCCGGTCAAACCCGAGCTGGGTCTGGAGAGGCGGTCCTGGCAGCTGTTTGACCCTCGGGGGCCCGTGGCCTCGGGGTCTTTCGTCCACGCCGGCCTACACTCCCACGGACACCTCCTCCCCTCCCGCTCCGCCGCCATTCCTAAAGAGGAGACTCAGCCTGTCCAACCTGCTTACGGCCACCATGCCCCGCAGGTTTCACTGAAACCCGAGGAGGTGCCCCGGAAGGACAAGAAGCCTCAGAAGCCCGGCAAGTACATTTGCCAGTTCTGCGGTCGGCCTTGCGCAAAGCCCAGTGTGCTCCAGAAACACATCAGGTCACACACAGGGGAGCGCCCTTACCCTTGCCATTCATGCGGCTTCTCATTCAAGACCAAAAGCAATTTGTACAAACATAGGAAGTCTCACGCTCATAAACTCAAAGCAGGGCTGGTGACGGGCACAAAAGGAGAGATGTTTACAAGCACCTCCAGCTTGGAGACTGAGAAGCTGAGCGGGGAGGAGGCCGAGGAGCAGACGGAAGGAGACGAAAGCACAGACTCGGAGGACGAGACGTCTGGGATGTCAGGTCAGTCGCTTGACCTGCCGTCCAAGCATAAGCACATTCCAGGCTCCAGTTCGTTTGGCACCCAGGAGCTGAGTCCGAGGCAGGCGGCCTTCACATTAGCTCAGCAAAGCGAAACGCCCAGCCTCGAAGAAGGCTCCCAGATTTCCGAGTCCTCCCTCGACCTCTCCTTCAGCCACAAGCCCGAGGACTCTCACACTATTAAGCAGAAGTTAGCGCTGCGGTTAAGTGAGAGGAGGAAGGCGCTGGCTGATGAACAGTCCCAGACGTTCCTGAGCCCCGGGAGCAAAGGCAGCACCGAGTCGGGCTACTTCTCTCGCTCAGAAAGCGCGGAGCTGCAAATCAGCCCTCCCCAGACCAGTGCAAAGTCTTACGCTGAGATTATTCTGGGAAAATACGGCAGATACGGTCAGAAAACGTCCATGATCGCGGCGAGCGCAACGCAGAGGACCCAGCCGGAAGACAAGCCTGGTGCACTTTCATTTTCCATGCCTAAAGCCCAGATGGAACAGAACGTTATTGAACACATCACAAAACTCATCACCATCAACGAAGCAGTGGTGGACACCAGTCAGATCGACAGTGTCAAGCCTCGGAGGACCTCGTTGTCCAGACGCGGCAGCATTGAGTCTCCAAAGCCATGTACCTCGAGAGAATCCTTTCAGTTAGACCTGAAGTCACTGGGCTCCAGTAGCTTGGGCTCAGACCCAAGCAGGCACGCCTTCTCAGCGGCGCGCCGCACCCACAGTGCCACCGAAACTGTGCCTCTGACGAGAAGCAACTCCATGCCTTCGGCAAGTAGCGCCTGTTTCCCGCCAGCGTTCAAGGGAAGCTACTCCTTTGACGATCGGATGGCCGACCCGGAGCAAGTTTTCAGTCATGGCCACGGGCTGATATCCCACCACCGCATGCTGAAGAGGCAAAAGGCCATCGAGCTGCCTTCGGGGATGGAGTATCAGACGGAGGAAGGCGGCTATCCGGGGAAAGAGACGCAGCCACTGCCGAGCAGGCCTGGCGAGGAGCAGGAATCCGCTGAGACCGACCCCAGCAAAAAGACCAAGAAGGGCCCACGGGTGAAAGGACTGATGTACGAGTGTGATATCTGCGGGGCGCGCTACCGGAAACGAAACAACTACGAAACCCACAAGAAATATTACTGCTCGGAACTGCACGCGCCAAGATCCCGGCCCTACCTGGCACACGTCCCCCGGGAAGCAGAACATCGAGCTCTACCTCACGATATCCAACCACAGATAGTGCACTACAAGCTGCGTCCGTCACTGGAGCTCACACCGGCGAGGAAGAGGAGGAAAGAGAAGAGCCTCGGAGACGATGAGGAAGCCCCGAGTGACTACAGCAGCAGGTCCACCTCCTCTTCTGTTGCAGTGCCAAGCGCGTCATCTGGTGCCGGAGCGAGTCAGCCCTCGGTGCCGCTGTTATCTCAGACCGCCGGCGGCCCGACAGTGCTGACCCTGCCTGTAGCCAAAAGTGAATCGACGCAGGCCGCGGAGGCGAGCTTGGACCCGGCAATCAGAGCCAGGCCCCCATCAACCGAAAACCTCTCTCAGGCCCTGAGTTCAGACGGCGGCAGCAAAAGAACAACGGGGAAGGAAATCTCTGTCATCCAGCACACCAACGCGCTAAGCAGGCCCAGTTCTTTTGAAAAGTCAGAGCCTCAAGAGCTCCCGGGCAGCGTGAGTTCCCAGGAAAGCCTGCCGGTCGAGTACCCTTCACAAGCCCCGAAGGCGGAGCCAACAGTATCTTGGCAACCGGTCTCCCAGCATCCTCGGCATCACCATCATCATCATCACCATCACCACCATCACCATCACCCCCTGCAGGCCCGATTAGTCCGCCAACGCAAAATCCAGGTCCCTGAGATCCTGGTAACGGAGGAGCCGGAGAAATCGGACAGGGAAAAGGAAGCTGGCGCGAAAGAGCCGGAGAAAGCGCCCGAGGAATTCCAGTGGCCCCAGAGGAGTCAAACGCTTTCGCAGTTCCCAACCGAGAAGCTGCCGCCAAAAAAGAAGAGATTGCGCTTGGCGGAAATGTCGCAGTCTTCAGGCGAGTCGAGCTTCGAGTCCGTCACGCTGGCCAGAAGCCCGAGTCAGGAAAGCAGCGTCTCCCACACTTCCAGTCACTCGGCGTCGTTCGAGAGGGAAGAGCATTGCAAGCCGGAAGCCGCCTCTTTAAAGGAACTTGCCGGGCAGCTGTCTGAGGTCCACGCCAGGCCTCCGGGCTCTCACATGCTGACTGTACCCGCTCACTACCACCACCAGCGTGAGATGAGGCGGTCCTCCTCGGAACAAGCGTCCAGCGGGCAACACCCTGCCGAAGCGTCTGAAGCACGCAGCAAGTCTTTTGATTACGGGAGCCTGTCTTCTGAATCATCCTCCGGCTCTAAGCTGCCCTCCCCTCTGAAGGAGCGGAGGAGATGTTTCCTGGTTCGCCAGACTTCACTGAGCGGATACGCAGAATCCGAGCAAGAAGCCAAATCCCTGTCAAAGTTGGAGAAGCACGAGCAAGTGCACGCTGTCACTAAATCCTTTGCTCATGGTCCAAGTTCTCATTATCACTCTCCCGCCACTCCTCCGTTGCCCCTCTGCTGCCAGCCCAGTGTTTCACAGCCACAGTCTGATACTGCCCAAGCGTTCTACAGCCAGCCACCAACCGAGGCCTTCCCGCCATTCCAGCAGCCGTTACCGCAAGCAGTGCCACAACAGAAGCAATACCCGCAGCCGCAGCTCCCCCCTTTCCCAGGCCAGCACCACCTTCAGCTTTCCTCACCCGAGGTGCTTTCGACTCCCGTTGCTCTGCCTCACGTCCCCTACCCCCTGTTCCCAACGCCGCAGCAACCCGTCAGGCAGGCCCAACTCCAGGCTGCGCAGCCGCTCCTCCAGCAGCCCGTCGAGCTGCCGGTTCACCCATCCTCGCTGGCGCACGCGTCTCCTTCGCAGACTGCCTTCCTGCCACTGCGCTCACAGCTCGCCTTCCAGCTGCAGGCAGACGCTGGCGCTCACTTCCGCGAACAGAAGCCTCCGGCCCATCTCTCTCCCCCGATCCGCGTCCCCTCTCACTCGCCGCCCTTCCACCCGCCGCCCGAGTACAGTTCCGCCAGCGCCGCCCTCTCTTCGGCCGTCTCGTCCCCCGGCACCGTGTCGCTCTCGGCCTCGCAGCCCTCGGTCACTGAATTTCCTGAGCCCCTGCAGCCTGTGGTCTCCGTTGTGGTGCCCGTTAGGGTCCAGACCCACATGCCCACCTATGGCAGCGTGATGTACACGACTCTGTCGCAGATGTTGGTGACGCAGTCTGCGGAGAGCCCTTCCGCAGTGGTTATTTGCAGAGTGGAGGACAGCAGGCCCAAAGGCAGCCTTGTACGTACTGCAGCGATGCACGGCATAGGGCTCGACTTGGCACAGGTGATTAGCGGGCACCACCGGGACTTCTTCCAAACATCATACTTAAGAATACCATTACCCATGACGGAGAGAAAGGGTTACATACCACTGACATCACCAACAGAGGGCACGTGTGGAACAGAGAGCTATCCATCCACTATAGGTGGGAGTAAACGAATGTTATCTCCAGCAGGGAGCTTAGAACTGACCATGGAGACCCAGCAACAGAAGCGTGTGAAGGAGGAAGAGATTGAAGAGGAATCGGAAGAGAGCACCGAACTCGTTAAACATCTAAGTGCGACGCGCTCGAGGGCAGATGATGCCACGAGGCTGCAGAAACCTCAGCCGCCAAGGCAACATCCAGCTGAATCGAAGGCCTCATCTACTCAAACCTCCCAAGAGTGGGATGCCAGCTCAAAGCCAACTTTGTCCCTCCTGCAGTCCTCCCCGCAGCATCCCGGGCCTTCAGAGAAATACAAACTCTGGCCCGGGCATCAGTACAGGAATAAACCGTCTTTAGGGTCAGTGAAGAAGGAAGATTCCCAGGAGATGATCCAAGAGAGAGACCCCCTGCACGTGCCAGAGCTTCAGCAGCTCACCGCCAGCACTTTACCTGAGCCACCGCCGCCACCCGTCAGTCCCAGTCCTGCAAAGTCCAGTGCCCTGTCCACAGAGGTTAGCGATATCCAACAGGTACTACACTTCCCAAGTCTTCACACAACCACTAATGTCAGTTGGTGCTATCTGAAGTACACCAAGCCAAATCCCGTGCAGCAAACTGACCCAAGATCTTCCGTGTATGCTGGTTGGTGCATCAGCTTATACAACCCCAACCTACCCGGCATGTCGACCAAGCTAAGCCTTGCCCTTCTGAGATCAAAGCAGAAGACCAGCAAGGAAATCTACACCATGGCAGCAGTCCCACAGCGAGAGACTGGTAAACTGGTCCCATCGAGCACAAGGAAACTCAAAGTTAGTGAGGTAAGGCTGCAATGAGGCACGGCTTTGATTTTAACACGGTTTAGAACATAAGAACTAGGAGCAGGAGTGGGCCATCTGGCCCCTCGAGCCTGCTCCGCCATTCAATAAGATCTTGGCTGATCTTTTTGTGGACTTGGCTACACTTACCCGCCCACTCACCATAACCCTTAATTCTTTTACTGTTCAAAAATGTATCTATCAGCAGCATCTTCAGAGGCCTTCAGAGAAATACAAACTCCAATAAGGGGAATAGACATAAATATATTCGATAAATACATTAAAACATAAACCACATTGTGTGCAGAGGCCTAAAAAATGGAGCCCTGAGCTTGCAGCTGGGATTTATTGAGCATTTTATTTCTTTACTTTTTTCTCACGTGTTCTGCCAAATACCCCTTTGTAAACTTTATTGATATAGTTCTGAGTAAGTTTCACCAATGGGTAATTATCTCTGTGCGCAAGAGAACCGTATTTGAGCAACTGTTACAGATGGCCTCTGCCTAACATGGATTGAGTTTGGCCAGTCTAAATCTGTCCATCAGCAAAAAGCCAGCCTTCAGTTGCCAATGTACCGCAGAAAGATCTCTCACAGGATGGCTGAGGTTCAATATGCTGAAACATGGCTTTACTGGAGCAGAGATTGCTTGTCTGAATCACCACAGCATCCTCTTCCAATACCTTCTCTTCCATTGTCCAGCTTTGTAGAATCAGAGAATCCCTACAGTACAGAAGGAGCTATTCATCCCAACGAGTCTGTACCAACCACAATCCCGCCCAGGCCCTATTTCCATAACCCGGCACATTTACCCAGCTAATCCCCCAACACTTGGGGCAATTTAGCATGGTCAATCAACCTAACCTGTACATCTTTGGACTGTGGGAGGAAACCAGAGCACCCAAAGGAAACTCATGCAGACGTGGAGAGAACGTGCAAACTCCACACAGGGCTCCCCTTACTTGGTTCAGTCTGCTCTGACTCAGTGAGCAGCAAGTCTTACTTCTGAGTGAGAAGGTTGTGGGTTTGAGTCCCATTGAGGAGACCTGTGGAGAAAGTCTCAGTCAGTGCTTCAGTGCAGTGCTGCCAGGTACGACGTTTAACTGAGGGCCCATTTGCCAAGCAGATGTGAAAGACTCTGTGGCACTTTTTTTGAAGAAGGGCGCAGGAGCTTTCCCCTGTGTTCTCCTGGTCATTACTTATCCCTTAAGCAACACCGAAAGAAAAGAGGATTTAGCCATCTCTTATCACGTCAATACATTGGTGTTTGTGGGATCCTACTGTGCTCAAATCAGCCATGACATTTCCCAAAGTTACAACGGTGACCAAATTTGGGTATCAAGTGCTTTCGGGTGCCCTGAAATAGTGAATAGGGGTGCTATAGAAATGCAAATCTTTGCTTGTTCTTCCTCTGTTGCTTAGCCAGAGGACTTTTCCCAATGACAATTCTTCCTCGCTGCAACAACCTCAAGGATTTAAACCTTGCCCATTATCGTCATCCACATGCTGCCTTTGGCAACATCATCCACAAATAAAGAAGCAATCAGCTTCTCCACGTGCACTGATTAGGCCAAGCTCCAATCCCCATCATCCTGACCCTCTCAGTGTCCGCATACTGTCCGATGACTCCGCCAAGATCCAGGTTTGGATAAGCCACCATATCCTCCTGTCTTTACCTAGGTAACAGTTAAACCTGGGTAAAGACAAACCCATCGTCTTGTCCCTCAGATGCCGTACCTTCACTGCAAACCCAACGCCTACTTCCCGGCCATTACTCAAACGTGAGTTGGCTTTTCCACAACCTCAAAGCCCTGTACGCCTCAGACTCTCCCCAACACAAAACCTAGAACCTCCCTTACGCACACGTATCTTTTTTTCTTGTGGCTGGGCGTTCAGTATTGGGGACGGTGCTCCAAGCAAGAACTGACCAAATGCACTTAAATGAGATAAAGGCAAAACACTGCTGGTGCTGGAATCTGAAACAAAAACAGAAAATGCTGGGAAATCTTAGCAGGCCTGGCAGCACCTGTGGTGAAATATTGGCTTTATTCTCTCTTCACACTGTCTGCCTGCTGAGATTTTCCAGCATTTTCTGTTTTTGTTGAATTTAAATGAGTAACTTCTGGTGACTGGTAAACTACGATTCTGACCATAATTGCCAAAATGCTATCAGCTTATGTTGATTCCTTTGCTCGTTTGTCTGGACCATTCACCATTGCGAGTCTGTAATTCATCCCAGATCCCTTTTGATGATCCCTTTGTTTTGGAACACATGCAGGTTGTAGAAGGAAGTGAGGCATGAGAGGGAGAATAGTACTAACGATCCAATCCCAATGTTCCTGCACAGATTCACAGCCCTTCCCTGCTTCCTGCTGACAGTAGAAAAGAAGTCTGCAAAACGGAAAAGGAAGAAGATAGAAGGGAGAAGCATGAAGAAGACACTTCAACACCCAAGAGAGTGGAGCCAACTAGAGTTAAGATCTTTGAAGGAGGGTAAGGGCAGTGTTCCAACACATTTGTGTATTGCGGAGTGATGGTGGTTTTGCTCTGAAGTGTGTGACCTTTGCAGTGAAGAATATTTGCCGTGGGGATTTAACAGTGCAGCCGACAAGTGACATTAGAATCGTTACATGTTAGCATATTGCAGGCTTGAGACAAACTTCCCCCCCCCGCCATGGTTCAAAGAGGACTTAAAGGTTTAGGCATTTTTTTTCTCTGATCCAAAGTGCAAATTGCCAGCAATGATACTTAAAATGGTGGGTGGGTGGGGGAATGTACCCAACTATGTTACTGGAAGCAAAATGGGGACATGGTGCAACATAGGCCCTTTGGTCTGTTTTAGGAATGTTTCTGATTATTGAATACTGTGCTACCAGAACAGCAACAAAGCTGACTGAGACGCGGCATTAAAAACTGTGGGTTAGGTTTGCCCCTTCACAATCTGTGCTTGATAAGCACAGGTTCAAAATGAGGCATTTTCAAACTGTTGACTCTCATTGGGACCATCCATCACGTTGCATACCAAGTTTTCCAGCTAAGAGGTCATGGGGCTGCCTGCAGCTTGACCAGCACAAACCGTCGTCAATGTTACGGAGCAATGTTCCCCACACTTCCCTCAATTCAAACGTTAATGGTCTTGTTTCTGCAACTGTGTTGTCTTTTAGGCAACGTGTCCGGGCATTTATAAAAAATTAAACCAGGCACCAAAGATCTACTTTATCCAAACTTTTCCCCCAAGTTCTTTCCTTATTTGTTCACGGGATCATTGGCTAGACCAGCATTTATTTCCCATCCCTGATTGCCCTTGAAAAGGTGGTGGTGACCCACCTTCTTGAATGGCTGTGGTCTGTATAGCGTAGGTACACCCACAGTGCTGTTAGGGAGGGAGTTCCTGGATTTTGACTCAGCCGCAGCAAAGGAATGGCAATATAGCTTCAACTTAATGGTGTGTGACTTGGAGGGATTTGTGAAGGTGGTCGCGGACCCATGTGCCTGCTGCCAGGTAGAGGTAGTGTATTTGAAAGACACTGTGAAAGGAGTTTTTTCAAGTTACTGCAGCGCATTTTGTACATTGTAGATTTTTTGCTGCCTGTGCGCAGGTGGCGGAGGATGCACTAACCAAGCAGGCTGCTTTGTCATGGGTGATGTTGCACTTCTTGAGTGTTATTGGAGCCCCAGCAAGTGGAGAGTATTCCATCACAGGCCTGACTTGTGCCTTATAGATGGTGGACAGGCTTTTCAGAGTCAGACAGTAAGTTACTCGGCACAGGATGCCTAGCATCTGACCTGCTCTGTAGCCGTGGTATTTATACAGCTAGTCCAGTTCAGTTTCTGGTCAATGCTGACCCCCCAGGATGGGGGACTCAGCAATGATAATGCTGGTGGATGTCATCAGAAGGTGGCTAAATTCTCTCTTGTGGAAGATGGACATTGCACTTGTGTGGCACACATTTTATTTGCCAGTTAATAGTGCGAACCTGAATGTCATTCAGGTCTTGCTGCATGCAGGAATGGACTGCTCCAATATCTGAGGAGTCACAAATGATAATGAACATCCCCACCTTTGATATTAGGATGGAAGGAAGGTCACTGAACAACCTGAAGATAGTTGCACCCACGACCCTCCTCTAACAATCACAAACATCTTCCTTTGTTCCGGACATGACTCAAAGCGGTGGAGAATTTTCACCTTGATTGCCATTGACTTCAATTTTGCCAGTATTCCTTGGTGCCACACTCAGCCAAATGCCAGTTTGATGTCAACAGCAGTCACTCTCTCACCCCCACTTTTGTTCATATTTGGACCAGGGCTGTAATGAGGTTTGGAACTGAATGGCCCTGGTGTAATGCAGACTGGGCATCAGTAGGCAGGTTATTGCTGTGTTAAGTGCCACTTGACAGCAACATCTTTCATCAGTTTGCTTTTGATGGAGAATAAACTGAATTGCCCCGATTGTATTTTTTCTTGTGAAAAGGACCTATCTGGGCAATGTTCCACATTGCCAGCTAGATGCCAGTGTTGTAGCTGTACTGGAACAGCTTGGCTCGGGGCACAGCTAGCTCTCTGCATGCTGCAGAAATGTCGTCAGGGCCCACAGCCTCTGCAAGATCCAGCACCTTCAGCTGTTACTTGATATCACGTAAAGTGAATCAAATGGGACCTCAGGAGGAGGCTGAGATAGAACAGCCACTCACTACCTCTGGCTGAAGGTGTTTGCAGATGCTTCACTCTTGCTATTTGTATTAATGAGCTAGGCTCCCCAGGTTATTAAGGATGTTTCTCCTCCTCCTGGTAATTATTTAATTGTGAGATGTGGATGTGAGGCTCCCAGCAATGAGGGTGAGGTGAAGCTCTGAATAGCATGAGTCAGGATTAATAGAGACTGTTGACAGGCGAGAAATTGTGTATGATGCATTGAGCAGTTTGTGACGCTAATCGAACACTTGATGGGCCTGACATTTAACATTTATTGACCTTGACCGCTGATGTGAAATCATTGAGCTTCTTGTGGTGCTGCACAGAGATTCTCAGGGCTAAATGACTGGCATTACCCGCCACAGTTACCTACTCCCACTGTCCTCTGGGCATTTGTCCTGAGGGCCTTCTGACCCCATGCGGTTAGATAGCATCTTTCCCCTGCACCTCCTCAACCAGCTCCTCCGGTACATTGTCTGAAAACCTTGCAGCTCTCTCTTTGCCAGGTTGTGCAAGAACTCTTGTGTTTTTCCTTGCTCACATTCTCTTCTGCAACCTGTTCCAGCACATGTTTCAGCCAGCATATGGCCTCCCCTTTAACAGTGCAGGGTAGCTTTAAATCGTGCAGGCCAACTTCAATTAGTGCTAGTCTCTCATGAATTTAAACCTTTGCTCAGATGCATTCAGCACCAAACAATATTTGCATTCTGCATGCTTGGAAGCAACGGGCGTGAGTTAATTGCGCATCACAGTCTTTGTGTCTTTTTACACATCTTATTGAATTTTGCAGCCTGCGAATTTCTTCCACAGGTTGCCTTTAACATCCAAACCCACCACTCAATCTGTGGGAGGGAACCCTGCATCTTAATATTTGATACTGCCTGTCAAGAGGCCCATCCCTAACTGTGCAAGCTGCTGCAATGGAATCCCAGGAGGGACGGTGACTACTGAGATGGTTTCAGGGGAACCAGAGGCATTTATTCCACCTACAGTTCTGTTTAAGATTAAAGATCTTTTAATTGCGAAGTCATAAACTGGTTCACTATTTTGAAAGTAACCTGTCTCTCACAGTACATGTAAAAGTGAATTTGAGGAGAGTGATATTTGGAAATATGCACACTTACAAGTGTCCCACAAGATAACCACTTAAGAAGCTTTATGTTAACATTTGGTGATCTGGACAAGGAATCCAAATCACAAACTTCCTAGAAATGCCCTTATAATGTGTTGTATGTCTTTGGAATCAATATTTAAAAATTCTGCAACACCCACCTGCAGTAATGTGACTATTAACTGACCCAAAAATCCCCTTTTAGTAACTTAACAACTTGCTGACTTATAACTGACTAACACTTCATAACTTAGTAACTCTTTGAGCTTATCACCTGCTCAACCCTTCTCTTGACTCACTGTTCCCCTCCCCTGAACCCGTTGCTGTGAGCGAAGGCTTGGGAGAGGACAGCAAGAGAGAGGCTGTAAGCAGGAGAGTCAGGAGACCGAAGTGACGAGTAGGTCACAGGAAAGACATCTGCTAAGTGATAACTTTGGGATCCAGGAACTGACGAGAGTGAATGTCAACTGTTAATTCCACCTGATTAGTCACGTCACACTTGTCCACTAATTTCCTGTCCTGGGGAGTCTACAGCTTCTTTGCTCATAGGCTAGAGTGGCAGTAAATCTCATTCAAGCATCAGGATGTGTGCAGCAAGAATAATTCGTGTGCGGTACTTGAGGGACTGGTGCATGGCTGCACTGGCGCACATTGAGGGCACATTGCGCAGTGGTTAATGTTAGAAGGGATAAGTGCAGTAAAAAAGACGAAGGCAGCCAATCACTCAGCTGGAGTCTGTCATTTACAAACAGTTATAACTGCCCTTTGATTGGCCTCACTAATTCAGAAGCCACTGTGATTGTGCTATTTCAAGCAACGGCCTTGACCAGAAAAAACAGATTTGTAATCAGATCAAACTCATCTGTGCTTTAGGCCCTGGTCCATCAGTGAACAACGTCACAAGAGAACAGTAACTACATTAGAATAAAGACTGTAAGCTCAGCTGATTTGCGTGAATGCATGTTATCCATCCTCCAGGAATTTGCAAGTTCACTTGCTGTCCATTTAAGTGATTATTGGAGAGAGAATCTTGGCAGTCTTCATTCTATGTTAGGATTTCATGAAGGACTGTTACATTCTCTGCACTTGTGCATCACTCATCAAGTAAGCAACACTGGGGAGAGCTTGGGTTTGTCCCGCTTCTTTCTGGGTGAGAACACACATCACTGATGGAATTGCTCACAGTGATGCTCTGGAGGGGAGCCCCTGGTCTGGAGATGTTGAGCCACTGTGAAAGGTCAAGTAACTATCGTGTGTGTGTGTGTGTGTGTGTGTGTGTGTCTGGGTGTAATGTACGCATGTTGTGACTATGTGATGTGTCAATGTGCAGAACGTGTGCGTTTGTGTGTGTGTGTGTGTGTGTGTGTGCGTGCATGCATACGTAATAGGCCCACACTATCTCCCACTGAACAAACACCACAGCAGTTAGGAGGATGCAGATAACCTTTAAAGGTCATGTCGCTAATGATAGTTCAGAAGGATTTATTTGAATGTCAGAGATGATGCTGTGTTTAATGTGTTGAGTTAATTTGGATTTTAAGGAGCTTGGAGTATTGTAGCACAAAATATTGCAATCCCTTTTCATAAGAGTGCAACCTGTTCCCTGGCTGGTAAAGGCAGATTTCCCACTGTTAAAGTAGATTAGGGCATCCGCAAAAGTAATATTAGATGGACTGAAGATGAATATTTACTTCAGTCAATGAAGTGGAACACCAGCTGTAGCGACAATTGGCATGGACTTGGCCCACTGCCATTAAAGGCCAGTGCTAATTTGATAACTGATTTATTTGCATGGAAAATTTGCATAAAAGATTGATAGGTTATTCATCCACCTGCTCATCTTATTACTGTGCAACCAGTTCAGTCATACGGGGGGTGGGTGAGGAATGCATTGGGGTTGTTTGGCCTCAACTACTTTCTGTGCTAGGGAATTCCACACATTCACCACCCTCTGGGTGGACAAGTTTCTCCTCAACACAGTCCTAAAAGATTTACCTCTTATCCTCAAACTATGACCCGTAGTTCTGGACTCTCCCATCATCAGGGACATTTTTTCTGAATCTACCCTGTCTAATCCTGTTACAATTTTATAAGTTTCTATGAGATCCCCTTTCACTCTTCTGAACTCCAATTAATATAATCCTAGCCAACTCAATCTTTCCTCATATGACAGTTCTGCCATTTCAGGAATCAGCCTGGTAAACCTTTGCTGCACTCATTCTATAGTAAGAACATCATTCCTCAACTAAAGACACTAAAACTGCGCACAATACTCCAGGTGTGGCCTCAATAATGCCCTATATAATTGCAGTAAAACATCCCTATTCCTATACTCCGGGTTGATAGGTTTTTGAGAGGCAAGGGGATTAAGGGTTATGGGGAGAGGGCGGGAATGTGGAACTGAGACAGATCAGCCATGATCTTATTGAATGGCGGGGCAGGCTCGAAGGGCTAGATGGCCTACTCCTGCTCCTATTTCTTATGTTCTTATGTTCTTATTTTCCTGAGATGCATAGGTTAAAGGTAATAGTGGGTAAAATATGTAGAGATATGAAGGTAGAGCCTGGGTGGGATTGTGGTCAGTGCAAACTTGATGGGCCGAATGGCCTCTTTCTGCACTGTAGTGTTCTATGATTCTATGAACATACCATTTGCCTTCTTTACTACCTGCTGTACTTGCGTGCTTACTTTCAGCAACTGATGCATAAGGACGCCATGATCTCACTGAGTATCTACCTCTCTCAATTTACATCCATTCAAATAATAATCTGCCTTCCTATTTTTGCTACCAAAGTGGATAACCTCACATTTATCCATATTGCATTGCGTCTGCCACACATACGCCCACACACTCAGCCTGTCCAAATCATGCTGAAGTATCTCTGTATCCTCCTCACAGCTCACCCTCCCAACCAATTCTGTATCATCTACAAATTTGGAGACAATACATTTAGTTCCCTTGTTCAAATCATTAATATATAATGTGAACAGTTGGGGCCCTAGCATTGATCTCTGTGATAACCCACTAGTCACGGTCTGCCAATTGGAAAAAAAATTCCAACTCTTTGCTTCCTGTCTGCTAACCAGCTTTCTATCCATCTCAAGATACGACTCACAATCCCACGCTCTGTAACTTTACATAGTAATCTGCTATGTGAAACCTTGTTAAAAACCTTCCGAAAGTCTAAATAAACCACATCCACCAGTACTCCTTGATCAACTCTACGAGTTGCATATTATAAGAGTTCCAGTAGATTTGTCAAGCACGATTTTCCCTTTCTTTCTTAGCTTTATGCTGACTTTGTCTGATTGCACCACTGCTTTCCAAATGCTGTGCTATGAAATAATGGATTCTAGCAATTTCCCTACTACCGACATCAGGCTCACTGGTCTATATTTTCCTGTTTTTTCCCTACTTCCCTTTTTGAAAAGCAGGCTTACATTAGCCACCCTCCCCATCAGTAGGAACTATTCCAGAGTCCAAAGAATTTTGGAAAATTTCCACCCATGGATATACAATTTCTGGGGAGTTACTTTCAGAGTAAATAATCGTGTAAAGCATTTCACTGGACGTGTGAACTGTTGATGTATTCCCTGAGGCAGAGAAGTGTCTTTTACATCCTTCCTGGATATATTGGTGACCATCTTCAATTGATGGCCCCTTGTTGTGGCCTCCTCCTTTAGGTGGGAATAGTGTTGGAAATTCTGCTAAAACATTGGAAGAGCTCAGATTTTTAAAACTAGACTGAAAAGGAATGGTTTGCAGAGTAACCAGTCAGAAATCCAGATGACATGATGCTTTGATCATTTTCTGACTCAAGGACTGAGATTGTTGTCTGTGCACTGAAATGACCACACAGTGTATGTCACCGAGGCAGGGAAATCTGCCCACAACACAATGACAGGGCTTTTGGCAGAACCACAGTGTCAGAGAGGGAAACACTAGATTATGAAGGGAAAATCCAAAAGTGTTTGTTTGCAGTTTGTTCTTTTCCTGTTTAACTAGTGACAGGAACGGGTTTTCGGGTTAGCAGTTCTGATTTAAAAGAAAAGGCATTTTTTTTTTGCAGCGAGGGCTCTGCTAGTTGCAGAAGCTCTTTCTGCTCCAGGATGGGATCAGCGGATAATTAAAAGAATGATTTATGGGTGAACTCGCAGCTTGGAGTCTCACCAGGCTAGTGGGTAAATCGCAGAATTGGCTCTGCATTGCTACAGTCCTGTCTCCAACCCTTGTTCCCGTCAAGCAAGAACCAACAGGAAATCTGACATAATTTCTTAACGTAATGAGCTGTTCTGCTGCACATTTCAGAGAGGCATGTTCTTAACAGCGACTATTTTCACTCCTCCATTCCCAGCCTGCTGTCTCTTTCTCTGTGCAGATTTATCATCAAGCATAATGCAATTCCCAAAACCACCTCAGTAATGGACCCTGTAGCTATCATGTCTTAACATGTCCTTCATTACCATGCGGGAGGAGGGCACGGCACTGGCACCTGGGCAACTAGCATCTAGATTGCCAGTGTGGCTGTGGGATTTTCATCAAAGTCAGTGTTCAGTAATGTGGGAGGCATGTGGCCACCCCATACAGATCAGTGACGTACTCAGGCTTGGCGTAGCTTGTCCTGGGTTCCAGGTTGGCAAACCTTCACTTGGCAATGTCAGCACTGCCCCTGTGCACCCCTGCAAGAGGCACCAGTCAAAGTCAGCTCTTGAAGCGATGTGCGAGCACTTCCAGCCGCAAGACCACTGGATTGTTTGTAGTGCTGGGGCCATCTCTGGTCTCATTACGCATTAATGAAGGCGACCTTGTCATATAAAACAGGCAGCTAATGCCAATGGCTGCTTGAGCTGAGCCAAAGCCAGTTGGAACACTTCCAGTTGGTGTTGTCCTTTGTAGTGATGCATGATGAACTAACAGCAACTGACCAAAGAACGATTAGATGTGGTTTTGGTGTCTTGCAGTCCTTTGGTTTCTGTTGACTTTGCGATTTGCTTATTCTTAGAAGGGTTTCAAACCTGTTGCCAAATTAATCCATGCCCTTTAACTTCATTGTAAGAGCTACGCTGTTTTTTATCCAGTGCACCCTTAGTAAGAAGCAAGGGAGAAGCTATTCAAAATTAATCTTTCTGCAATGAGCTATTACATTTATTAATACTCTTCTGATCTGCTAATTCCTCTGGGAATTGAAATGAGGTCAATGCCAAGGCATCTGGGGACTGTCCACTGAGATAACCTTTCAGTGACTAGTGCCCCTGAGTAAGATCAAAATGTATAATTCATCAGCTGATTCATAGCTTCAAAGTTAGATGACCTTGAGTTCAAAGTCCCAAACCAGACACCTGACCACACAAATCTCGGCCAACACTCCAGTGTAGTACTGAGGGAGTGCTGCACTGTAGGAGGTGCTGTCTCTCAGGTACAGTTTTATATTTTCCGTCCATGGATGCAACCTGACCTGGTGAATAATTACAGCATATTCTGTGTTTATTATAGATTTTTAAAGCATTTATTAGAAGAATGCACACCACTCCTTTGTTCACGTAATAAATATGTTAAGCACACACCTTGATCTTTTTGCAGCCTGGGAGGCAGGACAGCTGGCAAACTAATGTGGGAGGCATGGACGGTGTGCCCGATATCCTCCCATGGCCATGCCATGTTGGCATCGGCAGGAAAGATTGTACGTGGCCTACCTGCCTGGAGCCCAGTCAGACCACCTGAGTGACCTGGTGCATGCACTAGGAAGGATCAGAACAGATTGACCAAGGAATCAGGAGTGGCGGGGGTGTGGGGTATGTTGGAGATGAGAATTTATTTTACACGTGAGTTATGATCGGCAATGCACAGCCTGAAAGCATGGCAGCAGCTTTTGAAAGGGAATTGGATAAATGGTTGAAAAAGAGAAATCCAGGGAGGCAATGTAGAAAGAGCAAGAGGGGTAGGACTAATCGGATAGACCATAAGATGTAGCGGCAGAAGGAGGCCACTTGGCCCACATTGCCTTTGTCTTTGGTGTCATTCAACCACCTTGCAATGAATGGCCTGAAACAGTCATCCACCAATATATAATGTCACGGTGGATGGAAGGCATGTCTAAGCCTCCCTATGCTATATCCGTCACCTAACTTGGCTGATTGTTAATTGCTGAGTGGAGGCCAGGCTTCCTGGCGCAATATCCGGGAGAAAAGCTGCATTCCTTGGACGCTCTCACTCCTGGAGAGAGCTACATGTTCCACAGTGTGGAGGGAACAGGTGAAACAGAAACATTCACATGGAGCAGATCCCGTTCGAAGGTAGTAGCGTAGCCAGCCTAAACATCAGCAGATAATTCACTTCAGGCCTTCATGTTTGCAAATGCACCACATCTGCAAACATTTTTCTACAAATTAATTTTTACCCTGTGGTTAAGTCAGCGACGGAATAAATATCAGCTGTCTCGGGTAATCCCTTGTGTGTTCTATAAATAGTCCACTGTATTACGCCAGTGGGAGACACCAGTCACATCCTAACCTGCCGATAAATGGACCTCGCTGTAATTACATTCTTTCTGGAAGTGCTATTAGAGACTTGTTGACAGCAAGAAGCAACCAAAGAGATGGAATTTGAGAACTCCTGCCCCTGACTCTTAAGCACAAGATTTGTACTGAGGGAATGCTGCACTGCCAGAGGTGCCATGTTTTTGAATAAGATATTGCGAAACAAGGCTGTGTGTACCTCTTAGGTTGACGCTAAGGACTGCAAGGCATTATTTGGTGAAAAGTAGACAAGTTCTTCCTGGTATCCTGGCCGATAGTTAGCTGTCAGTCTCAATCGTGTGGGTGTGACAGATTGTCAGGTCACGCTCTTAAATGGCAGAACAGAATAATTCTCTTTTCCTTTTAGCACAATTGAATGCACATTTCACAGATGTACTTTACACTGTCCTTGAAGTGGTCAATTCTCCTAGAACCAATCCCAGCTGGTTCTTACCTCCCAAAGGTTTATTTATGTTCTTTTCCTTTCTCAGCCGGGTATCCTTTAATCTCAGAGTGACGTTTTTCTCCCCAGAGAACCTTTCTCTAACGTAGACTGGGTGAATTTTCCAGGCTCATTTGGAGTCCCTCTAAATTTAGTCTTTTTGATCTAAGCGTGACCTCCTACCTGCATTCCTGCACGGTGAACCATAGAATCTCGCTGCCGAGCTGATCTTCCTCTTCCGGTTCCCAGCACATTGCCCTTGTCCGTGAGTTACAAGAATATCTTCGGCCCTTCCCCTCTCAAAGCCCATCTCCATAGCAGCATGAAGCACAAGGGCCTTGTATTCAGGTAGACATTCTGGTTAGCCATCCCTGAGACCTCCCCCCCCAGCCCCTCTTTTATCTTGGAAGTAAGTGGACAGTTTAAAGGACAACTGTTCCCAACCCGCCATTCTCAACACTTTTATAGGACTTTGGAGACTCATGATCTGTCCAGTTAGCACGCAGGCTATTGCCATTGCCTCCAAGTATAAGCACCTTGCACCCTCTTCCCAATAAAACTATGTGTGTCCCCTTTAATCTTTAACGATCGAACTGCTTAGGCTTGCTGTCAGACTTCAGATCAGGTTATACACTACCTGGCCCCAACACCAACTACCCACCACCACCACCGCTTCCCCCCCCTGCCCCCAACACACACTTTTATTTTACCTTAGTTTAAAGATATAGGCTGGAATTTTACTGGTGCATCCCTCCCGATTCCAGGGGCGGGCGAGGCTCGGAGAATGGTAATCTCCATTGGGCTCAGGCAGGATCGTAAGAACTTCGGGTGGACACGCCAGTAAAATTCTGCCCATAATCACAAGAGGTAGCAATCTTATAAACCTCATCGTTCTAATAAGCTCTTTTATAAGACCCTTGTCAGACCCCACTTGGAGTAATGAGAGCAGTTCTGGTCACCTCACTACAGGAAGGATGTGGAAGCTATTGAGAGGGTGCAGAGGAGATTTACAAGGATGTTGCCTGGATTGGGAGGCATGCCTTATGAAGATAGGTTGAGGGAGCTAGGTCTCTCCCTGGAGAGACGAAGGTTGAGAGGCGACCTGATAGAGGTTTATAAAATGTTGAGAGGAATAGATAGGGTGGATTCTCAGAGGCTATTTCCCAGGGCTGAAATGGTCGCTACGAGAGGACACAGGTTTAAAGGCGCTGGGAAGCAAGTACAGAGGAGATGTTAGGGGTAAGTTTTTCACTCAGAGGGTGGTGAGTGCGTGGAATCAGCTGCCGTCGGTGATGGTAGAGGCAAACTCGCTGGGGTCTTTTAAAAGACTTCTGGATGAGTTTATGGGATCTAATGGGATTGGGAGTTACAGATAGTTCTATGGCTTGGTAGGTATAGATGTGATCGGCGCAACTTGTGGGCCGAAGGGCCTGTTTGTGCTGTAGTGTTCTATGTTCACAACCTCAGGCTGTCGCAACGTGCTTTCTATGCCGTGAAGCATTTTAGAAGTGTAGTCACTGGTATAATGTGGAGAGCTCAGCAGTCAATTAGCACCCAGCTAAGTTCTTACATTACACTATTGACTCCACTTGTTCTATATTTCATGGGTTAGAAAACATTTCAGAACATTTTGGAGGTTGTGAAAGGGGCTATATAAAGCAAGGACCCACAAATAGAAATGTGTTAATGACAAGATAACCTCATTGGATAAATGTTAACCAGGGCGCGGGGGGAAATTACAGCTATTCTTCGAACAGCATTTTGAAACCTTCCCTTCCATCTTTATTACTGCAAGTTCTTTCTCTTAAAAAAAAGTCAGAGAGTGATTCAGAGAATTGGGTGGGGTTAACTTCATCAGCACTAAGTAAATGAGGCTGATGCAAATCTCGGGCAGATCTGGTGACTTATTTGGGATTCAGAATGGCTGCAAAAAACCAGACCTTTGGCTCATGGTCTGTGTAATCAGAGGGGGCTCTGCTGGGGCCATGGTGTAATCGAGGAGCACAGAATGAAAGTACTGAGCTCGCTTCCACAAGGGAACCTTTATTAATTGCTGGCAAGGTTCTTGTTCGAAAGACCATGTTGAATTTGTTGTGTGCAGTGTAAGTACTTTTTCTTGAAAGTGCATAGTCTTTGGATAGGAAATGATTACTTGCAGATGGGCTTACAGTGAGAGTTTGTTTAAAAGCATTCCACAGTTACAGGCATACCATGTAGAGTCTCCCAACGGCACATCAGGCAGCAGGCCTTAAAACTACCATATTTATTGGAATATACCGATAGGGTGAGCTGATTTCTATCCCCTATTTTCTCCTATCTTCCTTGCCTGAAGGGATCAACTCCAGATGGAAAACCCATTCCACCGACACCATCAGTTCCCATGGCTCGTGCATCCCACCGGCAGCCTGTGACAGCCAGATTCACCAACACTGGTCCAAGATATTCAAAATATTTATAGTGCAGAAGCGGATTGCTTCACCAAACAGATCCAAGCCAGTGTCAATGCTCCACACAAGCTTCCTCCAACCGCTCAAATCCCATCAGCATATATTCTTCCAAATTTCTCCCTCACTTTTATCCACTTCCCCTTCATCTAGAATCCCTACAGTGAAGAAGGAGGCCATTCGGCCCACTGAGTCTGCACTGGTCACAATCCCACCCAGCCCCTATCCCCGTCGCCCCGTGTATTTGCCCTGCTAGCCTCCCTAGTTCGCCTGTATTTCCTGAAGTCGTAGGTTCCAGAATTTCACCACTCCCTGGATAAGGATGTTTTCCCTGAATTCCTGATTGGATTTATTAATGACTGTCTGGCATCTAGGGCCCTGATACTGGTGTTGGCCACAGGTGGCCACATCCTCCCTGCACTGACTCCGGCAAACCATTTCATACTATTAAAAACTTCGACCAGGTCACGCCTCTGTCTTTTTACTTGAAAAAGAGTGCCACCCTGTTCAATCTTTCCTGATAAGTGTCGCATCTCAAGTTTCAATATGAAACTTTTTGCATCAAGTTTAAATATCGCTGGGGTAGATCTTTTTTGCATCGTCTCCAGTGCCTCTTTCATGCTTTATATAAATCGGGAGATCCAAGCCATTTGCAGCATTCCAAATGCGATCACACCAAGGTTCTTTGCAATGGCCCGACTTTTAGAAATGAGCCACGTGCTTTGTTTACTTTGCAATGTGTTTTTTTTAACCTGCATCTCTATCTTTAGCGATCACTGTAATGTTTCAATTTGTGGTCTGGAGCTGCCATCGCGTGACCTTCTGACCCTGCCCCCACACTTCATAGAACGTAGAATCCCTACAATTCTGAAGCAGGCCATTCAGTCTATCGAGCCTGCACTGACAATGATCCCACTTAGGCCCCATCTCCGCAACCCCATGTGTTTACCCTGCTAATCCCCCTTGACACGAGGGACAATTTAGCATGGCCAGTCAACCTAACCGGCACATCTTTGGCACACTTGTGCCGTTGATTGGCCAATCTGTCTATCCATGTGGACAGCCCCTCCCCCACCTCTGATTCCCCCAGCTACCCACCACTCATTGAAAAGTGAATAGATTCCCCACAACTTCATGAGATTACCCTTCACTGTCAGACAACAGCTTTTTATCCCATTCCCAGTATTTTTATAACCAATAAACAAAGTCTTCAAAGGTTATTTTTTTTAAGACATAATCATTTGCTGGCCCGGTGGTTTTTCCTCTTGGGTTGCTCTGGGAGATTCCTTGAGGTGGGGGAATTGTTGGAGGGAGGCTGGTCTGGGGGTGTGATGGTAAAGTTCCTTAAAACAGAAGGACGCAGAAAAAGCATGAATCAGATCTTAGGTAGCTAAGAGCCCTGGTAGTCACAGTTCATGCACAAGGAGACAGTGACACCATTGTGGCTACAAGAGCGGGTCAGAGGCTGGGAATTCTGTGGCCAAGTACGTCTGACAAGGCACAGGTCAGAAGTATGATGGAATGTTCTCCGTCTTTTCCTCTCCATACTTGCCTGGATGAGTGCAGCTTCAACAACACTTGAGAAGCTCGACTCCATCCAGGACAAAGCAGCCCACTTGACTGGTACTCCATCCACCACATTCAGCATTCACTTCCTCCATCACCCATGCACAGTAGCAGCAGTTTGTACCATCCGCAAGCTGCACTCAGTAAGCCCCCTTCCACAGCACCTTCCAAACCTGCAGCCCGTATCACCTGGAAGGACAAGGGCTAGCATTGCCAACCCCCCCCCCCCCCCCCAGAATGGCCAGAAGCCTACTGGGTTCGCTATCAGTCTCCCAGCAGCTATTAAAGGCAATCTGGGAGATTTGAAAATGATAATTCTGCCGTTCCATTCTGTGACTCATAGACCGTAGCCACAGTCCATTCATGGCTGTTGATGATTGCGTTTGAGGCAGCCGCACAGATATAACATGATAACGTAGAGGTAGCCAACACGTCCGCACACGCAAGCTACACTCTCAAATGTTGCTGCTGTCTGATTATTTTCCTCATGAGCTGCTGTCTAAACCTTGAGTCGACCTCTAGATGTGGCTGAAAGTTCTGAGACTCGAAGTAAGAGGGACCCTAGAAAAGTTAATTTGGCTAAAGGATGCTGCTAATTTAACAATTTAGTGGCACAGTGGTTAGCACCACTGCCTGACAGCTACAGGGACCAGCGTTCAATTCTTGGCCTCCGGTGACTATCTGTGTGGAGTTTGCACATTTTCCCATCTCTGCGTACATTCCTTGCGGGTGCTCCTGTTTCCTCCCACACTCCAAAGATGTGTAGGTTAGATGGTTTAGCTATGGGAAATGTGCAGGGTATTGGACAGGGCAGGGCTGAGGACCTGGGGAAGATATTCTGTCAGAGAGTCAGTCCAGAGTGGATGGGCTGAATGGCCTCGTTCTGGCATTGTAGGGATTCTATAATTCTATGATTGTCAGGTGCTGGATTGAGGTGAAATGGCATTGGTGAAGCAGACATGACAACCTTGGCCCTGCTAAAAGCCTGGGCCTTTCCTGCACCTGTATCGGTCACTAAAGTTCGAGTGTGGTATCTCAGTCCTGAAGAGACAGTAGACAGGGAGTGTTGCTTGAATTGTTTTCTTCTGAACTTGGGGAGGTTGAAAACAAATCACACTGAAAGCCAGAACTAAACTTTTAAAAGACCCCAGAGTGATTGTTGCAAGAGAGAGAAAGGAAAAACCAAAACGTGAAATGAATGTCATAAAGCTGTGTCTGGGACAGCGGCCAAGAGAAGTGGGGTGAGGTGGAGGGGTGGATAAGAAGTGAAGACATTCCCCCACGTGTCCAAGGCCATCAGTTTTCTGTGATGTCCTTCCTACTTGGGGTGGCTTGATGGCACAGGGTGACATGGTGGTGCAGTCCTTAGCACTGCTGCCTCACAGCATCAGGGACCTGGGTTCGATTCCTGGCTTGGGCCACTGCCTGTGCGGAATCTGCATGTTCTCCCCATCTCTGTGTAGGTTTCCCCTGGGTGTTCCCGTTTGAAAGACATACTGGTTTGGTGTATCGGCCATGCTAAATTCTCCCTCAGTGTATCCAAACAGGTGCCGGAGTGTGGTGAGTAGGGGATTTTACAGCAACTTCATTGCAGTGTTAATCTAAGCCTACTTGCGACATTAATAAATAAATGTTAAACTGACATCTTATGGAACATGTCCTGTCAGAGTTGGCAACCCTAACAAGGGCAGTTGCAAAGGAACACCACACCTGCAAGATTCCCTCCAAGCTGCACATTATCCTGGTTTGGACTATGTCACCGTTCCTTCGCAGTCACTGGGGTCAAAATCCTGGAATTCCTTTCCTAACTCCGGGTATACCTACACTACAGGGGCTGCAGCAGTTTAAGAAGGAAGCTCACCACCACCTTCTCAAGGGCAAATAGGAGTGGGTGATAAATGCTGGGCCTTGCCAGTGATGCCCAAATGCAGTGAAAGAATAAAACTAAATAATCAAATGTAGTGAAAAAGTAAGGCCTGGCAACAGGAGACAAAATAAATGAACTTGTATTTCATTTCACTTGTAGTTCCAGCCCAGGCAATCATTGCTTATGCTTTAGTAAGAATTCCAAGAAATGTTTGTGAATTTCTCTGACTCACATCGCTGGGAAATCTTACATTATGCAGAACAAGAGATACTCCTTCCCTGAACCCACAAGCAGCAGGAAACTAAGGCTGAACACAACACATCCCTAAGCAAACATTACCTAACCCTCAGGCATCCTCTACTTAGAAGCTAAGTTTGCTGGGCAAGGTCAGGATGTGTACATGTATCCCTGTGCCCTCTGCAGAAGGTCATTTTGACTTGTTTTGTTCTTGATAAATATCTGACATATTTTTAAAAAATCTCAGCTAATTAATATCTTGTCACATGTATTGTTGTTATGTAGGCAAGCATAGTGGCTAGCACTGCAGCCTCGCAGCAGCAGGAACCCAGGTTTGATTCCCAGCTTGACTCGCTGCCTTTGTGGAGTCTGCACATTCTCCCCGTGTCTGCTTGGGTTTCTTCCTTGTGCTCAGGCTTTCTCCCACAGTCCGAAAGGTGTGCTAGTTAGGTGCAAAATTCTCCCTCAGGATACCCGAACAGACGCCAGAGTGTGGCAACGAAGGGAGTTTCGCAGTAACTTCATTGCAGTGTTTATGTAAGCCTACTTGTGACAATAATAAATAAATTTAACTTAAAACTTACACTCAATAAATGACCAGGTAAGCATTTTTGATTTGATTTATTGTTGTCACATGTATTAACATGCAGTGAAAAGTATTGTTTCTTGCGCGCTATACAGACAAAGCATACCATTCATAAAGAAGCAAAGAAGGTGCAGAATATAGTGTTACAATCATACCTAGGAAGTAGCGAAAGCTCAACTTAATGCGAGGTAGGTCTATTCAAAGTCTGATGGCAGCAGGGAAGAAGCCGTTCTTGAGTTGGTTGGAACATGTCCTCAAATTTTTGTATCTTTTTCCTGGTAGAAGAGAGTGTGTCCAAGTGTGTGTTGTTCTTAATTATGCTGGCTGCTTTTCTGAAGCAGCAGCAGTGTAGCTGGAGTCAACGGATGGGAGGCTGGTTTGAGTGATGGACTGGGCTTCATTCATGACCTTTGTAGTTTCTTGCAGTCTTGGACAGAGCAGGAGCCATACCAAGCTGTGATACAACCAGAAAGAGTGCTTTCTATGATGTTGGTGAAAGCTGTAGTAGACATGCTAAATTTCCTTAATCTTCTTAAAAAGTAGAGGGGATGGTGGGCTTTCTTAACTATAGTGTTGGCATGGAGGGACCAGGACAGGTTGTTGGTGATCTGAACACATAAAAACTTGAAGCTCTCAGCCATGATGGTGGTGACTGAGGGGTGAGTGTGGGCAGAATATTGGAAACAGTCCCCTGCTTTTTTGATAGCACAGTGAGAGTTTTCACATCTACACTGGCACATTAAGCTTGACATCTCAGCCAGTGCACTCCCCGAGAGAGTGGGTGTAGAGGTAGATTGAATTGCGGCAGTCGAAAGGGCATTAGATAAGTAGCTAAAGATCAGAGATATGCGGGGAAACACCGGGGAAAATTGCTCTTGCAGAGAGCCAACGTGAATTCAGTGGGCCAAATGGCCTCCTATGCTGTAATCATTACATGATTCAATTCCATGACCCAGTAGCAGTGCTCCTTCGAGTCTGCACTGAAGTAGGTGACATCAGGAAACAGGTTGATCTCATGGATTGTGGCTTTGGGCTGCTTTTGTAACCATACAAACTGCAAAATGAGCAACTTCATCTGCAAAATAAATTGACTTTTAAGAACAATTTTTAAAAATAAATTAACACCATCTGGAGGTATAGCTAGCTTGCTGGTATAATCTCAAATGTGTCCCCTGAAAGGGTGGCGAAAATGTACAATGACTTTCCAGTGGGGTTTGCTGAATATTTGTGGGGAAATGTTTACAGATCAATGGAGGGGGTGGGGTGGAACTAATTAGACAGGACTTTCAAAGAGGCTCTGTGGGCATCTTCATTGGTGTATAATTCAAGTATATGTAGGCATTTATTAGGGCAGGCTTTTTCTTTACAAGTAAGAGGAGAGATAAACAGTTTCTGGCTCTTCATCACAGTCCAATGGAGGAAACTGCAGCCAAAGTAGGCCCAGAGTGTTGCTCCTAAGGCCCATACCAATTAAACTTCATCAAAACTTAGCACCTGTGTCGAAGGCAAAAATAGTCATCCAGCTTCCCTCATCCTTTTGCTCAGTTTTCCAAATTCTGCAAAACTTGGTAAGTCAAAGTTTAGATCAATAACAAAATACTGGGCTGCAAATCCTCTTATTTGTCAGACTCTCAAGGGACATGATTTTATTAAAGAATGTGATTGATGAAGGATCTTTGAATTGGGAAGGTACAAATGGATTTATAATTCTCTTCTAAATTGTCCCTTAGGTCCAAAGATGTGTAGCTTAGTGGGGTAAATGTGTGGAGATATAGAATGGGGGTGGGCCTGGGTAAGCTGCTCTCTCGGAGAGTCTGTGCAGATGCGATGGGCCGAATGGCTTCCTTCTTTACTGTAGAGATTCTATGATTACAGATCAGTATAACACCAGGAATCATTCAACAGCTTGGGGCCTTTTATCTAGAAAAGAGTAGGCTGAGATCTGGTCTTCACCGTTATGAATGGGGTTCGAGAAAGTAGATGCAGATCTCTACACTTGTAGGGGAGGCCAAAACTGGGAGTCAGAAATATCACACTACAAATATAACATTCATAAATTCAATAAGGAATTCAGGAGAAACTTCTTCACCCAGGGAGTGCTGAGAACGTGGAACTTGCTGCCACGTGGAATAGATTAGGTCAAAAGCGTAGGTGGAGAGACTAGTATATTAACGGGAAGCTGGATAAGTATGTGAGGGATACGGCGATAGAAGGTTATACTGATAAGGTTGGATGAAGTAGAGGGGGGAGGAAAATCATGTGGAGGATAAACTTTGGTTATTAATAATACATTCCACTCTGAGGATTGGGCTTGTAATGAAATCTGACACTGCAACCTGGTGGGGAATGAGTGTTGTGCTCACTGTCTACAGGACAAGATATTAAAGCAAGACCTTGTGTGTCTGCTTATGTGCCTGTTAAGCACTGAGTGGCACAATTCAAAGAGCAAGGAGTTCTAGTCCCCGCTCCTCACTCAACAAACAGAACCAAATAAGCAGATTTAGCAAGTAAATCATCTCACTGCCATTTGTAGAATGTTCCAAAATGGCTGCCAAATTTGACTACCTAATAAGAATGTGCTGCCGAATGGTGGGAGCAGATTGAATAATAGCATTCAAAAATTGGGTAAATATTTGACAAGGAAGAATTTGTATTCCTTTGTGAAAAGAGCAGGGGTGTGGGTCTAATTGGATAGTCATAGCAAAGAGACAATACGACCAAATGACCTCCTCCCATATTGTTCGAACAGCCTTCGAATTGAAGTGCAAACCACTTTTCATATTTGTAATTTAAACAATTTAAGTGAGCTATATCTCACAAGGAATCTACTGTCCCATCGCACTGATCCTGAACAACCCCCTCAGGGAGTGTGATAAGACTGTGTGTAATCTTGCTGACCCCGAGCTGAGCAGCTGACTCTATGTCATGAAAACCACCAGCACCCAATCCTAGAATTTTGCCCCCCTCTGTCCCCATATCAGACCTGTAGATGCAGATAAACTCATCCATGCTTTTGCGGCCTCCAAACACAGCTTTCCCGTGCTTTTGATTTGAATTGATTTATTGTTAATTGTATATATTAGTATACAGTGAAAAGCATTGTTTCTTGCGCGCTATACAGACAAAGCATACCATTCATAGAGTACATGGGGAGAAGGAAAGGAGAGGATGCAGAGTGTTGTGTTACAGTCATAGCTAGGGTGTAGAGAAAGAACAGCTGAATATAAAGTGGGTCCATTCAAAAGTCTGATGGCAGCAGGGAAGAAGCTGTTCTTGAGTTGGTTGATGCACGATCTCAGACTTCTGTATCTTTTTCCTGATGAAGGAAGGTGGAAAAGAGTACGTCTGGGATGCATGAGGTCCTTGATTATGCTAGTTGCTTTTCCAAGGCAGCGGGAAGTATAGATGGAGGCAATGTCTGGAAGACTGGTTTGCGTAATGGACTAGGTTTCATTCACAACCCTTGTAGTTTCTTGCGGCCTTGGTCAGAGCAGGAACCATATCAAGCTGTGATATATCGATAAAAATTGGTGAGAGACGTAGCAGACATGCCAAATTTCCTTAGCTTCTCAAGAAAGGAGAGGCACTGGTGGGCTTTTTTAACTATAGCATCAGTGTGAAGGGACCAGCACAGGTTGTTGATGATCTGGACACCTAGAAACTTGAAGCTCTCGACCATTTCCACTTCATCCCCATTGATGCTCCCCTGGCTGACCTTTGATCTTCCATGCTCTGTAAACTTCAGTCCACCCAAGCTCTGACGTTTATGTCCAATTCCACAGCAACTTCCAGTCACCAGCACTGGTGTCTTTGCTAACTTACCTGCTCTTCTAGTCACCCAATTCTACAGTCTGAACTCCCCTCATCAGGTTTAAATCCGTTCAAAGCCTTGCTGTTTCTTAACGCCCCATAACTTTCTGTTCATATTGACCCTGGACAAATGAATCCTCTCCTCCATTTGCCTTGCCTCTGGAAGACATCCTTTAACCACCTAGACCTGATGCTCCCTAATTCCTGCACCTCCTGCTCCTCCTTCAAGTCTACCCCTTTGACTAAGTTTTTAATAAACTTTCTTAATAGTTCCTTCATTGGATTGACCTTCATTTTGTTCTGACTGGACCTCCACAAGGTAATCTGGGGCCTTCTGTATGTGGTAAAGGGCTATCTTAAGTGCACATTGCCCATCTTCCCTTTTATACTTATTCTACTATCGCAAAAAACAGCAGATCTGTTATTCTGCTATAATTGCATATTTACACTGTGGCAATGATTTAACGGAAGTTAGTCCATGGAAAAATTGTGTCTGGGTTTCGCTCCCCCCTGTTGATTGTGAGGTTTCTATGTACTCTGTGTTGGCCTTGTTGAATCAGACTACTTCCCGTGTTGGTATCCAGTGGAAATTTTAAATTTTTCGAGCACCTTTCACTAACTCCAGACATCCCAAAACACTTGGCAGCTGCTGAGATGCTTTTGCAATGTTGTAATATGGGAGTGTAACATATAGCAAAATGCAGCAGTCAATTTGTCCACAAATGACCTGGCAAATGTCTGAAGAGCTGATGGGGCCTTGATTTAACTTCTCATCCAAAAGATGGCATCTCCAGTGCAGTAGGCCCTCACTACTGTACTGAAAGTCAGTCTAGATTGTGTGGCTGATGTACTGGAGAAGGTCTTGAATCCATGACCATCTATTACAAAAGCAAGGGTGCTACTAGCTGAGGCTCTTCATGAGCTAGCAAAATTGTTTTTGACAATGTAACACATCTGTTAAAATAATAGACAAAGGAATCCTATATAGTTTTCCAGACTAGCTATTAACCAACTAGTGCATTTACCATGCAATGGGTAGGTTAAGTAGCTTAAAATGACTGCTCCTTCCTTCAGTTCTTATACTACAGAACACAATCAAACTTTTTAATTCACAGAGTGATTAAAAAGACAGTGCCTGAGTTTAACACACCGTGGCACAGTGGTTAGCACAGTGCCAGGGACCTGGGTTTGATTCCCAACTTGGGTCACTGTCTATGTGGAGTCTGCATGTTCTCCCCATGTCTGCTTGGGTTTCCTCCAGGTGCTCCAGTTTCCTCCCACAGTACAAAAGACATGCTGGTTAGGTGCATTGGCCATGCTGAATTCTCCCTCAGTGTACCCGAACAGATGCCAGAGTGTGGCGATTAGGGGATTTTCACAGTAACTTCACTGCAGTGTTAACGTAAGCCTACTTGTGACACTAGTAAGTAAACTTAAACTCTGCGTTCAATAACTGCTCCAAGTTTTCATTGCCACTAAACCTGTCACTTTGCTGAGTGCATACGTCAATGGCAACTGTAGATGTGTCCAACCCCACTTGTCTGGTTTGCTTCTCTTTAAAGCATTAGGTAAATTTGTCTAGAATTCTTGAATCAGCGCCAGTTCCAGAAAGGTTTTGTTCCGTGGGCTCTCGCTGCTCCAGAGCTGCCGCTGCACCTCAAAGTGAGAGTTCAAGTCAAGGGTGGTTTTGAACTTTATGTGCAGAGGTGACCGAGGGAAATTTCGGAGCCGGTTTTGTAACTTTATGTAACAGCCTCATCCATCACTGTTGGAAACCATGATTAATTACAATTATTGCCCAGAAAATCATGGGCAGTGTATTCAGATGGTAGGGGAAATTTGGAACACCCAAAAAGTTGGTACCCTTGAACGTTTCAGGACTGAGATTTTTGTCTTGGAAGGAGATAGTGCTAAGCTGGATTAATGGAGTTGATGTACTGCTCAACGACGATCTAACTGAATGGCAGAGCTGAACAGCCTCCCCCTGTTCATTATGTTCCTTCTTGACCTGTATACTAATGTCGTAAGGTGCAGTAGTTTGTGCAGGGTGGAAGAGCTACTCGTGCGAGGGACGAGAAGGGGAGTTGTAAGGAATGTAGGAAACAGTATAGTCAGAGGATTGACACTGTTCTCTGTAGCAAGCATGAGTCCAGATGGCTGTGTTGTCGGCCTTGTGCCAGGTTTCAAGACATCTGCTCAGGGCTGGAGAGAAATTTGCAGTGGGAAGAGGAGGACCTAGTCATTATGGCCCATGTAGGTGCTAACAACATAAGCAGGACAAAGTTCTGCATCATCAACGTGAGGGGCTAAGCACCAAATTAGGAAGCAGAACCTCAAAGGTTATAATCTCTGGATTATTACCTGAGCCACAGGCAAATTAGAATGTGACGAATCAGATTAGGGAAATAAATACATGGATAACAGACTGGTGTGGGAGAAGTGGGTTTTGGTTGTTAGGGAAAGTGAGATCTGAATGAACCCTGTTGGGACCAGCATTCTTACGAGCCACATAACAAGGGAAGTAGAGAGGGTTTTAAAGTAAACAGTGAAGGCAAGGGATCAAATGTGATAAATGAAAAATTAGGAACAAGGCATGAAATAAAGGTATTATTATGGGGAATGAATAAATCAGACCATGACAGGAAGGGTACAAATCAAACAGTAAATCAACAGGTGAGACGAGAGGGTACAAAAAGAATAAAAGGATAAAACTAAAGGTTCTATATGTGAACACATGAAGCATTCAAAACAAAACAGGTGAACTGAGAATGAACATTGAAATAAATAAGAACAATTTGATTGCCATCACAGAGACATGGCTGCAAGAGGACAGAGGGTGAATATTGATGGGTACACGATATTTAGGAAAGTGGAGGGGTGGCTCTGTAAACTAATGATGGTTATGAGCACAATAGCGGGGGATAACTTAAATTCAGAAGGCCAGGATGTGGAAAGTGTTTGGGCAGAGGAGAGAAATCACTTGTAGGAGTCATGTACAGGCTCCCTAACACTAACTACGTTGTAAGGTGGAGAAAGGACAAGAATGTTGTCAGAAAGGCACGGCGATAATCGTGGGAGATTTTAATCTACATAAGGACTGGAAAAGCGATTTTGATTTGATTTGTTATTTGTCACATATTAGCATACAGTGAAAAATGTTTCTCTCATGCTATACAAAGAATACCATTCATAGAGAAAGAAACGAGAGAGTGCAGAATGTAGTGTTACAGTCATAGCCAGAGTGTAAGACAGATCAACAGATGTCAAATGGGCAAAGGTAGATGAGGAGTTTGTAGAATGTTTCTGGGATTGATTCTTAGAATAGCATTTTTTGAAGCAAAGCAGAGAGCAGGCTACACAAGACCTGGTATTGTGCAACAAAATGGGATTAATTAATGATCTCATAGTGAATGAGCCCCTAGGTAGCAGCGACCATAATACAATTGAATTTTACATTCAGTTTGAAGGAGAGAGGAGTGGGCCTCTGACAATGTTTTTAAACTTAAATAATGGCAATTATGACGGCTTGAGCCAGCTGAGCTGGCTAAGGCGAACTGGTATTAAGGGATTGGTCAATACAGATTCAGTGGCAAACTTATAAGAATTCACAGAATACAATACAACAAGTAAGAAAAAGTCCAAGGAACAGACACATCATCCATGGTTCACCAGAAAGGTTAAAGATCATATGAAACTTAAAAGAAAAAGCATATAATTGTGCAAAGGTGGATGGAAGGTCAGAAGATTGGATAGAATATAAGGAACAGCAGAGGATGACTAAAAGATGAATAAGGCAGAAGAAATTAGAGTATGAAAGAAAGATGACAGAAATATGAAAGCAGATACTGAGAGCTTCTATAAATATTTTGAAAAGAAAATAAATAAAGTGAGTGTTGGTCCAATAGAAAGTGAGTCAGGAGAATTGATAATGGACAACAGGGAGGTGGCAGATGAATTAAGCAGGTAATTGTGTCAGTCTTGGCGGATACATCCCAGAAGCAGGTGTAAACCAGGAAATCAAAGGGAAGGAGGAACTCAGGAAAATTACAATCACCGGAGAAGTGATTGTTGGAGCTGCGGCAAAAAAAAGGGTGGCATGGACAAATTGGGCCGAAGGTCCTGTTTCCATGATGTAAACCTCGATGACTCTAACAGGAGTTTGGGTTCTGATTGACTTCATCTTTGGGTCTTAAAATAAGTGTCCAATGGGAAAGTTGATGCCTTGGTTTTAATTTTCCAAACTTCCTCGATTGAGGACAGTCCCCAAAAAGCAAAAATAACTATTATTCAAATAGGGCGACAGAAAGCAGGAAACTATGGCCTAATTAAAACCAGTTAAAAAATTGTTTTCTCTCAAAGGCTTCTGAGTCTTTGGAACTCTCTTCCTGAAAAGGCAGTGGAAGCAGAATCTTTGAATATTTTTAAGGCAGAGGTGGATAGATTTATGATAAGCAAGGGGGTGATAGATTATCAAGGGTCAGCAGGGTGCAGACTTGCATTTACTATCAGATCAGCCATTATTAAATGATGGAGCAGGCTCGAGGGGCTGAATGGCCTCCTCCTGCTCTTTGCTCACATGTGTACATGCAGCAAACCTTCAGAATTAGAATATCGTACAGTGCCCCTTCCTTAGTCTCCTTCCACAATCACCCAATGTTAGTAGCCAATGTCAGTTAGAAAGTGGTTTAGTATACAGAGCTATTGCACTTTCTTCACTTACGATCTCAAAAGTAATGTTCAATTCAGTAAGTGCCAGTGAACCTTTACCAGATTTATTTTTGACACTGTTATCGAATGATCTAAGGATGACTCAGCTGCACTGTTCCTGTGTAAATCAAATCCTGAATATGAAGCAATATATTCAGGTTAAGAAGCTGTAAGTGATGGAGACTCTGGAATAAGGCCAGTGGTTCAGCACACCATGATGTCTCTATCCAGGATCCTGTGCCACACCACTTACTGATTGATTTCAGTGTGTCCCTGGGGGAGGAAGTGTAGACCTAGAACCACGTTTGGTGCCTTCAATATCAAGACCTGTAAAAAAACAAAAAAGAAGAGGTATCTTCAAAAGATAAGCAAATAATGTTTCTCATATATCATTTTATTTCTTTAGTCGCTGGTAAAGCCAATATTTGTTGCCAATCCCTAACTGCCGTTGAACTGAGTGGCTTGCTTGGTCATTTCAGAGGGCAGTTAAGAGTCAACCACATTGCTGTGGGTCTGGAGTCACATGTAGGTCAGACCAGGTAAGGATGGCAGACTTTCTTTCCTAAAGGACATTAGTGAACCAGATGGGTTTTTACAACCATCGCTGATGGTTTTCATGGTCAGCATCACATTTGAACCCATGTCTCCAAAGATGCATCTTCCAAAACTCTATACACTCTGGAACAGCTTCTACACATTGGAGGGTGGCACATGTAACCCAAAAAGGAGGGAGAGAAAAAAGAGAGAATCACAGACCAGTTAGCCTGACATTATTAGTGGGGAAGATGCTAGAGTCTATTACAAAATATGTGATAACAGAACATTTGGAAAACACTGATAGGATTGGACATAGGTTTCTGAAAGGCAAATCATGCTTTAAAAATCTGCTGGAGATTTTTGAGGATATAACTAGTAGGATAGATAAGGGAGAATCAGTATATGTAGTGTATTTGGACATTCAGAGAGTTTTTGAGAAGGTTCCTCATAAGAGATTCGTGGGCAAAATTAGAACACATTGGTTAGAAGATAATGTATTGGCATTACCAATACGTTAGAATTGATTGGCTGGAAACAGAGTGGGAATAAATGGATCTTCTTCTGAGTGGCAGGCAGTAACTGGCGGGATATCGCATGGATCAGTGCTTGGGTCCCAGCTGTTCAGGATAGATATAAATGACCTGGATGAGGGAACCAAATGTAACATTTCCAAGTTTGTTGGCAAAACTAAACTAGGCTGAGTTGTGAGGAGGATGCATGGAGGCTTCAAGGTGGTTTAGACAAGTAGAGTGGCTGGGTAAACATATGGCAGATGCAGTACAACATGGCTAAATGTGAAGTTATAACACTTTGTTGTGATAAAGAAAGTATTATTTAAAAGGTGATATATTGGGAAGCGTGGATTACAAAGGGATCTAGTTGTACTTGCATATCAGTCAATGGAAGTGGAGTGACAGGTGCAGCAAGCAATTAGGAAGGAAATGTATGTTGGCCTTCATTACAAAAGGACTTGAGTTCAGAAGTAGGAATGTCTTACTGCAGTTAAACAGGGCCTTGATGAGACCACACCTGGAGTATTGCAGCTATAGCCTCTCTACCTAAGAAAGGATATACTTGTCACAGAGACAACACAGCAGAGGCTCACTAGGCTGATAGAAGGGTTGGCGGGACTGTCCTATGGGGAGAGATTTGTTCAAAGAGCCTGTGTTCCCTAGAGTTTAATAGGATGAGAGGAGATCTGGTTGAAATGGATAAAATTCTAATAGGACTGGACAGACTAAATGCAGGAAGAATGTTTTCTGTTGTTGGGAAATGTAGAACCAGAGGATACAGCCTCAGGATACAAGGTAGACCATTTAGGACTGAGATGAGAACAAGTTTCTTCACTCAAAGGATAGTGGAATTCTCTACGACAGAATGCTGTGGAGGCAAAGTCACTTCATATATTCAAGAGGAAAATTTTTCTTTAGATTTTATTGGCATCAAGGGGTTTGGGGAGAAAGCAGGAATATGGCATTGACATAGAGGATCAATCATGATCATATTGAATGTTGGAGTAGTCTCAAAAGGCTGCATCTCTTGTTCCTGCTCTAGCTTCTATTAGCGTAGGCCTCTGAGTTACGTGACATGACCGATAGTCACCATCTCCTCCCAATTCTGCTGCAATGTAAATGTGATTGCCCAGATTCTTTGTACCCTCTCTCCCTGCGCTGTGGCATTTTTCTTGGTGGTGGGAGGCACCACAGTGTTGGCCAGGGGCAGAAATTTTGCTGTCAGTGGGATTTTGTATTGATTCCACCACACATCGGTGGGAAACGTGTGGCGGGATTCACTGCCGGCAGGATAGAAGATCCTGTTGGTGTGAAGGGCTGGAAGGTTGTGCCCATTAATATCAAGATGAACACCTAATCTGCCTGTGGTCTCCCCAGTGTAGGGCAGACTGCATCATGGGCAATAAATACAGTTGTACAAGGGAGTATTGAAGCCATGTCATTTGTGACATAAACCCACTCAGCTGGACAGTGGAACGTGGGACACTCCAATTGGAGTTATCTCCAATTGCAACAGGATCTTTATCAATTGGGCCAGTGGGCTGACGAATGGTAGATGGAGCTTAATTTAGACAAATGCAAGGTGATGCATTTTGATAGATTGAACCTGGCTAGGACTTATTCAGTTACTGGTAGGGCATTGGGAAGAGTTACAGAACAAAGAGATCTATGGGTACATGTTCATAACTCCCTGAAAGTGGAGTCACAAGTGGACAGAGTGGTGAAGAAGGCAATCGGCATGCTTGGTTTCATCAGTCAGAACAATGAATACAGGAGTTGGAACGTCTTGTTGAAATTGTACAAGACATTGGTAAGGCCACACTTGGAATACTGTGTGCAATTCTAGTCATCCTATTATAGAAAGGATATTATTAAACTGGAAAGAGTGAAGAAAAGATTTATTAGGATGCTACTGGGACTTGATGGATTGAGTTATAAGGAGAGGCTGGATAGACTGGGACTTTTTTCTCTGGAGCGTAGGAGGCTGAGGGGTGACCTCATAGAGGTCTATAAAATAATGAGGGGCATAGACAAAGTAGATAGTCAATATCTTTTCCCAAAGATATGGGAGTCCAAAACTAGAAGGCATAAGTTTAAGGTGAGAGGGGAGAGATTCAAAAGTGTCCAGAGGGGCAATTTTTTCACACAGAGGGTGATGAGTGGCTGGAACAAGCTGCCAGAGATAGTAGTAGAAGTGGGTACAATTTTATCTTTTAAAAAGCATTTGGATAGTTCCATGGGTACGATGGGTATAGAGGGATATGGGCCAAATGCGGGCAATTGAGATTAGCTTTGGGGTTTTGAAAAATAGGACGGCATGGACAAGTTGTAAACCTCAATGACTCTGCAAGGAAAGTTATGAAACTCACTTCACAGAAATGAGACATGATGTGAATCCCCACTACCCAGTGATTGAATCATAGAATCCTATAGTGCAGAAAGAGGCCATTCGGCCCATCGATTCTGCACCAACCACAATCGCATCTAGGCCCTATCCCCGTAACTCCATGCATTTACTGTGATACTAAGGGGCAATTTAGCATGGCCAATGCACCTAACCCGCACATCTTTGAACTGTGGAAGGAAACCGGAGCACCCAGAGGAAACTCCACAGGCGAGGGGAGAATGTGCAAATTCCACACAGACAGTGACCCAAACCAGGATTTGAACCTAGATCCCTGGCACTGTGAGGTAGCAGTGCTAACCAGAGTTGAGCCATTAATTATGTAACCACAAGTTGTCATTGCAGGTGTCTGTAGATTCCACGCAACAAGTATTGAAAATGAGAGCAATCAGTGTTTTTGTAATATTGCTTTATGACAATGCTGCCCTCAACACCACCTATACCACCCTCTCCTCCCTCCCCTACCCCCCCACACCGAGCCCTAGCCGCCTACACCCCCCACCCCAGGACTGGGGCTGGCATAAACTTCACATTCATTCACCCTTTGTAGTTACTTTGCAGGAGAAGGAAGTTGATTGTAAATTGCAATGAAGACATAAGCAGACAAACAGGGTGACAGCTTGTTATAAAATTAGTGACTGTGTAGTACAAGGAAGAAGGCAAGTGCAGCCCTGAACACGTCGATGATAAAAGATTCTGTGTAACAGTCAGGCTGCACTTGAGGCTAATCAAGTGTGAATCTCTGCTGCCCAGTTAAGATTTTACAAGATGTTGAATATCTTGTCACTGGGTTAGGTTTTAATTGGTTTTGAGACGGTAGCCCAGGCAAATACTTAATGTATTCACCCCAGATGAATGTCAGTCGGCCTTGTTCACTCTCCACGCTTCCCCCCATCTCATGAGAATTGAAGAAACATTAAAGGAAAATCTTCTCACGTTTCCAAAAGACTGGTTTCAGTGGGCGCAAGAGAGATGCAGCCTGTCCACGAGGGAGGGTGTATGTCTCCAGAAAAGGGAAAGCAAGAATCACCTATGTTTGAATATGAAAATCTCAACCTTATTTTATCTGTTGTTGCGTCATTTTGCTGCAGTTTGTGACACTCTGCACTCTAAGTATCTTGAGAGCTTCAGCACAGAATCTCTGCTGGGACTCCAGTGCAATGTTTGTAGCATCTACAGAGCAGAAGGAGGCTATTTGGCCCATCGAGTCTGCACCGACAACAATCCCACCCAGGTCCCATCCCCATAACCCCACATATTTACCTTCCTAATCCCCTGACTAAGAGGCAAGTTAGCATGGCCAATCAACCTCACCCGTACATATTTGGACTGTGGGAGGAAACCAGAGCAGCTGGAGGAAACCCATGCAGACACGGGGAGAATGTGCAAACTCCACACAGACAGTAACCCAAGGCTGGAATTGAACCGGGGTCCCTGGCGCTGTGAGGCAGCAGTGCTAACTATTGTGGCGTGCTGCCCCTAATGTTGAAGGAGCAATCAGTTATTGGAGGTATTATCCTTTGGATGAAACATTAAGCTTGGACCTTGTCTATTTGACACACTGGCTGTTTACTGAAGAAGGAAATAAACTTGTTCTGGCCCAACAATCCTCTCTCGCCAGCACTAACAGATTAACTGATCACCCAGTTCATCACTAAGTTTTTAAGATGATTTTTAAATTTATTTATTAGTGTTACATGTAGGCTTACATTAACACTGCAATGAAGTTACTCTGAAAATCCCATAGTCGTCGCACTCCAGCGCCTGTTCGGTTACACTGAGAGAGAATTTAGCATGGCCAATGCACCTAACCAGCACATCTTTCACACTGTGGGAGGAAACTGGAGCACTCAGAGGAACCCATGCAGACATGGGGAGAATGTACAGACTCCACACAGACAGTCACCCAAGCCAGGAATCAAACCCAGGTCCCTGGTGCTGTGAGGCAGCCATGCTAGCCACTGTGCCATCCACTATTTGTGAGCCTTGCTTTTATCAATAGCCTTGATCCTTTTTATGGTCTTACTATTTGCCATCAGTCTCTGCAAACAATCATTTGTAATGACTGTTGAGCATGCATCACAAGGTGATACCCTGAAAGTGCCACTACTCAATGCATTTGGTCCATTGAAACATGAATAACACCTGCCCCACACCCTATCCATGGTTCAGTTCCCAAAACCGTCTTGGGCAAATTAAGTCCATAATAAATTGGCCCCCTAACAAATTGCATGGAGAATGGGCAAGATAGAACATGACTATAGGTGTCTGTGAAACTGTATCTTGACATATTCAGTGGAATGGGAAGAGGCATTGATAAATTAATGAGTTTGCATAAGCAAGAAATAAGTTACTTAATCTCATCTCCCAGCCTGCCCCCTCCAATAATCCATGCAAATACCCCACGTTATGCACTCTTCTAGCTCGTTCCATACCAACAACCTCTATTACCAAGAAGGGCATGGACAGCAGATGCCCACCCAGCTGCAAGTTCCCCTCCAAATCACATCCCTTCCTGATTTGGAAATGTATTGCTGTTCCTTCACTGTTGATGGGTCAGAATGATGAAACTCCCTGCCTAACAGCTCTATAGATATACTTACACCATATGCACTGTGGCAATCCAAGAAGATGGGTCACCACAACCTTCTCAGGGCAATTAGGGGAGGGCAATAAACGCTGTGGCCTAGCCAGTGGTGCCCATGCCCCCTGAACCAATGAAAAAAAAATACAACCCCGTATGAAAAATCCTCTTTAGCAGAGGTCAGGAGCGCCTCAGTTCAGGGTGAAGTATGTTAAAAATGCTTGGAGCTCAGTTGACAATGTTCACTGTGTTGCCAGTTAGAACAGTCGCAGTCTGCCGATGCATATCTAATTTGCTGACTCAAAAACAGAGCACAGATACAGATGGTGAGCCGTACTGTAAACCCCCTTTGTACAGCTCAGAGCTCAAATAAAGAACCTTGTGTCATCGCGTTTGTTTGCCTGATGCAAATGATATGAAAATATTAGAACTGTAACCCAAGAGAAAATAGCTTCACGGCTGCATCTGTTGCCCTTGTGAGCAGTAAGATCTCATTCAAGAAAGAGTTTTGTACTTACGGTTACACCGAAGAGTACTGGCCCAAAGCCCAAAGAGAAAGGGAAATGTTTCAGGGGAAGCATTCACTAGTTTCACAGGCAGTGCTTCTGTTTGCACTACAAGCTGTTTTGAATAGAACGCTCCAAGCTTGTTTAAACTCCTCCCTCACCAGCTAATATTTTTCTGGCGGGGCAGGGAGAATGTGCCCACATTGTGGCCCTACCATCTGCTTGCCATCCGGTGTATGAGTCCATGCTGCGGTGCCAGCGGGGGAGCACAGTCTGAACAAACAAAATTATTTCTTATTCAGCTAGGACTTGTAAAAATTTAGGAGACAAATAAACTCTAAACAAACTCAGATGAGAAAACGAGCATCTGGGCAAAACATGTTGTGTACAGCCAAACATAACTCAACTGAACTGCCAAGCACGCCCATCACTCGCAGCCAGAGTTATCTCATTTTCAGCACCCATACCACAAGGTAGTTTAGTGTCTGACAGGTTAGTTCAGGAGCTGTTAAATTACTGGCGTGTGCTGCCACACTGCAGCGTTTGGATGAGGAGGCACAACACGCTTAACGCTGGGTTAAGTGGTCAGTGCTCCTGTTGTGGGGTGAGAGGTGTGTGTGGAGCGAGTGTGTGGGGAGATGTTGGATGTAGCATGTGGTAGTGTGGAGTGGCTGCGGAGCGGGTGTGGAGTGTGACAGAGGCACGTGTGTGGGTAATGGATGTGGGACGCGTGGGAGCAGTGCAGGATGTGGGTGTTTTATTGACACACCTAGGAAATTGGTGGAATGGTAGGAGGCAGAGACTCTAATCAGCAGGATGTGACTGGTGATGCCCCACAACGACCTGTATTCAATAAGATAGAAAACTCTTCCATATTTGTAGAAGCGCAGAATCATCGATTCTGCCCTGACATGTGAGAAACATCTGAACTCCCATCTAACATGCACAAGGAGAGGCAGCGCCAAAAGCAGTGTAGATGGAAGCATAAAGTTAATGAGGTATTAATAGATCGAGTGAATGGGAATAACTTTGGCAAATAGAGTTCAATATAGGCAAATATGAGGCAAACTTTGGACCTAAAAAGAATGAAGCACAATGCTTTCTAAATGTTGAAAAGCTCATACAAATGGATCTTTAAAGAGATTTGGGAGTAGGTAAAGAGGTCATTAAAATGCCATGATTGGGGACAGGAAGTGTCCAAAAAGGCTTTTAGAAGGCTAACATTTATCTCGAGGAGATGAGAACACAAAACGGTCGAATGCCTATTGCATTTGTATAATTGAAGTATTGTGGGCAATTCTGGTAACTAGACCCAAGAAAGATTAACTCAGTTGGCTTGGACAGCTGGTTTATAATACGGAGCAACACCAACAGTGTGGGTTCAATTCCCATACTGGCTGAAGTTATTCATAAAAGTTTTGCCTTCTCAACCTCGCCTGAGATGTGGTGATCCTCAGGTTAAAACACCAGCTCTCAAAGTGAAGAGCAGCCGATGGTCATCTGGAACTGTGGCACCTTTATTGTGAGCAGTTCTGGCAACCCAACCTGAGAAAGGATACATTGGCATTGAAGGGAATATGGCATTGATTTACAGAATGATGCCTGGATCCGAAAGGTTCAGTAACAAGGAGATTACACAGAATCGAGGTGGATTCCCTGGAACTTAGAAAGTTAATGGGTGACATAATCAAAGTTTTTCAAGATATGAAAGAGAACAGAGAGGGTAGGTTGAGAGAAATTATTTTTGTGACTTGGCAAGTCGAGGATTAAAAAGTATAGTCTAAATATTTGAAGTAGTCCTTTCAGAAGTGAGACTGGGATTCATTTTGACACACAGAGGGTTATAGAAGTTTGGAACTCCCACAAACAATGATTGATGCTAGATCAATGTTAATTTGAAATCTAAGATTGTTTTAGTTTTGTTAATAATCAAAAGTGTTAAGGGACATGGGGGAAAAGCAGGCATATGAAGCTAGGCCACAGATCACTTACTGAATGCTCAGACAGGTTCCGTGAGGTTTGTGAGGGCAGGTTAAATGGTCTCCTATTTCTATGTTCCGATTATTTGTGCATGTGTGTGTGCATGTATCTGTGCACATGTGTGTGTTGGTGAGACTATCAGAAGAGAGGATGTTGTTGCTTTCCCCCAAGGTGTTACTGCAGCTTTGCCACAGTAAGAGACAAGCGTGAAGGCATGGGGTGCTTGTTAGTAACATTCAGGAGTTCTACAACGTTTATCAGGAGAGAAACAGTCACCAGAATTTTACCACCTAACCCTCCACAGAAACGGAGAGGGCAAGGGGTGGACAGTGGAAATGTCCGTTGACCTCAGGAGGGAACTTCCGGTCTCGCTCAAGCAAGGCCGTAAAATCCCGCCCAATGTCTCCGTTTCTGGGCACTGACTTTTTATCAGAAGGGGAAGAAGCTACAGCTGTAAATGTTTGTGATGGACCTTTCAACAACTCCGCCCAAACAATTTATCACTGATCTCCCGGTTATCCTTTCCTTTACTGCTCACTTCCGTTTTCCTTGGTGATAACCTGTTGAATCACCTCAGTTTGGATATGTTCAATTCGTAGCACTCATCCCTCTGTGCCCTAATGTTTGGAATTTAAATCCCAGCATAGTGCTTGACCTCACAAACCCAAGGCTGTTACTCTAGGGCAGCACTGAGGGGATGCTGCATTTTCAGAGGTACTACCTTTTGCTTGACCGCAGCGCCTGCCTGCTCAGTGGATCTAAAAGATTCTGCGGTGCAATCCATCATACAAACCAGTCTCCCATCCATCAACTCTGCCTACACTTCCTGCTGCCTCGGAAAAGCAGCCAGCATAACCAAGGACCCTGTGCACCCTGAACACACTCTCTTCCACCTTCTTCAGGAACAAGTCTGAGAATACATACCAGCCGACTCAAGAACATCTTTTCACCTGCTCCATCAGACTTTTAAATGGACCTACCCTATATTAAGTTGATCTTTCTCTTCACCCTATCTGTAACTACATTATGTTCTGCATTCTCTCCTTTTCTTCTCCGCTGTGTGCTCTAAGAATGGTATGCTTTGTCTGTATAGCACACAAGAAACAATACTTTTCACTGTATCCCAATACATGTGACAATAATAAACCAAATTAAATTGTAAAGAAGAGCAGGGGAGTTATCCCTGTGACCCGGCCAGTAGTTATATCTTAATCACCATCACAAAAGCAGACAAGTAACACATTTTCCATCTTGCTGCTTGTGGGATCTTTCTGTGCACACACTGGCTGCCACTGCCTTCATTACAACAGTGACTAAGCTTGAAAAAGAACCTCGTGAGCTGTAAAACGTTTGAGACAATTGATGGTCACGAAAGGTGCTATATAAATGTAAGTCTCTCTAATTGCCTAACTCGAGTGTAACTCTACGGGAGGAAAGAAAGGCCGGCCAGGGTTTACGTCAGACGCTGTTTTTGGGTCAGCCGGCAAAGAACAGCTTTCTTTGAAATGGACTGAACGATGTCCCCAATAAAGTGCCAGTGCGAGCCCGGACTGTGTCCATGGCAGCTTACCTTTTTAACAGTGGTTGTTGTACCACATGCATCCAATTTTCTTTCTCATCCATCACTGTCTTACTTTAGCAAATCGGTCGCCCTTGACATGGTGATACTTTTTGAAGACTCTGACCCCACCATCTGCCCCGTGTTTCCTGCCTCCTGCCCCCTCTCTCTCTCCCCCACCCCCCCCAGCGCACCCCCGCCTACCCCCCTCACCATCAGCCCCCGCCACTAGCTTCTTTTGAGTTTTCTCCGGAAGGTTCATTAACTCGTTTTGCTCTTGTATATTTTTTTTGTAGGTATAAGTCCAACGAAGATTATGTTTATGTGCGAGGGCGGGGAAGGGGAAAGTATGTGTGCGAGGAATGTGGAATTCGTTGTAAGAAACCCAGCATGCTGAAGAAACACATTCGCACACACACCGACCTCCGGCCATACGTCTGCAACTATTGTAACTTTGCCTTCAAAACCAAAGGTGAGAAAGTCTTTTTCTTTCGCCTCAAATTCACTGCGCCCCCCACTCCCCACCTCCAGCCTCCTGCCCCAAACCCCATGTGGTCATTCGGGAACCTCAATTGCCTGGTTCAGGGTTTCATCGCACAGGCCCAAGGCAGGTGCATGGACTTAGGTATGATGGGCCGAATGGGCAACCCCTGTTCCTCTATTCCCAAAACTCAGATCCACTCAAAGGACAAACTACAAAGAAAAGTACAGCCCTTTGGCCCTCCATGCCTATGCTGATCATGATGCCCTAACTAAATTAAAAAACTTCCTGCCCTCCCTCAGTCCATATCCCTCTATTCCCTCCCTATTCATGTACCCGTCCAGACACCTGTTAAATGTTGCTAATGTGCCTGCTTCCGCCACCTCCTCTGGCATTGTGTTCCAGGCACCCGCCACTCTCTGCATGAAAATCTTCCCCTGCACATCTCCCTCTCATCTTCAACCTGTGCCCGCTTGTAATTGACACTTCCAGTGTAGGAAAAAGCCTCTGACTGTCCAGCCGGTCTATGCCTCTCGCAATTTTGTCGACCTCTATCAGGTCTCCCCTCAGCCTCCGTCTTTCCAGTCAAAAACTCCTTCTTAGCTTGAGAGCAGTGTTGCTTGACTGAAGTTTACGTAGCTGGCTACCACAAGGGGATTAGTATCGTGCCATAAAGCAATACATTGAGAATTTCAGAATATATTCTGAAAAGTAAATATTGAGTTTCCAGTTGATAGTCCTTTTTTTGGAAAACTGGAAGCGAAACCCAAACAGCTGTTTCAGGGAATTTGGTCTTTAACCTGAAGGCACTTGCTGTTCTAATGCAAGTTATTTTATACTGTTTTGTTAACTGAGAGGCCCACCTGATCTTTCTAGAGAAGTAATTTTTTTTTGGCAGCTCCATCTATCTCACGGGTGGCGCACACAGAACTGCCCTCCTCTATTGATGTGCGTTTTCCCAGAAATTAGCACAAATTATTAGTCTGGTGCAACTTTCTTACCGCTGCAAGTTTCCATCTCGGCTGCTGCAGGGAACATTTTCCCTGCATTCACAGGTGATTACGTCATTGCCATTTCCGCCCTGGTCAATATATTTTGCTGTGGCAACGTCGGAGAATAAATAAACAGTCATGGCTGGGGTTCTAGTAACAACATAAACAACAACAGAAAGGAGAGGGAGACTTGCATTTATATAGTGCCTTTCGTGACCTCAGGATGACCCAAAGCACGTTACATGGCATCAAATTACTTTTGAATTGTAGTCACGGTTGTGATGTAGAAAATGTTGTAGCCAATTTGAACATACCAATCTACCACAAGCAGCATGTGTTTCTGATGTTGATTGAGGGATACATATCAGGCAGGTGACTGACCATCTTTACAATTATGTGGGATTTCTGAGTCCACCTGCAAGATGTGGGTATGCCGGCGTTGGACTGGCGTAAACACAGTAAAAAGTCTGACAACACCAGGTTTTAGTCCAACCTATTTATTTGATAATATACTCACTAGCTTTCGGGGTTACCCCCTTCGTCAGGTGAATGGAGAGTTAAGGGTTATGGGGAGAAAGTGGGAAAGTGGAAGTGATCCACTTGAGGTCAGCCATGATCTTATTGAATGGCGGGGCAGGCTCGAAGGGCTAGATGGCTCTCCATTCACCTGACGAAGGGGGTAACCCCGAAAGCTAGTGAGTATATTATCAAATAAATAGGTTGGACTAAAACCTGGTGTTGTCAGACTTTTTACTGTGTTTCCACCTGCAAGGACAGACGGGTTTAATGTCTCACCCAGCACCCCCAACAGTAGTGGCACTCCCTTGCTTACTGCACTGGGAGTTAAGAACATAAGAAATAGGAGCAGGATGAAGCCATCTAGCCCTTCGAGCCTGCCCTGCCATTCAATAAGATCATGGCTGACCTCAAGTGGATCACTTCCACTTTCCCACTTTCTCCCCATAACCCTTAATTCCCCTGTCGATCAGAAACCTATCTACCCGTGACGTGAGTTGTCAGTTACAAGGAGAGGCTGGACAAACTAGCATTGTTTCCTCTGGAGCGGCAGACACTGAGGGGAGATCTGATAGAAATCTATAAAATTATGAACAACATAGATAGGGCTGACAGTCAGAATCTTTTCCCCACAGTTGAAATGTCGAATACTAGAGGGCATGCACTTAAGGTGAGAAGGGGAAAGTTCAAAGGAGACGTGAGGGGTAAGTTTATTACACAGAGAGGGGTAGCTATCTGGAACGCATTGCTAGGGATGGTGGTGCAGACAGATACAATCGGAGTGTTGAAAGGAGCTTTTAGATAAGCGCATGAATATGCAGGGAATAGAGAGATACGGACCAAGAGCAGGCAGAAGCGATTAGTTTAATTTAGCATCATGTTCAGAACAAAATTGTGGGCCAAAGAGTCTGTTCCTGTGCTGTATGTTCTATTACAGTTCTAATCTCAGGAGTGGGGCTTCAGCTCAACGAGTGGTACCTCAAAAGCAAGAGTGCTACCATTGAGCCAGGGCCTGACAATCTTGAAAGGTAGTTTGTATGGTATTAACACTGGAATCCCAAAGGCCCCACTGAGCCCAGTGCCAAATCTGGCTCATGTCATTTAGGATTGCCACCTAAATGCTGGGAGACAGCAGACCTAGAGCAGTATCAAGGGAGCATTCCGACTCCGTCTAACTCACTTGCCGGCAATTATTTCTCTCGCATTAAAGAGCAGCTTACCTGTGTCTTTACACTGCAGATTGGGATTTGGGCGCAGTTTTTGCAAAGTACACCCCAAGAGGAGCCCTCACCCAGGTGCTTTGGTGCCTCCTGTGACACAGTGCTTGTAGGCTCAGTCACCTGTGTCTGAATGCTAGTCAGACTTCTCATGGTAGCTCAGCAGGAGACTCCTTTCAGGTGGAAGCCCCATCTTTGTGTCTCTCCAGGTGCCTTCCATTTACCTTTTCATCTCCCCTCCCTTCTACTTGCCACCCAGCTCCTCCACTCCCCTCCCAGTCACCTTTGTTCCATCCCCTGGGATACCCTTCTTAAATTAGGGCGGCACAGTAGCACAGTGCTTAGTTTATTTTATTTAGTATCACAAGTAGGCTGACATTAACCCTGCAATGAAGTTACTGTGAAAATCCCCTAGTCGCCACATTCCAGCCCCTGTTTTGGTACACTGAGGAAGAATTTAGCAAGTGCACCTAATCAGCATGTCTTTCGGACTGTGGGAGGAAACCGGAGCACCCGGAGGAAACCCACGCAAACGCAGGGAGAACATGCAGACTCTGTACAGACAGTGACTCAAACTGGGAATCGAACTTGGGTCCCTGATTCTGTGAGGTAGCAGTGCTAACTGCCGGGTCACCATGCCGCCCCGCATAGGAGCACCCAGAGGAAACCCACGCAAACACAGAGGGAAGGTGCAAACTCCACACAGACAATTGCCCAAGGTCGAACTGAGGTCCCTGGCACTGAGAGGCAGCAGTGTTAACTACTGTGCCACCGTGCTGCCCGTTTTTAGTCGGAGAAACTGGCACTCGTGTTCAGCACGAAGACTGGCTTGTATTCAATGAAAATACAGGATGAGACAGTCCTTTCTCTCAAAGTGATGGTCATGGTAACAAGCTAAATTAGTTCTGACAGTCTCAAATTAGGTTTCCAAAGAGCTGAGTGCCGCAGTCACAGGATAAGAACAATCTCAAATTGAGTGATAATTTGACAATCCCGGCCTTTGATTCTGTGCCAGAGGGATCGTCAGGAGATGGAGACATCACAGCTGTGTCTTAACGTTGTCCTTGGCTTCATGTGTTACTAGTGAGACCTTATTTTCCTAAATAGAAAGAGAGCATGTTGGAGTAATACTGAGCAGGTCAAACAATGTCTGTGGAGGAGAAATACAGTTAATATTTCAGTTTGATCTCCTTTCATTAGAACCATTTATTAACTGGTACTAACCCTATGTCATGGTTGCTCTGTGAATACACATTGATGTATTTGGGTGAAAAGCAGTTACAGTAAGTCCTCACTTAGCATCGTTAATGTGTTCTTGAGAAGTGCAAGTTTAGTTGAGACAATGTTAAGTGAATCAGACTTTCCCATTACAACCAATGTAAAAGTTGTAGTTAGTTCTGTAGGACTTTTTTAGGAAAAAACATGAAAACATTAGATCCTTTAAGTTGAAATACCACATATCCCTGAATTCTTATTTTCATAAATTAAGTAAGTTTTAAAATAAAGTAACCTTAAAAAATGTAAAAAAGTATGTTAACTCTTTCTACTTAGCTCCCACTCACCTTTCTTCCTCTCCCTGACCCTCTCCCATTCGCCAATACTCCCACTCCCCATCTCTCTCTACCACTCACTGCATCCCTCTCCCACTCACTGCTTCCACCTTCTAGTTCCTGTGACTGAGGGCCTGGGATAGCAGCAGAGGGAGGAAGCAAGCGAGGGAGAAGAACTCCTCAGGGTTGGGAGGGGAGCAGCAAGCTGGAGGGAGGGAGTCAAGTGGGAGAGTAAAGGAGCAGGAGAGGTGGTGAGCAGGGAGATCGGAGAACAGGAGGGGTGGTGAGCAGGGAGATCGGAGAACAGGAGGGGTGGTGAGCAGGGAGATCGGAGAACAGGAGGGGTGGTGAGCGGGAGATCTGGATGGGCTGCCAGCGGGAGAAGCAGGCAATGGGACAGGTGGTAAGCAGAAATAGTCCCTTCAAAATGCTGCCATTCGGGTCACAAGGTACCACATTGGCAACAACATGACAATGGAAATCTCAGTGCTAAGTGCGCAGACTGGCCCCATTATATCTATGAGGTTAACCTAAAAGTGTGTTACTCAGTAACTTAAGCAGTATGCGTTATGTTGAACATCTTGCCTCCTTGAAGACATCCAACGTGAGACTCATAGACTGAAAAGGAGGACATTCAGCCCATCATGCATGTTCTAGCTCTTTTAAGGAGCCACCCAATTAGTGCCACTCCTCCATTCTTATACCAAAGCTCTACAATTTTGTCACTTTATGTTTTTACCCCAAAACCTTTTGAAAGCTATTATTGAACCAGCTTCCATCTTTCTAACAGTGCTTTCCCAATCATAACTCACTCACTGGGTGCGACCTTACCTGCCATTCACGCCATGCTCCTGCTTCAGCCAAGTTGGAGAATTTAGTAGCCGCGAAGTCTCTATTCACTGCGGTGGGATGGGAAAATCCCATCATCATAAACAGTGATAAGATCCCGGCTACTGCGTTTTTTAAAAAACTGTCTAATCTTCTCCCTCTGGTTCTTTTATTAATTCCTTAAATCTGTCTTCCATTAAGTGACCCTCTTGTCATTGGAAACTCTATTATTTTTTATTCATTTGTGGGACATGGGGTGTCGCTAACTGGCCAGCATTTGTTGTCCATCCCTAGTTGCCCTTGGGGGGCAGTTGAAAGTTTTTGTGTGGCTCTGGAGTTGCACGTAGACCAGAACAGGTAAGGAATGCAAATTTCCTTCCATAAATTTCAAATTCCACCATCTGCTGTGACGGGATTTGAACTTGGGTCTCCAGAACATTAGTTGAGTTTCTGCATTAATAGTCTAGCAATAATACCACTAGGCCATCGTCTCCTCGATTGTTTGCTCTATCAATACTGTTCATGATTTGAGACAATGCTATTAAATCTGCTTGTACTTTCTGGGGTGAACAAACTCAGCCTCTCTAACCTCCCCACGTATTGAGTTCCCTCCTCACTGGGACCATTCTGGCGAAGTAAGATGCTCTTGCATTGTGGGAGTGCAGTTGATGAAAAATGGCCAGTACTCCCAATACCAGCTCCACTTAGAAATGGGAATGGGGGGGGATTCTGAATCCAGTCAGATAAATTGGAGCAATCGTGCCACTGGCTTCATGCTTTTTCCTGCAACTTTCAAATTTGGTGGGACAAGACAGGCAATGCGGGAAAGGCTGTATGAGGTACAATCAGGTGTGGCCTTAGACCGAGGCCCTGTCTGCCCTCGCAAATGCACCATTTCAATGCAGATGTATTCTACCCAGTGTCCAGGGCCGATATTCACTCCTTAATCAACACTTAGTCACTGTGATGTTGCTGTTTATGAGAGCTTGCTGTGCATAAATTGGGTTACGCATTACAACAGTGTCTAAATTTCACAATGTACTACACTGGCTGTAAAGTGCTTTCTAAGTCATGTATGAGTGACAGTCTTTCTTTCCTTCATACCACTAGTTTTATGCCTGCAGAGAATTTGAAAAGTCAAATTCTTTATCTTGAAAAATCTCAGCAGGACTGGCAGCATGTGTAAGGAGAGAAAAGAGCTGGCATTTCGAGTCCAGACAACCCTTTGTCAAAGCTCCTTACAGATACTGCCTGACCTGCTGAGATTTTCCAGTATCTTCTCTTTTGGTTTCAGATTCCAGCATTCGCAGTAATTTGCTTTCACGCACTCTTTATCTTTCTAACTTTGGACATCCCCGAGACCCTACAGAGAGTGATGATGAGGTTGTCATAAGTCACCGGACTGGCAACCCAGAGTCCCTGGCTAATCCATTGGGAGCATAGGTTCAAACCTCACCATGAGAGCTAATGGAATTTAAATTCCAATAATAAATCTGGAATGTAAAATTAGTCTGAGTAATGGCAACCGTGACAATGATCTTTGATTGTTTCAAAAGCCCACCAGGTTCACCAATGCACTTTAGGGAATGAAATCTGCAATCCTTACCTGGTGCGGCTTACCTATGGCTCCGGATCCACAGCAATGTGGTTGACCTTGAACTGCCCTCTGAATTGGCCCAGTGAGCCACTGAGTTAAGGGCTACTGGGGATGGGCAGCACATGCTGGCCTTGTCCCTAATACCCACATTCTGTGAAAGAATTAATTCAGAAAAGAAGACAAAAGGCTAGCAGTGTAAGATGTACTGTGTTGGCCTATCCAGCGTACTGAGGTGAAGGGTTAGAAGATGCGCCACACCGCTGATAATAACCTGATAGTGGGAGAGTCGTACGATTTCTGAGCTTGTACCATGTTCAGCAGAAAGCAAAGAAAACTCAATGGAAGTCTGAAATAAATGTACAAAGTGCAAGAGATATTGATCAGATCTGGCAGCATCTGTTGAGTGAGAAATGGAGCCAAGGTTAATTCCCCCTACTTGCAAATTCTAGGGTGCCTGTTAACGTATTGCTATTTTATGCAAATTTAAACAACTGTAATGATAATTAAACTCACTGAACCTTAACTCTTCAGTTACTTATTGGACATAGCAGTGGATTTTCAGCAGCAGTTAATATCACCAGCATTTCATTGAGCTGTATTGGTATGAAAGTTAAATTAGTAAACCTTCTCTTCAGACCTTTACTGAATGTATGGAACTGGAAGTCAAACTGCGACAACGGTTGAAGGTGGTTTGAATTTGGGTTAGGGTGCAGAAGAATTCAGAGTGAAATTTAGAATAGAATCCCTATGGTGCATGAGGAGGTCATTCAGCCCATCAATCCTGCACCAACAACAATCCGACCCAGGCACTATCCCTATAACCTCACGTATTTACTCTGCTAGACCCCCTGACATTACAGGTCAACTGAGCATGGCCAATCAACCTAACCCGCATATCGTCAGACTGTGGCAGGAAACTAGAGCACGCACACAGACACGGGGAGAATGTGCAAACTCCACACAATCACCCGGGGCTGGAATTGAACCCGAGTCCCTGGTGCAGTGAGTGCTAACCACTGTGCCACCATACTGCCCTTACAAGTTACCTCTTTTCATGAGCCCCAGCTGCCTTGATGCATGTTGAGGATATTCTCACTGGGTGCACAGGGCAAAGCATGACCTGCTCCAGCACAGCAATCCATCTGTATTACACCAAAGACGGTTGCCCACTTGCCTGTGTGTGTGTGTGTGTGTGTGTGTGTGTGCGTGCGTGCATGCTGTTCTCTGCTAACTCTGGCACCAAAGCAAAGATGACTGAGGTGTCAGCTGTGGTTCAGACCATAGCACTCTCACCTCTGAATCAGATGGTTGTCAGTTTGCATCTCACACCAGACACCTGAGCACCAAATTCAAGCTGACACTTGCCAAGCTGTTCCACGCTCTGCTTCTCAGACAAGATGGTAAACGGAGGTCCTTCCTGCTCTCAGAGCTGGACGTGAGAGATCCTGCGACACTATTTCGAAGAAGAACAGGGGAGTTCTTCTCAGTGTCCTGTATTGATCCCTGAACCAACAGCACTAACATCAGTCAATTTGGCCATTATTTCATTGCTGTTTTATGTAACTGAAACTTAAGTTACTCTATATTGGTTGTAAAATGCTTTGGGACGTCCTGCAGTTGGGAAAGATGCTATATAAAATGCAATTCCTTTCTTTTCCTTTACTGTACAAAAAAAATGAAATAATTGAAGCATCGAATGGGAACTGAACATGGATCCTTCTGCCTGAATGGATCATTGGCACGTCACGCAGTACATTTATTGACCCTTCCCTCCCCTCCCCTCCCCTCTGCCTGTTTGCCGCAAACTCATTCACACACTGAGCACACAAAACTGTCTATTCTCAGTGTTTGGCTGACACAGGAGCTGCATTGTCAGAGACCGATTGCAAAAATCTCCCCACTCGATGAAAGGTGCACTGTGAAATGTAAAACCGGAAAACCAATTGTAACTTTGGAATCACCAGTTCACAATGCTGCTGTCACTGGGTGTGATGAATGGGCTGGCCCCTTCACCCAGCCGGTGCCCAGCCACAATAGACCCCAGTATCGTGATTTTGATTTATGACGTTTTGGAAGGAGATTGCCCAAGGAATCAGGTTAGCCTCACTGGGACGTGAATACAGCAGCAACAGGCCATTTGCAGCCAAGCGGTAGCTAAATGTGTGATTTACTCGGTCGACCCAGCTAAACTCATCACTTTTTGTGTTCTTCAGGGAATTTGACAAAACACATGAAGTCAAAGGCTCACAGTAAGAAGTGCCAGGAGATGGGAGTGACTGTTGCGTTAATGGAAGACGTGGAATCTGAAGAAGGTATCAATCGGGCATGTTGTGTCGCTTAATTGCAGCGCAAATATTTATTGTTTCTCTTTAGAATTGTTGCTTCCCTGCAGCCTTCAATCAAACAACAGGGCTCACTGTTCTTGGGCTGAACGGGGGTAACCAGTTCTTTGGTTTGTGCGCATTCATCGGCCGTTTCAAAAGGGCAAATCCCAAAGGATTGAAGATTGTTACCATTGGATTCCCAGTCTGCTGGAAGATAACAGTAGGAATTACTGCACTTGTCTGCAGTATTTGTCATGCCTGGGAGCCAAAGTGCCCTCCTTCATAGAATCCCTACAGTGCGAAAGGAGGCCATTCAGCCCATCAAGTCTGCACTGACCACAATCTCACCCAAGCCGTCTTCTCGTAACCCCACGTATTTACCCTCCTAATCCCCGATTCTAGAGTTAATTTAACATGGCTAATCAACCTATCCTGCACATTTTTGGACTGTGGGAGGAAACCAGAGCACCTGGAGGAAATCCACACAGACATGGGGAGAACGTGCAAACTCCACACAGCCAGTGACCCGAGGGCAGAATTGGCGCTGTGAGGCAGCAGTGCTAACCACTGTGCCACCGTGCCTTCCCTTGCCATGCCGCTCCTTGCCATGTACAGGCAGTATGTAAACTTACACCCTCCGACTCCATCGACCTCAAACGGAGGGGGGAGGTCCTGTGGCTCGGTTGGTAGCACACCTGCACCAGAAACTCAAGAGTTCAAGTCTCACCCTAGAACTTGTGGGCCATGGAAGGTGCATTCATCACACCATTGATAACTTGTTGCCAACTCCCTTCTATTCCCTACAGGGGAGAAAAAAGTGTGTGAAGATGCAACGCAAACAAACCTGCATCTTCACGGGAGCAAAATCAGATGGAAATTGATAGAGCACCATATGAGCTATTAAGACTAATCAAAGAGGAAGGTCTACCAGGTTAAGAGTAATGGGCGGCATGGTGGCACAGTGGTTAGCACTGTTGCCTCACAGCGCTAGGGACCTGAGTTCAATTCCCACCTCGGGTGACTGTCTATGTGGATTTTGTACATTTGTCCCTGTGTCTGCGTGGGTTTCCTCCGGGTGCTCCGGTTTCCTCCCACTGTCCAAAGATGTGCGTGTTAGGTTGAGGTGCAGACTGGAAGCATGTAATTCAGGATATGTCAGGAGGCGACTGAGTGATCTTCTCCCCCAGCGTAAAAATGCTGCCTCTTGACATTTCTAGTGGGATGTTCAGTTCAATCTTTTGGGGACAGTGTGATTTAATAGGAAGGACAGCCAAGGAAGTTCTTAAGCCTAAACTGTTGTTGGACAAAATGAAACACAACACGTTGTTGACAAATTTATTAAGCCTCTTTAACTTAGTAAAATGTCCTAAGGTACTTCGCAAGGAGTGTAATCAGACAAGGTTTGACACCGAGACAATATGAAAATATTAGAACAAGTGACCAGTGGCGTGGACAAAGAAGTATGTCTTAAGGAGCAGCTTCCAGGAGGAAAATGAGAGACAGGTATCATAGAACCCCTACAATGCAGAAGGAGGCCATTTGGCCCATCAAATCTGCACCGACCACAATTCTGCCCAGGCCCTAACCCCGTAACCTCACATATTTAGCCTAGCTAATCCCCCGACACTAAAGGGCAATTTAGCATGGCCATTCAACCTAACACGCACATCTTTGGACAGTGGGAGGAAACCGGAGCACCCAGAGGAAATCCACGCAGACACAGAGAGAATGTACAAACTCCACATAGACAGTCACCTGAGGTGGGAATTGAACCCAGGTCCCTGGCGCTGTGAGGCAACAGTGCTCACCACTGTGCCACCATGCTGCCTGTTACCCTTAACCTGGTAGACCTTCCTCTTCGATTAGTCTTAATAACTCATATGGCGCTCTATCAATTTCCATCTGATTTTGCTCCCGTGAAGAATCTTGGGATATTTGCTAGGTTAGAGGTGCTATATAAATGAATGTTATGTGTTTTATTCTATGGACCTGGCCTCCCTGCGAATGGGTCGTGTAGTTCACATTCATGAGAAACCTGTGCTGATAATCAACACCACTAAAGCAACACTTGACGCTTGGTATTCGCACCCAGGGTACCACATGTCATTTGGAGACCTGCCCACAATTCCAGCAGAGGCCACCTGCCCATTAAATAAACTCCCAGAACGCTCACGTCCCAGAAATTTCTCTCTCGTGTCAGTCATCAGCTGAGTGAGCTTGTGCTGGAAGAGAAATATATGATGGATGACTCTGAAAGTTTTCAAGTATGCCAGAAATATTTCAGCTGCTTTTGAACGGTTGCCACTCTCGGTTGATGAGGTAACCCATCTTGTCATGAGCAGGGATTAACAGTCACAAAGTCTAAGGATTACTTTTTCCCCACTTTCATAGAACATAGAATAGTATAGCACAAGAACAGGTCCTGCGGCCCATGATGTTGTGCCAAACATGACGCCAAATTGAACTAATCCTTTTTGCCTGCCATTGGTCCATATCCTCGATTCCTTGCATATTCATGCGTTTATCAAAAAGCCATTTAAACAAGCCTTTTATATCTTCCTCCACCACCTCCCCTGTCAGTGCATTCCAGACACCTAGCACTCTCTGAGAACTTGGCCCTCATATCTCTTTTGAACTTTCCCCCTCTCAGCCTAAGTGCATACCCCCAAGTATTAGTCATTTCAACCTTGGGGAAAAAGATTCTGACTGTCAACCCCATCTATGCCTCTCATCATTTTATAGACTTCTATCAGGTCTCCCCTCAGCCTCCGACACTCCAGAGAAAACAACCCTAGTTTGCCCAGCCTCTTCTTACAACTCATATCCTCTAATCCTCTAAATCTCTTCTGCACCCTCTCCAAAGCCTCCACCTCCTTCCTGTAACGTCGCGACCAGCATTGAACACAAGTGTGGCCTAACCAAAGTTTTATAAAGCTGCGACATGACATCCTGACTCATGTAGCCTATCATTGGTTAGCTATTCTTTATTTTGGAATGCCTAAAGACAAGGACCTAAAACTGCAAAGGTTCATTTGGAATTGGCAGATTGTAAATTTGGGTTGAAATGGAAGAGCTGGCGGAGGCGTCATGGCCCCTCTGAAGTGAAAGGTCAAAGTGCAGAACTTTGGGTTCCTGCATCCAGGGGTTATTGGGTTACTAGGGAAAACAGGAAAATCAGGCTGCCTCCATCATGAGCTCTGCTTCCCAGGATCGGAACTCCCTGATTGTTACATCCAGGAATCGTGCTCAGCGCCAAGCACAAGAACAAACTAAACAAAGTTCATTGACACCATTATCCTGTCAAAGAGTTGGGGAGGTTGCGGGGGGAGCATGGGCAGGTTTATGGCAGAATTTGCAGCAGTTTATTCTGCAGTAAACAAAATCTATTTAGAGTAAAGAACATTATGTTCTTATAAGGAATTCAGCGTTGCTCTGACAAGCCCAGAACCTTCTGTTATCAGATATGTTCTTCAGCGAAGTTCAGAGGTGTCCTCATTAAGCAAATGCTCGTGGTGAGATTTGAGATCAAAACGAGTGATGTAAGTTGCCGACTCATTTAAAAACCTGAATCTGAGACAAATACAACAAAACAATGAGTAGACTTTCAATAAGAATCCCTCTCCAGATGAGCGTCAAATCCACACTGACTCATCAGTGCAGTACAGAGAGAACGCTGCACGCGAGGGTGCATTCATTTGAATGACATGTCAAAGAAAGGCTCTGTTTGTCCTCTAAGGGGCGTAAAACAAGAGAGCTGGCTGTGGTGCCCTAGTCAAGAAATAACCCTTGACCACCATCAGTAAGAAGTCTCACAACACCAGGTTAAAGTCCAACAGATTTATTTGGTAGCACAAGCTGATCTTTAACCTAGCGTTGTGAGACTCCTTATTGTGCTTACCCCAGTCCAACACCGGCATCTCCACAACCATCGTTAAAACAAGTTATCTGATCATTGTCTCATTGCTGTTTGTGGGATCTTGCTGTGCATACATTAGCTGCCATATTTCCCAACATTGGAACAGCGATGATATTTTCAGAAAAGTACTTCATTGGTCATGAAGTACTTTGGGACATCCTGAGGTCAAACTGGAGGAGCTGACACCCAATATCTTTAGCAGCTGTTCGTATTATAGGATAGTTATATAGTATTTGTGAGTGTAGTCATATAGCAGCACAGTGGTTAGGACTGCTGCCTCACAGCGTCAGGGACCCAGGTTCAATTCCAGCCTTGGATGACTGTCTGTGTGGAGTTTGCATGTTTTCACCATGTCTGCATGAGTTTCCTCCAGGTGCTCAGGTTTCCTCCCACAGTCCAAAGATGTGCAGGTTGGGTGGATTGGCCATGCTAAGTTGCCACTTAGTGTCCCAAAATGTGTAGGTTGAGGGAATTAGCTGTGGTAAATATGCAGGGTTATGGGGATGGGGCAGGAGTAGGCCTGGCTAAGATGTTCTTCAGGGAGTTGGTGCAGACCTGATAGGCCAACTGGCTCCCTCTGCGCTGCTGGAATTCTATGGATTCTGTTTTATGGATACCCACCTATATATTTCAACTGCTCTGAAACGTTAATTATTGGAGTTTTATAAAGTGGGAGGTTGACACAGCAGCTTCCTCAGTGGCCAAATGCTGGACTGAAACAAGTGTATCACAGTCAGACAACCCCCAAAGCACCACCATCTGTGCTGAGATTAGTCAGGGCTAACAGATGCTGGTGCCATTCGTTTCATTGCACGTTGGACTGGAATGGAAAATGCCACTTGAATGAACAGAATCAGCTTGACTGTGATGCACCCCACAGTCAAATAGTTAGACTTTCTGTGCTGAACCCCCAGCGACACAATGGCACAGTGGTTAGCACTACTGCCCCACAGCCCAGGGGCCTGGCTTCGATTCCAAGCGTGGGTCACTGTCTGTGTAAAGTTTGTGCATTCTCCCCATGTCTGCGTGGGTTTCCTCCTTGTGCTCCGGTTTCCTCCCACAGTCACAATGATGTGGGGGTTAGGTTGATTGGCCATGCTAAATGGCCCCTAGTGTCAGGGGGAATTAGCAGGGTAAATGTGTGGGGTCACGGGGATAGGGCCTGGATTGTGATCAGTGCAGGCTTGACGGGCCAAATGGCCTCCCATTCTCTGTGGGGGTTCTATGATTCTAGCCAGAGAGACTGAAAGAGCAGTTTATCCCAGCAGGACGCACTGCCTTTGGGATAGTAGGGGGAGGTAATTGAGTGGAGGCAGAGATTTAAAAGGACTGGGTTGTGGGTTTACATCAAGAACATTGTGCAGCATTTTTCTCCTGCTCTGTGGTATATTTGGCAGCAGTGGAAGGCAGTATGTTGGCAGAGTCTTATGGCCTCGCCATTGTCAGTGGGTTTCCCGTTGACGGCATCCCTTACCACCGGGAAACCCGCGGCAGAGGCTGCGCCATCAACAGGACCATACAATTCCACTGGTGTGAAAGGTAGGAAGATTTCAGTGAACGGCTTGTATTTATGCAACACCTTTAATGTGGTAAATCAGCCCCAGGTGCTTCACAGGAATGGTATCAGATAGATTCCGACACTGAGCAAACATCACTATAGCTGGCAGAAGGGAGCATTTACAAGGAGAAAGGAAAAGCAACAAGGTTGAGGGTGGGTGGTCCAGAAGTTAGGGTCTCAACAGCTGAAGACAAACATGGCAATCATGGGGCAATGAGAGTGGGGGACACATGAGAAGCAGAATTGGAGGAATGCAGAGTTCACCAAGAGTCGTGGGGCTGGAGAAGATCACAGAGACAGGGAGAAGCGATCCTACACTGTGCTGATTTAATAATGGTGTGGCGTTGGACTGGGGTAAGCACAGTAAGAAGTCTCACAACACCGGGTTAATGTCCAAAAGGTTTATTTGGCAGCACAACCTTTCGGAGTATCGCTGCTTCTTCAGGTGAGTGAAGAAAGAGGAACACTCTGAAAGCTTGTGCTATCAAATAAACCTGTTGGACTTTAATCTGGTGTCGTGAGACTACTTACTGATTTAATAAAACATTGGCCGTTCGGAGTGCATCTGGTCCGTTAACAGGAGTGCTGTGTGCACGAGGTTAATGCTTTGCTATAGAGGTTTTCATTATTGTAACTGCAGATAAGCTGAATTGAGCACCCCTGGCAGCTATGGAAAGGTAACTTCCTCTCAGCTGGAGGCATGGAAATTGTCAGGATTGAGCAGTTATCCTGAACAGCGCTATGCTATTTGAAGGGACAAATATAAATGGAGCCTTTTGTCACAGTTATGCATGGCAGTTGGTCATGAGTGAACATTTATGGACTGTCAATGATCATCATGGTACCATAGAATGTGCAGCACAGAAACAGGCCATCTGGACTAACTGGTCCATGTTTACACTTACGCTCCATACTAACCACCATCACGCCTCACCTAATTCTATTAGGAATTAAGAACAGGAGTAGGCCACTCAGCCCCTCAAACCTGTCCCACCATTCAATAAGATGTGGTTGTGGTCTCAACTCCACTTTGCTGTCTGCGCCCCACCACCACCAACTTCCCTCCCACTACCTCATAATCCATGACCCTCTTGTCTATCCAAAACCTGTCTAATTTTGGCTCGAACAAGTTCAGCGACCCAGCCCCCACTGCTCTTTGGGAAAGAGAATTCCACAGACTGGTGACTCTGAGGGAAAATGTTTCTCCTAATTTCCGTGTCGAAAGGTAGACCTCTTATTCCTAAATTGTGTCGCCCCGGTTCAAGTCTTTCTCACAAGTGGAAACATCCTCCTGGTATCTATACTATCAAAACCCCCTTACATATTTTAAGAAGATTAGTATAACCTTCGATTCCTGGGATTTCAATGGATCCATTGCGTGGTCAGAAAAATGGGACTACCAACATAAAGAAACTCATTCAGAGACTCCTCCAAGTTACTGGAATAGCTCCACACAGTGACGTGATGTACTTATCTCACTTCCCCTTAAATGCCTGTACACTATTCACATTAACCATTCCACGCAATAGAGAGTTCCACATTCTAACCACTGTCTGGGGACGGCCGTTTGGCACAATGCTGCAAAGGATGATCGCACAGATGAGAAATGCTCGCAAAACAATGCAAGGACTCCGTATACCCCGTGTCTCATCTTTGCATGGTTATTCACTCAAAAACTGACAATAGACTTGGTTTCAAGAACTCAGCCCAAGTGGGGAGCAGTCCAATGGGAGAGACACCAACCCCACACGGTCGTGAATTGTAAAACGGATTGCATTTCCAAACGGTGAAACCAAAGCTTCTTTTGGCTGCTGAACGTTTGAGCTGAGGCACAGGGCTGAGAGCCAGAGGGGCCAGGCAGCTTCGTCCAGCAGAGGTGAGGGAGTTTGAGAGATCAGTGAATCAGTATTTGGTTTTAGTAGGCCCTTCACTGTGAGGAGTTGCTTGAGTAGCCCAGAGGCGTCTCTGAAATGAACTTCCTTACTATGTTGGCAGTTCTTTTTCTGTGGTAGTGCAATGGATCTGGTGAAATCCCTTCTTAGGCTAATATAATGTAGTTGGGTCAAATGGGGTTAAGGAATGTGTTGAGATGGCACATCAAGGGATTTGCAAGTGCAGGGGCATTCACTCTGGATCCAAGAAATTCAAATTAGAATATTTTCTTACTGGTAAGAGTCTAGGAACCGTGGCGAATTTGAGTACCCATGTGGACAACTTGAATAGGCGCGTGAATAAAGCGATTCAAGAAGCCAAATGTATGTTAGCTTTTATTGTAAGGAGTCTGGAATATAGAGGGAGGGGGCTCCACTTCAGTTTTACAGAGCATTGTTCAGACTCCATCTGGAATACACCAGTCAGGAAAGATATTAAAACAGAAAATGTTGGCTCAGCTCAGGTCTGGCAGCATCCGTGGAGAGAAACAGAGTTAATGGACGGGATTTTATGGCCTCACTCGTCCCGAAACTGTAAAATCTCACCCGAGCTCCGCCCTTCACTTGCTCCAATTCCCTTGGCGGACACAGCAATAAAATTCCAATCTGTGTTTCAGATCTAAGTGATCCTTTGGATCCAAAAAGTTAACTCTGTTTCTCTCCACAGACATTGCCAAACTTGCTGAGTTTATCCAGCTTTTCCTGTTTTTATTTCAGATTTCCAGAGTCTGCAGTGTTTTGCTTTTAGTTAGGAAAGTTATACTGCTCTTGGTGGGGTTACGGTACAGAGACACAATAATTATGAAGACGGGTGCACAAACTTAGTTTGTGTTTCAATGAGTGTAGAAGAGATGGACCGCAGCGATTTGTTGGAACTGTTAGAGGGATTTGACAAAGATGATACAAATAAACCATTTCCTTTGGTTGGGGAGCTCCATCACTGGGAGACATACTCATGAAATGAGAGCTGGACCATCCAGGAGTGAAATCAGGAAGCATCTTTGCATGGAGAGAAATGGGAAAAATGCTGTGGAAAATTGAAGAATGGGATTGACAGATCTTTATTGGCCGCAGATTTCAAGGGATCTCAGCTATGATTTACTCTAATTGGGGTCCAAAGCTGGATAACCTACACCTGTTCCAATGCTTTCACAATATTCACAGAATCACAAAATCCTACAGTGCAGAAGACGGCCTTCGGCCCATCGAGTCTGCACCAGATGCATAAAAGGCCCTGATCTGCCCACCTAGTCCCACTTGCCAGCACTTGACCCATAGCCTTGAATGTTATGGTGTGCCGAGTATTCATCCAGATATTTTTTGAAAGGATGTGAGGCATCCCGCCTCCATCATCCTCCCTGGCAATGCATTCCAGACTGTCCCATGAGTGAAAGTGATTTTCCTCAAAACCGCCCCTAAACCTCCCACCCCTCACTTTTAACTTGTGTCCTCTCGTAAGTATTACATTAACTACTGTTCTACGCTCTCAGCGTAGGTTAAAATGCACCACAATATTTGTGGGCCATAAATATAAGCTAGTCACTAATAAATCTACACTGTGGAATTCAGGAGAAATGTTTTTTGCCGAGAGTGAATAGAATGTGGAATTTGCTATCACAAGGTATGTTTGGGGCAAATAGTTTCTATGCACTTAAGAAGGTGTTAACTAAATGCTTGAGGGAGAATGGAATAAGAGACGTTAGTGCAGTTAGATGAAGAGATGTGGGAAAAAGCTTGTGTGAATGAGAAACACTGACATGGGCCTGTTGGACAAAATGATTTGTTTCTGCGCTGTCGATTTTGTGTAACTTTTTTCATTCATTCATTCTAAGGTGGGAGTGCTGGCAAGGCCAGCATTTATTGTCCATCATTCTTAACTGCACTTGAGAAGGTGGTGATGAGCCACCTTAAACTGCTGCAGTCTACGTCACATTGGTATGTCCATAGTGCTTTAGGGAGGAAGTTTCAGGCTTTTCATCCGTCGACAGTGAAAGGACAGCGATACGTTTCCAAGTCAGGATGGCGTGTGGCTGGGAAGGGAACCTGCAGGTGGTGGTGGTCCCGCATGCCTGCTACCCTTGCACAGTATTGGGAGGCACTGTTGAAGAAGCTTTGATGAGTTACTGCAGTGCGCCTTGTAGATACTAAGCACTGCAGGCGCTGTGTGCCAATGAGGGAAGAATAAATGGTTAAGGTGGTGGGCGGGGGAACTAATGAAGCGGGACGCTTTGTCTTGTCTGGTGTTGAGCTTCTTGAGTAGACAGTGTCTGCCTCACCAGCCCAAAGATTCTGGGGAAGTGCTGTGACATTAAGAGTTATAAATAGACATTTATGAATAAAGGGATGGTCTGAAACTGGCTGCAAGTTTCCTATTATGTGTTTGACAGCAGAAAAGAAGGCTTCAAAGAACACATTCATTTCCCTGACAGAATAAAAAAGGGTTTGTTGCTTTTGGACAAGCGGCGCAGCTTTGGAATGTATCTGGCTCTTCCTGAGCTGCTCTGCTTTCTGTCAGTGTCTCGTATAAACTTTAACATAATGAATAAATTATTTCCTTTCATCACTTGACCCCCATCTTTTATTCCATTTTCTCAGAAGCAACGCTGGACTGGGCATATAATGTAGCCAGTATGAGGAAAGGAAGATTCAGTGATCTGACACCACAGGCCGAATCTTGTGCTCTTAGAATATGAGTGTGAGTCAGGATTATTTCCAGGTCTTCTGATGTGGCCTAACCAAAGGCCCTGTACAGTTGCAATAAAACTTCCCTACTTTTATATTCCATTCCTCCTGCAACAAACGTCAACATTCCACTTGCCTTCCTAACCACTTGCTGCACCTGGATACTAACTTCCTGTGGTTCCTGTAGCAGGATGCCCAGATCCTTCTGTACCACTGAGTTCTGCAATCTCTCAATGTTTAAATAGCATAGTGCTTCACTCTTCTTGTTGGGAACCACACATTTCCAATCTTGTACTTGACAGGCCAAATCTTTTGAAACCTCACTTAACCTATCTATATTGCTTTGCATACTCTATATTTCCTCTTGACAATTTACTTTTCTACCTATCTTGTTGTCATCAGCAAATTTAGCTACTATCTATTCGGTTTCTTTGTTCAAGTTCTTGATATGGATTGTAAATAGTTGAGTCCCCAGTACTGATCTCTGTGGCACTCCACTAGTTACAACTTGCCAACCTGATAGAGACCCACTAATCCTGTCTCTCTGCCTCTTGTTGACTAACCAATCTTTTATCCGTGCTAATATGTTACGCCGTACACCATGAGCTCTTGTTTTGTGTAACCTTTGATGTGGTGCATTATCAAACGCCATTTGGAAATTCAAGTACATTACATCTACAGGTTCCTCTTCGTCCACCTTGCTAGTTACTTCCTCGAATAAATTAGTTAAATGCTTATTTGAAAAAAAGGTACAGTTGCATTCGAGCCAATTCAGAGAAGGTTCACGCGACTCATTCCTGGGATAAAGGGCTTATGTTATGAAGAAAGATTGATCAGTTTGGGCCTGTACCCAGTGGAGTGTACAAGAATGAGAGGTGATTTTATTGAAAGGTATAAGATCCTGATAGGATGGATACCCAGAGGATGTCTCCTTTTGTGGGTAAAACTAGAACTAGGGGACACAGTATAAGAATAAGAGGTCTCCCTTTTATGATAGAGATGAGGAGAATTTTTTTCTTTCATCAGGCTATGGAATTCTCTCCCCCACAAAGCATTGATCTTATTCAAGACTGATTTAGATCAATTTTTACTAGATAAGGGAATCATGGTTTATGGGGAGCAGATGGGAAAGTAGAGTTAAGACAACAATCAGATCAACTACAATCTTATCAAATAGCAGACCAGTCTCACACCTCCTCCTGAGTCCTATATTCCTATGTTTGCACCTCACTCCCCAGGGGTGGGCTTTGCCACTTTTGGAGGGGGTGCGGGAGGGTGCCTCTGTCTTGAGTTTCCCTCTGAAGAGGTTGAAATTCAATGCAATGAATGGTGGCTGCAGCCGTGAAGCCAGTCCTGTGGAGGGGGGTAATGTCTCCAGAGAGTAGCCACGGCTCCAGTGGGGTGGGTGGGCTTAGACGAGGCTTCATGCGCCATTGGGGGTGACCACCAGCTCCAGGCACCAGTCAGACTTGCCCTCAATTGGGGGCGATGTCTGTCGAGCAGCTTAACTAATCAGCCCATAAATGAGTGTGTAGATGTAGAAATTGGTTACCTTGCCCGACTGGTTGGGTAGCCTCTGACGATGCTGAGCCACTTCTGGTAAGACTACGAGGAGGTGAGAAGTGTGGGACTTACCTACTGGCCCAATCAACACATATTATTCTGAAATTCCTCCCTCTTTCCCCCCCTTGAAACCTGCCTCACCTGGACTGAAAAGCTGTCGTCCACTATTAGAGCATCATGTTTGGAAAGAACTTTTCAGTAACAGCTCGAGATTGCATTTTGTTTCCTGCATGGACTGCAGTGCACACTCTCTGCCTTTGAGGTCCTGTGCCCAACCAGAGAATGCCACCAAGAGGCAGAAAATATGGGGTGATGGCCTAGTGGTATTATCACCGAACTATTAATCCAGAAACTCAGTTAATGTTCTGGGAACCTGCATCTGAATCCAGCCATGGCAAAAGGTGGAATTTGAATTCAGTAAAAATAAATCTGGAATTAAGAATCTACTGATGACCATGAAACGATTGTTTCACTAATGTCTCTGAGGGAAGGAAATCTGCCACCCTTACCTCGCCTGGTCTCCACGTGATTTCAGAGCCACAGCAATGTAGTTGACTCTCAACTGCCCTCTGAACAAGGGCAACTAGGAATGGGCATTAAATCCTGGCCAGCCAGCGATGCCCATGTCCCATGAATGAATTTAAAAAAATCCTTGTCAGTTTTCCCTCAGCGGTCCTGCAATACACTACAGGCCATGATTGAGAATGCTATGCTTGGGCAAAAAGGCATGAGTAATTGTTTGGTAGAACTCAAACAGGATGGACTAAGTTCAGAGCAAGATTTCAGAAATGGTCAGAATGTTTTAACGTTCTATTAATTGTGTTCTAACTATTTTGACAAAGAGCAGTGGTTTTCAAATATCTATGGATAGCAAAGGGGGGAAAGGGGGATGGTGGTGATGGGGAGAGACTCTTTGCAGAAATTGATACAGCCCCAAGGGACCTTCTGTAAGTATTGGCATGCTTCTAAAAACTGGTGCCATATTGGATCAGTCACCTTGGATTTAGTCCCCATTAAAATGGAAATTTTCTGAGCTCTTTGAGTGTTTTTGCTTGTTGTTTTTACGGGCAGGGCGAATGTGTGAATTTGTTTCCAGCAAAAGATGGAACAAAGAGGTGTTCATAGCCTTCATTTTAATGTTTTTCCCCATTTCTCTCTCTGACTTAGGAACCAGTGAAGAAAAGTTGAAGAAAGCAGAAGAAAGTGAGGGCACGGACCCAGCAGAAGAGCATCAGTTTTCGGATGTTGAAGAATCAGATGATGATGATGACAACGACGATGATGACGAAGAAGACGAGGAAGAGGAACAGTTTGTGAAGTCTTCAGAGATTGCAAATACTGGTCAGCAAACAGTGGGGACTGCCTCAACATCATTCAGGGGAGTAACTGCAGTCACATCATTAGAGACCACCTCAAAGCAGGGGTCTAGTTTTACCAGTCAGTATTCATTGACAAGTTACCCAGTGTCATCATCTCAACTTCAAGCCACACAGCCAACGAAATCCTCAGAGTCAAGCATGGTTCCTGTGTGTCACGGTGTCTCACAGGCACAACTCGAAGGAAACATTTCAATGCCACCATTGACATCCACTGAGCAATTTTTAATGACTCGAGATCCTGTGATGAAAAGGCAGACTGCGCTAAGTGCAGATATTTCACCATCAAGAGATACGTCGCCTAGAAGGCCATGGTCTCCAAAGAGAGAAGCATCGCCCAGTAGTCTTTTATACCCAGCAGGGGACACCCAATCGGGGAAACACTCATCGCCAGAGAGACAGGCATCGGTTCAAGAGCACATGTCTCCAAGAAAAGAGATGTCACCTGGGAGACATTTCTCACCAGGAAGGGAGTTATCATCCAGGAGATGCCTGTCGCCAGGGAAAGGTATGTCACCAAGGAGACATTTATCTCCAGGAAGAGAGGTATCGCCTGAGAGATGTTTGTCACCAAGGATAGAAGTGCCACCTGGGAGACTTTCACCTGGAACGCACTTGTCACCAGAAAGAGAAGTATCACCTGGGAGAACGTTGTCACCAGGTTTGAAAATGTTGTCTTCACAGTACCTGTCTCCAGTAAGGGACGTCTCTCCAAGGAGACAATTGTCACCAGTGCGAAAAGAGTCACCTCTAAGACACTTGTCCCCGGTAAAAGACGAATCACCAAGTAGATGCCTGACACCAACTTGGCAAAGCGCCCAAGGCTCCTCTTTTCCTGCACAGCACAGTGGCTCATCTTCATTGGGTCTACCTCCAAGGATATCTAGCAAAGAGCTGGAGCAATCTGAATCTAAACTGGTAAGCATGATAAAGATACTTCATAATGTTTTAGCCGGCGGTTCATGGTTTCCCCAGCAGTGATGAACTGCTTTAACCACTGCTAGTTTTGGGCATTTCTAGTTCAGTTGTGGAATTCTTTCTCTGCCTTCCAAACAATCCTGTGGGGAATAGTAGAAAAGTGGTTAATCTGGAGCATTAGTAATCCTGAGGTCTGGACTAAATATCTGAGGAAGTTCAAATCCGACCACAGCAACTGGGGAATTTAAATCCAATGTATTATATAAATCAGAAATGATGAGCATAAGCCTACTGGATTATTGTAAAAACCCATCTGGTTTATTAATGTCCTTTAGGGGAGGATATTTGCCATTATTACCTTGTCTGGCCTACATATAATTCCAAACCTAAAGCCATGTGATTCATTCTTCACATCCTCTGAGATGATTTGGTAAAGTGCTCAATTGTATTCACCCTCTCAAGGTCAACTAGGCACAGTGGTTAGCACTGCTGTCTCACAGTGCCATGGAGGCAATGGCCTAGTGGTATTATTGTTACACTCTTAACCCAGAAACCCAGCTAATGTTCTGGGGACTTGGGTTCAAATCCCGCCAGGGCAGATGGTGGAATTTAAATTCAATTTTTAAAAAATTGGAATTAAGAATCTACTGATAACCATGAAACCATTATTGATTGTCAGAAAAACCCATCTGGTTCACTAATGTCCTTCAGAGAATGAAATCTGCCATCCTTACCTGGTGTGATCTTTCTGTGACTCCAGAGCCACAGCAATGTGGGTGACTCTCAATTGCCTCGGGCAACTAGGGAATGGGCAATAAATGCTGGCCAGCCAGCGATGCCCATGTCCCATTTAAAAAAAAGAATTTTCAAAAACCTGGTTCGATTGCTGACTTGGGTCACTGTCAATGAATGTTCACCCTACGTCTGCATGGGTTTCTCCTAGTGCTCCGGTTTCCTGCCACAGTCCGAAAGTGCTGGTTAGGTGCATTGACCGTACTAAATTCTCCCTCAGTGTACCTAAACAAGCACCAGTGTTTTTAGGTACACTAGGGGATTTTCACAGTAACTTTCTGTCTGTGTTGCTATAAACCTACTTATGACACTTATAAATGATAAATAACTAAAAAATAAAAGATGGGCAAAAGTGAACGTGTGAAAAAAAAATTTGCAGCCCTTGCCTAATCATTCTTGGGATGTCAGCAGCATTGAAAAGACTGGTGTTTTTAACCCAGCTTCTGTTACTCTCCTGTGCCGCTGCATTGCAGTGTCTTGATATAACTAAGTAGCATGCTAGGCATTTCATTGGGTAGTTGAGAGCCAATCATGTGGGAATGGAACTGGAGTCAAATACAGGTTGGTTCCCTGAAGGACATCGGCAAACTGGTTAGCTGTTTACAACATTCCAACAGCTTTGTGGTCTCCCTTTATCACTCACTGGCTTCATCTTCAGATTCAGGTTCTCAAACGGGTGGGGTTTGAACTCAACTTCTAGATTATTAGTCCAGTAGGCACTATGCCACTGCACCCTTGCCAGCTCCCACTTTGGTGCCATTCAAGGCTGTATTGCCGAGAACCCAGATAAATTTTGACCTATGCAGCTTTCACTTTCTGGAAACAGACAAGTTTCCTGCTTCAATTATTTTTCTGCTTCCTCTTGTCTGTGTTGGAATCAGCTGCTGATTTTTTTTTTCTGGGCATTCAGCAAGTTTCACACTGAGCTGGCTGATAACAGCCACATGAGGTGATCAATCTGATGTCGATTCATGTTCTCCTTGTCCTGCTTTATTTACGTGTGGTCACATGCATGCGTGTTTCTGCATCTTTCCCTTTTTCCTTTCTCTTCCTCCTCTTTTTAATATTTCTCCTCTGTTTGTCCTTTCCTCCTTGCTCATTTCTGCTCCTTTTGCTCTTTATTGATTTTCCGCGAAATTGCCATAGCTTGGCCTTAATCTAACTCAGAAAGTGATTGCCCCAGAAGAGCATTGTGGTGCTTCTACTGGGGGCACTGGGCAGTGCTGCATTATTGGCAGTGTGTAACGGGAGCTGAACTCTGCATCTAGGTGTGCTGTGCCTGATCTGGGAGTCGTGAAGATGACAATGGTCTCTCAGAATTGGAAAAGTGCTGCTTTCCCTCACAATGCTGGCATTACACAGGTGACTCACCTGATGAAGGGACAACGCTCTGAAAGCTCGTGCTACCAAATAAACCTGTTGGACTTTAGCCTGGTGTTGTGAGACTACTTACTGTGTCTACCCTAGTCCAATGCCGGCAACTCCACGTCATAATCCCAAACGTGACCTCTACAATCCCATGGGGAGGGTCGCGACCCACATTTTGGGCATCACTGATCAATGCTGTTTGTCTCAACCACTCCCTGGGGTAGCTATTTCCACAATCTTACCACTCTCTGGTAAAGAAGATTATCCCAAATTCCATTTGGATTGCTAGTGACTGCCTTACATTTGAGGCCTCCAGTTCTGAGCTTCCACTTGGTTTGTCACATATAATGATTGCACAGTTTGCATTTATATAGCAACGCAAGGTAGAAAACATCTCAAGGTACTCCACAGGGAAAACAGAACATCAAGAAGGAAACACTAAGGGGGTGGGGTGGTGACCAAGAACTTTAATTAAAGTGGTGAATACTGAGAAGGAGAACTTTAAAGAAGATGGGGCAAAGACTGCAGAGAAAGGCAAGGGTGATGCCATGACAGGATTAAAAGTCAAACATAAGGGGCGAGCGATTCTCCCACCCGCTGTGCCAAATCTTTAGTGCAGCAGGCTGGGAGAATCCCAGGACGGGCGATAAATAGGATTTGCGCGTCTGCTCCACGCCAGAAATAGGCGGGGAATTGCAGTAAGTAGTTTAAATCTCATTTTAATATAATTTAAATGCAATTAGCAGGCCCACGACTGAGGTGTCTGGGCCCACTAGCCTCTACACCACCTTCCGCCCCACCGCTCCCCCAGGAGAATTTCGCTCCAGAGAGGTTTACAGTAGCTTCCCACTTTCGGGGAAGTAGCAGCCCGATCCCATTGGAATGGAGAGGTGGGCAATTGGGGCCCCCGAGGCAGTGAGGTGCTGGGGGGCGTTGTGCCTTCTGGGCATTGGCACCCTGGCAGTGGCAGCCTGTGCCCCCGACACTGCCCAAGGGGCAAAGTGCCAGTGCCCAGGTGGCACCTTGGCATTGCCCATCTGGTCACCTGCTTGGGAGGGGCAGGTGGGGGAGGTCGGCATTGCAGGAGGTCAGGGACTACTTTGGGTGGGGTGCAGGAGATAGCGGCAGGCCGGGAGGAGGGGGCTCAGTGTTGGACCAGGGAATGGTCGGGGGGCCAGCGATCAGGCTGTGGGGAAGGCATTGCGGGAGTCACAGGGCTGGCCAGCGATTGAGCTAGCCAACAGTCGGGAGGCCATCAGTGCGGGACCGCTGCATGGGCGCCAATCTCGGCACTGACAAATCGGCACATGCTTAGTGGCCCGCTCAATGCGCTGTCTTCAGCCTCTTCAGTGGAAACAGGCCCACCCCTGAAATCGGATGATATTTGAGCTGGTGTCCTCTGCAGTGCACAGAGTGTGGGAGTTTCTTCTCTGAACTCCCACTGAGAAAACCAGCGTGAATTTCTCCAGTTTTCACACAAATTTGACACGTAGAATTTTTTTGGGAGAATTCCTGCCAAGAATTGCAATTTGGTTAACATGGTTAATAACATTTTACAATGCTGTCGGCTTTTGTGAATGGTCTCCCCATGAGTGTAATTCAGCAACCTAACATTTAAACTTGTGTTCACCATTGACACGTGAAATATTTCGAGGTACTTCATAGGAACATTATCAAACAGAAAATTGACAGAGCGATATAAGGAGAATAGGGGACCAATGACCAAAAGTTTGGTCAAGGGTTAAGTTTTAGGGAATTTCTTAAATGTGGATAAACGGACAGAGAGGTGAATGGAGGGAATTGCAGGACTTGAGATCTAGATCATTGAGGGCACTGCTGCCAATGGTGTAGTGATTAAAACATCAGAATTGGAGGAGTACAGAGATCTGGATCATAAGAACTACCTTCATAGTGTAAGACAGACAGATGTTTAATTTCTTCTTCTTTCTTTGTTGTTCAGAAGATGTCTCGAATGGGATACCATAAGATACACGAAGAGCCAAGTACACCATCCCAAGCCTTGCATTTTTTTTCTTCGAGAAATACTCAAACTGCACTGGAAGGACAAAGTTACAGTGGGCTGACTGGGACCGCACAAGATTACGTTTTCAGTCATCTTCCTCTGCATTCGCAACAGCTGGTTAGGACGCCCTATCCCATGATTCCAATCGGTGGTATTCAGATGGTTCAGTCTAGGCCAGGCTGTCACTCAGGCTTGGTGCCTTCTCCAATAGTCTCTCTACAGTCAGGGTTTCCTGTAAATCTAACTGTGCCATGTCCCCTTAGTGCAACTAAGACAGAGGCCGCAGTCCATTTAGAAGAAGAGATTTCACTGAGGCCCAAATCAGCTGAAGCAACAACTTCAAAATCTTTACCTTTACCGCTACCTTCAGGTCCCGCAACCCCTGTTGTGACGGTACCTTCTCTTGCTAGAAGTAGTAAACCAAGTGTTACTTTACAGAGGACAGAGACCGTTGAACTAGAAGAAGAGGAAGCATACAAACAGGAGGAATACAGGGTACCAATTTATTCTGAACCCAGCACTAGCGCTGCTCTGAGCCACAAGGGGAAAGATGCTGGCTCAGCCAGACTGGACAGCCCCAGCACCAGCCACGAGCACTCTCCAAAGCCTTCGACGAGTGGGGAAGGAACCTCAAAGGGGTCGAGCAAGAAGCAGCTTGGGTCTGCAGACACCTACTACGAGTCAGCTCGCACTTTAGCCACCAAGCAACCTACACATCCTTCACAAGGAAGCAGCCGCAGTAGCTCGTCAGAGTCTTCAAGCCCTTCCCACTCTTTCCAAACCGGTGCTCGCAGGACTGCTTCAAGTGGACAGTGTCACCCAGTTAGAACGCAAAGGGGGAGCAGCCCTGAGCTTAAGGGTGAAGGCATTGTGCACCTTGATACGCAAAAGGACAATGTGACAGGAAGTTCATAGCATCCACAGCCATGCAGATCCACCTTTGAAGAAAAGGCGACGGGCATTTGTCAACACTAGTTTTTCTTCATCATATTCATGAATGTTGGTTGAACAAAACATTCGCATATATATATATTGTAAACATGACCAAAATCATCAGAGAATTCCTGTTTAAAATTGTCCGAGTCCAGTATTATTTAAACGTACACAGTTACTTGTGCCTTTCTCTTTTATTTTGTGGCTCCAAATGTATGGGAGAGTGGGGAGGGGGGTGGGGGGGAAGAAAAAATATTGAGGCTGTGAATATTTTTAAGAGCAATGTAATGGATTCAGAGTAGCTGTCTTTTTTTTTCATTTGGAATTACATTGCGTCAAATGACATGAAACAAAAGGGATTAAAACATTGGTGTGATGATGCACTGAAGACTTATTTTTATATTGAGAAAATGTAAACAGCTCCTGTGTACAGAAATAATTCTATGAAGCATATTTATTGTATTCTGTATTTAATTGTTTATAAATGGCTACATTTTTTCCCAGCATCTTGGTGGTCTTTCTGTGCGCTTTTTAAAGCTTCTTAAGCAGAAATTATGACGATAAAGAATTGCTTTATTTTGACCTGGTTATGTTTACCCTTTTACAAGGATTGACTCTTGGCACTTAGGCTACCCTGCTAAGGATTCTTTCACATGTAACGCCTTTGATTTGTCTGGACAAAGTGGACTTTCTCATCTTTGAAGACAGCAACCAAAATGATTTCTGCAACATAGCAGCACCAGAATCAGCAGCGAGAATCCGTTCTTTGAGGGTCCAGTAGTTTTTTGTTTTTTTTTTGGAGTATAGGTTCTTAACCAAACACTGACCCAACAGATCAACCACCTATGTTGTGACCTGCAAATCATGTCAGCACCCCTGTCAATAATCTGCTACTTAATGCCTAGGAGGAACGGGTATTCTTAGACCTACGGTTCCCAAAGCTGCCCACCACTAAAGACTATTTTGGAATCATGTCCGGCTAGACTGAGTGAAATGAGATTGAAGGCCGCAATTAGTCAACAACTCCATTATTGGGCAAATACCAAGGATGGTCGTAGGTCGACTAGAAGAACTGTGATTTTTTTTGTTGTCTTGCAATGTTAAAAAACCTTGAGGCACGGAAGTTTTTCAGAACGAGTTATAGGATGCACAGTTCCCAAGTCCAAAGATGCTTTTGGAGAACCTCCGACTTTTGTTTATTTTTGATGTGCGCTGTGGCCTTTTTTGGGTGTGGTGGGCGAGGCTGGGGTGGGTTGGGAGCGGGGGGGGGGAGGGGATATTAGAAGCTGAGGACAGTTCCTGGTGGACTATCCTATCAGCTGTGTCTGTTTTTTCAGTACCTTGTCTCAATTGAAAAAAGAATTGTCCGCAGTCTGCAATACTTTGATCCGTTCTATTGAATGTAATTTTAGAAGTAAATGTAATGTACATAAAAAGCACTTAAAAGCATTTCAGACACTTTCAAGTGGAATATAGGTGATGTGAAAGAGTTCTTAAGTTTTATATTTGCTCTATGACATTCCATCATTTTGGCTGCACTTAAATGCTTAAACATAGTATTATTTTACATTTAGCTAGCTATTGTAAACTTAAAAGTTCCCCATCAAACTACAGTGGTCTGAACGTTTACCTGGGTCCTTGTTCTATTACCAATGACACATGTTGTCACTTTTAGCCGCTTACTGCTTCTCACTTTGAAAATGTTGTCCCTTTAATCACTTTTAGCATTGAAACTTAGGGCGGAATTTTCCTGTCCGACCCGCCACGGGAATCGTAGCGGGCAGGACAAGGATCGCGCTAACCTCGGGTGGGATTTTCCAGCTTGGGGGCGAGCGCGGCCCGAAAATCCCGTCCATAATCTTACGTTGTACTCGAAGAGTTTTTACTTGGCAACTGCTCTTTCACAGCCAGGGAAACCTCATTCCACTGTGTGTGATGAATTCAAAGAGACAGGGTTCCTGTTTCAGAACGAACAGAGTTTCCGTGCTGTCTTATTCAGGCTTTGATGTGAGTTCGAACACTGCAGTCTAACGTTACTGCTTAAAGCCAGCTGACTGACTTTTTGAATGAATTTATGTAATATATTACTGACTGTTAATATTTTTCAAAACTAAAGAAAAGGGTGCATTTTGAAATTAGTGCTATTTTCATTTAAGTAAACCTCAGAACTAAGCCTGCAATGAGCCAGTGGAAAGGGACACTGTCTCTTTAAAAGTAAAAATCAATTTGATGCCAATATATTTTGGTGGTCTTAGAGACTTTTTAATGGGAGACAAAAAAAAGCAAGATCTTAAAATGTACACTTGCATGGTATCAGCAGTTTGGCACTTAATCCCACTTTAATTCCTGTAGTGTTAACGTGAAATTCATCTTGTTAAATTTGATATTTTTCAAGAATACTGATCGTTCTCCTTTTCAGAGGTTATGTGTAATAATGTTGTCTGTTCTAAAGAAAAAAAAAGTTTATATACATTTTTTGTTAAGAGAAAAAGGCAATACATTCCAAAAAAGACAACTGTAAATACATATAGTTCTACTATGTAATTGGTACACTTGCCTGTAATTACTTTGAAACACCAATTTCTAGTACTGCACCTTGCAACACTTGTATGGGGTAAAACCGTACATCAATGCAGGTAACAAAAGCACAGAGCTCATCGTGAAGTAAAAAAAAGCAATTTTAAAATAAAAAGGAGGAAAGAAAAAAAAAAGAAAAATGGAAAAAAAACCTAGAAGTCAGTATTTGATGTCTGTGAACCCTATTGTACACCTACACATCTGTACTGTGAATGAAAATGTTTTTCACAGGTATTCTATTTGTCTTTACCACGTTTCAAAGTTGGTAAAGGAGTTGGGCATATTTTTTAAAAAGCATGTTGGAATAAATTTTACAAACTCGATGTGTTTCCAGGGTTGTCTCATTGCCCTCTCCCCGGGTGTTGCTCGTTGAATGCTCCGTTACTTTTTTTTTCCCCCCCCAATATATCAGAATGTTTTAAAGAGCTTCTTAAACTTTTTTGTTGATCCACAGAAACTCTTGAGTGACGAAGGATTCAAGTCTACAAATTTCCCATTTCTTACTGTTCCCTTTCCCTCCCTGCCGTCCGTACATCAATTTGTAAATCGTGCCTTGTGAGACCTGTTGTGTGACAACCATTTGGTCTCATTCCTAATGTGCTTAGTATACATCCCAAAGGGGGATGGTAAACACCCAGGCTGGAATCTTACCACTGCTCACACTGGCTGGATTTTCCCATCCCACCACAGTGGGTGGAGATTTGGCTGGCCACCAAATTCTCCGAGCCTGCTACGGCAGGAGCGTGGCGCGAACGGGGCAGTAAAATTGCACCTCTTGTGTCTCAAGTGTAAGGAAGATGAGCAACAGAAACTGCCATGTAGAGTGTCACTACTGATCTCATTAAGACAAACCAAATTAGATCTCCAAGTAGATAACCTAATGATCCAAAATATCTTCTAACTGAAGTCCCACTCCACTTTGCACTTATTAATGAACACAGCCTAGGATCAGACTCAGATACAGTATTGAGGGCACTTAGCTAAGGTGCCATTAACCTGTGAGGCTCCATCTACCCTCTCAGCTAGTTGCGAAAGATCCCACAGCATTATTCAAAGATGAGCAAGAGAGTTCCTTACGGTGTATCTGCCAATATTTATCCTTCAACCAGCATCATAGAAAACTGATGATCCACTCATTTCTGTCTGTGGGACTTAGCGATTTTGGCCACAGTGTTTCCTACATTGCAACTTCAAGGTAAAAAGTGCTTCAAATTGACTGAAAAACCTCTGAAAAGGTCATAATGCAAGTCTGATCTTTCCCTTCTTCAGAGAAGATTGGTTGTTAATGATGCACAAATTGATCTAAGTTATTGAACAGTTTTTGGGTCTATTAAAGGGAGCATTTGACTTAACCAGTTTCAGAGCCTGATGTACAAAGGAGGTCTCTAGGCCAAGTGGATTCCTCTGCAAAGGGTCAGGTTATATCTTATACCCAATGCCATCAGATCCAGAGCCCAATGACGCTGCACAAATTTCAACATAAAGTGATTTCCCCTTAACCTCTCCACTGCCCCAACATTCCCCAGAAATATTTCCTCTCTGCGCTGGATATTTCCTAGAGAGTTGCTGCCAGCACCGCTCTTTGGTGAATATTTTGGTCACATACACACATTGATCTGAATGATGGGCACCTGGGAAAATACAAAGATTAGGACTAGACTTTTTTAGTTATTGATTGGTTCAGTTACCAAGTGCTTCCTGGTCCTGCTTGCAGGAAGATGAAGTTAACTGCATCCAATATTCCCTTTGCATTAAAACAACTGGCCACTCTGGTAGCTGCAAGAGGAAGAAATGAGTTGGATCTGTATAGCACCAATCATAACTTCAGGACATCCCAAAGCCCTTCACACAACCAATGGGACATTATGAAGTACTACTGTTGCAATTCGTTCCACCTCCTACACCATCCCTATTGGCTGAGTGAAGATTTGTCAAAGGGACATATCCTAATCCAAAAATGTGGCATTTAGTTTCCATCCGGAATTGGGAAAATATCAAGCAGTTTGCTGGTGGTGACAGGGTGCTTCGAGTTGCTTTTCCGAACACTCCAATTAAAAGAAAACTAGAAGCTGAGGCTGATTCTGCGACTCTGTTTTCCTGGGAGAACAGAAGACTAAGAGGGGATTTGATCAAATTGTTCAAAAACATGAGGGGTCTGGACAGAGTGCTTGGGGAGAGTCCTCTTTGGTGGAAGAGTTGAGAACCAGAGAACAGCGATTTAAGGTGATCGGCAAAAGAAGAAACAGCAACATGACCAAAGAGCCACTTCTATGCAGCAAGTGGTTAGGATTTGGACAGCACTGTCTGGAGTCTGCTGGAGGCTTCCAAAAGAAAATTGGATTTTTTTTTATACTCGTTCATGGGATTTGGGTGCCACTGGTTGGGCCAATACTTATTACCTATCCCTGAAGGCAATTAAGAGTCAACCATATTACTGTGAGTCTGAAGTCACATGTAGGCCTGACTAGGTAAGGGTGGCAGAATTCCTTCCTTAAAGGACATTAATAAACCAAATGGGTTTTTTCAACAATCGACAGTGGTTTCATGGTCATCGGTTGACTTTTAATTCCAGATTTTTTTTAAATTGAATTCAAATTTCACCATCTGGCATGGTGGGATTCAAACCCTGTGTCCAGTGTCAATACCACTACGCAACTGTCTCCCCTAACTATCTGAGCTCTACCTGAAAATAAATCCAGGTTACAGAGCATAGGCTGGGGAAGTGGACTCGATCAGTTGTTTTTGAAGACACAATGGGCCAAATGGCCTTCACCTGCAATGCCATTCAATGAGTCTAAAATGAATGTGGAAATAAACCAACAATGGTCATCCACTGATACACAGGCAAGGACAATGACCACAACCAATATTACATCAATCCAACTGGACCCAGGAGGTGGAGACCAAAGCAATTATATGAACTCTTATCGCCATTACTAATATGAGCCTGTGCACAGCTCTCACAAGACAACCCTCCCACATATCTGGACCCATATGTTCAATTATTCCAATTGTCAATGGTTACTTTGATTCCAACTTAAGTTGAAATGTTCGATAATTTAGTTTGTAGGATAACAACTTGCATTAATTTTTTGAACATTGCGTATTTTAGCACCTTCTTCACAACCTTAGAGCTTCTCAAATGCCTCACTGCCAGTGTTGGATATCTGAAATGTAGTCAATGTGGTAAGGTCAGAATTAAGCAGCCATTTGTGCAGAGCAATGATCCACAAACAGCAGAAGTCCAGTTCATCTGCTTTAGTGATATTTGTTCAAGTATAATGTGGCCTGAGTAGCAAGGATAACTCCCTTGCTTCTATCGCTATTTTCCTTTTTGTGATGCCATTGGCCCTTATTAAAGTATGTAGGGATAGCTTCTAGTACCTCGGTCAAGAGGCCATTGTATGTGTTTCTGCAGATTCAGGCTTTGATTTGATTATGGGCTAGCATCATTCTGTGTGACTGACTGAGTGAGCAACAAATTCATCTTATTGAGGCCAAAAGGGATTTTAACTTTAGGACCTCATTTCCCTATTCAGCCCCTAATCCAGGCCAATAGCAATGTCTGCCTGAAGAGTGGAGGAGGCTGAAGAACTTTGGGCAGTAGAGACCGCTGCCAGAGACTCAGGGAAATTATCCTATGAAGCGGAAGGATGTGCTCAGGGAGCAATGAGAATCAAGGGATGGTGTGGGGGTGGACATCAGGAAAGGCTCCAGGTTTTTCACATAGGCCTAGACAAACCCTGCCCTAAGGATTTGGGCCTCTTCTGGCCCAATATCCTGCTCATGGCACTCTTTCTCCACCTCAGGCCTCCATTTAAAATGGCAGATTGAGCCTCAATTATATTGTTTGAGACTAATCTGCATATTTCAAGGAGATCTTAGTAGAGTGAGGCAGGTGTCATGGCACCCTGCAATTTAAAATGGCGGCTATGTCACTGTGGAAAGGGTATAGGCAAGTTCCCTCTATTTAACTGCCTCCATCTTTTCCCTCTAACTACTGAGAATCATAGAATTCCTACAGTGCAGAAGGAGGCCATTCGGCCCATCAAGCCTGCACCAACAACAATCCCACCCTGGCTTTATCCCTGTAACCCCGCATATGTACCCTCCTAATCACCCTGACACAATTTAGCATGGCCAATGTCCCTTACCCGCATATTTTATGGACTATGGGAGAAACTGGAGCACCCAGAGGAAACCCGCACAGATACAGGAAGAACATGTAAACTCCACACAGATGGTGACCTGAGGTCGGAATTGAATCCAGGTTCCTGGTGCAGTGAGACAGCAACGCTAACCACTGTGCCACCATGCCAGCACTTGGTCTGGTTTTCACCAAGCTCTTTAATCATGGAGAATCTCACAGCTGAGGTTGATTTCAAATAATTAAACATTACAAATGAGAGCAGGAGCTGGCCAGAACGTCCCTTGAGCCCACTCCATCATTCAATAAGACCATGGTTGATGTTTTATCTCAAATCCATTGGCCCATACTATTGCCACATTCCTCAATTCCCTTGGGGTGGCACAACGGTTAGCACTGCTGCCTCACAGCACGAGGGATCCGGGTTCGATTCCCGGTTTAGGTCACTGTCTGTGCTGAATCTGCACTTTCTTGCCATATCTCCATGTGTTTCCTCCTGGTGCTCTGGTTTCCTCCCACAGTCTGAGAGACATGTTGGTTAGGTGCATTGGCCATGCTAAATTGTCCCTCAGTGCACGTGAACAGGTGCTGGAGTGTGGCGACTAGGAGATTTTCATAGTAACTTCATAGCAGTGTTAATGTAAGCCTAGTTGTGACACTGATAAATAAACTTAAACCTAATATCTTAAATCCATTGATCTCAGCCTTGAATCTGCTCTGCCCTCTGGAATGGTGAGTTCCAAAGATCCACAATCCTCAGGGAGACCTCCTCATCTCAGATTTAAATGAACAACCCCTCATCCTGAAGCTGTGACCTCAAGTTCTAGACTCTCCAGCCAGGGAAAATAACTTGCAACATCTGTTATCGAGCTCCCTCAGAACGTTACACTGTCCACATTCAACATTCAATTTCATGCACTGTGAACCAGTGGATTGGGATCCAAAGCGAGTTTATTTAGCTGGGCTCTCCCCATCCTCACTTGCGATGGTGTCAAGGGTGTAAACGTTATGATAAAGTAACACAACAAGATATTTGAAATAACCAACTATGTTTGAGATTGTTGGTATGGTCTGTGAGAATTCCTTCATTGAAGGGATGTATTTTGATGGGATGAATTGGAAAGTCTCAAAATTGAAAACACAACAATTTATCTCATTTTTGAGTCTCCCAACTCAAGTTGGTGAATGGCCACCCATTTGAAATGAAAATCTTGCATCATTTAACACTTTTTACAATGTTCTAAAGTTGTTTTATAGCCAATAAAATAATTTTGAAATGTAGGGCGGGATTTTCCTACCCCACACACCGTCTGGCAATGTCATTGGCAGAACGGGAATATATGGAGAACCGTTAACTTTTAGTTCCTGCCTGTCCTGCCTGTGACGATGCCCATTGCTTTTAGGGTGGGAAAATCCATTCTGTAGTTGCTGCTGCGCTGCAACAGACAAGGAAACCAATTTGCACACAGCAAGATCCCAGAAGAAGCAAATGTAACCAGATAATCTCTTTTTGATTGAAGAATAAATATTAGCCAGAACACGAAGGTGAACTCATCAGCTCTGGAGACTAAACGGCCAGAGTAGAAATTGATGGGATAGACTGTACATAGTTTGTGGAATATAAGTCACATGAGTTAAATCGTACTTCTTTCACTCCACATTCTTTTGCTGTACCATTCCCTAAATTGACTTCTTGAAAGGTTGGTTACTCAGTTTCCCTTTAAGTGTCCGCCTAATGCAACCTGTCAATGAAGTACACTTCTGGGAGAACAATTTTGAATTGCGTTCAAAATTATTTGGGTTTGATAAACGGAGACAAAGACCGAAATTTTACCATCCCACCCCCATGGGAGTCGTAGCGGGCAAGACATGGACCACGCAAAGGTCCGTTGACCCCAGGGAGGATTTTCTGACCTTGGAGCGAATGCAGCTGGAAAATCTCACTCAAACTGCTTCCACTGGCAGAACAATTGTTATCCAGAGGATGCAGGTGCAAGATAATTGGCAAAGGGGAGGTAAGGAGAAACTGTCCTACTCAGCGAATAGTTATGATCTGGAATACATTATGTGAAAGGATGGTGGAAAAGATTCAACTTTCAAAAGGAAATTGGATATCTACTCAAACGGGATATAATTAGCCAGGCTCTGGGAAATGTGCAGGTAAGTGAGACAAATTGGTTGCTTTTTCAAAGACCCAGCACAAGCATGATGGGCCAAATGGCCTCCTTCTGTGCTGTGAGATTTAAGGTCTTTATCCTTTGATTAAAGGATATCAAGTGTTCATGCAAGTGGTCCCACCTTGCTGTGATCTGCCAATAGATATCTTTGCAAGGAGGTTTGGAAGTTGTGTGTTACTGGGAGTCAGGACAAAGTGGGTGGACATGTGGCAGGGGTAGGGATGCATTGCTGCAGGTGATAGGGAATACCATCTGGATGTAGACTGACCCAAGCACATAATATTGGCTGAATGACAGAGATCTTCTGGACTGGAGGAAGGATTGTGATTTGAGCTGCTTTACATAAGGGATTACATAACACAGGCTTGTATTTCTTGGACTGTGGAAGATTAAGGGATGGTTTGATTGAGGTCTTTTAAGAATCTTGAATGGAATTGACAGTGTAGATAGACAGGAATGATTTTTTTCAGCTTATGGGGTGAGTCTATGACAAGGGAACATAACCTAAAATCGACAATGGGGGTCATTGAGCAGAGAATATCGCAAAGGCTTCATGCAAAGGGTGGGAGAAATGTGGACCTCCCCCCCAGCAAAAGAGTAGATGTTAGCTTAACTCTTCATTTTAAACCTGCAAGAGATTTTTACTGGACAAGAATCTAAAAGGATATAGAGCCAAGGCTGGTTAATGGAGTTAGGACACAGATTGCCCTGTTTCTATTCCTTGAGTTCTTGACAGGCCCTGGGGAATGAGTGGCCTACTCCTTTTCCTATGTTCCTGTTAAACAAAATCAGAGAGAGTAAAAGATCATTTCCCACTGCAGTTTCATGTTTAATATCAAGCTAAGCCCACTACTGTTGATTCTAGTAGGAATTCTAGGGAGTGACCTAAATAGTTTGGATGATGGTCCAGTAAAGTCCTCAGTTAAAAAAGTGTGTCACGTATTTTTGTTCTGAACCCAACCTCTTTTACACCGAATATACAAACACAAACTCTCTGCCCACTGCTGGTGTCCATTGTTGTGCAGATAGCAGAGTTTGCAAGCTTCCCCGTGATGCTCTCTCTTAACTCTTTGGCAATCCATGCAAGGCAGTTTCTGTTCAGTCAGGGGTAAACTGATGAGAGCTTTGATTTTGCTCTGCAAGATGATGCAGTAATAGGGGCGGGCGGAGGGCTGGAGCTGACAAGGTTTGGTCCATCCCAGCAGCAGGACCGGTTTGGCAGTCAGAGCTGGGACCTGTGATCAAAGCAGGTGTCCCACTGCCTGTGATGCAGATCCACGTAATGTTTGGGAAGTGTTTGGCTGCAGTGTTTTAAAAAAACTTCAAATGGGAACGGTGGGGATGGGGGGGTGGGAGCGCAGGAGGTGATGCCTGTACAGACAAATACATTTGTTAATAATCAAAATTGGGAATGTAATCACTGATATTTATTATTTAAGTTGAGCCTACTTTTCAATATATATATCATTCTTGCAATAACTTTACTAACCAAGGCTTTATTTTTTATTGATCATGAAATGTACAGTTTTTAAATAGATTCGCAGTTTTGAAAAATGTAAATGTCATGAGGATACATTGCTGCCTTGGACTAACCAATATACTAACCAATTAACCAATACAGCTGCAGCATTTACCAGTGTAACCACAGTCACTACACTTCAAATTAATGTATGTGAATCACAGGCCTTATATAATGCAAATGGACCAAGCTGTTTTTGACATTAAATGTCTAGCATATAGTGTATAAAGCTAAAACAAAACACTGCAGAGGCTGGAAATATGAAATAAAAACAGAAAAGGTTGAGAAAACTCAACAAGTCTGGCAGCATCTGTGGAGACAGAAACGGAGTTCATGCTGAAGAAGAGCCATACAGACTGATTGGGAAGGTTAATTAATGAACTTGGCAAAATGGACCTGAAACTGGCTCAGTAATAGGACACAAAGGGCGGAATTTTCCCATCCCACCCACCACAGGAATCATAGCGGGTGGGATACAGACCATACAAAGTTCCATTTGACCTCGGGTAGAAGGCAGTTTGCGTGGCTGGAGGCCAGTGTCCAGTGACGTAATGGGTCTCTTATATACATAAATGATATAGATGATAATGTGGGGCCAATGATAAGATTGGTAAGGTGATTAGTAGTGAAGACAGTTGTAGGTTACAGGAAGATATAGATGGGTTGGTCAGATGGGCAGAGCAGTGGCAGATGGTATTTAACCCTGATAAGTGCGAGATGATGCACTTTGGAAGTAACAAGATAAGGGAGTGTTTAATGAATGGCAGGACATCAGAAAGCTCAGAGGAACAGATGAATCTTGGGGTACTTATTCACAGACCCCTTAGGATAGTACAGGTGAATAAGGTAGTTAAAAAGGCATATGGGAAGCTTGCTTTTATCAGTCATGGCATAGACTATAAGAGCAAGGAGGTTATGTTTGAGCTGTACAGAACATTGGTTGGGCCACAGCTGGAATACTGTGTGCAATTCTGTTCACTTTACTAAAGAAGGATATAATTACACCACAAGGGAGCCAGACGAGTTTCACCAGGATGATTCCTGGGATGGAGCACGTGAGCGAAAAGGCGCGACTTGTTTTCTTTACAGAGGAGAAGACTGAGAGGCGACATGGTGTTGGTGTATGACATTATGAGGGGAATGTACAGGCTGAGTAGAGAGCAGCTGTTCCCTTTGGTTGGGAGGGTCAATCATGAGGGGGCATGGTTTTAGGATGAGAGGTAGCAGATTGAGTGATGATTTGGGGGAAAAAAAAATCACATAGAGGATGGTGACAATCCGGAATGCGCTGCCTGGAAGATAGTAGAGAAACTTACAACCTTTAAAAAAATTTAGATGAGAACTTGAAATATAACATTCAAGGATATGAAACAAGCACTGGAAAATGGGATTAATGCATCTTTAGTGGTAGTTATTGTCAGGGCAGACTCGATGGGCTGAAGGGACTTTTCAGCATTGTACAACTCTACGAAAAGTTAACTGTGTTTCTCTCTCTGCAAGGGATGCCAGACTAGCTAAGTTTTCCCTGCAATTATTGCTTTTATTTCAGTTTAAAAAGACGATTTTCTGGTCCTTTGAGGGACACACACTTGAAACAGGGAAACATTTGTAAGGGGCAACAGGGAAAGGGCAAGGGAGGGGGGTCTAATTGGACAGCTTTTTCCAAAGAGTCAGCACAGGCACAGTTGGCTAAATGGCCTCTGCTGCTGAATCAGTATCTGATTCTAAATTAATGATGAAATTCAGCCAAGTTTTCATTGACAATCCAACAGACAATACTATTTCAGAAGAGAAAAACAACGGCAGCTGTGCTTGGATAGTAATCAGCCTCTTCTGAGCATCTGTCCCTCAGTGTGGATCCTCTCCCTCCACCCCCTCACAGGCTATTAATTAAAGACCTTGTCACCACCCTTTACATAATCATGGCCTCATCGCCCAGTGGTTTGGGCCAAAGACCAATTTTCTAGTTCATTGGTATGGTATTCTATATACAAACAAACCCTATTAGTTTCCTCTTGGTGACAAGGAGCCTTTGGATTGTAACAGAGCAGGAAAGCCTCACTAATAACTGTTTGACAGTTCTCACAGCTAATGTTCAATGGCAGCTTTTTTTTCCAAAAGTCAACTTGGCTTTTAACCCACATTTCTCTGCTCATTTACCAAAGTGACAGCCCTCTGCTGAGCACAAGCTTTTCCAGTATTCATTCAAGTGCCTTTCATCTGCCACTTGGGAGTGGGTGTTGCATGGCCTTACATGGAAGCTGGAAAGCTTCCAAAAGTGCTTGGGACTTTTCTGCCCCGCCAGCCATTCATCTCATGAGGGCAGCCAGTGAGAGAGACCAAACCCTCGGGAAGAACAAGTAGCTATGCCAGCTTAACCATTTACAACCTCCCCCGCCAACCCCTGCACAATGCACTTCACAAAATAATAAAATGATACAACATGGGATGAGGCCATTCAGCCATCGTGCTCATGCCAGCTCAATGAATGAGCTCTCCAATTTGTCCCCCTCCCACCCACCATTCCCCAAAGTTTCACAAATGCTTTCCCCTTTTATTCATTTCGGAGTTGCAAGTTACTTTCTGGCAGACCATTCCAGTTTGCAACGATTTACTGCGCGTGAAAACACTCCCTTTACTTTATCTGTTTTGCTTTAGACTGTTCTACCACTTGTACCACTGAATGATGATAAATAATATTCCACGACATCCCACCTCAATCTGCCAAAGGTCATCGGGGCAGAATTTTACGCTGGCAAAGTTGGCATGTCTCCAACTTGGAAGGCCATGAAATGGTGCGTAATGACGTCAGGTATGCGTTCTGACATCATTGCACAATCACGTGATATTTGGCTCGGTGCGTATCAGGCCGTGCGATTTAAAATTCATTGCATGGGCAACATGGGAAGGCAGACCAACCAGAATTGATCTTTTTTCGTTCAAATGCGGGATAAGAAGCTCCTTCTGCAGGCGTTGGCTGAGAAGTTGGCGTTAGCAGGGATGAGGTGAGGTGGTGTGTTGATGGAGTGTTTTCTGTGTTGGATACATCACAGTGTGGAGCTCAGCTGAGATTTTTGTCCTCTGGTGTCAGAGACTTGGGTCTCTGTGTCACCCTTTGCACATCTGTAAACCCCAATTGCCAACCTGAAGATGGGTATTGTCTACTGAGCAAGGAGCACCTCCTCCTCTGAGGGAAGGGAACACAGATTAGAGAGGGCTGGGGGGGGGGGGTCACAGACATCCCACGTACGCAGAGATCCAGGTGATCAGGTCCATCAGAGAGAACAAGGAGACCCACCCTCAGAGAGGGCACACTACCCAGCTGCCAGGATGCACAGCCAGCGATCAAATTACCTTCACATGACTGAGGTCCTGTGACACAGGAGGCTCCGGCTTTCAAAGGAAACCGTGATGAGCGTCTGCCAGATGACTGGGTCAAAGATAGCCTCAAACTGTCTGGGAGGATACCCAATGCCTGTGGCTCTGAAAATCATTGGGATACCAATCTTTTTGCCTCCAGGTGGCTCCAGGGCGCTGTGGGTGATCTATGTGGCGTGTCTCAGTCAACTGCACATAGCTGTGTCAGGCTGAACTGATGCCTTGTTCAAGAGTGTGAGTAGATTCTTTCATTTCAGGACAGACCCGGTCAGCCATGTTGAGAGGGCAGCCATTTTGTTGTTCATTTAAGGGTGTGGGCATCGCTAGCTGGCCAGCATTTATTGCCCATCCTTAGCCGCCCAAGGGTATTTAAGAGTCAACCACATTACTGTGGCTCTGAAGTCACATATAGGTCAGACCAGGTAAGGGTGGCAGATTTCCTTCCCTAAAGGGCATTAGTGAATCAGATGGGTTTTCCTGACAATTTTTCATGGTCATCAGTAGATTCGTAATTCCAGATATTTCTTATTGAATTCAAATTCCACCATCTGCCATGGTAGGATTTGAATCCTGATCCCCAGAACAATAGCTGATTTTCTGGATTAATAATCTAGTGATAACACTACGAGACCATCACCTCCCCTCTTGTAGGGACCCCTGTATCCAGAGTGCCCACTGATTGTATCCATGTGGTCATCAAGGCTCCAGCTAGCCAGCCAGGAGCCTTTGTGAGCGGGAAGGGGCTCCACAGAATGATGAATGTTCCGATTGTGTGTGAGACCACAGGACCCAGGTGTGCGTGAGGTACCCGCGCAGCTCACACGATGCACACATTCTTCGCCACTCGGAAATGCCCAGGCTCTTCACAGCTGCAGCTCAAGCAGTTGATTACCCACTAAAATGGTGACTGATGATAAGAACATAGAAAATTAGGAGCAGAAGTAGGTAAATTCAGCCCTTTGAGACTGCTCCGCCATTCAATCAGATCATGGCTGATCTCTCCCTGATCTTAAATCTGCCTCCCATCTATTCCCCATATCCCTCTTTCTCTTTTTTTAATTAGAAATATGCCTATCTCCTTCTTGAAACCATTCAGACTCCATGGCGCTACGGGGCAGCAAGTTCCACAAATTCACCACCCTCTGCGAGAAGCAATTCCTCCTCATCCCAGTTTTAAATCTACGGCCTCACAACCTATACCTGATGCCAAGGACAGATGCTGAAGAGAGATACAACTTTTGCTTTGTATCCACAAGGAGAGGATCAATGGGCTTCTGAAGATAAGGTTCAAATGTCTCGACCAATCTGGGGGCACCCTGCAGTACCAGCCCCAGCGAGCTTCGCTCAACGTGGTAGTCTGCTGCCCTTTCCTCAATCTTGCTCCCTCCAGGAGGGAACCCTCCTGAACAAGAGGAGGACAATACAGCAGCTCTAGCTTCAGACATGGACACTGAGGAGGACTCTGATGATGATACCACGCAGCTGGAAATAAGGATGACGAGGATGCAATGTGAAACCTTCAGGGGACAGGAAGGCCAGGAACACACTGATTCAGCATTTCTTCCGATAGGGTGGCATCCCTTTCCTTCCTGCAGCACCAGTGGGCAATGCCACCTTTCCAGACACATAACACTCATCCATTGCATGAGGATGCTCCCACTCAATAAAACATGATACCCTGGACATTTTGGATCAGGCAGCGATCAGTTTGACACTAGTGTGGAACATGGGACACATCTGGCTTGAGTGGATGATGATGAGTGGACCCTCCTCCTCGCTGGGGAGGGTCCACTCGATGATGTGGCTGGTGTGGACTCCTGGGATGGAACGGAGACTGGCAGAGAGAGAAGGAGGAGCTGATGCCCTCATCTGGGACTCTGTGAGGGGAGTTCATAGGGATGGCCGTTACTTTGCTCACCATTCTGAAATGAGTTCTCACCACTCTGCTCGCCAATGATGGATGGAACATGACGGGTGACACTGGCTCCCTCTGCCACACTGGCATTGACCTGACTGAAAAACATACTTCAACTCACCATTTGCAAGAAGTACTTCAGCAACTCCCCGAAGACCCTTTGACAGCAAAACAACAACAACACTGGTCAGTCACTGAACTCTTTGGCTAAAATTTCACGATGAAGGTGGGCCAGTGCTATATCAGTAAGGGTATTAAATAGATTAACATTTCCATTAAAGTAGCTATAGCAGAAATATCACGCAAAAGTACTGAGATTTGGGAAATGGGATTTTTTTTTAGTCTGGGTGGGAACTTGATGCTTTGAATGGGTGAAAAGGGCATGAACAGTAAAATTCCACTCAGCCAAGGTCATAGTCACAGGAAAAGGCTGGGGAATCACTTCTAGAAACTGAAAGTCTCACTATGCTGGTGCGTATAAAGGTCCACATCTACACAAACCATCACAAGTTCTGGACTCCTCTTACTATCCACTCATTGTCGTTTTCATTACTTGACGTTACAATTGGAAATTATTTTAGTCACAAACTTGTTACTGATGCACTGAGTGTCATAACATCAATCTGTCAGCTGCCTGATCAGAATGAGATGCTTTCTCCGATTGCCTTTAACCATCTGCACTTATCGCAGTTAAGAACAATAATTTCTGTGTAATTTAACAGGTCATTATAAACAGCTCGGGGCCTTCGAGGATGTGACTGTGAATGGCAAACAATCACCAGCACCACCTACTGTTTTATTCATTTCAGTACAACAACCTGATTATTAACTTGAGGGGAAAATTGTGAATGAGGCAGTATCACTCCAATGATATACAGGAAAGGAGAGCTAAAAGAGGGCTGTACGGTGGCGCAGTGGTTAGCACTGCTTCCTCACAGTGCTGGGGACCCAAGTAACTGTCTATGTGGAGTTTCTATGTTCTTCCCATGGCTGTATGGGCTTTTTCTGAATGTTCCTGTTTCCTCCCACACTCCAAAGATGTGCAGGTTTGGTGGATTGGCCATGCTAAATTGCCCCTTAGTGTCCAAAGATGTGTAGGTCAGATGGATTAGCCATGGTAAGTGTATGGGGTTACAGGGATAAGTGGAGAAGAGGGACTGGTTAAGATGCTCTGTGAGACAGTCGGTGCAGACTCAATGGGCTAAATGGCTTCTCCTGCACTACAGTGATTCTACGTCTGAAGGTTGTCACACATCAAGGCATCGGAGATAGTCATCAGGCTGACAGGAAGGCTTAGAGATGCATAAATGTTATTTGTTCTTTCTCCCAGATGTGAAATACATTCCTGCATAGTGTTTTATTCAATACTTTTTCATATATTCATAAGAAATTAACAGGCAGGGCACGATCTGCTGATCCATCACACACCAGGATAGCTGGAGTATCAAGACTGAATACCCCTTCCCTCCTAATTCCATTCCTCTCCACCCCACCTCCCTCCCCTTTCCATGTTGCCAGCACCCCTGCCAACTCCCAACTCACCCCTTCCCACAGCCCTGTAATCCCTTAGAGTGGAATAAAAGACACAGAAAAATCTCGAGATACATCAGGCAGAATGGTAGAACAGTGATTAGTACTGCTGCTTCACAATGCTAGGGACCCCAGCCTCCAGTGACTGTGTGGAGTTTCCATGTTCTCCCTGTGACTGCGTGGGGTTTCTTCTGGGTGCTCCAGTTTTGTCCCACACCCCAAAGGTGTGCACGTTACGTTGATAGGCCATGCTAAATTACCCCTTAGTGTCAGGGGGATTAGCAGGTGAAAAATGCATGCAGTTGCAGGGATAGGGCCTGGGTGGGATTGTTGTTGGTGCAGGCTTGTTGGCCTCCTTCTGCGCTGCAGTGATTCTGTGATTCTGAAGCAAGGGAAAAATACACTGGAAAATCTCTCGTTGACCCCCTTCAGGCAATCAAGGCATTCCAGGAGATCAGAGGGACCAAGTGTTATCTGGAAGGAGAGCATATAATTGGGGTAGTCAGAGTATTATTATCTCAGCTGGCTGTCTCACAAATTTGCAGTTCTGCTCGAATCACTCAACTGGATCTCAGTCTCCAACAGGTTGTCCCAAAAGTGTGGGGCAAAACTCATCCCTGAAGGGACAAAGGACAAACAGTCAAAGTAAGGGACAATCCCTTAAAGTATGGGATAGTTGAGTACCCTACCTTCAGTAGGACTGAATCCAGTTGCCTCTTGAAGACATGGCAGAAATCATTCTCTATCCATCAGCCAGCGATATATTCCCTGGAATATACTGCTCTCTGGAAATCATCACAAAAGTTAATGTAATTACTGGGAATTATAAAGGAAGGGAATTTGGAGTCAGTCCCATTGTGTGAGCAGCGCCAGAGAGAAGGTATCTATGCTCCCATCCTCACCCTCAGCCTTTGTTCGCCACCTGTATGGTTAGGTGAGCATCCAGTTTGGTTTAAACAAACTTCTTACATCAGCCCCAATTTGAGTTCAACCTCCACAGCAGTTCAGCTTTCCCAGCAGTTTGAGTCTGAGCTGCAGCCCTGAGCAGTGTTCTGCGGGCTGAACCTCAATGAATATGCTCAAATTCTACATCCTCACACTTCATTGTCATAAGGTCATGAATCATGGGGTTTGGAGCTTATCCCTCCTTCTTAATGTGTAGCTGCAGTGATTGGAATATTGCTAATTTTACTTTGCCAAATTTCGCAAAATACAGTGCCCTGTAAAATGCAACATTATTTTTATTTGTCCATGGGACAAGGGCGTCACTGGCTGGCCAGCATTTATTGCCCATCCCTTGGAGGTTAGTTGGGAGTCAACCACATTGCTGTGGCTCTGGAGTCACATGTAGGTCAGACCAGGTAAGGGCTGCAGATTTCCTTCTCTAAAGGGCTTTAGCGATGGGTTTTTTCAACAGCAGTTTCGTGGTCATCAGTAGATTCTTAACTCCAGATATTGTTTATTGAATTCAAATTCCACCACCTGCTGTGGCGGGATTTGAATCCAGATCCCCAGAACATTAGCTGAGGTTCTGGATTAATAGTCTAGTGATAAGACCACTAGGCTATTGCCTCACCAAATCCTGATGATCCTCCATAATTGCACTGTGATATGGGTCATATGGTGTAGGCAGGGTAATCAACTGTCCCATATTTTAAGGGATTGCCCCTTATTTTGACTATTCGTCCCATGTCCTTTCTTTGTCCAACACTTTTACAACAACCTGTTAGAGATTGAACCCAGTTGAGTGATATGAGCAGGACTGCAAGTTTGTGAGACAGCCAGCAGAGATAATAATACTCTGACTTCCCCACTCTTATGATCACAAGAACCTCTCTATCCAGCCACCCTCACTCCTGCTCCTCCTGCAGCAGTCCAACTCTGCTCCTATGTTTGCCAGTAGCCCTCTCCCGTTCACTTAGTAACTGTTATGCTACCATTCTTCCCCAATACTACAGTCAAAGGGCCTTGTTTTATTTTGTAGAAGTTAGTCACCCTGAGTATAAGAACACTGTGATGTGGGTCACCTAGTACGAAGCAATGCTCAGTTTCATGTTTAACAGGGAAATTCTTTTCTGGGCCAATATTTACTCCACAACTACCATTACTAAAAGGTAATCATCCTATCATTATCACATTGCTCTTTTGGGATGTTGCTACGTAAAGTATCTCTGCCTCGTTTCCTATTTTACAAAACCGACTGCATTTCTAAAAGTACTTAATTGGTTGTAAACTGCTTTGGAACATTTGGGGATTGTGACAAGCACATTAGAAAGTGCCAAGTTTCTCCTGTTCTTTCATTTGAATTGTTCGTGGGGACCCCCCTCTCATAATGCCCTGAACATTATTTTCAATGCTGTTCGAGATATCCTGCACCAACAAATCACCAGGCACAGAGACACCTCTCTCTCCAGGGCAGGACAAGTAGACCTCCAGCCAGGCAGTGCAAATAGGGCATTCTCCAAATTGAATCCAATACTGCAAAGCTGCAAGCACAAATGCACCAATATTCAGGCATTGCCTAAGGGCTGCACAGTGGTTAGCACCAGTGACCTGGGTACAATTCCGATCTTGGATCACTGTCGGTCGGGACTTTGCATGTTCTTCCCGTGTCTGCATGGGTTTCCTCCAGGTGCTCTGGTTTCCTCCCACAGTCCAAAGATGTGCAGGGTAGGGGAAATTAGTAGGGTAAATACAAGGTTACAGATACTGAGTTGGTGTGGTTTTGATGGGCTGAATTGCGTCCTCTGGAACTGTAAGGATTCCAAGATACTTGCGGGAGAGTCCAGGACCAGAGGATATAATCTCAGAGTAATGGGTTGCCCATTTAAGACAGAGATTAGAAGGAACGTTTTTCTCACAGTGGGTAGTGAATCTGTGGCATTCTTTACAGTAGATTGTTGTAAGGACTGGGTCGTTATGTACGTTTGAGGCTGTGATAGACAAATTTTTAATCAGTAAAGGAATCAAGGGTTATGAAGATAAGAAAGGAGAGCGGAGTTGAGGATTATGTCAGGTCAGTCATGATCTCATTGAATGGAGGGCATATCAGACTTGATGGGCCAAGTGGCCTACTTCTGCTCTTATGTCTTATGGTCTTATAGTCTACTGTATGCTAGATTGTTATGACATCTTCTATTTACTGTTCCAGTAACCGGGTTGTCTCCTGCATCATTCCATTTCCTTTGGATCCCATGCTGCCTCTGTGTTTTGCACTGGAAGCTGAAGGCTCAATGGAATTACGAGGTTTCACTCCAATTCCCTGGCAGTGTGCCTGGGTGTCTGCCAGAAAGTATTATCCATCAAGTGTCAGATAATGGTTTCCGAGACATAATTTGAGAGTGTATCCTGTTTTCATGGGTCTGTGCTGTAGGTTGCATATCCGAAAGTCTCTTGACAGCTCATATTAGAAGGACAAAATTATTGAATGAAATGGATCCAGAATTACTTGGCATTCATCATTATCAGCTGGGTTTGTGTGTAAATATTAAATATTTAGAAATTCTCGGCCTTTCGTTGAGAGACCGTAACAGTGTTTAGGATCCATGCCAGGAAACGCTTCACACGAAGAGTGTTGGTCGTGTCAGTGGAGATGAGGATGTTATTTTACACAGAGATTTGTTATGATCTGGAATACACTCTCTGAAAGGGCAGTGGAAACAGATTCAACAATAAACTTCAAAGGGGAATTGGATAAATACTTGGAAAGCAAACATTTGCAGGGCCACGTAGAAAGTATAAAAGGAGTGAGACTAATTGGCTAGCACACAGCGGGAGGTGATGGCCTAGTGGTATTATCGCAAGATTCTTAATCCAGAAACTCAGTTAATGTTTTGGGGACCTGGGTTCGAATCCCGTCACAGCATATGGCAGAATTTGAACTCAATGAAAAGTACCTGGAATCAAGGATCTTCTGATGATCATGAAACCATTGTTGATTGTTGGAAAAACTCATCGTGTTCACTCTTTAGCAAAGGAAATCTGCAGCCCTTACCTGGTCTGGCCTATGTGTGACTTCAGAGCCACAGCAATATGGTTGACTCTCAATTGCCTTCCAAGGGCAACTAGGGATGGGCAATAAATCCTGGTCAGCCAGCGATGCCCCATATCCCATGAACTTTCAAAGAGGCAGCAGAGACATGATGAGCCTTTGGTGTCTGTCTGTGCTGCTTTATTGTAATCGTTGATTTTATCATTTGGAATTGGGTTTGGATAGGGGTGCTGAAATCAAAAGTCCTGGAAATATTTATGACCCAGTTGCAAATTACGATGAAGATGGGTGGGGGCTGAGGGAATGTGGTCAAAAGTTTGGCAACACAAGTTGTGTTGGATGACGTCCAAGAACTGGTCACTGGGGTGAAACATCAAAGTCTCAGATGGAGTGTCCAGTCTGAGTCCGTGCCGTCCAGGGTTGTCCTAATATCTCCAAGAATTAAAGATAATCTCTTGGCCATTACTGCCACAGAAAACTTGAGAGAAAAATTGTCGGGTCATTGAGGCAAAATGTGTTGTTTCTCATTTAATTTGAGGACTGTTATTTATTAGAGGAAAAGGAGAAAGATTATTTAACATACGGAGCAATTGAAGGGGAATGTCTTGTGTTGAAATCTCCAGGAATCCATCCATGATTTGGACACCCCAATCCGTGCTCTCAAGGTATGAGCAGAGAAGATTGGAGATAGGATAAAATTGGACTAGAATAATTGAAATGACTGTCTTTAAGACAGAGATTGATAGTTTCTTGATTAATAGGGGCTCAGGGGTTAAGGGATAAAGGCAGGAGAATGGGGATGAGAAAAATAATCAGCCGTAATCAAATGGCGGAGCAGACTCGATGGGCCAAGTGGCCTAATTGCTCCTATGTCTTACGGTCTTTTGAAATAAAACATTAACTGGCAGTAACCTATACGTAAATTTGTTCAGTTCTCATACTTACCCCATGTTAACGTTCCTCTTTAACTTTCAACCAGCTTTAATATGCTCAATGCTAAACACGGTGGCATCATCAGTCAATGGCCTTTCACCATGAAGATGAGTCAAATTCAGTTTACAGGCTGCCAACCCTACCAGATAGTACTGGAGCCTCCCATAATTAAATAGGAGACAACTGTGAGCCAAACCTGTAGAAAAATGTGAAAATAAAGTTGTTTTCTTTAAATCTCCTTTGAAATCTTGTACTTACTAGTTGTGAAACAATTTGAGTGAGAGGAAAAGACTGTCAGACTAGAGAGGATGTTGAAGGTTCAGGGATCATTTGATCAAATATCAAGGAACAACATTCCCCCAGGGTAGGCAACCCCAGCCCCGTCTGATGAGACAAATTCCTTCCATGTGCTGGATGCAAGGGTCCCCTGTGAAATGAGGTGATCCAGTTCCACAAAGCAAACGCTGTCTCCAACTTCTTGCCTTTAAGTAGGCCACAGGCTCAACGTTAGCTCTGCTGCCTCACAGTGCCAGAGACCCGAGACTGTCTGTGTGGAGTTTGCCTGTTCTCTCTGTGTCTGTGTGGGTGTCCTCTGGGTGCTCCGGTTTCCTCCCACAGTACAAAGATGTATAGGTTAGTGAATTGGCTATGCTAAATTGTCCCTTCGTGTTCCAAGATGTGTAAGGGTTCGGGGGATCAATGAGGTAAATATGTGGGATTACAGGGACAGGGCCTGGGTAAGATACTCCATCTGAGTGTTGGTGCAGACCCGAAAGGCTAAATGGCCTCCTTCTGCATTGTAGGAATTCTATGCTGTACTGACCAGCGTTGGCAATGGAAGTTGTCGTACTGGTGCAGAGGGGGGGGGCACTCTGATGAAGTTAGGCATGAACTGTAGTGACTGAGGCAAAGCGAAAGCACATCTCCTCAGGCAAAATCTTACTTGGGAGCGCTGGCCATAGGAACAGAAATAGGTAATTCAACCTCTCAAGGAGAGACATGCTGACTCAAAATGTTAACCGCTTCTCTTCACAGTTGCTTTCGGACCTGTTAAGTTTTTCCAGCTTTTTCTGTTCTTATTTCAGCCTTTCAATCCTTTCGCCGTTGCTGACCTGTATCTTAACTCCAGCTTGGTTCCATCACTCTTAATACCATCACCCAACCAAAACCTGTCAAACTCACTTTCAAAATTCTCAACTGATCCCTCAGACTCAGCAGTTTTTGGGAGTGGGAGGGGTGCATGTAGTTCCCTATTTCCACTATCCTTTGTGTGAAAGAATGCCTCACAACATCAAACCTGAAGAGTCAAACTTTAATTTTAAAGTTGGGCTCTCTTTTGTTCCAGAAATCCACTCGCCAGAGGAAATGATTTTTCTTTGTCTACCTCATTGGTCCTTTAATCATCTTGGACACCTATACATTTGACATCAAGAGCCTGAAGTGGATCATGTCAAGATCCCCAACTTTGGAGAAAAGAAATTGCGCAGGTTTTTAAAAGTGAGTTGAGAAAACTACATTTTCTTATTGTAGCAGGTACCAAATTAAACAGGACACCCCTCCCCCACCAACATAGAGTCATAGGCCGGTATTTTATGATCTTTTCTGAGTGAGGCTTGTACAATCCCGCCTAAGGCTAACAGAGAATTCCTGCCCCAATTCTGGAAAGGCATGGGGGGGTAAAATTCCGGCAATAGAATCATACAGTGCAGAAGAGGCCCTTCAGCCCATCGAGTCTGCATCAACACGCGAGAAACACCTGACCTCCCACCTAATCCTATTTACCAGCACTTGACCTATAACCTTGATGCACACAAAATGGAGTGGAATCCATGGCCTCCTGTCAGATACCTGCTGGATCTCCATCACAATGATGTCGTTCTCTCCAAGAAGTGTATGGAGTTAATTGGGAAGCGGCGTTGCCTTGTGTGAAGTGAATATTTGGCAGTTTTCAACTCACAAAAACTCGCGTTTTTGCAGATGTTTATCACAGGTTTATTCTGCAGCATCCTGGCACCTTGCCTGGTCATGTGTAGGAAATTCCTATCCGGCAGGACATTAGATAATGATTTCCTGGAATTTTTTTAATATGAAAAAGACAGGATCCTATCCTCCATGAACTTCTGGCCTAAACATTGTGTTCATCAACAAACTAATTTTCTCCACTCCAACCTTTTTAGTATCCATTCAATGTGCTTCACAAGACAGTATGTGGAGCCATCACCCGACAGATGTGTTGGATGAAAGTTGAAAATCAGCATTGAATGGAGTGTGTATCATCAGCATGCTTCTTTTTCCATTGGCTGATACCCAAACTTCCTGCCTGGCAACAAGGGATCCTATTGTGATTGGCCAGTTACTTTCCTTTCCACCCTCCCAGGTCAAGAGCCAATGGGAAAATGGTCAGCGACAGAGTGATATGAGGAAGCAAGTCAGAGTAAGAAGTTTTCCAGCTGAACTTCCCCCACCTGAGCTGTCCCTGTCTCAGCTTTTCAGGAGTTCTGTAAGTATGCTTATATCTGCTATCTGGGGAGGGGAAAGAAACCAGCCAGTGTTCCAATTTTGGGGTGGAATTTTATGCATCTCTCCCACCCCTGGGTGCAGGTGGGGGATTAAGGTAAATTGGGTGGCATGACAGTGAAATTGTGATCATTACCCACCAACCTCTGTTGGTATTTTATAGTGACCAGGTAGGGTGTGTCCATCTACCTTCCCATGCTTCCCACTGGAGATCCTCCAGTGGCCAATTTAATGGCCGCTTAAGGGTCTCCTCCCACCATCACTGGTGTTTTGCCATAGCACAAGGTGAGGCTACAGGTTTTCACTCTGGGAATAAGGCACCCAGCGCCCAATGTAGCTTCTCAGGCAAAAGAACTCACCAAAAATATTATGAAACCCACTGCACTTGAAAACCTGTTAGGAAGACTGGCACGAGAAACATCACTAGAAATAATTGATTTTACCTTAGAATCCCTACTACGCAGAAGGAGGCCATTTGGCCCAACCCCACCTAGGCCCTATCCCCGCAATCCCATATATTTACCCTGCTTGTCCCCCTGACACTAAGGGGCAATTTAGCATGGTCAATCAATCTAACCTACGCATCTTTAGACTATAGGGAGAAACTGGAGCACCCGGAGGAAACCCATGTATGCAAAGTGTAAACTCCACACAGACAGTGACCCAAGGCTGCAATTGAACCCGGGTCCCTGGCGCTGTAAGACACCAGTGCAAACCACTGTGCTGCCATGCTGTTCTATTGTTCGATAACCATACTTGGGTTACCGAACAATAGAAACTTGAGAATATTTTTCTCCATATATAATTTTTTTAAATCTTTTATTTGCCCCTCAAACATTACATGTCATGAGATTGTTTCTTTTAATAATGAACAGCACAGTGGCATAGTGGTTAGAACTGCTGCCTCACAGGGCCAGGGACCTGGGTTCAATTCCTGGCTTGGGTCACTATCTGTGTGGAGTTTGCACATTCTCCCCGTGTCTGCATGGGTTTCCTTCGGGTGCTCCAGTTTCCTCCCACAATCCAAAGATGTGTGGGTTAGGTGGATTGGCCATGCTAAATTGATCCTTCAGGGCGACTAGCTAGGGTAAATGCATGGGGGTTATGGGGATAGGGCCTGGGTGGGATTGTTGTCTGTACAGGCACAATGGGCCAAATGGCCTCCTTCTGCACTGTAGGATTCTATGATTAAATTAGTGTCTTCTGATTCTTGACCATTCTGACAATGGAAACAGTTTCTCTCTATCTGGTCTATCCAGACTCCTCATGATTGGACCCTTCATAACCTGTGGAATCAACTTCAGCCCTATATCCCCCCACCATACTCAGTTCTTCCGATCTGGGGAGTGCCCTATGCTCCCTCCATTCCACTCCGCCAAAGCTCAGGAAACAAAGGGTGCCCACACAAAGAAAGAAGCATCAGGAGAGATGGCCAAAGGGGGCAGTTTGAAGGAGGGGCTTGATGGAGGAGAGGGAGGTGCAGTGGATTAGATAGATGATTACTTTTGGACCTTCCCCTGGCAGTTGTTGGCAGTGGAGCCAGCAAAACTTTCCCTGATTTTCGCATGGGTGTCTTTTCTTCAATATCAAAGCAGTCTCTTCGAAGGTTCCACTTTAACCCACACGTACATTTTGGAAAACTTTCCTGGGGCAGGAAATGAATCTCAGTGATGGCTGTGCCTCCACAGAATAATTCTCATTACCTGACAGGATTTGGAAAACACAATTCCAGCTGTGCGGCTGAAATGAAGCCACCATATGACCTTCAGAGGTTCTATAACTCGATTAACTTGGGATCAAAGGCTACCAAGGCTTCAATCCAGGCACATTGGTGTGGCCAGCGTTGCACAGAATGAAGAAAGACTTGCTTTCATGACCTCTGGGCATCCCAAAACAATTTAACAGCTGCTGAAGCACTTTCAAAGTGTAAGCACCGTCGTAATTTCAGAAGTGCAGCAGAAATTTGTGCAGCAGAGATCAAGATCCCCAAAACAACAACGTGATAATGACCAGATAATCTGTTATTTCAGGTTTTGCTTGAGGGACAGATATTAGACCTCCCTGCAATTGTTCGAAATGGTGTCAAGAGATCTTTTACATTCACCAGATGGGGTGTCTCAGTTTACTAATATTTTTTCCAAAAGACAGTTTCTCACAATGCAACACGCTTTGCAAACTGCTCTCAAGTGTTATCATAGAATCCCTACCACACAGAAGAAAGCCATTCAGCCCATCGAGTCTGTACCAACCAATTTTCCATTCAAGCTCTATTCCCATAACCTCACACATTTACCCTGCTAATCCTCGAGTAAATTTAACATGGCCCATCAACCAAACCCGCACATATTTGGACTGTGGGAGGAAACCGGAGCACTCGGAGGAAACCCACACGGACATGGGGAGAAAATGCAAACTCCATGCAGACAGTGACCTGAGGCCAGAATTGAACCTGGGTCTCTGGCGCAGCGAGAGAGTAGTGCCAACCATTGTGCCCACCAAGCCACCCTATATCCTAGATTTGGGCATTATTTCACTTTGGGAATACCATCAATTTTAGAATGATACCTCTCTGTAGATTAGGCATATGTCTCATGGAAGAAACCTTATATTCATAGAAAGTAAATCAGAGGTTAGTTCTTCAGAGACTACTACAGGGTAGGTGTCTGCCAAGTTCCCTGTGTTCACATAATAGACCTGTTGAGATATGTGGAAGGACTGGAAATGTGTAACAAGGCCACATAAGTCAGGAAGAGTCTTTTTAGTTTACTCTCCCAGTCAATCAGCAATTGTAGACTATTATGTAAATGGTAAAAAATTGCAGCATACTGCTGTGCAGAGATACTTGGATGTTTTTGTGCAAGAATCACAAGGAATTGGTTTGCAGGTACAGCCGGTAATTAAGAAAGCAAATGGAATTTTGTCCTTCATTGCTAGAGGGATGGAGTTTAAAAACAGCGAGGTTGTGTTGTAACTGTATAAGGTGCTGGTGAGGCCACACCTGGAGTACTGAGTACAGTTTTGATCTCCTTACTTGAGAAAGGATATATTGGCACTGGAGGGGGTGCAAAGGAGATTCACTGGATTGATTCTGGAATTGAGAAGATTGGCTTATGAGGAGAGACTGAATAGACTTGGATTATACTCATTGGAATTCAGAAGAATGAGGGGAGATCTTATAGAAACATATAAGATTATGAAGGGAATAGATAAGATAGAAGCAGGGAAGTTGTTTCCAATGGCGGGTGAAACTAGAACTAGGGGGCATGGTCTCGAATTAAGGGGGAGCAGATTTATGACTGAGTTGAGGAGGAACTTCTTCACCCAAAGGTTTGTGAATCTGTGGAATCCCTTGCCCAGTGAAGCAGTTGAGGCTACCTAATTTTTATGGCAAGGATAGGTAAATTTTTCAACAGTTAAAGGAATTAGGGATTATGGTGAGTGGGAAGGTAAGTGGAGCTGAGTCCACAGAAAGATCAGCCATGATCTTGTTGAATGGCAGAGCAGGCTCGAGGGGCCAGATGGCCTACTCCTGCTCCTAGTTCTTATGTTCTTATTACAAAAAATTCAGAATCAGCTGTTGTAAATAAAGAATGGTTCTTATCTCATTTTGGAATGTCTCTGCACCAGAATCTGGAACATACGTAAAGAGAGAATCTTGCATTTATATGGCACCTATCATGACCTCAGGGCACCTCAATGCACATGAATAGTCATTGATGTTTGCTTGAAGTGCAATCATACTTGTAATGTAGGAAAGACCAATTCACTCCAAGCATGCTTCCACAAATAGCATTATTGAAATGACCAGATAATCTGTTTTAGTGATATTAGTTGCAGGGTAAATATTTGTTCCAGGACATAGGGACACTGAAGCTCTCTAGGTGTATCTTGCTAAATGGACCACAACAGTTCAAGAAAACTAACCACCAACTTTGGAAGGGCAAATAGGAATGGACAACACGTACAGGGCAATTAATAAACAAACACGTATCTCCTGGGAAAAGGGGATAACAAGACTGGACACTATTTTAAATTCAGCTCCTCGCCTACCCATGTCCACGTTTTCTTAAGGCTCACACATAAACATAATCTCAAAACATTAAATGGCAATCACTCCACATGGACCAGTAGCCCAGTGAGGAATAAATGGCTTCAAGGAAGAGTTCCCTTCATGTTTTCTCTGGCAAATAACCTCTGCTTTGAATGAAAATACAACATTTTATAGGAATTTGGCTTCCTAAGGGACAATCATTGATTATTGGACACTTGCTCAGTTCTCCTAATCTTATTTAAGACAGGTGTTTGGTCCTTAAGCGTAATAGGTTCAAAAGGCAGTGATTTGTTAATGTGTGAAACTCTCTCAATGCATTCCAGGACATTGCACGTTCTCCCCGTGTCTGCATGGGTTTCCCCTGGGTGCTTTAGTTTCCACCCACAGTTCAAAGATGTGGGGGTTAGGTGGATTGGCCATGCTAAATTGCCTCTTTGTGTTGGGGGGATTAGCAGGTAAATACATGGGGTTACTGAGATTGGGCCTGAGTGGGATAGTTGGCAGTGCAGGTGCAATGAGCCAAATGGTCTCCTTCTGCGCTATAGGGATTCTATGATTCTATGACATTCTGAGGTCACTGCCTGTCTAAAACATTTCTGTCAAAGTCATCTCCTCCTCCTCCTCCTCCAGGAAGATTCAAAAATCATAGTTCCTGATCCTGTACAGGCTAATTTACCCTTTTTATATCTGATCATAGATATCATCATGTCAGCGTAAATCACTTTCAAAATTCTCTTGTGGTACATTTTCACCTTTTGAATCAGCTATTACGGGCAGATTTATCTTACCTAACAAATTATTTCACGATAAGAGTCAAAACTACACACTGATTCATCGCCTTCACATTAAGGTTAAACATGTGATACTATGTCTGCAGCATGAACTTTGGGTGGCATGCTGGGCACATGTTTTATATAAGAACATAAGAAATAGGAGCAGGAGTAGGCCATCTAGCCCTTCGAGCCTGCCCTGCCATTCAATAAGATCATGGCTGATCTGTCGTGGCTCAGTTCCACTTTCCCGCCCTCTCCCCATAACCCTTAATCCCCTTGCCTATCAAAAACCTATCTACCCGCGTCTTAAAAATATTTAGCGAGGTAGCCTCCACCACTTCAACGGGCAGAGAATTCCAGAGATTCACCACCCTTTGAGTGAAGAAGTTCCTCCTCAACTCCGTTCTAAACTGCCCCCCCCCCCTTATCTTGAGGCTGTGCCCTCTAGTCCTACTGTCCTTTCTGAGCAGGAAGAGCCTCTCCACCTCTATCCTATCCATCCCATTCATCATCTTATATGTCTCAATGAGAGCTCCCCTCATTCTTCTAAACTCTAACGAGTACAAGCCTAGTTTATTCAGCGTTTCCTCATAGTTCAACCCCCTCAACTCCGGTATCAGCCTAGTAAACCTGCTCTGCACTCCATCCAAGGCCAAAATATCCTTGCGTAAGTGCGGTGACCAAAACTGCACACAGTACTCCAGCTGCGGCCTCACCAGTGCCCTGTACAGTTGCAGCAAGACCTCCCTACTTTTATATTCAATCCCCCTCGCTATGAAGGCCAGCATCCCATTCGCCTTCCTGACCACCTGCTGCACCTGCAGGCTGGGTTTTTGCGACTCATGCACAAGGACCCCGAGGTCCCTCTGCACCGTCGCATGCTGCAGTTTTTCGCCATGTAAGTAATAGTCCTTCCTACCAAAGTGGACAACTTCACACTTGCTAACATTAAATTCCATTTGCCAGTTCCTGGCCCATTCGCCCAGCCTATCTAGATCCTTCTGCAGACTTTCCACACCCTCCGCGCAATTTGCCGTTCCACCAATCTTGGTGTCATCAGCAAATTTCGACACCATACACTCGGTTCCCTCCTCCAGATCATCTATATAAATGGTAAATAGCTGAGGCCCCAGCACCGATCCCTGGGGCACTCCACTAGTCACCAACCGCCAATCTGAATAGCACCCATTGACCCCCACTCTCTGCCTCCTATTTGACAGCCAATCCCCTATCCACGCTAACACCCTACCCCCAACTCCATGCCCCCTAACCTTCTGTAATAACCTCTTGTGCGGCACCTTATCAAACGCCTTCTGAAAATCAAGAAACACCACATCTACCGGCTCTCCTCTATCCACCGCCCTAGACGCATCCTCATAGAACTCCAATAAATTCGTCAGACACGACTTCCCCTTAACGAAACCGTGCTGCGTCTGCTCTGCCAAACAATTCTCCTCAAGATGCCACAAAAAGCTGCGTTGTCATGAATAGTGTACCATACTGAGGAGTGTGTAATTATAAAGAGTGTGTTATACTGTGGGAGGAGATAGTGAATGTTCTGTTAAACAGAACTTATTACAGTGAGAGGCTTGTATATTGTGAGGAAAGTTTCTGAAAGTGAAAGCTTGTTATATTGAGGAATGTGTTATAGTGAGAGGTATGTAAATAGCAAGGGATACTTTATAGCGAGGGACACGTAAGAGTGAAGTGCGGAGTTAGAAAGAGGGATGTGTCGTGGTGAGGGAAGCATTTATAGTGAGGAACATGTTATAGTGAGGGACATGTTACAGCAAGGGCCACATTTATAGTGAAGGATGGAGTTATAGTGAGGAAAGTGTTATCATGAGGGAAGCGTCTATACTCAGGGACATGACATTGTGAGGGCCATGTTATAGCGAGGGCTATGATATAGTGAGGGCTGTGTTACAGCAACGGACACATTTATTTTGAGGATGTATTATAGTGAGGGGTCTGTTATAGTGAGGGATGTTATGTAGTGAAGGAAGAGTTATAGTGAAGGATGTCTCATACTGAGGGATGTCTTATACGAGGGAAGTGTTATCGCGAGTGACGTGTTATAGTGAGGGACTTCTTATAGCGAGCAACACAATTATAATGAGGGATATGTTATAGTAAGGGACACATGTATTCTGAGGGATGTGTTAAAGTGTGGGATGTCTTATGCTAAGGGATATTTTATAGTGAGGGATGTGTTATAGTGAAGGATGAGTTATACTGAGGGATGTGTCATAGCGAGCAACATAATCATACTGAGGGACATGTTATAATGAGAAACTTGTTATTTCATAGTGACAGATGTGTCATAGCGAGAGACCTGGGGCCTGACTTAGCGACACAACTCTTTGACACTGGATCTGTGATGTCAGTTTGTGCTCATTGAGAACTGGAGTGAAACCATCTGATCTTTCTCCAGATTAAAACCTTAAAACCAAGACAGAGAGAAAGGGGTCAGTCTGGGCTGAATTGGAACTCGGATCCTTGAGGTGAATGGTTGGTGACTCATTTATTGTGCCACCTGCTCTGAGGGACCCTAATTCTTAACACCTATCCCTTTATTGAAATGCTAACCTAGTGACTGTGATACTGTCCTGCTGACCCAGGAGTTAGGAATTCAATTTCTGGTGTAACAAGTTGTGAAATTGAATGTAATAAATCTGATAATTTGTTGACTAACACAAGCATGAAAGCTAGGATTGGTATTCAGGACTAGTTGGGTCAAGACAAGGAAGTAAACCCCATGCCCTTACCCAGTCTCACCTGTGTGATTGCCTGTCAACTAGAGATGAGTCATGTTCCACCTGGTGAGTACTGTGGTGACTTTGCTTCTTGACTGTGAAGTTTCTCACCTGAACTTATTACAGGACCTCCTCTGTGGCTGGGATTACTGCGGGAGCAAGAATTCAACCCAACCGACAGGCTTCCTCAAACTCTGATGAATGTCAGTCTTCGACTGCCACCTACTGGACTTGTATAACTTTACACTTCATCATTTTGAAGGTTCAATTTCTATTTTGTGCAGCATTTGACTGATTTTCACAATTAATTATATTCCTTCCACATCTTTATATTGCTTCACATTATCACAATGTGTGCAGCAATTTCCTCTCCCTGAGGTTAGATGATCAATATTACAGTAAATGTAGAACTCCATTTTTAAAAGTACTGTTTACATTTGGGAGACACGGTGGCACAGTGGTTAGCACTGCTGCCTCACAGCGCCAGGGACCCAGGTTCAATTCTGGCCTTGGTCACTGTTTGTGTGGAGTTTGCACATTCTTCCCATGTCTGCGTGGGTTTCCTCCAGGTGCTCCAGTTGCCTCCCACAGTCCAAAGATATGTGGCTTAGGTGGATTGGCCATGCTAAATCATTAGCAAGGTAAAAGTGTGGGATTACGGGAATAGGTCCGGGCGGGATTGTGGTCGGTACAAACTCAATGGGCCAAATGGCCTCCTTCTGTACTGTTGGGGCACTATGCTATGCTATCTGTTATGTAGTGTAATGGATTATAATGCTACTATGATCGTTCCCATGGACATAGTTTCCTCAACCATATAAATGGTGCTATTAGCAGTAAAAAGTCTGACAACACCAGGTTTTAGTCCAACCTATTTATTTGATAATATACTCACAAGCTCAACCAAATAACACCAGGTTACAACACCAGGTTTTAGTCCAACCTATTTATTTGATAATATACTCACAAACTCAAGTATACTTGTTGGGAGTGAGGTGGGCAAGTAAGTTGGTCGGTGAGGGAGTGTCACATGTTCAAGGGAGTTCTGCGGGTGTTAGGGTGGGGATGGGGGTGATATGTTGGGGGAGATCAGTACTAGAGTTGCCCAGGAGTTAGAAGTAGATTTAATTCTTCCCACTTTTCCTGAGTCACCATTCTGGTATGACGTTTTGAAATTTGATTTACATAATATTTTTAGATGGTTAAGATTGTAAGAGATTATTACTTCCTGGACAAACGTCATTATTAATTGCCCAGACTCACTTCCTAAAGGACCAATGCTCAAATATCTATAGAAACTCTTACTATCTGCTTTATATTTCTAGCTAGATTTCTCTTGTACTCATTCTCATTCTTAGCAATCTCTTAGTCACATGTTTGCTGTGTTTTATATTTTGTCCAATCTTCTGACCTGCCACCCAACTTTGTGCAATTACATGCTTTTTCTTTAAGTTTCATGCTATGTTTAACTTATTTAGTTCACCGCATTCTCTTGTAATTTTTCTTTCTTGCTGGAATGTATCTATTCTGTGTATTCGGAAACATCCTCTTAAATGTATGTCACTGTATCTCTATGGACCTATTCCTTATCCTAATCTTCCAGTTCACTTTAGTGAACTCTGCTTTCGTTCCCTCATAATTGCCCTTATTTAAGTTTGAAATACTAGTCTTAAACTCACTCTTCTATCCCTCAAACTGAATCTAAAGCTCAATCACATTTTGATTGCTGTTACAAATGGGTGCCTTCACTGCGGAGTCATTAGTTAAACTTATCTCATTCCACAAATCATGTCTAGTATAGCAAATCTCTCTGGTTGGTAGCAGAATGTGCTGTTCTAAAAAAACTATTCAGAAATGTTCTATGAATTCCTTATCTGGGCTGTCTTTGCCCATTTCATTTTTCCAGTCCGTACGTAGATTAGAATCTCCCTTGATTATTGCCATATCTTTCTGACAAGCACCAATTTTGTCCTTTACAACCTGTCTTATCATGTGGTTACCATTAGGGGGCCTATAAATCATACCATAAGTGACATCTTGCCTTTATAATTTTTCATCTGTACCCAAACTGCTTCTACATCCTGGTTTCCTGAATTTGGGTCATCCTTCTCTATTGTGCTAATGATATCCTTAATTAAGAGAGCTATCCCTCCTTCTGACTTATTCCAGCTCCCTACTCTTCCTAAATATCATGTGCCCTTCGATGTTAAAGCTATGTCATCTTGCAGTCATGTCTCCATAATGGCAACTATATTTTTATTTGTGTATTTCTACTGGAGCTGTTCAGTTCATCTGTTTTGATTCAAATGCAATGTGCATTGAGATACAGAGCCTTTAGTTTTAACCTCGTATTATTTTTGGAACCTCCAGCCTTACCTGTTGGTTTACTCCTAGATTTGCAATGTTTGTGCCTTCCTGTCGTGGTCTGTTTATCACTTCCCACATTAATACTTTTATCTCTTGCCTTGTCTCTTGATTTACCACATCTTCCCAAATGTGATCCTTTGCCCCAAAGACTTAGTTTAAAGCTCTCTCTACTTCCCAAGTTATGTGGCTCAGCAGTCCAGTCCCAGCACGGTTCAGATGTAGACCATCCCAACAGTGCAGCCCTCATTTTCCCCACTACAGTGCCCCAAGAACCAGGATCCCTTTTCACATATCAGTCTTTAAGCCACGCATTCATCTCTCCAATGGAGACACCCTACCCCAACTTGCACATGTCTCTGGTAATAATCCAAAGGTTATTGCTTTTAATTTAGTGCCTGACTCCTCATACTTTCTATATAGAACCTCTTTCCTAGCTCTGTCTATGTCATTGGTACCTAAATGGACCATGACGACTGGATGCTCTCCCACTGCAAATTCCTCTCCAGTTCTGAGCAGATGTCCTGAACCTTGGCACTGGCAGGCAACGCAGCCGTCTGGACACTTGCTCCTTGCTGCAGAGAACACTGTCAATTCCTCTCACTACACTGTCCCCTACTGCCATTGCATGTCCTTTTGTTCCCCCAGTTGAATGGCTTCCTTATCAGGGTGCCAAGGTCATCCATCCTGCACCACTCTCATCCAAACAAACTGAGAAAACCTCAAAGCTATTGGACAATTGTAAAGGTTGAAGCCCCCACCCACTGAGTCCCCTTACCTGCCTCACTTACAGTCACAACCTCACGTCCCTGACCACTGACCAAATCAGAAAAGCGTAACCTCTGGGATGGTATAAAACCTCGAGGTGTTGCAGCATGGTGTTATATCAATATAAGTTGTTACTCAAGGGCAGCCTCAGCTCCTCAGCTTCATAAAGAGGAGTCTTTAGAGGAACTTTACGGAAACACCTTCGTCTATTTTTCTCCATTAAAGTTCTTAGATTCAACATTGTTGCTGTTGCTCGTGTTACTTGATTGTAAGTGTGTCAGGGCTGTAGGGCAAGAGGGCACAAGTTCAGGGTCACAAAGAACAACTTTAAGAAAGTATTTCCCAGAGGGCAAACAATGGAATGAGGATAAGAATTGAAGTGAAGAAATGAAAAACCGCATGATTGGTATTCTGGGGGGGTGAAAGCAAAGAGGGCACAGGGCCCATTTCATTCTACTGCATTGTACAGAACTGGCACTCACTGGCACCAGAGAGGGCCACAGGATGGCTGGTATGGAATGACAATCCCATACTAATGCAGAAGGGAAAATCCCACACTATGAACTGAAAATCCCATACAAGTGCAGTAGGGAGTGTCCTTTGAGCTTTGTCCTTATCTAACCATGCGCGCCTACAACTGTTGTTAGGATTCCTGTTGTCTCCGGGTGACACACCTTGATACCATTTGTAGGTGTGTCGGGGAGTGGTTCCACAAGGAGTACTGGAGTTTTGTATCTAGGATTATTCTGGTATTTATTGGATATGGAAATTATGACTATTACATGAAGAAATACGATTCATTGGCTAAAAATATTACATATGAAGGTGTTGAGCTTTCTGGCTTTGATGCCAAGACTGTGGAGGATAAGAATCAGCTAGACTTCCCCATTGCCATCAGTGCTCAGTGATACTGTGCTTGTGTAGGGGACAGTAAATGACATTCCTAACCTGTTGATTCTCCCCATGGCGAGATCAGACGGCTGCTGCAATGACTTGTAAAAAACTGCATTTAAAATACTGCCTTTCACCATAAAGGTGCTTTGAAACACCTTTCAAGTGAAATCATTTGTACAACAGACTTGTTCAACCCCTGGCCTGTGAGACAGACGCGGCCCCACCAAGCCCCCCTGTCGTGGCCCTCAGAGCCAGTTTTCAAAATGCCGGTAAGACAGGTAAATGGAGAGGAAGGTTCAGCAGGCAGCTGCTCCTCCAGCTGCAGGTTTTCAGGAGGGTGCAGCCCACTTCTGGAATATGCTTGCACTGACCAGAGCTGCCACTGCATCCCAGGCAGGGGGTGGTGATCCTGGTGGGAGGCCGTCTCCTGTAGTGGGTATAGAGTGTCTCCCGCCTCTGCTCTGCTCCACTCCATCCAGCAGCCTGGCGAGGGCCCCCTCTGAAAAGCACATTGCTGCCTTCTTGGCCGCCATCTCCTGCAGTCATTGTGGAACAAGTGCTGGGGAGCCATTTACCTGATACGCTGCAGGAAAGGATGTCCTGAGGCATGGTACATTGAGGAGACTATGCAAATGCTACGACAGCGGATGAATGAACACCGCTTGACAATCACCAGCAGGAATGTTCTCTTCCTGTTGGGGAACACTCACATCTCTACTCACTCCATCTCCACTCACATTGTCTGCACCTTTAAGACTTGATTAGCTGTAAAAACTCACATTCTAATCGGTATTCTGTAAATTGAGTGTGTATCTTTACATCCCCTGTTTGTGATCAGAACTCTCCACTCAACTGACGAAGGGTCAGAGGCCCGAAAGCTAGTGGCTTTTGTTACCAAATAAACCTGTTGGACTTGAACCTGGTGTGTGAGACTTCTTATAGGAGAGGTCCCAGGGGATTGGAGAATAGCCAAATGTTGTTCCTTTGTTTAAGAAGGGTGGCAAGAAAATCCAGGTAATTACTGGCCAGTGAGCCTTACATCAGTGGTAGGGAAATTATTGGAGAAGATTCTTCGAGACAGGATTTATTCCCACTTGGAAACAAGTAGAAATATTAGTAAGAGGGTGTATAGGTACACAGGTCACTGCAAGTGGCAATGTAGGTGGAGAAGGTAGTCAAGGAGGCATACAGCATGCTTGCCTTTATTGGCTGGGGTATTGAGTTTAAAAATTGGCAAGTCATGATGATGCTTTACAAGTGTCCCAAGATGTGTAGGTTAGGGGAATTCGCAGGGTAAATATGTGGGGTTACTAGGATATGGCCTGAGTGGGATGCTCTGGTGGAAAATTGGTGCAGACTCAATGGGCCAAATAGCCTCCTTCTGCACTGCAGAGATTCTACTGTTCTAACACAACAGTGACTGGACCAACAAAGTAACTTATTGGCTATAAAGCATTTTGGGATGTCCTAGTCCTAAAAGACGCTATTTAAATGTAAGTCCTTCTTTTTCTCGAACAGTTTTCTGATCAACCATGCTAGTCCATGCTTACATAAATGCCATGAGGATAAAACCTTCCCAAAATTATTTTTCATACTCTGAGTATCTGGTATTCTTTGATGAAATTAATCAGGTCACATTTACTATACTTGGAAAATTCTTATCAGACTTGATACTGTAATAGAATTATTTGTCCGCCCACCCTAATACCAAGTAATTATTACTTGTCTGAAGAAAGTATGATTACGTATAGAAGAGTGTAGTGATGGTGGTTCAATGCAAACTGTTGTGCTGACTCACCTTGGATACAGTTTGTAGTGAAACATTAATCTTTTTTATGAAGCTACTTATGTAATGCTGTATTATGTAATTGCACTATGATAATTAGGACTATCATTAAGACAGGAGATTTGTGATCAGGGTCACTTTGCACAGGAGGATCAATAGCAAGAAAAATGATTCCAAAGTCCAAAATGTCAGCATTAATACAGCACAGAATATTAAGTGTCCAGATCCTATGAGTGACCTACACAAAATGAACTCTTTTTAGATGAAGCAATGATGAAGATTTACCATTGATCCATATAGCATGAAAGAACCACTGGAGCTGAAAGGGACCTGGTGATGGTTGAGTGATATTATCGCTAGACTATTAATCCAGAAACTCAGCTAATGTTCTGGTCTCCAATCCCACCATAGCAGAATTTGAATTCAATAAAAATATACTGGTGACCATGAAACCATTGCTGGAAATATCCATCTGGTTTACTGATATCCTTTGGGGAAGGAAATCTGCCATCCTTACCTGGTATGGTCCACGCGGTGACACCAGAGCCATGGCAATGTGGTTGACTCTCAACTGCCCTCTGAAATGGCCTAGCAACTAGGGATGGGCAATAAATGCTGTAATATACTCACAAGCTTTCGAGGGGACTGCCTCTTCGTCAGGTGAATGGAGAGTTCTGGCCTCAGACAGAGCATATAAAGCACAGACAGTTTAGAGATTACTGATTAAAATGCGAATCCTTACACCTATCCTTTTTTCATCCAGTTTTTCATCCAGACACATGGAACAGCCATGGGGACCAAATTTGCACCTCAATATGCCAACATCTTCATGCACAGGTTCGAACAAGACTTCTTCACTGCACAGAATCTTCAACCGATGCTGTACACTAGATACATCGATGACATTTTCTTCCTTTGGCCTCATGGTGAACAATCACTGAAACAACTATATGATGATATCAACAAATTCCACCCCACCATCAGACTCACCATGGATTATTCCCCGGAATCAGTTGCATTCTTGGACACACGCATCTCCATTAAGGACGGTCACCTCAGCACCTCACTGTACCGCAAGCCCACAGACAATCTCACAATGCTCCACTTCTCCAGTTTCCACCCTAAACATGTTAAAGAAGCCATTCCCTATGGACAAGCCCTCCGTATACACAGGATTTGCTCAGATGAGGAGGATCGTGACAGACACCTCCAGACCCTGAAAGATGCCCTCGTAAGAACAGGATATGGTGCTCGACTCATAGATCGGCAGTTCCGATGCGCCACAGCGAAAAACCGCACCGATCTCCTCAGAAGGCAAACACAGGACACAGTGGACAGAGTTCCCTTCGTCGTCCAGTACTTCCCCGGAGCGGAGAAGCTACGACATCTTCTCCGGAGTCTTCAACATATCATTGATGAAGACGAACATCTCGCCAGGGCTATCCCCACACCCCCACTTCTTGCTTTCAGACAACCACACAACCTCAAACAGACCATTGTTCGCAGCAAACTACCCAGCCTTCAGGAGAACAGTGACCACAATACCACACAACCCTGTCACAGCAACCTCTGCAAGACATGCCGGATCATCGACACGGATACCATCATCACACGTGAGAATACCATCCACCAGGTACATGGTAAATACTCTTGCAACTCGGCCAACATTGTCTACCTGATACGTTGCAAGAAAGGATGTCCCGAAGCATGGTACACTGGGGAGACCATGCAGACGCTACGACAACGGATGAATGAACATCGCTCGACAGTCACCAGGCAAGACTGTTCCCTTCCTGTTGGCGAACACTTCAGTGGTCACGGGCATTCAGCCTCTGACCTTCGGGTAAGCATTCTCCAAGGCGGCCTTCACGACACACGACAGCGCAGAGTCGCTGAGCAGAGACTGATAGCCAAGTTCCGCACACATGAGGACGGTCTCAACAGGGATCTTGGGTTCATGTCGCACTATCTGTAACCCCCGTGACTTGCCTGGGTTTGCAAAACCTCACTTACTGTACTGTCTGGAGACAATACACATCTCTTTAAACTGTGATCAGTGCTCCTTCCACTCACATTATCAGCCACTTCAGGTCTTGAACAGCAGGTTAGGTGTAAGGATTCGCATTTTAATCAGTAATCTCTAAACTGTCTGTGCTTTATATGCTCTGTCTGAGGCCAGAACTCTCCATTCACCTGACGAAGAGGCAGTCCCCTCGAAAGCTTGTGAGTATATTATCAAATAAATAGGTTGGACTAAAACCTGGTGTTGTCAGACTTTTTACTGTGTTTACGCCAGTCCAACGCCGGCATACCCACATCAATAAATGCTGGCCAGTCAGTGACCATGTCCCATGAATGGATAAAAAAAATTGCCCACATTGATTTGATTGAAATTTTTTAACTCATCTTGGCGTTAGACATGTTTAGAGGGCAGTGGGCAATGAGTTCGGCCCATCGAGTCAGCACCGACCACAATCCCACCCGGGCCTATTCCCACAACCCCACACACTTACCCTGCTAATCCCCCTGATACTAGTGCCAATGTAACAAGGCCAATTAACCACAGATGCTGCCTGACCCACTGTGCATTTACGGCATTATCTGAATCAGTGCAAAAGGAGGCCGTTCAGCCCATCAAGCCTGGACTGACAACAATCTCACCCAGGCCCTATCCCCGTAATCCCACATATTTACCCTGCTAATCTTCCTGACACTAAGGGACAATTTAGCATGGCCAATACGTCTAACCAACACATCCTTGGACTGTGGGAGGAAACCTGAGCACCCGGAGGAAACCCATGCAGACACGAGGAGAATGTACAGATTCCACACAGACGGTGCCCTGCGGCTGGAATTGAACAGTGCTAACTACTGTGCCATCCCGGGTTCAAGTTAAAGGACAAACTTGGAACGTAGCTAATTTTCAGCATGCATATGGAACCTTGATGACGGTGAGGAGAGACCAAGGACCGGATCCTGGAATTAAGATGCAGATCAATCCTGAACATCTGGGAAGAAGGAGGATAAATATTGGCAGATGTGTAGCAGCACTGTTAGGAGAATTATTAATGAAACCAGGAGAGACCAGTGCCACAAAGGTGTGCTACTAATGAGAGAGGTTGAAGGAAAATAGAATGATCAATGTTGCCAAAAGCAGCAGAAAGGTGCCCAATCATAGTCAAAGAAGATTTCGAGACCCTGGGCAGAATTTTCCCATCCCGCCCACCATGGGAATTATAATGGGCAGGACATGGACCGTGCAAAGATCTGTTGACCTCAGGTGGGATTTTTCGGCCTTGGGGCGAGCGCAGCCAGAAGATCCCGCCCTCTGACCAAAAAACCAGATCGCAGGATCTCAAATATGGAATAGCAGAGAAGAGAGGCATGTGGTCAGAGGAACTCATTCAGGGCTCGGGTGAAGAAGATACCACATCATCTTGTGATTCCAAAGCTACAATAGGAAGCAAAAGAAGCATCTGGAGTCACTTCAGGGGACTCGGTCACTTTGGTCGGACATTGTCAGCACACGGACAGCTGAACCGAGCAAGTTGGCTGCTAAAGAGCTGGAATCAGAGGTGGTGAAGGCAGCAAGTGCTGAGTTTCATGGGCAGCACAGTGGCACAGTGTTGAGCGCTGCTGCCTCACAGCACCAGGGACCCTGGATTCAATTCCAGCCTCGGATAGCTCTTTGTGTGGAGTTTGCATGTTCTGCCTGAGTCTGCATGGCTTTCCTCCTGGTGCTCCAAACTCCAAGGATGTATGGTTCAGGTTGATTGGCCATGTTAAATTGCCCCTTAGTGTCATTAGCATGGTAAATATGTGGGATTATGGGGATAGGACCTGGTTGGGATTATTGTCGGTACAAGCCCAATGGGCCAAAAGGCCGCCTTCTGCACTGTAGGGATTCTACGATTCCATGATTCATGAATTTGGTGATGGAAGTCAAAAAATATGGGGAAAATATAATTAAACAAAATTAGCATTTTTAACACACAAGTCACTAACCTCCACCCTCTGTTTACAAAAACGATCTGCCCATCTCTACTGTCTGCTATCATCCATACCACCTTCAGATCATCAGCCTGTCCTGAAAAAGTCTACTTTAAACTTCCTCCATAGTTTCCAAGTTTGGAAGAGGAAACAGCCTTGGGATTGGGCAGATGCGAGGGTGCCAGATGTGTTGCTGAGGATGGCCTTAGTTTTGGGCATAAAGAAGTCGATTAGCCATGCATATTTAGTAAAGGATGGAGGCAGCAGAGCGGGGAGGAGTTTTAGGAGGTGGTGGGTAATGAAGTTGAGGCTTCTTGTACCACCCTCTACCTGGTTTAAAGTTTTCTATGTCTCGGCTGTGGATAAAACCAACACAACAGGTGGAAGTTTCCCATCCCACAGCCACAGGAATTGTAGCAGGTGGATCAGAAAATTGAGCAGAGCGTGAAAAGGTCAGTTGATGTTGAGTAAGAATTTCCAGCTTGGGGCGAGCGCAGAAAATCCTGCCCAGCAGCTTAGATGGTACAAGCCCTCCTGAAGTTTGTCATTTTGCAGAGCTTTGCTGATGATTGCAAAGCATTCACTTGACCAAATTAACCATCATGCTTTGTGTTTTAAGCCCACAGTGCAGTTCAGTACATTATTTTGCATTTCTTCAGTCTGAGTCCTTCTTTTACCTTGATCAGGGTCAGAGAGTCATAGAGGTTTACAGCATGGAAACAGGCCCTTTGGCCAAACTTGTCCATGCCACCCTTACATTTTTTAAAACCCCTAAGCCAATCCCAATTGCCTGCATTTGGCCCATTTCCCTCTATACCATCATACCCATGTAACTATCTAAATGCTTTTTAAAAGATAAAATTGTACCCGCCTCTACTACTACCTCGGGCAGCTTGTTCCAGACACTTATCATCCTCTGTGTGAAAAAATTGCCTGTCTGGACACTTTTGTATCTCTCTCTTCTCACCTTAAACCTATGCCCTCTAGTTTTAGACTCCCCTGCCTTTTGGAAAAGGTATTGACTATCTACTTTGTCTACGCCCCTCATTATTTTACAGACCTCTATAAGGTCACCCCTCAGCCTCCTACACTCCAGAGGAAAAAGTCCCAGTCTATTCAGCCTCTCCTTATAACTCAATCCATCAAGTCCCGGTAGCATCCTCTTAAATCTTTTCTGCACTCTTTCTAGTTTAATCCTATCCTTTCTATAATAGGATGACCAGAATTGCACACAGTATTCCAACTGTGGCCTTACCAATGTCTTGTACAATTTCAACAAGATGTCCCAAATCCTATATTCAATGTTCTGACCGACGAAACCAAGCATGCCAAATGCCTTCACCATTCTGTCCACCTGTGACTCCACTTTCAAGGAGTTATGAACATGTACCCCTAGATCTCTTTGTTCTGTTACTCTCCCCAATGCCCTATCATTAACTGAGTGAGTCCTGTCCTGGCTCAGTCTACCAAAATGCATTACCTCGCATTTGTCTAAATTAAACTCTATCTGCCATTCGTCAGCCCACTGGCCCAATTGATCAAGATCCCACTGCAATTGGAGATGGCCTTCCTCACTGTCCACAGTGCCACCAATCCTGGTGTCATCTGCAAACTTACTAACCATGCCCCCTGTATTCTCATCCAAATCATTAATATAAATGACAAATAACAGTGGGCTCAGCACTGATCCCTGAGGCACACCACTGGTCACAGGCCTCCAGTTTGAAAAACAACTCTCTACAACCACCCTCTGGCTTCTGTCAAGAAGCCAATTTTGTATCCATTTAGATACCTCAGCCTGGATCCTATGAGATTTAACTTTATGCAACAACCTACCATGGGGTATCTTGTCAAAGGATGTTCCATGTTACCACCATGAGATAAACTCCACATGCTGATTAGTATAAAAGAAATAAGGAACTGGTTATATAGTTAAAATGTGATTGCACTTTACAAAGGTAAATAATAAATTGGCTTACATTCTTTACTCTGTGGGTTAAGCAGGCAAAATGACAAGAAACAAAGCAACAACTTGCACTTATTCAGCACCTTTAACATGGAAAAATAGACCTGTGATGCTTGACAGAAATGGATGCTAAGCGAAAGGAATAGTGGCCAAAAAAAAACTTGGCCAAAGGGGTGGGTTTGAAAAGGGGGAAAGGAAGGAGGAGTTTGGGGAAGGACTTGCAGAGTGTGGGACCTGGACAGCTGAAGGCACCACCTTTACTAATGTGGCAAACAGGGGGGATGCACAGGAAGCCAAAATTGGAGGAATGCAAAGTTCTGACATGGGGGGGTGAAGATGAATTGATGAGATTGGAGGAGATTAAAGAGATGAGAAGGGATTCAAAGACAAACGTGGGAATTTTAAACTTGAAGAGTTGGAGAACTGGGTTCCAGTGTTGATCAGGGAGGGTGATGAATGGGCGAGGCTTGCTGGGTGATAGGACATTGGCAGCAGAGATTTGGAAGAGCTGAAGTGGCGGACAGCAGTGGGGTGGGTGACTGAGACACATTGGAAAGGTTTAGTCTATAGATGGCAATGGCATGGATGCAGGGATCAACAAAAGATGGGCTGATGGAAGACAGACATGGATAATTGTATGGGGGTGAAAGTAAGTTATCATTGTGAGAAGGATCTGAGGTTGGAAACTCAACTCAAAGTTGAACAGGAAATTCAGGTTGCAAACAGAGGAGTTCAGCCTGAGACAGTGAAAAGAAAGAAATAATGGACCTGCATTTATTTGGCATCTTTCGCATTGTCAGGAACTGAGGACTTGTGGAACAATGGATAACATCCCTGCTTCTGAGCCAGAAGCGCTGGGTTTGAGTCCCACACATGAACAGCAATGTGATAACTAGACAAACTGTTTCTTAGTATTTTGTTTGATGGATAATTATTGACCAGAAGAGGGAACTATTTGTGAACCTAGTTAAGCATGGGGACCAGGAGTGGTCAGTAAGTTATTGGGAATAAGGTCCAGGAAACAGAAGATTATGGAGAAGTTGAGCTTAGCGAGGGCATGACAGGAAATAGGCAAGAAACTAGATGAGTTTTTTTGGTACTATTCCTTTCGCTTAGCATCCATTTCTGTCAAAGCATCACAAGTCCATTTTTCCATGTTAAAGGTGCTGAACAAGTGCAAATTGTTGCTTTATTCCTTGTCATTTTGCCTGCTTAATCCACAGGGTAAAGAATGGAAGCCGATTTATTATTTAGGTTCGGGGCTGGTGTAAGAGGAGCTTGGCTTGGTTAGGTAGCCATGAGAGGAAGCAGCAGAGAAAACAGGGCTTACTGTCAATGTCAGTGCCACAGGTTGGCACCAAGTTTCTCACATTTGTTATTGGAAGGAAAGATGGGAAGAGGGGTTAAAGGTTGGCACTGGAGAAAGCGAATGAGTCTTATTGTGCATTCCAGATGTGGACAATTTGGACACATGAACACTTGATGTTCTGGTGATGGATGGCTAAACCAGTTGGGTGCCATAAACCTCCAAATTGGGCCCTTGTTCTCAAAGGAACAAAAGTCAGGGCCACACTAAGAGGAATGGCCAGAGTGGAAGAGAATAAAAAAGGTAATGTCATCCCAGATGACTGCTCTCCCCTTTGAGGGGGAGAACTGACAGGTGGTGATTTAACCTGAGGATCCCTACACCTCAGGCGAGAGGCAGGGTGGGGTCCTCATGAATGAGGAGAGTAAACAGTTCACTGTCAGTGGCATATTGAGAGTGCCCAGTGGTTATAATCGTCATAGCACAGGCAGGTGGGTATAGTAACTTGATGGTGCAATTTCCTGCAGGAACCCACGCTGTAGGGAGAGATGAAAATTAAGCAATGCACATCATTCCAGACCACTTGTTCAACGTCTGTTCTGAGAAAAACTGGAGATCAGAGCACCATCCTAGACTCACAGTGAGGTATTTTCTTCAACATGTTTCTTCTTGCTCATTTGATCAGGTGGTTTTACTTGCCAGTTGCTTTATTTCTGTTTTACTAATTGTGTATTGAATCTGTATTCTCATTGGAGAGACAGCCCAATTTAAAAAGTCAAAAGAGACAAATAGAAATAGTACCAGCTTAGCTCAGGGTTCGCGTTCTGGCCTCTGAGTCACAAGGTTGTGGCCTGGAGCTTCTGGGGAACGGCAATCAGCAACAAATTTCCACCCCCATGGTGACAGACCCTCACTTGAAATCCCAAGCCCCTGTCACCTGACCTTCCTAACTCAGACCGGGTGAGACAAAAACAGCGAAGCTTCTCAGGGGCTCCAGCGATGAGGTGTAAAAGGAGCGCAGTGAAGGAGAACACGCCACGTTTTATAACACCAGCTGCTGTAAAACAGGCAGGTTTATAGGGGCCATTGAAAGGGAGAAGGTAAGTTTCAAAGGCAAATACATGAGATATGGGGATGGGGGCTCAGACACCAGTGGGTGGGTGGCGGGGTTTAGGTAGGTGGCGGGGGGGGCATGTCAGGTTTGCAGGGAGGTGGGTGGTGTGAGGTCACGTCAGGTTCAGATGTGGGGGGAGGCAGGTCGAGACTGGTCGGGTCAGTTCAGAGGTCGGGTTATGGCGGGTTGGGGGAGCAGCTTGATTGTGGGGGGGTGGTGGGGGGATGTGAGGAGTCAGAACAGATGTAGTTGCTCAAAAAAACCTGGCATCCAATAGGTGCAATGGGCTGTCCCAATTGAATTAAGGATGGCATGGACAAGTTGGGCTGAAGGGCCTGTTTTCATGCTGTAAATCTCTATGACTCTATAATTATATTGCATGATAATTTATAGCCTTATGGTCCAACACACCCCTCAATCCACTTATCAACAAGCCAAGGGATCAAACTTGGTTCATTGAGCTAATATCATGCTGAAGCTAATATCATTCCTCACTATTGTGTTAATTTCCTTTCTAACCAGAAATGCAAACCCATTGCTAGTTCCTATATAAAGAACTAGGAACTGAGTCCTCTAAAAGGTCTGGGTGGGGCTGGTGTCCCATGTGGGGTGTTTAAAATAGTTACTCTGGAATTAAAAGTTCTTGTTTGCCTTCTAACGGCTTCAGAGTAATTATCAGTAAAACTGACAAAAGCATCCAAAGTTGGGGCTTTATGTGGCTTTGTCTGATGGTTCCCAGACCAGCACAATTGTCCAGGAGAAGTTAGCACTTCTGGACAATTGGCGGGGGAAACCTCACCTGAGGACTTCCTAGAGGGATTCCCCAGCGTATTATTGTGGAACCCTCCCCCTGAAATCTGACACTGGGGAACCAGGAAGCTATGGCCCAGATATCTTCAAGTCCCACTGCAGGATTTGGGTATAAAGCCTGGACTGTTGCTTCACTGTTGGAATGAGGGCATACATTATCAAAGGTATAGGCTGGGATTTTGCTACTGTGTTGTGCCCATTTACGGGCGTGACACAGTCATTAACGACCGGCACCATTTTACGAACACTGGATTTCCAACGCGGTCAGCCTCTCGTTGGAAATGGACGAGAGGCAGGTTAATTTAGTTAAGGAAGCATTTACATGTCATTAGCGAGCCTGGCGCTCGATCGTGTGGGCTCGCCCCACCCCCGCTCTCTATGACCACGTAGGGAAAGGTTCGCACTGGTGAGGAATAGACATGCTCCCCATGAATGAGGAGCAGTCAACTTGGCCTCACCAGTGGAACAGGAGGCCATTGAGGCCCCTCCCAGGGAGGCTGAGGGCAGGGAGGTGGTGGGGGGGGGGGCTGCTTCTTGGATACTGCACGACTGACAGTGCTGCCCTGGCACCTGGGCAATGCCCACTGGACAGTGCCAAGGAGGTGAGGCTACTGAAGAGGGGCCAGTGGGGGGAGGAAATGTGGGCATGGCTAATTGGGGAAATGGCCAGTGGGGGAGGGGCCAGCAGGGAGTGGGGCTAATGGGGGAGGGGGCCTTGCTGCCACTCTGCAGCAATCGGTGGGGGGAGGGCAGCGGGGCCACGATGGGTGGTGGGGAGGGGGAGGTGATTCGCCATCAGTCTGGGCGGCTGGGGGAGTGGGCAGGGGCTGCATCCATGGCGGGTCCCACAATTGCAGAGGGGATGGAGGGCCGGGGGAGGTAATTGCTTCAGGCTGCCTGCACTTCAGGGGCCTGACAAGCTCTCTCTTTGTCTGTCAGACCCCTGCTACTGCTGACGCTCGAAAAAGTCTGACAACACCAGGTTTTAGTCCAACCGATTTATTTGATAGTAAACTCACAAGCTTTCGAGGGGACTGCCTCTTCGTCAACTCTCCATTCACCTGACGAAGAGGCAGTCCCCTCGAAAGCTTGTGAGTTTACTGTCAAATAAATCGGTTGGACTAAAACCTGGTGTTGTCAGACTTTTTACTGTGTTTACCCCAGTCCAACACCGGCACATCCACATCATGACTGCTGATGCTCATCAGAGGCCTGCACATGCACACTACCTCCCTCTGCAGGAGTTTGGGTGCATTACACCCTGCCCACAGGCTTCTGAAGTGAGCAACAGAATTTTGCAGGCAGAGTACGTGTGGTGGGGGGGGTGCTTAAAAGCATGGCCCAAAAGACAGATCCGAAACTCTCCCAGTTTCAAGTCGGGCTAGGACTGAGACAAAAAAATGTTAAAATACCACCCAGAAGGCGGGATTTTCCGACCATGCTCACTTAAGACTGGAAAGTCCCATCCGAGGTCAACAGACTTTGCATGGTCCTGTCCGGCCCACCACAATCCCCGTGACGGGGGGGATGGGGAAATTCCGCCCAGTCTTTCATATGAGACTTCGGACTGAGGTGAGAGCGGTCTGTTCAGGTGGATGTAAAGGATTCCACGGGAGCATTCAAAGAATATCGCGGTTCTCCCAGTGTCCAAGGCGACATCCACACTTTAAGACAATGCTGGATTATCTGGGCAATTTATCTCAATTACTGTTAGTGGGATCATTGCAGTGTGCCACAGTGGACAGCAAGAACTGTGAATCATGTTGGGACGTTCTGAAGACAAATGCGAGATTATTTTTTAATACAATTGTAATCGTAAGTGTTGGTAAATGGAAATGACCTCAAAAATAAGTCAAAACAGAAGTCGCAAACGATGGGAATACACCGCAGAGCTACCTGAAAAGATTAGCATTTCCAGTTCTGATAAAATATAAACCTCTCTTGATTTAGTTTGGATGCTGCATTTTATTTTCAGTACTTATTTCCCAGAAAAGATATTTCATGCTCAGGCACATTCTGAATTACACCAATGGGAATTTTTTGAGACTACTTTTAAGGGAATAATTCTTACGAGCAGCCAATTCCTGTAAGGGAAATACCAAGATACAGTACCAGGAATGGCCTCCCATTGACCTACTCTTAATGAAAGGTGGGAGCGCAAGTTTCGACTCTGCTGTTTTCACAAGTGAAACTTGACACTTGCCAAACACTGTTAAAATCTCGCCAGCAGCAGTATGCGACACAACATTATTTTTTGGCAAATTTCCCCCAAGTTGCACATTCCTAAACCACCTCGTTATTGAAATCAAAAGTGGAGTCTCCTGATCTCAGCCTTTCCAAAATCCATGGACTGGATTTAATGCTTCCCCACTGGCTGGTTTGAAGCTGGTTTGAAGGCGGGAGTATGTAACGTCCAGTCATGTGCTTGCTGCCATCTTGCCCACCCCAACACCCGTTGCTATTTAACCAGTTGCTTGGGGAGGGGCGGTTGAAACTGCCTTGCCTGTGTGTCAATTGAAGCCCTTAAGTGGCCAATTAATGTTGACTTAAGTGCCTCACCCTGAAAGGCCCACCTCAACCTGGTAGCCTTTCCTGTATGAGCTGGTGATGCGTGGATTGGCGGGGGGAGGTGGCAGGGATGGGGGGGTTGGTAAATGGCAACTCCTCCTTAATGGGCACCCCTGGCCCATCAGACGACTCCCCTACGGTGTAAACCCTCCCAGAGGTTTCCTCTCTGATATCTTTTATGCCCTGTGTCGTCCCCCCCATGACTCTCTTTGCCAGGGTCCACCAGCCTGGCCTTAGCGAGACCCCCAGACTCGCCTCTGGTCTCAGCTCCAGGGTTAGCATGTCTTTGTGTGGAGCTCACTGCAGTACCAGCAGTGGTCACCACTCTGGGTGGCACTGCAGGTTCTGAAGAGCAGCTCTATGATGAGGGACTTCCTGTTGCTGAGGGGCAGAAGTCCTGATTCAAGCAATTAAAGACTGGTCGACTGTTAAACAACTAGCGGGCAGCCATCCAAAGAGAATCGCTATTAATGAGACCTCTGTACCCTGTTAACTGCACTCCCATGTCTGACTCCTACTAACTGGCAAACTGAGTTGCCAAGCCCAGAACACTGAATGTTACTCACACTTCTATTTATTTGTTGGTTTGTGTTATCTGAATTTTGACCTTTGGAAAGGACTGTTCTTAACTCTGTTCATTTTTAGTGGCTTATTAATCATTGAGAATGCTAAAATTCTCTTATTGCCACCAGCTGGGGATAGAATGATATAGATTCTATATTGTAGAATATATAACACAGAAATAGCCCATTCAACCCAACTAGCTTACATTGGGTTTTAGGTCTGTGCGCCACACCTTAGGACAGATATCTTGGCTTTGGAGGAGATGCACGGGGGCGGGGGGGGTTCTTTCGGGAGGAGATGCACAGGTGAACCAGACTGATACTAGGACTAGAAAGGTTAAATTTTATGAACAGGTTGCATAAAAAAGCCTGGCGCTCTCCCTGTTTCCCCTTTTCTTAATTTTTTCACAGAATGTGGGTGTCACTGGCTAGGCCAACATTTGTTGCACCTCCCTGTTTGCCCTGCAGGGGGTGGTAGTGAACTGCTATCTTGAACTGCGCCATGTGTCGTGGGTACATCCACAGGACTGATAGGGAGGAACTGTGTGAAAGCTACTCCTTTGAGTCCTCATAGTCCTCATCTGAGATCCAAGGTAAAACAGCCTGAGTGATTTCCCCCAAGCTGAATCTTGGGGGGGGTTCAAGATAGATTGATTCGATCTGCTTGTATATAGATAGATTGATAGATCAGACATGCAAAATTGTCAAAATAACCTTTCAGCAGGATTGTCGTGAACAAACCCTTTCACAGAAGCAGACGAGAAAGCAGTTGTGAGGTTTCAATATATTGAGATATTTCCCTGTCTTGTCCTCAGTGCTGTTTAATTGCAGCTGTGTCCTTCCCTTCTTTAACAAGCAAGTTCCAGTTGCTCCAGCCTGGGGAATCCATGAGGGGTGCAATTTTACGAAAAAAATTCAAGTCCAGGTTATCACAGTACGAAGGGAGGAGAATGAAACTTCAAACTGGGCGACATGGACAAGTTGGACTGTAGGGCTAAACCTTTATGAATCTATGATGAGCATGAAAATGGGAAAGTTTTTGATCCATTTTCTGGGCAAGTCCAAATCTGCCATCTTCTGCATTTAGTGTAAAAGTAACACATCAACGACCGCTTCTTGCCAGTAGAGGGAGAAGGCGGTGCTTAAATCACCCGAATGCTGGTTGACAGCAGCAGAGGGTGCCATTGGGCATGGGCAGGTCCCTCTGCTGTGACAGCAATAGAGACTTGTCACTCAGTCTCCGCTGCTTTCAGCCAGCCTTCCTCCACCAGCTACCATGGGGCCCCGCAGCCTATTGTAACCCCCCCCCGCCAGCCGCAACAATTGACCCCTGCAACTCCCTCCCACCCACCCAAACCAATCTCCCCATCCATCCCCCCACCAATCGCAGATCTGCAGAGTGCCAGTGGGCCTTCCCTCACCCCTCCTCCCCACGCTGATCGGCCCCCTCCCGATCTGGCCCTGCCCACGAATAGGCCCAGTCCCCTTCAGGCCCCACCCACTTGGCACTGCCCAGTGTGTAGTGCCAGGGTACCTGCTGTGTAGTGCCAGGCTGGCAGTGCCAGGGTGCCAGACTGGCAGTATCCAAGGGGCATTCCCCTGACCTCCCTAGGAGGCCTCAATGGCCTCTGGTTCTACCACTGGGGCCATCACGTCTGGTCCCTGTTTTGGGGATCAGTTGTGATTCTTGCCAGAGTCTCTCCCAGGTAGGCCACAGAGGCAAGTGAGCCCTGATGATTCAACCCCAGACTTGCTAATTACATTTAGATTATATTAAAATTTAATTTAAATAATTGATTCAGCCTCGCGCCAGAAATGAGAGAGAGTCTGAACTGAAATGAGAAATGAGAGAGAGTGCAAACCTGATTTCTCAACTCACTCTCATGTGATCTTACTGGCTCATCAGCCAGTGGGGCATGATGGATGATGGTAGGAGCACCCCCCCCACCATGGCCTCGCAATTAACCTGCAGAAGCCAGGTAAATATCATTATGACCGAGTGATTAACACATTTAGATTGAAAATCCCTCGGGAATTGCACATGTTGTAGCCAAACCCTTTTCAGTTAAATATGAAATGTTGGCAGGTTACAGACAGCTTCCAATCCCCCCAGTTTTAAACACATGCATTATTGGACTTTACAATACAGCTCCATATCCCTGGATCCTCTTTTTCTCCAATCTAGTTCATTCTTAGATATTGAAATCCTTCTGCTTGAACCTCTAATTTCAGCAGTTTTGCACAGCTTCAGATTCTGGTGTAAGTAATGTTTCTTCTGCTCTGGGTCCTAAAACTCTTACATTTAATTTTGTATCCCTATTCATTCGCTCCCAACCTCCTCCTCACAGGAACAATCTTTTTAAAAAATTTTTTACATGAGAAGTGGACATCATTGACAAGGCCAGCAAGTGTTGCCCTTCTCTTCAATCAATGGCAAGCCATGAAATTTCAGAGGGCAACGAAGAGTCAACCACATAGAATCATAAAATCCATACACTTCAGAAGGAGGTCATTCAATCCATCGAGTTTGTATCAACCATCATCCCATCCAGGCCCTATTCCCGTAACCCTGCACATTTACCCTGCTAATTCCCCAGTGCTAGGACCAATTTAGCATTGGCAACCAACCTAACCCACACACCTTTTATAAATGCAAATTACTGCAGATGCTGGAATCTGAAACCAAAAGAGAAAATGCAGGAAAATCTCATCAGGTCTGGCCACATCTGTCAGGAGAGAAAAGAGCTGATGTTTTGAGTTCAGATGACCCTTTGTGAAACGTCAGCCGTTTTCTCTTCTGACCTGCTAGACCTGCTGAGATTTTCCAGCATTTTTTCTCTTGGCCACACATCTTTGGACTGTGGGAGGAAACTGGAGAACCCAGAGGAAACCTATGCAGACACGGAGAGAAAGTGCAAACTCCACACGGACAGTGGCCGAAGCTGGAATTGAACCTGGGTCCCTATTGCTGTGAGACAGCAGTGCTAACTACTGTGGCACAGCGCAGAAAGAAGCTCTTTGGCCCATTATGTCTGCACCAGTTCTCCAAATGAGCATCATGACTTAGTGCCAAATAATCAGATCAAATTGGCAAGGCTAGCTTGAGGAAGAGTTCACTGAATTAGGGATTGTTTCTTGGAGTAATATATTGTGGAACCAGCCAGAGAGAGGCATTGGTGAGACCTCACCTGGAGTATTATGTACAGTTCTGGTGCCATTATTTGAGGAATGATGTAGTTACACTGGAGGCGGTTTAGAGGAAGTTTACTAGATTGACTCCAGAGATGAGGGATTTGTCTTGTGAAGAGAGATTGAGGAGTTTAGGCCCAGACTCTCTCAATTTTAGAAGAATGAGAGATCTAATTGAAGTATATAAGATGATAAAAGATGTTGAGAAAGTCAGTGTAGAGCGTATGCTCCTTGTGGGAAATCTAGAACAGGAGGTCATAGCTTGAGAATAAGGAGTAGCAGATTTAAAACAGAGAAACAACTTCTCCCAAAGGATCATGAATCTGTGCAATTCACTACCTCAGAATGTGGTGGATGCCGAGACATTGAATAAATTTAAGGAGGAGCTAGACAGGTTTTTAATTAGTAACAGTGAAAGGTTATGGAGAACGGGCTGGAAAGTGGAGTTGAGGCTGAAACAAGATCAGCCATGATCGTACTGAATGATAGGGCAGGCTCGAGAAGTTGAATTGCCTATTCCCCCCACTAGTTCTTATGTTCCTCTGCCTTTTCCCATACCTCTGTACATTTCCCAAACTCTTCCAAAGTTTCTCATCTCTGGAACCATTCTTGTAAACCTCTTCTACACCCTCTCCAGTGTGTTCACATCTTTCCTATGGTGTGACACCCAGAACTGTACCCAATATTCCACACACTATAGATCTGCAGTCATATTACAGGTAAAGGTGGCATTTCCTAAAGGACATCAGTGAACCATTTTTTACCATAATTTATGATAGTTTCTGTTTCCATCTCTTCATAAATTTAAACTCTCAAATCATTCTTCAATCCTTTCCATGAATGAAAACAGCCCAATTTTTTTCAAAATCTGAATACAACAAATGTTGGAAATACTCAGCAGTCTGGCAGCATCTGTGGAAGAGAAACAGAATTAACAGGGGGTGATTCTCCCAAAAGTGCTGAATTGGTGAGAAAAATATTCTAGATCACGACTGTTTTGTCAGTTCAGCTTCTCACTCGAAACTCCGCACTCTATGCACTGCAGAGGTACCAATCGTGAATCTCAATAAAAACCCAAGGGGAGTGGGGCCTATTCATACCGGAGTCTGACAGTTCTGGAACTCTGCGCACAAGCAGTGGTCCCGATCTGTCAGACTCCCGTTTGCTGGACAGCTCCATCGCTGGCCAGCACGAGACTCCCGCAGTGCTGCCCCTCCAGCACCCCCCCATGGCCTGATCACAGCCCTCACAACAATTCCCGGGCCAGCCCTGACTCTCCGTGCCCCAATGTTCAACCCCCACCCCGAACCAGCAGCGGTGATCCTCTCAACCCCACCTCACCCCAGCAGACCCCACTCCCACTGAACACTCCCAGGATCAGAACCCCCTAGGGAGGCAGGCCTCCTTCCCCCAACTTGCCCCAATTGCTGCCGTCCCTCCATCCCAGAATGATTGTCATGCAGAATGGCAGCAGGACCCTCCACCCCCCACCGATCACCTCTAGTCCCTGCCCACAATACACCATGCCCCCACACCTGATGCGCAGTGGGGAGTGCCAAGGTGCCCCCTGGGAATGGGCACTTTGCCCTTTGGACAGTGCCAGGGGATACAGACTGGCATTGCCAGGGTGCCCATGTCCAAGGGGCATGTGATTGTCATGCAGAATGGCAGCAGGACCCTCCACCCCCCCACCGATCACCTCTAGTCCCTGCCCACAATACACCATGTCCCCACACCTGATGCGCAGTGGGGAGTGCCAAGGTGCCCTCTGGGAATGGGCACTTTGCCCTTTGGGCAGTGCCAGGGGATACAGACTGGCATTGCCAGGGTGCCCATGCCCAAGGGGCACCAACACCCAACCACCTGATCCCTGGGGGGCCCCGATTACCCTCCCTTCATTCCAACAGGGTCTCCCAGTAGTTCCCCGAACATGGGGAGCCAGTCTGAACCCCGCCAGAATGCAGTACTCCTGGCAGGGTGGGAGATTCAATCAGGACCAGTAAGCTCCCAATAATGACATTTAAAATACATTTAAAACATATTAAAAAAAGATTCAAATGACTTAATTGTCTTCCCGCCGGTTTCGAACATGGTCTGCTCTCCAACTATTCTCCGGCTCTGGGAAATGCTCGTGCATTCCTGGCGCGTGCACAGATTCTGGAACAAGGCCAGCAACACAAATCCCTCACTGCGACCCACCAGAAAAGTTGCAGGTCAGGATGGGAGAATCGCCCCCAACGTTTCAGGTCAGTGAATGGGATTTCACAGCCTCGCTTGTCCCGAAACCATAAAATCCCGCCCAAGGTTAACTGACCTTTGCATTGTCCGCCTTTCGCCTGTAGCGCGTGGGGCAGTAAAATTCCTGCCAATGACTTGTATTCAGAACCGGGTGCGACCAAATCTTTTGTCCACCAAATTGAGCCAAGGCTGGCTGTATAATTGGTGTTACATCATTAAGCAGTTTGGTTTTATTTTCCCTCCTCTGACACTGACAAGGTGGGGTACACATGAGTCAGTCTTTATTCTGGAAGCTGCCTAGTAAAGTTAATTGGAAGCCACTTTCATTCAGTGATTGCCAAGTTTGGGCAAGTGGGGAGAGCGCCCACCATGACATCCTAAAGAGAAAATGCTGGAAAATCTCAGCAGGTCCGGCAGCATCTGTAAGGACGCACATTAACCCCTATTAACATCTCAGTGTCGGGGTTCATTCTTCGTGAGGCTGCACTCCAGGTCCTTAGTCACAACTTTTGATCGAAACTTTTTGAAAAAAGATGATAAAATTTTATTACCAAATCCACTTCACATGCAGTGGGTGACTTCAAAATGTTCCCACAAAGAGTAACATGAAGTGGGTTTGATTGTGGAATGCAAGAGCGTGTGAGTCAAGTTCACTTCCTCTGCCTCACTCTCAACCTAAAATGGCATGTTTTTAATGCAGGGATTAACTCGCCGCGCGTAAAAAACACACACACACTGGTTATTTTCATGATTGACAAGCTCTGGTATGCGGTCTGTGCGAGAGAGCGCATATGAACATCTCAACCAACTCCACACACGCGGGTAGGTGGTGGCTTGACTGCGTCAGATATATAAAGGCAAATCGCAAGGCGCTCAGGCACAACGCTCAGGATCAAGAGAGAGCACGGGTCTTTCTGTGCAAATCCACACATCCCTTCTACTTAGTGTCCCCACCAGCTCTTTCCACCCTGCAAGAATGGGCTGCAGAGGATTGTTTACTGTGGCGGCTGCATTTATTTTTTTGGAAAGCGGTGAGTATTTATAAATAGGAGTTTGGATCTAATTCGTTGCACCTCTGATATTTTGCATACGGTGTGCTTGCTGCGCTGTATCCTATCTGATCAGGTTGTATTTCAGGATGTTATTATCATTTTGCTATTTTTTTAAAACTCTATCTGTGAACGGGTTTTAACTGTAGGGTGTGCATTGGGTTACTATCGCGATTTTTACGCTTTGAATGCGGACGGGCGATCATGAATTAACAATTTAACATCTGCCACATTGGAACACATTGATCCTTTATTTACTGAACCGAAGCAGCAGCAATGCAAATGGCAATGTTAGCTGTATGTTTGAGCCGCTCCCTGATGAATCTGTTGCAGACTTGAGATTCCTGGACAGACCCATGTTAGATTATTTGCTTTCCGCGAACAATTAATTAATGTCAGTAACTCGTTCCTCAACATTGAATGCCCCAAATGACCCAGTCCAATTGAATATAACGCAAAACTAAAAATAGGAAGTGCTGGGGGCGGTGGGGAGGGAAATCCCAGCAGGTCTGGAAGCATCAGCAGGAGAAAGAATCCCAGTTTAATTCTTCTTCAGAGCATCTCATATGTTTAAAATTGAATTCTGTCCGTAAAGTGCGAATATGAACATTGATTGCTTGAGGGGCATCACTCCCAGAACTTCCCGTTAAATGCAGAGATCAGAGGGTCAACTTGGATAGATGTAAAATATGCAAAGGCAACTGTAACAATGATATCAATGTGGGTAGAATTTGTGCAACAATCATGCACAGTGCAGCCACGGGCAGGTCTCTATAGTAAACATTGTGTCCCACCATGTCCTGTTTGCATTCTGCAGAAAATAAAGTAGATTTTTAAAAAAATCAAATGTCATCTTCATTGCTATAGGATGTGGCTTCCGCTTGCCGGTGTCCAGTGAGGCCAGCGCTCATTATCTGAGGAGAGAGAAGCGCTGCTCTTGTAACAACCTGGGAGACAAAGAGTGTATCTATTTCTGTCACAAGGACATCATCTGGGTCAATACCCCAGGGTGAGTATTGTAGAGGGACAATACTGTACTGGTAGCAAAATACTGGAAATCTGCAACTAAAGATTACTAGATAGGCTCAGCAGGTCTGGCAGCGTCTGCAGAGAGAGAAACAGAGTTAACCTTCTGGATAAATGTTTATTTATTAGTGTCGCAAGTAGACTTACATTAACACTGCAATGAAGTTACTGTGAAAAATCTCCTAGTCGCCACACTCCAGTGCCTGTTTGGGTACATTGAGGGAGAATTGAGCATGGCCAGTGCACCTAACCAGCACGTTTTTCAGACTGTGGGAGGAAATTGGACCACCCAGAGGAAACCCACGCAGACGTGGGGAGAATGTGCAGACTCTGCACAGACAGTGACCTAAGCTGGGAATTGAGTCTTCGTCACAACAAAGCGCTGGGGTAGGGGTTGGGGGGTGGTCTGAAACAGGAAATCCTGGAAAACCGAATGGGTGGAGAGAGGAGCTGGGAGTTTTCAGGTCCAGAACTGGGAACAGTGAGCCGAGGTAAAAGAAACAGAAATCCTCAGTTGAGGGTAGAGCAGAATTGAATCGGAATAAGTCCCGGGGGATAAAAAGGGTGCCAATAAATCAAACACCAAATTGAAAGCAAATCCTGTGTTTCATTTGTTACCAGCACTTTTAGGAATGCTAACTCTTCTCTGAAAGGGATTTCTGATATTCCAGGGTGCTGTGTGCTCACAACCAGCACCCACCCCCTCTGCCCCCCCTTTATTGCTTGGTGGCATAGATCTAATGGGTCAAGGGTTGTCCTGCCTGAGCCTGTAGACTTTCTGATCCTCACAGCAGTCACTGGGCTGCATCGGAGGATGCGCGACCCATTAGCAGTTGTGACCCACAATTTGGGAACCTCCTTGCTAAAAAAATTATGTCACTACTTTCTTTCAGTTCTGACATTGTGTCACCAACCTGAAACACTCGCTCTGTTTCTCACCCCCACGGATGCTACCTGGCATACTAAGTGTTTCTGCTGTTTACTGTAAGAGTGCGGCACCAGTCAGCATTGATTTAGATTGTCCTGTGCCACCTGCATTTCCACTTAACTTCACAAGACATTAAAGAGTCATTTATTGTGTGTTGTGCAGTAAGATAAGGTGCCTATTAATCTTCATATTTTGTACAACTTTGTAATACTAATACTTTTGGGTGGGCTGGGTGTATAATCATTTTAAATTGGACCCACCCAAGATCAAACCAGGGCTTCTTGGAAAAAGCATGAAAAGTGCTGTTGGTGAGTGAAATGCAGCATTTGAGGAGCACTTGCTGCTATTCGAGTCGATGAACATGTAAACCACATTTTAATATGGGGGCGGCACAGTAGCACAGTGGTTAGCATTGCTGCCTCACAGCGCCAGGGATCTGGGTTTGATTCCCGGCTTGGGTCACTGTCTGTGTGGAGTTTGCCCATTCTCCCCAAGTCTGCGTGGGTTTGCTCCAGGTGCTTTGGTTTCCTCCCACAGTCTAGGTGCCAGAGTGTGGCGATTATGGGATTTTCACACTTACTTCATTGCAATGTTAATGTAAGCCTACTTGTAACACTAATAAATAAATACACTTAATGTATGACTCAAAATTGGAGATTGTCACACCCTCAACCCTCCCGATCTCTGTAGTTTCCTCCGGCTTTGCAGCTCTGCAAGATCTTTGTGTTCCTGTAATTCCAGACTCAAATCTATGAATTGAAATTCCCTTCCTAAACCTTCTGCCTCTCTATTCCTTCCTCCTCCTTTGAGCCATGTTACTGAGCTTTTGGTCACCCATCCCAGTGTTCCCTTCTTTGGTTCAGTAGCAATTGCCTTCCTTGCATTCCTGTGAAATACCTTGGGATAGTTTAATAACTTAAAAATGCTGTATTATTGAAAGTAATTGTAACATCTGCTTTATTAGATTGCCCCATTTCTACATTTATATCACAACCTGTATTATTCAAATCTGCATTTCAAACATTTGAACTTTTTCCTTTAGTCACTTCAAATTTGAGCTTCAAAGTTGATGCTAGTAAGTCATTCTGTTCTATAGACTCAGAGCAGCATGGTTAATTGGAAAGGGACCCGCATGCTGTGACTGTACCAAGTTATTTATTGTACATAAAATTGTCTCATGTTTTCCCAGTGGGGTTGTTATGTCGCCATTTAAACCAAGCATCACAATCTATAAACACCCATAACCAAGCCTGTAGGTTTTTAAATTTCCCTTTGACAGTGAGTCTCTATGTGTTATAATGCCATAAAGATTCTCTTTGGTAATCACACTTATCTGTTTTTGTAACAGGAAAACCATACCTTATGGTTTAGGAAGTCCAGCAACACGCCGCAAAAGATCTACTCCAAGGTGCGAATGTGCAAACTCCAAGGACAGAATGTGTTCACAGTTTTGCCTGTTGGACACAATGTAAGTTATCTAGATTAATTATTACACTCATGAGATTTTAACCATTCCGTGTACAACCTGCAAGTCGGTAACAAAATGATTGGCCAGCTTGGCACAGTAACACAATGTATTACAAAGTGACACAGAGTAGACTTGGGCATCCCTGATGACAAGCCAACAGTTTTCACTGGGGGCAGATGCTTTGCGCAGGTAAAGATGACAGACAAGGGAAATTAGAAACATGGCCCCAGTCCTGCAACTGGCCTTTCTACCCTTATCACCCTCAGCGCTCCTTGCCTTTTAGATGCTGTAGATGGGAGACCGAACCGCGTCCTGGTGCTTGTGCAATGCCATTTGTTACCTTGCTTAAAATATTGTGTGGGCAAGTGAGAAGGCAGCACGGTTTAAGCTGTGCCTCAATGGCAAGCATTCCCAGCTCAGAGTCAGAATATCCTGCGTACATTCCACAGAGATTTGAGCACCAAATCCAGGCTGACCCTCCACTGGAGCTCTAAGGGAGTGCTGCACTGTCAGAGGAGTCACCTTTCGGTTGAGGCAAGCAGACGAGTTCCTACCTGCCCTGCATAGATATAAAAGATCCTGTGGGACTAGGTCAAAGAAAGAGCAGGGGAATTCTCCTGCATGGTTCTAGCCAACAAATATCCCCGATTAACATCTCTGAAACAGACTATCTAGTCATTTATCTCTTGTGCGCAAATTTGCTGCTGCTTTTCCTGCATTACACCAGTCTTGGAATGTCCCCAAAGTACTTCATGGGTGGTGGCCTGAGGTCGTGGAAGACAGAGTTTGAAAATACAAGTTCTTTCTGTTTTCAATAGACCAGGAGAACGCCTTCTTTTAAAAAAAGACAAAAATTCAAAACAAGCTGAAATTCAGAAGCAAAATAAAACAGAATGGTGGGCAGGCAGGCTGGGGCTGATCAGTGTCTGAAAGATGAAATACTGTAGGATCAAGTTTCAGGTCTAGACTACAGGAGGTGTTGGTGGAGGCATCACACCTGAAATTGTCAGGTGCCAGACGGCATTTTTCTGTATTATTTAATATGTTGTGACAGTGCATTTGTTACATGGAGAACCTGCTGCACAGGTTTGAAAGTTATGAGATAGAAATGAAGACAAAGAAATACTTTTTTTAAAAAAACTGAAGTGAAGTGCATGGCTTAATGATAAATGTGCTACATGCAAGGCAAGGTGAAATTTATTAAAATTGTAAGGGGTTTTGAAAGAGATGAGGAGGAGAAGAATAGAAGAAGTATAGACTGAGTGCAATGTGAAATAGACGGTGGGTGTCCACCCTTTCCAGTAGCGAGATGTTCTGGTCCTGCCAAAGATGACCACCCTGCCTCCCCCACTCTGGCCTGCGGCGGGTTATCCCCCAGAGGGACGGGCGAGCCACACAAAACATTTTGACCCAACTTCAGCGGGACAGGAATATCCCAGCTGCAGCCATAGTAAGCTGCCTCCACTACCGGAAAATACACCCCAGTGGAGGGGCTGAAAACCCTGCCCTGTGTCTCATGTTGGGAATTAGTGAAAAGGAAACAAAGAATGATCATTGAAATGCATGTTTTCTTTTGTCTTGGCCTTTTCAGGAGAAGTAGCAGTGTCCAGCAGAACACTGGAAGCGTAGGTCCACAATACCAAAAGACATCCGAGCACCAAGCCCTGAACTCTAGGACAAACCAGCAGCACAGGACCGGGAGTGTACACCTATTTCGGATTTTAAGGTAAATTTAATTGAATGAAAGGATATGTGGAAGTTCATTTCCTTCGTGTTAATCAGTTCTGTGACATGGGCAATGCTGCAATTATTGTCCTTCCCTGGGTGCCCTTGATAAGGTGCTGCTGGGCCCAGTTGTTGATCTGTTGAGTTCTTTGTAACATTTTGATATAACCAAGTGCAAGGCTACTTGAGAGGATAGTCAAGCATCAGTAACATAGGTGTCAGACTGGGGTTGCATATGAGCCTAACCTGGCAAAGACAGCAGGTTTACCTCCCTGAAGGACCTCAGTGAACAAGTGCAATTCTGACAACAGTTCCACATCCACCTTTGCTGATACCAGCTGATTATTTCCAGATTCAGTTATAAAACTGAATTCAATGTTAAACTGCAGAAGATTGGATTTAAACTTGCATTCTCTGGAATGCTAGTCCAGTAACAACCAGTTTTGGATCTTAGAAAGAGCTATCCAATATAATCCTGTGACCCTAATCTTTCCCATAGCTTTGCACTTTTTTTCCTATTCACACACACAACCAATTCCTGTTTGAAAGTCACTATTGAATCTGCTTCCAATGTACTTTTGGGCAGTGCTATCCAGATTGTAACATCTTGTGGGCCAGAATTTTACCGTTCCGACCACCATGGGAATCAGAATGGGTGAGGGGCGGACCGTGGAAAGATCCATTCACCTCAGGCAGGTTATTCCAGTTTCAGGATGAGCAAGGCCATAAAATCCTGCCCGTTGTTTTAAAAAAAAACAAATTCTTCTCCTCTTAGAATCACTACAGTGCAGAAAGAGGCCATCAAGCCTGCACCGACAACAATCCCCATAACCCCACGTATTTACTAATCCCCCTGACACTAAGAGACAATTTAACATAGTCAATCCACCTAACCCGCACATCTTTGGTCTGAGGGAGGAAACCGGAGCACCCGGAGGAAACCTTTGCAGATACGAGAAGGATATGCAAACTCCACACAGACAGTGACCCAAGGCTGGAATTGAACCCGAGTCCCTGACAGTGTGAGGCAGCAGTGCTAATCACTGTGCCACTGTGCTACCTGGTTCATTGTCCAAACATGTTAAATCCGTGTCCTTCGGTTACCAATACGTCTACCAGTGGAAATGCATTCTCCTTATTTATTCTATGAGAAGAACCTTTGCCTTTCTCTGTTTCCCCTTGCAACAATCACAGTTCATTTAGCCCCTTATTTTTTCTCCATTTGGCCAAAACCTTTAGCATGATTGTACTTGTGGATAACTACTTTGGCCTGGCAATCTTGTTTAGAGGGGATTAAGAGCCTTTGTTTGAGAGGTGAGGGCAGGGAATAAAAATGAAGAATGCCCTGCGTTTTGACGTTAGAATAAATTTTTTTTTAAATACCTTTTCCAGACAAGTTGCATCATCAAACACCCAGACTATTCACAGGAAGCACTTCTTAAAGAAGCTGAATCGAGTTACACTGGCACAGAATGAGCTATATCGAGAGAGAAAGAGGTGAACCAACCAGGTAGAGTTCACTCTTTTCCTGAGAGAGAAGGTGCCATCTTTGGCTTCTGTTTCTTCGTCTATTGATGGCACGTGAGGTGCTAGGGGAGAACGAGAAGACGGATGGACGGACGGAGGGATCGGATGCGCACCACAAGTATTAACCAGCTGGACTTGCGGGCTTGTGTCTCTGTCATTGGACTGCACCAGAAGTAAGAATGGAGAGAGAGAGAGGCATGGAGATCAAGGAAGGAAGATCCGCCTGAATACTGTTCAGGATTTTTGACAGGCGCTGTGTATATTTAAAAAAGAAACATTGACTAGGGTTGAACAGGATGCTCACAAACAGATTGCCCTATCTACAAGGCAACGGCTGGTAAGAGAGGGGAGACAGTACTGGCTTTATCATACATCTACCTCCACAACATGATGACTGGTCATCTTCAGGCAGCTTCGGTGAACTGGACACAAATGATACCAGTCACGGGATCCCCATCAAGGAGCAGAACTGAAAGCATGCAAGTGTTGAAGCTGAGACAGTGATGTCAAGCAGCCTTGCACTTACCTCAATTCCTGGTGTAAAGCACTGTTGTGCTGATTCATTACTGGTGAATGAATCACTAGACTCTTTCCCACTCTTGTTGTCTATGAAACGGGAGAAGTACTCTTTTGCTCGTTGTCTTTGCAGTCTGTACTCTCTCACGTCATGTTAATAGCCATTTTTTTGAGTACTGACCAGCTCAGTGATGGTGTTGAAGTCAAGCTATGCATTAGTGGAAAAAGCTCCCACCACTCCATATGGAACTGAACCGCATCCACCCTCACTTGTGCTAAGTTTAGATCGTGCCAGCCGCAACAGTAGCAGAGACAAGATCCTGTTTGCTGACCCCACTCCTGAAAGGGGCACCCACGTCATGGAGAATTTGGCACTCAACCAAATCTCCATTCACAACAGCGGGACTGGAGAATCCCAGCTGCGGCCAAGATCGTGTGTTCATTTGCTGATATCCCACTGGTCACTTCTTGGTGGCTGTTCATGTTATCGCATGTCTCCTGAAGCATCTGGCTTACAGAGGGCTGAGATGTGGGCAGAATTAAATCCATCACATACATTGTTGGACAGATCCAGAGACCATATACACTAGAGCTTCACATTCTTTATCAACAGGTTTTAGTGTTCGCCCATTTTCAATCTGTTTCTGCATAACCAATTTCCTGTGTTTAACCTAAGGAAGGAAATATAGGCAACATTGAGCGATACAATCCAACCATTTCCCTCCCTAATGGCATTGTGGATCAGCCCACAGCACGTGGACTGCAGCAATTCAAGAAGGCAGTTCACCACCACCTTCGCAAGAGTAACTAGGGAACAGGCAGTAAATGCTGGCCAGCCAATGATGCCCATGTCCCACAAATGAATTTTTAAAAATTCATTAAGATTAACCTGCACACGGGTATAAACGTGATACCTTTTTTGATCACACATGCCTGCTGTGTTTCACTATCACATTTAGAAAATGTTACATATCAGTACCCAGTAATGATGGGCAAGAAAAGACCCTCAGGCCCATGCAGCCTGACCCACATGACAGTGATGCCTTGTACATCACAGTGTAAATACTCCTCACCTGAAAATCAGGCAATCTCCTTGGCAGGCGGGCGGTGACACAAAACCAAATAATAATCCCAGAGCATTTTGGAGTGAAACCTGTTTTAGTGAAGGAACCTCATCTAGGATGAAACGCAGCCTGGTTTAAGTACCACCACCACCATCCCCACCCCGACGCCCCACCCCCCCCAAGATGACCTTGTAACCATGAAAAGAGATTTCTAAACAAGACTATTGTGCACCCCCAGATGCAGGGCACTGTCTAAAGTGAGATTGAAGTAGAGCGATGACTTTTCGCTGTTGTGCCAATTCTCTTAATCTAAACTGACTGTTGGGGAATTTGGAGGGTAGTGCCCTGAGGCAGTGGCCACACTTTGGAAGCAAGACGCTGAGCTTATTTATTGAGCATCTAGGTGCTGTACTGGGGAGTTGCAGAGTTGCTGAAAGGTCTTCTGTTGAACTGGTCTTGATCATGCCATCACAATTCTGCCCATTTGTTTTCCCCTCTCCTCCAATAATTCTCTCGTCCATTACGGGGAAAACGGACCTCCTTCCACATGTTTTGGTTTACATTACTAGGTGCAGTGTGGGGGGTCAGGGGGGTGCTCCACTGAACTTGTACTTGCAAGATAAGCAATAACCATGTCTGGCACCAGTAGGATGAATCAAATCTATTTGGCATACAGCATGGATCATTTGAAAGGGTTATTCCCCCAGAACTTATCGCAGGGAGCAAAGTTGAGCGTACATAAAGTAACAGTGTCACCATTCAGTCAGCTTACAGCACACCAAGTGGATAATTGGCCTCTGTGTGAGCTGATATTCAAACCATCACTGTCCAATGCTGTCAAAGACAACTGTTAATTTATTACTAACGATCTGTTATATGCAGTGATAAGCTGATCAACATTTCAATAATTGAATAATTCTGATCAATATTTAATTAATTTATGATACTCTGTAAATTATTGTAATTCATTGTACTTTGGAACTATTGTAATTTTATGATTTAAAGCGTATATTAATAAATAAATATATTTGTTAACATTAACCAATTTTCATCGATGGAATTCGTTTTAAGAAATTGGGACATCCTGTTGTTGCTTTACAGTGCTCTGAGAGGCACAGAGACTGTGCTGTCCTCAGCCCTGTTCACATTGCCATCTATCCAGCAGGAGCCACAGACAACAGGGTCAAGCTCAGCTGTGATATCTTTTACTGTTATCCAGCCTGCTATTGCTCTGGCTCTCATGCAGGAAATGGTCACTTGATTGAGTTAATGGGAATGTGCTGAGTGCCTGTGGAATCAGGTCCAACAGAATTAGCACCTAGAATGATAGAATGCCAAGAGTGCAGAAGGAGGCCATTTGACCCATTGAGTCTGCACAAACTACCCCTGACACTAAGGAATAATTTACCATGACCAATTAATCTCACCCCCGCACATCTTTGAACGGTGGGAGGAAGCCAGATAACCTGGAGGAAACCCACGCAGACATGGGGAGAATATGCAAAATCCATATAGTCATCCAGGGCCAGAATTGAACCCGGGTCTCTGGCGCTGTGAGGCAGCAGTGTTAACCACTGGGCCACCTTTTGGGAGGTAGGGAGAAAATTGGGAAGAGTGAGACCTTGCATTTACAAAGCACTCTTTCAATACCTCAAAGAATCTGAAACAGCAGCTGATGAAGGAATGTTCTGAAAATAATCGCTGGTTTTTAATCTTATAAACACAGCAGAAATTTGTGCACAACAGATTCCTAAGAACAATAATAGCCAGACAATATATATTTTACGTTGTGGGTTGAGGGATAAATATTGACTAGGGTACCAAGGTAACGTCCCTGATTCATTTCAAAAAGGATTTTTATATCCACCAGCAAGGATAGACAGGGATTGGAATTCTGTGGTCTCGCACTCCTCGCTAACGCTGCCAGTGAGAACCGGGAATTTGGCACTCAGCCCAAACTCCATTCATATCAGCAGGACCGGATAACCCCAGTCACAAGCAAGGTCAGAGACTTCTGGCCTGGGCCTCTGTTTACCATTTCACTCCAGAAGAAAGCTTATGTTCCAGTGCATCACTCCCCGGTGCTGTACTGAGGTTTCAGGTTATATTTTGTGCTGCAGTCTCTGGAATGGGATTTGAACCCAGAACTTTGTAGCTTGGAGGCATGAGTGCTGCCACCTGATCCACACTGACACTTGGAACAATAATGTATGAAGGAAAAAAGTGAGTGAATTTATATATTGCCTTTGGCAACAACCAGTCATCTACAGCCAAAATCTTTTAAAGCATAATTGCTGTTGTAAACAATGCAGACAATTTGTGCACAGCAGGATCTCAGCAATGTGATAATAACCAGATAATCTGTTTCAGTGATGTTGATTAAGGCTGGCATGGTTGCCTCACAGCGCCAGGGGGACCTGGGTTCATTTCCAACCTTGGGTGACTGTCTGTGTGGAGTTTGTACATTCTTCCCATGTCTGCGTGGGTTTCCTCCGGGTGCTCTGATTTCCTTCAACAGTCCAAAGGTGTGCAGGTTAGGGGGATTAGCCATGATGAATATGCCGGGTTACAGAGATTGCAATGGCGGGGTGGGTTGGGATGCTCTTCCAGAGACTCATTCTATGGATAAATGTTGGCCAGGACACGGGTTAATTTTCCTGTTCTTCAAAATACTGGCATGGGAGCTGATACATATGTAGAAATTCCATTGTTATTTTAATACAGATTTTAACCTGCTTAAACAGATCAAGTAATCCAGAAAAGAATGAGTAGTGCATTAAACATGTGCACATTTGTAGTGCTGAAGATAATCTCTCACCCAAAATCACTCACCATCTGAAATTGGTTATCATGGAAATAGAATTTTAGTTCAATTGGCAGGCCGGCTGGTTTGTAGTCCAGAGTGATGCCAGCAGCAGGGGATCAGTTCCTTTATCAGCTGAGGGTTATTCATGGAGGCATGCTTTCTCAACCTCGCCCCTTGCCTGGGGTGTGGTGATCCTCAGGTTAAATCACCATCAGTCAGCTCTTTCCCTCAAAGGGGAGAGCAGCCTATGGTCATCTGGCACTATGGTTACTTTAACTTTTTGCCACCTCAGAGAGCCACAATGTCTTAACATGTTGGGGGCAAATGATGGTTTGCACCTTCTTTCAAGGGGAGAAAATAAATGCAATGTGAGAACCATGGAGAAGTGAAGTCAGAGATATAATGGAGACACATTGAAATATGGACAACAAACCTTATGAGAGAGACTAATGAATAATTTGAAAGGGTTTCATCATGACAAAGTATTTGACGGTGAGGTAAACACAATGACAAACCCAAATGATCATGGAATAATGTATAATTAATGGCACACAAATTACATGGAAAATACAACATGGAAGCTGGTCTTTTGACCCAAATGGTCTGCATTGGTCCTTATATTGCACACAGACTAGTTAGTATTCACATCCCATGTATCAGCTTGTTTCCATTTCCTCCATCCAACCATCTCACCTCCTCTTAAATGTTGATGTTTCCTCAACTTCAATAGTTAATTCAATAATGAGTTACTGAACTTGGTGTTTAATTTCTCCTGTTTTCTGTCACTAAATCTCTTGCTTATTGTTGTATCCCCTGAACTAATCTTATCTTTACAGCCCCTGATTCTGGACCCCTCAATCACTAGAAAGAGTCTGTTTCTATCTATCCTGATAAAGCCATAAGACATTGGAGCAGAATAGTCTGCTCCACCATTCAGCCATGGCCGCTATGATTCTGTTCCCCGTTCTCCTGCCTTCTCTCTTTAACCCTTGATTCCATTATTGATCAAGAATCTATCTATCTCTGTCTTAAAGACACTCAATAACCTGCCTATACAGCCCTCTGTGGCAATGAGTTCCACAGATTCACCATCCTCTAGCTGAAGAACTTCCCCCTCATCTCAGTTTTAAAGGAGAGCCCCTTCAGTCTGAGGTTGTGCCCTTAAGTTTATCGCTCCCACTCTCCATGTCCACTCTATTCAGGCCTCTCAGTATTCTGTAAGTTTCAACCAGATACTCACTCATCCTTCTAAACACCATCGGGTACAGACTCAGACTCCTCAACTGCTCCTCATACGACAAACTCTTCATTCCTGGTATCATTCTTGTGAACCACATGGAGTTAGGTCACAGATCAGCCTTGACCTCACTGAACAGAAGAACAGACTTGCAGATAGGTGCAGGGGTGGTAATGAAGTGGGAGTTGCTTTTTTTTATTCATTCATTTATTGCCCCACCCTTAGTTGCCCTTGAACTGAGAGGCTTGCTAGGCCATTTCAGAGGGCAGTTGAGAGTCAAGCACATTCCTGTGGCTCTAGAATCACACGTTGGCCAGACCTGGTAATGTCAGCAGACTTCCATGCCTAAAGGACATTAGTTTTCTTTTAATATCTCCAATTTTTATTGCTCAATAGAAAACATGGAACCAAAACAAATTTTTTCCATCCAACTTCTGCTGAGATCCGCACTTCCATTACTTTTCCCTGCAGGGGCAAGAGAGTGGGAAAGATGGCTGTGTCTGGTAGTGTACCAGTGATGGTGTTTCCCTTTACAGGCCCAGCTTGCTTCTTCTCCAGTGTCTCCTCTTGGAGTTGTACCTGATCTTGTTGCTGGTTTTCATGTGGATCCACTGTGGAATTGTTTGGTTCTGCTTCATCTTCTTAGCAAGGAATCGCTTGATCCTGAAGGTTTTGTAGTCATCATTAGTTTCTTAATTCCAATTTTATTTTTACTGAATTCGAATTCCACCATCTGCCATGGCGGGATTTTGACCCAGATCCTGAATTTCTGGATTAATACTCTAGTGATAATACCACTAGTTCATTACTTCCCCTGGCCCAAAGGCTACTCTTATCCCTATGTTCTTACATCTTCATAATTTTAAACACTACTATCAAACCAGCCTTAAATCTCCTCTATTCTGATAAAAACAACCACAGTTTTAAAAATCATTTTTCATATTTGTATTCCCACATATCTTGTGAATCCCTGCTGATCTTACTGCCTTGACATCTCTTCTATGGAGTGGAAGACAAAATTGCTCACTTGTCCCCCAAATGTGATTTTACATTTACACGCACTGCTAAATCTCAGCTGTTAAATTTTATACCTTTTGCAATAAAACCAAATAGTTTTTTAAAGCTCATGATTGGCCCCTTCCCTTGAAGTAATGCTTTTAATATCCTATGAATCTGTACCTACAAATTCCTCTGCTCTTCCAAATTGCACAACTTCAAAGATTATATCGTTTTGACCCGGACATTGAGTTCGGTCTGCCACTTACTTTACCCTTTCCACCATCATGGTAATGCCCACTTTGCATTTCCATTTGGTCATAAGAATTATTGACTATGTCTCTTACTTAACTGATGAGTACAGCTATAGGCAAGGAAATGTTTTTGCTGCAACAAATAGATCCATTTCAAGAACTTTTCATGAAGACAATGGTCTTTTAAATAGTTGTGAATGGGAAGACAGGGGTTCGTCAACCCTCCAGGATAGCCCTGGAGACTCTGGGATTGACCTCCAGGCACAGTTGAAAGCAAATACACATACAGAAAATCAAAGTAGCATGAACAATTGTGTTCTTTCATCATAAAGTATACAGGAAAGGGCAATAAAGAACTCTTTGACAACCAAGAGCCATCCAATTGGATATTGAAAAGTCTGTTCAGATTGTCCATGGGAAGGCGGGGCACAATGGAGATTTGCATGTCGGATGACCAATGGCAGGAGCGAAACAGTTGGAGGCAGGAACTCATGTGCACCATGAAGGAATCAACCAGTCTGAATTGGCTACCCTGACCAAACTGCAGAGTTGTCAATGGTAACAGGCTAACAGGCAATAGCAGAGAACTCATTCTAATTAGGACAAGCAGAGTTCAGCAAGCTAATAGCAATTTCCTGGGGCAATGAAACCACTTTATCAAATCATTTGGTTATTTAAGAATATACTCGACTTTCTGAAGGACAGAAAGCAAGGTAAAAACCTAGATAGGGTGGAATTTATAACTTGCTTTAAATAGATTTCTGTATCTATAAGGTGAACATTTAAGGCTCAGCAAAAACAATTTAGCAAAGTGTATTTTTGTTTCTCTGAGAAAGTCAGGAGAAGGAGAAAAGGCTGTAACTGTATCTCAGGATACAACCAGAGGAGTGGGGAGGGAACCCAGCCTTTGGTCTTGGACATCACTGAGGGAGCAAGAGGGCAGCCACATTCGAAAACACAGAGGGAGACAAGTGACTAAATCAGGAAACAGCAATTAAATGAGGCCAAGTCTGGGTCCAAACAGGAAAGAAAGAAGAAAATGCTGAAGAAAGTTAGAAGTTAACCAAAAAGAGGTGATGGGGAGAGAAAGAAAGGGAACACAATCAGTATAATGAAATGAATGACATTTCCTGTCCCACATATTCTAACATATTTTGGAATTTTAATTAACTATGTTATGTTGGAAAAATTAAAGATATGAGTGTACATGAAACACTGGATAAGATTTTCCTGGTAGCATAACTAATAACTGAATGTTTAATTACCCTGTACTTAACTACATAACTAGCTTGAGTGGTGACATGATCAAAAGCTTTCAGATTGTGAAATTCCTCTCACTTTCTGCAGTTGTAACAAATGGTGGTTTAATTGAATCAAGCCACAAAACATTAACCTTGGGTCTTGTCTGAGGCCTGAGCTTCATTCTGCAGATCACACTCTTCCTTAGGATGGATTGCACTATTCAAGCATTACATTTTTCTTTGGCAAAATCAGGTACACGGGTTGGAGGTGAAGCTATCCCAGCATACCACGCATTAGTGACAGCCCCTGATTAAAATGATAGTGCTTGGGGACTCAGCAGTTGCTTCTAGTTGCGATTTAGAAACTGAAAAGGTGGTGGACGTGTTTTCTGCCTCCTTGACAAGTGAAACAGAAAATGCTTAGGTAATACCATGTGGTGTGCTTTGTAAGAAAAGTAAATAGTTAGTTTGTGTTTGTTGAATTAAAAAGATTTTGATTCCAAAATAAGCCCAGCATTGCAAGCATAAAAACTTAACCCATTGTGCAACCATTCTTAATGACCTACTTAGGAAGAAAGAATTTGCATACATATTGAGTCTTCTACAAGCTCACTGCTTTGCAACCATTGAAGTTGTACTTTTAGGACTAAAGTCAATGTATTATAGCTGCAATGAAGGGAACCCTGCACCACAATGTCCAACAAGTAGTTGTGGCAGAATGGCAAGCTGGTCCGATGTTTGGGGTGTTGTTTAGGTCATAAGTATTGTCCAAGACAAGAGTCTCCCTCGCTCCTCTTTAAAAGATGTGATGGGATCTTTTACGTTCATCTGAGTGGGCAAATGGGATCTTGATTTACTGTTTCATCTAAAAAGATTAGTGCTCCTGATAACAATATGGCACAATGGTTAGGGCAGCACAGTGGTTAGCACTGCTGCCTTACAGCACCAGTGATCTGGCTGTGAGCGACTGTGTGGAGCTTGCATGTTCTCCCTGTGTCTGCGTGGGTTTCTTCCAGGTGCTCCAGTTTCCTCCCACACTCCAAAGATGTGCAGGTTAGGTAGAGTGGCCATGCTAAATTGCCCCTTAGTGTCCCAAGAAGTATAGGTTGGATGGATTAGTCATAGTAAATATATGGGGTTAGAGGGATAGGCTGGGGGAAGAGGGTCTGATAAAATATTCTGTCAGTGAGTCAGTGCAGACTTGATGGGCCAAATGGCCTCTTCAGCACTGTGGAAATTCTGTGACACTCCCATAGTATTGAAGTCTTTGCTCAAAGCTCTGATGTGGGATTTGGACCTAAAACAACCTTCTAAGTCTGAGGCAAGCGCATCTCCCACTGAGACGAGGTTGATAACTTGACCAATGTATCAATAATAGCCTTAGAGCCAAGTTTGATGGTCTAGATAGTACCTCTAACACTAGATTAGAATATCGAGTCTCCTTGAAAAACAAAATACAAGAGAGTCAGGCGGGACATTATCCTCATTCCAATCAATCTTTGAAAAGTCTATATATGGTGACTTGTTGCGACATGCTAAAGGTCGTTTGGCCTGATATTGGTATTCATTCCAACCACTCTTATTTGCTTTCCACTTGTTATTTCCATTTCTGTTTGATTTATTCTTAATGTGTTTGGTTTGTTTTAGTTACGTTGTTGATACGAAATTCTGCCCTGCTCCTTCTAATATATTTTTTTAAATTCAGAGGGTCAAGTTACTTAGAGTGATAATGAATGAATTAGCAAGAGATTCCTTTTGTCCTGTTTTTACGGAAGTTGATAGTGAGCAGGGCAAATAAATGCAAAACATAATATTGGCCTCTGCGTGGCTCCACGACAATTCTTCAATATGTTTGGTCCAGGAGATACACAGTTGCCTTTCCTCTTCTCAGATCCCAGATTTCCCTGTAGAAGAAGCCTCTCAGAAATACCTTGCTAATTCACATAAATTCCTATGCCAAACGCCACAGGAAGTCTATGGATAAATGTCAATGTAATGTCTGTCACATTATGCAGTTCAATCCGTAGGCAAGTTTTGACCAGTATTCTTTCTGTGACCAGAGCCTGGTAATATATTTACGATGTAAAGATGCCGGCATTGGACTGGGGTGCGCACAATAAGAAGTCTCACAACATCAGGTTAAAGTCCAACAGGTTTATCTGATATCACAAGCTTTTGGAGCACTGCTTCTTCATCAGGTGAGTGGAGATTTGGGTTCACAAACATATATTTGCTGTTTGTGGGATCTCCTCTGTGTATTTGTCCATACAACCACAGTGACTGTACATCAAAAGCAGTCAAAAGTTATAGTTTGGAATGTCATGACTCAATCAAATGTTACATAAATGCAGATTGTTTTCTAAATGTTTTCAACTAAAGATGGTAGCTTGCTGGAATGTGTGGTATCAATAAAGAGCATACTTTTATAGAGCAATGCTAAAGCACTTAACTTAAAGAGTGATTAATTGTCTCCAAGTTACATTTGTTACGTTGCTGCACACAATTAATTGTTTTAATGTATTTACAAGCTCCTAGAAATGGTGAATTACTTTTATTCTTGTGATGTTGATAATTGAAGGAGAGCTGTTGGTTGGGAGACTGGTTGAGCTCCCGACACTTTGAATATCTTGTGCATCCACCTGAACAAGTAGACCTGATTTAATGATTTAATTGAAATATGGCTGTCCTGCAACAAAGTAGCACTCCTGTTTTACACCTCAGGTGTCAACCTAAATTTAAGATGCCTGAATTGTTGGCCTTGAGGTAAGTGTTGCCACCACCAAGTTTGATTGATTAAATAGTGAAATGGCAGCCCCCGACAGTCTTTCAAAATTCTTCTCATAATTTGTCAAAGTTACCTCCAGATTTCATGTCACCTTATACAAACTAACAGTCAGGAAAGGACCAGACAACCCCTGAAGCCTGCAAATGTGAACCGCCCCGCCCCAGTACGTTGAGGAAAAACGGCTCTAGATTCTTCCTTTAGTCAGTGAAAGAGCAGCAGTTATAACATCCGCACCACTGCTCATACCCATCACACAGCACTGACATGTGGTTCCTCACAGCAGGCAATAAAGGAAAAAAAAATCCCCAATTCCAGGGATTTCAACTTTAGCTAGTATAATCTTATAATTTAAACTTTGGGGTCCCAATACCATGTCGAGCAATCCCTCCATGACCAGTATAGTTTATCCTCAGGTCTGGTGCCCAGAATGGCCCACAGCTGCAATTGTACTTTATATTGCTAGAGCATGACTTTTAGTTCATTGTATTCTAATCCCCTAAATATAAAGGCCAGCATTCCATTAATCTTTGATCTTTTCTTCTATCCCTGATCCTGGGGCTTTGACAATCTATGTATCTGGACCCTGCCACACTTTGGATCGGAAGAAGTCACATCGACTCAACATTGGACGGAATTTTCCGGCCTTGCTTCTCCCGAAACTGTAAAACTCCGCCCCGAGGTCAACGGACCTTCCCATAGTCCACCCCCTCGCCCACTCCGATTCACATGGTGGGCAACACAGTAAAACTCCGACCATTAACTCTGTGGGGGGAGTTTTACCGTCCCGTCTGCCTGCCATGGGAATCGTAGTGGGCGAGGGGCAGACCAGACGAAGGTCCGTTGACCTCGGACAGGATTTCATGGCTTTGGGATGAATGAAGCTGGAAAATGGCACCCTGTTTCTCTCTCTACAGATGCTGCCAGACCGGCCGAGTTTTTCCAGCACTTTCTGTTTTTTATTTCAGATTTCCAGCATCCTCAGTATTTTGCTTTCTCTTTGGATCTCCGTTGATTCTAGCTTCTCCCCATTTAGAAATATTTCTTTTCTGTTTTTTTAGAAGTGCCCCAGGACCTTCTAACATGACCTGAGAAGTCAGATATTTAATGTTTCTGTGAGTTAGCACTTTAGAGTCCATTTCCAGAATGCTCCCACCCTTTGGGAGATGTAGCTGTCGTGACCAAGTTGGCCTATCTGAGCAAAAACAATTTTGACGTTGTTGTGACATGTCTTCCTTATTCAACGTTGTTGGAGAAAACACAGCGTAGGACAGACTATAGGAGGATAAGGACCTCCCGGTGAGTATTCAGCGACATGAGCTCCTAAAGCCAAAATGTTTTTTTTTCAATTAGCAGTGACGTATCTTAAATATCTGGAGAGTTTGTTTTGACTGGAAATGAAGCCAAGACGAGATTGAATGTTCTTGTTGTCACTGTGGAATAAACAAAGGCTTCTCCCATTGGTGTAGTGAATGTCATGATGTGGAGATGCCGGCATTGGACTGGGGTAAACATGGTAAGAAGTCTCACAACACCAGGTTAAAGTCCAACACGTTTATTTGGTAGCAAAAGACACTAGCTTTCGGAGTGCTGCTCCTTCATCAGGTAAGTGGGAGTTCTGTTTGCAAACAGGGCATATAAAGACACAAACTCAATTTACAAAATAATGGTTGGAATGTGAGTCTTTACAGGTAATCGAGTCTTAAAGGTACAGACAATGTGAATGGACAGAGCATTATGCACAGGTTAAAGAGATGTGTATTGTCTCCAGACAGGACAGTTAATGAGATTTTGCAAGCCCAGGCAAATCATGGGGGTTACAGATATGTGACATGAACCAAAGATCCTGGTTGAGGCCATCCTCATGTGTGCGGAACTTGGCTATCAGTCTCTGCTCAGCGACTCTGCATTGTCATGTGTCGTGAAGGCTGTCTTGGAGAACGCTTACCCAAAGATCAGAGGCCGAATACTTGTGACCGCTGAAGTGTTCCCTAACAGGAAGAGAACACTCTTGTCTGGTGATTGTCGAGCGGTGTTCATTCATCCGTTGTTGTAGCGTCTGCATGGTCTCCCCAATGTACCATGCCTCGGGACATCCTTTCCTGCAGCGTATCAGGTAGACAACGTTGGCTGAGTTGCAAAAGTATGTACTTTGTATCTGGTGGAAGGTGTTCTCATGTGAGATGATGGCATCAGTGTCGATGATCCGGCATGTCTTGCAGAGGTTGCTGTGGCAGGGTTGTGTGGTGTCATAGTCACTGTTCTCCTGAAGGCTGGGTAGTTTGCTGCGAACAATGGTCTGTTTGAGGTTGTGCGGTTGTTTGAAGGCAAGAAGTGGGGGTGTGGGGATGGCCTTGGCAAGAAGTTCATTTTCATCAATGACATGTTGAAGGCTCTGGAGAAGATGTTGTATCTTCTCCACTCCAAGGAAATACTGGACGTCAAAGGGTACTCTGTCTGCCATGTTCCATGTTTGTCTTTTGAGGAGGTTGGTGTGGTGTTCCGTTGTGACGCGCCACATAAATAAACATGTTGGACTTTAACCTGGTGCTATGAAACTTCTTACTGGTGAATGTCAACAGGTCTTTGGAACATGTGAAATCTTTGTAACACTGGAGATGTGTCATTTAGACTTGGATCTGCCAACTTGTGCACCATTTTAAAGATTTGCAATTCTACAAAATCAGCACAGGAGGAAGCCATTCAGCCCATCATGGCTGCGACAGTACGACGTTCAATATGTAGAAAGAAATGTCTCCAAGGGTTGTACCTTCTCATAGGGAAGAGGAAGAAGGAGGTGGGTACATAGTACAAAAGGAAAGTTAAGTAAGCTTTTGAAGGGAGGGAGATGGCCAGGTGTGTTTGTTGAAGTGTGCAGTTTGAGAGGAGTGGGAACAAGGCTAAAGGAACAAGGAGCGAGGGAGATGAGAACCAGTGGGAGTGTTTAAAGCCATGAACCTAGAAGAGGTCACTCAAGGAGAGTGGTATAATGTTCTAGAGAGACTTGAAACAGAAAGTGAAAATTTGAACAGTTGATTCCCTCGTGCATTTGACACCAATTTCTTTTTTTCCTTTGTTCTTTTTAGTTCACATGGGAAGTATTGGCAGTGCAGGCTTGGAGGACCGAAGGGCCTGTACCTGTGCTGTAATTTTCTTTGTTCAATGCAAGGACAGATTGATAGGAATCTATTTTGTTGGGTCACAATTTCTAATACATTTAATTTGGTGTCACTCTTAACATTTTCATGATTTTGACAGTTCTGTGAATTGTTTTATAATTGTGGCCTGATGTCTAAGTGAAGAAAAGCTGAAACTTGTCACAGTAATGAAAGGTTCTCTTCTTCTCCGTGGATTTGCATTCCCTTCAGGGAGATCTTTAGGTTCCTAACTGAGAACTAATTCTGGATTAGCAGTTGCAGGCGCTGGCTCCTAAAGACCTGATGTGGATGTGCTGGCATTGGACTCGGGTAAACACAGTAAAAAGTCTGACAACACCAGGTTTACTTACTAGTGAGTTTACTATCAAGTAAATCAGTTGGACTTAAACCTGGTGTTGTCAGATTTTTTACTCCTAAAGACCTACCATAGAAACATCAATCCTGTGGAGAGTTAGATTAGAAGTCAAATTCAAACTATTCAAAAATAACCCTCAATCTGGAAGTAGAATTAAAGGGCATAAATTGATGTCAGACACAAGGATGTGTGCGACAGTAAATGGTCCTTCACATGAAGCACTCAAGATGTAGAATAAACATCCAGACAGGGACAAAATATTTCTGGAATCTTGCTGAAAAAAGAGAGACTTGTTGCTGAAGCTTCTTGACTTGTACTCAACGGGACAAATGCAGGAATAACAAGTTTCAAATAATCACAATTTATACTAAAAGAGAACAGAGTTGGCATGTTGATTCTGATTGGCTGAAGCACTGTCATAGAGAAAGCAGTGGAGAGCTGTGGGTTTCCCAAGCTCCTGGATAATTCAACAAAGGCGCAAGACTTAAACATATTCCTTCTATTCGCAGAGAACAGATCCTTGTGATATGTCACTTCTGGCGCATACTACTACCATGGAATAGTGTTAGGACCTCTTTGGATGTAAGAGTCATCATGGGCTAAATGGCTTCCTCCTTCACAATAATTTTGTGATGATCTCCTAAAGCAATTTTTAGCCTACCTATTCTTAAACTAGGCCAGCTGAAGAAAGTCAGTTCATAGAATCATAGGATCCTACAGTACAAAAGGAGACCATTTGGCCCATTGAGCCTGCATGACCACAAACCCACCAAGGCCCTATCCCATAATCCCATGTATTTACCCTACTAGTCCCCCTGACACGAAAAGGCAATTTAGCATGGCCAATCAACCTAACCTGCACATCTTTGGACTATGGGAGGAAACTAGAGCACCCAAATGAATCCTACACAGACATGGGTAGAATGTGCAAACTCCACACAGACAGAGACCCAAGCTGGGAATCGAACCCAGGTCCCTTGCACTGTGAGGCAGCAGTGCTAACCATTCTGCCACCGTGCTGCACTATAGGAAACCCACACAGACAGGGGGAGAACAGGCAGACTCTGCACAGGCAGTGACCCAAGCCAGGAATCGAACCCAGGTTCCTGGCTCTATGAGGTGGCAGTGCTAATCACTTAGCCAGTGTGCCACATCCAAGCGGAAGAGAGGGCTGGTGGAATGCACAAGAGACCCAAATTGGAGGAGATTGAGAAGTTGGAAAGAATTTGAACACGTGGATGAGAATTTTGTGTTTGAGACACAGATCTCGCAGGCGACCCCGTCTCTACTTACTTGTGAAGTCTGTTTCATGTCCCTGTTGAAGTTGAAGCTTCCCTTCAAACTCTTGCTTTTCTCCCAACCCTCTGGTCTGAATGTTAGTTACTTTAGACTTCTGCTGTATCCTAATCTTTAAACCTGCTTTAAGTTCATAATCCCAGTTTCTTCATAAATTCCTTCAATCTTATATTTTCACATTTTCTCCAGCACTTCCAGTTCCTTGACTATTTGCACATCCAATATTTCTTTACTGTCTTAATATTTCTGTCCACCTCTTGGCGGAGATGGTCTGTTCCATCATTCAAGTCATGGTTCCTCTCTGGGCTTGTGTGTTTTATACAGAATCTACAGAGATTCGCCCTCTTTCCTTTTCCTGAGTATATTCAGATGTCTGACCATCACCCTCTCTGGAGAAGGGTGTTTCATGTGGTTTGGCTATTTTTCAGTACTGAAGGATTAATTCATCCAAAACAAGAGCTTCTATAGTAAAAGCAAAACACTTCGGGTGCTGGAATCTGAAACAAAAACAGAAAATATTGGAAAATCTCAGCAGGTCTGACAGCATCTGTGGGAGGAGACTTGAGACAACAATTCAAGTCTAGCTGACCCTTTGTCAAAGCAAAGAAAATCAGCAGAGATTTATACTATTGGGGTGAGGGAGGGCGGGGGGAAGGGTATGGAATTAGATCAAAGGAATGTAAATGTGGAAACAGAAGGCTAAGAAGATGTTAAGAATGTCAATTGAGTCATCGGAATGCAAGAATGGCAGAACGGAGGCATGGGTTGTTAAAGGACTGCCTCAGGAATGTGGAAGTTACACTGAAGGGGGGATGGGGAGGGGATGGAAAGAAGAAGAGCTGGAATAGAGGAGTGGAAAAATAGTAGTGAAAAAGAAAGATGATACAATGGATGAAATGGAATAAAATAAATGGAAATGGAATGAAGGTGGAGGAGAGAGCTCATCTTCTGAGGTTGTTAAACTCAATGTTCTGTCCAGAAGACTGTCAAGTGCCCAAACAAAACTTAATTGTGCAAGATGAGCTTCTATGTTCTCTCTACAGATTAAGAAATCTCACACCAGCTTAAATTCCAACAGGTTTATTTGGTAGCAAAAGCCATTAGCTTTCAGAGCGCTGGCTGCCCCTTCATCAGGCGTGCAGTCAGGTGACAAAGGGGCAGCCAGCACTCGGAAAACTAGTGGCTTTTGCTACAAATTAAACCTGTTGGAATTTAATCTGGTGTTGTGAGATTTCTTACTGTGCTTACTCTGTTCCAACTCCGGCACCTCCACATCCTCTCTACAGATGCCAGCTGTGTGTTCCCAGCATTAAGTTTGAAGTTTATTAGTGTTAAAAGTAGGCTTGCATTAACACTGCAATGAAGTTACTACGAAAATCCCCCTAATCACCACGCTCTTGTTCAGGTACACTGAGGGAGAACTTAACCTGGCCAACGTACCTAACCAGCACCTCTTTTGGCCTGTGAGCAGAAACTGAAGCACCCAGAGGAAACCCATGCAGACACAGGGAGAACATGCATACTCTGCTCAGACAGTGACCCAAGCTGGGAATCGAACCTGGGTCCCTGGTGCTGTGAGGCAGCAGTGCTAACCACTGTACCACCGTGCCACCTTCTCTGTTTAAATTCTATTTTTTGAACCCTAGCTGTAGATGTAGGGTGATGTGCATTAAGTATTGTTGAATGGAGAGAAACCTGGAAATGTCGAACTCCTGTTTATCATGGGTTTATGGGTTACAGTGTAATTATGTGATTGACACATTCTGTATCAGGAATGTTGCTTACGTCTTGTAGTTGATATGAGCCAATTTCTCCAAATGAATAAAGCAATGAACACAAGAGGCCAGGTCAGCCTGCCCCATTCCCACCCACAGATCAGGACATAGTAACAGAACGATATTCAATTTGGAGGAAGTCACATGCACTTTATCATACTTAGGGAAAGGTGTGTTTTATGGGGAGAACTTGAAAGAGAGAAGGGAAAAAAACAATAGTTAAACATTAGTGTGTGGGATAGAGTTGTTACTGGAACGGAGCATTTCTTATCTAGTTTCTGTTTTGCTTGGTAATGTTTAATAATTTTTTGCTGATGAACAATATTTGTATTAGCTGCATGAAGAGGTAGATTTATTGATCTGTGCTTCAGTCGGTGTGTCTGCGTGACTCATTTTACATTGGAATTTCAACACCTGCCATCCTATTTTTAATAACAACTTGCATTCATTTATAGAAAAGCGGTTCACAGAGACCAAAGCTTTAGTGAGCAAATTAATAAACTTTGAAGGCTCAATAATAAATATGCACGAATCTGGTTTACAGACTTCAATCATAGAATCCCAATCAATTGGAATAGAACATAGAACATAGAACATAGAACATTACAGCGCAGAACAGGCCCTTCGGCCCACGATGTTGCGCCGACCAGTTACAAAAACAATGACCCACTAGCCTATACCAATCCCTTTTCGTCCATAAACCTATCCATAGATCTCTTAAACGCCCCCAAACTAGGCGCATTTACAACTGCAGCAGGCAGGGCATTCCAATCCCTCACCACCCGCTGGGTAAAGAACCTACCCCTGACATCCGTCCTGTAGCTACCCCCCCTTAATTTAAAGCCATGCCCCCTCGTGCTAGCTTTCTCCATCCGAGGAAAAAGGCTATCACTATCCACCCTATCTAAACCTCTAATCATCTTATATGTTTCAATAAGATCCCCTCTTAGCCGCCTTCTTTCCAACGAAAACAACCCTAAATCCCTCAGTCTCTCCTCATAGGACCTCCCCACCATACCAGGCAACATCCTAGTAAACCTCCTCTGCACCCTCTCCAAAGCCTCCACATCCTTCTTGTAATGTGGAGACCAGAACTGCACACAGTACTCCAAGTGCGGCCGCACCAGAGTAGTGTACAGTTGCAACATGACGCTGCGACTCCTAAATTCAATCCCCCTGCCAATAAACGCCAAGACACCGTACGCCTTCTTAACAATCTTATCTACTTGATTCCCAACTTTCAGGGATCTATGTACACATACACCTAGATCCCTCTGTTCATCCACACTATTCAAAGTCCTCCCGTTAGCCCTATACTCGACACATCTGTTGCTCCTACCAAAGTGAATTACCTCACACTTCTCCGCATTAAATTCCATCCGCCACCTCTCGGCCCAGCTCTGAAACCTATCTAAGTCTCCCTGCAGACTATGACACCCTTCCTCACAATCTACCACACCTCCGACTTTGGTGTCATCAGCAAATTTACTAATCCACCCAACTATACCCTCATCCAGATCATTAATAAAGATTACAAACAACAGTGGCCCCAAAACAGATCCCTGAGGCACACCACTCGTAACCGAACTCCATGATGAATATTTACCATCAACCACCACCCTCTGTCTCCTATCTGCTAGCCAATTCCTGATCCAACTTCCTAGATTACCCACAATCCCATACATCTGCATTTTCTGCAGAAGCCTACCATGGTGAACCTTATCGAACGCCTTACTAAAATCCATATATACCACGTCAACTGCCTTGCCCCCATCCACCTCTTTGGTCACCTTCTCAAAAAACTCAATAAGGTTAGTAAGGCACGACCTACCCGCTACAAAACCATGCTGACTATTTCTAATCAATTCATTACACTCCAAATAACTATAAATCCTATCCCTAATAATTTTTTCTAAAACCTTGCCCACAACAGAAGTAATATCCCAAGGGTAAGGGGTTTGGATGGGGAGGAGTTTGTTAGGTGTGTTCAGGAAGGTTTCCTGACACAGTACGTGGATAAGCCTACGAGGGGAGAGGCTGTACTTGACCTGGTACTGGCGAATGAACCAGGACAGGTGACGGATCTCTCGGTAGGAGAGCATCTTGGGAATGGTGATCATAATTCTATCTCCTTCACAATTGCATTGGAACGAGATAGGATCAGGCAGGCTAGGAAGGTGTTTGTCTGGAGTAAGGGGAAATACGAAGACGTCAGGAAGTTCATTGGACAAATAAACTGGAAGGAGGCGTTCTTAGGGAAAAGTACCGAAGGAAGGTGGCGAATATTCAAGGAATGTTTGTCTGGAGCTCTGCACGACAACGTTCCGATGAGACAAGGAGGTTTTGGTAGGTCGCGGGAACCGTGGTGCACGAAGGCTGAGATGAACCTAGTCAGGAGGAAAAGGAAGGTGTACAAAAGGTTCAGGGAGCTAGGAGATGTTAAGGATCTAGAGGAGAATAAGGATTGTAGAAAGGAGCTTAAAAGGGAAATTAGGAAAGCCAGAGGGGGTCATGAGAAGGCCTTGGCTGGTAAGATTAAGGAGAATCCCAAGGCCTTCTATAAATATGTGAAAAGTAAAAGGATGAGAAGAGAAGGGATAGGACCTATAAAAGGTGAAGGGGGAAAGGTCTGTGGAACCAGAAGAAATGGCAGAGGTGCTTAATGAGTACTTTGCCTCAGTATTCACGGTGGAAACTGATCTGGGAGATTTTGCTACAGATTTGCAGCAGATGGAAAAGATTGAGTATGTGGATATTAAGGAAGAGGATGTGTTAGAACTTTTGAATTCTATCAAGATAGATAAGTTGCTGGGACCAGATGGGATGTACCCCAGGATACTGTGGGAGGCGAGGGAAGTGATTGCAGAGCCCCTGGCAATGATCTTTGAGTCGTCAATGGAGACGGGAGAGGTTCCGGAGGATTGGAGGATTGCGGATGTGGTTCCTATTTTCAAGAAAGGGAACAGAGATAGCCCAGGAAATTACCGACCGGTGAGTCTGACCTCAGTGGTTGGTAAGCTGATGGAGAGGCTTCTGAGGGACAAGATTTACGAGCATTTGGAAAGGTTTGGCATGATCAGAAATAGTCAGCATGGTTTTGTCAAGGGCAGGTCGTGCCTTACGAGCCTAGTTGAGTTCTTCGAAAATGTGACTGAACACGTTGACGAAGGAAGTGCAGTGGACGTGGTGTACATGGACTTCAGCAAGGCGTTTGATAAGGTCCCCCATGCAAGACTTCTTGAGAAGGTGAGAGGGCATGGGATCCAGGGGGCTTTGGCCTTGTGGATCCAGAACTGGCTTGCCTGCAGAAGGCAGAGAGTGGTTGTGGATGGGTCTTTTTCTGCATGGAGGTTGGTCACCAGTGGAGTGCCCCAGGGATCTGTTCTAGGACCCTTGCTGTTTGTCATTGTCATAAATGACCTGGATGAGGAAGTGGAGGGATGGGTTAGTAAGTTCGCCGATGACACGAAGGTTGGTGGTGTTGTGGATGGTCTGGAAGGATGTCAGAAGTTGCAGCAGGACATAAATAGGATGCAGGATTGGGCGGAGAAGTGGCAGATGGACTTCAACGCGGATAAATGTGTAGTCGTCCATTTTGGCAGGACCAATGGGATGAACGAGTACCCTATCAAGGGCAGGTGTCTTAGTAGTGTTGAAGAGCAGAAGGATCTTGGGGTCCGGGTTCACAGGACTCTTAAATCGGCCTCGCAGGTGGAGGATGTGGTCAAGAAGGCGTATGGTGTACTGGCCTTCATTAATCGAGGGATTGAGTTTAGGAATCGGGAGGTAATGCTGCAACTTTATAAGACCCTTGTCAGGCCTGATTTGGAGTACTGTGCGCAGTTCTGGTCACCTCACTATAGGAAGGACGTAAAAGCTATTGAAAGGGTACAGAGGAGATTTACAAGGATGTTGCCTGGATTGGGAGGCATGCCTTATGAAGATAGGTTGAGGGAGCTGGGACTCTTCTCCCTGGAGAGACGAAGGTTGAGAGGCGACCTGATAGAGGTTTATAAAATGTTGAGAGGAATAGATAGGGTGGATTCTCAGAGTCTATTTCCCTGGGTTGAAATGGTCACTACGAGAGGACACAGATTTAAGGTGCAGGGAAGCAAGTACAGAAGTGATGTTAGGGGTAAGTTTTTCACTCGGGGTGGTGAGTGAATGGAATCGGCTGCCGTCAGCGGTGGTGGAGGCGAACTCGCTGGGGTCTTTTAAAAGACTTCTGGATTAGTATATGGGATTTAATGGGATTGGGGGTTATAGATAGGTTTATGGATTGGTAGGTGTTGATGTGATCGGCGCAACTCGTGGGCCGAAGGGCCTGTTTGTGCTGTAGTGTTCTATGTTCTATGTTCTAATCCCTACAATGCAGAAGGAGGCCATTTGGCCCATCAAATCTGCACTGACTACAATCCCACCCAGGCCCTATCTCCATAATTCCATGCATTTCCTCTAGCTAGTCTCCCTGACACGAAGGGGCAATTTAGCACGGCCAATCCACCTAACATCTTTGGACCGGGAGACCCAGAGGAAACCCACACAGGCACGGAGAGAATGTGCAAACTCCACACAGACAGTGATCCAAACTGGGAAATAAACCCAGGTCCCTTGTGCTGTGAGACAGTAGTACCAATCACTGTGCCACCCTGAAAGTATTGACATTTCTTGGATTAAATTTTGCCCTGCTCTCTGACTCCTACCTTTGAACCAATTCACGACTCATGGGACAGATTGTTCCTAATTCTATGCGCTCTCATTGTTATTAATGCTCTCTAATGCATCATGATGGACTACAGCATTTTCACACCCTCCGGAGTGGCCTAATAAACCTCTCGACTGTTAACAGGTTATCTGGGGACAGGCAGTGTCTTGAAAATGGGATTCTCATCCCAAAAGCAATTGCTGTTTTGTCCTGTTTGAATCAGCTTGCAAAGAAAGTTCTTTGCACTTGTGTCTGAATGGTGGATAAATCCTAAATTAGAACACAAAGAATAGTATCAATGACTTAAGATTCATACAAATTAATGGGATTGGGGGTTATAGATTTAAACTATCTTAGTTTTATGCCACTGCTCATACTACTTCAGGTCTTAATGCGACAATCTTATACCTTTGTCTTATACCCCTTTGTCTTATACCCAAAGCATCTTTGTTAATCTTTCCTTATCGCTAACCTTCCATTTTAGCCCCTCCCCCAACACACAATTATATAATTTGTTACATTTCTATCCATCTTCAGTTGCGTAGAGAATCAAATTGACTCAAAACATTTTGGGCATGATTTTCCCACCCTGTTGCGCTGCTCGAGTAACACAGTGGACCAGGAAATGTTAGCGGGAGATCAGAAACGGGAATCGCGATTGGCTGGATGCTGGTCGCGATCTTCCTGGGCCTTTTTTTTGGGGTGTAATCAGCCTTACGCCGGGGAACGGTATAAAGCTGATTACAAAACAGAAAATAGCATTTCCATCTATTTAGCGAGCCAGTTATCATGGGGGGTGGGGGGAGGAGAGTGGGGGTAGGCCGAGCTGGTGATGTTCAGTGATAGTGGTGCATTTGCCTGGAGCTGGGATCGGGTCATATCAACCAATCTCCCAGTATACTAGCAGATGGGCACATGCGCACTAGACCCCTCTGCAGTCCGATGCCAGCCCCTTGGGAGGTATTAAGGCCCCCCCCCTCTTCCACCCCAACTGGCACAAATCCCCTGACGGCCTGTATGGTGCACAGAATGCCAGAAATACATTAAACTAAGCTGGTCCAAAAATGGACAGGAATGCCCATGGTCCTGTGGACCCACCCATTGGGCGCCTTTTTATTTGGAAGAACTGCACCCTTTAAACTCTATTTCTCCCCATAGATGCTGCCTCACCTGCTGAGTTTATCCAGCATTTTCTGTTTTTTCTTGCAAATTTAATCTTTATGGTTTATAGTAATTTTAACTTTTGCTGAGAGTACAAAGTGGGTGATATTTACAATCTTTACATCACACAATCAACTGAAGTTAAAATTTATCTTTCCCTTGCCCCATAATCGCAGTAAAATGTTACCCCTGAATCTTCATGATTTGAAAATCTTCGTGGCCCCTAAGAAGAAGTTGTTCCAGTTTCAGGGTCACACTTCCTTGCTTTCTTTGCATCAACTACTTTCTTTCTCTTTCCCACTGAGTTAGTATTTCCACACCTGTGCACCATTGCTTGGCTTTGAGCAATAGAAGTGGACAAAGCCTTTACACATTTGTACAGCGGTCTCAATCCACTGGAACCTGAGCTACCAGCTTCTTGTAGGAACACCATTCATCCTGTCTGCCTGGGTTGGATTGAACTTCAGAAGACAGATTCAGAAGGGAATTGGATAATACTTTAAGGAATAATTTTTGCAATGCTATGGCGAAAGGCAGTGGAATGGGTCTGATTGCAGAGTTCTTTCCAAGAGCTAGTACAGACGCAAAGAGCTGAGTGGCCTTCTCTTGTCAAGCATTGTATGTCACTATTCCTCCTAAAATCCAGACCAATGGAAGTTCTCCCAACAGGAGTCACACTTTCTGTAAGGACGTATAATATTCTGTTGAGCTGGGGGAAGTGGGGTGGGTGCAATTTTTCAAAACAAGGTACTTAATTCCCTTGGAGACTGTTACTAAGAGTGCTGTGTCCTCCAGCAGCTTAGCTGGTTAGACTTGGCTTTGACTTCAAAGATATAAAACTTCAGAAGCCAAATCTCGACTCCTGATCTAATTCTGGTCACTACAGCAGGCAATTTTCCAGATTTGGCACAGAGCTCACAAGCATCTCATTCTTCCTTCGAGGCCAGTGCCTCTACGGAACACACTTAAGGCCTCCACACCGGACAAGTCATCCACGCTATCGCTCGGTACAACTGGGCCCTCTTCACTTAACAACATACAAGAGAAAATATGTGCAATTTATTTAGGCTAGCAGGATTGGATAGTTTCCAAACTTTACCAGGCAATAAATAATATTTCCTTTTCCTGATTTTTTTTTCACAGATTGATCTAAAATTCCATTGATTCATGATCAATCTCTGGCACGCACCTTGACAACAATGGAATATCCACTTCCATTGTTCAATGCCGACCAATGATGGCAATCTCTCATAGCATCCATTTATTATGAAGGTGTGTGTACAATGGCTATGGCTAGCTGTGCTGTCAAGAAATCTATTTTCTCACTCAGTCTTTGACTGGTTCTGATGGTGGGTAATCCACAATAAGTTTATTTATTAGTGTCACAAGTATAATTACATTAACACTGCAATGAAGTTGCTGTCCAAATCTCCGAGTCGCCACCCTGTGGTGCCTATTCAGGTACACTGAGGGAGAATTTAGCATGGCCAATGTACCTAACCAGCATGCCTTTCACACTTTGGGAGGAAGCCAGAGCACCTGGAGAAAATCCACGCAGACATGGGGAGAACCTGCAGACTCCACACAGACAGTGGCCCAAGCTAGGAATCCAACCTGGGTTTGTGAGGCAGCAGTGCTAACCATTGTGCTGTCCTGAATAAATGAACTGATTTGAGGGTCCAACCCTCCCCCAAGCCTGCGAATGGGCCAGGAAATGGCAAATGGAATTTAATGTTGGCAAGTGTGAGGTGGTCCACTTTGGTAGGAAGAATGGTAGGAAGGACTATTACTTACGGGGCGAAAAACTGCAGCAGGTGACGGTGCAGAGGGACCTTGGGGTCCTTGTGCATGAGTCACAAAAACCCAGCTTGCAGGTGCAGCAGGTGGTCAGGAAGGCGAATGGGATGCTGGCCTTCATAGCGAGGGGGATTGAATATAAAAGTAGGGAGGTCTTGCTGCAGCTGTATAGGGCATTGGTGAGGCCGCAGCTGGAGTACTGTGTGCAGTTTTGGGCGCCGCACCTGCGCAAAGATATTTTGGCCTTGGAGGGAGTGCAGAGGAGGTTTACTAGGCTGATACCGGAGTTGAGGGGGTTGAGCTATGAGGAGAGGCTGAATAAACTGGGCTTGTACTCGTTAGCGTTTAGAAGAATGAGGGGAGATCTCATTGAGACGTATAAGATGATGAATGGGATGGATAGGATAGAGGTGGAGAGACTCTTCCCGCTCAAAAAAGACAGTAGGACTAGGGGGCACAGCCTCAAGATAAAAGGGGGGCGGTTTAGAACGGAGTTGAGGAGGAACTTCTTCACTCAAAGGGTGGTGAATCTCTGGAATTCTCTGCCCGTTGAAGTGGTGGAGGCTGCCTCGCTAAATATTTTTAAGACGCGGGTTGATGGGTTTTTGATAAGAGAGGGGATTAAGGGTTATGGGGAGAGGGCGGGAAAGTGGAACTGAGCCACGACAGATCAGCCATGATCTTATTGAATGGCGGGGCAGGCTCGAAGGGCTAGATGGCCTACTCCTGCTCCTATTTCTTATGTTCTTATGTTCTTATTCCACATTGAATATAAAAAAGTTTCTTCTGTTTTACAATGACATTTGTTATTATAAGGAAACAGGATGCACTTTATTTGAGTAAAGTTTCTTGAAAAGGCACCATAGTAAAGAGAATAAAAATGACACACGCAGGCAAACACTTATCTTTGTGCTTCCGATAAAGATAACCGGTGGGGGGGGGGTTTCTGAAGATTGTAATCTTTATGTGACAACATGCAAAGTATGTAACAACAAGCAAACAACTCTTATTATGACTGTGGAGGAGTTAGTGTAAAAACCAATTGAGTGTGGAAATATGCAAGCAATTTCAGAGGAGGAATCTCTTCACAGCTTTATCAAGTTATTCATAATTAAGTGAGCATCACAGCTTATGCTGTGTTTCTCAATGAATATGCTTGAATTTGGATTAATAGCATTCCCTTTTATTTTCTCTTCATTTCTATCCCTGGCTGCATCAAAGATTTCAGTAGTACCCAAAGCTGTCATGAGATTTATGCGTGCTTATTTTGAATGTGTGATACTGAACAGTGGGTGTTAGTCCGTGGGATGAGGGAAGGTCAATCACTTCTGAGCCTGATTTTTACATGTACAAAGTCCAGCAGAGGACCTTGAAGTTAGCGTTGACAACGCTGCCTGCTGCTTTCCCACCCAGTCTGCCCCATTTCAACAATGAACTCAAGTCTGGAACTCTGCTTTATCAGCTAAGATCTACTAATACAGCAGAGAAAGGAATTGGCTTTTGAGAGACTCATGGCTTGTCTGGCATGGCACCCATGGCCATTACCTCAATGTTGACCAAGTAATCGTCATAGACAGAGCTTATGCATTTTATTTTTGGTGATCGCAGTGTTTTGACGTGCAATCAGTACCTGCAGAATGGTTTGTCGCCTTTTAGACAATTCCAGCAACAAGCATTTAAAAATAAAGAATATTATTTATTAGCATACACTTAATCGTAGAATCAGTACAGGGCAGTAGGAGACCATTCAACCTATCGAGTCTGCACCAACAACAATCCTGCCTAGGCCCTATCCCCATAAACCCCATATGTTTACCCTACCAATCTCCTGACACTAAGGGCCAATTTAGCATGGCCAATCAATCTAACCTGCATATCTTTGGAATGTGGGAGGAAACCGGATCACCCAGAGGAAACCCATGCAGACACGAGGCAAACGTGCAAACTCCACACAGGCAGTCACCCCCATGGTCGGAATCGAACATGGATCCCTGGCACTGAGGCAGCTATGCTAACCACTGTGCTATTGTGCCACCATGGAACAGAGCCATAGAATCCCTGCAGTGCAGAAAGGGCATTCAGCTCTGCACCGAACCTCTGACAGAGTATCTTACCCAGTCCCTCTCTATGCCCTATCCTGTGTCTCAACACATTTACCACGGCTAATCCATCTAACCTATACATATTTGGACACCAAAGGGCAATATACAATGGCCAATCCACCTAACCTGCAAGTCTTTGGACTGTGGGGGCACCTGGAGGAAACCTGCACAGACACAGGGAGAATGTGCAAACTTCACATAGACAGTCACCCAAGGCCAGAATTGAACCCGGGTCCCTGGAGCTGTGCGGCAGCAGTGCTGTCCCAGAAGTTTAAAGGCAAGATCTTACACACTATCTCTCACACACAAGAAACAGATAAAGGTGAAGAGAAAAACAATATAATTACAATCTGGAATTCTTTCAGCCTTTTATTGTTGCTGGCCTTGGATGATTTATTTTACAAGACATCCTCTCCAATTAAGGAAGAGGGTTCACAATAAGGTGCAAGGCTCCTTGTAGTTGAATTGCCAGCAGGTCAGGTCTCAGGTGAATTTGAAGATGGAACAGGTTTGGGGAGAATCCTTCTCCCATTATCATGGTATAGCTGTTCTACCTTGCCTGTGTTGTTGTCCTGTAGCTGGTTGGATGATTTGGATGGTGTTTCTGACCTGAACAGTTTGGGCTGTTTCTTTTAAAGCAGGTAACAAACATGGTTGCCTTATATGTGATCTGGTGCAAGTCCAAAGTCCTTTTTCAAATTGGGTTGAGTGTTAGTCCAATAAACATCCCGAGTTGTGACTTTTCATGCCCTCCAGAGTTTCGAAAGAGCCATGGTGTTGGAATGAGGAAGCATTCCAATGTGGAAGATCAGTGACATCCATTTCTTATTTGTCTCGCAGACATTGGGCACGATCTTACCTGTTATTTGTGCCACACTCCCACTGCAGCAAAGTCGGAGAATTTGGCAGCCAGCCAAATCTCCATTCACTGCCATGGGATAGGAAAATCCCACTGGCATGAACAGTAGTTTCAATGTTTCTATTGTCCATTGTGCAGCAAAAAGATGAATCAGCTGGTATATCATAGTCCTATTTATTGCCAGTTCATCCTTTTATAAAGAGATGAGTAAAGTTCATCCTGAATTTCAGATTCCTCCAGAGAACCCTTACCTGAACCCTAACCCGAATCCTCGGAACCCAATGTCAAAATCAAATGTGATGAGGGGAAGAACGATGGCACAGTGGTTAGCACTATTGCCTCACAGTGTTAAGGATCTGGATTCAATTCCCGATTTGGTGGGTGACTACCTGTGTGGAGTTTGCACATTCTCCCTATGTTTGCGTGGGTTTCCTCCGGGTGCTCCGGTTTCCTCCCACAGTCCAAAGATGCATGGGTTAGGTGGATTGGCCATGCTGAATTGCCCCTCATTGTCAGAGGGACTAGCGAGGGTAAATGTTATGGGGATGGGGCTTGGGTGGGATTGTGGTTGGTGCTGACCCGATGAGCTGAATGGCCTCCTTCTGCACTGTGGGATCCTATGATCTATTTTACAGCCATCTTAAACAGCTTTTGGTGTCCACTTCTCGAACAAAATACAGCTTTAACATTCATATTATTTTCATGCCTGTACAGGGCGTCACACAGTACTTTACCATATTCATCTAGCTTTGCATGCAACCCTTCACAGCATTGCCAACACCACAGGATTCACCTGGGGGCTCCATATTGAAAGGTTACTTCATCTCCAGGCCACTTCAACTTGCATAGTTGCAAGAAAATTATGAGAGAAAACACTGTAAAAATTGTGGGATTTTTTTGTTTTCTTTTCTTTTGAAGACTGTTACTCATCCATTCGAAAAATATTGGCGATAGCAAAAGAAAGCAGTCTGGCTGATTGACTGTCAGTCGTTAAGGTAACTAAAGATTATGTTTGCTTTCCAATTGGCCTTTTGGAAGGTGGGGAACAGCATGGATGGACAAGGGGGTGACTACTTTCAGGATTTAAGGTAGGGGTGGTTGAAGGTGGAAGGTCATACAGTGACACCTCCAGAGATCTACCCAAGCCCAATTTGCACATCTAATCCCTTAAATGGTGTGGTGTCTTACTGGGAATATTTTCCCCAACCCCATACATAGGAAAACTTGCCAAAATTTTCCAGCCACACCCGTGGGTGAGATGGCACTTCCACCCCTGCCTGGAATGTGCGAACAACAATGTGCTAGCCACTTCTGCTGCTGTGGGGGAAGGAGGGGAGGAATCCTGTCCATTAAGTCAGTGGTGACTATGACTATCTCAGCGAATCCCATTCCCAACCAAGGATTTATCCAGCCTCCTTTTAAAATTAAAATGCATTCTGATGTACTCTATGTCACAGTGCATATGACAGCTCAATTTTTCAGTGTTGGAATGCATGTCTGTGCCTATACTTGGCATGCAAATCAACATCACACCCCAATCTAACTTATTTTTCAGCTAATGAATGGTGCCTAAGGCGATACATGCATTAGGAGTCAGCCCAATGTTTAGGTTATAGTCACCTTGTCAGCGCACAGGGCATTTTGCCAAGAAGTTGCATGGGAGTTTAAGGTGCCCGTACAGAGGGCACAGTGTGTGGTGATCAACAAACAGAAATGGGTCTCCTGCAAAGGAAATGAAATATAAAGCTGGTTTCAAGCTGAAAGTGGTAACATTTCCTAACTCGTCAAATAGCTGTACTGCAATGAGGAAATTTGGTGTTAGTGAAAAACTGGCGCAAGAGTGAAACTAGGAAGCTGCTCTGAAGAAGATGCCAAGGACCAATCACACCATGAGAACTAGGACCGAGCAGTGAGCTGGTTCTTAAGAAGCATGTATCAGAATGCGTTCTTGAAAATTGTAAGGACCTTTTTCCATTGTTACCAGAAATGCAATGCAAATGTACACACTTAAGGGGGTCTAATCAAAGCCCGAGTCCAGCAAAACTTCAGAGCAACAGTAAGTTAGTGTAGCTGCTCCAGGGAATTTAAATGTAGACCAAGATTTCTCAGAAATCGCAAAGTACCTCGGTGCCAAAATGACCTTTCTCCCACAATTCTTCATCAGAGGGTGACAACATCTTGATTACCCAGTAAGTCACCTTGACAACATGGAGGAAATACCCGTGAATCTCAATATGGCCGGTAACTAAACATTCAGACAAATGTGAAATATTCAATTCAGTAGACAGGGGGGAAGGTGTGCAGGGGTGATTATGAAAACAAAAGCCTGACGTCTGATTCAGAGTGGGATCCTGACGACAATGCCATAACCAAATGAATCAAAGCGAACCTGGTGAACTCATTTTGTGTTGGATGCCGAAAGGTGGTGCCATGATCTTCTGGCCCTTCCCGCTGGCAAGATCTTCTAGTCCCACCAAAGGCATCCCCCCCCTTTACTCCCCACTCCCCTCCCATGGCAAATTCCCCAGTGGCACGGTGGCCATTGACTTTGTTGGGACTGGAAAATCCTGCCAGTGGGTAACGTTTCCACTGCTGGGAAACCCACCACAGGGAGCATGGAAAATCTCAACCGATTAATTTGACTTCTTTTTAAATGTTATGATTGTGCTTCAAAGTGTCCTTGTAGAATTATTTCATTAATAAAATATTGATTAAATTTAATATGCCGTTTATGTTTCCTTTTATCACACCGCAAATTGGTAGCCAACACTGGTGGTTGATATTTTATGCTTGATGTCTAAGTTAACCCCAGCTTTTGGAAGGATTTTCAAAGATCGATTTTATATCCCACGATCAATAAAAAGTTGGCTTCCAACTGAACAAAACATTCTGGAAGTTCATTGTACAGTCAGACTCCAGATTGCTAACCTATGATTCATGCATGTTAAAATGAAGGTAAACACACTGTCAAGAATCTGCCTTTCTATGAAACTGCGACGTATCCCAAACAGGGCCAACTTCTCCTGTCTTAACTGAGCAAACATGAGGCAGGTAAATTCCAAATCTTGCAATCAAAATTAGCCCACGACATATGAGTAAACAATTGCTTTCTTTATCTCTCTGTCTTGGGCACCTGCTGGAACGCAGCTGGATAAATAAGTCAGACTGTGCCACATGAATTCTCAGACATTGGTTTAAAAATATTTCCTCTTACGAGTCGCAACTGACTTGCGACATGTATCAGTATCTGAGTTCATTCAGTGGAAATCGGATTTCTATTTTTCAACACTAATTGCCTTCTTTGTCAAACTGGAAGGAGAGAGGTCTCTGATACCCATCATATTTTGATTCTGTGGTTTTGGAAATATCAAAAAATTGATTGGTATGCCAACCATCCTTCTATGTAAGGCAGCCTTGAGTGTGTACGTGCGACAGTGGCTATCATTTTTATAAAGGCCTGGTATTGGGCAAATGAATGGTATGTTGTGTGGCACGTGTCACGTCATCAGTTCCTGTAATGGGGCATGTTTAGTACTGATACTATCATGCAACGCACAATGCATCTTGAAAGTTACTTCCAGTTAGCAACTGTTTGGGATATGGGGAGAAAACCAAATGTGTGATTCAGTAGGTATGTGGCCTGTAAACTCTTTGCTCCTACACATCTTTGTGTTCTGCATTATAACAGTGATCACATTGTAAAAGTAATTGTCAAATGTATGGTTGTGCAGTTTGTCCTGACTTAATGAAAGGGTGCTATATAAATGAAAGCATGTTCCTTCCTTCCCCTTTTATTTCTCCCATGTTTCTTTCTTCCTTTCCTTTCTTTCTCCTTCTGTACCCATTCTTTCCAATGGTCTTGGACACCAAACTATAGGACAGCCTGATGGCACAGTGGTTAGCACTGCTGCTTCACAGCACCATGGACCCGGCCTTGGGTGACTTTGCAAACTCCACACAGACATCCTCCCTATGTCTGCATGGGTTTCCTCCGGGTGCTCCAGTTTCCTCTCACAGTCCAAAGATGTGGGGGTTGGGCATGATAATTTGCCCCTTATTGTCAGGGAAAATAGCAGGGTAAATAGATGGGGTTACAGGGATAGGGCCTGTTGTTGGTGAAGGCTCGATGGGCCAAATGGCCTCATTCTGCACTGTAGGGAGACTATGATCAAGTCACTGAAATTTTCCTTTTCCATGCTGTGACCTTAATGGCCCACACGTGGATTTGTTGAATTTAGAGGGTCACGTCCTGAACTATTCAAGGCACATACTAATGACTATTGTTTGAGATGTGTTTCCTTGGTTCTAATTCGCTCTTCAGTGTAAAGTTATGGAATGTCAGATTATCATTACCAGATAAATGCAAACATTACTCAAAGCAAGTTGTTGCTTGAAATGGGAATGCCATAACAGCTTAAGAAAAATCCAAATGGTTGGCAAAAGTTATCAATGCAACCTGCTATTAATTTACTAACTCAATCTTTACTAATGGAAGTGAAATGATGAAAGTAATAAGCATGCATGGAGCCAAGTATAGATTTTGGATGTTTTTTCCAGATGCAGGCATTACAGACAAGGCTAATGTTTGTTTCCTCTTTTCCTGGAAAAGGCAACACTGGGCTTTCTTCTTGAGCTGTTGCAGTCCAGGGACCATTTAGGCCAGTTTCAAGAGCTGTTAAGAGTCAAGCGCGTTGATGTGGGACTCCAGCATTAGAGTGCAGACCAGGTAGAACAGCAGGTTTCTTTCCCTATAGAATATTTATGGATCAGATGCGTTCAACCCAACTTTTCTGTTGCATCATTGCTTGGCATGGCTCCTGTTCTAACCAAGTCCACAAGAAAATACTAAGGGTTGTGAATGTAGGCCCGTCTATTATGCAAACCAGCTTCCTGTCCATTGACTCCATCTACACTTCCTACTGCCTCAGGAAAACATAATCACTAATCCACACACCCTGGACATATACTTTCTTCCACCTTTTTCCATTGGAAGAAGTGATACAGATGTCTGAAAACACATATCAACTGACTCAAGAATAGCTTGTTCCCTGCTGTTATTAGAGATTTGAAAGGTCCTATCACATATTATCACTCTTCACTCTATCGGTTACTGCAGTGCTATATTCTGCTCCCTATCATTTCCTTCTCCCCTGTCTACTCTATGAACGGTATATTTTGTCTGTAACAGCTCTCAAGCAACAATGCTTTTTACTGTATCCCAATACAGATGACAGTGATAAATCAATCAATCATTGTGCCATTACCAGCTTTTAATTTCCAAATTTTTTAACACTGAGTTCTTTGGATTATGAGTTCGGACATTTGTTTTCCTAGTCCAGTATCAAAATCACTGCACTCCCATGCCCTTAAAATGATTAGACATTCCTGAGATTTCAATTTGGTTGCATGGTCTCCAGTGTTCTATGCAATTGCCCTGGATGAGAAGGACGCCAAGACTTTCTTTTGACGGTTGTTCACTCTTTTCAGTCAAGTTTGAGGTGGGGCAATCTCAATGTACATTGTGCTCACATCTAAAGAAATCTCCCAAGACTGGGGGCTGGTGGAGGGGAGTGGTTTGGATGGGTGCAACAGGTTAATAAGTGTCTCCGATGCAATCATATCACCATCTCAAGATGTCAACTCAATAGCCATAGATCAGCTCTCAGCTTTGTAATTACCAGGGCTGCCATCAACATTTGATGTGGAGATGCTGGCATTTGAATGAGGTATGTCCTTAGGGGCAGTGCTCCGAAAGCTTGTGCTGCCAAATAAACCTGTTGGACTTTAACCTGCTGCTGTGAGACTTCTTACTGTATCAACACTTGTCACAGAGGAGCTACCATTGAGCCCAGGCTCACTACACCAGTAGTATAACTTGCCATGAATATATTCACACACAAATTTGGAAAAGTTACATTCGATCATTTGACATCATGATTGATTGATTATCAGGTAATTAATTCATTCTCAACCAACCCAACAGTGTCACAAAAACAGGAAATGTTGGAAAACCTTAGCAGGTTTCACAGCATCTATGGGGAGAGAAAGAGCCAGCATTTCGAGTCTGGATGACCTTTGTCAGAACTGCACCAAATGGCGTGTTTCCTTCCGCAAAATGAATGAATGAGGCAGCCTCGCTCTGTTCCCATTCACTTCAATTAGATTGAGACTTCATGTTTTATATTCAGAATTCTTTCTGAAGTAATACTTAGGACCATAGAATTCCTACAGTGCAGAAGGAGGTCATTTGGCCCATTGAACCTACATTGACGGCAGTCCAACCCAGGCCCTATCCCTGTGATGTTGATACACCCAGAAATGCGAACCACTGTGCTGCCATGGATGTGAGAGATTCTGTGTTGCTTATCCCAGTTATGCTGTAAAAGGGTGGCATGGTGGCACAGTGGTTAGCACTGCTGTCTCACAGCACCAAGGACCCCAGGTTCAATTCCGGCTTCGGATCACTGTCCGTGTGGATTTTGCACTTTCTCCCCGTGTCTGTGTGAGTTTCCTCTGGGTGCCCTGATTTCCTGTCACAGTCCAAAGATTTGCAGGTTAGGTTGATTGGCCATGCTAAATTTCCCCAAGTGTCGAGGGGATTAGCAGAATAAATGTGAGGGGTTACAGGCATAGGGCCTGTGTGGGATTGTGCTAAGTACAATATCGATAGGCTGAATGGCCTCCTTCTGTACTGTAGGGATTCCATGAAAAGTGATGGTGACCCTTCTCTTCACCCCAATTCTTGTGCTGACGGTGCCTTATAATAGAGTTAGGTAAGAAATCCCAAGGTATTGATCTCATGAAGATGAATAGTCAGTCACGTATGTCCAAGTCAGGACAAGGTGTGACTTGAGGTGGATAACAATGTTGTTTCTATGACATTGTCACCCTAGTTCTTGTCAGTGGTAGAGCTGGCAAGGGGAAAGGTGCTGCAAAGTAACCTTGGTCAGTTGCCGCAGTGCATCCTATAAGTTGTCCCTACTGCAGCCACAATGCACCATTGTGGGGAGAGTTGGAGAATGAGCCTGGTGGACATATAGGCCAATCAAGCAATCTGATCTGCTCTGGGTAGTGCCAAGCTTCTTGAATGTTCTTTTTGTTGTTGCACCTGTCCAGACGAGAGATGAGTATTTCATTGCAATTCTGTTGAGTCTTGTAGATGAACAAGAGACTATGAAGAGACAGGAGATCAATTGTCACAACCACTATGTTGAAATTGCTGGTCAGACTAAGCTTCTCATTGATAATATCCCTCTAAACATTGATGGTGGAGGAGGGTGTGATGGCATCATTAGTCAAGGGGAGATGACTGGGAGTTTTCTTGTTGGAGATGAGCATTTTTTGGCTCTGTGGGCCTGAATGTTACTGGTTACTTTCTAGCAGCGCAAGCCTGGATGTTTTTCAGATCCTGTTCCAGGCTGGTATGGACTTCTTTATGAATGGAAAACTGAAATGTTTCTGGACACTGAAACCAGGGAACTGCCACATTACCGACCTTGTGGCAAAGGGAAAATTATTGATGAAGTAGCTGTCACCCTGATGAACTGCTGCAGTGAATCTGAATCTGAATGTGAATTGAGGTGTCTTGGTACAATGTGGCTTCAAAGAAAGTTCCGATTTTGTCAAGTTGCAGCCTCTATTTGCACATTCATCTCTGAGTTAGAAGGATATTGATTCAAGCTTCATTGGAGCTCATGCACACCTTGGCTGATACATCAGTACAGTACTGAGAGAAAGAGCTTGTATATAAACAACATCTTTCAACACATTTCACAATTCCATTTTGCAGCCAATAATGAACTTTCAAGGTACAATCCCACCAAGGTAGCTAGAAAAATCTGGAATTAAAAAAAGTATAATGATGACCAAGAAACCATTGTTGATTGTTATAAACAAAAACCCAGCTTGTTCACTTACGTTCTACAGGGAAGGAAATCTGCCATCCTTACCCAGTCTGGCCTACACATGGTTCCAGGCCCACAGCACTGTGTGTAGTTGAGTCTTAAAAAAATTGCCCTCTGAAATGGCATCACAAGCCACACAGTTCAAGAGCAATTAGGGATGGCCCAGTCAGCAACACCCACACCCCATAGGAAAAAAAATCAATGTTGTAATTGAGGGAACTGTGGCAGCTGATTTGACACAGCAAAATCCCACAAACAGAAATGAGCTGAATGACCAAACATTATGTTCTTGTGGGTGTTGGGATGAGGGATGAATCTTGACCAAGGAGAGCTCCCCTGTTTTCCTTCTAAAAATGTCTGCCCGAGTAGTTTATTGCCATGGCCAGTATTTAGCCTTTCAGTAACACAATCAAAAACAGATGAATTGTTCTGCCACTTCAATGTGGCTCAGTAGCTGCCTACAGAATAACAACCACTGCACTCCCCATAGAGAAGCTCTATAAGATGTTTCAGCACAACAAAGTACTGTATAATTATAAGTGATATCATTAGTATTGATAGAAGCCATTAAAGTGTGTAAAATTTTGAAAACAATGGACTAAATTAATCTTCCCAGAGAGTTGTAAATTAAGACCATTATATATGAGCATAGAAACTAGGTGCAGGAATGGGCAATTCAACCCCTCGAGCCTGTTCTCATCTTATCTCTGCCTCATCTCCACCTTCCAATCTGCTCCTCATAACTCTGCAACCCACTACTAATTAAGAGCCTATCCATCTCCTCAAATTTGTTTAGTGTTCTGAATGAGGTCCACTGCATTCTGGGGTAGAGCATTCCACTGATTCGCAACCCTTTGAGTGAAGTAATCCCTCCTCTTTTCTGTCTTAAATCTTAGCATAAAACATACCTCATTCTAGAAGGTCCAACAAGGGGAGACATCCACTCTACGTCTGCCCTGTCAACCTCCTTTAGCATCTTACATCCCTTGATTAAATCTCCTTTCATTCTTCTAAACTCCAGCAACTATAGACCTAAATTGCCTCTCTTAGTAGGACAAGTCCCTTATTCTTGGAATCAATCTAGTAAACCTTCCCTGAACCGCCGCTAATGTATTTACATTCTTCCTCAAGTAAGGGGACCGAAAAGGTTTGTGGTTCTCCAGATGTGGTCTCACCAATGTACTTGACTTGGATTATACAGTAGAATGGGAAGTGATGGAAAACATGCATTCATGAGTGACCCAGACAAGAGTTAAGTAGTTCGTGTCTCGCCCTAAAAGCTCAGGTAATGGCACGATAAAACAGGCTGGGATGCAAGGTGATTAATGGCGCAGCTGTTCCTAAACATGTTCCTTGTTCTGTTGCTAAATTTGTAACAATTTTTGATTACTTTGTAAGATTATACACAATGGGGAAAATTTTCTTGCTTCAGGGCAAGTACTGTTTGTGCCAGAATAGGTATTTTCAGCTGTGGTACAAGAACAAATCACATACTTGTTCCAGCACATGTTACAGACTCAGGATTTGAATTGCACAGAATATAACAGCTTCATTATGCTAAAAAAAAATCACAATAACCTACATAGAATTATGTGGAATTTACAGCACAGAAAATGCTATTCAGTCCAACTAGCCCATGATGCCGGTGATTATGCTCCATGTGAGTTTCTTCCTTTCACTCTTTGTCTTGCTCCATCAGCATGACTCTATATTCCTTTCTCCTCATATGTTTATCTAGCTTCCCCTTAAGTGCACTTATGCTCTTCGTCTCAACCACTGCCCGTGGTAGTTCAACATCCTAATTAATCCCTGAGTAAAAATGTTTCTCCTGAATCCTTTATTGGATTTATTAGTGACTAAGGCCAGGATATTTTGAATATCCCATACACCATCTGAAGAGTTGGCGGGAAACACGTTACCAATCACACTGTCTGCCCTGTAGCTATTTCACACTCGAATGAGCATCAGTCAATTGTGTTGGAATCTGATTGGACACAATCAAGATCCCACAAAGAGAAAGGAGATGAATGACCAGAGGATCTTCATGAAATCGATGGAGCGTAACTCCCAGGGGTGGACGAACAGGTGAGTTTTCAGGGTCTCAAGACAGGAGGAAAGAGAAAGTTTTGGTCAGAGGGGTGAACAATGATATACTGGGGGAATTGGAGTTTCAGAGGAAAGAACAGAGACAAGGGAGATCCAGTGACCTTAAAGGGCAGTGCCCACAGTTAGATAGAGTTTCTGATGGATCTTCCCCAACACTTTGGAAATCCTATTGCTTGCCTAAAAATGGAGGCTCGATGGGAAATGGCCAAGTGGCCAATAATTGACCACTTAAGACCTCAAATGGGGCCACTGCAAGCAACCTATCCAAGAACTTGCCCAGCCCAGCTGAGGGATTGCAGCAGGCAGGAACTCAACAAGAAGCTCATTCATTCTGTTCAATCAACTATGAAGGGAGTGGGAAATTGAGGCCCATCTTGTATTTATAGTCAGTAGTTTTGGTTTCTCCCACATGTGGTAACTTTCTCTCTATGCCAACCCTATAAAAGCCTTTCATCATCTCATAGATCCCCACCAGGCAACCTCTTGACCTATTTTCCCAAGTCTGACTCATTCTCTTTCTGTATAATACAATTTAGCACCTGCTGTCTTGACAAGGCAATGCTTTCACTATGTCAGGCAGCAACATAGAACCGCAATAGACCATTCAGCCCTTCAAGTCATTCTTCAATGGTTTGTATCTCAATCTCATTTAACCCTTTTATATTCTCACCTAAGAGAGGTAAATTGATTATTGATCTCATTCTTGAAGGCCTCAAATGACCGAGAATCCATAGCTTGTTTGGGAGAACGTTCTAGATATTTGGACAGCTGATTTTGGAGCTCCATTTGGCAGCAAGAAATGTGATTTCTTTTCTCAACTGATTGAATGTGAAAAGATACCTAAAAAATGTTAACACCTTTTATAGCCGATTTCATGTTGAAATTTTCTTTGACTCTTCCTGGCATGTGTGTGCCCGTATATGTTTTAGAACCTAGATATTTTAACTTGCCAAACTAATTGATTAAACCAGCATCTTGATTTTAAAATTCTCATCTTTGTTCATGGAATCATAGAGGTTTACAGCATGGAAACAGGCCCTTCAGCCCAACTTGTCCATGCCACCCCTTTTTTTAACCACTAAGCTAATTTCAATTGCCTATGTTTGGCTCACATCCCTCGATAGCCATCTTACCAATGTAACTGTCCAAACACTTTTTAAAAGACAAAATTGTTCCCACCTCTACTACTACTCCTGGCAGCCTGTTCCAGACACTCACCACCCTCTGGACCTTTTTGTACCTCTCCCTTCTCACCTTAAACCTATGCCCTCTAGTTTTAGACTCCCCTACCTTTACGAAAAGATATTGACTAGCTGATCAATGCCCGTCATTATTTTATAGACCTATATAAGATCATCCCTCAGCCTCCTGCGCTCCAGGAAAAAAAAGTCCAGTCTATCCAGCCTCTCCTCATAACTCAAATCATCAAGTCCCAGTGGCATCCTAGTAAATCTTTTCTGCACTCTTTTTAGTTTAATAATACCTTTTCTATAATAGGGTGATGAGAACTGTACACAGTATTCCAAGTGTGACCTTACCAATGTCTTGTACAACTTCAACAAGACATCCCAACTCCTGTGTACAATGTTCTGACCAATGAAACCAAGCATGCCAAATGCCTTCTTCACCACTTTGTCCACCTGTGACTCCACTTTCAAGCAGATATGAACATATATCCCTAGATCTCTTTTTTCTGTAACTCTCCCCAACACCCTACCATTAACTGAGTAAGTCTTAACCTGGTTCGATCTATCAAAATGTTTTCAAATCCCTTTTTCCCCGTCTTTTCCCTCTCATCTCCTCAAGTCCTGTGCCCTTTGAGATATTTGTGCTCCTCTAATTCTGGCTTGTTGAACAACCCTAATTTTAATCACTTTACTATTAGCAGTGATGCCTTCTGTTGCCTGGATGCCAATCCCCGAAATACCTTCTCCACACTTCCCCACCCCACTACCTGCCTTAAGTCACTCCTTTTAATCTACTTTGACCAAGCTTTTAGCCATCTGATCTAATATCTCCTATTTTTTAATTCTTTCGTGGGATGAGGGCCTCCCTGGCAAAGCTAGTATTTGTTACCCATCCCTAATTAATCTTGAACTGACTGCTAGGCCATTCCAGACGGTGCTTAAAAATCAGCCACATTGCTGAGGGTTGGAGTCATGTGTAGGCCAGATCAAGTCAGGATACAGATTTCCTTCCCTAAAGGATATTAAATAAACTAGATTGGTTTTTACAACAATTAAGGATTGCTGTCACAGTCACCATTACTGAGACTGGCTTTATATTCAGATTTCATAGTTTGTAGGGTTTAAGCCCATGGCTCCAGAGCATTGCAATAAAAACAAAAAATGCTGGAAAATCTCAGTCGGTCTGACAGTACGTGTGGAGAAAGAATAAAGTCAACATTTTGAGTCTAGATGACCTTTCATCATAGCTCTGATGAAGGGCCATCCAGATTCGAAATGTTAGCTCTATTCTCTCTCCACTGATGCTGTCAGACGTGCTGAGATTTTCCAGCCTTTTTTTTTTGCTTTTGCCCTAGAGCATTAGCCTGGGCCCCTGAATGACTATTCCAGCCATGTTATCACTACATCACCTTCTCTCCCTGTGTGGTTGTGTCATATTTTGCCTTATAAAAATGTCCCCGTGAAGCACCTTGAGTGTTTTGTTAATGGTCCTGTATAAATGTAATTTGTTCTAAAGTCTAGATACCTTTACACATTAGAAAATCCCTTGGCACGTTCTTGGGAACAATTTGTGTCAGGAGCTCTATCAAATACCAAATGTACTTCCCATGGCGGAAGGGATGTTGATGGACATATGAATTTTTTTTATTATTTAAAAAGATAGACAAAATGCCAAGACCCATTCTGCAGGACATCACCAATAAGGTTTGCAGTACAAGAGAGTGTCCAAATAATGCCAATCCTAGCTTTGACAGCTCTTAGATTTTACGGGGCGTGAAAGTGAGGAACTCTCACTTTTCAAATGTGTAGATTAAGTACAAAATATGAAAAAATGTTAAGGGTGGCAGTCACTTACTAATGGAGCACTAACTAATTTGTTCTGGAGTGTCACCACCACAGTGAAGGCTGTTAAGGAGGGCAAGTATCTCCAATATGTTTAGCAAATGGACACTGAGTGTTCTCTGAATATGGACACTCAATCTAAATGAGGCGTTGCTACAGTAATGTAATTAAGGTGATTATGTAATGGTATTGCAAAAATGCAACCAATCTCTGCCTAACAGTCGCATTAATTCAAATTCTGCTATTATTAATAATCAATGTATTTGTTCATTTTAAATTCACATCAGGCAGTTGTAACTGTTCTCCAGGAGTGTAGAATCAAAGAATGATACAGAATAGAAGGAGGCCATTGAGTCCATCATGCCTATGCAGAAAAAGCTGTCTCATGGGGCAACATGATGGCACAGTGGTTAGCATTTCTGCCTCACAATGCCAGGGGCCCGGGTACAATTCCCGGCCTGGGTCACTGTCTGTGCGGAGACTGCACATTCTCCCCGTGTTTATGTGGGTTTCCTCCAGGTGCTCTGGTTTCCTCCCACACTCTGGAAGACTTGCTAGTTAGGTGCATTGGCCATGCTAAATTCTCCCTCAGGTGCCAGAGTGGGGCAATTAGGGGATTTTCACAGTAACTTCATTGCAGTGTTAATATAAACCTACTTTTGACACTAACAAATAAACTGGAAAAAAATTGATCTCACTCCCCTGCCCCTGCCCCAGAGCTTTGCAAAAGATCCCCCTTTCTCTGTATTTATCTAAAAGTTACTATTGAATCTGCTTCTACCACATTTTCAGAAAGTTCTCTCCTGATCACAACTTGTTGCAGGAAAATCTTTTCCCCTCATGCTGCCTAAACAGCTGAGTAGCAGCCTTGACAAAGAATTCAAATCTTTGCTGGTTTCCAGGTCTATTGTTCCAATGCCCCAGAAAAGCAGAAAACAACCATGGAAGAAAAATAGCTTTGAACATTTGACGTACTAGCCCATGGATGCTTTGTGATGATGAGTATCGTAGAATCCCATTTGACCCACCTAGTCTACACAGACTATCCAATAGAGTAGCTGTCAGAACAGCTACCCAGGCTTTAGCCCTATAACCCCAAATATTTACCCCGCTAATTCCCTAACTTAGACATCTTGGGACACTAAGGGGCAATTTAGCATGGCCAATCATGTATGGAATCTTGCCTTAAATGCTGTATTTTATATATATATATATATATATTATTTGATATTCTGTGGATAGTTTATACCATTGACCACACTTCAAAAGTGTGCCATTGGCTGTAAAGTGCTTTTGGATGTCCTGAGTTTGTGAAAGCTGTTATATAAATGCAAATCATTTGCTGTGGTGCCTTTGTTTTGAATACCAACACTGAGATTTTGTGAACTAACTAACTAATACTCCTAACTTTGTGCTTGTGGTACCCTGAATGTATCTCTCAGTCACAAAATTCAAGACTATGTTGATTAACATATCTACTTTTTCAACAATGACTTACTTTCATGATTGGAAGAAATTTTAATTCTTTACACTGGGACAGGCATTGACTCATGTGACATTTCATTCTACAGGGTTGTAAGTGATACAAGACTTCTTCAGGAAGTTTGCTAAAATGATACTGTTTAGTTCTTCTAATCCTATTTCTAACAGGTCATATCTGTACATCAGTGAAATAGGAACATAGAAACTAGAAGCAGGAGTAGGCCATTTGGTCCTTTGAGACTGCTCTGCCATTCATTTTGATAATGGCTGATCATCAAATTCAATATCCTGATTTCCCCCACCCCCCACCTTTCTTCCAAATCTCTTGATCTCTTTAGCCCTAAGAGCTATAACTAATTTCTTCTTGAAATCAGACAACGTTTTGGCCTCAACTACATTCTGCACATTCACCACCCCCGGGTGAAGAAAGTTCTTCTCAATTCAGTTCTAAAAGCCTCTTGATGATCATAGAAGCTTGGAAAATAGAAGCAGGAGTAGGCCATTCGGCCCTTTGAGCCTGCTCTGCCATTTATTTTGATCATGGCTGATCATCAAAATCAGTTCGAGCACAGCTGTAAGGTGAATGGCAATGTGGTGTAACTAAGTGTGCCACACTAAACCCAATGAGGCCTGAATGCACCATCTGAGCAACGGAGGCATGAAATGACCTACTTTCTTGATTTCTCCAATTCAAACACCAAAACATGTTATTGCTCTAACCAGTGCCATAAGCAGCAATTCAATTCCTCGAACACTGTCACCCATCACGTGGCAACTAAACTTGCAAATCTTTTGGAACATTTGCTAGACAAACAAAGAGGTGAAGATCAAACAGACAGGAGAGGGTCTTATAAATTTTACAAATGTTTTTATAAACCACTGTGAGCATCACTGATTGAAACACCTTTCCATTTCATTAAGCGACTCAGTAAATCATTTGATGGAACACCTAAATACATCTTCCTTATTTCATGGTCCTTCTGAAAATTTGAGATGTTGCTGGGGTTAATGCCTTAAATTAGCAGCACTAGGTGCAAGCTATTATCATTCCTCCTACCTGAAACATTGAAGGTCAGTGTCATCATTAATGCCTTTGTTGCTGCCAATGTTTTACTAGTATTTGCAGTTTGGTTTTTGCCAATCCACTTGTAATTCCTGACAAAGTTCAACAATTGTCTTTTTTTATCTAAATGATGGCATTTATTGCTCAGAAAGAAGATATCAAAATTTCACATCCACCTTTTTTGGCACATGTGCATTTCTTTATGATACAGCTGCCTTAGCTTTTACGTCAGTGAACCCGACAAGGGATTAAGACCTTCATGTGTGGAGCAATCATGTTTAGACTCAGTCTATCTGCACTTCCATTGTGAGTGACTTCATTCAATCTTTCTGTATATTAATGTGGCAATGAATGTATAATTTGCCAGAGACTTTTAGCGCATGTTAGAATGAAGGAATATTTGCATCGTGAGAAATAATTTGTAATTGTCAAACCTAAATTTATCTATTATCACTCTGCTCATTTGCATGTCTCGTCACTTCATTTTCCAAATCCTTGGTTGTTTCCTCAATTTTCATTGATTTGATGTTATCCACAAACCTTGCATTTAGCTTCAGTGGCCAGGTCATTTTTTAAAAAACCATTTCCAGGATTATTGCAAAGGTCAGCATTTATTGTCCATTTGTTGTTGTTCTTGAGAAAGTGATGATGAGCAATCTTCTCGAACTACTGCATTTAATGGTGTGTGTGCTGTTTCAATGCCATTAGGTAGGGAGTTCTAGGGTGTTCACCAACCAGCAATAAAGGAACCACCAATATGCATCAAAGTCAGAATGGTGTATGACTTGGTTGCTCTGATATATCTAATGTCCTTGTCCTGGAGTTGCTGGTTTGGGAAATGCTGTCGAACAAGCCTTGATTAATTGTTGCAGTACGTCCCATAGATAACACACTACAGCCAAGGTGCACTGGTGTTGGAGGATGTGAATGTTTCAGCGGATGGATTGAGTGACAAACAAGTGAACTTGGTCCTTTTAGATATGTCAAGTTTTGTCAAAGCAGGCAAAGAACCAAACATCAAACAGCACAGTCTTCACTCAATCCCCTTCAGCCTCTTAGATAAATGTGAGGTGATGCATTTTGGTAGATTGAACCAGGGCAGGACTGACTTAGTTAATGGTAGGGCATTGGGGTGAGTTATAGAACAAAGAGATCTAGGGGTACAGGTTCATAGCTTCTTGAAAGCGGAGTCACAGGCGAATAGTGTGGCGAAGAAAGCATTCAGCATGCTTGGTTTCATTGGTCAAAACATTGAATACAGAAGTTGGGACATCTTGTTGAAGTTGTATAAAACATTGGTAAGGCCACACTTGGAATACTGTTTACAGTTCTGGTCACCTTATTATAGAAAGAATATTATTAAACTAGAAAGAGAACAAAAGATTTACTAGAATGCTATCAGGACTTGATGGTTTGAGTTATAAGGAGAGGCTGGATAGATTGGGACTTTTTTCCCTGGAGCGTATGAGGCTGAGGGGCAATCTTATAGAAGTCTATAAAATAATGAGGAGCATAGATCAGCGACATAGTCAACATCTTTTCCCAAAGATAAGGGAGTCTAAAACTAGAGGGCATAGGTTTAAGGTGAGAGGGAAGAGATACAAAATGGTCCAGAGTGGCATTTTTTTTAACATAGTGTCTGAAACAAACTGCCAGAGGTAGTAGTACAGACGGGTACTATTTTGTCTTTTAAAAAGTGTTTAGACAGTAACATGGGTAAGATGGGTACAGAGGATATGGGCCAAATGTGGGCAATTGGGACTAGCTTAGGGATCCGAAAAAAAAAGGACGATATGGACAGGTTGGGCCGAAGGGCCTGTTTCCATGCTGTAAACCTCTATGACCCTTCATTCATGTCCAACAACACACCTTGTGTGAATATTTGCTATGCTTTCACCATTTCAACATCCAGTCCTGGACCCTAACCTGGATTTTCATCACTTTTCGTTTCATTGGAAGGTTTTCATGTAAAACCCAGGTAAACTATATTCTAGAGAATTGCACTGTCAGCTTTATTCCTGGCACTTTGAAAGGAGTTAAGAAGGTTTGTCAGGCATGGTACCCATTGCTACATTGGGAACTTTTATGTGTCACTCCAAATAGTTTCCATTGCTTTACCAGGTTACAAAATAGACCAATTGTTGACTCACATGCCATCAGGTATATTGGAAAGATTTACACACTGATAGTCAACCTGTTAGTGTTATGAACGCATCTTCAAGGACCTTCAAGTCCTGAAGTGGGAGTTGAACCCAGAACTACTGGCTCAAAGATAGGAATGAGAATCCCTACCACAAGACCTTCCTCAGTCTTTCAAGCATAGGTTTCGCAATTACTCATTCGCAGGTCTGAGGTACTTCACTGACGACCAACAGATGGTCATGACAACCCACAGCTCCCCTTCATGATTTCCCTCAGCAATCTTGGACATATTTTATCAGTCCAAGAAGATCTGTGGTTTGTTTAGTCCCTCAAGCTCAATCTCCTTAAAGATGTCCAATTGTTCTCCTCTTCAGACCTGCTGTTACCTTTTAGAAATTCTATCTTCCTTGCAGTCTTGTCTTTTACTTTTACATGAAGAATGTTTAATAATGATCTGTTGTCTGTTTTCGCAGCAAGTATAGATGCCGAATACATATAAATCAAGCCCAGTGTCTCCGATTTCTAGGCAGCTTAAGCGATACTGCTTTTTCACTGCCCCATGTCACGTATTGATGAAATGGTAGTGTGGAAATGTAAATAATTACAGTAAAACAACATTAGAAGGTCATTGTGTTTTCCTTTGTCTGCATTGCTATCACTTGAATAATAAGATGAATATTTTTCTCTTCACGTGTTTAAGCAAGACTAAACAAATAAATTGGTGCTTTTCCAGTTTAGAGCTGAGGTTTCCGTCACTTTTTTCATTCCAGTTTGCTCCGCTTCTCTCAACCAAGAGGGGTCATGATGGATAGTTCATGTCATGGTATGGTCCTGTAGTGGTTCTGTTGCTGGAATAGTAATATCACTTAGATTAATTAATCCAGGGAATGTGACTTAAAATTCCACCACAACTGTTTGTGAAATTCTATTAAGTTTCCAGTCTTTCTAAACCTAAAAGAAAAATGCTCTATCAAGGGAAGTGACTATGAAACTGCTACTGTCGCAAAAACCCAGCTCGTTCACTAACATCCTTACCTGGCCTGGTTTATACGTGATTCCAGTTCCACAGTAACATGACTGACTCATAAATGTCCTCTCAAGTGCCAGAGAGAACCATTTAGGATAATTAAGACAGGGGGTGTGGAACATTTCCTCTGAGGAGGAGGAGGATGTCCAGGAGGAAGAAGGAGGATGGAGGCCAGGGCAGCCGTGAGGGTTCTTATGGGCAGGAGAACAGGAAATGTCCGAATAACTTCCCAGTTCCCACAGTAAGACCACCTTGTTCTCGGGCCGGTCTACAACAGCCACTTCTTTCACCACCACCTACCCCCTCCCCATGTGTGAGTGAGGGTCAGGGCCACATCCTTTTGTTCCGTTACTCTAGAGGGGAAAAGGGCCCGGGTTTAGGGCTCACTGATTAATGGCAAAGTCCAGCCAGGATGTACTTAACTCCAAAAACCTGGGAACTGGTTTCAGGAGCAGCTCTCCTTTGGCTTGCTGCAGAGTGAGTGCTGTGGAGTTGTTTAAATGATTGAAATGCTCAGGTAATACCACAGTGGGTGAATCAGACATTTTGCGCCCAAGCTGTAATGCTTTTCACATGGGGAAAGAAACATTTCTAAGTACCTAAAGATTGCTTTCTGGATCACACTGCTGGTGTAGCAGGAACTGAGCCCACATTCACACTAGAAATGACACTGCCATTTTTTATTGGAAAATTCCACCCTGTATTTCATTGATTTGGACAGACTTCCTATACAAGCAGAGTGAGTACTGGCAAGTTGTGCATCTTGGCAAGGGGGTGCTAGACACCACAACCAAGCAGCTTGCCGCCTTCAATACAGTTCCCAGTACACAGTGCCATTGGAGTGTGAAACCTAGTTCATTTATTTTTTTTCACCCTCTCAAAATCAAGAGTTGCTGAAGTGAACTTTATGGTGCCAACTCATGTTAGTGTTCTTCCAACCTTCAGCTTAAAGATGCTTTATATAATAATTAGCATGGTGGCACAATGGTTAGCATTTTTGCTTCACAGCACTAGGGACTCGTGTGCAGTTCCCAGCTTGGGCCACTGTCTGTGCGGAGTTTGCATGTTCACACCATGTCTGTGTGGGTTTCCTCTGGGTGCTCCGGTTTGCCCCCATAGCGCGAAAGATGTGCTGGTTAGGTGCATGGCCATGCTAAATTTCCCGTCAGTGTACACGAACAGGCACCGGAGTGTGGTGACGGGTGGTGGAGTCGGGGTGCCTGACATTTTGTTTACAATGTACCTGAATGAATAATTGGCATGCCATAACACTCAAGGCTATGGGCCAAGTGCTGGCAAGAGGGATTAGGTGGACAGATCAGGGCCTTTCATGCATCAGTGCAGATTTGATGGGCCGAAGGGCCTCTTCTGCACTGTAGTATTCTGATTCTATGGCTGGAAGATATTCACAGTAACTTCATTGCACCGTTAATGGAAGCCTCCTTGTGACACTAACAAAATAAACTTTATAAAACTTTAGCTGGATGTATGAACTGACAATGCAAAATCTTTGGTGAATGACCAGTGCAACAGCTCAAAAAGTGAGATTTGAGGGTTAGGAAGGAATGGAGAAAGTGTTTTGTTTTATGATTTGTAAAAAGTAAGAAACAAATTGTTTTGTAAATGTAGAGCCAGGGTGCCTTATTGCACTTCAGTCAATGGGGTAACAATGCAAATGCAGCAAATAGTTCAAAGTAATGGCAGGTAAGAGTAAGATACCAAGTGATTGAGGGTACATTCCTTATCCACAGGCCACTGTGTATCAGATCACCAGCCACATGGAGAACTGTGTGAAATATAGGGGAGGCAGTGGCATAGTCACTGGACTAATAATCCAGAGACCCAGGATGACACCCTGAGAACAGGGGTTCAAATCCCACCATAGCAGAAGGTGAGATTTGAATTCAATAAAAATAAACCTGGAATCAAGACCTGTCTGGGTCACTCCTTGAGGGAAGAATTTTACCTGGTCTGGCTGCCATCTGATCTACAATCACAGCAACATAGTTGACTTTTTTTAAACGCCCTCTGAAATGATCATCTGATTGAAGGGAAGCTAGGTGGAAATGGGTAATAAATGCTGGCCCAGCCAGTGACGCCCACATCTCATGAATGAATAAACAACAATGCACTCGCTGAATTTTGTGGCTAAAATCAGAAAGATAAGGCAGGAGAGTAAATCTGAGTAAAATCCAAGGAGACACAGAAGAAAAAAATGAATGCACTGAGAGTAAGAGAGGAAAAAGGAGGAAAAACATCTTAAAGATTTTCAAATTTGGCATTTTTCAAATCTCTCTCTGAGAACGATTCACGACCTGAAGGAATTCGGTAAAGGCTCTAATTAAGATTTGTTCTCTTTCTGCATCAGGTATTGCATTAACACGGCTGAAGTGGGACTTTGTTAATTTTGTGTGTTAACTGACTGTGATGAATTTAATGGGTAATTCACGTGCAAATCCAGCAAGCACTTAACAATAATAGAGGGTTGAAAACAAGATAGCAAGCGATTGATGGTATATTGCATATCCACAGATCTTGCTGGATGATTTGTACACCACCCAGGGCTGTTTGATATCCAGCAAGATGTGGCTAAATAACTCTACTAGTGACCCAAATGGGCGCAGCTCAGAGATGAAGCTGAGAATTGAACCTAGAATCTGCTCATTTGTTGGATCCATCACATATTGTCCAAAGTAGTCCAAAACATATCCTTGCCCCAGCTATCTCCAAGATCGTGATTGTGTGTCCTAAATGAGGGTCATAAACAAATTCTGCAAGATTTACTTTTGGCCCAGGAGAGGTTTTAGTATGAAAACAGTTTCAAAGTGCGTAAGTTCAAAGATAAAGAGGCTTGACGATTGGGTGGTTTAGTATGTTTGAGAAATCGATTTATAAGTACATTCAGTGGGTAGCAGTGACTTGCTTCTGAATCAATAGATCATAGATTCTGCTCTTCTTCACAAACCTAAGTGAATGATCGAGGGAAAGCTCCAGTTCAGCGCTGATGGAGCCTTGCACTGTCTGAGATATCTATCTTTCAGATCAGAACTTTGGTGCAGATAAGAGATCCCAAGCTGCTGCATCAAGAAAGAAGAGGGCAGTTTTTTTCCAAGTCCTGACCAATATTTAACTGTTAACTCTCACCTAAACCAGTTGATATGGTAATTTACTTCATGGCTGTTTAAAGAACCTTGCTGTGTGGAAATTGGTTGCTGCCTTTTCACTTTCCCAACCGTGACCACACTTCAAATATACTTCATTGGCTGTAAAGTGATTTAAAATGTCATGAAAAGCGAAACGCACTTATAATTGAAAGGGCGGAATTTTACTGGCACATCTGCCTGAGGTTTGTACAATCCCACCTGAGCCTAACAGAGAATGCTGTTCTCAGAGCCTCACCCGTCCCTGGAATCAGGACGGGTGTGCCAGTGAAATTCCAGCCCAAGCCTCTCCCATGCGGTCTTTTTCACACGCTCTCTGTCTTGTGCTCTGTCTCTCGTGTGCTGTCTCTCACGTGCTCTTTTTTGTGCAATCCCTCGCGTGCGCTCCCTTTCATGCGCTCTCTCTTGTGTGCTCTCTCTTGAGCGCTGTCCCGTGCACTCCCTCTCGTCCGTTCTCTCTCGCATTCTCGCACCCACTCACACTTGCTTGCACTCTCTCGTGCACTCTCACGCTCCCTCGCGATCGCTCTCATGCTCTCCTGCGCTCTCTCATGCTTGCTCTCGCATGTGATCTCTCACACTGTCTCACACTCTCTCGCACTCTCTTGTGCTCCTTCGCACACTCTGTCTTGTGCTCCTTCGCACACTCTGTCATGCTCTCTCGCACTCTCTTGCACTCTAATACACTCCTTTGCTCTCTCTCACAGTCTCCCTTATGCTGTCTGTCACGGTCTCTCGCTCTCTTGTGCCAGGTCGCACTTGCTCACGCTTTCTCACACTCTCTCTCGCGTGCTCATGATCTCTCGCACTGTCCGTGGTCTCTCATGCTTGCTCTCACGATTGTTCTCGCACGCACTCTCTCGTGCTCACTTGCACACTCTCTCATGCTTGCTCTCACTCTCCCTCACACTCACTCTCTCTCGAGCACGCTCTCTCTTGCACTCTCTCACACTCTCTTTGTCTCTTGCGCTACCTCTTTTACGTTATCTCTCGTGCTCTCTCTCTCTTGCTTGCTGTCTCTCTCGCTCGCTGTCTCTCGTGCGCTCGCGCCACATTCTCGCACTTGCACTCTCTCCTTCTTGCACTCCTGCTCTTGCACTCGCACTCTTTCTCTCTCTCTCGCACTCTCTCTCTTTCCTACTCTCTCTCTCTCTCTCTCTCTCATGCCCTCTCTCTCTCACACCCTCCCTCTCTCTCTCATGTTCCCCCCTCACGCTCTCGCTCTCTTGCTCTCTCACTCTCTCGCTGTCTTGCTCTCTCTCTCTGTCTCCAGTGTGCGCTCTCGCCCTCTCTCTTGCCTTCTCTCTCACCCTCTCTCTCTCTTTGTGGAGGAAGAAACAGAGTTAGTGTTTTGGGAGATCATCTCCACAGATGCTGCCCGACCTGTTGAACATTTACAGCACTGTCTGAATCATAGAATCTCTACAGTGCAGGAGGAAGCCATTCAGCCCAATAAGTCTGGACTGACAACAGGCCCTAACCCTGTAATCCCACATGTTTACCCTACTAATTTCCCTGGCACTCAGGGGCAGTTTAGCATAGCCAATCCACTAACCCGCATTTCTTTGGACTGTGGGAGGAAACCGGAGCACCTGGAGGAAACCCATGCAGATACGGGGAGAATGGGCAAAGGCCAGAATTGAACTCTGGTCCCTGGCGCTGTGAGGCAGCAGTGCTAACTGTTGTGCCACCACGCTGCCCTGACTTTGTTATATTTCAAGATGTGCCTGCTACTCTCCTAGGTGTTGGTCATCACAGGTTTAAAAGCTGCTGTCAAAAAATACGTTTCAGATGGGGTGGAAGGTACTAAGGTAAACTGGTGGCACAGTGGTTAACACTGCTGGGTCACAATGCCGGAATCCCGGAATTCTGACTTGGGTTATTGTCTGTGCGGAGTCTGCACGTTTTGTCTGCGTCTGTGCAGGTTTCCTCCGGGTGCTCTGGTTTCCTCCCATGGTCTGAAAGACGTGCTGGTTAGGTGCATTGGCCATGCTAAATTCTCCCTCAGTGTATCCGAACAGGCGCCGGAGTGTGGCGACTAGGGAATATTCACGGTAACTTCATTGCAGTATTAATGTAAGCCTATTTGTGACACTAATAAATAAACTTTAGAAAAAAACTTTTTAACAGGAGTGAATATTGTCACCTTCTGTAGTTGCATGACAATTTATATTGATGGAAAATGGATTTGGAAATGGCGGATATTTTGTTTGGGTCTCACACTGTAGGGTGTGGAAAAGACCGCAGGGTAGGCATGGAGCACTGAACATATTATTCAAGGTGTTCACAATCATTCTGAGACTGACTCCCCAAGCACCACCCTGGATTGGGCTCGTCCCTCCCCCACGGTCACCTGACCCACTTTCTTAAAGGGGAAGCACATACCCCAATTTACACATATCACAGCAGAGAGCAGTACTGCATAGTTTAGTATTATGTTGTTCATTTTCCCAAAACCAACCAGCGAAATGGACAGTTATCACCTCAAGGAAGAAACAAAACGTTGCAGATGTTGGGAATCTGAAGTAAAATTAGGAAATGCAAGAAATATTCCCTAGGATAAAGCAGCATCTGTGGAGAAGAGGAGGTCAGGTCAACATCTCACGTCGATGATCCTGTCAAAAAATCAACGGCCTGAAGTATTCAATTTCTCTATCGACAGATGTTACCTGGACTGCCCTTCCAGACAGAGTTTAAATATTTCAATTATTCTGTTGGGTGTTCTTCACAGTTCAAATAGTGTGGAAATAATCCACACGCAGACCTTTAAACTTTACCGGAATCTTAATGACAACATTATTACCATACATTAATCTGGTGCCTGGTGCAGACTGACATGTTGTTATTCAGGCAAATGTTTGACAGAGGGGAGACAGAAATGGAAAAGTATATTGAAAATTAAAGCACAAGGGCGAAGTAAGACTTAAAGGAAACATTGCCAATCGCAAACACTGTTTTGGCAGTGAGACCTGGCAATTTTGGAAACAGAGCAGCAGAGTCGAGAAAGAAACAACAGCATTCTGGAGGTGTTAACCCTCTACAGAGCAATGCCACCAGTTTCATTTCCCCAATCTTGTTGGTAGTGACTGAGTAAAAAAGCTACAGCATTCTTTCTTCCCACTTTCCCATGGAGTAAGGGCTTGATGATGAGCTGCACCCGCTAATGGCAAACTGTCCATTTGAACAGATCCCAGCAGCGGTCAGAATGGTTGTGTCCAATAATGTGGCTGAAGAGGGGAGAAACATGGGAGAAAGTGGGAAACCTAACCCCCAGCACCAGGGTCTGGGAGAGGGGGAGTGCAGATGTTAAACACTGGGGCCCAGGACTTGGCTAAGGATTTTGGGGGGCTGGGGGGGTAGTTAGGGGCACTTTGGTTTAGACAGCGACAGAGCACAGACCTGAAAAACCAACTTAAAATCATATTGGGCTCAATTCCATTCTTTTTATAAATCTTGTCTGTCAGGTCACTTTTACTGAGTTGCTGCACTGCTGCTTTTGACTTTTTAAGCAACTTTGTCATTCTGACTTCTTTGGCGTGGCAGGATAGATTGGAGGTGTCAGAGAGGTGCAGTAGTTGAGTGTTAGAGGGCTGAGGAGTAGGTTGGAGTATTAGATGGGTATTGTAGGGGCAAGAAGAAGGTTGGAAGGTATTGGAAGAATTGAGATAGTTTTTGGAGGGGTGAGTGGTAGGTTGGAGGTGGAGGTGGGTTGGGGGTGTCATTCTTTTTGTGTTTGGAGTTTCCTATTTATGTATTTCCAGTTTAGGCTGTGACTTCTGTGTGCAATAGAATTTGTATAACAATTTCTGGGGGAAGGGGAACAACTCATTTCTTGAGTTGAGGCCATATTTGCTTTATGCACCTTGTATTATTTTTCTGTGGAAAAATCCAGATCAGCAATTAAATGAATTGCACATTTTCCTGAACTACTGGTAGAGATCTGACGGGGTAATCCTTGAGATGATCTCATTAGCATAAAGGGGCACAGATGCCATTCATAGTATATCGTGGACTAAAGCCAGAGAGGTCAGAATGGTGAGGTTGTATTAGCAACAGAGTTGAACTGTTTTATAAATGTAGTGATTACTTTTAGCCACCTTCCTAACATCAGTTGATTGCTCTGTGATTAATTATGCTTAGAGAATAAGCAATGGACTTCCACTTTCACCATTGCTAGAGTCACAGTGTTTCCTGCATGGGGATATAATGAACAAAAGAGAAAAACTTCAGCATCTTTCACAATGTCTCAAATCACTTTACAACCAATTACATACTTAAGAGTTGTAGTCACCAGTATAATGAATGCAATGCTATAAAATGGCAGAGTAGGCTCTTAATGAGTTACTTTTGCTCTTAAAATGTCCCTTTTATCATTCTGGATGGATGAAATGAGCTGGTCTCGATGACCTTTATCATCCATAATTATCTTATGAACAGAGGGTGTAATCATAAATGTAGTTCTGCTTTATTTTCTGCTAATGGAGGTTCACCATAAGCATGCTTTATGGGGTGAAATTACAAAGATAGGAGTGCTTATTGGATCATAGAAAATCAGTAAACCTTTTTATTCTGCACATGATTCTCAAGGGTCTTTTCTATTGATCCTATCTTGGTGTTTTAGTTTACCTATCTATTATTCCACTCTAGCTTAGTGCTTTTGTATGAGTTTTAAGTATTGAGATATCATGATAAAGTTCTGTTGCATATTGAAAATATATTGTAGTGAGGATCAGCAATCCACAGAGTCTTCAGACTTGCTGATCAAGAAAACATAATTGTGAACCATTCAGTCTTTGTCCTCTGGCCTCTTAAGATGTTGTGTCACACAGAGACACCTAAGTGATCTAATTCTTCTCACTAATGGTGAAGACAAATGTTGCTCAATCATTCCACCTTGTTGTTCAGGTGTCATTTGATCTTTCTACCCTGTGAGGTTACTGATAAAAAGGGTGCAATTGGATTCTATTTATGAAGTAATGAAATTGAATAATATCATGCACCCAAGAGGAGAAAATATTTTAGTTCTTCTACAAAATAGAAAAGATTCTGGCTTGCAAGCATTAAATCTTTCCTCCAAATATGAATTTATTGTCACTACTCATACGGTTAAATGCACAGAACATGTTAATGAGGATTGAGGCAGTCATCAATATCAGTGTACCGTCTGCACACTGTTGGAAATAACAAATAGGATATTTTCCTGTTTAGCAACACGTAATATTGTTAATTAATCAGTGAACAATTTGTATTCTCTAGTTTGTTCAGTAGTTGTTCCTGCCACTCCACCTCCTGCTCAATGGCACAGTGGTTAGCACCTCCCAGCACCAGGAACCCAGGTTCGATTCCCAGCTCGGGTCACTGCCTTTGCAGAGTCTGCATGTTCTCCCCATACCTGTGTGGGTTTCTTCTGTGTGTTCCAGTTTCCTTCCAAAGACATACTGGTTAGGTGTATTAGCTGTGCTAAATTCTCCCTCAGTATACCTGAACAGGCTGAACTGTGGCAACTAGGGAATTTTCCCAGTAACTTCATTGCAGTATTAATGTAAACCTACCTGTGACACTAATAAATAAACTTTTACTTTTCTCCTCTACAGCATTCCTCTGGGCAATGCACTTTGCTTCTCCACTTATTCATTTCCCTCCTCAATTCTCCATCTCTGACGCACACCCTCATTTTGGCATCATCTCACATCCACCCCCCCGCAAGTCACCTTACACAAAGGCCATTTATTCATCTACAAATCTTACACTTCCCAGTACTCTCTACTTTCTCTCATGGCAGCAGCAGCAAAGACGTGAATCTGAGGAGAGGCGGAGAAATCACAGTGGGTCTGCAGCCTTAGCCACCCTGGCTGCAGAGGAGGACAGCAAGTAATTGGGCATAGGCACTGAGGAGAAGGGGGTGGGGGGAAGGAGGCCGATGATCTTCCACAGGCCTAGCAGCAGAATTGGACATCAGAATGCCACTTAGCATGAAATTGCTGGCACATTGACTGAAACATCAAGAGGCGCAACGCTGTAAACTTGGAAACTTTTCCTCTTGTCAGTCGGAATCAATGTTCCTCATGTCCCACAAGTTCTTGCATGGTGTCAGAAGATCACTAACAGGAAGGGGTTTATGGGCACTAAGAAGAGTGAGGGCACTCTGAGCATGCACCCTGACATGACTCAGATATACCCTTCACCAATGCAGATACACACACGAGCCTCGAAATGAGACCTGATAAAATCGGGTTTCCAACTTGCTGGCATGTTACAGGGATTTTAAACCCCCGTCCCATCCAAACCCACCCCCCCCTTAGCAATTCAAACTCTTGTGCTTTGTTTCTGGCTTGCAAACATCCCTTGTTTTCAAAATAACAAGAAGATACATTATTCACAATGTTTAGGGGGCGGTGGCAAGTTCTCAATAAGAGAGGCTTAGTTCCTTGAAAAAATAACCGTTTAGTACTTGTGAAGAGCAGTCATTGTTGCAATGCAGGAGATTCTTACATGGAAACATTTTACATATTTCCAAGAAGCAAAACAAGAAGATAAAAATCATTCAGAAAAGTATTAAAATGTTGTTGCAGCCAGAGACGAGAGCAATTCTTGCTCTGTGCTCCTGCAGTCATCGTCTGCATAACACCCTCAGCGCAACACCCTCAATATAAAACAGTCAGCGCAACACCCTCCGCAACACCCTCAATATAAAACAGTCAGCGCAACACCCTCCGCAACACCCTCAATATAATACAGTCAGCGCAACACCCTCCGCAACACCCTCAATATAAAACAGTCAGCGCAACACCCTCCGCAACACCCTCAATATAATACAGTCAGCGCAACACCCTCCGCAACACCCTCCGCAACACCCTCAATATAAAACAGTCAGCGCAACACCCTCCGCAACACCCTCAATATAATACAGTCAGCGCAACACCCTCCGCAACACCCTCAATATAAAACAGTCAGCGCAACACCCTCCGCAACACCCTCAATATAATACAGTCAGCGCAACACCCTCCGCAACACCCTCAATATAAAACAGTCAGCGCAACACCCTCCGCAACACCCTCAATATAATACAGTCAGCGCAACACCCTCCGCAACATCCTCAATATAAAACAGTCAGCGCAACACCCTCAATATAATACAGTCAGCGCTACACCCTCCGCAACACCCTCAATATAATACAGTCAGCGCAACACCCTCAATATAAAACAGCGCAACACCCTCCGCAACACCCTCAATATAATACAGTCAGCGCAACACCCTCCGCAACACCCTCAATATAAAACAGTCAGCGCAACACCCTCAATATAATACAGTCAGCGCTACACCCTCCGCAACACCCTCAATATAATACAGTCAGCGCAACACCCTCAATATAAAACAGCGCAACACCCTCCGCAACACCCTCAATATAATACAGTCAGCGCAACACCCTCCGCAACACCCTCAATATAAAACAGTCAGCGCAACACCCTCCGCAACACCCTCAATATAATACAGTCAGCGCAACACCCTCAATATAAAACAGTCAGCGCAACACCCTCCGCAACACCCTCAATATAAAACAGTCAGCGCAACACCCTCCGCAACACCCTCAATATAAAACAGTCAGCGCAACACCCTCCGCAACACCCTCAATATAATACAGTCAGCGCAACACCCTCAATATAAAACAGTCAGCGCAACACCCTCCGCAACACCCTCAATATAAAACAGTCAGCGCAACACCCTCCGCAACACCCTCAATATAATACAGTCAGCGCAACACCCTCCGCAACACCCTCAATATAAAACAGTCAGCGCAACACCCTCCGCAACACCCTCAATATAATACAGTCAGCGCAACACCCTCCGCAACATCCTCAATATAAAACAGTCAGCGCAACACCCTCAATATAATACAGTCAGCGCTACACCCTCCGCAACACCCTCAATATAATACAGTCAGCGCAACACCCTCAATATAAAACAGCGCAACACCCTCCGCAACACCCTCAATATAATACAGTCAGCGCAACACCCTCCGCAACACCCTCAATATAAAACAGTCAGCGCAACACCCTCAATATAATACAGTCAGCGCTACACCCTCCGCAACACCCTCAATATAATACAGTCAGCGCAACACCCTCAATATAAAACAACGCAACACCCTCCGCAACACCCTCAATATAATACAGTCAGCGCAACACCCTCCGCAACACCCTCAATATAAAACAGTCAGCGCAACACCCTCCGCAACACCCTCAATATAAAACAGTCAGCGCAACACCCTCAATATAAAACAGTCAGCGCAACACCCTCAATATAATACAGTCAGCGCAACACCCTCCGCAACACCCTCAATATAATACAGTCAGCGCAACACCCTCAATATAATACAGTCAGCGCAACACCCCCAGCGCAACATCACAAGAAACTACAAAAAATTGTGAATGAAGCCCAATCCATCATGCAAACCAGCCTCCCATCCACTGTCTCTGTCTACACTTCCCGCTGTCTTGGGAAAGCAGCCAGTATAATCAACGATATCACGCATCCCCGACATAATGCCTTCCACCTTGTTCCGTCAGGAAAAAGATACAAAAGTCTGAGAACACGTACCAACCGACACGTACCAAGCTTCTTCGCTGCTGCCAACAGCCATTTGAACGGACCTGCTTCATATTAAGTTGATCTTTCTCTACACCCTAACTATGACTGTAACACTACATTCTGCACTTTCTCGTTTCCTTCTCTATGCTTTGTCTGTATCGGGTGCAAGAAACAATATTTTTCACTCTACATGTGACAATCAAATCAAAATCAAACCCTTATCCAGCATACAGTCTAAGATGGGGAGGAGGAGAGGTGGCACCTGGCGGAGTGTGATGGCCTTTGCTCTGAGCTCCTTGTTCACCAATGTTGGAAAACAGAGTAGGGTTTTCTGTCTCCTCTCCCCCACCCCCCACCCCCAACCCACACCCCACCCCACCTCCCTTCCCCACCATACTCCCTCTCCAACCCTGGCACCCCCTTGTTCTAACCGCCACCACCAACAGAGCAAGACAGGCTTTCTCTGTGCAGTGACTACTTAATACTTCTGATGTATCTCTTACCTCGTTTCAGTAGATCATGGAAAACCATGGCCGTTCAGCCCATCGAGTCTGCGCCGACTCCAATCCCCCTGACACTAGGGCCAATTTAGCATGGCCAACCGACCTAACCCAATCAACTTAATTGGGAGCAATTGTGCACAAATGAGCATGTTTTTTGAGAAGGTACCAACTGGTTATTACCAGAACCTTCAGGGAAGATATCCACAATTATTTGGGATGTCACCACACAAGGTGACAAGATGCATTTTTAGTTTCTCTTAAGATTGCACAGCGCTTTGGAAGAATCATGATGGGCTGAAATCTGGTTACTGCATTGCTAACCACATCTAGCTTTATTGATCGAAATCTAAATTAAGTTAAAGTTTATTTATTAGTGTCACAAGCAGGCTTACATTAACACTGCAATGAAAGTTACTGTGAAAATCCCTGCAAAATGACGTAGCCTCTGCAACATAAAGAAAACAGATGCAATGTGCCCACCATGGTGGTTCATAGAAACATTTTGGGAGCAACCTGACTGACTAATCCAGGAGCTGAATACATCAAACCTCCAGCCTCACTACTCCCCCCCCCAAAATTGATGCTACTCCTTTTAGAATTAGAATCATAGAACCCCTACAGTGCAAAGTGAGGCCTTTGGGCCCATTGAGTCTGCACCAACCACAATCCCACCGAGGTCCTATCCCTGTAACCCTTCATATTTATTCTGCTAATCCCCCTGACACCAGGGCCAATGGTCAATCAACCTAACCTAATTGGGAGCCTTTGTGCGCATAACTTCTGAACTAGATTTCAGAGTGAGCTCAAATGCGGGCCCGTCTCGCTGTCGCCAACTCCAGTACCTTCCCTCTTGGGCTGTGGACGGCATGGGGTGCAGGGTGACCCGAGAAAGATGGCCAAGTATCTCAATAAAAGTCACCTGGCGTGTGAGAAGATAAAGAAAGCTGGTAATCACCACCACAGTCAGCATTGCCTCCCCATGGACCTCTCCTATGTCCAAATCACCAGGGAGGTGAAATTCCACTTTGGAGATAACTTTGGCAGCAAGATAAGTAAGGACGTTGTCTTAAAATGGTTTATACTCCTGGTGAATCTTATGCTAAATTCACTGTCGGGAAGAATTTCACATCCACGTGCTGTTCATTGGTCATCAGAGTCCAGTAGACACAAATAAATAATCCAGTCAGTACAGTCTTGCAGCAAAGAGTTATGCAGTGTTTTTATGTGGAAAAAAGATACTGATGGTCGGGTAATGCAGCTTTAAATGGAATGCAATACCTGGGCTATGCTATTATGAGAGTATAATGGCTCATTATCAATTAACATGGATAATGCCCTATGGAGCCACATTGGTATTTGTTATTGACGTGAAGTTAATGTCTAAAGGGCAATAGAATATGGAGAACAATGGGCTCTTATCCCACGTTTACGACCCAATCAGAAATCATAAAGAGATTAGCAGTGGTTAGAAAAATTTGCTGTGCCCCAGAGTGGGGAACATGATCCCTTAATCGATGTGAAACCCTGAGGAACTTTCATTGACTTTTTTGCTGCTCACCTGGGAACAGAGGATTATCTTGTAATACAAACGCCACATCCAGCTTCACACTGGCACATTCTTTGCACTGTAATTCCTTCATCTGGCATAACTATCCTATGACATCATGAACATTTCGAGCATTGTAAACGAGCTGCTCATCAGTGACCAGAAGCAGCCAGGGAGGTATTTCAACTTGTACTTCATTAGCAGTCCTCACTGTTCCTCACAGGCATGTGGGAAAACCTCTTTTGTAATGGGAGTTCTTATTGAGTGTGCCAAGACTCGCTGATGTGGGGGAGGAGTAGAATGATGTGCACATTCTCCATGTAACTACTGCATGATAGAACAAAAAGAACTTGCATTAATATAACACCTTTCACATCCTCAGGACATGCCAAGGAGTGTTCCAATGAATTAATCACTTTTTAATGTAGACTCTTATGGAACGTGAGGAGATTTGACAGTCATCCTGTCCATATGAAGATCCTGTGGACAATGGTTAAGTATTGACCTGACCATCTGTTTTTGTGAAGTCGTATGAGGATTACAACTGAGAATTTTATGAAACTCCACTAGTTCCTTGAGGCTACCTGAAACAGGGCAATAGTTAGTGCAGTTCTATTTTCAACTGATAACTCCCCACATCAACATCCTGGGGTTACCATTGACCAGAAACTGAACTGGATTAGCCATATAAATAAAATACATTATCATCGATGGGCACTAGTCTGGAATGTGATGGAATATTCTCCACTTGCCTGGATGCGTGCAGCTTCAACAGTACTCAAGAAGCTTGACGGTATCCAAAGCAAAGCAACCCGTTTGATTGCAAACCCTTCCACAAACATTTAATCCCCCCATTACTGACAAATAGTGGCAGCCATGTGCACCATCTACAGCATGCGCTGCAGGAACTTACCAAGGTTCCTTAGGTAGCATCTTCTGAACCCACAACCGTTACCATCTAGAAGAACAAGGGCAGTAGATATCTGAGAACATCACCACCTGGAAGTTCCCCTCCAAGTCATTCATTATCCATTTTGGGAACATATTTGCCAGTCTTTCACTGTTGCTGGGTCAAAATCCTGGAACATCCTCCCTAACAGCACTGTGGGCGTTACACCTCAGGGACAGCAGCGGTTCAAGAAGGCAGCTTACTATCACCTTCTGAACGGCATCTAGGGATGGGCAATAAATGCGAGCCTAGCCAGCGATGCCCACATCCCATAAATGAATTTTAAAATGTAAAACATTAGCCTCAGTGCAGAGGGATGGCAAATAAGGTCAGCTAGTGTTCCTGATAAATGATCTCTGCTAGAAAGTGTGTGTAAGTACCTGTAGGTACAGACTTCATTAAGCTTAACAGTTATGTTCCTCTGTCCCCCATAGGCCACTGCACGTGGACACATTCTCTGCAAATACTCAGAGGAATTAAGGGTTATGGGGAGAGGGCGGGAAAGTGGAACTGATCCACTTCAGATCAGCCATGATCTTATTGAATGGTGGGGCAGGCTCGAAGGGCTAGATGGCCTACTCCTGCTCCCATTTTTTATGTTCATTATCCAAGTTCACATGTAATTGGTGAATGCCAACTAGACCAGGCAATGGAGGGCTACTGGTGCCCAGGTAACTGGATCCCAGAGTATTTCTGCCCCTCCAGGTGAGGAGAGGCAAAACACCAAAGGTGGTCACTACTGTTTCAGATAATGGTAACTGTTGAATTGTCATTCTATGGGCTTCATAAAGGAAATAATAGATTTTAACCTGTTCATATTCAAGATCACTTTTGATGCAACATATCAGACAACGTGTTGACCAAGCCTTAGATATTTGCTCCTGGGTCAGTTGCCGAGAGACTGGAGAATGATCAGGTCGGAGAGCATGACTTTTAAAGATGGCCACCTGCAGTTTGGGATTTTTGTTCCGGGGCTTGAGCTGTTTTGGAAGCTGGGCCTGCCACCCCAGAATCAATGTGGAGGCTGCTTGGTGAGCAGGTTGGCTGGGCAGAAGGCCTGCCTCTGTACCCCAGCACTTAAAGTTATTTTCTAAAAGATTAAAAAAAAGCCATCCAACCCTCAATACTCATCCTTCCTCACACCCCACACATTCCCCATGCCCCATCCATGCCAAACTTTGCCACTTTCTGCTCCCCATCCCCTCATAACTCTAATGCCAATCCATGCCCCATTCACCCCAGGAGCCTTTGTAGCCTGATGCCAACTTAGTGCCAACTCAAGCCAACCCATGCCCCTACCCGTTACATTTTGCTCTTAAACCCTGCCTGTCAACTCACCTACTGTTCTTTGATAGTCAGAAAGACTTTGCTGGTCTTTCAGTGTCTGTGGAGAGAGAAACTAAGTTAACATTTCAAATACATGTCATAAGTACTTGAAACGTGAACTTTGTTTCTCTCTCCACAGAGATTGTCAGACATGCTGAGTTTTTCTTGCATTTTTGGTTCCTATTTCAGATTTTCAGCATCCACAGCATTTTGCTTTTATTCTTTGATAGTTCTTTGTCAATTCCTTGTCAGCATTGAGAACTGACAGTTCCTTGAAAGCAATGACAGTACTTTGGCAGCTTGTTAGTTCTTTGACAGCTTGACAGTTGCTTGACAGCTTCAACTATTCCAATGAGTATATACACTTTTGATGCACAATCATCTCTACAATCCCAATGGATGCCTTACCTTTCTCAAAGTTGTCTTTGGATGATGTCTAAAAGATTACCTTACCTCTCAAAGGGGTATTCTGGCCATCAAATGAATCCAAGTTCAGACCTATTTTTACCCTGCCTAATCTGCACATCATCGGGTTTTATAATCCTTGCCTTCCAAATCCCATTTCAGTGGAGGCATCTGGTGATTTAAATGGTCAGCTACGTCTTAAACCGTATGTGTAGGATCCCCAGTCTGATTTCAGTCTCGCCTCAGCGAAAATGGGAAATGCCATTTTTGGGAGCAGGACTTAGAATTTCCATCCATTTCTGTGATTTTCATCGTGAAGTTCTGGGCCACAATGTTTAAGGTCAGGAGTTCTTTCTTCCAACTGCAGATTTGCACATAATTTTTTTTAGTACAGATCTGGCTCGCAAAGTCACAAATCCAAATCTAAAGGAAAAAAAAAGATTTGCATTTAAAAAGCACCTGTTGCAACCCCAGGGTGTCCCAAACCACTTTATAAGCATTACTTTTGAAGTGTGGTTGCTGTTGTAATATGGCAGCTAATTTGCTTACAACAAAGTCTCACAAACAACAATGTCATAACAACCTGATTTATTTTTTAATGAAGTTGTTTACAGAAAAAATATTGGACCAGGATACTGGGACAAATGTCCTTCTCTTCTTTAAGCAATGTAATGGTAGCTTTTCCATGCACTTGAGAGGACAGAAAGGACCTTAGTTTAGTATCTCATCTGCAAAGTGGCACTTCCAGTGATGCAGCAATCTCTCACTGCATACTATGCATTCAAGTCTCTGTTGTGGAATTTGACCCTGTTACTTGTTTTACTCAGTAATGTGAGTGTTATGCACTAAGCCACAGCTGACACGTGTACCAAATTCCCAAGCCACCACTCCATCACACTTGGGCCTCATCATCTTCACCCCCGTGCTCCCATTCTGTGTGGTTGCAAAGCCTGTCCGTTCTTGAGAGGGCTGGTGACTCGCACCCACGTTGCAATTGTCAGTTTCCTGCTGCAGTAATTGACACACATTCAGGCAGCCACTTCCAACTGATTGGCTGTGATAATTATCACAGCCAGACTGTTTCTGTTAAATTAGGCTTCTAACTAGCTTGCATTTTTTTTAAGTTCTAAGTCAGAACCTGTCTGTTAATCTAAATTATAGCTTGAGAATAATCTCCGATTTATATCATGCCGGCATCAAATTCCCAAGTCAGCTCTTGTTCCTTGTTGCAGTCTGATCAGGTCATCTCCATTCTTTGCTACAGCACAGAAGGAACTTCTTTGAAAAAAAATGGCATTGACATGAAGGATCAAAGTGTTGTCCAATTACTCCCATTCTCTTGCTCTTTCCCCATAGCACTGCAATTATTCCTTCTTTTCACGTGTTGACTGAATTTGCTGATTGAATGTTGCTGTGAATCTGCCTTTCAGTCTGCACATTCCAGATTTGGTGCTTCACTATCTTGTTTTCTCCCCTTCTCAAAAGATACCTCTTTAACAAAGATTTTGATCATCTGACCAAATACCTCTTTACGTGGCCGGTGTCAAGCATCGTTTAATAATGCCCTTACAAAAGCACACTGGGATGTTTCACTATGTTAAAGACATTAAATTAAAAAGTTGTTGTTGAATTCTATAGAAAAACTACAAAAGATTGTGAATGTAGCCCACTCCATCACACAAACCAGCCTCCCATCCATTGACTCTGTCTACACTTCCCGCTGCCTTAGCAAAGCAGCCATCATAATTAAGGACGCCACGCACACCATACATTCTCTCATCCACCTTCTTCCATTGGGAAAAAGATACAAAAGTCTGAGATTATGTACCAACCGACTCAAGAACAGTTTCTTTCCTGCTGCTGTCAGACTTTTGAATGGACTTACCTTGCATTATGTTGATCGCTCTCTACACCCTAGCTATGATTGTAACACTAAATTCTGCACTGTCTCGTTTCTTTCTCAATGAACTGTATGTTTTGTCTGTATAGCGTGCAAGAAACAATATTTTTTCACTGTAAACACATGTGACAGTAATAGATCAAATCAAAATATCTCTGCACGAAGAGCCCAGTGGCCTTCCTGATCCATAAATTTTCTTCCCTTTCATGGTCCCTCCAGTGTCATGAATTCAAAACCGGTGTCCATCCTTGCCTGATCCATCCCTACATATGTAGACTGCTCTACATGTCAGTGAACTCCCTGTAATCTTCTAATGCTGCCAGAGGTAGATTTACAGTTCACGGGGCCCTGTGTCACCTTCATTTCAGGATGTCCCACCCACCCTCCCCCCCAATAGGATGCAAAGATGCGAGCCACAAAAGTACACAAATCAAATCATTCCTTTTTAACTAGTAGAAGCAGACCAGTATAAATAATTGGGGAATTGAAATCCAAGCTTACCTCTTGTCAGAATGATGCTAAAGTTGGTTAATGTTGCGATTTTTGAGGTGAGAAAACATAGAACTTGCTGATGAGCAATGAATGTGTTAGAAAAATTCACCACTGCAGCACAGGCCAGAATGCCTTTAATGCATCAATGCAGGACAGAATGGGTGAATCCAGTGCAGAAGCAAATACTCCAATCAACAAGATGCCATTCAATATATTTCAGGGTCCCATTCAGTTTCAGAAATAAAACTTAGCTTCCTTACTTACTCTCACAAATGCGAATAAGTCATTGCTATCAGCGTATGTGACTGGAGTGTCCAATGAGTCCAAGGCCAATATCAGGTGGCTTTTGCTAGCAGGAGCCCATTCTTTGTCCTGGAAACATTCTGGAGGCCAGTCTGGAGAGTGATGGTGGTTGGAACTACCAGCCTGTGACCAGCTGCAGTCATTATATCAGCCCAGTACCATTTGGAAAACAGAATTTAAACGAGACAGTATGGAAAAGGGATAGATTTTTAAGATTTTCTTGCTTTATCCCTTGTTGGATTGACAATTCAGGCAGCTTTTCCTCTGCACTTGTTCTTCACAAAATTATCAATTGCATCATCGTAGGTAAAACTTTGCAAAGATGCTTCTTCAACTGTCAATATTGCTGAACTTCTTGACTCATTGTTCTTTGCAAATAATTTTTAACTTTTCATTGCAGAAAAAGAGTGTTCACTGGAAGCATTTATCGTAGGTTTTTATTAAAAATAATTTTAGGATGGTTTTCACATTTGGGAATGTTGCCTGCAAACCAACACATACAAGTCTGTACAAATCAGCTGGTGATCTCAGAGCACGGACCTCATCATTATCGATGAAATGAATTAATTGTTTCACTTCACCTTCAAAAAGATTTGTGCCCATGATCTTTTGGTAGAATTCAATTAATCTCTTTTTTTTAACATTTTCATCGAAACTTCTATCAAAAAGCATGCAAAATAAATCAATAGTTTTCTTCAGAAATTCACTTCTACTCTGCAATTGCACCATTACTATGTCATAAATAACATTGACAGTCTCAACGATGATCTTCTCTTTTCCTTTCAAAGTGATTTAATCACCTCTGGTTTGTCAAAAAGTAAATTGTTGCATCTTGTATGCTTCCCATGATCAGAGGTGACTTTTTTTTGTTAGTGGTAGTGTCTCTGCTTCCACTGAGCTATAGTCATTTCAATCTTTCATGACAAAACTTTTAACTGAGGCTAACAATTGTGCAGCATTCAACAAAGTTGTATCAATATTTTGCAGTGATTTGCTGATGGCATTAATTCTTTGAAGTAAATGGTTCCACAAAAAGAGTGAAAACAGCAATATTATTCTTTTCAAACCTCTTTGCTCAGGATTTTGCTTCAGCTTTCAAATGTGGTTTTCCTGAATTTGATGCGGTTATGCAGGTTTCCTTTGTATCAGCAGAGTTCATTTTCAAAGCCAAAACAGTGTCTGCATGAGCAGATCATTTGGTGTCACAAATTCATTTGACTGTCAAACATTTTCCATTTGCTTGCTGCAGCGCGATTGCAATAAATTCTTCCGATGTGGGAAATCTGAGAAAAAAACATACACCTTTTGAACAAAGTCAAAAAAATGTAAGTTGCCTCATAGTATTCAGCTGCAGCATTGCAGATTAAATTCAAGGTGTGACCAGAACATGGGATGAATAAAGCACAGGGGCATGCATTGTTCAACCTTGCTTGTGAGCCTGAATATTTTCTTGTCATATTTGTGGCATTACTGAAGCTTTGCTCATGACAATTTTTGATGTCCAAAACTAAATGATTTCTAAAACAGTAGTTTCCAGACATTCAGAAGTGTGCAAGTGTAGCTGGACTAAACAAAGAAATTGCTCTACAACTTCACTGGTTTGATGTGTTAGAAAATTAGGTTGGTATGTTTAAGAAATTGGTCTTTCTTGAGCCTCAATATTGATAACTTTGCAAATGCCCTTTGAGAAGCTTGTCAAATTCACTGAGGTATTCAAGGCAAGCTAAAAAAAATACTCTTCATTTGACAATGACGTCTCATCATGTCCTCTTAAACTAAGTTGCGAGGAAAACAGCAATTTGACAGCAACAACAATACACCTCAGCACTTTTCTCCAATAAACACTTTTTTCCAAACTGAGCAATAATACAGAATCAATTCTTCCAAATAATTTACATTTTTGAACAAATGCACACACACTTTAATATGATTTTTGGGAGTTTTACAGTCAGCAAGATTTCTTCCAGCATTCCTCCTATTCAAGTACTATTCAACAAATACTTATTTCCCTTTACTAGGTTCAGGAAATTATTTGCAAACCAAACCATAGAGTGTCTTAGATGTTTCTGGAAAAAATAAACCAATTTCTAATTTCCTTCATCCCATTTCTCTTCAACCTCAGAAAATGGGACTTATGAAGACTTCTAGCTTGCTTTCAGCCTCCAATACTAAACTCTTTCTTCAAATTTTCCATAGTATCTATGTTTTCTGGTTTATTTAACATGGAATATTATATCATACCCAGTGGAACAGATTTTGGATAAAGGCAACATCTTCAGTGTAAGTGCTTTCCCTCACTTCAACAAAGAAGTATAGGTGGCACGGTGGCACGGTGGCACAGTGGTTAGCACTGCTGTCTCACAGAGACCCAGGTTCAATTCCCAGATTGGGTCATTGTACAAACTCCACATGGACATTCTCCCTGTCTCCTCGAGGGTTTCCCCCAGGGGCTCCAGTTTCCTCCCACAGTCCAAAGATGTACAGATTATGTTGACTGGCCATGCTAAATTATCCCTTTGGGGGACTAGCTACGTTAAATGCATGGAGTTATGGGGATAGGGCCTGGGTAGGATTGTGGTCGGTGCAGTTTTAATGGGCTGAGTGACTTCCTTCTGCACAGTAGGATTCTATAATGTCTTGTAATTCCATTGTCATCTCAGGGTCCGCTTCTTTTTCAACTATTTCAGGCCATGTGCTTTCTCGGAAGATCAGCAAGTCTTAGTCATCAGATGATTCACCCATACAATTGAGTGAGGATGAATGAGCAGTTTGTGTATTGTTCAATACTTCAACCTTTTTAAAGCAAAATGACCAACTGCCTTTTCACCTAAATTCATCCTCTCACATTCCCTTCAATTTCTAAGTTTGTGACTACCTGATTCATAATGTCATTTCATAATGCTAAAGAAATCGATTTTGATTTTAGGCACTAATAAAGGGTCCGAAAGGGCAGGCGTTTGCATAGTCACTCCCACGGTCTGATCAGATTCTAGCTTAGAAAAAGTTAAAGTTCATCTTTTAACTACTGGAACTATAATTCTAATCATGGATTTCAAACAGCACTCACTCGACTCTCCTCTTGCCCATTCCCCTCTCACAATTCTCCCTCCCTGTGAGCCTGCAACCCAACCCTCTCTCACACACACACAGTCCTCTTCCCCCATCCCCTTAGTCTCCCCCCTACCCCCACACCCTCCCATTGTCACTCGCCTCACTTGCCTGGGGTCTTCCACTCTTCAAGTCAGCCTGCCTCATTCATCATGGTTCTAACCCCTCACCCAGGGACCTCATCCAGTGCCTGTTGCTGATCGCTGGCTTGGGTCTTCTCTGCTGTCAGCACAATCTATTACTTGGCTCCTTGTGGCTTGATTTGAGATGTCGTGTGCCTGTTTCTGGCCTGGGTCCACTCGTGCAGGCGCCCGGCGCAAGCCTGCTCTTCTCCTCGTGGCTTGATTCACAAACATCAGCAGCTTAATCCCTCTTTGTGTGGCTTGCCACTGCGCCTCTCCCTCACCTCTCGTTAGGGTCTTACACATCTGCACACCTCAATAAGTTAACCTCTCGTTACCAGTCTCCTTGCTCTTTCAGACTCTCCAATCAGAGTCTGATTTTGCTCTGCATTGAGCCAATCAGCAAAATGCAGAGTAATCATTCTTTGATTGGATGCCCAGTGCATTGGCCCAGAGTGGGGCCCCCCCAGTGGTCAGGCCCCCTGTGCCTAGGCACAGTGTGTTTCATTGCAAGTCTGCCTTTGCACACTCCCTTCTGTTCCATTTCCCTTTCTTCTGCCTTTAGCTACACCATTTTGACGCCACACCATTTAATGCTTTTCCAGCTCCACCTTGCTACCTCTTCTTACTCAATTAAAGCCCTAGATAAACACAACCTGCTGCTGTTAATACTGTGCATAGCTTATTGCTTATTTTGGCTGTTACAACCCTGTTCTTGTCAGTGCCAGGACAAACCTCAGTTCATTAGAGGTCATTTAGTATTTGTTCTGTCACAAGCAGGTTTAGTGCCATAAAGTAACACAAACAATGCCAAGCTGATGAAACAATGAGTCCCTTTATATCTGCACAGAAATGAAATCTCAATGCAAACGCTATATACCTCTGCCCCTCACCACAGTGTATTCAATTCTTTCACTACCAACTGAAAAGTTAAATACCAAGCACATTATGAAATTGTGAAAGTCACTATGAAGCAACAGATTTAGTATTGACAATGCACCCAGTAGTTTCAATATTGATTGGCTTGTTGCCTTGATGGCTGAGCTGGTTTGTTTACCATTTTGTCACCAGGATCAAGAAAATCATTAACACTGCACACTTGTGTTGGAAAGATTATTGAAACTATTGTCTTCTTTGTTAACAATAAAATGGTCAATTACTTTTTGGGCAGAATTGTCCATCTTTAAGCCTAAGTGCAGTGGCACCGTTACTTATTTATTTATTAGTGGCACAAGTGGGCTTACATTTGGAAACAGAGACAAGAAGGCAGATTACTACCTGGATGGCAGTACATTGGGTGTGCAGCAGGACCTGGATGTCCTTGTGCACCAGTCACTGAAGGTAAGCATGCGGGTGCAGCAGGCGATAAAGAAGGCAAATGGCATGTTGGCCTTCATTGCGAGAGATTTAGAGTACAGGATTTTTGTGTTGACATGTCACTGAAACTTGACTTTTTAATCGTATTCACGAAATTCAAGGGTCACTTTTTTCAAACATGTTCCCTATATGGACCCATGGTTAAGTTAATGTTTATTTATTAGCCACAAGTAGGCTTAAATTAGCAGCAGATTATTAAGAAGGCAAATAGAATTTTGTCCTCATTGCTAGTGGGATGGAATTTAAAAACAGCGAGGTTATGTTGCAACTGTATAAGGTGCTGGTGAGGCCACACCTAGAGTACTGTGTACAGTTTTGGTCCCCTTACTTGAGAAAGGATATACTGGCACTGGAGGGGCTGCAGAGGAGATCCACTGGCTTGATTCCAGAGTTGAGGGGGTTAGCTGATGAGGAGAGACTGAATAGACTGGGGCTATATCATTGGAATTCAAAAGAATGATGGGAGATCTTATAGAAACATATAAAATTATGAAGGGAATAGGTAAGATAGAAGCAGAGGAGTTATTTCCACTGGCAGGTGAAACTAGAACTAGGGGGCATGGCCTCAAAATAAGGTTGGGCAGATTTAGGACTGAGTTAAGGAGGAACTTCTTCACAAAGGGTTGTGAATCCACGGAATTCCTTGCCCAGTGGAACAGTTGAGACTACCTCATTGTTTTTAAGGCACAGATTGATAAAGTTTTGAACAGAAAAGGAATTAAGGGTATGTGAACAGGTAGGTAAATGGAGCTGAGGTCCATGGAAAGATCAGCCATGATCTTATTGAATGGCAGAGCAGGCTTGAGGGACTCCTGCAACTAGTTCTTATGTTCTTATTAACACTGCAATGAAGTTACTGTGAAAATTCCCTGGTCGCCACACTGCGGCACCTATTCAGGTACACAAAGGGAGAACTTAGCAAGACCAATCCATCTAACTAGCACCTTTTTCGGATTGTGGGAGGAAACCGGAACATCCGGAAGAAACCCACGGAAGCCCATGCGGACAATGTGCAGACTCCACACAGACAGTGACCCAAGCCGGGAATCGATCCCAGGTCCCTGGCGCTGTGAGGCAGTAACCACTGTGCCACCGTGCCACATGGAATGTTGTAAGGGTGCCTATTCCCGAGCTTCCTCGATATTCTACCTCTGGTGATCATGTTCACGAAAGTTGTTTGATTTTATCTACAACAGTCAAAGAAGCTAACACTGTCAACTATGGAAAGCAGGTCAATGAGGAAATACCACTGCAGTGTTAATCTGAGATCATGTAAGCTGAGCCCAATGAAAAAGCAGAGCATTTCACTACTTCACACGTATCACTGGTGTTTGGGGGTAAGGCACAGGCAACCTGTCTCCCAAAACATGTTCAAACTGGGCACACCCAAAATTGTTGCTACATTGATCAAACTAAAGTTGCGTGCTTATTTTTTGAACTGATTATATCACAAGATGCGTGCAAATGAAGAACATCATTTGGCCCATCCTAGATTGTCAATCTACAAAAATTCAAGAGGCTACCCCATTTCAAAATCCAACATTTTTAAAACACAGTTCTCAGATTTAGTCTCCAATACTTAACACAAAGCTCATTTTCAATCTTGATCGCTTCGTGAAAAGGAGGAGCTCTTGTACCAGTCCAAATCTTCCCTCAATTATAGAATCTTAGAATCTCTACAGTACAGGAAGAGGCCATTTAACCCATCGAGCCTGCACTGACAACAATCCCATCCTGGCCCTATTCCCGTAACCCCACATATTTATCCTGCTAATCCCCCTGACACTTGGGGGAAATTTAGCACAGCCAATCAACCTAACCTGCACATCTTTGGACTGTGGGAGAAAACCGGTGCACCCGGAGTAAACCCACACAGATATGAGGAAAATGTACACAGACTCCACACAGGCAATCAGCTAAGACCGGAATCGAATGGAATCTGTGGCGCTGGGAGGCAGCAGTGCTAACCACTGTGCTGCCCCAGTTGATAGTTGGTTATTTTTTCCTTTCCAAATTTGACAATAATTTCCTTCAAAAAAAATGGGAAAGTAGAAGATTGGGAAAGACATTTGAGACCTGTCAGCCAATCCCAAAATCTAATATTCCTCAATCATTCCTTTTCTCAAATATGCATACAAATTTCCCTTAAATATTTCTGTAGCCTGCCTTGCTAGGCAGTCCACTTCACATGTTTATCTACACTGCATAAAGCCATTCAGTCCAAATTGTCTATACAGGTGGCACGGTAGCATAGTGGTTAGCACTGCTGCTTCATAGCTCCTGAGACCTGGGTTCGATTCCCAGCTTGGGTCACTGCCTGTGTGGAGTTTGCACATTCTCCTCATGTCTGCACGGGTTTCCTCCGGTTTCTTCCCACAGTTCTAAGATGTGTGGATTAGGTTGATTGGCCATGCTAAATTGCCCCTTAGTGTCCTGAGATGAGTAGGTTAGAGGGATTAGTGGGTAAAATATTTCGGAAATGGGGTTAGGGCCTGGGTGGGATTGTGGTTGGTGCAGATTTGAAGGGCCCCTTTCTGCACTGTAGGGTATCTATTAAAAAAAGAGTAGATTTATTAGAATGGTCCAAGGAATGAGGGATACCAGCTATCTGGAGATTTAGAAAATCATAGAATCCCTACAGTGCAGAAGGAGACCATTCAGCCCATCAAGTCTACACTGACAACAATCCCATCCAGGCCCTATCCCTGTAACCCGACATACTTACCCTGATAATCCCCCTGACACTAAGGGGTAATTGAGTATGGCCAATCAACCTAACCCGCACATCTTTGGACTGTGGGAGGAAACCGGAGCACCAGGAGGAAATCCACGCAAACACGGAGAGAATGTGCAAACTCCACACAGACAGTGACCCAAGACTGGAATTGTACCCAGCTCCCTGGCATTGTGAGGTAGCAATGCTGACCACTGTACCACCATGGAATTGTCCTCCACAAAGCAGAGACAGCTTAAATGAGGACTGAGCTGAGGTGTTCAGAATTGTGAACTTTTAGGGAGTAATTGTTTTTCTTTGGCAGGAGAATTGATAACCAGGGGATACAGTTTGAAGGTAATTGGCAAAGGGCACAGGAGGGGATATCAGAACTTGTTATACAGCAGGTTATGATTTGGAATGCACTGTCTAAATATTCAATATTAATCTCCAGGAGAGGATATACTAGGAAAAAGGCAATTTGTAAGGCTATGGAGAAAGTATTGGATGCCATTTCAAAGGAACAGAGAATGTCCTCTTCCCCTGTCAATAGGAGAATAATGGCACATTTTACAAAGCAGCAACTGGTTGTCTACGAAAGTGGGATGAGAGTGATGAGTCTCACTTTGAAAGGACTAATACAGTTTTTAATTTCCATCCTGTTTTGTTCCTAAACCTGCTAGCTGCAGAATTGTAACCTGAATGGGTGTATATCATCTGCAAATTTACAATGCAGCAACTCACCAAGCACCAACTCAACAACACTTTTAAAATCTGCAATGTCTAAGAGCAAGGGAAGCCGATGCATGGGAGCACCACCACTTGCAAGTTCCTCTCTAAGCCACTCACCATTCTGAATTGGAGCTATATCGCTCATTCCTTTACTGTAGCTCAATCAAAATCCTGGAACTACCCTGCCTAACAACACTGTGGGTGTATCTACACCACATGGACTGCAGCGGTTCAAGAAGGCGGCTCACCACCACCACCATCTATGGGTGGCACGATGGCACTGTGGTTAGCACTGTTGCCACACAGCGGGTTCGATTCCCGGCATGGGTCACTGTCTGTGTGGAGTTTGCACATTCTCCCTGTGTCTGCATGGGTTTCCTCTGAGTGCTCTGGTTTTCTCCCATAGTCCAAAAATGTGCATTGGACATGCTAAATTTGTCCATACAGGTGCCTGAGTGTGGCGACTAGGGGATTTTCACTGTACTTCATTGCAGTGTTAATGTAACCCTACTTGTGACTAACAAATAAACTTCAACTTTAACGGCAATTAAGAATGGGCAGCCAATGCTGGCCTATACAAGTGAAGCCCACACCCCATGACAAAACATTTTAAAAAGTATTTCTCTAAATTGCACAGTACTTAGTCAGGAAATCATTGCAATCATTGAAAAGGATGTTTGAACAGTTTGACAGTGTTATTGAGATGGTGAACAATCTGGAAATGATTTGTTGCCTAAGCCAAAACCTGACATTGCCTCAAATAAAAAGATCCAAATTTCATTATTCTTTGTGAAAGATATGTGTATTGCACAAGAATCCATCAGCCCTGATATGGCTATTTTTAGTTGATTAGATAAAATAAAGAACAGTCTTGACAGGTTTAAGGGAACAGGCTTGTTCAGTATGTTCTGTAAAACTACGTCATGTTTGCCAGAGAGATGCGGGCTAATGGAATTACAAACGAGGGAAGATCTGTGATATAATTTTCACCCTTTATGTTGGCAAAAATAACAGGATGGAGTAAGTCATACAATGTATAAAGTTTTTGCAAGGGCACATTCTGATGTTGCCTGATGCCTTCTGCTGTAGTTCCATAAATGTAACTAACAAAAAGTATTCTCATGATATCAGGGGTATGGACTGTTTGTGTCTGGTACATTGCAACCTATATCACATATTCTCATTAGCTGTGACTTTTATTAAAAATATCTGCTGACTGAAATCTGTTCCCTGAATAAACTGAAATCTGCCTTTGTTGAGAACAAAGAGTGAGAATGATTTTACCACCATTAAAGAAACACAAAGATTTGCATTTTTATTGCTCTCTCCACATCCTCAGGATATCCCAAAGCACTTTACAGCTAATGAAGTATTTTGGGGCAGAATTTAACCAGGTGAGTCTCACTGAGTGTCTTGCATCACCTCCACTGGGAAAGACCTGCCATATTAAGGACCACAGAGATGGAACTGCCAGTCAGTCAGAGGGTGGCAGCTCTCCGATGCACTGATGGTGCCATCAGGAGCAGTGATGGCTCCTGGCATTGGATCCACTAGATGCCCGGGAACATTGATCACACATGAGTGAGGGAGGGGAGGAGGCCGCTGGTTGGCAGCAAGGGACGGTGGTGGAGGTCAGAAGAAAGGGCAAGGGTTGTTTTCAGCAGGTCTCCATTTTCTGATGCTAGGTTCCTCAAATGGCCATTGCATGCCTGACACTGAGAGCCCCTCAGGTTAGCTTTTCAGACTCCCTCTGTGGTTCTATACTGCCCACCTGTGGTTGAGGAATGAGGCCTTTAATTGGGCGTTAATGGCCTGTTTTAAGAACCTCAATTGGCACTAGCACTGGGGTATACCAGCCATGAATTATAGGGAAGAGGAGTCAGGGATCCGAAACCACACCTCCTCACTCAGGGTTGGGCATTAAATTGTGCCCATGGCATGCAGTCACTTTTGTGGCACAGGAATCATGGCCGCCAATGTGTGCACAGCAAGATTCCACAAATAGAGTTAATGCTTTCCAAATATTGTTTTTTATGATTCGCACCGCTTCCAAAATAACACTGAACGATTTCAAGCCATATCAGAGGATCGTGTGGCACCAGGTCAACTGTAATAACTACGTCATTGGTTTGTGTCTGCCGCATATTTCCTGTCCCTCATCACGCTATACAAACACAAGGGTGTTCAGGATAAATTCCTCTCTGAATTTCTTAATGCTTCAAACATTTCAATTACTCAAGTTCACACTTGCTTAATCAGCCCAGGGAAACTCAGTGCATTTGTATGATACCGATGTGCAGGAAAAACAGGAGTTGGAAAGTATAGATCAACACTTAAATAAGTAAAGGCTGAAATCAAATTCCGCCATGCAGACCGTTATCTTTTAGTTGCTTTTCCAACATTGTAGTTCACAGATTAACAAAGACTGCGTGTAGTCGTCCAGGCCCAATGGGTGCACACTTGCCATTAATTAGAAGTGCATGTTCATAGAATCCATAGAACTCCTACAATGCAGAAGGAGGCTATTTGACCCATCGAGTCTGCACTGACCACAATCCTACCCAGGACCTATTCCTGTAATCTCACACATTTACCCTGCTAATCCCCCTGACACTAGGGTCAGTTTAGCAGGGTCAATCAACCTAACCCACACATCTTTGGAGTGTGGGAGAAAATTGGAACACCCGGGGGAAACCCACACAGACACAGGGAGAAAGTGCAAACTCCACATATAGCCAGGTCCCTGGTGCTGAGAGACAGCAGTACTAACCACTGTGCCACCGTGCTGCCCATAATTCAAATTCTATTCCTTGATGTGAGACATATGGTAAAGCATTGGCTCAGGTTATCATTGAGGGAAAGGATTAGCCATATTTTTGGGTGAGATATTTAAATCGAGGCGCCATTTGTTCAGATTGGATGTGAAAGATCCCACTGCACTATTCAAAAATAAGTGGGACAGTTTTCTTAGTTTCCTAGTCCATATTTATCTCTTAGCCAACATATTGCCTCGTCATTATCCTCTTATGGCAGCTTGCTGTGCACAAATTGTGCATGGAGGGAGTGCAGAGGAGGTTTACTAGGCTGATACCGGAGTTGAGGGGATTGAACTATGAGGAGAGGCTGAATAAACTAGGCTTGTACTCGTTAGAGTTTAGAAGAATGAGGGGAGATCTCATTGAGACGTATAAGATGATGAATGGGATGGATAGGATAGAGGTGGAGAGACTCTTCCCGCTCAAAAAAGACAGTAGGACTAGGGGGCACAGCCTCAAGATAAAGGGGGGGCGGTTTAGAACGGAGTTGAGGAGGAACTTCTTCACTCAAAGGGTGGTGAATATCTGGAATTCTCTGCCCGTTGAAGTGGTGGAGGCTGCCTCGCTAAATATTTTTAAGAAGCGGGTTGATGGGTTTTTGATAAGAGAGGGGATTGAGGGTTATGGGGAGAGGGCGGGAAAGTGGAACTGAGCCACGACAGATCAGCCATGATCTTATTGAATGGCGGGGCAGGTTCGAAGGGCCAGATGGCCTACTCCTGCTCCTATTTCTTATGTTCTTATGTTCTTATGTTCTTATAAATTTGCACAAGCTTGGAGTGGCACAATGGTTAGCATTGCTGCCGCACAGCCTCAGGGACCTAGGTTCAATTCCCAGCTTGGGTCACTGTCTGTGTGGAGTTTGCACATTCTCCCCACATCTGCGTGGGTTTCCTCCGGGTGCTCCGATTTCCTCCCACACTCCAAAGGTGTGTGGGTTAGGTTGATTGGCCATGCAAAATTGCCCCTTAGTGTCCCCCGATGTGTATGTTAGAGGGATTAGTGGGTGAATGTGTAGGGTTGTGGGGACAGAGTCTGGGATGGGATTGTAATCAGTGCAGACTTGATGGGCCAAATAGCCTCCTTCTGTACTGTAGGACTTTATGATTCTATGAAATGAACAACCACATATCCTACGCCACAACAATGACTGCATTTCAGAAGCTCTTGATTCACTATAAAGCATTTTGAAATGTCCTGGGAGTGCAAAATGTGCTGACTAAATGCTTTATTTTAATATAAAGCAGCTTCATCATGATGTTCTCTAGTTGTTGTAGCAGGTTAACTATGGACCAGGGAACTGTTATATCTGCATTCTTATTTAATTGTCAGCAGTCACAATGAAGCTCAGGATCCTTTCCCAACTCGGTCACCAGTTTGTTCAGATAAAAATGGTACATGTACAAATTGACTGTGGAAAATTTATTGAGTGTGTGCATACATCGCTATATATCTATGTATAATATATGTTATTTATTTATATATTATGTTACAGGAAATGGAGATTCAGGTGATAAATCTATGTAGTTTCTTTTTCTACAACACTGTAAAATGATGACTTAAGACAGAACAAGACTAAAATCTATATTCTAGAAATGAATATTTCACCTTGAAATACATGTTAAGTAGATTTTGGTAGTGATTTCAGAGGCATACAAGAACACATCGGACTGAATTTTCCATTCTGCAGACCAAGTGGGCTGGAAAGTTGGTGTGATGCCTTCTAGGCATTTGCAGGTCTTATGAACTGTGATAACCCCCATGATTTGCAATGGGAATCACTGATTAACCCCCCGCAAGATTCTTTGAATATGAGCTCCTTGTGGATTGGTAATTTAGCTTACCAGGTGGAGCTTGTGCACCGAGCCCGGTATAAAGCAGGCCCCTGAGTGGGTCCATTATGATATTGCCCTGGTTGGGACCTGTTTGTGCTCACCACAGGCTTGTGGTTTTGCTTTATCTTATTTTGTGCAATAAAGCACTGTTCCTTCACAGTTGTCTCCTGGAGTTATATGAATTCATGCAAGTTCATGACTTGCATAAATTATTGGTTTGTCAGCTAATTAATTATGCTTCAGCAAAGAGAATGGCAAATCTCATGGCCATCTGGTTAGGGATTTGTCCACCTCATCATTATCTGTAGGATGAAAGGTACTAGCACCATGTTTAAATGGCACATTTTTTTCATTCACACGATATGGGCATCGCTCACTAGGCCAGCATTTATTGCCCATCCTGAACTGCCCTCCATTTCAGAGGGCATTTGAGAGTTGACCACATTACTGTCATTCTGAAGACGCATGCAGGCCAGAACAGGTAAGGACAGCAGATTTCCTTCCCTAAAGGACATTAGTGTACCAGATGGGTTTTTACGACAATCAACAATGGTTTCGTGGTCATTATTAGATATTTAATACCAGATTTTTTATTAAATTCAAATCTCACCATCTGCTGTGGTGGGATTTGAACCTGGGTCCCCAGAGACCTGGGATCTCTGGATTACTAGGCCAGTGAAAATACCACTCAGCCACTGCCTTCACAGACATTCACTGCAGCTCTGGTGTTCTGTCGGACAGTTAATTCATGATACCAAAAAATATCAAAACTATCAGCACCATGGTTCAGTGAGGCTTCCGTGGAGATTCTCCTCCAGACTGTTGAGCAAAAGCAGGAAGCCCGTTTTCCTCGGGAAGGGAGTAGGAGGTAACCCCAGCTCACCACATCAGCCTGGGAGGAGGTCACCAGGCAGCTCAGCACCCATGGGAAACTATCTCGCAATGCTGAAAGAGATTGAATGATCTGATCTGCTCTCCCAGGGTAACTGAAGTTTCTACTCACTCCAAACATGGTCATAAGGACATCAGACAATCTATGGGTTAGAATCACACAGGACCAGCAGATGGGACGGCAGCATTGGATAGGACCCAGCAGACACAACAGGCAGGCAAGCTTTGTTTTTTCATCCTGAGTGCTTGTTAATGTATTTCATTATCTGCTCATCCCTAAGTGGCCTTGAGAAGGTGGTGGTGAGCCGCCTTCTTGAGCTGCTGCAGTCCATGTGGTGTATGTGCACCCACTGCACTATTTGGGAGGGAGTTCCAGGATTTTAATCCAGTGTCACTCATGGTGATATATTTCCAAGTCAGGATAATGAGTGGGGGAGGTGAACCTGCAGGTCGTTCTGTTCACACGTATCCATTTAAATGGTAGTGCTTTTGGGTTTAGAAGGTGCTGTATAAGAAACCTTGCTGCGTTCCAGCAATGCCTCTTGTAGCTGATACACAGTGCTGCCATTGTGCATCGGTGGTGGTGGGGGTAAATGTTAGTGGATGGGGTGCCAATCGTGTGGGTTGCTTTGTTCAGGATCGCGTCGAGTCTCTTCAGTGTTATTGGAGCCGCAGCCATCCAGACAAGTGGAGACTATTCCAAGACTCTTAGTCTTGACTTGTGCCTTGTAGATAGTTAGGAGGTGAGTTACTCGCTGCAGAATCCCTAGTCTTTGACCTGCTGTTTTAGAATCCCTATAGTCCAGAAGAAGGCCTTTTGGCCCATCGAGCCTGCACCGACAACAATCCCACCCTATCCCCATAACCCCACATATGCTAATCCTCCTGACACTAGGGGCAATTTGGAATGGATAATCAACCTCACCCACACGTCTTTGGACTGTGGGAGAAGACCGGAGCACACGGAGGAAACCCACGCAGACACAACGAGAATGTGCAGACTCCACACAGACAGTGACCCGAGCCAGGAATCAAACCCAGTTTGTGGCACTGTGAGGCAGCAGCGCTAATTACTGTGCCACTATGCCGCCCTGTTATAGCACGGTGTTTATAAGGCTAGTTCAGTTCAATCTCTCGTCAATGATAATCCCCAGGATGTTAACAGTGAAGATTTCAGTGATGATAATGTCAAGAGGCAATGGTTACATTCTCCCTTGTTGGAGATGGTCATTGTCTGGCACTTGTGTGGCCTGAACGTTACTTGCCACTTGTCAGCCCAAGCCTGGATATTATCCAGGTCTTTCTGCATTTGGGCATGGAATGTTTCAGTATCCGAGGAATCATGGATGGGACAAGGCTTCTCCCCTTTCTGGCCTTATAATGGAGGGAAAGAGGGGATTTTTTTTAAAACCACCAAATGTAGCGCCCCACCTACCACAATTTCTACCACTGATGAGAGCCATCACTACGTAGAATTGGAGTGATATATGGAATGGACTGAATGGTATGGAATAGGCCATACTGTACAGGATAATCACATTGTTTAGAATGGACTATTACATACTGTAGGGCTCATTGGAGTAGGCCTCATTATAAAGAATAAACGTCTTTGTCTGGAATAGACCTCATCATACAGAATAGGTTTCAATGTATGGAATGGATCTCATGATATGGAACAGGCCTTATCATAGGAAAAAGGCAACATTATATGGAATTGTACCTCATTATGTAGAATCGGTCCTGTTCTGTAGAATGGGACTCACAACCCAGACAAGCATTCTCAGTGATTGTGTTATTAACTTGCTTGGATTATTCTCCCAGTGGAACTCCTGGCCTTGTCAGAGTGCTGGTGACAGGAGAAATTAAAGTGCTGATACATAGCTTTATCAGTTCCTCAGCAAACCTTAATGATTTTCTGAAAGGGAACATAATCTTTATCTTGAGGGCCATTTTCAAACAGACTGCCTCCCTGGAGATAAACTCATTGGATTGAGTCAGCGTTATTAACAGAGAATTAGTAAATGTCAAGCAAATATCTTGAATAAAGTTCTAGAAACTTTGTTATCAATAATATTTGCAACATGCAATATCACTGACAACCCATTTCCCGTTATTCCACACCCATCCACGTGGCATTCATGTCAATATTATTTTAATTTTTCTTTGGTGACAATTGAATGGGGATGTTAAACTTGTGTTGTTTTTGTATTCAGTCAGGTGATGATGTAAAGAAAATATTTTGGGTTTTTTTTTTGAAGAGAAATGGCCTGTGATTTTATGGCCACTGATCAGATTAGTCAGAAGTGCCTGAAAGATCTTTAAAGAATTCCTTTGGGGTTCCAAGTCTGACTATCAGTGTTTCAGGGAAGGCCTAAGGACACAAAGTTTGGTAGAGGTTTGGAACTCTCTTCCACAAATGGCAATTGATGCTCGAATAGTTGCGAATGTCAAAACTGAGATAAATAATTCTGTGTTAAGCAAAGGTATTAAAGGATATGGGCCAAAGGCAGGTATATGGATTTAGGCCACAGATCAGCCATGATCTGAATAGTGGAACAGCCTTGAGGGGGCTGAATGGTCTATCTGTTCCTCTGTTCCTACGAATCCTTTTGCCTTGAACCAATTAAATCTCCATTATTAGTGGAGCAGAAGTGGTCAGAAGAGAGGTCAAGGATGGGAGGTCCAAGTGCAAGAAGGGAAAGCTTAACATACATACGTAATGAGTGGAATTCAATGCCTGTCAGGTGGAGTGTTTGGAGGAGGAAAGCGCATTTAATTGGGCAGGAGGATGGAGGCACCAATGTCCTTCCCGCCTCCACCCAAGCATTTAATGCCCACTTGAGGGGTCTTATTATCCTGTCACACTGATATTCAATCAGCACGGGCATGGAAATTGCCACAGGAAGGCTGAAAAGCAAACAATGTCAGGTTTGCTGACAAGCTCTCAGAGTGATATCAGTGTGATGTTGGCAGGGTGGTGGAATTCCTCTTTCAAAGGCAGTCAGTGCCCAATTGAGATACCCAGCACTGGGAAGAGGGATTCCCATCCAGTACTCTCCCACCTGACCCCCACCACTAATCTCATCAAGGGGGAGAACTCAAGATTCCACCAATTATTGCATTAATCCCCTGGCCCCAACAGCGTAACAGTGTTTGAAGATTTTAGAGAGTATATCTTACCATGCTCTGATCTAACATACTGCAACATACTTTGTAGTTTAACCCTCCATTTCACAATAATGCATGTCTTTCAGAATTTGAGCTATACGCCTTGGCGTTTGGGGTAATAAACATCCCATTTCACAAAGCCCAACTTTCAAAACCCTAACTCTTATTTTGTAATAAGAGTTCATATTTCACAGCAGTGCATACCTTTCAGAACCCTCCTCTTAACACTTGGCACAGATCATAACAATTAGCTGCAGACAGGACATGGAGCCCAAAACCTGGTCTTGGATTTGAAAGAAGGAAACCTGCACAATGGGGGCTGCTGTCCAAGTTGAAGGGGGTGAAATTGGACATGGATGGAGACTCAAAATGAGCAGATTGCACTGTTCATCCATTTACGCTACCTCCCAATTTTTATTTCTATAGATTTCACTGGAATTGAATATTGAGTTTGTTGTGTAACAGTCAAACGCAAATTCTCTCTCTCCGCTCATGTCCAATTTCACAGCCATTGGGTGGAATAACTTTTTTAAGAATATAGAAATGAGAGTTGACTATGCAATCCCTCAAAAAGGCTCTGCTGTTGAATAGGATTGTGGCTGGCCATCTCCCTCAGATCCACTCACCTGCTCAAACCCCGTATCCCCCATTTCCCACTGCGTCCAAAAAAATTTATCCATCTTGAATATACTCGCCAGTAAGAATTCCCAGCCCTCTGGGATAATGTCAAAGATTCACAACCCTCCGAATGAGGAAATTTCTCCGGAATGGCTGATGCCTTATCCTGAGACTATGACCCCTCATTCTAGATTCTCCAGCAAGCTGAAACAACCACTCAGGATTCACTGTCAAAAACAGATTTTGGATGTTTCAAAGGGATAACCTCTTCTTCTGAGAGTATGGGCCCATTCTCCTCGAGCTGTCCTTGTGGGGCAGCCCTCTCATCCCAGGAATCGATAGGTAATCATTCAACTGATAATCACAATCAGGCTGACCCCAGGAAAGCTGCTTGAACTGAAATTAAAACTGCTGGTGGAGCCAAAAAATCCCATTGAACCTCTATCCTCTTACTGGAATTTAGATTTGCTGGCAATGGGTGGACAGCCCAGAAACATCATTAAAACTTAAAAATGACGGGGACCATGACGTTACCCCCCGCCCCCACCGCTGCAACCCCACCCCACCCCCCCCCCCCCCCCCCCCCTTTCCCTTATAACATAGCTCTTGGTAAGATCATAGAATCACTACAGTGCAGAAGGCCATTTGTCTCATTGAGCCTACACTGACAATAATCCCATAACAGGCCCTATCCCCATAACCCCACATATTTAGCCCGCTAATCCCCCTGACCATAAGGCACAATTTAGCATGAACAATCAACCTAACCCTCACATCTTTGGACTGTGGGAGGAAACCAGAGCACCTGGAGGAAACCCACACAGACAGTCATCCAAGGCTGGAATTGAACCCGGGTCCCTGTGCCACCATGCCCCAGCTTAAAGCCTTACTGTATACAAATTGGCTGCTGCGCTTTGCTGCTTTGCACAGTGACTACCCTTCAAGTACTTTGTTAAGCACTTTGGGTCATCCTGAGGTGGTTGGTGAAAGGTCTGACATATTATAACTTCTTTCTTTCTTTAGTCAATTCAGCAGTGCTAGAAAAGTGGATAAATTCTTGCATTTTAGTTTTAAAGTCGAAACAGAATTTTACAATCCCTCCAACCGGCAAGACTTTCCAGTCCCACTGAAGTCAATGGAGTTTTGAACGGCTGGTTGCATTCTACAGTCCTGACTCCACACCCATTATGGCAGGGCCATAGCATTCAGCTGAAAGTTTGCAATTCTTTATCTCTGGACTGTCATGATGGCTAAGGGAACGACTTGGTCCCTCTATCTAAGGAAAGATATACTGGCATTGGAGGCAGTCCAAAGAAGGCTCACATAGCTGATCACAGGTATGGAGGGATTTCCTTATGAGGCAAGGTTGAGCAGGCTGGGCCTCTATTCATTAAAGTTCAAAGAAATGAGAGGCTACCTTATTGAACCATACAGGATTATCAGGGAGCTTGAACAGGGTAGATAGTGAGAGCTTGTTGCCTTTGTGGGAGAGTTTAGGACCAGAGGGTATAATCTCAGAGTAACGGGTCACCCATTTAAGACAGAAATGAAGAGAAATTTCTTCTCTTGGAGTGTGGTGCATCTGTGGATGTCTTTATTGCAGAGAGACGTAGGGGCTGGGTCTTTAGTTATGCTCAAGGCTGAGACAGATAGATTTTGAATCAGTAAAGGAATCAAGATTATGGGAATGAGGTGGGAAAATGGAGTTGCGAATAATCGTATCAGCTCAGTTATAATCTCATTGAATGGCAGAGCAGTCTTGATGGACCGAATGGCCACCTTTTCCTCCTAAATCTTAAAGTGTGTGCAGGCAAGGGAGTGGGAAACTAAATCGTGGGTCAGTCCAGGGGTTTGAAGTTTCAAAAGCAAAATGCTAAAGGCAGTCAGCATTGTACATTTGCCCTTTAAGTAGTTCTTAGAACAAAGAACAAAAGAACAAAGAACAACCCAGCACGGGAAACAGGCCCTTCGGCCCAACGAGCCCGCGCCGCCGCATCACCCTACACCTATTCTACCCTGCATGTCTACGAATGGGACCCTACTCAGTCAGATTCAGGGAAGAAATAGTGTCAATTTGGTAGAAACCGATTAGCCTAAGAGCACATCTTTGGGGTGTGGGAGGAAACCGGAGCGCCCGGAGGAAACCCACGCAACCACAGGGAGAATGCGCAAACTCCCACAGACACAGGCCCAAATCCATGTATCTGCACAGCTAGCAGTGCTAGTCACTGAGCTGTTGCGGCGCCCGTCTATCGGTCCAGGATCAAGCACACACACCGACACGAAGTACTAGGCCACTCCTGGACTTCCAAGAGCAGCCCACGCACAACCCTTGAAGGCCTTATTTAACACTGCAGTACTGAGTGAGGGACGCTGTCAGCTGCTATGCTATAACATAAAGTAGCAATCAACCCAGCTGCAATTCTGGCCATGAAAAATGAATTCTATTGTAGACTGATATTATTTTAGTGGAGCCGTGAAAATAATTCATGGAGCCTTTGCCTGGGCCAACTTTTCCGTACAGCCACTACTCCCTAAAAATATTTTCACCCGAAAGTGAACAACAGCCAGACATCTTGTATGAAGCCAGACGCACAACAAAGAAAAAAAACACAACAAAGATAACTCCTCATAGTGTCTGAGCAGAGTAACCAAGAGAAACAAGTGAGGCAAATTCCTAAGAGAGGTTCTTGTGATGGTAACAACTGTTCACTTCAGGGACAGATGTTGATACAGTTTCTTCGTTGGAGACTGAATGACTAAATTGAGATGATTTTGGCTATTTAAAAGAGAACTTGAGCCTGCATTTTACTGGGGCGAGGGTGTTCTGCTTATCCATCTGGAAGGAAAGTTGGCCAGCAGCTGACACATAGGAAGAAAGCCTGCTTTGGAGCCAAAACATGTTCAGGAAGGGCCAGACTATGAGATTGGGACTGACAGCCCTCAATGGCCCTTAATGAGTTGTCAACAAAGAGTTGTCAGCCAGTCTGATTGGCTAACAGTTCCAGCAGTCTTGAAGCGCCAGATCTCAGTAGTTGGCAACAGTGAGACTGCAAGATAGAGCACGAAGGAAAGCGATGACTTCCAAAGAAAGGTAAATCCCAGACTTACAGGGTGTGAAAATAGTTTGCTTGGGTCAACTTTTCCAAACAGCCACAATTTACTAAAATTATTTTTACGCCAAAATGAACAACAGCCAGACATCTTGCATGCCAGGTGCACAACAGAAAGAAACTCACAACAAAGATAATTTCTCATAGTGTCTGAGCAGAGCAACCAAGAAAAACAAACGAGGAAAGTTCCTTACAGAGGTTCTTGTGATGGGAACAGGGGCAGGATGCAGGATCCTGAGAGACCAGAGAAATGGGAGGCCAGGTTGTTGGAGACTGTTGTGGGTGTGGGGGTGACATCCTGGGGTTTTCCCCCAGTGCACACGGGTGCCTCCCCTTCCTTCCCACCTTCTTTCATCTAGGCCTTAAAACTGGCCTACCATCCCTGCCCGTCTGTCCACACCAAACATATTGTGATATGGGCAGCATGTTATTCTGGTCAACAGGCTTGCTGGCAAACAAGCCTAACCTACCTTTCATTATTTATTGAAATACGTCATTAAACTAGAAAGAGTGCAGAAGAGAATTACTAGGATGCTACTGGGGCTTGATGGTTTGTGTTATAAGGAGAGGCTGGATAGACTGGGACTTTTTTCTCTGGAGCGTAGAAGGCTGAGGGGTGATCTTATAGAGGTCTATAAAATAATGAGGGGCACCGATCAGCTAGATAGTCAATATCCTTTCCCAAATGTAGGGGAATCTAAATCTAGAGGGCATAGGTTTGAAGTGAGAGGGCAGAGATGCAGAAGTGTCCAGAGGGGTAATTTGTTCACACAGAGGGTGGTGAGTGTCTGGAACTAGTTGAAAAAGGTAGTAGTAGAGGCAGGTATAATTTTGTCTTTTAGACACTTACGCGAGTAAAATTGGTACAGAGCAATCTGGGCCAAATGCAGGCAATTGGGATTAGTTTAGGGGTTTAAAAAACGGAATGGCATGGACAAGTTCCGTCCTGTAAACCTCTATGAATCTATGGCGGGTGATCTGCCAATTTCAATGCCTGCCCACCTAGTGGATTACGCGACTCACCTTGAGGGTGGTGTATTAGCCACCTGACACATTTTACCTAACTCCCACTAGTTAGGTAAAACTAATAGCTGGAACCATACATAGCTGGTGGGGGTACCTGAAATTTGGCCCTTGATGGCTGATAGCAAAACAAAACAAAAAATATGGCAAGAATGTGCAAAGGAGAAAAATTATGCTGCACAATCATTTAAACCCTTTATCAGTCCCTGGTTAGGCCCCTACTGAAAAACTGGATGGCATTTTCTGCTCTTCCTCCATGCTGAGTTTGGAGGTGGAGATGGGAATGAGGAAGGTGTGGATCTCACCACCTTCCTTGCCTCCATCCCGATTAAGTCCACGATGGGAAATCCCTTGAGTGACCTTCCCACTTTGCTGCCAATTCCAACCCTCAAGTGGACAAATAATGATCGTAATCCTGTGGAAGACCATCTGGCGACCTCTTAACTGACCAATTGGCACACAATACCAGTAGCTCTTCCCAGAAGAAGGTAACTGGGGTTCCTTACCGACTTTTCAGCCAGTGGCTGAGACCCCCACTGCCCCATAAAATTATGTCCAATTCTCAACCAGTATATATTAGGAATAATATCAAAACTTTGGCACAGAGTAGGTTTACTGGAATGACTGGATAAGGCACTTCAACCAAAGAAAGACTTACATTTATAAAGCATCTTTCATAACTTCAGGACATTTCAAAGCACTTTACAGCAAATAAAGTACAATGTATATTGCAAGAATAGAAAAACTGAGTTTTTTTCCTTAGTGCAGAGAAAGTTAAAGGGCCGGTTTAATAGAAGTCTTAGAAATTATGGGTTTGTAGGGAGGGTGTATGGAGGGTGGTGGGTTGGTAATCAGAAAACAAAGACTTATGACACCAAAGTTGAGGTAAAGGGGAGGGTGTTTTTTAATGCAACTTATTGCTGTGATCTGGAATGAGTTGTCGATGAAGGAAGCAGATACAGCAGTGTCTTTGTAGCAGGAATATGATATTTGCTTAAAAGGAAAAGGGCTTAAAAAATAGCAGGGGAGTGGAATTAATTCAATTACTTTGTCAAATAACCAGCACAGGCACAGTGGAACAAACTGCCTCCTTCTGTATTTTATGACTCCATTCCAAAGATGTGCAGGTTAGATGGATTGGCCATGCTAAAATTGCCCCTTAGTATCCTGGGTTGCTGAGGTTAGAGGTATTAGCGGGTAAGGTAGAGCCTGGGTGGGATTGTGGTCGGTGCAGACTTGATGGGCTGAAGGGCCTCCTTCTGCAGTGTAGGGTTATATGATTTTGAACTCTCCATCTCACACAATGATCATGTACCAGTATTCTGGGCCATTTTGCATCACCACCATGTTATGCATCTCACCTCAGGGTCGACAAATATATCAAAATCAGTAATTTAACAGAGAAACCTGTAACTCAGTTAGTGTAAACAAATTCCCCACGTGCTGATGCTAGAATATACATTCCTTTATGTTGGATTTGTCTATTTTGTTTGCTATGATTGGAGATCTGCAATGAGTTGTCTTCATCTAATAGCTGGTGATCCACATGCACTTGTATTGCCTATTGGTATTTAGAATCAAAGAGTCTTTTACAGCACCAAAGAGGTCATTCAACCTCTTAGTTTAGGTTGAGTGAGATTTCCTGATTCCAAATTAGTTCCCTGGAGCTTAAATATTGCAGTATTCTAATGGATTACTGGGCTCTCAGCCAAGCCTCATTATGTACTCTTGGCTGAAATTTCAAACATCCATTACAGCACCTGAGCTTCATTGAAAACTTTGCTTTATTGACAGCTGTGGCTCTCTGATCCCTTCTGACAATTACACAACAATAAGCTAAAGAGGCAAAAACAGAAAATGCTGGAAAATCGCAGTAGGTCTGACAGCATCTGTGGGGCGAGAATAGGGCCAATGTTTCGAGTCTAGATGCCCCTTCATCAGAGCTCTGACAAAAGATCATCTCGACTCAAAATGTTGGTTCTATTGTCTCCCCACAGATGCTGTCAGATCTGCTGAGATTTTCCAGCATTTTCGATTTTTGTTCCAGATTCCAGCATCCATAGTATTTTGCTTTTATAATAAGCTAAAGAGGTTTCTTGTGCTTACAGTTTCAGCCATTGATACTTCAAAAACTCTGGATGATTGACACTTTTATTGGCCAATTCTATTCCTTTCAAGAATCTGGCAGATCACGTGAGGCTTTAAATCCGTAAGTTGAGCATAGTGATGAAGATTTCGGATTGATTCCTGAACTGGCTACATTACCAATTTTGAAATACATTCAGGTATAGTCTAATTTATATGGAGGGTGGGTTCTCCTTCTGTTAGTGAGTCACTGGCATGGAATATGAGAGAAATTATCTAAGGTAAAAACCCAGAAACATAACCACTTCATTCCTTTCTCCCCATTCCTCACCATCTATTGTTGTAATGAAGCAGTCACATTATGACTGTAATTGAGATTGAGTTTTTGGTGTACATTTTATGGAAAGCTTTAATAGAGACCTTTGTGGTAAATTTAGAATTTGTTTCTAGTGTTATTAAGTTTTCTCATGTTTTCTGCATGATGTCTGAGTCCAAAAGTTATTTTTTCCACTGGCAAAGATTAACTGATTAGATTTCCATTGAGATAATGATTGCAATTTTTGGGCTATTTGAGTCATTTTCATGCAATTGGTCTTATTGGTGTAAAGAAGTGCATTGACCTCTTTATGTATTACAAAACAATTTTTGTTGAAACTTTATTTGAAATTGGAGCAAGGTATAACAAAATGAACCATTGCCAGTACAGATGTCAAAGAAAGCCAAGTTTTAAATAAAGAAGTTGATACACTGTGGTTGTAGTGTGTTCCCATCTACACTTCATGTCACTGCACTTCCATACCTGGAGGGACATGAAGATATGACAGCACTGGCACTTGCAAACTCCTACTCTATGTCACACATCATGTGGACTGGAATTATATCAGCGTTCTGTCATCACCGCTGGGCCAAAGTCATGGAACACCCAACCTAACAGTGAGGGTACACCACACAGGCTGCAGCGCCTCAAGAAGGCAGCTCACTACCTCCTTCATCAGAGAAATTAGGAATGGATGATTTTTTTTTCATTCATGGGATGTGGACGTTGCTGGCTGGGCCAACATTTATTGCCCATCCCTGAGGGCATTAAGAGTCAACCACGTTGTTGTGGATCTGGAGTCACATATAGGTCAAACCAAGTAAGGACAAGATATTTCCTTCCCTAAAGAACATTAGTGAACCAGGTGAGTTTTCATACCAATCGACAATGGTTTCATGGTCATCGTTGACTTTTAATTTCGGATTTTTATTGAATTCAAATATCCCTATCTGCTGTGCTGGGATTCGAACCCAGGTCTCCACAGCGTTACTTTGGGTCTGTGGATCACTAGTCCAGCAACAATACTATGAGCCACCTCCTTCCCACAGATGCTAGTCTTACCAACAATGACCATATCGTGTGAAAGAATTTAAAAACTGTGAGGCTCTTTGAACACCTGAATACAGCTGACCAGATTAAATATCATAAGTCATCCACTGTATTGTTTAACTTTCAATCTGATCTGACTGGCTATCCTGCATTACCAGCAATGGTTAAAAAGTAAATCACCCTCAGATTTCAATGTATTCAAAGTCGATTGATTGCTTTGTGCAAACTACTTTTTAGGACATAGAATGTGAGTAATCTGAAACATGACATTTGGTTTGTGAGGTGTGCTTGGGAGAGACAAGTGACTTTAGAAGTATCATTTCCAATGTTTTACATCATCATGGTTTGTCATGGTGGCATCTCTGGTTCTGCTATAGATTAATTGATGACATTACCATTACTGCCCAAAAGCTGCTCTTCATTGTATCTGAATGGGAAATGGTAAAGTCGATTGCTAGAATTACTGGATGAAAAATTATCTTCCATGTATGGTGTTGCAGTGCATAAAGTGTGAATTCTCAGCAGAATGTAGTATGCTTTACACTAAAGTGATTGTTCGCCTTCATGAATTTGTGTCATGGAAATCTTAACAAAAGGGTTCTTGCGAAATCCACATGCACTAAATGTTTAATATCACTGATCTTACAAGCATCTATTATAGCCACATCAAAATCAGTATTTAATATCTCTACAGCCCATTAACCACAATTTACTTGATCTACTGCCAGTGTCTTGAATGTGAATTCCCCACATTTTGCAGCAGAAGGGGATGTGCTTTCCAGTTGTTCCCACTTCCTCATTGACTCACCTGATATTTGCATTAAACTTGTCTTAAAAGGAAGTTTTAAACTTCAAACTGTACTTGAGGGCCCTGTCGCTTTGCATTCTTTGGATGCAATTCTGGGACCAGCTTTTGAACTTTGCTTGACCTGTTGGTTAACCCTATCTGAAGCTGGAATAACCTGAACTCTGCAGAGAAACTAGAATATGTGGGCAGCATGTTGGTTCAGTGGTTAGCACTGCTGCCTCACAGTGTCAGGGTACACGGGTTCAATTCCAGTCTCGGGTCACTGACTGTGTGGAGTTTGCACATTCTTCCTGTGTCTACGTGGATTTCCTCCAGGTGCTTCGGTTTCCACCTATAGTCCAAAGATGTGCTGGTTAGGTTGATTGGCCATGCTAAATTGACTCTGTTGTCAGGATTAACAGGGTAAATATGTTGGTTTAGGGGAATAGGACCTGAATTGGATTGTGGTCAGTTCAGATTTGATGGACCGAATGGCCTCCTTCTGCACTGTAAGGATTCTACAATTCTATGCAACAACTTACCTGTGAACACAGAACTTATTTTTGCCTGTTACAGCCTTCTAAAACAAAATCTTGCATTTATGGAGATTCTTATCAATCTCATCACCAAACCAGTAAGTCGGAGATTCACGCTCCACTCCAAATACTTCAACAGGGAAACCAGGTTGATACTGCAGTGCAGTACTGAGGGAGTTCTACATTGTCACACGTGCTGGTTTTTGGATAAAGCATCCAAACTGATGCCTAGTTTGCCCAGTCAGCTGGGCTGACCATGGGAGTATGAGGCACTACCCCTTTTTGTGAAAATATTGATTTTTCAACTTTCAACCAACTGGAAGTTTTGCAATTTGAGCTGAGACAGAGGAAACTGCTTAAAAATACAAAGCCACATTCCAAGGTGGAAGCGAGAAACAAATCACCCTCCGGGGAGTGTGAAGAGAGAGATATTTCCTATAATCCAGACACCTATTGAAATTCATAACTAAGTCAGAGACTTCAAAAATGTAGAATACTAGATATTAAAACAATGGTTACCACAGACAGACCCACAGAAAATCTCTTGGAAATACACAATGGATGAAGTATTTCAAAGGAAGGCTGCCAGCCAATAGAGAGAAATTGCTAATAATGTGGGCAGAGTCCAGAAAGTCTCCAGTGGAGGAAACAGACTGAAGGCAGTTCTCTCTCTCCCACTCTCTCTCTTGGAATAATGGTGTTGCCATTTCTAGCAGAAATGTACCAGCAAACTGGGATCTTGTGGTAACTGCAACATCTTCTACATCTGATCTCAGTGAGAAGTCAAAGAAACTAGCAAACCTAAAACAGCTGCAATGTTTAAAATCTACATCTCAAGGATACTTAATTGTATATTTTTTGCCCTTTTTTTAATTGGACTCCAGCCCCTTCTCTTTCTGATATCTATGCATGTGTTTTATTGCGAGTGTGTTTGTGTGCGTGCGTGTGCGTCTTAATGACTGCATATGGGCCAAATGCTTGATGTCACATTTTCATTATCGTTCTTGGGTTTAGTGGTTAATAATTTTGCTCTTTTTTTGACTCAAGTAAACCCTGTTTGATAGGCTTCTTGCTGGTCACAGTTTAAATAGTTGACTACATTCTGATTTGGAAAAGGGCACATCCTCATGAAAACCAAAAGAGATTGTATAGAGGGGTATCAGTTCACCCCTTCCCACCTGGTCATAACAAAGGTTCCACGACTAACTTAGGGAGATCCCCAGAGCAATATTTGTTGCTCAATCAACATTGCTAAAAGCGGATTATGTAGGGGAGGTGATGGCCTAATGATATTGTCGCTAGTTTATTAATCCAGAAATTCAGCTATGTTCTGGGGACCCGGGTTTGAATCCCGCCATGGCAGATGGTAGAATTTGAATTCAATAAATTCAAAATCTACTGATGACCATGAAACCATTGTCGATTGTCGGGAAATCCCATCTGGTTCGCCAATGTCCTTTAGGGAAGGAAATCTGCCACCCTTACCTGCTCTGGCCTACGTGCGACTTCAGATCCACAGCAATGTGGATGACTCTCAACTGCACTTTGAAATGGTCTAGCAAGCCACTCAGTTCAAGGGCAACTAAGGATGGGCAATAAATGCAAGCCAGTCAGCAACACGCATGTGCCATGAATGAATTAAAAAAATGGTCAGTTATCCAATTGCTTTCTTTGGAACCTTGCTATGTGCAAATTGGCTGCCACATAGCTCTCCATTGCACCAGTGACCACACTTCTGAAAGTACTTCATCGGCTCTGAAGCTCTTTAGAAATTCATGGTCATTTCGACCTCCAAATAAATGTTTTGTTCTTTCTTTCAAAAAATATCTCCGCATCCTTCATATAACATGAATTAATCTGAAGTACAGTGACAAATAAGATAGCCATTTTGCATAAAATGAGATGCCAGAAAGGACAATCCAAATCATATGTTTTTGGTGTGGTTGATTACGGGAGGAACTTTGTTTGGAATAGCAGGAGAACAGAGGAAGGAGAGGCGGCCATTCGTCTTCCTAACACTGTTCCATCATTCAGTCAGATATTGCTGATCTGTATCTTAGCTCCATCCACCTACCTTGATTCCACACCCCTTCCTACGCAGGCCTAACAAAAACCCTGTCAATCTCAGGTTCTTAAAATGTTAATCGACTCCTGGCCTCAACAGCATCTTGCAGGGAGAAAGCTCCAGATTTCCACAACAAAGAAGTGTTTCCTGGCTTCACAATCCAACGGCTTAGCTCTAATTTTAAATTCAAACCCACTTGAAGCTCTTATTTGAATTCATCCTGGTTGTCTAAAATCACAAAATAAAGACAAAAGCCCAGCTTCCATCTTGAGCATCTGTGACAAAGCAACGGTGTCTAAACACTGGAGTTTACAATGGGGCAGCGCGGTGACAATATTGTTAGGACATCTACCTCACAGCGCCAGGGACCAGGGTTCAATTCCGGCCTTGAGTCACTGTGTGTGTGGAGTGTGCGTGTTCTCTGCGTAGGTTTCCTCTGGATGCTCCAGTTTTCTTCCACAGTCCAAAGATGTGTGAGTTAGGTTGATTGGAAGTGATAAATTGCCTCGAGTGTCAGGGGGATTAGCAGGGTAAATATGTGGGGTTATGGGATTAGGGCTTGCATGGGATTGTGATTGGTGCAGATACAAATGGCCTCCTTCTGCAATGTAGGGATTCTATGACATACTTGAGGCAGGTTGGGAATGTCAATATTGGGCTAATCTCTGTGTTAGGAAGATGAAGAGAAAAATGTTGGAAATCTGAAATAAATGGAACATATATATGGCAGGTCCTTCAGCATCTAAGAATTAATTAGTTTGAACCTTTAATCAGAATATCCTAAAAGTAAAGATCCTCCAGAACCAAAAGTATACCAACTAAAACCAGCCCTGGATAGAAACGAGTTGCTTACCACAGGAGAAATAGCCAGATGAAGGGAAATTTTATATGTGCTATAGAACAAAACAGGGTGAGATGTTTCATGATTGCTTTTGGATCAGAAGGTGCACATAGGAACAACATAGAATATGGACTCAGATTTTCTGCTCCTGTTATGTTCAGTTGGGGGGGGGCGATGGGAATGGGGGCGGGTGTGTGAGGTGGGAGTTTGGCAATGGGAGCAGAAAATCCCACCACAATGGGCCCCACTTTCTGCCAGTAACGTAATGGGTTTCCCACCATGCGGTGTAGGGAACTTCATTTCCACTCATTGACATCTCACTGTCAGGTCTCCCTGCAGCAATCATGCCCCCACTTTCAAATATCCCATCACAGTGGCGTGATGGCCCAACAGTGCAAATCAAAATACTTGCATCTGGTGAGCGAACCTCTAAGGGGAGTTGAAAGGTGAATGCTCAGCTCACCATGTGGTATTGTTTCTTCAGCGGGGAGAGAGGGCACCAGCAACGGTCTTGGTGATGAAGTGGCAGAAGCGAAGTGGCACTGAGGGGGTTATCGACACAGATGAGGGAGGTATTGGCAGAGACGAGGGAGGTACCAGCAGAGGCCAGGGAGATACCGGCAAAGACAAGGGAGGTTATCGCCTGAGACAAGGGAGGTACTGGCAGCAGCGAGAGACGAACTGAGAATGGCAAGGGGAGTACAGGCAAATGGAAGGAGAATAGCAGCAAAGATCTTGGGAGTATCAGCAGAGACACCAATGCTGGACGAGGACAATGTACTGTGTCTGAGGGCACTGGGGCTAAAGACACTAGGCTGTAGGCACTTGGGCACTGGGGCTAAAGGCACCAGACTGTAGGCACTTGGGCACTGGGGCTAAAGGCACCAGACTGTAGGCACTTGGGCACTAGGCTAAAGACACCCAGCTGTAGGCACTTGGGCACTAGGCTAAAGACACCCAGCTGTAGGCACTTGGGCACTGGGGCTAAAGGCACCAGACTGTAGGCACTTGGGCACTGGGCTAAAGACACCCAGCTGTAGGCACTTGGGCACTGGGGCTAAAGGCACCAGACTGTAGGCACTTGGGCACTGGGCTAAAGACACCCAGCTGTAGGCACTTGGGCACTGGGGCTAAAGGCACCAGGCTGTAGGCACTTGGGCACTGGGCTAAAGTCACCCAGCTGTAGGCACTTGGGCACTGGGCTAAAGACACCCAGCTGTAGGCACTTGGGCACTGGGCCAAAGACACCAGACTGTAGGCACTTGGGCACTGGGCTAAAGACACCCAGCTGTAGGCACTTGGGCACTGGGCTAAAGTCACCCAGCTGTAGGCACTTGGGCACTGGGCTAAAGACACCCAGCTGTAGGCACTTGGGCACTGGGCCAAAGACACCAGACTGTAGGCACTTGGGCACTGGGCTAAAGACACCAGGCTGTAGGCACTCGGGCATGGGGCTGAAGGGCCAATGCACCAGGGTTGAAGGCTGAAGGCACTGTGACTACAGGAGCAATGGACTTGGACCACAAAGGCAAAGACCTTCGGGTCAGAAGGGAAGCATCAGAAAGAAGAGGCAGCAAATGACCATTCCTAAAGCTGCTTTCTTTTGCTGCTTGGTCCTCACACTGGGAAGGGAAGCCTGGGCTCATTTGGTAGGTGGGTGGCCAGTCACCATGGATTGGCTGATCCATTCACATGTTGTGGGTTACGGGGAGAGTGGGAGCCTGAGGACTCATAACTGTCAAAGGCAAGTCTAATGGTGAGGCGTGTAAGTAATAAAATCCTATTGCAGCTGAGATTGTTTAGCTACAACTCAATTAAAATGTCTGTAGTCTAATTGCTCACTCAACTATGCCCATTGAATCTTTACTGTTGTGAATCCCGTGGAGAATTTATTTCTAAGAATCTAACTAAGAGTTAAAAACCCACTATCGTCGCTGGCAGGCTAAACGGCGCTTTCCAACCTACCATTAAACATTGCCAAATGCTGAGATGGTGACTGACTTGGAGGGGAATATTTAGGGAGTGCTGTTCCCCAGTATCTGCTGTTCTTGTCCTTCTAAATGATACGGCTATGGGTTTGGAAGATGCTGAACTTGGTGAGTTCTTGCAGTGCAGCTTTTAGATGGTAAACACTGGTTCCACTATTCATCAGAGTGAGTGTGGAATCATAGAACCATAGAATCTCTACAGTGCCGAAAGAGTCCCTCCTGCCCATTGAGTCTGCACTGACTCTCCATAAGACCAAACAACCCAGCCCTCCTCTCGGCCTACCCATCCCCGTAACCCTGTGCATTTACCATGACTAAGCCACCTAACCTACACATCTTTGGACAGTAAGGGTAAATTTGGCATGGTCAGTTCAACTAACCTGCATATGGTTGGACTGTAGGAGGAAGCTGCAGGAGCCAGAGGAAACCCACACAGACATGATACGAATGTAAAAACTCCACACATTCGCCCAAGGACAGAATCGAACCCCTGTCCCGGGTGCTGTGAGGTGCCAGTTCTAACCATTGTGCCACCATATCACTCAATCAAGCAGGCTGCTTTGTACTGGATGATATTGGGCTTCTTGAGTGTTGTTGGAGTTGCATTCATCCAGGCAAATTAAGAGTGTTCCATCATTCCCCTGACTTGCGTCTTGTAGATGATGAATGGGCTGTGGGGAGTCAGGAGGTGAGCTACTCGCCACAGGATTCCTAGCCTTTGATCTTCTCTGGTTACCACAGTATTTATATGGATCATCCATTTCAGCTTCTGGTCAATGGTTATCCCCAGGATGTGTGATTCTGTGATGGTAATGCCTTTGAATGTCAAGGGATGATGGTTAGATTCTCTCTTGTTGGAAATTTGATTTGATTTATTATTGTCACGTATTATCATACAGTGAAAAGTATTGTTTCTTGCCCATTATACAGACAAAGCATTCTGTTCATAAAGAAGGAAACAAGAGAGTGCAGAACGTAGTGTTACAGTCATAGCTAGGGTGTAAAGAAAGATCAACTTAATGCAAGATAGGTCCATTCAAAAGTCTGATGGCAACAGGGAAGAAGCTGTTCTTGAGGCGGTTGGTACGTGTCCTCAGACTTTTGCATCTTTTTCCCGACGGAAGAAGATGGAAGACAGAGAGTATGCCCAGGATGCATGGGGTCCTTGATTTTGCTGGCTGCTTTACCGAGGCAACGGGAAATGTAGACAGTGTCAATGGATGGAAGGCTGGTTTGCCTGATGGATTGGGCTACTTTCATGGCCTTTTGTAATTTCTTGTTGTCTTGGGCAGAGCAGGAGCCATGCCAAGCTGTGATACAAACAGAAAGAATGCTTTCTATGGTGCATCTGTAAAAGTTGGTGAGAGTTGTACCTGACATTCCAAATTTCCTTCATCTGAGAAAGTAAAGGTGTTGGTGGGCTTTCTTAACTATAGTGTGGGCATGGGGGAACCAGGACAAGTTGTTGGTGATCTGGACACTTGAAGCTCTCGATCCTTTCTACTTCTTCCCCATTATGTAGACAGGGGCCTGTTCTTCACTGTGTTTCCTGAAGTCGATGACAATCTCCTTCATTTGTTGACATTGAAGGAGACATTATTGTCATCGCATCAGTTTACCAGACTCTGTATCTCATTCCTGTACTCTATCTCGTCATTGTTTGAGATCCGACCCACTACGGTGGTGTCATCATCAAACTTGAAAATCAAGTTGAAGGGGAATTTGGCCACACAGTCATAGGTGTATATAATGGTCATTGCCTGACACTTGTGTGACACGAATGTTACTTACTACTCACATTTCTCCTGTGACCACCTGCATGAGGAGCAGTACTTCAGAGTGTCAGGGTAACCCTTGGACTAGTTGTGATAGAGGAAAATAATCACGGTGGTGTTGGCAGGAAAGTATCATGGACATAGTTTTATCAACTTCATCTTATCATCATTGGCCAACAAGCAATCCATTAAACATTCCAAACTGGACTCCACCCTGAGATACACATTTTGCAAATGATTAGTTAAATATTTTGCTGGTGGAACATTGAGCATTATAGCTTTAGCGCAGCTTGAGTTTACAAGGAGCTTAGGAACAGAGAGAGCTCTATATCAGAGTGCATAAAGTGTCAGACATTTTGATATGAATTGGATTATTTTTAGAGATCTTATATACACGAGATCAATGATTGAAAGCAGGCATTAGATGATAACAGGGGATTTATCAGCCCTAATGCTTAAATTAACACCTGTGAAAAATATTGATTAACTGCAGAACAACAGGAATGGAGCTTTATCTCATCAATTTGGATCAACTTTAAACTTTGATCCCAGAGGTTAAGGGTTCCACTGAATCATCAAAAATAAAATAAGTGCATAAACTGCAGATGATGTCAGAAACAATGAATATGGTTCCAATACGATCAAAACTGAGAGAGAACAATACTGTTCAGACCACCTGTTTTAGACCCGGATTGTGGAAAATCATACTTTTCAATGTAACACAATTCTGACAAAAAAAGCATTTCACTAAGTAGAACAAAGTAGTGAGGTTGTACCGATCAGAATCTCAAAGCTGTTGAAATGAGAAGGCTGAGGTCTTTAAAATTCTGAAAGTTTTCGATAGAGCAGCTATGGAGAGAGTGTTTCTACCCAAGGGGAAGAGCAAAACTAGAGCTCACCAAGAGATCAAATAGGGAATTCAGGAGAAACCCCTCTACTCAGAGTGTGGTGAGAATGTGGAACTCGCTACTACAGGAAGTGGTTGAAGCTAATAGGAAATGTGCAATTAAGGGGGACTCGATAGACATATGAGGCAGAGGGGAAGTGAGGGTTATGCTGACAGAGTGAGATGAGGCTTGAGTGGAGCATAAATGTTGGCATGGACAATGTGGGCTGAATGCTGTATCTTCTAGAATCATAGAATCTTACAGTGCAGAAGGAGGCCATTCAGCCCACCGCGTCTGTACTGACCACAATCCCACCTCGGCCCTATCCCCATAACTCCATGCATTTACCTTAGCTAGTGCCCCTGACACTAAGGGGGAATTTAGCATGGCTAATCCACTTAACCCGCACATCTTTGGACTGTGGGAAGAAATCGGAGCACCCAAAGGAAACCCACGCAGACATCAGGAGAATGTGCAAACTCCACGCAGCCAGTGACCCAAGACTGGAATTGAACCCAGGTCCCTGGCACTGTGAGGCAGCAGTGCGAAGTACTGTGCCACCAGAATTCTATCTTTCACAAGTCATCTTTTGTCAGTTTGAAGCTATACAATGGGCTGGATTTAATGCAGTCCATCATGGCAGAAAACATGGTGGCCACACCTGCTTAATCAGAGTAGAGGTCTCTTGCCTGTCACCCCATGGTGGGAAAACCTCCCCCAATTTAATTCTCAGTGTGGAAAGTGCTGATGCAGGACTGCTGGCCACCAGCAGGATGTCAATTCGGCCAATAATGAAGCTACTGATATCCATTATCCCTGAGCTCACTATAATTTAGTGGTGCCTCAGGGATTTATCAGGTGCCGCACAGCTTTCCTGCAGCCTCAGACAATCACCTGCCAAACTCAGTTTGCCAGGAACCTCTCAGATAAGGTCTCTCTTTAAAAGGCACCCTGTCCTTTATCTGAGGACCCTGCATCAGGAAGGAGGGGCTGACGAAAGCAACCTTCCTGACCTCATCCCTCACAACCTTCCCCACCCCGTGACCCCTGTCCCACCCTCACTCACTCTTGCTCTGGGGTCCCACAGCAATCCTGGGCCTCTGGTGAGTGTAGTTTACTTTTCCAATTCAAGAGATGGAATCTGTTTTTTGCAATAGGGGCGATGTTAATATTGAGCATGAATAGACACTACTGAACGCACAGACACCTCTGCCAGTTTAACTTTCTGTGGAACTGAATGGAAAGGAAGCTCACAATATTGAGACAACAGCTTACCATGACTCTTAGAAGCAACTCAAAAGGCGAGATTTGCCAGCTGTGCTAGCCCCAAAACCTGGAAAATCCCCCCCTCCGAGGTCAACAGACCTTTCCATGGTCCACCTCTCACCTGTGTCAATTCCTGTGGCAGGCAGGATGGGAAAATTCCCTCAAGTGTTTTACAGACAGTGGGTTAGTTTGAAATGCAATGATTCAACTCAAATCCTATCAATAGAAAACAGACAAATGATCTGCTTTTGATGGTGGGTCACTCGGAAAGTGGCTTACTTTACTTGGAATACATTCTGAGATGTTTGGTGTCCATCTGGACCAAGAGGCAAGTTTCGAAAAGCGTTGTTGGTGGATTGAATCTGTTTTTGCAGTAGGGGTGATTATTAACAATGAGCAAGAGGTGTGGATGGACACCATTGAATACATATACACCTCTGCCAGTTTATCTTTCTCTGGAACTAAATGGAAAGCAAACTCAGACTGACTGTATAATGGGTGGCCAAATGATATGGCCCAGTTTACAACATGAGCCAAAATTAAAATAGCACTCACCCCAATCCTACCGGCATGAATCTAATTTTGAAATACCCTTGTCCTAAAATTGGCACAATCTACCCGAGGTCCCTGGGTTCCAATTATAAAGCGCACCACACGAAGAGGCGTGCCACAGTGAATGAGTCATGATAGACATTATGTGATGTAAACCTATCAGAAAGTAAAGTCCAAATTGCTAGCTAACAAAGCAAAATATTGCAGATCTTGGAATCTGAAGCAAAAACAGAAAAATACTGGAAAAACTCAGCAGGTCCAGCATTGGAGAAAGAAAATAGAATTAGCATTTCGAGTCCATATGACTCAATTGCAGAGCTAAAGAGAGAAGGAGAAGTGAGATGGATTAACACAAATGTACGAGTAACACCTTTTCCAATTAGATATGTTATGGCCCTCAGGACTCAACATTGCATTCAACAACTTTAGACTTTGACTTTTCTCCTCCAATTTGACCCTTTTTTTATATCCAAAACAATGTTAGTCCCAATGCAACATCCCTCCCCCACAGCGCTATCTGTCACTTGTTCTTTAGTTTTGTTTTCACTGAGCACTGACCTTTATTCTCTCATTAACACATTCTGATATCTTACACTTATGCAACGACTAGCACCTTCACCTGCAATTAAATCTTCCTCTGCACTGTGAGCTAAACATCTTTGTTACAATCTCTCCTAGCTTCCATCAGTCACTGATCTTATACTCTGCTCCAGCTGCTCCACCCCCCTTAGACAATATATAATCTATCGCATTTCTGCCTCTCTTTAACTCTGAAGAAGAGTCGCACAGACTTGAAACATTTATTCTGTTTCCTCTTTCCATGTATGCTGCCATAGTTGCTGAGTTTTTCCAACTTTTTTCTGTTTTTGTACCATCCAACAGAAGTTGTTCTCTAATTGTGAGTCCTTATAATAGGGTTCACACAGGAAGTGAATTGCTTTTTATCTCTTTGTAATCTCTTTTTTTACAGAACCACTTTTCAATCAAAAATTCAATGGGCGGGATTTTCCAACCTCACTCACCCTGAAACCAGAAAATCCCACCTGAGGTCAATGGATCTTTCAAGGGTTCTCCCCTCACCCGTGCAGATTCCCGTGGTGGGCAAGATGTTAAAATTCGCCCCATTAAGTTATTTTTTGGCAGTCACAGTTCATGTTTTCAATGGAACAGTGTTGTCGGGGTGAAGCAATCTGTAGGAACTACACCATATTTCTAGTTCAAAAATGATGACATTAGTGAGTTAATGGGTACTTATCATATCTAGTGCTGCATAATGATGGATTCTGAAGTTATAACCGTGTGTTGGTGGTTATGTAAAAGTCCTGGAGCTCCTATTTAACAGTCCTGTGGGAATGCATTCACATAAGTAGCAAAGCACCTGGATCTCCCTGTTTAATAGTCCTGTGGGGATGCATTCACATAGATAGCAAAGCTCCTGGATGTCCCTGTTTAATAGTCCTGTGACAGTACCTTCACTTAGACAGCAAAAGTCCTAGAACTCCCTATTTAACAGTCCTGTGGCAATGCCTTCAAATAGCTAGCAGCCAATCAAGAATAAGGATCAGAAGAAGGCTTACCAGCAGTCTTCGCTCTTAGTTACACAGATGCAGAGGCACATGGCAATCTGCAATGTACTGCACAGTACACTAAACAGGCGGTGCACAGCCAATGCTCTCTCTCAGATATATGCATGTGTGTTAGCACAGGAATCTGGAAAGCACCATGTAGTGCAATAAACACACTGAGCGGGATTTTCCAACTGCACTCGCCCCAAAAATGGAAAGTCCCACCCAAAGTCAGCATGGACCTTTGCATGGTCCATCCATTACAATTCCCCCCGCCATGTGCAAGAAAGAAATTTTTGTGTGAATGTTGCTTATTTAGTTGAGAGTAATGATGGATGGCTAATAAATACCAGCCTGACTAACAACATCCTTGCTCTGAGATGACCCTTCTATCTGTGGATTCTAGGTGTGGTACTTGGTCAGTAGACAGACTGTAGTCATACTCTGGTATCTGCTTAACATCTGTTTATTAATACTACATCTAAATAAGTTGTGATGTAGGTATGTTGCTCCTAGACCTGGTGTTCCAATCTCTCAGAGAGAGTCTAACATGACTGACCAATGTTATCATCTACATTATACATTAGCATCGCCCATTTTCAGCCTCTTATACTACAAGCCAAACCCTGAGGATTTATTTTTCTGATGTTGCTTCCCCTTTCCTCCTTTGCTTCCCTGGTGGCAGAGGGATGCAATCAGTGGGAAACCCCATTAATCCCACCCAATTTGTGATACATTATCAAAGTTCTTTGAAAGCCCAAATACACAATATCAGCTGTACTTCCCTCATCCTGTTAGCGCATCAAAAAGCTCCATGAAATCAGTTAAACATGATTTGCCCTTCAAATTCCACATTGGCTGTCTTTATTAAGCCATGTTTGTCCAAGTGGCCCTTAACTTTCTCGCAGATTAGTGTTTCTAAATGTTTTCCTGCTGTTGACATGCTGCCATGGAATTACAGGTTTATTCTTCTCCCTTTTATTGAACAAGGATGTAAAATATGTAAAATGATGTGCGATACTCTGGCCCACTGGCACCATCATTGAGTCTGAGGAAGATCTGTGTCTGGCCAACACCTTCCTGATTTGTACCCTCACCTCCCTCAGATGCTTCCCATCTGGGCAGAATGATTTATCCAGTATAAGTACTGCTTCCTGTTTATCTATGTTTATCTTATCCAGTATCATTGTGACTTCCTAATTTACTTTGGCAAAGTCCTCTTTCATGACACACACAGAAGCAAAGTACTCACTTAGAACCCTCAGTCAAGCCTTCTATCTCATAGAATTCTACAGTGCCAAAGGAGGCCATTCAGCCCATCAAGTCTGCAGCGACCACCCACCCAGGCCCTATCCCCATAACCCCATGCATTTACCCTAACTGGTTCCCAAGACACTAAGGGGCAATTTTAGCATGGCCCATCCACCTAATTTTCATGTCTTTGGGCTGTGGGAGGAAACCGGAGCACCCAATGGAAACCCGTGCAGACGAGGAGAGAATATGCAAACTCCACACAGACAGCGACCCAGGCCGGGAATCTCCACCAGTAGATTTTTATTTTGGTCAGTTGGCTGAACCACTTCTCCAACAATCTGGACATTTTATAATTGGCCTGTCAAGCTAACTTTCCCTTTCCATGCTTCAGCCTACTCTCTGATTCCTACTTCAGAGACGTAACTCTAGCTTTTGTTGCCTCCCCTTTCCCCATCGTGGGGACATACCTATATTGTACGTGACACATCTCCTCTTAAAGTGCCCATTGCTCCATTACATTACTGCTTACCAGTCTTTACCTGGTCTAGATCCCTCCTCAATTCACTGAAATTGGCTCACCTCCAGTTAAGTACCTTTATTCTAGAATCCCATTTATCCTTCTCCATAACTAATCCAAAACCTGTGATACTGTGAAAGCAGTTCTTGAGATGCTTTCTGATTGTGACGCTCCCCATTTGACTGACTCCATTCCCCAGGACTAGAGCCAGCACTGGGGAGAAAACATACCGGTCAAGAAAATATTCGTGGAAGCTTTTCAGAAATTCCTCCCCTTCTCTGCTCTTAACTCAAGAATGTTGACCTACACAATCTAAAACTAAACTCATAGAATCCTACAACTCATAAAGAGGCCATTTGGCCCATCAAGTCTGCGCCAATCACAACCCCACCTAGGCCCTATCCCCATAACCCCATACATTCACTCTAGCTACTCTCCCTGACACTAAAGGGCAAATTAGCATGGTCAATCCACCTAACCTGCGCATCTTTGGACTGTATGGGGAAGCCGGCACACCCAGAGGAAACACACAAAGACATGGGGAGAATGTGCAAACTCCACATAGACAGTGTCCCAAGCCGGGAATTGAAACCAGGTCCCTAGAGCTGTGAGGCAGCAGTGCTAACCACTGTGAACTGTGCCGCTGATCTTTAGTGCATCTCCTTTCACTGCATCAGTAGCATTATCGTTTTTATTATTACCGGTTGCGCAGTACTCCTACATTGTGGATCCAGTTCCAGGAGATGGGACAATTCATCTGTAGCTCCTCAAGCATTCCTCCTCAGTGAGCTAAAGGGAGCTAGGGCGAGATATGCCGATTACTATTGGATGCTGCTGGCTGTGGATGTCCCTGGAATACTGCTGCTTACCTTCCTCATTCTGAGGGATGATGTCTGCTTTGAGTGAGAATGTAAAATGGATAATATCAATTCAGGCACTTGTAAAATTCTCCCAATTTTCATTTCCATTGACTTCAAAAGAAGTGAGGCAACATTGGGGGATACTATACCTTTCACAGGTGCTATACTTTGGCTGAGTGACAGGTTAACTGGGCTCAGTGCTTAACAAGTGGAAGAACAATCTTCACATTGATGAAACATGCCTTTGTGTCAAACTTGTTTTTATCATACTTGTTTAACAGGAGTTCAAAGGAGGCTGGCATTCGATATTCAGTGTTTTTGCTCAATATGTCAATCTCTTTCATGGGTGTCTGTAGGTGTACAGGATCAAGCCATTCATTGGAACATGATGTGAATCATAGAGTCATAGAATCCCTACAGTACAGAAGGAGGCCATTTGGCCCATCAAGTCTTCACCCACCACAATGCACCCAAGCTCTATTCCCGTAACCCTCGTTTACCCTGCTAATCCCCCGACACTAAGGTCAATTTACCATGGCCAATCAACCTGACCCGCACATCTTTGGACTGTGGGAGGAAACTGGAGCACCCAGACGAAACCCAGGCAGACACAGGAAGAAAGTGCAAACTGATGGATGTGCCATCCATCATGCAACTCACACTTGAAACAGCCTCTTTAAGAAGAAAGAAATAGTTTGCTATGCACTGCCTTTCATGACCTCAGGATAACCCAAAATAATTTACAACCCTTTAAGTACTTTTGAAGTGTCATCAAGAAACATTGCAAAGGTCCCATAAGTAGTCTTGAAATAAATAACCAGGTAATCTTTCATGATCTCAGGGTAACCCAAAATAATTTACAACCCTTTAAGTAGTTTTGAAGTATCATCAAGAAACATAGCAAAGGTTCCATAAATAGCCCTGAAATAAATTATCAGGTAATATTTCATAATATAATATAAAGTTTAAAAAATTGCTCGATAAACTCAGCAGGTTTGGCAGTCTTTGTGGAGAAAATTGAAGGTAAAGTTTTGGGTTTTCTACTGAACTGAAGGGAGATAGAAATGTAAAGAATGATATAGTTGGAAAGGAGGCAGAGGAGGTGAGGAGGAATAGAAGAACAGGGATAAGTCAATCCAAAGGCGATATGGGTAAATTTGTCAGGGACGTAAAACAAAGGGGAAAGTTAATGGTACCATTAAGGAACAAAGAGTGCAAAAGCGGTACAAAACACGATCACTTTTATATTGACATTGGTTGAGGGTTGAATCTTGGGTGGGACACCATGGGACCTTTTGCATCTTCCTGAGAGGGCAGACACAGCCTCGGCTTAATGTCTCGCCCAAAAGGCGGCACTTCTGATAGGAGGGCAAGGAATGTGTTTGTGTAGTGGCACTTGGTGCAGAGCTATGCAATTATACATCTATTCTCCCAAAAGCAGGATACACTACGGAACACTATCTTGCCACCCTGAAGCGCTGCTCAGTGACTCAATGATCAATTCAACCAATGATCATACCCAGTCCCTCCCCAAGGAATTCACAGATCGACACATGCATAAAATTAGAACAGGCCAGAATTTCAAGAGCTTGTGAATCATGACAACGGTTTGGTGATCTCACTTCCTTTGTGTTATTTCATATTAGTACCTAACCAGATTTTAGCCCAGCTCTTTGTCATCATGGCATCCATCACCTCATGGCTTTGAAATGTCTGTATCTTGCCTTTGAGTTTAGCACTGACTCATTATCAGCTGGTTTAGTGCTGACTGCAGAACCATTGCATTAGAAGAAAAAAATGCCATTTCTGATGGTAAGCGGTGATAAGGAGCAAGAATTCGGAACACACTCACACATAATGGAAAGAAAAAGCACTGTGAATAGTTTGAAGGCAGAACCTGAGAAAGAGGACTGTAATGTGGTGCAAGGCACGGTTCTACCAGGGTCTCTGCCCTTTTATAGACATTCTAAGGAGGTACCCTTCTGTTACAGCATTTCAGTCTATGCCCCATATTCTGATATTCATTAAAACACTATAACCCAAATAACTATATCCCAAAATCACTTCAAAATTCTTAGAGGGTAATACATCTAGTTTGGCTGCAGGTCATAGAATCATAGAATCCTTACAATCAGAAGGAGGCCATTCAGTCCATCAAGGCTGCACCAACAACAATCACACCCTATACCCACAACACCATGCATTTGTCCTGCTAATCCCCCTGACACAAAGGGGCAATTTGGCATGGCCAGTCAACCTAACCCACACATCGTTGGAGTGTGGGAGGAAACCAGAGCACCCAGAGGAAACCCAGGCAGAGACGGGGAGAATGTGCAAACTCCACACAGTCACCCGAGGCCAGAATTGAACCCAGATCCCTGGTACTATAAGACAGCAGTGCTAACCGCTGTGCCGCTGTGCTGCCTCGCAATCATCAGCTATTTATGGGAGGTATACAACTAGTAACCTGCTTTTCACAACACACTCCCAACATTTTGGGTTATTATTACTGAAAATTGCTTTGGAGCATTTGACAACTTAAAGAAAGAACAAAAGCGTATGCATTTATGGAGTGTATTTTCACAACCTCTGGACAATTGAACACGCTGTAGCCAATTAAACTCAAAGTCAAGGTCACTGTAGCAATGAAGGAAATGCAGCAGCGATTGTGCACTGCCAGCACCCACATACAGCACTCAGATAACTTCCTCGATCATTTATTTTTCTAATGGTGTTTGAGTGATAAGTATTGGTGAGGAAACCAGAGAGGACTTATCTGTTCAAGCTCGGAGCAGTGCTGTGTCTATTTCTATTAGCCGTGGACAGATGGAATATTCAGCTACTATGATTTCTGTAGATTAAATCGCAGATCTAGCCCCCTCACCCCCTCCCCAAGTCCAAAATCCCACCAGAGGTCAACGAACCTTTAAATGGTCCATCAAATTTTCCATCCCGCCTGTGATGATTACTGCAGTGGACAAGACTGGAAAATTTCTCCCATTACCTCTCTTTTTCTCTCTCCACAGAAGCTGTCAGATTTTCTGAGTATTTCCATTTGTTGGAGTGCCCAGCAATAGATTATTCCAGTTCAACAGACTGGAGAGGACCAGGGAATCAAGCTTAATTTATAAGGGCAGGAAGGAACTGGATGGCTGAATTTGGCCAAATTTTGGGTTGTCTCACTGCCATTCAAGAGAAGGAACCGAGAGGGTGCAAAATGCAGTGTTATAGTCTTAGCTGGGACGTAGAGAGAGATCAACGTAATGCAGGGTAGGTCCATTCAAAAGTCTGATGACAGCAAGAAAGAAGCTGTTCTTGTGTGAGTTGATCTTCTTCTCAATGGAAGAAGGTGGAAGAGAGAATATCCAGGGTGTATGGGATCGTTAATTACGATGGCTGCTTTGCTGAGGCAGCAGAAAGTGTAGACAGAGTCAATGGATGGGAGGCTGGTTTGCGTGATGGATTGGGCTACATTCACGATCTTTTGCAGTTCCTTGCGGTCTTGGGCAGAGCAGGAACCATACCTTCCATTACTGATCTATTGCTGGATACACCAACCAATGGAAATACTCAGAAGGTCTGACAGCTTCTGTGAAGAGGGAGAAAGAAAGCTAATGGGGGAAATTTTCCAATCTTGTGCACTACAGTAATCATCACGGGCAGGATAGAAAATTTGATAGACCATTTAAAGGTTCGTTGACTTCTGGTGAGAATTTTGGACTTGGGGAGGGGGTGAGGGGGGCTAGATCTACCATGTGATCCACAGAAATCATATTCCATCTGTACCATACCAAGCTGTGTTACAACCAGAAAGAATGCTTTCTGTGGTATTCCTTCCTGTCACTGGGTCAAGATCCTGGAACTCCCTCCCCAACCGCACAGTGGGTGTACCAACGCTAAGTAACTGCAGCGGTTCAAGAAAGCAGCTCAACACCACCTTTCCAATGGTACTTAAAGATGGACAATAAATGCTGACCCAGCCAGTAATACCGCATCTCATGAAAGATTCAAAAAAGTGGGAGGAGGGAGGAAACCCCCAAAAGTCAGACTGAAATGCAGAAATGCAACAAACCTGAACAGAGACCTTGAGGAAAGTGGGGTAGGGGTGAAGTCATCCATATTGTAGTGCCGTGGGATCTTTTACATACACCATTGCTGCAAAGTGAGCTATTAGCAATTATACAGTATAACACTCCAGTCACTACAACCAAAGAGAGGAAATCCCCTAATCTTGAGATCTCTTTTCTCGCTACAATTTCACTTTCCTTATTTCCTCGCCTCCCAGAATTTGTTCTGATTACCTTTGCAATTTACTTATCCAAACTCTTGCACAACTTTATTGTCGCCACCAACCCTGACCTTGATTACGAATCGACCAACTTATCAATACTTTACACAGAATAACCTCTACTTCAGTAATAAAACTAAGAGCTGAAGCTTTTACTCTGAAATCCCAGCTCTGTTGTTGTTGGCTGCAAGGAGCCTCCATGAAGTTGGATTGGCATCATCACAACTCAGTTCCTAGCTCAAATCAGTTCACTCAAACCGCTCCTAATTCAGCACAAGCTGACACCAGACAACAGACGATAAACTAAGAGAGGTGATAGATGTGTACATTGAGGGGAATCACCATTTGTCTTCAGGGGATCACCTTAGGAGTTATTGATTGAAGAGTGCACCTAAAAGAGTTGAGTTGCATTTAAGAAATTAAGGACTGGATTTTCACCCTCAAGTTGGGTGGCGGCAGTCAGGCAACTTCCCAGTTCACCCCGCCCGCCTTGGGAGAAAGTGCCCACAAAGCAGAGATCTTCATTGCCAGAGGGTGGTTGCAGTCTGGATCCAGGCCAGCCGACCCATGAAGAGGTTTGAAGGCAGCCACACTGGCTGTTAAGTGTGGACGCAGGCTGTTTAAAATGTCCATCTCAGTGCCATAATACTTGGTTCAGGCTGAAACGAAACCACAAAGGTCCTCCAGTCTTCACCCTCTCACACATGCCCCATCCATGCTACCTCATGCCCCCCCCCAACTTACCCCATGACCCTTCATTCCTCCTATGCCTGGTTTTGTCCTTCCACCCACCTCCATGGCCCTCATGCCCAATGCCAAACTTTTCCCTTCCATTTACCCCTCCCCATGACCTCTATGCCCACTATGCCAAACTCTGGCCTTCCTCTCACCCCCTTATTGGCTCTTGCACCAAGCTATGGTACTTCCATGCCCATTATTCCATGACATGCAGTCTAGAACCAATGAACCCTATAGTAGTATGGGGGCAAAAGTTTTTAAAAAGTAATTCATTCATAACTTTCTTCTATGTTGACAAAAAAGTCCAGTATACGCTAATAGAAGTGTCAATCTTCCAGATATTTTAAACATCATAAAGATCACAAACCCTTGAAAGCACAATGTTGTGTAAACAAAATTCATGGAATTGACTGCAAAGATCAGAGAATCTAAACTGTTAATCAAACAATGTTTTCTCACGGGTGCAGCTGTTTCAACAAGAATAATGGATGCCTGGGCTCACAGCCAAGCCTTATTATGGATCGTTCGTTGACAGCCCGGACACCCATTAGAGTACCAAACACTTGCTGTTGGTTGGCAGAAGAATTTTAGGGATACTGTGATAACTCCCTATTCTATTTCCTTTATTCTTTGGGAAGACCAACAACATCATCTAAACAGGAGCAGAAAGGGATGTGTTTAACAGTGCAGCACTCCCCCAGAGCGGCAACTGAATGTCACCATCACACAATGCATGTTCAAAGTCCTGGAACTGACGTTTGACTCCTCACTCTCTTGACATTGAGATTGTTTAATTGGACAATGTCGAGGGAGCTTGACTCTCCCTATTCTACACCTCAACTCACAGTAAAGGTCACTGACATCAGGTGAAAAACGGGTAACCGTTCTAGTCTCACGTAATGAGATTCTCCACAATGAACAGCACAAGAACTACCATGATATATAGATTAGAAAAGAAAGAACTTGCAATTAATACAGCACCCATCAACACCACAGAGCATCACAAAGCTCTTCACGGTTAATGGCTACCTTTGAAGCATATTCCCTATTGTAATGTAAGGAAACGTGGATGCCAATTTGCATCTAGCATCTCCTATAGACAGCACAATGAAAGTGACCTGAGAATCTATTTTGAATGATGAAGTTAACAAACCTTTGTATGGTCCACCTCCCAACCGCTACGATTCCTGTGGCAGACAGGACGGGAAAACTCCCCCCGTCGTTTGTGGGATAAATATTGGCCAGGACACTGGGCAAAACTGCCCTGCCTCCTTCAAATATTGCTGTGAGATCTTTTGCAACTACCCAACATAGTAGATGGAGCTTCTGTTCAAGGTTTGTCATGAATGTACCTTCACGTCCAAAGCTACCCATATTTCAAAAGGTATTCCGCAGGATGTGAGTCCCTGTAATGAGATTAGCAGGTGCAGACAGACCAAAGAAAGCAATACATCACCCTAATGGGAAATACTTTGGGATAGGTGGTGGTACCATTCAGAGAAGACATATGAATGGTCATGTTGAAACTAACAGAAGCCAAGGGGACAGACAGCCAAATATCCAGAGAGTATCTTCAAAGGGAAACAATTGTATAATTGTCAACCATTTGTGGAAGCAGAGAGGTAGTATCTATCTTGCAGCCTGAGGGCCAAAATCCAGCTAACAGCCTATAAGCTAGTGCTGGTTTACAGACTTGCAGTAGCAAATGTGCAGAGTATGTTCTTGGAGATAATTAAACCCATATCTTCAATGAGCCAAGAAGAGATATTCCTCATAATAACTACTCAATTGTATGCAGTTTGATAACTATAAGCTGCACTTTACTTATAGATCAATTGGATTGGATGTTGTTTGGTCAGAGGGAAGTAAATGTATCTTGTAAATGTATCTTGTAAATGTATCTTGGATGAGAAGGGTAATTCCTACTTAAATTGAATGATTTCCATAGTCCTGTTTGTCCATGTGTGTCTTTTTTGTACCATAATAAATAGTCTTTAAAAAGTGTTATACTAAGACTGGGCTGCTCTCACTAGGTATCACGCGTGGCTCCTCACAAGACTATACACTACTTTGAACTGGTACTTCGAAGTTGGGACACCCTTGCAGTTCAATATCAGCCAAGTTTGTAACCAGTTGCATCAGAAGCCATCAACTCTGACTGTGAGCAGTTTTGAGCCCCATATCTAAGGAAGAATGTGCTAGCCTTGGAAAGGATCCAAAGGAGATTCACAAGAATGATCCCTGGAATGAAGAGCTTGCCATATGAGGAACAGTTGAGGACTCTGGGTCTGTACTCGTTGGAGTTTAGAAGGATGAGGGGGGAACTTACAGGATACTGCGAGGCCTGGATAGATTGGACATGGAGAGAATGTTTCCACTCGTAGGAAAAACTAGAACCAGAGGGCACAACCTCAGGTTAAAGGGACAATCCTTTAAAACAGAGACGAGGAGGAATTCTTTCAGTCAGAGAGCGGTGACTCTGTGGAACTCTTTGCTGCAGAAGACTGTGGAGGTCAGGTCATTGAGTGTCTTTAAGATAGAGATAGATAGGTTCTTGTTTATTAGGGGGATCAGAGGTTATGGGAAAAAGGCAAGAGAGTGGGAATGAGAAAAATACCAGCCATGATTGAATGGCAGAGCAGACTCAATGGGCTGAATGGCCTAATTCTGCCCTTGTGTTTTATGGTCTTATGGACACTGCAACACTCCTTCAATAACGCATTAAGAGCATCAGTCTTGGACATGTACTCAGGCTACTGCAGTGTGATTTGATCCCATGACTGAGAAAAGAGTGCTACCAATTGAGTCACGGGCTGACACCTTGAAATAAACTATAAGCCAAGTTGAGAAAGAAAACTTAGATTACTGTTTGACTGTTAGTATGTTGCTCATATTTGTAGAGAAAAAGCTTTTCTCCTGCGGAGACTAAGATGTGACTCGATGGCATTACACTTCTCCCGAACACTGCTTGAGTGCAATCATCACCTTCCAGTGACTCAAACTGTGCTTCAAACCACTGACAGTAAAGATTATAGAATAACTATTGCAACAGATGGAAAAAAGCCAATATCCTTGTGGAAGCTTCATTGTAAATACAAAATAAACTTGCAGGATTGTATAAAGGGCATTTCAAAACTGAGCCTCGTTGTTTTCTGCTGTCTACAAATCTTTCTCTTCAACAATCGCCATTATTGACTTGATTCAGTCTTTATTTCCTGAATAAATGAGAAATATCTGGCTGCTTTAGAAGTAACCAGCTATGCCTTGAACATTTTTGGTTTCATTCATGGGATGTGGGTGTTCCTGGCTGGGCCAATTTTTATTATCCATTCCTCATGGACTAAGGGGGCAATTTAGAGTGCATTTTTAAAGATCGCTGACTGAGTGGGCTAGACAAGGTAAGGATGGCAGATTTCCTTCCCTAAGGGGCATTAGTGAACCATATATCTTTTTATGACAATTAACAATGGTTTCATGGGCATCATTAGACTTTTAATTCCAGATTTTTATTGAATTTAAATCTGCTGGCCGGCATGGTGGCACAATGGTTAGCACTGCTGCCTCACAGTGCCAGGGATCCAGGTTCAATTCCAGCCTTGGGTCAGTATCTGTGTGAAGTTTGCACATTCTCCCCATGTCTGCGTGGGTTTCCTCGAGATGCTCCGGTTTCCTCCCACATTCTAAAGATGTGCGGGTTAAGTGGATTGGCCGTGCTAAATTGGCCCTAGGGTCAGGGGGATTTGCAGGATAAACATATGAGATTGTGGAGATAGGGTCTGGGTGGGTTTGTAGTCGGTGCAGACTTGATGGGCTGAATGTCCTCCTTTTGCACTGTAGGGGATTGTATGATTGTACGCTGTGGTGGGATTCAAACTTGCATTCCCTGAAGCATTACCCTGGGTCTCAGGATTATGAAAACAATGAAAATACCACTGTGCCCCCACGTCCCTGCATGCTGCTGTCTCACCACTTGAGGTGCAGTCTATCTGTGTGACCAAGCACAACTTGCCTGCATGTTGGAAATGCCTCTTAGACATGGGTTTTGAAATGTATAATTAAATAGAAACTGTTTCCAATGGCAGGAAAGTTGGTAAGTAAAGAGAACAAATTTAAGGTGACTGACAAAAGAACTAGAGATAAGGAGACTAGCTTTTATGGAGCACATTGTTATAATCTGGGCTGTGCCTTCTGAAATGTTGGGAGGAAGCAAATTCTATACTCCTTTCCAAAAGCGAATTGGACAATTATTTGAAAGTTGAAAATTGCAGTACTATGTTTGATGCAAGACAGTTACATGGGTAGGATGGATATAGAGGGATATCAGCCAAACGTAGGCAACTGGGACTAGCTTAATGGTTAAAAAAAAAGGCAGCGTGGAGAAGTTGGGCCAAGAGGCCTGTTTTCATGCTGTAAACCTCTATGACTCTATGACACTAACCTAACAGATCTTTTCATGAACAGTACAAATATGATGGACCAAATGGCCTCTTTCTGTGGTTCAAGTTTTATAATTTGAAGATTTGCTGAGACCTTACCCACATTAAAATGTTGTTTGTGTTTGTAGATTTATTCCTTGACAATGTTCATTATGACTTATGTTGACTTTCATGGAATGTGCCTCATGCTTTTCTGCAAACCCCTTCAGCACCTTTATGTAAAGCAGTTTTGTTTTAGTCCCTTTAATTTATTGTCATCATCATATTCATTGCATTAAAGGAAGTGGATCACATTCCACACGTATAATTCTAAATGCAGTACATGAGTCACAAGCTCAATGCTTGTTTATTTTAAGGATGCAGTTCAATTATTTCTATAGTATGAAACCACCTATCTGGCTATGTCTCTGACAAAATGCACAAAATGGCCATGTACGTCACATTCCAGAAATCTCTCAGATGCATAACGATCATTTTTTTTCAAAGGTCAAGCATTTCTTCATAGATTCTTCTGACTGGAGACAGAAATTTCCCAGCCTTTGCACTTGCACTCTGATTGACCTCAAGTGTAGACAGACAACTGCGTATATGACTTATTCACCCCAAGGCTGCGACCTCACACCAGCAGGACCCTAGATTAGTCAACAGTAATGCCATGGAAAACCTGTTCAAACATTAAAAGGGTTTGTGCACAACATGTGTAACACTTTGCAAATGCAAAGAAAATCTGTTACAGTTTTCTCTTTGGTTCTTGGGAAATATAGTCTGATCAGAAACGCTCTCCAACCTATAATTGTTCTCCTTATAGGAACAAAGGTTAAGGAGGCATTTAATAGAAGGGTTCAAAATGATGGCGTTTGTGAGTGGAGTGAGGGGGTGGAGGAGATTTGAGAGTTGACAAGGAGACATTCTTTCCATTGGCAGCCAGTTGGATCATAGAATCATAGAAAATCGAAGCATGAGTGGGCCATTCAGCCCTTGGAGCCTGCACTGCCATTCATTTCAATCATGGCTGATTATCAAATTCAAAATCCTGATCCTGCCTTCCCCCCACCCCCCGCATCTCTTGATCCCTTTGGGCCCAAGAACTGTATCTAATTTCTTCTCGAATTCACAACGTTTTAGCACCAACTACTTCATGTGGTAGTGAATTCCACAGATTCACCACTCTCTGGGTGAAGAAATTTCCCCTCATGTCAGTCCTAAAAGGTTTACCCCCTATCCTCAAATATGACCCCTAGTTCTGGATCCACCACCATCGGGAACATTCTCTCTGAATCCGCACTGTCTAACCTGTTAGAATTTTATAAGTTTCTACGAGATTCCCTCTCGCTTTTCTAATCTCCAAGGTGATTTAAGGTGATTGGAAAAAAGCCAAGGGAAGATGATTTTTTTCTCATGTGACGAGTTGTTACGATCCAGAATGCACTGCCTGAAAGGACGCTGGAAGCAGATTCAGTGGTAACATTCAAAAGGTAATTTAAAGAAAAAAGTTCAGAGATATGGGGAAGGAACAAGGGGACATGGAATTAATTGAGGAGTGCCTTTTTAGATCGGAGTTGAGGAGGAACTTCTTCACTCAAAGGGTGGTGAATCTCTGGAATTCTCTGCCCATTGAGGTGGTGGAGGCTGCCTCGCTAAATATTTTTAAGACGCAGGTTGATGGGTTTTTGATAAGCGAGGGGATTAAGGGTTATGGGGAGAGGGCAGGAATGTGGAACTGAGCCACGACAGATCAGCCATGATCTTATTGAATGGCAGGGCAGGCTCAAAGGGCTGGATGGCCTACTCCTGCTCCTATTTCTTATGTTCTTATGTTCTTTGGAGACTTAGCATGGAAATAATGGGCCGAATAACCTCCCTTCATGCTGCATGATTTACTTGCTTCACTGTGTCACATCCAGGTATAAATTTGCCTTCAGACCTTGGTGATGATGAGGTAGGATTGGGAGACTCGATTTGTTAAGTCTCCAGATCTTTTTTCCACTGAAATTAATTTTCTTAATCCTTCCAAGAACAATTCCATTGGAAAGTAGGGATCTTTTATAGTAAAACAAACTTTATTTAATAACACAGTTTAAATATAACTGGAACAAAGGAAGCAGCCTAACCACAAGTGAACAATATTTAAAAAATGGAAGGAAACAACTTCAATTCCGAACTTATCACCATTTCAGTTCCAAAAAAGCAACATTCTTTTTACAGATTTAAAAACCGCATTCAACACAAATGATTAGCAATCACAAATGTACTTGCTTTGGTAAATGTCTACAGCCTTGGAGTTTTCAGAGAGAGAAAGGGCTTTCAGAAATTTGCAAAATTCTTCTACCTTCAACCAGAACAGCAAAGCTCTAATTATTTTCTGAAAAATACTGTTTCTTTTTCTGCTACAGATCAAGGCTTGCACATGGACCACATCATCACATAATCCTGTCAATCACTCTAATCTGAAATCCCAGGGGAATTTAAATAAACAAAAGTCCATTGACTCTACTTAACATAACCACTTTCAAGGTTGAAATGAGTGATTATCCTGCTCCCCCTGCACCTGAGCTGTATTTTCTATAGACTTACCGATTACCAATAGCATAAAGCTGAATTTTTAAACATTCTCTTGAAATGTTAAAAAAAAACAATATATGTGCATATATATTTGCACATTTTGATCCCAACTGCTTTTATTCAGGCACAATTTCACATTTTCACTGCACCGGGATTGAATAAATTGCTGCAAATCCTCATTTCTCAATGGATACAGCGATGCAGCTCTCTCAGGCTCCCACTATACCCTCTGATTCACTTTGAGCAATGGAGGCCCATTAACAGGATTGCAAATACTGAGGGCAGACCTGAGTTGGCCACCTCTATTCCTATGTCTTATGGTAAATACCTTAACAGATTGCTCTGACGCCTTGATTTTGAAAAGGTAACATGTTGAACTTTATCAAATAACAATGTTGGGTGTATGAAAAGCGATGAAGTTGATTTGAAAATCTTCCATCCATTGTTTGTAATGACTGACTGAGCTGAGGTTATTTTTAGTGAAGAAAGGATAACAGGGCAGCATGACGCAGGGCTCTTATCAGAATTGATAAAGATCACCAAAGAGAAGATACTTAACTTAGACAACATGGCAAGAACTGGAAGACACAAGTAAAATAAAATTGAGAAATGAGGATTTGCAGCAATTTATTCAATCCCAGTGTAGTGAAAATGTGAAATTGTGCCTGAATAAAAGCAGTTGGGATCAAAATGTGCAAATATATATGTATATATTATATTATTTTACATTTCAGGAAAATGTTTAAAAATTCAGCTTTATGCTATTGGTAGTTGGTAAGTCTATAGAAAATGCAGCTCAGGTGCAGGGAAAGCAGGATAATTATTCATTTCAACCTTGCAAGCGGTTATGTTAAGTAGAGTCAATGGACTTTTGTTTAGTTAAATTCCACTGGGATTTCAGATTAGAGTGATTGACAGGGTTATGTGATGATGAGGTCCATGTGCAATCCTGGATCTGTAGCAGAGAAAGAGACAGTTTTTTTTTGGAAAATAATTAGAGATTTGCTGTTCCAGTTAAAGGTAGGAGAATTTTGGAAGTTTCTGAAAGCCCTTTCTCTCTCTGAAAATATTGCTGTAGACATTTACCAAAGCAAGTACATTTGTGATTGCTAATCATTTGTGTTGAATGTGGTTTTTAAATCTGTAAGAAGAATATTGCTTTCTTGGAGCTGAAATAGTGATAAGTTCAAAATTGAAGTTGTTTCCTTTCATTTTTAAAATATTGTTCAATTGTTTCCTTTGTTCCAGTTATATTTAAACTGTGTTATTAAATAAAGTTTGTTTTGCTATAAAAGATCCCTGCTTTTCAATAGAATTGTTCCTGGGAGGATATGTCCTTTCCTCACATTTATGCCAAAATAACAAATATATTGGGGTCTAGTTTACCTTCATAATATACCTTAGGTTCTCATCCGGGACCCTAACATAGCTTAATGTATTTTTCATTCAATAGAATTTGAGATTTGAGATTCAAGATTATAGACAAAGATATTTATTTTATATGGGAGTAAATTAAGTTATGATTTTAAAGGGATTTCTATTTATACAGCTCTTTTAATATAATAGCACTTCGAGCAAAAGTTATTTATTATCAAACAAAAGTTAACACTGAGACACATAAGGAGCTATCAGACTGCTGGCCAATGGTATGGTCAAAGAGGTAGACTTTGAGGAATGTGTGAATAGTGAAAAGAGGGATCGAGAGGCTTAGTGAGGGAATTCCAAGATTTAGGGTTTACAGGCAGCTCAGAACATGAGTGGTGGAACAATAAAAATGGATTATACCTGAGGCTTCATCGATTCATATAGATGACACAGTGGTTAGCATTGTTGCCCCACAGAGGCAGAGACCCAGGTTCAATTCCGGCCTCGGGTCACTGTCTGTGTGAAGTTTGCACATTCTCTCTGCGTCTGCGTGGCTTTCCCTTGGATGCTCCGGTTTCATCCCACAGTCCAAAGATGTACAAATTAGGTTGATTGGTAACGCTAATTTTCCCTTTAATGACAGGCGAATTAGCAAGCTAAATATGTGGAGTTACAGGGATAGGATCTGTCAGTGCAGGCTCAGTGGGCCAAATGGCCTCCTTCTGTATTGTTGCGACTCTATGATCCTATGCCATGGTTCCTGTGTGTGATCTGTGGAGAAGAACAAATCAATGTTCAATGTGGAGAGGTGAGGGATAATGATTATCTGCGTGGTTTCCGTCATTAACTTAGAAAGACAAAAAAGAAAACTCAGGAAATATCCAGCGGAGCCAAATTTGTGTCCTTTATATTCCTTGTATTCCAATTTATAAATTATTGACTCATATGGCACAGGATGAGGCCATTCAACCTATCATACCTTTGCTGTCTTTTTGAAAGAAATATTCAAATTGTCCCATTCCCTCGCTCTTTCCTCGTAACTCCAGAAATGTTTCATTTTCAAATATAAATCCAATCCCCTTTTGAACTTTCTTGTTGAATTTGCTTCCTGTGCCCCTTCAGGCAACACAGTCCAGACCATTACAACTTGCCGTGAGGAAACAAAAATTATTTCTTTCATCTCCCCTTCCAATAATAGATGGGAAAAAGGGGAAAGATTGATCATGTTGGGTCTCTGCTCAACCGCAGTTAACCAGACTGGGGCTGAACAGTGGAAAATCAGTCCACCAGTAGGTAGGAGATCAGCAAAATTATCAGATAATGCCAGATTGTTGTCGGAATGCTTCCTGAGTGCATATTTCTGTGTGTACTGGAACAATATCCGATTGTAATCATTCCCATATGTAACAGAAATTAAGGTTGCAAGGGAGATCAACTAGGCCAAAAAAATTCATTTGCAGGGAATCGTATAAGACGATCAAGGATTCAGAGTGTTGAGGCTCTATTACTGGACAAATAATCCAGAAAACATTAGTTCAGTAGATATGGGTAGGAAATTGTTGAGTGATAAACTCCACATATGAAGAAAAAGATGGCTGTGTGGAGTTTGCACTTTCTCCCTGTGTCTGCATGGGTTTCCTCTGGGTACTCCAGTTTCCTCCCATAGTCCAAAGATGTGTGGGTTAGGTTGATTGGCCATGCTAAATTGCCCATTTGTGTCCTGGGCTAGGGCCTGGGTGGGATTGTTTTCAGTGCAGACTTGATGGACCAAATGGCCTCCATCTGCACTGCAGGGATTCTATGATTCTATATCGGATGGACAAAACATACGGGAGTTGGGGTTAAGAACAGTCCATGTATAGAAGCAAATGGTTGGGAAAGCTTGGGAAATAAGGGAAATTGGTAAGAAAGGATTTGCACGTACACAGCATCTTACATCATCTCTGGGCATCTCAAAAGTGGGCTGAATTTTATGGCCCTTCATGGATGGACGGGGGCTGGAAAATGTGATAAACCATTCAAAAGTCCATTGACTTCGACAGGAACAGAAAATCCCGCTGGTGGAAAATTCCACCTGCTGTCACGCATTGTAATGTAGAAAATGTGGCAACAAATTTGTGGGCAACAGAGTCCCATAAGATGCAACAAGTTATTGGCCAAAGGATGGCTAAATGTCGGCTAGGTTTTCAGACAAAATTCTGCAGCACTTTTCTTGAAATATGTCCAACTTAGAGGACAGATGGGGCCTTGTTATAAAGTCTCACCTGATGGAGCAATACTTCTTTAGAGTTGCCCTGGAATGGTCAAGCAGGCTATGTTTGTGGGGCTTTCTCAAGTAGGTCAAAAACCCATAAGCTTCTGACTCGGCAGTGAGAGTGTAATGGCTGATCTATGGTTGACACTTGAAGTAAGGTCTAAGCTTGCTAATGTTAGTGTTGGGGTCACAAGCACTATGGGGCCAGATGAAGTCCTAATGTTGAAATGTTTGCCTTGACTCACATGGTTGTACTTGTGCCATTGGCAGTAAATTGTGGGTTAAAGTCCCTCTCCAGACACTGAGGCACAAAATCTGTAGCAGACACTGGAGAGTGTTATAGATGGAATGCAGCACTGTCAGGCATCTTGCCTTTTGGATAAGAATCAAAGCCTTGTCTGCCCTCTCAGGTTGATGTAAAGATCCCTTAGTTGCACTTCCAAGAAGTGTAGTAGGATTTTCAACAGTGTCCTGGCAAATAATTACTCCTCAACAAACATCAGTAAAAGAACAACCTACCTGATCATTCTCATGTTGCAATGTGTGAGATAATCTTGTGCACAAATTAGTTGCTGTATTTGTAATATAACAATGACTATATAGACTGCAAAAGTGCTTCACTGAATGTGAACTAAGCACTTTGGAATCCAGAGGTCACAAAGGGTGTGATATAAAAGCAAATATCTCTGTTCCTTTCACACTGAATTTGGTTAGAGCAGTGTGCTAGACCAAAATTGGAAAGTCAAGAGAGGCATGAGAAATGCAGGAGCAGTAATGTAATTTTAGGGTTAATTTTAAGGTTAGCCAGAAATGATATAGAGTCGGGTGTCTGAGCTTTTGTCCTTACAGGCATGTATTATGAAGCTTTAGCCATGTGTAAAGTTTAAATCTCTGTTCCCATTAACTTGCAGGTATAAGTAGCTGTTGTCACCAGATCTTGGTGTTCTTAATATGGATTTATTCATCAATGAGCCAACAGTGTTAAGAATAGACCTTTTGAAACCTCCAAATCTGACCAAATTTGAACACTGCAGCAAATAAGAGATATAAGTGTAAATATAGATTACAGGGTAAGAACAAAGTAAAACTGGTTTTGTATAGAACCTTTAACATTACAAGGCATGTCACAGGAGTGTTATCAGATTAAAAATAGATAGGGAACCAAAGAATGAGAATTAGACATTCGGGCACGTGACCAAATGATTGGTTAAAGTGATGGATTTTAAGAAGGAAAGATGAGGATAGAACAAAGAACAAAGAAAAGTACAGCACAGGAACTGGCCCTTCAGCCCTCCAAGCCAGTGCCAATCATAATGCCCTAACTAAACTAAAAAAAAACTTTCTGCCTTTACTCAGTCCACTTCCCTTTATTCCTTCTCTATTCATGTATCCATCCAGATGCCTCTTAAATGTTGCTAATGCTCCTCCTTTGGCAGCACATTCCAGGCACACACCACTCTGTGTGAAAAACTGCCCCCCCCACCACGTATCTCCCTTTAAACTTTCCCCCTCTCACCTATGGCAGCACGATGGCACAGTAGTTCACACTGCTGCCTCACAGTGCCAGGGACCCTTGTTCGATTCCCGGCTTGGTCACTGTCTGTGTGGAGTTTGCATGATGTCCCCATCTCTGTACGGGATTTTCTTCGTGCTCTGGTTTCCTCCCACCGTCTGAAAGACGTGCTGATTAGGTGCATTGGCCATGCTAAATTCTCCCTGTGTATCCGAACAGGCGCTAGAGTGCGGCTATGCAGTAACTTCATTGCAATGTTAATGTAAGCCTACTTGTGACACTAATAAATAAACTTTAAAACTAGAAACCTTTAAAACCTTGAACCTGTGCTTTCTTGTCATTAACACTTCCACCCTGGGAAAAAGCCTCTCATAATTCTGTAGACCTCGATCGGGTCTCCCTTAATTCAAGAGTTTGAGTTCTGGGTAGCTAAATGGATGGCTGCCAATGGTGAAGTGGGGATGCACAAAGCCAGAGCTGGAAGGAACTGTGAGACAAAAGGCAACTGCAGGGCCGAGACCCATGATTGAAACTCACTGAGACAGGAGATTCTGTCTCCAGAGAATAAATGACTGGGGTGAGCTCGCTGAAGGAGAGCACTGCGGTATTCTTTGAAGAGAAGTGTCTAAAAGACTTGTCTTGCTGCAAGTTTTATTTAGAGGAACCAGTTCACTGTCGGCGAAAGGTGGGTGGGGGTACTGGGGGTGGAGGGGTGTGCGGGCAATGGGGTTGGGGTGGTCTACATTTGTTAACTGCCGCACTCATTTAATGAGAAGCTTGCAATTTGGACTCCCCTCCTCTTCCGTAGCGAGGCTGTTCAATCTCGACTCTGAGCGCGTTTTGTGTCTGTAGGGGTAACTATTCCGTGAGAAGCTTGGAATACTGAGGAATGCTGTTGTGGAAAGGAATCCAAAACATGAGGAGTCAGGCTGCCTTTCACAAGCTGAAAAGTTGTCAAATACCCTGTGGTAGCATTGGAGCAAGCATCAATGCATCATTGGATGAGTGTCATCATATTCCTGCCGACAGCTGAAATAAGCTGCTTCAAGGAAACCACAGACATTTCCCCTATAATTGAAGACACCACGCGTGGCTTGCTATCATGGGGGTTTCCACATTGCGTGATATTTTATTCCAGTGTTCCTAATCTCAATCATAATTTATTATTTTTGTTCAAAACAAATGTTCAAATAGAGGATTGGTTGTCAAATAGGAGGCAGAGAGTGGGGGTCAATGGGTGCTATTCGGATTGGCGGATGGTGCCTAGTGGAGTGCCCCAGGGGTTGGTGCTGGGGCCTCAGCTATTTACCATTTATATAGATGATCTGGAGGAAGGAACCGAGTGCAGGGTGTCGAAATTTGCTGATGACACCAAGATTGGGGGAACGGCAAATTGTGCGGAGGGTGTGGAGAGTCTGCAGAAGGATCTAGATAGGCTGGGCGAATGGGCCAGGAAATGGCAAATGGAATTTAATGTTGGCAAGTGCGAGGTGGTCCACTTTGGTAGGAAAAATGGTAGGAAGGACTATTACTTACGAGGCGAAAAACTGCAGCAGGCGACGGTGCAGAGGGACCTCGGGGTCCTTGTGCATGAGTCGCAAAAACCCAGCTTGCAGGTGCAGCAGGTGGTCAGGAAGGCGAATGGGATGCTGGCCTTCATAGCGAGGGGGATTGAATATAAAAGTAGGGAGGTCTTGCTGCAGCTGTATAGGGCATTGGTGAGGCCGCAGCTGGAGTACTGTGTGCAGTTTTGGGCGCCGCACCTGCGCAAGGATATTTTGGCCCTGGAGGGAGTGCAGAGGAGGTTTACTAGGCTGATACCGGAGTTGAGGGGATTGAGCTATGAGGAGAGGCTGAATAAACTAGGCTTGTACTCGTTAGAGTTTAGAAGAATGAGGGGAGATCTCATTGAGACGTATAAGATGATGAATGGGATGGATAGGATAGAGGTGGAGAGACTCTTCCTGCTCAAAAAAGACAGTAGGACTAGGGGGCACAGCCTCAAGATAAAGGGGAGGCGGTTTAGAACGGAGTTGAGGAGGAACTTCTTCGCTCAAAGGGTGGTGAATCTCTGGAATTCTCTGCCCGTTGAAGTGGTGGAGGCTGCCTCGCTAAATATTTTTAAGAAGCGGGTTGATGGGTTCTTGATAAGAGAGGGGATTAAGGGTTATGGGGAGAGGGCGGGAAAGTGGAACTGAGCCACGACAGATCAGCCATGATCTTATTGAATGGCGGGGTAGGCTCGAAGGGCTAGATGGCCTACTCCTGCTCCTATTTCTTATGTTCTTATGTTCTTATGTTCTTATATCTCATGATTAACCACTATTTGTTTCCCTACATTTATAGACATGAGCTATCTATTTGTCTTACATCTGCGTGATCCTGCATCTGGCACAAAAAGAGTTTAATATTTATGTGATTTGGAGCATGAGGATCGATACGTGCACGTTGATCATCTTCTCTTGTAGTTTTAAAAGTTGTTTTCTCCATTCTGAGAAAGTCGAATGGGTAAGAGTAGGTAAATTGGTACGCACTGGGCTGCCAAACATGAACACTGCAGTGATGGAATAGTTGCACTTTTAAGAGAATATTCATTCATGAGATGTGGACATCACTAAGCCAGCATTGATTGTCCATGTCTAATAGACCTTGAACTGAGGCTGCTTCTGAAGGCATTTAAGAGCCAACCACATTGTTATGGATCTGGAGTCACGTATAGGCCAGACCAGGTAAGGACAGCAGATATTTCCTTCCCCAAAGGGCGTTAATGAACAAGGTGTATTTTCACAAGAATTGACAATGGTTTCACAGTCATCTGTAGACTTTTTAAGTCCAGATTTTTATGGAATTCAAGTTTCACCATCTGTCACGGTGGAAGTCCAACATAGGTCCCCAGAACATTACCCTGGGTCTCTTGATTACTAGTTCAGTGACAATACTACTACTCCACACCCCACTTAAAGGAGAACCTCTCAGATATAACATTACAATGTGTAGATCTTATATTGTCCTTTCGTATAACAGAATCAGAATTTCACCATGCAAATCATTCACCCAGAAAGATCACTAAATCTAGGGTAACAATGGGAAGAAGAAGTGTGTTTGATATTCCACTTGTCACACATATCCTGAAATGGCTTGCCAGTAAGTGGTAGACTGTTATCTGTAATGATTTCTCGTGGCTCACAAAATAAACTGAAAATAGCATTCAAGTATATGTATAACAGTTGCGCTTGATAAACTGTGCAATTGTAGAATAATGAGGTGATTGACAAAGTAGTTGGTGATGCTGATGACAATGAAGTCAGTGCCATGAACATGGTAGTTGTCAGATGTGATTTTGGACCAGGGATGGGTAAGAATTTCACATGGAATCAGTGGTTCGTTTTGTTGACTTGGCACTTGTTCTTCACATGCCTTGCACTTCATAATGCTGACTTCAGTGTTATTGTTCATACCCAGGCAATAGATTGTCTTGCTTGCAAGTCCTTTTGTCCAATTTATGCTTGTGTGGGTAATAAAATTATTGAAGAACACTAAGTCACAAAGATTCTAGCATGATAATCTGCCTGCCTTTAAAAATGATTTCCTAAGAGATACCTAGTTTGTTAAGCCAAAATAATGTCGTGTTCATGGATGTGATGAATTGAATCAGCCCATTCTTCAATGATGGTTTTTCATAGTTTTTGTAGTGTAGAATTTTTTGCCATTTCTTCTCGTAGCCACTGGCATTTGCATTGCACTAAATAGCAGATCAATTGATGGACTTACATTCTCCTGCAAGTGTAACATTCTGGACATTTTGATATTAGATCATAAACTGAGATAATAGGAGCAGTGCTTGTGGTTGATCAGTGGCATGAGTTCCAACTAATTCCATATTTTGTCATTAGTAGGCGGTCATGGCATGCCAGTAAGCCTATGAGTTCTGGGCCTTTAGTTTCCATGATATAGAACATTTGTGACAAGTATTGATTGTACTTGCACTCCAGGGATTCTGGAACCTGGAATTAGAAAACTGCTGTACATTGGAAGTTTCACAACAGTAGTCTCGCCAAGGCCCTCCATGTCCATATACACATCTTTTAGAATCTGCAGAGATAGTGTGTTGACGTTTGTCCCTGTGTGAATCTTTGCCAATGATGATTAGTTACCAACATTCTAAGGACAGAGAATTCTAATCTTGGCAAACACTTGAAATTGACAGTGTGAAATATGTGTTCATCGCTCTTCATCTCATTGTGCTCATCATTGTCAATTTCTGCTTTGTCGTCACTCATATATATGTTTCTGACGGAATACCAGATGGTCATTTTCATTGCTTGAAGGTACATCTTATGTACAGTTTGTTTGGATCAGTACAGAGCTCTCTTTAGTTGCAACAGCCTTCGCTCCAGTGCACTGCTGCCACCAACGGTCCTTTTTGCTACATGCCTTACCGAATTGCTGGAAAATTGGACATTTCCGTGCTGCATGCAGAAGGCCTCACCATTGCAGGTCTTGATAGATTTGGGTATTCTAGTGAGTGTGTCAACAATTGGCCTGTAAGTTTCATTGATTGCTTCATGCTTACATCCAACCCCAAGTAATTATTTGATGGAATGCATTTTGGGATTAGATGCGATTACCAACTCAACAATTAAAGTTTATTTATTAGTCACAAGTAAGGCTTACAGTAACACTGCAATGAAGTTACTGTGAAATTCCCCTGTATAACCACAGTCCGGTGCCTGTTCGAATCAATGCACGGAATCAGCACATCATTCAGGATGTGGGAGGAAACCAGAGCACCCAGGGGAAACTCACGCAGGCCCGGGGGAGAACATGCAAACTTAACACAGACAGTGATCCAAGCCAGGAATCGAACCCGTGTCTCTGGCGCTGTGAATCAGCAGTGCTAACCACTGCGCTACCATGACACCCCTCTGCTGCTAGCTCTGTCTGCTAACACTTTTGGAGATCCTTTAGTTCTTTTACTGTAAATCCTGATGTATCCAGCCTTTGCAGACCTTCATTCTCAATAGCTAGGCAATTGTTTATGGCTTGCTTGTCTAGTTCATACACACCTGAATCAAGAAAGCATAGCTTTGTATTCTGGTAAATCATTTCGAACAGTAGTTTGTTTAGCTGTATCCCATTTCAAACTGAGGAATTGTATGAATTATCTGGAAATATCCATTTAACCTTTGTTCTTCTACATTACCTGGGATGAATGTTGCTGTAGCTGCTTTTGCACACTTTTCCAAAGATCTGCCCATTATAAGCACAACCTTCTCTGGCCCAACTTTTATGATGGTTTTCTTTTGGGTTTTTTTCTTTTTATTTGACTCTCCCTCACTCGCTTCATGACACTTTGAATTTATTGCAGTCTGACCAAAACATTGAAGATCGTCTCATGCTATATAGCACAATTCACGGCTAATCTTAGTGCCACACAACCCAACCATCACTGAATACCATGTTGTGTTGTTATGATGATATAATGGCACCAATTACGCATAAGGATTGGGTAAAGACATTCTGGGTTTATTTATTAAGATCAGGTACATGAGAACAGATATATAAGGATATAAAACTTGACAAAATCAGGACTCTGCTGTGTTCTGCTTACAGGAAAAGTGAAATGCAATTGGATTACATGACATACTTCCCTTTCAGTGCTGTCATGCTGTGATCCCTTAAAGACACATTAAAGCAGTAGATTCATTGTGCTTCATTGAAAGAATGACTTCTTGACTTTGATGTCAACCAGTATTCATATGTTCTGAATATCGATTCCTATTTTATTTCAATATTGATAATACACTCGTGATTTTGATTCAGTGATTCCTGGTGAATGGTACATTTTATGTAGGGATTGAGTAAACATCTAAGATCAGGCCAGTTTGTGATAGAACATAGAACACTACAGCACAAACAGGCCCTTCGGCCCACAAGTTGCACCGATCATATCCAGGCCATAGAACTATCTATAACTCCCGATCCCATTAAATCCCATGTACTAATCCAGAAGTCTTTTAAAAGACCCCAGCGAGTTTGCCTCTATCACCACCGACTGCAGCCGATTCCACTCACTAACCACCCTCTGAGTAAAAAACTTACCACTAACATCTCCTCTGTACTTGCTTCCCAGCACCTTAAACCTGTGTCCTCTCGTAGTGACCATTTCAGCCCTGGGAAATAGCCTCTGAGAATCCACCCTATCTATCCCTCTCAACGTTTTATAAACCTCTACAAGGTCGCCTCTCAACCTTCGTCTCTCCAGGGAGAAGAGACCCAGCTCCCTCAACCTATCTTCATAAGGCATGCCTCCCAATCCAGGCAATATCCTTGTGAATCTCCTCTGCACCCTCTCTATAGCTTCCACATCCTTCCTGTAGTGAGGTGACCAGAACTGCGCACAGCACTCCAAGAGGGGTCTGACAAGGGTCTTATAAAGTAACAGCATTACCTCCTGACTCCTAAACTCAATCCCTCAATTAATAAAGGCTAGCACACCATACGCCTTCTTGACCACATCCACTTGCAAGACTGATTTAAGAGTCCTATGGATCCGGACCCCAAGGTCCTTCTGCTCCTCAACACTGCTAAGAGTCCTACCCTTGCTATTGTACTACTTGAAGTCTACCGAAGACAAGCAACTGATCAACATTGTGTTCCTATATGAAGAATAGTGATTTGAGTCAACTACCAGGGAAGTCATGGCACCCAAAAAATCTGGGAGAATTACAGTCTAGTCATATAATAAATATATCCACATTCATCTCTGCTTATGAAGTCTATGTAAAATGGATTTTTCACATGAACATTTTAGAGTCAGGCCTGTGCAAAGGCCAGAAAGATGTGGACCAAATACTTCTGCAATGCCTCAGCAACAACAGACATGTTATGGACTGTCATTGAAACCAGAGAAAATACAAATTGTAGAGGTTGATTCTTTTGGAGTTTTTTGAAGTTACATTTAACTGATTTTGTAAATTTCGATGGTTATTTAAGAACTTAAGGATATGACACGAATGGAGAAAAGTCATCAAGTTTAACAACTACAGTCCTTTTTCAAAGGTTAATCCCACATTCCTCCTTCCTACCACAACTTTTAATCTCTTTCTTTCAGTACAACAATTTACTTCAACAGTGCTTAATAGACAATAAAGTGCAATCGGCGATCACAAAAGGCACTATATAAATGCAAATCTATGTTTCTCTCTCTTTAGCTTTTTCTCTCATTCCTTCATCTTTGATCCTCTTTTTCTCCCTCTCTTTCTTTCTCATACTCTCTCTCCAGCAGGGCACCTGATTGTCTCTTAAACTCCTTTATATTTATCCTCCAATGGATTTTCTTGCTCACGTTTTTCACGGCTTCTTCAGCCCGACACAGAAATTCTGACTTTCCTACTTAATTCTAATTTCTTGCATTCACTTTGTGTTTTCCTAATTTTCATTGAAGTAAAATGCTTTGATTTCGTCCCAGCAATGGAATATTCTGCAAGCATCCAGATTTTCCTGCCAAGAATGCGACTCACAAATGTTAACAAGTTGAAGCCATTAAGACCCAGTATATTTCCATACATAGTTTGATGCTGCTATCTTAATTTGTGTGTGGATTAGAGAAAAAAAAACACATTTGGCTCATGATAAACATGAGAACAAGACCCAGAGGCTAGTCAGGTGTACAACACCATTTTCTGAGTTCATGTTACTGCCAACAAAAATTTTTCTATTAATCAATACACACTAAGCAGAATCTTTCATCAGGCACTGAATGTTTTCCTGTGGGTTTGACATTCTTTTCTGGCATATAGCTGCGTGGCACGAAACCATTTTTCGAATACCACAGTGGTTTGTGTTTTCATTTTTAATAAAAACACTTGACCTGATGAATCTTCATTCACACAGGCAAGACTTCAGTGTTCACACCATGGGAACACAAGTTAAAGGGCAAGGGGCAAGGCACCAAGGTGCATGAACTATTTGCACCTCCAAACAGGTCTGCCGGAACGTCTCCAAAATGAAGAAAGTGGAGACCCCTTTGCATGCATTGTACATTCCCTCTGTGATACAGCTGCACATTCAGATCAGGAAAAGGTCCACAACCAAGTTGCATTCTGTGCTAAGTTTGCTGATTAGTGGGCAGTAGTAAGACAATTTAGGGCTGAAATTTTCTTGATGGAATACAGGCTGGGATGGAATTTTCTGCCTATTGATTTAGAATCATAGAATAGAATCATGGAATCCCTACAAGGCAACAAGAAACCATTCGGCCCATCGAGCTTGCACTGACAACAATCTCACCAGATCCTATCCCTGTAACCCCACGCATTTATCCTGCTAATTCCTCTGACTCTGAGGGGCAATTGAACATGGTCAATCCCTCTAAGCTGCGCACCTTTGGACTGTGGGAGGAAAGCGAAGCACTTGGAGGGACCCACTCCAAATATGTCAACTCCATACAGTTGTCCGAGGCCAGGATTGAACCCTGGTCACTGGATCTGTGAAACAGCAGTGCTAACCACTGTGCCACCATGGGTGCCACCCTGCTTTGTGGTAGCCTTCCATCTCGTAAGATAATGGTTTGCACTATAGCAGTCAACTCTGTTAAGCATCATCTGGTGTGACTCAGGAACCCCACTCTGGCATAGCAGACTCTTTCACATTTACTGCAGAGGGAAAATGTACACAAATCCTTGGTCTCCACTTTCTTTGGGCCCTGTTCTCGGCCAGCTGTGACTTTTCTTTCTGCTTACCTCTTCCAAAGCCCTTCCAAGCAGTCTAACACTTCTAAAGGCCACGGTCATCAGTGATGGTCTCCCACTGCCAGGGTCAATATTTGTCGCTTTTACATCTTGCTTGCAGGTGACCTTGTAATGAAGGTATGGCCATCCAGATCTGTGTTAGACCTGAGACAATCTGTGGATCCCAGTGGTATTATATCAAATAAGCCATATCAGTTCAGTATGTGCGGAAAAACATTGAGCGATAACTCAGAGATCAGCACTCCTGCATTGTTAGAAATCTCTCGTTTGTATTCTTTGTTGTAACTGATAGCCCAGAATTTAGTGGAGGGGGGGCATTTCATGATGTGTCCTGAGTTGCGTTCTCTTCATCCTTCTGCTCAATTTTATTTTGCTGGAAGTGCAGGTTTGTTAATGATCACTGGGACATCTGGAACCTTGGTGAATGACTGACATGAGGAACAAAAAGGGTGCAGTTGCATTGTTCAGCGTAGCTTATAGACCTCCAACTAGTGGGAAGGGTGTGGAAAAACAAACCTGCAGGGAAATTACAAAGGGATGCAGACATTATAGAGTAGTTTTAATGGTGGATTTTAATCACCTGAATGTGAGCTGGGACAGTGGTAGTGTAACGGGCAGAGAGGACAAAAATTCCTAGATTTCTACAGCAATATGTATCCAGCCCAACAAGGAAGGATGCACTTTGTGACCTCGTTCTTAGAAATGAGGTGGATCAAGTGTCAGTGGGAGAAAGTTTAGGAGATGATGATCATTATATTGCTAGGTTTGCGATGATGATAAAAAAGGATAATGGGCAATCCAGAGTAAAAATTGGCAAATAAAACTGACAGCAATGGAGCAAGGATGGAGCTGGGCCAGTTAGACTGGAACAAAAGGTTGGCAGGAAAAACTGTAGCTGAACAATGGGCTACCTTCAAAACAGAAATGATCCAGGCACAGTCAAGGTACAGGATAGCACAATGGCACAGTGGCTAGCACTGCTGCCTCACAGCGCCAGGGACCCAGGTTCAATTCCAGCCTCGGGTCACCTTCTGTGTGGTATTTGCACATTATCCCTGTGTCTGCATGGGTTTCCTCTGGGTGCTCCAGCTTCCTCCCAAAGTCCAAAGATCTGTGGGCTAGGTTGATTGGCCATGCTCAATTGACCCTAGTGTCATGGGATTAGCAGGTTAAATATGTGGAGTTACGAGAATAGGGCCGAGGTGAGATTGTGGTTGGTACAGACTCTTTTTCTACACTGTAGAGATTCTATGTTAGTATCTTCCCTTAAAAAAAAAGGATGAGGCAAACAAATCTAAAGTTCCCTGGATGAAAAAGGAGATAGGAATTGAGATAAGGAAGAAAAAGCATGCTTATGTCAGGTAGGAAATACAGTTGAGAACCAAGAGAAATACAGAAAGTTCAGCAGAGAAGTGGAAAAGCACATTAGAGAAGCAAAGCAGGATTGTGAGAAAAGACTGGCAGCCAACACAAAGGGGAACCCCAAAGTCTTCTATAGGCATTTGAATAGTAAAGGGTGGTCAAATGTGGGGTAGAGTCAATTAGGGACCTAATGTTAATTTTACACATGGAAGCAGGAGCATGGCTAAGGTGTTAAGTTGATACTTTGCATCTGTCTTTACCAAGGAGGTTGCTCCTACACAGGGCTTGGTGACTGTCAATGAAACTCTGTCCCCAGAAGTGTTCAGAATTGATAAGAAGGAAATGTTGAATAGGCTATCAGTATTGAAAGTTGACAAGGCATCAGGACTGGATGAGATACATCCAAAGATCTTGAAGAAAGTGAGAATGGAAATTGCAAGGGCACTGGCCATAATTTTCCAGTCTTCTCTCGACTCAGAGGAGGTGCCAGAGTACTGGAGAAGTGCAAACGTTAGGCTCTTGTTCAAAAACTTGTATGGATAACCCCAGTCAGTTTAACATCAGTGATCGGCAAGCTTCTAAAATCAATTATTCCGGATAGAATTAGTCATCACAAGGAAAAATATAGGTTTAGGAAGAGCCAGCATGGATTTCTAAAAGAAAAATCATGTTTAAAAATGGGGATAAAATGCAACAAAACAAAATTTGTCCCCCGCATCAGGCAAAAATATTCACCACACCAATTCAGCCCTTGGATATGCCCATTGCTAGAAACTGGCAGAGGTCTACTTGTGATACAGAGATGTCATTAGTATTGCAATGTAACTTTAAAGCTGATGCACTGGGGAATCTTGCAACCTGTCTGCACGGTTGAGGGTGGCACGGAGGTTAGCACTGCTGCTTCATAGCTCCGGAGACCTGGGTTCGATTCCCGGCTTGGGTCACTGCCTGAGTGGAGTCTGCACGTTCTCCTTGTGTCTGCGTGGGTTTCGTCAGGTTACTCCGGTTTCCTCCCACAATCCAAAGACGTGCAGGTTAAGTTGATTGGCCGTGCTAAAATTGCCCCTTAGTGTCCTGAGATACGTAGGTTAGAAAGATTAGTGGGTAAAATATGTAGGGATATGGGGGTAGGGCTTGGGTGGGATTGGTCGGTGCAGACTCGATGGGCCAAAGGGCCTCTTTCTGCAGTGTAGGGTTCTATGATTCTACATGATGAGAGGAGCTGACTGCCTGGAAAGTTTAAAAAGTTTAGTCTGTCTTTGAGGCCATGTTCATAGAATCTCTACTGCAAAAAGAGGCCACTCAGCCCATTGAGTCTACACCAACTCTCTGACAGAGCATCCCACCCAGGTCCTATCCCCATAGCCACCTATTTACTCCAGTAATCCTCCTAACCTAGGCACCTTGGGACACTTAACATGACCATTCCACCTAAGCTACACATCTTTGGAGTGTGGGAGGAAACCGAAGCACTTAGGGGAAACCCATGCAGATGCAGGGAGAACATGCAAACTACCTACAAACAGTCATCCACGGCTGGAATCAAGCCCGGGTCTCTGGCACTGTAAGGCAGCAGTGCTTACCATTGTGCTATCTTTTGTTGGATGATGAAGAGTGTTCCCTCACAGGTCCTGCAAGGAGTCCATGGCCTCCCCAGCCCCAGCATTCCCCATGATCTTTCATCCAAATGAAACCCTCCTTTCCCTCTTACTAAGACGCTAGAGAATCACCTGCATCCACTGACTGCCAGGGACAACCAATACAGGCCCCTGCTGCAACCCCTGTCAGTGTTAAAGTCAATGTGGCTGGGTGTTAGGCAGATTTCTGCAAAGATTGATCCATTAAGATGAACAGGGCCTCAAAGTCATAAAAGCAAATTACTGCGGATGCTGGAATCTGAAACCAAAAGAGAAAATGCTTGAAAATCTTTTTGCTGCCAGACCTGCTGAGATTTTCCAGCATTTTCTCTTTAGGTCCTCCAAGTCTACAGCTGAATTCAAAGTCCAGTACCAGGTCCCTACATCCTTCCCATCCCCTTTAAAAACCAATACACATTATTGAAGGGAATAGGACACTAGACCTTAACATCTCTGTACTTTAGGGACAAAAATTCAAATTGGTTTTCTGGATGCCATACTGTGACACCTATTGGAAACTACGTTAGTGTGTCGAGATGAGAATTGGGGGTATGGTCATGTTGGCTCCTGCAGTTGATTAGCTTGTCAGTATTTGCAAACTACATTACCATAGCAACAACTTGCATTTAGGTAGCACCTTTGAATCAGCAAGCTGTCCCAAAGCACTTCACCTGACAACATTATCAAACAAAAGAGAGTTTTATGGAAGGTGACCAAAAGTTTAGTTAAAGAGGTAGGTTTTAAGGAGTGTTGAAGGTGCAGTAAGAAGTCTCACAACTCATCTGAAGAAGGAGCAGCACTCCGAAAGCTCATGATTCCAAATAAACCTGTTGGACTTTAACCTGGTGTTGTGAGAGTTTTTACTGTGCTTACCCCAGTCCAATGCCAGCATCTCCACATCATGTTTAAAGGTAGAGACTGATGGTGAGGTTTTGGGAGATTGTTGTTGAATGTTCATCTCTAGGCATTAGTGTGAGCAAATATCAGACTTACATCTCCATAAACACACAGAACTGGATTATCCATTTTATAAGAACCTCAACATCAGTGTAGCAGGTTACAGTCTTCTTTTCTAAGATGCATGACATCAAATTGTTACTCTTTTTGCTAAGGAGTCACAAAACACTGGAGACTTTTACCCTCCCCTGCTGCCCAGAGTGTGTTGAAAATCAGTGAATGCAATAAAGCTTGTTTATGCTGGATTTGTGACACATGAGCTATACACACATACATATACAGATGCAAGTTAACATTATAACGTCAGGTTTGTAATATATCTTTAAGGAATAAACGGCCTGGCATCAGTAAAGGGAAAGTGTGTCATGTGATCAAGCCTCAGTTTCACTTTAGCCTATGTGCAGAACACAGCATACACAGCTCTGATACTAATGTCTTTAATCTTTCTATCCCTGTACCTATCTTCTCATGTTCTTCCTATGTGCTTAATCTAAACCTATTGGTCCTGTTCCTTCAATTCACAAAACTTGACCTCAACAAAGGCCCTAAAATATGTACCCCCTACAACACAGGAATGGAGCAAGAATGGGGATGTGGTACTGACTTCACCATGGATAGACCATTGCCATGTTTAAAGATGGCGCCAGAGAATGGATACTCTTTATGTACGGTATATGTGTGGATAGCACACAAAACAATACTCTTCATTGTATTTCAGTACACCTGACAATTAGAAATCAAATCAAATACAAATGAAATTATGGGAGCCCTGGCTGAGATATTTGCATCATTGTTAGCCATGGGTGAGGTACCAGAAGATTAGAGGGTAGCAAGTGTGCTCTTAATTAAGAAGGGCTGCAAAAAAAAAGCTGGGAATTATAAACTGATAAGCCTAACATCTGTAATGGGTAAATTATTAGAGAGGATTCTGAGGGGTAAGATATACAGGCATTTGGAAAGCCAGGGTTTGTTTAGGAGTAGTCAGCATGGCTTTGTGCGTGGGAGATCATGCCGTAAAAATTTGTTACGGTTCTTTGATGAAGTGACCAGGAAGGTTGATGAGGGCAGGACAGTAGATGCAGTCTTTAAGGACTTCAGTAAGGTCTTTGATAAAGTTCCATGTGGTAGGTTCCTGTGGAAGGTTAGGTCATATTAAATCCGGAGAGCATTGGCAAATTGGATATATAATTGACTTGATGGTAGGAAGCAGAGGGTTATAGTGGAAGAATGCTTGTCACACTGGAAACCTGTGATTAGTGGTGTGCCTCATGGGTCAGCGCTGGGCCCATTGTTATTTTGTTATCAATATCAATGATTTGGATAAGAATGTATAAGACATGATCAGTATGTTTGCAGATGACACTAAAATAGGTGGTATTGCAAACAGTGAGGGAGGTTATCAAAAAATGCAGCAGGATCTTGATCAGCTGGGGAAATGGGCCAAGAAATGGCAAATGGAGTTCAATACAGATAAGTGTGAGGTATTGTATTTTGGAAAGTCAACTCATGGTGAATGGTAGGACTTTAGGGAGTGTCATAGAACAGAGGGACCTTGGAGTTCTGGTGCACGGTTCTCTAAAGATGAAGTCATTGGTAGAGAAGACAGTGAAGAAGGTTTTTGGTATGCTGGCCTTCGTCAGTCAGGGCATTGTGTATAGAAGTTGGGAAGTTACGTTGCAGTTGTAAAGGATGTTGCAGTTGTAAAGGATATGAGTACTGTGATCAGTTTTGGTTGCCTTGCTATAGGAAAAATGTTATTGAACTGGAAAGAGTGCAGAAGAAATTTACAAGGATATTGCCAGGACTCATGGGACTGAGTTATAGGGAGAGATCGAACAGGCTAGGACTATTTTCTTTGGAGCATAGGAGACTGAGGGGTGAGCTTATAGATGTGTACAAGATCATGACAGGCATGGATAGAGTGAATGCATTCAGTCTTTTTCCAGGGTTTGGGAATCGAGAACTAGAGGCTGTAGGTTTAAGTTAAGAGGGGAAAGGATTAATGGGAACCTGAGGAACAACTATTTTACGCAGAGAATGGTACGTATGTGGAATGAACTGCTGGAGGAAGTGGTTGAGGCAGAGACATTGACAACATTTGAAAGGCATTTGGACAGATACATGGTTAAGAGAGGTTTAGAGGGTAGGGGCCAAATATAGGCAAATGGAGTTAGTTTCAATGGGCTTTTTGGTTGGCATGGACCAATTTGGGACAAAGGGCCTGCCTCCATGCTATAGAGTCTATGATTCTATGAACCCCAAATGTGTTCACCCAATCTCTTAAGAGCGATTTGTGCTTTTATATCATTATCAAAACACACTAGAAGGATGAACCTTCATGACTAAAAGGTTCAGGCTCATCACTTTAAGGAACTCAGAGTCTCTGAGCAGCAATCAAGCAAATTAGATAAGTAGGTGAATTAGAGGAAAATAGAGGGAAAAAGTGAGAGAGAACACTGCCAACTCAGTGTCCAAGATTTCCTGGTGTGCTGTGAACTTCTATGTTTCCACCTCCTTTATGTGGAAAGGCTGGAAAAGCTATGATTGTTCTCCTCAAAGCAGAATAGAAAGAGAGTTTAATAGAGTCAGTCAAAATCATGAAGGGATTTGGATAAAGCAAATAAGAAACTGTTTCCACTGCTGCAGGATCAGTAACCAAAGGACACAATTTAAGACAATTGCCAAAGAGCCAGAGGCAAGATGTTTTTCACACAGCAATTATGTTTGATAAGGGTGGTGGAAGCAGACCCAATAGTAATCTTCCAAAGGGAATTGGGTAAAAGCTTGAAGGGGAGGAAATTACAGGATCATGTGGAAAGCTTTGTGCGCTAAGGCTGTTTGAGTCATTCCTTCAAAGGGCCATTGTAAGCAACATGGGCCATATGCTAAATCATTAACTGTGAATCGCCTTTTCAATGGATATTAGTCTGACCCCTTTTATCTTTCATACTATACTATCATTTTTTTTCCTCATTCAGAGTTACATTTTCTTCAGGTCTACTGTATGCATTCAATGATACAATGTTAGTGTACAATGTCACAGCTCGTAAAAGATGTGATAATCTTTATATTTTTCTAGAATTGTTGCCTTCCTTTCACCTTGTAAACTCTTTTAATAGTGTCCAAAACAGAAGCCAATTTTCATTTAACTAAGAACTACAAAGACTATTGGATGTCTGGCAGTGATTACAGCAGAGAAATCTAATTGCATTCAGTTTATATATGGGGAAAGGATCTCTGGAAGTGATTACTTGTGCTCATCTAATCATTTGACTGGAGATGGTTTATATATAGCATAATGAATATCTGGGAGTGATTATATGCTGTAATCTGTTTGAGGAGGTTCAAATGGTGTCAGGAATTGCAGGAGCAAAACATAACCAAAGGTTTTAATGAGCTGCTTGTAAGGCACTGGTTAACACATTTTAGTCAAGATGCTAAACTCATTAAATATCAATGTAGGTCAATGACTATACACAGTCAAGGACTTCATACAAACACTTTATTCAGTGTACTTAATTTTAGAGAGTTGAGCATACAACTAGTCAGTCAGTGCCCTCTGACCCAACCATTAGACTAGAGGTCACACCACATATCGTGAGTGTATTTAGTGCGATCGCACAATAGCAAAAACCATTATAGATTATAACCAGGGAATAACTGAGTTTATGTTTCTGATTGAAGATATGACTTGTCTAAAATCATTGGAGTTTTAAAACGGAAACCCAACTGAGCAAAACAGGGCAATTGCTTACACAATATGGTTTTAAATGTGTCTCAGTGATTGACTCCAGTGATAGTTGAAAATGGTTTGGTGTAATTTTGCCTTCTTTACACAGATGCTCATGGTAGGGATGGCGGTGCCACTGAAACACCCCTGAATTTACAGTCCATATGGCTTTGTTTCTTGTTGTAAGTAATTCTTATATAAACAGGGACCAAAAATTGGATTGAGCCTGATTCGGCACCACAATTCCAGTACAGTTGATGCTCTATATATCTAATGATACCCATGGTGAGATCCAATAAATGGTTCCACCAGCCTCATTAGTATAGTACCAGCGAGTTGTAAGTCACGGCTACAGAGGCAACACATCAGTCTTGGGGTGGTGGGGGTTGGGGGAGGTCGAACCAGGGCTGGGTGTGAACAACAGGATGGGCCAGCTCAGGACACTGACCGCAGGAGAGTTGTGGGACAAGGGGAGGAGGAAGGTGGAGTAGAGCTAATGGTGAGGTGGGGAGGAGCGGGAGTCCTGCTCCCAGCCTGACTACACAATAAACTATAATACATGTATACCCATAAGAAGTTGCAACAGTAACAAGTCTCACATCACCAGGTTAAAGTCCAACAGGTTTATTTGGAATCACGAGCTTTCGGAGTGCTGCTCCTTCATCAGATGAGTGGAGAGGTGAGTTCACAAACACGGCATACATAGGCAGAGACACAATTGTAAGATAATGATTGGAATGCGAGTCTTTACAGGTAATCAAGTTTCTCCAGGTACAGACAATAGGAGTGGAGAGAAGGATAATCACAGGTTAAAGAGGTGTGAATTGTCTCAAGCCAGGACAGTTAGTAGGATTTTGCAAGACCAGGCCAAATGGTGAGGGTTACTAGTGTGACATGAACCTAGGATCCCGGTTGAGACCATCCTCGTGCATGCGGAACTTGGCTGCCAGTTTCTACTCGGCAATTCTGTGTTGTCGTGTGTCTTGAAGGCCACCTTGGAGAACACTTAGCCGAAGATCGAAGGCTGAATGCCCTTGACTGCTGAAGTGTTCCCCAACAGGAAGGGAACACTTCTGCCTGGTTATTGTTGCGTGGATTCTGTTCATCCATTGTTGTAGTATCTACCTGGTCTCGCCGATGAACCTCGCCTCAGACATTCTTTTCTGCAGCAATCCATGTCATGAGAAATTGAAAAGACTTCTATAAATCTGTTTTTGACTGTTTATTCCTATTGAGCAAAAGCAGTCAATTTTTTGTGGTTTAACTCGTCAACACAATAAGAGCGTTTCTTAGGGGCTCCGCAGTATTCTTTGGAGATCAAAAGGGTTCTGTGGCTGGAAAAGTTTGGGAAACCAGGATTAACCAATATTTTGAATTAAGATTATGTTCTCGATCACTAGATTGGGACTCCCTCTCTCTTATTCTAACACACACACACACTTTCACCTCTCACTCATACACACACATACCTCTTGTTCTCTCATACTCACAAGCACAAACACACACTCACCTCTCTCTCACGCAGACACACACACTCATTTCTCTCTCACACACACACACAAATACATATTCCCCTCTCTCTCACACACACACACACACAAACACACACTTACCTCTTCCTCACACATATACATTAACACACATGTACCTTCTCTCTTACATGTCAGTGGTTCTTTTTCTCCCTCACCAACCCACTCCCTGTTGTCCCTCTGCCCTGTTCTCACTTCCGCATCAAGGCTTGCTCTCCTTCTTGTTTCCACTCCAAGGCCCGTTCATCTTCTCACTCCTGCTCTATGGCCCGTATTCCACCTCATTCCATGGCCACTGCCCCTCCCGCACCATCACCACTGTCCTATCCCATTGCCATCATCACTGCCTCTCCCAGTTCCTCTCCTCTGCACCTCCCACCCTTTTGCCACTGCCCCTCCTGCCCCATCACCACTACCACTGCCCCTCCTGCCCCATCACCATGGTCTCTGCGCTCCCCCCCCCCCATCCCAGGATGTATCCAATGGAACTCCAGTAGTTACCCACTTAACCCCAGGATGTATCCAATGAACTCCAAGATGTATCCAATGGAACCCCAGCACATATCCAATGAATCCCGGGATGTATTCAAAGGAACTCCAGGACGTATCCAACGCAATATCAGGGTTCCATGGAGCACAATTTGAAAAACTCTGATTTAATCCAAATATTTTGATGCAAATCTTATAACTGCCTCATCTCAGGTGCATTCTGCATCTAAATGTTAACCTCAGCTTTCATTTAACAAATACTTTCTGCATGAAGTCTCCGTCTAATTCTCTTTTAGCTGTTGCGATTGTTTGAGATTCAACAGCCGGCCGGTGTAGCTAGCAATTTGCTGGGGTACCACTCAGGAATGCAGTGACGATGTATTCAGATAGGAACGTGGGAGGACAAACAGATGTAAAGTAATGCTGTGCAGGAGGCTTGTTGTTCCAGGCTAAATATAGGTTTGTAAATGTTTGGGAGCAGGTGGAAAGGTGAGGCAGGAGGGGAGGGGACAGTGTGATGTTTCCAATCCAATAAGTAAATATGACAACTGAGCCTGAGCATTGCAGGGCATTCTCATTGACTAGACCTCAGATCTTGACAGAGCCATAATGACAATATGAATAGGAGAAAGTCTTTTTTTGTTCACGATGACTGTAAGGTAAAGCTCATTCGGGATAACAAGAGGGACATTGTCTGGCGAGGAATGTGATTGGGCTGAGTGTGGCAGGGCTAGGCAGCTGGAACAAGGAACATTCTGTCACGTCTCCTGAAGCCCTTCACGTCAGGGATTTTCATTGTGTACACAATGCATTCTCCTGAGATTTAATTTGTTAGGTTATTCTTTCACTTCACATGAACATGTTAAGTACCCAGTAGTTGATATGGCAGTTGGAATAGTATTACATTGCAAAGAGCCAACACCACCCTCAGTGATTATGTTGGGAAGGAGGCAGCATGTTTGCAATTTTGAAATTCTTATCCTATTCCAAATCCCTCCATGGCCTTTCCATATCCTGTGCCAGTTGCCTCATCCAGCCCCACACTCTCCAAAATGTCGTCATCTAATTCTGTCCAGTTGGCCATCACTTATTTTAACATTGCCTTCACATGCTTAAGCCCTAAATTCCCTCCCTTGATCTTTCTGACTCTCAAGCTCTCTCTCCTCCCTTTAATTCGCTCCTTAAAACATATATTTTAAACCAAGCCTTTCGCACAATATCTCCCGATGTGGCATGGTGTAAGCCTCAGGATATTTTACATATTAAAGCCAAGCAGGTTGTCGTTATCGCCGCATGTCCATTATGAAAGTTCGTGGAATGCTGATGAATGCATGTGTACAGTATTTAGCACAGCTGCCTCACAGCACCAGGGACCCGGGTTCAATTCCCAGCTTGGGTTACTGTCTGTGTGAAAATTTCATATTCTCCCTGTGGATCTCATATTCCTTCGTGGATCTCCTCCGGGCACTCCAGTTTCTTTTCACAGTCGGATAGATGTGCGAGTAGTGGATTGGCCGTGCTAAGTTGACCCTCAGTGGGAGTAGCAGGAGTAGGGCCCAGGTGGGATTGTCGTCAGTGCAGGCTCGATGTAGGATTCTATGATTCTCTTCCTATGGTCTCTTCTGTCCAATGCTGGGTGTTATGATGGCCACAGTGGATACGGGGTATCATCAGTAGATCTCCCCATAGACCTCGTGGAGTACCAATTCAACTGTTGAATGAGTGGAGGCTTACACAACAGAAAAGGAGTTTAAGACAAGTTGTTTGTCCCAGACCAGGCATCATAGGTCTCTGGATTTTGACTTGTGCACTGTAGCCACAGAAGCGATGGTTTATTCGCTATATAAAAAAAGTGTTGGTGACAGAATGCTGGCCTCAAGAGATTCTTACACACGGCATGGTACTTTGAGATGGATATCAATACCCATTCAGGGAGGTGCAGAGGAGACTTATTAAAATGGTATCAGTCATTGGGGTTTTCATTCAGGTGAAGAGAATGGAGAATCTGGGATTGTCCCACTTCGAGCAGAAAGAGCAATGAAGAGTTTTGATAGAGGTGTTCAAAATTATGCATGGCTTTGATCGAGTAAATAAAGAGAAAGTGGTCAGCAACTTACTGTCCTGCCCATCTTGCAGAATATTACAGTCCCGCCCAAGTAAACAGCAATTTAAAGAGATGCATCCACCAGTGGGGGACACACCATAGCAGAGCTGGAATATCCTGGCCATTCTTTCAACTGGCCAGAGAGTTGGTAACCTAGAGGGTTGGGGTAATTGTGGCATAGTTCTATTGTCCCTAAACTAATAATCCATGGACCCAGGGTAATCAAATCCCACTACGGCAGATGGTGAAATTTGAATTTAACAAAAACTGGAATTACAAGTCTGATGATGACCATGAAACCATTGTCAATTATCATAAAAACCCATCTGATTCACTGATGTCCTTGCAGAAGGAAATCTGCCATCTTTATCCGGTATGGCCCACATGTGCCTCCAGATCCACAGCAATGTACTTAACTCAATAAGACACTCAGTTCAAGGATGAATTTGGGATGGGCAATAAGTGCTGGCCCAGCCAGCAATGGCCACATTCCATAAAAGAACTTTTTCAAAATCCAAAGGACTCAGAATTGAGACAATGAGCGGGTGAAGCTGAAGGAAGAGGATTCTTTTGAATGCAGCAAGATTTGATCTGCACTGCCTGGAAGGGTGATGCTATAGCAGATACAACAATAACTTTCAAAGGAAAAACCTCACAGGACATGGGGAAACAGCAAGATCTTGGGCTGAATGGAATAGCTGTTTAAAAGAACAGGAACAGATTTGAAGGCCGCAATTGGAGCGGGCAAGGCTCGCAGAGCAGAATTTTCTATTGCCCTCAAGCACGATTTTACAAGCCTCGACAAAGCAAAGTTGTGAAATACTGGCAGAAGAGACTAAGTGACCTCCTTCCGTTGCTGTAACATTCAGACTCTATGGGTGGGATTTTCCAGTCTTGCCAAAGTCAATGGATTCTTGAATGGCTCGCTGAATGTCTGGCCCCATCCCTTGCCACAACTGGGCTATAAAACCCCATGCCATGTACATTTTTTAAGAGCAAAACTGTTGCTTGAAAAAGTGCAATATTAAATGACGTGGGGAGCAAAGCAGGAAAGAGACTTTTGTTGGATAACTTGTAGATTTGATGGACTAATGGCCAGTTTGTCTGTTGTAAATTTCTGCAGCTTTACCATTACCAAATCACATTATTCATAAAAACTTGCTGATCATTGTTGTTAGTTATTTTTGAAGTTGCCATGTGGTTATAAACATTGACTAAACTTTACGCTTCACCCTATGCTACTTAATAAATTACAGAGAAAATTGGAAAGCCCACTTAAAATGAGATATCACTTTCCAACAGTTTCTTTCATAACTCGTATATAAATCACATTAAAATTGGGGCATTTTTAAAAATAACTTCCCTATTAGTTTTAGAGCTATAAACAGTTCAGCTTGCCTAAGAGATTATGATATTTGCATTTCTATTACACCTTATCATAAATATCTCACAGCATTTCACACGGTAAAGCATCTGTCAGGAATTCTGCGTCACCAATGATTCATAAATGGCAATGAAGCGAACCTGTCCGAAGAATTTACAGCATGGGAACAGGCATTGTGCCCAACTGGTTCATCTTGGTGTTTATGCTCCACAGGAGTCTCCTTCCACTCGTTTTCATTTCACTCTAGCTCCATCTTCCCCTTCCTCCCTCGTGTTTGTCCAACATTCCCATAAAGGTGAAGCTACTTTCCCAAACACTGTTATGCAGCAGTGAGCCCCGCATTCTAGCCAGTGTCCACTTGAGGCACTTTCTCCTGAATTTCTTATTGGATTTATTTGCAGTTCTCTTATATTTATGGCCGTGAATTTTGCTCCTTCTCATGAGTGGAAACATTTTCACTTTGTCTCTCTATCAAACTCCTTCATCATCTTAAAGACAGGCAGCATGGTGGTACAGTGGTTAGCACTGCTGCCTCACAATGCCAGGGACCCAGGTTCAATTCCTCGTCTCACTGGTTGTGTTGAGTTTACACATTCTCCTGTGTCTGTGTGGGTTTCCTCCGGGTGCTTTGGTTTCCTCCCACAGTCCAAAGGTGTGTGGGTTAGGTTGATTGACCGTGTTAAATTGACCCTAGTGACAGGGGAATTAGCAAGGTAAATGTGTTATGGGAATAGAGGCTGGGTGGGATGTGATTGGTATAGATTCAATGGGCTGAACGACCTCCTTCTATACTGTAGGGATCCTATGAAGACTTCTATCTGGTTACCACTCAGACTTCTCTCTTGAAGAGAAAATAATTCTTGCACATTCTATTTTTTTCGGATGGATCTAACCTTCTAATTCTGTCATCATTCTTATAAGTATTGTTTGCATCTTCTTTCGTGCCTTTTTTCTAAAATGTAGACCGGACTAGTGCACAGTGTTCCAGGATTGCTCTAATTAAGCCATATTTAAAATGACTTTTCTATTTTTTAGGTGTAAGTTCTGGTACGAGATGGTACTGATTGTGGGAGAACTGTTGATGAGGAGCCTAGAGGATCTCATTGCACACAGTTCTGTGGGGTTTTTTACTATTAGAACAAGCTTTCCAATGTAGAGGCGATGCTGCCAGCCATGTCCTGGGTAATGTGCTCAGCTTCTTGTGTGGGGTTTGCATTAACAGCAACACAGAGGCAAAAATACTGCTAAGTGAGACAAACTGACACAAGGTGAAGGCAGACAGTCGCTGTGGGAGCTGTCTCAGGGAGCTGCTGACCCGCACAAATCAAAAAAAACATGCAGCAAAAACCGTGGGGGCGATTTTGAGGCCGCACTTTCTGCCTGTGAGAAGGGACAGGCCTGCTCAAAATCTGGAAAGTGCGATGCGCGCTGGAGAGTTTCCGAGTTCTGATCATCCTGACCCCTCACCAATGGAGTGGTGTGAGACACGCCACGGGAGCCCAGGACATGGAGTCAGATACATTGCAATGTTACTAGCAAGCACTCTTTCTGGGGCTCCCCCCACCCCTCACCCCTCACCGGATATTGAGCAGGCACCAGAATGATGTCACACCGCTACCAATTAGAACAAATCTTCATAAGTGTGAATCTGTCGTCTTCACCTCCAAGGAGAATTTCAGAAGTGAGCCCTGAGGCAGCTGCACCCTCTCAGGTGTGCACTGCTTAGAGGGCACCAGAGAGAACACAGGGGACACAGATAAGAGTGTCCAAAATCACCATATTAGGTCGGGGGTGTCCACAGGGTTCACTTACCTTCCCTTCATTTCAGGGCACACCTTGGTCCAGAAGTTATGAAGGCTGGTATGCGGGCAGAGCTTCCCGTTTCCTCATTCCTGGGTTCCTATCCATATCGCAGCTGAGGGAATGCCTTTCCTTAGTGAGGACTGGCCAAGGGGTGGGAGGGTTTGAAATCAAGAAGTTAACTCCAGGGATGCAAATAGTTGTTCATAGAATCATAGATCCCTACAGTGCAGAAGGAGGCCATTCAGCCCAACAAGTCTGCACCAAACACAATCCTACCCAGGCCCTATCCCCTTCATCCCATGCATTTACCCTGGCTGATCCCCCTGACACTAAGGGGCAATTTAGCATGGCCAATCCACCCATACATCTTTGGACTGTGGGAGGAAACTGGAGCACGCGGAGGAAGCACACGCAAACACGAGGAGAATGTGCAAACTCCGCACAGATACTCAAGCCGGGAATCGAACCCAGGATCCTGGCGCTGTGAGGTAGCAGTGTTAACCACTGTGCTTCTGCGCCGCCCCAGCCACTGTTGCACCCATACCAGCCTGGGTGGGGTCCCCCCGAGAGGCCAGGCTGGCAGGGCAGAAAGGGGGATTCAGGATTGGGCTGCATCTCCCCTCATGTGGCCTGAAGGGGGGAGAATGACTGCAAGTGTGACTGGAAGCCAGACTCAGGAAACAGTGTGGGGAGAAGCTGCCCAGAGGGTCAAAACCAATTGTTAGGGGTGTTTGTGTGCAAAGGCAGATCTCAATGGGTCATGGAGCCATTTATATGGAGCTCCCTAGTGCTTGCCGGAGTTAGCCATTGCAGGATGGGTGAATGGAACATGCTGCGTGTGGTGTGATATACATGGGCATAAAAATTATTGCTAATGAGGTATGAGATTCAGTCCAAAAACACAGCAGAGCGTTGGGCAGAAACATTCTGCCTTTTGTACTGGAACCAGCATTCCATCATTTTTGGTAAAATTTTACCCTTTGTCTATGTAACATATTCAAACAACTGATAGTAGAGCTCAGAAAACCTCAGTCCCCAGACACAGTTTTTAAATTTTATTTCATTCTGACCATTCCCTGCCCTGGATTAAAGTTGTGGCGAAAATGTGAAGGCTGCCTGGCCAATTGATCTGCTCGCCAATCATAAAAGAGTGGCAGAGCGGTTAGCACTGCTGCTTCACAGCGCCAGGGACCCGGGTTCAATTCCCAGCTTGGGTCACCGTCTAGTGGAGCCTGCATGTTCTCCCCATGTCTGCGTGGGTTTTCCAGTTTCCTCCCACAGTCCATGCATTGGCCAGGCTCCCCCAGCATGCCCAAACAGTGGCCCGAGTGTGATGACGTGGGGGTTTTCACAAGAACTTCATTGCAGTGTTCATGAAAGGGATGGCATTGTGGCACAGTGGTTAGCACTGGTGCTTCACAGTGCCCGGGTTCAATTCGCAGATTGGGTCAGTGTCTGTGTGGAGTTTGCACACTCTCCCTGTGTCTGCATGGGTTTCCTCCGGGTGCTCTGGTTCCCCCCGCACAGTCTAAAGATGTGCGGGTTAGGTGAATTGGCCGTGCTAAGCAGGCTAAACTATCTGAACAGGTGCCAGCGTGTGGCGGCTGGGGGATTTTCACAGTAACTTCATTGCAGTGTGAATGTAAGCCTACTTGTGACTAATAAATAAATAAACTTTAAGCCTGCTTATGACACCAATAAAATGAACTTTAAACTTATAACGGTGAACAGGCCATGTAAAACAGCTTTTAATTGACTCAAAAGTGGGGTTTAGGTGGCTGCTGAGTTGACAACGGGCACATTTCCGACTCACGTACGCCCTCTGAGTGAAATATCGTGCAAGTGTGTGATGATGTAGGGACACACAGCCAAGGTCTACTCATGCGATTTCATACACCGTCAGGTTGGGCATGTGACCACTCAAACCTCTGATCAATATTTCAAAGGAAAGCTCTGTCATCAAGACTGACAGATTATTGTTGTAAATAGTTCTGGTTGGACTTTTCTGGTCGATGCCGTTTACATTCCACTGCCTTCTCATCTATTTGAGTATGTGATTTGACTCACCACTTTGCCTTTCCAATGGATTTCCAAATACCAGAGTGTGATGACCTTTTGTGGACCGCAGAGCAAGCCTGCTTTTTTTCCAATTCTTTAAAATTTGTTCATCGAGTGTTTGGTACTTGATATTTAGGCCTCCACATGCATTTCTCTTCCCATATCCCATCCTCTGACTCGCCCCCACCCCACCAACTCCCCCCAAACCCCCCTTGACTCCCCAGCTGGGAATCCCCTCCCCCCAAACTCCCATCCCTCCCCCAGCTACATTTCACCCAGTTAGTGGTTCTGAGTAGGAGGGAGATTGGAGGCTCTCCAATCTGATCCTGTCGGGAATAGGTCGATCCAGAAATTCCTTCTGATTTGTGGGGGAGACAAAACTTAGATGCCATAAATATAACTGTTAATAAATCTATTCAAAAGAAACAACTTCACCCAGAGAATGTTTAGAATGTGGAACATTACCACAAATCTGGGATGGTTTTTGGCAGTCCAATGTAAGATACGTGGCACCGTGGTGGGTGGGTTTGGATAAAGATCAGCCCTGATGCTGTAGAATGGAGGAGTAGGCTGAATGGCCAACTTATGTTTCTATGGGCAAAATCTTCCACTCTGAAGCTTGATTTTGTGTGTGTGTGTGGGGCGGGGGTGCGTGGTGGTGTAGTGGGGGGTTGGTGGAGGTGGGGCGGGGGGGTGATTGCAGAAGTGAGGGTGATTCCCATTGGGGGTGAGATAGGATTCCTGACTAGACATGATTTAGCAATTGTTAAATTATTAAATATGAATCTGTAAGGCTGATTCTCACAGTGGGCAGGATGTCAGCACATGCTGTTAACTCAAGGGGCTTAAAATCTGGAATTCATATTTCAATGGCACCTGGACTGTCTGCGCCGTCCCTCCCCAGGACCGTCTGCGCCGTCCCTCCCCGGGACCGTCTGCGCCGACCCTCCCCGGGACCGTCTGCGCCGACCCTCCCCGGGACCGTCTGCGCCGTCCCTCCCCGGGACCGTCTGCGCCGACCCTCCCCGGGACCGTCTGCGCCGTCCCTCCCCGGGACCGTCTGCGCCGTCCCTCCCCGGGACCGTCTGCGCCGTCCCTCCCCGGGACCGTCTGCGCCGACCCTCCCCGGGGCCGTCTGCGCCGACCCTCCCCGGGGCCGTCTGCGCCGTCCCTCCCCGGGACCGTCTGCGCCGTCCCTCCCCGGGACCGTCTGCGCCGACCCTCCCCGGGACCGTCTGCGCCGACCCTCCCCGGGACCGTCTGCGCCGTCCCTTTCAGCTCTACCCGGCCACTGCTCCTCCCTTCCCCACTAACCCTTCCTCTTTCCTTGGTCATTCTCCCTCACAACCTGTGCTGCCACCACCTGGTTTTAAGAATATTCTGGAATTTACAGATGTTTTCCAAAGAGGACAATGCAGGGGGAACTCACCGTAAATCATGGGAGAAGTCACCTCACTATAAACACACCAATCATTAATGGTGAATTTGCACTTTCTAAATTCCTTACTCGTGGCACAATTTAATTTGGAGGGAGAACTTTGCTGTAGTGATGTGGCTTTTTAATGAGCGTGCATAACATGCTAATGTGTGGAAGAGGGCTTCCAGACATAGTTCCTCAGGAAGATCGATCCGCCTCTAACATCCCCGGAACTGAATTCCAAAAGTTCATCCAGACTTTGGTAAACCCATTTCTGGTGCCATGCCAAATGGTGTTCCCCCATCCACCACACTTCCTGCTGCGGGTTCGGCCTTAGATATCTATCACGAGGAGTATTTCAGGCAAATAACGTTATTGGAGAAGTTGGAGAAACTAATGACGGAGCAATAGAAGGCAGTACTGATAGGGTGAGACATGAAGGTATGGCAGGAGGTAATAAACACTGGGCAAGGACCGGTCAGGCTGAATGGCCTGCTTCTGTGCCATATATTTTACCTGATTCAGTGTGCTCAGGATGTGGGCAACACTGACACGGCCATATCTATTTATAGGCCAGCTCTAATCATCCTGAAGAAATGGTAATGGATCATCTTCTTGAATCGCAATTATTTTATAGTCCAGTGGCTTCACAACTTTAATAGTTGTGTGACTTCAATAAGAGGCAATCGCATTGGGTGAGATTTTATGATCTCGCTCATCTGAAATCGTAAAATCCTCCCCGAGGTCAATGGATCTTTCCATGGTCCACCCCTCACCCGCTACGATTCCCGGGGCAGGTGGGCAGGTAAAATTCCAGCCATTATCTGGGACTGGAGACAGATTAACTCGCCATAAAGAAACATTAAGGACAGGGATGGGCTATTTAGCCCCTCAAGACTGCTTTGCCATTCAGTTAGATCATGGTTGATCTGTACATTAACGCCGTTTACACACTTCTGCTCTGTAATCGCCAGATACCCTCACCAAACAGAAATCTAGCCATGAGTGCCAGTAAATTAGTGAACAAGTGTATTATTTCATGGCAATACAGAGACTCGGTGCCTCTGCTTTCTGGCACTAGTTCATAAATGGTTGGCTTTTATTGCATTTAATTCTATGTGGGGTTTGAACGGAATATTGTCAGTGATTGCTCCAAGCACAGACAGACCACTGTGAATGCACAGTGATTGCAATGGCCACCCTTCATGTCAGCGGCTATTTCAATAGCCATGGAAAGACACACAGCGAATGACTTCCAGGTTGCTAGTTCAATACGACACTACTCGCTGAAATGGTCCCCAACGCCATACGAAATACCCTAACAAAGCGTTAGCAAACTAATAAATAAAAGCAAGATACTGTGGATGCTGGAAATGAGAAATAAAAACAGAAAACGCTGGATAAACTCAACCGTTCTGTAGAAGAGTCATCCTGCCTCAAAATCATTAACTCTGTTCCTCTCCACAGATGCTGCCACACCTGTTGAGTTTATCCAGCATTTTCTGTTTTTATTTGTGTTGGCACACTAAACCGGCCAAGAATTAATGGGAAACCAAAAGAATAAACGCTCAAAAATCTCAGCAGGTCTGGCAGCATCTGTAAGAAGAGAAAAGAGCTGACATTTTGAGCCCAGATGACCCTTTGTCAAAGCATTCACAAGAATGTGCTTTTATTAAAAATTAATAGGATCTCCAAATGATCTTGATTGTGTGTCCTAACACCAGGGGAGTGGGGAAGCCCTACAACCTCCCAACCTAAATAACTGGGTGATTAATTGTCCAGTAGAAAATTTCTTCAAGCTTAAGGTTTATTTGTTAGTGTCACAAGTCGGCTTACATGAACACTGCAATGAAGTTATCCTCTTGTCGCCACACTCCAGTGCTTGTTTGCGTACACTGAGGGAGAATTTAACATGACCAATGCACCTAACCAGCATGTCTTTTGGACTGTGGGAGGAAACCGGAGCACCCAAAGGAAACCTGCAGACACACAAAGGAGAACATGCAGATTCTGCACAAGATAGTGATGCAAGCTGGGAATTAAACCTGGGTCCTGGCACTGTGAGACAGCAGTGCTAACCACTGTGCCACAATTGACCTTAATTAGGGAGAGATTTCCACAGTGAGTTGCTGTCACCACTAACTTTACAAACCAGCTTAGACAAGTAACGTCAGCAAATCCCTTGTGGGATGAGGACGAAAATACAACAATCACCATCATCCACAACATATCTCAATCCATACTCTGTCCACAACTCGCAGACGGAAGCTGTAATTGTGGGGGGACTATTTAAGTGCAGGGTATTTTCTTACACCTTCTGTAAACACAATGTCCAAGGTTTAAGCACTGTGATATAATCTCAGTTTATAAAGATATGGCTCAGTACAGGTTTGCATTTCACATTCACAATAGGTCAAATTTATTTGGAATTACACAGTTGTTCAGCATAAAATCGTTTACCACATTGGCAGATATCTGTCACTCAAGTAAGTTATACATTTGGAAGAACATGCATTTAGAGAACTCTTCCAGAAGTTGTTTTTAAGATAACAGTTGAGAACAACATCTGTCGAAATGGGAACACTAGTTTCTTTCAACACAGTGGGTAAATACGCCTGTTGTCTGATAAATTGTCTGATGTAGTTTTGACTTTGTAACAGCAACCATGACACTGTGTACAGGAATGCTGCATTTTACATACTAGTATCGATCCAGATAAGATTACGCCAACAGTTGCTACTCTCAAACCACCAGAATTCAAACGACCAGTTATCTCACTATCTTTCCTATTACTTCTCATCCCGGTTTTTATTGCACTGTCTTCCTCGCCTTGTACCCTCCGTTTGTTTGAATGAGTAACTTGAACCAAGTTCCGTTCACTCATCATTCCTGTAGCTTGCTGGCCTACATTGGGTCCCAGTCAGTCAGTGCCTCCATTTTACAATTAGTGTTTTTTTAAATTTTTTACTCCATTCTTAAAGTTACAAAGCCAATGCTTGGAATGGACTGGGCAAATCCAAATCCATTCCTTCCTTGCTCTGAAAGCCAATTGAATTCAATCCAATGTCCCCACAAAGGAGACAAACAAGATTAAGGTGACAAGATGAAGCATTGCACCCAGTCTTGGGCTGGATCTCACACTTAATCTTAGCCAAAAGGCTGATCTCTCTATGATGTTGTTCATCCTTCAACCCCATAACCCTCTGAGATAGGCACCTGGCTGATTCTCACCACTCCACCACTGGCTGTCATGCATTTATATTTCAGAATTCTCTATCTTAATCTTTCCACCACTCTCTCCTTCAAAACGTTTCTTGATAACAGCTAGTTTGAGACCACTTTTGATCACCTGTCCCAATCCTCCCTAATGTGATTCAGTGTCAAAATTTGTTTGATAATGCTCCTGTGAAGCTCCTTGGGACATCTTACTTTGCTCAAGGTGCTATACCAAGGCAAGTTATTGTTGCTTATGTATGTAAGTATCAATTCAAATCTAAAGGCAATGTCACAGGGTTCGTGTGTCTTTTATTGTCCATGATCAAAGGTCGTTTTTAATGGGTGAGTGTAGTGTGCATTCTTGCCCTCAGAGTCATTTGTCCCAATTTAAATAATTTCCAACAGCAAGTCTTTGTTAATTTAAAAGTAAAAATTATTTATTATTACGCTTGTATTTAAGTGATGTTTCACACACACACAATCACACACACAAATAGATAGTTAAGGAAAAAGCAATGCAATTGCAATTTGAAATTATTTGAATTTCTTATGTAGCAGGCCTGTAGTTTCTTAGCTGAATTGTTGCAGTGGCCAGAGTGTAGGTCAGGTAAAAGCAGAAAATTCTGAATAAGTTCTGGTGTCTCTTGTAGTTGAATTGCCCGGAGGACAACTCTCAAATGATGGTACAGGGTTATGGGAAGATTTTTTCTCGCACTTTAAGTATAGATCTTTAACTTTGGCTGCATTATCTTGAAGCTGGTTCAATGGATTTTCAAATGGAAGCACAGTGGCACAGTGGTTAGCACTGCTGCCTCACAGTACTAGGGTCCTGGGTTCAATTGCTGGCTTGGGCCCCTGTCTGTGCGGAGTTTGCATGTTCTTCCTGTGTCTGTATAGGTTTCCTCTAGGCGCTGCAGTTTCCTCCCACAGTCCAAAAGTCATACTGGTTAGGTGCATTGGCCATGCTAAATTCCCCTCATTCTACCTGAACAGGCACTGGGGTGTGGCAACCAGGGAAATTCCACAGTAACTTCTCTGTGGTGTTAATGTAAGCCTACTTGTGACGTTAATAAAAAAAATTTATTGCGTTTCTCTGATTGAAACAGCTTCTGCTATAACTTTTAAAAGCAGTTTCACAATGTCTGCCTTAACCATGTGACCTGTACAAGTCCAAAGACCTTTCCCAAATAAGGTAATGGGTTGGTCTGATACACATCCTGTGTTGTGACCTTTCAGACTTTAAATGTTTTGAGGTAAGGGACCATCACAATACAATGAAAGCTCATTGAAACTTACTTCATGTTCTTATAAAACCCACTGAGTTTCAATATTCCTATAGTCCTTGGTGAGGCAGAAAGATGAATTAGCTGGTTTTATAGTCCTGGTTGTTTACAGTTCATTCTTAAGAAAAGAACTTGTGAGTTTCACAAGCAGCTGAGGACGTTCATATTTTAATTAGATATTTGATTGAGTTTCAGGTCTTGACTGGGGCCAATATTGCCAAGTCACATGATGTGTTGTCGGTCATCTTAAAAACTATTGTGTCCATTTAAAAAAAAATACACTTTTAAATTTTATAATATCTTTTACCTGTACTGAGTAGTATCTTCACAAAAGATCAAAGGAATTGTCCTAGAGTGCCCAGGAATCAAAGATTACAGACTAATTTCCAGGACATGGCAGCAAGTAACCTGGGAGAAAGATTATGGTGACATTTATAAAAAATATACCTATATTTCATATTTGTTTATTAGTTGTAGTATTGGAGAAAAATGGCACAGACAGAAATTGTTTGTTTAATATTTTCATGATCAAGTTTTTTGTTTGTGTTTTCTTACCCTCAGAGTCTTTGTCCCAATTTAAATAATTTCCAGCAGCAAGTTCTTGTTAATTTAAAAATAAAGATTATTTCATTATCACGCTCTTACTCTGGAGACTTAAACAGGACGTCTCACACATACAATCACACACACAAAGACTTGATACAGTTGAGGCAAAAAATGATGCAGTTGCAATTTGAAATTATTTGAGTCTCATATGTAGCACATATAAGTGTGCTTGGCTGAGAACTTAGTCTGCCATTATTCTTGTTGATGTTGCTGCACCCTGAAAAAAAATTGTGTGGTTTAATCTCTTCCCTCTGAGATCAATTTTATTAAGTTTATTTAGGCAAGGATAAGTGGTTTAAGGGTTTGAAGTTTTTGTTAGTGATACTTTAAGGATCTGGATGATTCTCACTTGTATAGAATTGACTTATCGAACATAATAAAAAATTCATTCATAATTTTCTGAAGTTATTTTTATGTGTCCTTCTCTCACCACATGTTCACTACTTCTATACAGTATATAGTGGGTCAATAGGCATTGAAGTATCATAGCTGGGCATTGCAGGGATATGGGGACCATGGGGAGTGGGTAGAGTGGTACAGCTTGGCATTGTGAACATGGGGCATAGGCTGTTGGTAAAAGGGCTGGGCATTTGCTGAATAAGGATCCACAGATGTGTGGAAGGGCAGCCCCTGGTACTGAGGTGGGTAGAAAAGCAGAGTTTGGTATGGGGGCATGAGGACCATTTGGGGAGTAGACTTGAGGCATGAGGTGGCACAGATGGGGCTTGTGGAGTATGTGAGAGGTGAGGGAATGTGTGGATTGAGGGCTGCAGAGCCTTTCTGTTTTTATTTTAACTGAGACCAATCCCAACACCACACTCTGGATGAAAATTCAGATCTGTGTGGGATTTTTTTTTGTCTTTGAACAGTTTTGTTTATTATAAAAATATAGGAGATGGGAATAAAAGGTTGTTTGGATGATTCTTGGGGGTAGATTGGTTGAAGTTGAGTGTGCTCATTTTCTAATTGGCTGTGGGAAGGTGATGAACCATGAGGTTGGATATGTTGAGTGTCCAATAGTTTGAGCTTGTGGACAGCTGGTGATGAAACCTTCATGAACACGTCCAAACAGAGATGGTGACCCACAATCTGAAAAACCAAAAACTCAGTTCATCTGGTTATTCACTTTATTTTTGTCCGTGCGACACTGACGGCGTAGAAATCAAACTGTTTAATACTACCCACAGGCATCATATCAAAGATTCAATCCAAATGCTTCTCTTAATAAGCCAATAGCATTGTGAATTTAGGTTGAAGATTGATATTATTTAAAAAAACACGATGGGCAAAGTTCAATATGGACAGGGATGGTGTAAAGTGAATCAGTGTCAAATTCCTTTCAATTCAAGTTGTGTTTCACCCTCCATTTTCTTGTATGTGTTTGGGAGAAGGGTGATTGAATAGACAGTGGAGGGGATTACATTAATATGTTATTTTGCTACCCATTCATCAAAAGCCTAAATTCTCATTCAGATAATATGGACATATTCAGATGCAGGCACTCGAGCCTGCTCTGCCGTTTGACAAGATCATGGCTGATCTGATTGTGGCCTCAACACTCCTTTCCTGCCTGCTCCTACATCCTTAGCGTGGGATTTTCTGTTCTCCAGTCATGTACCAGGATACTCAGATCCCTCTGCACTTCAGAATTCTGCAATCTCTCTCCATTTAAGTAATATGCTGCTTTGCCATTCTTCCTGCCAAAGTGGACAAGTTCACATCTTCCCACATTATGCTCCACCTCCAAACGTTTTCGCCCACTCACTGATTATATCCTTTTGCAGACGTCTTGGATGGAATTTTCTTTGCAACCTGACACGTGTTTCATGGTGACACAGGCAGACCACAATTGGCCAGTGGTGGGATCTTCTGATCCCACTGTTGTCAATAGGGTTTCCTATTGAATGAATGCACCCCTTGCTGCTTGGAAAGCTACGGCAGGGTTGGGTCATTGACAGGAACGGAAGATCCTACCAGCCCGAACGGCCAGAGAATTCCAACCTTTAAGTCTTCTTCACAACTTACACTCCTATCTATCTTTGTGCAGCTATACTTTAGTAATTGGAAGGATTGGTGACCGCCAGTTCGTGTAACGAACTGTAACAGTTTATTTGCAAACAGATATACATTTAGGGTACATTCACAATGTTAACACTTACAGTTCTAGGACCTATTCTAGCTGCAAAGGTCCACACTCCACACAAAATCCCCATGCTCCCTTGGGTTACATGACCCACCTGATGTGCATTCCTTAAAGAGGCCAGTGACTACATCCCTCCCCTTTTAAATCCCTTATTTTATAACATATAAATAACATACACAATTTCCAAAACAATAGCAAAAATGAACATTTATAACACAGTTTAATCAGAAACTCAGTCTGTTGGGAGATGTTTTCTTTCTCTGGGAACAACACAGCTCAGCTGGTTGAGGTTTGACTGCAGAAGTAGTTTCGATTGGACTTGCTTCACTCTGATTCTCTCTGGTCTCTGTGCCTCACCTCCCAGTGGCCCCTCAGTTTCAATGGGAGCAACCACCGACTGATCAACCACTTCATCCCTTAGACAAACAACAATGCTACTTGCTGGCATAATTGGATCAAGCAGTATCATTGGTTCTTGGGACGACTCCCACCTCCTCAAATAATCCACCTGTTCCCTCACTAACTTGTCCTGCACTTCCACCTCCTAAGACAGTGGCCCCTTCCTGGTGACACAACTCTTGAGACCCAATTTGGTCTCCTTCCAAACTTCGTCAAAAAGATCGGGTACAAATCTTTTGAGTACACACATTACCCAGTTTTCAGTTGTCACATCAAAGGTTCCTAGTTTCCCATGGAGAGACAAAGCTGCTCTCTCTTTTTCAGGTTGGGATCGATCTGATTCACTCTGCAGTTTTGCGATGATATTCTCTTCGAATTGCTCACTGCAAAGAGAGTCACTCTGATTTATCTTGTCACTAATGTGGTAATTTCAAGGATTGGCAGTCACCAATTAGTATAATGAACTTTAACAGTTTGTATATAAGCAGATAAATACGCAGAGTACTTTCACAATGTTAATATTTCCAACTCTAGTATCTACTCTGCCTGCAAAAGTCCACACTCTGCACTGAGATGCATGTGCTGTTTCCCCATTGTTCAGTCGGGTCACATGCCCTCCCAATGTAAGCTGCTTAAAGGGGCCAACTCCTACACATACTTTCTATTGTCCCATTCTCCAAGTTGTTAACATAATTTGTAAATAGTCGAGGCCTCTGTATTGATCCCTATGGCACTCCACTCATTACAACTAGCCAACACTAAAATGATCCATTTATGCCTACTCCCTGTTTCCTGTTAGCTGACAAATCTTCTATAGTTCTTGGCCCAAGCACCTTTCCTTTCCATTCTCAGCCTTTTGGCTAAGATTAAGCGTCAGGTCAAGCCTAAGATGGAGTGCAATGCTTCACCTTGTCATCTTGGATCTTAATTGTCTCACTCGTGTGGATCTTGAAGTGGATTCATATGGATTTTGAATTTGGCTTTTGGAGCAAGCAAGGGATGGATTTGGGTTTGTCCGGTCCATTCTGAGCATTGGTTTTGTAACTTTAAGAATGGGGTAGAAAGATTTTTTTTAAATTCTCCTGCATTCCAACGGGACCATGTGCTGGGATATATTTGAAAATTAGTTCTCATTAAAATCTGACACCCGGGTTTGATGATTACTCCCAGAAAATTAATAGAAATGCTATTTAGGAACATTGCATCAGGGGTAGATCATTTAGCCCCTGAGCATATTCTGTCACTTGGACAGATCATGAGTGATCTGTACCTCAAGTCCCTCTACCCACTGGCATTTTATAACCCTCAATACCATCGCTGAACAAAAATGTATCAATCTCAGTGTCTAAGCAGAAAACTTGCCAGTGCCTGCCCTTTGTCAGGTTGTAAATGTATAAAACTAAGCAAACATATTCCCTGAATATAACAGACAGGAAAGGCTGCATAGCTAGGAGGTTATAAAATCTTTTAGTGCACAGTTGATAATGCCACGCTTTATGTTTACACAGTCATTCTCATTTTAATTATTGCATGTTGTGTAAAAATGTTTAACATGTTATCAACCACTTGATTAGAATGTATTGGTTCAAATCCTCACTCCAGAACTTTTTCGGATGCCCCTCTAGGTAGTTTTGACAGAATGTTTCTTTCTTGGAGGTTGGATAATATATTAAACTACGTCCATCCTGTTCCAGTCAATATTGTATAGTCCATGGAAGAAGAGTGAGGATATTCCTGGTCAACATTTTATTTGTAACCAACCAATATCACCAAAAACAGATTACCCGCTCATTCACCTCATTGTTGTTCATTAGACTTTGCTCTGTACAAAGCAGAGGTCACGTTTTTCTGCAGTATAACAGTTCCTGTTTCCAAGTAATTCATTGTGTCAGAATCATTTTGAGATGGCTGCATTCACTTGGCCATGAGGTGGGAAGGCAAGTATGGTCGATATGTAGGCCAACGAATGGCAGGGGCTTTGGGGTGGGGACGCTTATGTGTTGAAAGCAGGAGGGTTGTGTGATGAAACCTTCAGGATTACATTCAGCCTGAGTGGCGGCATGTCACCCTGACCCCACCCTAGACCCAGGGACTGTGCAGCAACTTCCTAATTCCAAACCTTCACTTGGAATTCATGATGCATAATGTTATGAGGCTTGATGAGCATAAAAATTAACCTGGAAAGCAGTTTGTTTGCTGACAAGGTGTTCCTTCCCAAAGAGGTGTGTCTCAATCACAGGATAAAATAGAATTAACACTCTGCTCAGTTTTTAACTCTCTGTGACCAAAATGTTGCGTGCTTCCTGGTTAAGGAAGGAAGCAGGGGGCAAGATCTTCCCAAATATTGGGAGAGACCAATAGCGGACAGGGAAAGCTCATTGAAGCCATCGGCTTTCTTCACCGTAACATTTGAGACATGATCAGAAAAACCACAAGAGACAGGGCCTGGTCTGCCAGTTTCTCGAAGATCAGGCTGCTATTTTTAAAGGCCCCCCCAAACTCACAAAAGTCCATCAGGAACCACCCGCCTGATGGGGCACTGGCAGTGCCTGGGATGACCCTCTTCCTCCCTGAGTGACGCAATCACCGAAGCTACCCTTGGAAACCTGCTCACCAGGTACATGCCTTGGGAAGCCAGTCATGACTCCCGCCATTCTGCCTTCATGCCGGTATGAATGGGCGTTTTTGCAGGGGATGGGGATAGGGGCAGATGGTTTAGGCATAGAGGTCTGATACGATAATCTATTCAAATGCTGTTCACAAAGTTCAATGTCAGGCAACATGCTACATCACTGATGGAGGGAGAGGAAAATTGCACCATGTGTTTACGTCAGTGTGAAACACAATTTGGACATCCCATGAGATTTTATACTCCCGTCACCAAATACACCCAAAAATGGAAAATCCTGGCCAGAATATTTGAATTTTGTCTTTGTATTTCCTAATTGGGGATGGTGTAAAGGATCACAATGCTAGAGACTGCCCTCCCAGTTGAACTTCCCATCTGGAATGATTCCCTTATGCTCTGCCTGCTCATGGTGTCACAAAGATACATCAGACTCGCCACAATAAAACAGCAGAAGAAAATTCTGTGTGGTTTTGGTCTGAGGTTGAGTTAATTCAACAGGGAAGTCAAGGGAAACTGACAGGAAAGAGAAATTGAGGCCACACTCAGGTCAGCCATGATCTTATCAAATGGCAACGCATGCTTGAGGGGCTGAATGGCTTCCTGCTGCTCCAGTTCTTGTGTTCATGTGTAAATCAAGTGACTTTCCTAAAGATAAAAATGGTCAAAAATGGGAAATTTTCTCACTCTGCAAGGGAACCTCAAATCAGGCACATGCACCTCTTCCTCAGAATATCTCAGCCTCAGCCACGTTGCTTTGTGCAGTGACCTTGTGGACATAGTTTATTCCTAATCAGAAACAATGCCCTATCACTAGATTGATATGGACATTGATCGCCACGATACACGCTTTCAATTTTGTTAGTTCAATTAATGAGCCAGGCTGTTGACTCTAGTTGTTAAAAGATAGTGATACCAATGGTTTTCTATGTGTTAAACAGTTTCTTTGGGGTTGCACGGTGGTTACTACTGCTGCCTCACAGCGCCAGGGACCCCGTTCGATTCCCAGCTTGGGTGACTGTCCATGTGGAGTTTGCACGTTCTCCTCGTGTCTGCACGAGTTTCCTTTGGGTGCTCCGGTTTCCTCCCACAGTCCCAAAGACATGCTGATTAGGTGCACTGACCATGCTAAATTCTCTTTCAGTGTCCCCGAGCAGGCACCGGAATGCGGCAATGAGGGGACTTTCACAGTGACTTCATTGCAGTGTTAATGTGAGCCTACTCATGACTAATAAATAAACTTTAGAAGGCAAATCTTACAGAGGCAGAAATCAATTGAAAGAGATGACGGAGGTGAGCTTTAGGTCCACCTCAATTTCGTTTCATACTCTATGGAGAAGGAGAGTTGAACTTTTGATTGCAAGAACCTGTGAGGTTGTCAGATGTGTCGATGCAGTGAACGGTCAGGACATGGAATGTAAAGTGGGTGGCTGTGAGACAGTTTGGTGTCACGGGCTGGATTCTCATCTCCTGAGGGATGGGTGGAAAGGGTCGTGACAAGTTCAAAGTGGTTTCTTTTGGCTGGTAAAATAAATTCCCTTTGGCTTCACACATGGACATAATTTTAATATGGTCTTTTAAAAGGTTGGGAAGGCTTTGGGTGCACAGGCATCTATTCCGAGGCCAGAATCCCCTGTATGGGAATCACAGGAAAATTGAAAGGGTGAAAGAGGGTGGGATAGGGTGAGGGAGGGTGAACGAGCATGAAAGAGGGTGGGATAGGGTGAGGGAGGGTGAACGAGCATGAAAGAGGGTGGGATAGGGTGAGGGAGGGTGAACGAGCATGAAAGAGGGTGGGATAGGGTGGGGGAGGGTGAAAGATGGTGGGGGAGGATGAGCGAGGGTAGGGGAGGGTGAAAGAGAGTGGGGGAGGGCAAAAGATGGTGCGTGAGGGTGAAAGCGAGTGCAGGAAAGTGAAGGAGGGTGGGGTGGGTGAAAGAGGGTGGGGAGGGTAAAAGAGGGTGAGGGAGGGTGAAAGAAGGTAAGAGGGTGAAAGATGGTGGGGGAGGGTGAAAGAGAGTTGGGAATCTTGAAAGAGGGAGGGGTTGACTGGCAGAGGTGGGGTATGGTGGGGAAAGGTGAAAGAGGGCGGGGAAGGGTGAAAGATGGTGGGGGAGGGTGAAAGAGGATGAAAGAAGGTGAAAAGGGGTAGGGGAGAGTGAAAGATGGTGGGGGAGGGTGAAATAGAGTGAAAGAGGATAGGGGAGGGGGGAGAGCGTGGGAAAGGATGAAAGAGGGTGAGGGAGAATGAAAGAGGGTGGCAGACGGTGAAAGAGGTTGAGGGAGGGTGGGAGAAGGTGAAAGAGGGTGGGGAAGGGTGTACGAGGGTGAATGAGGATGAAAGATGATGGATGAGGCTGAAAGAGGGTAGGGGAGGGTGAAAGAAGGTGGGGGGGTGGTGAGAAAGTGTGAAGCGGGTGGAAGAGGGTGGGGGAGGGTGAAAGAAGGTGGGGTAGGGTGGGGGAGAGTGAAGAGGGTGAAAGATGGTGGGGGAGGGTGAAAGAGAGTGGGGGAGAGTGAAGAGGACGAAAGATGGTGGAGGATGTTGAAAGAAGGTAAAAGAGGGTGAAAAAGGGTAGGGAAGGGTGGGGGAGGGTGAAAGATGGTGGGGGGAGGGTGGGGATGGATGAAAGAGGGTGGGGGAGGGTGAAAGGTGAAAGAGGGTAGGGAAGGGTGGGGAAGGATGAAAGAGGGTGGGGGAGGGTGAGGAGGGTGAAAGAGGGTGGGGGAGGGTGGGGAGGGTGAAAGAGGGTGGGGGATGGTGAAAGAGTGAGAAAGAGGGTGAAGAAGGGTGAAATAGGGTGAAGGAGGGTGGGGGAGTTTTGGAGAGAGGGAGGAGGTGAAAGAGGATGGGGGAGCATGAAAGAGGGTGAAAGAGTGATTTCATTGAGCCTATGATTTTATGACTCTATTCCCCATGCAATTTTTGAGTGCTGTGTTGGTTTTGGAAGCCCAAGAAGAAATATACCTCCTTGGAGAGTTTGTGATTACTGGGGGAAACCTGCTCAGAATTCAGAATATTCTGAAAAATAAATGTAAAATGTTTTGACATTTTCAAATGTCACTGTTAGATGCTGTATTTTAATGTAATGTCTTTTTAATGGAGTCATTCTTCAGAGGGATCTGTCTGCGAAGATAAATTGTATTTACATGACCCAACATTGTGTCAATCTTGTCATGCATTACAGTCCTGTCTTTCATTGGAAAAAATGCCGCCGTGCATTGAAAATATTTTTTAATAAGTCTTGTCAGCCTCAGCTGTCATGTTTTGTGCTGAGAAACTGATTACTCTGGCCATGAAAAACCCTGCTTTTGAAAGTTGAAAAATATCTCCGCACCTCTTCCTCTTCTTTGATTGACAGGCACTTGGCTTTTAAAGTTAAAAGGGATGACATTCTATCCAGTCAGTTTCAGGCAAAACTGAAAGCTTTTGTTATGATTGTTAAGGGCATTGTGAATGCTTGGCACGGTTTCAAAAGCTAAGAATGGCTTCCACTCAGCAAGTGGTCTGTTGATCTAAGAACAATTGAAATTGTTAAGAGGCTCTAATGACAGTATATACCTGTGATGTAGTTTCATGTTTATTTATAAACTTTATAGCCCCTTAAAGGATCACAGTTTATTTTTGCGCTAGAGTGGTTTTTCTCCTAACATCAAGAATAGTGACTGGAATTTTCCAGCCCGTCATCAGTGGGATTCTCTGGTCCAGCTGCAGTGAGCAGCGTTTTGGCTTTGTGCCAAATTTTCTGCCCTCGATTGTAGCAGCAGTGAGGCATGAACGGTTGGAAAATTCCAACCAGTGAGTTTGAATTCAGGCTTTTATTGGATTATTAAAGGTTTTATTATTCCCATTGCTATTGCATGGCTCCTGAGCACTCAACATAGTACAAACTGGGTGAGTAGCTGTGGAGAATATAAAAGGGGCATGGAAGTGGCACGCAGGTGGCATGGGGGATCTGAGGGAGCATGGGTTGGCATGGGTGACCTGAGAGGGTATGGGGTTGAATGGGAAGGGGTGGGAGTGTGAGCAATAAGGTTTAGGAGGTCTTTAAACAATGTTGGAGGCTGGGCTGCCTCTGCACACACACTCCTCACAAACTCGCAAAAGGAAACTCCATCATGGCTCGCAAAACGCACTGCAATTGTGTGTAAAAATCCCAGACAAAGTCACACGTTGATTGGGGATACCTTTCCGAAAGTGTGCGGGCTGGGTTTCCTTGAGCCCACGGGATAACCTGGTCCCACAACTTGAAATCCCTTTAACCGCATATATGTTCAGTTAAAGCAATCATTGAAGGACAAGCAAGTTTCATATTCATTTTTATCTTCAGTTCATAAAGTTCTGTATGCAATAATGTATTTCAATATCTTGCCCAGCAGTATTTTTAAAAAAAAGTTCCCCAAAATATAACCTTGATAAATCTTGATAAAAGTATAATCTTGATAAATCAGCTTACAATCTGCAGATAAATGGAATAATCTACTTCACCTTTCTTTTGCAATAAAGGGTAATGTATGAGGAGGAACAGATAAGAATTAGGAAGCAAATGAAGAGAAGGAATGAAAAAACCTTTCAATATTCAGTTAGACTAACATGGTCAATCGATTAAGAAGATGCATTCATACGGCATCTCTGACGTACAGACAGCCCAGGGTACTTCATTGCTCAGCATGAGGGAAATGACTATCAAGACAGGAATATGAAGGGAGATTAGATGAGGTGACTGAAAGTTTTGTCAAATAAAAGAGCGTGAGATCAAAACAAATTACTGTGGACACTGGAATCTGAAACCAAAAGAGAAAATGCTTTTTCAATGTTCCAGTAAAGCCCAGCGCAAACGGAGAAACAGCATCTTATCTTCTGGCTAGGCACTTTGCAGCCTTCCGGTCTCAACATCAAATTCAACGACTCCAGATGATTAGCTCTACCCTACTTCAATTCCTTTTGTTTTCATTTTGATTAATTTTTAACTGCTGTCTACCTTTTATTTCTTTATTGTCTGTCTTTATTATTCTTTTCCCCCAATCTTTACCCCCTATTTTGTCTCCCTTCTCTTAGCTTTTCTCCCCCTTTCCTTCCCCCTTTCTCCATTTTTTTTCAATTTTATCTCTCTCCAACCCATCTCCCCCCCCACTTCTTCATCTATCCCAGTTTACCCTCTGATTTCAGCTTCTCTGCCGTTTGGCCATTCACACCTTCTATTCTCTCTTTGGACTGCCATTAGCAGTCTTTCCCCTTGGTTTTGTGACTATGACTCATCTTTCATTCCTTCGCCCTACTGTATAAATATCTTCCACTTTCTATGCCTTTTAACTTTGACAAAGGGTCATCTGGACTCGAAATGTCAGTTCTTTTCTCTCCTTTTCCCTCCTTACAGATGCTTCCAGCATTTTCTCAAATAGTTGTGAGAGGCATTTGAGAGGAAGAGGAAAAATTGGAATAGTTTAGAGGGGGAATTCCATAGGGGTTAAGCTGCTACTGGTTGGACAAGCAATGATTAAGCTAAGGGAAGGACAAGAGGCTGGAAGCCAGGGGAATATTCTGCAAGGTTGGGATTAGGAGGAGATTGTAGGGATTTAATAGGTCAAGGACCTGAAGGGAGTTAAAGATAAAGATAGAAATTTTAAATTGACTGCCATTAAGGATGAAGAACCAATGTAGGTCAGTGAAGATATGAACAAGGGAGCAAGCAAGAATTAACTAGGGAAAGGCTGGCCTGGGAATATTTTTGGTGCATTTATAATGGGTGCAAGGCCATTAAGAGAGCAACAAGGAATGATAAAGTCATTTAAGATTGGAGGTGACAAAAACAAGTGTAAGGGTTTCAGTGGTGGAGGCGAACGTACTGATTAATGTTACAGTAGTGATTAATCACAGGAGTGATTAATGTCATAGTGGTGGAAGTAAGTGGTCTGTATGATGGAAGCAATGTAACATCTGAGGCTTAAACAGGATACAAAGTGATTGTGATTGTGGCCTGGTAAAGGGATGGAATTCATTCCATCGTAGTAGAGTTTATGATTGGGCCTAAATTACATTGATCTTCATAGGGTGAACTGAAGGGATTTAAGATGCACACCAAATGGGATGAGAATGTTGCAGAAGCCATCTAACAGCATTCCTATAACACAGAACCAAAATACTGTGGATGCTCCTGACGAGAGGTCATTAACCCGAAATAATAATAAGTATTGAAAAAAGTTCAAACATTCGTATTAAACTATATAATTTGCACTCTTATTCTGTCTGTAAATAATGGACAAATTATCTGCTTTTCTTTCTCCTCAGGTGCTGTCTGATCTATGGCATATTTCCAGTGTCTGACAGCACAGTTTAAAGGTCAAGGGAGGAGTCACAGAGATAAGAGTTAGAGTGGCATCACCATCTCTCTGGAAGCTGACCTTATGCCTGTGGTTGCTGTCAGAGAGAAGCAGCATAGAGATGATGATGAGAGAAGGAGAAGGGTAAACCAAGGATAAACCTATCAGAGAATAGCAGATAAAACTTGAAGAAACCTTCAAAAGTCAACTTTGCAAATTAATAATTTGAGAAGTTCAGGATAAAAAAGAAAGTCAAGTGGAAACAGGAAGGAAAAAGAGAAAAATAAATAAATCTTCCATTTCTATAGCACATTTCATGAGCATTGGCCTCCTTACAGCCAAAGAAGTACTTTTGAAAAACTGCAAAAAGAGAGACAAGTTGTCAAAGTTTTTCATCTTGCACTCATCAGGTCAATGCCAAATTTCAAGTAAGTCCACTTGTCAACCAATCAGCACCTCCCTTTCTTGTGTTGTATAAATTGTAGTGACCATTTGAAATTTGGTGTTGTTGCATTTGAGAGAGATGTTGAGGTAGTGCACTGACAAGGTTCATTTTTTTAAAAAATATGTTGATCTTTGCTTTTGTTGAAAATGGTTCTTAGGTCTTAGACTGGGTCATGTTACCTAGAATTGTTCCTTTAATCAACATTTACCCGAGGCAGCTGGAAGTTTTCTGGAGACTATTGAAATGGTTTCCAATATTGAAGCAGAGCGCCAACTACTGTAGATAATGAGATTGCCCCCTTCCATGAGGAAATTTCAATTAGCTGAGCAGGTTCATGAACTACAACCAGCTACACTCCTCTGCCTGGTTTAGGTACATCACCAGTCAGAATCTTGAATCTCTGCACTGCGGGAGTATTGACATCCAGTAGGGTCTAGGCTGATCCTACTGCAGGGCTGAATCTTTGCAGAATGATTGAAGCATGTCTTCCATTCTGCAGAATTTTAAATGGTGATTATAGGATAAATGGAACTCAAATAAATTATAGAATTAACAAATCCAAATGGCGGTATTCCTGGAGGTTAGACAATGTGCGACCTCTAACATCTCGCTGTCCCATGGCCATTTGGAAACAAACAGACTTAGCTATGAGCCTGACTGTCAATAAAGCAGCCCTTATTCCCAGTTGGGGAGTAGGTTGGTTGGACAGCTGGTTTGTGATGCAGAAAGATGCCAATAGTGTGGGTTCAATTCCCGTCCTGGCTGAGGTTATTCGTGAAGGCGCCGCCATCTCAATGTTACCCCTCGCCTGAGGGGTGGTGATCCTCAGGTTAAATCATCACCAGTCAGCTCTCCCCCTCAAAGGGGAAAGCAACCTATGGTCATCTGAGACTATGGTGACTGTACCTTTATTCCCAGTACAAAATACTGTAGATGCTAGAAATCTGAAATAAAAACAGAAAATATTGTGAGAACGGAGCAGGTCAGATAGCATCTGTCCTGAGTTAACAATCAGAATTTTCCCATTCCGTCCACCACAGGAATTGGAGCGGGTGAGGGTGGACAGTGCAAAGGTCCATTGATCTCAGGCGGGACTTTCCGGACTTGGGGTGAGCGCGACTGGAAAATCACACCCAGTGTTTCAGGTTGATGACCTTTTCCCTCTATTTCCAATACTTTTACAATTAATAAATGAAAATGTGCAAAAAAATAGTCAACGTTCCTGTGATTTATTTCTTAGATGTTATCATGAAGATTAACTTTCAATTGCTGGAAACTCCAGGAGGGAAGCCAGCAACCCCACCTGACCAGCCTTTTGGTCCTCCTATGAAGTCTTCTGTCCTTGTCGAGCTGACATTTAGAGCTTTATAGCAATGTGGGTCATTGGTGGAGTTAAATATTGACTTTTTCTTTTTATCTCATGAAAATAACAGTATAGCTTATTTCCTTCTTTTTACAGGCTGATCAAAAGGGATATTATCAGTGTTGCAGACGGACCATTTTCCTCAATCTCAGGTTACTGATTCAAATACAAAAGAAATAAAACATTCAAGCCTTTGTGACCTACATTTATGTTTCCAAGAATGTCTGGCACCCATGCTGTTTGAGTCTTCCTATTTGTATAGACTTGTCTACTGTCAACTCAGGAGATCAGTTCAACAGTTTACACTTGCCATTTATGCCATGGGGCAATTGTGTGTGGTTCCGCACTAGGAACAAAAACCTATCATGTGCATCACAGAACCAGCCCAATGTCATGATAACCCTTTTACCAAGCCAGTGAGACTTTGTACCAGGAATCTCTTCTTGCCAAAATATCAACAGTTGCCAGCTCAAAAGGTTTTTTTTTGACATCTTCAGCAATTAAAAGTTAATACCCAGGACACTGCTCTGAACAATGCTCGAGAGAAAAAAATGGGCAAATTTTAAAAATGTATATGCTTTCCATCCCTACTTTGTTAGTTACAAGAATTTTGGAGAATGAAATAGAACAAAAGAACGTTTAACCAGGAGGGGCATTTGGATGTAAAAGGGAAGCCTCAAGGGGTAGGTTCAAACACATTTGGCAACCCTATCGGCCAGGGTCTTGAAAAGTCAATTTTGGCAGCTTGGCATAGTGGCAGCAATCCCACCACTGGAGCAGGTAGTCACGGATCTCCATTCCAGAGACCCAAGCATAGTATCCAGGATGACATTTACAATGCAGCACTGAGGAACTGCTGCAATGGAGGTGCCTGTCTTTTGAATGAGATGTTGAGCTAAGGTCCCAATTGCCCTCTCAGGTGTACAGTAAAGATCCCATGATGGTATTCGAAAAAAGATGGGCTGGGGGGGGGGGGTCATGACTAACACTGTCCCTCAACTCAACATGTAAAAAAGCAGATGATTTAGCCATGATTTCATTATTGCTGGCTCCCTGTATGCAAATTGGCTCGCACATTTCCGACCTGCAATATGATGACACTCCCAAGTACCTCATTGGCTATAAAGCACATTGGGACATCCTAATGTCATGCAAGGCATCATACAAAATTCAAGCCTTTCTTCGATAAAGTAGTCTATCTATGTGGTGGATTTGAGTATTTCTTCAATCTTGCCATCCTGCAAGCTGCATTTGATTTAGAAACAAAATCTTGTCTCCTTGGTGACTTTCCACTTTTCATTCTCAGTCTCCTACTATATTCCTTTCACACCTATGACTGTGTGGTCAAATTCCCCTCCAATTCGATTTTGGATCTCAAACAATGATGAGACAGAGTACAGGAAGGAGATAGAGAATCTGGTGAACTGGTGCAGCAACAATAATTTCTCCCTCAATGTCAACAAAACGAAGGAGAACGTCATCAACTCCAGAAAGTGTAAAGGAGAACATCCCCTGGCCAAATCAATAGGGACAAAGTAGAAAAGGTTGAGAGCTTCAAGTTTTTCGGTATCCAGATCACCAACAACCTTACTTGGCCTTCCTATGCCAAAACTATAGTTAAGAATGCCCACCAACACCTCTAGTTTTCCAGAAGACTAAGGAAATTTGATATGTACAGCTATGACTCTCACCAACTTTTACAGATGCACCACGAAAAGCATTCTTTCTGGTTGTATCACAGCTTGGTATGGCTCCTACTCTGCCCAAGACCGCAAGGAAATATAAAAGGTGGTGAATATAGCCCAATCCATGATGCAAACCAGCCTTCCATCCATTGACTCTGTCTACACTTCCCACTGTCTCGGAAAAGCAGCCAGCATAATTAAGGACCTCATACACTCCAGGCATTCTCTCTTCCACCTTCTTCTATCGGGAAAAAGATATAAAAGTCTGAGGTTACGTACCAACCAACTCAAGAACAGCTTCTTCCCTGCTGCTGTCAGACTTTTAAATGGACCTACCTTGCACTAAGTTGATCTCTCTCTACACCCTAGCTATGACTGTAACACTACATTCTGCACTGTCTTGTTTCCTTTTCTAGGAATGGTATGCTTTGTCTGTATAGCATGCAAGAAGCAATACTTTTCACTATATGTTAATACATGCGACAATAATAAATCAAATCAAATCACTATTAAAGACCAGTTACTTCCACTGACATTGATCAGAGATATCAGAAATTAATTCAGTTTGGGCCTCTTCAAACCTGTCGGATGACTATGGCACTTAATACAGAGGAATTCAAGCTTTAAGAATGAAAGGAAAAATAAACACATAGTGATGAAAGGCTGCTGAGTTCATTATTCCTCAGACCCATGCAAACTACCTTATTAATGACTCTGCTGTACCCATTTAATCTTCTGGGTCGGGAGTGGTGGAGGGTAGGCAGTGGAGGGGTGGGAATGCTCTGAACGCCCACACTCTCATCCCCAGAACTCTTTGTTCATCTTTGCCTGTCCAAGTGTTCCACAAAAGAACACAAATGAAGCGAGTTGCTTCAAACTGCATGCTCTGCATCACATTAGCATCACCACCTCATGGCACCATCAGCATTAGATATCAGCTGTTTCTGCTGTTTCCCTCAGTCGTCTTGAGGTCAGTATTTTTGTACGCCGACCACCTCCTTTATACTGGAAGGAGGGCAGAAGACAAGCTACAGATGAATAAATAAAGTACTCACTGGCTGACCACGCAACTCACTTTTTGAGCAGGATTCAAAATGGGCAGCAGCCGGCTCTGAAAAGACCTTCATTCCAATCGAGATATAAATAGGTGTTCATTGAAGGAGCCGATTGGAGTTTTCATATAGAATGATGAAATTATGTGTGCACAGGGTCACCAATTATCTTTGATGCTAAGCAGCGCAACCATGTTAGCAAGTAGGAGCAGAGTGGACCATTCGACCCCCGACTCCACTCCACCATTCAATCAAATCATAGCTGTTCTTCTACCTCAGTGTCACCACCCCACCAGATAATCCCTTAATACAAAGAAAAATAGTTTTCTTTTCCTTACGTATTTAAGTGTCCATCCGAAATACTGGATGATAGTCCCTGCGTCACCGCCACTAGACTTGCCCCCCCCTCCCCCGGCAAGATGTCAGCTACTTTGCTTTTGGAACCAATTGATTTTCCAATCCCCCTGCTTGGTATTTGCAGAGGAGATAGTGGTTATGTTGCTAGGATGGTAATTAAGCCAGAGGCCTGGACTAATAAAGAACAAAGAAAACTACAGCACAGGAACAGGCCCTTCGGCCCTCCAAGCCTTCACCAACTATAATGCCCGAATTAACTAAAACCCCTCCTGGGGACCACATCCCTCTATTGTCATCCTATTCATGTATTTATCACGATGCCCCTTAAAAGCCACTAACGTATCCGCTTCCACTACCTCCTCCGGCAGCAAGTTCCAGGAGTCCACCATCCTCTGTGTAAAAAATCTGCCTCGCACATCTCCTTTAAACCTTGCCCTTGCACCTTAAACCTGTGCATTCCAGTAATCGATTCTTCCACCCTGGGAAATAGCTTCTGACTATCCTTTCTGTCTATGCCTCTCATAATCTTGTAGACTTCTACCAGGTCATCCCTCAACCTCTGTCATTCCAATGAGGAAGAATAAAGTTTCTCCAACCTCTCTTCATAGCTAATGCCCTCCATACTAGGCAACATCCTGGTAAATTTTTTCTGTACCCTCCCCAAAACCTCCACATCTTTCTGGTAGTGTGGCGACCAGAATTGAGCACTATATTCCAAGGGCGGCTCAACTAAGGTTCTACAAAGCTGCAACATGACTTACCAATTTTTAAACTCAATTCCCCAGCTGTTGAAGGCAAGCATGTCGTATGCTTTCTTCACCAGCTTCCCACCCGTGTTGCCACTTTCAGTGACCTGTGTACCTGTATCCCCAGATCCCTTTCCCTATCGATACTCTTAAGGGTTCTGCCATTTACTACGTATTTCCTATCTGCATTACAGAGTCATAGAGGTTTACAGCATGGAAACAGGCCCTTTGGCCAAATTTGTCCATGCCACCCTTTTTTTGCCTAAAACCCCTAAGCTAATCCCAATTGCCTGCATTTGGCCCGTATCCCTCTATACCCATTGTACCCATGAAATTATCTAAATGCTTTTTAACAGATAAAATTGTACCCATCTCTACTACTACCTCTGACAGCTTGTTCCAGACACTCACCACCCTCTGTGTGAAAAATTTGCCCCTCTGAACACTTTTGTATCTCTCCCCTCTCACCCTAGACCTATGCCCTCTAGTTTTAGACTCCCATATCTTTAGGAAAAGATATTGACTATCTACCTTGTCTATGCCCCTCATTATTCTATAGACCTCTATAAAATCACCCCTGAGCCTCTTATGCTCCAGAGAAAAAAATCCCAGTCTATTCAGCCTCTCCTTATAACTCAATCTATCAAGTCCTGGTAGCATTCTAGTAAATCTTTTCTGCATCTTTCTAGTTTAATAATATCCTTTCTATAATAGGATGACCAGAATTACACAAAGTATTCCAAGTATGGCCTTACCAATGTCTTGAACAACTTCAACAAGGCGTCCCAACTTCCGTATTCAATGTTCTGACCGACGAAACCAAGCATGCCGAATGCCTTCTTCACCACTCTGTCCACTTGTGACTCCATTTTCAAGGGCTCTGAACATGTATCCCTAGGTCTCTTTGTTTTGTAACTCTCCCCAATGCCAGACCATTAACTGAGTAGTCCTGCCCTGGTTCAATTTACTAAAATGCATTACCTCGCATTTGTCTAAATTAAACACCATCTGCCATTTGTCAGCCCACTGGCCCAATTGAATAAGATCCTGTTGCATTAGACCTTCCAAAATTTACCTCACATTTGTCCGGATTAAACTCCATCTGCCATCTCTACACCCAAGTCTCCAACTGATCTATATCCTGCTGCATCCTCTGATGGACCTCATCACTTTCCCCAAATCTACCAATCTTTGTGTCATCCGCAAACTTATTAATCAAACCAGTTACACTTTCCTTGAATCATTTATATATATTACAAATAGCAAAGGTCCTAGCACTGATCCCTGAGGAACGCCACTTGTCACAGCCCTCCATTCAGAAACGCACACTTCCACTGTTACCCTCTGTCATCTTTTACAGAGTTAGTTTTGTATCCATCTTGCCAGCTCACCTCTGATCTCATGCAATTTCACCTTCTGCATCAGTCTGCCATGAGGGACCTTTTCAAAGGCCGTACTAAAGGCCATTAGACAACATCCACTGCCCTACTCTCATCAATCATCTTCGTCACTTCCTCAAAAAACTCAATCAAGTTAGTAAGACACAATTTCTCCTTCACAAAACCATGTTGTCTCTTGCTAATATGTCCACTTATTTCCAAATGGGAATAAATCCTGTCTCAAAGAATCTTCTCCAATAATTTCCCTACTACAGGCTCATCGGCCTGTAATTACCTGGTTTAGTTTTGCTACCCTTCTTTAGCAAAGGAACAACATTGGTTATTCTCCAATCCTCTGGGACCCCTCCTGTAGCCATTGAGGATACAAAGATTTCTCTCAAGGCCTCAGCAATTTTCTCCCTTGCCTCACTCAGTATTCTGGGTTATATCCCATCAGGCCCTGGGGACTTGTCTACCTTAATGTTTCTCAAGAACCCCGATACCTCCTCCTTTTTGATCTCAACATGACTCAAACTATCTACACATCCTTTCCCAGACTCATCATCCACTAAGTCCTTCTCTTTGGTGAATACTGACTCAAAGTACTCATTTAATACCTCGTCCATTTCCTCTGGCTCCACACATAGATTCCCTCCCTTGTCCTTGACTGGGCCAACCCTCTCCATGGCTACCCTCTTGCTCTTTATATGTATATAAAAAGCCTTGGAATTTCCCTTAATCCTGCTGGCCAATGCATTTTCGTGACCTCTTTTAGCCTTCCTTACTCCTTCCTTGTGGAATACAAGGAAAGTAGAGAGTTTCTTTCTACTTTCCTTGTCTTCCACATTTGCTTTGTGTGTTCCCAGCCTCCCAGTTTTGACAAATGCTTCCTTTTTCTCTTTGACTAGGCTCATAATATCTCTCATTATCCAAGGTTCCCAAAACTTGCCATACTTATCCTTCATCTTTACAGGAATGTGCTGGTCCTGAATCCCTATCGGCTTACACTTGAAAGCCTCCCACATGCCAGATGTTGATTTACCCTCAAACATCTGCCCCCAATCTACATTCTTCAGTTCCTGCCTAATATTGTTGTAATTAGCTTTCCCCCAATTTAGCACCATCACACTTATCTTTCTCCATCAGTACCTTGAAGCTTACTAAACTCAAAGATACTTTGAATTCAATGAAACTTAACTTAAAGACACGAATACAAATGCCACCACAGCAGCTGGTGAATTTGAATTCAATTAATTAAATAAATCTGGCATTGAAAGCTGGTGTCAGTGATGGTGAGCATAAAATGACTGGATTGTCATAAAAGCCTATCGAGTTTACAGATGTCATCAATGGAAGGAAATTGCTCTCCTTACCTACATGTGACTCCAGACACATGGCAATGTGGTTGACTCTTAGCTGGCTGAGCAAGATGCCCAGATGTATTCTGAGATGGGAGCTCATGACCACTCTCTCAAAGGCTGCGAGGGATGGGCAATAAACTCTTGCCTCGCCACATTCTGCGAATGAATTCAATAAAGGTGCTTGGTCGAATGTTATTGGGGTTTTGACCACTTCGAAGTTTGGATTTCTGGCAGTTGCAATTGGATAAGCGGCTAAGTGGGCAATGCAATCGCGATGCCCAGTGCCTACACGATTACCGTAGCAAGCCATATTCAGCCTCAAGCAGGTCAAAGTTTCAACCTGTCCTTGGTAGGTTGCAAATATATGATGCAAACATCATAGAAACCACCCAATTTTTGCTTCCACTTGCTGGAACTTGAGAAGTTACACCGATACTCTTTCTCAAATAAGTGAGGAATGGCTTTTGTTTTAATCTTATTTGATTTGGTGCAATTATAGTCATTGTTTGGCCTGAAATATTCCCCAGCTGTAGTTCATGGAGGTAAAATTGCCCCAAAGCACTTACAGCATAATCTTTCAATTCTGAGGCAGGCAATTGATCATGTTGACTCTTGTAGTTCCACGGTGATTATGTGTCAGTGTCACCACTGCATCCTTGCACAATCTGTAAATGCTTCAGAAAGATTTAATGTTGTTGCCAGTTTGTCTTTCAAAAGATTGCAGTTTCTGTTGACTAAACAATGATTGTCTCCATAGCAACTTAACTTTTTTGTTGAATGTGCTGAAATATTTATAGCAATTCTGATGGAAATTTGTTGATGAAGAGGTTGGCCCAGGATTTGCTGGGCAAATGGACAATTTTAGGATCTTCTACATCTACCAGACAGGCTTGCTGGGCCATTTCAGAGGGCAGTGAAGAGTCACCCACACTGATGTCGCACGGAGGCCAGACCAGCTAATGATGGCAGATTAAAGGATATTAATAAGCCAGATGGGTTTTTAACAACAAATGATTCAATCATTGTGGCTTACTCTCGCTTTCAATTCCAGATTTGTTAATTAATTGAATTTAGATTCCAACAGCTACCGTGGTGAGGATCAGAACCCCCATCACCACAACAATTGCCTAAGGCTCTGGATTACCAGTAAAGTGATACTGTTACAATATTACCATCTCCCCATAATGGACATAATTGAATAATTATGGATCACATCCAGGCAATGATACAAAGAAAGATTATTAAACACAAAAAACAATTTTTTTTCAACTAAACAGATATGGTTCTTTTCTTTTTTTTGGGAAGTGCTGGCTCTGTGTGGGTACCGTCCCATTCACCTGGTCACCTTTCAGAGTTTGATCATTCTAGAAGCCTGTGCTGTGAACTCTGTCCATCTGAGTCACAAGCTTTCAAGGTTCCCCTCTTTGTCGGGTGAATGGAGAGAATGGAGGTGAATTGAGAACTCTCCATTCACCTGACGAAGAGGGGAATCTCAAAAGCTTGTGAGTTTACTATCAAATAAATCAGTTGGACTTAAACCTGGTGTTGTCAGACTTCTTACTGTGTTTACCCCAGTCCAACGCCGGCATCTCCACATCTGAGTCACTGCAGAGAGCATTGTGCTTGGACGTGCCTGCCCACATTCTACATTCAGGCAGGCCAGGGGGTAAACCTTGACTTTGAATAACAGTGTAAATCAACAAATTATAAATGGGCAGGTCACTTTATCAATCTTCCCATTTTTATTTGTGTTGAAATTAGCAGATGTAAAACTGGGTGGAGATATAAAAACAGGCTGCTGACTCATTGAATCGAATTTTATTCAGATTATCAAGATAGAAACTCTGGTGGGCAGGCTCACTTAATCGCTGGGGAGAAGCAATCTGTTAATCACATGACAGCATGACTATCTGTCCCGCCCCTTCACCCTCACGCACTGCCCTGCAGGATAGTAACAAAGGATAGGAACCTTGGTTAATTTTCCTCTCTTTAGCCTAGGACACTGAGGCTAATTATAGATTAACCTCATCCAACTCTTCAAATCCTATTTACTATCCAGCAAAATAAACGTTCTGCAAATGCTGGACATCTGAATTAAAAACAGAACATGTTGGAAATACTCAGAAGGTCAGGCAGCAGCTCTGGCGGAAGAAACAGGGTTAACAGTTCAAGTCGAAGATGTCTCTTCTTCAGAGCTACTTACTAGATTCTTCAAGCACACACACATATGGGCAACACAGTGGCACAGTGGTTAGCACTGCTGCCTCACAGTACCAGGGACCTGGGTTTGATTCTGCCTGAGTCACTGTTTGTGTAGAGTCTGCATGTTCTCCCCGTGTCTGCGTGGGTTTCCTTCGAATGTTCCGGTTTCCTCCCACAGTCCAAAAGACATGCTGGTTAGGTGCATTAGCTATGTTAAATTCTACCTAAGTGTACGTAAACAAGGCGCCAGAGTGTAGCAACTAGGGCGTTCTCACAGTAACGTCATTGCGGTGTTAGTGTAAGCCTCGTGATACTAACAAAATAAGCTTTAAATATTCACAGCATTTCCTCAAACACTGCCCCTGTAGTGTAAGGATACCTGGCTTTGTGATGATTAAGGTGGGACCAGGGAACAGTAACACCCATGGTGGGATGCAAAGAGACACAAAACTTGAGATTAGGGTCAGTTGTGGGATTGGACAGAGATCTGTGTGGAAGCAAGAAAGGAGTTAGCACATACATATGTACATAGTTGTGTGTTGTCAATAAATTCTTAATGTTCAACCACAGAAGCCTTGAGGCATCTTACTGAGATGCTGAACAAATAACTTTAGAACATGATGACAGTTCTTGAAAAAACCCAGCACCTCAGAGAAGCTGAAAACAGAAATTCAAAAGCGGGAAATGAAAATAGCAGCATTTTGACACGAGCTCCTGAAGTGAAGTCACAGCTGGCGATCGCCTGAAAGAAGATCCTTTGTAGAATTGAAAGCAGAAAGGTAGAAGAAAATAAGCTCCACTGTGCAGCAATGTCTTCACAAGATCCAGTGGAAGTTCATCCTAAGTATATAGTCAAAGGGCCCAGCATGGGTGAGCAAAAATCCCAATCTAAGATAGAATTGGCTTTAAAGATTTTCAGTGCTTTAAAAAGTCGGAGCAGTCAAAATCGGAAATCATCACGGCCAGCCCAGGTCCGAATCAGTGCCACACTATGTGGGACCCAAGTTTGCTTAAAACAAATAAAAGGGGTGGATGATTTAAAAACCTCAGCCAAAGCCGTGAATTGATTATTATACAACTGAAACCTCTTAGATATCACAAGGAAGGCCCAAAATCATTGACTTAACAAATTGGTGCACAAAATAAGTCCCAAAGAGGCCAGGACTCTCATCACTGAGGGAGCCCACCAAATCCCAACAAGCACCAGGAACGCTCTATGGAGAAACAATTACTGTGGGGCCATCTTTAAAGGTCACACAGCATTGGAAGCCATACTCACCTGAATTCAAAACTGACCATGGATGGACAACGAATCAACATTACAAGAGCAGTTTGGATTGATGCAGGGGCCTAACCAGATAAAAAATATGTGTTGAAAAATAAAATGTTTAGGAAAATGGAGGCTATCAGGATTCAGTAGAAAATTAGAAGAAATACAAATTAATGGTGGTGATTTTTCCAAAAGATTCGAAATGTTGTATTCGTGTAAAAACTGGAGTACATCCTGTTGGTTCTTCGGTGGGATTTTCGAATTGAATCTTCCACACTCTGTGTATTGCAGAGAGCCCCAGCATGATTCACTTGAAATATTGGGGCTGGGGCTTATTTTCGCTGGAGAGGCCGGCAGCATAGTGCTAAGAGGGCCATTGTGCGTGCGCTAATCTGTTGGCACCGATATTGGCGCCTGCGCAGTAGCCCTGCGCTGTTGGCTTCCCAATCGCTGGCCAACCTGATCATTGGCCAGCCCCACAACCCCATAATGCTGCCCCTCCGATACTCCATGACACAATCGCTGGCCCCCCCCCCAAGGGATGCCCGGGCCAACTTCACACTGCACACCCTCCGGCCTGCCTCAGTCTTCCCCACCCCTCCCTGCCCCACTGCAATCCTGAACCCCACCACTGCCTCCCCCACCCCCCAGCCCCGAACCCTGGTAAGTCGAGCCTCCTCCCCACCCCAGTGTCCACCCCGATCGCTGCCCTCCCTCCTTCTGTCACCCAGCCCAAAGTGCAGAGTGGCAGTGGGGCCCCCGCCCTACACCGACCAATCACTCTACCCCCTATGGTGCCACCCCCTTGGCACTGCCTGATGCCCAATGGGCAGTGCCAAGATGCTGCTTGGGCATTGCCACTTCGCCCCTTGGGCATTGCCAGGGGAGTAGCACAGGGGGTTGGAAGAATCACTCCCAAAATGTTTTTACACTCATTTGGTGAGTTTGCGGATGAAGTAATCCTAATGCAATGGACTGAAGAATCCTCAATGAGTTTTGATGGACAGTAAAAATTTTTGACAAGTATTTCAATCTTCAAATTGCAGAGCACACAGAGCTTAAAAAAAGGACAGAAATCCCCTCTCCCCCATAAAGCCACAAAAGGAAAATGACAATACTCAAGCAAATCACACAACAGCAATAGAAAACCAACCAGAAATATTTTCAAAAAATTATTTTTGAAAATGCCAACTCAGTTCCCAAACTGCAGCAGCAAACGGCAGCGCTGAACCAGCTGACTATGACTGAACGGAAAATCATTGCGCCTTCCAACCCACATTAACACAATTACAGACCTGGAGCGAGTTAAGACTTCACCGGAGAGAGAACCTGGCCAACAGTGAAACTGGAATGATGAAGAGTCATCAGAATATTATCTCTGCTGTAAGCAGAGAAAGAAAAGACAGAAATAAGATGAGAAAATGCAAATCTGAAGCTGGTGATTAAAGAACTGGAAGGAAATACATTGGGTGTCTCAAACTTACTGAGGAACATTGGGTGGGATTCTCCCAACCAAATTCAAAGTGCTGATTTTGCGTAAAAACTGGAGTAAATTCAACAGGATTTTCAAATTGAATCTCCCTCACTCTGTGCACTGTAGAGAGCCCCAGTGTGATTCACTTGAAAAATCAGTGTTCGGGGCCTATTCCCGCTGCAGAGGCCAGCAGCATAGTACTGAGCAGGGCACTGTGCATGCACCGATCTGTCTGTGCCAAGATCAGCACACGCGCAGTAGACCCTCACTGCCAGCCTCCCGACCACTGATCAGCTTGATCGCTGGTGAGCCCCGCAACACCCCATCGCTGGCCTCCCAACCTCCAGATCACTGACCAGCTCAAACGCTGGTGAGCCCCGCAACACCCCATCGCTGGCCTTCCGAACCCCCCCAACCTCCAGATCACTGATCAGCTCAAACGCTGATGAGCCCCGCGAACCCCCCCATTGCTGGTGTCCTGAACCTCTTTCCACCTCCCGATCGCTGGCCTCCCGGACATCTTTGGGCAAGACCTGACACCACACCCCACCCCCTCCCCACCTCCCTCCCCCTCCCCCCCGGCCCATGGCCGACCTCGATCTCCCCCCACCATCCTAGCAGTCCCGATCTCATGATTTTCCCTCCTCCCCGCGGCTGTCAGCAGCCCCAACCCCCCCTCTGCAGTTCCTCCTCTTCCCCCTCACGGCACCGAACCCTCCCCTCCACCACAGTGTCAACCTCACGCCCCCCCTCCCCCCGACCCCAGCATCCCCGACACCCAGCCAGGCTGATTCCACCTCCTGCCCCGATGCCCAGCCCCAATCAGGGTCCTCTCTCTCCCTCTGTCACTGATCCCAGTGCAGAGATGCAGCGGAACCCCCCCCCCCACCACCCGCACCCTGCCGATCCTCCCCCCCCCCCCAACCCCCCAGAGGCCTTGACCTTAATTGACCTTGCCCTAATTAGGCCCCACCCTCTTGGCACTGACCAATGCCTGGTGGGCAGTGCCAAGATCCCCCCCCCCCGGGCATTACCACCTGTGTGTCAGGGGCCAGAAAGGCACTACCAAGCTGGCAATGTCCCGGGCGCACCTCCTTTACCCCGACTCCTGGAGCGGGGGGGGCGAGGTCCTCTTTACTCCAGTGGGGTTGGGTCACTCACTCCCCGTCAGTGGGAATCTGTTGTCAACCCCGCTGGAGCAAAATACTCCTGCTGGGGGCGGGTGGTGGGGAGAGAGGCTAGCAAACCGAGAGACTTCAGTCCCAGGCCTAAAAATTAGATTTAAATCACCATTAAAATAATTTATTCAGCTCTGCGCCGATTTCTGGCACAGAGCTGATGACACCGGAAATCTGGCAGCCGGAGACACATGAATGCTGTGGCACCCAGTGGCGACACAGCCTCAGCTTTTGTCTCCCAGCAGCAGGCTAGGGGGATCACACCCGCCCCCACAACCACCACCTTCCCCCCCCCCCCCCCCCCACTGCCCCCATTGAGTCATTGAGAAAGTCGAAGGTCTCAGAAAGGAGAAAGAATTGCTGATTGAATCAGAACAGCTGCTTGAATGCAGAATTAACAACTAAAAACTAATTAAAATCTTGAACTTCTATCCAATCTGAAGCAGAGATAGTGATGGAATGGTAATGTCAACAGAACTAGCAATCCAGACTAATGTTCAGGGGGACATGTGTTCAAATCCTGGTGGAATTTAAATTCAAATTAATAAAACATTGAGAATTAAAAGCTGATCTTAGTGATGGTAACTCTGAAACCGACACTGAATGTTGTAAAATCCTCACTGATGCCCTTTAGTGAAGGAAATCTGCCATCCTGACGCGGTCTGGCCTACATGTGACTCCAGATCCTCCTTTCCCTTTCTTTTGTGATGGTGTAGCAAGCCGCTCAGTTGAGGGACGGTTAGGGATAGGCAACAAATGCTGGCATTTCCTGTGACTCTCATATTCCATGAAATAATTTTTAACGTCACGATGGAGGAGATGTACAATATGGATGAGCAAATCCAGACTTTGAAAGCAGAAAGGGAGAATTCTAATAAACAGTTTGAGGACCTAACAAATGAATTGAAAAAGTCTGAACAACCAATGACCAGATCAGCTTGGCTTGCCCAAATCAACTGAGCCTACCATTCCTCCAACTGTGACCCAAACAAGATCTGTAAGAATTGCCAAGCCTCCAAACCATCTAAATTTATGAAGTCAGAGACTTTATTTTGTTTATTAATGTCGCACATAAGCTTACATTAACACTGCAATGAAGTTACTGTGAAAATCCCCTAGTCGCCACACTCCAGCACGGGTACAAAGAACAAAGAAAATTACAGCACAGGAACAGGCCCTTTGGCCTTCCAAGCCTGCACTGACCATGATGCCCGACTTTATTCAAACCCCCTTTTCTTCCAGGGACCATATCCCTTTATTCCTACCCTATTTATGTATTTGTCCAGACGCACCTTAAAACTCACTAGCATATCTGCTTCCACTACCTCCTCTGGCAGGATTAAGGAAAATCCCAAGGCTTTTTATACATATATAAAGAGCAAGAGGGTAGACATGGAAAGGATTAGCCCACTCAAGGACAGGGGAAGGAATCTACACAAGGAGCCAGAAGAAATGGGCAAGGTGTTAAATAAATACTTTGCGTCAGTATTCACCAAACAGAAGGAGTTGGTGGATGATGAGTCTGGGAAAGGGTGTACAAATAGTTTGAGTCATGTTGAAATCAAAAAGGAGGATGTTTTGGGGTTCTTGAAAACATTAAGGTAGACAAGTCCCCAAGGTCTGATAGGATATACTCCAGAATACTAAGAGAGGCAAAGGAAGAAATTGCTGGGGCCTTGAGAGAAATTTTTGAATGCTCACTAGCCACAGAGAATTGGAAAATGTTGTTTCCTTGTTTAAGAAAGGTAGAAAGAATAATCCAGGTAATTACAGGCCGGTGAGGTAGTTCTAGGCACCCACCATCCTCTGTGTAAAAAACCTGCCTCGTACATCTCCTTCAGACCTTGCCCTGCCCACTTTAAACCTATGCCCCCTAGTAATTGACTCTTCCACTCTGGGAAAAAGCTTCTGACTATCCATTCTGTCTATGCCTCTCATAATCTTGTTGACTTCTATCAGGTTGCCCCTCAACCTCCATCATTCCAGTGAGAACAAACCAAGTCTCTCCAACCTCTCCTCGTAGCTAATGCCCTCCATACCAGGCAACACATCCTGAAAACACATATCTTTTCAAAGCCTCCACATCCTTTTGGTAGTGTGGCGACCAGAATTAAACACTGTATTCCAAGTGCGGCCTAACTAAGGTTCTTTAAAGCTGTAACATGACTTGCCAATTTTTAAACTCAGTGCCCCGGCCGATGAAGGCAAGATGCCGTATGTCTTCTTGATTACCTTCTCCATCTGTGTTGCCACTTTAAGTGACCTGTGTACCTGTATAGCCAGAGCCCTCTGCCTATCAATATTCTTAAGGGTTGTGCTATTTTCTATATATTTCCTATCTGTATTAGACCTTCCAAAATGCATTACTTCACATTTGTCCGGATTAAACTCCATTTGCCATCTCTCTGCCCAAGTCTCCAACCGATCTATATCCTGCTGTATCCTCTGATGGTCCTCATCGCTATCCACAAATCCACCAAGCTTTGTGTCATCCACAAACTTACTAATCAAACCAGTTACAGTTTCCTCCAAATCATGTATATAGATAGATAATATTACAACATTTTATATATATTACAAAAAGCAAAGGTCGCAGCACTGATCCCTAAGGAGTGCCACTTGTCACAGCCCTCCATTCAGAAATGCACCATTCCATGGCTACCCTCTGTTTTCTATGACTGAGCCGGTTCTGCATCCACCTTGCCAGCTCACCTCTGATCCTGTGCGACATCACCTTCTGCAGGAGTCTGCCTTGAGGGATCTTGTCAAAGGCCTTACTAAGTCTATGTAGACAACACCCACTGCCCTATCCTCATCAGTCATCTTCGTCACTTCCTTGAAAAACTCAATCAAGTTCGTGAGACACAACATCCCATTCACAAAATCATGTTGCCTCTCATTAATACATCCACTTATTTCCAAGTGGGAATAAATCCTGTCTCGAAGAATCCTCTCCAATAATTTCCCTACCAAAGATGTAAGGCTCACCAGCCTGCAATTAAAAATTTCTCTCAAGGGCTCAGCAATTTCCTCCCTTGCCTCTCTTAGTACTCTGACCATTCCCCACCAAGTCCTGGGGACTTGTCTACTTTAATGTTTCTCAAGAACCCCAATGCCTCTTCCTTTTTGATCTCAACATGACTCAAAAGTATCTACACACCCTTTCCCAGACTCATCATCCACCAACTCCTTCTCTTTGGTGAATACTGATGCAAAGTATTCATTTAATACCTCGCCCATTTCACCTGGCTTCATGCATAGATTCCTTCCCCCATCCTTGAGTGGGCTAATCCTTTCCCTGGCGACCTCTTGCTCTTTATATATGTATAAAAAGCCTTGGGATTTTCCTTAACCCTGCTGACCAATGCTTTTCCATGACCCCTTTTAGCCCTCCTTACTCCTTGCTTATGTTTCCTTCTACTTTCCTTGTATTCCACAATTGCTTTGAGTGTTCCCAGCTTCCTAGCTTTGACAAATGCTTCCTTTTTCTCTTTGACTAAGCTCACAATATCTCTCGTTATCTGAGGTTCCCAAAACTTGCCATACCTATCCCTCATCCTTAAAGGAATGTGCCGGTCCTGAATCCCTATCAGCTTACAATTGAAAGCCTCCCATATGCCAGATGGTAATTGGCCCTCAATCATCGTCCCCCAATCTACATTCTTCAGTTCCTGCCTAATATTGCTGTAAATTGCCTTTCCTCAATTCACTTAAGGACTACACTTATCTTTATCCATCAGTACCTTAAAGCTTTCTGAATTGTGGTCACTGTTCCTGAACTGCTCCCCTACGGAGACTTTGACCATCTGGCCGGGCTCATTCGCCAATACCAGGTCCAGTATTGTCCGTTCCCTAGTTTGACTATCTACATACTGTTTCAAGAAGCCCTCCTGGATACTCCTTACAAACTCTGCCCCCATCCACACTCCTAGCACTCAGTGAGTCACAATCAATATAGGGGAAGTTAAAATCTCCCATCGCAACAACCCTGTTACTTTTCTACCATGCCAAAATCTGCCTCCATATCTGTTCCTCTATCTCCCGCAGGCTGTTGGGCAGCCCATAATAAACCCCTAACATTGTGCCTGCATCCTTCCTATTCCTGACTCACTGTATGAGCCCTCCGAGAAGCTAGAGGACCTCATCACTCTTCCTACCTATGTTGTTAGTACCAATATCTACCACGACTTGTGGCTGTTCACCTTCTCCCTTCAGAATTCTTTCCGCCAGTTCAGATATCCTGGACCCTGGCACCAGGGAGGCAACATACCATCCTGGAGTCTCTGTCACGTCTGCAGAAGTGCCTATCTGCACCCCTAACTATACAGTCCCCTATAACGATTGACCAGTGCTCTTTGGCACTCCTCGCTTATCAACAGAGGGAGAATTTACACTGAGGTAGAATTTAGCATGGCCAATGCACCTAACCAGTACATCTTTCAGACTGTGGGAGGAAACCGGAGCACCAGAGGAAACCCACACAGACATGGAGAGAACATGCAGACTCCACACAGACAGTGACCCAAGCAAGGAGTCGAACCCAGGTCCCTGGCACTGTGAGGCATCAGTGCTAAACACTGTACCACCATGCCACCATAACCACTGTGCCACCGTGCTGCCACCTTAATGGCAAAGAAGGGATCACATGATTATAGTGTAAATATGTTGGAAAAATGCTTGGGAAAATTGTAGTATATGAGTGGCTAATGTAGCAAGGGTTGATGTGAGAATGGGGAACAGTGACGCCCACAAAGAGAGAAATAACTCAGACTGGCGTCCATTGTGGGACTGGACAGAAACCTGTGTAGAAGCAAGCATGGAGTTAGCTCATAGCTTGGGCTAAAAGAAGCTTCTTTGTAAAATTGGAAGCAGAAAGGCAGAAGAATCTCTCCCTCAAAACACCCATCCCTCAAAGTCGCTCATTCCCATCCCCTATTCCCATTGTGGTACTTGCCACAAATATCCCAGTCCTTAACCAAAGGTCCCATCGTGACTCCAGCAACTCCCTTACCCAGCCTCAAACCCAAACACAGAAGCAATGTTTGTCTCTGCAGCACCTTGACAGAGATTCACCAAAGGCTTCCTCTTAAAAGCAGCAACTTTTTCCCAATTTAACGTAACTCCTTAATGATAGATACAACAATCCTGACATTTTAAATATTACCCATTACAATGCGTGTACTGTAGATGATAACCAAGTATTCCTGACCGAGAACAGAATATTCAGGTCGAGAAAATATTTGAGGATATTGAGGAGTCAGGTGGACCACAGCACCCTCTGCTGTTCCCAGTGATGTAACCGCAGCCCTGGGCCCAGGACTGAATTTACATTCGTGTGGAAGTCAAACCCATCGAATAATGAGATAAGACCTCAAGTCACAAACAGGCCTTAGGAGATGGACCTGTTCTGATGAAAGGTCATTGAACTGAAACATTGGACAGGGTTTTCCAGTCCCGACACTGGTGGGCTTCATCACCCACAGGTTGGGAAATTTTAGAAAGCTGTTAAAAATTAATGGCTTGCCAGATTTTCCTGTCCTTCCTGCAACGATGCATTCTGATGTGGAGGCTGGAAAATCCCAGCCATTATTCTTGTTTCTCTCTTCGTACAGTTTCACCCCTGCTGTGTGATTCCAATGTTTTATGTGTGAGTTTTTTTTAATTCAGATTTACAGCATTCACAGTATTTCATTAACAGCTGCACAATACTGAATTTCAGTAGACTGGGTGACTTATACAACTTGGTCACACTTCAAGAGCAGTCCTATTGGCATGGCAGTACCTGGCATCTGGAAATGAAGTCAGATCTCAAGAAGTGTTGTATTACTGGCTGCCAGCCTTGTGGTTGACTGGCTGCTGCCGAGCAACAGTAGCCCAAAGTAATTTAGTCCCAAACAAAGTCAGGAGGTTGTCGGTGAAAGTGTAACTTGGCTTCTAAGTTGTCCCTTTTTTTCCAATTGCTTCTCCACCCCACCCTCCCAGAGTTTCTGGATCTCACAGTGACCAGGCATAAGGTCAATCCATTCAGGGACATTTCAAAGTGGACAAATACAGAAGAAGGTGAGCTGGAAGACTCAGAAACACCGCCCCAGCTACTTACTGGCCAATGCAACTACTGTACGGACAGACCCAGCATTGTCTCCTGGTTAGCATGGCACCATGGATCTGGGTTCGACTCCCGGCTTGGGTCACTGTCCATGCAGAGTCGACACATTCTCCCCGTGTCTGCATGGGTTTCCTCTGGGTGCTGGTTAGGTGCCTTGGCCATGCTAAATTCTTCCTTGGTGTACCTGAACAGGCACCAGAATGTGGTGACTCGGGAATTTTCACAGAAACTTCATTGCAGTGTTAATGTAAGCCTACTTGTGACACTAATAAATAAATAAACTTAAACTCCTTATGGTAATATCAGGAGTAACATAAAAAAGGGCTCTTATCCTACAAAACATGTCTTCACTTCCACTTCTCTCTTCAACGCACTTGAGAACTGAGCAATCTCCAGATGCAACCTGAAAAAAAACTGGTCCTTTGGTATCTAGTAATGTAGGGTACAGATTTTAACCAGAATCTTGCCAGTGTTCCTTCAGCCTCATGAACTATTGATTTATTTGCCTAAGTTGCCACTTACATTGATTTATTTCAGAGCAAAGCATTGGAGGTGAAAGGCCTTGAGTTATTTACGGATCGGTTTGACTCTTGTGATTCAGTGATTGTGGGTTAATGGCTGCCAATCCTGCAGGATTCTCCTGGTGTCTCCACTAACTAGAGGTTAATTCCGAAGAAACATCTGGGAGTGACCTGTGATAAAAATCACAGGGGTGTTCAAAGCACATTTTTTTTCAACATTTTTGATAAAAATGGTATAGTTGGAAAAGAAACAACCATCTAATTGACAGTCAGCCAATCAGGTAGTTGGCTTTCTAAGCTTAAGTTTATTTATTGGTGTCACAAGTAGGGTTACATTAACACTGCAATGAAGTTAGCATGACCAATGCACCTAACCAGCATGTCTTTCAGACTGTGGGAGAACATGAAGGAAACCCACGCAGACATGGGGAGAACATGACAGAAAGTGACCCAAGCTGGGAATCGTACCTGGGTCCAGCTTGCAGGTGCAGCAGGTGGTCAGGAAGGCGAATGGGATGCTGGCCTTCATCGCGAGGGGGATTGAATATAAAAGTAGGGAGGTCTTGCTGCGGCTGTATAGGGCATTGGTGAGGCCGCAGCTGGAGTACTGTGTGCAGTTTTGGGCGCCGTACTTACGCAAGGATATTTTGGCCTTGGAGGGAGTGCAGAGGAGGTTTACTAGGCTGATGCCGGAGTTGAGGGGGTTGAGCTATGAGGAGAGGCTGAATAAACTAGGCTTGTACTCGTTAGAGTTTAGAAGAATGAGGGGAGATCTCATTGAGACGTATAAGATGATGAAAGGGATGGATAGGATAGAGGTGGAGAGACTCTTCCCGCTCAGAAAGGATAGTAGGACTAGGGGGCACAGCCTCAAGATAAAGGGGGGGCGGTTTAGAACGGAGTTGAGGAGGAACTTCTTCACTCAAAGGGTGGTGAATCTCTGGAATTCTCTGCCCGTTGAAGTGGTGGAGGCTACCTCGTTAAATATTTTTAAGACGCGGGTTGATGGGTTTTTGATAAGCGAGGGGATTAAGGGTTATGGGGAGAGGGCGGGAATGTGGAGCTGAGCCAAGACAGGTCAGCCATGATCTTATTGAATGGCGGGGCAGGCTCGAAGGGCTAGTTGGCCTACTCCTGCTCCTATTTCTTATGTTCTTATGTCCCTGGCGCTGTGAGGCAGCAGTGCTAACCCACTGTGCCACCATTTGGCCGCAGGAAGACACAGCTCCATGAAGATTGCCACCTTGGGGAGCGATAGATGGAACATTTGGCATGTGTGCAGGTCATGTGATAAAATGTCCACGATTATTCCCAGAATTGGAAACCTCTGCTGTGGTTTAGTCACAGTAAAAAGTCTGACAACACCAGGCTTCAGTCCAACCGATTTATTTGATAGTAAACTTTATTTGATAGTGAGTTTACTATCAAATAAATCGGTTGGACTGAAACCTGGTGTTGTCAGACTTTTTACTGTGTTTACCCCAGTCCAACGCCGGCACATCCACATCGTGGTTTAGTCAGGAATGGATCGGCTAGATGTCTTCCATATCTTGTAGACTGCTTCTGTGTAGTTAACATTAAGATCGATTTCAATTGGCACTGTTCTCTGGGATATCTGTTTACATTGTGATAAGAAGTCATAAACTTCAATTGTCAGGAAGAATCTTTCAGTTTGTAAATATTTTTTGCTGCGTAGCAATATCTTGTGCTGGTAGTTTTCCACACTACTTTTCGAAACTCATATCCTTGTTTAGTTTAAAGTTCATTTTGAACTGTACAATTGAATAATTCAGCTTGTGAAACCTACGGAAAGGTCAGTGAATTAACCTGTGTAGCTGTTGAGCAGTGAAATGTTACCCTGCATCTTCAATAATATTCTCACACCATCGTGTTATTAAAATAAATGGCCCTCCTATACCATGTACCACTGTTACCATAAAGTGATCAGCTTAGAGTACAGCAACTGACTTTAACATAATGATTTTTCTAAAATAAGCTGACGTACCTGTTCTAGGTCCGGGAACTAAAAGGATGAAAGTTAAAAATAAGATCTAGCAATTAAGATAAAGAAAACATTTTTTATGAAGTAATAAGCTGAGATGTTCACCTTACGGGCACGCGATTCATACATTCAACACGGTTTTCTTTCAACAATGCACTTGATTATCTTCTAATTATTTTAGTTAGCAATTTTAATCCTTCAAATATGAAAGACAATAACTGCGTTCACACAAAATTATCATACTCAATATTTTTCAAAATTTCTTTCCACAATGAGTTTGCATTACTTCACTTGGCTTGACTCTAATTTAGTTACTGTATGATTTCTATAAATCATTCTTTACCTTTGGTGGCATGCTGGCACAGTGGTTAGCACTGCTGCCTCACAGCACCCGGGACCCAGATTCGATTGGATCACTCTCTGTGCCGCGTCGGTACGTTTTCCCCATGTCTGCGTGGGTTTCCTTCGAGTGCTCTGGTTTCCTCCCACAGCCCAAGGGATATGCTGGTTAAGTGCATTGGCAATGCTAAATTCTCCCTCAATGGACCTGAAACAAGCGCCAGAGTGTGGCAACTAGAGGATTTTCACAGTAACTTCATTGCAGTGTTAATGTAAGCCTACCTGTGATTAATAAATATAACTTTAAAAAACTTTTAACTTTTTCTTCTCAGTTACTCTCAAAACTCTTAGGGTCAAAATTGACATCAATGCCTATTTTCTCAATGTTCATTAATATCCTGACTGTTCCACCATCGTTGTCAAAAGAAACATCTGCAAAGACACATTTTCAGCATCACCGTCTGTCTTTTCAGAGTTTATTGAAACATTAAATATTTCAAGATAAATCACAGTAGGAGTTCTTCTTTCCTGAGTCAAAAGAAAGCAATTCTCCTCAGCTGTTACATTTACCAGTGGCGCTCAGGAAGTGTTTTGATTTTGCGGTTGTTCCCAGAAGAAGAAGGTTCAAGGTTCAGGTGGCTCACTGAAGGGTGGTAATCGTACTTTGCACAATACATTGAAGGTGGTTTCTTTTTCCACTTCGTTGCAAAACACTATTCATGTCGTTCCGATCCACTGCCAATGTCATTCTTTGGGTCTGATTCACAATGATGAAAACTTCCTTCAAGGCCCTTGTGGGGCGATCATACCAAAAAACTTTTCAGTGCTGAATGGGAAAGAAAATGGGAGAGCTTCAGACGTAGAATCCCTATAGTACAGAAAGAGGCCATTCAGCCCATTGAGTGTGCACCAATTACAATCCCACCCAGGCCCTAACCGATTTCCCTACATATTTACCCACTAATCCCTTTAACCTACACATCTCAGGACACTAAGGGCAATTTTAGTATGGTCAACCAACCTAGCCCACACATCTTTGGACTGTGGGAGGAAACAGAGCACCCGGAGGAAACCCACACAGACACAGGGAAGAATGTGCAAACTCCACACAGATAGTGACCCAAGCCAGGAATTGAACCCAGGTCCCTGGAACCGTGAAGCAGCTGAGCTAACCACTGTGCTACCATGCCACCCGTGCTTTTTGGCAAGTAAAAAAATAATCCAATCTCATGACAATTAGTTGAAAAAAAGAGCCACAATGCCATTCTCGCCAGCAGGGGAAGGAAGTGGGGCCTCCATCTTGCTGGAAATTTGACTTCTGAGGATCTGCATCATTGCACATGTGCTCCGATCTCCAAGTGTAACGGGAGACCTCCTGCCCCTCCCCCCACAGACATTGGCATCTCCATGAACATCGACCTCCCATTACATACATCGACCCACCCACGCACCCATCTGCAAAGCTCCCCCTCCTCACCCTACCCCTGATCACCATCCCTGCAGAGATCACCCTTCGCAACCCCCCCTTCTGCCGACTTAGCCTCTTCACCTTCGCTGCCTCAGCATGCCACTTGTCATTTTCCCTTATACTGAGTAATAACATGCAGTGTCTCAGAATATAGAATCATGGAAACAAGTAAAATATGAAAAAAACAAATTATGAAAGAACATCATGGATTTATGATGTAAATTCATTACATTCTTTCTTGTTAAAAGCATACTGAGTCTGCCGGGACCAGAGTTGCCAACCCTCCAGGATTAGCCTGAAGTCTCCAGGATGGTGCTGTGTGCACTCAAGGAGAAAAAAAATTAAGAAGATTGTTTTCTTGTCAGTTTTTATTTGAGCATTTCTTGATTTGATTTGATTTATTACTGTCACATGTATTAGTATACGGTGAAAAGTATTACTTCTTGCACACTACACAGACAAAACATATCGTTCATAGAGAAGGAAAGGAGAAAGTGTAGAATGTAAAGTTACAGTCACAGCTAGGGTGCAGGGAAAGATCAACTTAATGCAAGGTAAGTCCATTCAAAAGTCTGATGGTTCTTGAGTCAGTTGGTAAGTGACCTCAGACTTTTGTATCTTTTTCCCAAAGGAAGAAAGTGGAAGACAGAATGTCTGGGGTGCATGGGGTCCTCAGTTATACTGGCTGCTTTGCTGTGATAGCGGGAAGTGTAGACAGAGTCAATGGATGGAAGATTGGTTTGCATGATGAATTGGGCTTCTCTTTATATAAACATAAATACATAAATAAAAATATTCTCAAATATAAAAATATCGAAAATGGGAAGAAGATAGTTGTTTAGCTGACAGTCAAGTATTGAGTAATGAATCATTTGAATTTCAGTTGGCACAGTTCATCACAAGGATGGATTTTATTGGCTGACTGATGATTGGAACATAGGGTTAGTTATGTAGGGTGGCACAGTAGCACGTGGTTAATACTGCTGCCTCAGAGTGCCAGGGACCCGGGTTCACTTCCTGCCTTGGGTGGCTGTGTGGAGTTTGCACGTTCTCCCCGTGTCTGCGTGGGTTTCCACCGGGTGCTCCGGTTTCCTCCCACAGCCCAAAGATGTGCAGGTTAGGTGGATTGGCAGTGCTAAATCGTCCCTTAGTGTCCAAAGACATGTAGGTTAGGTGGATTCACCATGATAAATGTGCGAGGTTACGGGGATAGGACAGGGGTATGGGCCTGGGCATGATGTTCTTTTGGCGAGTCAATGCAGACACGATGGACCAAATGGCCTCCTTCTGCACTGTGATGTTTGTGTACCTTTACAGAATGTATTTTTTTCCTGAAATCATGTTCTCTGCAGCTTGTAAGCAGGTTGTTTGCGTTGTTGCCAGGCTGTCTACTTGGAAGTCTTTTTATTGCTGCTTCGATGGTTTAAATGGGGTTTTGCTTATTTTTACCCTGGGCCTCAGGTACTTTCTGGGATTTTTTATGATCCTGAATTGTTGCAGGAAGAATGATTGACAGGTCAGGTGACAGGAGTTCTTCCATTTTCAGTTTTGGGCTACTGGCTGCTGTTTAGTTTAGAAGATGTTTGAACATCAGACTGAACAGCAGTATTTCTTTCTCTCTCCCTGGGATTGTAAATTCTGCTGGCTAGCTGGAAGCAGGTTCTTGCCTTCCTGGAGTGAGAATTCTGTCTCTTGCAGCGGTTCGCTAGCTGAAAGCTAGAGGCCAGCTGTGGTATTATCTCTACCTCGAGGACTGCTGGAAGTTACAAGGCTGAGAAGTCAGAGTTTCAATTCTCCAACCAAGGGATTGAGTTCCAGCATCACATGAGCATTCGTATTTTTTGTGTTAAACCTGTGGCAGGTGTATGTTTATGGGAAAGTTTGTTTGGTTGAAACATTTTGTAGGGCTGTTAAGGTTTATATAAAATTTTTTTTCTTCTTGGTTATAACTGGTAAAAGTTAGAGCAATATGTTAACCATATTCTTAAATAAACTTTGTTTGATAAAAGCTCCCTCGTGAGTCAGTTGAATCGTACCTAAAGTGAAACATATTATCTTACCCCAGCCAAATTCAAATTGCAAAACTTATAATCCAGGCAGACTTCATAAAACTCTTTGGCGTTTCTGACTTGAATTATACCAGCACCACAGGGATTCTATGATGTGATGAAATCTCCAGGAACATATTTAGTCACATTTGGTAACCCCCGTGGAGGCACAATATAGGAAGGACAATAGGATCCTCTGCTTGCAAACCAATGACCCACTCTGGTGGTAGTGGTTAGTGGCAGTCCTTATAACATGCCTCTTGGTCTAAGGTATTGTCTCACCAAATTTGTTTGAGATGGGCCCAAGGACATTGGAGCAGTTTGCAAACAAACAGACAGACAGATATTTTGCCTTCACATAAATAGATACGGTTTCTAGAGGATGGTAATTATCATAGAGAACAGGTTCCTACTTTTTAAAGAATGCTTCCACCTCCATAACATTGCCTGTTTGCGCCTCAGCTTATCAGTCACTGATGAAACGCTTTGTTGCCTCTATTTCACCAATTTCAAAGCACTGTAAACTGGCCTCCCACATTCTATCCTCTGTAGCATTAAGGTCACTCATAGCTCTGCTAACTATGCCCTTACTCGCACCAAGTCTCATTTGCCAATCACCCTAAGACACATTAATCCACATTGGCCCCTCGTTAAACAACACTTCAATTTGCAGCATAACTATCAGCCAGGACACCTGCTCTTCTTGGAATACGTCATAGCATAGAATCATAGAATCCCTATAGTACAGAAGGAGGCCATTCAGCCCATTGAGTCTATACCAACCACAATCCCACACAGGCCCTAATCCCGTAACCCCACACATTTACCTTGCTAATCCGCCTGAACTAGGGTCAATTTAGCATGGCCAATCAATCTAATCTGTGCATCTTTGGACTGTGGGAGGAAACCGGAGCACCCAGAGGAAATCCGCGCAGACACGGGGAGAAGGTGCAAATTTCACACAGACAGTGACTCGAGGTCAGAATTGAACATGGGTCCCCAGTGCTGTGAGGCAGCAGTGCTAACCACTATGCCATCTGCATCTTTTATAACACCTGAGGGGCAGATTGTTCCTTTGTTTGATATCTCATTCAATAGTGCAATGCTCCTTCAGCAGTGCACAGAAGTTTCAATTTTGATTTTGTGCTCAAGTCTTTAGAGAATGGCCTTGAATGTGATCAGGACATTCTGATTCAGAATTCTTAATGCAATGCAGAGAGCCAGGGCTGATACCAGTCAGATTGGTTGAGTTCCACAGAGGTGAATTCTGATGTTTGTGAAGGCAGGGAGAAGGATTATCTGATGCTGAAGTGGGGAGGTTAAGTGTTGGGAAGGGGAGCAGCCGATGTGCTGGTTCTACAGATTTCTAACTTAGCTACAGATTGTCAAGAGTGCTGACATAAATCATCTGGGAGGGAGAGGGGGTGAGGTAAGAGCATCACAAGTAATGGCTCTGAGTGGAAGGAGTTGGGTGGGAAACTCAGGTCAAAATCAAAGATTGCGTGTTATTGGGATCACAACAAACAGGATGCACTATAACAACTTACTAAGAATTCTTCTACAGCTCTTTCCAAACCCATGACCTCCATCAGTGACAAGGACAAGGGGAGCAGATGCATGGCAACACAATCACTTCCAAGTTACAAACAATCCCAATTTATGATGTGGAGATGCCAGCATTGAACTGGGGTAAGCACAGTAAGAAATCTCACAACACCAGGTTAAAATCCAACAGGTTCATTTAGAATCAAGAGTCACCTGATGAAGGAGCGAGACTCCGAAAGCTCGAGCTACCAAATAAAACTGTTGGACTTTAACCTGGTGTTGTGAGACTTCTTACTAATCCCAGCTTAGACATTTGGACCCAGATCCCCTGGTCTCCAGATTGTCGGAGACCTGATTTATGACCCAAGATGTTTGTCGGGATCTCTGGACGTCCCAGTGCACTAACTGCACAGGGATGACCCAAGAAATGTGAACTTCTGATGAGCAATTGCTTTGCTCCGCAGGATCTCCCAAAAATGTCTGTTGGCATAATCTTACCAGCCGTTCATGCCACACTCGCACAGCAGTGAGGGTTTGGTGCCCAGCCAAATCTCTGTTCACTGCAGTGGGATGGGAAAATCCTGCCAGTGTGAATGGCCAGAAGATTCTGGTTGCTGACTCTGAGTTAGAATGACTTCATACAGTCTGACTGGCTCGCCTGATTCATTACCCCGGAAATATTAGTCAGAAAAATCCTAGTCTGACTCCAGGGTAATTAAATGACCCCATAATCATTCACACTAATCCTCCACATTCCCCTCTCAACCCCCGACTAACCCATAACTCCCCCATGACTCCCTGAATCCCTCATCCCACTTATCCACTCCCACTCTACACAGCTCACCCACCTTATCTAACTTCCTGCCTGCTGACCTATTACCCTACCCAGCTACCATCCTACTCACTCACTTATCCACTTACACACTCAGCTATTCATTCATACACTCAATCGCTAACAATGAAAAGCTTGGAGACTTTAAAAACACATTCCAAAATGTGACACCTGCAGGCATGACTTCCGCACTGATTCCCTTAGCAGCTCTTTCCATAGATTCCTGCACTAAGGAAGTTCTACAGGATCCTCCACTGGAAGTTTGGATCATGAGCAGGCAATGGGTGGTTTCTTCTCTGAGCAGCACTGGACAAAGTGGTTCCAAGGCTGTTTGAAAGATTTGACACAGTAAAAAGTCTGACAACACCAGGTTTTAGTCCAACCTATTTATTTGATAATATTCTCACAAGCTTTCGAGGGGTTACCCTCTTCGTCAGGTGAATGGAGAGTTCTGGCCTCAGACAGAGCATATAAAGCACAGACAGTTTAGAGATTACTGATTAAAATGCAAATCCTTACACCTAACCTGCTGTTCAAGACCTGAAGTGGCTGACAATGTGAGTGGTAGGAGCACTGATCACAGTTTAAAGAGATGTGTATTGTCTCCAGACAGTATAGTAAGTGAGGTTTTGCAAACCCAGGCAAATCACGGGGGTTACAGATAGTGCGACATGAACCCAAGATCCCTGTTGAGACCGTCCTCATGTGTGCGGAACTTGGCTATCAGTCTCTGCTCAGCGACTCTGCGCTGTCGTGTGTTGTGAAGGCCGCCTTGGAGAATGCTTACCCGAAGGTCAGAGGCTGAATGCCCGTGACCACTGAAGTGTTCGCCAACAGGAAGGGAACAGTCTTGCCTGGTGACTGTCGAGCGATGTTCATTCATCCGTTGTCGTAGCGTCTGCATGGTCTCCCCAATGTACCATGCTTCGGGACATCCTTTCTTGCAACGTATCAGGTAGACAATGTTGGCCGAGTTGCAAGAGTATTTACCATGTACCTGGTGGATGGTATTCTCACGTGTGATGATGGTATCCATGTCGATGATCCGGCATGTCTTGCAGAGGTTGCTGTGACAGGGTTGTGTGGTATTGTGGTCACTGTTCTCCTGAAGGCTGGGTAGTTTGCTGCGAACAATGGTCTGTTTGAGGTTGTGTGGTTGTCTGAAAGCAAGAAGTGGGGGTGTGGGGATGGCCCTGGCGAGATGTTCGTCTTCATCAATGATATGTTGAAGACTCCGGAGAAGATGTCGTAGCTTCTCCGCTCTGGGGAAGTACTGGACAACGAAGGGAACTCTGTCCACTGTGTCCCATGTTTGTCTTCTGAGGAGATCGGTGCGGTTTTTCGCTGTGGCGCATCGAAACTGCCGATCTATGAGTCGAGCACCATATCCTGTTCTTACGAGGGCATCTTTCAGGGTCTGGAGGTGTCTGTCACGAACTCTCCATTCACCTGACGAAGAGGGTAACCCCTCGAAAGCTTGTGAGAATATTATCAAATAAATAGGTTGGACTAAAACCTGGTGTTGTCAGACTTTTTACTGTGTTTACGCCAGTCCAACGCCGGCATACCCACATCATGAAAGATTTGAGCCATATTGTCTTTTCTTCATGGTCTCTGGGTTCAGATTCTGTAACTCCCCACTGAACAGCACTGTGGATGTATCTTTAGCATACTCAATGGGGCAGTTCAGGAAGGTGGCTTCACCAACACTGTCTCCTGGTCAACCAGCCATGGACAATAAATGCCAGTCTTTCCATTGATGTCCATATCCCAGAGTTGATCATAAAGGAAGAGGTCAATAAATTGCACAGTGTGTTATATTCCTGATATGCAATGCATAAAGCTCTTGCTTAAGGGAGAAACAGTATTGGCAGCTTAACATTCCAGGATACAGATGTTTCAAGCGGGGTAGAGGGAGATGTAAAAGGGCTGGGGGAGTTGCACGACTGGTTAAGGAGAATATCACAGCTGTACTGTGGGAGGACACCTCAGAGGTCTCATATAGCGAGGTAATATGGGTAGAGTTCAGGAATAGGAAGGGTGTAGTCACAATGTTGGGGTTTTATTATAGGCCGCCCCACAGCCAGCGGGAGGAACAGATATGTAGGCAGATTTTGGTGAAGTGTAAAAGTAACACAGTTGTTGTGATGGGAGATTTTAACTTCCCCTATATTGACTGGGACTCACTTAGTGCTAGGGGTGTGAATGGGGCAGACTTTGTAAGGAGCATCCAGGAGGGTTTCTTGAAACATATGTAACTAGTCCAACTAGGGAAGGGGCCATACTGGAACTGGTATTGAGGAATGAGTTGGTGAAGTGGTTGACATTTCACTAGGGGAGCAGTTTGGGAACAGTGACCACAATTCAGTAAGCTTGAAGATACTGATGGATAAAGATAAGTGCAGATGACACCAAGATTACTGGCGTAGTGGATAATGAAGAAGGTTATCTCTAATTGCAACAAGATCCTGATCAATTGGACTAGTGGGCTGATGAATAGCAGATGGAGTTTAATTTAGATCAATGTGAGGTGCTGCATTTTGGTAGATTGAATCAGGGTGGGACTTAACCAGTTAATGGTAGGGCCTTGAGGAGAGTTGCAAGACAAAGAGATCTAGAGGTACATGTTCATAGCTCCTTTAAATGGAGCCACAGGTGGACAGAGTGGTGAAGAAGGCATTCAGCATGCTTGGTTTCATTGGTCAGAACATTGAATACAGGAGTTGGGATGTCTTGTTGAAGTTGTACAAGACATTAGTAAGGCCATACTTGGAATACTGTGTACAGTTCTGGTCACCCTATTATAGAAAGGATATTATTAAACTGGAAAGAGTGCAGAAAAGATTTACTAGGATGCTACTGGGACTTGATGATTTGAGTTATAAGAAGAGGCTAGATAGACTGTGACGTTTTTCTCTGGAGCATAGAAAGCTGAGGGGTGATTTTATAGAGGTCTATAACATAACGAGGGGCACAGATCAGATAGATAGTATCTTTTCCCAAATGTAGGGGAGTCTGAAACTGAAGGGCATAGGTTTAAGGTGAGAGGGGAGAGATACACAAGCAATCAAAGGGACAATTTCTTTCACAGAGAGGGTGGTGAGTATCTGGAACAAGCTGCCAGAGGTAGTAGTAGAGGCGGGTATAATTTTGTCTTTTAAAAAGCATTTAGACAATCACAAGGGTAAGATGGGTATAGAGCGATATGGGCCAATTGGGATTAGCTTAGGGGTTTAAAAAAAAGGCAGCATGGACAAGTTGGGCCAAAGGGCCTGTTTCCTTGCTGTACACCTGTATGAGTCTATGACTCTATGGTTGTAAGTGAAGGTATTAAATCGGGGGGAGGCTAATTACAACAATATTAGGCAGGAACTGAAGAAAGTAGAGTGGGGGCAGATGTTTGAGGGCAAATCAACATCTGGCACATGGGAGGCTTTCAAGTGTAAGTTGATAAGGATTCAGTATCGGCACATTCCTGTAAGGATGAAGGATAAGTATAGCAAGTTTTGGGAATCTTGGATAATGAGGGGTATTGTGAGCCTAGTCAAAGAGAAAAAGGAAGCAATTGTCAAAGCTAAGAGGCTGGGAATACACGAAGCAAGTATGGAATACAAGGAAAGTAAAAAGAAACTTAAGCAAGGAGTAAGGAGGGCAAAAAGGGGTCATGAAAAATCATTGGCCAGCAGGATTAAGGAAAATCCTAAGGCTTTTTATACATATATGAAGAGCAAAAGGGTAGCAGGGAGGGGGTTGGCCCACTCAAGGACAGGGGAGGGAATCTATGTGTGGAGCCAGAGGAAATGGGCGAGATATTAAATGAGTACTTTGTGTCAATATTCAATAAAGAAAAGGACTTGGTGGACAATGAGTCTGGGAAAGGATGTGTAGATAGTTTGAGTCATGTTGAGATTGAAAAGGAGGAGGTATCGGGGTTTTTGAGAAACATTAAGGTAGACAAGTCTCCGGGGCCCGATGGTGTATACACCAGAATACTGAGAGAGGCAAGGGAGGAAATTGCTGAGGCCTTGAGAGAAATCTTTGTATCCTCACTGGCTACAGGTGAGATAAACTGGTTGGACTTTAACCTGGTGTTGTGAGACTTCTTACAGTTGAGGCCCTAGAGGATTGGAGCATAGCCAGTGTTGTTCCTTTGTTCAAGAAGGGTAGCAAAAATAATCCAAGTGATTACAGGCCGGTGAGTCTTACATCAGTGGTAGGGAAATTATTGAATGTAATCTTCGAGACAGGATTTACTCCCACTTGGAAGTAAGTGGACTCATTAGCAAGAGGCAACATGGTTTTGTGAAAGGGAGGTCATGTCTCACTAACTTGATTGAATTTTTCGAGGGTGTGACAAAGATGTTTGATGACAGTGGAGCAGTGGATATTGTCTACATGGACTTCAGCAAGGCCCTTGATAAGATACTGGTGCAGACTGGTGCAGAAGGCGAGGTCACATGGGATCAGAGGTGAGTTGGTAAGGCAGATACAGAACTGGCTCGGTCATAGAAGGCAGAGGGTAGCAGTGAAAGGATGTGTTTCTGAATGGAGGGCAGTGACAAATGTTCCTCAGGGATCAGTGCAGGGACCTTTGCTATTTGTAATGTATATAAATGATTTGGAGGAAAATGAAACTAGTTTGATGAGTAAATTTGTGTATGACACAAAGGTTGGTGGATTTGTGGATAGCGATAAGGACCATCAGAAGACACAGCCAGATACAGATCGGTTGGAAATGTGGCTGGAGAGATGGCAGATGGAGTTTAATCCAGACAATTGAGGTAATGCATTTTGGAAGATCTAATACAGACAGGAAATATATAGTAAATGGCAGAACCCTTAAGAATATTGATAGGCAGAGGAACCTGTGTGTATAGGTGCGCAGGTCACTGGAAGTGGCAATGCAGGTGGAGAAGGTAGTCAGGATGGAATAAGGCATGCTTGCCTTCATTGACCAGGGCATTGAGTTTAAAAATTGACAAGTCATGTTGCAGTTTTATAGAACCATAATTAGGCCGCACTTGGAATATAGTGTTCACTTCTTGTCGCCACACTACCAGAAGGATGTGGAGGCTTTGGAGAGGGTACAGAAAAGATTAACCAGGATGTTGTCTGGTATGGAGGGCATTAGCTATGAGAAGAAGTTGGAGAAACTTAGTTTGTTTACCACTGGAACAACAGAGGTTGAGGGGCAACCTGATAGAAGTCTACAACGTTATGAGGGGCATGGACAAAATCGATAGTCAGAAGCTTTTTCCCAGGGTAGAAGAGTCAATTTCTAAGGGCCATAGGTTTAAGGTGGATGGGGCAAAGTTTAAAGGAGATGTATGAGGCAAGTTTTTTACACAGAAGTGGTGGGTGCCTGGAACTCCCTGCCAGTGGAGATAGTGGAAGCAGATATGATGGTGACTTTTAAGGGGCGTCTAGACAAATACATGAATAGGATGGGGATGGAGGGAAATGGTCCCCAGAAGGGTATGGGCTTTTAGTTCTGCATGGTCGGTGCAGACTTGGAGGGCTGAAGGGCCTGTTCCTCTGCTGTAATTTTCTTTGCTCTTTGTTCTCTGTTCCTCACTTACTGATGAGGTGAAGCTTTATTTAAATGACAAAGCCACTGAAAACAGTACTGCATTGTTTAATTGTGTGTCTCTGGACTTTGCTTCACACTAGGAGTTGCTGACAAATAGAAACTGCTCAGAATGACATGTTGATTGCCTATTGTAATAAAAATATATTGACTGCAAAAAAATCAACACTCGCTGCCCAACCTATGTTGTCTTTAATTCCACAACACCTGACACATTGGGAACAAACAACTGAAAAATGGTAACCCTTGGAATGGCCAACCACAAGAATTTGGTCAATAAATTCCAGCTCTCCACTGGCAAGTCGTAGCAAGCTGCCTGAGGCTGGGCTGCGCTGGGTTTTAAGTGCTTGTAAATGCTACTCAAAGCATTGTTTCATTAGCCTTCTTGATTGGTGAATCATTAATTGAAGCTTAAGATTGTTGGCAATGATCTACAAAGAAAAATAGACTGGCATACATATATATACATACATAATATATATAAAACCTGTTACAAACTTTTGACATTTCAGTATAGTTATAGCTAGTGAATTGCATTTGAGGTGTAGTCATTGCGTAATGTGGGAATGATGCTGTTTTCTATATTACTTTGGAATCATATAGAGAGGAGTAAGCAAGTTTAAATTATAAACTTATGTTGTCTTTATTTTGGTGTTGTTCTCTTGAAGCAGAGGAGGCTGAGGGGAAATTTGATATAGCAAAATTGGGCCAATGCCAAGCCAAAAAAAATTGCCATTTTAGACAAATTCCAATGGCAGCTGTTAAAAGCCTATTTTGTTTTTCAAACTAACGACCCATTACTGAATCAATTGCATTATTATAGTGATGCTAATATTTTCATTCTTTCCCAGGAATATAAAGTTAGTGGTATGCCTAACGTAATTTTCAATCTGGAATGCATGATGTATATACATAGCACAACAGCAAATAATGAGATGCGCCTTATTTTGTTAGAAGTATTATAAATATCTGTGCCCTTCCTTTGCATCTCTTTGTAATGTTAGTGATTGAGAGGACAGACATTCATTCAATCCTAGGACTTCAGCTATGCCACACTTAGAAGCAACTTCAGATGAAATCCCTGCAGTTTTAAATGCCTTGGAATGGTTTGTCACATTAAAGTCAATGATGTGAATACAAGTGCTATTATTCCTGGAGTGAGAAGGCTCATCTCCAGATTTTCCTAATGGTTTGAGCAAGGTCAGATATTGATTGTTTCTAGGGAAGAATAAACACTGGCTCAGACAGAGCATTTTACAGCTCCGTTTCGATGCATAATCTTTGTATTCATCCATTTTTTTCAGACAAAAAGGAACAGATAGTGTGCATAATGCTGTTTGCTGCAATGGCTATGTAGCTATTCTAGGTAAAGTATTTTAAGTAGTTGTTTTCGCGATATACTTTTGGTGGCAGCACAGTGGTTAGCACCGCTGCCTCACAGCGCCAGAGACCCAGGTTTGATTCCTGGATTCCTGGATCAATGTGTGTGGGTAATCTGCATGTTCTCCCCTTGTCTGCATGCGTTTCCTCCGAGTGTTCCAGTTTCCTCCCAGAATCTGAAAGATGTGCTAGTTAGGTGCATTGGCCATGCTAAATTCTCCCTCAGTGTACCTGTACAGGTGCTGGAATGTGGCGACAAGGGGATTTTCACAATAACTTCATTGCTATGTTAATGTAAGCCTACTTGTGACACTAATAAGTAAACTTTTAACGTTTTTTTATACTTGATTCAGTTCTCTAATGGCCTTTGAAATGACCAAAACATGTACCACTGATAACAGTATCGATTCAGAAGATTATACAGGTCCAAATAAGATAGACAATTAGCACCAAGGGGCACAAATTTATTTTTTGGCAAGAGGTGCAGAGTAGATCTGAGAAAGAAATGTTTTTACAAAATGTGTGACAATGGCCTAAAACCCATTACCTTTGTGCACAGTGAAAGCAAAAATCAACGACTTCAGAAGGAAATCTGGTGATTTTTGCAAGGCTGTGGGGATACTGTAGGGGAATGGGGCTGACTGGATTGCTCGGCTGAAAGGCATCCAGAAATGTGCAGGTTAGGGCGATTGCCATGCTAATTTGTCCCTTGGTGTCTGAAGATGTGTATTTACAGGAATTAATGGGGTAAATGTGTGGGATTATGGAGATAGGATGGGGGAAGGGTGGGCCTGGGGAAGATGCTCTGTTGGAGAGTCAGTGCAGACTCAATGGGCCAAATGGCCTTCTCTGCACTGTAGGGATTCTATGATTCGATGGGCTGAATGGCCTCTTGCTATGCCACTATGATTCTATGGCTAGGATGTTTAGAACATCAGAGTTTTCCTTCCTACCATACAAGAGGTTGCAAAGAATATATCGCTGCAGATACTCCTATTTTAAAATAATCAATAACAAATTAAACAAAACCTAACTAACTGAGGGACAATCGTTGCAGATACTGCCCGTCCCGCTGCTATTTAACGCTGGAGGTGGGACTTCCGCCCCTCACTCAGGAGAAAGTCTCACCACCTTCAAACGTCCCATCAAATCTGATTGGCCAGCAGTGCTCTAACCGCTGCAGTGCTGGAAGCTGCAGTGGACTGGACTGGGACAGCATGCAATCCCTAAAACTGAACCCACAGCAATTCAGGACCAGGTTAAGCTTTGGGAGTTGCAAGGCAGGGAGGGGAGGTGAGGCCCAAGGGGGAATGCAGAAGTGGTAGGTTGTTGGTGGAGATGTCAGAGGGGAAGAGAGGACCCACACGGGCCAGTCCTTTAGGGTGGGATGGGCGGGCGAAATTAAAGGAAGGCTGCTGAAATTTTGGATTAAAATTAAAACCTGTTGGACTTTAATCTGGTGTTGTGAGACTTCTTACTGTGACTACCCCAGTCCAACGTCGGCATCTCCACTTTATATAGCATAAATGCAAGGTTTTGTTTAAAAGGAGCAGCAAGATTTACAAAGCCAGGGAGGTTTCGGGAGAAAATTCCAGGCTTTCGGGCCCTGGCAGCTGAAGGCTTGGTTAGTGGTGGTGAAGAAATGAAAATTGGGAATGTGTGAGAAGCCAGAATTGGGGGAACAAAGAGATCATGGGAGGCTTGTGGGGCTGGGAGAGGTTACAAAGAATGGGGAAGGATGAGACCATAGAGGGATTTGTAAACAAGGGTGAGAATTTTCAAATCAGCCAGCAGTCAATGTAGGTCACAGGTCTGAAAACAATCCTCCAGACACTGTGCTAACCTTGATCTGAAATGCATTTTTACGGCACTGTAAAGATATAAATTGATACTGCATTATTCTTCAGCTGATGATAAGAAGTTGCATTCCAAATGTAAATAAACACTGTGGGAGTGAGTTATTGGAAGTACAATAATCGAAATCTGCTTGTTACTATTTGCTGTTTGTTTTTGGACTTTGCTTTCTGCATGTTATCAACTTTGGTAGGAAAAATGGTAGGAAGGACTATTACTTACGAGGCGAAAAACTGCAGCAGGCGACGGTGCAGAGGGACCTCGGGGTCCTTGTGCATGAGTCGCAAAAACCCAGCTTGCAGGTGCAGCAGGTGGTCAGGAAGGCGAATGGGATGCTGGCCTTCATAGCGAAGGGGATTGAATATAAAAGTAGGGAGGTCTTGCTGCAGCTGTATAGGGCATTGGTGAGGCCGCAACTGGAGTACTGTGTGCATTTTTGGGCGCCGCACCTGCGCAAAGATATTTTGGCCTTGGAGGGAGTGCAGAGGAGGTTTACTAGGCTGATACCGGAGTTGAAAGGGTTGAGCTATGAGGAGAGGCTGAATAAACTGGGCTTGTACTCGTTAGAGTTTAGAAGAATGAGAGGAGATCTCATTGAAACGTATAAGATGATGAATGGGATGGATAGGATAGAGGTGGAAAGACTCTTCCCGCTCAAAAAAGACAATAGGACTAGGGGGCACAGCCTCAAGATAAAAGGGGGGCGGTTTAGAACGGAGTTGAGGAGGAACTTCTTCACTCAAAGGGTGGTGAATCTCTGGAATTCTCTGCCCGTTGAAGTGGTGGAGGCTGCCTCGCTAAATATTTTTAAGACGCGGGTTGATGGGTTTTTGATAGGAGAGGGGATTAAGGGTTATGGGGAGAGGGCGGGAAAGTGGAACTGAGCAGCGACAGATCAGCCATGATCTTATTGAATGGCGGGGCAGGCTCGAAGGGCTGGATGGCCTACTCCTGCTCCTATTTCTTATGTTCTTATGTTCTTATGAACTCAAGGTTACCGACAGTATAAAAGAGAAATCAGTTATTTTTGTTGTCATTTTTCTCACCCTTGTCTTTTGCAGCCTATGGGTCAGGATGAATTCCAGCTCACTAAACCAACTGTTTCTCCCAGTATCTCACACAATTTCTGACTACCCCTGCCCCCCACCCCACCTTTCTCTGTAAGCTCCTCCACCTCCACCAATTGCTGAGATCTGGAAACTGTGGGAGGTTGAATAAGACAATATTCATGAGCTCGGTGTCACATTTGTCAGTGTCACAAGGTGAGCTTCCAATCACATATCTGCTCCACCACCAGGGCTACCTGCTTTCACTTCCATTGCATTACCTGATTCTGCCCCTGCCACAGCCTATCTACTAATAAACCCTCATCCATGCTTTCATTATCTCTGGATTAGACTATTCAGATGCTGTCCTGTCTGGAATCTCACCTTCCACTCCACATAAGTTTAAGTTCCTCTGAAGCTGCTGCCTGTGTCTTAAGGCATACCCAAAGCCCACTTACTCATCACCCTCTATGCTCACTGGCCTACATTGGCTCAAATCTGGTAATGCCTTGACTTTAGAAATCATATCCATGCTTTCCAATCCATGGCCTCACTCCTTCATACCTCACCTGTAACCTGCTTCAGCCTGTCTCTGTGTTCCTCAAAGTATGGTCCCTCGCACACTCCCAGTCTTAATAGCTGCATTATTGCTAGTCATGCTTTTACCAGCCTGGAATTGACAATTTAGTATTCCCTCCCTAAAATTCTCCATTCTTGTTTAATAAGGGGATTAGGGATTATGGAGAAAAGGCAGGAGAATAGGGATAAGGAAAGAATCAGCCATGATTGAATGGCGGAGCAGATTCGATGTACTGAGTGGCCTAATTCTGCTCCTGTGTCTTATGGTCTTATCCCTCTTTCCTCCTTTTTTTTTCCAGAAAGCTTACCTTTTGGACCAAGCTTTTTGTTTTTGGTCCTTATGCAGCTCAATGCCAAATTATATTTTTGATTTGATTTATTATTGTCACATGTATTAACGTACAGTGAAAAGTATTGTTTCTTGCGCACTATACAGGAAAAACATACCATTCATAGTGAAGGAAATGAGAGAATGCAGAATGTAGTGTTATAGTCATAACTGGCTGTAGAGAAAGGTCAACTTAATGCAAGGTAAGTCCATTCAAAAGTCTGACAGCAGCAGGGAAGAAGTTGTTCTTGAGTCGATTGGTATGTGACATCAGACCTTTGTATCTTTTTCCCGAAGGAAGAAGGTGGAAGACAGAATGTCAAGGGTGCGTAGGGTCCTTAATTATGCTGGTTGCTTTGCCGAGGCAGTGGGACGTGTAGACAGAGTCAATGGTTGGGAGGCTGGTTTGCGTGATGGATTGGGCTACATTCACAACCTTTTGTAGTTTCTTGCGGTCTTGGGCACAGCAGAAGCTATACCAAGCTGTGAAACAACCCAGAAGGAATCCTTTCTATGGTGCATCTGTAAAAGTTGGTGAGAGTTGTAGCCGACAAGCCAAATTTCCTTAGCTTCCTGAGAAAGTAGAGGTGTTGATGGGCTTTTGTAACTATAGCGTTGGCACGGAGGGACCAGGACAGATTGTTGGCGATCTGGGCACCTAAAAATTTGAAGTTCTTGACCATTTCTACTTCATCCCCATTGATGTAGATAGTGGCATGTCCTCCACTTCGCTTCCTGAAATCAATGACAATCTCCTTTGTTTTGCTGACATTGAGGGAGAGATTATTGTTGCTGCACCAGTTCACCAGATTCTCTATCTCATTCCTGTACTCTGTCTCATTATTGTTTGAGATCTGACCCCCTACACGTGGTGTCATCATCAAACTTGAAAATTGAGTTGGAGGGAAATTTGGCTACACAGTCATAGGTGTATAAGGAATACAGTAGGCGGCTGAGAACACAGCCTTGTGGGGCACCGGTGTTGAGGATAATCTTGGAGGAGGTGTTGTTGCCTGTCGTTACTGTGGATTAGGAAGTGAAGATCCAGCTGCAGAGGAGGCAAGCCCCAGGCCCTGGAGTTCGGAGATGAATTTCGTAGGAATAATTGTGTTGAAGGTTAAGCTGTAGTCAATAAATAAGAGTCTGACATAGGTGTCTTTGTGATCTATGTGTTCCAGAGTTGAGTGCAGGGCCAGGGAGATGGTGTCTGCTGTACATCTGTTGTGGTGGTAGGCGAACTGTAGTGGATCCAGGCAATCTGGGTGGCCAGAATTGATTTGGTTTCATTATTTCTTTACAGCTAACATCAGATTCAGGCACACTCCCTACGGATATGCCAGGCCAGGTGAATGTCCTTCGGCATGATGGTGACCCGCTTGGCGCACAGGTACCACCAGGTAAGCCTCACCAGCCTCCTGCAGAGCCACACCAGCCGAGCTCTGGAAGTGTAAGTCAGTCTTGAAATCCTGGGTGACCTCCCGCACCAGGCACTGGAAAGGCAGTTTGCGAATCAACAGCTCAGTGGACTTCTGGTAGCAGCGACAGTGCCGGGGTGGTAGTGGTGAGGCTTCTTCACGCTGCTGGTCACCGGGGTACTCTTGCGAGCACCTTGGTTGCGGGGGGCTTTGCCCCTGGTGGACTTGCAGGCTGTTTGTTTGGTCCTGGCCATTTCCCTTCACTCTGTCTTGCCACGATTCTGTCGGCGTTCTGTCATTCGTGCTATGACTAACCTTTCGAAGCACTTATCCTGCCTGCGAAACTCGAAACCTTATTGCTACCTTAATTCTGTCTCGTACCAGCAGGTGTTACTGTTCAGGGTTCACGCTCTCTTTCTGGGTCAAAGTTGCTGGAAAGTTGATTGCTTGACATTCCTTGTGCATGAGAATCTTGTGGTTCTGATTAGTAATCAGTTGAAATTCTGAACTTCCTTCAGTACTCCCAAATGCTATCCCCAGGTGGTGTGTGGCATCTTGCTCTGTGCACATTGTGGCCAGCTGCTTTCCACTGTTACTACATCTGACTTACCTTGATGGATAACATGGAATTACTTGCTCACCTTCCATGGCATTGCTCATGCGTGATCTGGAATCAATTTGTGGGGCAGGATTTAATGGCCTCGCTCATCCCAAAACCGTAAAATCTCACCCGATGTCGAGGACCTTTCCACTGTCTGCCCCCTCACCCGCTCTGATTCCTGTGGCGGGCAGGAGGGTAAAATTCAGCCCTTCTGTTCAAATGCCAAGATGGAAGAGCTGTAATATGCCTTGTCCTTTTCAGGCCACTGCCCAGATAGTCCAGACCTGCCAAGGAAGCAGATGTTCTGAAGAATAATTACATACAATTCAAAACTTTAACTTTGCCTCTGTCTCCATAGAAGCTGCCAGACTCTCAGAATCATAAAATCGTACTGAGTCTGCACTGACAACAAACCCACCCAGGCCCTATCCCCATAATTCCATGTATTTACCCTGCTAATCCCCTTGACACTAACCCACACACCCTTGGAGTGTGGGAGGAAACCCACGCAGAACATGGGAAGAATATGGAAACTCCAGACAGACAGTCGCTGAGTATTTTTAGCACTTTATGTTTTTATTTCAGATTTTCAAAACCGCAATATTTGGCTTTAATTACACTGAAGCTGTAGTGCAATAAAGACTACGTGTTGAAAGATCTTTCTGTCGGTTGGCTGCTGTTTGCAAATAATTGGTTCCTGGCCTTGAATTGATGGCAAGTTATCAGACAAAGGAAAAAACAGAGAATTTATTTTCTAATACTTTTGACAGTCTGAAATTTGACAGGCTCCAGACTTTATTAATGCAACAAATTGAACAAAATATTTCATGCTGAAAAGGAAAGTGCAGCAATGAAAACTATTGTTCCTTTTACTGGTTTATTTTACACCTCAGTAATCAAATTTCATTGATCAATTCTAAAATGGTTCTGATGAACCCCAAACATGAACTTATTTTGCTTAATAAACTTCCATAACAACTCATTTTGCTCTTAGCTAACAACACTGTGGACTACAGCATTTCAAAAAGACAGCTCACCGCCATCTTCTCAAGGTCAATTAGGGATGGACAACAAATTATGACCTTGCCAGCAATGACCATGTTGTTACTGACAGCTGTGGCACGGTGGTTAGCACTGCTGCCTCACAGCCCAGGGATCCAGATTCAATTCCGTCCTCGGTTGACTGTGTGGAGTTTCCACGTTCCCTCAGTGTCTGTGTGGGTTTTCTCCGGATGCTCCAGTCTCCTACCACACTCCAAAGATCTGCAGGTTAGGTCGATTGGCCATGCTAAATTGTCCCTTAGTGTCAGGAGGATTAGCAGGGTAAATGCATGGGGTTCCAGTGATAGGCCTGGGTGAGATTGTTGCTGTGCAGGGTCAATGGGACAAATGACTAAATGGCCTCCTTCTGTACTGTACGGATTCTATCATCTATGAGGTTGAGAGGCCTCTGTATATTAGTGTTTCCTTAGCAGTATTGTGTTCCTTCTCTGGTCTAGATGTTTTTTCTCTCTGCTCCAAAAATGTACCTTAGTAAATCTCCTTATCAGAAACATACAGAGTGTTCTTTAGGCCCTGCTGAGGTGATTTCCTCCGTGATGGATATAGTGGGCCAACAAAATATTCATTGACTCCGGCTGGACCACAAGACTCCCAAAAGTAGGTGGGGCCAGAACATTCTGGCCCTTTTTCCTCTCATGTGACCAGAGCATCTCTTTTCACTGTCCTACAAATGGTTTCTGTTGGCAAAATTGTTGTTAAACAATGCAGTCTAGGTATCATCCATTTAAACACCACCATAATAAATAGGGCTTTTCATGCCCATTCTCTGGATTTCAACGTTGAAGTTGAAGGCTGAAATTTTCCAGCCCCTCGTGATGGCAGGATCTTCCAGTCCCGCCAATGTGAACGGAAATTCCGTCATTGTGAAGAGCTGGGATAATAAGTCCATTCACTGGCATTCCCAAAGCATTAAAGGAAAAGAAGAAGGTTTACAGCACAAGTAAAACAGTTAGAAATGATTTTTCTATAGATCAAGCAATACATGGCCATTGGACTGATTGTTGCCACATGGCTCCTAGCGATTCCTAAATGTCCTTGATTAAGTTTTTGAAGAATAATATGCTGAAGGATTCTCAGTATGACTGATCTCTTGTTGAAGGGATGTTTTTGAACTGTTCAAAATACTGGTGAAGTATTGGATTTCTGGGGATATAGTCTGGCCATCCTCATTGACAGCATTCTTGGATTTGAAGACATTTTTCAATCCGTTTGCGGGTGGCACGGTGACACAATGGTTAACACAACTGCCTCACAGCCGCAGGTTCAATTCCAGGCTTAGGTCACTATCTGTGTGGAGTTTACATGTTTTCCTCGTGTCTGTGTGGGTTTCTTCTGGGTGCTCCAATTTTCTCCCACAGTCCAAAGATGTGCTGGTTAGGTGCATTGATCCGAACAGGCACAGGAATGTGGTGACTAGGGGAATTTCACAGTAACTTAATTGCAGTGTTAATGTAAACCTTACTTGTGACTAATAAATAGAGTTTAACTTTACATTTCTGGGGGTTATTTTATTTCCTACAACTTTCTTGCAGTAGCTGTTAAGTGATTAAAGAAATATATGCTTCAACATCCATAATGAAATCTAAATCCTATTCTTCAGTTCCTTCTGTATTTCTGACAGTGTGTCATTTGAAATTTTCCTTGCACACACTCTGTGATTGAGTCATACCTCATCAATCCTAATCAGAATCGTTGGATTCTGGGCAGCATTTTCAAAATTCCTTCCATGTTCAGAAGGGTAACTAGTGGTTTATGGTCTGTTTCGATTGTGAAATGTAATCACATGAACAGAGACTGAAAGATTTCCAAATACCCATATCGCTGCCAAAGCTTCTTTTCCCATTATGACATCTCATTGTTCCATTTCTGCCAGTGACTTAGAGGCATGGTAGACTGGACTATGCTTACTACTATTTTGCACTTGAAATAGTACTGTCCCAAAAGCCTTGAATGATACATTTGCTTCTATCTAGAGTGGCATGATGGTACAGTGGTTCGCACTGCTGCCTCACAGTGACAAGGATCTGGGTTCAATTCCAGAATTGGGCAACCATTTGTGTGGAGTTTGCATGTACTCCCTGTGTCTGCATGGGTTTCCTCCAGGTGCTCCCACACAGTGTTTCCTCCCACCCTCCAAAGATGTGCAGGTTTGGTGGATTGGTGGTGGTAAATTGCCCCTCAGTGTCAGGAGGATTACCAGAGTAAATACTTAGGACTGCAGGCAAAGGGCGGGATTGTTGTCACTCAATGGGCGAATGGCCTCCTTCTGCACTGTTGGGATTTTATAGTTTTATGATGTTCTGGTTGTTAAGATTGCATCATCATGTGCCAAGTTTTCAGAAGAGAAATATTGTTTAATCCTTTCAAAAGCATTTTGCTGGTCCACCTTTGACTCTGTCTCTAAAGCTGTCTCAAGGCCTTGTTGAACTCTGCTCTGTGGGTTCTACAGCCTTAGGAATCTTTGAAGCTCTGAGTTTCACAAATTTGCTTATAACTTTCATTTTTTTATAGTTGAACTGTGGTCCCAGTGGCTTGTACTATATGACCTCGAAATGTAATCATGGATTTGGCAAACTCACATTTATCTTTCAGCGTTAGTCCTGTATCCTGTCAGGCTCTCAATACTGCTCTGACCATGCAACCAAGCCCCTCTCATGTAGATCAATGTAGGACTATATTGTCCATGTGACATAGTTTTAAGTTTATTTATTAGCTTACATTAACACCGCAATGAAGTTACTGTGAAAATCCCCAAGTCGCCACACACCATCACCTGTCCGGGTACACTGAGGGAGAATTTAGCATGGCCAGTGCAGTAACCAGCATATCTTTCGGACTGGGGGAGGAAACCGGAGAACCCGGAGGAAACCCATGCAGACGTGGGGAGAACGTGCAGACTTCACACAGACAGTTACCCTAGCCGGGAATCGAACTCAGGTCTTTGGCACTGTGAGGCAGCAGTGCTAACCACTGTGCCATCCTTCCCCTGTTGGACATCATTCTCTGGAAAATTTATGGAGCAGACATGATGCCAAAGGGCAATCTGTTGAAACTGACATTCGAAAGATATGCAGGGTAGATGGATTAGCCATACTTAATTGTCCCTCAGTGTCCCAAGATTATAGGTTGGGGGATTAGTGGGGTAAATACATGGGGCTATAGGGATAGGGCTTGGGTGGAATGCTCTGTTGGAGAGTTGGTGTGGACTCAATGGACCAAATGTCCTCCTTCTGCCTGGTAGGCATTCCATGATTCTAAATATGGTCAGCAATCTAGATTCTTTCTCCAGGAAGAACTTTCAAACTCGCATCCAATTTGGTAAATAAAATGTTCTTGGCGAGTTTTGCTGAACTCTCATCCAGTGAGACCATTGAATGGATTTCACATTCCACTGCTTTGTTTAATACACATTTTCATAGTTTTGGTTTTGGGACCACAGCAATGTCTGAAAACCATTCTATTGCAAAAACAGGAAAATCTCAGCAGGACCAACAGCATCTGTGGAGAGAGTAGAGCCAATATTTCGAGCCTGGATGACCTTTCATCAGACCAGATTCCAGCATCCACAATATTTTTCTTTTAACAATGCTACTGGCATGGTGACCAGTGAGATAACACCCCCCTCCCCCCACTTCCTGTTGCTTGTGTTCTATTTCAACCTTGACATTCTCTAAGAGAGGTTGAGGGACTTTCCTTGGGTTAAAGAGGCAAATTGTTTCAGCATCAGTAGAGCAAAATGATACTTGGTTTCTTAGCCCTTTAAACAACCCTGGGGTCTTGAAAGGGTGTGGGCTTGCCCCAGTACCTAAAAAAACACCTTGAGAGTCAGACATCATATTCAAGCGAGTGATCTTTATTATAAGAATGCAAGGAGAAGATCCACTCTCATGAGTCGAAAATCTGCAATACAATCCTTTAACAGTCAATTTTATCCTGTTACAAAAATCCACTTGAACAGCTGCCGCATCTTTAATTAGATTTTCTCACTCGACTCTGTCTTTCTCTAATCTTATCTCTTCTCAATCATGTCTTCTTGTATGACTCTCTATCTCTTCCCCTAATCTCGTTTCCTCCTGACCATGTCTTTTCCAATATCTGTCTCCTCTCCGATTTCATTTCCTCTTGATTATTTATTCTCATGTCTCACAGACATTGTACGAGATTTAGCAGTTTTCAGTTTTAAGTTAAGTATCCCTGATTCCCATCCGTCAGACATCGGGTTTAAAGTTTTAAAGTTTATTTATTGGCGTGACAAGTAGGCTTACATTAACACTGCAATGAAGTTACTGTATAAATCCCCTAGTTGCCACACTCCAGTGCCTGCTTGGGTACACTGAGGGAGAATTTAGCACAGCCAATGCACCTAACCAGCACCAAACCATCATTCTCCCCTTAAAGAATTTGTTTCAGAATCTGGTGATCATCAGCCAACTCCATCCACCTTATAGAGTAATTTCAGTTCTAAGTATGCCTTTCTGCTTAGTAAAGAGCATTATTGACTATGAATGACATTGAAAGGTTTGAAGTTTTCTCAATCTCTATATTTCAGCTTCGCCATTAGCTGGCCTTTCACTTTTAATGCCAACCACCTCCCCTCCCCACCCCCGATCTTGTAAATTAATAGATTAAGGTTGAAATGAGATCCGTTTGAGCCATTCACTTCATCGGACAAAACAGAAATTCTGGCTTCCGTGCCTAATTTAAACTCTGTGTGGCGTCCATCCATTTTCCAAGTCATTTATCTCCTTCTAACAAGGATAATTTCTGTTCCTATGGTTCTTCCACTTCTTGTATATGGCTCTACTTTAAAATGTTTTCCTTCTATTTACAGGATGTCTGCATTTTTGAGTGACAGTTATATTTTTCCACAGTCGTGACATTTTGCCTCTCCACTGGACATTTTTCTCATTAGTGCGATCTATTCCCACCACACCAAGATATTATAAAATGGCAGTAGGTGCGTTTTTCTCTGTTTTGCCTAACTTAGGCTTTGGCGCGCTTTCCGTTTTATGGCTTACTGAATGAATGCTTTTATTCAATCTTCTCTACGAGGTCACTCCTTTCCCCTGAACAAATGCCCAATTCTGTTTTCTAAGTTCCATTTGTCTCCCAATCTGCATTGCCTTCACCAATAGTAATTCACTTAATCTCGCTTATTTTAGAGAAAACTGATAATTCTTCTTCTAATACCTGTATGGCGATCTTGTCATGAATGTACTCATCGTTTAAAATTCCAAATCAGCAGTTCCCTGCCAGCCGCTAGAGATAATTAATAAATGAATCCAAGCTTTCATCCACCTTTTTTTTTGTGAAGTTGAACCCTTTCAATTATTAAGTTCTGGCAGACACTGAAATAAGAGTTGAAAAATTGTATGACTTATTCATAAGAAGCTGACTCTCATCAACCTCTGCCTATCATGTTGTCAGTGATAGTTCCTACAGTATAAATTAGGGTATTGACCTGATCTTTTGTATCTAACCTTGAAGTAGCTGTGTACTTTTTGAACTCTTTTCTCCGGTTGTCCCACTCCTTGGCCTGCTGTGGGCATTCTGCACTGTGAGATGGTTCTGGGAGCGGTAGAGTGGATTCCATACTTCTACTGAGCCTTTGAATTGTTCCTGTGTTTGATCCCACTTCTCTGTTGCTGCTTTCTGCATCAGGCCTGCACTTATTGCTGACTGTCTCTGGGTCTGTGTCATAGGCTTACCATTGCAAAAATAGGTATCATCACTAAGGGAAAACTATCCTGCCTCATGGTTAATACTAGCTCTCACTCCTTTTGGTGGGTCCAACGGTTAGTGAATTCTGCTTCAAACGAGCCAATATCGAAGGATCAAAAAGCAATGTCACTATGAATGCTTGGCCACCACAATGTTCCCATGTCTTGCCGGGTCTTGGAATATTTTCTTTTCTCCTTTCTTTGACATCTGTTTTCTTGCCAGCCCTGAGGCTTCTCTCAGTTTTTGCTGGGTCATTCACATGCTGCTACCATATTTTGTTGTGCGGTAAAGCTGGACATGGGAGTTTCCAAATTTGCAAAAGTGTGCTGCTTGAGTCCATAGAATTTTTAACTGTGACTATTTATTTGCTGCATTTTACACATTTGGACCTCCACACAAGGTAAGAGTTTCTGTTCTCTTCAGATTCTTGCTCCCTTCTCAGTGATTTGGCATCACGTACGCTTCTGATTTTTTCCTTTACGGAGGTAGTCCACATTCCATCCCGCACTCTTAATGCTGCAAACTTGGGTAGACTTTCATTCCATCAAACTGAGATAAAATCAGGCAATAACAGCAGTACCTGCAGGTGGACTTTTGTGGCCCCATTCTGGCTGGAATTGAGGTAGGCAACCTTTAAAAATGGTGGCAATATTGTGTGGTGGACGATCCACCTCCAATTCTGGCATTGCCAATTTTCATGCGAGTGGGGGTAGCAGGAACCTCAGAATGTGCTTGAATTGAACAAGCAAAGTATTTTAAAAATTGTTTCTCAGACAAGACTCTCAGACATTTTGGCACATTGATGGAATTAGCTGGCCTGAAAAGCCCTCAGGCAGCAGAGACACTGAGGGCGGTTGTGTAGCAAGTCAGATCCAAATGTGCTCAATATAAGCACGAGGCTATTGCACATTATGGACTGGATGATTATATTTTGTGAAAGTGGCCACATAGCCTACTGAAAACGTTACGACTTGTCTACCAATGACTATGAAACTATTGTCAAACGTTGGAAAAACCCATCTGGTTAACTAATGTCCTTTAGAGAAGGAAATCTGCTATCCTTACCCGGTCTGGCCTACATGTGACTCCAGAGCCACAGCAATGTGATTAACTTTCAACTGCCCTCCAATGGCAACTAGGAATGGGCAATAAATGCTAGCCAGCCAGCAACACCAATGGCCCATGAATGAATAAAAAAAAGCGACAATAGGCATTTGAATTATAGACAGAATTTGATTCTGCGACCAATATTTGGTTGAACATGGAGTTAAACAAGGGTATTGTACAGCCACCTGTGAAGATTAAACATCTCATTGTTTAAGAATCAACCAGTATTTGTGGAATATGTGATCTGTGTACTGTTGGTCTCCAAGTGTCATATTGAACAAAGGAGAATATTTATGTTACCTGTGAAACACTCTATACAGACACTTTGACCAGTTTATCACTCAAAACATGTTTACCCAGGTGCTCTTACATTATGAGACAGACAAAAGACTGTGGTTCGAATTAGCTTTATTAAAAACACTTGCAAGTTAAAGAACCATAAAATTAAGTTCACTTTTCAGGCTGACTGCCTGAAAAACACATATACTATGCAGCTGACTGGACTGCTGGATTTAATTCACTCAGCTCATGTCGACAGGTGAACTCAGAGTTTTCTTGCTACAAAAGGTGAATCTCGCTCGCCCTCTTCCATCATCACAGTGAGCTGGCCTTCACTAGGGTTTGTCTTAAGATGGCTATTTTCATCCCCTCTTCGAGCCCTTCTGGATTGTTCTCTGGCTTTCAGCAATTGGGATCATCACAGGGCAGGGGTCACAGCACCCAACGAGTTTGGGCCGGGTCATTCAAGGTATACATTTTCCTCTTCCAAGATATGGCTCGTAGCAGGAGGTCTGGCTAAAACTGGGGAATACACAATCACAATGTCTTCTTCTAGTCTTCTGGCTGAAAACCTCTTGACGCATGTTGGGTCATGATGACTCTTCCATTGTTAAGGTTGAGCACCTCTGTTCAATATGCAAGAGGTTTGGATTCTCTTTTCAAGGTATGGCTGAATACTTCTTGACAGGTTTTGGGTCAGGTCTTCCATTGTTAATGTCAATCATTTCTGTTCAATTCTTTAAGACAAGTGGGCAGGTCCCTGTTGGTTTTTGACCTGTGGTAACCTTGTTCTGTCCAATTTCCACCAGGCTTTTTGCTTGTAGAAGTTGTTTAGCTGTACATTAATTTAAAGTGTCCAATTTAATGTTGGCCCTAGTTGCTCAGGCCAATGGCCACTTGGTCACATTTGAGCTCACATTGAGGCAGAAATAAGATTGAATGGCCACTGTCAACTGCACTTGTATCGTGATGGTCTGGACCCCAGAATTGTTAACCATGTAGATTTGTGATTGAAACTACCTTTCAGGAACTGCAGTTTAAAATAGCCTGAAACAAATGAAATCCATCTCATAAACATCTGAAGAACTGAGAAACAGCTGAACCATCATAGGTGAAAGTCTTCTACTGCAGCCAAACACTAAGGGCTAGATGACTGGGTAAGAGTGTGGCAAGTGGAATATAATGTGGAAAGTGTGTCGTTATCCACTTTGTTAGGAAAAACAGAAATATAGACTTTTTCTTAGATGGTGAGAGATTGAAAAGTATTGATGTCCAAAGGGACCAGTGTATCATTGTTCATAAGTCACTGAAGGCTGACAAGCAGGTGCAGCAAGCAATTAGGAAGGCACATAGTATGTTGGCCTTTATTGTAAAATGATTTCAGTACAGTAGTAAATAAGTCATACTGCAGGTTATAGGGCCTTGGCAAGACTGTACCTGGAGTATTATGCATCGTTTTGGTCTCCTTACATCAGGAAGGAAATAGGCCTGGATTTTCCATTCCCATCATGGTGGGACATACGGAGGTTCTGCGGCCTGGCCAAAGTCCGTTGACTTTCAGTGAGACCATAAGATCCCAGTCCTATCTGACATAATGGAATGAAACAAAGGTTCACCAGATTGTTACCAAGGATGAAGAGACTGAGCCTGTATCCTCAACAATTTAGATCACATTGATGCATACAAAACTCATGGAAGGCTCGACAGAATAGATACAGAAAGCATGTTTCCCCAGGGTGGGGATTTTAGAATCAAGGGGCACAGTCTCCGAATAAAAAGTAGGTCACTTAGGACTGAGATGAAGAGGAATTTCTTCACTCAGAATGTGGTGAATTTTTGCCATTCTCTAACCTAGTGAGTGGCGCAGGGGCACAGTGGTTAGTATTGCTGTCCCACAGTGTCAGGGACCCGGGTTTGATTCACGGCTTGAGTCACTGTGCAGAGTCTGCAAGCTCCCCCCATGTCTGCGTGGGTTTCCTCCGGGTGCTCTGGTTTCCTCCCATGACCCGAAAGACATGCTGGTTAGGTGCGTTGGCCATGCTAAATTCTCGCTCAGTACACCCAAACAGATGCTGCAGCGTGTCAACAAAGGGATTTTCACAGTATCCTCTTTGCAGTGTTAATGGAAGCCTAATTGTGACGATAATAAAAAAGCTTTAAAACTTTAGAGGACTGTGGATGTTCTGTCATTGAATATGTTCAAGACAAAAATTGATAGATTTCTAGATATTAAAGATACCAGGGATATGGGGACAATGCAGGAAAATAATATTAAGATAGAAGATCAGCCATCATCTAGTTGAATGTTGGTGCAGGCTTGAGGGGCCAAATGGCTTGTTCCTGCTCCTATTTCCTATGTTCCTAACCCATGAAGAAGAAGAAGCTTTGCAGCTTCTTGAGAATTATTTGTTTCTAAAAGACCTTCACTCCAGCTAAAGGATCAACTCAACTTAGAGGTCATTAGACCTGCATCAATATTGCGGCTGAGTTAGAAAATCTATTTTTATAATCATGGCTTTAATTCAATCTGGATCTAACCATTGCATATGTGATAGTATGATAGGAATAGAAGTGTGCTTTAAACAACCGGGGCAAGCATGTGATATTATTGTTATTTTTTAAAATCACTGAAAAGTCTACAAATGGAAATTATTTTAAATCAGGGAAAATCACTCCGAGGAAATACACAGACATTACATACAAACATCCTGGTTACAGACTGGAAAGGACTGCACAAATTCTCTCCTGAACACAAGCCAAGAGAGGAGAAAACTTTATTAAGGTTAGTGATATAAGATGGTGAGCTAACCACCTTATTTAGAGATGGACACAATAAACAAAGGATTGAAGCTTATCGAAGGTGGCAAGAAGCGGCAAATCAGCAGTAGTCCATGTGAGGGTAAATACACACAAAAATCATTGCCTTAATGCTCCAAAACGGAACGCAGCAATGTTCTGTGGAATTGTCCAGTGGCTTGGGAAGGCAAAGATTTTACCAAGACTATGGATGTCAATGATTCACTGACAATCTAGTTTGAAAGCAGCAATCCAACTTGCTTGGATATCTAGGAACACTTTAAGAAGCCTTTTTACAGGCGTTATGACCACAGCAGATGTTAATTGCTGAGCAAAGCAAATTGCCAAGGGTAACATGGCTTATCAGACTCTTCTTTCATATTCTGAAAATGAGAAGAAAACATACTAATCTTAGCAGCATGAAATCCAGTTACACATCAGGGATTTTTGAAACGAAAATTAAAAGGTGTATTAATAGATAGAAAAGGAAATTTAAGCACACAAGTTTATAGTTACACAGTTAAAATTAGTCTTACAACTAGTCCAAAAAGAAGATTCCCTACTTTGGAGATGTTAGGGGTAAGTTTTTCACTCAGAGGGTGGTGACTGAATGGAATCGGCTGCCGTCGGTGGTGGTGGAGGCGAACTCACTGAGGTCTTTTAAAAGACTTCTGGATGAGTATATGGGATCTAATGGGATTGGGGGTTATAGCTGGGTCTATGGCTTAGAAGGTATAGATGTGATCGGCGCAACCTGTGGGCTGAAGGGCCTGTTTGTGCTGTAGTGTTCTATGTTCTACTTGGGCAGGCCTACAAGTAAACACCACCAACCAGCACTCCATTGGTTCAAAATAAGGGGGAAAAGGTTTAATCGAGATGTGCGGGGAAAGTTTTTTTTTACACAGAGGGTGGTGGGGGCCTGGAATGCCCTGCCAAGTGAGGTGGCTAATGCAGATACATTAGCAACATTTAAAACTTATCTGGATTGATGCATTTATAGACAGGGAATAGAGGGATAGAGGCAGTTGGTTTAGAACAGACATGATCGGTACAGGCTTGAAGGGCTGAAGGGCCTGTTGCTGTGCTCTATTGTTCTTTGTATAAACATTTAACTATAAAAGTCAGGCAAAATTACCATAAGGCAAAGTGGCTGTCACTTTAATAAAGCATATGACATTATTTCTCCCTACAATCTCTCAAACACTCTTCGACTCCGCTATGCAAATCCAAGGCTTAATAACAAGGCTGCAAAGACCTTTCTGGCCTGACTGGATGGCTGATTAAAACTTCACCTCTTCCAGCCCAGATCTGTTTCCAGCAGGTCTTCCTCACAGCCAACCCTTAAGCTCTCAACATTGCTCCTTAAATATCCTTTTCACTTTTTAATCTATGGTTCCATTGCCCTCAGCACTTTGTGTTTAACATTTACAAAAGATAAAAATCTTTCTGGTCAAACAAAATTGAACAACCATCCCTTGTTTACTGATAAAACCTTGGCCAGCCTTTACTCACCTTTGAAATTTAACAGCTGGAAACAACAGATATCACCTAATGCAAATTTCTGAACCTAGCCCGTTGACTTGACAAGAAGAGTCTTATTACAAATGTATGCACCTAGCACCTTTTTTCCCCTTTCCGTCAACTCTTCCAAACAAACAGAACCCATCAGTCTTTTCCCAGCTTAAGTAAATCATTTATACAAACATAAAGACACACACACACATATATAACGCATTCACACACACACACTTCAGAATAACACAGTTTTCCCTAAATATATAACAAAAATTAACATCCATTCTCACACAGCCACCTTTCCACGCTGGCTGTTCTGAAGATAGCCTGCCTTCATTCCTGTGCTCTTGGAGCCTTTTTGATGACAGACCCATCCCCTACTCAGTTAAAGCCCTGACTCAAGTTAATTTGCCAGCAGTTCCAGTTTTGCAAGGGGGCAGGTTTATGACTTGGAATTGAATCCAGGGCTCCTTCTTCCTGCATCCCGTGGAAAATCAGTCCCTCTCATTTATGACACAGCTTTAATATTGTAAACGATTCCAAAGCATTTTAGCGATTATCAATACAAAATTTGTTCCAACCTACGTAAGGAGCTATTAGGACAGGTGACTATGATCACATCCCCCCAGTCAGGGCTTGTGTGGGTAATCCCCAATTGACCTCCCTGCAGCGCTCATAGAATACGGGCTCCCTGATGACTGTTAATTACCTTACCGGGTGGAACTCGTATACTGAGTCCTGTGCAAAGCAGGCTCCTGAGTGGATCCATTATTCCATTGTATCAGTTGGGACTCATTTATGTTCACTACAAGGTTGCAATAGGTCCAGGCAGCGGGCAATCGGGGGGGGACCATCCATCCTGACTGTCTGCCCCTCTGCCGCGGCTACACTCGCGGTCAGGTGTCCCTGGAGAGGGAGCATGCGGTGTCCGCGGGCACAGTTGACGCCTTCCGTGCCCGCTGGGCACCACAGGGGCTGAGGTGCGTTATAGACCCCAACAATCACATTTTGATTTGATGTGTCTTAAGTTTCCTTTGTACTTTTGTTTTTGTTCGGGCCATTCCCCTTCCTTTTGGGGAGCTGCCCCTTTTACTTTATCCTAATGTAATTTGAGTTTGTCTACTTGGTTTGACCCGAAAGAGCCCCCACCCCCCGTCACCCCCAACAAGGTTGTGGTTTTGCTTTACTAAATTTTGTGCAATAAAGCACTGTTTCTTCACTGCCAACTCCTGGAGTTATTATAATGACCAAAACCTTGGTCACAGAGCTAGGTTTTATGGAGCACTTTACAAGTGGAGTAAGGGGTAGGGAAGGATAGATGTTTAGGAGGAGAATTTCAAAGCTTAGGGCATAAGCAGACAAAGACACACACAACACTGATGGAGCGGTGATAACTGGGTGTACAGGAGTTCAAAATTGGAGGAGGGCAGAGATCTCCGAGGCATCATGGGGTTGGAAGAGGTTTCACAAATAAAAAGGAAGTTGTTCGTCAATGAGGAACTCGACATCATTAGTCATTTTGAGGCTGGATGCGATGTGTCCGAAGACGACTGATCAGGACAATTCGGGCACGGAATGTCCTGGTACATATTGGGCAGACTTGCGTAGGCACTGTAGTTGTTGTGCTGGTGGCTCTGGACTTGTGCAGCTCGTGCTTAAGTTGTACTTCAGCAATGCACCTTGCTTTGTAAGCTTGACATCCCTTTTGGATGAGGCAGCGCCAGGTAGGGTGGTTTTGTGCCAGCTTTTCCCAGGTGGTCGTGTCTATGTCAAGCGACTTCAGGGAAGCCTTGAGTGTGTCTTTGAAATGTTTCTTCTGCCCTCCATGCAGGCACCTTCCAGCAGAGAGTTCCCCAAAAAGGAGCTGCCGGGGTATGCGCTCGTCTGACATACAGATGACATGACCTGGTTGGTAGGAAGAATGGTAGGAAGGACTATTACTTACGAGGCGAAAAACTGCAGCAGGCGACAGTGCAGAGGGACCTCGGGGTCCTTGTGCATGAGTCGCAAAAACCCAGCTTGCAGGTGCAGCAGGTGGTCAGGAAGGCGAATGGGATGCTGGCCTTCATAGCGAGGGGGATTGAATATAAAAGTAGGGAGGTCTTGCTGCAGCTGTATAGGGCATTGGTGAGGCCGCAGCTGGAGTACTGTGTGCAGTTTTGGGCGCCGCACCTGCGCAAGGATATTTTGGCCCTGGAGGGAGTGCAGAGGAGGTTTACTAGGCTGATACCGGAGTTGAGGGGATTGAGCTATGAGGAGAGGCTGAATAAACTAGGCTTGTACTCGTTAGAGTTTAGAAGAATGAGGGGAGATCTCATTGAGACGTATAAGATGATGAATGGGATGGATAGGATAGAGGTGGAGAGACTCTTCCCGCTCAAAAAAGACAGTAGGACTAGGGGGCACAGCCTCAAGATAAAGGGGAGGCGGTTTAGAACGGAGTTGAGGTGGAACTTCTTCACTCAAAGGGTGGTGAATCTCTGGAATTCTCTGCCCGTTGAAGTGGTGGAGGCTGCCTCGCTAAATATTTTTAAGAAGCGGGTTGATGGGTTCTTGATAAGAGAGGGGATTAAGGGTTATGGGGAGAGGGCGGGAAAGTGGAACTGAGCCACGACAGATCAGCCATGATCTTATTGAATGGCGGGGCAGGTTCGAAGGGCTAGATGGCCTACTCCTGCTCCTATTTCTTATGTTCTTATGACCTGCCCACCGGGTCTGTGCTCTCATCAGCAGTGTGTGGACTGATGATCTAGAGGGAACTTCAGTGTCTGGTACTTTGTCTTGCCATCTGATGTGTAATATTCTGCAAAGACAAGTCATGTGGAAATGATTGAGCTGTCTTGCATGCCTTTGATACACAGTTCACATTTCGCAGGCATACAAGAGGGTAGTGAGTACCACGGTGCTGTCGACCTTCAGTTTTTTTCCTAGGTTGATTCCTCGACATTCCCATACAGTGGAGCCTTTGCTATTCTGCAGTTAACTTATGTATCAATAGTCACTGCTTGGGAGAGGGTGCTGCTGAGATAAGTGAACTGGTCCACTGCCTGTAGTTTCTGTCCTTTGATTGTGATTATGGGTTCTGTGCACATGCATGAGAAGCAGGGTAGTGCATGACTTCAGACTGTTTAATGTTGATGATGAGTCCAAAGTTGTCATAAGCCATGGAAATTTGTCCATACTGACTTGGCGCAGTCATCAGCAAAGAGGAAGTCTCTCAGAACAGTCTCCTTCACTTTCGTAATCGCTTGAAGTCTCCTCAGGTTGAAGAGCTTCCCATCCACTTTGTACTTGAGGCTGATTCCAGCAACACTGTCCTGGAAGGCATCATTCAGCATGGCAGTAAACATCATGCTGAACAGTGTGGGTGTGAGCACACAGTCCTGTTTGATGCCATTGGTGACTGGGAATGCCTCAGAGGATTCTCACCATCCAGTACTCTAGCCATCATGCCATCGTGGAACTGGCGTACCATCTGAATAAATTTGGGGGCAACCAACCTTGACATGATCCTCCGCAGGCCTTGTCAGCTGATACTGTCAAAGGCTTTCGTGAGGTCAACAAAGGTTGTGTAGAGCTCGCGATTCTGCTCCTGACATTTCTCCTGAAGTTGGCATGCAGCAAAAGTCATGTCAATAGTCCCACAACCTTCGCGGAAGCCACACCTTGACTCTGGAAGCCGGCCCAGCTCCAGATGAGTGACCAGACGATTTACCAGGACTCTTTACCAGGAGGGTTTTTCCTGTGATGGAGAACAGCGAGATTCCTCAGTGGTTGTCGCATACTTGCCAATTGCCCTTCCTCTTGTAGAGTGTATGATGGAAGTATCTTTAAGTTCCTAAGGAATGGATCTGAGCTTCCAAAAGGACTAGAACAACTCAGTGAGCTTCTCGATAAGGACAGGATCAGCAGCTTTGTAGATCTCTGCGGGTATGGCATCTGCCCCTGGGGCTTTGCCATTGGATAGCTGGCTTTCAGCTTTAGTGAATTCGGCTACTACCAGTGGGTCATCCATGGCACTGTTGATATCGACCTGGGGAATCCTGTCTATTGCCTCATCATTAATAGATGATGGTCAGTTGAGGACGGCTTTGAAGTGTTCAGCCTATCTCTGCAGGATCTGAGCCCTCTCTGTAATGAGAAGTTGTACCATCTGTACTCAGGAGGGGGGAACTCCAGAGATATTGAGAGAGCGTTGAGGGCTTCATAGAACCATTTCAAGTCGTTATAGAAATAAAGAAGAACAATGCTGTGAAAGGAGTTGAAAGTTGTACTGGGAAATGAAAAAGGAATGGAGTGACTAACTAAATGTAACTAAGTACATTTTTAAAAATTATTTTCTTCTGCTGTACTGATTTTTCAAGTTTGGTTCTGTACTTTGCTATAATGTCCACCAGATGGTAGAAGGTGTTCTTCTGAAACCAGACATTGTAAATATTCAACTTGACATTAGATGGTGCTGCTCCATGTTTAAATTTGCGCTTTCCATTCACAGGTTGCAGCTCAGGCATGCACAACAAAACTCCAGTTTCCTCCCACAGTCCAAAAGACGTGCTGGTTAGGTACATTGGCCACAATAAAAATTCTCCCTCAGTGTACCTGAACAGATGCCAGAGTGTGACAACAAGGGGATTTTCACAGTAACTCCATTGCAGTGTTAATGTAATGTAATGTGTTAATGTACAGTGTTAATATGACACTAACAAATAAATAAACTTTAGAAAACTTCAACTGCCCATGAGGTGAAAGGGTGCATTGTCATAAGGACTGTTGACTTGTTTTACCTATTTTAGTTTATTTTTCTCCTCTCTCCCTGTGTAAAGTGCTTCAGAGCAATGTGATACAATCACAAACTATATAATTGAAAGTTATTCTTGGCGTTGCGCAGTGTAATTACTGAACAGCTAGGTCAGGAGCATCTGCCTCTGTGGGGCTGTGTGCCATGGCTTGTTTCCCCTTAACTGTTGTCTTCTCAGACTCTTTTTCCCATTGTAAGCCAGGGATACTGTAGCTTAATGATTCTGTTACTAGATTGGTATTTCAGAAGCCTGCACTAATAATCCTAAATTGAGGTCCAGTCCCACTATAGCAATTCCATAAATTCAACAGCATCTGGAATAAAAAATCAAGTCTCAGTAACGGTGACCATGAAACAACTGGATTATCATTAAGGCCTACCTGGTTCACCAATTGGACAGGCATGCTTGTACAGTGATTGGCACTGCTGCCTCAGGGGACTCAGGTTCAATTCCAGCCTAGGGTGACTGAGTGGAGAGTGTACGTTCTCCCCGTGTCTGCATGGGTTTCCTCCAGGTGCTCCAGTTTCTTCTCACAAAGATGTGCAGGTTAGGTGGATTGGCTGTGCTAAATTGCCCCTTAGTGTCCAAAGTTTTGTAGGTTAGGTAGATTAGCCATGACCAATGTAAGGGGTTATGGGGATAGGGTGGGGGAATGAGCTTAGGTGGACTGCTCTTTCGAAGGATCAGTGCAGACTTGATGGCCTGAATGGTATTTTTTTGCACTGGAGGGATTCTATGGGCTTCTATGCTCTTTGGGGAAGGAAGAGTGCTATCCTTGCTAATATGTGATTCCTGATCCAAAGTAATGTGTTGACACTTAACTGGCCTCTGACTCAGCTGCATTCAATAAGATGGCTCACAACTAAAGGGCTGGACAAGAAATGCTGGCTTTACCAATGACGCCTACGCCCCTTGAATGAGTTTTAAAAAATACCCATCTGCTTGGGTATTCTCTGTTGCTATAGAAACCCAAGAGAAAATCTTCAATTTGAATGTCAAAACTTCCATTTTAAGTGTGTGTGGTGGTGTTTAGAGCATTATTTAGCCAGAACAGAAATAGCCAAAATAGACCCAAAGAACTGATCTTTACAAAGATAACATCCCTCCATTTCCAGTCCACAAAGCGATGGGATTCTGATTCATAAATAATTCCACGCTTGGAGATATTTAAATTCTGAAATTTACACAACCTAAAATAACGTTAAAAAGCAGATGAAATCGAAATGTATTTAAAAACTGTCCCGGGAGAAGGAGTGTGATAATGATGTTACAGATTTTAATTGTGCTCGTTGCTATGGTGATTGTTATGCAAGTTGCTATAGCGATGGATTGATTCAGCATGACCTGGGAGGAAATGGGTGGGGCAGGAAAGAAGTCTTGGTCTTTACAAAATGTCATTGTTCTCTCGCACTGCATATTCATACCTGTGGGAGGAGGGCTCAACTGAAACCTTAAGACAATAGTTCAGCAAGATCTCAAGTAAAGGCCACTTTCTATGGGGAAGGGGGAATGTGCGTGGATATCACTCTGTTTTGCCTTTTTTGGGTAATAAAAGTTACACGGGACATGTTGGTAAAGGAAGAAGAATTCTGCTTCAAGTGGAAATGCCTTTGATCCCCAGTCTGTGCTGAGTTTCTGGAACTTCATTGAAGTGCACTTTGGAAGGACTACATACAATAGGCCTCTCTGGTGCTGGAGCAGTAAAGGTTAAATTTAGCCAGGATTCCTGGTCCTGATTGTGTCAGCAACTTCAGTTGGAAATCAAGTGCGCTGATTTGATAATGCCAAGGGTTGTGATTGGCGGCGACCCCACCACCTTCCCCCCAACCCCCACCCCAGCCAAATAGCATGTCACCAAATTCCCTGTTTGAGGGTCAAACATGGGAATGGTGGGGGGGAGGTAGGTTAGCTGGTTGGGGATGTGGGGTGGCTCGTGGTCGGTCTCTGTTGAAACCAGTGCCCAACAAAGAAAGTAAGCAGGAGTCTCTAATAAAGGACCAAAGAGAAAGAAATAGAAAAGAACAAAAGCAGGAACACTATAGACTGAGTACATCTGTCGCTCTCAAACTGAAGGTGCATTGTTGATTTAGCATGTGCTGGGAAGAATTGTGTCAGGCACCCAGGGAGGCTGAAATTTCCAATATCTGCATATTTTGCTTTTTTTAAACTGTCAGAATAATATTGTTTTTATTTAGCTAGCATACCAGTATGTGGTTGGCTTATACCCATAGATTAGAGCTTTATTGACTGCAAGGAGTGTAGATTAGCAAGTGCTAACTTGTAAAACTGTCTCTCTCCCAGCAAGTGACATTCTTCTTGACGGTAATTGCCGGTTGGACTCACAGCAGCTTTTTCCAGTAAAATTATCAAGAGTAACTTTCCCTCACATATCCTCCCCTTCCCCTAGCCTTTTCCTTTCCCTTCTCTTGGCAGGAGCCAATATAGGTCATCATGCACATGGACAATGAGTGAATGGGACTAGGTACATTAGGATACGGGCAGAGGCTTTTGGACGTGTTCCAATCTGAGGCTTTTTGCCAACAGTAAAGTTGTAAAATAGGAGTACCCTATATAGTCAAGCTACAAATAGACAGTTCAAAGAAAAATAAAATCATACAGTGGAAAAGGAGGCCATTTGGTCCATTATTTCTATGCCAACTCTACAGAAGAATGATCCAATTAATCCCACTCTTCTGCCCTTTTCATCAAGCCCTCTAAAATATTCCCTATCAGTATGTTTTCAATTCCCTTGAGTTCATTTTTCTGTGAATAAAGTCAAAACCTAATTTTTTTCTCAATAACCTTCTCAATTTATCCTGCCTCCTTTGAAGATTTGCGTACATAAGCCTCAGGTCGCTCTGTTCCAGCATCTCCCTCAAATCTGTGCCATTTAGCTTATGCTGTGTGTGGTGATTGTCTCTTTCAGAATTGATTTACAGAGTAAGGGTCTCATGACTCGGGGAACCAATCAGGAAGCACGGTAAGGGGTCACACTGGTGAGCTCAGGTTTTTGTTCCAGAATTTACTCAGGAGCTGGTTGCAACTGCGAGGCTGCAAGGCTCTGTATAACCTTTACCTGTATATAAACATGCCCCTTAACTGGTGAACAAGAATGATTACATTGCCCTCCTGCTTCTTCAGGCTAACTGGGGAGAAAGCGGAAAAGTGGAACTGATCCACTTCAGATCAGCCATGATCTTATTGAATGGCGGGGCAGGCTCGAAGGGCTAGATGGCCTACTCCTGCTCCTATTTCTTATGTTCTTATGTTCTTAACTGCATCATGCCACACTTCACCCCATGTTAAATTTTGTCTGCCTTATGTCGGCCCATTTTACCAGTCTGCCTAGGATGTCCTGAATTCTGTTGCTAGTCTACCGGCTGATGTTCGATGGCAGTGACAGTGAGCATACTACGGAGCACACCAGTGTGAAGGCTCACAACCTGACGTCTGACAGGCTCACTCAGAAAACAGCTGACAGTGAGAGACTGCAGCCACCCCACCTCACACTGTGCTCATTGGATTAATCACAAAGCATTGTAAAATTACATCTCAAGCTCAGCCCCCCTGCCCTTCAGCCCTGCCACTGAGATGTGGCAGCAACTGTGTCCTTTGGAATCAAAACCCTCCTGTACAACATGGCTGCTGTGAACCCTGGTTAGTTTTCTGTTTGATTCTCAGTTGCAGAGTTTAGCAATGTGAAGTGGTGATGGGGTGGCTGGTGGTTTTCTTGCAGACTGGGGCAAGGCGAGGGTGGGCTTAGAAATGCTGACAGCACTACAACTGATAGATTGTCTCCCTGTCGGGTGATGCATATTCCCCTTTGCTATTGTTTAGTCATGACGCACTTCTCCTAATCCCACACATTTCCATTGTTTGGCCATTGTTCCAGCAAGTTAAATCTCAGTGCATTGGAGTCTGGTAATGATGTGAATCTTGCAGCTGCAGTGTGCAAGAGCAAGAGATAAAAATACTAGTTCGGCTGCATTTAAAGAGCCAACCTGCAAAGGGGTAAAATCACCTTTCTGTCCACTAAGTCATTGTTAAGGTATGATTTAAAGCATAGGACCATAGAACATCGACACTAGGAGCAGGAGTAGGCTACATGATAGAGCACAGAGGCTCTTTGATAAAGCTATCCAATTAATCTCACTCCCCGTTTCTTTTTCTGCCCTGCCGTGTTTTCCCCTTCATCCAACTCCCTGCTGAACTTTACTATTGAGCTGGAGGCATGGCCTTCAAGTGCATGAAGGAAGTGGGGAATGTGTAAGGTGCCAGAAGTGGAGGAGAATCCTGGAATCACAGATTCTCTATGGTGCAGAAGGAGGCCAATTGGCCCATTGAGCCTGTGCCGACAACAATCCCTTCCAGGCCCTATCCCTATCATTACTTTTATTTACCGTACCACAGAGGGTAGCAGTGGAAGGGCATGTTTCTGAATGGAGGGCTGTGACGTGATGCTCCTCAGGGAACAGTGCTAGGACCTTTACTGTTTGTAATACATATAAATGATTTGAAAGAAAATGCTACTGGTTTGATTAGTAAGTTTGCTGCTGACATGAAGGTTGGTGGATTTGCGGATAGCGGTGAGGACCATCAGGGGATACAGCAGGATGTTGATCAGTTGGAGGCTTGGACAGAGAGATAGAAGATGGAGTTTAATCCGGACAAATGTGAGGTAATGCATTTTGGAATTCTAATAAAGATAGGAAATATACAATAAATGGCAGAACCCTTAAGAGTATTGATAGGCAGAGCAATCTTGGTGTACAAGTACACTGGTCACTGAAAGTGACAACGCAGGTGGAGAAGGTAGTCAAGAAGGCATACAGCATGCTTGCCTTTATCAGCTAGGGATTGAGTTTAAAAATTGGCAAATTATGTTACAGCTTTATAGAATCTAGTTAGGCTGTACTTGGAATATAGTGTTCAATTTTGGTTGCCACGCTACCAGAAGAATGTGGAGACTTTAGAGAGGGTACAGAAAAGATTTACCAGGATATTGCCTGACATGAAGGGCATTAGCTATGAGGAGCTTGATTTATTCTCACTGGAACGACAGAGGTTGAGGGGCAACCTGATTGAAGTCTACAAGATGATGAGGGACATGGACAAAGTGGGTAGTCAGAAACTTTTGCCCAGGGTGGAAGCGTCAATTACTAGGGGGCATAGGTCTAAGTTGCAAGGGGCAAGGTTTAAAGGACGAGGCAAGTTTTTTACTCAGAGGATGGTGAGTTCCTGGAACTTGCTGCCGGCAGAGATAGTGGAAGCAGATATGATAGTGAGTTTTAAGGGGTGTCTGGACAAATACATGAATAGGATGGGAATAGAGAATATGGTCCCCGGAAGGGTAGGGGGTATTTAGTTCAGTTGGCCAGCATGGTCGGTGCAGGCTTGGAGAGTGGAAGGGCCTGTTCCTGTGTTGTAATTTTCTTTGTTCTTTGTTCTCCCAATCCCCCTGACACTAAGGGTCAATTTACCCTGACCAATCACCCTATCCCACACATCTCTGGAGTGGGAGGAAACTGGAGCACCTGGAGGAAACCCATGCAGACATGGGGAGAATGTGCAAACTCCACACGGGCAGTCACCCAAGGCTATAATTGAACTTAGGTCCCCGGCACTGTGATGCAGCAGTGCTAACCACTGTGCCACCATGCCGTCCTTCTGAATTGAGCATAGAGATCTTCGTGGGTGATAAAGCTAGCGGAGGTCGCAGACATAGGGAGCAGCAAGGCTGTTAAGAAATTTGAATAGAAGGATGTGAATTTGAGAATTAAGGCAATGCTGGACCAAGAGCCAATGTCAGTCAGCAAACGTGGGGGCAATTGTGAATGGTGGAAGTTCAGATTCAGGGAGCAGCTTCAGTTTAATAGGGTGGTAAGTGGGAGCATTGGACTAGTTGAGGTTGGGGCAAAAAAGCCATGGATGCAAGTTTCAGGGGCAAATCCAGTCAATGTTACAGAAATGAGGGAAGGCAGCCTTTGTTGCTGTGGAGGATGTGGGATCGGAACATTACTAAGGGTAAAAGCAAGTGTTTTAGAAGCTGGGTTCAACTTCATACAATGAAGTTTCAGAATGACAGTGTCAGGGATAAATTTTATGAATTCAAGCTCCCGGTGTCAATGTTGGTCTACTGGGAATACATATTGGGAATTCAGCCTCTGAAACATTTACCCAGCAGAGGAAAGTTTACTGCTGAAAGGGAAATATGGAAAAATAGGATGTACCCTCAGAACAAACTGAATGTTATCTTGGCTGTTGAGAACTGTTGGAAAGATCCTGCAACCAATTAGCATTTATAAATAGAACCATATTTAGGAAGCAGAGGTGGGCTTTAACAGTGAGCGTAATGTAGCAAATCTTCCATTCTCATTATTTTCTTATTCCACGTTTCGTTTCTGATATGAAGCTGAACCCTTACCCCAGTAGCCTAGCACAAGACCAATGAAGTGTTGTGGGGAGATACGGACAGGATATTGGTGTGAATCCCAGGATTTGATTTGCTGATGAGAGTAATAAAGAGAATGGAGGTGAGGCTATCTCAGCATTCAAAGGACAGCTACAAATATTTTAGTGCAGAGACCTCTCACATGATAACTTCCCAAATATTGGCTAGGCCAGTCAACTGAAATTCAACGATGGCCAAAGCATCCCAGGCCTACCTACTCTCTTGTAAATCCTGGCAGGTAATGACAGAATCAGTACTAGAATACATCACTGACTGATTTGCATCTGATTTGGCTTGATTTGATTTATTAATTCCACATGTATTGGGATAGAGTTAAAGGTATTGTTTCTTGCATACTATACAGACAAAAACATAATGTTCATAGACTATATAGCAGAGAATGAGAGGGTCCAGAATATAGTGGTATAGAGCTAGGACGTAAAGAAAAATCAATAATATAAGGTAGTCCATTCAAACGTCTGATGGCAATAGGGAAGAAGCTGTTCTTGATTCAGTTGGTACATCAGACTCTTGTATCTTTTTCCCAACGGAAGAAGGTGGGAGAGAGAATGTCCAGGGTGCGTGGGGTTCTTGATTGTGCTGGCTGCTTTTCTGAGGCAGCGGGAAGTGTAGATGGAGTCAATGGTTGAAAGGTTGGTTTGCATGATGGATCGGAAATACAATATAACTCTAGTAAGTGGAATCTGAAAGGCTTGTGGAAGAAGGTGGCACAAGGTGTAAGTATTGGAATTTGTGCAAACTCATGTGCTGTAAATTACAATGTTGACAAATCGTGAACAGCATTTGGTGTGGCCTGTGTCTAATTCTGGCCACTGTACTTTGGAAAGAATATATTGGTTTTGAAGAAGTGCAACACAGATCCAGTAGAATTATTCCATTGCTGAAAGGGTAACTTATGATGACAGGTTTCATAGATTAGGTTTGTACTCTTCTACCTTTATAAGGTGGGGGGACTGGGAGGGGAGGGGGGGGTTGATCCAATTGGTTTGTTCATGACGGTTAAAGTATTTGATAAGGCAAATCGAGGGAACTATTTCCTTTGATGGGAGAGTCCGGAACAAAGGGCATAACCTTAAAATTAAATAAGCTGTTCAGAGGAGGTGATAGGAAGCATTTTGTCACACAAAAAGCAGTGGTAAAAATCTCTCCCAAAGAGCTGTTGAGGCTGGGGGGGTGAGGGGTGGTGGATGGGGTTGGGCGCAGTGGGAGGTGGGGGTTGAGGAAGATGTGAGTTGCAGGGGCGGCATCAATTGTAAATTTCAAAAATGAAATCATTAGATTTTGGTTTGGCAAGAGTATTACAGGATATGTCTCTGCAGGATATGTCTGTGGACTTTGCTCTGGGTTCTCCGGTGTCCTCCCACAGTCCAAAGATGCACAGATTGGGTGCATTGACCATGCCAAAATGCCCCTTTGTGTCCCGGGATGCTTAGGTTAGAGGGATTAGCGAGGTAAATATGTGAGGTTTTGGGGATAGGGCCAAGGTGGGACAGTTGTCGGTGCAGACTCGGTGGGCTGAATGGCCTCACTCTGCACTGTAGGGATTCTATGATTCTATGATATGGAAGCAAGGTGCATAGATGGAGTTAAGATATAGATCAGCCATGATCTATTTGAAAGGTGGAACAGCTCAAGGGCTGAATTGCCTACTCTTTTTTCAATGTTCCTAGACCCTTAGAGAGACGTGCTCCATTCTCCCATTCTGGAGCAGCATGATTAAATATTAAGAGCAGGTTTTCAATAACTCCATGTGATATAGGTGCACACAACTTTATTGTTAAGGAGGGATTTCCTGGATTTTGAACCAGTGACAATGAAGGAACGGTTATATAGTTCTACAGCAAGGCGGTGTGTGCCTTGATGGGGAACATGGCAAGTTGTGGTGTTCCTATGTATCTGCTGCCTTTGTCGTTCTAGGTGGCAGCAGTTGTGGCTTTGGAAGGTGGTGTCGAAGGATCCTTGGTGAATTGCTGCAGTGGCAAACGCTGCCTTGATGTCAAGGGCAGTCATTTTCACTGCACATCTTGAATTCAGCTCGTATTGTCCATGTTTGGACCAAGGCTGTAATAAAATGAGGAACTTAGTGGCGCTGGCAGAACTCAAACTGAGCATCAGTGCATAGGTTATTGCTGTACAAGTGCCACCTGACAGCACTGTCAACAACCCCTTCCATCATTTTGCTGTAAATCAATAGTAGACTAAGGGAGTGATAATTGGTCAGGTTAGATTTGGCCTGCTATTTATGTACAGGATATATTTGGGCAATTTTCCACATTGTCAAATAGATGCTAGTGTGGTAGCTCTGCTGGAACAGGTTAGCTAAGGACATAGCTAGTTCGGTAGCACAAGCCATCACTAGTATTGCCTGGTTGGTGGTGGTCTAGGATTAAAACCTGGGACCATTCTGGTTTATTGGAATGAAAAGTTTGAGTGCAAGCAGTGTTACGAGATTTTAACAGCGCATTGCATAATTTCCTTTAGCCAATAATCTTAGATCCGTGTCCTTTGGTTACTGATTACATTGTGGTCACTTTTTAACTTTTGTTTAAAAGCAAAGTCAAATTCTCAAACTGCCATTGTGTGATTTAAATTTTCATCCACTGGGTTACTCGTCCAATAGTCTGGTAACAGAAACACAACACTACCTTCTAGATATCCAACTCCAATGGTGATTAATACAACACTGTCTATTTAAACCTGGATTACATTCCATGCAGGAACGTAGTGCTGTAAGACAGCCTGATCGTTGGGTCTCACAACTCTTCTCCCTGGATCAGGTCAGATTCCGGATTTGTGCTTGAACTTTATCATTGCTGTGAAGTGAAATCAGTTTGACACTCCAATGAAGTTGCAGTGTAAAACACATACTAAAAAATTCCTGAGGTTTGCACTGAATTCTTTCATCCTAATTGATCAGGGTGGTTGCAGGTTTGAACCCTGGACCACATCTTAGTTAGCAGATTTCAGCACTTCATCATGGTGGGGCTGTGGCAAAGAATTTGACCTTGAGGTAGGAAAGGGAAGAATTATATCCTGTGATCCTTGTGTGAGATATATTATTATGTATCTGTGTGTGTATGCATGTACATGTTAGGATGCAGACAGGATTGAACTTGATCTCGAAGCGCCAACATTCAAATAACATATCATCATTATGTCAGATCTCCCTTGTTTAAAGTGGCCACTTGATTAAAGTGAGTGCCAAGGTCAATGGCCATTCCCCTTGAAGAAGGGTGGAAGACAATTGTGCAACATCTGTTTTTCAGATGCAAAACCATCTCGGAAGGCAACAACATGGCAGACAGGCCCAGAAGTGTGCTACCCTCCACGTTGGTCAAGGTCACAAAACCAGCAACCTGGGGAGTGAAATACTCCTTATGTTGATGCAAGTTAGGAACCTAACAATGCTTGAGATCCTAAAGCAAGATTGGCTTGTCCTGAAGCAGCCAATAGCACTCCGCAAAACCAGGTTTACATGCAGTCTTGCAAGTGATTTGATCTGATTTATAGTTATATGTATTAGCATACAGTGAAAAGTATTGTTTCTTGTGCACTATACAGACAAAGCATACCTGTTCATAGAGAAGGAAGAGAGAGAGAATGCAAAATGTAATGTTACAGTCATAGCTATGGCGTAGAGAAAGATCAACTTAATGTAAGGTAGCTTCATTCAAAAGTCTGATGGCAGCAGGGAAGAAGCTGTTCTTGAGTCGGTTGGTACGTGACCACAGACTTTTGTATCTTTTTCCCATCAGAAGAAGGTGGGAGAGAGAATGTCTGGGGTGCGTGGGGTCCTTATGCTGGCTGCTTTGCCGAGGCAGCAGGAAGTGTAGACAGAGTCAATGAATGGGAGGCGAATTTGCATGATGGATTGGGCTACATTCACAACCTTTTGTAATTTCTTGTGGTCTTGGGCAGAGCAGGATCCATACCAAGCTGCGGTACAACCAGAAGGAATGCTTTCTATGCTGCATCTGAAAATGTTGGTGAGATTTGTAGCTGACACGCCCAATTTTCTTAGTCTTATGTGTCTTAGTCTTAGTCTTCCATAGGTGCCCCTGAAACGGAGCAAGGCCCAATCCTGGGCACCTCAGACCTCACCATTCAGCTGCAGGGATTATTTCCATTGCCTACCCACAGATGGACCAGTTTGAATTTCAGTGCCTTTAGGAGAGCAGGTGAGAAGGCAAATTTCAAAATGTATCTTTTTCTTTTGAGAGAAAGTTTGTTTGAAGCATCCCTGACCTAAAGCTGAATGTGAGAGTTTCATTTCCTGCTGTGAGGCCATAGCTCATAAATGCGGCACAAATCTGTTCATTCTTGCAGGAGACTGCTCACAAACAGTTTGAAACTGTTTCCTCTCAAGGACAGGCAGGATTGAAGCAAACTCTCCCAGGGATTTGTAACCCACTTTTTAACCAGTTTTTATAAAGTTATATATAATATATATATGCGTGTGTGTGTACATAAAGCATGCTGACAATAAATCAGGTCATCAAGTATTCCACTAGTTCTACTGCATTTCCTGGAACTCACTGCCGCAAATAAATTAGCCTTAGTCATGGTGTATGCCAGGCTCCCTCATCTCCCAGCTCTGCCATCCTACACCACGGTCCCCGATCTGTACTGTACTGAATGAATTGGCCACAAAACAGTGAGTAAGCTGACCCAATTACTGTTATTATACTGTCTGAGTTTTCCTACATTGTGCTAAAATCATGCAACAACCAGCTCTTGCAACACCCTTGGCGAAGAATATGGCTTTGGATGAAATGTCCCACACACCTCTGTGTCACAGTAGCCACCTCAATGACATCACCAAGTTCACAGATGTTCTTTCAGACGTTGGGACAGTTTTCCTTTATAAGGTCGATTTCCATAAATTATTTAATTAAAGGTACCAAGGGGAAAGTTCCGTCTGTGCGATGGTGATTACTTCCTGTACTTCCCTTTCCCATTAGTGGCACTGAAAGAATGAACAGGCAGGGGGGCTGGGATCTTACAGGGGCCTTTAAATTTATGAAGTAGTTTGATCAGCTAGATGTAAATTTTTCCAATTGTGGGGAAGTCCAAAGCTATGAGCCACAACCATAAAATAGTTATAATAAATCCAAGAAGGAATTTAGTAAAAATCTTACTTGTTCAAATGTGGAATTTGCTAATTCAGGGAGTAGTTGGAGAAAATAGCAAAGATGCATTTTAAGGGAAATTAGATAAATGCATGGGAATGGAATTGAAGATTCCATTGATAGTTACATGAAGAGGACATTTGATGTACTTGAGGGGAAGCATATGAGGGAGAAGGAAATTGAGGATTATGGTGATAAAGTCAGAAGAATAAAGATGCATGAAGGTTTGAATGAAGTATTAACATAATGCTGTTTCTGTGCCTATGTCATGTAATTGTATGTAGCACTGGCTTACGCAACCCATGACCCACAATGCAGCCCACAAAGACCCTCTATGTGGTCCCCAGACCAATGCTGGTAAGAGGGCCACTGAGTTTGAAGGTTTCTGCAGGCTCAAGAGTGAGCCTATCAGTAGCAAGAATTGGAACAAAATAGACTGTGATTGGAGGAGCAGTGGAGTCTGGGAACTGCAAGACTATGGAGCGCATGGAGTCACTCACCATGGTTTACCATGGCTCCGGCTGCTTTCCCTCAGCTGCTAGTTCCCTAGCCTGGCAGTCACTACTTGTTCCTAGCTCCAGCCCTTTTTCTTTAGTTCTGGCCCTGCCCCTCAGAGCTCTGGCCGCTTGTTCCTGGGTCTCCCCAAGCTCCTGCCAACTCTCCCCACGTCCAATCCGGCCCAACATGCCCTCCTCCTGGCTCTTCGCTCTCCTCTTGGCGGGCACCCGTGTTCGGGCATTGCTAGGCTTCAGGCCTTGCTCCAAGTGTCTCCTCCACTCTCATCATATTCCCCATGGGTGAAGGTGTGCGTAGGATAAAGGCGGGCAAGAATGAGGGCGAGAGTAAGGGCAATTGAGAGGGCATAGGGTAAGTGCACCAAAACAGCGTGTGTGTGTGTGTGTGTGTTTGTGTGTGTGTGTGCATGGGGTGAGTCATCACCCCGTGACCTGGATTGAGCTGGAAACAAACATCTGTTCATATGTCAACTTTTTTTTAAAAAAGTCATGTTTAATGCTGTGCCTAAACCTTATCTTTTCAAAATTTACTCATCAGCCCCCGAAGTGTGTGAAAGATTAATGGAAATATTTGGCAGGATTTTATGTCCCCCACCTGGGCTATAGGCAGGGACGACCATAATATTTTCCAGAGGGCCTTCCCACTGGGTTCCCACCTGCCCCAAGCTCTCTGCAATTTTACACTGGGATGGGCAATACCTAGATTGGCCTCGGCTGATTTCTGACATTGTCAATTACTGACCACTTCAGGGCCATTTTTTACCCAGCCTCAATTTTCACCTCCCTCCACTCCCCCACCTAAAGGGCTTACCATACACACAACAAGCATCTCCAACAACAACCCAAATCCCCTGTGTCCACCACTCCCAGCACCTCACCTGTCTAGAAGCCCTGCCTCCAGCCAATTAACTCCCTGCCATATAAAATATCCTGGCCATTTTCACTGTGGCTAATCTATCAAAACTTTTAGGTCCTCCCTCAGCCTACTCTATTCACAAGGGAAGAGGTTCATACAAATGCAAAATGCTGCAGATGCTTGAAATCTGAAATAAAAATCAGAAGTGCTGGAAATACTCAACAGAACTGGCAGCAGCTGTGGAGAAAGAGAGACGGAGTTAACATTTCAGGTCTGTGACCTCATCAAAACTCTGGATTATATCCAATCTACTTTCTTGTACAAAACTTCCTTAGTGCACAAAAATTTTGAACATCTATAACATGTTTCTAATATGTAACATTTTTGCATGAAGTAGGGTTCATTAGAGCCTTTACTTTGCAATATACAATTTCTAAAGCTTTGCAGAACTACTGTGATCTTAATTTTAAATATGTTAGGTTGGCTGTGATCACCCAATATTAAAAGGGAACAGAAAGGAATACAATAATGAGGGCAAAATCTTATGCTCAAATCGTGCCTCTGGCATTGCAGAAGTGAGTACAGTAAAAAGTCTGACAACACCAGGTTTTAGTCCAACCTATTTATTTGATAATATACTCATAAGCTTTCGGGGTTAGCCCCTTCGTCAGGTGAATGGAGAGTTCTGGCCTCAGACAGAGCGTATAAAGCACAGACAGTTGAGAGATTACTGATTAGAATGCGAATCCTTACACCTAACCTGCTGTTCAAGACCTGAAGTGGCTGATAATGTGAGTGGAAGGAGCACTGATCACAGTTTAAAGAGATGTGTATTGTCTCCAGACAGTATAGTGAGTGAGGTTTTGCAAACCCAGGCAAGTCACGGGGGTTACAGATAGTGCGACATGAACCCAAGATCCCTGTTGAGACCGTCCTTATGTGTGCGGAACTTGGCTATCAGTCTCTGTTCAGCGACTCTGTGCTGTCGTGTGTCGTGAAGGCCGCCTTGGAGAATGCTTACCCGAAGGTCAGAGGCTGAATGCCCTGAATGCTGAATGCACGGGCATTCAGCCTCTGACCTTCGGGTAAGCATTCTCCAAGGCGGCCTTCACGACACACGACAGCGCAGAGTCGCTGAACAGAGACTGATAGCCAAGTTCCGCACACATAAGGACGGTCTCAACAGGGATCTTGGGTTCATGTCGCACTATCTGTAACCCCCGTGACTTGCCTGGGTTTGCAAAACCTCACTCAATATACTGTCTGGAGACAATACACATCTCTTTAAACTGTGATCAGTGCTCCTTCCACTCACATTATCAGCCACTTCAGGTCTTGAACAGCAGGTTAGGTGTAAGGATTCGCATTCTAATCAGTAATCTCTCAACTGTCTGTGCTTTATATGCTCTGTCTGAGGCCAGAACTCTCCATTCACCTGACGAAGGGGCTAACCCCGAAAGCTTATGAGTATATTATCAAATAAATAGGTTGGACTAAAACCTGGTGTTGTCAGACTTTTTACTGTGTTTACGCCAGTCCAACGCCGGCATACCCACATCATGATTGCAGAAGTGATCCAAGCTACAGGATAGATACTTAAATATGGAGCATGTTTTAGGGAAGCACTGGGGTGATAATTGTAGTGATTGTGGTGTCTGACTCTTTAAGACAGCACAACAGAAGAGGGCCACCTGGCTTGTTAGACAGATTTTTAATTGGTAATGGGTTGAAGGGTTTTGGGTTGAGGAGCATGTCAGCCATGAGCGAATGGTGGAGTGGATTCAATGGGCTGAATGGCCAAATTCTCCTCCAATAATTTTATGAATTTATGAACTTGAGGAACCAATGGGAACCAAGAGTGAGTGATCACCCTAGAGGATCAAGTCATCTCTTGTGCAGAATACATTGGTCAGCCATACTGTCAACATGTAAAGGCTGGAGCTCTGTTCCAGGCAGCTAAGAACTACAATCCTCTGCCCCAATTTCTCTTTATCAATAAATACCTTTTGTTCCTAATGAAGTCTGGATTGTCTTGATGTCACCCAAGGGATGCCACGCTATTAAAATTACCAAAGGCATTGTCGAAGAGACAGAATTTCCGGATGATTTTGAAGACAAAGAGGTGTACTACTTCCCTCCTCATGCACACCACCAGTCACCTGAAGATCCATTTAGCGCTCCACCAGACCCTGTACAATCATTCTCCCCCTCAATCCTTTTTCTTCATTATACCTCAATCAAAAAAGCTCCTTAATTTCATCAACGAGCTTGCCATCATTTGTCCACATTCTGGTGTGCATTGGAATATGCAAATTTGTCACCTTTGCCTGGGGATCTGTTTCTTGTCGGTGACAAACATCCCATGAATATAGTTTCTTTCTCTTGATTTTTAACAGGAAGCAGTTGGATGTTTTGTGGCCAGTCAATATTCACAGGAAATATCTGTGTAGATTGGATAGCTCCCTACGTGGGCCTCTGTTGAGAATTGAAGTAGTCACAAAGACGAAATGCTACAACCACACATTCCTGCAGTAGGAGATGCTCTCCCCAAAATGACACTTGGGCTGAATAGATGTTGCTTCACTCTCCCTTTAACCTGTTTTGTACCTGACCTTGGGGAACTTGAAGCTCATGCACACTTGCCTGAAATGCAAAGTGCCTCATCACCAGAACTAACACACCCTCACCTTGATGAGCATAAATTCACACTACATATCATGAAAAACTGAGTTGTCATAACATCTTGTTGCTATAGCTACACTTATTACATTGTAGGATTCTGAATCTCTGTAGTTCTTACATCAAAATGGAGTCATAATGGTTAAACATAGAAGATAGAAAATAGCAGCAGGAGGAGGCCATTTGGCCCTTTGAGCCTACTCCACTATTCATTATAATCATGGCTGATCATCCCACTCAATGGCTTGATCCTGCCTTCCCCTTAAGTCTGTCAATGCATAAAACTTACAGCTTAGAAAGAGAGCAGTCAGCCCCCTGCTGATGTTTATGCTCCACATGAGTCTCCTCTCACCATACTTCATCTAACCTTATCAACATAACCTTCAGCTCTTTTCTCCTTCAGGTATTTATCTCACTCCCAATACTGTTTGCCCCAACGATCCCTAAAGAGTTTCACATTTTGGAAACTATCTGCATGAAGATGTTTCTCTTGAATTCTTTACTGGAATAGTAATTATTTTATGGTTGTGATCTGTGGCTTTGGAATCTAACTTTCTCCTTCCCCCTACCCACCCCATCACCACTCCCGCACACAACTGAAAACACTTCTAAGCATCTTCAAAATAAATTAATTAGCCTAGGATTTCACTGAATTGATTAATATTGTGACTGCACCTTTACAAAAGTGAGACATTTGCTGGTGTATTCCATAGAGAGACTGCAACAACATAAGAGAAAGAAGCAGGAGTAGATTACACAGCTCATTGGACCTGCTTCATCAATCAATGCGGGCTTCAACATCACTTTCCCACTTGCTCCCTATATCACTTGATTCCCTAAAAGGTAAAAAAATCTCTCATTGAATCATACAAATTAAGAGCAGTAGTCTGGCACTCCTCAAACCTGCCCCGCCATTCAATAATATCATGGCTGATCTTATTGTAACTTCAAACCTACATTCCTGACTTCCCCTGATAATCTTTCAGCCCCTTGTTAATCAAGAATCTATCCAGCTCTGCCTTAACCAAAGTCTTGTTCAAAGACTCTGATTCCACTGCCATTTGAGGAAGGGACTCATGAAAGACTCACAACCCTCTGAGAAAAAAAAATTCTCCTTATCTTTGTCTTCAATGTGCAACACCTTATTCTTAAACAGTGACCCCCTAGTTCTAATTCTCTGATAAGGGGAAAACATCCTCTCCACATCCATCCTGTCAATACCTCTCAGAATTTTAAAGATTTCAATCAAGTCACCTTTTATTCTTTTAAACTTTAGTGGTTACAAATCTAACCTGTCCAAACTTTCCTTATAAGACAACCAACCTTCCTGGTATTAGTCCGGTAAACTTTTTGTAAGCTGCTTCTAATGCATTTACGTCTTTCCTTAATTATGGAGACTAATACTGTACATAATACTCCAGTTGTGTGCCGGAATTTTACCGCCAGGCCCAACCCGATTACTGGCGGTCTCAGGCGGGATTTTACGAGCCTCGCCTGAACGAGGTTGTAACATCCTGACCGTGGTCTCACCACTGATGCCCTGTACAACTGATAGATTAACACTATTCTTTTGTAAACAATTTCTCCTCATAATAAATGATAACATTCGATTAGCTTTCCTAATTACTTGCTGTACCTGTATACTAGCCTTTTATGATTCATGCACTCAGACACCCAGATCCCTCTGCACCTCAGAGCTTCGCGTTAATATCCACTAACAATATTAACTGAGCACAGAATATTGACTTTAATTTGCTGTTGAAAGTATATTTATCATTTAACTTTCTTGCCAAGTTGAGAGCTGACTCATATTCAAGAATCAAATCATTCCCACAAAGAAAACAGGAAGTAATGATACGGCGGTTAAAAAAGTTGCTTATTTATTTATTAGTCACAAGTAAGGCTTATCACAGCAATAAAGTTACTGTGAAATTCCCCTAGTCACCACAGTCCGGGTCACCAATCTAGCATGTCTTTCAGAACGTGGGAGGAAACTGGAGCACCCAGAGAAAACCCACGCAGACACGGGGAGAATGTGCAAATTCCACACAGACGGTGACCCAGGCTGGGAATCAAACCTGGATCTCTGGTGCTGTGGTAGCAGTGCTAACCACTGTGCCACCTCAGTGTGTGAATAGATGTTGAATTTATTGGTCAGTCTTTAGTTTCTCCCATATTCCTGCCAATGAATCAATTTCCTGCAATCGACAACAACATCTTGTATTTATTTATATAGTGCAAGCAGAGTAAAACCTCCCCACATGCTTCATTACTAAAGAAAATGTGATTGCAAGCCACATACAGAGATATTCGGATAGGTGGCTAAAGGCTTGAACAAGGAGATTTTAAGAAGCATCATAAAATTGAAGAAAGAGTTTGAGAGGCAGAAAGGTTTAGAGAGAAAACTCGGAGTTTAGCAGAAGAAACATCAATGTCATTTTGAGGAGAGTACCACCAGGATTGCAGAGTGTAGGATGAACCAAGAAGAACATAGGAAGGAATACTGGAACAGGAGAAAACAATTTAGCTCCTCAAACCTATTTCCGCATTCAGTGAGATTATGGCTGATCTGTGAATTAACCTCAGAAACCCATATTTACCCCTCATCCCTTAATACCATTGGTTAGCAACAATCTAACAACTGGCCTTTTTATGGGTCAAATCTCCCTTGGCTTGAAGCGTGTCTGAAAGAGAATTTTGCAGCATTCTAACCCTTTTGGTTCTAATATCAGCTCACTGTAGTCACAGCTTTCAGCCGATCTGTACAGTTTTTAATAAAAGAATCAACTGTTTCTCTGGCTTTTGGAGATACTGTTAAACTTCATTCTGTTTCAATGATTAAAATATGTATCAAATCATTTTAAAACTTTGTTAAATTTAGCTGAGGATTCATTGATTTGTCTCACTATAACATCATCGGCTATTGGACTACTGAATAAAGTAGTGTATTCATTTGTTCAGCTTCTCTCTTCTTGTCCAGACCTGAAGCAATCATACACTAAAGTTAAAATTAATCTATTAGTGTCGCAAATAGGCTTATATTAACACTGCAATGAGGATACTGTGAAAATCTCCTAGTCGTCACACCCCAGCGCCTGTTCAGGTACACTGAGGGAGAATTTAGCATGGCCAATGCACTTAACCAGCACATTTTTCAGACCACGGAAGGAACAGGAGCACCCGGAGAAAACCCGCACAGACATGGGGAGAATATACAGACTCCGCAGACAGTGACCCAAGCTGGTAATCAAACCCGGGTCCTTTGCATTGTGAGGTATCAGAGCTAAACACTGTGCTGCCGTTACTAGTTAGCTAAGTAAATTTTCTGTCAAAGTCCCCAGTTTTGTGTTTGGTCTGGGCCTTGGATGAGACCAAGCTCATCTGATATAAAGTTGACTTTTTAATCCATGGTTGTTTAAAATTTTTGTAGGCATAAAGTGGTGCAACAGTAAACCATTCTTTGAAGAGTCTTCCCAGGTTTTGAGGGGCTCCCACTGTGATGGTGGTCCCAAGATTTTTGCCACTTGTTTGTGCAGAAATTTTCTTAATGGACTTATCCTGTGTCCTTCCGCACTTATGGCGAATTTTCAGGTTGATTCCTGACATTGGATGAGTTTTCTTAAACTAACCATTTTTATTTTTCTATTTGCAACAAGCTTGGCCACCATGTTGTATGGGGCCGACTCTGAACCAAGATGGACGCGATGCTTTCGGAAACAGGCAGCTCTGACATTTAAAAAAATGAAACAATTTAAAACTAGTCCTGACCAAGAATTTAGTCTTTTCTTAGCTGATCCTTGCTTAGTCCTTTGACTCTGCATTCTGTGGGTGTTCAAATGGGAAATCCATGAGATGTTATGGAGTCCTCAGTTGCACAGTAGAGTTTTTTCTTATTTCCTCTGCTATCAATTCAGATATGGAACTTATTTTTGGGGATTTCTCTTTGTGTCATCACATCAGATGCTTTCGGTCAGGTCAGAAGACAAGAATGCTGCTCTTTTAGAAGCATGGAAGATAGGAGAAGGAGGATGCTATATGGCCCTTGGAGCCTGCTCCACCATTCATTATGATCATGGCTGATCGTCCAACTCAATAGCCTAATCCTGCTTTTTCCCATAACCTTTGATCCCATTCACCCCAAGTGCTGTATCCAGCCACCTCTTGAATACGTTCAATGTTTTGGTATCAACTACTTCTTGTGGTAATGAATTCCACAGGCTCACCACTCTTTGGGCGAAGAAATGTCTCCTCACCTCCATCCTAAATGGTCTACCCTGAATCCTCAGACTGTGACCCCTGGTTCTGGACACCCCCGCCATTGGGAACATCCTCCCTGCATCTACCCTGTCTAGTCCTGTTAGAATTTTATAAGCCTCTGTGAGGTTGCCCCCTCATTCGTCTGAACTCCAGCGAAAACAATCCTAACTTAGTAACTCTCTCCTCATACATCAGTCTTGCCATCTCCGGAATCAGCCTGATAAATCTTCGCTGTAGTCCCTCGAGAGCAAGAACATTCTTCCTCAGAAAAGGAGACCAAAATTGCACGCAATGTTATAGTTTTTAATAAGGATACTGCTCCTTTAACTTTCCAGCTCCAGTTTCTCTGAAGTTCTGGATTTTTCCAAGAGCTGTCACCATGTGACATGTTGTATATCCAGCATTAATATTTTCTGAATCTTGTATGGTTAAGCATTAAATGTTTAGTGATACATACTACATTTACAAGAATGTTGCTCAAACTAGGAGCTAACTCCATGTGGGCTTCTGCACGTCTCCGTCCAGTCCACAACTCTCTCCAGATTCTTATCATGTTTCTCTTTACATCATACCGTGGGCGATACATTTCCCAGTCCCACATTAACCCTTGCTATGCCAGATATCCTGAGACTACACTCTGCATCTCCAAACTCACCATGGAAGAGAGCATTAAAATCTCACCCCATGTTTCTTTTTATTGAAATTTGTAGGTTGTAGGAGGGAGGTGAAGAATTCTGGAGTTCAGAGCTTAGGAAGAGTGAGCTTGGCATCGAGATTTATTGCTTGGCTTCTTCCTTTTGCAGTCAGTTATTAGGTTGCTTCCAATATGAACAGGAGTAGCAGCTGCTCGAGCATAAGTGTTAGCTTTGGTGTGGCTACAATTAGTACCATCCGTGGCTCATTATGTTCACCATGAATTTCCCTTTAATGCAGAGAGAAAGGTTTGCTGTTCCAATAGCCCTGCTCTCTTGTGTGTCTGTGTGGGTGTACTGATGACAGCTGCCATGACTTACATGAATGGATGAAGCATGGTGAATCATCAGACAAAGTACAAATATAAACCCTCAGCTGAAATGTTCTAATTCTGTTTCCAGAACAACAAGAATGAAAAAATATTTTAAAATATGTATTCCCAAATGCTCATACCCCACACATTCTTTTTAAGGAGCACGATGGGAAGAAGTAAACAGAGTGGGAAGATGTTTGTGTGGAATATGGTAAGGCTAGTTGGACTAAATAGTCTGTTTCTAGAATAGAATAGAATAGAATCCCTACAGTGCAAAAGGAGGCCATTCGGCCCATCGAGTCTGCACTGACCACAGTCCCACGCAGGCCATATCCCAATAACCCATGCATTTACCCTAGCTAGTCTCCCTGACACTGGCCAATCCACCTAATCTGCACATCTTTGGCCTGTGGGAGAAAACCGGAGCACCCAGAGGAAACCCACACAGACACCCATGGAGAATGTGCAAACTCCACAGAGACAGTGACCCAAGGCCAGAATTGAACCCGTGTCCCTGGCACTGTGAGATAGCAATGCTAACCACTGTGCCCCTGCGCTGCCCCTGTTTTGGAAATTCTCGGATCTTGGAGAATTCAAGGGGGAATTGTTTAGGTGTAAGTATATATGAGCAAAGATTGGATTGCAATCATGGGGGTAGTTTTTTTTTTAAAAGCAAGAAATAGTAAATTGTTTTATCTTCACTTGTTTCAATAAATCTGGACAAAAGATATAGATGTGTGCTGAATTATAGGGTGATATTTACCATCCAACAATGTTCCCTCCAAACTGGTCACATCAACATGCAAAATACATTCTTTTCAGTGGGTGAACAGATTAATGGTTGTGGTAAAAGAAAGTGCATTATAGAGTTTGGTGTGAGCATGATACCTGCTTGTACTGGCTAGCACTAGCTGAAGGGAGATGATAATATAGCGGTAACATTATTGGGTCAATAATCCAATAGGCTTGCCATGATGTTCTGGGGACATGAGTTCAACTGTGGAGGAATTAAAAAATATCTGGGAAAGGGCAGGCTGGAGTTAAGGGCACAATCAGATCAGTGACAATGTGTTATATTACACTGTGAAGAGGCTTGAGGGGCTGAATGGCCTACTTCTGCATCTATTTCTTATGAAAATATATCCCATCATGCTCTGCTCATTCAGGTCAGTAAGATAAAAGGGACTTACATAATGAATCAAATTGCCTTTAATAAATTACTAATTGCTGTTGTAGGTCCTTTAAATGAAAGATTTCTCTGGGTCTGTGAATATTCCTTCCACCTTTCCTGGAGTCTTTGACTCCTACTGAGGGACAGTTCAACTGCTGCTGGATGTTCATCAGTAACTTGCACAAGTGATCATATACAGACAGTGTCCATTGGGGCATTACAGATGAGTTTCATCCTGTCCAGATATGTGTATTTTTCACTGAACAATGATCAAAAGCAGAAGCTCTGGCTTCTGTTGTCCTCTCCCTCACGGATTTGATAGCACAACTGTACAGGTCTACTCCCAACAATGCCCTGACTCCAACTGAAGCCTTCCAGCCCCGGAATGTGCCTCTTTGCTCCCAACCGTGCTTGTACTCCAGCCTGGTCATATGATCTGTGAATGATCGCCCGTTAAAGGATCCACACTACTAAAGTAGTAATGTTGGTTGAGGGCTAATATTGGTCAGGACAATAGGAGAGATCCCTTGCATTCCTTTGAAACAGGGCAATGGAAACCTTTTACAATCAGCTGAGAAGGTAAAAGGGCCCTCAGTTTAACATCTCATCCAAAGGTTGTCACCCCTGATACTGTAGCACTCCCTCAGTATTGCTCAAGGAATGCCAATCTGATTACTTGTTTATTAATTAAGAATTAATTAATTGTTAATTACTAATTATTAGATTACTAGCTGAATTCTCTAAACCTAAGATATTCCTGGCCTGCATGTCATAACACTTAGGAACAAAGGTCCCATGAGCGTTGACTACCTTTCCTAATACAAATACAGTGAAACTCAGGGTTGCGCCCACGTAGCAATGGAACATTGCTGGAGCAGAGGTGGATACACATGGGGAAGTGTGATAAATATCCTGCTGTAAAATCTTGGCAAGCATCCAAAGTTATCTTCTCTACATATGTTTCCTACAATATCTTCATCCAGAGATGACGAACCATGGAGAAAATGGATTGCAAGAAAGAAGAATAGCAGCAAACCATTCAGCCCCTGAAGCCTTTGCCACTGTCCAGTTAGACCATGCCTGTTTTTCACCATAACTCATTTATGAATTAAGAGCAGGAGGAGGCCATTCAGTCCTTCAAGCCTGCTCCACCATTCAATAAGATCATGGCTGATCTGATTGTAACCTCAACCTTGCATTTCTGCCCAGCCCCAATAACATTTCACCCCTTTGCTAATCAGGAATCTATCTAGTTCTGTCTTAAGCATATTCAAAGATTCTGGGCAGAATTTTCCCGTCCTGCCCGCCACAGAAATTGTAGCGAGTGGAACAGAACCATGCAAACCATGCTGACTTCGGGCAGGATTTTCCGGTCTTGGGGTGAGCATGGCCGGAAAATCCCACCTTCTGTTTCCAGTGTCTTTTGAGGAAAAGAGTTCCAGACACTCAAGCCCCTCTGAGAGAAAAAAACTTCAACTCATCTCTGTCTTAAATGAGTGATCCCTTATTTTTAAACAGTGATCCCTGGTTCTCGATTCTCTGACAAAGGAAATATCCACTCCACATCCACCCTATCAATACTCCTGAGGATTTTAAAGGCTTTGAACAAGCTGCCTCCTTACCCACCTTTAAGCCATATCATTGACCGAACAAAAGTCCGTTTACAGTTTTGAATTTTTCAATTGATTCTCCAGCCTCAGCAACTCTTTGTGGAGGTTGAGGCGGAAGCTAAGATCAACTGAGCAGTCCAAAAAGACTGGAGACAATTTGAATTCAGAATCTCTGAAGTATGTTAAAGAGGTGCCTCCCCACCCAATAGCTGGCCAGGAAAAATATGCTGAGCAGCCTGTGAGAAGGAACTCCAACGACAGGAAGATGCAGTTAGGGACACATGGGGACAATGCAATTCTTTTCCAGCCTTTGGGTGGGATATTAAAACCAAGGCTAGGATTTCTGAACTAATAGGGAGAAGTCTCCATGTTCTGATATTTAGGGTTGGGAGTTCGCAGGAAACAATTTGGAGGATGGCTTTTGAAAGTGTGTATATCCAGGAGGCTATAGAACGAATGATTGAAAAGCAATCTCATCCATGAATTCAGAGGTCACTTGTCACATACTTGGAAAGAGTGAATGGTCATTGTCCAGTACATTGGTGTATTGACAATAGAATACATTGCCTTTATCATTAACTGATCCGTGAGCAGCACAGCTTTGCTCTGGTTAGAATGGGACTTTGGACTTGTCATATCGAGGGTTCCTACTCTCAACCCTTTGGAGCAGGTGGAGGGAACGAGTAAGGGAGGGCAATGGTGGGTTGAAATAAGGAGGAACCGGAGGAAGGAGGGTGGGGACTGGAGGAAGGAGGGTGGGGACCTCAGCCTCTCAATCTGCATAACAGGTTTGAGGTTCTTGCTTCCAGTGTGGACGAGAACTAGGGCTGTGAGGTTGGTGAGCAAACTGCACACGGTACAGTGATGCAGACACAGGACATAGACAAAGAGAAGGTGAAAAGGAACATAGTAGTAATTGGGGATAGTGTGGTTAAGGGTATTGACACTGTCCTTTGTCACAATGACAAAGTGCACAGAAGGGTGTGTTGTCTGCCTGGTGCTCAGGTCCAGGATGTCGCATCTGGGCTGCAGAGGAACCTGGAGTGGGAGGGTGAGAACCCGGTCGTTGTGGTACATGTGGGTGCCAACGACGTAGGCAAAGTGCGAACTGAGGATCTGGGGAGGGAGTATGAAAAGCTGGGAATGGAATTAAAAAGTAGAACCGACAAGGTGGTTATCTCTGGACTACTGCCTGAACCGAGTGCAGACGGGCGTAGGGTTGGTATGATTAAGGAAGTGAATGGGTGGCTCAGGGATTGGTGTGGGAGGAATGGGTTTGAATTTATGGGGCATTGGCACCAGTATTGGGGTAGGTGAGGCCTGTTCAGGTGGGATGGGGTTGGTCTGAACCGTGCTGGGACCAGAGTCCTGGCGAATCGTGTAGATAGGACTGTAGATAGGGCTTTAAACTAATTGGGGGGGGAGGGTGCGAGGGTAGGTGAAATTACAGGGTCGAAAGTAAAGGGAAGAGGCCGAGGATGTCCCAATAATAAAGGGAGTAGGGGGCGTGAGTAAGGTTGGTGGCGTTCTGGCAAATAGGGTACAGGTGAAGGCTGGGATGAAGGCACTTTATCTGAATGCACGAAGCATTTGGAATAAAATGGATGAGCTGGTGGTGCAGATCAGCACAAATGGATATGATCTGGTGGCCATTACAGAGTCGTGGCTGCAAGGTGACAGGGACTGAGAGCTGAATGTCCAGGGGTATCAAGTGTTTAGGAAGGATAGGCAGGAGGAAAAAGAGGGGGGCGTAGTTCTGCTGAGTAAGGATAGCATCAGGGTGGTAGTAAGGGATGATATAGGAGCCAAAGAGCAGAAAGTGGAATCGTTGCGGGTGGAGAGTAGGAACAGCAAAGGGAGGAAGACGCTGGTGGGTGTCGTCTATGGGCCCCCAAATAATGATCTGGAGGTGGGGCGGGCTATTAACGCACAAATAAATGCGGCGTGCAGGAGTGGAACGACGATAATTATGGGGGATTTCAATCTACATATTGATTGGTCGACCCATGTTGGACGCAGTGGGCTTGAGGAAGAGTTCTTGGAATGCTGCCGGGGTAGTTTCCTTGAACAGTGTGTGTTGGAGCCGACGAGGGAGTGAGCTATCTTGGATCCGGTGTTATGTAATGAGGCGGGTAGAATTAGGGACCTTGTGGTGAAGGATCCTCTTGGGAAAAGTGATCATTGTATGGTGGAGTTTCTGATGCAGATGGAGGAGGAGAAAGTGGGTTCCCGGACACGTGTCCTTTGTTTGAACAGAGGGGAGTACGATAGGATGAGAGAGGAATTGGCGAATGTTGATTGGGGGAAGCGCATTGGAAGGTGGGACTGCTGAGGAACAGTGGAGGATCTTTAAGGAGATCTTTCTTGACGCTCAGCAGAAATTTATTCCGATGGTTAAAAAGGATCGTAGGAGGAGAGATAATCAGCCGTGGATAACGAAGGAGGTAAAGGAAAGTGTTAAATTAAAAGTGGATGCGTTTAGAGTAGCTTAGAGTAGTGGGCGAGAAGAGGATTGGGAGAGGTTTAAATATCAACAAAGAATAACGAAGAAGTTGATAAAGAAGGGTAGGATAAACTATGAAGCTGGGCTAGCGCTTAATATAAAAAAGGATAGCAAGAATTTTTATAAATATATAAAAAGGAAGACGCTGACTAGGGTGAACGTTGGACCCTTAGAGGATGAGAGGGGGGTCTTAGTGGTAGGGGATGGGGAATTGGCTGAGGCCTTGAATAACTTTTTGTTTCAGTCTTCACGGAGGAGGACGTGAATAATTTGCTGGGTGTTAGCGATGGAAAGATGGTAGGAGTGGAGGGCCTGAATGACATTATTGTTACTAGAGAGGCAGTGCTCGACAGACTGGAGGGACTGATTGTGGACAAGTCCCCAGGACCGGATGGAATGCATCAAAGGGATCTGAAAGAAATGGCGGAGGTGATGGTGGATGCCTTGGTGATTATTTTCCAAACGTCGCTGGATTCCGGGGAAGTGCCGGAAGATTGGAAAACGGCTAATGTTATGCCGTTGTTTAAGAAGGGTGGCAGGCAAAAGGCAGGGAATTATAGGCCGGTTAGTTTAACGTCTGTTGTAGGTAAAATTTTAGAATCCATGATCAAGGAGAAAATAGCGAGGCATCTTGAGGAGAATTGTTTGATACAGCAGATGCAGCACGGTTTCGTTAAGGGGAAGTCGTGTCTGACGAATTTATTGGAGTTCTATGAGGATGTGTCTAGGGCAGTGGATAGAGGAGACCCAGTGGATGTGTTGTTTCTTGATTTTCAGAAGGCGTTTGATAAGGTGCCGCACAAGAGGTTATTACAGAAGGTTAGGGGGCATGGAGTTGGGGGTAGGGTGTTAGCGTGGATAGGGGATTGGCTGTCAAATAGGAGGCAGAGAGTGGGGGTCAATGGGTGCTATTCGGATTGGTGGTTGGTGACTAGTGGAGTGCCCCAGGGATTGGTGTTGGGGCGTCAGCTATTTACCATTTATATAGATGATCTGGAGGAGGGAACTGAGTGTATGGTGTCGAAATTTGCTGATGACACCAAGATTGATGGAACGGCAAATTGTGCAGAGGGTGTGGAAAGTCTGCAGAAGGATCTAGATAGGCTGGGCGAATGGGCCAGGAACTGGCAAATGGAATTTAACGTTGGCAAGTGTGAAGTTGTCCACTTTGGTAGGAATAATGGTAGGAAGGACTATTACTTACATGGCGAAAAACTGCAGCATGCGACGGTGCAGAGGGACCTCGGGGTCCCTGTGCATGAGTCGCAAAAACCCAGCCTGCAGGTGCAGCAGGTGGTCAGGAAGGCAAATGGGATGCTGGCCTTCATAGCGAGGGGTTTTGAATATAAAAGTAGGGAGGTCTTGCTGCAGCTGTATAGGACACTGGTGAGGCCGCAGCTGGAGTACTGTGTGCAGTTTTGGTCGCCGCACTTACGCAAGGATATTTTGGCCTTGGAGGGAGTGCAGAGGAGGTTTACTAGGCTGATACCGGAGTTGAGGGGGTTGAACTATGAGGAGAGGCTGAATAAACTAGGCTTGTACTCGTTAGAGTTTAGAAGAATGACGGGAAATCTCATTGAGATATATAAGATGATGAATGGGATGGATAGGATAGAGGTGGAGAGGCTCTTCCTGCTCAGAAAGGACAGTAGGACTAGAGGGCACAGCCTCAAGATAAAGTGGGGGGGGGGGGGTGCGGTTTAGAACGGAGTTGAGGAGGAACTTTTTCACTCAAAAGGTGGTGAATCTCTGGAATTCTCTGCCCGTTGAAGTGGTGGAGGCTGCCACGCTAAATATATTTAAGACGCAGGTTGATAGGTTTTTGATAGGCAAGGGGATTAAGGGTTATGGGGAGAGGGCGGGAAAGTGGAACTGAGCTACAACAGATCAGCCATGATCTTACTGAATGGCGGGGCAGGCTCGAAGGGCTAGGTGGCCTACTCCTGCTCCTATTTCTTATATTCTTAAGGTGCTTGTGTACTGGAGGGTATTGTCAGTCAGAATGGCTATCGTAACTTTGAACAGAAAGCTCAATGGTGAAAGTGGCGAATGGCAGACATCAGGTTAGCTTATTCCCATTTCCAGTGAGGGAACCACTTGTAGGAACATGAAATCATTCTTTTCTTGTACTCTTTTTTGTAATGGATATTTCCCAGGTGACTACTTCTATCAAAATCACTTCTTCTCTCATTGAGTTTTCTCACAACTTATTATTACAAAAGTGTTTATGGCAGTAATGCAGGTCATTCTGTCATCGAGTCATAGGAGTTTACAGCATGGAAACAGGCCCTTCAGCCCAACTTGTCCATGCCACCCTTTTTTTTAAAACCCCCAAGCTAATGCCAGTTGCCCACATTTGGCCCATATTCGTCTATATCTATCATGCCTATATAACTATCTAAATGCTTTTTAAAAGATAAAATTGTATCAGTCTCTACTACTATCTCTGACAGCTTGTTCCAGACACTCACCTCTGTGTGAAAAAATTGCCCCTCTGGACACTTTTGTATCTCTCCCCTCCCAACTTAAACCTATGCCCTCTAATTTTAGACTCCCTACCTTTTGGAAAAGATATTGACTATCTACCTTGTCTATGCCCTTCATTATTTTATAGACATCTATAAGGTCACCCCTCAGCCTCCTAAGCTCCAGAGAAAAGAGTCCCAATCTATTCAGCCTCTCCTTATAACTCAATCCATCAAGACCCGGGAGCATCCTAGTAAATCTTTTCTGCACTCTTTCTAGTTTAATAATATCCTTTCTATAATAGGGTGACCAGAATTGCACACAGTATTCCAAGTGTGGACTTACCATTGTCTTGTACAACTTCAACAAGATGTCCCAATTCCTATATTCAATGTTCTGACCAATGAAACCAAGCATGCCGTATGCCTTCTTCACCATTATGTTCACTTGTGACTCCACTTTCAAGGAGTTATCAATATGTACCTCTCAATCTCTTTGTTCTGTAACTTTCCCCAACGCCCTGCCATTAACTGAGTAAGTTCTGCCCTGGTTCAATCTAACAAAATGCATTACCTCGCATTTGTCTAAATTAAACTCCATCTGCCATTTGTCAGCCCACTGGCCTAGTTGATCAAGATCCTGCTGCAATTGGAGATAATTCTCTTCACTATCCAGTAGGCCACCAATCTTGGTGTCATCTGCAAACTTACTAACCATGCCGCCTATATTCTTATCCAATTCATTAATATAAATGACAAATAACAGTGGGCCCAGCACTGATCCCTGGTCCATCTGGTTGTTTACCTGTCCTTGTGAACTTTTTCCAATCCTAATACACTATTAACAGGTTTATTTATTTCTTCAGCTTCCCCTAAAATGCATCAATGCTATTCACCACAATCATTCCATTTATTTAATGAGATAGCTAGGTGAAGAGTTGTGGGACACAGTGCAGGACCCCCGGCAAAGCTGAGGAAGAGAAGAAATCATACTTAATTGAGGTGCTGATTAGGTGATGTCAATGGATTTTGCCAAATTTAATAAGGTGCCAAAGGACAAAAAGACACAATCATATACAAGGCTAACTTCTCCCTGGTAATGAGGCTGCTCTTGAGTTATTTATTAGATTTAATTGTGATTATCTTTTATTTATGGCTCTTGGCTTTATGTTCCCTCAGAAATGGAAACATAGAGTTTCATAGAATCCCTACAGTGCAGAAGGAGGCCATTTGGCCCATTGAGCTGCACTGCCAACAATCCTACTGAAGCCCTATCCCCATAACCCCAAGCATTTACCCTGCTAATCCCCCGACACTAAGGGGCAATTTAGCATGACTAATTCACCTAACCTCTACAGCATTTGGAGTATGAGAGGAAATCGAAGGACACAGAGGAAACCCATGCAGACACAGGGAGAACGTGCAAACTCCACACAGATAGTGAGCCAAGCTGGGAATCAAACCTGGCGCTAACCATTGTGCCACCATACCACCCACATCCCTTCTATATGGCTACCTTTCATAATTCTCCACCTTTAGGTCAAATCTTAGTCTTCTCTTTTCTCGAGGAACGAACTCTAGAATTTTAAGTCTTTCCTGATGGTTAAAACCTCTCAAACTCTACTTCCATTCTTGAAATTTTGTTTGCATCCCTATGCTTCCACCCTTTTTCCTTTCATGTTGTTGTTTCAAGAGTGCCTTAAACAGTGAATCTCTCTAACGAGCAATATTCCCCCTCTACCATACAGGACTGTTGTTGTCCAGGTTTTGAGTATATTTAAGAATGTATTGGTAAATATTTGGACACGAGTGTCAAGGGATATATGGATAGGCCAGGAAGTGGAGTTGAGGCAGAAGATCAGCCATGATCTTATTGAATGGCAGAATTGGCTTGGGGGGAAATTTGTCCTAATCCTGCTCTTATTATGTTCTTCTGCTGCAGGGACGTAAAACACCCTTCTGAGAAATACCAGGTCTGACAATGGACGGAATTTTCCCGTATTGTTTCAAAATGTCAGGCTTAGTGACCTAAAGGTGGAGAATTATGAAAGGTAGCCATCTCGAAGGGATGTGGGTGGCATGGTGGCACAGTGGTAAGCACCAGGTTCGATTCCCAGCTTGGCTCACCATCTGTGTGGAGTTTGCATGTTCTCCCCGTGTCTGCGTGGGTTTCCTCCGGGTCCTTCGATTTCCTCCCATACTCCAAATGATGTGCAGGTTAGGTCATGTTAAATTGCCCCTTAGTTCTCCAGCAGCACAACCCAGTTTTTTGTCCAGATCTTGAGTCTCTCTGTGGAGCCAGCCTTGCTCTGATCTCTTGCTCTTGCTCGCCTGTAGCATCTGTGACCATGTTTATGATGTTTCTCTTTGTGGTATTCCAATTTATGTGGGATTTTGCTCAAGCAAGTAAAGAAAACCTATTTCACAAGAGGAAAGATTAGTTTTTAATGCAGCAATTGTTACAGTCTGGAATTTAATCACAGGATCACAGAATTATTACAGATTAGAAGGAGGCCAATTTGCCCATTGTGTCTACACCAGCTCTCCAAACAAGCATCATGACTTGCTGCTATTCTCCTGCCTTTTCCCTATATCCCTGCACACTGTTTATATTCAACTAATCATCTAAAGCCCTCTTAAATGCTTCAGTTGAACTTGTCTCCACCAGTCTTCCAGGCAGTACATTCCAGACCCCAAACATTAATTGTGAGAAAAAGATTTTTCTCACATCCCATTTGCTTCGTTTGCAAATCACTTTAAATCTGTGCCCTTTCATTCTTGATCCTTTTATGAGCAGGAGCAATTTCTTCCTATCTATTCTCTCCTCATTTTGAACATCTCTATCAAATCTCTTCTTAACCTTCTTCTCTTCAAGGGAACAGTCCCAACCTCCCCACTCAATCCTCATAACTGAAATTTCTCATCTTGGAACCATTCTTGTAAACTTTCTCTGAACTCTCTCTAATGTGTGGCGCCCAGAGCTGTCCACAATATTCCATTTGAGGTCTAACTAATGCCTGGAATTTGATTCAATAATAATGCTACAATATACATTGACGTATGCATGAAGGGGAAAATATGCAGCATTTTGGGGAAAGGCATAGGGGACAGAACTAATTGGATAGCACTTTTGAAGACCCACACAGGTATAAGGGGCTGAATGGCCAGGGATATACGAGCCAGTGATTCTGGTGTTACTTAGGTCAACTCAAGAACATCTTCTTGCCTGCTGCTGTCAGACTTTTGAATGGACTTACCTTGCATTAATTTGATCTTTCGCTATCCCCTGGGTATGACTGTAACACTACATTCTGTACTCTCTTGTTTCCTTCTCTATGAACAGTATGTTTTGTCTGTATAGCGTGCAAGAAACAATACTTTTCACTCTATGTTAATACATGTGACAATAATACATCAAACCAAATCAAATAAATATAGCTGTCACTTTGCAGATGTTTGCATTTATGTAAAGTCATATCAAAATACCTCCAAGCGATTCTGACAGTGAAATATAATGAATATTGTTAGGGAAGAAACATAGTAGTCATTCTGCACCACAAAAGGCCAAAAACAATCAAGGAAAAAATCTCCTGGTTAAGATGATGTTAATGATTCATAATTTTGAGAGCCTTCACTGGTATACTCAGTACTTGTATTGTTGGAGTCTGTGATTTTATTGGAACATTTGAAGTTATTCAGTACCTAGGCAACTAACATAAATAACTTCATACCTGTTTTGCGAGTGGGTGGAGAATTCATGTTTGGATTAACTTGAGGTAACTTAGTCCACTCAAGAATGTGATCTAAATATAGCCTTCTATTTGAATTTGCTTTTTGGTTCTGTTGGCACCTCACCAAACTTGGCAAAAATCTATTGACATCAGCGAACTAGCATTAATTGATTAATCGTAGCCTCTGTTCTTTAACTCTATTCGGTGTCCTGAACAGTGGACCCCATCCTTTATCTAGGTATCTCACTAACAAAACACCTTCTGCTACAGTTTCTGTCAAATAAAAGTCCCCTTTCAATACAAAGCAGCCAGCTTCCAGAAGCTGCTGCTCAAAGCTCGTTCGTCAGTAATTAGCATACGATTCCATTTGTGATGACATAATTCAACTGGGACTAACATGAGTTTTCCTTGCAAAGATAGATACACACACACACATTCACACATTCACATTGAAATGCGCACACACACACACGTACGCACGCACACAGACAACTGCACGGAGACATATACAGACACACATACACAATGCAATCACAAAACCACCTTTCTATTTTTCTCTGGTTTTCTGATGAGATTTAAAGAACAACCTGACAAAGAATATGATAGCACAGTTGATATGTATATGACAAGCTGCGCATCATGTGTTCATTGTGCCTTTAGAGTTACATGCTTCCCTTGTGAACCACTGCCGCCTCCCTCTCCCCTCCAGCAGCTCCCCCGCTCAGTCACCACCCCCTCCCCCTCCCCCCCAGTCACACACACACACACACACAAAACAAGTGAAGTCAACAGGAGAGAAAGTAGTCTTTTGCAGAGGAAAAGTATTACAAATAACCTCATGTTTAAACAGGGCTCCCTAGATTAAAAGCTTCACGTGGGTGCTGATCTGCTGGAGTGCTGTGCTGTTCAGTTATGCTGAACACATTTTGGGTTTGTCTCTAATTTCAGTACAATTAGTCTCTGCCAGGCTTTGGGATTTTTGCCTTATTGGTCCAAGAGGGATTTCAGATTAACCTACACTAGGATTATTCTATTAAATTAAATCCAGTTAACAGGGAATTAACAATACTGCTTCTAAAAATGTGTCTTAAATCCTGACCACATTTCTGATGAAATGGTATTTCGCTCATAACACATCAATTTAGGAGTGCGAAGGTAGTTTGCACGTGACGAGGAGGATATTAGGTGAAATTAAAGAACAACCTTTCCTCATGAGATCTTAGGTGAACAGAACATACAGATACAATGTGGAAGGTTTCTGATTCAAGACGAGAGGCCTGAATTGTTGTTCAGCTGGCTGATGCCCAGACATTAAGACCAGAGGGTCAGAAGTCAAGAGTTTGACTTTCTGACTATTTGGAGGACAGGACAGTCTACAAGATGTCCCAAGAGAAAGAGCCAAAGGTGTCCACTGATGCATTTGAAGCTTCCCACAACAGATGGGTATCAGAGGAACTGGAGCATGGAACAATTTTATGATTTGATTCATAAATTTCATTTGGTGCTTACTCAATAATTTGGAGTTGACTGCCTGTGCCCATTTAGAAAAGACGACACTTTTATTTTAATTGATGCAGTCATTCAGATTGATGATTGAAAGAGTAGAACAGTCTGCAAAATCTGAAATGGGAACCATACAGTGGAGAAGAATTCCCTGCCAAAGATAGATGGTTACAACCACATTAGAATTCATATCACTGTCTCCAGCAAAATGTGGAAAAAACATTGTGTGGAAAAGTTAAGAAAAGATATTAATAGGATAGAATGTTTAAAGGAATAGATGTTGAAGTCAAAAAAAATATATTGGTGATGTAATGACATGCAACCGAGGGCAATAGCTGCCATTCATTTAGCTGGGTTCAGTTCCTTTATCACCGGATTATATTGCCATTGTTTCATTTTTACCAGGATGGAATCTTATTCAGTAGTTTCATTTGGCAACAGTCCAAGGTCTGAAGTTCCTGCAGCACTCTGACATCAAATCAACATACCAAAAACTTTTGTTGCCTGGAAACGTTTGGAGACAAGATCAAAGGTTCCCTGCTGTTAGGTCTTCGTGTAACCTCCTCCTCTATCAGTGTAGCAATTATATGAAATCTCTGATTAAAGGAATATATATTGCAAACCGGTCATGACTTTAGGCTGGGGAGATGATGGGTGAGGCCATAGGAGAAACTGGTGGATGTAATGAGCAGCAGGGGTGGTAATGGAAGAATAGAAAAGATTACTCTATCGTGGGTCTCCAGTAGAGTGGAGATCACACCTGAGTTACCACAGCATCAACTTCACAGAAGCTGTAAAGTCCTTAAAATGTCTCTAGGTTCTGATTTACATAAAAGACAAGAACATGGTCCAATGTAATACTTGACTTAATCCAAAAACACTTGAAACGATGTTGGTACAGCACACCCTCATGGCTCAACTTGTTAAACATAGCAATCGATAGAAATCTCCCCACAACCAAGCTAACTTCCTCTGACATGTGAAGAATTAGTTAACCCTCGTACAAACTTTAAAAAGAGCAAAATGTCACTCATCAATTAAATTCCAACTTTGGACCACATGATTAAACCAATAAGAAGCAAATTAAGGACTGATATGAGAACTTCTTTTTCACATAGATGGTAGACTTAAAGAAACTAATGAGGTTGCACTCATTTAATGATCATTTGGATAAATGCAAGTAAAAGCAAAATGTGCAGGGTTTTAGGCGAAGAACAACGGAGTGGGGTTAATTGGATCATTCTTTCAAAGAGTGAAATGGTCTCCATCTGCACTGCGTGAATCTATGAATTAGATACTTTGCAGTGGAAGGAAGCAGATGAAGTAAGAAGGGCCAAATGGCCATCCTTTTCCATTAGTTATCCAGTTATGTTACTAATTATGTAATCAAGAAGGTTGCCCCACCAGAAAAAAAGTCTCTTAAATCTTGTCTATACATTCAGTATTCCATTGGCTGCAAATAAACGCTTGCACTTATATAGCACCTTTCACATTTATTGCGAAGTATTTTACAGCCAGTGAAGTACTTCTGTAATGTAGTTACTGTTGTAATTTGGGAAACAGACCAGCCAATTTGTGCACAGCAAAAAAGAAATGTGGTAATGATCAGATAATCTGCTTTTGTGATGCTCATTGAAGGATACTTCCCCTGCTCACAACACCAGGAGACTTCTTACTGTGTTTACCCCAGTCCCACGCCGGCATCTCGACATCATGACTTCAAAACAGTGCCATGGGAACTTTGGATTCACCTGACAGAGTATTGATATAATGTGTCAGCTGATTAAAAACAGCATTTGCAATAATGCTGCACTCCTTCAGTACTGCACTGAATTGACAGCTTAGATTTCTGTGCTCAAGTTTCTGGTGTGCGACATGAACTCCCCTTTTCTGAATCACCTGATTCCGAGGTGAGAGTTCCACTAACTGAGTTGACACCTGAAATGCTTTGAGACATAATTAGGTTGTGAGTTATGTGAATTCAAGTTCTGGCCGATTCTAGACACCACATCTCAGGGCGTATGTGATGGCAGTAGAAAGAATTCAGAAGAGATTCATGAGAATGGTTCTCGTGATGAGGAACTTCAACTCCACATTAAGATTGGAGAAGTTCAGACTGTTTCCCTTGGAGAAAAGAAAGTTGAGAGTTTATGGGCAGCACAGTAATTAGCATTGCTGCCTCACAGCGCAAGGGATATTCGTTCAATTCCAGTCTTGAGTGACTGCGTGGAATTTGCATGGTCCTCCTGTGTCTGTGTGGGTTTTCTCCAGCTGCTCCAATTTCCTCCCACAGTCCAAAGATGTGCAGGTTAAATGGATGGGCCATGCTAAATTGTCCCTTAATGTCCCAAGATGTGCAGGTTAGGGGGAATTAAATGTATGGGACTATGGGGTGGTAGTGGGTAAGATGCTCTGTCAGAGAGTTGGTGCAGAGTCGATAGGCCAAGTGGCCTCCTTCTGCACTGTAGGTGTTCTATAATTTTATAGAGATATTCAGAATCATGATGGCGCTAGGCAGAGTAGATAGGCATAAACTGTTCTCACCAGTGGAAGGATTGAGAACCAAAGGGTACCGATTAAAGTTAATTGGGGCAAATGGTAACATGAAGGAACCTTTTTCAGGTATTAAATTGTTAGGGTTTGGAATGCACTGCCTGAGAAAATGGTGGTGGCAGCTTCAATCGAGGCTTTCAAAAGGAAATTGGATAACCATCTGAAAAAGAAAATAAACTGCATGGCAACAGGAAAAGGCACTTGGCAAGTTACTCCTTTGGAGAGCCAGCACAGAAACAATGGGCCGAATGAATCATAGAGTCATCATAGGATCCTCACAGTGAAGAAAGAAGCCATCCGACCCATCGAGCCTGCACCGAAAACATTCCCACCCAGGCTCTATCCCTGTAAACCCACGTGTTTACCCTGCTAATCCTCCTGACATTGAGGGAGAATTTATCATGGCCCATGCACCTAACCTGCACGTTTTTGGACACGTGGGAGGAAGCAGAAGCACATGAAGGAAACACACTCAGACATGGGGAGAACACGCAAACTCCACATAGACAGTCACCCAAGGTGAGAATTGAACATGGGTCCCTGGCACTATGAGGCAGATGGGCTAAGCACTGTGAATGGTCTCATTCTGTGCCAGATTCTATGATTTTACATTCTAAGTTATTTATTTTTGAACCCTTTAATATTGTTCCTTCAATAGAGTTTGCCTTAACATTAATATGCCAGCCTGCCTACCACAGCCCTGAGAGATATAATTTTGTTAGTATTTTGATGCCCTCCTTCTTATTTTATTGGCACAATTCTTTCTGTGAACCAGAAATTGACTATTTTTTGCCGCATTGATTCTTTCCTCGGCCCTCCCGCACTGAATTGTAGCTTCCCACTGGAGGATGGAGGAGGAGGAAGCTCGGGCGCTTTGCATGCCGGGGGTTGTAGTTCTCTGGGGCTAGGTCTGCGCAGGTGCGGTGGGCGGGAGCGGCGGCCGACTACAATTCCCAGCAGCCACTGCGCGCGCGGGGAGGGGGCGGGGCCGCTGTCCCCCGTTTCCGGGCCGAATTGAGGCAGCCGGGCGAGCTGAGCCCGGATCCCAGCAGCTGGAGCAACCGACACCGCCATCGTTCAACAGGTACCCGCCCGGCATAAGGGGGCTGCGAGTCCGGGAGGAGGCGGGGAATGGAGACCCGGGGAACGAGGAGATCTTGAGGGGTCAATGTGGGGAGGCTGGGAGAGTGGGGTTTTAGAGGCCCCCAAGCCTGGTGGGGGGAGGAGAGAGGAGGGCACCTGGGGAGGTGGGGTGGGGGGAGAGAGGGGGGAGAAGAGAGAGGAGGGCACCTGGGGAGGTGGGGTGGGGGGAGAGAGGGGGGAGAAGAGAGAGGAGGGCACCTGGTGGGGTGGGGGGAGAAGAGAGAGGAGGGCACCTGGGGAGGTGGGGTGGGGGGAGAGAGGGGGGAGAAGAGAGAGGAGGGCACCTGGTGGGGTGGGGGGAGAAGAGAGAGGAGGGCACCTGGGGAGGTGGGGTGGGGGGAGAGAGGGGGGAGAAGAGAGAGGAGGGCACCTGGTGGAGAGGGGGGAGAAGAGAGAGGAGGGCACCTGGTGGGGAGGGGGGAGAAGAGAGAGGAGGGCACCTGGTGGGGAGGGGGGAGAAGAGAGAGGAGGGCACCTGGTGGGGGGGGGAGGGTGGAGGGTTGGGGGAGAAGAGAGAGGAGGGCACCTGGTGGGGTGGGGGGAGAAGAGAGAGGAGGGCACCTGGTGGGGTGGGGGGAGAAGAGAGAGGAGGGCACCTGGTGGGGTGGGGGGAGAAGAGAGAGGAGGGCACCTGGTGGGGTGGGGGGAGAAGAGAGAGGAGGGCACCTGGTGGGGTGGGGGGAGAAGAGAGAGGAGGGCACATGGTGGGGTGGGGGGAGAAGAGAGAGGAGGGCACCTGGTGGGGTGGGGGGAGAAGAGAGAGGAGGGCACCTGGTGGGGTGGGGGGAGAAGAGAGAGGAGGGCACCTGGTGGGGTGGGGGGAGAAGAGAGAGGAGGGCACCTGGTGGGGTGGGGGGAGAAGAGAGAGGAGGGCACCTGGTGGGGTGGGGGGAGAAGAGAGAGGAGGGCACCTGGTGGGGTGGGGGGAGAAGAGAGAGGAGGGCACCTGGTGGGGTGGGGGGAGAAGAGAGAGGAGGGCACCTGGTGGGGTGGGGGGAGAAGAGAGAGGAGGGCACCTGGTGGGGTGGGGGGAGAAGAGAGAGGAGGGCACCTGGTGGGGTGGGGGGAGAAGAGAGAGGAGGGCACCTGGTGGGGTGGGGGGAGAAGAGAGAGGAGGGCACCTGGTGGGGTGGGGGGAGAAGAGAGAGGAGGGCACCTGGTGGGGTGGGGGGAGAAGAGAGAGGAGGGCACCTGGTGGGGTGGGGGGAGAAGAGAGAGGAGGGCACCTGGTGGGGTGGGGGGAGAAGAGAGAGGAGGGCACCTGGTGGGGTGGGGGGAGAAGAGAGAGGAGGGCACCTGGTGGGGTGGGGGGAGAAGAGAGAGGAGGGCACCTGGTGGGGTGGGGGGAGAAGAGAGAGGAGGGCACCTGGTGGGGTGGGGGGAGAAGAGAGAGGAGGGCACCTGGTGGGGTGGGGGGAGAAGAGAGAGGAGGGCACCTGGTGGGGTGGGGGGAGAAGAGAGAGGAGGGCACCTGGTGGGGTGGGGGGAGAAGAGAGAGGAGGGCACCTGGTGGGGTGGGGGGAGAAGAGAGAGGAGGGCACCTGGTGGGGTGGGGGGAGAAGAGAGAGGAGGGCACCTGGTGGGGTGGGGGGAGAAGAGAGAGGAGGGCACCTGGTGGGGTGGGGGGAGAAGAGAGAGGAGGGCACCTGGTGGGGTGGGGGGAGAAGAGAGAGGAGGGCACCTGGTGGGGTGGGGGGAGAAGAGAGAGGAGGGCACCTGGTGGGGTGGGGGGAGAAGAGAGAGGAGGGCACCTGGTGGGGTGGGGGGAGAAGAGAGAGGAGGGCACCTGGTGGGGTGGGGGGAGAAGAGAGAGGAGGGCACCTGGTGGGGTGGGGGGAGAAGAGAGAGGAGGGCACCTGGTGGGGTGGGGGGAGAAGAGAGAGGAGGGCACCTGGTGGGGTGGGGGGAGAAGAGAGAGGAGGGCACCTGGTGGGGGAGGGAGGGGGGAGGGTGGGGGGTGGGGGGGGGAGGGTGGGGGGGAGGGTGGGGGGTGGGGGGGGAGGGTTGGGGGAGAAGAGAGAGGAGGGCACCTGGTGGGGGGGGGGGAGAAGAGAGAGGAGGGCACCTGGTGGGGGGGGGGGGGAGAAGAGAGAGGAGGGCACCTGGTGGTGGGGGGGAAGAAGAGAGAGGAGGGCACCTGGTGGGGGGGAGGGTGGGGGGAGAAGAGAGAGGAGGGTACCTGGTTGGGCGGGGGGGGGGGGGGGGGGGTGGAAGGAGGGTGGGGGGGGAGGAGGGTGAGGCAGGGAAGAGAGAGGAGGGCACTTGGGTGAGGCAGGGAAGAGAGAGGAGGGCACTTGGGTGAGGCAGGGAAGAGAGAGGAGGGCACTTGGGTGAGGCAGGGAAGAGAGAGGAGGGCACTTGGGTGAGGCAGGGAAGAGAGAGGAGGGCACTTGGGTGAGGCAGGGAAGAGAGAGGAGGGCACTTGGGTGAGGCAGAGGGTGGCACCTGAGGGCACTGGGGGAGGTGGGGTGGGTTCTTGGGGTGGGCACTGGGGGGGTAGAGGAGGAGGTGCCTGGGGGGTAGAGGGGCACCTTTTGCGGGGAGGGGAGAGGAAGGGGGCACCTTGGGGGGGGGGGGGTGGGGGAAGAGAAAGAGAGTGCCTGGGAGGGCGGTGGAGGAGGGCATCTGGAGGGGAGAGGAGGAGTGCACCTGGAGGGAAGGAGGCAAGGGAGAGGAGGATACTTGGGGGTGAGGGAGGAGTAGGGGTGGTTGGTCAGGTCACCTGGGGGGGGGGGGGGGGAGGTGAAGGGAGCAGCGGGCACCTAAGGGGGGTGGTAGGTGAGGGTGCCTGTGGAGAGTGCAGGGGAGAAGAGGGCCCCCTTGGGGAAGGGGGGATGGAGGACATGGCACTTGGGATTGGCAAATGGTAGTGGGAGGAGGGGCACCTGGAGCAGAATGGTGGGATGAGAGGGCACCTGGGGAAGGGAGATGGGGGCACCTGGGACGTGGGGTTGGGTGTAGAAGAGCGTCTGTGCTTATATACACAGGCATGTGGAAACAGGCAAATTAGCTCCTGTTAAAGCGGCTGGAGACTTGCATAGCTGTGGTAACAATTGATCCATCCAGAGAACTAGTTATCAAGCTGGTGATGTGTTGGTAGGGCTGGAGGCTGATGGAATTGGCTAAGCAAGATTTTGTCAGCTTGCGTTTAAAATATAATGCATCTCGTCATGAAAAGCAAATGTATTTAATTGGGTCAGAAACAGGTCTTGTTCTTTCTCGTTGCGAATCTCTTTTTAACAAATCTGTGACGTTCACAGCTCTGGGAGTTGCCCAGCTGGACTCTGAATGGAACCAATATTCCTTGTTCATTCATCGGATGTGGACATTGCTGGAAAAAACCTTTGTTGTTCATCCATAATTGCCCTCAAGAAGGTGGCAGTGAGCTACAGCCCAAGTGTACACCCAGAAGGGAGCATTCCAGGATTTAGACTCGGAAACAGTGTGGGAATGGTGATACAGTTCCAAGTTAGGATGATGCGATTTGAAATGGAATTGTCCAGTTGATGGTGCTTCTGTGCATCTGCTGCCATTGTGCTATTTATCAGGCGATAGAGCTTGCAGGTTTGGAAGGTGCTAAAGAAATAGCCTTGGCAAGTGGCAGGGGCTGAGAGCTTCATCTACCTTGCTTTGAGTTGTGGAAGTCCAGCTGCAGGAGTGATGGGCACTAGGGTCCATTAAGAAGGCAGCTCCAAGATATCAGGAGATCTGGGTTCAAGGAGCCTTGAGAAGTCACGTTTGGGTAAACAAAAAGAAAGAGATTGAAGGCAAAGACGAAGAGGAGGGAGGGGAGATGGCAACCTGAGAAGCGAACAGCCAGCAATAATGGCCCTCACACATTGAAAGTCTCTGCTCTAAATGAGTTGAATGAATATAGCTGGAGTTGGGGAACTGGTGGGGGAGGTAAGTTATGGAGAAGATTGGGTGTAGGATGGTGGTAGTGAGGTTATGTTAAACTTAGCATCAGGTATGAGAGGAATCCTAATCCTGATGTGATAGCACTAGAGGAGGTTCACCAGGATGTTGCCTGGCATGGAGCATTTGAGCTATAAGGAGAGACTAGATAGGCTTGGGTTGTTTTCAGTTCCATGTTATTTTTGAAAGTATATATAAATATTTTGAAGGGCAGCTAGTGGCATGAAACTTCTTTATGGTGTTTGGAGAAGGTTGGGACCCTTTCAGATTCCACCTCTCATTATCAAACTTGAATGAGCCCCTGAAGGGAGGGAGGTTCCTTACTTCAGCTGAATTTTCATGTTGAAACACATTTGTGAAATTCAAGATTTGAATTTAGTTTACTTATTTCAGCTTGTTGTAAATTTCCCACTCTGCAGTACTTTACTGCACGCACAATGTTTGGCTTTTGATTTAAACGTAGATATAATGTAAACAAATGCTTGACGTGGCTACAGTAACATAGTAGTTATCTTAGCGGATAAGTAGTCCAAGAACTTGGATCATGAATTTAGAGACACAAGTTCAAACCCCACTATGGCAGATTGTGAATTGAATTCCATTAATTAGATAAATCCAGAATTAAAAAGCTAGCATCAGCGCTGGTGACTACAGAGCCATTGGATTGTTGACAAAACCCATCTGATTCACTAATTGTCCCTAGGGAAGGAAATCTTCTAGCCTTCCCTGGTCTGACTCCAGATCTGCATACATGTGGTTGTACCTTAACTATCCTGTGAAATTGACTAGCAAGTAGCAGGGCAGCTTTCATCACCTTCTCGAGGGCAATTAGGTATGGTCAATAAATGCTGGGAATTAATAAATTAACAGACCTGTACAGCGCAGAGGGTGAGCTTGCTTAAAATGTGCAGTGTTTAACGTAGCCTGGCTCTTTGTAGTCAGGCCTGGCTGAGAACCTGATTACAAAATGTCCACGTCACTTCAGTTTTGCTAGTAATGTTTCTCCTAGGATTTTAACATAATTCAGGCAGTAAATCTCACCATTAGCTCAAAGGAATGAACTGATTGTGAGCGTAAGTGCAGTTTCCCGTCACGGTGTTTGCTTTGCAGCAGCGTAACCCTGGCAAGTGTGGCTGTGGATGCTTGAAGATCATTGGCAAAAGAGCCAGAGAGAGGAGATGAGAGAATTTTTTAATGGAATGAGTTATGATCTGAAGTGTAGTGCCTGAAAGGGTGGAATGATTTTTGAAATAAGTCGTTGAGAGCAGTAAAGTTTCCTCGGCCATGGGAAAAGAGCAACGGACTAATTGGACTTACAAAGCTGGCACAGGCGTGATGGGCTGAATGGCTGCCTCCTGTGTGGTAAGATTGTACACTTTGGTTGTTTTCTCTGAAGTGGGCCATCTTGCTGATGTCAGAACAGTTTGCGCATGAAGTCTGGCTTTAGTGTCGAGATAAATCCAACTCGTTGCGCAAGAGACTAAATTAGGTCAGTATGATCATGCGCTCTCAAAGACAGGCCAATCACGCATCACGTTTGCTGATAACATCAAGGTGTTGATTGTTCACTGTTCAAGGTTTGTATTAACTTTGCATGGTTAGCAGTGTTTTGTTTTTAAATGAATGGCGTGGGAACCCTGATTCAGCTGTCTTTGATTAAAGACAATTTAAAAGAAATGTAATGATGCTGAAGTGTTGGGCCGTTTGAGTGGTGATGCAAGTTCTTCAAGTGCTATCCTGCTTTCCATTGTATGGTCCGCTGTGTGTCAGCGTGAAGCGGGATGTTAGGATGTTTCACACACCTGTGAGCAGCTCCGGGAACCTAGGAAATGTTTGGTTCCAGATGCTGGCAGATACGTGTACGTCAGTATTTTTGCACCATTTGTCTTCATAACTCAAAAGTGCAAAATAAAGCGATGGAGTTCAGATAATTGCAGAAGATAAGCGTGCAAACTCTGTTGCCGACTTCATGTGCATTTTGCCACCTTCCTCCTCAACATTGTCCCGCCCCCGATAAATTGATAATGAGCTGAGAACGGAAAGCGTGCATCCCAAGGGCTTCAACGCAGAACCGATAATGTTTGTGTGATCGATGTGGGCCAGGGCTTAAAAGTAAGCTTTATAGGCGAAAGATGTGCTATATCTGAGTGATTACTGGAATGGTTTCTTTGACTTGCCTCTAGAGTTGGTGACATGCTGATTGATGTGTTCTACATGAATGTGGTTTGGTTGTCCACCCACAGACTTAATTGAGCTCTTGATGTTTATAATGTATTTGCTCCTTTTCTATATGTTTTTGTCACAATTTGGTATCGTTTCAACCAAATGGTTTGGACAGTGTATGCTCAAGGTTTTTTTTGTCTAGTTGTCTTATCTGCTCTTTCAACAGTGCGAAATTATGTAGGGGTACAGTTCCACAAGTGGTCTCAGACAGTGGGTGTTGCCTCTGAGTCATGTGTTTAAGACCCATTCCAGAGCGCAAGATCCGGGCTGACATTCCAAATGCATTTCAGAAAGAGTGCTGCATTGTAAGAGGTGTCATTATTCAGCCGAGAAGTCTCCGAGTGTAACAGCACTATTTGGAAGCAGAGCAGGAGAGTTGTTCGATATTCTGGTCAATACTTATCTCTTAATCAACATCTCAAAAAGCAAATGCAGTATTTAGTCAGTATTACATTGCTCCTTGTTCACTTTGACTGTTGTGTTTCCTACAGTTCAGGACTGACCACACATCATTGGTTGTGAAGAGCTTTGAGATGTTCTGAATTCATATAATGCACCTTTCAAATGCAAGTTCTTCAGAGGTGTGGTGAGAATGTTTTAAGTGCAAGTTATCATGATCTGTAATGCATTCCCTAATAGACTGGTGGAAGCAGATTCATTAGTAACTTTTAGAAGATCTTTATACTTGGAGAAAATATTTTGTGTTGTGAGGAAAAGTGCAGGCACAAATGGCATAGTTGGAGAGCCAGCACATACACAATGTACCAAATGGCCTCTTGCTGTGTTGTATGGTTCTTTATTTTACCTTGAGGTGCATCAATGCTAAGTTGATCTTTATTTCCACACTCGAGGTTCAGAAACCTGTGCTTCCCAGCACAGCATTCTGACGATCAAGAGGACTGGGAGCATTGGCTCATTATTCCTTTTCTCAGGCTGGTATACTGAAGTCAATTAATTTACCAAAAACCTTGTGTTGAAGCTGGAGTGTCCTTGTTATAGAATATATATGGTACATTATCACACTGGTTAGTACACGAATTGAAAAAGGACAACTTAGTTTGACAGTGTTATTGACCGTTTTCAGCTGTGGTCCTGTGCAATTGAACAACTTAAACTTGCATTTATGTAACATCTTTAACATGTAATATGTCCTAAGGAATTTCTCAGAAGCATTATGAAACAAAATTTGACATTAAGCCACATATTACGCTAGATCATCACCAGCTTGATCACATAGGTTTTAAGGAGTGCCTTGAAGGAAAAGAGAGAGGCAGAGAGGTTTAGGAAGGTTATTTTGGCTGCTTGAACCTAAACATCTGAAGTCATGGTCAGCAGTGTGTAGAGTGATGAAAATCAGTGTGTGCAAAGAGGGCAGAATTGGAAGCGCACAGAGGTCGTGGAGGATTGTCAGACTGGTGAAGATTACAGAGAGAGCGAGAGATGAGGCTTGTTCTGATCGCAGGCCGAGGATTTTGAAATTGAGGCATCGTTGGTTCAGGAGCCGTTATTGTCAATGTGCACAAGACCAGCAGCGTTGGTATGAGTTAGGATAAAAGCGAAGAGTTTTGGATGAGTCTAGGTGTGTGTGCAGTGAGGAAGTGATGGGGCCCAGGTGCTGGCTCTGACTTGGGAAAGATCGAGATCAATGACTTGGTTGTTGAAAGAGTAACGACAAGAGCTTGGGTGCAACTGATCTTATCTGTACTTCTCACCCTTTGGTGATTGGTGTGACGAGTGCTGAGGCTAGAGGAAAAGTTCTTTACATTTTCTGTCTTTAATTTGTAAAGTTTTAGACTTATTCCTTTTCCTATATAAAAAAAGCCCTCTTCAATTGTTCAGTGGTAAAAGGCAATGGCACCATAGCAACCTAAAAGTCCCAGTTTTTTGATTTATGCTGTGATAGCTGATCTTACCATGTGCTGGCAGGAGAGCTGTGACAATAGCCTTCAGTGACTAAACATAGTATTATAAATAATTTGGATCGGTATAAATTTTGAGAAAAATTAATTAACACTCCAGTCTGAACGTGTACTTGTGTGAACAATGCATTGGGGTGTATTGGGCTCAGCTGTGAAGACCCCAAGCTGGCCACATCTAAATTTCCTGTCATCAGTCAGTCCTTTGGTGAGATTAAAAAGCATGTAGTTACTTGGAGTCATATTAGAGGAGCTTGTTTTCAAATTCCCCCTCATAGGAGTAAAATCTTGCTGAGAACAATATCATTTGTGCTGACTGATTGTGGTGGATTAACCTTTGAAGTTGAATTGGAAATATGGGGCCTTCCAAGGCCTTTGAATAAAGGGAGGATGAGAGTGTACCAAGGAGTTTGGTCATGAAACGCACAAGTTCAGGACAGTCTGTATTCCATTTCTCAACAGTGCAGAAAAAATACTTTCTGTAACTTATGAGGGACTGGATCAAGAGGTTTCAAAAGCATGCATGGCTTCTGGAAGGTCTGCCCTATGCCCCACTGTGATGCGTGGGCTGTTTATATTAACCAAATTAATCAAGAAAGCCAACAGGTCACCACTGTAATGCACTCTTCACTGAAAGTAGTTCTTCCTTGCAGCTCCCTTGGGGAGTGTCTTAGGAGGTATTGATTCATGCTATAATTATACTACTGATCTGAGGGGCTTGCTTCTACATTCAGAAGGATATTATTGTGGCTTCCCAGGACCTGTGGTTCTCACACTTTATAATTGGCAAAAAAAGCCAATTATACAGTGAGCTTTCATGATCTGGAATGCACTGCTTGAAAGGATAGTGGAAGCAGATTCAGTAGTAACTTCCAAAAGGGAATTGGCTTCATATTTGTAAGAAAAACATGTGCACACTATGGGGAAAAGCCCAGAGGAATGGGAAAAATTAGATAGCCATTTCAAAGAGCCTGCATAGGCATCATGGACTGAATGACTGCCTTGAGTTTGTGACTCAGGTGCCTGGTCCAAGTGGCTATTGTAAATGTGTGAGACAAGATATCGGATGGTAATAGGCCAGTTATGGATGGGGCAGTTTTCCTGCAGGAGTAGCTAGATAAATACTTTTCCCTGAGCCTGAGGTGATTTGATTTATTATTGTCACAGGTATTGGGATACAGTGAAAAGTATTGTTTCTTGCTATACAGTCAAAACATACTGTTCATAGAGTGCGCAGGGGAGAAGAAAAAGATATGGTGCAGGATATAGTGTTTGCAGTTACAGGTAGAGAGTAGAGAAAGATCAGCTTAATGTGTGATGGGAATATTCAGAAGTCTGACAGCAGGGAGGAAGAAATGTTTTCAGACTCTTGTATCTTTTTCCCTGTGCTTCTGGGAAAGACCTGGAGCATCCAAATGTGTATGGTCACAATCACACTAAGAAGCTTAGGCTCCCAACTGGCCATTGCTTTAATCAGACAATATCTTGCTTTTGACTATGATGACTTATTTCTGCTGAAAGAAGTTGCCGGGGAATTGAGATAGACCTGGCCACCGGTGTCCTCTATTCCACATTTGCAGTGTCCCTTTGTCAGGCTTTGCGATTTATAACTCGGGTCAGAGTGTCCTACAATCTGAGAGTGATGGCATTCAGATCTGGCCTAGCAGCATTTTCAATCCGAACCGAAAGAGTTTACATTAGCAATCCTCATCATTTTCTCCACTTGAAATAGTATGACTTGCTGTGTGTCAGGGTGGCCTGAAAGATGAATAGATAAAAAAGTGGTTGATAACAAAGGCAGCATGGTAGCACAGTGGTTAGCACTGCTGCCTCGTAGAGCCAGGACCCGAGTTCAATTCCCGGTTTGGGTCACTCTTTGTGCAGAGTTTGCGTGTTCTCCCCATGTCTGTGTGGGTTTCCTCGGGTGCTCCAGGTTCCTCCCGTGGTCTGAAAGACTTGTTGGTTAGGTGTATTGGCCATGCTAAATTCTCCCTCAGAATATCTGAACAGGTGCTGGAGTGTGTGGCGCCTAGGGAATTTTCATAGTGACCTCATTGCCGTTTTAATGTAAGCCTACTTGTCACATTAAGTAAACTTAAACTTACACTCCCTTCTCCACCCTCACCCTCCTCCCAACAGCCAAAAGCTTTGTGGCAATATTTCCCATGAAGCCCAGGGACCACGGTTTTTTTAAAATCAGCTAGTTTGTTCTCTTTGACATTTTGGCGTGCAGCCATTTCCAGTGATCAATGATTCCTAAATTAGAACATCAAGGTCTGATGGCCGGCAACATCTTGAAACATGCGTAAATGACTAGAAGTTAAAGTGTGAATAACCCTCCACTGTGTGCTGTCTGGTGTGCAAGTTTACATGCCTTTAGCAGCAACAGTTTGCATTTCTTTAATGTTTTCTAAGGATTGTTATTAAATCCCTCATGGGGGGGGGGTGGAATCTAGAATGCAAGGGCACAGGCTCAGGGTAAGGTGCTGACCATTTAGGGTTGAGATGAAGAGAAATGTCTTTACTCTCAGGGATGTAAATTCTTGGAATTATCTACCCGCAAGAGTTGTAGATGCTCCATCCTTGTCCATCTCAGCCTTTAAATATATTCAGATTTTTCACTTTTTGGAATTAATGGATAAGTGGGAGGAGGAGTGGAGTAAAAGCCAATAACCAGCCATGATTGTATTGGATAGTGGAGCAGGCTCAAGGGGCCCTTTTGATTTCCCCTATTTCTTTAATTATGCATCTGAATCACAGAGATATTGGACCAATGATAATAAATTTAGTCAGAGAGAAGTTTTACGGAGCATCAATTTGGGGCTGAGGCAGTAAAGACGTGGCTGCCAATGGTGAAATAATGAAATTTTGGGATTAGCAAGAGACTAGAATTGGAACAGCGCACATGAAGATAATGTCAATGCATTAATGAGTATTGGTGAGAAAAGATATACCCTCGAAGCTTTACATCTTGCATCCATCAGACCAGACACACAAATGCCAAATCTCAAAGGGAGCAACAACTTGTACTACTTTACATGAGAAAAAGGGTGTTGATTGGTTGGCAAGTAGACTTTGCATGGTTATGTTGCCAAGCCACATGCATCAGGGAGCTTTTGTTTATTCAAAAAAGGTGCAATGTTTAGACATGCCTTTTGACTGCAGAGGTCAGGTCCCTGCATGTGAATGTGTGTTACTTCTAACAAGTTCAAGTGAGAAAGAGAGAATGCAACATCGAAGATTAGTGCAGAAAATAGAAGGTCATGTTATTGCGGGTAACATATTGTCATGGATATAAAATTGGCTGGTTAACAGGAAGCGATGTGAATGGATTATTTTCTGGTTGGCAAATTGTAACTAGTGGTGTGCCACAGAGATCAGCGCTGGGACCTCAACTGTTTATAATTTATATAAATTACTTGGGTGAAAGGATGGTTGCCAAATTTGCAGATGACACAAACTTAGGTAGGAATGTAAGGCATGGAGAGCACAAGGAGGCTACAAAGGGATGTAGTTAGATTAAGTGAGTGGGCAAGGATCTGGCAAATGGAGTATAATGTGGGAAAATTCGAAATTGTTGATTCTGGTAGTAAGATTGTAAAGGAAGCATATTATCTAAATGTGAGAGATTGCAGAGCTCTGAGGTGTGGAGGGATCTGGATGCCTTAGGGAGATTACACCTGGTATACCGTGTACTGTATTAGGCACGTTATTTAAGGAAAGCTATAGGACATTGGCAGTAGTTCAGAGAATGTTTACCAGATTGATACCTGGAAGGGACGTTGTCTTGTGAGGAAAGGCTAGTCAGACTGGGCTTGTATCTACTGAAGTTTAGAAGAGTAAGGAGTGACTTGATTGAAGCATATAAAATCCTGAGGGGTCTTATCAAGGTGGATGTGGAGAGGATGTTTCCTCTTCTGGAACAGTCTAGAACAAGAAGTCAGTTTAAAAATAAGGGGTAATCCATTTAAGACTGAGATTAGATGAAATCTTTTCACACTCGGTCGTGAGACTTTGGACCTCGGTTTCTGAAAAAATAATGGAAGAAGGGTCTTTGAATATTTAAGGTAGATTCTCTGTAAGCTAGGGACTGATAGGTTATCAGAGATAGGTGAGGTCCAGATTTGAGGTTACTATCAAATCAGCCATTTTTTATTAAATGATGGAACAGCTTGAGGAGCTGAATGGCCTGCTCCTTGCTCAAACATAAAATTTGGCATTCTTGCATCAATCCTGCTTAATTCAAGATGAAAAGCTTCGACTGTATGTCTATTTTTTAGAATGTTTAATTCTGTACTATCCAGCAACTATTAAATATTAATATGTGGTTGATATTTTACCCTGCATCTGTCTTTATTTTCCACAGCACCATCCGTGGAAAACGGACTGGCTTATTATATTAAGTCACCGTTCAGCTAGGTCACAAAGATCGGAGTTGTTCACTTTGGTACTCAGTAATGGTGGTAACCCATTTGGGGAGTGATTATCGTAGTTTGTCAGTTGCTGGTGATGTTCAGCTGGTTTTTGGATATCTTGAGGTATTACTGAGTTTTCCCCACCCGCCACTTTTTTTGTATTCCTGATGGGGCAAAAGTTTGTGTAAGTCAGCTGACTGAATTGACACCAAAGTTTTAAATCTTGATTGTTTGGCGTATTTGCTGCAAATGTCTAGTACATGTAAGTAGTAAATCACTTGAGACTGTATAATTTCCACCCTCATCTCTTGCTGCTTCAAAGGAGAAAAATGGAAGCGCATAATTGCGTTGGAGGCAGTTTGGTGAAGATTCACTTGCGTGATTCTCAGGATGAAAGTGGTTTCTTAGGAAATGTTGAGCAGGTTGGACTTATGCTCATTGGAGATCAAAGAATGAGGTGTGATATTATGGAATTGTACACAATTCTGAGGGGTTTAACAATGGAAGCTTAGACAATGCTTCCCTTTGTGGAGGAATCTAGCATGATTAAGGGGTCACTTGTATCAGATGGAAATGGGTGGGGGGTGGTGTTATGAATCTTTGGAATTCCTTACCCCAAAGAACCATGAGACTGAGTCTCCAGACATATTCAAGCCTGTGCTTGACAGATTTTTGAATTATTGCAAAGTCAAGAGGGGCAGGCAAGAGAAAAGATTTGAGGCCAAGATCAGATCAGCCATGATGTTTCTGAATGGCCAAGCAAACTTGAGGGGGGTCACGTGGTCTACTATGCTGTTTTGTTTGCTCTTAAATAAGCATGTTAAACCACTGGAGAAACTATAAGCTGCTCATTCATTTTTTTAAATAAATAAAATACGGAATGGGCAAGAAGCAATTTAACGCAAGTCAAAAGCTATACGAAGTAGATTGGCAGAAAACACCCACAATTCATGCAGCTCCTGTCAGCATGTTTTCACAAGTCTTTGGTTTTTTGTGATGCAGTTTACAGCGTTTCTATTCAAGCCATTTAAAAAATGTTTCTCGGTAACTTGAACAATCTGAGGCCTTCCAGTTATCAAAGTGTCTTTTGCTTTGAAGTTTAAGCTGTTTCTTTGCAATTGTTATGAAAGCAAATAGTATGTACAATGATTTGAAAGGATTGGCTTTTTCTTTAGATATTTTTCCAAAGCTTTATTTCTGATCACAAAAATTAGAACCGTGTCAACAGCATTCATTAATATGTTGAATCAACTCTGTTAGTCATTTATGTTTTTCAAACAGGTTAATAGTTTACTATTTGTCTCTCATCTTTCATTTTGAAACTGGCTGCTTTACAATCATCGTGTAAAAGTAGCAATTTCTAATTTTGCCGTAGAGATTCTGGAGTTTTTTTAGTTTTAAAAGATATGTCTACTGTGCAAGCTGTCCATTATCTCAGAAATCACAAGTTGGTAAGAACAGCTTTAATTCTTTTAAGTGGGTGTCTGCCATTAGCTCTGGTGGTTTTGATTGCGGAGTTCACTTGAGACCAGTTGAATATGCACTGTTTCCCTTGGCCGGAGAGCCTGGGACAAGGGGTCAGAGTCTCACTGTAAGGAATTGGTCATTTAGAACTCAAATGAAGAGAAATGTTTTCACTTAGAAGGTTGTGAACTTTTGGATTTCTCTAATCCGGGGATCAATGCATGTTTGATGTTGAAGACTGCGATCGATAGATCTCTTATTACTAAAGGAATCCTAGATATGGCGATGGACTGAAAAATTGAAATTGAGGTAGTAAGTCAGCCGTGATCTTTTTAGAATCACAGAATCTACAGTGCAGAAATAGGCCATTTGGCCCATCGAGCCTGCCCCAACAACAATCCCTGTAACTCCTCATATTTACCCTCCTAAGCCCTTGACACTAAGGGGCAATTTAGTATGGCCAATCAACTTACCCCGCACATCTTTGGACTATGGGAGGAAACTGGAGCACCTGGATGAAGCCCATGCCGACCGGGGAGAATGTGCAAACTCGTGGGCGGCACAGTAACACAGTGGTTAGCACAGCTGCTTCACAGCTCCAGGGACCTGGGTTTGATTCCTGGCTTGGGTCACTGTCTGTGTGGAGTTTGCACATTCTTCTCATGTCTGCGTGGGTTTCCTCCAGGTGCTCCAGTTTCCTCCCACAGTCCAAAGATGTGCGGGTTAGATTGATTGGCTATGCTAAAAAAAAATTGCCCCTTAGTGTCCTGGGAAGTGTAGGTTAGAGGGATTAGCAGGTAAATTGTGGTCAGCGCAGACTGGATGGGCTGAAGGGCCTGTTTCTGCACTGTAGGGTTCTGTGATTGCACGTAGTCACCCGAGGCTGGAATTGAATCTGATTCCCTGGCGCTGTGAGGCAGCAATACTAACCACTGTGCCACCATGCTGCCCATTAACTAATTGAAGAGTGGAGCAGGCTGAAGAGGCCACTCCTATTCTTATATGAATGACACTGACAAAGCTGCATTTTTATTGTCCGTCCTGATTTTCCTGAAGAAAGTATTGGTGGGCTGATGGGCTGATTCCCATTGCAGTGTTCCATGTAGAACCCCAGTTTATTGACCCAGTAATGGTGCAGGAACGTGATAAATATTCAGGTTAGGATGCAGTATGATTTAGACAGTATAAAGGTGATGGTGTTCCTTTTGATTTGTTATGATAAAATGTCAGGAGAATCAAGGAACGGTTTGGTCTACTCTTTTCTTATACTCTTGACATGTTTAAGTCCTTGTGTATTTTTTGAGTAGATGCCTTGTGTTCTGAATCTACCAAATTTCCTATTGGCACTCATGCAGTTCCATAATCCATAAGCATTTCTCATTCAGCAGGCTTTAACTTCATGGTTTGTCTTTGCCAAAGCATCGAGTTCAGTTTAGGAGGCTGTGTGCAAATTGTGAAGTGCGCCAGTGAGCTGCAAATCAATGTGGATTAGAAAGATTGATGTTGTTGCATTCTGATTTGGAACTCCAGATAATGATGACTTCGCATCTTATCACCTCATAGTATCACTTTGCTACTTCAGTTATGGCTGTTTCAGGGAGTCATTGCAGAATGGAAGGCATTACAGAGTTATGTCATAAGCTGCACTGACACCAGATTTGTACGGCATGATATAGTAAATTAATATTATTACCAATCACTTTTTTTAGTGTTTGATATTTGGGAGAGAGGGGGTAGACAAGATGGTTGTGGGTAAGGGATAATTTCACAAGGGTGCGAAAATGATATTTCGTGCCAATTTTAAAATGATATATTGTCATTTTTAGATTTATATTATAGATGCTTTTGTCCAAGTTTAAAGGGAAATTATATGTAGACATGCTGTGCTGTAATTACACCCGTGACAACACAGTGCTTAGCAAGTCTACGTAGGCAGTTTCCATTGTAAGTGTGCACATAGGAGTTCATAATAGCAATGGGATTTTTTTCAGACTCTTGCCCGAAGCTTTCCAAATGCTGCAGTAGCACTACCAACACAAGCTGGTATTTGCTCATCAAGCTTCATTTCACTTGACTCTTGACCTAGGGTAGGAGATTTTGTCGATACCTTCAAGCTCAATGGTATTTAGCTGTAGTGCTGCCTCCTTCACCACCTTGAGTCATTGTCACTGTCTTTTGTCAGCTGAACATGACCCTATGCCACATCAGAGGTCACGATTTTAAGTTATTCAAGACCAGATGTAAATTGTGTCAGATGGTGGTAATTTTCCCAGAGAACATTGGATCTCTAGAAGAGGCAGTCATCTTTTGTGATGGATGCTGATTCACTGAACTCCAGCAAGTGAATTGGGGTGGATTGCATCTCTTTCAAAAAAAAAGGGTAGGCACTATGGAGAATTATCAGGGCCAGAGGGAAGATCTGTTATTTTGATTACCTAGATGGGTCGGAGAAGAATGGTCCTCATGTTTATTCCTTCCAATTTGGCCTGTGTAGTTTTTTCATGTATGTTGTCTCTCCCAGATCACAAGGTGGAGATTGCATATTTTACACGCAGTCCACCACAACGTGTGAATCTGTTGGTTGGATCAGAGACACCTTACTCATCTACCATTGTTTGTATATATCACTCACTAAACTTGGAGTAATATGCGTGATCAACAGTTTCTCTTTCCTGTCCCCGTTCTCCTCCCAACCACCTCCATCACCTGTCTACTTGCATACTCCCTCAGATAGTGATCAACATCTGTTTGCCTCCAATACAGACAGATGTAGGATATGGGGAAGAACTGTTGTTTGCAAATGCGACTTGCTGAAATCAAAATTGAGAATTAGAGACATGGTGGGGAGAAGATCACCAGTTTTGGGATTTACACTTTGTAAAATCCAAATCATGCAGGACTGTACACAGCTGACTTGGTTGGGAACTGGACAAGGATGGATGCTGAGTTTTGTGCAGGGCTCTTGTCAAAACAGGAAGTGCCCTGACCTTCCCCTCTGTAGTATTTAAAAGAAAAAAACCATCATGCCAGCAACGTACAATAGGTCAACATCTTATCTGTGGGAAAGTTAAACTCTGTGCAGCAACATGGAAAAACAAATAGAACCGACTGTAATGTTGAAAGTTGAGTACTGTGTTAGTTCCATGTGATTTAAGGAACCCAGAGGGATCACAAAGATGTTTTCTTTCATTTTTATGGATTTCCAGGTGTGGAATGCAAAGAGATTTGGTTGTTTTCAGCACAGCTGATTGTGGAATGAAACTTCTGTTTTGCTGTTCCTCATTCTAATAGGAATGCATTGCACCAAAAGAGACCATTGTTGGCTAAGTTTCCAGTGCTAAAGTTTTTCAAATAAAAACTGTCCTATGTCTCAGATCCCTTGATCATTGTGCACTTGCTGTGTTGGATATTTGTGTTTTCCATTTGGCCCTCTGGATGAGAATACCAACTGCTAGAAACCCTTGTGCATTGGGTCCAGACCATTGAAACAGCCCAATCATATTTCACGCAGAGATCCAATAACCAGCAGACACAGGAGACCTTATCTGTAAATGCAGGCAGCATTCAAACAGATATTCTAGTGGTGAAAGGACGTGTGTTAAATCTGATTCTTTGTTGGAACCTAATTGGTTAAAATAAACAGAATTGGCATTGGGTTCATGTGAGAAATTCCTTTGTATGATATCATTATGGAATGCGAGAGTGCTACCATGTCCATACATGTTTCTGCAATCTGCAGTAAAATTAATGGGTTAGATTTATCTTAAAACTTCCAGTATCTTTTTTCTTTATTTGACCCCTGTGTCCCAAAAGTGGGCAGATAAACTTTCGCTCCTTCAATTGTGGTCATGTGACCTTGTTGAAAGTGCAAACATATACGAGTTTCAAATCAGGCTCCGTGCCAATCGGCCGTGTGATTGAATAGGCTAAAAAATGGTTAAACAGGTTAGGTAAGGACCTTAGCAATGTGGGGTAAAATTGAAGGATGAGAAAATGCAACCTACTCTCCTCCCCAAATGGCACAAAGTATCTCTTTCAGTCCTGCTTCAGGCTTCATGCCCCAAGAGAGCATTGAGGATCATGGGCTTCCGTTTGATTGATCCATGACTATGCTTGATAGTGGTTTGCCATTTCTTTCTGCAGTATAACTGAATAGGAAACTCTCAGCCTGCCATTAGGTAAATTGATATGACTTACAGATTGATGACCAATCTGGCCACATTATGAACTTGCCTTCTGTGGCCATCAAATCCTAAAGTGGGACTTGATCCAGATATGGCCCAGAGGTAGGGACACTCTACACCATTGCACCACAAGATCTCTGCCCAAGGTGGTAGGTTTTATAGATGAAAGCATAGTTGTATTATCACTGGACTAGTAATCCAGAGACCCAGGATAATGCTCTGCAGACCTGGTTTCGAATCCCACCATGGCTGTTGTTGAAATTTGAATTCACTAAAAATCTGGAATCAAAAGTCTAATGACAACTATGAAACCATTGTTGATTATTGTAAAAAATACCCATCCGGTTCAGTAATGTCCTTTAGGGAAGGAAATTTTCCACCCTTACGTGGTGTGGCCGACATGTGGCTCCAGATCTGCAGCAATGTGGTTGACTGTTTAAAATACCTTCTGAAATGGCTTCACAAACCATTCAGTTCAAGGCCAGTTATGGTGGCTGATAAATGATGGTCCAACCAGCAGCACCCACGTCTCATGAGCGAATAAAAACAAGTCTATTACATGATCCCATGATGCATGCATACGACCTATTTTTTCATGTTTAGAAATGCAGTATCATGTTTAAAAGATATGCATGTGATTGCTATTAATTTTGTAGCTGCATCAGTATTTTTCTGCAGGATGTATTGTATTAATGTATACCTTGCACCTTTATAGAGGGACAGTTTTGAGCCAGAAGTGGAGTCTACATTGTTCCTATAAACTACAGGTTATTCTAAGATGAATATAGCAATCCATGGGATTCTACTCTGTACTTATTTAACTATTTCCTGTCCTATCCCCGTGTCCCATAGTGTCCAAAAACCTGCCACTATCTTGAATAAACCCATGACTGAACATCCACAGCCCCCTGGGAGAGAGTTCCTAAGACCCACAGTGATTTGAGTGAGGAAACTTTTCTTAATCTCAATTCAAAATTGCCAACCCTTTATCCTAAGATTATGACAGCTAGTTTTAGACTCTGTAGCCAAGGCAACAATTTGTATCCAACTACCATGTTAAGCCCTCAAAGAATCATAAACGGTTCAATGTGATCAACACTTACTCTTGAAACCGCAAGATAATATAGGCTCATACTATTGAATCTCTCGTAGGATAGCACCCTCATCCTAGGAATCAATTTATTCGACTATATCTTTATGGAAAAGCAGCACCATCATTTTCCATTACGGCAGCTAGCTGTTCAATGAGTTCAGTGTTCTAGCCTCAATTGCTCTTTGTGGTAACCAGTCAAGCTGTTTATCAGTGAAAATAGCTATTTTCTGATACCTTGTGGAGCTCTCCAGCATTGAAAGCTATTTATCCCACTGTGCTCATTCCTCAACTAGGACTATCTACTGCAATCCTGTTGTACTCAGGAACAAAACACTAAGGATGCTGCCAGGCCTGCTGAGTTTTTCCCCGCATTCTCTGTCCCCGTTTTATTGTCCTTTTGCCCAGAATACAAAAGGCTTAGACACTCGTGCTGAGACAAAAATTCAGGTGTTACTCAGCTCTGAAAAATTAACAATTTCTTCTTTTATTCCCATATGAAAGGACTGAAAATGCATGAGCCAATAGACAAACTAGCAGTTGTATTACACCAAAAATAATACTCATCAGGGCTGCTTCATTTAAAGTATCCACAATAGAGACAGCATAGTGGTTAGCACTGTTGCCTGTCAACTCCAGGGACCAGGGTTCGATTCCGCCTGGGGTGACTATCTGCATGGAGTTTGTACATCCTCCCTGTGTCTGCATGGGTTTCCTGTAGGTGCTCGGGTTTCCTCCCATAATCCAAAGATGTGTAGTTTAGGTGAATTAGCCATGGTAAATGTGCGGGAATAGAGTGAAGGGGAGAGCCTGGGTGGGATGTTCTTTCGGCGAGTCAGTGCAGACTTGAAGAGCCAGGTGGCCTCTTTCTGCACTGTAGGGATTATATGGTTCTGTGCTTCTATGGAAATCTATCTCTTTCCTCCCAGCATGTGTTGATTGTTGGATTACCAATGCACCAGGATTGCCCTAGAGTCTCCAGAACATTGGTGCAAACAATATTTTGTAGAAAAATCATGTGGGCATGAAAATATTTTTAATTTTCTTCAGTTTTGTTTACCAATTGTAAAAGTATTGAATATAGTTAAAAAGTGTCTGGCAGTCAAAAATGAACCATTCAGGGGTTATAGAGGGTATTTATTTTCTGATTGGCTATCAGAAGGCGAGGTGCGCTGGGAAAGATGTGTTGGGCGACTAATGGTGAGTGTTTTTATTTAGTCATTCCTGTGATGTGGACTTTGCTGGCTGGGCCAGCATTTATTGTCCATCCTAATTGCCCTAAAACGGGGCATTTGCAATTCAGCTACATTGCTGTGGACCTGGAGTCACGTAGGCCAGACTGGGTAAGAACGGAAGATTTCCTTCCCTAAAGAACTTAGTGAACCAGATGGGTTTTTGCAGCAATCAGCAATGATTTTAGGTCATTGTTAGAATGTTAGTTCTACCTAGATCCCTCTCACTGATATGCTTTTTATTTTTCCTCCCAAAATAGATAATTTCACCTTTTCCCACATTGTGCCCCATTTGCCAGATCTTTGCACACTCATTTATCCTATCTATATCCCTTTGTAGCATCATGTCCTCTTCACAACTTACTATCCTACCTATTTTTAGGTCATCAGCAAATTTAACAACCATACCTTCAGTCCATTTATCTAAGTAATCTTGTATACTGAACTCTGTGGCACACTGTTTACTATATCTTGCCAAATGGAAAGAAACTCATTTATGCTGCCTTTTACTTCCTATTAGGTAGCAGATCTTCAATCCAGGTGTTGGAGCTTTTTCCAGAGACTAAACATTAAGCTGGCTCAGCTAATGCAAAGACTTACAGAGACGATATTCAGGTTTAAATCGTTTATTTATTTTCCAAGCCTGGTTCAGTGCAATGAGATAGGGTGATTTTGGGGGTGATCCAAAATCACTGTAAAAGTACACCACTCTCAGTGTTAGAATTATACGATTTTCAAAACTCACTTACCCGCTTCTTTGCTCACCTCCGCCAGGTGTGAGCCAATCATTATTAGGATTATTTATCTTGTCCAATAACATTTACTGCTGGACAGTATGGGACTGCGTGATTGGTTCAGGAACTTTGAGTTTCCCACAGTTTCCTGTTATTCTAGACTTTCCCTTATCTTGTATAATATATGGTCTATTCATTTGAACATAACATAAGAAATAGGAGCAGGAGTAGGCCATCTAGCCCTTTGAGCCTGCCTCACCATTCAGTAAGATCATGGCTGATCTGATGCGGCTCAGTTCCACTTTCCTGCCTTCTCCCCATAACCCTTAATCCCCTTGCCTATCAAAAACCTATCTACCCACGTCTTAAATATATTTAGCGAGGCAGCCTCTACCACTTCAACGGGCAGAGAATTCCATAGATTCACCACCCTGAGTGAAGAAGTTCCTCCTCAACTCCGTTCTAAACTGCGCCCCCCCCCTCTTTATCTTGAGGCTGTGCCCTCTAGTCCTACTGTCGTTCCTGAGCGGGAAGAGCTTCTCCACCTCTATCCTATCCATCCCATTCGTCATCTTATGTCTCAATGAGATCTCCCCTCATTCTTCTAAACTCAAACGAGTACAAGCCCAGTTTATTCAGCCTCTCCTCATAGCTCGACCCTCTCAACTCCAGTATCAGCCTTGTGAACCTCCTCTGCACTCCCTCCAAGGCCAAAATATCCTCGCGTAAGTACAGCGACCAAAACTGCACACAGTACTCCAGCTGCGGCCTCACCAATGCCCTGTACAGTTGCAGCAAGACCTCCTTACTTTTATATTCAATCCCCCTCGTTATGAAGGCCAGCATCCCATTTGCCTTCCTGACCACCTGCTGCACCTGCAGGCTGGGTTTTTGCGACAAAAACCCAGTCTGAGAATTGGTCTGAGTCTGGCCTGCCTGAGAATTCTAGCAGTCCTTGGAAGACCGCATAGAGATGCTATTAATTTTTTTCCTGCACTCAGTCGTTGTGTTGTTCCAAAGAATGGTTCTTTTTCCTTGATTAAGCCCTATCATGCCTCAGAGCATTGTGCCATTGACCAAGCTATGTACTTTTAATATAGAATATTCAAAAATGCGTGTCTAAGTTCTCTAACAGTGGTTTTATGTATCTCTATGCAAACAGTATCTTTGTAAGATATATTCCAGATACTTTATGACTTCACTCTAAATTAATTTACTTTGATTTGTTAGTCTTTTGGTCCCAAGTTATTCTAAATCCCCACTTATACCATGCCGACATGTCACACTTGCACCATGAGCTTTTATTTTTTGCAATAATCTTTGACATAGCATCTTATCTAGAAATCTAAATACAGTACATCCGTTGGTTCTCCTTTAACAGCGCATGTTACTTCAATGAACTCCAGTAAATTGGTTAAACGTAATTTCCCTTGCACAAAACCATGTTGACTCTGCCTGGCTACTCTTAAGTGCCCTGCTTTACTACCCTTTAGTAATAACTTCCAACATTTTTCCTATGACAGATGTTAAGCTAAGTTACATTTACTACTTTGTAATCTAGTGGAATCTTCCCCGAGTCTAGGGAATTTTGGAAAATTAAAACATCAAGTATTGCAAGTAAAAGCAAAACACTGCAGATTCTGGAATCCAAAACAAAATCAGGGAATGTTGGAAAAACTGAGCAGGTCTGGCCACATGTATATGGGATGAAAATAGTGTTAACGTTCAAGTCTGCATTACTGCAGAACTAAAGAAATATGAGGAGGGTGGAACAGAGTGGAATGTTAGTGATTTGTGGGAACAAGGAGAGATTGCAACAAAGCTGTAGCAAAACTTAAATGGCAGCCTGTTGGGGAGGAAGAGTTTTTGTATTGGGACGAACAATAATTGGTATATATTAAAAAAATGTTAAGATGGGGGAGAAAGGTTACAGTCCGAAGTTGTTGAACTCAATGACCCCACTAGTCACTTCCTTTAAGACCTGAAGATAAAGTCCAGCAGGACCCAAGGACCAACCTGTAGCTCCCAACAGTTGCTCAGTATCACTCCCTGGTGATTGTAAATTTCCTGACTTCATCCCTTCCTCCCTTCCATTTCCTGATTTACGGCTATTTCAGTATTGCTTCTGTCCTTGATGGTGAAGACAGATGCAAAATACCCATTCAATTTGCTATCTCTCATTTTCCATTGATGACTCTTCAGATTCACCTTCTACAGCCCCATCACTCACTCTAACTCGTGTGTATTTCAATATCTTGCTCCTAACTGCTGACCAGATCAAAAGACCCTGTCCTAAGAGATGTGACTGCCCCCGGTGTAAAGCATCTAGGTAAATTCCCCCTCCATGATATGTTGCCACGGTTCTTAGCTTGGTATCCAGCTCAATGGCACTGGCATCCTGGAGCTCTCCCACATGCTGCAGCCTTGACACATCACTTGTCCTGCTATCATTAATGTGTTTTTAATTCTACATAATTATGTAATTTACCTTATTTTCCAATTGTATATATTGTACTAACTTTGCCACCAGTTTGTTATTTTTAAACTTAAGACTGGAATAAATCTTAACCACTCATCAAGGTATTAACCAAGCAGTTAGCTACCTTTCCTTGTCGAAGAGTAAGAACCAATTCCGATGGGGTGCAAGTGTTAGAAAAAGCAAAAGGAAACGAACGTCTTTCCCGTCCTCACTAAACCCCCCATTCGGCAAACTCGTATGTACGCAGTTCTAGAACAGCACAATTTCTCATCAAAATCGAATAGTCGAGTTGTAAACAGTGATTGTTTTCAATGGGTAATGCAAAGCCTATAGACCAGAATTAAGGCAGGAGAGTCAGTGCCCAACTTTATGCAAATCTTACCTGGTTCAGCCAATGAGTCATTGTGCTTTACAGATTTGGAACGCCATAGAATTGGTTCCCAACCTGGCAGTGAAAGATAGGCTTATTTATATGATGGCTGAAAGGGCAATGCAGCCAAGAATACATTATTTGTAATGTGGTCACAGTTGTAAATGTAGCAGCCATATTGTTCACAGCCAGCTCCTACAAATGGAAATATGATAAACGATCATTTATTTTGATGCATTGGTTAAAATCACTAGGCCATCCAGATTGTTCCCTTTCTTCTCCAGAGTAATGCAGTGGATCTTTTATGTCCACTTAAGACGACAGATAGGGCTTTAGTTTAATGTTCTGTCTGAAGCATAACATTAGGGCTGTAACTGCTGGTATTTGCATTCCTGGGAGAGGAATATGATCGTGACCCTGCTATTCGAGCCTGGCTGGAAGTGTTCTCGAGTAAAGCAGGAGGCTGTTTGTGTAACGTATCCCAGGAAATGAACATGGCTCCAGGAGAAAGGTGGGAAGAAAAATGATCAAATAAAAGGGGGGAAATATATAATTAAATCAAAACTAGGCCATTACTTCAATGAACTTTTTATTTGTGTCTCAGAGGGAAGGGTCACTACTTAAAGTATTAATCAAGTGATTCCAGTACTGAATGGTGCCAGAGTACAAATATAGAAGCAGTTTCTGATCCCTGTCTCTTCACAGACACCTACTAAATTCACACTTGGAAGTGCTTCTGAAAATCTGTTGTACTGAATATTTGCGCATTGCTTTCACTATTTACTCAATGTATATTCCTGGCAAAAAAGGATTAACTTGTATCCATAAGAACATAACATAAGAAATAGGAGCAGGAGTAGGCCAACTAGCCCTTCGAGCCTGCCCCGCCATTCAATAAGATCATGGCTGACCTGTCGTGGCTCAGTTCCACATTCCCGCCCTCTCCCCATAACCCTTAATCCCCTCTCTTATCAAAAACCCATCAACCCGCGTCTTAAAAATATTTAGCGAGGTAGCCTCCAACACTTCAACGGGCAGAGAATTCCAGAAATTCACCACCCTTTGAGTGAAGAAGTTCCTCCTCAACTCCGTTCTAAACCGCCCCCCCTTTATCTTGAGGCTGTGCCCCCTAGTCCTACTATCCTTTCTGAGCGGGAAGAGTCTCTCCACCTCTATCCTATCCATCCCATTCATCATCTTATACGTCTCAATGAGATCTCCCCTCATTCTTCTAAACTCTAACAAGTACAAGCCTAATTTATTCAGCCTCTCCTCATAGCTCAACCCCCTCAACTCCGGCATCAGCCTAGTAAACCTCCTCTGAACTCCCTCCAAGGCCAAAATATCCTTGCGTAAGTACGGCGCCCAAAACTGCACACAGTACACCAGCTGCGGCCTCAGTGGGCGACACAGTGGCATGGTGGTTAGCAATGCTGCCTCAGTGTCAGGTTCAATTCCAGCCTTGGGTAACTGTAGAGTTTGCACATTCTCCCTGTTTCTGCGTGAGTTTCCTCCTCAAGATGTAGAGTTTAGGTTGATTGGCCGTGCTATGTTGCCCCTCAGTGTCAGGGAGATTAGAAGGCTAAATATGTTGCATTACTGGGATAATAAGGTTTGGGCAGGATTGTTTCGATGCAGGCTTGATGGCTTCCTTCTGTACTGTAGGGATGCTATGATTGTATGTAGTGAGTGTTGATCATTCAAGGCAGTGGGCACTATTAGTTTTGATGTTTAGTGCAACGTTAGTGTTGCCTGAGGCTTTGGAAAAGGTCACTCCAACTAACAACTGATCAATTGATCTGCTTGCTGAAAGGTGATCAGGTCACCACTGCACCCCCCCTTCCCCCTGGGTAATGCTACATTTTTCATTCTTCGTTCTATTTGGATCAGTTAACCATCTACCTCCCTCTCTCTTGTCAGTGTATTTAACATACCCAATTCTGGCCTTTGAACTGAACACAAAATACTTCAAATGCTGGATGTCTGAAATAAAAACAGGAGGCGCTGGAAATACTCAGCAAGTCTAGCAGCATAAAATTCATATTTGATTTGAAACATTAATTCCGTTTCTTCATCCACAGATGCTGCCAGATCTGCTGAATATTACCAACACTTTTTAATCTTTATTGCTGATTCTAGCCTCAATTGATCTTCAATAAATATTACTGGGCCTTCATCAGGGATCAACTGGCGTCCAGGCCAGTTTTCCCACCCAGTGGTACAGGAGCTATTGTCAATATTCCAGCTGCTGCACTGGCCCTTTCATTATACATAAGGAATCTGTGTGGTTCAATTACTTGCTCTGGGGGAGTGGTATTTTGAAAGTTCAACATCGTTGTCATTTCCAATATGTGCACGTTATCAGCACAGCAAGACCCATTGTAAGCAGGCCCATAGATAAGTGAAACATTTGCTTGTTAACTGCATACTGAGTGCTCTGGGTACGAGTCACTCAACCAGTCGATAAAAGCCATTTCAGTCGATTCATGCCTTAAGGCATGATCCTGGATTTGTGGTCGCTAATTCTCGTTGGACATATTCCTGGAAGCTAATCACATGACTTCCGACTTGCCACTGCAAAACAAGCTGTTTGTGCAGTTTTATTAATGTTTCCGAACTTTCATTGCAGTGGAGTGTTAATGTTTTTGAGCCAAGCACTTTGAATTGACAGGATTGGTAACTGGAGACTCATGGGCCTTGAGACAACACTGAATGTTAGTGTACAGACATTGTAATGCTCTCCTGCACAGTTCTTTTGTCCACTCATGTTTAATAGCTGCTTTATTGGCGTGTACGTGCTGTTTGCAGAGCTCAATTCCAAAGCCGTTCAGAATGACAAAGGGGCTGAGGACAGTGAAGAAATATTTATTATACAGAGTTTATTAAACGTGACCAAGAATTTCAATTGTTGGGGGAAGAATATTATAAACGGCAAACCTATTGAAAGGAATAGAGGTTATTGTCTTTGTTTCTTGTGATGCACATGAGTGGTTAACTTTTTTTGAGAAAGCACTCCTAACTATTTGTCTAATTGGAGGCATAAATGTTTGATCTCAATTCACGTTGCTTCAAATTGGGATCCTTGTACATTTCTAGTTTAATGTAACTGTCCATACAAGGGGTGATGAATGTAAGATGGTGACCAATATGTTCACGATGTGGAAATGCTGGCATTGTACTGGGGTGAGCACAGTAAGAAGTTTCACAACACGAGGTTAAAGTCCAACAGCTTTATTTGGAATCACTAGCATTCGGATTGTTGCTGCTGCTTTATGTGAGTGGTTCACCTGAGGAAGGAGCAGCACTCCGAAAGCTCATGATTCCAAATAAATCTGTTGGACTGTAACCTGGCGTTGAGGGACTTCTTACTGTACTTACACGTTCAGTAGGGAATTCTGGAGAATCTTCTTTACCAAGAGATTGGTTAAAAAGTGGAACTTGCTACCACAAGGAACAGTTGAGGTGAATAAACATGAGGGAGAAAAGAATGGAAGGGTATGTTGGCAGGGTTAGATAAATTAGGATTGTAGGAGGCTCATGTGGTGCGTAACCATCAGCATGGGCCAGTTGAGTTCAGTGGCCTGCTTCTGTGCAGTCCATGTTATGTAATTCACCTTCTTATATCATGAAACATCTGAGGCCAAATTTTTATGGTTGCAATGTGACACCAGCTGTTAAGTGTTCTTGAACTGTGTGCAGTTTTGGGCGCCGCACCTGCGCAAGGATATTTTGGCCTTGGAGGGAGTGCAGAGGAGGTTTACTAGGCTGATACCGGAGTTGAGGGGGTTGAGCTATGAGGAGAGGCTGAATAAACTAGGCTTGTACTCGTTAGAGTTTAGAAGAATGAGGGGAGATCTCATTGAGACGTATAAGATGATGAATGGGATGGATAGGATAGAGGTGGAAAGACTCTTCCCGCTCAAAAAAGACAGTAGGACTAGGGGGCACAGCCTCAAGATAGAGGGGGGGCGGTTCAGAACGGAGTTGAGGAGGAACTTCTTCACTCAAAGGGTGGTGAATCTCTGGAATTCTCTGCCCGTTGAAGTGGTGGAGGCTGCCTCGCTAAATATTTTTAAGAAGCGGGTTGATGGGTTTTTGATAAGAGAGGGGATTAAGGGTTATGGGGAGAGGGCGGGAAAGTGGAACTGAGCCACGACAGATCAGCCATGATCTTATTGAATGGCGGGGCAGGCTCGAAGGGCCAGATGGCCTACTCCTGCTCCTATTTCTTATGTTCTTATGTTCTTATGAATGCTTGCTGTGATGCAGAAGGATGGGTGGGGAGAAAATAAGAGACCCAGATTATATAAGAGGAACTGCTTCTAATAATAGCTCTGATATGGAGGTGGTGTAAAAGCATTGAGTTAACATTAAGTGCTCAAGTGGAAATTTTGCATACCACCTATAGGTACCAATCTAATATTTTGCTGATCACAGTGAATAGACAATTGCTCCCTTTACTGACCTGGAGTGGGTTATATTAAAAAAATTAAGACATTTCGAATTACTGATTTGGATTTTGTATAATGTAACTATGGTTGTTGGGTTAGCTGCTTGCATCTGGCCTCAGAAACAGCAAGACAATTGGCCTCAGTTCCTTTGTACTAAACGGTAAGAATTCGACTGGAGTTCCTGATGATCAAGGAAATTACAGCAGAGTAGAAGACCTGTTTTTTGTTATTGGGCGTGATCTTACCATCTGCTCACACCATGCTCCAGCTGCGGTGAGGTTGGAGAATTTTTTAGCCAGCCAAACCTCTGTTCACTGCAACGGGATGGGAAAATCCCAACAGTGGTAAGATTCCTGCCATTGTTTTTCAAGTTTTTAATTCTCTCAAGTGATACCTTAGTAGTCACTTGTAAATCATTTCATGTTCTAGCAGTTCTCCACGTGGGAGGGAAAACAATTCTAACTTCCTGTTCTCTGTTATAATGGTAATTGAGTCTGTACTCATTTAACAATTTTGCCAAAGTTGTCTTCAATTTGCACTCTTAAAAATCTTCCATAATTTTAAAAATGCCTTTTAAGTTCTCATAATATTTTACTGAGCCAACGTTTCTCCTCATCTTTATTCAGGACAAGTTACCTCTGCGAGAATATGCATGAGGTTTTCAAAGACAAACCCAGGCTCTGCCTTAACTCTTCCCCACTACCCACCAGCTATTGAACATTCTTCCAGTAGTTCGCCAAGCAGCTAAAAATATAATTATTTGTATAACTCTTAATATAATAAAGCATCCCAAAATACTTCACAGGAAAGTTATCAAACAAAAGTTTGAAACTGAGAGACACAAGACGTTGAGATAATTAAAACCTTGGTCAAAGAGCGATTTTAAGGAGTGTCTTAAAGGACAGGTAGACAGACTGTAGATGAGTTCCTTCGACCAGGTGGTAGCATCCTCCAACATCTGTCACTAACTAAAAAAGCTCTAATGGAAATGAGAAGGTGGTGCAACGATGAGAGTTTTGGAACCTCCTTGTGACAAGTACAGTTGGGAGGGGCAGCAGGGTCATGCTTTCACGTGCACTCTGAAAGCTGAGAGTGGAACTCAGTGTAATGGAATTGAAGGTTAAGAGTACCAGATCCCCTTTCTTGCTTAAATCTCACTGTTATGATCACTGGAACCAAGTTAATCCAGAGCCTTCAGTCGTAATTCAAAGAATGAGAGTTCAAGTTGCACAATGACAGTTTGAGAACTTGAACTGAGGAATAAAAACTTAGGAAAAATAACCATAAAGATGTTGGATTAATGTAAAAACCCAGCTGGTTCACTCATGTTCTTTAGAGAAAGAAATCCTCTGTCTTATCTAAGCTGTGTGTGATTTGAGTCTCACACCAATATGATCTGTGCTATAGCATGGTCTAATGAACTTCTCGGTTATATCATATAGAACATGGTCTGCCATCACCGGGATGCTGGGGATGAGCAATGAATGACAGTAATGGCAGTGACACTTGCATTTGAAAAGGAATAAAAATATACATTAAGTTATGAGGCTTATCCATTTTCTCATGTCAGTTGTCTAAAAGGGCAGTCATTGTGATTCTCAGCAAGTTTGTAGTGAAGCCTGTCAATGCTCTCCTTTTTTTTTGTTTCCCTTTTTTCTTCCTAAACTAAATGTTCATCTTCCACGGGCATTAGCTTCCATCGAGAACAGGATTGTGTGTTTCTGTGGGTGGTGAAAGTTTGAACAAGCTACAGTTTGATTAATTTTTGTTTGATCACTGCCTTGTTCCCACAATGCTGGTCTTGTTTGCGTGCAGTTGACGTGTTGCCTTCGGTCCACCATCTGGAGAAACCTTCCATTTGTTTGATGAAAAGCTGTGCAGTTTCTGAGAGCCATTCTGCCTTCCACGTAAATCACTGAGCTTATTACCTTTCAAGCAGACCCTGTGTGGAAACAGAAAACATTTATTGCTGAAAATATCCAAGAATGTCTTACAAATATACACAGACTTTCACTGCAGCTTCCTTTTAAATGAACTCTGCTTGGGTACTAGTTACTAAAGGGGCCTTCCCAGCCCGATATTTACTCCTTTATGATAGAAACATCGTAGCGTAGAAGGAGGCTACTCAGCCCGCCATATCTATGACAATTTTGAAAAACCTATCTAGTTTAACCCACACTCTTGCTCTTTCAACTTAATCTTTATTTTTCCTTTCAGCTAATTCCTTTATCTAACTCTCTTCTGAAAATGTAGAGGTCTGCTTCCACACCCTTCAAATAGTGCTTACTGTGGTAGTAGTACAGTTGATCTGGAGATATATATTTTATGTTTAAGGGGAATGTTTAAAAAATCAGCTTAATTCTACAGGCAGTCAATATGCCTGGAGTGAGTGCAACTCAAATGTTGGGAGAGCACGATAATTACTCATTTTAGCCTTGCAAGTAAGTGGTTGTGTTAAGTAGAGTTAATGGACTTTTGTTTACTTAAGTTCCCCTGGGATTTCTGATTGTAGTGATTGATAGGTACATATGATGATTTGGCTTATGTGCAGTCCCGGGTCTGTAGCAGAGAGAAAAGGCTTTTGCAGAAAGCAGTTTAGTTTGCAGCTGTAGCCTGGTTGAAGTTAGAAGGATTTTGCAGGCTTCTGGAACTCTAGCTTTCTGAAAACTTCAACATTGTTTACACTCATTGCAAGTACATTTATGATTGTGAACTGTATTAAAAGAGGCATGCAAGTCTATAAGAGGAATGTTGCTTAATTGGAACTAAAACAGTGGAAAGTTGAAAATTAAAGTTTCCTATTCATTTTTAAATATTGTACAACTCTTAATACTTAAGTTGCTTATGTTAGTTATATTTAAACTGTGTTATGAAATAAACTAGGGATGAGCAATAAATGCTGACCAGCCAGTGATGATGATGTGGATGCCCATGCCTCATGAATGAATAAAAAAAAGCTGCTTTTACTATAAAAGATCTCTAATTTGTCAGTGCAATCATTCCTGGGAGGAAGTATCCTTTCCTCACATGCCAAAATAGCAAGATTGTTGGAGTCTAGTCTGGTGTCCTAATGTAATTTGGGGTTCTAGTCTGACACCCTAACAAAATTGGGGGCTTGTCCAAAATCCTAACAATACCAAATCATCGTAATTGGCATTGTTTTTAAATGCTTGTATTTCCTCTGATTCTTTTGTTAATGACTTAAAACCTGTGTCCTACAGTTATTGGAAACAGTATTGATTCCTTATGTTCTCTTCATTTACTCTTATCAAAACCTTGGTGTGATTTCAAACACACATATCAAATTTCCCCGTAAAATTCTCAGCCCTGAGAATATTTTTTTCTAGTCTCGCTATGTAGCTGACACCCCTTCATGCCTGATACCATTCAGTCAATCTCCTCTGTCCTCTGAAGGCCTCAGCATCCTTCTAAAAGTGTGCTGCCTGGAGTTGAATGCACTCATTAGGACTAACCAATGATAACATGTGAAGCAAAATTGTTCCTGCTCTCATGTTGTAAGGTAACATTACTTCTGATTTGGGACAGATGTGATGAGCCATGATTGCTGCTCTTAAAATAAATAATTTGCATTTATGTAGTATGCTATTACATGCCTTAAAATCGGGGAGCACAGCAGATAGATAACATCCTGAATTATCACATGGGATCTATGAAATGTCAGCTCTTGGCCTCAATGGTTGTGTTCCTGCCTCTGAGTCAGAATGTATGGGTTCACGTTCCATTGTAGCGCTTGAACACATTGTATGTGAGTCTTCACTGAGTCGTAGTTGCATTCCTGACAATCGTGGGTTCCCATAGGAATCAATGTTGAAAACTGGAATTGGTGTCTTTGGACATTTTTGTGCCTGGAACAAAAATGTAGAAGTTGCAATACTGTAATGTACACTTGTGACAATGTGCATTCTTAGCTGAAATAACTTACAAATAAAATAAGTCAATAAACAAAAACCCACTAAATTGAACTGAGTACATTGCATTGGGAAATGGAGAAAGAGCAGGGGAATGAGACTAATTGGATAGCTACAGTATTTCAAAGAACTGATACAGACATGACAGACTGAATAACTTCCTTTTGTACCATATAATTCTATTCTGTGATTAGACGCTGAGGAGCTGTCTCTGACTCTCGTCTTCCAACCCTTTCCCTAAACTCCACAGGAAATCTGTCATATTTTCCTCTGAAAGGTTCAGAAACCTTGTCCCCCGAGTACTTTCTTCAACAGCTCTTCCAATCTGAGAGTTAACTGCACTTAAAATAAAATCTTTTTGTAATCTTTCACTCATGAAATGCTGCATTACATTTTCATCATGTCTCCTTTTATCTCTAATATTGCACTTAGTTGCCCTAATGATTTTCTTCCCGAGCTTTCTTCGCCCTTTGAAGAGAACATTTAATCTTGTGTCGCGGATGGCTACCCAAGTCCTTCAGTCACCATCAGATGGGTTTCTGGTATTCTTTTCCTGAGTTTGCATTGATTCATGTTGATAGGATTTCCGTTCATTTACTGCACACTGTGGTACTGACAGGCAACTCCAATGTATGCAAGTGATGTAAAAACAAAACAATGACACAAATGGGAAACAAAAATGTTCCTAAAGAATACATGACTTTAAAACAATATGTTAAATGGAGTTTTTGAGCAAGGGTCACTAACCTACTTTGGCAATTCAGTCAGAGAGGGTTTGCGGTCTCTGGATGGGCATAAAGGATCTTAGATTTGAAGGATAGTGAAGATCATCTCACGGCCAAAGTTGCTTGAAAACATTGCCTGGTCATTTATCTCATTGCTGTTTATGATTTGGCTGCCACACTGCCTACCTTACAACAATGACTATGTCAAAAAGTACATAATTGGCTCTGAAACACTTGGATATGCCCAAGGTCATGTCAGATTCTCCATAAATGCAAGTCTCTGTCTGTCTTTCATGTCTATTTTGATCCTTGTGGCGGGAAGACAGAACAAATCATTTAATGTCTCAACTGAAGGATAACAATATAGCTGTCCTTCTGTGCTGAATTGGATTAAGCATTAAGCTTTGGTAAATAGACTTGGAGTGGTACCAGCTGGGTCACTATGATGCTGTGAAAGTTGATGCTAGGTGTTGTGTAGAAGCAATCTTAGTTATGTTCTTCTTTTCCTCTTCTCCTGTGATAAGGCACTCTGGGTGTGTGGATTCTCTGTTCTGTTGATCGGATCGATGCCTCGTCAACAAACCCACAGCAGTACATGGGTTCGAAATGGGTTCCCAAAATTTGTGTGGCAACCCTCGGGATTGTGGGACAAACGATTGCTGTCTCGGAGTGCGTAACTTCAGTGGTGGCTGTGCAGTGGAGAGTCTGTTTTGACAGTCCTGGGATCAACAGCAAGACTGTTTAACTGTGCCTGTTGTATATGCTGTTGTGGCCTAACTGTAATGACTTCAGTCAGGCCATTGAGGTTGGCCTATTGGAATATGAACTCCCTGATTAAGGATCCAATTGATGGGCCAATTAGGGAGTCTTTGCCTTCTACTTAACCGGGAGCAACAGTGTTTCTGACATCCCGGAGGTAGACCGCAAAGTACCAGCATTCTGTGTACAGCAGTTAGAGTTTGTAAATAAAGAGAATTTGGTGAAGGGATTTCTGGCTTATTACATTAACGTAATGAGCTTTGAGGCCTGATTACTGACTCCCAGCAGAGCCTGCCAAACGTTAGGTGTCTCGGTGTTTTTTGTGCCTGTATGTTTGTTACTTGAAACTCTACTGCTCTCAACAATTCTCCCCTTAACCCCACTCACTCAGCTCTGAGGGTTCACCGAGTATGAAGGAATAAAATGGGGTCACAGCAGTAAAAGATTTGGGAAACACTGGTTTGAAATGTGTGATTATTTCGTTATTGTTATTTCAGAGGAAAGCAGATATCTTTTGTTTTGTTATAATTGTGTAGAATTTCATGTCTGATTGCTACTGATATTTATCCATAAAGCAACATCAGCAAAACTTGGTTCTGGTTAGCATTGCAGCAGTGGGGACTGGACAGGTAACTAAGAAATTTCTGGGTTGGTCTCTGTCCTTCTCCAAAGTTCAGGATACAAAGATCTAGTGCAGAGTTGCATTTAACTGCCCAGGTCAAGATGAACAAATTAGACTCAGGGTTAGAACTGGGAATTTCTGGTTGCATCACTTAATACCAAAGCACCGCTAAGACACTGGATGATCCCCAAGTAAGTAGGTGCTTAATATGAAGAAGTAATTCTTCTGCACTTAAATGACCTTGCAGTGTGGTGGTGAACAGCATGCTATTACTGGTTAGATTCTACATGCAAATTCAGAAGCAGCATCAGAATGTAAGCTAGCTCCAAATTTTCCGGTTCTATAAATCCAAAGTAAATTGGTTGTTATCTTGGAGATTTCTGCTATAAAACTTTTGGAGTTAGCTCCAAATTTTGCCTGTTAATCTATTGCTTTGCTTCAAAACATTAGAGTCCCCTTATTCTTCCCACAGACCCCTGCTTATGCTGAGGCAAAGGAGCTCATAGGACCCCTCCTCCAAGTCTGAGCATGAGTGTTATGTATCCCCTTGTCTCAAAGTCTAGCTGCCCTTGATCCATACCACTCCACAGATGGTTAGGAATCCATAGTGGCTGTGGGACAGGCTGTGAACCCACCACTGTTAGCACTGCTGCCTCACAGTGCCAGGGACCTGTGCACTGGCTTGGGTCACTGTCTGTTTGGAATCAATGGGTGCTATTCTCGTTGGCTAGTGGAGTGCCGCGGGGATCGATGCTGGGGCCTCAACTGTTTACCATTTACATAGATGATCTGGAGGAGGGAGCTGAGTGTAGGGTAACAAAATTTGCTGATGACGCGAAGGTGAGTGGTAAAGCAAATTGCGTGGAAGGCACGGAAAGTCTGCAGAGAGATCTGGATAGGCTGAGTGAGCGGGCGAGGACCTGGCAGATGGAGTATAACATTAGCAAATGTGGGGTTATCCACTTTGGTAGAAATAGTAGTAGGAGGGATTATTATTATCTAAAGGGTGAAAAGCTGCAGCATGCTATGGTGCAGAGGGACCTGGGGGTCCTTGTGCACGAATTGGAAAAACCCAGTCTGCAGGTGCAGCAGGTGATCAAGAAGGCGAATGGAATGTTGGCCTTTATAGCGAGGGGTGTAGAATATAAAAGCAGGGAGGTCTTGCTGCAACTGTATAGGGTGCTGGTGAGGTCGCAACTGGAGTACTGTGTGCAGTTTTGGTCACTGCATTTGCGAAAGGATATATTGGCCTTGGAGGGAGTTTAGAGAAGGTTCAGTAGGCTGACACCGAAGATGAGGGGGTTGGCCTATGAGGAGAGATTGAATAAACTGGGTCTGTACTCATTTGAGTTTAGAAGGCTGAGGGGGGATCTTATAGAGACATATAAGATCATGAAGGGGCTAGTTATGGTAGAGGTAGAGAGATTCTTCCCACTTAAAAAGGATAGCAGAACTGGAGGGTACAGCCTCAAAATAAGGGGGGGTGGGCAGTTTAGATCAGAGTTGAGGAGGAACTTCTTCACTCAAAGGGTGGTGAGTCTCTGGAATTCTCTGCCCATTGAAGTGGTGGAGGCTACCTCGCTGAATATATTTAAGTCACGGGTAGATCTGTTTCTGATAGGGGAATTAAGGGTTATGGGGAGAAAGCGGGAAAGTGGAACTGATCCACTTCAGATCAGCCATGAGCTTGTTGAATGGCGGGGCAGGCTCGAAGGACTAGATGGCCTACTACTGCTCCTATTTCTTATGTTCTGCGTGCGGACATTCTCCCCACGTCTGCATTGGTTTCCTCCTGGGTGCTCCGATTTCCTCCTGCAGTCCGAAAGATGTGCTGGTTAGGTGCATTGGCCGTGCTCAATTTTCCCTCACTGCACCTGAACAGGTGCCGGAATGTAGCAACTAGGGGATTTTTACAGTAACTTCATTGCAGTGTTAATGTAAGTCTACTTGTGACACAAATACATAAACTTAAAACTAAAGCTTAAACGTAGCTGCTTACTGGCCTTGTTGGTGAAGTTGAACAACAGCTCCAGGCACACTCCATTCCTGACTTTGTGGAAGGCTCCCTTTACTGTTGAGAGATCAATAGTTTGGGTTACAAAACCAGGTGATAGTGTTCCAGGCTGCACCTATACTGATGGCTACAATAATTTGAATTAGCTGTGGAAAGTATGAATTTGTGTGGTACCAGAAGTTGTAGATGCTGAATAGTGTAATCCTCATCCATAACCTATCTGTTCAGTGATCCATGTCAAGTATTTCTGAAATGTGACAGACAGTGATTATAGAAATGCAAATCTTTTTTCTTCCTGTATTTTTTAAATTGGTCCTACAACATTGTGTTTGAGGTCAAAAGGGAAGAGCTCATCTTTATAGATCATTAACTGTGCACTGAGGCAGAATTATAAAGGTGAGTCGATTGTGTAATCAGTCGGCTCCAAGAGGCAATAGCCCCCTTACAAGCAAATATCCAGCATAATTCTCTTGTTGCAAATGGTTAGCTTGAAGCTCTTGACCTAGTCTGTTGTGACCTGGAGATTTGCTTGTGTGAAATGCCTGCTGGAATGGTTTTGAGGAGAATCATGCCCCTGTGCACTTTCCAAGGTAGGAAACAATTGCTGTGTTACAGCTCGTGTTGCCAATGTTTCGCTCTGCCTGCTAAATAAGGAAGATTGTCCAATGTGCATGTAATTTTGATGTCCTTTTAAGAGAGAGCAGAAGGAATGCTCCTCGGGTGCTATATTGATGTTGTGACAATGTGAAATTTCTGCTTAGACCAGAAACTGTCATGTTTCCCTTGTCCATTTGTGAACATGCAGCTGGTGACTACAGGGCCTGTTGGAGGTCCGCGAGGAACGAGGCGTGTGCTTTCTGCTTTGTAATGGCTGCTTTTGGGATGTAAGAACGGAAAGTTCACTGACTTGATTGGACGGCAGGAGTTCAACTTATTTACATCGCACGTGCAATTGACGGCGGGAGTACATCTGCCTTTTTATATTGCCACTTTTGGAATAAGCGGCACTCTGCATTTACAGGAACTGATCTCTGCAGATATAATAGGCACTGTTATATGTGTGAGTTGTGGCTCAATTGTATTCTCTCAATGATGCTATTGTTGTCAAAAGTCAGAACATGGCCACCAAAGTATACTTCTGTCACAACTGAAAAATAATTGGTGGGAAATGTTTCAGACTGTACGAGCAATGTCATGTCCCGTCTGGGAACAGGCTGGAATGTGATGACTGTGTTGCCCTTAAAGACCTGTGCTGTAGATTGGGCAGGGAGAGTTTACTGGGAGCTGTGTAGTTAAAGGATAATGTTCTTCCAGTGCCACCATGTAATACAATTGACTTTTTAAAGAATTACATGCATGAGTGCAGCCAGTTGTAATATTGTGCAAAACTAATGTGCCTGGTGAATTATAATGCGACAATGCAGCTCTTTGGCTGTCAATTGAAATTTTAAATGCTATTTAACATGCTGCATTTATTTTTATTGATAGCTGGCCTTTGAGCAGCTAATACGTTACTTCATAGTGTACACCAATAATATTTTGAACCTTTTCTCCTTTTCCTTTATATCTATTCCTCCTTTTCTATCTTTCTCTCTCAGATCTTTAATCTTAGCTTTTTCAAAAATAAAAAAAATTCCAAATTCCATCCCAGACTTTCCACTGTCGCAGTATAACATGTAAATCACAGAGTCGTAGATACTGCACTGTAATCATTCTATGCTGACATGCAAGTCAAAGGGTCATGGATGCATAACATCTTCCACTAATTATACTTGTTTCTTAATAAGCTTGCTTGTGAAGGAATCTGCACGTTTGAGTAGACATCTGCTTCTCAGAAGAGGAGTTTTCAGGAAACGTGATACACTTGCAGATTAAAAATAAAAACTGCAAATGCTTGGAAGATGGGAGAAGCTAGACAGCATTTGAGAGAGGAAGGTACGTAAAAGTGTTAGTCTTTGTTCAGGATGGAGAACACCTTTGAGAACCAGCCAGAAGAGGAAGGAGCTCTGGAGGGCGTTAAGCCATCAATATGTGTATTCCTTGGTTTAGCTGTGCATAGTTAAACATGTGTTCACTTCCTGGGGTTGAACTGAAACTCATGCTGACACAATGTTAAATTACAGCTTTGCATTCTACAAGCATTGGTGACTGGTCATATTCTGGCTGGGGGGAGGGGAGGGTGGAATGAAGGGACATAGGAGCAGATCAGGCACAGATTGCCTGCTTTATCTGTGAACAAACACACTCCGCATTTTTCACCCTGGTTCTTCCCAGTCACACATCCAAACCACAGCCACTACTATGTCAGGCTGTTTGCTAGTTGTACTTGTCCAAATTAACTATGCTTTCTTGCAGGGAAAGCATCTCATGTCTGCATTGCCCCTTTGTGCGATAACTGCGCTGAGAACTTATCCGTTATTCTGTTATGCACCCAGAATATAACTGAGCCAGGCAAGAGGCATGGATTCCCTTAAATGTCTTTATTTCAGTTGGGATGCTGCTTTTGACCTCTGTATTCCTGGCGTACGGAAGGGCAAATCAGATGGGTATGCCTTTCTGAATCTCAGCCCAGTGGATGACCATTGCAAGAAAATTGTGGATGTAAAGAATAGAAAAAGATTAGGCTCAGCTGTGAGGCAGCAGTGCTCAAATGTCTTGCTGAAAGTCACACTCCTGCATGAAGAATAGTCACTCGGGCATTCATTAATGTGTGCCAACAAGGCTCAAATGCAGATGGAAAGGAGGAGAAGATAAGATTTTAAAAAGAATTAGCCAGTTGGAATCCGACTAATTCCTAAAGCAAAATTACAACTGCTGCAGTGTCAACTGTGGGACTGAAAACCAAGAAATATCTGATCTGAGGCTTGCATTCCAGCACCGCTGTGGGCAGCCAAAAACTGGAAACTTCACCCCAACGATTTTGTTACTCAGCAGTGAGAACAGGAACCACAGAACTTTGAGTCGCAGTACAACTCTCCTCAATAGTACAGGTTTCCAAGGTTCAAATACCAGTTACTATGACACGTTAGTCCAGTGGAATAGATACTGACACGAATGGAGAGGAAATGAAGTCTACCACTACTGCATCTGTTCATTATCACAGACTGTAAGCTAATACGACAGTCTACAGATGCATTTTTGCACCGACTGTCAGCTGCTTGTAGACATTAAAACGTTTTCTGCTGAGCAGAATTTTTAATGTGTATTCGGTTTTTTCCGTTTATATCACTGCCGATCTAAAACCAACTACAAAGCTCCACAAAGTTTAATATCACAATCTTATTTAGGTTTCGAGATGACAGTTCCTCTGAGCAATTTGGAAACCACTTTTACAGTAGTGTGTATTTGTGCACCATCTGTGATTGTTATTTTTGCTTACCTTAGAAATGTCTCCACTAATTTATTCTCTTGAAAGCAGTGATTGATTCAGTTCTATTGAGACAACTTTTTGGTTCCATGCTTAAAGTTCCATTCTCAATTTGCGAATCTTGATTTTGCATTGAATCACAGACAGCTCTTGTGCTATGCCACCTGCTGGTGCTTCAGTCTAGACACACAGGATCCACACTGTGGGATGTGACCTTAAGGAGCATGTGTTAGATTTACTGAAGCAGCCAGCCCTAAAGAACCAGTAATTGCTTTTGGGTTAAGTCCAGCTCTCAGACCTATACCTTCAAACCAGTGGTGCTAACATGGGTCTTGCACAGTGGAAAAGGTGAATGGAATGGATAAATCCATTCCCACAGATGAAGGTCTTCCATTAGAGGTCCTTGAATGCTAATCAGGAGCTAATTATTTTTCTTCCTTGTCTCTCCTCCCATCTTTACCCAATAGATGTTGAAGGCGTATGAAGTACCCCTCAGCTGTTCATTTCTGCTCAGCACAATGGTTAACCCCTTGACTTTGTCTGGAATCCTTAATTCCAGATTGAAGAATGTATTTACCAACGGACTGGGGAAGTCCAGTAAGTGTATTTAAATCTGGAACTGCTAATGATGAAAAATTTCCTTCCTTGCCCCCCTCCCTGCTGAAGTTGTAGTGAGGGTTGTATTTAAAGATTTTTCTCTTTTGGAAAGCTGCGTGGCAATCTGTGTCTGGAACAATCAAGTGATGGCTGGAAGTTTGGCATGTGGCAGAAATGAGATCTGCTTCGTGCCCTTGGAGCTGTGTTTCTCATATCGCTTTTTTCATAAAACTTGAAAGTTTCCTTATGGTATCCAGCAATATTGCGAACGACGCTGTCCCTTTCACTGTCTTTTGCAGCCTGTTCATGGGGATAGGAACTGTGGCCGTGTCTGTCGTCAAATAGCTGAAAGACTGAAGGTTAGTTTAAAAACTCTGATTTGTGCCGGATTTCGAGGCTTCTGTTGTCAAATGTTTACATTGTCAAACCTGTGGGGAACGATACAATTTTAAATACTGACTCTCTCAACTGTCAAACCCACTTTCAATTAATTTTACAAGATAGCTCAAATTAATTCGGGCATTACAGCAAACTAGCATACATGTGACTCAGTCAGACAGTCATTCTTCTGATATCTTTGATTTACATTGTGCATTCCTGGACATGTAGCCTCGTGTGTTGGGTCAACATGATTTGATTGTAGACAAGTTTGTGTTTGTTTCTGGAGTTTGCATGCGTGCTGGATAAGGGTACAGCAACTGCAGTTTTGAAAATAATCCTGGATTTTTTTCACTAATTGAAATTGGTTTTGATGTTTCCATAAACAGGAAATATATTTGAAGTCTGACTTGCATGAAAAATAAAACAATGGTGGCATTAGAACACAAACTAATTCCAGTTACTTGTTGTAATTTGTTTTTAATTGTTTAGTATTCCAAGTCCTCTGCTTCCTTGATGGTCCTATTCGTTGCTGCAGTTTGAGTGCAATCATCTGGTGCCCTATTCGCGTGGTTATTCTAGTGTGCCAACCTCGGTGATGAGTGTCGGCATGGTATTTCCTGGCTCTCCCTTAACCCAACACCTCGCCCAATATTTTAATTTAGCGCAGGTCAAAAACCTCCCCAGCAAATATTTTCCTTTGCCCAAAAGTGCCAACATAATTGATATCGTTTCTCCTATTCCACAGTTGAAATTAACTAAGTCAGCACTGGTGAAGAATTAAACCTAGAATTTCGAATTTTGTAGACTATTTCGTTCAGTCTGTGCTACATAATCCATTGATTCGTTGCCTACTTTTGAAGTTGGTTTCAAAGCTTTCCCAGGGTCTACAGAAAGGTAACGTCTTTGACAAATGAAATTCTGAAGGAGAATTATAATGAGCAAAAATTAAATGATACATCTGTCAATAATGTCAAAAGCTAACCCTTGTCTTTGAAGTACAAGAATTTATTTCAAACTAAGTAATGTTAATCAAGCTTTCTGTCATTGTAGCCTCTCAGAAAGTTAAATATTTAATGTACGATGGCAGATACAGAAAACAGATCAATAATACAAATATTCACACACAAACACTTAGAAGCAAAGTTCAAAGAGCCTGAACTTTATTCCACCTCTTCTCCACCTTGCCATCTCCCCAAATCACATTAAGGAATAGAAGTGAGTGTCATCATTAGATAGCAAGTTAAAGGACATTGTTTGGAATTCCCAGAATGCATCTCTGTTTACTGACTACTGGTCATTGCCTTAACGTCATTCATGGCCACTCCTGTATCCTACATATTTAACGTTTTTCTTTAAATTGTCTCCTTGCTCACTGCCAACCCTGATCAGTTTGGTGGTTTTAGCTGCTGGGCTTTCTTCACTGTTGTGCCAACTATATTCTTCTGAGTTGCCCCTATAAGGATACTTTCATAGACAGCCACCATTGTCCAAGTGACCTGTTCTCCAATGGATCTGGGCATTGTACCAGCAGCACAGTCCACTGAAGCTGGCATTTATATTGCATCACTCTTGGATGATTTTTTCAAAGCCTTTTACACACCAGAGAGGCCAAGGCTGATGGAAAAGTTCATTGCAGGAAAGTAAAAACATGGCTGTGGGCAGATCTTTCTCTCAGTTTTTGAATGAAGCTCTGGAGAGTCAGCAAAGTCAAATATTTTTGGTGAGAATCCCAAAGTGCTGGGATTGCATGCTTCCGTTTGTTCCTCAACAGACACTCCTGTTTTCCACCAGCAGTCCTGTAGGAGGTAAGCCCATCTCAACTCTACCTATGTACAAAATTGAAGGCCAAGAAGATACCAGCTGCTCCATCCAGTCTGTTCCGCAAGGAGTATCATAGCTAAACATTTTCCTGGGATCTGCTGGAACAAACAAAACAAAAATGCACAAGATATTCTGGGGAACCATTAAGGATGAAAATATTCTGCAATATCCAGCCCCCTGTTCCTGGAAGGCAGTCAAGGAGATCACATCCCTGTGATGCTGCTTCAGCTGAGATCAGTAAACCAAGGGCTCGAAGCCCATCTTGGTCAGCGGCACAATGTGGGGTATGTCAAACGGCCCCTTTCTTTAAACACAAACCAATCTGAACTTAATTGACGTCAATCTGGAATCTGATCTAGGATGTTTACTTGTGCCGAGCAGCAACGATCAGTTGAGCCATTTCTGCAATTGGGACCTCACCGCTCTCTCTTTTTTAAATGAAGCTGCATTCCAGCAAGCTTGCTTTTGGCAAATAAAAGGTTAATTTAGAAAAAGACCTCGCATTTTATTCTCTATGACTAAGCTGTTGGCCACCTTTCTTCGTATCTGCTTACGTGCCTTGGTATCAAATTTTGATAATTCCTCCTGGGAAACGCCTTGGGAGGTTTTACTTTGTTAAAGATGTGTAATTGCGAGTTGTTGGAAATGTCAAAAGCTGAGAGCAACTGAGGCAGCTGGTTATGAATTTTGAAGCAATGATTGACAATTTGCATGTTGGATCTAGTTCACAATTCATGCAAATTTCTTCCTCTGGGTCAGCAAATGCACCATACAGGTACAGTGCTGTAGTGTGATCACCTGATTTCTGTGATAGGTTTGTACATTGGGGCAGGCATTCCTGTTGGCAGACTATCAGGCAGTTGATGCCTTGTAATGTGAATAGTCGTACAAAGTTACTGCTTGAGGCAAGATTCACTGAGTCTTGTTTTGCTGGTTACTGTGAATTTGAACAGCATTTCAATGCCATGAATGTTGACACCAGTCCCCTTCCCGCTTCCGTGTTGATGAGTTGGATGAGGGAATTTTTCCTGTCGAGACCTGGGGAGGCTGGGTCATTGGGTATGCCCAAGCCGGAGATAAATTTTTAATCGGTAAAGGAATCGAGGGATGAGGCAGTAAGGCAGGAAGTGGAGTTGAGAATTATTATTTCAGATCAGTTGTGATCTTGTTGAATGATGGAGCAGACTCGATGGGCCGAATGGTCTACTTCTATTCCTACGTCTTGTGGTCATATACTACAATGAAAATACGATTCATTGAATAGGGTAGGCATAGAGAAGATGCTTCTGCTTGTGGGCAGACCAGATTTAGGGATGATAAGAATAATATAATCCATAGCAAGTCCAATAGGGGATTCAGGAAATTCTTTTTACCCAGATAGTGGTTAAAATGTGCAACTTGCTACTTCAAGAAGCAGTTGAGGTGCGTTCTATATATGAATTCCAGCAGAAACTAAATAAGTATTTGAGGATGGAAACAATAGGATATGTTGGGTTCAGGCTCATGTGGAGCATCAACACTGGTTTAGGCCGAGTGGTCTGTTTTTGTACTATAAGTCCATTATATACATTGTAATTGCACTGTCTCCTTAGTTCAGCTTAATCTTTCCCGGGACCTGAAAACTGTACTTTATTCAATAGTTCCCCCTCCTACAATGCCCAGACTTAGAAAACACAAATCGAGTGCAGCTTAATCAATATTGCATGTTTGTTCTGTGTTTTTACGCTTGCCAATGGTAATATCTTGTATTGTAGGTATGGCCCTCCATCTCAGGATAGTCAATAAAAAGGAACAATGTTATTGGGAAAATACAGCTCTTTCGTAAAATAATTGGAAGCAACTGATTGATCAGCAAGAGATAAGGTGGCGTGTAGCAACCAAATTGTAGAAGGTAATCATTTTGGAACAACCAATGAAGTTGGCTTCTGGAATTGTGTGCAAAGACTCATATCAATTACTTCAGACACTTAAGTAAATTTTCAGAGGACTAGCCCCCATTGTCTTTTTCATTTTTTTTTATTGGCATCGTGTCTCTAACTTGTCACCACACCCAGTTTTGTATGGTGATATTTTATTCACTTCACTTTCATTTTAAAATTGATATTGTTGCACTCTAACCCTTTCCTGCAATATTTCTCATGTTGACTGATGATTGTAGCACTGGCAGATGAGAGCTCAGATTAAATGAGCACGTTTTGTACTTCACCTTGTTTTTTCTCTTTCCGTATGAATCTGTGATTAACATCTTGCATCTGTGTGGACTTCCTGTTAATGTTTTCCATTTGGAAACCCCAAGTCCATTTTATAATGGAAATTGTACAAATCACACTATTCCCTCCCCCACTGGCTGGAGCATATAATTACAGTGTGACAAATTTATATAGGCCCCCTCTATTATAAACATCAATCTAAGAATTTATAATGACAATAAAAAAAAGTAAGGACAGATTGTGACTTTGAAATTGAGACTGATTCAAATCTATAAGGCCTTGTCTTAATCTCTGTTTCACTTGCAGACATTTGGTATTGACCACCTTGTACGAAGACACAGGCTGCTAATAAATGCATCTAACTCTACCTATGTAATTTATTAAAAACTTACAACTTTAAGTTCAGTTGTGTGAAAATATGGTTTCTAGTTTTGCTGAACATATTGCAGCGTAGTGGTGCAGTGGTTAGCACTGCTGCCTCACAGCGCTAGAGACCTGGGTTCAATTCTAGCCTTGTGGAATTTGCATGCTCTCCCATGTCTACCTACTCTGGTTTCCTCCCACACTACAAAGTTGTGTGAGTTAGGTTGATTGGTAATGCTAAATTGCCTCTTAGTGTAGGGTAAATATGTGGGGTTACGGGGATAAGACCTAGGTGCGATTTTTGTCGGTGCAAACTCTGTGGACTGAATGGCATCCTGCACTGCAAGGATTCTAATTGGTTTGTAGAATTGCACATGCAAACACGAATTTAGGAGAAGAAGCATATGTATGATTGTACAACCTGGTCAGTACCTCTGGATGTGAATGGCTGGATTTCTCTCATTTCCTCTACATGATGCCATGCTAGATGACCTGTAAACTTGCTGGACAGAGAAGTGCCTCAAATAAGAACTGGTTCCTTTTTTTGAATTTCTGCAATATGATCTTGCATTAAAATTAGTGTGCCCTTTCTCGAATTTCAGTAAAGCATGATAGGGTCAAATTTTCATCGAGTCCATGTGAACTGTGAAAATTATCAAGTAATACTGTTGTGACAGCTTTTGTTTCAGGATATGGTTGTGTCCACAATTATGTCATTTTGAACTCTGTAATACCAAAATCAACCTGCATTTATACAACTTCCCTCGAACTTCAAAACATCTTATGCAATGAGGAGGAACAAGATAGAGATGACATGAGGGAAATTAATAGCTTGGATCATGAGCTGAAGGCATGGTTGGAGTGATTTCTGAAAGCAGGAGAGGTCATGTGGAAAGATGGGGCCATCTGATTACACAGTGAATGGCCATTGGTAGAAATGAGGGAGTGAGGTATTGTCTGATCACAAGTTTCAAACCAGGAAATCATTAAGGTAGGTTGAGGTGAGACCACAAAAAAAAGACTTGATTCAGTGGGGAAAGGAGAGCTGGAGCACCTTGAAGAGGGAAGTGAGCGATTCAAGGCCCAGTTTTCAGATAAGTTAGAGCTTCCCTCACATATGGACAGTTGATAACCAGAAGACCAAGTAGAAGGGCAGCGAAAAAAGTCAAGTATTTTGCAAATTCTGTAAATATTTTCTTTATGAAAGTGATCTTGACTAGTTGATGTTTTGTGGGGTGATATTTCTGCATTGCAAGAGCAATGAAATACTTTGAGATGGCCTAAGGCCATAAATGCAATCCTTTCTCCCCTTTTCCCCTTTGCGCTCACTCTGTCTTCCCCATCGCTCAATGGCTGAAGGTTCACAAACCAGAGGGTACAAATTTAATGTGACTGGCAAAGGAACCAGAGGCAACATGAGAAAAAAACTTGGTTATGCGAGAGATGACTTGGAATGCACTGAGAGTGTCGTGGAAGCGGCTTTCAAAAGAGCCTTGGTTAAATATTTGAAGTAAAAGTTAAATGGAGATGGGAAAAACACAGGGGAATGAGACAAACTGAATTGCTCTTTGAGAGAACTGGCACAGACTCAATGGGATAAATGGATTAATTCAGTGTGTACTTTCTCCCCATATTTCTTGAAAGAAATAAAAATGTGCAATAGTTTTATAAATTGCACTGAGTTACATTCAGATATATATTTTACGAATCCATTAAATGAATGCATAAACATATATTTTAGGTTGTCATTTTATATTTAGATATATAACCATTTGCATTTAGTAAGAGTGAAAGTTCTCATACTTTATGGCGTTAGTGTACATCCTGATTTCACTACATGGTGCCCATGGAAAGAATGTCTTATCGGATGCTTATCAATTGCTGCCTGCTGTAGCTCAAAAGGAGAGGGGAGATGAAAGAGCAGGGTTGAAGTTGTTGTGCTAAGAAATTGCAACGTGTGTTGTAGCAGCAGAAACGTTGCACCTACAGCCTTAGTGGAGAAGTTAGAGGATCTCTGGGTGCAGTCTCCAGAACGCACCAAAATCATTGGGAATGAGTACTGGTATTTTCAGTTGTGTCTGACACTATTTGCCTTGAAGTTTTCAACAGTATTGGATCCCATAACTAGTGCTTCTTGGAAAGGGAGCTCCAAACTCCCAGAGTTGTAATGCTTGGCACTGTTGTCTCTCAGCTCCAGGGACCCAGGTTCAGTTCCAGCCATTGGTCACTATTTGTGTGGAGTTTGCACATTCTCCCTGTGTCTGTGTGGGTTTCCTCTGGATGCTCTGGTTTCCTCCCACAGTCTAAAGATGTGCAGGTTGGGTTGGTTGGCTGTGCTAAATTGCCCCTAGGTGTCCCAAGATATTGGTTAAGGGGATAAGTGGGGTAAATATATGGGGTTACAGGGGTAGGGCCTGGGTAAGATGGTCTTTCAGAGAGTCGATGCAGACTAGATGGGCCAAATGGCTTCCTCTTGCATTATGGATTCTATGAATAGTAAGGCCATTTAAAAAAAAACTAACATACTCTCAGCTTTAAAACTTGCCACACAAACACAAAAGTGTGGAGGTAATGTTGAACTTAGTGGGAATGTTGTGTAGAGTTCTGGGCATCCCAATGTATGAGGAATGAGGTGGAGGATAGACAAAATTTGAGAAGGTGAAGGATGTGGGTGACCTGATAGTGACCATGATTAAGTGCTGGGTTGTTCTTGCTCATTGAAACAGTAACAAGCACATAATTTCAAATTCACAAACTTTTAAAAGAATAATTAGGAAAATATATTTGCTTTGGGGTGATTTGAAATACTTTGCAAATACTGAAGCAGCATCAATAAATTATTTTAAATGGATTTGCATTGCAGCTTGGTGAAGAATAAGTAGAAATGAAGGAAGGGAGGAGAAAAATCTGATAACTGTGGGTGTTTTGTGCAGTTTTGTACCATGGCAGGCTTAATGGGTGAAATGGCCTGTGTTTTCAGTGTTTTGTGCCAGCTTATCATAATTGCTCATATTTGTTGTTGAGATTTAATAATCTTTCGGAGTAATTCTGATTACCAACCTTTTCTTTCCTGAATTCTTGTAACATTGCTGCTTTGCAATAGTTGTGGGTGTTAGTCTGTACCCTTCTTGGTCCCTTTACAAATTTAGTTATGGTTTTGGTATCCTTCACTACTTCAGTGCTAGTTTCAACAAAGTGATATTATTGCAACCTCCCACAACTGCACTTCACTGTTCCACCTGTCAAGTTTTATGCTTGACTTTGGGCAGAAGTGAAGGCGGGAATTAGGTGGCCATTAAAACCATCAGAAGCTGTTATTGGGAGATGATTTATATCACTTGCGGTGCATGGTGATTGATTTATATCACTTGCGGTGCATGGTGATTTATTTATATCACTAATTGCACCTAACATTCAGATAATATTTTATAATTAGTTCCAACTTTGGAATACAAATGGGCCTTTCATATCATTAAACAAGCATCACGAAATTAGAGTGGGACTTGCTTTGTTTTTGCTATGTTGTACCTCAGGTTTTTCTTCAAAAGGAGGTGCAAAGTTCATGTTCTTACGGTACAAAAGGAGGCCATTTGGCCCATTAACACCCAATGGCCTCCAATGTTGAATTCTGGCCATAGTGATTTACCGTTCCCAAAAATGACTTGAGCTTAGATGTATGTGCTTTTGAAGGCCAGTGCCGCCTTTATGGCCTTGGCCCTTCCATGGGGTGTAAATCCTTCTGCATCTACACGGTAGCCCAGGTAGGTTACCTCAGTGGCTTGAAAAGTACGTTTCTCCTGCCTTGAAGCTAGCTCCAACCTCTTCAAATCTCTTCAGCCCCTCCTCTAAGTTTGTTAGATGCTCAGCTACTGTTCATTCCATCATGAGAACATCAAGGTACACCACAACGTGTGGCAGCCATTGCAGCAGACTCTCCATTGTCCTCTGGAAAATTGCATATGCTGAAGATGTACCAAAATCCAGGCGTATGTATTGGAAAACCCTTTGTGTGACATAACGTCAGAAAGCATTGTGTAATGTGAGTTGCTGATGTGCGTGATTCATAACCTGCTTTGTATCAGATTGACCTCCAGCTTTGCGTACAGATCTTCAATCTTCGGAATTGGATATTTATCGAACTTGGCAGCCTGATTGATTTGTTTTTTTATTGTCACTTATTATTTTAGAGTGAAAAGTACTGTTTCTTGCGTGCTATAGAGACAAAGTATACTGTCCTTAAAGAAGGAAAGGAGAGAGTGTAGTCATAGAAACCCTACAGTGCAGAAGGAGGCCATTCGGCCCATCAAGTCTGCACCGACAACAATCCCACCCAGGCTTTAGCCCCACAACCCCAAACATTTACCCTGCTAATTCCTCTAACCTACACATCCCAGGACACTATGGGCAATTTAGCATGGCCAATCAACCTAACCTGTGCATCTTTGGTCTGTGGGAGGAAACTGGAGAACCCACAGAAAACTCACACAGACATGGGGAGAATATGCAAACTCCACACAGACATCAACTCAAACTGGGAATTGAACCCAGGCCCCTGGAGCTGAGAGGCAGCAGTGCTAACAATGGTGCCACAATGCTGCCCCTTACAGTCATAGCTAGAGTGCAGAGAAAGATCAACTTAGTGTGGGCTAGGTCTATTCAAAAGCCTGATGACAGCAGCGAAGAAGCTGTTCTTGAGTCGTTTGGTACATGACCTCAGACTTTTGTATCCTTTTCCTGATAGATGGAGGTGGAAGGGAGTATGTCCAGGGTGCTTGGGTCCTTGATTATGCTGGTTGCTTTTCTGAGGCAGTGGGAAGTGTAGATTGAATCAGTGGGTTGGAGGCTGGTTTGTGTGATGGACTGGGCTTCATTCATGATCCTTTGTAGTTTCTTGTGGTCTTGGGCAGAGCAGGAGCCATATTAAGCTGTGATACGACCAATACAGATGCTTTCTATGCTGCATGGAGGGACCAGGACAGGGTGTTACTGATCTGGACACCTAAAAGCTTAAAGCTCTCGATAATCTACTTTTTTCCAGTTGATGTAGACAGGGGCACGTTCTCCACTATGCTTTCTAAAGTCGATAACTATCTTGTTGGTTTTGTTGAGGGAGAGATTGTTGTCGTCGCACCAGTTCACCAGATTCTCTATCTCATTCCTGTACTCTGTTTCGTAATTGTTTGAGATCCGACCCACTACTATGGTGTCATCAGTAAACTTGAAAATCAAGTTGTAGGGGAATTTGGCCACGTGGTCACACAGTGGATTAAGGAGTATAGAAGGGGCTAAGGACACAGTCTTGCGGGAGCACTAGTGTTGAGAATGATGATGGAGGAGGTGTTGTTGCCTATTCTTACTGATTGCAGTCTGTGGGTTAGGAAGTTCAGGATCCAATTGCAGAGAGAGGAGCTGAGCCCAAGGCCATGGGATAACTGTTAACTTGTAATCATAAATGCAAATGGTTTTATTCAGTTTCAATGCAGGAACTCTGGGTGCTGTCCATTCCGAGAACTGAACTGGCTGCAAAATCCTTTCAATTGCTTTGATTCAGTATTTACTTTCTCTCATAGAGCGTATGGTACTGGTCTCTTCCTAAAGAACTGAGGGATTGCCTCTAGGTCCACATAGATCTGCACCTGCATGCCTTTTATTTTGCCTAATTTATTCTTGAAGATGCTCTTGTATTTCTTCTTCTTTCCACAAGCGCACTGAATGATTTGGATTTGGGCGTACTTGGGCTGTGAGACTGCGAAACAGATTATAAGTTTATGTCCCACAGTCATTCGGGAGAGTTGCCTTGTGCTTTGCCTCCTCCTTGACTTGTCATAATCTTGTACACCTCTTGTCAAATCTCTTCTGAGTATTCTTTGCTCCAAGGTGAACAACCCCAGCTTCAAACTAACTTTATAACTAAAATTCCTGGAATCAGGCTTGTAATACTAACTGCTGCCACTGACTGGAAAGAGATTAGAATCAGTTGTGCATGCACATTTTGCTTGCACTGTGTTGTGTTATGGCAAAGCTTAATTCCTGTATAGTCCAACGAGTAAATTTGATAGTTTATGGGCCTCTTAATCGATGAATCATTGCCTCGAGCCTCACACTGGATGATTTTTTTTAAGTTTGTAATTTTTTATTTCCTGGTGAGTAAAGGCCCTTGCACAGGTACTAGAATTGTAAGTAGTTAATGGAGACCTTCAAGGGGAGCCCAACTACTGATGAATATATTAATTTGTAAAAGAAAATCATAAACAAATAATGCAAGAGGGAGTAAGACCATGTGTTTTGTTGCTTCTCAAAGTCTTTTTGATAGCACCTGCAAAAAGTCCTATTTAAACAAAAACCAGTGTCCTGATGAGAATGTGAGTATTTTAGTAATAATGAATGGCAAGTGAACAGAACATTTCGGGGAAGAGTCAATCCTAACATGATTCTGTTTCCTTAATAATTGGTTTCAGTTTACATCTTAAAACTTAATTTAGGATGTCTGTCTAGTTGCAAACAATAAAATGAGTAATAAGACACCAGCTGCACTTAAAAGCATCTCTCATTCACTGCAACTAACACCACCTCTACGCATGTGTTGGAAGTACCACTGCCCAGTGCTGTGGCACAAATAAATGCAGTCTTCCTGAACTGTGGTCACCGGAACAGGGTGCAATATTTAGTTTTGGCTTGACCAGATATTTGTTAAAGGCTCAGTATAATTTTCCTGCTTTTGTCTCAATGGAGCCCAGGATTCCCAAATACTTGGTAACTACTCAACTTCATGTCTTCTACAGCACTTAATGATCTCACTTGGAGAATCAAATTTCTTGTCCTGGATTTGGTCTGATGCTGATGACTTTGGCATTGACACCACACTGTTGTATCAGTGGCTGGAGGCTCTGATGGGAAGGGATGTTGGTTGTTGTTTAATGGTTCAAAATACTTACCTGGAATAATTGTTTGGTAAAATGAGCATGTGAAACTAGAAACTCTGAGGAAGAGGCAGGAATTTGAAGCAGGAGCTTGAACATTTAACTGCAGACCTGGTTGTCCGCAGGACGCAGTAAGAAGTCTCACTACACCAGATTAAAGTCCAACAGGTTTATTTGATAGTAATTGCCACAAGCTTTCAGAACACTGTACCTTTAAGACTTTAATAGCAGATTAGTCTGTAAAGACTCCCATTCGAATCAGTATTCTGTAAACTGTGTGCCTTACATGTCCTGTTTCTGATCAGAACTTCCCACTCACCTGACGAAAGAACAGCGTTCTGAAAGTTTGTGGCGTTTATTATCAAATAAACCTGTTGGGCTTTAACCTGGTATTGAGACTTCTTACTGTGTTTACCCCAGTCCAGTGCTGGCATCTCCACATTATGTCTGCAGGACATGCAACTATTTGCTGTGAAATGGCTGACTCATTTTATGCCCCCCCCCCTCCCCCCTTTAACTCTTATTGTGTAAAGTTTAAGAGTTTTGGGGAAAAGTCCTGAAATGTTTGGTACTGTCTCCGTGACATAAATTGCTATTTCAAGTTTTGATTTCTAGACGTATTTACAGTGCTTTGTTCAGTTCTGGTCTCCATATTACAGAGAGGATATAAAAGCATTGGAGAAGGTGTGAAAAGGTTTTAGCAAGAATTATACCAGAAATTGAGATGTAATAATGATTGGGAAAGGCTGAACAAGGTGCGGCTCTTATCTCTGGAAAAGAGAGAGCTTCGGGGTTACTTAAAATTGTGATAAGAGAAACATAATGAACATGTTTCCACTTGTGGGGGAAACTAAAATTGAGGACATAAATGTAAAATAGTTATTAATAAATCTAATGAGCAATTTGAAAGTAACAACTTTATCCAGAAAGTGATGTACAGAACTGATTAGTGTTATAGCCGTGAACGGGTAGGTAATGATTCCCCAATCCTACCTCTCCAAGTCTGACCTTAACAGGTTGTATTTTGAATTGAGGATGAAGGAAATTTCTTAATGCCTTTGTCTAACCATTTGATTGCAAAGAAATTAGTCTGATAGGCTTTCTGGAGTTTAAAACGAAAAGGTGTTTGTTTATATTGAGTTAAAAAGCCACACAAGTGAAGATAGCAAAATATTTAAAACGCCAACCCATGTTTCTTGAATGTTCGTGACCTGCATATGCGCACACGTGCAAAATTTACACTTTATACTGTAGGTATTTACTTTATTAGCTAAATTAAAGTTTGCATCCTTGGTTGGTCATTGTGGCCATGCCAGAAATGTTTCCAAGTTCCTTTAAATTCCAGGAGTTGAGTTGAAGCCCATGTAACTGAACTTGCTGGAGACAGTTTATTATTACTCTGTAATCTGTCTCTTCCTGAAGTTGGAGCTTTGCACCTGAGGTTCCTTTCAAAAGAACATTTGCCATCTCTGTGCTGGATTTTTTCAGTTGTTGGAGATTGGCCTTACATTAGAGGAGGAGGTCCAACCATCTTCAGCTGCTTCATCAATGACCATCCTTCCATCGTAAAGTCAGAACTGGGGATGTTCGCTGGTGATTGCACAATGTTCACCATTTGCAACTCAGATACTGAAGTAGTCCATGTCCAAATGTAGCCTGACCGGGACAATATCCTCAGACTTGGGTTGACAAGTGGCAAATAACATTCACACCACTCAAGTGCCAGTCAATGACTATTTCCAATAAGAGAGAATCTGACTATTGTCCCTTGACAGTCGATGGCATTGAAATTGCTGAATACTCCACTATCAACTTCCTGATGGGTTGCTGTTGACCCGAAACTCAACTGGACTGGCCATATAAAAACTGTGTGGTTATAACAGCAGGTCAGAGGGTGGAAATCCTGTGGCAAGTAACTCACCTCCTTACTCCAAATCTGTTCACCATCTGCAAAGCACAAGTCAGGGGTGTGATGGAATACTTTTCTCTTGTGTGGATGAGTGCAACTGCATGAACACTCAAGAAGCTTGGCACCATCCAGGACAAAACAGCCAGCTTGATTGGTATCCCACCCACAAGGATTCACATCCACCAGCACTGACAATTACAGAAGTGTGTAGTATCTACAAGTTACATGACAGGAACTCCTTGAATAGCACTTTCCAACCCCATGACTGCTACCATCTCGAAGCACAAGGCAGCAAGCACATGAAAACACCACTACCTGAAAGTTCCCCTCCAAGTCGTTCACCACCTAGACTTAGAAATATCGATGTTCCTTCACTATTGCTGGGGCAAAATACTGGAACACCCTCCCAAACAAGATTGTGGGTGTGCCTACACCATATGGACTGCAGTGATTCAAGAAGGCAACTCACGACCATCTTCTCGAAGACAGTTAGAGATGGGCAATAAACATTAGACTCACCAATGATGCACCCCTGCAGTAAAAATGAATAAAAATAATATGATACTACCTCGTTGGCAGCTTTTCCAGACCATTTGCTGCTTTTTCCTTTAGCAGCTTGTATTAAAGAGAATGCAAAATGGTTTCTTCAATCACATAATATCTCCATACTGATTTCAGAAGGGACTTGAACCAATGGTTGCTTTTGCTTCACGGCTGGGCTGGGGTGTGAATAGATTCTGTTATGTCCCAGCCAGTAGCTTCCTTACTGAATGAGGTATCATCTTGATGAAATAGAAAGATGTTGCTCAAGCAATAGTTATGTGGAGACGATTTTGTAGTCGTCTTTTTGAGAGAGATTTTGAAGTAGTCTTACTGTAATGCAAGTGCCATGTCCAATCCTTTTGGTAAACTGCTTTGAAATGGCTTTTGATGTCCCCTCAGGTATGAAATTCCAGAAAAGCAAGTTGTGGCATGTCTGAATTGCAATTCACAATGTAACTTTGCAGAAGCTAGTCAGCCTGCAATACCAGATGTCAGATGACATGTGGCGGCCATCTTTCGTCAGTGCATTTTCTTGTCTTTAAAAAGTCCCTTTTTAAACAGTTCAGTAATGTTTGGTCAGCTGGTGAAATTATAGGTTAGTATCGCTCATGCCCAAATCATGTACAAGGCAAAAAAGCTCATACATTTAAATGGTAACTAAATAAACATACAAGGGAAAAAGGAATAGAATCTATTGGTGTGGTTGGATGAACTGGAATAGGAGTAGAAAAGCCTATTGCAGTGTTATACTTTTAATGCAATAATTTGAGATGTTGTTTGTCCAGTGGGTGCTGACTCAGCTTCAGCTACTTTGTTTTGCATAATCAGTTGTTGCTATCAAAGCTGTTTTTCTGCCAAACCTGACTCTTGCCTGCACGGTTCAAGGTCGATTTGAGAGGCCCAGGGATAATCTGTGCACAATCTCAAACAACCTTTTATTTGTTTTTCGCTTCCTGAAAAATTGAGCAGGACAGAATTTTGGCAGAGAACAGGCAGCTCCATTCTGCATATAGTGCCTCAGATATGGGCTGATCTTCGTCACTTCTTCCAAGGTGGAAAGACACAATGGACACAATTGTTGAATTCATAGCTGTTTTGAACTATATGCTACGAGGTCTAAAGTTAAGGATAGGGTACAGGTAAGGGAAGAGGCCGAGGATGTCCCAATTGGTGGCGTTACGGCAAATAGGGTCCAGGTGAAGGCTGGGATGAAAGCGCTTTATCTGAATGCACGAAGCATTCGGAATAAAGTGGATGAGCTGGTGGCGCAGATCGACACAAATGGATACGATCTGGTGGCCATTACAGAGACGTGGCTGCAAGGTGACAGGGATTGGGAGATGAATGTACAGGGCTATCAAGTGTTTAGGAAGGATAGGCAGGAGGAAAGAGGGGGTGGCGTAGCTCTGCTGATTAAGGACAGCATCAAGGTGGTAGCAAGGGATGATATCGGAGCCAAAGAGCAGAAAGTGGAATCGTTGTGGGTGGAGATTAGGAACAGCAAAGGGAGGAAGACGCTGGTGGGTGTCGTCTATAGGCCCCCGAATAATGATCTGGAGGTGGGGCGGGCTGTTAACACGCAAATAAGTGCGGCGTGCAGGAATGGGACGGCCTTAATTATGGGAGATTTCAATCTGCATATTGATTGGTCGACCCATGTTGGACGAGGTGGGCTCGAGGAGGAGTTCTTGGAATGCTGCCGGGATAATTTCCTTGAACAGTGTGTGTTGGAGCCGACGAGGGAGCGAGCTATCTTGGATCTGGTGCTATGTAATGAGGCGGGTAGAATTAGGGACCTTGCGGTGAAGGATCCTCTTGGAGAGAGTGATCATTGTATGGTGGAGTTTCTGGTGCAGATGGAGGAGGAGAAAGTGGGTTCCCGGACACGCGTCCTTTGTTTGAATAGAGGGGAGTATGGTAGGATGAGAGAAGAATTGGCGAATGTGGACTGGGGGAATGTGTTGGAAGGTAGGTCTGCTGAGGAGCAGTGGAGGATCTTTAAGGAGATCTTTCTTGGTGCTCAGCAGAAATTTATTCCGATGGTTAAAAAGGACAGTAGGAAGAGAGGTAATAAGCCGTGGATAACGAAGGAGGTGAAGGAAAGTGTTAAATTAAAAGCGGAGGAATTTAGAGTAGCTAAGAGCAGTGGGCGAGAAGAGGATTGGGAAAGGTTTAAATGTCAACAAAGATTGACAAAGAAGTTGATAAAGGAGGGTAGGAGAAGCTATGAGGCTGGGCTAGCACTTAATATAAAAAAGGATAGCAAGAGTTTTTATAAATATATAAAAAGGAAGAGGCTGGCTAGGGTGAACGTTGGTCCTTTAGAGGATGAGAAAGGGGAGCTAGTGATAGGGGATGGGGATATGGCTAAGGTCTTGAATAACTTTTTTGTTTCTGTCTTCACGGAGGAGGACGTGAATAATTTGCCGGGTGTTAGCGATGGAAAGGTGGTAGGAATGGAGGGTCTTAATGACATTACTGTTACTAGAGAGGTGGTGCTCGACAGACTGGAGGGGCTGATTGTGGACCAGTCCCCAGGACCGGATGGAATGCATCCGAGGGTTCTGAAAGAAATGGCGGAGGTGATAGTGGATGCCTTGGTGGTTATTTTCCAGACGTCGCTGGATTCCGGGGAAGTGCCGGAAGATTGGAAAACGGCTAATGTTACGCCGTTGTTTAAGAAGGGTGCCAGGCAAAAGGCGGGGAATTATAGGCCGGTTAGTTTAACGTCTGTGGTAGGTAAAATGTTAGAATCCATCATTAAGCAGGAAATTGCGAGGCATCTTGAAGGGAATTGCTTGATAGGGCAGACGCAACACGGTTTCATTAAAGGGAAGTCGTGTCTGACAAATTTACTGGAGTTCTATGAGGATGTGTCTAGGGCAGTGGATAGAGGAGAGCCGGTGGATGTGGTCTTTCTGGATTTTCAGAAGGCATTTGACAAGGTACCTCACAAGAGGTTATTGCAGAAGGTCAGGGGACATGGAGTTGGGGGTAGGGTGTTAGCGTGGATAGAGGATTGGTTGTCAAATAGGAGGCAGAGAGTGGGGGTCAATGGGTGCTATTCGGATTGGCGGATGGTGACTAGTGGGGTGCCCCAGGGGTCGGTGCTGGGGCCTCAGCTATTTACCATTTATATAGATGATCTGGAGGAGGGAACCGAGTGCAGGGTGTCGAAATTTGCTGATGACACCAAGATTGGGGGAACGGCAAATTGTGCGGAGGGTGTGGAGAGTCTGCAGAAGGATCTAGATAGGCTGGGCGAATGGGCCAGGAAATGGCAAATGGAATTTAATGTTGGCAAGTGTGAGGTGGTCCACTTTGGTAGGAAGAATGGTAGGAAGGACTATTACTTACGTGGCGAAAAACTGCAGCAGGCGACGGTGCAGAGGGACCTCGGGGTCCTTGTGCATGAGTCGCAAAAACCCAGCTTGCAGGTGCAGCAGGTGGTCAGGAAGGCGAATGGGATGCTGGCCTTCATAGCGAGGGGGATTGAATATAAAAGTAGGGAGGTCTTGCTGCAGCTGTATAGGGCATTGGTGAGGCCGCAGCTGGAGTACTGTGTGCAGTTTTGGGCGCCGCACCTGCGCAAGGATATTTTGGCCCTGGAGGGAGTGCAGAGGAGGTTTACTAGGCTGATGCCGGAGTTGAGGGGATTGAGCTATGAGGAGAGGCTGAATAAACTAGGCTTGTACTCGTTAGAGTTTAGAAGAATGAGGGGAGATCTCATTGAGACGTATAAGATGATGAATGGGATGGATAGGATAGAGGTGGAGAGACCCTTCCCGCTCAAAAGAGACAGTAGGACTAGGGGGCACAGCCTCAAGATAAAGGGGAGGCGGTTTAGAACGGAGTTGAGGAGGAACTTCTTCACTCAAAGGGTGGTGAATCTCTGGAATTCTCTGCCCGTTGAAGTGGTGGAGGCTGCCTCGCTAAATATTTTTAAGAAGCGGGTTGATGGGTTTTTGATAAGAGAGGGGATTAAGGGTTATGGGGAGAGGGCGGGAAAGTGGAACTGAGCCACAACAGATCAGCCATGATCTTATTGAATGGCGGGGCAGGCTCGAAGGGCTAGATGGCCTACTCCTGCTCCTATTTCTTATGTTCTTATGTGATGTAGTGCTGATGACAGTGTCCTTGCTCTTTGCAATAATACACACCTCCCAAGCAGTTTTCTGAGGCAAAAAGCAGCAGTATCTTTGGGGGCACTAGCACCGAACCTTGCCGTGATTTCCAGCCTCAGCACAAGACCCCATTGAAATGCCTCCATGCTGTGTGCCTTACTCAACCCTGGAATCTTTCTGCGATTCAAGATTGGTGTCTTAGATGAGTCATGAAGGGACTTCATTGTGGGAGAGATCACTGTTCAGATAAGAAGTCAAACAGTATCCCGGTCCTCCTGCTCAGGTGTATGTAAAATATCCCATGTCACTATGCAAACGAGCAAAGAGGAATTTACTGGCCAGCGTTTCTCCTTTAATCAGAAGCCACCAAAAATACATAATTGTTTACTGTTTGTGGATCTTTGGTTTGTGAAAATTGTCTGCAGTTATTCCCAAAATTGCAGTGATTAGATGTCCAATCCTTTGGTGGGACTTTAAACCGAGCAATTGTCTATTCTCCAGATGGAAGTAAAGACTCCCTTGGCACTGTTTCCAAGAAGAGCAGCAATGTCCAGGCCAATATTTGTCCCTCAGTCAACATCACTGATCCGGTCATTATCACCTTGTTGTCTGTGGGAGCTTCCTGTGCACAAACTTCTCTTTTTGAGTTTGCAGCATTAAAATCATGATCACACTTCAAAAATACCATTGACTGAACTCTTTTGGATGTACTGACATTATGAAAGGTGCTGTAGAAATGTCCGCTTGTTTTTTAATTTTACATTCTTTTATACGTGTATATCTCAGTAAGGCACCACATGATACATTGACTCCCTGAAATGTCTGGCTTTGTGATGAGGGTAAATGCCATCCACTCAATATTTCCTGTTGCTGATCTGTGGAGACTTCCCCTCAACATCAGGGCCTTGTTCATAGTTTAATCATAGAAACCCTACAGAGCAGAAGGAGGCCATTCAGCCCATCAAGTCTGCACCGACAACGATCCCACCCAAGGCCTTATCCCCACAGCTACACATTCCAGACACTAAGGGGTAATTTAGCATGGCCAATTAACCTAACCCACACATCTTTTGGAGTGGGGGAGGAAATTGGAGCACCCGGAGGAAATCCACACAGACACAGGGAGAACGTGCAAACTCCACATAGACAGTGAGCCAAGCCAGGAATCGAGCCCAGGTCCTTGGAGCTATGGGACAGCAGTACTAACCACCGTGCCACCCTGTTGTAATCTGGAAGGCTGCATCCAAGCACCTGCTACTCAGTTGCCACTGCAGCTTTGATTCCCACCCCTGCCATATAAAAGGAGACTATCCGAACCCAAGGTCCCAACGCATTGTAGGATTGATTGAATGAAACAATGAGGGAATAAATTATAAACTACAGTCTTTCACTTCTCAGAGCTAAGACATCTTGAGCTACTTAACTCTGGGTGTGTGTCTGCACATTGTCTTTAATTTTCACTAGCTGTGTGACATTTTCAGCCACTTGACAATCTGTTATTGAAATGTCTTTCCGCCTCCGCACTGAACTCACCAACTCATCATGTGACTGCCTGTGTCATCTGCAAACAGCAGGTTTCAGCCATCATTCGTCCCCATTCATTAATGGAAAATTTCTGCCTTTCACACAAGGCACGGAACAAACAAGCTGCACAATAGAATCTGATAAATTACTGAACTAAGGACAGTTAGTGATCTGTGGTTACTTAATACAGGAAGTATTAATGGGAGTGACTGGGTCGAAGAGCAGCAGTTTTAAAGGAGGGGAGATGGACGGGCAAAGAGGTTTGGGGAAAGAATTCCAAAGTTTGGGGCCGAAATAGCTGAAGGCATATCCAGCAATGGTGGAGCCAATGTGTGGGGCTGTGGGACGACACAGTGATTAGTACTGCTACCTCATAGGACCAGAGACCCGGATTCAATTCCGGCCCCAGGTCAAGGTCTGTGTGGAGTTTGCACATTCTCCCCATGTCTGCGTGGGTTTCCTCTGGGTGCTCTGGTTTCCTCCCACAGTCCAAAAGTGTGTGCGTTAGATTGATTGGCCATGCTTAATTCTCCCTAGCGTCAGGGGCAGTAGTGGGGTAATCATGAAGGTTTATGGGAGTGGGGCCTGGGTGGGATTGTGGTCAGTGTGGACTCGATGGGCCAAATGGCCTCCTTCTGCACTGTAGGGATTCTATGATTCAGTGAGGTCAGTTGGAGAAGTGCGGAGACCTTAAAGGGCTGGGTGAGGCCATGATGGGTTTGTTCATCAGGATGTGCCCTTCAAATTTGAGGTGCCAGAAGCTGGTGCAGATTAAGGGTGATGTGTGGAATGAAAAGATGGGATAAAAATTGGAATAAGGGCAGGTAGAAGGCTAGGGGAGGGGGCAGGTAAGTTTAATTATCTCTTTCCTGGTTTGAATATCTGCACTGTCTTGGACTTGCCTTGGACTTCCTGCTTCTCAGACTGTCTGCTTGTACTCTTGGATCTGGCTTTTCTTTCTATCTCCTTGTCTGTTTTGTACTGAGTGAGATCCTGGTGCTGCCCTGACAGGCTGCATGCAGCCTTTGGGTTCATTTTTTCAATCTAACCACTGCTACAGATCCTGCAATGAGGGATGCTGCTAAAGATAATTACATCAAGTTGCTCAAAATGAAATTTATGTTGATTGGAGCATTTGTGGCAAGTTTTAGAAAAGTGGTAAAAACACTAAGTGGGAAGCTTTCAAAAGTGTGTTAACCAGGGTTCAGGGTAAGCCCATTCCTTTTAAAGGGCTAGATGGCCTACTCCTCCTATTTCTTATGTTCTTAGAAATAATGAGGGGCACAGATCAGCTAGAAAGTCAATATCTTTTCCCAAAGGAAGTGGAGTCTAAAACTGGAGGGCATAGGTTGAAGGTGCGAGGGGAAAGATACAGAAGTGTCCAGAGGGGCAATTTTTTCACTGAGGGTGGTGTCTGGAATAAGCTGCCAGAGGTGGTAGTAGAGGCGGGTACAATATTGTCTTTTAAAAAGTGTTTAGACTTTTACACAGGCAAGATGGGTATTGAGGGAAATGGGACTAGGTTAGGGGGTTTAAAGAAAGGGCGGCACGGACAAGATGGGCCGAATGGCCCATTTCCATGCTGTAAACCTCTATGACTCTGACTTAATGGGCCTGGTGGCATCTGTGCAGAGAGAAAGGAGTTAATGTTTCAGGTCTATGGCCATTTGTCAGAAATTTAGTAAAGTACTTCTGCACTTTCCTCCTTAACCCACCCACACCCCCCCCCCCCCCCCCCCCCGCCCCAAAGTAAATTGTCAGTATGTATAGTTAACACAGGTAGAAATTAATTACCTTGAGTGGATCTTATAAGAAATATTTAAAGTATTAACCTGACGTCTGAATCAGTTTGCTAGCTGTTCAGTCATGTAGGTCGTAAGATGCACAAGAGGTTCAGTCTGAACATCCTCCTGAAATGCCGGTGTTGGACTGGGGTAAACAAGGAGCGGTCTGAAAGCTAGTGGCTTTTGCTACCAAATAAACCTGTTGGACTTTAACCTGGTGTTGTGAGACTTCTTACTGCAACCTCCTGAAACCATAGCACCCCTGAAGTGCAGAAGAAGGCCATTTTGGTCCATTGAGACTGTACCAATTCTCCAACACAGCATCCCACCAGGACCCACCCTTGAAAAGTGAACTTGCATTTATAAGGCGTGGTTTGTGATCTCAAGATGTCCCAAAGGGCTATACAGCTAATTAAATACTTTCTTGAAGTGTTGTAATATAGGAATCTTGGCAGCCAAATTGCATGCAGCAATATACCACAAACAGCAGTGATAATGACAAGGTAACCTATTTTGCGATGACGATTGGGTGACACAGTGGTTAGCACTGCTGCTTCACAGCGCCAGGGACCCGGGTTCAATTTCTGGTTTGGCTGACTGCCTGTGTGGAGTTTGCATGTTCTCCCTGTGTCTGCATGGGTTTCCTCTGGGTGCTCCAGTTTCTTCCCGCAGTCTGAAAGACGTGCTGGTTAAGTGCATTGACCTGAACAGGCCCTGTAGTGTGGTGACTAGGGGAATTTCACAGTAACTTCCTTGCAATGTTAATGTAAGTCTTACCGTTGACTAATAAATAAACTTTGGGGTTTGACTAGTGGTTAGCTAAGCAGAATTCCCCCACTCTTTTTTGAAATTGAGCCATGGGATCTTGTCTGTTCATCTCAGTGCAGATGGTGCCTCAGTTTAATGTCATCCAAAAGATGCCACCTCTGACAGTATGGCACAACCTCAGTATTGAATTAGGAGCATGGGCTAGATTTTTGAGCTCATGTCTCCGGAGTGGAACTTGAACCATTAACCTTGTATGCTACCCAGTGAGCTTTGACTGTCAACAGAGGAATGAGAAAGCTATTGCTTGATTCCTACAAATCCGACAAAGCAGTTTGAATCACAAGACTGGCACAGTCTGAATGGGGAAATCAAATTGCCAGCAGCAGATGTGGCTGATATTTTTAAGAACCTAGATTGATTGAGGATCTGCACTTTGTTCACTAGGGGGTGTGTTAGTTACACTGTTTTATTGGTGACTAAACTGACGTATGGGGAGAGGGAGAAAGAACATGAAGGCTGAATAAGCCAGTGTTAAATTCAGCATTTCACTCAGTGTCTGAAATGGTTTGATTACCACCACGACCTCCATAAATCAAGGAGAGAAAGTTTCCAAAAGTGAAGCTGTTCATTTTATTATTTGAAAATCTTGCATTGGTGCGTACTTCATGTGCACAGTCTTTTCCTGTGAATGGTCATGAGGCTCCACCCAGATTTGTTTGGAGCCTAAAACAATGACATAAGCTAGCTTGGGTCAAATAGCCTGTTTCTGTGCTGTAAATTCTATGTAATCCTGTGGCAGGCAATAAGCCTCTATTGAACAGGTTTTTGAAATTGCTCCTTCGCCATCTTGCATATTTATCTTTAGTCTAACTCCTGGCTGGGTTTTGAGTCCTGACATTTGCTGCATTTTCAAGAGCCAGATCTCATTTCAGTCCTGGTGGAAAAGGTCAGCTGTTCAATTTGGAATGGAAAAGGAAGGGCTGTCCAGAAGCCACCTACTGGTATTAAGAGAAATTTGTCAGCAGTGAGGTGTGGATTGTTATGAGGGTCCCTTGGTAGTAAGGGTGAGGAGACCCAGGACAGCTGAAACCTGGACATTTCTTTAGGGGTACCACCAGTATTATAGTAATAGTGAGCTTTAGTAATATAAAGTTAATCTGGTAGAATCTTGATGGCCTCCAAGCACTGTTTCTTTGTGATGCTCCCACATCCAGAAGTGGAATTAAAATAGCACCAGGTTCTTCCCTACATCACAGGACCCTGATTTGCATTTATTAAAGAGGCTCCTCTCTTAGTCAGTAAGGAACTTCATTTGCCAGCCAAATCAACAGAATTGCAGCATTGAATGGAGCCACTCCTTTCTCAATGACCGGGCAGCAATTAAAAATTCCAGTTAATTTAACAACTGTCTGTAGCAAAACAACTGGAACTTCACTCGCGTTCTTTTTTCTTATTTGGTTATAAATTGTGGGCGTCGCTGGCTAGTCAGGGTAGTGTGTGGCTTAGAAGTGGTGGTGTTTCCGTGCATCTGCTGCCCTCGTCCATTTTTGTCCTTGTGTTCCGTGTCTGAACGAGCAGAAGACATAAACTTATTCAACTCCAGAGCTTTAGAGTATTCAGGTTCTTTGTACCACAGGATCTCTGATTCTGACCTTTTGCGCGTCTGATTTTAAGCACACTATCATTGGTGACCATGCCTTCAGCTGCCTTAAGCTCTGATCCTCTCTGCCCCTCTCCTTTTAAGGTGCTGCTTAAAATCTTTCTCTTTGACCAAGCTTTTGGCTACCCATCCTACAATCATCTTATGTGACTTGGAAATATATTTTGTTTCAGTCTTAATGAGCCATGGAATACTTTACCACATTCAAAATACTATATAAATGCAAGTAAAATATGAAATGATGTCTGAATACTTTTGTATCTCAATGTGCCATTTCTAGAATAGCAAGAAATATATTTAAATATGCAGTTACTCTGAGCTGTTCGCTCCCAGCTCTCCTGATGCAAGGATCTGATTTAATACTCTTGTAGATTTTGAGCTTTTCCATTGCTTTCTGAGTAACAGCTTTCTGTTTTTGTCACAGAAAATCAAACCAGGCCGATTGGGAATTCAGGTTTTAAAAACGACTGAATAACAAATAGTTTGGTGACTTGTCAGACCTGTTTTGGGGCAAGCGAGATGCTTACCTGGGAAAGGAAGAAGCAGGATTTGGCACTGTTCCACAGATCAGTTTCTTTGTTTTATCCCTATAAAAAGGCATTTGTATTTGGGATTAGACATTGAGGGCCCATCTTGGAAATCTGTCTTTATCGGGTGAATTGTTCTATTCCTTTGACATTACCGATGGAACCAGTTACAAAGGCACTGCTTATGACTTACTAAACGCGACAGCGATTTTAATAAATCATTTCAATAAATTTACAGCTCATTAATCCAGTGTATTTGTGAAATTGGCCCTTCACTGATGATTCATCAAATTAAGCTTTGAAGGGATGGGAGTGCGGGAGGAGGAAAAGTAAATTATAGAATTGAAACTGGCCATGAATTAATAGGTTGAAATTGAAACCCTGGCGCTTGAATGTTGTTTGATTAGAGCCTGTCCTAAATATGTTATGATGTGGAGATGCAGGTGTTGGACTGGGGTAAGCACAGTAAGTCATCTCACACAACACCGGGTTAAAGTCCAACAGGTTTATTTGGCAGCATTAGCTTTCAGAGCCTCAAGCTCTTTCATCAGGTAAACGAGGACTTGAGTTCACAAACAGGGCATATAAAGACACAAACTTAATTTACAAGATAATGGTTGGACCATTATCTTGTAAACTGCAGCCACCAGGCTGGAAAAGTTGTGGATAGACTTTGAGAAATCAAGACAGAATTCCTAAATTCTGGCCTTTTTGTTATTGCAGTACTTATATCTGGTAAATGGTAATTTCCAGAATGGTGGTGATGTGGCTTCTGCATCTTTAAACCTGGTGAATGGATGCTGTCATGTTGATGATGGTCATCCCCTGGCACTTGTATGGCAATTTTATTTGTCACTTAGCCCAGATGCTGTTGAACTCTTGCTGCACATGGGCATGGGGTGCTTCAGTATCTGATGAGTCCTGAATGGTACTGAGCATTGTCCAATCAATAAACATCCTTACTTCTGACTTTATGATGGAGGGAAGGCCATTGATGAAGTGATTGAAGATGGTTGGGCTGAGGGCAGTACCCTGAGCAACTCCTGCAGCAATGTCCTAAGATTGAGATGAATGGCCTCCAACAACTACCATCTTCCTTTGCACTGAATATTATGCCAACCAGTGGAGACTTGGATTGGATATATGTAAATGTCAGAAAACAGAGGGCATGCCGCCTCCTCCAGCAGCTTACTGGGTAAAAGTATCCCTGAAATCACTGAACATGGAGCTTTTGAGTCAGATCTCCTGTCCTCCATTCCTCTGATTTATAGAGAAGAACTGAGTCAGCCAAGGCTCCTGCTTCCCATCACTATCTAGTGACCCTTACTGGAAAGTGCAGCTGCTTGTGAGCTGAATTAGATTTGATGGTGATTATCTTGCTGTCAGATACCTACAGGACTTTTGCTGTTTAGGTTTATTTTGGGCAAAGATAACGTGTAATTGTATGTGAAACGGTAGCTAAGCAGCAAACGCAAGGAGAAATTGAAGGGCGTATCTCGGCCAGTATGAAGAATGACTATGGCTATTAGTAATGATACATAGTTAACATGAGTCAGAAGGAACTTGTAGTTCCTCAAAGAAAAATTCATCATTTCCTGGCACACAATGTTTACAGCATATCTGCTGCTTCCTTTAGAAAATAATTAACTTTGCTTTGGCGCCTGGGATCAGTTGAGGCAGCTTTGCAGTATCACCTTCTGTTTCTCCATGCAGATTGTCATCTGTTAACTAAATATGAGAAGAACTGTAGTATTCAAGTGAGGTACTGAAGCATATTTTTATGCCTCTTCAATCTGTTACCCTCAGGAGTCTCTCAAAACATCAATAATGAAGTTGCAAATCAGCCAGCAGGTTTGGGGGTTTAAGCAATACATCCTGTTACGAATTTCCAGAGTTTGCTGATTTTATTTATGTCACATTCAGACTTTTGAATGGACCCATCTCACATTAAGTTGATCTTTCCCTATACCCTAGCTATGACTGTAACACTACATTCCGCACTCTCTCATTTCCTTCTCTATGAATGGTGTGCTTTATATAGCATGTAAGTAACAACACTTTTCATAAAATCATAAAATCCTACAATGCAAAGGAGGCCATTTGGTCCATTGAGTCTGCACCAACCACAATCCCACCCTGGCTCTGTCCCCATAACCCAACATATTTACCCTAGTTAATCCCTGACAGTAAGGGTCAATTTTGCATGGCCAATTCATCTACCCCGCACATTTTTGGATTGTGGGAAGAAACCGGAACAGCTGGCAGAAACCCACACAGACATGAGGAGAACATGTAGACTCCACACGGACAGTGATTCAAGCTGGGAATCAAACCCGATCCCTGATGCTGTGAACAGCAGTGCTAATCACTGTCACCCTACTACCCCAATATGTGTAACAATAAATCAAATCTCCTTTCTGTCCCCCCCCTCCTTCCATCCATCCATAAAAAAGGATTGTTACTTGCGCATTAAACTTGCCAGAAAAATTTAGGGCATGTACATTTGTCTTTTTATTAATGTAATGCCAATCAATCTCTGAGATTGAAAAGAACAAGTTAAGTATTACATCTCATTCCTGTATATAATAAATTGTCATTGGCGATGCACGTCTTAACAAAATCCTTACTTTTCTATCGCTGCTTTCTTTCAACCTTTCTTTTGCTTTCATTTCTCTTATTTGACTCTATTTGACCCCATTTCCCTGTCTATTGTTCCTGTCTTTTTCTCAATCCTTAAGTCTAATTGGTTAAGGAGATTGACTGTTGATCCTATCCCAGATGCCCCAGTGCGCTTGCCATGTTTTTATCAGCTCACACATTCAGCAACTTAATTTTCTAAGATGGTGGGTGAGGAAAAGGTCAAAATAACCAGGTATTCGGAGACCTATCCAGCTCATTAGATCAAAGAACCTCTTGGGTGCCTTGAAGTTAGGTTGTATTTTATTTTTCTGGGTGTGAAGCTTGACTCCGGACCTCACAGTGACACAGTGGTTAGCGCTGCTGCCTTTCAGCACTAGGGACCCAGGTTCAATTCCGGCCTCAGGTTGCTGTCTGTGTGGAGTCTGCATGTTCTTCCTCTGTCTGCATGCTTCGGTTTCCTCCCACAGTCCGAAAGACGTGCTGGTTAAGTGCATTGGTTTTGGTAAATCCTCCTTTAGTATATACGAAGTGTGGTGATAAAGGGATTTTCACAGTAACTTTGTTGCAATGTTAATGTAAGCCTACTTGTGACACAAATAAATAAAAAGAAGTCTTAACTGGTTGCAAAATTTTTTTTTGGAGATTGATTATCTGACAGTGGTTTTTCACAACTCACTATATTACTCCCTTATCAAAAGATTTGAGACTCTTACCCTCAATGCTTTCCAGTTGCAAGATGGGTGAGCCTGAATCCTTATTGTTTGGGTGGTGTCATGGTCTGTGACACAGTTCATTGGCTGCACAATGCATCTTTCCATTGTGCAATGCCTCCTTAAACTCCATTAGTGAAACAACCTACGGTCTAATGGCCTGAATAGAACAAAGTGGTTTTTGTCAGTTGCTTTTATCTAAATTTTTTTTCAGTGAATAAATGTTACTGCCATGCAGACCCATCACTTTGATTGGCAGGGCCCTAATTCTTCCTTATCAATCACAGGCAGATCTAAGGTACAAACCTAATCAGAGAAATGCATTTCTGCACAACCACCAAAGAAGCATATTCACAGTCAAAGTGAATCTTACCCAGTCGGCAGCAGGCATTTGTAGGTGCTTCGACCTTTGAAGCTTTTTCCTGCATGAGTTTGAGTCACCAAACCACAATAAGGTTGATTCACATCGGAAAGGAGTGGCCTCTTCAACCCTACTCCTTTTCCTATATTCCTTGGCAAAGGAGCAAGAGGGGAGATGATACTTTATTTCATGCAGTTGGTTATGATCTGGCATGCACTGCCTGAAAGGATAGTGATTCAGCAGTAACTTGCGTTAAATAAAACTGACCATCCTGAGCAATGCAATTTTACAGTGAACAATTATACATGTGTATTAATTTACATTTGTTGTTTTCAGATATTCTTTAGAATAGTTGATTGTGTAACAGCAGTAGCATAATTACAAAACCCCTCCCCTTTCAAAGAACAAAGAAAATTGCAGCACAGGAACAGGGCCTTCAGCCCTCCAAGCCTGCACCGACCATGCTGTCTGACTGAACTAAAACCCCTTCTGGGAACCGTATCCCTCTATTCCCATCCTATTCATGTATTTGCCCCTTAAAACCTGGCTCCATATTTTATCAAAACCTTGTAAGAACATGCTCCCTGTTAAAATGTAGCTCGGCTAACATCTGGATGTTGCATCATGAATATAAACCTTAATGCATAACAGCTACATACATTTATGTGGCACCTTTAACAAAGTAGAACTTTCCAACATGCTTAACAGGAACAGTGTTGCCAGGCAATGACCATCACCAGAAAAAGACACTCTAATCACTGCCCCTTAACGTTCAACCATCCCTGAATCCCCCACAATCAACATCCTTGGGATTACCATTGACCAGAAACCCAAGTGGGCTCACCACATAAACACACTGACTACAAGGCAGGCCAGAGGCTAGGATTGCTGTGGCGAGTAATTCACCTCCTGAGTCCCCAAAGCCTATCCGTTATCTAGAAGGCACAAGTCAGGATTGTGATGGAATACTCCCCGCTTGCCTGGATGGGTGCAGCTCCAACAACGTGCAGGAAGCTTGACACTATCCAAGACAAAGCAGCCTGCTTGATTGGCGCTACATCTACAAACATTCAATCCCTTCACCACCGACACTCAGCAACAATGTGTCCTATCTACAAGATGCAGCAATTCACCAAAGATCCTTGGACAGCACCTTCCAAACCCATGACTATCTAGAAGGATAACGACAGCAGATCACTGGGAACCCCACCACCTGCAAGTTCCCCTCCAAGCCATTCACCATCCTAATTTGGAAATATATCGCAGTACCTTTGCAGTCGCTAGGTCAAAATCCTGGAATTCCCTCCCTAACGGCATTGTGGGTCAACCCACAGCACATGGACTACAGCGAGTCAAGGAGGCAGCTCGCCACCACCACCTCAAGTGCAACGAGGGATGGGCAATAACTGCTGGCCAGCCAACATATCCCACAAACAAATGAAAAAGTCAGACAATTTGACACTGAGCCATATTAGGGCAAGAGACCAAAAGCTTGGTGAGAGGTGGACCTCAAAGAGCATCTTCAAGGGGAGGACAAGTGCAGAAAAGCAACGAGGTTTAAGGAGGCTTACTGTAATGCAGTACTGATCAATGTAGACCAGAGGCGCTCAGTCACTATTCTGTGGTCTATGCTTTGTTATCTGATCTTTACAGGGGCAGCAGTAGGTGCATTACAGCTGGACTTTGGGATCCTGTCCCGTGAGAGATAGAGGCCAGTGTTTGCAATCATGGTGATTAGTTTACTGTGATGTGTGGGTGTTGGATAAATCCAGTATTAGGTTCAGATATCGTCACGGCCCACTGAAAACAATGCTAATCAGGTTCATGTTCAGAGTAGCCATTTTGATGCGATTATAGAACTGGTTAGGTTTCTTAGAACCCGCATATATATGATGTTGACCCCATTAACTCTTGACACTTGGGAGGAGGGAAGTAAAATTCAAGAGATAGAAAATGAAAAGCTTGGCAAGCTCAACAATTTCTTTCTTGTAACATTTGAAGCCACTTTAAAACAGAAACAACTTGCATTTATATGATGTCCCTCGCGTAGTAAAAGACCCCAAGGCATTTAGTAGCTTAATAAAACAAAATTTAACATTGAACTACATGAGAAATTAAGGCAGATGACAATAGCATGTTCAGCTAGTTAAGGAGCCCCTTAAAGAATAAAGGAAATTTCACCATCAAAGAGTTAATCTAACGTGTCGTTTTTTAAACTTGCCGACATCTGCTAATGTGGAGCTGAATTATACCTTCTAGTTGATCTGTGAACAAGGCTGTTCCTCTCGACATGAAAAATGTCAGCACTGTTGTGAATAAATGCACGAGGTTATAAAAATGAATGGATTATAAAAGGTCGGGGTTAATTCTGTAGCACAGCACTGAAGCTGTCGGAGGAGCAGTGTATTTTATAATGTAGTGTTATGTCGGGGTCTCCAGCTGTGACTGCATAGTGAAAAGCTGAAATAAGAACACTGGCATTTTATGAGTATAATTGGACCCATGGTGGCAACTATCAATTAACTTCCCATATATTGATCCAGTCTCATTGATTGGAGAAAGCAATATGTATCTCTGACTTTACATAAGACTTCATGCGCAATTTCTTTCTGGTGAAATTGTGCAGCTTGTCAAGTTGTGGCTTGTTGGTGCTGAGCAATGGATTACATATATTCCTTATCTAGCATCCCAATGTTGGCATCTGTTCGTTCCCCAGTCTCACGTTGGTAGGCTAGATACAGAGTGAAACGCTCTCTATTCTGCTTCAATAATATGCCTTCGATCACACCTTAGGAAAGCTACCCCAGCTGCTTGAATATCTGTTTCCAGTACCAAGTATAAGGTTTTGTCACAGATCTTTCCATGGCTTCTTGCTACCTGAAGTTCCAGTCGTATCCTACTGTTTCTGAACTCCTGTGCATCCTCACCACCCTCTTGCTCCCTTGGTGATGCAGTGTTCAGACAACTCAACATTTTCACATTAACTTCATTGCAGTTTTAATTTAAGCCTATTTGGGATTTATAAATAAACTTTCTCTACTCTCTGGAGTTCTTTTCCTTAATCCTGCCTTATTGTTTTACTCCTTGATTCTCAAAGCTCTCCTCTAATGGTATCCTTTTGACAGGGCTTTTAGTCAGTGCTACTTTTTCTGATGCCTTTCCTGGTAGGAAAAATTCTTGAACTTTTATCCAGAGGTTTAACATTTTGATGAACACATGGTTCTATCCAGTTTTAAAAGCTAATCAGAATGAAATATCAGTTTAGGTAGACCTAGAGCTCTTCTCTTAATTGAGCATTAAACAACTATACCAGAGCAGCTATCCTCAAATTCTGGAATGCTGGAATGTGCGCACCATGCTCGGTGAGGACAAAATTAGTTCCCACCAACCATGTTTTGCTGAGGCTGAGTTTCAGAAAAATTATGGAAACATACAGCACCAAAGCAGGCCGTTTAACTCATATTTATGCTGACTTTTTAAAAGGGAATTTTAAGATGAGTTAAAAGCATGATTACGATGAGGGAAATCACATGAAGTTGGAATCAAAAGATTGGAAAACTTGGGTGGCAAACATGCCGTGGTTCTCTGTGTCACTTAGTAAATTATTCTGTCATTAAAAATTATTTCACTAGTTGCAGACCCCTTGCAGCTACTAGAAACCTAGATGAACACAGTAAGAAGTTTCACCACCAGATTAAAGTCCAACAGGTTTATTTGATAGAACAAGCTTTCGGAGTGTCGCTCCTTCAGGTGAGTGAAGAGTTGTGTTCACAAACAAGGCATGCATAGATACTGACTGAATTTACAAGATAATGGTTGGAATGCGAGTCGTTACGGGTGAACAAGTCTTAAAGGTGCAGACAATGTGAGTGGCAAGATGGTTAAACGCAGGTTACAGAGGTGTGAATTGTCTCCAGCCAGGACAGTTAGTGAAATTTTGCCTTTACGACACACGACAACGCAGAATCACCGAGCAAAAACTGATAGCCAACTTCCGCGCACATGAGGACGGCTTCAACAAGGATCTTGGGTTCATGTCACACTGTCTGTAACCCCCATGACTTGCCTGGGCTTGCAAAATCTCACTAACTGTCCTAACGGGAGACAATACATATCTTCTTTTATCTGTGCTTAACCCTCTCTCCACTCACATTGTCTGTACCTTTAAGACTTGTTTATTTGTAAAGACTTGCATTCCAACATTATCTTGTAAATTGAGTTGATATCTATGTATGCGCTGTTTATGAACACAACTCTTCACTCACTTGAAGAAGGAGCGACACTCTGAAAGCTTGTGCTACCAAATAAACCTGTTGGAATTTAACCTGGTAATGTGAGACTACTTACTGTACTTACCCCAGTCCAACGTCGGCATCTCCGCATTAACCTAGATGAAAACATATTTAAAAAGGACATTGAAAACGTATGAATGAAAGAGCTCTCAACCTGTGAGTAATTTATGCATGTCATTCACAAAGGATACCTTTCTCATAGCCTACTCATAATTTAGCAGCATTGTAAGAATGCGTGTGCCAGCTCTTCATTTCAAGGGACTGTATACTAGTGAAATTCCTCGTGCTGCATTCCTAATAAAGGGAGGTAGTGGAGAATGGTGTCAGTCACATCGGGTAGCTGATTATGGGAAGAATCCCCTATTTGTTGTGAGACTGGGGGTGAGAGGTTGGTTTCATTGAGGTGCAAGAAGGAAATCACAAATGTTTGCTCCCTGGGTGCCTCTAATGTGCAGTTTTGTTTACAGATAAGACTTTGATTAGTAATGTTGTCTTGAATATTTTGATCAGTAACATTTTCTTGAATGTTTCAAAGCACCTCAGACAGTAAGCGACTGCACACACAGATCCCACTAGCAGCAATAAACCGAATGTCCTGTTTGAGCTGTTGGCTAAAGAATTGGGAAACTCCATTCTTTAATGAATACGGCCATGGAATCTTCAATGTCTACTGCATTAAATTGCAGATTTCACTTTGTTCTTTCAGAAAGAAGAGGAGAAATAGGCAAATTAAACCAGCCAGTTGTGGGGAAAGTACTGGCATCCATCATCCAATAAAGAGTGCATGAGCTCTCGAACAAGTTAGAGAGTCAACATGAATTTGCAAAGGGGTAGATGTCTAATTAATTTTTTTAAGTATTGCAGAAGAAAGGAGATGTATTGTTGAAACTTTGTCTTGCTCGCATCAGGACAGACACAAGAATACCAAATTTCAAAGGGAACAACAGCTATGCTGCATGAGAAAAGGATGCCGATTGGTTAGCAGGTGGATTCTGGTAGAGGCATTGCCTTGGCGAATGCACCAGGGAATGATTAACCCTGAGTTTTTGTTTAAGAACATCTCAACAAGGAGAAGGCCATTTAGGACTGAGATGAGAAGAAATTTCTTCACTCAGAATCTTTAGCGTTCTCTGTCCGTCATTATGTTCAAGACTGAGATCAATTGGTTTCTACATATTGAAAACATCATGGGATATGAGGATTGTGCAGGATAATGGTGTCGAGGTAGAATATCAGCCATGATCTCATCGAAGGGTGGAATGGGCTCAAGGGACCAAATTGCCTACTCCTGCTCCTACCTTTTTACATTCTTATGTTCTTAAATTCAAAAATGGCAAGTGAATTCTGATTGTTCAAGCCATTGCTGTCCATACTCAAACAGTCTGTGCTTGCGTGACTTAGAGCACAATGTCTAATATTAAATGTGATTCTGCGATTGGAGAGCACACACTGTGCATTCCCAAGTGCTCTAAAAAATACACTAATAATCAATTTAGGATTATCAGTTGATCTCTCAATGTGTCTTAATTATACATATTAGTAGCTACATATATTCATTTGCAGGGCCCTCTCTTCAAACAGAGAAAATGTCCAGGCGTTCTGATTTTCTCAAATGGATAAAAGCATGGGGGACATGTTCTCCATGACAATGCCTTGACCAATCAGAATTAACTTGCCTTTTTTATATTTAGACAAAAGCTCGGAGGATAACTGATCCCTGGTGCCATTCTCCATGGCAACACCTCAACTAATCAGAGTTCACTTCCTAACCAATCATCACCTTGTTATAAATGTAAGTTGTCGCTTCCTTGAAATTTGCTATTCTTGCATCTGTCCTGATGAGAGTAAGACAAAGTAAAAGTTTATTTATTAGTCACTAGTAAGGTTTACATTAACACTGCAATGAAATTCCCCACGTCGCCACACTACACGTCTGTTTGGGTCAATGCACCTAACTAGCATGTCTTTCAGACTGTGGGAGGAAACCGGAGCATGCAGAAGAAACCCATACAGACGCGGGGAGAATGTGCTAACTCTGCACAGACAGTGACCTAAGCAGGGAATCAAACCTGGGTCCCTGGAGCTGAGAGGCAGCAGTGCCTAGCCACTGTGCTACCGTGCCACCCAAAGTTTCAACGTCATTCTTTTTTCTTTCGAGCAATTCTGTATTATCGAGCAATTTTTTTTTGATGTAGTCATAGCAAGGTGGATAGGAACCTGTCTATGGACGCCCACATGGAGCCCCAAAACACATTTGCTAAGATATGAACAAGTTATTAGAAAATAAATTGGAGGAAGCCTTGTGACAGGGATTACAAATCAGTTAGAAGGACACAAATACAGTAGGGCCCATGGTACAATGTGATGCGATATTCCCTTGGAATGTTTTCTGGGGTCTTAGCTTTTCACCATATGTCAATGACGGGAATAAAGAAACACAGGGAGTGGGTTGTAAATACAAAAAATGATTTGCATTTATTATATAGCATTTTTAGTGTGGTAGATTATTCCAAAGAGCTTCATAGGAGTGTGGGTTTTTTGAAGAGTATCTTAAAAGAGAAGAAAGAGCTAGTGTGGTTTAAGGAATTTAGAATTCCAGGCTTTAGGGCCTAGATAGCTGAAAGTATGGCCATCAATTGGGGAGAGATGAAAATAGATGATTGCAGAAATCTCTGATTTTCAAACGAGGTTAGATTACCGAGATAATACGGGGTAAAGCCACGGAGGAGGGACTTGACAACAAGGATAAGAATTTTTAAAATCGAGGTGTTGCTAGAAGATGAAACTGGCAGGCAAAACAAATTGTATAAATGGGAGGGAGGCACATGCAGAACAAGTGAGTAGGCAGAACTGTGGCATCCTCATCCTTACTGACTTTACCATGCTGCATGGATCAAGAATTGTGTGTTAAGATCAAAATTAATGAAGCTCCTGCAAAAAACCTGAATTGTGTGGATTTTTTGTGTTAAGTGGTGCTGTCCAGTGGATTGTAAACTCAGCCTCCAATTGCAGACTGGGCCCACATAACACCGAAAAGGGCTGCCTGCTCATTGTAAGAAAACATCACTTTATGGAAATCTTATGCAAAGCTGCTGCAACATGTTTTGCTCTAAATAACCTGCAGTCAAAGGGCAAGGGTGTATTAACCCACAGTTAGTTTAGAAAGGGCGTAGCCTTCGCGTACTGCTATCCGTGATTCGCTTGGCTGGCTAGGTTCAGCTTGAACAATATTCAAGAAAGTCTACATTATCCAGAGCAAAGGAACCCATTCCACCAGCTTGGCAAGTGGGATTAAGTGGGCAGGTCAGGGCATTTCATGTGCTGGTGCATACTCAATGGGCTGAAGGACCTCTTCTGCACTGTGGTATTCTGTGATTCTGAAATATTCACTACCACCATTGCACAGTTTGCACCATCTACAAGATTCACTGCAGAACTTCAATAGACCTTTCAAACCTATATCTACACATATGACCTTGTTGATCCTTAAGAGGCCCTATTATCTTCCACGTTAGTCTTTTGCCCTTTATGTATTTGTAGAAGCTCTTTGGATCCTCCTTTGCCTTATCTGCCAAAGCAATCTTGTGTCCCTTTTTTGCCCTCCTGCTTTCTCTTTTATCTAGACTCTCCACTGGATCTGCTTGATCCCAGCTGCCTATGCATGTCACATGCCGCCTTTTTCTTGACTCGGGCTTCAATATCCCAAATCATCCAGGGTTCCCTAGTTCTGTCAGTCTTGCCCTTCACTCTAAAAGGAACAGGCTTATCTTGAACCCTAGTTAACACACTTTTGAAAGCTTGCCACTTATCCAGATGTCCCTTTGCCTGCCCAATCAACTTCTGAAAGTTCCTGTCCAGTACTATCAAAATTGGCTTTGCCCCGATTTAGAATCCACCATCAACAAGAGCAAGGGTAGCAGACGCAAGGGAACATCACTACCATCAAGTTTCCTTCCAAATTGCATACCATTCGGACTTGGAAAATATCATCCTATTCACTGTTGCTAGGTCAAATCCTGGAGTTCCTTTCCAAACAGTATTGTGAGCGTACCTACACCGCATGAACTGCTCAAGAAGGTGGCTCACCAGCACCACCTCTAGGGAAATGAGAGATGGACGATAAATGCTGACTTTGCCGTCTCAAGTACAAATTTTAAAAAGTCACTGACGTTGTGATATCAACAAACCCACAGTATTCCTGTTGACAGCACGCTGAAGTTACCAATATCCTTGATCTCAGTAATGTTAGATTGCCAAAGACGAAACGTTTTTCTAAACCGAGAACCAAAGCACTGATGGCACAGACTGTGTCTGTTTCTCACACAAATGTAATCGGTAACCCTGGTATTTTTCATAGCCTCATGCGTGAAAAGGGCCTTAATCTCCCTATTTCATACTCCTAACACTAATTCTGAGTTTGTGCCTCTTCGTTAGCAATGCTGCCAGTTCAGTCTGCTAGCTAAATTTCAATCCTGAATGTTTCAATTGGAGGCCCCGCGCCACCGTGCCGCCACCACCACCACCACTCTTTCCCAGTGACTGCAACCTCAAGAGTTCTCTCTCTTGAGACTCTCCCCTGTTGTCACTCCAGGAAATGCGCAAACGCATCTTGGCTTCAGTATCTCTTTGTATCCCTTCTCCAGCTATTGCCCACCCAATATCTTGCAGTCTTATTGTGCTTTTTGCATCCTCGGTGTTTCACAGCCAATAGTTATTTTTACAGTGCAGTCATTGTTACTTTGTCAAGCGTGGCAGCCAGCAACTGTCAATGGAATAGATGACTGTTTAATCTGTTTCATTGTCATGTTGGTTGAGAAGCGAATGTCAGCTAGTCACCAGGAGCGCACTCCCTGCTCATCTTTGTAAAATTGCATGGGGATACGTTTCTATCCACTTAAATCTGTAACCAGGGCATCTGCCTAGTACTAAACGATTACACCTCTGACAGTGCAGCAGTCTCCCAGCACTGGAGTGTCAAGATCATGTGCACAAATTTTGGAGTGAGGTTTTGAAATCACAACTTCCTGACTTGGAGACGCAAACACTACCCACTGCTCCCAAGTGTTTGCTTGTTCTCTCCCCTATGGTTTTGTGTTACATGCATTTATTTTGAATGTAAGTTTTATTTTCTGATCATCGGCTGGGTGAGACGATAATGTTTTGCATTTATAAAGGAGCATTAATGCAGTAAAACATTCCAAGGCCCAATACACGTCGTCAAGTGAATATTTCACATCCCGTAGAAAAGGAAAAATTGGGACAAATAAACAAACTTTAAGGAGAGAGGTCACGAGGCAGAGAAGTTGAAGAGAATCTCAAAGCAGTTGAAGCCAATAGTGAAATGATTCGAATCGGGGATATGCAAGAAACTGGAATTAGAGGAGTGTTGAGATGTTGGAAGCTTTAATGTTGTATCCGATGAGTTCTAGAGATATTTATGATGTATCATATCCTTCCCACTGATATTGTATGGCCTCTATAACATTCAGTGTGTTCCTTTGAAAGCTCTGTTTTTGATTATTAAATCAGGGGAGAGCGCGAATGCAGTCCCCCAGTATCTCAAATGTTGAGGTCGAGTATCCCACATTTGGGTACATTGCAGGCGTCAGCACACCTGAACTGCAACGGCTAGCCTCATCCTGGGCGAACCACCTGCTTGATCATGGATTCACCCCTGCCAGGTAAGTTGAAAGCAAACGTGATCAAAATAGGCAGCTGTTTAAAAACACATGCATCTTGCATCATATAGAAAGCAGCAATTAAATCTTTGTCCCAATAACTTTGGTAAACCACTCAAGTTTTTTGCTCTCTAAACTGCTAGTTGAATTACAGCCCAGTAATTCACTAACCACGGATAATAATGAGTATATTCGCTTTACTTTCCTGCGAGGCAAGATTTATAACCAAATCTGTTGATAGGGCAGATTATATTCTTTCATATAGCCATGTACCATTTTGTTTAGAACCCAAGAGAATACACATCACGTAACTGCTGTCATTGCTGATAAAGATATGGAATTTTTAAAAAAGCCATGAATGTCGAATTGAAGGAAATTTCTCTCCATGCTTTGAACATAAGAACATAAGAAATAGGAGCAGGAGTAGGCCATCTGGCCCTTCGAGCCTGCCCCGCCATTCAATAAGATCATGGCTGATCTGTCGTGGCTCAGTTCCACCTTCCGGCCCTCTCCCCATAACCCTTAATCCCCTCTCTTATCAAAAACCCATCAACCCGCTTCTTGAAAATATTTAGCGAGGCAGCCTCCACCACTTCAACGGGTAGAGAATTCCAGAGATTCACCACCCTTTGAGTGAAGAAGTTCCTCCTCAACTCCGTTCTAAAACGCCCCCCCTTTATCTTGAGGCTGTGCCCCCTAGTCCTACTGTCTTTTTTCAGTGGGAAGAGTCTCTCCACCTCTATCCTATCCATCCCATTCATCATCTTATAAGTCTCAATGAGATCTCCCCTCATTCTTCTAAACTCTAACGAGTACAAGCCTAGTTTATTCAGCCTCTCCTCATAGCTCAACCCCCTCAACTCCGGTATCAGCCTAGGAAACCTCCTCTGCACTCCCTCCAAGGCCAAAATATCTTTGCGCAGGTGCGGCGCCCAAAACTGCACACAGTACTGCAGCTGCGGCCTCACCAATGCCCTATATACAGCTGCAGCAAGACCTCCCTACTTTTATATTCAATCCCCCTCGCTATGAAGGCCAGCATCCCATTTGCCTTCCTGACCACCTGCTGCACCTGCAAGCTGGGTTTTTGCGACTCATGCACAAGGACCCTTTGGTTAAGTAAATAACTTGGACTATGTGTGACTAATATTAGTACTCAAATGCTGATCGATTTTGAGCCTGCACACTTTGTCTACAGAAATGTGGTGCGCGTTCACAACTGGAAAGTCAGAGAGGTCTCAGGGAGGGCAGTCCCTGAGACCTGTCTGGTGGGCTGGGGAGGTGGGCGGGGGGTAAGGTTTATTCCGGTTATGATCAGTGCATCCTTTAAAGATGGTGTCCTGATCGGTGTAACCGGGTTTTGCCAGTGTTGAGCCCCACTCCCCTGCATGATGGCAGGAAACGTGATCCCTTGATTTTATTTAGGCGAAGTGGCATAAGTTACGGCAAGGCTTTTTTGTCATAAACAACACACTGCCTTTTTTTTTGCTAAGATTCCCCCAATGCTTTTGGTTCAGAGTTAAAAAGTGGCAGAAGCTCTGTTTGAAACTTCAGAAATCTGCTTGGCTTGGTGCAATCGTACACAGCTGTAGTAAATAAATTAAAGTATGATGTACCTTTAGATTTGGGTGTATGGAAGCTGAGTGGGTTGTATTAATTCATTCTCAGAATGCCTGGAGCCAAGCCAGTTAGTAATGTCTCAGCAGCTGTCTTTTTGGTGTTCTGTGCGAATAAGTTATTGCATTGTCTTCAGTTTGTTATGCTTGAGGTTTTATTTTTCAAAAAAAGATTTTAGTTTGATCTGTTCTGGAGACTGATTTGTGCTGAGGTGTAGTCCCACAGCTACCCACGCTTCTCACCGAAGTGACCCAGCCCCTCTCTGCCAACCAAGGCAGTCCAATTTGTGGAAGGGTTTTTAACTTTTGGAGATACCCTAGTTGAACCCAATCCAATCCTTACCTAATGCTGTTGGAGGAGCATTGACAAAACAATCCTGGATGCAGAATTAAAATAGATGAGGGGGATGCTGGTGGGTGAGTGTGACTGAGTTGAGCAGCACAGGTTGGAAGTAATGGAGGGAGTGCAAATGGAAGGCCAGAAGGGAGTGATTCATAGTAATTAAGTTCAGAGAGAGCAACAGGTTTCAGCACTTGTAAGCAAGCATCAGTAGGGAAAGATGTGAGCAGTCCTGTGCAGGTAGAAATAAGTGGTCTTGATGATGTATGGGATGAAGGATTTAAGACTTACATCAAAGTTAAACAATATTGAATCTTGTGGCTGGTGTGGTGAAGGTGAAGTTAGATGCAAGAAATTGGAATTTATTGTTCCGGATGGAAACAATGATTTTGATTTTCTCAACGTTACTTATGAGGGAGTTATGGATGTTCTGTCACTTAATGTTTGAACAGGAAGTGAGAGCATGAAGGAGGGGGAAATGAGATAGAACTGGCTGCCATCAATATGAATGGGACAGCAGACTTTGTCCCTGCCAATGCTGTTGCTGAGGGAGCTCATATGTTTGTGGGTATGAGAATAGAACCTTGGGAATTCAACTTCCAATGCAGTACTGAATACTCACAGCAAAACTGACTGGCACCTCCTGAAGGCTGAACACATAGTGAATTTGCCACCTCTCCATTCTGTTGGAAAAGAGTTTGATGAGATAGACATAGAGAAAATGCTTCCACTTGTGGAAGTGTCCAAAACTAAGGATCATAAATCTAAGATAGTAACTACTTTAAGCAGAGAGTGATTCAAGTGTAAAGTTTGTTACTCCATGGAGTGGTTGAGATGATTAGCATTGATGTTTTTCAGCATAAATTGGGTAAGTACCTGAGGGAGAAAAGAAAGAAGATTGCTAACAGGGTGAGATGAAATTGGGTGGAAGAAGGCTGATGCAGAACATAAAACACTGGCATAGCCAGTAGGGACAAATGGTCTGTTTCTGTGCTGTACATTTCATGGAAGTAAACATAATGGGTTTTTTTTGCCGCATGCAGCCTTAGTTCTGCTAGTAATAACTGTTGAAATCCTGATTAAAATGAGTTTCTAAATGTGCAGATAATGTGGGACGGAGGGCCATTTTATCAGTGTTGGTTGTGGCTAGTGCAAAGTGAATGTGTAAAATGGCTGAATGCCCTTTGAAAATACATAACCTGACTGAATCTGTGCCTATGGCCATCTAATTGGCGTGTAACTAATAATAATGTGTCCAAGAAGATTCTCTTGCCATGAGAGTGCTGCTATCATAGCAGACGGGTGAGGGAAAATGTTAGCAGCCAAGAACATGGATTTCATTAGCACTCATTCTTAGTCAGAATACTTGATGCATCAGATTTGTCAGAAAGTGCCAGGTTTGCTCCTGGCTTCTCCCGTTCTTGGAGAGGGTGAGTGGGGAGAAACAATGGTCGATTGACCTGGGGTTTCCTGTTAGACACAATCAAAATGCAGCAAATGTTGAAAATCTGACAAAGCAACATTGATCTGAAATGTTAACTCTGTTTCTCTCTCTGTTGATGCTGTCTAACCCGACGAACGTTTGTACCTTCAGTTTTCAGAGCATGTACTAAATTTCATTGGGTTTGCTGGATGATAGGCCATAGCGTCTGTGTAGTCAGCAGCAGAATGTTAAATGCAGTTAACGTCAAGCATTAATGAAGTCCTATTTTTCATGCAGTATATATTAATTTGACTGAATTGTTCATTCAAGTAAAAGCAGGGCAATGAAACGCCCAATGTGCTGTTATTGAAATTTCTTAATTTGAACGAGTAGCTATGAACTGCCCTGTTCATAGCTACTCTGCTGTCATGGTTTGTCGCGCTCTTCTGTCTGCATCGTGCTTGCGCATCTACTGTTGCTCACACGTGACATCCATCATCCAACAATGCCCACGTCAGCCACTTTCTGTTGCTATCCAATATGCTCCTTAAAGGAGACCACTGTAGTTTATCAGCTCTGGCCAAATGGCTGACGTACTGACTTTTTTTTTGATGTCACTTTTTGGAATTCTTTTTGCCCTTGGAATTTCAAGCACCTCTTCATTTGCAATGTGGTTATATTTGATGTTTGGTTTCACAGTCGAGACAAGAAGACATTTGTCAGCCACTGTATTGGATTCAGCAATTTTGTGTCTGAGCAAAGTGCTTTCCTTAAAACATAATAGTCATTGGACGGACAAGCCAGGGCATACAGATCTTCAGTTATGTGAAGAGACTGGAGATGTTGGGAAGTTGAGAGAAATCTTGATAGAGGTGATCAAAGTCATGAAGGGTTTTGTTCCAGTAAATGAAGTGTTTCCAATTGGAGAATCACCAGTAACTGGAAGACACAGATTTAAAGTAATTTGCAAAAGGAGCAGAGGTGTCATGTAAAGAAAAGTTCATGCAGTGATATGTACTGACTGAAAGAGCGATGGAACCTGATTCAGTAGTAACTTCCAAAAAGACATATACTTGAAAAAAATAACTTGCAGAGCTATAGGAAAAGAGCAGGGGGTATGGCACAGATTCATACAATCCTACAATGCAGAAGGAGACCATTCAGCCCATCAAGTCTGCGCCAACCACAATTCCACCTAGGTCATATCCTCATAACCCCATGCATTTACCCTAGCTAGTTCCCCTGACGCTAAGGGCAATTTAGCATGGACAATCCACCTAACCCGCACATTTTTGGACTGTGGGAAGAAACCTGAGCACCTGGAGGAAACCCGTGCAGACACGGTGAGAATTTGCAAACCTCGCATTCCAGCCAGTTACCCAAGCTGGGTTTCGAATCTGGGCCCCTGCTGCTGTGAGGCAGCAGTGCTTACCACTGTGCCACCTTGCTGCCCCAGCTCTTTGAAAAAGCTATCACAGATATGATGGGTTGAATGGCCTTCTGTGATGTATTGTTCTAAAAATCTGAAGTGTACCTCAACTTGTATATGTTATAAAGTCTTGGATCTGTTCACATCCCGGTGCACAGCATGCTTTGGTAAATTGCTGCTGTTGAACTTCGGCAACATAAAGGATTAGAACAGAGACGTGATGGAATGCATGCCCAGTCGTGACATCATCATCTCATGATGTCATTGAAGTGGTATTTTATGATGTCACAGCAGATGGCGCTCGCTGTAAGGCATCTGCTCTGACAATAAACTTAAAATGGATGACTGACTAAAATCTAAATGTGATTTAACATAGTGAAATAATCCTCTATATTTTGCAGACTGAAATAAAAGTCAGAACAACGTTGAAGTATTGAGCGCTCTGTTTGCTTTGGATTAGGCACAGCACCCAAGTGCATAGTGTGCAATGCAGTACTTCGGACTTGACACACAACTCGTATTTATCAAGCATAGAGTACCCAGTGTGATAGCATTGCGTAACAGTGAGCCATGTTCAGCAGAACTGCTGTACAATAACTATTCTCTCTTTTGCAGTACTGTTACGGAGACGTGTAGCTGGGAATGGAAAACCGTGAGGGTAAGTGTGAGGCATCCTTTCCTGCTCTGCATTTTCTAGTTTGTGATGTGTTAAGGCTGCTTTAGCAGCTGTGTAATGTCCTGTTTGAAGCACAACGAAGTGGGTATGCTTTGTGATGCACTAATTTATTGAGATTGAGAGTTAGAGATATACTAAGTGTTGAAAAATGTTGTAGGGGAGAATTGGGGTGGGGGGAGAATGCACTGTTCCTCAGTTTGATTATCAACTGGTGGCAAGAAATGGGAGGAGGAAGCCTACGGAATGAATATTCATACACGCTAGCTGCACGTATTCAGCATAAGGCTAAAAAGCCTGTTCCCCATTTCACGCTTATTTATGTTAATCCCTGAATCATAATGTTATGTGAATTAATAGGATTTATGTAACTTGCCTATTTCATCCAGCAAAATAAACAGTTTATCTGAATATATTTTGAATATGCTAATACTAAAATCTGCCACAGCCTGAGCATTGACGTGAGTCACTCTTACGCTTGTTAATGAAGCGTTCTGGCAGCAAGTGTAATATCATTGGGAATTGGGAGAGGAAGAATTGATTTGGGGCAGCAAGGCTAAAAGAGTCAATAAAATAATTTGGTCTGGAGTCCTTGTAAGATTTCTGTGTAGACGGAAGCATATTCTGGGTGAAATCAAATGGAGCAATGCTGAAGAATGCTGAGTTTTAAATGTAATGAGTTAAACCCATAGCTGCTTTGCCTTGCACTATGTGGGACCTCTTACGCTGGATCAGAAGTCCGTTTGCTCATTCTGCCCAAAAAAATGACCATGCCTCCAGGGCAGAATGGTGAGTTTCTGTAGATTGCACCCATCCTGGGAGATTCTTCATGTCACCTCCCAGATCTCTCAGCACGCAAGCGCTCAAATCCAGTGTTGATTTCCTGTACCTGTAGTGACCATGTGTGTCCTATCCTACTGCTTCAATTTGTTAGTTGAAGACAGCAGTGACCAGCAGTCAGTTGAATTCAATATAAGTGTAAAACCAAGGCCATCAAAGCAATCAGTTGACGAATGGCTCATTTCATACAGCAGCCCCATTCCTCTCGCCTTAAGAATTCCTTGTTCCACACATGTACAAACACATGAATTAGGAATAGGAGTAGGTTATTTGGCTTCTCAAACCACAGTTTGATAAGATAGCAACTGATCAAGATCTTGTATGTTTTAATAAGATCACCTCGTATTCTTCTAAATTTCAGTGGACACAGGCACAATCTTTCCTCACAAGATAACCCCTTCATCTCAGGATGAATCTATTAAATTTTGAATCTATTAAAATTGAGTACTCTGCTCAGTTGCACTGAATCAATGAAGATTTTGTACATGTACTTCCATGCAAATTCATTAGTGTAACACCACTGCACCAAAACATGCCATGCTCAGAGCATTCTGCCTGCTTTTTTCCAATTGTGCCCCTACCAGCATCCCCAAGCTATTTTTATGGAACTTCTCACCCATAAAATAATCAAGTGGTGGGTAAGTCAACAGGAAAGAACATAGGATTGAGCAATGTGGTAAGAACTTGGCAAGGATGGGGTAGTGTTGAATAATATAGCCAAATGCAATAATGTTTAGTTCAATTTATTGTGGTTCAGTTAATATCTTAGTTTGGGCTTGCATTAGATAGGGGGAATAGGGCCTTGGATACAACTCTTAGCAGAGCTTAAGGTTTCCTAATTCACTGCTTGCAGTAAATGCTGATGAATTATACCTGTTTTGATATCCATTAATCATATCAATCGTAAAAGTTAGTTCTTTCTGGAGTTAAATTGCTTATTTTAAATAGTTAATGTCCTATTGCTTGAAATGTATGTTCCACTGTCTGATTGGAATCTGTGTCTGGTGAGGCTGGATTTCTGCCCCTGGATATTTTATAATTGGAGAGGCAGTCGATAGACTTTCTGCTAACAATATTTTTTGCAGTTTTCTTTATCAGTTTTATGCACATGACCTCAGAGCGTTTTTGTATGCCTCTCCTCTTCATGCTGTCAAACATTGGTGACTGAGGCTAGGTAATCAAATAGCCACTTGGTATTTCCCCCACAGATGGTCAGGGGAGGTTGCAGGCCCCGAGATCATATGTGCTAGGAGAGGCAGCAGCATCAGCATTCCATCTTGCTCCCTCAAGATTGTGTGCAAGTTGACACCTATACATTTTTTACATTGTTGACGTATGTGAACCTTTGCCAGCACCACCAAGGAATGTCTGCGGTCAGAAAATCTAAGTCACCGTTTTAAATTGTACGTGTGCAATCTTGTGCATGTGCAATTTTGCAGTTCCCATGAGTGCTGTGAAATCCACTTTGCAATGTAAAGTGGGTGAATTGCTGTGCACCTGAGCCCAGGGCCATTTCAGATTGAAGCATTTTGACATTCTGAAGGGGACAGAAAAAGTTTAAATTCAGGCTTTTGATCCATGGTGAAAACCAATACAAGTGTAAATCCTTGACCTTTCTAAACTGGATTGTCTGAAGTACCTTGTTTCAATTAAAATTTTAATGTTGTTAAGGTCCATAGTTTAAAATACTCTTAATAGATGATGCCTCAGTGCCAAGTTTCTGCAGGTAGAAGCTGATTTTGCGTTGAGAAAAGTATGTAAATGATTAATGTTGAATCAAATTATTGCTGGCAAACATGTTGGGAAATTTTTACATGATTGAAGGCGAGTACTTAGATTTGTGTGATCGACATTTATTACTTTATCTTTCCCAAATCCTAAGAAATAACAATAAGCAAATGCCTTTTTTTACTATATGTAGACTTCATGGACATAATGGAGCAGTGGTGGTTCCAAACTATAGTGAACTCCCAATGCTTCCTGTTCTTTTATCCAGTCCAGTAATGGCTTCAGTCACTGATGCTCTACTCGGTGTAACCTTCATCTTGGGTTTCCTGAAATAGTAATTATGCTGACTTGTGATAAGATTGTGTTTGGTTTGTTTAGGGCGGTGGATCTTTCCTGCGATGCAGTTAAAATCTGAGTACAATCCAAAAACTGCAGCTCCCAACAGAATGGGGACTGAAAATAATTATCGTACTAAAGGAGAACCAGATGGAACTCGAGTTCCAGTTCATAAAAAATCTCTATTTTTAATAATACTCTGTGGGATCTTGCGATAGTGATCGTTTTTAACTTTTTTACTATGCTGGCTGATCACAGACTGGTTGGAATATTTTCCTGGCTCCTAACTTTGTAAATAGGCTGCCTTTGAATTTTTCAGTTTTGCTGCGACACCTGTTATGTTTAAGTACATAGCTACAGAATGGATGGAAGGACACTGTTCTCATCTTATTCACAAGTTCCTGCTACTGTTGGATTGGCAGCAGGTGTCTGACCGGTCTGAGGGCTAGATGAAGGATCAAATACTAATACTTAGATAACCTTTCCTTTCATGTAGTAGCTGACGAGAATGCTATTCTTGTTTCAAAAAGTTTGGTTACTCAGCTGCAAGGAGGAGTATTTGGCAGCTTTGTGCTCAGATGTTGCATGACACAGATAAAATGGTGCCTTTTCTCAATTCGTCACTTCCTTTTGTTGGCTGCTTTCCTACATGATGATGGCAAGCTGAGGACTTCGTTCAGTGTGTTTCTTGCAGGAAAATATATAAACATCGTTGCTGGAAATGTTCCGGTGAACAGCTATAGATTTTTTGACTTTGTATTATTTTGGAGGAGACATAAGGTTGTGAAATATATTCTAATCTTAGGAAATCTGCTTGCTTCAGTATTACCTAATTTAGTTCCTCCGCTAATCTACTTCATAGTATGTTTTCCAGTTTATGAAAGTGTTTTAGTTGTTGTCCATCCCAGCTATCCTGAGATCCAAAGAGCGCAAGTCACCTTTTTCAGTGTTGTTTATCAGGAGCCATAAGGGTTTGCCATTTCCTCAAGTGTTGCAGTACAGTCCAGTTGTCCTCAGAAAAAGCATTCAAGTGGCTGTTCATATATGATTCAATGTAACAAGTGTTGGCAGGCTCTGTGATTTTAAGGGACATCATGCCTGATTTTCTTTGTAGCTAATGTTTGCACATCCTTGCTGGAAGAACTCACTGGAGCATGATTTGAGACCATGACCACTTTTTATCCTATTAATCATGACGGCACAGCACACTTGTAGATGTGGTTAAAATTTTGGACAGTGCTGCAAAAATAATTAATCTCAGAAGAGATATGAGACCTCATCTGTGTATGTAAATGATCCTATGGCTTTTTTAGCAACAGGAAAGTTTTCTCTGTTGTCCTGTCAAATATTTATCTCTAAACCAACATTGTTTAAACAGATTATCTGATCATTTATCACATTTTTGGGAGCTTGTTTTATTCAATTTGGCTTCCCTGTTTCCTACATTACAATGTGATTGCCCTTTAGAGGTATTTCATTGACTGTAAAGTGCTTTGAGACATGCCGAGGTCATGAAAGGTGCTGAATAACTGAGTCTTTTTACTTGCTGTTATGAAATGATGGCAGCACTTGAATTCATTGACTGTGAAGCTCTTTGGGGTGTCATCAAAGATGCTTTTTAGATGCAAGTTATAGCACTAATGGTGGCAGCAGCTCCTAGCAACACAATCAGATGAAAGCCAAATATAAACCTGCCACCATTGTTGATGTAGGCATCTGGAAAGATCAGGTGTTTTTAGCAAGTCTTGCAGCCAAGTGCCAACTTTACTTCGGGCTGCAGCTGGCTATGTTAGGAGCTCTCAGCACTGTTGCGCTCCATCTGAAAGCAATTTTGCATTTGGGTAATGCTCCTCATTAAAGGTGGCTTTCTCAGTGCTTTATAATGCTAAGAAGTTACTTGAATAGGAAATTAAGGAAGTCAGGAGGGTGGTGAAGGCATGGTTAAAGAGAGCAGGTTTTCAGCATTTGAAAACCCATTGTGATTTTTGAAGTTTGAGAAACTGAATGAATAGCTGGAAGGTTATTTTAATATTTGACAATTTACCATGCTAAAGGTTCTAAATGTTAGTTGTACACAAAATGGCACGGTGACACAGTGGTTAACACTGCTGCCTCTGTGCTAGGGACCCAGGCTTGATTCCCAGCTTGGGTTACTGTCTATGCAGGGTCTGCAAATTTTCCCTGTATTTGCATGGGTTTCCTCCCACAGTCCAAAAGACATGCTAGTTAGGTGCGTTGGCCATGCCAAATTCTCCCAGTGTACCCGAACGGGTGCCGGAGTATGATGATTAGGGATTTTCACAGTAACTTCATTGCAGTGTTAATGTAAGCCTACTTGTGACACTAAAAAATAAGCTAATTGTATGTTGCTATCTGACTGCAGAAAACACCGAACGTGATGAAACATCCCCACGTGTGCAGTATAAAACAATATAAGACACCAAGCCACATCAGGTGATCTTGGGTTGGGTGGTCAAAAATCCGGTCAAAGAGCTTGATTTAAAGGAATGCCTTAAAGAAGCGAAGTATTTATTTATTAGTCACATTAGGCTTACTGCAATGAAGTTACTGTGAAAATTCCTTAGTTGCCCCACCCTGGCGCCTGTTCGGGTTCACTGAGGGAGAATTTAGCATAGCCAATGCACCTAACTGCACATCTTTGGACTGTGGTAGGAAACTGAAGCACCCGGAGGAAACCCATGCAGACACAGGGAGAACGTGCAAATCCCATACAGACAGTGACCAAGCCAGGAATTGAACCCTGGTCTCTGGTGTTGTGAGGTAGCAGTGCTAACTACTGTGCCACCATGCCAGCTCCAGAGGCAGAGAGGTGTTTCAGAGTTTAGACCCAGAGGGAATTTCAGAACTTAAACCCTTGCCAACTGGAGGCCTGGCAGTTGTGGTGGAGTGCTTAAAAATGCTCAAGACCCTGAAATCTGATTTCCATATTCTTTCTTCACATTTCATTTATTTTAGAAAATCTAACTGAGCCTTGATCATTCTTGTTTAATCTTCCAATGATTTGTAATCATTGTAAACTCGGTAGAAATCAGATGAATTGATTGATCTTGGTGCATGAAGGTGGCATCAGTTTTCAGAAGGGAATCTTGGTTCAGCTATTGCTAGAAGATGCAATGGCAATATTCAAAGAGGAGCAAGTAATCAAATCCAATATCCTACCAACATTCCATTAACTCAGTGTTTATCCTCAACTGACATCTCGACAGGAGTAACTTGCATTAGTGTATAGCATCTTTTAAATACTGTTTTTGTAGTAAGTTTTTCATAATTTCGAAGATCTTGGTTCACCTTCCTCTCTTTAAAAGAAAAGTGACCCTGCCTGTTTGACTTTTCTTGAGGTAGAAGCTCTCAGTTCTAATGCAACAACCACTTTGTTGTATAGTAACTTTAATGTTGTAAAATGTCATAGTGCACTTCACAGGAGTGGTATCAAACAAAACCTGACACAGCCTCATAGGAGGTGCCAGCACATATGTCCAAAAGCTTGATCAAGAGAGGAAGGTTTTATGGAGTGTCATGGAGGAGGATAGAAAGGTGAAAAGGTTGACCAAAGAATTTCAGAACTTTCAGCAGTGGAAGGAACAAAAGCGACTTTTAAATTTAGGAGTACGCAAGGGGCCAGAATTGGAAAAGCACAGTTGCCTCAGTGGGTGGTGGCCATGGAGGGATTTGAAAAAAGAATGCAAATGTTACTTCAGATTAATTAGTCATTTATTCCTTTGCTGTTTGCAGCATCTTGCTGTGTGCAACTTGGATATCTGCACTTGAAAAATGTTTCCTTGTGTGTGAAGCGCTTGGGATGTCTTAAGAATTTGATAAAGCGTTATCTTCAAACCTTTTCTGGTATTTATTTTTAATTTGCTTTAAAGATTAATTCAATTGTAAATATTTTGACTCATGTTTTATACATTTGAGATTTATTCTTTAAAGCTACAGTTGTTGTGTTGGCCTTGACAATGTGCCAAGCCTATCAGCGTTCCGCAAATAAACACTGCATTCAGTATGATTAACTCTGTAGTGCCCATATCCTAACTACATCCTACCCGCATGCTAACTCTTCACCCCTGTATTTGCTGATCTGCATTTTGGCAATCCCCAGATCTCTGCGCTACTCCAATTACCACACGTTGAACTTCCCATTTTTTCATTGCTCCACCAATGACGGCTGTGCTTTCAGCTTTCTCAGTCCTTGCCTCAGGAATTTCCTCCTCAAACCTTTCTGCCACTCTACCTCCCTCTGCTCTTACAGACGCTTCTTAAAATCTATTCCTTTAACCAAGCTATCTTCATGTCATATATGGCTCAGTGTCAAATTTGGTTGTCAGTGTTCCTACCGTAAGATGTTTTACAATGTTAAATCAGCACTATAAGTACAGTTTGTTGATTGTATAGGGCCCTAACTTTCCAAAACATAGCATTCACCAAGCGTGTGGAAGGAGTAAAAATTTCATTACTGCCATTGAGTTGGGTGGGTGAGAATTTCCCATGCTGCCATGTCCACCTCCCAGCAGGTGCTGGATTTTGGTTTAGATTGCCTTATGAGTCATTTTATTTTTAAAAATAGTACTTTATGCGCGACTCTATTGAACTATTGGAAATCAAGGAACTCATAAGCAGTAAGATGGCCAGTTTCTAAGATACAGGAGTGATGATGTCATGTAGTTGAAAGACAGATACCCAACATTTCGACTCCTAGAACCCCGACAGTGCAGGAGGAGGCATTTGGCCCATCTGCACCAACTACAATCCCACCCAGGCCCAATCCACGTAACACCATGCATTTACTCTCGCTTAATCCCCCTGACGCTAGGGAGCAATTTAGCGTGGCCTGTCAACCTAACCCTCGCACCTTTGGACTGTGGGAGGAAACCAGAGCACCCGACGGAAACCCATGCAGACATGGGAAGAATGTCTAAACTCCACACAGACAGTGACTCAGGCTGGGAATCAAACCAGGTCCCTGGCACTGAGGCAGCAGTGCCAACCACTGTGCTATAGTGCCGCCCATCCTTGGATATTACCATCACTCCTATCTGCAAAATGGCACTTTACTGATTATGACCAAAGGAATTGATTACAAAGACAACGATTGGAACATCTTAAGAGTGCCGGTTATTTCAGGCATACCTTGTTTCTGTACCCTGCCTCAATAATGGAATTTCCTTCCTAGTCCATTTCTCATCTTTTGTCATGATTTGGGAGTTTGTTTTCCTCCTTGTCCTCCTCATTTTTCTTTTTCAGTGTGCCATTCTCTCATCCTGTTGGATACGAGATCAGTTGTATAGGCCCCTAAAGTTGAATGGCTGCTCCCTGCTACTTATTTTACCGTATACTATTTACAGTGTAACGATTGCCTCATAAACCAACACGCCTGTTCCAAACCTTAGGTCCTTTAAAAGTGGCTGCCACCATTTAAAGCTTCCCTCCTGTTTAGATGTGCACTTTTCTTTAAAATTAAACCTCAAGATTAGACCTTATTTCAGGCTACCATGGAAACTCTGCTTCAGACACCCTTAATTAAGGGGCGCAAACATATTAAAGGACCTGGGAATATGAAAGCGTTTAAGCTCTCATACCCTATTCAAAAGGAACAAAGCTTTCAAGTTGCAGTGTTGAATAATTGAGATGATCAGAAGTGCCTTTTAAACTGCTTAACATAGGTCACATGATTTATTGAAGTTGCGTTGGTTTTAATTCTGCAAACAAGAAGCAGGGTGGGATTCAGCACTCAGTGTGAGTGACAGAGCAACAAGGTTCTGTTCTGCTTTGAAATCATCCTCAGTCAAAAAAAGTACACATTTTTGGATCTTTTACCTGTTGCTCAAAATATTTTAGTGATTTAGCGATTGTTTTGTGTATTTTTCTAGCTCGAGATACTATGTCTAATTCCAATGTTGTGAGCTGCCAATCTATCTGAGATTAATTGGTTCAGTAAGTCTGTCACATTGCATGTGGTCAGTGCCTTACTGGGTATCATACTTAGTTATTGGTTGGGCGAGTTGGCTAAAACTTTATTCATTAGCGCACAGAACTTATTCAGGCACAATGTTTAATGATGGTACTGGCTGAACCTCCTGTTTTGTGGATTTTAGCAGAACAACAACTTGACCAACATTGATTGCTCAACATGGGAAAACATCCTAAGGTGTAGTATTAATAAAGACACTGACCCAGAGAAGGACAGATGACCAAACATTTGATTCAAGAGAAAGGTTTTAATAAGCATCTTAAGAGAAGCAGAGAGTTCGAGAAGAAGTTCCAGAGCTTGGGGCCTAGCCAGCTGAAGGCATGGCTAGCAAGGGTCAGGGGATGCCCAAGAGACCACAATTGGAGGAGTACCAAAATCTTGAAAGTTTGTAAAGCTGGAAGGAGACTCCAGGGATAAAGAGCGGGGAGGCCATGGAAAGATTTAGAGGACTTTAAAATTGAGATATTGTCTGACCAGGAGCTGATGAAAATCAGCAAGCATAGAAGTGATTTGAAAACAGGATTTGAAATGAGTTCAGGTACAGATGAACACAAGTTTGTGTTCCTCTTCCGTGCAGTAGAAAATGGATAGTTGTCAAGTAGAACACTGGAATAATCATCTCTAGAGGTAGCAGAGAATGGATGGGAGCAAAAGAGGCAGGACAGGAGTCGAATGATGTTATGGAGTTGAAAATTTGGCATCTTGATGAAGGGAAGATGTGGAATCTTTTCTCAGGGCTAAACATCAAAAGGCTGTAACAAAGGGTCACCCAAAATCGAAATGCCGGCTATATTCTCGCTCCATAAATGCTGTCAAGCCTGCTGAGATTTTCCAGCATTTTGTTTTTGTTTCAGATTCCAGCATCTGCAGTGTTTTGCTTTTACCAAAAGGTCTTATTCAGTTAAAACGGTTGCTAGAACTGGAAAGAATGGTCAGGAATTTGTAGTGAGAACCAAATGGGATGGCTTCAGTCTTCCCTGCATTTGGTCAGAGGAAATTTCTGTTCATCCAATCATGGATGTAAGACAAGTGGTATAACAAATCAGAGATGGCAGGATAGAACAGAGTGCCCTCGGTATGTACAAATGTGGAACTTGATGTTCAGCTGATATTCAATGGTAGGTAAGAAATAGAAGGGGTTCAAGGAAAGACTCTCTGGGGAGGGTGGAAGCTAACAGTGTGAGTGTGGATAAATAAGCCATTGCAGTTGCTATTTTGACTATGATAAATAGATAAGAATGGAACCAAGCTAGGGAAGTTTCACCCAGCAGAATGACAGCCAAGTGTTGGAGGAGAACGGTGTGATTGGTTGTGTCAAAGGCTGCAAAATGGCTGAAAATGATGGGGTCTGTGGTGAAGAATGTCATTTGCAACCTTAAAGGATTGTTTTGGTACTGTGGCTCAGTGTAAACCTGATTGGAGGGATTCAAACACTGAACTGTGGAAAGAGATGGGCACGAATTTGGTATGTGACAGACTTTGGAGAGAAAGATTGGTTCAAGGTAGGGTGGTAGTTTGCAGGAAGGGCAATGATAACAGCGCACTTGACAGTACCTCGAGAGGAAACAGTTAGCAGTATTAGCTCATGTTGGCCCAGGAAGACAGAATCAGTGGTCAGCAGTTTGGTTAGAATAGGATCAGGTTAGAGCAGGAATGTGGGACTCGAGAGGGAATATTTTCGATGAGATTGAGACTCTATCCTTGACCCCCTTCTATTTCTTACCTACCCTTGAATATCATCCAATAGCTGGAGCTAATGTTCTACATTTATATATACCAAGGGCTCTATCCCACTACCTCTTTGGACCCATCCACTGTCTAATTTGTCATACCACTCATCTAACATCCATAACTGGATCAGCAGAAATTTCCTCCGACCAAATACAAGGAAGACAGGGCAGCCGAAAATGCTTGGGGATGTCTATCCGAAGGGAGGGAAGCATTTTTGTGATCAAAAAATATACATGAACCTTTTGCACTTATCAGACGTGAATGTGAAAGTTGCAGAAGTTGATTTAAGAAGATGATTTATGTTGAAGAGAAGCCAGTGAATATCTGTACATTCCTGGATGAGGAAGGTGAACAGTTTTAGCAATGAGGAGCATGATTCAAAAGTAGTCCAACCCAATCCAGGGATGCAAGGTTAACCCAATTGTTTGCCAATGTGCTTAAATCTACATCTCTAAATCATAAGTGTTTGAGGGAGGAGGGATGCAAAAGATTCACTCACTGCATAAATGTCATGACAAATTTTAGGCCAGAGACTAGATAGTTAGGAAATTGAATATATAGTGGTAAGTGATTTCAGGAAGGGATTTTTCTTTGGGCATAAAAAGAAGTGGTTTTGGGAGGGAATATTGGTCGACTGCAATTATATATAAACAATCAGATTGCCTTCTCATGATAAATATAGTGAGGCCATATGAGATAACAAGGTTGAGGAGATTGCTGTGTATGTGGTTAGGATAGTTTAATATGGAGGGAGAGTAAGTTGAGGAGAGCGTGCAAAAAGCGTTGAATGACAAAGCACTAAGGATGAGAAGCCTTTCAGTACAAAGGCTAAGGGAGGAAAGCAGCGGTGATAACTCTGAGAAACTTGGAGTGATATTTGAGTCTTTGGTACAGAACAAGAATTTTAAATGAGCAGTGTGAAGGTTCAAACAATGTGAATAGGGCAAGTGGTAGAAAGCTTCATTAAAGGAAAAAGAGTCATCACTCCTCAACCATGTCTCTGTTAAGGCATTAATGTTAATGTGATCAGCTAAATAAGTTCATAAATAGTAATGGGTTTGTTTATGAGCCAGATAGAGAGGCGTGATGATAACTGACTCATTGGCAGGATCCACCGAATCAGATAAGAGATCAATGAAAGGGAAGGCGATCAGTAAGGTTATCTTCCAGTGGGCAGGGAGGGGATGGAACCGGCAATTTGACTTGTTGCTTGTTAGGCAGTGGCGAGCACCTCTGGGGTGCAATTGAGACAACCATGTAAGCTACACGATTTTTATTTGAGCTGGCATCAACTTGGGGTAAGAAAGAAGCTAATAAAAAAAAAGAAAATTCTTGAAAAACGTAGCAGGTCTGGCAGTGTCCGTGGAGAGTGAAAGAGAGTTACTGTTTCAATTCCAGTATGACTCCTCTTTGGAATGCAGCGTCAAATTGGACTCAACAATAACTCTGTTTCTCTCTCCACGTTTGGCTGCTAGACCTGCTCTGTTTTTCCAGCATTGTGTGTCTTTATTTCAAATTTCAGCATCTGCAGTATTTCACTTTCAAGCAAGAAGTTAAATTGCATTGGCTGACTCTGTGTAGCCAATGAAGTGCTTTTCTTGTTGATTGCATTTCTGTTCCTGGTCGCACCCATGTTGTTGTTCATACTAATCCCATTATCTTCAAGTCCCTATTTTCTTAAGAGGAAACTTCAAATCAGTTTTTAAATACTGCCAGTTATTTTGACATTTACTGCGGTGTTGCTTTAAATTGTAAAACTTTTGGTCTTCTCCTCCTCCTCCTCGTCCTCTAAAGCTCTGGCTTTGAGATTAATTAGCGCGAGACATCTCCTCCTCCCCTTCTACGTAATTCACCACTGAATCAAACCTACGCCCACTACAGTTTCTCTTAGTCTTGAACGGCAGCTGACTTGAAACACAAGAGCCAAAGACACCCATCCGACCAGTGGAGTACTGCCTCGGTTGTTTACATGTTTTGTACGTCGTGTGTTACGAATCTGGTATCTCAGAATGAAAGTAAGCTTATTTAATTAAAGTTTCTGGTGTGTACCTGCTACTTTGAGACCACTTCATGTTTTTCTTACCTTATTTCAGTCCTCAAAGACAGCACCCAATATCGTATTTTTAAAATGTGACATTGTGTCAGCTGCTGTTTTTGCTTAAGCTCTGCCTGTTTTACAACAGATTCTGATGGTAGTTTCAGAACATTTTAAGAAACTCGTACTATTTGTAGGGTTACTGGTTGAGATTGGGTTATGTTAAATATCTAATGACTCTCCTTTTAGTTCCAGATTGGACTTGAAATGATGCAGTCAGTTTGATTGCTTATGTAGAGGTTTCTTCTCATGTGAAATCATGTTCATCTTTGAAATATTTTTACAGTATGTAAACCTTTGGTAGTTATGTTAATTATAGCATGAGATTGTAAATGGGCCATGGATTCAGAATGCAGCAGCTATGTTCCACCCTCACTGCTACTCATATTCCGCATGGGGAAATAGGGAGCATTGGGCACATGACGTTGTGCAGCACAAATATTTTGTTTTAAGTCTCGTGATGAGCTACAAAATCCCTCATGGCCTCATCTTTCTCTATCTCACTAACCTCCCCCAACATTCAAAGAACTTTATCCTCCTCTAATTCAGGCCTCCTGTACAGCCCTAATTTCCTCATTTTCTTTGCTTCATCATTATTGTTTAAACCTGAAGGTACAGCCACCTGTGACTTAAACTCTGGGTACCACCACCACTGTACAACTGTCTTAATAACTGTGTGGTTTGGTGTCAAATTTTGTTTAATAATGTTCCTGGAAAGTGCCTTTGGATGTTTTGCTACGTTTACAAAGTTATTTAAATGCAAGTTGTAGTGGATTGTCTTTTTCCGAGTCTCTCAGACTGAAAACAGCTTCAGGCAGGTGTGCTCGGCAAAAGCAGTTCAACTTCAATCGCAAGATAATATTCTCAATACGTTCTTTAATATGTTAAATGACGTCCATGCTATTATAATTTTTAAAAATTCTTCTCCCCCTCTTGTTAGTCTGCGTCATGCACATAATGGGTAGGTGCATCAATGTGTTTTGAGGCCTCTGCCAATGATGACGCTCCCGCTTTTTGTCATCTTTCCACAACCTGTCTTGGTCAGGGTGAGTCTCAAAAAGGATTGTGAATCTTTGGAATTTTTTAACCCAGAGATTTGCGGATGATCTATCATTGAATTCATTTAAGGCTGGGATACATAGATTCATGGTCTCAGAGAATCGAAAATTTCAGGAGTGGGCGGAAAAGTGGAGTTGAAGCCCAGATATGCTATGATCATTTTGAATGATGAAGAAAGCACAATAAATCTTACGATCTTCTCCTATTTCTTATGCTTGTATCCAGATAAGTCCCTCCCCCACTTCGAACGAGCTTAAATTTGGAATTCCAGATGGGGAGTTGGTCCCTCTTGTACTAGGTCCGCATAGTGAGCTGGTGTCCAAATGCAACCCATGAGGAAAATTATTTTTGTTCCTGTCTTCATTTTTCCCTGCAACTACTAAAACTGCTGCCCTTGTTCAGAGGGGGTCTGTGGGAAATATCTGCCATATATTGTCTTGTCCAGCTGATCAGGTGGAGGCAGTGAGTTCATGTTTTCAGAATGCTGCACCAAGGAAGGCCAGGGCTCATGTTGCTCTTGTCCTAAACTCGTAAACTTCTAAACAGGCAGTCTAGTTCCCCTCCAGCCTGGATGTTTTTGGAGGCAACTGCACAACATCTTTCTTTATCCCAGCTCAGTTTAGTTAGTTGGTACTGTTAGGCCTGTATGGTGCTGCCCCATGAGTGGAACTAGTGTAATAATCAACTGAGTTGTTGTGCCTGTTACGTAGAATCCTAGGAATACAGGAATTACGAGCAGAAGTATTCAAATTCAGCCTATGAGCCTGCTTCACCGTTCAATCAGATGATGGCTGACCTCTCCCCGGTCTTAAATCCATTTCCCCACCTGTTCCCATATCCCTCTTTCCCTTTTTTTGGGAATCACATATATTGACACCAATCATATAAGCATTTTTACTCCTTCCATCCTTCCTGATTTAACTCTGAACATAACTCTTTCTTCTTTTCGCATTCATATGCGTATCTAGCCTCCCCTTTAACATATCTATAATATTAACCTTACTTATTCCCTATGGTAGTGAGTTCCACTTTCTCACCTCTCTGAATTAAGAAGTTTCTTTTAAATTCCTTATTTTATTTCGTGGTCTTATATTGATTGCTGTCTCTTTGCTCTGAGAACAGAGATCCAACCTATTCATTCTCCTGAAAGGTGTAGTCATGTGGTTCTGATATCATTCCTTTAAATGTTCTCTGCACCTCTTCAGTCCTCCTTTTTTATATAATTACGGTACATGATATAATTACTGTACATGATACTCTAAGTTTGGTCTAAACAAACATCATTACTGAGGATTGGCTTCTGACCAAGTGAAGGAAGCAGGAGACAATACCAATGATGACATATGTTTCTACAAAAGCAGTAACTCAGAACCGGAACAGCAAAGTCTGAGATGTCGGTTTGTAAAAAGTCTGACAACACATCATGTCGGTTTGTGGCAGAGAAGATCACTGCAATAAAGGAGGGCTGGAGGATAGAAGGATTTGTAAACACAAAGTAGAACCTTGTTGAGTGATGCAAACTTATATACAAACATAAGAATTAGGAGCCAGAGTAGGCTCCTCAGCCCCTTCTCCGACCTGCAATAAAATCTTGGCTGATCTGATCATAACCTCAACCCCGCATTCCTGCCTATCCTTTTGCCCCCTAGTCACTAAACAACCCTAAAACTATTCAAAGATTCTGCACTTATTGTCATTTGAGGAAGAGGGCTCCAGAAGCTCACGACCTTCAGAAGGAGAGAAAAAAGATTCCTCATCTGCCTTCATTTTAAACAATGACCCCTAGTTCTAGATTCTCCGAAAAGAGGAAACATCCTCTCCACATCACCCTTTCAATACCCCTCAGGGTCTTAAAGGTTTTGATCAAGTTGCCTCTTACTCTTCAAAACGCTAATGCATACAGATCTAATCCCTCCAACCTTTTCTCATAAGACAACCCACCCATTCCTGGTAATAGCCGAGTAAATCTTTCCCAAACCTCTTCAAACTCCTTTAATCTTTTCTTAAATTTGAAGATCAATGCTGTACACAATATTCCAGATGTGGCCTCACCGATGCCCTGTACAACTGAAGCATAACCTCCCTACTGTTGGAATCAGTTCTCCGTAGAATAAACAATAACATTCTATTAGCTTTCTTAATTGTAAGTTATATCTGTACGCTAACTAGCCTTTTGTGACTCATGCACTAAGATACCCAGATCACTTCACGTCGCAGCTGTGCAATTTTGATTATCTGCTTTTCTTGATCTTCCTGCCAAATGTACGATTTCACATTGCCTACGTTATACTCCATTTGCCAGATTTTTCTTCACTCACTCATCCTATCGATGTCTCTGTAGCCTCCTTACATCCTCTTCGCAATTCACTTTCCTACCTATTTTTGTCTTGGACAAACTTCGTTGATTTCAATGATTGATGGTCAGCTAGCGATATTGAGTGAGGGAGGATTGGGCTGCATAACATTTGGAACAATATGTCTTGTGTGGTCAAGTTTAAGGACAAGGTTTAGCTGACCGTTTGGTGAAGCCAGCATTTGTATTGTTCAGGATACCAGGAAGAAATCCCATTCTTCGAATTGTACCATAAAATCCTCTTTGTCCTGCTGTGAAGGCAGACACTACCTCAATTAAAAGTTTCATCTGTAGGAAAGTCTTGCTATAACTGAGCGTTCGTCAGATTGTATTTGGCTTCGTGTATATAGTTTTGATTTCCTTACTGAAGGAGGATGTACTTGCATTGAAAACAGTTCATTGGAGGTTCACTCGGTTGATTCCTGGGGGTAAGGAAAAGTTGAGCCTTCGTAACAGCACGATGGGTGCATCAACACGATGGACTGCAGCAGTTCAAGAAAACAGCTCATCATCACCTCGAGGGCAACAAGTGTTGACCCAGCCAGCTACTCTCACATTCCATTAAAAACTAAATTTTAAAAAGGTTGGTCCCATACACCCTGAAGACAGAAATGAGAGAATTTCTTAGGGTTGTGAATTTTTGGAATTTTCTCGAGAGCAGTGGAGGCTGAGTCATCAGATACATTGAAGGTTAATAAAAATATTTTTGAACTTTAAGGCAGTCATGACTTACGAAGAATAGGCAATGAAGTTTAAATCACAATCAGAACGGCCAGAATCCTATTGAATGGCAAGGCTCGAGAGGCCTGCTCTTATGTTCTTATATTTTGATAATCAAAGCTTGGTCAAAGATTTAGTTTTAAGATGTATGTTAAAGGAAGAGAGCAGAGCAAAATGTAAAGAGATAGAAATTTAGGAAGACAAGTCCAGAGCTTGGGACCTTCTGCATAGCTGAAGGCACAGCCAACTCAACCTCCTGACTCATGTTGGAGAGCTACTAACTGAACCGTGACTGACACTTCCCAAATGAAGCAGTCCTGGGCAGCGTGGTGACACAACGGTTCGTGCTGCTGCCTCTTGACGCCAGGGACCCGGGTTCAATTCCAGCCTTGGGTGATTGTCTGTGTGGAGGTTGCACGTTCTCATCGTCTCTGCGTGGGTTTCCTCCAGTTGCTCTGATTTCCTGCTACAGTCCAAAGTTGTGTGGGTTAGGTTGATTGGCCATGCTAAAGATGCCCTTTCATGTTCAAATATGTGTAGATTAGCAGGGTACATACGTGGGGTTGAAGGGATAATGCCTTGGTGGGATGCTCTATTGGAAAGGGCAGTGCAGACTTGTTGGGCCGAATGGTCTGCTTCTACACTGTATGGTTTCTGTGATTTCTATGAAAGGTGCTGGCTAAATTTATTGCCGGTTGGTGGATGGAAAGAATCAGTAAATTGACAATGTACTGGATAAACTATAACATCCTAGTTTGAGCGAACAGGCAGAGGGGTATCACATTAGATGACTGGTATTGTGCTGTCATAGTGCCTCAGACCTCTTCCTGCATGGGCCATTTCCCAATTGTCATTCAGACCAGACTCTTTCATTCTGACTACAATAGAATTCAAAATATTTTGGCAAGTGCTTTGCATGCTTCTGTAATAGTACTCACTCCCGTAGTGGATAAGCAAGAGTATAATCGGATGACAATGTACTGTTGTAGTCACATTAATGTGGTTTGCAAATGGCATGTTCTGTGTCTCAGCCTGGAAACACTAGCTGATGTTATCTATTGATTTCATACTGGTCCATGCTGTTGAGCCCCAGTGCACAGATCTCTCAGCCAGTGGCGACACCTGAGGTCTGCTTGTTGGATTTCCTGAATGTAGATTGAGTGCATTTGAGTGTGGGCTACAATACATGATAAAAAGCGATTTGTAGTTTGAAATGTATCATTCAAGATAGTTCCTAAAAGGCTGTCTTTCTCCTATCCCAATTTTGCATCCTGTGCATGCTAAAAACCTGTCCTACCAGCACAGTACGAGCTGCATACTGTGAATTATTCAGGACAATGAGCAGGTGCCAGCCCATGGTGGTTGTCATGGATGGATCATGTGCAAGGGGCCATCAACATTTCTAATTGTAGGACAACTTGGAACATGACCCCAATTAAAAACACCATGCAACTTGGAGTTCTACTAAATGTTCTTTCCACTTGAACTCATTCAATTTATTTGACACATTTTTGAACTCAGCGATGTGTGTGTGATATTGATTTTGGGAATGCAACAACTCGGTTTCAGGTACCCAGTATCAGCATTCCCCTAGTTATGTCTAGTATGGTGCATTGCAGAGTGAAGCCCCATCTTTATTGCCGTGACAACCTCACTGCTGTAATTTTTATTTCCTCCTTACTACATCACCCATTACTGTGTTTGACTTCAAGTCAAATCCAAAGTTTTACATTGGAATTGAAAGTTTTGCTGTGAACTGGACTTCAGTTCTGGTGAGAGAAACCTGGGAGTATTGGGCTGTAACTATTACAGGTACCATGGAACAAGATCTGTTTCCACTTACTCCTTTCATTTCTTCCTTTCCCCTCCCCCCTCCTCCTCCTCCTCCTCCTCGTCCTCCTCCTCGTCCTCGTCCTCGTCCTCGTCCTCGTCCTCGTCCTCGTCCTCGTCCTCGTCCTCGTCCTCGTCCTCCTCGTCCTCTCCCCCCAATCGACCATCTCTCTTCGTCCCTCCCATCAACTGTCTCTTTTCTCCACTCTACCTTCTTTCTTTCTCCTAAAGCTGTTTTCCCCCTTCCTGAATCCCTACTTTACTCGTAGCATTTGTTTTTGCATTGGATTGATGTGAGGAGTTTCCATGTGTTTTGTCACTATGTTGCCCTGGATCAGGCTTTGTTCAGTGCTACAGATACCTCACCTACTCTTGCTCATTGTTGTTATGGTTCGGACCAGAAACTCCAAAATGTTTTATAGAGCCCATCTGGACCATAAGTTTCACATCTTGAATTTGACTAGGATAAGCACTTCAGGTATGATTCAAATGATCCACCAGAGTACTTTTATCGACAAAGTTTATTTAAAAATGTGGTTAACATGTATAGTAAGAAAATTAGCAAGAACTTTTATCGATTACAAACAAGAAACAAAACAACTGCTATAATGTATAACCCTTAAGAAATATATCTTTTGTGTTCCAATCAAACCAATCCCATAGACAAAAGACCATTTAAACAGGTTTAATACAGCATAGACTAATGCTTATGTGACACTGGAATTGAGCCCTTTGGATGAAGCCTGAAGTCAGAACAGCTTCACAAAATACCAGGGACTGTAACTAAGCCATCAACAGTAGATACCCCCTTCAAAAAGACAAGACCTTGCTTGCAGAATTTCCAAATAAAACTGAGCGAACCACTTCTTTTCAGCCCTTCTAAAACTAAACAGCAGCTCAAACTGAAAAGAGGGGAAAAAACTTGTCACCTGACCTGCCAACCAGTTTGTCTCCTAGCAATTCAGAGCTATAAAAGATCCCACAGTAAAAAATAAATCCCCATTTAAGGAGCACTAAAAGGATATCTGCAGACAAGGCTGTGCTAATGATATCCGTTGAGGCTGTGAGCTGCAGAGAGCATGTTTTAATAAAAATCTTTAAAGGTACGCTAACATCACATTGTGCACAGATTAAAAAAAGCAAAGAGTACCTCTGTGTACCGATGTTTGGTAGTAGTCATGATGTGGAGGTGCTGGCATTGGACTGGGGTAAACACAGTAAGAAGTCTCACAACAGCAGGTTAAAGCCCAACCAATTTATTTGATAGTAAGCTCACAAGCTTTCAGGGTTTGCCCCTTCGTCAGGCGAATGGAGAGTTCTGGCCTTTTATATGGCCTGTTCTGGCCTGTTATATGCTCTGTCTGAGGCCAGAACACTCCATTCATCTGGTGTTGTGAGACTTCTTACTGTCTTTACCAATGTTTGATCCAGGATCACTTGCACACTGCTGCTTGGAGCGCAGATGGTTTATGTTGAATGCAGAGCGTGCTGTTCATGGCCAAAGTCAGCCAAACTTGTAAAAAATCTAGTTTGAAAATCAGTTTTCAGTTGTGCCAAGTCTGCAGAAGATGGTTGACCTTGCCTGAAAATGTCATTATTGTGATAAGGATTTAATTACTGCTAATAGATCTTCAAAAATAAGACAAGTCCCCTTTAACTAAAGAATAGGTTTCCAGGCAGAATCTGGTTCACTTGTGCAGTGTGTTAAAATTTTGATTAAGATCAGGTTTCCATGTAGAATCTGTTTAAATTTTGAAGCTCTTCATTTTAAACTTTTATTAAAACCCTCAATTATTTTTTTCATGGGATGTGGGTGTCACAGACAAGGCCAGCATTTGTTGCCCATCTCTAATTGCCCTTGGCCTGCTAGACCATTTTCAGAGGGCAGTTAGTTCAGATCTTGAAGCAGTGAGAGACAGACAACTAAGATGCAATTTCACTGCAAACACTAATCTTAATCCTTCAAGATGTTCTGCAATCTGGTTGCAATTTTAAAATGTACATCCTTATTATTTTTCTTCATTGTCGTACACTCTGCAAATTTTTCCCTTTCCCTTTCTTGCCTCTTTTCCACAACCTGTCGCTTCACCTCCCCTATCACTGATATCCAGCCTTCCTCCCACTACGCTGACATTAAAATATCTAAACCAGTGTGCCATCTGGATATCAACTTTGGGAGTATCTCAGCCAATGTCGATCCTACCATTTGTTGACGTCCGTATGCACAGTTGGAGCAGTACCTGTTGGAAAGTGATTGGGCAGAAAAGATTGGCTAATTTGATCCTCTAACCAAAAAGCACTGAATGTTAACATCCTTCCTACAAATGTCTGGTTGATGCCATCTCTTTTGGCATCGATCAGAGAGTTTGAGCCTGGAACCGTCCATCATGGGTAATGGAAAGTTAGTGGGTCTATCAAGTCTCTTGGAACATTTTGCCTTTAGCCTCCTCGGTCCCAAGTTCTGATATCACCCCTCTAAACCTCTCAGTCTCTCCACCTCTGTCTCTTCCTTTAAGATTCTGCTTAAAACTTGCCTCTTGGATCCAATTTTGGGTCATGCTGTCTCTTTTTGTCTGATAATGCCCCTCTGAAGCACCTTGTGAGACTCCAAAAATGTGCAGGTTAGATTGATTAGCCATGCTAAATTGCCCCTGGTCTCCTGCATCGTAGGGATTCTGTGTTTTACATTAAAAGCAATCTATAGATACAAGTTTTAGTAATTTAAAATATTCCATTTTTTTTAAACATGAGAAATCGGGTAATCTGTAAAACCAAATCACTGACTTCAAACTTATTGCTTGTTTAATGTTTTTCTGCTGCGAGAGCACTGTTATTCTTTGGCACCATGAATTGGCTAGTCAGTTTTCACTCCTGAATGGACTGCATTGTGTAGAGAAGGAACATTTCTGAGCTGAAGACAATTTGTGAGCTATTCCTGGAACTTGGGACAGTGACTGACTCCTCAGTTAGAGGCTACATGCTGTGGACAAACCTGTAGAGTGGTGAGTGGACTGTTGTCATTTTGCTCTCCCCAAATCTGTGCCCTAACAGCCTAGCCTGACAAGCACAAGCCTAGGAAACTAGTTTAATAGGGCCCTTGTGTTTGGAAAAGTGTCCCTGGTCACGGTGCTGTTTTAAATGTTGGAAGGGTTTTTGAGATTCCACATCTTTTTCTTTTGTTCCTTGCAATCAATAACAGAATAATGCATTCATATGTCACATTTAATATCGTATGTCAGCAGCATTATTGAACAGAGTTTGCTGCTGGGCCACACAAGATGATATTAGGACCAGTGACCAAAAGCTTGGCCAGTGAGGTAGGTTTTAAGGAGTATCTCAATGTCAATAGAAGAGAGGTAGAGATTTGGGAAGGAAATTCCTGAGTTTAGGGTCCTGACAGCTGAAAGCACAGCTACTGATGATGGAATGATTGAAAACAGGATATCCAAAAGGCTAGAGTTGGAAGAGTGTAAGGATCTTGGATGGATGATTGGCTGGTGGAAATTGCAGGGATAGGGAGGAGCGAGGCCTTGGAGGGTGTTGAACTTAGGGTTGCAAATTTTCAAAAGCAAGGGATTGCAAGCCAGAGATTATTGGCTGCTCGGGACCAGTCTAAGTTTGGATATCAGACACCAGAGGTTTGGACGATTTCCAGCTTACAGATGCTGCAAAGCAGAGGCCAGTTTAAGAGTGTTGGATTAGTTGAATTTAGAGATGATGATGCTTTGGGTGAAAGTTCCAGTTGCAAATGAGCTGAGACAGGGATAAAAGTGGGGTGCAGGTAGAATGAGACCCTCAGCAACTTGATGTTTTATTTTCAGCTTTTATTGAACTGAGGGGGAGATTCATTCTCACCTGCTCTGTGTTTGGCCTGCAATTAATGGGGGCTTTTAACTGGCACAGACTCGACTTTTGTCCTTTGTAACTTCCCTATTGGATTCTGCTAATTCCTTCTCTGTCTTGTTTCCATTGGGAAAGATTCTTTTATTGGTTCCCTTCATTACAAAAAGTACTTGCGTTTCTGTGCTTCCCCTTTTATGTGGTATTCTTGCCTCTGTTGCAGAAAGCGTTGGGCTTAAGTCCTACTCCAGGACTTGAGCTCAGTATATTACTGAGTGAATGCTGCACTGTTGGAGGTACTGTCTTTTGGATAAAGTGTTAAACTGAGGTCCCATCAGCCCCTCGAATGGAGTTGAAAGATTCCATGGCACAATTTTGAAGAACAGGGGTGCTATCCCTTTTACCTTGGCCAATATTTGTTCCTCAGCCAACATCACTGAACACAGATTATCTGGTCAGTACTAAGGAGGAAATAGCGAGGCATCTTGAGGGGAATTGCTTGATAGAGCAGATGCAGCACGGTTTCGTTAAAGGGAAGTCATGTCTGACAAATCTACTGGAGTTCTATGAGGATGTGTCTAGGGCGGTGGATAGAGGAGAGCCGGTGGATGTGGTCTGTCTTGATTTTCAGAAGGCGTTTGACAAGGTACCTCACAAGAGGTTATTGCAGAAGGTCAGGGGACATGGAGTTGGGGGTAGGGTGTTAGCGTGGATAGAGGATTGGTTGTCAAGTAGGAGGCAGAGAGTGGGGGTCAATGGGTGCTATTCGGATTGGCGGATGGTGACTAGTGGAGTGCCCCAGGGGTCAGTGCTGGGGCCTCAGCTATTTACCATTTATATAGATGATCTGGAGGAGGGAACCGAGTGTATGGTGTCGAAATTTGCTGATGACACCAAGATTGGTGGAACAGCAAATTGTGCGGAGGGTGTGGAGAGTCTACAGAAGGATCTAGATAGGCTGGGCGAATGGGCCAGGAACTGGCAAATGGAATTTATTGTTGGCAAGTGCGATGTGGTCCACTTTGGTAGGAATAATGGTAGGAAGGATTATTACTTATATGGCGAAAAACTGCAGCAGGCGACGGTGCAGAGGGACCTCGGGGTCCTTGTGCATGAGTCGCAAAAACCCAGCTTGCAGGTGCAGCAGGTGGTCAGGAAGGCAAATGGGATGCTGGCCTTCATAGCGAGGGGGATTGAATATATAAGTAGGGAGGTCTTGCTGCGGCTGTATAGGGCATTGGTGAGGCCGCAGCTGGAGTACTGTGTGCAGTTTTGGGTGCCGTACTTACGCAAGGATATTTTGGCCTTGGAAGGAGTGCAGAGGAGGTTTACTAGGCTGATGCCGGAGTTGAGGGGGTTGAGCTGTGAGGAGAGGCTGAGTAAACTAGGCTTGTACTCGTTAGAGTTTAGAAGAATGAGGGGAGATCTCATTGAGACGTATAAGATGATGAATGGGATGGATAGGATAGAGGTGGAGAGACTCTTCCCGCTCAGAAAGGATAGTAGGACTAGGGGGCACAGCCTCAAGATAAATGGGGGGCGGTTTAGAACGGAGTTGAGGAGGAACTTCTTCACTCAAAGGGTGGTGAATCTCTGGAATTCTCTGCCCGTTGAAGTGGTGGCGGCTACCTCGCTAAATATTTTTAAGACGCGGGTTGATGGGTTTTTGATAAGAGAGGGGATTAAGGGTTATGAGGAGAGGGCGGGAATGTGGAACTGAGCCACGACAGATCAGCCATGATCTTATTGAATGGCGGGGCAGGCCCGAAGGGCTGGATGGCCTACTCCTGCTCCTATTTCTTATGTTCTTATTTGTGGGACTGTGTTGCATTTAAATTAGCTGCTGTGTTTCCCACATTGCAACAGTGGCTATTATTATGAAAATACTTTGTTGGCAGCAGTGCCTTTTTGGATTTAGAGGTGGTGGAAGGAAGTCTTGTGGAAGCGTCCCTTATCTCTGAGCCAGAGCTTCACGTTCAAGTCCCACTTCAGGACATGATGGCCATGGAAGGTGTATTCATAACCTGATCAGACAGATTGATTGTCAGCCAGTAAATTCTTCAAATATCTCTGATGGCAGAGGGTAAGAGTGAGCGAGTTCCCTGGTGAACCACAGTGCAGAAGACAACCACTGCAGCATTCCGCCAAGCTTAATCATGGACCAATCCAATGAAGTTCCTGGTCACCAATGCCTTCTTGGGGTGTGGTACCTTAAGAACGAGGAGGTATTTTGGAAGGTGATGCATGAATATTTCTGTTTAAGGCAATGCCAGCATTGTGGTGGTATGAATGGAACCAAAGGAGAGATGTACCCTATAGGTGGATTACACTTAAAGGAGCATGAGATGGCCAACAATGTGAAAGATGGGAGGAGTCTGACGAGATTGAGCAAGGAATTTTAACAATGGAGTCTCCTTCCAGGTAGAGGTGAAATCAGGTTACAGAGCCTCCATTAAGGAATGGCATGAGTACAGCTCAGAGGCAGCAGTGACTTGATTTAAGGATTGGTTAATGAAGGCAGGTGGTGCCATCTTTATAAAGATGGGAATATTGCAAGGTCGAAGCAGATTGGTAGGTAATGTTGGTGAGCACAAAATTAGAATGTAGTTTTGGATGGTCTGGATTTGGCAGAGAAGAGGAAATTGGTTCAGGATGGTGTCATGGACAGTGTGCGCTGGTGGAATCTTGCAGGTGGATCCAGGCTGAGAGACCTGCCTTCTTGTAGTCAGACATGAGATGGAATTCACCAAACTTGATGGCAAAGTCCTGCATTGTTTCTTTGCATTTGGCTGCACTGTCTCTCGAGAAGAGATTCTGTGCCTCCAAAAACACTAATGTTGCTTTGGTTATCTTATAAGGTTCCCTTACAGAGAGGTGATTATCTTGGTAGACAATACAGGAGTGAATTGGGGCAGGAGGGTTGGTAGTTGAGGCGTATGCAGTATTGCACCATCCTGATATGCTGAAATCAGTTCTTCCAATTTCAATATGGTAGCAGTCTGACCTCTAGTGGTAGCTGATTTGTATAATTGGTGCCGTACACAGATGCAACAGGTCTGTGAGTGTCTGAAAGTGATTTGGCAATCCTGGTGTGATCGTTCCTCAGAATTTGAGGCAAAATCTCAACTGCATGGGTTGGGAGTAAGGGTCAGATGACACCTCACAAGGAAGGAACAAGAAAGGAAAAGCATCTCAATTCCCTTGCCACTAATTTTATCTCCTACCCTTTTCTCAGCAGACTTAATCGCAACTTGTGTTTGTAGCATCCTTTATGGCCTAAGGCGCTTCACAGGAACATTACTAGGCAGAATCCCATTCAACCTTCTGTTCCACTAACATACCCTCCATCAGAAAGCAGCTCTTCCTTCCACTACTGACTTCATCTGTCTCTGCCCCTGCCTCAACTTGCCTGCTGTCCGATGCACCATAGAAAGCATTCTTTCTGGCTGTATCACAACTTGGTTCCTGCTCCGCCCAAGACCACAAGAGACTACAAAAGGTCGTGAATGTAGCCCAATCCATCACAAAAACCAGACTCCCATCTATTGATTTTCTCTCCACTTTCCACTGCCTCGGAAAAGCAGCCAGCATAAACAAGGACCCCATGCACCCTGGGAATTCCCTCTTCCACCACCTTCCGTCAGGAAAAATATACAAAAGTCTGAGGTCACGTACCAACCGACTCAAGAACAGCTGCTTCCCTGCTGCCATCAGACTTTTGAATGGATCTACCTCGCACTAAGTTGATCTTTCTCTACAATGTAGCTTTAACTGTAATGCCATATTCTGCATACTTTCCTTTCCTTCTCTGTGAACAGTATGCCTTGTATAGCATGCAAAAAACAATACTCTTCACTGTATTCTAATACATATGCCGATAATAAATCAAGTCAAAAATCACCTCCAGCCTTCACTATTCAAATGCTCTGCTAACTGGCCCTCCATCATCCAACTTTTATAAAGTTTTACTCATTGACAGCTCTGCTGTTCAGGTTCTGTATCACATCTGATTCACTCATCTCAAGTACAGTTGCTGACGTGCATTCATTGCTGGCTGCCAGATACTCATTTAAATTTTTTCATGGGCCCATCATTGTTTTGCCTTGAAACACAGTTTCAAGTCTTGATCTCCTGTGCATCCGTTCAATGCTTTCATGATACCTTTGGCAACCATGTCTTAATACCTAGCCCCATGTCTTGGGAATTCCTCCTTAAATCCCTTTGCTTCTCCATCTCCTCCTTTATTATCTAAGCATCACAGTTTAGGTTGATTGGCTGTGTTAGATTAACCATAGTGTCAAGGAGATTAACAGGGTAAATATGTGGGGTTACAGGAATAGTGCCTGGGTAGGAATATGGTCAGTGCAGACTCAATGGGCCAAATGGCCTCCTTCTGCACTGTAGGGATTCAATGATTTCTATAAAATCATTCAGGAATCCAGTAAGGAAGTTAGAAAATTGTTTACCCAGAGAGTGGTTAGAATGTGGGATTTTCTTACCACATGGAGCACTTGAGGCTAGTAACACAGACACGGTTCAGGGGAAATGAGAAACTAAGTATGTGGGGAAAGGAATAGAAGGATATGATCAGGTTAGTTGAAATGGAGTTGCGAGGAAGCTCATTTAGAGCACAAAATACCAGCATAAACTCATTGAGCCAAATGGCCTGCTTCTTTGCAGTACGTTATATATAATTTTCTTTAAAACTCATGTGATTGACCAAAGCTTTGGGCACTCCTAATATCATCTTTGGCTTACTGACCCATTTTCCTTATGCTCCAGTGTTAAAGGTCATTTGTAAAGCAGCCTGTGGTCATAGCTTCCAACCCCCAGTTTCTGCTGCTGCGGCCTCCCAAACACATAGCTTTATGGGGGAGAAAACTGCCAAATACTAGCACAGGTATGATGGATCAAATGGCCGCCTCCTGAGCTGTGTCATTCTAGAGCATGAACTGTATCTAAAATAATTGACAAATTAACACTCCCTTTTTAAGTTGATGTTTGAAGCCTGGAAAGATCACTCCCAAAACAGGGATGGGCTAATGCTCTGAGTATAAAGGTGAACTGCCAATTTGGGTGTGGGCAGTCACCATTTGGAAATGTCATTGGCACCCGATGCAAAGTGTAGACATGTCAAACTCCTGTGCATTTTCTTAACATAGCCATTTCATCTGCCTGATCCCTTGCACCCAGTTATAAAATGCTGGTGAATGAAGTATGTATTCATGAGGTAAAAAATCAAGGCTGACTACTAATGTGATTATAGCATGTCATGGTTGAAAAGGAGGTCAATTTATATGCCAAGTATGTGCAAAAGCAGGATTCTTGGGGCAAAAAATTGGCTTGTCATATATGCCAGATTTTATGGTAAATGAGTGTGGAGTTCATTTTTCTTATAGGTGTGGGTGCTGTCCTACCTAATTTCCCTTGGAAAAGTGATGGTGAAATGGTGCAGCCCATGTGGGGTAGGTGCACCCTCTGTTGTTAGGGAGGGAGTTCCAGGTTTTATCCCAGTGACAGTGAAGGAGCAGCAATACAGTTCAAATTCAGGATGCTGTATGACAGGAAAAGGAACTTGCAGGTAATGGTATGCCCATGCAACCGATGCCCTTGTTCTCCTTGTTTTTGTGGTTGAGGTTGCAGGCTTGGAAATCAAATGAAAATGAATGCTGTGTTTTCCAGTCCGTGTCTGACATGCAGCCCAACATGTGTTATGAGAACTGTTCAAGTGTAGATTAAATTATCAGCTCTGAAGCCTGAACTCTTGAGCTTCATAATGACCACTGCATTTGTTCTTCCTGTGTATTCTCAACCAACTTCTGTTCCAACATGATTTACCTCGAATGTAGATTTTGCCATGCTTTTCATTTCCAAACTTTTTTTTTAAAGGCCAATATTTTGAAGGGGACAACTCAATAATCAGATTCAGCATCAAATTCGGTCTCAACATTGGTCAATCTTGGATTTTTTCTGATTTCAGTCCTCCATCATAGAAAGCATTCTTTCTGGTTGTATCAGAGCCTGGTACGACTTCTGTTCTGCCAAGACTGCAAGGAACTACCAAAGGCCGTGAATGTAGCCCAATCCATCACGTAAACCAGCCTCCCATACATTGACTCTGTCTACACTTCTCACTGTCTCGGCAAAGCAGTCAGCATTATTGAGGACCCCAAGCACCCCGGACATTCTCTTTTCTGCCTTCTTCCTTTGGAAAAAAGATATAGAAGTCTGAGGTCATGTAAGAACATAAGAAATAAGAAATAGGAGCAGGAGTAGGCCATCTAGCCCTTCGAGCCTGCCCCGCCATTCAATAAGATCATGGCTGATCTGTCGTGGCTCAGTTCCGCATTCCCGCCCTCTCCCCATAACTCTTAATCCCTTCTCTTATCAAAAACCCATCAACCCGCGTCTTAAAAATATTTAGCGAGGCAGCCTCCACCACTTCAACGGGCAGAGAATTCCAGAGATTCACCACCCTTTGAGTGAAGAAGTTCTTCCTCAACTCCGTTCTAAACCGCCCCCCCTTTATCTTGAGGCTGTGTCCCCAAGTCCTACTGTCCTTTCTGAGTGGGAAGAGTCTCTCCACCTCTATCCTATCCATCCCATTCATCATCTTATATGTCTCAATGAGATCTCCCCTCATTCTTCTAAACTCTAACGAGTACAAGCCTAGTTTACTCAGCCTCTCCTCACAGCTCAACCCCCTCAACTCCGGCATCAGCCTAGTAAACCTCCTCTGCACTCCCTCCAAGGCCAAAATATCCTTGCGTAAGTACAGCGCCCAAAACTGCACACAGTACTCCAGCTGCGGCCTCACCAATGCCCTATACAGCCACAGCAAGACCTCCCTACTTTTATATTCAATCCCCCTCGCTATGAAGGCCAGCATCCCATTAGCCTTCCTGACCACCTGCTGCACCTGCAGGCTGGGTTTTTGCGACTCATGCACAAGGACCCCGAGGTCCCTCTGCACCGTCACCTGCTACAGTTTTTCGCCATGTAAGTAATAATCCTTCCTACCATTATTCCTACCAACCAGCTCAAGAACAACTTCTTCCCTGCTGCCATCAGACTTTTCAATGGACGTACCTTGCATTAAGTTGATCTTTCTCTACACCCTAGCTATGACTGTAACAACACATTTTGCACTCTCTTGTTTCCTTCTCTATGAACAGTATGTTGTGTCTGTATAGCATGCAAGAAAATACTTTTCACTGTATATTAATACATGTGACAAATCAAATCCTCCCAGTCTGCAACCACTCTGGCATCAATCCCCCACCCCATCAGATATCCCAGTACTGCCTCGGCTGATCTGCTGAAATCCTCATTCTTCCTTGGTTTCCGCTAGACTTGGGTGTTCCAGGTGTCTTTCCTCTGTGAGCCTGAACTGATCCAAAGCTCTGAGTGTTCTAACCTGAGCCAAGTCCTATTCACCCAGGTTCCCAGTGCTCACTCACCATATTGGCTATTCCCAACCCCTGGCATCACATTAAAAAATGTTCATGTTTTCAAATCACTCTATGACCCCCCCCCCCAATCACTGTAAGCTCCCATAGCCTCTCAGTCCTCCAACATTGTCCTACTCCGACCTCTTGCATGTCCCCAACATTAAGCATCACCATTGCTGGCTGTGCTTTCAGCTATCTTAACACTAAGCCCTGGAATTCCTGTCCTAAATCTCTCCACCACTATGCCTTGCTCTCAGCCTTTAAGCTGCACCTTCAAACTTGCCTCTTGTACTAAACTTTGGGTCACCTCTCCTAATATCTCCTTATGTGGCTAGGTTTCAAATGTAGGACAGTAATGTCTTTCCTCATATAAGTTACAATATTTTACAGGGCTATAGGGAAAGAGTAGAGAAATTGGATTAATTGGATAGCTTTTTTTGAAGAGCTGGCACAGGCATCCTGGGCTGAATGGCCTCCTTCTGAACTGAGATTTTTTGTGTATCATAACTAAAATTTTACTATGTTGTGTGAGGGTGAGTAATACTGTATCTTAGCCCTAGGAGAATTGTGTTTGCCTGTTGCCCATTGGCTGTAACCAGTAGTATATAACAGGGTACCTGAGCAGTATTAAAAACAGATCATTGGAGCTGAAACTGAGTTTCTTTGTGTGTGTTCTTGGGATGACTTGACTTGGCTGCTGGTTCATTAAGATGGATGTGTTTATTTGCTGCTTTCACTCCAGTTTGGAAGATGGTAAAGATCAGCCAGAGCTCCAATACCATTGCTTTTTTTGTTGGCAGAGAGTGCCAAACGGAAAAGTGCTGCAAAAAAACCTGCTTGTCTGGCTGTATTACTAATGGACTGCACCATGTGGTGCTAAGCAACAAGAGAAAGGAATTTCCATTTACAGATACAACCTTGTGTCCTATATTTGCAAAACAACTTGGAATCACTAGCTTACTTTTGAAGCGTAGATGCTTATGGGTTGTAGACTAACTTAGTGGTCATTTGGTGCACAGCAAAGCCCCACAAACAAAATTGGTGATAAAAATCTGTTTTTGATATTTACTGATGGAAGTAATTTGGCCTAGTGCCTGAGGGAACTCCCAAGCTCTTGTGCAACAGCATTCTTGTGATTTGTTTTTATTAACCTGCACTTAAATAGGCAAAATGGAGCTTAAGTCTTGTTAAAGATTGCCGTTCTGCTGTGTAGCGCTCCCTTAATACTGCCCTTCTGCTGTATGTTCCCTCAATACTGCTCCTCTGTTGTAAGGTGCTCCCTCAATAACTCCCCTCTGTCCTATAGTGCTCCGATGGTAGTCATGATGTAGAGATGCTGGTGTTGGACTGGGGTAAACACGGTAAGAAGTCTCACAATACCAGGTTCAAGTCCAACCAGTTTATTTGATAGTAATCCCACAAGCTTTCGGAAACGGTGTTCCTTCGTCAGGTATGTGGAAGGTTCTGATCAGAGAAGGGCATATAAAGACGCACACGGTTTACGGAATACTGATTAGAATGAATAGCAGGTTAGCTGTAAAGACTTGCATTCTAATCAGTATTCTGTAAACTGTGTGTGTCTTTGTATGCCCTTCTCTGATCAGAACTTTCCACACATCTGACGAAGGAACACCGTTTCTGAAAGCTCGTGGGATTACTATCAAATAAGCTGGTTGGATGTAAACCTGGTGTTGTGAGACTTCTTACTACAGCGCTCCCTCAGGGCTGCTCCTCTGCTGTTTGATGCTCCCTCAATACTGCCCCTCTGCTGTATAGTGCTCCCTTGGTACTAATGCCCGTGCCAACGGCATCCTTGGCCGCCCGTTCTAATGGCATAAGATTAGGAATCAAGATGACTAGTGACCCTGCTGTGAAACTGCTGCCCCAGTGCATGTCAGTAATTGGTGCTGAACATTGGGATGGCTGAGGAAGCAATTCTGCCAGAAACTTTGTGCTAATTTTTCAATCCTTCGCAGAGATGCAGTCAACGGTTTGAGAAAGTGAGCTTAGTTACTGGGAGGAGCAATTGGCTGGGACACAAATTGATAGTTTATTTAGCTACTCAGTTTTTCCCTGTTACCTCATGGGCCTTTTTGCAGCAGCACACAAACAATATCCTGAGCTGTGGGTCCTCAGCATTGTGCCTATCCTCATTATATTTGACATCCTGCAGATTAGGGAATAAAGTTTTTGAAAGCTACTAATTGTGTAAACTGTTTAACTGTGAAAGGAAAAGCAAGTCAGGATGGGGGTGGAATGGGTTGTGGAATACATTATTGGATGGCCCTGAGGTGTCAGTCATTATCTTCATGCCCAACATTTCAAACAATTGTTTCATGTCAGTAATGAACGACAGCAATCCATGGTGCAGGAAATCCAACAACCTGGATCCCTCTGAAGTTAGGAAAGATGGCCATTTATAAAAGTTGAATATTTCCATCCTGATGGAAGTGTGTTCTCTTCATTCTTCACGTGCCCCTCTGCCTGCTGCTCTCTCCCCCCCGCCCTCACATTCCCCTCCCTTTTGCATTCTTTTTTGTGACCCCCCCCCCCATCTTCCCAAACTTCCCTCTGAACTCCTTGGCCTCTGTCTCCAGTGATTCACCCATGACTCCATTCCCATAACCACCTCCCCCCACCTCGCATCCCATCACCATAGTCACAGTCTCAGGTTCTCGTAAACCATTTTGAACCCTAAAGTTCTGTTTTACTGAGCATTCCTCCCACCTCCCCCCCCCCCATATTGTGTTCCAAATCTAATTGATTTCTGTTGAAATGCTCAGCCATGCTGTTGTCATCGAAGAATGAATAGCTCCATTGCTTTCCTAGTTAACGCTGATCTTCCATCAATGTTTTCTGATCCTTCATAAATTTCAGCTCAACCAGGACCCAGCTGCCCAACTCCCATCTACATTAAGTATTGCACAGTGAAGCTAAAGCAGAACAGAAGATTCTAGCAGGGGTCTTGTGATGAACAAACCCTGGTTTTATTTTGAAAGAGGATGATGCAGAAATTTTTGCCATCCCTCTTTCTCACTTAAATGTTTCCACTTCTCCATTCCCAATCTCCGTCTACCCTTTAAAGGCTTAACTATCTGTACCTCTTCTGCCGTTCACTCATTCTTATCAGTTAATGGACACTTCTAGCACCTTCCTCAGCTTCCTTCATTCTTATTTACGCTCCATTTGTCCAATCAAAGTCCCCCCCACCCCTGTAGTATAAATCTCCCCTGATTTTCTTTGCTGTCAACATTGGCTTTATTCTCTCGCCACAGGTGCTGTCAGACACGCTGAGATTTTCCAGCATTTTCTGTTTTTTGTCTGAGGGAGAAATGTCATTGAAATGAAAGTCTGTGGTTCCTAATTGCTCTCTTCAATAATTGGGTGCCTTAATAGGATTGCTAATTCTGGGAAATGTCACCACGTGACTTCCCACACTCAACTGCGGCTTCTCCAGACTCCTGCCTTTGGTCATCCAACATGTCAATAACAAAACACTCCACTTGCCCAAGGCATTTCAATGTACCATGGTTTTGGCTTTTGAAAATCTGGTCACGTACAGGGACGTACATTGGCTTCAAATTCCCAGTATCCTCAAACATAGAATTTTCCACTATGTTTAAATACATTCATGGCATGTTCCTCTTCCTCTCTTTAAACTTCTCCAGTCCAAGAATCCCCTCAACCCACTTCTCAGGTTTTCCATTCCGCTGACTCTGCCTCATATCCATCCTCTTCACTCTTTCTCGCCCTCTCCCTTTCCCATTCCATTTGTGGGGTCTAAGAACGTAACTAGACAAGATTTAAAACTTACTTATTAGTGTCACATGTCGGCTTACATTAACGCTGCTGTGAAGTTACTGTGAAAATTCTCTAGTCGCCACACTCCGGTGCCTGTTTGGGTACACTGAGGAAGAATTTAGATGGCCAATGCGTCTATCGGACTTTGGGAGGAAACCAGAGCACCCGGAGAAAACTCATGCAGACATGGGGAGAACGTGCAGACAGTAACCCAGGTCAGGAATCAAACCCAGGTTCCTGGTGCTCTGAGACATTACCATTGTGCTATCATGCTGTCCACAATGAGAAAGAAATAGAAATGCTAAATGGCATGAATCGTGTGCAGAGCCTAAATGCCAGCACAGACTAGATTGGTTCAGTCGTGTGTTCTGTGCTGTATATACTGTGTAATTCTATGCCTAGGTCCTGAATACTGGGATTATTTCCCTGGATCCCTCTGCGTGTTGTATGAGTCATGTTTTTTCTCTCTCCACGCCTTCTGAAAATATAAATGTAGGTTTCTTTCTTTTCAAGATAGTGCCCTATCTTCATCCACCTCAAACAGATAACTCGGATTTCATTTAATGTCACATTTGAAAAATGGCACCTCTGACGATATAATTCCCAGGATAATCTCTAATCATTTTTATCAGTTTTGACAGGATAAGTGTAGGAAGGATGCTTCCCCTAGTGAAGGCGAGAAGGGGAGAGAGGTATCTAGAATCAGGGGAGACGGTCTCTGAATCTGAGATCATTTAGGACTAAGATGAGGAGGTATTTTTTTGCACAGAAGGTGGTGCATCTTTGGAATTCTCTGCCCCAGAGACTTGTGGGGGTTCAGTCACTGAGCATGTATAAGACTGCATTTGATAGCACCTTGAAAGTGGAGTCACAGGTGGACAGAGTGGTGAAGAAGGCATTCAGCATGCTTGGTTTCATTGGATACAGGAGTTGCTTTGATTTATCATTGTCACATGTATTAATATACAGTGAAAAGTATTGTTTCTAGCGTGCTATACAGACAAAGCGTACCATTCATAGAGAAAGAAACGAGAGAGTGCAGAATGTAGTATGACAGTCATAGCTAGGGTGTAGAGAAAGATCAACTTAATGCAAGGTAAGTCCATTCAAAAATCTGATGGCAGCAGGGAAGAAGCTGTCTTGAGTCGGTTGGTACGTGACCTCAGACTTCTGTATCTTTTTCCCTGCAGAAGAAGGTAGAAGAGAGAATGTCCAGGGTGCTTGGGGCCCTTAGTTATGCTGACTGCTTTGCCGAGGCAGCAGGAAGTGTAGACAGAGACAATGGATGGGAGGCTGGCTTGAGTAATGGATTGGGCTACATTCACGACATTTTGTAGATCCTTGCGGTCTTGGGCAGAGCAGGAGCCATACCAAGGTGTGACATAACCAGAAAGAATGCTTTCTATGATGCATCTGTAAAAGTTGGTGAGACTCATAGCTGACATGCCAAATTTCCTTAGTCCTCTGAGAAAGTAGAGATGTTGGTGGGTTTTCTTAACTATAGTGTCGGCCTGGAGGGACCAGGACAGGTGATCTGGACACCTTAAAAACTTGAAGACCTCGATCCTTTCTATTTGGTCCCCGTTGATGTCCCCGGGGCGTGTTCTCCTTTACGCTTCCTGAAGTCGATGACAATCTCCTTCATTTTGTTGACAAAACATTGGTATGTCTTGTTGAAGTTGTACAAGACGTTGGAAAGGCCACACTTGGAATACTGTGTACAGTTCTGGTCACCCTATTACAAAAAGGATATTATTAAACTAGAAAGAGTGCAGAAAAGATTTACTAGGATGCTGCCAGGACTTGACGATTGAGTTATGAGAGGTTGGACAGACTGAGACTTTTTTCTCTGAAGCATAGAAGGCTTAGGGGTGATCATGTCAAGGTCTATAAAACAGTGAGGGGCATAGATCAGCTAAATAGTCAATGTCTTTTCCCAAAGTTAGGGGAGTCTAAAATTAGATGGAATAGATTTAAGGTGAGAGGGGAGAGTTGCAAAAGAATCCAGAGGGGCAATGTTTTCAAGAGAGGGTGGTGAGGTCTTGAACAAGCTGCCAGAAATGGTGGTAGAGACGGGTACATTTGTCTTTAAAAAATGTTTCGACAGTTACATGAGTAAGATGGCTATCGACGGATATGGGCCAAGGCAATTGGGACTACCTCACCATTTCTTAAAAAAAAGGGTGGTGTGGACAAGTTGGACTGAAGGGCTTGTTTCCATGTTGTAAACCTCTGACTCTATGGTAGATTTTTCATTATTAAAAATATCAAGGGATTGGGGACAGCGAGGGAAACTGGTGTTTAAGAGAAGATCAACAGTTGAATGACAGAGCAGGTTTGAGGGGCGGAATGGTCTACTGCTGCTCCCATACGGCAATCCCTCAGTACTACTCAAGCTTGTCAACCCACACATTTTAAAGTTTCTGTGTTAAGAGTGCTTCAGAATTTTTGGCTGCAGTGGCCCCATACTGGATGTAAAAGTGCTCTTTGTTTTAAAGTTAGAGGCACAGATATGCAGGAATCGTTTTGGAAATGTTAACTTCCCCATGCTCCCAGCCCTGCCTCCAGAGTGTTACAGGATGGGGACCAGTAGAAAAATAATGAATGGTGGTCACTAATGAAGGATTTATTACTAAAATACTGTCTCTGTTCAGAGCACTAAAGAGTTAGTGTTTAGTGCATTTGTTGCAGGACCTGGGTACAGCAGAATGTTTACATAAGAATCCAATGGTGGGTGGAGACACGGACACACATACGCACACCCACGGGGACACAGACCCATACCCACAGTGTCAGTAGCAAAGCATTCTATTTGTGGATCAAATCTCCTCCCCCTTTAACCTCTGACTTCAAGTAATCTGCATTGAGGAATGATGGGCGTTCATCTGAGAAGGGAAGTAGTAAGATTACCTTATTTATGAACCCAGGACAGCCCCAGAGGATTTAGAATGAGTCAAGCGCTAAGCACAACACTTGGACGAGACTGAATCATGCAGCCCTTAGTTTTCCACATTGACAACGATCCTGGGACTACATGATTGTCAAGATAAATAGCAGAGGAAGAAAGTTTAGAATGGGACAGGCTTCCTTTACGAAGGTGCCTGAGGCAGCCATTTGTGGTAAGTGCTGTGTGACAGAGACAGCATTCAATTTACTTGGGTGATGTTACACCATTCTGGTGCAGGTGAACTGATCTGGCGATAGGAATTCAAGGGCTGTGAAAAGCTGCTGTATATCAGATTTCAGTCAATGGCATGCCTGTGTTAAGAAATTAAGATATGTTTTTAGATCTTTAGTAAGCTGTACTGTGTGGTGCAAATGAGCCCAGACATTCTACTGGTTGTGCAAGTCAGTAAGAACGATTTTATTTATATTAAAAACAACCATTCTCCCTTGGACCTAGCAAATTGCAGCTTAAGGATACAGCATGAAAATGGTTCCCTTTTCTCTGACAATGCACGTCCCACTAATTTGCCTTTTTCCTGAATTATTTCATCCCCCAATTCTGGCCCCTTGAGCATCCCTGGTTTCCTTCATTCCGCCGTTGCTGGCCATGTCTTCAGGTGTCTGAGTCCGAAGCTCTGGAATTTCTCCTCTTTTATTTCTGCCTCTCTACCTCTCAATTAAAATTCTTCACAAAACTTCCTGCTTTATCCGAGGATTTTATCAGAAATGCAAAGAATAATACCAGAATAGGATGAAAAGGATGACTTTTTTTTTCTTGAGATTTTTAAAATTATAGAAGATTTTAGTAGAGTCAATAATGTTTATTTTCATTTGTCTCCTTATGTGGCTTGATGATAATTTATAATATTCCTGTGAAACACCTTGGTTGTGTTTACTATGTTAAATGTGCTAGGTAAATGCAAGTTATTGTTTTAGCAATTGGGGCAGCACGGTGACACAGTGGTTACCACTGCCACTTCTCAGCACCAGGGTCCTGGGTTTGATTCCCAACTTGGGTCACCGTCTGTGTGGAATCTGCATGTTCTCCTTGTGTCTGCGTGAGTTTCCTCCTGGTGCTCCAGTTTCCTAGCACAGACTGAAAGACGTCCTGGTTAGGTGCATTGACCGTGCTAAATTCTCCCTCAGTGTACCTGAACAGGTGCCAGAGTGTGGCGACTAGGGAATTTTCACGGTAACTTCATTGCAGTATTGATGTAGTCCTATTTGTGACTACTAAATAAACTTCAACTTTTTAGTTGTGACAGAATTAATGAGGAGTGATTAGTTCTTGAAGTAAAGATGCTTCATGTGATTGACAAGGAGAATGTTTGCAGGAGGAAAGAGTTTTCTTTTCCCCTCAAAAGTTTAAACTGTTGACCATGTCTCTCTGGGCATGGGAGCTGGGTCTTTTTTGGATTGATTTTCATTGCAATTTCTGAAAGTGGGCCCCATCCAATGTCACAGTAAAACAGTCATCACCTCTGGATAAAATTCCCCAGTTATTAGTTAAGAGAATGATGGATTTGTGGAGCACATGTGTCGGAGTCAAATTTAACCTTGTATTTTGGAAACACGAAATTCCAGGATGCTTGCTGGTGTTCTGAGGATTGTATTTCTGAAATCTGCATTTTTCTGGAAGAACTTGCAAATCTTTTTGGCCTTTATGAAAAGTAGTGCCATTAATTGGTTGTATGAAAGAGATGCACGTTGTCTGCAACCAGAGAGGCAGAAATAATGGCTTGTATGCTTTTGGCTAGAATTTTTGAAACTGTTATTTAATATGAATTTGCCAGCCAATGTTGAGCAAATTTCTGCCTTTAAAGCTTACTCTAGATCTGAGATTTGTGTTGTGTATGTGATTTAAATTGATGCAGGAAAGTGTACAGCAAATATGTGGAAATGAGAGCAGGTATGTAATGATCTTCAGTTTTGTGTTGCATTTGAGAGTGGCATTGACCCCCTTCACAGTGAAGCATGTTTTCGAGATCCGTTTACTCAGATTTCCTGCTTTCTCTGCCAATTTTCTTCCCACTCCCACTTTCCTGAAAATACCAGCACTTGCTGATATCCACAGATATTGATTAGAAGGAAAGTTTATACAATTTATTTGTCACAAGTAAGCTTACATTAACACTACAATTAAGTTACTGTGAAAACACCAGGTCGCCACACTCCGGCGCCTGTTTGGGTATATGGAGGGAGAATTTAGCCTATACACCTAACCAGCATGTCTTTTAGACTGAGAGGGAACCAGAGGAAACCCACGCAAATACAGGGAGAGCGTGCAAACTCTGCACGGTGACTCAAGCTGGGAATCGAACCCTGAGCCCTGGCGCTGTGAGGTAGCAATGCGAACCACTGTGCCACCATACCGTCCCATTAGAATATATTTAGCTCCTATAAGGAGAGTCCCAAGAGCAGTTCTTAGCTTTAAAGAAAATCTTCCCCACTCAGTCCATTTACTTAAGAGCAGCATAGGTGTAGAAGTGACCAGATAAATTTCTGCAACATAATTATATAGTTATTTAATCATGGTGCCTAGTGATTGATTATTTCAGAGTAACAGAATGGGAAGGAGCAGAGACTGAGTTTAAACTGTGTATAAATAGGAGTGGACTGGATGTTGGACATTTTCTTTCACAGACTAGTGAGACTATGGAATATATTACCAATTGGTGTGGTGGGTGCTAATAGCTGGTGTGTTCCTACTCATCAAATCCATATGTTGATGTAAGTAGATTCTGGATTCAGTGGGCTTCATGGGCTGGTCTCTATTTCTGGAACTTGTGTTCTTATTAGATCAGCTGATTCAGCCAAAGAATGTTCTTTTCTATTCCAAATTTATCACTCATTCATTCACCAATAGTGAGTAAATAATTTGAACTGTTTGTTATACGTGGCAGGTTATTTTGTTTTGAAATTGTTGCCATTGTTTTGGGTGTTTATTTTAGAAAAAGCAAAAAAAAAAGCTGCATCTTGTTTCTAACACTGGGACCAGCCCTGCCTCCCTCCCGCCAGCACTCGGACCAGTCCTGCCTCCCTCCCTCCAACACTAGGATCATCCCTATCCCCCTCCAGCACTCAGTCCATCTCCCTCCAATGCTTGGACCCACCCTGCCTCTTTCTTACACCTGGACCCGCCCTGCCTCCCTACAACACTGGGACCAGCCCTGCCTGCCTCCTACCAGCACTCGGACCAGCCCTGCCTCCGTCCCTCCAACACATGGAACATTCCTATCTTCCTCCAGCACTCAGTCCATCTCTCTCCAGCACTCGGACCCGCCCTGCCCCCCTCCCTGCCAGCACTCGGACCCGCCCTGCCCCCCTCCCCGCCAGCACTCGGACCCGCCCTGCCGGCACGCCCTGCCTCCAAATAAATTGATTCTTGATAGTTAGCTGTGATGTCACATCATGTAACAGGTAATCAGATGCAAGTTGTTAAGGCTACAATGTCGAAAATCCTAGTCCTTGCACTGTGGTGATGTGTGATTTGCTTATGTCATAACTCTATGGATAGTCTTTAAGTTGGTAGATTGCCTGCAGGATATATTAATGTTCCCCTGTTAAGGAGTAAGAGAGCTTGTATTTCAAAAGGAGATCTTTATATAAGCAAAGAAGTTGCATTGTAAAAGCTGCTTCAAATTCAATTTTGCAACTGTTGGATGTGTATGTGAAGCTAATTTAAACATTTTTTTCAATTGAGATCCATTATCATCTCATCTTGGTGTCCTGGTATTGATATCTTTCGGAAAGGTTTTGCATTCTTTGGAGAGGAGCTTAAAGATTAGGAATTTGGAACATTTTCAAAGTTATATGACTTGCTTGTCTTGGCGTATTGAACATGAAAGCTTTTGTGTTCTAGGTGTGTTTTTGCTTTGTATCTTTTTAAACATAGTGCATCTGCAACTAATTTTAAAATTGTACGGCACATGAAGCATTTCGAAATTATTCATTCCATCATTACTCATGTATTAGGAAGATTGCCCTTTTGAGAAGGATCGCTCTTCACCAAGGACTTGAATCAATATATACTCCTAAGATGCTTCACATACTGTGAAATTGGAGAGGGATGGAGTGGAGGATCGGCGGGAGCGTGGGGATAGAATGCCTACAATACATTATAATACAATACAGGTTCAGAAGAACAGATAAAAGGGTTCTTCAAGCATTTGAAGGCTGAGTTGCCATTAATAACAGGGAAGAAGTTTGACGTGCAGCTTCAGGAGCAGGCACGTGGTACAGTGAAGCAGGATGGAAGTCCGTAAGGTTGAGGGAATTTGGTGAGGAGCTGCTGGGAAGCAGACACATGTTGGCATATCAACAATGAACCCAGGTGCGTTGATATCAGCACTGTATTCAAGAAATTAATAGATCCCATGAGATTATTAAAAAAAGAACAGGGGCATTCTTCCATCACAATTACTCCTGCCCAATAGTAACACAAGTTGATTAACTGATCATTTATCTTGGGGTTGTTTGTGGAACTGGGCTTTGTGCAAATTGGCTCTCAGGTTTGACTGTAATGTATTTTGTTGGCTGTGAACTGCTTTGAGATGGCCTGAAGATGTGAAAGTCACTAAAGGTTAGTTCCTTGAGGATAATTGATGGAAAGGTTATTCTTGCTCCATAAGCTGAGTATCTGGCACAGCATTCACTGAGGCCTGGGGTAATCCTACTGGAGGTGGAACGTGGTTTGTGTGTTTTTTTATTACAAGCCCTGCGCATACGCAATTCTGAACACCTTTGCTCTTCTGTATGTAAACATTTTACTCGTGGGAGGGAGGGAGGATGGGCTGCTACAGAATCCACCACTAGGAAAAAAAAACTCTGGTTTTCATTTCTCAGCATTATTAATCAATCAACTCCCAGTTCACACTGTTGCTCCCAAAAGTTGGATGGCCTTCAATGTGGGATTTGACCTGTCACATGTTTAAAGGTGAACAATCGACTCTTCCCGCTCAGAAAGGACAGTAGGACTAGGGGGCACAGCCTCAAGATAAAGCGGGGGGGGGGGGCGGTTTAGAATGGAGTTGAGGAAAAACTTCTTCACTCAAAGGGTGGTGAATCTCTGGAATTCTCTGCCCGTTGAGGTGGTGGAGGCTGCCTCGCTAAATATTTTTAAGACGTGGGTTGATGGGTTTTTGATAAGAGAGGGGATTAAGGGTTATGGGGAGAGGGCGGGAATGTGGAACTGAGCCATGACAGATCAGCCATGATCTTATTGAATGGCGGGGCAGGCTCGAAGGGCTAGATGGCCTACTCCTGCTCCTATTTCTTATGTTCTTATGTAAAGGGGACCAAGCACAATTGAAGAGCAATGGGTAATTAGGCTGAAATTTTGTCTTAAGTCTGGAGTCACAATGATCTTTCTGATCTTGTCACTGTTACAGCAAACCAAGTTTGCAGTGGTGGCTTGAGAGTTTTGAAACAGTGAAGTGGCAATGCACAGCACTGAGGAAATTTGCATCACAGTAGTTCAACTCACAGAACCAAACTGTGTATGCCTCCACAAACAACCCTGGAGGAATTTTTTTTAACCAAAAATGTACTTTATTCATAAAAAAAACTCGATTAATCTATTTCAAATATACAGGGCTTTGAACAGCAAACGCAACGTGGAATTAAAACACTTTTACAGATCCGTACAACCTACAATGACTACATTTCAAAACTTAAACTATATCCATTCCTCAATATTTACAGATTTGTTCTGATTGCAATGATTACATTTCAATACCTAAACCTTTCTACATGCCTCAATTAATTACTGTGTGCCATTAGTGCTCAGATTGGCACACAGCTCCGCAGGTCGAGGGTATTCTGCAGTTCCCGGGCCCTCGGTCTGCCTCCGTTAAAAGGCCTTACAGTGTGGCGTTTCCCCATTGTGCCTTTGCGGCAGCTGCCCCAAGCTTCAGCGCGTCCCTCAGCACGTAGTCCTGGACCTTGGAATGTGCCAGTGTGCAACACTCGGTCGAGGACAGTTCTTTCTGCTGGAAGGTCAGCAAGATTCAGGCGGACCAAAGTGCGTCCTTCACCGAGTTGATGACCTTCCAGCAGCAGTTGATATTTGTCTCGGTATGCGTCCCCGGAAACAGCCCGTAGAGCACAGAGTCCTGCGTCACTGAGCTGTTGGGGACGAACCTCGACAAATACCACTGCATCTCACTCCAGACCTTCTTTGCAAAGGCACATTCCGTAAGGAGGTGTGCGACCGTCTCATCCGCCCCACAGCCGCTTCGAGGGCAGCGTGCGGTGATGTTGAGACCTCGAGCGTGCATAAAGGATCTGACAGGGAGTGCCCTTCTCACCACCAGCCAAGCCAGATCTTGGTGTCTTCAAGTTTATCTGGAGATCAGAGATGGATCGCGTCCAGAGGGAAGCAATGTACAAATCTCCAGAGAACGGAGGGAAAAACGTTCCCAACGCCGCCCTCATCCTGATGGCTACCTTTGTGTGCGGCTGCATCAAGCTGTGCGTAGATCCTCGGCACATTAACAGCAAGTGCCACTTTGTTTTGAGGTTCTACCTGTCCCCAGTGTTGCGAAGGATGGGTCTGGCCACACTGCCGCGGAACGCTCCGAGTAGTTGGACCATACCGCAGCACCTGTCCTTTGTGGAGGAATTTTTCCAGAAACACTCCTTTGACCACACGGCGATTAAGCAGTGGTCAGCACGTGACGTCCTTGGGGCCCTGAGAGAAAAGGAGATGGCGGATCCTGTCGGAAGGTTCCCTGAGCGGACTGTCAGTGTCATCTGGCAGAACGCCTCATCACCAGAACTGACAAACAAACAACCCTGGAGGAATGGCTTACGTAGAGGTGCCCCCTTTTCTTGATGCGTTTAAAAATATCAGGAAATACTTGCCAAGAGTAGATTTCGAAGAACCTTTTGAGTCAGACTGCGGAAAACTAAGAATGGAGAATGTTCATTATACAGCTTTTCTGTATAAAAGAAAACCTCTTTACATGTGTTCAACTTAAATCTTTGCTGGATTGACTCTGAGACTTTATACCTCTCAAAATTCAGTCAGCCGCTTGAATAAGTAGAAGATGCCCCACCCTGCTTTAGTTGACTCTAATACAAAGGACATAATCATGTATAAAGAAACTTCTATTTTGATGGAAAAGTTTCTTTGCTGGATGTTTTCCATGGTGTTGAACACCTTTCCAAAAATTATTTACAAGGACAGTGAATTTTTGTTGGTGTGTAAAAGCATACAAGTCCCCTTTCTGGTCAAAGCCCTTGTGAATAATTTGTATATATTGGATTTCCTAGTCTAGAGAAAAAGTAGGTGCTGAAATAAGCAAAATACTGAATGCTGAAATCTGAAACAAGATGTTTGGACTTTTTGATGAAGAGTTTAAGGACTCAAAACGTTAACTGTTTCCTTCCTAATAGACACTGGCAGACCTCCTGAATTTTTCCAGTGTACTCTGTTCTTGTTGTAGCAATAGATCTTGATACGGTAGGGTAAAGGGGGCTCGGAGCATAAAGTTCTACACGGGTCAGTTGGATTGAATGGCCTATTTCTGCACTGTGCATTCTATGTAAAAATTAACTTAGTGTTAACCTAACAGTTGTTTCAATTGCTCTTTCCACTCCCCTCCCTTTCCACTTCTTTCTTACCCCGTCGCTATCTTCTCACCACCCCTCTCCAAAATCTATCAGTTTGTGTTGAACATTTTAATTAGTCTGTAAGCCATTGTTTTTTAAGGTAGAGTTTTCCATTGCACTTTGTGAGAGAATATGCTTCCTGATTTCACTCCTGAGTAACCAAGCTTTTTTTTTGTCCCCTTGTCCTGAATTTCCCACTGGGTGCAGTCATCTCTATCTACCCTATCAACTCATTTTTATCATTTTAAGTGCATTGATTGGATCACTCCTCAGCCTTCATGATGAAAAATATAAGCCAGGTTAATGCAACCTATCCTCATAATTTAACTTCATTAGGCACCCAGTATCACTCAGTCTATGCTATGCCCCCTCAAGGCAAACTTGTCCTTCGAGGTTTTGTGCCCAAAAATGAGTGCAGCACTCCACAGGTGGGGTCTAACCGAAGCTCTGAAGCATAACTTCCTCTCTTCTATTTAGAATCATAAAGCCCGACAGTGCAGAAGGAGGCCATTCAGTCCATGGAGTCTGCACTGACCACAATCCCACCCAGGCCCTAACTCCATAACCCCATGCATGTACCCTAGCTAGTTCCCCTGGCCCTATAGGACAGTTTAACATGGCCAATCTACCTAATCCGCACACCTTTGAACCTAACTAGTCCCACCTCCTTTTCTATCTGCTGTCTTTTAATGACTAGTGTGGGTAGGTGCCCAAACCCTTCACTTCCTCACTGTTCCTAATCCTTCGGTTTTTAGAACATTTATCATTCTTGAATTCAAAGCATATGACCTCACACTTCCCATAATTGAACTCCTCCTGCCACAGTTATGTCTAATCGGTTCACCAGGCCTTTCCTTTTTCTCTGGGATTGTTGGCAGAGCTCATTTTAATTCGGTTTTAAATGTCCTAACACCTAGTGCATACATGAGGTCAGAAGCAATTTAACTTTGACTGAGCTCGACTGCCAACAAATGCTTACTTTCCATGATGATCTTTTAGATCGTGGAAACTTGAACAGATGTTTTCCTTCAGCCAAATTCTGAACTGCTGCTCTTGGCCAATGTTTAGAACAGGAGCAAAGGGCAAGTAGGCTGTGGTGTGTCATTCTGTAGTCCTGAAACTGGAAATCTGCTGCTCCATGAAGATGTCATGCCATCTGAACAGCCTCTTGCAAGGTGAAGATCCAAGTTTCTCATCATCTCACTTGGTTCTCATATCATTGAGTTAAACTTTAAGGGGAATCTGCTATGCCTTGGATCACTAAGTTCTATGTATATAAAGTTTATTTATTAATCACAAGGCTCACATTTACGCTGCAATGAAGTTACTGTGAAATTCACCTAGTCGCCACACTCTGGTACCTATTCTGATCAAAGCACCTAACCAGCACGTCTTTCAGATTGTGGGAGGAAACTGGAGCACCTGGAAGAAACCCACGCAAACATGGAGAGAACATGCAAACTCCACACAGACAGTGACCCAAGCCAGGAATTGAATCTGCACTGAGGCAGCAGTGTTAACCACTGTGCCACCATACCGCCCAGATTTGATTCAAATTTTGACTTTTAGAGTTTATTTATTATTGTCACAAGGCTTACATTAACGCTGCAATGAAGTTACTGTGAAAAATCCCCTGGTCGCCATGCTCCGGTGCCTGTTCGGGTACACACAGAATTTAGCATGGCCAATGCACCTAACCAGCACGTTTTTCGGACTGTGGGAGGAAACCGGAGCACCCGGAAGAAACCTACGCAGACACAGGGAGAACTTGCAGACGCCACACAGACAGTGACCCAAGCAGGAATTTATTGTATGGCACGTTGAAGAGTAGAGTAAGAAGAATTGTTTATATGCTTCTTGGATTGGAAAAATAAACCAAATAACAAAAGAGTGATGTGTGCAAGAGTTCACAGCCTGTCCATCAATTTGATTACAATGAATTGGTGAAAGAGGTTTCTGAGTTTCTAATGAAATCTCTGGCCAGCAGTTTATCTTGCACATGAAAAAAAGCAAACAAAAGAAGACTAGCATTTGTATGTTTTAAATCAAGCATTCTGGAATGCTTGGGAACAAGGGTTCCCAAGCCACGTGTCACACACCTGTTGGGATTAAAGGACCTATTGGGCAGCACTTAAAGCGAACCGGGTATTTCTTAGAATCCATTTTGCCAAGGATTCTTCAAATTGACCACAGAAATGGGTGCCCTATAATCATGGGCTGGATTCAAATTCTGATTCAAGATGTGAAAGCTTATTTACAATCCAGTGCCTCATCTCTTTTCTCCTTTTGCTTTTCTTGCTGTCTTTGTTCTCCCCTTTCCTGCTCCATTTTCTCTGCCCTCCTTTTTTCTCTCACCTCCCTGCCTTTCTCTCTTTTTATCTACATTTCCCTTTCTCGAATTCTCTCCATCCTCTTTCTCTCTCGTCATTTGCGTTTCTCTCTTCCCACCTGCCATTTCTCTCTTCCCACCTGCCATTTCTCTCTACCCAGCTTTCCCATTTTCCTCTGTCTCTCTTTCTCTCTCTCTCACCACCTCCGCCTCCCCCCCTTCCATTTGGTGCGCTGTTCCCCATTTGGTGTGCTTTTCCACTCCACTTCCAGTCTCCCCGTTTGGTGTGCTCTCCCCCAGCTTCCCACCCTGTTATGCTTGCTGTCTCCCAGCCACCACCACCACCACCACCGCCCCCCGCCCCCCACCCACCCCTCGGCAAGTTTGCTCTTCCCCCTCGCTTTCCCTCCCTACCCCCTACAACATTATTCACAAGCAACTAACACATGTTCCCTCTGCACCAGTGGACTCTGGTCAATGTTGTTTTATGTAAGGCTATTTAAGAACTGGAATCTAGTACTCCATAGCTTGATGCTACTTGCTTCATTGTTTAATTCTAATCCCTCATTTTGCACCCTGGAATTTAATTGGGTTTTATTTTCTCTTCCAATGACTATGCAGCTGAGGAAGGGGAGCAGCTTCCACCAATGGGCTCGGAGAATGACGTCTCTGGCTCAAACACACCCACTGCACGGAGAAGAGGAAAGTTTCCAGGATTTGGGAAAATATTCAAACCATGGAAATGGCGGAAAAAGAAAACGAGTGAAAAGTTCAAAGAAACGTCTGCAGGTAAGAAACTGGGAAAAATTTAAAGTATAGTTTGTAACGCATCAAAAGTTGAATTTATTTACCTCACTGCCCCGAGATAAATTTTGTTAACTTAAGTGAAAACTGATTCAATCAGTGCAAACTGTTTGAAATTTCACAACTGTTCGCAGAAAAACAGTTGATCCCTCCCAGTAGCGTCTGTTGGATGTTGTGTGTAAGGGCTTTGAATGGAAACTGGATTGCGTTCAGCTATTATAGCTGAACAGCTGTCCATATTCACTATCTGACCTGGTACATGAAGAGTGCTGCTCTGGTAACTTATAAGAGAGCTGGAATTATATGCCAGCAAGAATGAACAATCATGAAAGTAAGATTCAAGTTTAATGAGCAGAGTCAATGTAAAGAGAAAAAGTATTTTCACATTTGGCTGGGTCCATTCGTTAATTAGAGTCCTGGAATGATACAGGATGTTGTTGACCCATCGTGCCAGTATCAGCACTTTGACAGAGTTGCCCAATTAGTCATATGCACCCAGTTCTGTCGTCTTATCCCTTTTGTGTTTCTTCCCTTCAAGCGGCTATCTTATTCTCTTTTGAAAGTGGTCAAAAACCTTAAACCTGTGTCCACTGATTGCTGGCCCATCTGCCACTGCATACAGTTTCTCTGTTTACCCTTATCAAAGCTGTTCTTGATTTTGCACACCTCTATTGAATTCAACCATAAACAACTGAAGCTTCTCCAAGCTCTACACACAATTGAATCCCTCAATTTTATTAAATCTGCAACTTCTCCAAGGCCTTGGGGTTCTTTTGAAAGTGTCATGCCCAGAATTGAGCGCAGTGTTCCAGCTGTGACCTAACCAGTGTTTATATAGCTTTAGCATAATCTCCTTGTATTTGTTCTTCATTCCTCCACTAATCAAATCAAGTATCTGAATTTTCTTCAGATTTCTCAACTTATCTTGCCACTGTCAGATTTGTTTAACTTTATTCCAGGGTGTCATTGGCAAGCCACCCTAATTGCCTTGAACTGAATGACTTGCCAGGCCTGAATACTGGAATCTGAAACAAAAACAGAAAAATGCTGGAAGACTCAGCAGGTCTGATAGCATCTGTGGAGGGAGGATAGATGACCCTTCAGCTCTGACTAAGGGTGATCATGATTCAAAATATTGGTTCTATTTTCTCTTCACAGATGCTGTCAGGCCTGCTGATATTTTCCAGCATTTTCTGTTTTCATTTTAGAAGGCAGTTCAGAGACAGCCACAGTAGGCCAGACCAGAAAAGGATGGCAGATTTCCTTCCCTTAAGGACACTAGTGAACCAGATGGGTTTTTGTAACAATTGATCACAGTTGTCATGGTCACACCATTACTGAGACTCGCTTTCTATTCCAGATTTTATGAATTGAATTTAAGAAGACATAAGAAATAGGAGCAGGAGTAGGCTATCTAACCCCTCGAGCCTGCCCCGCCATTCAATAAGATCATGGCTGATCTGTCGTGTCTCAGTTCCACATTCCCGCCCTCTCCCCATAACCCTTAATCCCCTTGCCTATCAAAAACCTATCAACCCGCGTCTTAAAAATATTTAGCGAGGCAGCCTCCACCACTTCAACGGGCAGAGAATTCCAGAGATTCACCACCCTTTGAGTGAAGAAGTTCCTCCTCAACACTGTTCTAAACCGCCCCCCGTTTATCTTGAGGCTGTGCCCTCTAGTCCTACTGTCCTTTCTGAGCGGGAAGAGCCTCTCCACCTCTATCCTATCCATCCCATTCATCATCTTATATGTCTCAATGAGATCTCCCCTCATTCTTCTTAACTCTAACGAGTACAAGTCTAGTTTATTCAGCCTCTCCTCATAGTTCAACCCCCTCAACTCCAGTATCAGCCTAGTAAACCTCCTCTGCACTCCCTCCAAGGCCAAAATATCCTTGCGTAAGTGCGGCGACCAAAACTGCACACAGTACTCCAGCTGCGGCCTCACCAATGTCCTATACAGCTGCAGCAAGACCTCCCTACTTTTATATTCAGTCCCCCTCGCTATGAAGGCCAGCATCCCATTTGCCTTCCTGACCACCTGCTGCACCTGCAGGCTGGGTTTTTGCGACTCATGCACAAGGACCCCGAGGTCCCTCTGCACCGTCGCATGCTGCAGTTTTTCACCATGTAAGTAATAGTCCTTCCTACCATTATTCCTACCAAAGTGGACAACCTCACATTTGCCAACATTAAATTCCATTTGCCAGTTCCTGGCCCATTCGCCCAGCCTATCTAGATCCTTCTGCAGACTCTCCACACCCTCCGCACAATTTGCCGTTCCACCAATCTTGGTGTCATCAGCAAATTTCGACACCATACACTTGGTTCCCTCCTCCAGATCATCTATATAAATGGTAAATAGCTGAGGCCCCAGCACTGACCCCTGGGGCACTCCACTAGTCACCAACCGCCAATCCGAATAGCACCCATTGACCCCCACTCTCTGCCTCCTACTTGACAGCCAATCCTCTATCCACGCTAACGCCCTACCCCCAACTCCATGCCCCGACCTTCTGTAATAACCTCTTGTGAGGCACCTTGTCAAATGCCTTCTGAAAATCAAGAAACACCACATCCACCGACTCTCCTCTATCCACCGCCCTAGACACATCCTCATAGAACTCCAATAAATTCGTCAGACACGACTTCCCCTTAACGAAACCATGCTGCGTCTGCTCTATCAAACAATTCTCCTCAAGGTGCCTCGCTATTTTCTCTTTGACATGGATTCTAACATTTTACCTACAACAGACGTTAAACTAAACGGCCTATAATTCCCTTCCTTTTGCCTGCCACCCTTCTTAAACAACAGCGTAACATTAGTCGTTTTCCAATCTTCCGGCACTTCCCTGCAATCCAGCGACGTTTGGAAAATAATCACCAAGGCATCCACTATCACCTCCGCCATTTCTTTCAGAACCCTTGGATGCATTCCATCCGGTCCTGGGGACTTGTCCACAATCAGGCCCTCCAGTCTGTCGAGCACCGCCTCTCTAGTAACAATAATGTCATTCAGGCCCTCCAGTCCTACCATCTTTCCATCGCTAACACCCGGCAAATTATTCACGTCCTCCTCCATGAAGACCGAAACAAAAAAGTTATTCAAAGCCTCAGCCATTTCCCCATCCCCTACCACTAAGTCCCCCCTCTCATCCTCTAAGAGTCCAACGTTCACCCTAGCCAGCCGCCTCCTTTTTATATATTTATAAAAACTCTTGCTATCCTTTTTTATATTAAGCGCTAGCCCAGCTTCATAGTTTCTCCTACCCTTCTTTATCAACTTCTTTGTCATTCTTTGTTGACATTTAAACCTCTCCCAATCCTCTTCTCGCCCACTACTGTTAGCTACTCTAAACGCATCCGCTTTTAATTTAACACTTTCCTTTACCTCCTTCGTTATCCACGGCTGATTATCTCTCCTCCTACGATCCTTTTTAACCATCAGAATAAATTTCTGCTGAGCACCAAGAAAGATCTCCTTAAAGATCCTCCACTGTTCCTCAGCAGACCTACCTTCCAACGCACTCCCCCAATCAACATTCGCCAATTCCTCACTCATCCTACCGTACTCCCCTCTGTTCAAACAAAGGACACGTGTCCGGGAACCCACTTTCTCCTCCTCCATCTGCATCAGAAACTCCACCATACAATGATCACTCTTCCCAAGAGGATCCTTCACCACAAGGTCCCTAATTCTACCCGCCTCATTACATAACACCGGATCCAAGATAGCTCACTCCCTCGTCGGCTCCAACACACACTGTTCAAGGAAACTATCCCGGCAGCATTCCAAGAACTCTTCCTCAAGCTCACCGCGTCCAACATGGGTCGACCAATCAATATGTAGATTGAAATCCCCCATAATTGTCACCGTTCCATTCCTGCACGCCGCATTTATTTGCGCTTTAACAGCCCGCCCCACCTCCAGATCATTATTTGGGGGCCTATAAACGACACCCACCAGCATCTTCCTCCCTTTGCTGTTCCTAATCTCCACCCACAACAATCCCACTTTCTGCTCTTTGGTTCCTATATCATCCCTTACTACCACCCTGATGCTATCCTTAATCAGCAGAGCTACGCACCGCCCCCCCCCCCCCCCGCTTTTTTTTCCTCCTGCCTATCCTTCCTAAACACTTGATACCCCTGGACATTCAGCTCCCAGTCCCTATCACCTTGCAGCCACATCTCTGTAATGGCCACCAGATCATATCCATTTGTGCTGATCTGCGCCACCAGCTCATCCACTTTATTCCGAATGCTTCATGCATTCAGATAAAGTGCCTTCATCCCAGCCTTCACCTGTACCCTATTTGCCAGAACGGTACCAACCATACTCACGCCCCCTACTCCCTTTATTATTGGGACATCCTTGGCCTCTTCCCTTACCTGTACCTTCTCCTTTACTTTAGACCCCGTAATGTCACCTACCCTCGCACCCTCCCCCCGCTAATTAGTTTAAAGCCCTATCTACAGTCCTCTTTACACGATTCGCCAGGACTCTGGTCCCAGCACGGTTCAGACCAACCCCATCCCACCTGAACAGGTCCCACCTACCCCCAATACTGGTGCCAATGCCCCATAAATTCAAACCCATTCCTCCCACACCAATCCCTGAGCCACCCATTCACTTCCTTAATCTTATCAACCCTATGCCCATCTGCACTCGGTTCAGGCAGTAGTCCAGAGATAACCACCTTGTCGGTTCTACTTTTTAATTCCATTCCCAGCTTTTCATACTCCCTCCCCAGATCCTCAGTTCGCATTTTGCCTACGTCGTTGGCACCCACATGTACTACAACAACCGGATTCTCACCCTCCCACTCCAGGTTCCTCTGCAGCCCAGATGTGACATCCTGGACCCGAGCACCAAGCAGACAACACACCCTTCTGTGCACTTTGTCATTGTGGCAAAGAACAGTGTCAATACCCTTAACCACACTATCCCCAATTACTACTACGTTCCTTTTCACCTTCTCTTTGTCTATGTCCTGTGTCTGCATCACTGTACCGTGTGCAGTTTGCTCACCAACCTCACAGCCCTCGTTCTCGTCCACATTGGAATCAAGAACCTCAAACCTGTCATGCAGATTGAGAGGCTGAGGCATTTGGCCCCCACCCTCCTTCCTCCGGCCCCCACCCTCTTGTCCCTGACCCTTAGAGTTAGCCAGTCTAGGGGGGTGGATGTCTCTTGCACCCCATTGTCAATGGCACCCTCTCTTCCCCGATGAGCCTCAGTGTCTGTAGCTCAGAGGCCAGCTTATCTACCTTGAGCTGGAGCTCCTCCAGCAACCTGCACTTATTGCAGACATGGTCACTGGGAAGGACCCTGGGATCCACCAGCTCCCACATCATACAGAAACAGCACATCACATTTAAATTTCACCATGTGCCATACTGGGTTTTGAACCCCTGTACCCAGACTGTTAGCCTGGATCTGGGCCAATGACATTACCACTACACCACCATCTCCCCTTTGTAAAAATACATGTCTGAATCTCTTCCTGCATCCCCTGTATGTTTGGATGATTTAGTTCGTATTGCCTTACATCCTGGCAAAATGTAGCATTTTGCACTTCTGTGTTAAATTCCATCTGCCTTATGTTTGCCCATTTTGCAAGTCTGTTTATATCCTGGAGTTGTTACTGGCTTCATTGTTTACTGTACTTCACTTTTTCAGATTATCCTAAAAGTTTAACACTATGCCCTGTATCTCAAAATTTGGGTTATTAATGCGTTGTCCAGAACAGCTTTTAGACTTGGAATTATGTCACTATACTTCACCGTTGCTGGGTCAGAATCCTGGAACTCCCTTCCTTACGGCACTTGTGGTTGTACCTATGCCAGATGTAGTGCAGCAGTTTAACTGACTCACTCTCACCTTCTTGAGAGCAATTTGAGACGGATAACAAATGCTAGCCTTGCCAGTGGTGCACACATCCCATGTAAGAATTTTCTAAAACCACATCTTTTCTTCTAAAATAGCTGAAGGCAGTCGTTGAGCAAATCATCAAAGCAAGTGTCTTCTTTTCTAGTTATGATTCCTCCTGCAATGGAGTGATTAATTTCGAAAAGATAGTCAACACTTGCATCTACCGATTGGAATAGAGAACCTGTGTGGTGAAAAGCATGCATTTTAAAGAAAAACTCTTTGCTGGAAATACTCAGCAGATCCTACAGCATCTGTGGAGAGAGAAGCAGTTCCTCTCCACACCAGACATTTGAGAAATCTAGAAAGATGCTCCCACTTCAGCACTGAGGGAGAGCTACACTGCTGTAGGTGCCATCTTTTGGATTAGACTTTAAACTAAGGCTCTGTCTGATCTTTCAGCTGTACGATCCTCCGGCGCTATTTCGAAGTTGATCAGGGAGTTGTCCGCTGTGCCCTGCTGTATGTTACTTACCTGGTCATTATCATGTTGCTATTTCTGGTAGCTTGCATAAATTAACAACCACGTTTTCTGCATTGCCAAATAACTACAATTCAAAATTGGTTATAAGGTGCTAGCTTTGGGAAACAGTCATTTTTGGGTTAGCAAACTGCAATTAACAGAATGTCACAGGGATCAGCATTGGGGCCTAAATTATTTGTGATCTATACAAATGACTTGGATGAAGGGTACAACTATATTGCAGTTGAATTTGCTGCTAATTGGTAGGAAAGTAAGAGATAATAGATAAGTGTGTTGGCAAAAATTTGGCAAGTGGGAGTACAATGGGAAAATATGAAGTTGTCCACTTTGGCAGGAAGAATAGAAAGGCAGAATATTATTCAAAAAGGCTGCAGAGTACTGCAGTTACAGAGGGATCTGTGCATTATTGTACAGGACACTCAAAAAATTAGCATGCCCATACAACAAATAATTAAGAAGGCAGTTTGAATGTTGGCCTATATTTCAAGAGGGAATGGAATATAAAAGTAGGGAAATCTTGCTACAACTGTGCAGGGCATTGGTGTGACTGCACCTGGAGTAGTGTGTATAATCTGAGGGGAGGAGGGGGATATACTTGCATTGGAAGACATTCAAAGAAGATTCACTAAGTTGATTCCTGTGATGGAGTTGTCTTGTGAGAAAAGGTTGAGCAAGCTGGGCCTATACGCCATGTTTAGAAGATTGAGAAGTAATCTTATTGAAACTTAGAGGATTCTGAGGAGGCTTGAGATGGTAGATTCTGAGAATGTTTCCTCTCACGGGACAATCGGCTTTAAAAATAAGGGGTTTCCCATTTAAGATGGAGGTGAGAATTTTTTTCTCTTCTGAGGGTCTTTACTCTTTGGAATTCTCTTCCACAGAGAGCAGTGGAGGTTGGGTTACTGAATATATTGAGGGCTGAGTTAGTCAAATTTTTGATCAGTGTGGGAGTGTTCAGGGGAGACAGGCAAGAAAGTGGAGTCACTAGCAGAATGATTACTGGCATTTGGTATCTGAAAAAAATGAAAGCTATGCTCATGATCTGAAATTATTAAACTCGGTGTTGATTCTAGAAGATTGTACAGTGCGTAAGTGGTGTTCTTCAATAAACTTCATTGGAATAGTGTAGGGGGGCTGAGGACAAAACAGTAGGGTGGGAGTGAGGCAGAGAATTAAAATGGCATATTATTAGAAGGTTATGGACCAAACGGAGGAGTTCTGCAAAGCAGTCACACAATCTGCATTTGGTCTTTCCAAATGCTGCATTTTGAACAGCTGTTTCAATACTAGATTTTCAGCAAGCGCAATAGTTTCCCTTTGACATCTGTATTTATATAGTGTCTTCCACGACCTCTGGAAGTCCAAAACCCCTTTACAGTAAATGATGTGCTATTTTAATGTCATTGCTGTTGTAAAGCAGCAGCTAATTTGTATACCGCAAGCTCCTGTAAATGTCATAATGACCAGCAGTTTTTTTAAATGATGATTGAGGGATAAATATTGTCCAGAGCACCAGGGAGAATGCCCCCTGCTGTAATTCAATAAGTTGCCATAGGAGCTTTTGCTCCCAGGTGAGGGGACAGGTGGGGGCATATGATTCAAAAGACAGCAGCTTTGGCTTTGCAAAGCTCCTCAGTCCTGAGTAGCAGCTCAGATTTTGTGTTCAAGTGTCTAGAGTGGGACATGAGCTCATGATTGTCTGAGCCTTTGACAAATGTATCACAGCTACCATCTAAAATGCCATGCTATAATGTCATGAAGTTTGTAAATATCAAAAGTTAAAACTTTGCGTCACAAGTAGGCTTACATTAACACTGCAATGAAGTTACTGTGAAAATCCCCTAGAAAACATATTAGGTGGTCTTGTTAGTTGAATTCAAGTTTGGGGAGTATGGTGGCACAGTGGCTAGCATTGCTGCCCCTCAGCACCAGGGACCCAGGTTTGATTCCCAGCTTGAGACACTGTCTGTGTGGATTTCCTCTGAGTGCTCTGGTTTCCCCCTCAGTCCAAAAGACATGCTGGTTGGGTACATTGGAAATGCTAAATTCTCCTTCCATGTACCCGAACAGGCAGCAGAGTGTGACCGTTAGGGGATTTTCACAGTAACTTTGTTGCAGTATTAATGTGACAACAATAAATCAACTCAGCTTTAAACTGGCTGTGGAGAGCAAGGGAAGATTCTGCACTTTTAATGTTCTAGGACTAAGTAGTCCAGTGAAATGAAAAAGAATTGGAAATTCAGTAGCAGGATTGAAGGAGGACTAGGAAAGCCCATCTGTTCATCTATTTCCTTTGAAAATTAAACTAAACTGAGAGTGTATACATTGTGATGCAAAACGTATCATGATTGTGTGGGATAGGCTGGGTGGACAGCAGTTCTTTATCTGTCTGTTCATGTGTCCCTATTGGTGTTCGAGGCAACAACTTATATTTCTCATTTCCCTCTAATGCTTTGCCTATTCCACACAATTGAAAAGCTATTTAGCTGGAAGAAAATGGGAAATTACCATAATAATTATTCGATGTCTCAATTCAATTTGAAAATAGTCAATGAGAATGTTTAACATAACTTCTCAAACACTCATGGGACTGAGTGTGTTGGCTATGTGCATCTAGGGATGTATGATGCATTAGCATGATCTTCTGGAGCTTGCTTAATTGCCTTGAGTTGAGAAGGAATTTCCGCTCAAATTTCTGAAATTGGTCATGATATTTATTTCATCTAATTGCCTTCCCCCGGATGTTAATATGTGGTTGGATTGCGCAACAGATTACACCATCAATGTCTCATAGTAATGGTGTACATTGAAATTCCTAATGGCCTGTCTTGTTACTTTGTTAGTCTGGGCTGTGTGTGCCAGTGGCAGTGATGATGTTTATTGCCCATATGATGCCCAACTCGACAAGTTGCTATGGTACATCTTATGAATGATGCATTTCTCTTACACTGAGCTGCTGTTGAATGGAGCAAATGCTTTAAGTGGTGGCTGGGGTACCGATCAAGTGGGCTGCTGCTGCTTTCCAGTTTCTCTTGTGTAGGTTGACTGTTGCTCTACAGCTTTTCTACCTCTGGCAGAAATTGTTAGAATATTCCCAAACCTCTGGGTCTGCTGTTCTGCATTCATACAGTAACTTGAGTTGATTGGTCCAATGATATTTTTGTAATTGCCCTTTAGATAAAATGCCTGCCCTCAATTTAAATCCCACTCCTGCAATGTGGCAGACATCAGAAACCTATTTCCAATTTCTACTTCCTCTCTTTTGTTTTGATGGCTGTTGCTGGGATATGGTGCCATCGCTCTATATCGCAGCCAAGTCCAAGTTGGTCTTCAGAATTCAATTCAATTCAATATAAATGGCAACAAAGAAACCGGCTCTGCTTTATTTCTCCCCTCTTCAGCTCAGAAGCCTAAAGGCTATCGCTGTTCAATCTGTTAGCATTGGGACAGCACGGTGGCATAGTGGTTCGTGCTGCTGCCTCATGTTGGGGACTTGGGTTCAATTCCAGCCTTGGGTGACCCTGTGTGGGTTGCCTCTGGGTGCTGTGTTTTCCTTTCACAATACAAAGATTTCTATTCTATTGTCTTTTATATGCAGGTTAGGTGGCTTGACCACGCTAAATTGCTCCACAGTGCCTAAAGGTGTATAGGGAGATTAATGGGGAGGGTGTGGGCCTGGGTAAGATGCTCTGTTGGAGGGTTGGTGCAAACTTGAAGGGCTGAATGGCCTCCTGCACTGTAGAGATTCTATGATCTCCAGCTGAAATCGGCTTACTAAACAAACCAGAGATGGAATGTGGAGATCAGCCTCAGTTTGTATGCCTCCATACCATTGTATGGTGCAGTCACTGTATTGAGTCATTTTTAGAACATGGGAAATCTTGCAGCAAATTGAAATTACATCTTGGCAATGCAAGGGATTGTCCATTGCAGCACAGGCACAGTTTATTAACACAATCCCTTAGTTTCAAGCCTCAGTTAGCTGCTGTTCAGAGTAGATTTATCCTAATTCAGCAGTTCAGCTTCCACTCCATCTGTACCTATCAACACATCGCAGAACTAGCATTTAATTGAGTTTTCCATCAACTTTCTAAATTGGGAGTGGGTGTGGGAGGTGATGACAGTAATTGGAATCTGCCAGTTTGATTTCTATAGTGACTATTCACATAAATTTATACTGCAAAGAGTTGTTGCGGGGTCATTGGATTTGGTTACACGTAACATGATGACTGCAGTGACAACGCAATAGACTAGAAGGTTAGTGTTTGCAGGATACTTTCATATTGTAATCTACTTGTGCTGTCACTATGGCTTCAATACTCTGTTTTGACGTTGTGTGGTATCTGTCCTTGTCCTCCTCCTCCTCCTCCTCTCTCCTTAGCTCAGTGATGTGGATGAATGCTTTGTACGCAGCATTCACTGCCAGTACAAAATGGTTAAGCTGGAGAGAAGTGTTTGGGCAGTAGTACGAGTGTTACCTTTATTAACTTAAAGGGTCAGAGGGCATTGCTGAGGTGCTTTAGTGATACAGGGATACCCCTTCGTTTCAAATGCATTCATCCTTTGCACTACAAATGTGTTCTTGCAAGACACTTAGATTTTAAGGATGCTGTGATTAAGATTAGCTCTTCATTGAGAAGTTCAGGATCTTCCTACTGATAACAATGAGATGTCTAGGTTTGTAGTAGCCCCGTGAAACTGCAGTTACCTCTAGTTCTCGAGTCAGATATCTTGCTTCTGATGAATAACATCAAGGAGTGGTTCACATCAGTGTTGCATCAGAATTGGACGTTCCTGTATCCAGCTCGAGAACCATTAATATAGGCTTTTGGAGGGAATGGGCCATTCGGTGGGAGTTTAGGTGTTTCTCACATGTCGGTGCAGATGCAAAGGGCCAAAGGATCTCTGCTGCATTGTATGATTCTATATATTCCTTTGTCTATCGCTTTAAGGTAAGAAAATAAATAGGAGGAGGAGGCGGCTGATAGTTCCTCAAGCTTGATGTACCATTCAATATCTATTACATCAAGTTTAAAAACGATCTGTCTATTTAAAATAGGTTAATATCGTTTTAAAATAGACATAAGAGTGCCATCAGAACACATGGCCAACTGAGAGGGCAGCTGTCTTTACATCCTTCAAGGTGAAAGCCTGTTTTCAGCTATAATTTCCTTTAATAGAACTCTACTTTAAAGTAATGGGAAACCATATAGTGTGTTTTGATATGAGACTTCCTTGTAAACTGAGCTGCAGGTGTATCCCAGCCAGCGGGTAAACACACTTTACTTCTCATTGGTAGCTCTCGACTCTTTCGTGGTGATTCTTACTCTTGTAGATGTTTATCACGCCTCACTCCTGCTTGCCACCATTCTATTTACAGCTGCTTGATTAGAATAGCGTTTGTCTTTCGCTTTCCTTGTTGCCCTGAATTGCGGCATGGAAAACTTAAAGATTGTCATTTCCAGTTTTTTAGGGTGGCACAAGTGGTTAGCACAGCGCCAGGGACCCGGGTTCAATTCCCAGCTTGGGTCACTGTCTGTGTGGCGTTTTCACATTCTCCCTGTGTTTGCGTGGGTTTCCTCCCACAGTCCAAACATATGCAGGTTAGGTACATTGGCCATGTCAAATTTCCCCTCAATATACCTAAACAGGTGCCAGAGTGTGGCAACTGGGATATTTTCACTAACTTCATTGCAGTGTTAATGTAAGACTGATGGTGACTAATAAATAAACTTTAACTTTTAACCCTCGTGTTCAGCTTTGTAATAGAAGTATGTAATGCACCAGGCTGATCTACATTGGATCTCAGTTCAGTCATTTGTAACCTCTCCACTACAAAGGAGACAGAGTCTCCATTTTAAAAAGCTATTTACTCTGGGTACTTTGCACCAATGGCCTCTCTAAGAATCCAAACAGTGAAGGTTGGTGGTTTGTTTCCATGTAACTGGGTTTGTAATGGAGCCCAGTGGGAATCATGGGTTTGTAAGCAGTAGTAGGAAACCCCAACTGAATTTTTTCTCTTCTCTCGCTTTTGCCACAGGATTCAGAGTCCAATTGTTGCATCTCAGCTGCTACTTTGGCAGAGATGAGTTAACTCTGTGTAAACAGAGGAACATTTAGGTCTGAATGGCTCTGCATTTGCACATGAGACCATCAAGGGAAATTCCTGATCCTGTGATTTTAATTAGATTAAATATTTATTCATTACCTAGCTTGCTAATCTGCAGTTCCCAATAGCATGATATGAAAGGAGAGCAATCTGTAAATTGTAAACACGTTTTATATTCTGTCTTCATCAGATAAGCCATTTATGCAGCTGTTCCTATTATAGTTTAGTGGATGATTGACTTATTTTGTTTAGAAAACTGCCATTTAATCTTACAATTTAAATGAGACAACTGAGAGCTTTTCTTGAATATGAAAACTGAAGCTGAAATTTTCTAAAATAAGGCATGAATAATGCAGGTCAGTGTTTACCTGTAAAAAGAAAGCAAACTTAATGTCTCAATTAAGTCCTCATTTTTAAAGAAGGGTCTTGATCTGGGACTGTTTGCATGTCCTTTTTGAGGCAAGATAATGCAATATCTGCTTCTGAAAGTACATTTTTTAACATGCACATTACCAAACATCCTATGCCAATTTTTTCCTTAGTCAAAAAAAGCCTGAATTGAAGAAGGGAAGAAGCGGGGGGAAGAAAAAAATCAGTATAGCCTAAGCTGTTGACAGGCAACACCTAAATGGTGAGGAGCCTCTGTACAGAGGGATCTGGGTGTCCTCGTGCACAAATTATAGAAAGTTAGCATAGGGGTGCAGCAGGTAATAAGAAAGACAAATGAAATTTTGACATTCATTGGTAATGGAGTAGAGTATTAAAGTAGGAAAGTGCTGTTGCAATTGTATAGGGCAAAGGTGACACTGCATCTGGAGTACTGCGCACAATTTTGGTCCCCTTTCACGAGGAAGAATCCAATGGGATCAGTGGTGGGACTGCAACTGGAATGGTTTTGCATGTAGAATCCACAGGTGTAAAGTTTATAATTTTCCTCCGTCCAGTTGCTTAATAGTGACAACGTTTGAGCCTCGACATGCATGATAATGTGCAGTAATGTCTTTACGTTAATTAAGTATTTAATTTAAAATTGCATTTAAACTCTTTCAGTTATTCTTAACTCCTGCTCTCCATTACACACCCCCCCCCCCCCCCCCCCCGGATGCTACTATTCAACCAACTCCTAACAAAGTCAACAATTTGGCACCAATTTCATGAGTTTCGACTTCAGCAACAGTCTCTTCTGAAGGATTTTTATCAAATGCCTTCTGGAAAACCATACCAAGATTCATAGACATTCCCCTATCTGTTCTTCAATTGTCTCTTAAAAGAAAATTAGTCATTTACAGATCCCTGTTGACTTCCTGAGCTACTGAAACTTTCAACAGATTCAGTCACCCTATCCTTAATAATAGACTCTAATTGTCGGGAAACTAATGATGGGCGAGCTGGTCTTTCATTCTATGATTTCCCTCTATCACCTTTGTAAGTAACTGAGTGACGTGCAAATTTCCAATCTAAATGAATTGCCCGAAGTTGAAAGAACTTTGGAGGATTATAGTTTAGGTATCTGCAATGTTCTCATGTACTACTTTTAAAATCCGAGTATGGAAGCTGTCTGATCTGGGGGACTTAGTGCCATTTATGTCATTTCTTTGCTGTCTGGTGAGAATCTGATAAGTGGGTAAATTCTACTTTATCCATAAAGTTTAAAACAGTACAGAACTTGGTGGTAAAGTTAAAATGCATTAAAAACACCAGCAGTAAGTAGATAATTTAATTAAGTAATTATTTAAAACACAAAGGATGGCAGGCAGGTGATATGTCAAGGTTGCAACATGTGGGAGCTCCTGGATAACATTGTGAAATGAGTGTTTGTTTGCAGTTTGAGGAACTTTGAAGGAATGTCATTGAGCTAGAGGCTGAGTAGCAGACAGAGGGAAAGAGTCATTTGGACATATTGTTTCAGGAGGTGATTACAACCCTTAAGGTAGGGTCTACTGGTTTGCAAAGTGGTCAGGGACAAAAGGGGATTGAATATAAAAGTAGGGAGGTCTTGCTGCAGCTGTATAGGGCATTGGTGAGGCCGCAGCTGGAGTACTGTGTGCAGTTTTGGGCGCCGCACCTGCGCAAGGATATTTTGGCCTTGGAGGGAGTGCAGAGGAGGTTTACTAGGCTGATACCGGAGTTGAGGGGGTTGAGCTATGAGGAGAGGCTGAATAAACTAGGCTTGTACTCGTTAGAGTTTAGAAGAATGAGGGGAGATCTCATTGAGACGTATAAGATGATGAATGGGATGGATAGGATAGAGGTGGAAAGACTCTTCCCGCTCAAAAAAGACAGTAGGACTAGGGGGCACAGCCTCAAGATAAAGGGGGGGCGGTTCAGAACGGAGTTGAGGAGGAACTTCTTCACTCAAAGGGTGGTGAATCTCTGGAATTCTCTGCCCGTTGAAGTGGTGGAGGCTGCCTCGCTAAATATTTTTAAGAAGCGGGTTGATGGGTTTTTGATAAGAGAGGGGATTAAGGGTTATGGGGAGAGGGCGGGAAAGTGGAACTGAGCCACGACAGATCAGCCATGATCTTATTGAATGGCGGGGCAGGCTCGAAGGGCCAGATGGCCTACTCCTGCTCCTATTTCTTATGTTCTTATGTTCTTAAAAGGGTGTGACTATAGTTGAGGCAGGCAAAGGGACCCACAGGGCAGGAGTGTCAGCCTCTGCAGTTGTCCAGCAGGTTTGATGTTCTTTCAGTTTGTTTGGATAATTGTGGGGGCTGCAGGTTGGATGAGCTGACTGCTCTTGACAAGGTGATACAGGCAGCTTTTCAAGTGAGGGGAATGCGTTAGAATGTAGTGGTGATAGGGGACAGTATAATGAGGGGGATTGACACTGTTCTCTGTTCAAGGAGTGAGAGTCCAGGTGGTTGTGTTGCCTATCTGGTGCCAGGATTCAGGACATCTGGGGGGGATCTTGAGTTGGGAGGAGGAGGATCCAGTCATCATCGTCCATGTAGGTAGGATGAGGAAGGAGGTATAGTCAGTACGAGGAGCGGAGACACAAATTAAGAAGCAAAACCTCAAAGGTAAGAATTGAGCCATGTGCAAATTGGCATAGAACAAATAAGATTAGAGAAATGAATGTGTGGCTCAAACACTGGTGTGCGGAAAGCGGGTTTCGGTTGTGGGGCACTGCACCAGTACTAGGCAAAGTTGGATCTGTACCATTGAGATGGTCAACAACTGACATTCTAGCAAGCCAATAACTAGGGAAGCAAAGAGGGGTTTAAATTGCATAGTGGGAGCAAGGAATCAAACTTGGGAAGATGTATGCCAAACAGTAGGACCAAAATGTGTAAGAAAGATACTAATATGGCAAATGATGAACAGACTGTGGCAGGAAGGGGAAAAGAGTATATATCTAAGAGTAAATCAGCAGGTAAGGCTAGATGCCACAAAAATAATTAAACTAAAGACACTGTGTAAACGCACAAAGCATCTGAAACAGAACAGATGATCTGATAGTGCAAAAAGAAATGAATAAGTATGACCTGATAGCCATCACAGAGACAAGATGACAGGATGAAATAGATTAGGACCTTTTAATGTTGAGGGGTATGTGACATTTAAGAAACACAGGAGGTTGAGAAAAGGTGGAAATTAATGATGGTATTAGCACATTAGAGAGGGATGATCTAAGTTCAGGAAACTAAAATCAATTTTGATTGAAATGAGAAATTGTAAGAGCAAGAATTCACTTGTGGGAGTGGCGTACAGGCATTCTAATTGTAACTACTTAGTAGGGCAGAATATAAAAGAAGAGATAATGGGGGCTTGTCAGAAAGGTACAGCGTTATTCAAATTTAAATAAGGGCAATTATGAGGACATGAAAGCAGAGCTAGCTAAAGTGACGTGGTAAATGTGCTTCGGAGGTAGGTCAATGGAGGTTCAGTGGCAGTCATTTAAAGGGATATTTCAGAATATACAGAATAGATACATTCCAATGAGAAAGAAAGAATAGCAAGGGGAGGGCCTAAAATTACTTCTGTCAAAGGGTTGCGAATGTGGAATTCAGTACCAGAGTGTGGTAGATGTCTGGACTTTGAGTAAATTTAAGGAAGAGGTGGGTAGCTAGCTTTCAGCTGGCTAGTAATATAAAGACTGATAGTAAGAGCTTTTATAGACAGTTAAATAAGAAAAGAGTTGACACACTGAACATTGGTCCTGTAGAAGGTGCATTTGGAGAATTGATAATGATTAGTAGAGCTATGGAATTAAATAGGTATTTAGCATTGGTCTTCACTCTAGAGGACACAAGTAACATCCCAGAAATAACTAAATCAGGAAATGGAAGAGAGGAATGAACTCAGGAAAATTAGAATCACCAGAGAAGAACAGTGGTATTGAGCAAATTGTTGGGTCTGTGGACTGATGTATCCCTGGGTCCAGTTGGACTTCACCCTCTTGAAAGAAATGACTAATGAGAGTTACTGCATTAGTTTTAGTTTTCCAAAATTCCTTAGATTTGAGGATGGTTCTGCTAGACTAGGAGATAGCAAATTTAACACCTTTATTTGAAAGGGAGACAGAAAGCAGGAAACTACAGGCCAGTTAGCTTAACATCTGTCAGGAAAAATCTTTGAAGCCATTATTAAATATGTTATGGCAAGGCACTTGGGAAAATTCAAGTCCATCAGGCAGCGTTAACATGATTTTGTGAAAGGGAAATCGTGTTTAACCAATTTATTGAAGTTCTTAGAAAGAGTCACATGTAATGTGGATAAAGGAAAACCAGTGAAAATACTTAGAATGTATTGTACTTAAATTTCCAAAAGGCATTTGCTAAGTTGCCACATCAAAGGTTATTGCGGAAAGTAAAAGTTCATGCTGTAGGGGGTAACATATTGGCATAGATTGAAGATTGGCATGCTAACAGGAAACACTTGGCATAAATGGTTCTCTTCCTGGTTGGCAGGATATAAGGAGCGGTGTGCCACAGGAATCATAACAGTGGCATACCACTCAATTTACATAAGTGACTTGGATTAAAGGACTCAAGATATGGTTGCTAAATTTGCTAATGACACAAATAGGTAAAGGACATGATTACATGAGTGGGCAAGCGCCTCGCAAATGGAGTGTAATATAGGCAAAAGTTAAATTGTATGTTTTGGCAGGAAGAATAAAAAGCTTATTAAAATGGTGAGGAATTGTAGAGTTCTGAGGTGCAGAGAGATCTGGATGTCTTAGTGCATGAACCACAAAGGGCTAGCATACAGGTACAGCAAGTAAAGTTAATAGAATGTTATTGTTTATTGCAAGGGGATTTAAAAAGTGGGGAGGTTATTCTTCAGTTGTACAAGGTATTGGTGAGACCACATCTGAAATCTTGTGTGCAGTATTGGTCTCATTTAAGGAAGAAAATTAGAAACAGATCAGGAAAGGTTTGCTAGAATAATACCAGGAATGGCCAGGTTTTCTTATGAGGAAAGATGAGTTTGGGTTTGCATCCCTAGAGTTGAGAAGAGGCAACTTGAGCGAGTCTTTTAAGACCCTGAGTGATGTTGACAGGGTGAATGTGGAGATTCTCTTGTTGGAGAATCAAGAACATGGGGTCACTATTTAAAAATATGAGGTCGCTCATTTAAGATGGAAATAAGAATTTTTTTCTCTGAAGGGCATGGGTCTCTGGCACTCTTTCTCCAAAGGCAGTGGAATCTTCAAATATTTTTAAGGCAGAGCCACATAGATTCTTGATTAACAAGAAAGCTGAAAGGTTAGCAAGGATGGGCCAGAATTTGGAGTTGAGGTTACATTCAGACAGCCATGATTTTATTGAATGGCAGAGTAGATTGGGTGGCTGGCTGCTGCTCCTAATTCATAGGTATGTATGTACGCATGTAATTTTGAGCCCCTGACTCAATAATGCCCTTGATGTCTGTTATACTAACCCAAGTACATGCAACTAAGATTTGTATACATGTGGCAAATCCCTGGATTAGTCATCAGTCCTCAGATCAAACTCTTGTCATGTCTTGCTCTCAGGCTTCACTATTTACCAAAGCCATGCACATTTGAGTTAACTCCAGACTGCTTTTCTCAAGTACCAACCATCTCCTTAAACACCCCTCTTCCCCCTCCACCCTTATCTCCAAGTGTGAGAAACTCCTGGTTGCCTTTAGGCTATCTTCTGCTTACTCACTCCTCTTTCCCAACAATTGAAATATCCTTTAACTCTTGACACAGCCCTGAATGCATGACCCTGTCCAGTTTCCTTTCCATCTCTTTCACTCTCTGGAGCTCTTTTCAAACTCATCGTAAATTCTTAAATTCCCTAAAGACCCTAAATTATTTCATGCAGCATATTTGTCTCAAGAATCTGAGTACAATTTAATAGTGAGTGGGTCAAGTTTCCGTGCCTTGGCCACCAGAATCATGGAAAACATCCAACAACATAGCTATGGGATTTGAATTAATTGTTTTGCAGAGTGTTTTGATCTGTGTAAAACTAGTGAAGTACTGCAGCGATAGTACTAGAAGATGATAGGCAAAGAATATTTACAAGTAAAAATTAAATATTCCAGATTCTTTCAGCTGAAAGCATGAAACACAAAGTACTCACCAGGCAGAGAACACCAGATTCAGTTCTGAAAAGTGTAATATCTGATACGCACACCGTCCAGCACTTTTTCAACTTCCTGACCTCCTGAGTACCTCTAGTATTTTCTGCTTTTGTTTCATACAAGAAGTATACACAGTTGAAGCATTTTGGTTAAAGTGATTGTTTTCTTCCTGTCTGCCAAGTAAGTCCTGTGACAATGTTGTGAAGCACCTTGTTTTAGCTTTGAAAACACTTAACAAAGCTACCAAGCCTATTATATAAGCACTGTTTCTGTAGTGTAGTGGCTAACATGTTCGCTTTGCACGTGAAAAGACCCAGTTTCGAAACCAGGCAGAAACGCTGCTTGATCTTTCTCGCCAAGCATGAGCAAAGTCTGCCTAAAGCTTTGTATGCCTTGTTATATTGAAGATGGACAGATCATAGAAAGCATAGAAACCCTACAGTGTAGAAAAAGGCCATCTGGCCCATCGAGTCTGTACCGACCACGATCCTGGCCAGACCCTACTCCCACATCCCCATACATTTACCCACTAATCCCTCTAGCCACTGCATCTCAGGACACTAAGGAGCAATTTTGGCATGGCCAATCAACTTAACCCACACATCTTTGGACTGTGGGAGGAAACCATAGCACCCAGAAGAAACCCACGCAGACACGAGGAGAATGTCTGTGTGGAGTTTGCACAATGACCCAAGCCAAGAATCGAACCCAGATCCCTGGAGCTGAGAGGCAACAGTGCTAACCACTGTGTGACCGTGCTGCCCTTGAAATCTGCTTACATTGATAGAATCACTGGATTCTAAGCATGGCGTGAGGCAACTTATTCCATTGTATCTATGTCAGCTCTTAGAAGGAGCTCTTCACTTAATCCCCTTTTCTTATATCACTTGAATTTTTATTCCTTATAAAAGCTCTTATAGCTTATGCTTCCATCACTATTTCTAGAGGGGTATTCTATGCCCTAAGAATTTTTTTAAATGACTTGTCCCAGCGCCCCTGTTTGAGTTTTTAATGTGTATTTTATGATGTCACTTAAGCGGGCTTTGGAGAAACATTTATCTGAAAGTCTGTTCATGGACATATTTTTATAATTCCAGTTTTGGACAGGAAGTTGTCTGTGAGACAGAGCAGAGCTGAACTGGTTAAGAAGGGAGTGTTGAAAGAAATTCCTGAACAAGGCAAGTATGATGTGCACAGAATTAAGAGAGGTTTGCTGTATCTGGAATTCACTAATACAGTCCAATCAAGTAATGAACTTGGGTTCTCTCCCACCCAAACTCTGTGATTGAATAGCCTTTGTATAGCAATGTATATTGTCATTGGGATTTCATTAAGTCATAACTTTGGAATTGTGAAACTTCCATGACGATTGCCACTTTATCTGTGAAAAGTACCCAGTTTTTTATTTGATTTGATTTGAGTTGTGTCTGGACAAAGGTCGATTGACCATGGTAAATTGTCCCTTAGTGTCCCAAGATGTATAGATTAGCAGAGTAAGTACATGGTGTTACAGGGATAGAATGGGGGAAGAGGGCCTGGATGAGATACTCTGTCAGAGAGTCGGTGCAGACCCAATGGGCCAAATGGCTGCCTTCTGCACTGTAGGGATTCTATGATAACGCATTTGGAGCCATACAGCATCAGGATGAAGTTCTCATGGATACAAGTCTGTCGGTGGCACCAATAAATTGGCAGCAGCAAATGAAAGCTACAGCTCCACAGGGTGGTGTGATTTTTCTTTTTATTTAAACATAAGTGCCTATAATGTTTCAGTGTTAATAGACTGAAGCCTGGTGACAACAGTAGTAGCAGTTCCTTTAACAAATCTGCTGAAGCTTTCACACTTCACGGCTGGAACTCTGTGAATGCTGCAGATCAGCTGGTAAGTAAAGTTAAATATAGAGTGAGCAAGTGACTTGGTGTGGTGTGTTTTCCTGTGACAGATCCCACAAAGTGTCAGCTTGGCTTGTTAGGAGTTCAGGAGAAACTTCTTTATCCAATAAGTAATTAGAATATGGACATTGTTGTCACACTGTGTTTAAGGCAGATAGCGTGGATGCATTAAGGAGAAAGCTGGATTTGTACGGGAAGGAGGAAAGAATAGAAAGATTCATTGATGCGTTTCAGTGAGGTAGGGCAGGAGGAGGTTCGTGTGAAGCATAAATGCTCAACCAGTTAGGATGAATGGCCGATTTCTGCACTGTGATGTAATCTGGAATGCCTGAGAGGATGGCGACAGCAGATTCAACAGTAACCTTCAAAGAGAAAAGTAGGTATAATAGCGAAAAGGAAATATTTGCAGAGATACTTAGTAGGACTAATTGGATAGTTTTTCAAAAAGCTGTCATGGGTGCGAATGGCCAAATTACCACGACCTATATTGTATGCTTCTGTGATGTTCTTTAATTGTGGAAGGCTTTGAAACTGTCAGCTAGAATCGGCGACCCTATTTCAAACTGGTCATGGAAATGTTGACTTTGTAGTTGATAAGTCTCGTGCTGTTTTCATTGTGGGTGAGAAGATCTTCTTTCAACTAATTAAGCTTCTGAAGTCATTTATACCACTACAATCATAGAATCTGATGATAGTTATAACATAGAAGGGGACCATTCATCCTATCTTGTCAATGCTAGCTCTCTAGGAGACAAACTCAACCCACTCGTCTACCCTTTCCCTGCAGCCCTGCAATTTTTTCTCTTCAGGTGTTTATCCATTTCCCTTTTGAAACCCATGGCTGATTCTGCCTCCACCATACATATTCTCAGCCAGTGCACTCCAGATCCTAACCACTTGCTTTTTTTTTAAAATTTCCTCATGATGTCATTGTTTCTTTTGCAAATCACCTTACCTCGGTGTCCTCTGATTCTCAACCCTTCCGCCAGATAACTTTATCTACTTGCCCAGAAACCTCAGAAATTTGGGCATTTTGATGCAATGCGCCATCACATTTACAGCAAAATCTATGTATTGCCCACTTCTTGCAGTCATTAAACATAGCAGACATCATCATGACTTTGGCCACTGTAGAGGCCTGTTATGGACCCTCCTTCCATCCACTAATGCTCCTGTGGAAGTGCCTTAGCACATTTTATTGCATTAAAGGTGCTGTATAAAGCTGGTGTCATGTAAAGCCAACTAATGTATCCACAACAGGGAATAGCCTTTATTTTATAAAATAAAATGTTACCAAATAGAATTTTGAACGAGTAAATCTTCACCCAAGGCAACAACCTGGCATGCCCTAGAAGTTTCTTTTGAGGAAGTTAAGATTTTACTTCATGCATCTTAACAATTGTAATATGCAGCATTTGGGGGCAAAAACAGAGTAAACCTTTTGTTTTCATTTGCAGGATGTGTGCACCACTGCAGGCCAGCATTTATTGCCCATCCCTAATTGCCCTTGAGAAGGCGGTCATAAGCTGGTGCCTTGAACCACAGCAGTCCCTGAGCTGTAGGTACACACACACACTGCTGTTCGGGAGGGAATCCCAGGATTTTGACTTGGCATCAGTGAAGGAACAGCAAAGTGTTTTGATAGAAGGAAGAGGACGAACTGTTTGCACTGGCTGGACGGCCAGTAACTAAAAAAAGAGTTAAAGTAGTTGGTAACTGAGCCAGAGGGAGATGAGAATTTTTGTTTTTTTTTACAGAGATTATGATGACCTAGAATGCATTGCCTGAAAGGTTAACAAAGTTTCAAAAATATTTCTAAAGGGATTTGGATATATAATTCAAAAGGATAGATCAAAGAACCAGCACAAGCGGTATGGGCCAAATCATGGGCTACAAGATTCTATAAATGTGTGATTGGATTCCGAAGCCAACACGTTATAACTCTTCTTCATCAAGATTGCGTTGGGTACACTTTCAAAATAATATCTTTCCAGTCCTACTCTGCAACATATTCTTTCTCCTGAGCTCTAGTTCTACCTGTTGAAATGATCTGATTGGCTTAATGCCAGCAGCCCCGAATGCCAATGATAAAAGCCATTCCTTCGTATTATATGCTGACAAACTGGTAATGGTTCAAAGGCTCTCAGAATTTACAAAATATTCATTCTCAGGATTTCTGGCATTTATTGCCTTTCCCTGGTTGCCCAGAGAAGGTGGCGAACCACCTTTTTGAGCCTCTGCAGTTGATGCAATGAAGGTGTTCCCTGTAGTGCTCTTCGAGAGTTGAAGGATTTTTGAACAAATGAAAATGCAGCAGCAGTATTTGCCCCAGGTCACAATGCTGTGAATAGAGGTGATGGTGTTCCTATGTACCTGTTGCTCTTGTCCTTCCAAATGGTGGAGGTTATGAATTTTGGGAAGTACTGTCTAAGAAATGAGTTGCTGCAATACTAGTGAAGAAGTTTTAAGAGAAGGAGGAGAATTAGAGTTACACTTAGAACTGGTACATGTCCAGAGTTCACTAGTCAGAATAATGAAAGTTTTTTGAGATTTTTGCTGGTTGGAGACTCAGTAACTTGAAAGTATAACATTTTTCCAAGGGTGGAAGAGTCGATTACTGGGGGGTATTGGTTTAAGGTGCGAGGAGCCAGATTTAAAGGAGACATACGAGGCAATTTTTTTCACACAGATGGTGATGTGTGCCTGGAATTCACTGCCGGGGGAGGTAGTGCAAGCAGATATGGTGGTGACTTTTAAGGGGCATTTTGACAAATAATGAATGCAACAGGAATTGAGTGATATGGTCCCTGGAAGGGCAGTTCAGATGGGCAGCATGACCATGCAGGCTTGAAGGGCTGAAGGGCCTTTTCTGGTGCTGTAATTTTCTTTGTTCGTTGTAAGATTTTCAAATTGATAAAACAGAGTTTAGGAAAAATTTCTTCATGCAGAAGGTTCTATGGCAGATGGATTGTCCATCCAGAAGTAGTGTTGGGAGCAAAATCCATAACTGATTTTAAAAAGGAAATAAATAGTTGAAAATGAAAATTTAAGAAAAATGCAGTAGAAAGATGGGACAAAGTGGATAACTCTTTCACAATCATGGCAGCCAAGTTGGGCTACAGGGATTTCTGTGCTGTAAAATATTTTAGTAACGTAGGAACAGAAATAGCCATTCAGCCCATTGAGCCTGCTCCATCATTATGTTGGATTATGCCTGATCATCTACCTCCACATCACTTTCCCAAGCTAACTCCATATTGTTTGATGTCATTCATCTCCAGAAATCTATCAATTTTGAGTTTGAACATGCTGAATGATTAAGCTTCCACAGCCCTCTGAGGTAGTGTGTTCCAAAGATTCACCACCTTCTCTTTAGCTCTGTCTTACATGGCAAACCCCTTATCCTGAGGTTGTCTCCTTGTTTTCAATTCACCAAACAGGGGAAACATCCTATCTACATCCACTCCATTGCACCCTGTAAGGATTTTCAAAGTTTCAGTGAGGTCATGCCTCATTCTTCAAAACTCAAAGAAATCCAGACCCAGTCTCCCCTATCTCTCCTCGTTAAGCAATCACACCATCCCATGGATTAATCTGGCGAAACTCTGATGCACTCCCTCTATGGAAAATATATCCTTATTTAGAGACAGGGACCAAATGCCTCGGAGGTCTCACCGAAGCTCTCCACAACTGCAGTAAGACTACTTTGCCCCTTCTGATTGTTTATTTGAGTTTTTCTTTTAATTGTGCCACAGTGCAGTGCTTTGGGATGTTTTCTACCTTTAAAAGAGCTAGATAATTGTACCCCATTGAAATAGAATTTGTAGTGACCAGCTGAAGATGGTTCAAGCAAAGGGAAGAGGAGGAGACTCAGCAGTTGATGAATGTCCTGGAAATTCCTGCGGATAGATGAAAGGCAGAAGATCAACTGGAGAGGGATAAATGCCCCCATCTCCCCCTCCATCCACCTCATAAATGAAATGCAGTTGTGCTTTATTCTTACCAAAGGTGTCCCTGCTGCAAATAATAATTGTTGTCAACTTGAAACTTTGTATTAATTTAGTGCATTACTTTCTGATTCAAATATGGTTGTCAACTCTTCAGAAATGTCTTGGAGTCTCTGGTATTAGAAGATTGATCTCCTGCCCATTGCTTTCTGTAACCCTGGAGTAAGATTGTAGTGAATGTTAAAAGCAAAATGATTTTTGTCATTTGTTTTATTAGTTACACATATTTTAGAGATGAAGAAGTGCGTTTGACTAGCAAGTCGATAATAATCCAATCAGTGTGATTAAAAGTCTGCACGCTTTCCATTTGACTGTAGAAGGTGGAACACTGTACAGGTCAACGTGGTGGGAGCTTGGGGGTGGGGCAGGATAGTCGCATGGTAATAGCCCAAGAAATATGTCCATCCAGAGTTGACAAACTTAGATGCATGTTGGTCTCCAAGCTTTAGGTTATCAACTAGGTGCATCAGTGATCGAATGCAGGCTGAGTCTCACTCGACTGAGTGACCATTCTGAGGACCTGGGTGCTGGTCAGATACTGTTCGCAACATCAACTCCTCCACTGCTAAAGCCAAGGAGAAATCATTGATCCGTGACTTTTTGATGCCAAAAAGAATGCAAAGAATTTCAAAGTGATCTGCTGAGGGGGCCTTGGAACATTTTAAAGGAATTGTCTCAAGCCTTTAAAGAGCCAGTGGTGTGATAGGCTAAAGCACAAAGGTATGAGCAGAATGCAGTGTGACTGGAAAAGATGGTGATGGGCACTGTTACAATGGAGACTGCCCAGATAGCAGTGGCTCTAAGCAGATTATAGAGAGATAAAGACATTGCAAAATGTAAGGCACAGAAAGGAGCTGATAAGAGGGTATAAACAAATTATCTGCAATGTCTGTTTAGTGAGTAGATACCACACAGGAATTCTTGTCATACTGCATGAGCAGTAACTTTGAGAACACAGATTGGTTATAAAGCCATTTTCTTACATGTCCCAACTCTCTCTTAGGTTTGCATTACTGGTTTGCAGAATGAGATGGTATTAAGCAGTGCCACTGATTGCCTTTAAAAGGACATAGAAGTAAGACTATTCAGCCCATTTTGCCTGTGGTGCCCTTTGAAAGAGTTGCCTAATTAATCACTCTCCTCTCTTTGCCCATGGCCCTGCAAATTTACACTTCTCGCGTGTATATCCAATTTTAGTTTCCAAGTTGCCAAGGAATCTGCTTTCATCAGCCTTCTCTGACAGTGCATTCCAAGTTGAAAACTGCTGTATAAAGAAAATTCTGCTCATCTTCCCTTGGTTCTTTTGCCAATTACTGTAAAAAAAAAGTTCTCTGGTTATTGACTCTGCTTGCACTGGAAACAGTTCCTCCTTATCTATACTCAGTCAAAAACTTACCAAACTTCTATTTCTTCCATTCTTCAGATGGGGAAATTAACAGCAAACCTGCCCAAAACAGTACACTAAAGAATGGGCACACAGTTCCTGTGGGTGAATTGTCTACCTCAACAGAGGCTGAACCAGTAACCAAGGGTGAAAAAAGATTGAGTTTTTCAAAAACTCCACAGGAAGCAGAGGAGAGAGTGAAGATCTCCGCTGAGGAACCACAAAGAATTAAAGGTAAGAAATCAAAACATTTTCTGTTTTCTTTAAAGCACTTTGTTTCATCACGTTTAAACTGTTTTAGTTCAGTAATTAAAACACCCATCTTTACTATTGTACGTAATGTATAGAATGATAAGCAAAAGAAAGGGTTGTCTCTCTTTTGTACAGTTTAAATGACACCGTATTTGAAAATTAACTTTTTCATACTTAAAGTCTAGTCAATTTCCTCCTCGCTGCATGACCCAATTAAACTATTTCACCCGGATATATTTTTTCACACTTCATGTCTGCAAGCTGTAAATATTTGACTTTGGGTGATTGGCCCACTGTTGTATGTATTCAAGCAACATCAGTACAGCAAAATACAACGGCGTTGCATAATTTATCATAACTTGTGTCGTTTTAATTTTTTTTGGTTGCAGCTTCACTGAATTACAATAAAACCAAATTTGCTGTGCAAGAGCTGGCCGTTTGAGCAGTGTGTATCTGTTGGTGCTAGCTATTATACAGGGACTGTCTAGCCTTAATTTCCTTACCTTTCCCTTTGCCTTAAAAGTATAAAGGCAGTATAAAGATTTGATTCATTTTAAACTTAATTGACTTGTCAATATATACAGTCAGTGCGTTCACTTGGTATCTGTATTTTACAACATAGAAAAACTACAGCACAAACAGGCCCTTAGGCCCACAAGTTGTGCCGAACATGTCCCTACCTACTAGGCTTACCTATAACCCTTGATCTTACTAAGTCCCATGTACTTATCCAAAAGTCTCTTAAAAGACGCTATCGAATCCGCCTCCACCGCCGTCGGCAGCCGATTCCACACACCTACCATCCTCTGAGTGAAAAACTTACCCCTACATCTCCTCTGTACCTACTCCCCAGCGCCCTAAACCTGTGTCATCTTGTGGCAGCCATTTCAGCCGTGGGAAAAAGCCTCTGAGAATCTACTCGATCAATACCTCTCAATATCTTATACACCTCTATCCGGTCACCTCTCATCCTTCGTCTCTCTAAGGAGAAAAGACCAAGCTCTCTCAACCTGTCCTCATGAGGCATGCCACCTAATCCAGGCAACATCCTTGTAAATCTCATCTGCACCCTTTCTATGGCTTCCGCATCCTTCGTGTAATGAGGCGACCAGAACTGAGCACAGTACTCCAAGTGGGATCTGACCAGGGTCTTATACAGCTGCAGCATTACCTCCTGACTCCTAAACTCAATTCCTCGTTTGATGAAGGCCAGTATACCATACGCCGCCTTAACCATATCCCCTACCTACGAAGCTGATTTGAGCGTCCTATGAACCCGGACGCCGAGATCCTTCTGATTTTCCATATTGATAAGAGTCTTACCCTTAATATTATATTCCGTCATCCCATTTGACCTGCCAAAATGAATCACCACACACTTATCTGGGTTGAAGTCCATCTGCCACTTCTCTGCCCAGTCTTGCATCCTATCTATGTCTCGTTGTAACTATCCACAATACCTCCAACCTTTGTGTCATCGGCAGACTTACCAACCCATCTCTCCACTTCCTCATCCAGGTCATTTACAAAAATCACAAAGAGCAAGGGTCCCAGAACAGATCCCTGGGGCACTCCACTGGTGACCAACCTCCATGCAGAAAAAGACCCATCTACAACCACTCTTTGCCTTCTGTAGGCAAGCCAGTTCTGGATCCACAAAGCAATGTCCCCTTGGATTCCATGCCCCCTCACTTTCTCAATAAGCCTTGCACGGGGGACCCTATCGAACACCTTGCTTAAGTCCATGTAAACCACACGTACTGCTCTTCCTTCGTCAAAGTATTTAGTCACAGCTTCCAAAAACTCAACCAGGCTCGTGAGGCACGATCTGCCTTTGATAAAGCCGTGCCGACTATTTTTGATCATACTGTACCTCTCCAAATGTTCATAAATCCTGCCTGTCAGGATCTTCTCCATCAACTTAACAACCACTGAGGTTAGACTCACCGGTCGATAATTGCCTGGGCTATCTCTCCTCCCTTTCTTGAATAGAGGAATCACATCCGCAATCCTCCGGAACCTCTCCTGTCTTCATTGATGACGTAAAGATCATCGCCAGAAGCTCTGCAATCTCTTCGCTCACTTGGGCGGCATGGTAGCACACAGTGGTTAGCGCTGCTGCCTCTGCACCTGGGACCCAGATTCAATTCTGGCTTTGGGTGCCCTTCTGTGTGAAAACATAGAAACACAGAAACATAGAAAATAGTTGCAAGGGCAGGCCATTCAGCCCTTCAAGCCTGCACTACCATTCAATATGATCATGGCTGATCATGTACTTTCAGTATCTCACTCCACCTTTCTCTCCATACCCCTTAATCCCTTTAGCCACAAGGGTTACATCCAGCTCCCACTTAAACATACCTAACAAACTGGCCCCAACAGCTTTCTGTGGTAGAGAATTCCACAGGTTCACAACTCTGAGTGAAGACAGTCTTCCTCATCTCAGTCCTGAATGGCTTACCCCTAAGAATTAGACTATGACCCCTGGTTCTGCACTTCCCCAACATCGGAACCATTCTTTCCACATCTAGCCTGTCCAAATCCATCAAGATTTTATGTTTCTATGAGATTGCCTCTCAATCTTTTAAATTCCAGTGAGCACAAGTCTAGTTTCTTCATACATCAGTCCTGCTATTCCAAGAATCAGTCTTACGAACCTCTGCTGAACTTCCTCAATAGCAAAAATGTCTTTCCTCAGAATAGGAGACCAAACTGCACACAATACTGAAGGTGCGGCCTCACCAAGGCCTTGTATAAGTGCAGCAAGACATCCTTACTCCTATTCTCAAATCCTTTTGCTAAGAAAGCCAGCATGCTATTAGTTTTCCTCACTGCCTGCTGTACTTGCAGGCGAACCTTCAGTGACTAACTGTTCCACCATAACACCGCTCTATGGTTCCCTGTTTTTTCTGTCCCTTTTTCATAAAGTGTGGTTACATTAGCCACCTTCCCATCCACTGGAACTCTTCCAGAGTCTATAGAATGCTGGAACAGTGATCACCAACGCGTCCGCTGTTTCTAGAGCCACATCCTTGAGTACTCTGGGGTGCAGAGCATCAGGCCCTGGGGACTTACTGGGTTTTAGTCCCAGCAATTTCCCAAATACAATTTCCTGACTAATAAGGATTTCCTTCAGTCCCTCCTTCATGCTAAATCCTTTGTGCCTTAGTATTTCTGGAGTTTGCACATTCTCCTTGTGTCTGCATGGGTTTCATCAGGGTGCTCTGGTTTCCTCCCATAGTCCAGAGACGTGCGGGTTAATTCGATTGGCCATGCCAAATTGCCCCTTAGTGCCAGGGAGGCAAGCAGACTAAATACATGGGATTGCTGGGATAGGGCATGGGTGAGATTGTTGTCTGTGCAGGTTTGATGGGCCACATGGCCTCTTTCTGCACTGTAGGGATTCTATGATTCTTATTTGGTTGTTCTCCATTGTACTAATGATAGCTGTGCATTGTGTAAACTATTTTCAAGGAATTGAGAAGGCCACCTTGTAATTGGATCATCATAAGCTAAAACTAAACCTTGTTCAGTGTAATAGGTTATATTCTATTGCGTTGTGTTTTCTGCCATCTAAAAAATAACCATTTTATAAAACTGACAATGTCCACATAAACATTTAGTGAATTTTTTTTACCTTTCCAGTGTAGTAATTTTGGTAGTTGTTTTCCAGTTTTTAGTGAGGGGTGTGCTCTTTTTGAATTATCAGTTCCCTTGTGCTTTTCATTGTCTCATATCAGCTCTCCCAGTTTCGTGCTTCCTCTGTCTGATGTCCGTTTTCTGCAAATTTTTTTTTATATAGCTGAGGCTGCAGACCGACGTCCAATGTCAGGGATGGAACACATACGTGATCACAAACAGGCTTTACTTCCTCCTAAAAGGCACCTGTCAGCTCCCACTCTAGAAGCCGGCGAGGGGCAAGTGAAAGATCCTGGAGCCAACTTGACCGCTGCCAAGGACGTCGCTTCCATTGTTTCCTGTTTCTCTACTTCCTGTTCCACCACTATCACCAATACCACTGACTCTTTGGCTACAGCTACAAATACTACCACCACCACCACCACCACCACCACCCCTGCTCCTGCCAAGCAGCCCCCGATTCCACCTCCAAAGCCCAACCGGAATAGCAATCCTTTGTTTGGTAAGTCTCAACGTACCACTGCATGGCATAGTTGACAAAGTAAGCAGCTGGTAGGTTTTGACCCTGAAATGGAAGGCAATTGCAGATTGCCTATGATGGATTGCTTATCCGTTACCATAACAGGTGGAGCTCAATGTAGGCAATGAAAATTCATAAAGTTTGTATTGAAGAAAGTCGAATTAGAATATTTATATTTTCTTAATGGTGAAAGGATGGGAGTTGTGGAGAGGCTAACGGGTTTAAGAATCTATGCATATAAATCACAAAAAATACCTAATTCATGGGTACGAAAAGTGATCGGAAAAACTTAAAGGAATATTGGCTTTTATCTTGGAGGACTGGAATGCACAACTGAGGAAGTGATGTTTCAATTGTACATGATGTGGAGATGCCAACTTTGGACTGGGGTGGGCACAGTAAGTTTCTCAACACCAGGCTATAGTCCAACAGATTTATTTGGTATCATGAGCTTTCAGAGCTCTGCTCCTTCATCAGGTGAATCTGAAGTGCTCCAAAAGCTCGTGATACCAAATAATCCTGTTGGACTTCAATTGTACATGGTTTTGATCAGATCCCATCTGGAGTTTGGTGAACCAAATTGTTGGGAATATATATTGGCATTGGAGAGTGAAAGCAAATGACTTACATTTACACAGCACTTTTCACATTCTCAGAGCATTCAAAGCACTTTATAGCCAATTACTCTTTTTTTTGAAGTATAGTTACCTTTGTAGTGTATGTGTGGCACAGATTTACCAGAGCTTAAAGGTTTAAATTATGAGGATAAGATGCAAAAACATAAGGTTTAAGGACAATGTGATTGAATTATTTAAAATGATTCCAGGATTTGGAGATGTACATGGACGTTATTTTCTCTGGTGAGAGCGTACAGGCAAACAGGGTTTTAGCCTTAAAATTAGACTGTGGCCACTTAGAAGTGAAACCACTTTCTCATACAAAGACTAGTTGAAATCCGGAAGTTGCTTCTCCAAAATGCTTGTGGACGTTTAGGGTCAATTAAAATCCTCTAGGACTGAGATTGGTAAGCTTTTGTCAGGTAAACGTATCTAGGGATGCGGAACAAAGGCAGATAAATGGAGTTGAGGCACAGGTCAGTCATGTTCTAATTAAATGGTGTAACAGAATCAAAAATTAAATAGCTTACATTTATCACAGTGACTGTTTAATGCTTGCATAGGAAAAGGCTAATATTGTAGCAAATGCTTTCAAACTTGTCCAATAACCTTTCCCTATTGCCCTTCGTCCATATATAGCAGCATTACTCACTCCTGAACATCTTGATGCAGTATTACTAATCTGTTGCTCTTCTGATGTCATAAATCTTTTGTCAATATATACATATCTCATGTTAATGTAAAAACCTGAAGCATGATGGTGCGGTTGATTGAAAGTTAACCTGTGTTGTTCTAAGGCAGAGTTAAATGGAAAAGATTTAAGAAAGGAATGTTCAACCTTATACTGAGCATGGTTTGTGCTCAAGTCATAATGCCATATTTAATATTTTCATATATTGAGCACAACTGCCTGCCATAGGATATTTTATTCTGTCCAGCTGACCATCACTAAGTTAATTGCCTTGCTGTTTGTTTAACACTCAAGGTCTCATAATGCCCTTATCTTATTGGGGTGAAGTTTTTGTTACTAAGCAATGAGTAGTGGTACAACTCTTAAAGCAGGCAAGTTTTGGAACGCTGACTCAATTTGCAAAATTGTGTTTCAGCGGAACTTAGTCACATCATGGCCCCTGGCCTGGTTGTGCCTGGTAAGCATTCGCCACCAGGGTCTCACAGGAGGATAAGCTTCAACCCGCCTGTGGCTGAGCCAAACAACACTACCCAGAATGCATGCGAGAACAAGGAGAGACCACAGCTGCCAATGCAAGTATCAACGTCAGCACATGCACCTACGTCATCGCCAGCATTGCCTTCACGCCCACCTTCTGCTCCAGAACCTGCTCCTCGTCAGTCCCTCCCCCCAAGACCGCCAGTCAGAGTTACTCCCCCTGTATTGACATTCTGTCATGCCAATGTGCAACACGAGAAAGAACCTGACCAACAGCCTCATCCTTCATCTGATGACTGTCCTGAGCTTCTTCCGACTCGCCAATCTCAAGTTCCTTTGCACATAATGATCCAGCAAGCGTTATGTAGCCCTCGGCCGGTCGTCACTGCAGCTGATGGTTCAAATACAGCAAAGTCATTGCTTTTTGAGACTGCTTTTGAAGATGCTAATAAGAGCCGGGCTTTGCAAGTCACCTTGGAGAAATTAAAATGGTGAGTACTTGCGTTATTTGAGATGACTGTTGTTTTAATTTTGTGCCCCTCAAAATAAGCAGTGTTGGGTGATGGAACTATTTTTCTCAGGCACCCAGTGTCAGCTTCCAAGTACACCTAAGCTCATGTTTAATGAATATGTCACTGTCCATTAGTATCTGCGGATGATACTAAGATTGGCGGAGTTGTGGATAGTGATGAACGTTGTCAGAGAATACAGCAAAATATAGATGGGCAGGAAAATTGGGCAGAGAAATGGCGGATGGAATTTAATCCGGACAAGCGTGAGGTGATGCACTTCGGTAGATCCAATTCAATTGGGTGCTATAAAAAAAATGACAGAACAGTCAGGAGCATAGAGACACAGAGAGATCCTTAAAAGTGGCAGCACAGGTGGAAAAGGTGTTGAAGAAAGCTTATGGCATGCTTGCCTTCATCGGGTGGAGCATCGAGTATAAAAGTTAGCAAATTATGTTACAATTGTATAAAACATTGGTTAGGCCACATTTGGAATACTGTGTCCAATTCTGGTCACTCTGTCAGAAAGGCATGGAGGCTTTGGAGAAAGTTCAGGAAAGGTTTACCAGGATGTTGCTTGGTATGAAGGGTATTAGCTATGAGGAGAGCTTAAGTAAACTGGGAATATTTTCCCTTGAAAATCAGAGGCCGAGGGGCAATCGATAGAAGTTTATCAAATTGAGAGGTATAGATCTGGTGAACAGTTGGAAGCTTTCTTCCAGGGCAAAAAAATGACAATTATAAGGGGGCACATGTTCAAGATAAGGGGGGAAAGGTTCAGTGGGGATGTGCGGGAGAAGTTTTTTTACACAGAAGGTGGTGGAGGCCCAGAATACATTGCCTTGTGAGGTGGTTGAGGCAATTAGTTACGTGAGTCACATCTAAGACTTACCTTGATAGGCGTATGAATAAACGGGGAATAGAGGAATATAAGTCGTTGGTCTCGATCAGTAAACGTGATCAGCGCAGGCTTGGAGGGCCAAAGGGCTTGTTCCTGTGGACTGTACTATTCTTTGTTCCCAACCTCAGAAAGCACCCTACTGCTCTTTAAAGAGCCTTTCCCACACCAGCCATACTTTTGCCTCTGTGACTGCTAATTGGCGGCAAGTTCAGGGCTGTCTTGTGCAGTGGGTATCAGGAAATGGATCTGAAGGCAGTGCATCCAACTCAATTGGGGGGGAAAAAAGTATTTGTAATTGCATAAATCTTTAAGCATATCACAGGATACAGTCAATAAAGCATTTAATGTAGTGGAGGACAAATGTAGCAGCCACTTTGCAAGCAGGAAGATCTCACATATAGCAGTGAAATTGATGTTCAGTTAATCCTTTTACAGTATTATTGATAAGGGAGGAATGTTGATCAGCAGTCCCTACTCTTCTTTGACATTGATTCTTTTAGTATAACAACCACTAGCTCCCCCCATCCTCCCACCCCCAAATGTGGTAAATCCTGCCTGTTACTGCCTTCCAAACCTGAGTTTAAAGCATGTAACTATGAAAAACTAGAGTGCTTAAAATGTGATCTCTATCAGTGAAATAGATGAGGTGAATGGTAAAAATGTACTTAGACAGAAGTGAATTAAACACATGGAGAACAGAATAGAAAGTTATACCAGACATACCCAGTTGCCTGTTTCTGTGCTGTACTTTCTATAATTGCCCTTTCAATGCCAAATGTACCCAAATTTCAGTGAGCATTGGTACACGTTTAGTCTTTGTTCATTGTTCTAATTAACCTAAATAATTGTTTTTGTGTTAGGATTGGGTGAGCTTTGTAAACTGACCTGAGTTTATCAGAATGTAGCAAATAGTGGAAAACTAGGTTAAGTTGAATGGTATGTCACAATGCATCACTAGACCTCGGTTGCAGTGAGAAAGTACTCTACAGCAAACATTCACTGTGCTTTGGAAGTTTAGAAGTCCACATAGATGACAGAGTTGTGCTTTTAAGGATGTAATTATGCATATACTAATGATTATCAGAAGGAATGTCTGTCTGCGCTTCATCCTATGAGCGTCATAAACACAACAATGGTTAACATTTCAGAAGGAACCCACAGAGGAGCCTGAATCAGAATTCTTTAGGATGTAATTAATTCACTTTTAATTTTTGAAAAACTTGCGTGGAAGTCCTTTAAAAAGTAACAGAATTCTGATTTCCACTAACCTGCAAAGCCATCTGTGTGATCCTTTGCATTTCTATTCCTTTCAGTTTTTATTTCTAATACATGGCTTTTGTGATTTTACTTGCAAAAGTTTCTCAGCTCAACTTCCCCCGCCTCAGAAGGCATTGTCTCTATTCCAGTATATCAATGCCTGATTGTCATTCACCCTCCAGTCCCCCATTCAGATGACATTATTTGTAGACAAGCCTAGATGGTAAAAATTAGGAAGCATGAGACCTCAGCCTTGCCAGATTCTTTCTTTGGATGCTGAATGTTTGCACAGGGAGTGCTGAATGGCATTTAGGATAAAGAGCATTGGCTGCCTGCCTCCTCCCTGAGTTAGGGGTTGTCCAGTGTGTGCTTTTCGTCACCTACTGCTACATCTGCTAACACCAGCTCAGTAAGAATTCTCTCAACACCAGATTAAAGTCCAACAGATTTAACCTGGTGTTGTGAAACTTCTTACCGTGCTTACCCCAGTCCAATGCCGACATCTCCACATCAAGACCAGTTCTCACAGCTAGGTAGATTTCTCCATTTTCTCTTCCCTTCCTTCACCTAAAGACACTGACTCATGCTGTGTGTCAGCTTTGACAGGCTGTATACCTGTGTCACCAGAGCTAGACTGAGCCATTTGCCATGGTCCAACAGGTTCATTTGGTAACACAAGCCACAAGCTTGTGGCTTGTGCTACCAAATAAACCTGTTGGACTTTAAGCTGGTGTTGTGAGACTTCATACTGTGCTTACCCAGTCCAACACCAGCATCTCCACACTAACCATCACCAGAGCATTAGCCTGGGCCTCTGGATTATTTGTCCAGTAGTATTACCACTATGTTATCTTTGACAGAGGATAGTTTAAAAAAAAAATCACATTACTGTGAACTTGGAGCCACATGTAGGCCAAACCAAGTAACAATGTCAGACTTCCTTCTCAAAAGGACGTTGGTGAGGGACCCAGTAGGTTTTTATGAAAATCAATGATAGTTTCTTGGTCACCATTACAAAGACTAGTTTTATATTCCAGATTTACCAACGGAATTTAAATTCAAGCCCAGAGCCTCTGGTGCCAGTTCACATTCTGTAGAACTGCCCTAACTAAAATCTGTTCCGCCAACTAAGCATGATCTAGAAACAGAAAAATGCTGGAAGTATTCAGCAGGTCAAATAGTATCTGTGGAGAGAAAAACAAAGCTTGCACCTTGTGTTGGGAGCATTTTCAGAGTACAGCTTTTAACAGAATTTAGACAGGAGGGGAGGGATCCTGTCAGCTCATTCCACCGGCACTAGATCTTTGCTGAACATGTCTATTTAGTGGCATTTCTCGCTCCTTTTCCCCTACCCTTAAAACAAAATTCAAAAAGTATTATTCATTCTGCTCCCTTCATTGTCCTGGGCAAGGCATTTTTTAACAACCTTTTTTTAAAGTCTCCTGATCTCTCCCTTCATTCGAAGAAAGACAATTTTAAAGTTATGTCCCTTGGTTACCAACTTATTGGTCAGTGGAAGTGGTTTTGCTCTGACTTTGCAAAGCGTACAATTTTAAGGAACTCCGTCCTACCTTAACCCTTCTGTTTTATTGACATAAGTCACATTTTTTTTCGTGTTCTCACCCACACTTTTACCTTGGAGAATCTCTTCTTTTCTTCATCCTAAAGTAGAATGAACAAAACTGAACTCAATATTTTAGCTGCAGCTTCAGAAGCAATTCAAATAATATAAAAGCAAATACTGTGGATGCTGGAATCTGAAACAGAAACAGAATGCTGGACAGTCTCAGCAGGCCTGACAGCATTGTGGAGAGAGAATAGAACATAAGAAATAGGAGCAGGAGTAGGCCATCTAGCCCTTCGAGCCTGCCCCGCCATTCAATAAGATCATGGCTGATCTGTCGTGGCTCAGTTCCACTTTCCCGCCCTCTCCCCATAACCCTTAATCCCCTCTCTTATCAAGAACCCATCAACCCACTTCTTAAAAATATTTAGCGAGGCAGCCTCCACCACTTCAACGGGCAGAGAATTCCAGAGATTCACCACCCTTTGAGTGAAGAAGTTCCTCCTCAACTCCGTTCTGAACCGCCTCCCCTTTATCTTGAGGCTGTGCCCCCTAGTCCTACTGTCTCTCTTGAGCGGGAAGAGTCTCTCCACCTCTATCCTATCCATCCCATTCATCATCTTATACGTCTCAATGAGATCTCCCCTCATTCTTCTAAACTCTAACGAGTACAAGCCTAGTTTATTCAGCCTCTCCTCATAGCTCAACCCCCTCAACTCCGGTATCAGCCTAGTAAACCTCCTCTGCACTCCCCCCAAGGCCAAAATATCCTTGCGCAGGTGCGGCGCCCAAAACTGCACCCAGTACTCCAGCTGCAGCCTCACCAATGCCCTATACAGCTGCAGCAAGACCTCCCTACTTTTATATTCAATCCCCCTCGCTATGAAGGCCAGCATCCCATTCGCCTTCCTGACCACCTGCTGCACCTGCAAGCTGGGTTTTTGCGACTCATGCGCAAGGACCCCGAGGTCCCTCTGCACCGTCACCTGCTGCAGTTTTTCGCCACGTAAGTAATAGTCCTTCCTACCATTCTTCCTACCAAAGTGGACCACCTCACACTTGCCAACATTAAATTCCATTTGCCATTTCCTGGCCCATTCGCCCAGCCTATCTAGATCCTTCTGCAGACTCTCCACACCCTCCGCACAATTTGCCTTTCCCCCAATCTTGGTGTCATCAGCAAATTTCGACACCCTACACTCAGTTCCCTCCTCCAGATCATCTATATAAATGGTAAATAGCTGAGGCCCCAGCACCGACCCCTGGGGCACCCCACTAGTCACCAACCGCCAATCCGAATAGCACCCATTGACCCCCACTCTCTGCCTCCTATTTGACAACCAATCCTCTATCCACGCTAACACCCTACCCCCAACTCCATGTCCCCTGACCTTCTGCAATAACCTCTTGTGAGGCACCTTGTCAAACGCCTTCTGAAAATCCAGAAAGACCACATCCACCGGCTCTCCTCTATCCACTGCCCTAGACACATCCTCATAGAACTCCAGTAAATTTGTCAGACACGACTTCCCTTTAATGAAACCGTGTTGCGTCTGCCCTATCAAGCAATTCCCTTCAAGATGCCTCGCAATTTCCTCCTTAATGACGGATTCTAACATTTTACCTACCACAGACGTTAAACTAACCGGCCTATAATTCCCCGCCTTTTGCCTGGCACCCTTCTTAAACAACGGCGTAACATTAGCCGCTTTCCAATCTTCCGGCACTTCCCCGGAATCCAGCGACGTCTGGAAAATAACCACCAAGGCATCCACTATAACCTCCGCCATTTCTTTCAGAACCCTCGGATGCATTCCATCCGGTCCTGGGGACTTGTCCACAATCAGCCCCTCCAGTCTGTCGAGCACCACCTCTCTAGTAACAGTAATGTCATTAAGACCCTCCAGTCCTACCACCTTTCCATCGCTAACACCCGGCAAATTATTCACGTCCTCCTCCATGAAGACAGAAACAAAAAAGTTATTCAAGACCTTAGCCATATCCCCATCCCCTACCACTAGGTCCCCTTTCTCATCCTCTAAAGGACCAACGTTCACCCTAGCCAGCCTCTTCCTTTTAGCCAATGTTTTGAGTCCGGATAACCCTTCATCAGAGCTGATTTCTTTTAAGGTTACACCATTTGTTGTAGTCTCCACAATATTCATCCCAAGATGGATTTCCTCGAATTACTCTGCATTAACTTTCATATGATCAATCCCTTCGTTAGAGCTGATACGAAGGGTCATCCAGACTCTCAACATTGGCTCCATTCTGTCCCCACAGATGCTGTCAAAACGTGCTGAGATTTTCCAGCATTTTGTTTTTGTTGTGTTATATGAATTCAGCAAGCCTCTTGCTCAAGTGCTTCGTAGCTTACGCTTATAAAATCTAACAACGTTTTCAAAGAACAAAAACAGCCCGGGAAACAGGCCCTTCGGCCCACCGAGCCCGCGCTGCCATTTTAACGTTACCAGTCCCCCCCTCCACCCATGACCCTTGTCTTTTGTTTTATGGCATTCCACATTGAGGGAAACTAATTTAGGGACAATTTATTACTTCCAGTCAGTCTAATAGCACATCTTTGGGGTGTGGGAGGAAACCGGAGCACCCGGAGAAAACCCACGCAAGCACGGGGAGAATGCGCAATCTCCCACAGACACTGGCCCAAATCCATGTGTCTGCACAGCAAACAGTGATAGTCACTGAGCTGTCGTGTTGCCCAGCATCTGATCCAGTTTAAGCACACCCTAACGACATGAAGCACGAGGCCACTCTCGAACATTCAAGAGCAGCCCAAGTACGACCCATCGCGTGTGTGCCCCTCGTTGGACAACAAGGCGGACCGACTTAAAACCTGTGAATACAAAAGAGAAAAACATTATTATCATACCACAAATTTCTGCTTTTTCAAATATTAGCCAATTCCCATATCAAAGTTACTATTGAATCTGCTTTTGTTAACCTTTCAGATAGTGTATCCAGATCAGCATACTTCACTGCATTAAGAAATTCGCAACACGCCTCTGATCCTTTTGCAAATTACCTTAAATCTAGGTCCTCTACTTATTCACAGAATCCCTACAATGCAGAACAGGGCATTTGGCCCATCAAGTTTGCATTGACTCTCAGACAGAGTATCTTACCCAGGCCCTCTCCCCTGCCCTATCACTGTAACCTCACATGTTTACCATCCATCTAAACCATATATTGGGAATTTGGCATGGCCAATCCACCTAACCTGCACGTCTTTGGATTGTGGGAGAAAACTGGAGCACCCAGAAGAAATGGGGAGAACTTGTAAACTCCATATAGACAGGCAGACAAGGCTGAATCGAACCGGATCCCTGGTACTGAGAGGCAGCAGTGCTAACCACCGCGCTGCCCCACAGTGACCCTCCTGAATTAATAGTCTCTCCCTATCGTGCAGCCTATCAAAATTCCTCGTAATTTTCTCTAAAGTTGTAGTCTCCACAATATTATTCATCCCAAGATGGATTTCCTTGTACTTTTCTGCATTAAATTTCATGTGATTGATCCCATGCGCTCGCTCGCTCTCTCTCTCCCTCCCTCTCTCTCTGTCCCATCTACTAATTTCTCCATGTCTCACTGGCGCCACTCACAGTTCTATTCACAGTTAACCATGTTCAATATTCTTGGGCTGTCTGCATTTCGTATTGTGCAATGTGTAATGTTTTCCACAGATAGGCGTTGCTGGTACTTTCTCTAAGTAAGTAACCCCCTCTTATACAACCTGATTACCTAGCCCCTCTGATGAAGAGAACACTGAGGATGAGGAGGAGGAGGAAGAGCAGAGGCCTGAGAAACAAGAGTACCCAGCACTAGTTTCATCAGTTGTCATCATTCCAGAACTCGTGAGGCAGGATGAAGACGTAAGCGACTCGGATGATGATGGTCCAGTACTATACAAGGATGACTACGATGAGGATGAGGAAGATGATCAACCCAGTATGTGTTCATATTCATTAAATTAAAATATGTACATTTTGGTGATAATGCTGTTTGCAGATCATTTGTTAATCCTATTGTTTGTCGAGGAGGATTGGAAGTCACAGTGCATATGTCCAATTGAGATTCTACCAATCTTGTCTACCCTGAGCGTCCAGAGATCGGTATTTCATGATCTCTCCATTGTAACTACAGCTACTTAGCCTACTGCATATTTACAATGTTGTTGTACGTTTTGTAATTTGATTGGAATTTAATTTCACCCTTTTCCACAAAAATTAAAAATGAGGAGCCTTGTTTAGCTACAAAGTCATTTGGAAGAAAAAGCGAAATATCTTATTTCATGTTCTGTAAAAACTTTTCCAAACTCCTGTTTAGGTTCATTGGCCAATAAAGTAAAGCGGAAAGACACTTTGGCCCTTAAATTGAGCAACAGACCTACAAAGCAGGAACTTATAGAGAAGAATATCCTACCTCGTCAGTCTGATCAGGAAAGACTAGAGATTCGACAGCAAATTGGAACAGCGTTGATCAGGTAGGTCATCCTGAAAATGGACAGCAGATTTCTTAATCCTACAGACAACATTGTTTTGCCTCTAACTTAAACTTAACTTATTAATATTTGCTGCATATACACTGGTGCAGTAGTCAATAGGACTTTGATAGTGAGCAAACTTCACTGCCTAATAGAGCATCTGCCATGGTTCAGTTGTTAGCACCTGTTCCTTCAAGTTAGATGGTTATGGGTTCAAATTCCAAATCAGCGACTTGAACACACAATGTCTAGGCTGACACTTTTTCATGGAGCACTGAGATACTGTTACCCAGTCAGAAGCCCCACTGTTTAGATGAGACATTACACTGAGGCCCTGTTCACACTCTCGAGCAGACATATAAAATTCTGTGGTATTATGTGAAGAAAAGCAGCTTTTGGCCATTATTTATCCCTCAACCAATATCACTTTAAAGAAACATCTGGTTCTTATCATGTGCTGTTTGTGCGATCTTGCCAAGCTCAGATTAGCTTCTGTGTTTCCCTACACCACAATTGTGGCACACGTGAAGAGTACTTCCAAAAACTCGTTACTGTCAAATGAAACCCTGAGACCATGAAAAATGCTGTATCAATGCAAATTCTTATGATATTGTTGGTTGTAGATGGCCTTTGATTCTAGAGAGTGCCAATTAGTGTTTGCACTCCTGTGTTGACTGTCATTTGGTGTATGGTGGGCTTTGGTTGTGCTTTCAATTGTGACCAATGCATACAACAGTGTTCTGGTTCACTGCTGGCAGTTGATTGACATCTCAACAATACCTCTACACTGGTCCTCTACATGTGGACTGAAGAACAAGTTTTCCTATACGGCGTCACTTAACACATGTCATTATATGTGGTATTTAAGCCATGACCCTTCTCCCTCACATATTGCTGTTTGACATCCAGAAAGATAAATGCATGGCCAATAAGGGCGATTATACCTAGGTGGGTAAATTCCAGACACCGTGTAATGACCAGTGTGTACCATAGCCTCGCAGACTAGTCAATCTTAGGTTCAGTTCCCAGGTTGTGCTGAATTAGCTGACTTCCACACAGATAAAAGTTCAGGATGCTACAACTAACCATAGTGGCACAAGTTTAAAAAGCAAGGCACCTCCACATGCTAAGTCATCTTGATGTTGGGAGGAAGCTAGTTGTTAGAAACCTAAACTTCAGACAGAGCTGTCATCTGAAATAATTTATCCTCTTCCATTTTAACAGGCGTCTGAGTCAAAGGCCAACTGCGGAAGAGCTGGAGCAAAGGAATATCCTTAAAAGTTAGTACACCTTATATCATGAGATGCTAATTTAGTTCACATTGTAGTAAGAAGGACATTGATGTGGTTTTACCCATGACTGGTTATTTTTGACATGCTGGTGTTGGAACAGACGTAGCTGTTGGAGACACGTTGAGGGATAGCAAGTAGACTGAAATTACTGGCTGAGCTATTTATTGCATGATTGTTGAATATTATTTTGTAAACACCAATATTCTTTTGGGTTAGATGTGTAAAGCCAACTACACAAAGTACTGAGGTTTTTTTTAAACCCGGTTCAGACATTGTTCTCTTGCCCCATGGAACTTTATACCAGCTTCCCTCTTCCTCACCAACTCTTATTCCTTCCAAAAATCATCCCTTTTGATTATACTTTTGCTTCCCTAAGCTAGCCCCCTCCTGTTTCTCCCTTGAATGTTGTCCACCATATCCCTCTTTTTCCTTTTTGTGAAGTTTTTGAGATTTCTTCTAGCATGTAAATAATTCTTATAAAAGCAAGTTATTACTTATGTACAATAACTCCCTGTAATTTTCCTAACCAGTATTGCATTTTCCTTTCTTTTGGTATGAAAGCTTAAATGAAGTTAGAAATTGTGGTTGGGAAAAGCTAATTTTAATCTTCAACAGCCCATCTCCTCTATGCAATTTTTTTGTATGTTTGTTTGTGTTAATATTCTTTCTTGAAGTTCTCTATTTTACTATTGGAGATAATTCTATACTGATTCAGTAGAAAGGGCAGAAGTCTTGGATTGGCACAGTGTTGTTAATCAATGTACTGAAAAAGAAAGTTGACTACTAATTTCATCAGCTCATGTATTGTACTGATTAAATAACATTCTTACCTCTACAGATAAAGATGAGGAACAACATGAGGCAGAGAAACGAGAGATCAAGAGACGGCTTACCAGAAAGGTACTAAAGTAGACCTTTTGTGATTTGTTGCATAAGAGTCTGTTTTAGAAATCGGTGTTCTGACCCTCCAGGCCTAGTGTCTGGCCCTTGTATATCCAATCTGGGAGCTGAGAAATTTAAATTGACAGCACCTCTCTCAATGGTGCTCTGTTGAGTTTTGTGCGGGGCTGGCTCTTCTCATCCTAGTCCTTCCTTGTGCCTTTCTAATTATGTTTGTATCAGTTTTATTCAAATACTCAGTAGAAGAATTGTGGAGAAAATTACACTGGCAAATGTTAGATGATAGAAAAACATTTTTCAAATGACTGGATCTTCAAGGCAAGTATAAATGTTTTTGTAACTTGTGATCTCTGATTACTTTAGCTCAGTCAAAGACCCACAGTGGCAGAGCTTCAGGCTAGAAAAATCCTGCGCTTCCACGAATACGTTGAAGTAACAGACGCCCATGACTATGATCGACGTGCAGACAAACCATGGACTAAATTAACACCAGCAGATAAGGTGGGGGAATGTTTGTGGCGATGAGTTGGCTGTGATCTTGTCTTCGTATAAATGACTGCTTTCTTCCAATTAATTAGGATTCATATTAACTGTTACTTGGATTAGTGGGAAACGTAATGGATGTTGTTGGGGCAAACCTCATTTTACTTCAACTCTGATGGATTCATTGGATCAATATCCTTTACCCAGCTTATACACTAAAGAAATAGACACCTTTGTACTTGCAAATACCAAATACATTGGGGATTCATAACCTAATTCCTTGTATTTCACAATCTTTTGAGTTCCTACGATTCCTCAGTGTGCTGTACTTTTGTGCAGTTTGATATTTAGTACACCAATAATTAGCTTTCCCTCGTGCAAATGAGCACTGACACTCTTTTTATCGCTCTCCAGACACTGAGGGGTCAGGCTGACTTTGCGGGGGTCAGCATTTCCTTATTGCTTCAGGCTTTTCTCGCACTCCATCTGCTCATCCTGAATTATTAACATGTTTTGCAGACATGTTGGCATCATGCCCTCTTATTACATTCCATTTGAGATTTCTGCTCCCTGCACTTGAAGCTCCCTGATAGTAATGGTCACTTTGCAATTGAAATGGGGGAAAGAAGAGCTGTACAATTATGCATTGGTCTCTCTTGGTTTCATTTTTTTTGTGTTCTTTGGATGATAGTTGCAGGTCTGTTGCTGGTAATGTAGGTATGGACTATTTGAAATAATGAGTTAAGAGCATCGTGCAAGAAGTGGTGCTAAAGCAAATAATTTTTCTTATAATTCATGATACCAATATACAAATTACTTTAAAATAACTTCAATGACCCTTGAACTTTGTGATAGCAAGTTCCACATTCTAACCACTCTCCAGGTAAAGGAGTTTCCATGAAATTTCCTATTTGATTTGTTAGTAACTATCTTATATTTTATGGCCCCTAGTTTTGGCCTTCTCACAAATAGAAATATCTTGTCTCGGTTGACCCCCTCAAATCCCTTCCTAATTTTCAAGACCCTGATTCTGACCGAGCCATCCTTTGGAATTTTTTAATCATTTGCCTTCCTAGTTTCTTTTGGGATAAAAAATTGCCCCATTCTTTCATAAACTCTTCACTATACTCGAATGATGCAGATCACTCAATTAAATAGGACTGACAACAGATAATCTATTTTTGCAGTACCTGCTCCTCGCTTTAGGGGGAGCGCCCTTTGCTGCAGAGTGCATAAGGTGCTAGTACAGTACCAGGTGCATTGTTTTTTCAATTGAATTGTTGAAGTGAATAATTGCTGTGCCACCTTTGTGCTGCAATGATTCAGAGCACATTTACATACATGTTTCAAACCCTTCTCTGTTGTACCCTTACAGGCAGCAATACGAAAAGAACTAAATGAATTCAAAAGTACAGAGATGGAGGTGCATGAAGAAAGCAGAATGTATACAAGGTAAAATCTATTTTAATTCCAAAAATGAACTCTGTTGTTGCTTTATTGTACCAAATGTTGGCTTTGTGCATCTATTAGCATTGTAAAGTTTGCACCCTAATATCTCGAGAATGACTAAATAGTCGGCCAAGAGGATAGACCCAGCAACAGTGGCAGCACAATGGCATAATGTCAGAAGGGATTTGTCCTAAGTGTCCTCAATATTGACGCCACACCCCTTAAAGTTTTGTGGCATCAGGTCAGACGTGCACATGGAAATATTCCCCCCCACCACCTCAACTGATGAGTCAGTACTCCTCCATGTCGAACACCAACTGGAAGAAGCACTGAGGGTAGCGAGGGCACACGATATGGTGGTGAACTTTGATGTCCATCAGCAAGAGTAGCTTGTGGCACCATTACTAACCAAGCTGGACGAATTCTAATGGATGTAGCTGCCAGATTGGATCTGGGAGCTAAGAGGGAAAACCTACTTGACCTCATCTCACCAACCAACCTGTTCATGACAGTCTTGGCATGTGAGGCAGCAGGGCTAACTGCTGTGCCACTGTGAGGCAGCAGGGCTAACTGCTGTGCCACTGTGAGGCAGCAGGGCTAACTGCTGTGCCACTGTGAGGCAGCAGGGCTAACTGCTGTGCCACTGTGAGGCAGCAGGGCTAACTGCTGTGCCACTGTGAGGCAGCAGGGCTAACTGCTGTGCCACTGTGAGGCAGCAGGGCTAACTGCTGTGCCACTGTGAGGCAGCAGGGCTAACTGCTGTGCCACTGTGAGGCAGCAGGGCTAACTGCTGTGCCACTGTGAGGCAGCAGGGCTAACTGCTGTGCCACTGTGAGGCAGCAGGGCTAACTGCTGTGCCACTGTGAGGCAGCAGGGCTAACTGCTGTGCCACTGTGAGGCAGCAGGGCTAACTGCTGTGCCACTGTGAGGCAGCAGGGCTAACTGCTGTGCCACTGTGAGGCAGCAGGGCTAACCGTTGGTCAATCATATAAATATTGTGGCTGCAAAAGCAGGTCAGAGGTTGAAACTTCTGTGATGAGTAACTTCTGTGATCTCCCAACTCTCCAAAGCCCATTTTGAAGAGTGGTTGCCAAGATAGGCAAGTACCCTTGTGCACCACAGTGAGATTCCAAAAGCAGTAGTGAGGGAAATGACCAGATTATCTGTTTTTAATGAAGAACAAATGTTGGCCAGGACACTAGAGAATCTGCCTCGCTCCTCTTTGAAATAGCACCAAGGAACCACTTTGGCCTTGGTTGAGTATCTTATTGAAAATACAGCATCTCTAACAATGCAGGGCTCCCCAAGTACGGCACTTAACCATAGCGTAAATGAGCTCATGTCTTAAATAGGGCATCTCTCAACCTTCTGACTTGGAAGTGCATGTTACTGACTGAACCAAGGCTGTAAGGAAAACGAATTGAGGATTGTGTTTCAATAAAATCAAGTCATTCTTGTTTTTAACCCTTATTTATTTTTGATAGGTTCCATCGACCATAAGAACGTGTACAGATGCAGACGGAAATCTAGCTACACAGTATGGGGATAAAGTCTATCCCTGAGTACTGTACGTGAAGTCGTGTTGTACTGACAGTTGTGTACAATATATTCAATACACTTTCGATGAACCTGGTGCCATGGAGAGAAAAGTCAATACTTGATAACCGTATCATATGTAAATCCTGCTTTCATCAATTAACAAATCCTCAAAATGGAGGTTCCCCTTGATCCTATCTGTCTCTGCACCTCCAGATTTTATACAATACTGCGGCCGGTTTGAAATCGCAGCGCCAAAAAGACTTTAACAGCTGCTGGAATTGTGTGCTTGGGAATGGTTGTATTTCTCTTGTGCTTTAACTGGAGCTGGAAAGTATAAGTCTGTGTATGCGGACTAAGGTTGGACTCCCCTCCTACTCACCACACCCTTTGGGCCCCTACCGCCTATGATGGCTTTGCTTGGACACGTCGATGGGAGGTTGCTCTTGGTCAGTGTGGTCTTTGGTCCAAGAATAGCTGTCCCAGACCTCCATTTCTGCAATGTCTTTGTATCCACGGTCAGTCCTGTAGCCTTGAGTTGCTAGTTTTTCCAGTGGGAAATTGAGATTCCTGGGACAACTTCAGCAGAAGACAGAGTTTTATTTTTCATGTGACCAATTTCATACAAGTCCATTTCTTGCCTCTCTCCCGCTCTTTAAATTTAAAAGTGCTGTTTTCACTGAAGCAGGCCTCTAATGAAAGAAAGGTATTGCAGCACCTGGAGTCTTTTACTTCCCATCTGAAAGACACAACAGTTCTGTGGGGGAGAAAACGTATTCCTTTATACAAAATCAGGGATTGGTTTGTACTGGACTACTGATCATGCCCCTGTGGGAGAAATGCCTCACTCTCGACTGCTGTATAAAACATTGGTTTAGATTGAGTCAGTATGTGTACATTTGTCTTCCTGTTTAATTAATTATTAAATAAAAGTATTATGTGACTTTTTTTAAAAAAACAAATCAGAATACACTTAAAACACTACTTGGGGTGAATTCCTTCTCAAACAAACAAATATACATTTGCTTGAAATTCTATCTCCTAGACATTTTAAGTTGCCTTAATTCTTAACGAATTTCTTTTTTCATTCTCAAGGTAGCGTATAACAGGCAGATTTGGCAGGGGAGATCATGATTTGTTATGTTTTTTTATTAAAATTATTCTCTCTGGTATTTTCACTGATTATCAAGCGATAGATTTCTGCATTTTATATTGATTTGGACAGCTCAGTAAATTCTGGTCGTGTTTCATGGTGGAATGTGCTGACTGACTTGCAGGATTTGTCTTTACTTAGAGTGAGGCATTTTCTCTGTTTTTTATTTGTAATATTCTCCGGACAGCATTATTACAAGGCTCTTGAATATGAATAGACCAGCGAGACTGTCTTGGTTAACTACACTCTTAATCATACTTCAGTTTCCAGGCAGACTTTTTCACCATTCTCCATTATATCCAACTAAAATATATGCTCTTTGTTCGTACTTGCGTCTTAACATTGGAAGGACGTAAAGTCAAAATATTTGTCACTGCATTGAAGCAAAGAGCAGGCCAGGCACACTGACATTAAGCAGCTATTCATTCAGTGATGGACAACATTTGATTCTGTTGCCAGGCTCATAACATAGATTGAACGGTACCTGTTATGCATCACCATTCTTGCTTCTCTTCTGCTTTCTGTCCTTCACAGTCCATTAAAGGTAAGGAAGAACTGGAGACAATAAATAAATTTCAAAAAGCATGAACATTTTGGCTCGCTTGCTGTCAAACCATAGTGAGCCTTGACATTTGTGTTTGTGTTGCACGTCGTTAATGGTCGATCAGATCAATAATACACATAGGAATGTGCCCCCCTGATAACAGTCGAATGAGATCCCTAGTAGATTTTTTGGTTAACACACCAGTTTGGTGTTAATACTGAGCCATACAGGCCGGAAAGATCCCCAGTTTGAAATCTCCCCCATGCTACTTTAACCAATATCTCATCACTTGGACATTGCAGTGTCCCTGGGCTGAGGAAGAAATTCAGGCACGGTTCCCACTCCTGATTGCTATTTGTAGCTCTTGCAGCTAATGCATGTTGAAAAGGATCGTGCTGGGTCATTGAAGGGCCTGCCAAAGTTCTCACTAGGTTTGCACTTGAATCGCCAATTTTGGCGACGGGGTGAGGGGTCGGGGGGGAGGTAATACTAGACGATTTAATGTGCCCTCCTTCATGAGTCATTGACTGCAAGAAAGAAGAAAGGAGAGCAAATTAAATCATTTACAGGGCAAGAATATAAGGGTGCTACTACACACTGGAGATTTCGGGCATTCTAAACTGCTAAGAATCTAATTTAGTATTTTTATTTTGTTTAAACCAGCACATACAATGTGACAGGGATTTAAGGACAGCCCCCTCCTCCCCCTTCCCCTTTTTAGAAAAGAGAATTATTGCACATGTATGTAATGTTTTAGAAAAGTATGTTAATACGTTCCCTTTTTGTAAGGCATTGGGTATTTTAAAAAAGTCTTCCTTGTACCTTTCTCCCTGGTTCAGCTCGAGAATTTACTTGTTTGAACCCACACCACAGTGGTACTGTTTTGAGGGGGATCCAGTGTGTCAAGACTGTCCACTCAATGATTCCCCCCTCAATTATAAAATGCAGCTGCGCCAAGAGGGAGGTTAAAAAGACATTGTTAAAATCCAGCCTCCATTGGGAATTTTCTTTTTAAACGAAAGACACACATTGATTTTTTTTGCAGTCTGTATAGTTGTTGTATGTACATTTTCATGAGTTGTAAATAATTGAACATTACTTATGTTATATTGTTTTTGGTGTATTTTGTTCTCATTCAGTGCTGCTTTCTTTTATTAAAAAAAGTAGATTCCTACTGATTATAGATCCGTTGAATTTTTAAAAAAAAATCAAATGTGCACAAAAATTCTCTTCCTCAGTCCAGTTACTCAGGGTCCTCAGTTTTGGTGAACAAATCACTCTCAGCGTAAAGGGACATTGAGCATTAAAGGGAGATGTCTCTGGGTAGGTCAGTTGAGGCAAAAATCACTTAGAAAGCCATTGGCTGCTGTGAGCAGAGAATGATTTTTTTTCTGGATATGTGAACCAAGTTGGATCTAATATCCATTTAACAATCCCATCTTCAAAGGGTTTTTTCTAATCCAAAAATGGTAGAATTTGACGTTTCTGGTGTCTAAACCATCACACCAATAGCTTGGAGGCAGAAGATGAAGGAAGCCTTGAAGTGAAAGAGCTAAGGTGACATAGCCTTATGCCACATGTCATCTTTCACTCACTCTTGGGGTCTGAGTTAGTTAGTTCTGTTCAGTGCAGTCCTACCAAAGATTGTGGGACCAGTGAGGCTATTCAGTTCCATTCCACTTCACTGTCCAAATGGAAATTAAATTCTGGTACATTGTTCAAAAAATATCACAGATCTAGCTCTAATGAAGAACTATTTCAATTCATTAAAATAATCAGAGTGTCCCACCCTGAGTGCAAACCCTTGCCCAGATCAAAGTCCTGTTAAAAGTTCTTACAAATAAATTCAGGCAGGTGAGTATCAATGTTGTGCCTGTAATTCTATTTATTGTAGTCTCATTATTTACTGGAGTTTACTTAAATCCTCAAGCTATAGGACCTTCACTAGAATCCAATTCATCTCATGAATGGGAATAAGATATTTTTGGTACCTGTAGCCATTTGTGAAATGTGTCATATGCACTGGAGTTTAGGTGCAAGCATTTCCCTCTTAGTCATTGTAACAATTGACCTTTTTTGAGATTGTGTGTTGGCCTAGATTAAAAGAGGCTCTTACCATATGTTAACCTGGATAGCCTATTACTAGTTCAGAGATTACTTACAGCACACCTGGGTTGGTATTTTATTCTTCAGCAAATGTAAACCAGAGACTGTAACAATTTGGATTATTGATGCTATTTTATACCATAGCACACTTAGTAGGTTGCAATTTGTAAAATTGCAGTCTATTTTGGAGAGATCTGACTGACTGGCACTGAACTGGAGGTTATATTCATTTGTTGTGTACATTTAATTTTTTTTGAAATTCAACCTATGTTAACTCGACTGGAGAAACAAATTTGTAAAAACCCTTTGCAACAACGGCCAGAACTGTTCATGAGCAGGAGACCAACAAGTGTATTTAATCTTATTTTGCTCTCGTCCCCTTGTCTATGCACAGCTGATAACTTGCCACCACATTGCCTCCCTCCACCAGTCGTTGCTGCATTGTGAATAACTGACAGGTGGTGGGTATGCATGGGATATGGGTGACTCATTTGTCTTGTCTTACAATAGACCCCCCGCCCCCAGTTGCTTAAGGGGACAGTGAGGTGCACTTTCAGGTCACCTGAGAATGACCAAATTTTGTCTGGACAAAGACAATGGAGCCTTGGGATTTTCTGTTTACTCACTGACTCTATTGTGCTGTGAAGCCAACATCTTTGCTTTCCTTACACAGCTACGAATAGATGTCCCAGTGATTTGCTGAGCTTCCTCCTCAGTCCTGAACTCTTGCACAGCAGAGTCCTCCAGGTTTGCTCTTGGTTTGTGATGGGGCAGCAGTCCTTGCTACGTCTGTGCATAGGAGAGCGGGAGAAAAAAAACTAGCCAGGATCCCAACTGCCAACAAGTGTAATCCAGTGACACTGGACCATGTGTGTGTGAACATGCACTCACCTCCAATGTCAAGTGACCTTCTCAGACTCATTCTTCTAGACCTGCCCATGAAGAGTGGCTATTGAGCTGAGTTATCAAGGGAATAGTCTGGACCCATGGAGCCACATACCTGTGGGAATCAGTGCCTACAGGAAAGGGAAGGGTAAAGGGATTTTATTATTTTAAAAAATCATGTTGCAAATATGCAACAGTGAATGACAGGAAAATAACTCAGGTTTTTAAGTAGTTTCCTTGGTTTTATTTAATATTTCTGGTCTGTTGCTGACTGTCCATCTGGAGATCAGGGGACGGTCCTGAGTTGGAAAGGGTTTGCATGCCACCTAATGGCCTTGTTAATTGGCTTCTGTACAATGAAACCAACGCGGTGGATTCAACGTTGTTATTTTTGTAGCCCTGCTTTTAATGTTTTAAATGGAAAAAACACAAGTGTGTCATGTCTGCTCCCATATGTGATTTTTTTTCCCTTGTTGCTTTTCTCATTTGTTTAAGGGAGAGGTGCCTTAACATACTGGGTTTTCTCATACATTTCTCATTCCAGACATGACATTTTTAAATCCTGAATAAAACTACAATCATACCTTTCTCTGTTGCTGTACTGTCGATTATTTGTGACTTTTATTAGTCCATAAGTCAGATTTTGCTGGACTGCAGTTTGTTTTTAATATAAAACCTATATTTTTATTTTGATTACTAGTTCTGTTGCTGCGCTGAAGGAGCTGGGCTTAGCAGTACAACTGTTGGAAGGTAGTTCAGTCTACTGGAATCCAAAGTGAAAATGAGTAAAGTTCTTTAAATTTTATTTATTAGTGTCACAAATAGACTTACGTTAACACTGCAATGAAGTTACTGTGAAAATCCCCTAGTCGCCACGCTCTGGCGCCTGTTCAGGTACACTGAAGGGGAATTTAGCATGGTCAATGCACCCAACCAGCATGTCTTTTGGACTGTGCGAGGAAACCGGAGCATCTGGAGGAAATGCACGCAGAAATGGGGAGAACGTGCAGACTGCACAGATGGTGACCCAAACGGGTATTGAACCTGAGTACCAGCATTTCAGTGACATTTCTTTGACAAAAGGTGAGCAGACTGTTTAGATTGAAATACTTCACATTAACAGTTGTACGTGTAGAGCTAACTGAAGTGTCAAGGGTGCCAGTGTTGCAAAACATTGGAAGAAAAAGAAGAATAAAAAGGAACAAACTCTTATTTTTATACAGCCTTTCACAACCTCAGGATATCCCAAAAAGCTTCACAGCCAACAAAGTACTCCTGAAGTGCAGTTTCAAGTGTAGTCAGTGCTCCGAAAACTTGGGATTCCAAATAAACCTGTTGGTTCCCACAAGTTAAATGAGCTGCGATGATATTGGTTGAGGACCAAATGTTGGTCAGGACATTGGGAAAAGCTCCTACGCTTCTTTGGAATTGTGCTATGGGATCTTTTACATTCACCTGAGAGGGCAGATTTCATTGATATATGGTCTCATCAGAAAGTACAAGTTGCAAAGACGTGATGGGCTGAATAACTCCCTTCTCTGCTGTAAAGTTCCGTCATTCTACGCAAGTTGTCACTGGTGACAGCTGTGCTCTAGAGAAAGTTTGAGTAACTGCGGGGTCTGGATTGATGTACGATGTCTCTCAGACCTCAGCATTGTACTCGTAAGCTGGTATCATTGATAGCCCTGTCACAAGAACATAAGAAATAGAAGCAGAAGAAGAGCATACAGTTTGTCGAGCCTACTCCGCCATGCATTACAATCATGACTAATCTTGAGATTCAACTCCTTTTTCCTGTTCATTCCCCAGATTCTTTATCCAAGACACCAAAAGTTTGTCCATCCAAGCCTTCAATCTAATCAATAATGGAGCATTGCAGCCATCTGGAGTAGAAACTGCAAAGATTCACAACCTTTTGAAAAAGTTTCACCCCACCTTACTTCTGCCCTGCCCTGATGATGTACATTTTGCAGCCTGTAGAAACAACCTCAATGTGTCTATCAAACCCTTTCAGAATATTGTAGGTTTCAATTAGATCACATTCTAAGTAGCAGAGAGTACAGACCCAATTTCCTCAGCCTTTCTCTCACCTTCCCATCTTATAAACCAATCTTGTGGTGTACTGGCTCCAATGCAAGTGTATCCTTAAAATATGGAGATCAAATTGTATGCTACTCCGCGTGATCTCACCAAAGTTCTGTATCCTTACACTCCCATCTCTTTGCGATAAAGCCAAATATGCTGTTTGCCTTCCTGCATGCTAACTTGATACTCCAAAGTCTGTCCACATCTATAAGGCACACAGCAGGAGTGTGATGGAATGCTTTCCACTTGTCTGGATGAGTGTAGCGCTAATAACACAAGAACGGAACTCCAAAAGAGTCATATTGGACTTGAAATAACTGATTTTTTTTCTCCACAGTCGCTGCCAGACCTGCTTAGCTTTTCAAGCACTTTGCCTTTTTATTCCTCAGAATATTAGCCTGGGCCTCTGGGTTACCAGTGTATTATCATTAGTGGAGATGGTGGCATTGTGGCTATTTGCCAATGCAGAATAAATAAAAATCAATGAACAATGATCAATGAACAAACTCATGTACAAACATTGATAGGTATTTGTAAGAGGTAAGGCACTGTATCGTTCATCAAATTAAATCAAACATAAACAATCCTGGATGTTGTGTTCCCTTGCTACAGCAGATGTTCTCTTCTACTTGCTCGCACTTCTCACTTAGAAAATACAACAGTGTTGTGTAAACATCAGTACAGCCATCCTGATCCCGAGCCTCTGATTATTCTCCTAAACTTACTGGAGTAAAAGGTGATGATGGAACGGCAATGAGCAAGTGCTTTATCAGGAGATCCTTGGTTGACAATGGTTCAAATAATGCTCGTTCACATTGCTGAAGGGTTTTGATCTCATTGCCCCACCAAGCTCAGTTCTGTGTGTTGGTGCCTCAAATAGGGGTTGGATCTTTGTTTTGGAGGGTTCATTGCATGACCCTGTTTTCAACAGCTCCATCCCTAGCCTCCCAACATTGGTTGGCCAACAAGACAAACCTCCCAACGTACCATCACTTTACAACAATTAGAAAGTGACAAGACTCTCACCCAACTGGATAATTTTTTTCCCCATCTGCACTATTACCATAACTAAATAACAAAAGTCCAAAGCGAGTCAGTGGGTAAAAAATTTTTTAAAGTAAAGTTTGTTTATTTGTTAGTCACAAATAAGGCTTACAGTAACTACAGTGAAGTTCCTGTGAAATTCCCCTAGTTTCCACACGCTCGTGCCTGTTCAGGTCAGTGCACCTAACTAGCACATCTTTCAGACTGTGGGAGGAAAATGGAGCACTCGGAGGAAATCCGTGCAGACTCTGCACAGACGGTAACCAAGCTGGGAATTGAATCCAAATCCCAAGTGCTGTAAGGCAGCACTGCTAAACAACTGTACCGCCCATTTTTTAAAAACATTTTTAAACGTTCTGTGATTTTTTTCCTGGGTTGCTCACAACGGTGTCTTGTGATGGACCTGCAAATCTTGGACACTCCAGGCCATTCCTCAAGGGTTAGCAACAGTTACCCCAACATCGTGTCCTACAGAGAGGGATGAATTCATATCCATGGTTCATCACATGCCAGGATCTCAAATGCGCAATATGATTCAATCTGTCCTGGATTGAAAGGGTGAGTTAGTCTTGACCATCCTCATGGACTACCACAGCTACTGGCCTGAGTACAGCATAATTTGTCAGTGTTTCTGTAGTGCAGTGATTATGGTGTTCACCTTGTATATGAAAGGTCCCAGTTTGAACCCAGGCAATATTATCAAGGCTTGCTCAGCTAAATATAAGGGAAAGTTACAGAGGGATTGCAGAATTGTTACAGCACAGAAGGAAATCATTTGGCCCATCGTGCCTGCACTGGAAGTGCGTAGTTGTAATGTCACAGCATCTCTACAGTGTAGAAAGAGGCCTTTTGGCCCATCTGACCCAGCTTGCTGAAAGAGTATTCTACCCAGTCCCATTCCACTGTCTTATCCCTGTTACCTTGCACATTATTTTTTTCAGATGGCAATTGAATACCTTGATCAAACCTCAGGAAGTTCTTTCCAGACATCAACCACCCTTTGAGTAAAAAAAAGTTTCCCTCACGTTACTTTTACTCCTTTGACAATTATTTTGAACCAATTTCCCTGAGTTCTTGATGATTTCTTGAATGGGAACTATTTCTCACTATTTACCTTGTCCATATCACTCAGGATTATACTATTTCTATCAAATCTCCTTTCAGCCTTCATTTATCTGAGGAAAACAGTCCCAACCTCTCCAATCTATCCTCATTGCTACAGTTCTTTATCTCTGGAATCATTCTCGTTAATCTACTCTGTACTTTCTCCAATGCCTTCACATTCTTCCTCAAGTATGGTGTCCAGAACTGAATGTAGTACTCCAGGTGAAGCTGAACTAATGTCTTATACAAGTTAGACTACAGGAGTAATCCAGAAGCCTAAGTTCATGGTCTGGGGATGTGAGTTCAAATCCTTGTGGAATATTAATTATTAAAATCTGGAATGTAAAATCAACCTCAATAATGGTAACCATGAAACAATTGTCTTAAAATCCCATCTGGTTCACAAATACTTCTGGGAAAGGAAATTTGCCATCCTTCCCTCGTCTGGCCAACACGTGACTCCACATCCACAGCAATGTTTTTGACTCTTAACTGTCCTCTGATATGACCGAGCAAGCCATTCAGTTCAAGGGCAATTAGGAAGGCCAACAAATGGTCATGAATGTAGCTCAATCCCTCATGCAAACCACCCTACCACCCACTGACTCTGTTTACACTTCCTGCTGCCTCAGCAAAGCAGCCAGCATAATTAAGGACCCTACGCACGCTAGATATTCTCTCTTCCACCTTCTTCCGTCAGGAAAAAGATACAAAAGTCTGAGGTCACATACCAACTGACTCAAGAACAGCTTCTTCCCTGCTGCTGTCAGACTTTTGGATGGACCTACCTCGCATTAAGTTGATCTTTCTCGACACCCTTGCTATGACTGTGATACTACATCCAGCATGCTCTTGTTTCCTTCTCTATGAACAGTATTCTTTGTCTGTATAGTGTGCAAGAAACAATACTTTCCACTATGTTAACACGTGACAATTATAAAATCAAAATCAAATCAAGTCCCACATCCCCTGAAAGAGTAACAGCAGAAGTACCTGATGGACAGAAAACAAAGGGTACAATCCTAGATGGGGTGCAGGAGCAGAAGGACCTGTGTATATATGTGCATAAGCCATTTGAGGTGGCAGGACAGTTCCAAAGAGTGGTTAATAAAACATATTGTATCCTAGGCTAAATTAATAGGGACATACAAGAGGAAGGACGTTATCTTGAACTTGTGTAATACACTATCTCAGCCTCAGTGGAGGGACATTGCACTTTAGGAAGAATATAAAGTCAATGGAGACTGAACAGAAAAGATTTATGAGAATGGGTCCTGGGATGAGGAACTTCAGTTGTGAAGATAGATTTCGTAATCTTTCCTTATTCTCCCTCTCTCCACCTACCTTTAAAACCTTACGAGCTTTTTGGCATCTGTCTTAATATTTCCTTAAAGAATCATAAAATTCCTGCAATGCAGAACTGGCCATTCAAGACTGCACTGATTCTCTGACAAAGTATCTTACCCAATCTCTACCTCCTATCCCCTAATCCCACGTATTTACTCTGCTAATATCCCTGGCACTAAGGTGCAATTTAGCATTACCAATCCACCTAACCTGCACATCTTTGGAGTATGGGAGGAAGCCTCGGGTGACTGTGTAGAGTTTGCACGTTCTCCCTGTGTCTGTGTGGATTTCTGTCCAGTGCTTCGTTTTCATAGAATCCCTACAGTGCAAAGGGCCGCTTGGCCCAATGAGTCTGCACTGACTATAATCCCTATTCCTGTAACCTCACATGTATACCCTGCTAATCCCCTGACACTAGGGTCAATTTAGCATAGTCAATCAACCTAACCTGTACATCTTTGGAGTGTGGGAGGAAACTGGAGCACCTGGAGAAACCCAGGCAGACATGGGGAGAATGTGCAAATTCCACATGGACAGTGACCTGAGGCCAGAATTGAACCTCAGTCCTTGGCGCTGTGAGGCAGCAGTGCTAGCCACTGTGCCACCCCACACTCCAAAGAGTTAGGTGGATTGATCATGCAAAATTGCCCCTTAGTGTTAAGGGGATTAGTGAGGTAAGGGGATTAGTGAGGTAAATATATGGGGTTACGGGGATAGGGCCTGGGGAAAATACTCAGTGGGACAGTCAGTGCAGGTTCAATGGACTGAATAGCCTCCTCCTGCACTGTGTAGATATTCTATGAAACTGGAGCACCGGGAGGAAACCCACACAGACATGGGGAGAACATGTAGTTTACATGGCTGAATAGTGTGAAATGTTATTTGATAAGGCTCCTATGAAGTATCTTGGGACATTTTACTGTTGTATGAATTTTGTGAGCTGCCCTGTGGATCAGTGTCACCAAACTGTGTGGACTTGCAAAATCTCACTAACCGTCCCATCTGGAATCAATACACATCTTTTTAACCTGTGCTTAATGCTCTCTCCACTCACATTGGCTGTACCTTTAAGATTTGATTTGCTGTAAAGACTCACATTTCAATCATTATTCATGTGAATTGAATTTGTGTCTTTGTATGCCCTCCCACGCACCTGACGAAGGGGCAGCCAATTCCCGAAGCGAGTGGCGTTTGCTACAAATAAACCCGATGGACTTTAACCTGGTGTTGTGAAACTTGTTACAGTGATCATTGCTACTCCCGGCCAGTGGATGGCGCTGCGGCGCGCAGGGACGGGGGTGGGGTTTGTGTGTGTGTGGGGGGGCGGGGCCGCTGCCGGCGATCCGGAAGCCCGCTATAAAAGGCGCTGCTCAGGCGCAGTTTGGCCTTTTCGCCCGGCGGAGCCGCAGAGATGAGGTAATGGTGGTGTGTGCGTGTATGTTTTGGGTTCATGCGGCAGCAACGGGGCGGATAAACACTCTGGTTTTGGAGTAGCGGGGAAAGGGAGTTAAATCAGTTCCGAGGGGAGGTGAGCAGCGGAATCGGGACCTTGGTGGCAGTTTGTGAGAGTTACCGGGAGGTGCGGATGGAGCGGGAAGGACGCCATGATGGAGCCGTTGGCGGGGGTGGGGTGGAGGGAAGGACCCGGATGTGGGTGGCGGGGTGAATGGAGAGCACGTGTTGGGAATGAATGGGATTTCAGCTGCTCTGGCTCCTGCCTCCCTCTGGTCCACATGGTGTTATTTTTCAAAAACTTACTTTGAAAGATTTCTTTGCCAAGAGGCTCTAGCCAGAGGTGACACCCCCCCCCCCCCCATCTGCTTAAATTAGTTATAGTTTTAAAATTCATCTGCAGAATGTGGGAGTCGCTGGCTTAGATCAGCATCTGTTGCCCAGTTGTCCTTTAGAAGGTGTTAGTAAACTGCTCGCTGCAGCCCATGTGGTGTAGGTGCACCCACAGTGATAATGAGGGAGCTCTGGGACTTTGACTCTCACAATCAAGGAGCGGTGATACCTTTACAACTCAGGATGGTGAGTGACGAGAGAGAAGCTTCAAGGTTTGGTGTTCCCAGGCATTTGTTGTTGTCCTTGTAGATAGTGGGTTTGGAAGGTGCTGCCTAAAGAACCTTGATGAGTCCCTGCAATGTATCTTCTAGATGGATGGTACACATGGCTGTCATTGTTCCTGATGGTGGCAGAAGTGACATGTGGAAGGGGTAGCAATCAGATGGGCTTTTTTTTTTTGGATAGTTTCGGGTTTCTTGAATTGTTGGAGCAGCACTCGTCCAGACAAGGGGCAAGTGTTCCATTACACTGCTGATTTGGCATTGGGGGCCATGTGTCAACGTTCGCAAATGACATTAAGGTGAATGCTAGTGCGAAGTGTGCAGAGGATGCTGCAGGTCTGCAAAGGGATATAGATAGTCTGAGTGAGCAAGGGTCTGCAGATGGAGTACAATGTTGGTAAATGTGGTCATCTGTTTTGGTAGGAATGACAGCAAAATGAAATATTGTTTAAATGGTAACAAATTGCAGCTTGCTGCTGTGCAAGGATACCTGGGTAAGCTCGTGCATGAATCACAAAAGGCTGAAATGCAGGTGCACTAGAGAGTTAAAAAGGCGACTGGATTTTTGTCCTTCATTGTTGGAGGGACGGAGTTTAAAAACAGGTCGTGCAGCTGTATACGATAGTAAGGCCATGCCTGGAGCACTGGAATTTTGGTTGCCTTACTTGGAAAAGGATGATGTACTGGCACTAGTGATGGTGTAGAGGGCATTCACTGGTTGATTACAGAATTGAGAGGGTTGGCTTGTGAGAAACTTGAGTAAGCTGGATCTTATAGAAATATACAGTGAACAGAATAGGTGAGACAGAAGCAGGGAGCTTGTTCCCACTGGCAGATGGAACTAGGGGATATGGCCTCAAAATAAGGGGGAAACAGGTTTACAACAGAGTTGAGGGGAATCTGTTCACCCAAAGGGTTGTGAATCTGGAATTCCCTGCCAAGTAAAGGAGTTGAGGTTACCTCATTGAATGTTATTAAGGCAAGGATAGACAGATAGATTTTTGAACAGTGAAGGAACTGGGCTATGGTGAGTGGTAGGTAAGTGGGTGCAGATTACACGAAAAGATTGAATGGTGGGGCAGGCTTTGGTGAGTTGGGAAGTGACTCCTCAATCACCACAGTATTTATATGGCTGGCCCAGCTTAGTTTCTAGTTGATGTGAGGTTCAGTGATAGTAAAGCCATTCATGGGAGATTACTTTATATTTAGAATTCCGGAGGTTCTTCGTTGGCTTTAGACCTGACAGTGTGGCTTCCAGCTAGAGTCAGAGGTTTATGGCATGGAAACAGGCCCTTCGGCCTATATTGTCCATGCTGCCCCCCTTTTTAAACCACTCAGCTAATCACAATTGCCCACATTTGGCCCATACCCATCGTAACCATGTAACTATATTTAAATGCATTTTTTAAAGATAAAATTGTACTGGCCTCTACTACCTCTGGCAGCTTGTTCCAGACACTCACCACCCTCTGAAAAAATTGCCCCTCTGGACACTTTTGTATCTCTCGCTTTAAACCTATGTCCTCTGTTTTTTTTAAGACTCCTCTACCTTTGCGAAAAGATAATGCCTATCTACCTTGTCTGTGGCCCTCATTGTTTTATAGACCTCTAAGATCTCCCTTCAGCCTCCTACGCTCCAGAGAAAAATGTCCCAGTCTATTCAGCCTCCTTATGACTCAATCCATCAAGTTCCAGTAGCATCCTAGGACATATTTTCTGCACTCTTTCTAGTTTAATAGTATCCTTTCTATACAAGGGTGAGCAGAATTGCACACAGTATTCCAAGTGTAGCCTTAACAATGTCTTGTACAACTTCAAGACGTCCCAACTCCTGTTTTCAATGTTTTGACCAATGAAACCAAGCATGCTGAATGCCTTCACCACTCTGTCCATCTGTGACTCCACTTGCAAGGAACTATGAACATGTACCCCTAGATCTTTGTTCTGTTACTCTCCCCAATGCCCTACCATTAACTGAGCAAGTCCTGCCCTGGTTCAGTCTACCAAAATGCATCACCTCGCATTTGTCTAAATTAAACTCTATCTGCTACTCGTCAGCCCACTGGCGAATAAACACTTAGAATTTCTGTGGTAGGCAAACCTTTGAAACCCTAGGGGCTGATTCTTAGAGTACATGCACATGACACTTCAATATATTAACTCACTGTGCTCATAGAATCCCTGCAGTGCAGAAGAGGCCATTTGGCTCATCAAGTCTGCACTGACTGATGTGAGTATTTTACCCAGACCCTCCCTGTCCTGTACCTGTAACCCCACACATTTCTCATGGCTAATCCATCTAACCTGCACATCTTGGGACACTAAGACAATTTAGCATGGCCCGTCCACCTGACCTGCACCTCTTTGCGGGGAACCCATGCAGATATCGGGAGAACTTGCAAACTCCACACAGTTTCCCAAGGCTGGAATTGAGCCCAGGTCCCGGGGTCTCCCACTTTACTTCCCGCGGTATAATGGATTTTAACGTAAGCTGTGCTTACTGGATCCTGACATCGGCTGCTGGACCTAATATGAAGTGAATATATTCGTCGACTATCAGTGTTTACTCTGGACGATTGGTGTCAGATAATGCAACATATTGATACCACATCTGGGCAAATGCTGTTCAGTCCAATCTCCAATCCTGTTCACTAGCCATTACGAGGGACCCAGTGTACTGATGTATAAAGGTTCTCTTGGAATAATTTTTGCATAGACTGTACTTAGTTGTATCCATATTAGTAAAAAAACTAATTCTAAAAACATTTTGGATTTTTAGATGGAATCTCACCTCTGCAAGGCTGTTGGTGAATGTGTCAATCACTGGAGTAACTGGAAATGGCGCTGAATATCTTAAGGTAGGGACTGATTGTATATGAGGTGGTTAAAAGTACACAATGTTGAAGAGCATTAATTATCTTTTCTAATGAACCATTATGCTTTGCAAATGAAATCTAGCAGTGGACTTGGCTTCCCCTGTGCGATGTTCCAACGTGGATATCCAGCAAGGTTGCTCTTGCCTGGCTCTGTCCATGTGGCGTATGGGAGCGCAGACCTTTGTCTATGATGTACGGTCCCGTTCCACGACGTTGGAGAGAAAGTGTGTCCCCGGCTTTACGCTGGTGTGGACAGCATCCTGTATATTCCTTAACCTTCTCAGTGTATACAGTGACTGGGGAGATAAACCATGCAGGTTACAACTACTTGTGGAAAGTGTGTGATGACATTGTGGAGATGGGTTGGTGTCGCTGTGAAGTGATTGGTGTTTATTGTTCAATCTGGTTTGTTTTTGCAGTAAGACTGGATTCTACCCATCCTGAGTGTTGGAGAGCCTGCTAACCAGGAATGCTGGGGCCAGTTGAACTTTGGGAGAGGTGATTTATTTTTTTATCTCGTTTTTCCAAAACCCCAACGTGGATATCCAGCAAGGTTGCTCTTGCGTGGCTCTGTCCGTGTGGCGCATGGGAGCGCAGACCTCTGTCTATGACGTACAGTCCCGTTCCACAACGTTGGAGAGAAAGTGTGTCCCCGGCTTTACGCTGGTGTGGACAGCATCCTGTATATTCCTTAACCTTCTCAGTGTATACAGTGACTGAGGAGACAAACCATGCAGGTTACAAGACTAATTAGAAGCACAGTTTTGGAGATTTAAAAGCTGGATGTGTAGCGGTGTGGGTTGGACAGCAGATGCCGTTCACACAAGTGAACCGTGCCTGGTTCATTTAGTGTGTAACAAATGTCTTGTGCAGACCTGTTTCTTGTTGCACTGTGATGTATGTGTAAGTCCTTCTACTGCTCCGATTTAAAATAATTGAGCCAACGTTTACTTTTTGAAGGGATTCCACACACCTGCTGCCCTCTCGCGGAGATACTGTGACTCAGAACCTGACTGATTTTTAAGGTTGTTACTTTGTCGACTCCCCCACAGCACCAGCAAGAGAAACCCCCCCCATCAATTTGTTCCAAAATCAAATCTTCCTGAGCCAAAGCTTCATAATTATAGAGGGCAGGATTGTTGGCAATTTGGGGGAAAGTTGATGCCACTAATTTGCATAGGGTGGGTGGTTTGAGTAAGATTTCTGGTTTTAATGTTGAAGTATTCATCTCTTGCAGGGAGAACCTATATTGAAGATGGCTCAGTGATGGTGAGTTACTGATTTTTGGGTTTTCAATTTTTTGAAAATTAGGTGTGAACTGAATGAGATAAGCATTTGAGAGAATGGTTGTTATAATTAATTATGATCCTGTTGTAATAAGAATCTTTAGGTTGGTTTTATAAACCATTATGATTTTGGTGACTAAAATCTAGCAGTGGTCTTGGTTTCCTCTGTGAAATGTTCCAACGTGGATATCCAGCAAGGTTGCTCTTGCCTGGCTCTGTCCGTGTGGCGTATGGGAGCGCAGGCCTCTGTGTCTATGACGTACGGTCCCGTTCCACAACGTTGGAGAGAAAGTGTGTCCCCGGCTTTACGCTGGTGTGGACAGCATCCTGTATATTCCTTAACCTTCTCGGTGTATAGTGACTGAGGAGATAAACCATGCAGGTTACAATTACTTGTGCAAAGTATGAGATGAGATTGTGGGGATGGGTGGGTTTACATTTGAGGGAATAGGATGATACACTGGGGTGATGGGATGTTTATTCTTCAATGTGATTTGTTTCAGCAGTAAGGCTGGATTCTACCCATCCTGAGTGTTGAAGAGTCTGCTGACCAAAAATGCTGGGCCAATTGCACTTTGGGAGAGGTGATTTATTTCTTTCCTCGTTGTTCAGAAACCAAAACCCAACGTGGATATCCAGCAAGGTTGCTCTTGCCTGGCTCTGTCCGTGTGGCGTATGGGAGCGCAGGCCTCTGTGTCTATGACGTACGGTCCCGTTCCACAACGTTGGAGAGAAAGTGTGTCCCCGGCTTTACGCTGGTGTGGACAGCATCCTGTATATTCCTTAACCTTCTCAGTGTATACAGTGACTGAGGAGATAAACCATGCAGGTTACAGTAACTGTAAAGTTTGGAATCTTTACATAAAATTCAGAATCTTTACATAACTGTATCAATGGAGCAAACTTCATGTATACTAATTTAGTCTTGATGTTTGCAAAAAAATGAGCATTAGATTTCACACTGTGATATTTTTGTCAAATCCTGATACAAAAATAGAAAATGCTAGGAAATCTCAGCAGGTCTGACAGTGTCCAGAGAGTGAAAAGAGCCAATGTTTCGAGTCTACCTAGCCCTTTGTTAGAACTGGTAACTCTGGCTGAGGGATATTTAGGGTGGCCAGGGTTTGGTGGTTCCAGGAAGCCGAGACCTCCAAAGTAATGCATTGGTTTAACCTGAATGTGGATGTAAAGTGATGAAAGGCCAGTTACCTCACTAATGTTCGTTGTTCCCCTCTCCTATACGAATTTGCATTCAGCAGAAATTTATTTATGATTTTGACCGGTTTGACAATCTAATGTGATTTCTGATTTTTTTTCAGGTAACAACTGTGCATTTCCCAACTGCAGTGTAACAAGTCTTCTGTACCTTACCAGAAATGAGCACCCATGGAGTTCGGATGTTTGATTTGTTCGATGTTGCAGGCTGGCTACTGTACCTTTTGGAATTGTATTGAAGTCACATTTGGGTTTGAGTTGCTATCAACTTTGAACTTTATGCTGATTAAACTTGGGTTATAATGTGCATGATGATGTTTGTATCTTTTTTAATAAAGCTAAAACAAAAGCATTAATTTTCTGTTGCAGTGCTGTTTTTCTCAATTTCCTCCTAGATTAGCTCCTTTGTAATCAGTGACTAAACTTAAGTCTCTTTAGTGGCTACAGAGGGTTTAAATGTCCTGAGATTTTGGAAGATGTTACAGGAATACAAGTCTATCTTATTGGGATTAATTATCATGTTGGTTGCTTATCCCTGATGTATAGTCCAATCCCTTTTTATCTGCGGTGCTGTTTCCTTTTGATCTGAGTATTGATGTTTTTTGTGAAACAGGCCGCCTTGTTTTTATTCCATTTTCATTCATGGGATGTGGGGGTTCTGGCTAGGCCAGCATTTATTGCCCATCTCTGCCTTGGACTGAGTCATGATGTGGAGGTGCCACTGTTGGGCTTGGGTGGGCACTTAACACCAGGTCAAAGTCCAACCAGGTTTTGCTTGGATTACCAAATAAACAAGGTGTTGAGACTTGAACTGAGTGGAAACTGGAGCACCTGGATGCAACCCACACAGACAATGGGAGAATGTGCAACTGCGCACAGACATTGACTCACAGCTGAATTGAATCACTGCCACCCTGGTTTTTAACAATAGTACAAATGTGGTCAAACTCATCTCTGGATCAAATATAACACTGTGGTTACAAACAGTCTTGCCATGATGTTTGGAGCATGGAGTTAAACAATGGCTTCTGTCTTCCCAATATGGAATTGGAGGAAATTTCTATTCATCCAATGTGAACTAAGTAATCTGAGCAGGGACAGAGGTACAGTGGGGTGTTGTCATTGTACATGTGTGAAAATTAATTTGTGTTTTTGGATGTTGGGTGATGGCATATAGATAAATGGGAAGAGGCTAAGGATGGAACCTTGGCAGGCAGAGGTAGTGGGTCATCTTCACTTGGTTGTGGGAGCTTACCAGGGGCAAATTAGCTGCTGCTGCTGCTTGCATTCCAGCAGTGGCAATTTGTGCTGTGATTGGTGTTATGTAAATGCAATCTGTAAAAGTGATTCCTAATTTCTTAAAGGCTTTCCTGCTCATTTCCTCAAGACTCCCTCACCGATGGAAAATATTGCCCTCTCTCTATCCTATAGCATCTTTTAAATGTTAGAAATCTCAATCAAGTCACCCTTCTATTTTTTTTGGGGAATACAAGCCTACTTAGTACTTTGCTGTTTCTTGTGAAGTGTGCTGTTCATTATAAATCATGATAGTGGGTTTTTATGTTTGGAGAGAGCCACCACTTGACAGCTTCACAGGTCATATAGTAGTTGTTGCCCTTTCCTAGGCACATAGAATTCCACACGATGATCCAGTTGACTTAGAGCAATCCTGGACATGCTGATAATGGAGACTAGCCAACAGATTACTGAATTTGTAGTTTTACAACCTGGTATAGAGGGATGATGAACTTGATCTGTTAATTCCCCAATACAATAACAAGGGGGCACAGTGGTTAGTACTGCTGCCTCACAGCACCAGGGACCATGGTTTGATTTCCACCTTTGGTCACTGTGTGGAGTCTGCACATTCCCCCTGTGTTTGCATGGGTTTCTTCTGGGTGCTCCGGATTCCTCCCACAGCCCAAAGGGGTGTGTGGGTTAGGTGGATTGGCCACGCTAAATTCTCCCTAGAGGAACTAGGTAGGGATTATGTGGCTAGGACCTGGATGGAACTGTGGTTGGTGCAGACTTGTTGGGCTGAATGGTCTCGTTCGGCACTGTTGGATTCTATGATTCTTTAATGATTGGATTACCATATCCTGCTAAATAGATGAAGATGTCAATTGGGTTATGAAGACACATCAGAACAGCTGGCAAACAGGGAGTGAAAAAATGCTGTTTGTTGTAATATACCAAATATGCACTGACTTATGGTTATGATTGCAGCTGTTTTGCTTCGATTAGCAAAGCACTTTGTTCACCCTACTACTCACTCCTTTGCAGTTTTCACTGTTGCCTCGATGGTCTTGAAATGTGATAGTCCTTTAAAAAGGTATTTTTAATTATTTACTGATTTGACTCTGAGTTACTCTGCCTCTGGTTTCACTACTCTAACCAGTTTTCTCATTTCTGAACTTTAATGAACTGGCTACCCTTCACATGCGACTTTTGATAGTGAATGTTGCCAGCTCTGCTGGAGTTCACATCCTGGGAGTTACCATTGAGCAACGACTGAACTGGAATAGCCATGTTAGTACTGTGGCTACCATAGCAAGTCAAGGGCTAGGAATTCTGCGGTGAGTAACAACACCTGACTCCCCAAAGCTTGTACAAAGCACAAGTCAGGAGTGTGATGGAATACCCTCTATTTGCCTGGATGGGTGCAATTCCAACACCTAAGAAGCTTGGCATCATCCAGGACACAGCAGTCTACTTGATTGCTACCCCTTCCACAAACGGTGGCACAGTGGTTAGCACTGCTGCCTCACAGCTCCAGGGACCTGGGTTTGGTTCCCAGATTGAGTCACTGTCTGTGTGGAGTTTGCACGTCCTTCCTGTGTCTGTGCAGGTTTCCTCTGGGTGCTCCGGATTCCTCCAGGTCCAAAGATGTGCACGTTAGGTTGATTGGCCATGCTAAATTGCCCCTTAATGTCCCAGGATGTGTAGGCTAGAGGGATTATGGGGTAAATATGTGGTGTGTAGATAGGACCTGGGGTGGGATTGTTGTCGGTGAAGAGTTGATGGGCCAAATGGCCTCCTTCTGCACTGTAGGGTTTCTATGATCTGTGAAACATTTAATCCCTCCACCATCGACAAATTTTGGCAGCAGTGTGCACCTTCTGCAAGATGACTGCAGGAACTCTTAGGCAGCACCTTCCAAGCCCACTACCGACTAGAAAGACAAGAACAGCAGATGCCTGGGAACACCACAACTTCGAGGTTCCTCTCGGAGTCATCAAGGCTTCTTAGGCAGCACCTTCCAAACCCATGACCACTACCACCAAGAAGGACAAGGGCAGCGGACACAAGGAAACACCAGCACCTGGATATTCCATTCACCATCCTAACCGGAATTATATCAATGTTCCTTCACTGTCGCTGGGTCCAAATCCTGAAACTCCTTCCCTAACAGCACTGCGGGTGTACCTACATCTCTGAGTGCATCACTGCAGTGGTTCAAGAGAGTAGCCCGCGATCACCAGCACCTCCTCAAGGGCAACTTGGAGTAGGCAATAAATGCTGGGCTAGCCAGTGACACCCACATCCCGGAAATGAATTTAGTAAAAACTTGACCTTGTTCTTGTCCAATGATGACAGAATTTCCAACAGGTGTTACAGGGATGAGGGAACCCTGGTTAGTTCTCTCTCCCGTGTGTGCACTGCAGTTATTTCTCGCACAACAACTTGCATTTATATAGCATCTTTAAAGTTCAGTGAACTGCCCCAAGGGGCTTCAGTAATAGCACTGAGTCAAAGGTTACATAGGAAATGCTTGTTTAATGAGGTAGATTTTAAGGAACATCTCAAAGGATAGAGGAGGAAGTGTTTGGGGAGGGAGTTCTACAGTTTAGGACTTAAACCAAGGCTTTCCAAATGGAATTGCAGTAATAGTTGGATTGGTCACAAGCCTACCTTCCTCTGAGGCAGCAATGGTGATTGGAGAGGAGACCACTCAGTCTGGAGATTCTGGTGGGATATCCCTGGATCGATGCCGTTAAAAAAGCTTGGGAAACTCTGCTCCCAGCGAATGCCAAATGGGCCCAGGATCATTGTGTATTGACCAAGCACAGGCAGAGGTTGGCGAGTATAACTCAGTGACTGACTGACTGATTTGTCTGGAGTGCAGGAAAAACCAGAGCAGGATGGCGGAGTGGCACCATCAAACTTTGCTGTGCTTCTGTTCCTGTCCGCTTGTCATACAGACCCTGTACCCTACGCTGATGACTCTGCTTTGCAGGCACGGCAAGTATTTCAGGGGACTGTGGTGGAGGATAGATTACAGAGGATGGGAGAGCCATGGGCACTTGGGCAGATTACAGTGCATGTGTGGGATGGGGGGAACAGGAGATGCTGGAGCAGAGGGATTTCACTGAGTCTTTTGTCATGGGAATATGGAGAGATTGGCTAAAACCTCAATGATCAGTAACTTCTGCACGTTGTGTTCTGTGTCTGGTCCTGGGTTAGAAGGAGCTTGGCTCCACATCCAGGTGGATTCTGAATTAAAACTAGTGAATTAAATCGATTTTATTTATGTATTTAAAAAATGCTTTCAAGAGGTGTAGGCTTTGTTGACTATGCCAGTATTTATTGTCTTTCTCGAATTGCCCTTGAGAAGGTGATGATGAACCACTTTCTTAAACTGTTGCTGTCCATCAGGTGTAGGTACACCCACAGTGCTGTTATGAGGGAGTTCCAGGAGTTTGATGCAGCAATAGTGAAGGAACAGCGATCTATTATTCACCAAAGGGAGGAGTGGATAGATGATGAGTCTGGGAAAGGGTGTGTAGATAGTCATGTTGAGATCAAAAAGGAGGAGATATTGGGTTTCTTGAGAAACATCAAGGTAGTCAAGTCTCCAGGGCTTGATGTGTTATACCCCAGAATACTGAGAAGGTAACGGAGGAAATTGTTGGGGCCCTGAGAGAAATCTTTGTATCCTCACTGGCTACAGGGGAGGTACACACAGTAAGAAGTCTCACAACACCAGGTCAAAGTCCAACAGGTTTATTTGGTAGCAAAAGCCACTAGCTTTTGGAGCGCTGCTCATTCGTCAGGTAAGTGGGAGTTCTGTTCACAAACAGGGCATAAAAGGCACAAACTCAATTTCCAAACTAATGGTTGGAATGCGAGTCTTTACAGGTAATCAAATTAAAGGTACAATGTGAGTGGAGAGAGGGTTAAACGCAGGTTAAAAAGATGAGTATTGTCTCCAGCCAGGACAGTTAGTGAGATTTTGCAATCCCAGGCAACTCGTGGGGGGTTACAGATAGTGTAACAAGAACCCAAGATCCCAGTTGAGGCCGTCCTCATGTGTGTGGAACTTGGCTATCAGTCTCTGCTCAGCAACTCTACGCCGTAGTGTGTCATGAAGGCTGCCTTGGAGAATGCTTACCCGAAGATCAGAGGCCGAATGCCCGTGACCACTGAAGTATTTCCCAGCAACAAGAGAACACTCTTGCCTGATGATTGTCGAGCGGTGTTCATTCATCCGTTGTTGTAGCGTTTGCATTGTCTCCCCAACGTACCATGCCTCGGGACATCTTTCCCTGTAGCGTATCAGGTAGACAACATTAGCCAAGTTGCAAGGATATGTACCATGTAGCTGGTGGATGTTGTTCTCACATGAGATGATGGCATCCGCGTCAATGATCCAACACATCTTGTAGAGGTTGCTGGGGCAGGGTCGTGTGGTGTCATGGTCACTGTTCTCGTGAAGGCTGGGTAATTTGCTGTGGACAATGGTCTGTTTGAGGTTGTGTGGTTGTTACCACATCATACAGGGAGGTCCCAGAGGATTGGAGAATAGCCAATATTGTTCCTTTGTTTAAGAAGGGTAGCAAGAATACCCTCGCTATAGGTAATTACAGGCTGGTGAGCCTCACATCTTTGGTAGAAAAATTATTCGAGAGGATTCTTGGAGACAGGATTTATTCCCATTTGGAAATAAGAGGATGCATTAGTGAGAGGCAACACGGTTTTGTGAAGGGGATGTCATGTCTCACGAACTTGATCGAGTTTTTCGAAGAAGTGGCGAGGATAATTGATGAGGGTAGACCAGTGGTTGTTGTCTACATGGTCTTCAGTAAGGCCTTTGACAAGACCCCTCGTGGCAGACTGATGCAGAAGGTGAAGTCACATGGGGTCAGAGGTGAGCTGGCAAGATGGATGCAAAACTGGTTTGGTCAAAGAAGGTAGTAAGAAGCCTCACAACACCTGCATTTACTGTGTTTACCCCAGTCCAACGCTGGCATCTCCACATCATAACTACATCGGTCAAAGAAGACGGAGGGTAGCAGTGGAAGGGCGCATTTCTGAATGGAGGATTGTGACAAGTGGCATTCCTCAGGGATTAATGCTGGGACCTTTGTTGTTTGAAATATATATATATAAATGATTTGGAGGAAAATGTAACTGGTTTCATTAGTGAGTTTGCGATCAAAACAAAGGTTGATGGATTTGCAGATAGCGATGAGGACCATCAGAGGATACAGCAGGATATAGATCAGTTGGAGACTTGGGCGAAGAGATGGCAGATGAAGTTTAATCTGGACAAATGTGAGATAATGCACTTTGGAAGATTAATACAGATAGGAGATATACAGTAAATGCCAGAACCCTTAAGAGCATTGATAGGCAAAGGGATCAGGGTGTACAGGTACACAGGTTACTGAAAGTGGCAATGCAAATGGAGAAGATAGCGAAGAAGGCATATGGCATGCTTGCCTTCATCAGCTGGGGCATTGAGTTTAAAAATTGGCAAGTCATGTTGCAGCTTTATAGAATCTTGGTTAGGTCGCACTTGGAATATAGTATTTAATTCTGGTTTCTCACACTACCAGAAGAATATGAAGGCTTTGGAGAGGGTACAGAAAAGATTTACCAGGATGTTGCCTGGTATGGAGGGCATTAGCAATGAGGATCTGTTGGAGAAACTTGGGTTGTTCTCTCTGGAATGACAGAGTTTGAGGGACAACCTGATAGAAGTCTACAAGATTATGAGAGGCATGAACAGAGTGGAAAGTCAGGAGCTTTTTTCCCAGGGTGGAAGAATTAATTACTAAGGGCCATAGGTTTAAGGTGTGAGAGGCAAGGTTTAAAGGAGATGTATCAGGGCAAATTTGTTGCACAGAGGGTGGTAGGTGCCTGAAACTCATTGCTGGGGGAGAGAGTGGAAGTGGATACGGTAGTGACTTTTAATGGGCATCTTGACAAATACATGAATAGGATGGGAATAGAGGGATATGGTCACCTGAAGGGTAGGGGATTTTTAGTTAAGTTGGGCAGCATGGTTGGTGCAGGCTTGGAGGGACGAAGGGCCTGTTGCTGTGCTGTAATTTTCTTTGTTCTTTCTTTGTATATTTCCCAGCCTCTCATGGTGAGTGGCTTGGACAGGAGCTGACAGGTGGTGGTAGAAACATAGAAAACTAGGAAGATCATCAAATTCAATATCCTGATCCTGCCCTCCCCCATTTTCTTTGATCCCCTTCGCCCCAAGTGCTATATCTAACAGCTTCTTGGAAACACTCAAATGTTTTTGTCTCGACCACTCTCTAGGTAAAGAAAGTTCTCCACATCTCTGTTCTAAACAGTCTACCTTGTGTCCCAGATTGTGACCCCTGGTCCTGGACACCCCAACCATCGGGAACATCCTTCTTGCGTCTACCCTGTCTAGTCCTGTTAGAATTTTATAAGTTTCTATGAAATTCCCCCTTATTCTTGTGAACTCCAGTGAATACAATCCTAACCAACTCACACTCCCCTCATAGGCCTTTCCTGCCAGCTCAGGAATCAGTCTGGTAAACCTTTGCTACACTCTGACTACAGCATGCACATTCTTCCTCAATAAGGAGATCAAAACTGTGCACAATATTCCAGGTGTGGCCTCACCATGCCCTTATATAACAGCATCAAGACATCCCCGCTCCTGTACTCAAATCCTCTTGCTGAACAACATATCATTTGCCTTTTTTACTGCTTGCTGTACCTGCATGCTTACTTTCAGCAACTGGTGTATGAGTTCACTAGGTCTCATTGCACATTCTCCTCTCCTAACTTATGACCATTCAGATAATAATCTACCTTCTGGTTTTTGCTACCAAAGTGTATGATCGAACATTTATCCAAATTATATTATATCTGTCAATCATTTGCCCACTCAGTCAACTTGTCCAAATCACACTGAAGGATCTCTGTATCCTTCTCAAAGCTCAATCTCCCATCCAGCTTTGGGTCATTTGCAAATTTATTTGCAAACATAAAGTCTTATGTTCTTATGTTCTAAATTTAGAAATATTACATTTCGTTCCCTGATCTAAATATGTATTGAATAGATGGGATCCCAGCACTGATCTCTGGGACCCCACTAGTCACTGCCTACCATGTGAATAAAGATCAGTTTATTTCTACTCTGTTTCCTGTCTGCCAACCAGTTTTCTATCTATGTCAATACACTACCCCCAATCCCATGTGCTTTAATTTTATACACTAATCTCTTATGTGAGACTTTGTTGAAAGCCTTCCCAAAGTCCAAATAAACCACATCCACTGGCTCCCCCTCATCAACTCTACTATTTACATCCTTGAAGAATTGCAGTAGATTTGTCAGGCATGATTTCCCTTTCATAAATCCATGCTGATGCTGTCCAATCCTCACACTGTTTTCCATGTGCCTGCAGCACTTGTTCTTCAAGGTGATTGAGATTCTGAGTTTGGAAGGTGCTTATGAAGGAGTGTTGGTGAGTTGCTGCAGTGCATCAATGGTGGAGGGATTGAATGCTTAAAATGGTGAATTCTTAAGGTGGTAGATCAGGGGGCTGTAAGGAGACAATCAAGTAGGCTGCTTTGTTCAACCTCTATGTTGTTGGAGTTGCACTCATCCAGATAAGTGGAGAGTTTTCAGTCCCACTCAGGGATTCAGGAGGGGAGTTACTCACTGCAGAATTCCCAGCCTCTTGAAGCTACTGTATTTATATAGCTCTTCCATTCAGTTTCTGCTCTATGGTAACCCTCAAGATGTTGATAGTGGGGGATTCAGAATTAGGAATACCGCTGAATGTCAAGGGGAGATGGTCATTGCCCAGCACTTGTGTGGTGTGAATGTTACCTGACTCTGACACAGTGATTAGCACTGCTGCCTCACAATACCAGGGACCTGGTTTTGATTCCCAGCTTGGGTCACTGTCTGTGTGGACTCTGCATGTTCTCCCTGTGTCTTTGTGGGTTTCATCTGATTTCCTCCCACAGTCTAAAAGACGTGCTGGTTAGGTGCATTGCTCATGCTAAATTCTCCCTCAGTGTGCCCGAACAGGTGCCGGAGTGTGGTGACTAAGGAATTCTCACAGTAACTTAATTGCATTGTTATTGTAAGCCTACCTGTGACTAATAAACTTTAACCTCTTACCAGTTCAAGCCTGAATGTTGTTCAGGTCTTGCTGCATGGCATGGACTCCTTCAGAATGAGGAGTTGTGAATGGTTTTGAGTATTGTAAAGCTGCATTGTATGTCGCAGAATCACAGTAAGAACAGGTTTATTTAGTAGCACAAACCACTAGCTTCCGGAGTGCTATTCCTTTATCAGGTAAGTGGGAGTTCTGTTCACAAATATGGCATACAAAGACACAAACTCAATTTACAAAATAATTTTGTAAATTGTAAAATAATAATTTTGGAAAATAATTTTGTAAATTGAGTTTGTGTCGTCATATGCTTTGTTTGTGAGCAGAACTTCCACTTACCTGATGAAGGAGCAGCACTCCAAAAGCTAGTGGCTTGTGCTACCAAATAAACCTGTTGGATTTTAACCTGGTGTTGTGAGACTTCTTACTGTGATTACCCCAGTCCAACGCCTCTATCTCCACATTGTAGCAGAATCCACAGTGAAACTCAGCCTCTCGGGCTATTTATCTATTTTGTGCCGTTTGAAATCCTCAGTAGTAAATTAAAAGTTCCGTCGACTGACCCCACATTAAAATCAATGATGTCAAAATTCCCTTTGGGGGACAAAACCAAAATGCTGAGAAATCTCAGCAGGTGTGACAACATCGGCGGAGAGAGAATACAGTCTGTCAGCATCTGAGAGAATAGTGTCCATTCTCTCTCCACAGATGCTGTCAGACCTGCTAGGGTTTTCCAGCATTTTCTGTTTCGGATTCCAGCACCTACAGTAATTTGCTTTTATTTTGACCTATTGGGGAACCTCGATGTAGTTGCCGAATGCAAAAGTGACTTTAACAAATGACTGGGGTAAGCGTTTGAGAATGATAGACGTTAGCATGTGGCAACAGCAGCGACAGCTGCAGGAAGACAAGACAACAACGTGACCTCTTGTCCAGGGACCAGCCAGAGTCAACTGGCTCCACTCCATGAGTCCATCCCCCACCCCCTCCCCTTCTCTCTCTGGCTGCTTCCGCATCCTTTTCAAAGTGCGCGGGCTCTGATCTCCGGCCTGGGCATGCGTCGGTGTTTGTCAGTGGCGCTGGGGAAGCAGAGAGGGAGAGGTGGCGGCAGGAAGGTGAGAGGAAATGGTAAATATATTTACTCCGTATGATAATAGGAGAGGAGATTAAATGAATGTTTGAGGGGGAGAGTTCGGTGCGACCGCGATCACTCACGCTCCGAACGCCGTTTGTTGTCCCAGCGTTCCAATTTAGAACGCCGAGTGTTGTCCCAGCGTTCCAATTTAGAACGCCGAGTGTTGTCCCAGCGTTCCAATTTAGAACGTCGAGTGTTGTCCCAACGTTCTGACCGGTGTGTATGTGTGTGTGTGCGTGCGGGCACGTTCTATTTTGGAACGTTCGGCCGCCGCGGCGTCCGGAGCCCACATTCCAGTCCCATCACTTCGGGATCAGTCTCCTACCCTGGTACCATGGCCCAGACCCCGCAACAAGATCTTTCCCAGTTTTAATTCTCTGCTCCGGGACGGCACACGCCTCCCCGCCCCCTCCCTTCTGTTAAATCATGGCATCGAATCCCTCCCAAGCCCTTACACTTCTGTACAGTGAATCACTTCTTCTAAACGGCCGGGAGGTGATAAGTTTTGTTTGCTTGTGAATAACGTTGTGTTCGTGTGTGTGTTTTTTGGAGGAGGGGCAGGAAAGTTTGCGACTGGAGGCGCGGGATATTTTTAAAAGTCGCGGGCCTGGGGCGGGCTGGGCTTCCCATGTTTCGCTTGCTGTCATCGGCTGGGCTATTTGGCTCCTTTTGCTCACTGCTTAGGCCTTGTGCTGCCGGAGTATCCAGAATAATCGCTCGGTTCTCTGACCTTCCTGCGGTATTCCTGTACGTGTAATGTTTTAATTTATGAACAGGGTCTCGCTATCCTTTCACGGGGGAGGCTTTTTTTAAAAAAGTTTTGGGCGTAGCTGGCGAGAGTTACCGAAGAGATTTAGAATCTAACATTTTAGGCCCCAGAGATTTTTTTCCTCTCGGTGAGCGGGCAGTTTGAATGACATTGTTTCCTTTTTGGTTAGTCTTAAGAGCCAACTTGCCACAACAGCCTTACAGACAATAACCAGGGTTTCTTGGTTATTTTATAATAAAAAAAATTTGCTGTGGCAAAAACACCGGGGATGGGGTTGGGGGGGGGGGTGGCGGAAGGAGATGATTTTATATTTTCCCCTCTACGCAAAGTTAAAATGATCTGTAGTCTGGTGGGAGAGTGGAAGTACATTCAGCTGTGAAAGGAATTGGATATAAACTCAAAAGGGGAAACAAAAGTTGCAGGGCTCTGGGGAAAAGGGGCAGTCTAGAGGGACTGCTTCCAGAGCTGCAAAGGCCCCAGGAACTGAATAATCTGTGGGACGGTAAGTCCATGACTGCTTTGAGATATAGACGGCTGCTGTACCTGAATGGGAGCTGATAGCTTCCAAAAGGCATAACACATTTGATTCCAACTTTGGACTCTGATCACAGATCTGTGTCTTATTAAAATATGCCTTAATGGGACAGTTACAAAACAGGCAAGCAAATTATTTTGTAATGATTATAGTTATTTATGAGGTGGGGATGCCGGCGTTGGACTGGAGTGGACACGGTAAGAAGTCTCACAACGTCAGGTTATAGTCCAACAGGTTTATTTAGTTCACCATGAAGGAGCAGTGCTCCGAAAGCTCATGCTATCTCATAAACCTGTTGGACTTTAACCTGGTGTTGTGAGATTTCTTACTATGGTTATTTATAAAAGGGTGGAGGAGTGGGTCATTGAATGGGGAGTGCATGTTCTTTTAATCTGAAGATCATCAGGAATGCCCACGAGCGCAGTTGACACATTCTGTGTCCGTTGGGCACCATGGGCTGAGGTGCATTATAAACCCTGATAACCACCACACTGATTTAATGTTTTGAGTTTCCTTTGTACTTTGGTTTTGTTCGGGCTATTCCCCTTCCTTTTGGGGGGCCCTTTTACTTTGTCCCTCAGTGAATTTGTGTTGGTTTATTTGTTTGCTATAAAAGAGGAAGATCATCAAGAACGCACCAGCACGAAAGCACAGTGTAGCTAAATCTCTGATGCCATCAGTCTTCCATATGTATTTCATTTCAAATCTTATTGCTTGACAGGAATTTCAGAACGCGATGCCTGGGAAAAGGACCGTGAAAAGATCAAAAGATAATGAAGAGAATACACAAGATGACGAAAGTAAAAAAGTAAAGCGTGAGTATCTTTTCACTTTGTAGTTTGCAACATGTCGGGATTCTTCGATTACTACTTAGATTAGAGGAGATGTGTGAGGCAAGCTTTTTAACACAGAGTGTGGTGAATGTCTGGAGCGCGCTGCCCGGGGAGGTGGTGGGAACAGGTAGGATTGCGGCATTTAAGGGGCAACTGGACGAATACATGGAAAGGATGGGAATGGAAAGATACAGACTCTAAGTGCACATAGTTTCAGTTTAGGCAGGCATCATGATTGGCGCAGGTTTGGAGGACTGGTGGGCTGTTCCTATGCTGTACTTTTTTTTGTTCTTTGTACTGGCTGAGTTCTGTGTTTAAAATTTATTTATTGGTCACAAGTAGACTTAAGCAAGGTTCAGCTGGACCTGTGAAGCTTCACTTGGTTGAATAACTTCCCAACATACCTCAGCATATACATGTTTAAATTTTATTTATTAGTGTCACAAGTAGGCTCATATTCCTGCATTGATGTAGTTACTGCAATGAAGTTACTGTGAAAAAGTGTCGCCACGCTTTGGGTACATTGAGGGAGAATTTAGCATGGCCAGTGCACCTAACCAGCACTTCTTTCGGACTATGGGAGGAAGCTGGAGCACCCGGAGGGAGCCCATGGGAAGACACGGGCAGAACATGCAGACTCCGCACAGACAGTGACCCAAGACGGGAATCGAATCTAGTTCCCTGGAGCTGTGAGGCAGCAGTGTTAACCATTCTGCCATCGTGAATATTACTGTTATTCACTCGCTTACTGTTTTGGGTGCATTTTAAACTTTTGGTCAAATGTTCATGCTTTATCCTTCACTCAAGGAAGATGATCTCGATGTTTATCATTTGGAAAATCCTCCAGTGGTATGAGTGGAGAGAAAGTGGTCATGTCGCGGGTAGGAAGTCTGGTGAAATATCGGAAAGGAAGGGCGGTTAAAACCTTGTCTCGAGAGTCTGGGATTGATCCCACGTATCGGTGCCCCAACAGAATGCTGGCTGAGCAAGTGGCTTGGCAATTTCTGCACACTGGTCAGCTCGCAGTGCCCATGTACGTTCCAGGCCCTGGCCTAAGCTTTGCTGTTTTGACTATGTACACTGAAGCTCCCTCAGGTTTTTGGTGAACAAGTCAGCATTCTATATTGAATTAAAAACAAACCTCTTTGTGAATCCAACCTGTGTGGATCACCTAAAAGTATGCATTAGTGGTTCTTGGACACACTGGTGTGTGTTCCAAGTCTGGCAAACATTTGGCAATTCAAAATAGAGTAAATTTTAAGCACTAACTGACCCACTTGGTCAGCCTTGGTTCAATGGGTAATGGTCTTGCTTCTGAGCCCAAAGCTTATGAGTTCAAGTCCTACCTTGGTGATTTGTGAACAAAAATCTCAGCTGATTTCCCAGGTGCAGTACTGAGGGATTGCTATCTTTCTGCTGAGATTTTAAACTGAGGTCCGCACCAGATGGACAGTAAAGGATCCCATGGCACAACTTCATTGAAGAGAAGGTGTGCGTGGATGTGTGTGTATGTGTCCCTGCTGGGGTCCTGGCCAATATGTATCCCACGAGTATGTGGTTGTTAACAATGTGCAGCATGTGGGAGCTTCCTGTGTACAAATTGGCTGCTGAATTTCCCTCATTACAACAGTGACAAAGTTTCAAAAGTACTTCATTTGACTGTAAAGTGGTTTGGGATGTCCTGAGGTTAGCAAAGGTGCTACGTGGATGCCAGTTTTGTGTATAATCCAGGATACGGTATGGTACTGAGCCTTGTAGAGCAGGGTGACCTCGCGTTGGGCAGCATGTGTGGAATAGCTCAGTTGTGCTGGGGGAGACTTGGTGAGATGAGGGGAGTGAAATGCCGTCTCCTTGTGGTGGGTGTCCGTTTCAACCTCCGGAAAGGTTCTTTATAAAAGTGGCTAATTCAAGGGGAAGTGATTTCGAAGCTGGAGGAATCTGCAGATATGTGGCCTTTTATGGGTAATGGATAATGGTCTTGCTTCTGGTGTTGCCAGCCTTCACGCTGCTGCCTCACGGCTCCAGGGACTCGGGTTCGATTCCCGGCTTGGGTCACTGTGCGGAGTCTGTGTGTTCTCCCTGTGTCTGCGTGGATTTCCTCCGGGTGCTCTGGTTTCCTTCCACAGTCTGAAAGATTAGGTGCTGGTTGGGTGTGTTGGCCGTGCTAAATTCTTCCTCAGTGTACCCGAACAGGCGCCAGAGTGTGGCAACTAGGGGATTTTCCCAGTAACTTCATTGCAGTATTAATGTAAGCCTACTTGTGACACTGATCAATAAAATAAACTTTTTAAAAAAAAGTGGGAAAAGCAGAAATCTCAAATTCAAATCTCAATGCACCCAATAATTGCATTGTCTTGATATCACATTGCATCCTGTGTTGGAGACAGGCCTGTAGAGTAAATTCTAACTTGCTGACACATTTACAGGCCCTGTATAAATGCAGTTTGTTCTTGTTGACATTGCCACCAGATTGGCAAACACCACACATTCCACACTGTATTACCTGCCAGTTCGTGAACACTGCGCATGCACAGTTTCAGTTGGTTCTGCCTGTTACATGTGGGACAATTTGGAACTGGTGAGATTTGATGTAATTGCTGACTGAATTGCACACTCATTCACTTTGTAATAGAAAGTGTGCGTTGGGATAAACCAGCCGGTTGTATGTTTTCCCGGTTAATGAACAATTAATCATAATTTCAGAAATCTTCCCAACAAATTATATTGGAATGGCCAATCCATTGTGTACCTGTGGTTTGGACAGCCCTGGGTGTAGGTTCCTACAATGGATCAGGAAGGACGGACTCTCTGTTAACCAGATCTGTGCTAAGTGGGCAGCAGGAATTAAAACATCAACGTTCCTGTTTAAACATGCTCCCAGATCATGGACCTGCTTTGTGACGTCTGCAAGCTCTGTTGATGAGGTTGCACTTTTTGTTTGGTTGATGTTACCAAGACGATCTGTGTGTCACACTGCTCCTACTCTCCTGCATCACCAGAGTATGACGTCTCTGGGGGTGGTGCGAGAACTGGGTTTGGTCCTTTTTCCATCTAGATGTATCTGTGACATTGCAGTTTCTTGCCCCAGTGTGTTAGTCTTGGTGGCTGAAGTTACGCACTTCACTTGCTCCCCAAATGTCAGTGGAAAGTGACCTTGTGCCTTTGCCAGTGTGGCAGACTTTGTATGTACTTGGATTGCACATTCCTCAGGAAAGCTGTCAATTTTCACTGCTGGCACCGATGGCTACGAAAGCTGTATCAAGTTGTATTTGCCCCTTGTTTGAACTGTAAGCACCATGAATGGGAAGCTAGTTGTCCCTGTACAGAAATCATCTACCTGCCACAGCAGAGTAAGTAACAGAGCAAACTTAGCAGGGCGAGACCTGTACAGACCATGATGTTTGATCCAGTTGGTTGATCTCCATCCAGGCAGCGGATGGGCAGTGCGCTCACTGTGTGGAGGCGGGTGGGACAACAGATAAACCAGCTTGCTCACCCCAATATAAAAGCAAAATACTGCTGGGACTGAAAACAGACAAATGTTGGAAAATATCTCCGGGTCTGACAGCATCTACAGCTAGAGAGACAGAGCTGGTCTTTCATGGTGATGACTGTTAGAAACTGCTGGGAGTTTCCTGAATCTTCTGATTTCATTCCTGCTCCAACAGCTGTTTAAAAACTGGAAATGCTGGAAATACTCAGCAGGTCTGGCAGCTTCTATAGAGAGAGAAACACAGCTAACGTTTCCAGTAGAATGTGACTCTTCTCCCTCCCTCCTTCCCTCCCTCCCTCCAGTGCTCTTCCATAACATCTTTAATGGTTTCTAATATTTTCCCTATGACATGTTAAGCTAAATGGCCTGCGCTGCTGTGATGTCTATGAGTTCCACTTACCTACCTTGATCTTATAACGTTTAATACCCACCCATGCCTAACAAAATATATCAGTCTGTCTGCTCTGGAATTTTTAATTGACCCCCGACCTCAACACCTTCCCTACCCATTGTTTCCCAATTCCCCAGCAGAGAAATTCCTTTCACGTTACTGACCCTTTTAATCATCTTAACCAGCTCCAGTAGATCATCCCTTTAATCCTCTTGTGACCAAGGATGGTGGCACAGTGGTTAGCACTGCTGCCTCTCAGCGTCAGGAACCTGGGTTCAAACCTGGCCTTGGGTGACTGTGTTGGAGTTTGCACATTCTCCCCATGTCTGCGTGGGTTTCCTCCAGGTGTTTCAGTTTCCTCCCGCAGTCCAAAAATGTGTGGGTTTGGTGGATTAGCCATGCTAGATTGCCCCTTAGATTGGATAGGTTAGCTATGAGAAAGGTGTGGGGTTATGGGGATAGGCTGGGAGAGAGGACGAGGGTAAGGTACTCTTTCAGAAAGTCGGTGCAGACTCGATGGGCTGAATGGCCTCTTCTGCACTGTAGGGATTCTATGATTCTAGCCTGTGTGGTTCTGTTTGTTTAGTCTCTGCTTTGTGATGATAAATGATGTTATTTTCCTTCCCGCAGTCTCTCACTCCTCACATGGGACGATCCCTGGGATTGTCCTGACGTTGGGCCAGGGTGATGTTGGCCAACTCGGCCTCGGAGAAAATGTGATGGAGAGGAAGAAACCCGCATTTGTCAAGCTATTGACAGAGAAAGTGGTGCAGGTGGAGGCTGGGGGTATGCACACTGTCTGCCTTGGGGTATCTGGCAGCGTAAGTACGGAAACAACGAGCGGTATTGATATCCCGTCTTCCCTGAGCTCCGTGCGGTCAAAAGCGCTTTACAGCCAGTGATGTACTTTCTGATGTGTCACAGTATGGACAACTGATTGGCACACAACAAGGCGCATCCATACTGCAATGTGATAAATGACCAGATAAACGTTTTCTAATAAACAATAATCAAATAATCAAATTGTGTTCAGAGCACAGGGAGAAATGTCTTGCTCTTGTTCGATATAGCACCATGAACTCTTTTACAGACAGCTGTGAGAGCAGACGACTTAACATCTTGTCCATAGGATGGCTCCTCTGACAGTGCAGCACTCCCCTGTGCTTGCTTTGAAGTGTCAGTCTCAAATGTCAATTGGCCCAGCATCCAAATCGGTGGACAGTTCACTCTTCGATGGCCTGGCTGTAATTTTAATGTTATTCCTCCACCTAAAGAAATACAAAGGTGAATTAATAGTCTCTTTAATTTTTTGCTCCATTCTTAAAGTTACAAAGCCAGTGCTCAGAATGGACCGGGCAAATCCAAATCCATTCCTTGCTTGCTCCAAAAACCAAACTCAGTATCCAACTGAATCCAATTCAAGGTCCCCATAAAAGGGACAAACAAGATCCAAGCTGACAAGACTTTGATTTGATTTATTATTGTCGCATGTATTAATGTACAGTGAAAAGTATTGTTTCTTGCATGCTATACAGACAAAGCATACCGTTTATAGAAAAGGAAACAAGAGGGTGCAGAATGTAGTGTTACAGTCATAGTTAGGGTGTAGAGAAAGGTCAATTTAATGCTAGGTAAGTCCATTCAGAAGCCTGATAATAACAGGAAAGAAGTTGTTTTTGAGTCAGTTGGTCCGTGACCTCAGACTTTTTTTATCCTTTCCAGTGGAGGATGGTGGAAGAGAGAATGTCTGGGCTGTGTGGGGTCCTTGATTATGCTGGCTATTTTCTTGAGGCAACGGGAAGAAATAAAACAGCTGTTCAGTACTACCCTGTCACTTAGCTAACCTCCTATGCATACTGTCTCTACCTCTTGAGATGACGCATCTTGGGCTTGATCTTTATCTTAGCCAAAAGGCTGAGAAACAATTGAAAGTTAATGATCAGTCACTTGTGTAGATTTGGATTAATTAAGGAAATTCAGTGCAGAATTGTTAAAGATAAATTGTGTTAATGCAGTTTGTTTGCACCTTTTGATGAGATAAGGTTAGGTTGATTGGCCTTGCTAAATTGCCTCTAGTGTTGGGATTAGTAGGGTTAATAAATGGGGTTACAAGAATAGGGCATGGGTGGGTTTGTGGTCAGTGCGGACTTGATAAGCTGGATGGCCTCATTTTGCACTGTAGGGATTCTATGAACAGAGATGGTTGATGAGGTTAAAAGCAAAAAAAATGCTGGATAGACTCAGCTGATCTGGCAGCATCTGGAGAAAAAACAAGAGTTAACATTTTGAGTCCATGTGACCCTTCTACAGAGGGTGATGTGGTGTACATTAACTTCTAATAGGTGACAAAGTGCGACATGACTGACTTGTCAATACAGTTGAACTGCATAAAAGAGAAAGGGCAGAGACAGCATAATGGGAGGTTAGCTAAGTAATGGTAGTAGTGAACAGCTGTTTTATTTCTGAACACGGGGATCGGTGGGCAGTGAGGTTCCCCAGGAATCAGTACTAGAACCACCTTAGATCATAGATACTCTCCAGTGCAGAAAGAGGCCATCTGACCCATCAAGTCTGCACTGACCACAATCCCTCCCAGGCCCTATCTGTGTATCACTACATATTTACCCGCTAATCCCTCTAACCTACACATCTCAGGACACTAAGGGGCAATTTTAGCATGGACAATCAACCTAACCTGCACATCTTTGGATTGTGGGCGGCACGGTAGCACAGTGGTTAGCACTGCTGCTTCACAGCTCCGGGGTCCTGGGTTCGATTCCCGGCTCGGGTCACTGTCTGTGTGGAGTTTGCACATTCTCCTCGTGTCTGCGTGGGTTTCCTTCGGGTGCTCCGGTTTCCTCCCACAGTCCAAAGATGTGTGGGTTAGGTTGATTCGCCATGCTAACATTGCCCCTTAGTGTCCTGGGATGTGTAGGTTTGAGGGTAAATGTATGGGGAAAGGGGCCTGGGTGGGATTGTGGTTGGTGCAGACTCGATGGGCTGAAGGGCCTGTTTCTGCACTGTAGGGTTCTATGTTTAACCCAGCCCACCCATAGGAAACCACACAGATACAAGGAGAACATGCAAACTCCACACAGTGACCCAAGCCAGGAATCGAACCCAGGTCCCTGGAGTTGTGAAGCAGCAGTGCTAAGCACTGTGCTACCAGCTATCTTGATTACATTAGACTTGGATCGATGGGGCACAATTTCAAAATTTGCAGATGACATAAAGCGTGTAATTATTGTGAAATCTGAGGAGGATAGTGAGAGACTTCAGCAGGATGTAGACAGGATACTGACAGATGATACTGAGTGCAGAGAAGTATGAAGTGGTTTGTTTTTGTAGGGAGAACAAGGAAAGGCAATTTAAAATCAAGAGTACTGTTCTATTAAGATTAACTGTACAGAATCATTGATGGCAGGACGGATTGGGAACATGCTTCCTCTGCCTGTCCCTTCACAAATCAGCTGATCTTTCCTGATCTGTGGTGCACTGTCTGAATCCAGAACTCTAGATTTCTAAAAGCAGCCATGACATCACCAAAATTAACTCAAGATAAAAGCAAAATACCGCAGAGTCTGCATCCAGACTTAATATTGGTTCTATTCTCTCTCCACAGATGCTGTCAGATCCTCTGGGATTTTCCAGCATTTTCTTTTAAGATTAACTCATTGGTTGTGAAGTGCTTTCGAATTTCTTAAGCACCTGCAAGGTTCTATATAAATGCAAATGTTTCCTTAATGCTAATGGTTCCCTCCAGTCGATGAGTTAATTGTATTTTGTGGGAGTTGCTGATGACTCAATAGTGCAAATGATAGCATTTCAGTGTGTGTAATCTACAACGTACTGGGTGTTGGATTTACCATTGACTGTGAATAGGTGAGAAATTTCAGCTAGGAGTGGTAATTAGTGCTGTCGTTCAGATCCTATTCACTGGCCTTTATCAGGTGAAAGGAGCTCCATTGTGAACCTGTGTGAAGACCATTAATACTTAATGCATGAGTGACAATGCAATACCATTTGAAACCCTGTGTCCAGAATGCAAAGAGTGCTTGCATTCTTGCACCATGACTCATGACAAACTGTCCATTGAAACTCTGGCTGTAAGGCAAATTGCTGGTTTCTAATCATGTGGCCAGGTCCTTTCTTAATTTGGAAACTTTATGCTATAAATAATGTTGCGTTGCTACTCTGATCATTTTCCATATATTGCTTTTAGTGTACAGTGACAGAAGGATATGATGTCTGTACACCATAGCTACAAAGATCAGATAAGTGCTGTGGCTACAAAAGTAGAACAAAGGCTGGGAATTCTGTGGTGAGTAACTCCCCACCTAACTTCTCAAAGCCCTGTCTGTGATCTACAAGGCACAAGTCAGCAGTGTGATGGAATGTGCTCCACTGATCTGGATGAGTGCAGTTCCAATCACAGTCAAGAAGCTTGACACTATCCAGGACAAAGTAGCCCACTTGACACCCATCCATCACCTTAACGTTCACTTCTATTACCGGCTGACAATGACAGCATTGTGTGCCATCTACACTGCAGCAACTTGCAGTATCTTCTAAACCTGTGGTCATTAGCACTGGGAAGAACAAGTATTGCAGGCACGTGGGAACACCACCATTTCCCAAGTTCCCGGCCAAATCCCACACGCTACCCTGACCTGGAATTATATCACCATTTATGTATTATCACTGGTTCAAAATCCTGGAACTCCCTCTCCAACAGCACTGTGGGTGTACCTGCACCACGTGGACTGCAGGGGGTCAAGAAGATGGTTCACCATCACTTCCTTGAGGGCAGTTAGGGATGGGAATGAATGTTGGCCTAGCCACCCAAGCCCACATCTCAATGAGTTAAAAATAAAAGGACACGTCCCTCACCTCAATTTGATAATAAGTTACATCCCGTGCCCTCCCGCCTGGTTTTGTGTTAACAATCTGGACAAAGCCTCGCTTCAGCTTTCTGGGTTATAGGGAAAAGACAGGAGAGTGGGGCCAACTGCATAGCCCCACTGAGAGACCAGTGGAAGCATGATGGGCCAAATGGCCCTCTGTGGTATTGTGTCGTTCTGTGATTCTAAAAGCACCAAATCATGGGAAAACTTGAGGAATTTCAATGGAGAGCTAACATTTGATCAGAACTGGGTGAAATGGGAAAACCAATAACTTTTCCCAGGGCTGAGTATTCATGCATTTTCTTGCTGCTTTTTTGGTCTGTGAATGAAAGAAGGTTCTGCATTTATATAGCACTTTATACCACAACTTTGATGTCCCAAAGAGAGAATCATAGAATCCCTACAGTGCAGAAGGAGGCCATTCAGCCCATTGAGTCTGCACTGGCCACAATCCCACCCAGGTCCTATTCCTGTAACCCCTCATATATCCCGCTAATCCCCCTGAAATTAGGGTCAATTTAGCCAATCAACCTAACCTGCACATCTTTGGACTGAGAGGAAAGCAGAGCACCCAGAGGAAACCCACGCAGACAGGGAGAAAAAGTGCAAACTCCACACAGTCAGTGACCTGAGACCGGAATTGAACCTGGGTCCCTGGTGCTGTGAGGTAGCAGTGCTAACCACTGTGCCACCGTGCCGCACTCAGCTTCACAGCTAGTGGAGCACTAGTGTAGTTATGTAGGAGAGGTGGCAGCCATTTTGTGCACAGCAAGCTCCCACAAGCAGCAATGCGACAAACGATTGGGATAGCTGTTTTTAGTGATGATGGTTGAGGGACTCTGGGGAGAAGTCCGACGGGTAGGGATGACCTGTTAAGGCTGTGCGAATTGTTTGAAGCCAGTGATGTTGGATAATCCTGACTTTGTTTCTCTTGCTCTTTGTTTTTCAGGTTTACACGTTTGGCTGCAATGATGAAGGTGCCCTCGGCCGCGATACATCGCAGGATGGGTCAGACACAATCCCTGCTCGCGTCGCACTCAACGAACACGTGGTCCAAGTTTCTGCCGGTGATAGTCACAGTGCGGCTCTGACTGACATTGGGCAGGTCTATATCTGGGGCTCCTTCAGGGTAAGTTACGAGAGGGGATCTTTAAAAGCCAGTAGTGTTGGTGGATCAGGTGGGAGGAAATCGTTCCCAGTAGCAGGAGGATCGGAAACGCAAGGGCACAATTAAAGTAATTTGGCGAAAGATTCTATGATTCGATGATTCTAACCAGATGGTTCTGAGGTGAGGAATAAAAAGCCAGAAATGCTGGAAAATCTCAGAGGGTCTGGCAGCAAATGTGGAGAGAGAATCAGAGCTACGCTTCGAGTCCAATATGAGGCCTCTTTGGAACTTGTCCTGCAACAGGACTTCTGTTTTGAATTGAGGTATTTCATAATCCTTACAGTGCAGAAGGAGGCCAGTTGTCCCATCAAGCCTGCACTAACAATAATCCCACCCAGGCTCTATCCCCACAACCCCAAGTATTTACCCTGTTAGTCCCCCTGATAGTAAGGGGCAGTTTAACATGGTCAGTCAACCTAATCTGCATATCTTTGGGCTGTGGGAGGAAACTGGAGCACCCGCGTGGATACGGGGAGAACGTGCAAAACTCCACACAGACTGTGACCCAAGGTTGGAATTTAACCCGGGTCCCTGAAGCTGTGAGGCAGCAGTGCTAAGCACTGTACCAGCATGCTGAGATATTAGACCCAACTATTTCATAATTCTGTTTGGAGGGAAGGCAGTAAATGTTTAGTTCGCACACGGGGTTGTGGAAATTTGGATCTATCATCCTGAAAAAGCCAAGGTGATTAGAGTTTAGAAGAATGAGGGGAGATCTCATTGAGATGTATAAGGTGATGAATGGGATGGATAGGATAGAGGTGGAGAGACTCTTCCCGCTCAAAAAAGACAGTAGGACTAGGGGGCACAGCCTCAAGATAAAGGGGGGGCGGTTTAGAACGGAGTTGAGGAGGAACTTCTTCACTCAAAGGGTGGTGAATCTCTGGAATTCTCTGCCCGTTGAAGTGGTGGAGGCTGCCTCGCTAAATATTTTTAAGACGCGGGTTGATGGGTTTTTGATAAGAGAGGGGATTAAGGGTTATGGGGAGAGGGCGGGAATGTGGAACTGAGCAGCGACAGATCAGCCATGATCTTATTGAATGGCGGGGCAGGCTCGAAGGGCTAGATGGCCTACTCCTGCTCCTATTTCTTATGTTCTTATGATTACTGGTGACTTGATTCAAATTTCCAGCACTTTTTAGTCAATTTGTAGAGCAGATCTTTCTTGACAAATATCAAAGAATTCTGATAAAAATAGTGTGTTAATGAACAGTGAGAAACAGCCCCTGTCTCTATTACATTTTTGTTTGTATTCATTCATGGGTTGTGGGCATTGCTGGCTGGACCATCATTTATTGCCCATCCCTGAGGGCATTTAATAGTCGGTCACATTGCTGTAGCTCTGGAGTCACATGTAGGCCAGACCAGGTGAGGACAGCAGATTTTCTTCCTAAAGGACATTACTGAACCAGATGGCTTTTGCTGACAATTGACAATGGTTTCATGGTAACCAGTAGATTCTTAATTCCAGGTTTTTTTTATTGAATTTGGGATTCGAGCCTGGGTCGCTAGAACATTAGCTGAATTTCTGGACTAATAGTCTAACGATAATACCACTAGGCCATCGCCTCCCCATTACCCAGTTGGTTTATTAAGGAGGAATAAGAAAGACCTGGATTTGTGTTGTATCTTTTGTGACCTCTGGGAGTCCCAAAATGCCCTGCAACAGCTTGAGTTCTTTGACAGTCTGGTTGCTGTTTAAATGGAGGAAATGCAGCAGCACATTTTGGTGCAACAAGCTCCCACAAACAAAGTGATTGATATGGAATTATTGGAGGGATGAATATTGGCTGGGGCACTGGGCAGTGCTTCTCTGCTTTCCTTCAAAGTACTGCAATGGAATCATTTACATCTACTTATGAGTTTAGTCAGGGCCTTAGTCTCGTTAAAACTGTGACATGCACTTCTGACAGTGCAGCACTCCCTTGGCACTGGCAGTGCCAGCCTAGATTTTGTACTTGGGTTTCTGTAGTGGGACTTTTCCCTGTGACTCAGCCACTCCGTCATGCCTGACACCTGACTTTTGTATTTTCTCCTTCCGGGTCCATCAAATCATACCTTGCCTTCATATTATTTTTAATTTTAGTTTTCCAGTTTTATCAGCTGTTATTCCTACAAAACTTTGAGAGATGTTTTTATTTTTTTTTTCCCTCGCTGTATGTTTTGAAAGGCTGTTGTAGCACTCTGATTTTCGTGCTTAACCTGTGTTTAAATGTGGATTCCTACAGGATAACAATGGCGTTATAGGACTACTGGAACCCATGAAGACCAGCTTTCTCCCACAGAAAATCCCCCTTGATGTTCCTATAGTTAAGATCACCTCAGGTGAGAAGACTTCACTCTCAGTCTAGTTTGATCCAGGTGTACAAGGGGCTTTCTGCATCAGACGCAATGGGGGGAACTTTCCTAGGGAGGGCTGGGGTGAAGATAAGGAACCACGAGATGAGAGTTATAAACATGCTGGTGTTCTTTTTTCCATTTGGCATACCTTGACATTTACAGATTCCTGTTTGATTTGAACAGTTACTATTGCCACAATATAAAAGCAAATTACCACGGAAGCTCTGACAAGGAGTCATCCAGACTTGATATGTTGGCTCTATTCTCTCCATGGATGCCTTCAGACCGGCTGAGGTTTTAGTTTTAGTTTAATTCATTTATTAGTGTCACAAGCAGGCTTACATTAACACTGCAGTGAAATTACTATGAAAATCCCCTAGGCGCCACACTCCAGCACCTGTTTGGGTACATTGAGGGAGAATTTAGCATGGCCAATTCACCTAACCAGCATGTCTTTTGAATTGTGGGAGGAAACTGGAGCACCTGAAGGAAACCCACGCAGACATGGGGAGAATGTGTAGACTCCACAAAGACAGTGACCTAAGCCAGAATGAAGGGAGATCTCATTGAGATATATAAGGTGATGAATGGGATGGATAGGATAGAGGTGGAGAGGCTCTTCCCACTCAGAAAGGACAGTAGGACTAGAGGGCACAGCCTCAAGATAAAGGGGGGGGGGGGCGGTTTAGAACGGAGTTGAGGAGGAACTTCTTCACTCAAAGGGTGGTGAATCTCTGGAATTCTCTGCCCGTTGAAGTGGTGGAGGCTGCCTCGCTAAATATTTTTAAGACGCGGGTTGATAGGTTTTTGATAGGCAAGGGGATTAAGGGTTATGGGGAGAGGGCGGGAATGTGGAACTGAGACACGACAGATCAGCCATGATCTTATTGAATGGCGGGGCAGGCTCGAGGGGCTAGATGGCCTACTCCTGCTCCTATTTCTTATGTTCTTATGACACTGCTGGTTGCCCTGAGGACTTTGAAGGCAGGCTTGCCCCTAGGACTCCTTCAGCCTTTTTATTGCCAACAGTGGTGCAGTGAGTAGCGCTCTCACACCTCAGATGTACGAGGTTGTGGGTTGAACTCCCACCTCAGAGCCTTGAACGTAGCAATGGCTGACACTGCAGTGCAGCATTGAGGGCGTGCTGTCCTGTCTGAGGTGCCATCTTTCGGATGAGGTATGGACTTGCAAAATCCTACAACGCTATAATTAAAGATGAGCTGAGCCATGGTGTTCTGGCTAATGTTTATCCTGCAAAAGAACATTTCTATTTGTAAAGAAGTTGCCTACTCTCGCACACTGCCATTTGTGGGAGCAAATGGCTGCTGTGCTCCCTGCGTTATTACACTTCATTAAATGCTTTGGGATGTCTTGAGGTTGTGGAATGGATTATATAAGTGCTTGCCTTTTCTATTTTTCTTTTCATTTCATAAAATCCCTACAGTGCAGAAGAGGCCACTCGGCCCATCGGGATATGCACCTATTCACTGACAGAGTATCTTGCCCAGGTCCTCTTCCCGTGCCCTGTTCCTGCAGTTCTGCATATTTCCCATGGCTAATCCATCTAACCTACACCTCGCAATTTTGCATGGCGAGTCTACCTAACCAGTCTGTTTTCCTGACTGTGGGAGGAAACCCAGTCCGACACGGGGACAACGTGCAAACTCTGCACAGACGGTCACCGAAGGCTGGAATTGAACCGGGGTCCCTGGAGCTGTGAGGCAGCAGTGCTAACCACTGTGCCACCGTGCTGCCTGAGTTCTTGTTATTGATGTGACCACACTGATGTTGGGGGAATTGCAAGTTTTGGTCCCGGGGCTGATGTCGGTGAATGGTAAGCTGGCTCCGCTGTTTGAACACTGATGAGCTCTTCCACTGAATATTGTTGACCAAAGCATTTCCTTTCTGCTCTTTATTTCCAGGCAATGACCACTTGGCGTTGCTATCTGTCGACGGTGATATTTACACCTCTGGCTGTGGCGAACAGGGGCAGCTCGGAAGAATTGCAGAATGCTTTACAAACAGGGGAGGAAGGAGAGGTCTCGGTAAATATGATGCGAACTCCTACAGTGCCCGACTCTCAGGAGCATCCTATTCGTGTATTTGTCCAGATGCATCTTAAAAATCACTATCGTATCTGCTTCAACTACCTCCCCCAGCAACGAGTTCCAGGCATCCATCACCCTCTGTATTAAAAAAAACTTGCCTTGTATCTCTTTTAAACCCTGCCCCTCGCACCTTAAACCTATGTCCCTTAATAATTGACTCTCCCACTTTGCCCAGTAAACTGATCAGCGTTATGTTGCAATCACAGCCCTCTTAACTTGCGTCATTAGTTGATCAGGAACAGCGAGCGGCCCATTTACTGCGGCGTCCCTTACAGTCGAGATTATTAAAGGCATTTTATTCCATTTAATCACCAGTTATTTCTGTTTAATTTGTTCAGAGCGACTCCTGATTCCCAAGAGCCTCAATCTGAAAGCCAAGGGGAGCGGGAAGGTGAAATTTCGTGATGTTTTCTGCGGGGCATATTGTACGTTTGCGATTTCCAAGGAAGGACATGTCTACGGTTTTGGACTGTCCAACTATCATCAGCTAGGTGAGCACAATCAGAAAGAAATGTTGCCTATAAACTTGCAGTCTGCTGCCCTAAATAACAAGAACAGTGTGCGTTTATCTAGCACCTTTTCATGCAGTTCCAGGGATGGGGGTGTGGTATCGCTTTTGCTTGGTTGGACTTGGTGCTTTTGGGAGAAACACGGCTGTGAGAAGGGAGAGAAACAGAAAATGCTGGAAAACCTCAGCAGGTCTGACAGCATCTGTGGGGAGAGAGTAGAGCCAATGTTTCGAGTCTGGATGACCCTTCGTCAGAGCTCCGTCAGACCTGCTGAGGTTTTCCAGCATTTGCTGTTTATATTTCAGATTCCAGTATCTGCAGGATTTTGCGTTAGTCTTAGTGCAAAGAGATGAGCTGAAAGGACGAAAAGTGATGAAGATATATGTGTGAGATGTTGTGTTTGTTCTGCTGCAGGAACATTAGGCACTACCCCCTGTTACTCAGCGCACAAACTAACAGCGTTCAAGAACTCAACAAAGTCTTGGGTCAAGTTCTCCGGTGGCCAGCACCACACGCTATGCTTGGACTCTGAAGGTGGGTGTTACTGTGCAGCTTTGTACAATAGGGGGCTGCTTCCATTTATCCGGTGGTTTTCCAAAAGGGGGTGAAACCTCATTTCTCATCTGTCTCCGTTTCTGACTTTTATTGGACCATAAGATGTAGGAGCAGAACCAGGCCACTCAATCACAGCAGATAAGTTTCTCAACCCCATTCTCTCACCTTTTAGACTATAAGGCATAGGAGCAGAATTAGGCCACTCGGCCCATTGGGTCTGCTCTGCCGTTCAATCATGGCTGATATTTTTCTCATCCCCATTCTCCTGCCTTTTTCCCCATAACCCCTGATCCCCTTATTAATCAAGAAACTATCTATCTCTGTCTTAAAGACATTCAGTGACCTAGCCTCCTCCTGTGGCAAAGACTTCCACAGATTCACCATCTTCTGGCTGGAGAAATTCCTCCTCACCTCTGTTTTAAAGGATCGTCCCTTTAGCCTGAGGTTGTGCCCTCTGGTTCTAGTTTTTCCTATTAGTGGAAGCATCCTGTCCACGTCCACTCTATCCAGGCCTCGCAGTATCCTGTAAGTTTCAGTAAGATCCCCCCCTCATTCTTCTAAGCTCCAAGTATGGACCCAGAGTCCTTGACCGTTCCCAGTGTGACATTTTCCTTGTAACTTTGATCCCAATATCGACCTGTCTGACTTTATCTTAAGTATATTCAGTGACCTGCCCTCCACAGCCTCCTGTGACAATGAATTCCATAGATTCACCACCCTCTGGCTGAAAATTCATTGACCTCACTGGCATTCTTGTTGTATCAGTGATCACCTGGGAGTGGTTGGCAGGAAGTTGATCCCAGTGCTTATCCAAAGCTGTCTCAGTACTGTGTTTACCTAAGCCCTGATACCGTGGTGGTTTTGTCCCAAGTAACATTAGGACGAATTTTACCACCTCGCTTGCCCCGGTTCTGGGCTGGGCGAGGCTCGCAGAACGGCATTTTCCGTTGGCCTCAGGCACGATCTTAAACGAGCCTCGGGCAGACGAGGTGGTAGAATTCCGGCATCGGTGAATGCTTATGACGGGAATCTGTCTATTTGCAAACAATACTTGATTGTGAGGCTAAGGAAGGGGGGAGGGGCGGGGATAGCTCTGGACTGTGGCTAAGTAGGTAGCACCTTCAGTGAGCTGGCACGTTGATGACGGGATGAATGGCCTCCTCTCCTGTTGTATGGTTCTGTTTGAGAATATTAATGCACTTTTAATAAAATATCTGGAAATGAAAAGCTGGTACCAGCGCTGTTGTGAATTTCTTGTAACAATCTAACTGGTTCACTGATTCCTTAGGGAAGGAAACCTGCTGTCCTTACCCAATAGGTGCATGGGAACGGGGAGAGGCCCTTTACCCCCTGAAACTTGTGCTGCCATTCAGTGAGATCATGGCCCATTTGCAGCCTAACTCCATGTGCCCATCTTTGCCACCTATTCCTTAATCCCTGTACTTAATGAATATTTCGTCATTATTTATATTCTGTGATTTCTATGATTTCATTTAAATTGAACAAGTGATTTTAGTGTCAATTGCTATTTGCAGGAGAGAGTTTCAAACTTCCAGCACCATTTGAGTGTCAAAATGTTTTCTAATTTCCCTCTAGGAAGGTCTGGCTGGAATTTTTAGATTATTCCATGTATTCCACGACTCCCTAAAGCCAGCACGAATAGTTTCCCTCTATCTATCCTGCCTGTTTCCCTTAATGTCTTGAGAAATTTCATCAAATTGCACCTTAACCTCCCTAAATTCCAGGGAATACCCCTAGTTTGTGTATTCTCTCCTCACAGTTTAACCTTTGGAGTGCTGTTTGCTTTCTTTTTTTTAATTTATTTTATGAGTGTCACAAATAGGCCTGCATTAACACTGCTGTGAAATTACTGTGAAAATCCCCTAGTCGCCACACTCTGGTGCCTGCTCAGGTACACTGAGGGAGGATATAGCATGGCCAGTGCACCTAACCAGCACATGTCTTTCAGACTGTGGGAGGAAACAGGAGCACCCGGAGGAAATCCGGGAAACACAGCCACAGAGAGAACTGTTTAAGCTGTGCTCGTACACGGTGTGGAACGCAGAACGCTCTCAGTACGCCACGTGTAATCTGACCAGGACTTTGCATGGTTGAAACTAGATCTAAAATGTTCCTTTAGCTTTATTGATTATTTTCTGCCCCAGAAATGCAGTATTTTAACTATTTCTGACGGTGAGCTGGGTAATATATTTTACCCATTAATCTGGCCATCTGTGAACAATAAAAACTAATGGATGGATTTCAGCGAAACTTGGTACACAGATAGGAGATGACCCAAGGAAGAACTGATTTGTTTTTGGTGAAGATGTGGATCCTAGGATTTCTTTTTAAGGAGAGGGAGATGGAGCGAGTTAACTCCTTTTTTTAAAAAGAGACAAATGTTATGGGTTGTTTAATGTGATTGTTTTGGAATGTGGATTTTACTGTCAAAATGTGAGCAGAGTTTTCAGAGCAGATTCTTTCATGGGATGTGAGCATTGCTGGCAGTGCCAGCATGTCTTGCCCATCCATAATTGTCCTTGAGCTGAGTTGCTTGCTAGGCCATTGCAGGAGGCAGTTATGAGTTAGTCTGTCGGCCAGACAAAGATTTTTTTTTTACAGCTCTGTAATAAGAGCATCAACCGAGGAGAAATCTTGAGGATGAGCTGTGTCATTATAGGAATGTTGAGTTGATAAAGAATGGTGGAAGTATGTGCTGTACCCCGTGTCCTCTTGTTACCTGTGTACCTGGGCCTGAAGTCTCTTTAGACTTCCACATTTTCTAACTTTTCCCTATCCTCCTTTAGATCCAAAACAGATCACCTCCCATTTGCCTATGTTGAAATCCATTTTCCACAGTTTTAGCCATTTGCTTAATCTACAGTATCTCTTGTGAGCTTATGCTCCCATCTACAGTGTCGCCTATCTTTGTATCCTCTGCAAATTTAGAAGTGTGGCTTTCCATTCCATTATCTCAGTTGTGATGACCTCATGGGGACCCTGTGCATGGACCTCATGAGTCACTTTCTAATGTACCTTCCTGTCCCAATACTGGTGCCTCTGCCACATGAAATGCAAATCCTCTTTCACACTTCACTCCTTCAGCCAGGTGCCCTCCTTCTTAATCTTACAGCTGCACATGGCCCGGGTAATAATTCGGAGATTATAATCCTTGAAGTTCTCTCTGTTGGTTGAGCTTCTAGGTCTTGGTGCTGTCTCCAAGCAGTAACAAGACAAGAGAGTCCTGAATGAATAGCAGACATTACTCAGAGGAACATGTGATCCGAAGGTGATTGTCAACAGACCCCGGAATAGGATAATTAAGAGGGCGTACAGGACACTTTCCATATCAGTTGTGGCAGTAGGGAGGTTATGTTGGAGTTTTATAAAACTTTGGTTAGGCTACAGCTGGAGTAGCGTGTGCAGTTAACTCCCCTCTGAAGTAGGGTAGAGAAGCACTCCATTGTATCAAACTGGCAACTGCAGGTTAAAGAGAGTGGCTCGCTACTCCTTGAGGGTAACTTAGGCTGGGCAATGTAGGTTTGGTGCAGTCAACACCCCTAGGCCCAAAATGGATAAAATGAAATCCTTCTGACATGTTACTGGGGGCACTGAAACACCCGTTACAATGGCCAGGGGATGAAGTTGGGCAGGTTGTACACAAGGCAGTGATGCTCACCAAGCTATCACTGCCACTGTCCTATCGCCAGGCACCTGTGCAATGTTTTCCAGAATATACTTGTGTCTAGACGTGTACTATGGAAGGAAGTCCCAAGCAAATAATGAAACTTTGGAGGTGCTGAGTTCGGATAGTAAAATATTTTTTTTTCAGACAAGCTTGCTATTTTTACTTGTCCTTTCTTGTCATTAATTCTGATCTTGTGTGTTTCTTTTTTTAATAAAAGGCAAAGTGTACAGCTTGGGCCGAGCGGAGTATGGCCGCCTGGGGCTGGGAGAGCATGGGACAGAGAAGAGTACACCCACCCTCATTCAGGGACTCCCTGTGATCGCTACGGTGGCTTGTGGGGCTTCTGTGAGTTATGCCGTCAGCAAGGATGGTAAGTTGGAGAGCTATAGAGGTTTACAGCATGGAAACAGACCCTTCGGCCCAACTTGTCCACGCCACCCAATTTTTAACCACTGAGCTAGTCCCAACTGCCCGCATTTGGCTCATGTTCCTCTGTACCCATCTTACCCATGCAACTGTTTAAATGCTTTTTAAAAGAGAAATTTGTACCTGTCTCTACTATTGCCTCTGGCAGCTTGTTCTAGACACTGACCACCCTTTGTGTGAAATAGTTGCACCTCTGGGTCCTTTTGTATCTCTCCCCTCTCACCTTAAACCTAAGCCCTCTAGTTTTAGATTCCTCTACCTTTGGGAAAAGATGTTGACTAACTACCTTATCTATGCCCCTCATTATTTTATAGACTTCAATAAGATCACCCCTAAGCCTCCTTCGCTCTAGAGGAAAAAAGTCCCAGTCTATCCAGCTTCTCCATAGAACTCAAACCATCAAGTCCTGGTAGCATCCTGGTAATTTTTTTTCTGCACTCTTTCTCATTGAATAATACGCTTTCTATAATAGGTTGACCAGAACTGTACACAGTATTCCAAGTGTAGCCTTACCAATATCTTGTACAACTTCAACAAAACACATTCCAACTCCTGTATTCAATGTTCTGACCAATGAAACGAAGCATGCTGAATGCCTTCTTCACCACTCTGTCCACCTGTGACTCCATTTTCAAGGAGCTGTGAACCTGCACCTCTAGATCTCTTTGTTCTAGAACTCTCCCAAACGCCCTACCATTAACTGAGTAGGTCCTGCCCCGATTTGATCTACCAAACTGCATCACCTCACGTTTATCTAAATTAAACTCCATCTGCCATTCATCGGCCCACTGGCCAATTGATCGAGATCCCATTGCAATCCTGGATAACTTTCTCGGCTGTCCGCTAGTCTACCAATCTTGGTGTCACCTACAAACTTATCAACCATGCTTCCTATATTCTCACCCAAATCATTAATATAAGTGAGAAATAACAGTGAACCCAGCACTGATCCCTGAGGCACACCGCTGGTCACAGGCCTCCAGTTTTAAAAAGAACCCACTGCAACCACCTCTGTCCTCTGTTGTCAAGCCAATTTAAAGTTTATTTATTAGTGTCACAAGGAGGTTTACACTAATGCTGCAATGAAGTTACTGTGAAAGTACCCTAGTTGCCACACTGCGGCGTCTGTTGATGTACAGAGGGAGAATTTAGCATGGCCAGTACATCTAACCAGCACGTCTTTCGGACTATGGGAGGAAACTGGAGCACCTGGAGAAACCCCACGCAGACCTGGGGAAAATGTACTGACTCGGCACAGACAGTGACCAAGCTGGGAATCGAACCCAGGTCCCTGTCGCTGTGAGGCAGCAGTGCCAACCACTGTGCCGTCCCTTTGTATCCAAGCTTTTGTTTCCCTACCCCTCTCCTCCACCACTCCTTCTTCAGTCTCCATACTCTCCCCATAGAAAGTGATTGATTTCTCGTGGGGGTTTGGTACTGCCTGTATTTTTGAGTTGAATAATCAAACTCCTGCCATTCTTTCAGGACTCCCCTTGTCTTGTTCCTGCTTGGAGATAGCACCAAGACCTCGGAGCTCAAGAGTATATTTATTTCTGACGCTTTTTTTTTTGGTTTGTTCCGCTAGGCCGAGCCTTTGCCTGGGGAATGGGAACGAACTTCCAGCTGAGCACGGGCACCGAGGAAGACGTGTGGAGCCCAGTCCAGATGTCAGGCCAGCAGCTGGAGAACAGGGAGGTGCTGTCCATCTCCAGTGGGGGCCAGCACACCGCGTTGCTCGTTGCAGAGCGTGACGGGCAGAGCTGATGAACGCAGCCCCCCTCTCTCTCCCCTGCAAAAATCTAAAAACTATTGCCGATAACACCTCGACTGCAAAGACTGAGTGAGCCCCGTACTTTCCCCCCACAATCCCTGAATGCAATGCTCGGATACGACAGGAATAAACCCTTTTTTTTTATTTGTTTGTATGTTTTCTGATAACCCATTGGATTGAAATCCGATCCTGTACACTCACGTACTCTGCTGTTATCATTGTGTTCGTGATGTGCAGACTGGTCGGTCCTCACTTTGACCTGTCGACCTCACTGCGGATTATACAGTAAAAAAAGCTTTTTCTTAAATTTAAATTTCCGTTCCGCTTGGGGAGAACATCTGGGGCAGGCATGTAGATTGTAGAGGAGGGGTGGGGGAAGAAAAAGAATTATTCTTTTAAAATCAAATAAATCTTTTTTGTGATAGTTTTCTATAAGATTTTTGCATTTCTCGTTCTTGTGTTGCTTGACTGATTTTTGGCAGCTTTCTAGATTTTGAATGTTTACATTTCTTTAATTTCCTCTCTATGCCACAGTTATTATCCCCGCTATTGTTTTGTCCTGTATAGTTTTGAGATTTATTCGAGGAGTCTAAAATCACAAGAAGAAACTGTTTCCAACGGCAAGTGACTTAGAAACCAGTGAGTGCAGGTTTAAACTAATTGACAAAAGAACTGGAGGCCACGTGGAAATAAAATTAGGCAGCACGTTGTTACGATCTGGGATTGTAGAATCCCCACAGTGCAGAAGAAGGTCACTTGGCCCACTGAGCCTGCACCAAAAACAATCCCATCTTGACCTCATCCCTGTGACCCCACGTATTTGCCCTGGTAGTCCCCCTGACAATACAGTTCATGACCAATCAACCCGCAAAACTTTGGCGTGTTGGAGGAAACCCATGCACACAGACTGTCACCCAAGACCGAATTTGAACCCAGGTCCCTGGCGCTGTGGGGCAATGGTGCTAACCGCTGTGCCGTGGACTGAATGGATGGTTGAAGCAGAGTTAATTATAACGTTCAAATGAGACTTGGATGAACTCTGGAAGGGAGAAGTTATTTGCGGGGCTGTAGGAAACAGCAACTTATTGGATAACTCCTTCAAAGAGCTGGCACAGGCATGATGGGCAGAATGGCAACCTTCTGTCCTGTATCATTCTGTGATATTTGTCTCCACTATCTGAATTGTGAAATAAGATTTTAAAAAACAAAACTTCATGCAAAAACAATCATTAACACACCAAAGAATGAATCCCTCTTAAGGATTTAAACTGTGTGCTTTCATAATGCTTGCTCTGTTTCATCTATTGTACAAACCCCCGCATGCTGATGGAGTGGCTTGGTGAATTCCATTTAACTCTGGGTTAATGTAGGGAGGGGTGGAGCTGACCTGAGTTTCTGTTTCTGGTTATTAGCCAGTGACTGTGTAGTGGAACTACACATACTGCACTGTGATCTAATGGATGAATTGGGTTGGGTGTTTGGTGGACAACTGGTAACTGAGAACATTCCAGCAGAATGAGGAGACGCTGTCGGGAAAAACGGCAGAAGAAATTAGAAGAGAGACATAAAGTAATGTGACTGTGGGGTCAGGGAGAACAAAGGAAATTATAGCACAGGATCAGGCCCTTCGGCCCTCCAAGTCTGCATCGACCGTGCTGTCCGACTGAACTAAAACCCCCGACCCCTCTGGGGACCATATCTTTCTATGGCCATCTATTCATGTATTTGCCCAGATGCCCCTTAAAAGTCACTATTATATATGCTTCCACTACCTTCCCCAGCAGCAAGTTCCAGGCACCCACCACCTTCTGTGTTTTGAAAAAAAAACCTGCCTTGTACTTCTCCTTTAAACCTTGCCCCTCGCACCTTAAACCTATGCCCCCTAGTAATTGACTCTTCCACTCTGGGGGGGGGTGGAATGCTTCTGACTATCCACTCTGTCCATGCCTCTCATCTTGTAGATTTTTATCAAATCGCCCCTCAACCTCCGTCATTCCAGCGAGAACAAGTTTCTCCAACCTCTCTTTGTAGCTAATGGGATCATCCTGGTGAATCCACATCTAACACATTCTTACCGCTTTAAAATCCCACCGGTATTGGAAAATACAGACCATTTTGTACAAAACACTTGCTGAGTTCACTATTTGCTCCTACACTATACCTCCAAAATTCTGTTGATTTTTTTTGTTGCCATTTCAAAATGAAAGATGTATAATGAGCAGATCCTGCTCTTTGGGTGAACTTCATGAAACTTTTTCCATTTCCTAATATTTATCTACTTGTCTTTTCCCACCTGTACTTTGGCTGAACACTCACCATCTCGATCTCTTTGCTGAATTTTCAATCTTACAAGAAATTTGACCCATCTCCTTAAAAGAGGCCAAATCCCACAACTCCGATCTGGTTTTGTCCAGACTGCAAAGTAAACACTGACACAAAGGTCAAACCCGAGATCTTTGGAGGAAAGGGCGTAAAATCCCGAATCTCTACTTTCCAATCTGTCTGTCCCATTATCCAGAAGGTAAATTAAGCAAGCATCAGGGCAGCACAGTGGTTAGCATCACTGTTTCACACCACCAGGGACCCAGGTTGAATTCCAGCTTTGGGTGACTATGTGGAGTTTGCACATTCTCCCCGTGTCTGCTTGGGTTCCCTCTGGGCTCCTCCCACAATCCAAAGCTGGGCAGGTTAGGTGGATTAGCCATGCTAAATTGCCCCTTAGCATCCCAAAATATGCCGGTTAAGTTGATAACCGTGCTACATTGCCCATTAGTGTTAAGGGGATTGGCAGGGTAAATATGTGGGGTTACGGGGATTGTTGTCGATGCAGGCGCAATAGGCCAAATGGCTGCCTTCTGCACTGTAGGGATTCTGGGATGTAGAGATGCAAGAGAGCTGAATTGAGAACAGATTTGCTTTGACAAGTTTAAGAGGTATTTTTTGGAAAAAGTTTGGATTGATATAGGGAACACATGTCTAAAGTAACAACAAAGTGCTGGAAAAACTGGAAAGAGATTAATGTAACAGTCACACAATTCATATTGTTCCTCTCCAGATGCTGTTAGACTGGCTGAGTTCTTGCAGCACTTTGCTTTTATTTCAGATTTTTGCTTTTATTATACAGATGTGGTCTGTCGGGACTTTAGGTGAAGGATAAGGTTTCTCACAAGAAGCTTTTTGGTGAACCTCCTGCATTTGTTAGATGAGTGGCACAATGGTTAGCACTGCTGCCTCACAGCTCCAGGGACCCAGGTTCAATTCTGGTCTTGGGTCACTGTCTGTGCAGAGTTTGCACGTTCTCCCTGTGTCTGTGTGGGTTTCTTCTGAGCGCCCTGGTTTCCTCCCACAGTCCAAAGATGTGCGGATGAGTTTGATTAGCCATGTTAAATTGCCCCTTGGTGTCAGCGGATTAGCAGGGTAAATTTATGGGGTTACGGGAATAGGGTGTGGATAGGATTGTGGCCAGTACAGATTCAATGGGTCGAATGGCCTCCTGTACTTTAGGATTCTATGATTGTAGGAAAGTTTTTCTTTGTTCTCTTGTTTCCAAACTTTGGGGTCATCCTGGTGAATCCCACTTAATGCATTCTCACCACTTTAATATCCCACCTGTATTGGAAAATGCAGAGCACTTTGTACAAAATATTTGTTACTCCAGATAAGTTCACTATTTGGTCCGATGCTGTTCCTCCAAAATGATGCTTTTTTTAATTGCCATTTCAAACTGAAAGATATATAATAAGCAGCTGAATCCATGTCTACAATTAATGCTCAAAGCTTTGACAAAGGGTCATCGGGACTCAACGTCAGCTCTTTTCTCTCCTTACAGATGCTGCCAGACCTGCTGAGATTTTCCAGCATTTTATCTTTGGATTTATCCCCTCTACCCAGGGCCCCTGAAACGGACCTGGGTTGGGATTCTCCAATCTCATTCGCCTCACTACCACTGCCAGCAAGAATTGAAAATCTGGCATTCGGCAAAATTCAATTTATGCCAGCGGGCATGGAGAATCCCAGCCGTGGGCGAGGCTGGAAAATTCCTGTTAAGATTAGCTAACTCAACACAGACACCACGTACAACTTGTGTCTTTTATGGCAGACCAGAATGCTTTGCAACAAATGAAGCACTTTGTGAAGCGTTCATAGAATCCCTGTTGTGTAGGAGGCCATTTGGTCTGTGTGGAGTTTGCACATTCTCCCCGTGTCTCTGTGGGTTTCCTCCGGGTGCTCCGGTTTCTTCCCACAGTCCAGAAATGTGCAGGTTAGGTTGATTGGCCATGCTAAATTGACCCTACTGATCCCCTTCACACTAGGGTCAATGAGGCTTACGGGAATAGGGCCGGGGTGGGATTGCGGTCGGTACATTCTCGATGGACCGAATGGCCTCCTTCTGTACTCTAGGGATTCAATAAATACTAAAAAGGGAAGAATTTGAGGTTTCTGGATGCAAATGGGACTAATTGGGTTGCTCTTTCAAAGAGCTGGCAAAGACATGTTCTATTATTCTCTGTTCTATTATTCTATTATTTCTATCTCTACTCTTTGACTAGAAGACATTTAATGTAAAAAAAATCTTCATTATAATGGCCCCAATCTTTTGAGGAGCGATAATCATCCGATTGCCAATCCACTTGGAAACTTCCTTCAGCTTGACACTGCTGGGCATTTCCTCCGGGACAATTCCTAGTCTGGCCTTTTCAGAAATACGGATTGCAGTGTCCCTCGGAGAGTTCCATGGAAGCAGCCTAGAGTGGGTGGAGGGGTGGGGGGTGCAGGACGTGGCACTTTATATGGTACCAGCCGCTGTACGGTAAGTTTAAATGTGCAGTTTGAATGTTAATGAATGGTTGTTAGGTGAGTAAGCAGGTAGAGGGTAAGGTGGGATAAAGTGGTAGTTAGGCATCAGGAGTAGATGGGCATGAGTTGGGGATGATGGAGATGGAGGGGGTTTTTGTGTGGATGATCAGTGAAGGTCTTTATGGTATGGTTGGGAATTGATAGACTGGCTGAGATGGGGGGGGGGTTGGTGGGTGAGGGGTATGGTCAAATAGTTGGGAGAGGAGGAGGGTAGTCTAGGGGGAGGTGGGTCAAGCTGAGTGACTGGTGGGAGGGGAGGTGTCAGTTTTGTAGTTAGCTTGATGTTTGACTGGTTTTAAATCTGTCTTGACATTTCCTGGGTAACCGTCCAGGTAAGTACAGCAGAGTTGTCCAAGGTTTCCGACTCTAACTCAAAGTTGGAAACATTTGCAGAGTGCTTGGGAGAGCAGAGGAATTAATTGTCGGTTGGGAGATGAAACTTCCTAGGCAATTCCCATGTAGGTCAGCACCTCCAGAACTTCCACAGAGTGCTGACACACATCTCAGTCATGTGTCCAATCTCCAGTGATCTGGAGACAGGATGATTTGGCCTAATATCTTCTCACATAAGAACATAAGAAATAGGAGCAGGAGTAGGCCATCTAGCCCTTCGAGCCTGCCCCGCCATTCAATAAGATCATGGCTGATCTGTCACTGCTCAGTTCCACTTTCCCGCTTTCTCCCCATAACCCTTAATCCCCTCTCTTATCAAAAACCTGTCAACCCACGTCTTAAAAATATTTAGCGAGGCAGCCTCCACCACTTCAACGGGCAGAGAATTCCAGAGATTCACCACCCTTTGAGTGAAGACTAATTGTTGATTTTCAATGATGCTTCTGCACTACCACGTCCCACCAGCAGATGGTGGTGGTGCTGCATCAATTAAAAATGAAACATTCTATTAACAGAGCAATGTCATCTACCATCAGAATAAAGTAGGCCTGGAACACTTTAAAGTAAAGTGTCTGATGTGCACCAGTATTAATTAGTGATAAAAACAGAAAATGCTAGGAACACTCACCAACTGTGGAGGAACAAACTGAGCCACTGGGTGGGATTTTCCAGCCACGCTTGCCCCAAGGCTGTAAAATCCCACCCAAAGTCAACATGGTTCGTGTCCGCCTGCAATGATTCCCATAGGAGGAAAACACCTCCTCCTGTTTCAGGTTGAAGATATATCGCCAGAAGTGGAAGAAATTTGGAGCTATTAAAGTTTTTAACCTGGGAAAGGATTGGGGTAGGGTGAGAGAGGAAGGAAGGCAGGAGAGATTAAATGACAAAAGGAAATGATGACGCCAACGCCAAAGAGAAGGTATCGGGACTAATAAAGATTCAAAAGAATGGGCCTGGTGGAGGTATAAATGGCAACAGCACAAGCATTGTCAGCACCTACTGTCTGAAGGAAAGGGGGTAAAAAGTCTGACAACACCAGGTTTTAGTCCAACCTATTTATTTGATAATATTCTCACAAGCTTTCGAGGGGTTACCCTCTTCGTCAGGTGAATGGAGAGTTCTGGCCTCAGACAGAGCATATAAAGCACAGACAGTTTAGAGATTACTGATTAAAATGCGAATCCTTACACCTAACCTGCTGTTCAAGACCTGAAGTGGCTGACAATGTGAGTGGTAGGAGCACTGATCACAGTTTAAAGAGATGTGTATTGTCTCCAGACAGTACAGTAAGTGAGGTTTTGCAAACCCAGGCAAGTCACGGGGGTTACAGATAGTGCGACATGAACCCAAGATCCCTGTTGAGACCGTCCTCATGTGTGCGGAACTTGGCTATCAGTCTCTGCTCAGCGACTCTGCGCTGTCGTGTGTTGTGAAGGCCGCCTTGGAGAATGCTTACCCGAAGGTCAGAGGCTGAATGCCCGTGACCACTGAAGTGTTCGCCAACAGGAAGGGAACAGTCTTGCCTGGTGACTGTCGAGCGATGTTCATTCATCCGTTGTCGTAGCGTCTGCATGGTCTCCCCAATGTACCATGCTTCGGGACATCCTTTCTTGCAACGTATCAGGTAGACAATGTTGGCCGAGTTGCAAGAGTATTTACCATGTACCTGGTGGATGGTATTCTCACGTGTGATGATGGTATCCATGTCGATGATCTGGCATGTCTTGCAGAGGTTGCTGTGACAGGGTTGTGTGGTATTGTGGTCACTGTTCTCCTGAAGGCTGGGTAGTTTGCTGCGAACAATGGTCTGTTTGAGGTTGTGTGGTTGTCTGAAAGCAAGAAGTGGGGGTGTGGGGATGGCCCTGGCGAGATGTTCGTCTTCATCAATGATATGTTGAAGACTCCGGAGAAGATGTTGTAGCTTCTCCGCTCCGGGGAAGTACTGGACGACGAAGGGAACTCTGTCCACTGTGTCCCGTGTTTGTCTTCTGAGGAGATCGGTGCGGTTTTTCGCTGTGGCGCATCGAAACTGCCGATCTATGAGTCGAGCACCATATCCTGTTCTTACGAGGGCATCTTTCAGGGTCTGGAGGTGTCTGTCACGATCCTCCTCATCTGAGCAAATCCTGTGTATACGGAGGGCTTGTCCATAGGGAATAGCTTCTTTAACATGTTTAGGGTGGAAACTGGAGAAGTGGAGCATTGTGAGATTGTCTGTGGGCTTGCGGTACAGTGAGGTGCTGAGGTGACCGTCCTTAACGGAGATGCGTGTGTCCAAGAATGCAACTGATTCTGGGGAGTAGTCCATGGTGAGTCTGATGGTGGGGTGGAATTTGTTGATATCATCATATAGTTGTTTCAGTGATTGTTCACCATGAGGCCAGAGGAAGAAAATGTCATCGATGTATCTAGTGTACAGCATCGGTTGAAGATTCTGTGCCTCACTGTACCGCAAGCCCACAGACAATCTCACAATGCTCCACTTCTCCAGTTTCCACCCTAAACATGTTAAAGAAGCCATTCCCTATGGACAAGCCCTCCGTATACACAGGATTTGCTCAGATGAGGAGGATCGTGACAGACACCTCCAGACCCTGAAAGATGCCCTCGTAAGAACAGGATATGGTGCTCGACTCATAGATCGGCAGTTTCGATGCGCCACAGCGAAAAACCGCACCGATCTCCTCAGAAGACAAACACGGGACACAGTGGACAGAGTTCCCTTCGTCGTCCAGTACTTCCCCGGAGCGGAGAAGCTACGACATCTTCTCCGGAGTCTTCAACATATCATTGATGAAGACGAACATCTCGCCAGGGCCATCCCCACACCCCCACTTCTTGCTTTCAGACAACCACACAACCTCAAACAGACCATTGTTCGCAGCAAACTACCCAGCCTTCAGGAGAACAGTGACCACAATACCACACAACCCTGTCACAGCAACCTCTGCAAGACATGCCGGATCATCGACATGGATACCATCATCACACGTGAGAATACCATCCACCAGGTACATGGTAAATACTCTTGCAACTCGGCCAACATTGTCTACCTGATACGTTGCAAGAAAGGATGTCCCGAAGCATGGTACATTGGGGAGACCATGCAGACGCTACGACAACGGATGAATGAACATCGCTCGACAGTCACCAGGCAAGACTGTTCCCTTCCTGTTGGCGAACACTTCAGTGGTCACGGGCATTCAGCCTCTGACCTTCGGGTAAGCATTCTCCAAGGCGGCCTTCACAACACACGACAGCGCAGAGTCGCTGAGCAGAGACTGATAGCCAAGTTCCGCACACATGAGGACGGTCTCAACAGGGATCTTGGGTTCATGTCGCACTATCTGTAACCCCCGTGACTTGCCTGGGTTTGCAAAACCTCACTTACTGTACTGTCTGGAGACAATACACATCTCTTTAAACTGTGATCAGTGCTCCTACCACTCACATTGTCAGCCACTTCAGGTCTTGAACAGCAGGTTAGGTGTAAGGATTCGCATTTTAATCAGTAATCTCTAAACTGTCTGTGCTTTATATGCTCTGTCTGAGGCCAGAACTCTCCATTCACCTGACGAAGAGGGTAACCCCTCGAAAGCTTGTGAGAATATTATCAAATAAATAGGTTGGACTAAAACCTGGTGTTGTCAGACTTTTTACTGTGTTTACGCCAGTCCAACGCCGGCATACCCACATCATGAAGGAAAGGGGAGCAGTGATGGCTATGATCTGAAACTTGAACTCACTGTCGAAGCTCAAAGTCTCTACTTGGAATAAAAAAGTTGCTGTTCTTAAAGTTTCTGTTAAGCTTCATCAGGGCAGTGCAGGAGGCTGAGGTCGGTGGGATGGGGATTCAAATGAGCGGAAGCTCATGGTCACCCTAGCTGACTGAGAACAGCAAATCAGCACAATCGCTCCTTCTGTGTTTGGGCTCAGTGTAGAGAAGGTCAGGTTATTTAACGCAGCATCACATTTTGTTTGCTAACACTGAAGCGTCCTGAGACCTCTAGTTCTGTTAAAGGTGATATATAAATGCAAGTGATTGATTTAAGGACCACTGTCCCTGTCCACTGACCGAATTCAAGACATTTAATCTAAGGGGTATGACTGCATCCTGGAACACAGTGTCCAGGTATCGCTCCCCCTCCCTGATGTGTCGCAGCATCCGAAGCTCAGAATCCAGCTCTGAGCCAGAGTTCCTCAAGCAACCAACACTTACTATAGACATGCTCACTGGGAACCACAATGGGGTCCACCAGTTCCCACATCATCATTGAGCAACACATCACCTGGCCTGCCATCTCTATTTTATTTAATTAGTTTTTAATTTTTTTACACAGTTTGGATTGTGTCTCACAGTTTGGTTGTTTTAGTTTGTTGTGATCTGTTGCAGCAGTTGAGAAGGTGAAAGGCTGGGCTGGTAGGATCAGGGCATTGGGTCAGTGTCATGGGAATAATCATAAATCACTACAGTGCAGAAGGAGGCCATTTGGTCCATCGAGCCTGCACTGACAACAATCCCACCCAGGCCCTATCCCTGTAACCCCACATGTTTAACATCTTGGCGTGATGGCACAGTGGTTAGCACTGCACCAGGGACCCAGGTTCAACTCCAGCCTCGGGTCACTGTGTGTGAAGTTTGCACATTCTTCCTTTGTCTGCATGGGCTTCTTCTGGGTGCTCTGGTTTCCTCCCACTGTCCAATGATGTGCTGGTTGGGTGAATTGGCCATCTAAATTCTCCCTCGCTGTACCTGAACAGGCACCAGAGTGTGGCGACTAGGGGATTTGCACAATAACTTCATTGCAATGTTAATGTAAGCCTACTTGTGATTAGTAAATAAACTCCAAATAAACTGTAAAACCTTATTTATCCTGCTAATCCCCCTGACATCAAAGGGCAATTTTGCATGGTCAATCCACCTAACCCGCACATCTTTGAAGTGTGGGAGGAGGTCGGAGCACCTGGAGGAAACCCGGGTGCTCCGGTTTTCTCCCATACTTGGGGAGAATGGGTACATGGGGACAATGTGCAAACTCTACACAGACACAGTAACCCATGGCTGGAATCGAACCCAGGTCCTTGGCGTTGGACAGAATAAATTTGGTGAGGATGTTTAGCAGTGTGGAATATCTCTGACGATAATTAAGTATGATTGAAAAGTGTCACAAAGCAAATATGTCACCCAGTACTTTGACCATTGTCACTATTGATCTGCTGTATCCACTAATGAACCAGAAGTGTGGTGGGAATTTACAGTGAGTGAAGGATAGTCACATTACACAGGAGGTATTACACAGAAAGTGCTGTCTGACTGTGAAGAGTGCTTTCTGGAGTTGGGTGAAGAGTTCAAGTGGTAAGTCGTAAGGAGGTAAGTAGTCATTAAACTTGCTTTCAGAGTGAGCTAAGTTAGTTCTTATTTGGGAAGTGCATTCCTGCAACAGGAATCAGCTGAGTCAGCTCTCAACTGGACTTGGCTGGTTGTATAACTAGTTAAAACCAGTTCCAGGGCTTTGTAATTTGTGGCTATGAAGACAAAGACTTCAGGGTGCTGCCCTGACTGCACAGTGAGTGCTGCCTGACTGTGGGATGTGCTTTTGGAGTTGGGTGAAAACAGGAAATTAGTGAAACAGGCAGCAGAGGTCACAAGGGAGAGTGCTGATTGGTCAGTAAGTGTTACTTTTGATTCTCTGAAACTCCCAGTGAGTTCAGACTAAAAAAAGTGACATCACAGGAGGGCTGTGATTTGATTGACTAACAGGGAGCTGTGCCAAATTTGAAAATCCATTTAAATTACAGGTTAGAATTTGCATTGAGACTGAGGCAATAAGGATATATATAACAAAAAGGTTTAAATGAAAAAAAACTAATTAAATAAAATAGAGATGGTGGGCTAGGTGGGGAAGCAGCGTAAACAGAATCAGACGTGTGGAGGGTGGGGGACCTGGCCCTCGATCTCTTACTGCCATTTTCATTTAATGGATAGAGAAGGGACTAGCCAGTGAGGACTAGGTGAGAGTTGTGGATCAATGATGGAGACAGAGACACTCGTGGCCAGGGCATTGTGAGGTAAATACAAATTACACAAAGGCTCATGCTGCAGTCCTTATTTAAATGGAAGTAGCACCTGATCCACTTGCCAATCCAGTCAATATTACTTCTGTCTGCACTGGAAGTACACTAAAATCAGGGGCAGTTTTACTTAGTCCACAAGATCCTGCAGCTCAAATTAGCTCTAAGATTTAGTAAAAGCAGAGTATGCTGTTATAAGGAGGCCAGGGACCCGGGTTCAATTCTGCCCAGGGACCCGGGTTCAATTCTGCCCTTGGGCCACTGTCTGTGTGGAATTTGCATGTTCTCCCCATGTCTGCACAGGTTTCCTCTGGGTGCTCCGGTTTCCTCCCAAAGTCCAAAGATTAGGGTTAGGTTGATTGGCCATGCTAAATTCTCCCTCTGCCTGAGATCGGGGAGGGGGGGGGGGTGGTGGGGAGGGGAGGGGGGGTAGGGGGAGGGGGGGGAGGGGAGGGGGGGAGGGGGGTAGGGGAGGGGGGGTAGGGGGAGGGGGGGGTAGGGGAGGGGGGGAGGGAGGGGAGGGGGGGGAGGGAGGGGAGGGGGGGGAGGGGGAGGGGGGGTAGGGAGGTAGGGGGGTGGGGGGAGGGGGAGGGGGGGTAGGGGGGGGTAGGGGAGGGGGGAGGGGGGGGAGGGGGGAGGTGGGGGGAGGGGGGAGGTGGGGGGTGGGGGAGGGGGGAGGTGGGGGAGGGGGGAGGTGGGAGGTGGGGGGTGGGGGGAGGAGGGGGTGGGGGGTGGGGGGAGGAGGGTGGGGGAGGAGGGGAGGAGGGGGGTGGGGGGAGGAGGGGGGGGTAGGGGGAGGGGGGGTAGGGGGGAGATGGGGGGAGGGGGGAGGAGGGGGGGGTAGGGGAGGGGGGGTAGGGGGGAGGTGGGGGGAGGGGGAGGGAGGGGGGGGTAGGGGAGGGGGGGTAGGGGGGGGTAGGGGAGGGGGGGGAGGGGGGAGGTGGGGGGTGGGGGAGGGGGGAGGTGGGGGGTGGGGGGAGGAGGGGGGTGGGGGGGTGGGGGGAGGAGGGGGGTGGGGGGAGGAGGGGGGGATGGGGGTGGGGGAGGTGGGGGGAGGAGGGGGGAGGAGGGGGGGGTGGGGGGAGGAGGGGGGGATGGGGGTGGGGGAGGAGGGGGTGGGGGGAGGAGGGGGGGTGGGGGTGGGGGAGGAGGGGGGGGTGGGGGGAGGGAGGGGGGGTGGGGGAGGGGGTAGGTGGGGGAGGAGGGGGGGGTGGGGGAGGGGGTAGGTGGGGGAGGAGGGGGGGGTGGGGGGGAGGGGGGGTGGGGGAGGGGGTAGGTGGGGGGGGAGGGGGTAGGTGGGGGAGGAGGAGGTGGGGGGGTGGGGGGTGGGGGGAGGAGGGGGGAGGAGGGGGGAGGAGGGGGGGTGGGGGAGGGGGAGGAGGGGGGGTGGGGGGAGGGGGAGGAGGGGGGAGAGGGGGGGTGGGGGAGGGGGGAGGAGGGGGGAGGTGGGGGAGGGGGAGGGGGAGGGGGGGGGTGGGGAGGGGAGGGGGGGGGTGGGGAGGGGAGGGGGGGGGGGGGGGGAGAGGGGGGGGGGAGGGGAGGGGGGAGGGGGAGGGGAGGGGAGGGGGAGGGGGGGAGGGGAGGGGAGGGGGGAGGGGAGGGGAGGGGGGGGTGGGGGGTGGGAGGAGTGGGGAGGGGGGGTGGGAGGAGTGGGGAGGGGGGGTGGGAGGAGTGGGGAGGGAGGGGGTGGGTGGGGGGAGTGGGGAGGGAGGGGGGTGGGTGGGGAGAGGGGGGTGGGGGGTGGGGGTGGGGGAGGGGGGGGTGGGGGAGGGGGGGGTGGGGGGTGGGGAGGGGGGGGTGGGGGAGGGGGGGTGGGGGGGTGGGGAGGGGGGGGTGGGGGGAGGGGGGGGTGGGGGGGTGGGGGAGGGGGGGGTGGGGGGGTGGGGGAGGGGAGAGGGGAGGGTGGGGGTGGGGTGGGGTGGAGGGGAGGGGGGAGGGGGTGGGGTGGAGGGGAGGGGAGGGGGAGGGGGTGGGGAAGGGGTGGTGGGGAGGGGGTGGGGGGGTGGCGGAGGCGAGGGGGTGGGGGGTGGCGGGGGGGTGGCGGAGGCGAGGGGGTGGGGGGTGGGGAGGGGGGGGTGGGTGGGTGGGTGGCGGGGAGGGGGTGGGGGGGTGGCGGGGGGGTGGCGGAGGCGGGGGGGTGGGGGGTGGGGAGGGGGTGAGGGGAGGGGGTGGGGAGGGGAGGGGGTGAGGTGGGGAGGCAGGGTGGGGAGGGGAGGGGGTGGGGTGGGGAGGGGAGGTGGGTGGGTGGCGGAGGGGGTGGAGGCAGTAAGGGGGTCAGTAATGTTGTGGGGCTGGGGTAATGTTTGTGGTGGCCAGGGGGAGGTATTATCCGGCCCGGGAGGGATGTGACAGGGAAGCAGTATTCTATCTTTTTTTCCCTGTACGTGCGCGGTTGGAGGTGCTGATTGGAGCTGCAGGATTTCGGGTGCGATAAGCCCCGCTCACAGGCTACTGCAGCGCGATTCAGAACCGCTGATATATTTTCAGGCAGAATGCGTATGGGGGCGCCTGAGAACGGGTCTAAAAGTCGGACCTGAAACATTGCCAGTTTCAAGTCTACCCAGCACTTAGAATCAAAGTGGTGAAATAGGGCCCATTAACTCTGTTCCTCTCTCCATAGCGGTTGCCAGCTCTGCTGAGTTTCATAAAGTCATAGGACCTTATTTTACTGTATTGATTCTCAAGCAGAGAACTGTTGAGCCACCTCCCCCCACCAACCCCACGGATCTCAAGCAGAGATGTGTCGGACGCTCGGTACCGACCACCTCACAAACAGGAGCACTCAAATCAGACTTCTGTAGAGCATGCCTGCTTTGCGCTGATTCTGGATGGGTGAACGCAGTAATAAAGGGGGAGGTGCCGGTAAGGTTGAGCGTGCAGCCCATTAAGTCAATTTAAATATGTGCAAACGATGGTTTAAAGTCAATTTAAATGGTCCATTTTCGGGCCTTGATAAAGGGGGAACTGGCGCAGAGGCGGGCGTGGATTGCGTTACTTGCCTCATGGCTGACTTTACCAAGTTTTCGTGTCCGAAAATGAGTGCAGCTTGATGGTAAAATCAGGCCCAGTGTTTCAGGTCTGATATCACTCTTCTTTGGAAATGCTTCTCTCTCCCCAGATGATGCCAGACCTGCTGAACCTCTGCAGTGTTTTCTGTTTTTAATTTCAGATCTCCATCATCTGCAGTATTTGGCTCTGAGCTTTAAAATGCATCTCGGAAAACAAGTGAATAGTAAGTCATTTGTACTAATAGGTTAACATATCATTCCAACACTGCAAAGTGGTCAGATCAATAACAAATTGATGACATTAGGGAACGGGTAGACTGAATGCATTGGACATACAAATTATAGCGAGTGACTGAGAGTTGGAGACAAAATATTGGATTCAATAAAACCATCAACTTTTGCAACAGGTCACAAAAGGTATCTTGACTTCAGACAGGATAACTGAGAAAAAGCCAGTTCCATGGATCTTGGTGAAATGGATATGATATTCACGACAGCTTGATTTCCTCTGACTGCTCATTGTACGTGATTTCTTCAACTTCCTCAGAAGTGCATAGGATTTGGTGTTAGCCATGGCTCAGTTGATGTTAATCCTTCCAATATGTCTTCCTTTGTTTTCAGCTGTTGAGTAAGGAATTCCACCCCACCCCTGCCATGGTTTACAGAGCTCTCTGCCAAATCCATTTCATTGCACACTTCCACTCACTCATTCCACCAGCCTCCGTATTGATTCCACGCCAAACCACATCTTTCCTTGCCCTCCATTTTCAGCATTCTGAAGGGCCTGTTTCCTCCATGACATCCTGCCTCACTCCCCAGTCCCTCCCTTCACCCCCTCCTCAGTCCTTCCATTCACCCCCCTCCCTTTCCTCAGTGCAAGTGTGGGAATTTTTTTTATTCATTCATGGGATGTACGTATCACTGACTAGGCCTGCATTTGTTGCCCATCTCTAATTGCCCTTACACTGAGTGGCTTGCTAGACCATTTCAGGGGGCATTTATGACTCAGCCACATTGCTGTGAATCTGAAGTCAAATGTAGGCAAGACCAGGGTAAGGACAACAGATGTCCTTCCCTAAAAGACATTGGTGAACTACGTGGGGTTTTACAATGGTTGCAAAGTGCCTTCCTGGTCATCATTAGACTTTTTATTCCAGATTTTTGTTAAATTCAAATTCCACTATCTGCTGTGATGGGATTCAAATCCAGTGCGTTACCCTGGGTCTCTAGATTACTAGTCCAGTGACAAAACCACTTCACCACTGCCACCCCAATGTCTGTCCTTTGGTCTCCTCCCTTCTTGCCAATCCAAGGCCTCAAATACTTTCTCCAAGTGAAACATTGATTTATTTCACTTCAGTCTGCTGTATTCATGGCTCACAATGTGCTCTTTATATAAGGAGAGTGAGGGCTTTGCAGAACACCTCTGTTCAGAAGACCACAAGCATGACCCTTAGCTTTCTGTCACCGTCATTTTAATTCTCTATCTTGGTCCCACTTTCTGCCCTTGGCCTGCTACAGTATTCCAATAAATATCAACACAAACTCAAGGAACAGCATTTTGACCCAGCATCCTACTGCCTCCTGGACTCAACACTGGGTTCAACCATTTCAGTTCATACCTCTGGGTCCCCAGAACATTAGCTGAGTTTCTGGATTAATAGTCTAGTGCTAACACCGTTAGGTCATCAGCTCCCCCATAAAAAAATCTCATGGCACTGTTTTGAGGAAGAGTAGGAGAGTTATCCTTGGCGCCCCTGGCCAATATTTATCTGGTCACTATAACATTGAATGGTGGGAGCTTGCTGAGTGCTAATTGTCTGGCACGCTCCTACATAACAACAGTGACTTCACTTCAGAATTACTTCATTGGCTCTGAAATCCCTTGAGATGTTGTGAAAAGCACTCTGGAAAAGTCATTTCCTTGTTTCTTTTCCCATGCAAAGCAGTGGTGCACAGAATTGAAAATGTCCACCGTTACCTAACAAAAATCTGGTTAATGCTGTTTCCTCTAGTGACAATGTGGCCTCTATGTGGGTACAGGACATTACCAAGGTTGTCCAAGTCTGTTTTTAAAACAAGATTTAAAGCTTTTTTATGAGTCACCAAGTAGGCTTACATTAACTCTGCAATGAAGTTACTGGGGCAAGTTGACCTGTGGTGAGAGCTGAACCAATTGGGACTAGGATGGTCTTGGGCATTAAGAAGAACCCTGACTGACTGTGCAATACAAAACACAAAGCCCATCAGGACAGCACACGCAGCCATGGACACCAAGATCCATCAAGAGCAGTGGACCCTGGTAACTATTGAGGGGGTGGGGGGGTTGGTTGGTGGTGATTGGGGGAGGGGGGGGGGTGGTGGGGAGGTAGGGGAGGTGGCAGCAATTTCCTTAAGAGCTCTGACGATTTGTTGCCATAACATCAGCAGAATTTGATCCATTTGCCTAGTCTGGAGTTGTGTAAAAATTCTATCCATTTGTCTGGTCTGGAGTTGAGTTGTAAAAATTCTATCCATTTGTCTGGTCTGGAGTTGAGTTGTAAAAATTCTATCCATTTGTCTGGTCTGGAGTTGAGTTGGAAAACTTCATCCATTTGTCTGGTCTGGAGTTGAGTTGGAAAACTTCATCCATTTGTCTGGTCTGGAGTTGAGTTGGAAAACTTCATCCATTTGTCTGGTCTGGAGTTGAGTTGGAAAACTTCATCCATTTGTCTGGTCTGGAGTTGAGTTGGAAAACTTCATCTATTTCTCTGGTCTGGAGTTGAGTTAGAAAACTTCATCCATTTGTCTGGTCTGGAGTTTTGTTGGAAAATCAAGTGCCCATTTCAGATCTTTTCAATTTACCTCTTCCGCCATTGTTATCCATGGAAATAATAATCAGAAGAAGTGTAAAATGGGTGACATTTACCTTCTTGTCCAAAATTCAATATTATTACATCCCCCCTACTCATGTTTGAAAGAGGAGATAGACTCTGACAAAAGTTTTAAGTATTTTTATTCAATGATCTTTACTGTAGGTTGAAAGATGCTTAAAATAGCTGCTCTGTTACACAGTATAAGGGTATTCGGCACAGTGAAGATTAATGTGGCACTGGAAAACAGTACTGCCTACAGTGTGATGTAAAGGGTCACTTGATAAGGGACCTGGGTGAGTCTAACAGTATGTAGAGACCTGTGCAGATGTAAGCATGGAATTTGCAGATTGTCTTGGCTATACGTTATAGATGTAAATGGTTATGTGTTCATAGAATCCCTAGGAGGCCATTTGGCCCATCAACTCTGCACTGACCACAATCCCACCCAGGCCCTATTCCCAGAACCCCACATATTTACCCTATTAATTCCCTGACACGAGGGTCAATTTAGCATGGCCAATCAACCTAACCTGCACATCTTTGGACTGTGGGAGGAAACTGGAGCACCTGGAAGAAACCGATGCAGACACTGAGAGAACGTGCAAACTCCACACAAACAGTAACCCAAGGTCAGAATTGAGCCTGAATCCCTGGAGCTGTGAGATAACAGTGTTAACCACTGTGCCACTGTGTTATCAATAGACACTGCTGTTCATCTTTACAGGCCTCTGAGCCTCTTAGTGAGGCGCACTGAAAAAAAACCCTTACAACATCTTAGCGTGTAAAATTCAAATCCTTGCTTTCAAATCCCCCTTGTGCCCTTTGTAATCTTCTCCAGCCCTACACTCTCTGCACGCCGCATTCTAACCTCCTGCACATTCCCAACTTTCAGCATTTGTCTATTGGCAGTTTTGCTGCCTGCTTGTGAGCACTGGAACTCCTCTCTCCGCTTCTCCTCCCACTCCTCTTCTGAAAAGCCGGTTCAAAGCAGTTTCGTCCTGGTCACTGATCCTAATGTGTGTCTCGGTTTGTTTGACAATGTTTCTGTGAGGGTATCTTTGAATGGTTTACTATGTTCATATAAATGTAAGTTGTTGATGTACCATAGACTATTACAACGCAGAAGCAAGCTAAACATTCTTCCGGGAAGACCTGGCGATGGAAAGGGATAAAACTTCGTGGGAAAAAAATGTGGTCAACTTTTTAATCGATGCATTTTATAATGTCAGAAATACGATACAGTTAATACTTTAAAGCGGTAAATTCAGGCAAATATACAGCAATATAAAATATGAACCAATAAAGTCCTCTTTGACATCGGGGCAGCTATTGAATTTCGATCACCTTTTATGGCACCGGAATATCACAAGCCAGTTGCTCCCAGTCTCCCCTTCCTGCATTTGGTTTTGTTTTGAGGTGGGAGGGGCTGAGTGAGACTCTCTGCAATTCCAAGGAAACAATCCCATAATTTCCTCTCCCCAAAAGAAAAAATTGGTGAGAAAAGAGGAGAAAAAATTGAATCTGTTTCAAGAGGGTTAAACCTCTGCAACAACTCCACAATTTATCTACATAATTCTATACAGGCAATGCATTCCATCTGCATGTAGTGACCAGTGAAATAGGAGTTTCATCATTGCAGTATTGTAACCTAATGGCAAAGATTAGAAAACATTTAGCATCAAACAGCAAGGCACGTTGAACAGTTAGTTGATGGTGCCTGTGTTAAGTTTTTGTTTGATAATGGTTGTAAAATACCTTGGTATGTCTCATTATGTTAGAGACAATATAGAAATGCAAATTATTGTTATTTCTACAAGTCAAAAATCTTTGTGCCAAAGGCAATATGCATATATGCGTGTGTGTGTGTGTGTGTGTGTATTTTACATACATATGTGTGTTTTCTGATTTTAAAATAATTGATTCTTTTTTCTTATTCTGAACAATCAGTTTAAGTTTTTTTTTCTCTGTTCATAAATTGAAAGCTGACAGGATCACGGTGTGACCTCATGACTTAAATACCCCCGGAAAAGTGAGGTAAGTCAGTTCTTTTATCTTTGTAATTACAATCATGAAGAGCTTCTTTGAAGTCATTGGGTTTTATTTTAAAACTCAGTCGTGATTTGGGTTACTTCAGTATTCAGGTCCTGTCCTCTCCTATAGTGCGATCCCTTGCCGGGCCTGTCCACGCCTAGTCATACCGACTTGTTGACCATCTCAGAGGGGGTGCAGGCACAGACTGATTCCCTGGTGGACTTCCTGGCTTGGGTGAAGCTGTTCTGCTCCAGTCGGGAGCGCAGGGGTAGGCAGAACTCCCGGAAACAGCGCTTGAAGTTCTCATCCAGGAAGGCGTAGAGGACTGGATTGAGACAGCTGTTGGTGTAGCCCAGGGCAATGCAGAAATGCCAGCTGGCCGTCACCAAGGGGCTGGGGTGGATCTCCACCAGGGTCTTGACGATGACGAAGATGTGGATGGGCGTCCAGCAGATGATGAAGATGGCCACCACCACCAGGACCATTCGAGTGATCCTCCGCAGATTCCTATCCTTCTCCTTAGAGCCTGAAAGGAGCCGGACGTTTTTCAGGCGCAGAATCATCAGCCCGTAGCAGATGGTAATGACCAGGACTGGTATGACAAAGGCAAATATAAAGACACAGATTTTTGTTACATTATCCCAGTACCAGGCAGGGGCTGGAAACTGTATGGTGCACATCACATTACCTGGAAGGAAGGAAGGAGAAATACAAGTAAATAAGGTTTTTTAAAAAAAAAATCATTTTCAGAATGTGGGCATTGCTGGTAAAATCGGTATTTTTTGCCTCTTGCTCAGCCCATGAGAAGATAATGGTGGGAGTTCTGCCTGACAGCTGCTGTCCAGATGGTATAAGATACTCCCGCAGCATGGTTAGGGAGAGAATTTAACTCAACACTTACTTTCTTTAGAAATCATAGAAACCCTATAGTGTAGGAGGCCATTCAGCCCATCAAACCTACACCGACAACAATTCTGCCCAGGGGCTATCCCCGTAACCCCACATATTTACCCTGCTAATCCCTCTGACCTATGTATCCTGGGACACTAAGGATCAATTTGGTATAGCCAATGCGTCTAACCCATACATCTTTGGACTTTGTCAGAGTCCATTCCAAGATCCAAGTAGGAAAACACTCACGCAAATGAAGAGGCTAAACACACATTTGTATAGCATCTTTCACATTCCCTGGGTGTCACATAGCATTTAACTGCAAATGAACAATAGATTAGGCTGCTGAATAGATGGGCAGAGCGGTGGGTATCACAGGACCCGAGATTGTGCATACAGGCAAGCACCCCAACCACCCAATCGAAGGCCCCTACCAATATGGCAGTGGTTGGACTGTGAATGTAAATAAATCACCCATACTGTCTGGGCAAGTCACAGTTAAAATCCTCCAAACTGAGTTCAAACCAGCTCAAAATCCCTAGGTATGGAGATCATTGATACTAAGATACTATAAGAGAATTGAGAATGCTCTGTCTCGGGGAAGAGGATGACCTTGGTAAGGAACATTTTCATTTTCTGTTCCTCTGTAATTCTGAATCATGTGTATGATCCAGCTGGAAGCCATTCAGCCCAAAATACCTCTGCTGGCTCTTTGAAAAAGTTACCCAGTGAGTCACACTCCTCTTGGCCTTTCTCCCTAACCTTGTAAAATAATTTCCTTTCGAATTCTCTTATTACTGAATCTGCTTTCAGCACCCTTTTCAGGAATGCACTCCAGATCAGAACAACTTGCCGTGTGAAAAATACTGCTCCTCTACCCTCTCCTGGTTCTGCTGCTGGTTATCTTGAATCAATGTGTTCTGCCTGTGGAAACAACTTCTTCTTATTCATTTGCTTCAACCCCCCCACAATTCTGAATGTCTCCGTTAAATGTCCCCATGTCTCTGAGCTGAGGAGATCAGCCACTAATCGGGAATAATTGTTCTGCTTCAGTTCTCACTAATGTTCCTGCTGAGCTGTGTGCATGCGCAACCACATCGCAGTCTGGATGACACCATTCAGGTCTCCTGCTCCACGTTAAGTATGGCCACACAACTTCAAAGCACCATGCACAGAATGCACCATGCATTGAATGTATTCAAGAGGCGGCTAGATGTAGCACTTGGGGCAAATGGGATCCAAGGTTATGGGGAGAAAGCAGGATTAGGCTATTGAGTTGGACGATCAGCCATGATCATGATGAATTGTGGAGCAGGCTCAAAGGGCCAAATGGCCTCCTCCAGCTCCTATCTTCTATGTTTTTATTTAAAAGAAAGTCGGCTCTGTACAATTATAAGATTTTACAGGCAGAATTTATCATTGCTTACCTTTTTTGTTGAACTTGGTGACAGCCATGACCATGACAGGGACCCCGATGGCAGACGATAGCAGCCACACACAGACATTGACGATCTTTGCATTGGTGGGTGTGCGGAAATCGAGCGCCTTAACAGGGTGGCAGACGGCGATGTAACGATCGACGCTCATCATGGTGAGGGTGAAGATGCTGGTGAACATATTGTAGTAGTCAATCGATAGGACGGTTTTGCACAGCAGCTCTCCAAAAGGCCATGTATCCATCAAATATTTGGCGCTCTGGAATGGCAATGTACTTGTGGCTAGTGCATCTGCCAGAGCAAGGTTGAAGATATAAATGTTTGTGGCTGTCTTCATTTTTGTGTACCTGGGTAAGGAAAAGGAACAAGTAGAAGCATAGTGTTACTGCTGGGGTAATCAGTGAATGAAATAGTTGCTTCATCCCCCCACAATCGCTGACATTTGTAGTGATGGATTTCCATAGGTGCAGGCAGAGTCTGATACTGTGCCCAAGGAAACCATTCCTCATGAGCCAGGCTATTCAGCACTGGAAGGCATCACTGCTCAGTCTCTACCTGTTCCCATCTAGACACCCATGAACAAAATCTTGGCTGGTGCAGTCACTTGATGACAATTAGGAGATTAAACTGTGGTTGCTTCTTGTCCTGCCTACTGACCGTTGTGATACCCCAAGCTGTCATTTGTTGCCAGCAGTGCTGAGGTCAGTCAACTCATTGTAGAACAGGGATTACAGTTGGTCTGCACTACTCAGTGAAGTTATCACAAATTCAAGACGTCTCAAAGCACTTTACAACTGGGTAGTCATCGTTGTAATGTAGGAAAAGTGGCAGCCAATTTGCTCACAACACAATGCGATAACGATCAGATAATATTTCAGTGAAGTTGGTTGAGGGATAAGTTTAGCCCCAGCACACAAGGGGAAACTCTCTTGCTCTTCTTTGAGCAGTGCCATGGGATCTTCCTCTGCCACCGGAGGCAGCAGAAAGGGTCTCACTTTAACATCTCATCCGGAAGATGAAAGACTGGGACTGTCAGCCAAGATCTTATGCTCAGGTCTCTGAACAGGGACGTGAACCCACAATCTTCTGACTCAGCTGGCTGTCAGTAGGGGAAGCTCTGAACCTGATCTCTAGTGTGTTAGTTAGGTGTAATTGCATTTACTGGGAAATGTGTACTTGGTGACTGCATTGCTGCTGGAGCATAGACAGTTTTGCTTGACTGGTCTATCCCATGTTAATTGCAGCTCAACACAGCCAGAGATTTTTTTGGTACTTGGAGGCACAGTTTCATAGCCTCTGCGGTTCAGAAACCAGGAAATGGGAACATTATTGAGTTAAATCTGCTCTTTGTTTTGTCCAGGTAATTGTGCTTTGCTGTTCCTGTACCCCAACTTAACGCACGTCAATGCCTTGACTGTGTCAGTGGAGGATCGATTGGAATTGAGATACCACCAGCTGGCTGCACATTTGCATGGTCTCTGCCTGAAAAGTTTCCAAAATCTTATCCCGTATGTATGTATTTTTTAGTGTATTGGCTATATGTTTTGTTCCCCATTCTGTTGTGATATTTTAATGCAACCATTCAATCACTTTAGAATCATAGAATCCTACAGTGCAGAAGGAGGCCATTTGGCCCATCGAGTCTGCACTGATCACAATCCCACCCAGGTCCTATCCCATAACTCCATGCATTTACCATAGCTAGTGCCTTTGACACTAAGGGGCAATTTACCATGGCTAATTCACCTAACCTGCACATCTTTGGACTGTGGGAGGAAACGGGAGCACCTGGAGGAACTCCACACAAGCACGGGGAGAACAGTCACCCAAGGCCAGAGTCGAACCTGGGTCCATGGCGCTGTGAAACAACAGGGCTAATTACTGTGACAGCATGTCGCCTTTAGAATAGAACAGACAGGAGCACATTAAGCAGAGCATTTAAACAATTTCAGGAGAGTGTGTTCTGCCACCACTGGGTGGATTGGTAATTAGAGGATACAGATTTGAGATAATTAACACACGAACCAGAGAAAAGTGCATTTTGTTTTCAATACAACAAATCCCACTGGATCATTTACAACCACCCAGAAAGATTTACAATTAACGTGATTTAATATTTTCATCTGAAAGCTGGCACCAATGACAGTGGACCACTCCCTCAGTGCTGCACTGTAGGGTCAGCCTAGATTAAGTCTCTGGCATGGGAATCGAACTCCCCCAACCTTCTGACTGAAAAGGTGAGAACGGTACTCGCTGTTTGCTCTGTGCCATTGAGCAGGGTTGTAAGTTTCACGCTGAGGAATCGGAACTTGTGATGTGCCCTTGTAAAATCATTGATGCTTATTGAAACGATTAATCTCAGGATAAAACATAAGTATGTATTAAAACAATCTGCAAAGCAGCTTTAAAAATCCCCGTGCTTTGCTAGATTGCAGTAATAAAAATGTGTAGCCGACTGCAAAATCAAATAAAACAATGAACTGATTATAAACTGCTTTGAATGGCTGGATGCCAGTGTTTATAGTGTAATAAGATGAGTTGCCACTGTGTCATAAATTGCCCTCTACATTTTACAGTTACCATGGGGTGACTTGACAATCTGTTGGGAGATGGAAGCTGTAGCTAATGTGAGCATTATTACAACAGACCATGGAACTGTCATGTCCCATGCCCCAACCCGAATACTTAAGATGGAATTTTCTGTCTACCTACCCTGACCTTGTTCCTATCAACACAATGGCTTTTAGATTTCCAGTTGTTTAGGGCGGGAGGTGGGGAGGCAGGGGGAAGGGCCGATGCTATTGATTTTCTTTGAGTTTGAAGTTGATAGTGAGAGGTCGAGGAGGCTGATAAAGGCTTTAGGTGTTTCGTTTGTCAACAATCGCACACTGAAGAATTTTGGAAGTAGTGGAAGGTTTCATTGGATGTTTACAAGTTGGACAGGTGTGATATTGGGACTTTTTTCTCTGGAGCGTAGAAGGCTGAGGGGTGATCTTATAGAGGCCTATAAAATAATGAGGGGGACAGATCAGCTAGATAGTCAATATCTTTTCCAAAGACAGGGGAGTCTAAAACTAGAGGGCAGAGGTTTAAGGTGAGAGGGGAGAGATACAAAAGTGGGGCAATTTTTTCACAAAGGTGGTGAGTGTCTGGAATGAGCTGTCAGAGGTAGTAGTAGAGGTAGGTACAATTTTAAAAAAGTTTAGACAGTTACATTGGTAAGATAGGTACAGAGCAATATGGGCCAAATGCGGGCAATTGGGACTAGCTTTGTGGTTAAAAACAAAGGGGCGGTATGGACAATTTGGGCTGAAGGGCCCGTTTCCATGTTGTAAACCTCTATGATTCTATGATATGAACACTCCTGCTAAGACCATAATGAGCCTTATACTGGCTCTTCTTGATGGCAGGACAATTTTATGGGCTCCTGGAACCTACGCGTGGAGGTGGGAGAGTCACCTGGAGGTCAACCCAAAATTCAGAGTTGAGGCTCCGGTATCCACTAACTGGGGTTATGTGGAATAGGATTCAAACCCTGCACTTCCTGATTTTGAGGTGAAAATGGCTACCACTGACAATGAAGATATAAAAGTAATGACAATGCTACCATGCCAGTCCATTAATTAACTTGCGAATCCCTGCACCGTTTCCAGAGTGAAATCAACAACAAACTGGAGGAGATGAAAGGGTTGCAAAGGGAAGGACGAGTTAAAATAGGAGATGGTGCAATGAAGTTTGATGTCAATGCAGTTCTTTGGTGCATTATTCAATGCTGAGATGATGCAGAGGAAAGCATGGTGTACTCTCCTGTGGGTTGCATAAATCAATGACTCAATCCTTCTCCACTCCTGTGCGCACACAGCGCTGGGAGCCAAGAACAAAGAGAACCTTCAATTATTTTTGTGAAAAGGTTGCAATAAATTCACCCACACATTAAAAATTTGGCAAGTATTGGAATCTTACTTCCTTTCCCAGATTTCTTATTAGATCGTTGCATTTTATTTCACTGGTTGGTCACCACCATTCTGTGCATGATTCAAATGATGTTAGTTTTCACCACATCATTAAACACCGACTAGCCATTATCCAGCATTTTCTTTATTTCCTCTAGTGATGAAACAATGCTGGGTTATTTCCCCCAGCTCACATCACTTGGATCCCCAAGCAGCTGTTTGTCTTAATTCTACTTGGACATATATTCGCAAGACATCTGGACCAGAGTTTCTGCTGAAATTCTTCTTCCTTGCCGTTGGCAGAGATTCACTGCCCACCTGTAGCATCTGAAGATCTGCTTCTTATTAAATGCACTCTGGGGTTGATGCCTCCCCGTTGTGCTGATTGAATATATATTAACAGCAAACAGCTTGGAAACAGACAAAACTTTTGTGCTTGAGGGTTGTGGTGCAGACTCAGTGGCAGAAATTTATCTGCAGGTTTCATTACTATCTAACCGAATAATATTAACCACGCTTAATGTCTATGAGGCAGAACACAGTTGTCATTCCCATTATTTATTATGGTAATTTCAACTGTGCAAACAGCACTGCCTGAAAGCACATTGTCACTCTTGAAAGACTTCCATTTTTATAACATCTTTCATCCTTTCCTGATACATTACAGCTAGGTATGACTCCTGCTCTGACCAAGACCACAAGAAGCTACAAAGGGTTGTGAATGTAGCCCAATCTATCACGCAAACCAACCTTCCATCCATTGGTCCTTCTATACTTCCTGCTGTCTCGGAAAAGCAGCCAGCGTAATCAAGCACTCTGTGCACCCCCGGCTTACTCTCTTCTACCTTCTTCCATCGGGAAAAAGATACAGAAGTCTGAGATCACGTACCAGCTGATTCAAGAACAGCTTCTTCCCTGCTGCCATCAGACTTTTGAATAGATCTACCATACATTAAGTTGATCTTTCTCTACACCCTAACTGTCTGTAACTGCAACATTATATTCTGCACTCTCTCCTTTCCCTCTCCCCTATGCAGTCTACAGATGGTATCTTTTGTCTGTATAGCATGCAAGAAACAATACTTTTCACTGTATCCCAATACGTGACAATAATAAATCAAATCAAAATAGAGTAGAATTGGATCGCGAATACTTTGAGGCATACACGGAACAACATTGCATGGTAAACTTTCACAGAACCCACAAGAAAAAAGAAAGCAAGATAGACCAAGAAACACGTGGAGGTGGGATGCAGAAAAGGAGACAAGAGCCCAGGATTATACATGGCAATGACTGGAGAGGTTATTCAAAATAGGATTGGATGGAGAGTATTTGTTCATGGCCTATATTCTGTCAAGGAGCAAAAAGGCTAAGACGAAGAAGACAACCTCACATCCAAACCAATTTACAAGCAGTGAAGGACTTTTGAAGCATGGTCACTGTTGTAATGCAAGAAACGCCGCAATGAATTTGTGCAGCACTCAAAAAGCAACCGATTAAATTACCAGATGATCTGCTTTCTTTGGTAATGTTGTTTAAAGGCTAAGTGTTAGTCAAAATATTGGGAAGAACTCCCCTGCTCCTCTTCGAAATAGTGCTATGGAATTTCTTTTTAATATCCACCTGAGAGAGCAGACAAGGACCTCACTCTGATATCTGAAAAACGGCACCTCCATCATTGTAGCACTCCCCTGGTACTGCACTGAAGAGTGCCAGCCTGGATTCCCTTGCTCAAGTCATTGGACTCACATTTGAATTGTCTTGGAACTCACAACCTTTTGATGCAGTGAAGTGAATGCTACTCACTGAGTCACAGTTGGTGTGAGTTGGTAAATGTGGCTTTTTCCCCAACTGCTTGGAGATGTACATAATTACTGTACAAGCGACATTACACTTGGCATCAAACCTGCTAGGAATAGTGACCAATGCCTATCTGAGATTTTGCAAGATAGGATTCCACAGCTCAGTACACAGTGCATGATTGACATAAAACACTGAATAACATGACTAGATCAACACTGACTTTTTATTCCCGGGCCAGAAATTAAAGCCAGATTGGCAAGTTGAAAATCTTTTCTATCTGTGAGTGTCCTCTGTTAATAAAGGTGTAATCCAGTTCCTAGTAAACATCAGACTACAGCACAAGCAGCGTTTCCAGTTGGCATTCTTACTCAAAAGGGGCTAGTGAAGGAAATGTATAAATATCTCATTTGTGCTTTGAAGTCTTTATTGGGGAACAATGTAGAAAACTTTACGTTATATTTGACAATGCTATTCTTGCCTGGAGACTCTTGACTCCAGAAACAGGTGCCATAAAATGAAATATTCAAATTCCACCAGGTGTATGTCTACTGCTTTGATGAAAATAAAATACTTAAGGAACGGAAGAATATAAGGAGAGGAGTAGACCATTCTACCCCTCAAGCCTGTTTTGCATTTCAATCAGATCATGGTTTTTCTGTACCAGAATTCAATTTACTCACCTTTGATCCAAACATATAGATACTCTTACCAAAAAATAGTTAGATTTTTACCTGAATACAATGCTAATATTGAGGGCGAACAAAACTATTTTTGAGATCTGGTTACAGGCTTCTCTATAAATCAATAAATATCACAGGCAGGCGGCAGACTATATGGTCATCAGAGAGAAAATGCTGCTTGAATTTGTGAGCTGCCACAGCCAGGAGTGGGAGGGAGGTGAAACTCTAGTTGAAGGGATGCATCCTACAGCCAAGTAAGGATTTCAGGAGATACATTCTAGCATGACCAGGGAGATGAAAAATATTCAGAACAGGTTTCACTGCTGGTGGTGGATTTAAGGAGTTCTGAAAAAGTGCCAGGAAGTAACTTAAATTTACCATCCAGTGTTGGAAGCTGCGAGTAACTCTGGATTGTTTGCTAAAAGTGCTGCAATTCCATGAAGAGGGCTACAGGTGATAAGTATATAAGCTGAATGTAACTTTCTGTAGATTAAAATATAAGTTGCCTACAAAAATAAAATTGCATTTCATCAAAAGTGCTTTTAGTCTTTTGTTACAATAGTTTTAAAATGTGATGTCTTGACATGTCATTCTTTCAGCTATCAACTGAAAATTCAAATTTTTTTGGAAGGTTGTCAATCACGACGAAGATTGTAACAATATTGATAGCCCATTGATACTGAGGAAGTTCTAAAGGGAGTAAGGTAGCAGCAATGCCACACTGGTGTGACTGCACCCAGCAAGTGTTGGAGGTGATTGGGAAAAGGGAAGGAGAGCAGAGAAACTTGTGGATGCAAACTACTCGTCCTCAAAAAATAATGCGGCCAGCCGTTCTCATCTCCCTGTAGCAAAAGCAAAAGACTGCGATTGCTGGAAACCTGGAGTAAATATGCTGGAAATGCTCAGCAGGTCTGGCAGCATCTTTGGATAAAGGAACCAGGCCATTGACCTGAAAGTAACACTTGATGACAGGCCATCAGCTTGAAGCATTAACTCTGATTCTTCCTCCACAGGCGCTGCCTGACCTGCTGAGCCTTTCCAGTGTTTTCTGTTAATATTCCTTGTTCTGTCTTTCAACGTTTGTTGTGATTGTTTTAAACCTTCCAAAGCATTAGAATGATAGAGATATATCATGTCATCCAAAACTTCAATTCTAATATGCTTTTGTGTCTTCATTCCTAGCTTTTCAATAAATGTTTTTGTTTGAAATGAATAGCTTTTGTTGAAAATTGCCTTTGATTTAAATATGAAAGATGAAATTTAGAAACGTCTAGCCACAAATGCACTCAAATGCCTGGATTAAAGTGAAGCAATTTGTTTCTGACAGTGTTGGATCCCCAGAGAGTTTCTGAGTGTGTACAGTTACAACCTTATGGACTGCAGACATGAGATAATGTCTAATTGAAATTCAAAACACCAATATAAAGATCGCTGGGTTATATCAATACTTTTTGAAATGAATGGTTTGTAAAAGGCTCTTTAATTTGGCTGGTCAAATGTCATGACAGCAGATAAAATACAGGCGGATCAGTGGGAGCATCCTCTGAGAATGCAATATTGGACAATTGCCACTGCTGACTACATACAATGCCATTCAACCCATTAATATTCTCAATGTCAGTGCAGAAATCATGATTGAGGATGTCAAGTCATTTAGAATATCAATTTATTCAATGGTAGTTATCCCTTTCCTTTGTCCTGAATCAATTGTTAATTTGAGTCGAGAGCTGATATGATGCAGAAGATGACTGTTAGTGCATTGAGATTTTCACTCATCCTGGTGCTCAATCAAACATATATATTTAAAACGTAGCTGCACCTCATTGGCTGTAAAATACTTTGTCTTGAAATCATGAAAATGCTATACAAGTGCAAATGTTTTTGTTCTTTGCCTCTCTTTCCTTGTTGCAATTAAGCAAATCCCAGTTTTGTCTCCATTCCTATTGCGCAGACTTAATTGCGACAGACTGTTGCTGTGTGCCTCAACGCTCATCACCACTGGCAAAAGAAACAGAACTTGATCATTCCTGGTCAGCTGCCTTGGTCGTCTGGTGAGTGAGTACGCTGTCCAATTTAAAACTGAAAGATTTGAAGGACTGATTCCTAGCTGGTCTTGCATTAGCTCTCAACTTTTACAGCATGCTGTGCCACTTACAAGAGCCATCAACATGTTTTGGGCAAAGTCAGACAGTGGGCTCATGCTCCAGATTGCAATCCATTGACTACAACTACAAAAGGTCTGAGTGTAGAGAGAGGTCTGCTTAGGAGAAGATCAGCCTCAGTTTTGATGATGGTGGAATAGTCTGCCAACACATGGAGCTAAGATATTTCACTTGGCCATTTGAACAAGATACTCGATAGTGACAGACGCCCATGGAATCAGAGAAGTGAGAATCATTTTCAGGAGAGGGAGGAAGTTGGAAAAAAAGAATTGGATTGAAAACATTTTTTGTACATTGTATTCTGTCTCAGAAAGGTTGTTCCTATTTGGCTAACACATTGTTGTTGAGAAATTTAAGTGTTAGGAAATAGAAGTCATTTTATCTCCCCTTATATTAACCGCGAATATGTAAGATAGTGGTCAGATTTCTTGTTGTATGATTGGTGTCAGCCAAGGTTTTTAATCAATATCCACGTGTGTTTAATATTATTTTGCTGTGACTCCATCAATACTTCACACCCTTGTTACTGTACCTACAAATCTCATAGTTATTTATGTCATTCTATGTTTCTTCATAAGGAAACAAACTCAGGAAAAAAAAAACACAAGTCATTCTGTGCCAGCTTGCCTCAAATGAGAGCACCCTTGCTTCTCATTCACATGGCTAAGTTACATGCCAGAACATGAGGACACACCCGAGACATTCCAATGCAATGTCAAAGATGTCTTCTTTCAAATGAGACATTAAACCAAGCCTGCTTATTCAGGCAGACACAAAAGCTTCCACGACACTATGCAAAGAGTAATGAGTTTCCTCAGTTGACCTGGACAACATTTCTCCCTTGGGCATAACCACCAAAATCGTTTATTGTTATTGATCTAATTTATTGCTTATGTTGCTTGCTGTGCAAAGGTTACCTGTTGTAACCCAGCAGCTACATTTCATAGGCAGTCCTAGAGGCAGAAGGACCAATTTAATCTTGTTCACATTCAACTACCACTGGGCATGGTAGTAATGGAGTTATTGGCTAATCAAAGTAATCAATTTCTATCAATTAGGTTATAGCAGACATGAGGAAAACCCCACTGGTGAAGAGTTTTAAGACCCATAGGTCCATTAATACCTGTTCCCCCCAACACAAAAGAAGTGACTTTCAAATTAACTGATTCAGTTGCACCTTGGTACATCCAGAGGAAAATATGTTAGAGAAAATATTGTTCAATTTGTTTTAAATGTCTGTATTTATTACAAGGGCTAACACACAGGGACGTTGGAACCATGTCTCACTAGTTCAATTGTGGTTTATAGACATGCACACACTGTGAAACACTCTGAAATGCCAAATTGTGGTTCTGTTTATAATAAGATGGTGTTCACCAAGCCACAGTGGAAGTTGTTTAGAAATGGTTTGTATTTACATAGCATCTCCCACAATATCAGGACATGCCAAAGTGTTTGCTAGCCAATGAAATACATTTGCAGCTTAGCCACTTGTAATGTGCATAATAAAGTAGCCAACTTGTGCTCAGCAAGTCGCTACAAACGGTAACAGCTTTGTAAATATCAGATAATAGTTTTGTTGTCATGTTGGTGGAGTAAATAACGATCTAGGAGGAAACCGCCCCACCGCCCCTCCCCCCTCCCCCACCCCCTGGCTCTTCTCTGAAATAATACCGTGGGTCTTCCCTGAGATTGATGGTCGGAGTTTTATTTTAATGCCACAGCCACATCAATGAGTGGCACGGTGGCACAGTAGTTTGCACTGCTGTCTCACAGCACTAAGGATCTGGATTTGATTCCTGGCTTGGGTCACTGTCTATGTGGAGTCTGCATTTTCTCCCTCTATCTGCATGGTTTCCTCTGAGTGCTCTGGTTTCCTCCATAGTCTGAACAACATGCTGGAAAGGTGCATTGACCATGCTAAATTCTCCCTCAGTGTACCCGAACAGGTGTTGGATCTGGTGATTAGGGGATTTTCACAGAAACCTAATTGCGGTGTTAATGTAAACCTACTTGTGATGCTAATAAGTTTAAACAAAAGATAACAATGTATCACTCCTTCAGTGCTGTGCATCAAATTATCAGACTGGATTGTGTGCTTGAATCTCTGGAATGGGACCTGCACCCACGATCCGCTCATTGGGGTCAATTGGCTCAGTTGGCTGGATGGCTGGTTTGTGATGCAAAACCACACCATCAATTCCCGTACTAACTGAGGTTATTCATGAAAGTCTGCTTTCTCAATCTTATTCTTCACCTAAGGTGTGGTGACCCTCAGGTTAAATCACCACCAGTCAACTCTCCCCTCAAAGAGGACAGTAGCCTGTGGTCATTTGGGACTATGGCAGCTTTATTACTCATGTAGAAGTGAGCATGCCTCCAACTAAGCCATGAATGATACCTGGACATTAAAGGGGATGGAAGCTTGTGCAGTGGCACAGTGGTTATCACTTCTCCCTCACAGCGCTAGGGAACCAGATTCAATTCCTGGCTTGGATGACTGTGTGGAGTTTGCACATTCTCCCCATGTCTGCATGGGTTTCCTGCCCGTGCTCTGATTTCCTCCCACAATCCAGAGATGTGCAGGCTAGGTGGATTGGCCATGCTAAATTATCCTTTAGTGTCCCACGATGTGTCCGTTAGGTGGATTAACCATGGTAAATGTGTGGGGTATGGGATAGGGTGGGGGAGAGAATCTGGGTAAGATACAGTTAGAGAGTTGGTGGATGGGCCGAATGGCCGCCTTCTGCTCTGTAGGGATTCTATGATTACTAATCGTTGCACCTGTTAACACCAGTGTTCCCAGGTTCATTGCCAGAAATGTTCTCAAATGCAGATGTCCTGACATGAACATTTGGGAGTTAAGCAAAGACTGGGTGCAACACAACAAATCCAAGCAAAGCCTGAAAGGGAATGACAGATGGTTCAGGAGACCTTAGAGCAGGACTGGGTAACACCTGAAAGTTTAACTCGGGAGTTTATGATTGCAAGCTGTTGCAGGCTTCATTCAGATAACTTCTTTGACATTTCCTTGCCCTTCTGCCTATCAGAATTCGACACCCGAAGGAAATGGGCGATCTGTTGTTGATATTTTATGAAAAGTTGCAGCTAAATCCTAATGTTTTTGGATCACAGTCGCACTGGTTTAATACCTCGTTAGAGGAGGGATGCGATTTTAAACGGGTTTTAAACGTAGATCGATAATCCAGGGGTATTCTAAAGAAACTCGGGCGGAACAAAATCCATCTTTGCCCTGCAGTTCTTGATCTGAGCTGCAGGCGGTGCCGTTGCCACGATTGTTCACACACCCGTCCATTTGCAAAATCAATCCACCTTTTGTACACAGGGAAACTGTCAAATGATCCTTGCGTTCCTGGATCGACAGCCGAGCAACCTTAGAAGATATTGGAATTGTGATCTGGGCGTTCTGCTAGCTTTGTCCTTGGCGTCAAAACTGGGACTCAGAAGCACTTCTCATATCTAGCTCGTTAGCAAATGAACTGCCAGCGAGGGAGAAATACTTGCAGCAATTGTAAACTCTACATTATTCAAGTATATCTGTGCAGATAACTGACTGTCGTATCAGTTACTAAACTGAGATTCCAGTTAAGTTGCACGATGCATTTAAATTATATTTAATCTCAAATCACAACGCAGCGACTTCAACTGATGCGAAGTACCGAAATGTTACTCTATAAAGATGTTCAGATGTTGAATGGCGACGAGTTGGCTCCCGTAGCTGTTTGTGTTTGCAGTTTTTATATTTGAAAATGTTCTGTGTTAACGGTTGTCCAGAGCTAATCTGTGTGTTCTGTCCGACGGTCTGTATTGCCATGTGTTTGGAGAGTGGGGGCGGGCATTTTCATGCATTTGTTTGTTTGAATCGTTGTCTTTGTGTGGTGTGTTTGTGGGAATGGATACGTTTGCGGATGTGTTTGTATGACTGTATTTAAGCGTGTTCTTGTGTGTTTGTGCGTATATTTAATATGTGTGCTAGTGGCTAAGTTTTTGTATGTGCGTGTCAATGCATAGGCTTGTGTGTGTTTTAATGGGTAAATTTGTCTGTATGTCAATGGATGGGTGTTTGTGTAAATGGGTAAGTGTGTGTATTCGTGGATAAGTTTCTTAGTGGTGGCAGTGTGGCACAGTGGTTAGCACCGCTGCCTCACAGCGTCAGGCCCCGGGCTGTGTGGAGTTTACACATTCTCCCAGTGTCTGTGTGGGTTTCTTCCGGGTGCTCCGGTTTTCTCCCACAGTCCAAAGATGTGCAGGTTAGGTGGATTGGCTATGCTAAATTGCCCCTAATGTCAGGCGGATTAGTAGGGTTAATATGTGGGGATATGGGATAGGGTCAGGATGGGATTGTGGTCGGTGCAGGCTCGATGGGTCGAATGCCTTCCTTCTGCACTGTAGGAATTCTATGATTCTAGTGGGTAAGCTTGTGTGCGTTAATGGATAAGTTTGCGTGTGTTAGTGGGTAATTTTGCGTGTGTGATGATGGATATGTAAATATGTCTAGGATAAATGTTTGTGTGAATACTTGCTGGATGTGGGTTTAGCTATATATATATTTGGACTTATGTGCAGACTGGTAAGTTTCTTGCTGCAATGTGTTTTATTGTCACTGAATGTCTTGTTCTGAACCTGTGTTTTATTCTACCTGCCGAAGAGTTCGCTCTAGACATTGCTGTATCGTCAGCACGGCAAGGTTACAGCTATAGCCAGATAGATTAGATCCCCAAACACTCTCACTGAGTGGAGGGAATTATGGAGGTGTTTCAGATGCGTTGGCTGAATTGTGACAACTCCCAAGCTGATCTCGAACTGAAAGCACCATCTCCAAAAGCAAACCTCAAACCTATAACGTTCCCGCGGGGGAATAAAAAACGGATTTAGCGAAGAAAATACCGCTTCAATTATTTGGTAATGTTAAGTGGAGCACTGACAGGGGCCGGCTGTGTGTCAAAACCCTGCCAGCTGTTCTGACGCTGGGAAATCCATCCCTTTTGACTGTGGAGATAGGTCGGTGCTGAGTATATGGGACGGTCCCACAGGCTAATTTCTGCTAAAAGGGGAACGATATACTGAAAAGGAAAACAACTTAAAAAAGAAATCCCATAGATCTTCTCACTTAAATTTGAATAAAAGTCGTGCCTGTTCCATTGAGTAGTTTTGGGGGCGGATTCCGGATCGCAGGAATCTGGGGGAGACGAGAGATAGGGACATGAAGTTGAAGGAATGCAGTTCGGATGGCAACATTAAAAAAAAACGAAGCTAAAACTTTCTAACGTGACAATTTCAGCCACCTCGTCGATTCCATGACCAGCATATTAAAAAAAGATTTAATTTCTTATGTTTTACTTCAGGCTTGTTGCTTTTGCTTTCTAAACAAAAGGGAGTATTCAATGATTTTAAATGTTAGAAGGTTTGTCTTAGATTCCTACAGACATCATTGCGTGCCTAGCGACAGCCGGCAAAGTTGAGACGAGAGAAAATTGAGAGGGTGGGAACAGACTGGGAAGTAAAAAAAGGAGGGGGTGGGGGGTGGGCAAGAATGGTTCATCACTCAAAGTATTACAGGGTAAACTTTCTCTTTGTTGGGTGGGTGGGGTAAGCTTTGCTGAAACAGACTCGCTCAGTGTGGGCGCTCTATTTTAAATCGTCTTTCCCTATTCCACCCCCCCCCCCCACCCTGGTTACTGAATCTCTGGAGCAAAAAGGGAATTGCTTCCTACCTGACAATGCCGTACATGACCAAGAAATTGCCAATCAAGCCGACCACACACACCACCGAGTAGAGAGCTGTGATGGCGATGGCGATGATCGTAGACGTGGTGCTCTTGGCTGGTTCCAGCTCCGTGCTGATATTCAGGCTCCCGTTTTGACCAAAAGTGGCGTTAAACGCCAGACCCCAGTACAGTTCAGCACCGTTGGCGTTGGACAGCTCCCTTTCAGCACTCGAGGTGGTGGATAGCTCCATTGCTCTTTCTCTCTCGCTTTCTCTCTTTCTCTCTTTCTTTCCCCCTCCCCCGCCAGCAGAAGGGGGTGTGAAACAAAGTCCAAATGCAACTTCAAGATTGGATTTCCTCTCCCCTCCTCTCCTCGCTCCCCCTACCAGCAGGGTCAGAGCGCCTCCTTAAACTTGCAGCTACTAATTCCACTGCCCCGGTTGGAATGCACTCTGTACTCCAGTGCACCCCAGATAACAGTGAAGGAATAAAGCGTGGCGTCTCTGCTCGCTGGGATGGGGATCAGGGACTTTACAGCTTCTCACTCGCAACTCGTGTGATTTCTTATAAAAAGTGACACCTCCACCGACGTCAAAGCCACGTGCTCGCCTTGACCTTGCTGTCAATCAAGGCTGCAAAAAAAAATTAACCAACACTTTACAGCCCACTAACTTGCAATCAGAGTACAACACGTTCTCTCTCTCTCTCTCCAGATAGGTCCTATATAATGAGAAGATCGAAAAGACAAAACACAATTTCAAATTTAAGACTGAGGTGCGAGGAGAGGAAGCACGGCATTGATTTAACAGAACGAAGGATTAGGAGATTTCAGTGGCTTCGTTTCTCATGCTGAGTCTCACCACTTTATAGATCAATTGGACGAGATCCTAGGCACCATTTGGTATTAATTTTGGGGACACTGAATTTTAAGGATGGGTGAGATATCGATTTGTATAAATAACCCCTGCTTTCGGAAGTGTGTATTACTTTTTAACACACTTCCTAAATGTCCTCTTTCTTCCTCCCAGTCAGTTTTGTCTCATGTTTTAATCACAGAATCTGACAGCAGAGATGGATCTATTTGTACCTGTGCCGGATTTTGGAAAGAGCTGTTTAATTATCTCACCCTCCAGGCCTCCCGACCTCAGCACCTCCAGTTCTATGTCTTGCCTGTGTTGCCCCCTGTCTCTCTCTCTCTCTCTATCCGCCACTCCCTCCATCCTGTTTCTACATGGTCTCACAATCTGATTCCGCCTCCAATATCTCTTTAAACAGCAAAACTGTGGACGGTAACTAAGCTCTTAATTTCTCTTTCCCTGTCTCGTTAACCTCCCCCCAGCAAAAATAAATTGGTCTGCAAAACAAAATAATTACCACCACCACAATAAGAAAAATTAGAAACGAGATCAAGCAGCTCTACAGATGGATAGAACAGAATCATGTAATCCCCACAGGGCAGAAGGAGGCCATTCGGCCCATCGAGTTTACAGGGACAGCAATCCCACCAGGCGTTATCCCCGCAACCCCATGCATTTATTCCACTAATCCTTCTGACACTAAGGGGCAATTGACCATGGCCAATCAACCTAACTTATGCATCCCAGGACACTAAGGGGCAATTTAGCACGGCCAATGCACGTAACCTAATGTTTGGGAGGAAACCCGAGCATCCAGAGGAAACCCACGCAGATACGGGGAGAACGTACAAAGTCCACGCAGTGACTCGGAATTGAACCCGAGTCCCTCGTGCTGTGAGGCAGAAGTGCCAACCATTGTGCCACCCTGTCACCCCTTTTTTTAACATCCTACAGGGCAGCCAGTTTAGTTTCTGTAAGGTCTTGCCAAAGCAATTCAGTGGACTTCCTTGAGGGTGAGACAAAGGAAGTTGATAAGAAAATGGCACTGGATATGATTTGCTTGGATTTCATTATAGTCTTTGATTTACCTCGTCTGGAATAGCTGATGCTGAAAATAAAGTATCACAGATGAATTACAAGTTACAGACGTAAGGATGCCCAGCCGCTGGCGGAAATGGCACCGTGGCCTGGAAAGGGTTAACTAAAGTTTCTCTGCCAAGTGCAGTCGGTGTCTGAGGTGGACAGCGTCTCCCGAGCCCTCCTCACTCACTCCACACTCAGTAATGTTCCTAAGGTCATTTACTGGGATCCGCCGTTGACATAGGCAGAGGGACGGGATTGAAGGGTGTGTGTGTGTGTGTGTGTGTGTGAGGGCGGTTGTAATCATTTTGAAATGTGGTTAAACAATAATAAATGTAAATAATCCTGATCTCATGGAATATACCGTTCATTCTGCCTTCATTCTCAGTTTCAAGGAACGTCAGAACATATGTTAATATAATCTAACTCATTCCATAACTTTACTGTGTATAAGCTCATATTACATATGGATTGTGCGTTGTAGGGAAAGGCATCATTCCCTCTCACACAGACACAGGAAACGGACACAACATACAGGCAGAGGCACACCCGTTTACACACACACATACACAAAGGCAATGTTGACCTCACTCTCCGGAATGAAAGCAGTTTCTGTCTGGTCTCCTGTAGGGGGAGCCGGAGTTACATTGTGATTTATACACAAACTCTGGAGGGGAAAAACTTTTTCTTCTAAAATTCCTTCCCATATATTGTTAAAACAAAATGCTGGAAATTCACAGCAGGAACAGATAAGAGAAACAGGTCAATTTAGTACAACTGATAACATGGAGGCAGGAGGCTCTTCTGTAAGAATAGTTTATGTTTCTCTTCCCAAGAGACTATCTTGCCTTCATGAGTTAAATAATTTTCACCCCAGACTAGATGCTGAAAGGAGCCGCTGTGTATTCCCAGCATTAGATACATTTATTATTCGTTGTTTGATTGCCAGGTCTCTGGAAATTGGATTGTTCATTTAACATTAAAATAAACACAAAGCTTGTAGTGCAGTGCACTTTCACCAAAGTGTTTGATATTTTATTCAACTCAAGAAATGGGGGATACTTGCAGCATGGTGATAGTCCTTCTCCTCAAACAATTGCAGTCTGTATGGTAAAGGCACTCTGATAATGTAGAGATAGGGTGTGTAAGGGTTTCTTCAGAAGGACTGGTCATTTTTGAAAAGACATTTGAACTTCCAAGAAAAAGCTGAAAAAAATGACAAGTTAAGGTCTTACATTTTAAAACTTTTGATGTAACTAAATCACTAGCAACTAAACACTATCTTTGTATGCAAATTATAATTAAAACCACAAACTAGGGTGGCATGGTGGTGCAATGGTTAGCACTGCTGCCTCACAGCACCAGGGACCTGGGTTCAATTCCCAGCTTCCCACTATCTGTGTGGCGTTTGCACGTCCTCCCTGTGTCTGCATGAGTTTCCTCTGGGTGCTCCGGTTTCCTCCCACAGTCCAAACATGTATGGGTGAGGTGCATTGGACATGCTAAATTGCCTCTTATTGTCCTGGGGTATATAGATTAGTGGGTAAATATGTGGGATTGCAGGAATACGGCCTGTGTGGGATTGTTGTTGGTGCAGGATCAATGGGCTAAATAGTCTCTTCCTGCACTGTAAGGATTTTGTAATTTGTATTTCTAGGACGTTCCCATTTCCCTTCTAGAATAACCCAAAATGCACTTTGCATGTATGTCTTACACTGTCTTTTAAATATCTATTCTTCTATCCCAGAATCAGTCCAAGGTGTTTTTTAGCTCTTGAGTGTTTATTTCTGTCCCTTTCTTTTCAAAGTCTGTAAAATTTTAATTCCAGAACTGTCCATTACAGTGAGGAACTTTCCCTAGAGATTCTTCCTCTAGTGCAAACTAAATGAATCTCCGGGCCTCTTTTAACTCCCTTTTGAATTTGTTATGTTCAATCTGAGCACAAGCTCTTATCCACATTTTTGTGTGGTGAAGCACACAGTGCTTTGTCATGTATAGTTGCTCTCCCTCTCCTGGATCATGGCAGACTAATCTAGGTTAGAAGTTTCTGGCTCTGTCGTGATAGTGCCAACTGTGGGAGATTCAGCAGCCCAGCCAAAAGTCCCTTTTGGCATGATTAGCGGCAGGCGGGGCCAGAAAGTTCTGCCCCTAGTCTCTGACTTTTCAGGTATAACTAAGAGCCTTTCCCTTCCAAAGCCTATCTTTATGACAATGTGTATCACATGGGCCTTCTATTCAGATAGAAATGCAGTTCAGCTATCCTTGAGACCCCCAACTCTCTTTTATCTTGGAAATAAATGGACAGTTTAAAGCACGACTGTTTACAACCTGACATAATCAACATTTTTCTGGAACATTGGAGAATCGCAGGCTATCCACTGTTAGCACTCAGCCTGCTGCCATGGTCTCCAAGTGCCAAAATTTGCACCTTCTTCCCAGTAAAACAGCCTGGGGCTCCTTTAATCTCTAACAATCAAACCATCCAGGCTAGCTGTCAGGCTATCTTCAGAACATTAATTTTACTTTAAGTTAAAAACACAGTCTCAAAACATAGCAAACTTGCAAACCTCATGATTGTAATATTTTACAAAACTAAGTAACTTGCTAAGCTAACTCAGAATGCAAGGAACAATCGACCATGCTAGTATGGGCCTGGAGTCACATACAGACCAGACTGACTAAAGAATGGCAGTCTCTTTCATCAAAGGGCATTAGTGAATCAGTTAGGTTTTTAATGATAATCTGTCAGATTCATGTTCAATTTCACTGATATCAGCTTTTTATTTTCAGAAATTTTTAACAAAATTAAAATTCTTAACAAAATTTTTAACAAAGTTAAAATTAAAACATCCCTGGTGGAATATTAATTCACATTCCTTGGATTATTAAAGCAAGATTATTAGGGCAGTAACAATCAATACACTGCCGTATATAATTTAGTTTTGCTTTTATGTGAACACTACATGTAAAATTATTGAAAAATGATTACAAAGCTTGTTAGAAAACTTTAAAATATGCATTGTTCTTGTGCTTCTGAAGGTATTACTTAAGTTATTTTGAGAAAATTGTAATGTTCAAAGTGTATCAGCAGCATTAGTCACTACAAAATCTTTTATAAAATGGCGAAGTAGTTAATAGGGAATTTATGACATACAAGTTTGGGGTACAATATCTATGCCTGTAGCTGCTTCTTTGAAATTGATATGATCACCACATAAGCAATATAGCAACAGGATATTAATGTTGGTATGTATCTCAAATAGCAATCTGAAACTGACATGAATAATTTGCATAATATGCCAGTCATGTGTTGTTAAAATAGCTAAATTTTTTGGAGTCTCAATTTAGTTGATATTGATTTTAACTCGACATATAATTATTCTTCATATGATTAGATCTGTGATGTCAAATATTCTATATATGTGCAAAAATGGGGAATGGTTTCCACCCTTCCGAAGCTTCGTTTAAAAATAACAATTTCGAATTTGCACACTGCCCTTAATGTTTCAAGATGTTTCACAGATTAGGTGCAATGAATTGGTGCCAAGCCATGAAAAAAAGAGGTGAGGAAGCAATTGAAATTTAGGTTAAAAATATTGATTTAGGAAAGATTTTCAAAGGTGGACCACCCTTCCTTGAAAATCCATATTCTGGCCTGTTAGTGCCCCATTTTCTGAATTTAACAGCCTGGTTAGGGTTCAGGTCTTAGCCAGGAACAATGGGAGAAGGAGAGATTTCTTCTAATTATTACGTGTTAGTGATAGCATAATCAAAATAGCACACATCTGCCCAGTTCAGAAGAGGTTTCACACTGGAGTGCTACTTTGGGCTGCAGTAGAGTGCTGAAGTTGGAGTTTGGTGATTGAGGAAGTTCAGTGAGCAAAGTGCTTGTTTCCTTTTCCACCTAAATGCAGAAAGGTGAGTGGTGACTTTGCAGTTGGGATCATCTGGGCCACGGACCACAGCTTTTGAAGGTGGCGCCACAGTTCAGAAAGTGACATGGTCCCAGTGGAGCCCATTGCTAAGCGATTCCTGCAGAGTCTTTTCTTACAATTTTTAAAGTATATTGTATTAGATTAAGCAAAGGTGGAGATGTTTGATTATAATAGAAGTGTTTGAAATGAAGAAAGGTCTCAAGCTTAATTGAATTCTCTTAAAGGGAGTAACTAGTTTTATCCAGAGCGAAGTTATGGGAAGAGACCTCAGACTTGTGGTGTGCTCCTCTTCTACAATGTGGGAAATAAAGGACACTTCTGGTGTTTCTAATGTCCACCTGTGCAGGAAGTGTGTCCAGTTGCGGCTATTGCTTAACTGCATTTCAGAGCTGGACCTGTGGGTGGACTCAATGTGGAGCAACCGTGCTGTTGAGAATGACAGATTCGGTTAGATTTAGTATTATTATGGAAAGGGAGTGAGATAAATCAGGAGAAAAGTTTTAAACGGGGGAATTTTACAAAACTGAGAAATGATTTGGCTGAGGTGCACTGGACATGACTGTTAAAGGATAAATCAGTGGTAAAATAGTGGGAAGAACCAAAAGTGAAATCCTTAGGGTACAAAACAGACATGTCCCTTCCAAAAATAAGAATGGTATGGCCAGATCTAGACCCCATGGTTATCTAGAAAAATACAGGGTAAGATTAAACAGAGAAAAAAAAAGGACAGTCACAAAAAACTCAACACTGCAAATAGCCAAGACGAGTATAGAGAGATTAGGGATAAAATAAAAAAAGGAAATCAAAGAGAGGGCATGGAAAATCATTAGCAAGCAAGATTAAGGAAGACATAAAGATGATTTATCAGTATACAAAGGGTAAAAGATTAGTTAAGGAAAACATGGGATGTGAAGAAGAGAATTTGTGTGAAGATGCAGAGGATATCATAGAAACCCTACAGCGCAGAAGGAGGCCATTTGGCCCTCCAACAACAATCTCACCCAGTCCCTAACCACAAAATCCCACATATTTACTCTGCTAATCCCTCTAACCTATGAATCCAGGGATACTAAGGTGCAATTTAGCATGGCCAATGCACCTAACCTGCACATCTTTGGATATGAGAAGAGTTTTTAAATTAATTTTTATCTCCATATTCGCAAAGGAAAGGGCTGATATAGCAATCCACGAGAAGCAGTGTGAAATATTGGATAAAATAATCACAACAAGAGTGGAAGTGTTAGAATATTTGGAATCTTTAAAAGTGGATAAGTCTCCAGGGCCGGATGGATTGTTCTCTAGGATGTTGAAGGCGATAAGGGAGGAACTAGCAGATCCTCTGAGGATAATTTTCCAATCTTCACGAGACACAGATGAGGTGCTGGAGGACTGGAGGAATGCAAATATCCCATTGTTTAAAATGGGTACAGTGGAAATGTCAAACTATTATAGGCCAGTTGGTCTTACTTTGGGGTAGGCAAATTGTTAGAATCGATCCTGAGAGATCAGATTAAACTGTCACTTAAAAAGTCATGGACTAGTCAGGGATGGTCAGCACAGCATTGTTTAGTGAAATTTGATTGAATTATTTGTGGAAGTGACAAACAGGACCGATGAGGGTAGTGCAACGGATATTGTCTACATGGATTTAGGAAAGCCATTTGATGCCCAAATAGCAGATTGATCAAAACAATAAAAGCCCATAGGATATAAGGTGATGTGACAAATTGGATCCAAAGTTGGCTTGTAAAAGGAAACAAAGGGTAATTGTCGATGGTTACCCTTGTGAATGGAAAGTTATTTTACGTGGTATTCTGTAGCGCTTAGTGTTAGGACCCTTGGGCTTAAATGTGGGGGCACAATTGGGGAATTTGTAGACAACACAAAAATTGGCCATGTAGTGGATAGTGTACAGGATAGCTGTAAATTCCAAAATGACATCGATGGGTTAGTGGAGTGGGTAGGAAAGTGGCAGGTCCACTTCGACTCTGATAAGTGTGAGGTAATGCATTTAGGGAGGTCAAATAGTGAAAGGGAATTCAAATAAACAGGAACATATTGAGAGGGGTAGTTGAAGTGAGAGATCTTGGTGTGCAGTTGCACAGGTCCCTAAAGGTAGCAGTACAGGTAGATGTGGTTGTAAAGAAGGCACATGGAATGCTCTCTTTCAATGGCAGAGGTATAGAATACAAAAGTAGGGACATAATGGTGAAACTGTAAAAGACATCGGTGAGGCCACAACTGGAGCATTGTATGCAGTTCTGGTCACCACATTACAAGAAAGACATAATTGCCCTGGAGAGAGTGCGGAGAAGATTGACTACAATGTTGCTGGGTGTTGAAGAATTGTAGCTATGAGGAGAGATTGGGCAGGTTGAGGTTGTTATCCTTGGAACAGAGAAGGCTGAAGAGTGATTTGATTGAGGTATACAAAATTGTGAGGGTTAAAGATGGAGTTAAAGTAGACTGGAGCAATCTGTTTCCCTTGGCAGTGAGTTTAAAAATGAGGGATCATAGATTCAAGCAAACTGACAGAAGGATTAGAGGGGACAGGAGGAAAAACCTTTGATGCAGAAGGTGGTGGGTGTCTGTAACTCGCTGCCCGAGTTGGTGGTGGAGGCAGAGACCCTAAACTAAAGATATCTGGATCTGCACCTTGAGTGCTGTAAGCTGCAGGGATATGGGCCACATGCAGGAAGATGGGATTAGAAAGGGAGTCTTTGGGTTGGCATGAACAAGATGGGCCAAATGGCTCCCTTCTGTGCTATAACTTTTCTATGGTTCTATCAGTTATATCAATTATCATCAGGAATATTCAACCCTTGCATCTGAGGAGGAAACAGACTATGATATAACCTGTACCAATAGCAATCACATTTCCTAAATTTCAACAACAACTATTGTTACTGTCCTGTTAGGAACAATAAAACATTTAAACATACATCCAAGCATTCACTTAATTGACAGAACTATGCGACATGATTTCATGTTTCTAAACAAAAACAAACTTTATTGTCCAGTCAACCCACCATTCATGGATGTTCCATTCCTGTGAATTCCTGCAAAGTACAAAATATGTGCGTGCATTGAGTTGACATGTACACAGTGTGCACTTTCTTTGTGAGAATGACATGGGAAAAGTGAGAGTTCAACATTTCAAATCACAGATGAGTGAGGTTTTGGGGCTGAGTACCACAATGACATTCCCAACTCCATTGACTGTATATCAAAAAGAATTAAGCAAAATAAACACAATTAACTTAACATTAGTTTACAGCTACATAAATTGTGAACTTGATTTTGCTTTCCTGTCAAGAATTCTCTTATGTGTTACAACAATTGGAAGGTGCATTCACTTCTCAAGAAACAGAACCAAAGGCATTCCACAGCTCTCTAGAATTCACTTTAATTCTCCTCAGTAACACAACCATCCTCCCAGGTAAGATTCTTGACAGTTTTTTTCCATTTGCTTTTTCACTAAGTGACCTTTCATCTTTTCTGCACAGAATTCATGACTTTGGATGTCTCAACTCCTTGTTTGGGTAGTCTGAAAACACCCTATTGTCTTCTCACAGCTTTGCAAGGTAACTCTGCTGATTGCTTTCTGCCACAAGACTCTGCTGGACCACCTTATTTTTTTTCTACTAGTTGCAAACCAGAGCAAATCTTTTCTTTCTCCCCATCCAAACTGAGAAAGAGCCCGATCTGCATTCCACACTATGGATAATGAAGTTTGTGCTTTGCCTGCTTGAAATGGAGGCCTAACTGTCTATCATTTTTAGCTGTATCTTTCAATTTGATGCGATGCAATCTACACCAGAGCAAAGCTTCAACTGTCAGTTCCCAGGTGGAACTGCTTGCTTTTGTTGGTAAACACACAGAGCTGAATTAAACGAAAGAATCTTCTAACCCATCATCCCATCTCTGTGACAATGTGGTCATTTTTGGGATGATCTCAAACAGAAATGTAAATGAATCATTTTACTTTCAACACAACTCTCTGATCCTGTAACAATCAGGATTAATTTATATTGTTATTGCCTTTCTCTCCCTGTGTGGTGAATTTTCCCATCCCGCCTACCACAGGAATCATAGCGGGTGGACCAGGGAAAGGTTTGTTGACCTCAAGCAGAATTTTCCGTTTTTGGGGCAAGCATCGCTGGAAAATCCTGCCCTTCTGTAACTTGACCAGTTCCACAACCATCTGAGATTGCTGCACTCCCCCCAGTCTATCCTTTTGGGCATTGCAGTCTCCAAAGTCTGGAACTCCGTCCTTTGAACTTCTCCATCTCTCTACCTCTGGTGTTTAAGGTGCATTATAAAATCTACCTCTTTGACCAAGCTTTTGGTCCTTAATAGATCCTTGTTTGAATTGGCGGCAAATTTTGTTTTGTAATGCTCATGTGAAATGCGTTCGGATGTTTTACTTTGTGAAAGGTGTGCTATGAATGAAGGTTGTCATTGTTTTTGGTTCTCTTTTAGGTGCTGACAGATTTGTTTTGTATTTCCAACCTTCACTGTTGTTTCTCTAGATTTCTATCATTCTCCTTTTTTTTACACTAATATATTCTGGCAATGAATGGCAATCAGGTTATTTATACATAAAGACAACCATTAATAGAGACATGGTGAGTTGATTCAGGATTCCATGCATCCTAAGACACCCACAATGACTTGATGAACAGCCGCAATAAATAATCAATGAAGTAAAACAATGTGATAAAGGAAGAGTTGAAAATTATCAATGAATCTCACAACAATGGTGAGTATCATGAATCAATTCAGGATGAATGGCTGTAAAATACATTAGAGTACTTCAGGATCATTCAGCGCAGGAGGAGGCCATTCAACTTATTATACCTCTGCTGACTCTTTCAAATTATCCAATTAGTGCCACTGTCCTTTCCCCATTGCCAGATTGAAAGTGGACGACGCAGGTCCTGTATTTTCATTGAATTACAAAATCCTTACAGCGACAAAGGAGGCCATTTAGCCCATCGAGCCTGCACCAAAAACAATCCCACCCAAGCCTTGTCCTTGTAACCCCAAGTATTTAGCCTGCTAATCCTCCTAGCACTAATTTAGCATGGCCAACCCATCCAAGCTGCATATCATTGGTGTGAAAGAGGAAACTGGAAAATCCAGAGGAATTGACATGGTGGGGAATGTGCAAGCTCCACTCAGTCACCTGGGGCCAGAATTGAACCTGGGTCCCTGGCACTGTGAGGCAGCAGTGCTAACCACTGTGCCACCATGCCGCCCACTTCTCTAGAGCAGTAAAAGATCACAGCCTGAACTTCTTTCCCTTGCACTTCTCACTTGAAGCTGAATTATATTCCATGGGAACCTGTTGGATGTCCCCCACCCACTCCAGATACTTCAGCTTAGTGTCCAATTCTTCTTCGTTTGCCATTAAAATGAGCATTGGCTATTCAACTTGGAGGGGAATCACAATCCTGTCCTCACTCTAACTTAATAGACAGCAATGGGCATTCGGCAAGTTTTCATGAACTTGACTAGTTGGTCCACTTCCTTTCAGCTCCAGCACAGTGGTGCTGAATCCAGCAACATGATACCTCATTGCTGTGTCTCAGCACAGACCTCAGGCCGAGACAGATCTTTCAGCCTGTATAGGCCAGTTCCAAATGAGGCAGTACACCCACTGAAGAAACCATTTGGAGAAATGTCAACAGTTATGCAATGGAGTGGGTGTTGTGTGTCAGTTTGTGAGATTGATCACAGCATGACTGAATGCTGAAATGTTTAAAGGAGAGACTTGAAGGAGGTCTTATCACTGAGGAGTTAGGGGTTGTATAGAACCCCCGCGGGCTGTATGACTCATATTGAATATATGCATTGAATATTGCGTGTATCAAAATTGTATTGGGTTAGAGTGCAACTTAATCTATGTAGACACCTCATTGTACTTTTTGTGATGGACGTTCTGAGTGTCTGTAATGTTTCTTTTATTGTCCTGAAGCAGATCAGAGTGCAACATGACAGCAAGGTGACACAGTGGTTAGTCCTGCTGCCTCACAGTGCCAAGGATCTGGGTTTGATTCTCAGCTTCGGTCACTGTCAGTGTGGCGTTTGCATGTTCTCCCTGTGTCTGTGTGGGTTTACTGTGGGTGCTCCGATTTCCTCCCACAATCCGAAAAGTGCGCTGGTTAGGCGGATTGGCCATGCTTAATTCTCCCTTAGGGTGCCCGAACAGCTGGAGTGTGGTGATGAAGGGATTTTCACAGTAACTTCATTGCAGTGTTAATGTAAACCTATTTGTGACTAATAAATAAAGTTTATTTTATGACCTACATAGAAAACTTGAATATTGTTGCACTTGTCGTGATGTCCATTTTGAAATTTCTGTAACGTTCTTTCAGATATTTTATGAATAAAATATATTTTTGCAAAATAAAATGTCACATCAAAGTTTATGCCAGCAGGGCATCTCATACAAGTTGAGGAAGTAACCTCCATAACATTTTTAGCACAGCTTTAACACTGTAAAACATTCCAAGGTGCTTTACAGGAATGTTATCAGACAACATTTGACTCCAAGCCTCATAGATAACTGGATCTCCGGTTTCTTCCCACAGTCAAAAAATGTGCAGGTTAGATGGGCTGGCCATGCTAAATTGCCCCTTAGTGTCCCAAGTTGTGGAGGTTAGAGGGATTAGCTGGGTAAGTATGTGGGGTTAGGCAGAGAGTGGACCTTGGTAAGATACTCTGATGAAGGATCAATGCAGACTTGACAGGCCAATGGTGTCCTTCTGCACTGTAGGGATTCGATGATTCATAGATTCATAGAAACCCTACAGTGCAGAAAGAGGCCATTTGGCCCATTGAGTCTGCACCGACCACAATCCCATCCAGGCCCTATCCCCATATATTTAACCAATAATCCCTCTAACCTACGCATCTCAGGACTCCAAGGGGCAATTTTTAGCATGGCTAATCAACCTAACCCGCACATCTTTGGACTGTAGGAGGAAACCGGAGCACCCAGAGGAGATCCACACAGACATGAGAAGTGCAAACTCCACACAGACAGTGACCCAAGCTGGGAATCAAACCCAGGTCCTTGGAGCTGTGAAGCAGCAGTGCTAATCACTGTGTTACCATGCCACCCTATTCAATGAATAGCATCAACAGTTTGTAAATAAGGTAGACTTTAAGGAGCATCTGAAAGATTCATAAAAAGAGGAGAAAGAGGCGGAGAGGTTAAGAGGGGGAATTGCAGAAATGAGGGCCAAGCTAGCTGATGGCATGTTTGCTAATGGTTGAGCAATGGAAATCAGGCTTACATGGCTCAGTGCACAGTATCATTTAAATAGATCGAAAAATCATCACAGTGACAAGTATCAAATTGTGATGATGATACAAATAAAACAAGTAATCATAGTTGATAATATAGTGAGGGACAATTACTAAAATTAAAAATGTAAACTAATAAAAAAAATATACAAACATGATCATTTCAGCACAAACTAATTACAATACAATGCAAAAATGAAGGAATCCTTAATTTACAAAATAGAAATGGGACATATACTGTCCTCTGCCATAGTCCTTAGGTCAATGGGGAAATTATTCTGTTCCACCTACCTGCCACGGGAATTGGGGTAGGTAAGGGAAAATCCGTTAACAGGCTGTGTTTATTAAATTCTGAAACACGTATATGCTATTTAAGAGTGTTTTGAAGTGGGGGATTGGGTTTTTTTAACCTATTCATTTTATATCTTATTGGTTGAATGCAGTCTTTTCTCCTTAGTTCCATCACACATTTACTTTTGTTTTATTTTGGCACGACAAGGTGGCAATGGGAAGTGGGTTTCAAGGGTTTTCTAGCTAAGTCCAGGTAGAGCTATTTCCACTTTTCAGCAAGGGAACATTTAATCAGTTGTTCCACTGTGTCAGAACAGCTTTGGTAGGTGTTACCTTTCATCAGTTTCGTGCTTGCTTCTGAATGCTTTTGAGTCTGTTCAACATGCAATCTTTCTAATTTAACAATATCCTTTCTATAATAGGGTGACCGGAACTAAACACAGTATTCCAAGTGAGGCCTTAACAATGTTTTACAATTTCAGCAAGATGTCCCAACTCCTATATTCAATGTTCTGACCAATGAAACCAAGCATACTGAATGTCTTTGTCACCACTCTGTCCACCTGTGACTCCACTTTCAAGGAGCTATGAACCTGTACCCCTAGATCTCTTTGTTTTATAATTCTCCCCAAAGCCCTACTATTAACTGAGTTGGTCCTACCCTGATTTGATCAACCAAAATGCATCACCTTGCATTTATTTAAATTAAACTCCACCTGCCATTCAGAGTGCAAAAAAGATTTACTAGGATGCTATCACAACTTGATGGTTTGAATTATAAGGATAGGCTGGATAGACTGGGACTTTTTTCTCTGGAGCATAGAAAGCTGAGAGGTGATCTTATAGAGGCCTATAAAGTAACGAGGGGCATAGATCAGCTAGATAATCAATATCTTTCCCCAAAGGTAGGGAAGCCTAAAACTAGAGGACAAAGGTTTAAGGTGAGAGGGGAGAGATACAAAAGTGTCCAGAGGGGCAGTTTTTTCACACATAGGGTGGTGAGTGTCTGCAACAAGCTGCTAGTAGTAGAGGTGGGTACAATTTTGTGCTTTAAAAAGCATTTGGACAGGTACATGGGTATGATGGGTATAGAGGGATACGGGCCAAATGTGGGCAATTGGGATTAGCGGCATGGACAATTTGGGCCAAAGGGCCTGTTTTCATGCCATAAACCTCTATGACTCTATCAGCCTACTGGTCCAATTGATCAAGATTCTATTGCAATCTGAGATAACCTTCTTCAATGACCACTTGGTGTCATCTGCAAACTTACAAACCACGCCTCCTAAATTCTCATCCAAATCATTAATATAAATGACCATATGAACCATAGAAACCCTACAGTGCAGAAAGAGACAATTTGGCCCATCAAGTCTGCACCAACCACAATCCCACCCAGGCCCTACCCCCATATCCCAACATAATTACCCGTTTATCCCTCTAACCTGTGCATCTCAGAACACTAAGGGGCAATTTTAGCATAGCCAATTAACCAAACCCGCACATCTTTGGACTGTGGGAGGAAACCGGAGCACCTAGAGAAAACACACGCAGACACAAGGAGAATGTGCAAATTCCACATAGACAGTGACCCGAGCCAGGAATCAAATCCAGGCCCCTGACGTTGTGAAGCAGCAGTGCTAACCACTGTGCTACTGTGCCGCCTCAATGTACTCAACTGGTACTGAACACATTGTTGTCCATTGTTGAGAAAGCCTGAGACTCAGAGTACATGTGGCAGACTCACTCCTAACTGGAGGAGATTGTTGATTGAGTTACAATGATCTGTATTGTCCAACACTTCATTAACATCAGTCAGCATGGCTGTTGATCAATATTAAGACAGCTGATTGAGGAGATCCGCATGACAATGAACTGAGGATAATCTTTTCCCATCACCAAACTTGCTGTTGGTCTAAATGTTTCATCATATCACTCACTGCCCACTTCACAATTAAGCTTTCAGCTAATTTGACAGAATGAACAATGAGAGAGACGGGATGCACATTCTCAGTCGTAGCCGGGATTGGTTTTGGCATGGGGAAGTGTTTGCTATTTTTACTGGTAGGGAACGTTGCCAACAGGACGTGATTTGTTGAGAATGGGTGTCAGCAGTACATTGAGTTTGATTGTGAATTATCTTGTCAAGAGCACAGGGAGGATGTCACATCATCCTACTGGGGAAATGTTGATGGCTTTCAGTTTGTCGTAAACCTGCCACGATTTCACTATTAGGCAAGGGTTTGAGGATGGCACGCAAGCTGCCCGTAGACAGAGAAAGAGAGAGACAGAGAGAGACAGGGCATCATGAGGAATAGATGCATGTTGATAAAATTCTCACCTGATTAACACTGTCAGGGCTGGGTACCCGAGTCAATGAGGATCCCTCTATTCCTTGGATGACCCTGCTTCAGAGACTGAATTTGCTCAGTGTAAAAGCTGCAAATACTTGAAATGTAACCTCAATACAGAGGAATATTTCAAAACAATAATTCCATATGTGCATTTCTCATGTTTCTTGTTGCAATTTTGACAAACCCAAACAACCATTCCCGTTCTCAGAATGACCATCCCTCCCTCATCTCCGGTCATTCACGCCTTGCTGTCACGCCAGCGAGAATGGACAATTTGGTGCTCAGCCAAATCTTCATTCACTGCAGCAGGACTGGAGAATCCCAGCCATGGGCAAAGTCAGAGAACCCAGTTGTGACTCCAGGATTGCATGGCACCTGTTCCAGGGGTGGTGCAGTGGCTAGCACTGCTGCCTCACAACACCAGGGACCCAGGATCAATTCTGGTTTCAGGTCTCTGTCTGTGTGGAGCTTGCACTTTCCCCCCATGTCTGCGTGGGTTTCCGCCAGGTGCTCTGGTTTCCTCCCACAGCCCTAATATGTGCAGGTTAAGTCGATTGGCCATGATAAATTGCCCCATAGTGTCAGGGGGACTAGCAGGGTAAATATGTGGGGTTAGGGGGATAGAGCTTGTCTGGGTTGTGGTTGGTGCAGACTAGATGAGCCAAATGGCCTCCTTCTCCACTCTAGGGATTCTATGCCTCAGGAATGCTGTTTGACAGTAATTCAGATCTTAACATGTTGTCCATGTACAGTACCCTCAGTTTGCCCACTCAGTATCCCCACACCTCCCCCTTGCAGAGACCCTCATGCCAATGCATCCCTTAATTTCCTCCCCATGATGGGGTCATCCTGATCCTCCCACTATCACAATCTGACAGGCTTGAATTCCAAGAATCAATGCTGCTGATAGTTAATTATTTTCTTCTTCAGTACAATGCTGCACAGGATATTTTGTAACCTTATTTCACCAAGGTTTCAATCCAATTCATGAGAGTTGGCAATTTGATCTTGCCTGCAGTGCACTGTAGTGATGCTCTATCAGGTCAATATTTTAACATTAGATCAGTTTTATTGCTCTGGGGATTGAGTCTCTCTGCTTCGCCAATCGAACTTCACACCATTCTATTGCTTCATCTTCAATCATGCGGCTGCTCTCAAAATCTCCACCATCACCTTAACTTTCCACGTGACGTTTTGGCCATCTCTTTAGTTTCTTGCTGCTGTTAGGCTATGAGTGCTTTGACAAATGGTGGATCTTTGCTGCTGCAGTCTCCTTCCTCTTTGTAAACATCAAACTTGGAGTCATCAGTGCCTCAAGAACCTACCCCATTGTCTTGGGTGAGCCTTCCAGCTTTCTGGGGCTTGGCCCTTCCCTGCACATTTTCAATAAGACAAAAAAAAAGCTATTATTACCCACAACATCAGGAGCACTTGTGTTTGTTATTATGTCTTTCATCCGTGTTATTTTCCAGACTGCTTATGCGAGACCAAATGAATTGGTTTTATTTTTAAGATGCTTCTCATTTAATGACAGTGCAAGTAATTTAATAACGCTCCAGTCTCTTTTTGTCCTTGTCTCTACGGCGTATGACAGTGCTGCAATTATGCTGTTTTAATAAAGATGTTTTGACCACTTCACACTCTTTCAAGTTCTTGAAGCTGTCACTCCTGAGGTTTCTGTTCCCTAGCTCCATCATCAGCTGTCACTATGCAGCCCACAGCTGGGCAATGCAACATCTGTGATTATGAAAACATTTTTAGCATTGAAGCTGTTCCACCATATACAGAGACACTGCGATTGTTCTTATTAGAACAGATAATATTAAGGGGAGTTTTAATAGTGACATTCACCATTACAGAAAGGCATTGGAAAGTTGATAGAATGTTATGAGATGGCAGGGGAATTCAAAAATCAACTGGGCTTAGATCTTGTGTAGGAAGGATGGGGGCTGGCATCTCTATTAGAAACCCCCTTCTAACTTTGGGTGCCTCACCCCCACGGTTAATGCTCAGTGAGCTCTGAATCTCCCTCCTCAGCCTTTACTCCAACACCCTGATTGTTCCTTTTGTGCCAATCCCATCCTTCCTTACTCTCTCCTTCCTGGGATCCTGTAAAATTACCTTGGCTTCTGCTCACGGTACTTAGGCACCCTCCTGAAGTTCTTTTCCAGCCCGCAGCACTGGCTTGTCAGACTGGCTGGCAGCTCTCTAAGGTGGGACTTTCTCCTCTGTGAAGGGCTGACCTGAGCCCACTGACACTCATTCAAGCATGAAATGGCTGTGAGGCAGTTGGTGGGAATGTGTTCCCCGGCAACCCTTCAAAGAAGAGTGAAGACAGATCCCACCTTCTGAAAGATTCAGGCCAGTGAATTAAAATCTGGAGCGCACTGCCTGAAAGGATGTTGGGAGCAGGTTCAATAATAGCCTTCAAAAGGTATGATAATAATGTTTTTCTCTTTTAATTCACAGGTTTTAAGTTGGTCCGCCTTGTTGTCCAACGAGGGGCACACACGCGATGGGTTGTACTTGGGCTGCTCTTGAATGTTCGAGAGTGGCCTAGTGCTTCATGTCGTTAGGGTGTGCTTAAACTGGATCAGATGCTGGGCAACACGACAGCTCAGTGACTATCACTGTTTGCTATGCAGACACATGGATTTGGGCCAGTGTCTGTGGGAGTTTGCACATTCTCTCTGTACTTGTGTGGGTTTTCTCCGGGTGCTCTGGTTTCCTCCCACACCCCAAAGATGTGTGCTATTAGGCTGATTGGAAGTAATAAATTGTCCCTAAATTAGTTTCCCTCAATGTGGATTGCCATAAAACAATAGATAAGGGTCATGGGTGGAGGGGGGTCTGGTAATGTTAGAATGGCGGCGTGGGCTCATTGGGCCGAAGGGCCTGTTTCCCGGGCTGTTTTTTGTTCTTTGTTCTTTGAAATTGAAACGTTAACATAACTGAAAAGAAAAATGTTCAGGTTGATGAGGAAAGAGCAGGGAAACAGGAATGATAGCTCCTTCATATGACTGGCCGAGGGATGAGGAGTTGAATGGTCTTCAGTGCTGTAAAATTCTAAACAGATATATTTGTTGCACCCTTTCACATTTAAGAAGTGGGTTTGAATCCAACTCAGCTTCTGAGAGTCCTTTTTGAAATGTTTTAAAGAGAGTCAAACCCTGTTCCTAATGAACGCAGAGAGCTCAGTCAATAAAACCCACATGTTGCAGGTAGTAAATATTACTGTAACATTACAGTAGTTACATCCCTGAGGTTGGACTTTGGTCTCGAGGTTGGGACAGAGCTCAGAAAGTTGCAATGAAAGAGAAGAAGGCTTGATGCACACTACATGTAATCAACAAGTTAACTGTTGAAAGTATTGAGGCCGTTTTTACCTGCTGGGACAGAGCAAGAGGAGGATTTTCTCATGTGAAGTGCAGCCACTTGTGCACAGCTTCAGATGACTATTGGGGGCAACACTCTTGCAGAAGATTCAGGAGAGGAGGAGGAGGAGGGGTGAAAATGTCCTCAATGCTTTGAGCTGTTAACTTGTTGACTACATGTGCTGCATTGAGTCTTTTTCTCTTTCATTGCAACTTTCTGAGCTTTGTGTGACATTTAAAAGAGTGAAAAGGGGAAAATTTTTCCATCCTGCCCATTATGGGAATCGTAGAGGGAGGTGGGGACGGACCATGCAAAGGTCCATTGACATCAGGTGGGATTCTCTGGCCACGCTCGCGCCAAAAATGGAAAATCTCCCCCAAAGAATTGCATTAGTGCAGCACCTTAGAAACTCGACTACGTGGAAGGAGGCCATTTAGCCCATTGAGTCCATATGATCCTCTGAAAGAGCACTCTCCCTAGACCCACTTTCCACCCATAACCCTGCAAATTGATCATAGCCAATCCACCTAACCTGCACATCTTTGGAGCATGGGAGGAAACTGGAGCATCAGAGGAAACCCACACAGACATGGGGAGAAGATGCAAACTCCACACAGACCTGAGGCCGGAATTGAACCCAAGTCCCTGGCGTTGTGAGGCAGCAGTGCTAACCAGTGTGCCACCATGCTGCCACAAACTCAGAAGGCTAGCTTTCTCCCTTCCCACTGGGCGGCTGCTAACTGGGCTTGAACATGCTTGATTCAGTGATGAAATTGTGAGGGTAGGAGCGGACGGATCATACTCTTCTGGGTGTGCTTTTCTCACCCAACTGGAAACCATAAAAGTCAGTCCATGGTCATCATCACAGAGACTAATTTTCAATTCCAGATTCTATTAGTTAATTGAACTGAAATTCCATTAGCTGCCTATGTGGGATTTGAACTCATGCCTTCAGATCATTAGTTCAGGCCTCTGGATTGCCAGCCCAATGGCATAACATCTGGACTGGCCTCATCTGAAAGTCAGTGCTCCCGTTAATGGAACACGCCTTCAGAAATGCATTGAAATGTCAGCCTGGATTATTGTTCATTCATACCTGCATTTATTTCCAGCTAACAGAAACTGATCCTTTACAAGGCCAATCTGACATATGCTAACATAGACAGGGGACATCCCTTATTTATGACTGCAGAACAGGGTTGGAACAGTTAAAATTTGTGGCTCCAAAACTCAATCATGCCTTAAAATTGGAACTGAAATCTGTTTATTTAATGTATGTATTTACAAGTGCTTGCAACCTGCTGTACTCTGAATCAATAGCACTTGTAAACCTCATATCAATCAACAAATCAATTTCACTGTTTTTTTTCCAGATTCTCTGCGATCACACTATTATTGTGCTTTAGCTGATGCGTGAAGGAGACAGGGGTCTATTTATTTCTCTCAGTTTTAAATATATACATTGAATAAATTATATTTTAGCTTTAGTTGAATTTCTGCGTTCTTGTTTTATGTTTCCTTTGTTTTGGTGCCTGTTCCTTTCTCAATTAGATTTTTTTTGATAATCTTTGTTCATGCATCTGATCAAATCCTTTTACATGGACTTAAAAAAAAGCCCTGCATTGATATTGCACCATTCATGGCCTCAGGAGATCCTAAATGCTTCATGGCCAGTGGAGTACTTCTAAAGTGTAGTCACTGTTGTAAAGTAGGAAACATGACAACCAATTTTCTCTCAGCAAGCTCCCGATGTGATAATGAATCAGGAATCAGGCCATCAGAGAGGTGGGGCAAACAGGAAATATATTATGGAATCATGGAATCTTATAGCCTGCAGGAGGTTATTTAGTTCATTCTGCCATTCTAGCTGTTTGAAAGTGAAATCAAATTTATTCTATTCCCCTGCTTTTTCTCCAAAGCCCATGTAAAACTCTCCTGTTTAAGATATGGAGATGCTTGTGTTGGACTGGGGTAGACAAGATGAGAGGTCATCAGGTTATAAGCACAGAATACATAGGCAGAGTGATGATAGCCCGACACTAAAAGGTAATCAAGAGTGTCAGTGGATATGTACGGACAGTGTAGTGCAGTCTAGACTGGCTGAATAACCATTTAGTCAACCTACACTACACTGCGCATCTTGCTTCACTTCACCTAACAAAGGGGTGGCACTCTGAAAGCTTGTGATTTCAGGTAAACCTGTTGGACTATAACCTGGTGTTGTGTGAACTCTCATCTTCTCTTGACAGATGAGGCCAGACCAGATGTTATGCTACTGGGCTAGCAATCCAGAAGGCTGAACTAATGATTTAAAGACACAAGTTCAAATCCTACCGTGGCAGCTAGTTCAATTTAAGTTCAATTAACTAATAAAATCTGGAATTGAAAATATTCAGCCAATTCCCTCTCGAAGGTTACTACCGAATGTGCTTCCGCCATCTTTCCAGGTAATGCATTCCAGATCAGAGCAATTCATTGTAAATAAAAATTCTCCTCCACTTCTTCAATTCTTTTGTCAATCATCTTGAACCTGTGATCTATGGTTACTGATGTTTCTGCAGTGGAAACTATTTCTTTCTATCTCCTCACCCAACATCTTTCATGATTTTGAACAGCTCTTCCAAATTTCCCCTTGACCTTCCCTGCTCTAAGGAGAACAACTGCAGCATCTCCATTCTCATCCCATAACTGAAAGCCTCCAACCCTGGTGCAGTCAGTTGCATCCTCTCCAAGGCCCGTGCACTCGTTCTGTGATAAGGTCCCCAGATTTGGACACAATACTTTGGTGGAGGCCTAACCTAACCCCTGACTGACAAAGTTTAATATAACTTATTTGCTATACATCTATTTCTAAAACCTATGTTGGTGAAATTCTGACCAGCTTTGTCAAGCCATAATCAAAAATTTGCATATATGATATCGAGATCCCTCTTTTCCTGCATTCACTGTAAAATCAAATCTGTAATTCTATCTGTTCCCACTTGTGGGGGAAATGCAAAAATATAAAATAATCACTAAGCCCAGTAAGAATTTGAGAAGAAACTTCTTCAGCCAGGGGAAAGGTGGAACATGCTATCATATATAGTCATTGAGGTGAATAGCAAAGATGCATTTAAGCCACATGAGGAAGACATGTTGATTGAGTTAGAGGAATTGGAATCATAGAATTCCTAAAGTGCAGAAGGAGGCCATTTGGCCCATCGAGTCTGCATTAACAACAATCTCACCCAGGTTCTATCCCCCATAACCCCACATATTTACCGTCCTAGTCCCCCTGACACTAAGGGGGTAGGGCACGGACAGTCACCCAAGGCCAGAATCCTTGGGTCCTTGGCATTGTGAGGCAGCAGTGCTAACCACTGTGCTACCGTGCAACCCTTAAATCAGGATGAGAGTAGGATTGTGTGGAGCATAAATACAAGAATAAAACAGAACAGGCTGAATGGCCTATTTCTGTGCTGTAAATTCTATGTCCTTTTTTCAATCTCCTTTTTCCTTCTGTCCATCTGTGCAATTGCCTTCATTTAAAGTGATGTACCAGTATCACCTTGCAAAGGAAGGTGATGCATGGCAGGACACAGCCATCAGGGAAAGAGTCATGGTCTTGAGGAGATGCAATTATGGTGGCAATGAAGCACGTTCAGAAGCCAGAGTCTTGGTAGTTGTGACAAGAGGGAGCATGTGTGAAATTTGATGAAAATGTGTGTGGGAATGAGAGCTGATCTCACGACTGATTTCTGAGAATGGGATAATTAGTGATGTGGAGAGAGCAAAGTGCTGTTTGAGAAAAAGTAAAATGCAATCTCAAATTATTCATCCATTTAATTAGTGGATGAAAATTTGGATGAATTCCATGAAAATATTGTAGTTTTTCCCTGTCTGTCTTTTCCCTATCCCCTGTGCCCAATTGATATTTTATCCTGAACCGACAGAAATCTGCTCCATATGTCATGAATTGAATTGAAGTCCTGTTTTCTGTTACACAGCATTTATTTTGATTAAGGTTTATTGTTCATCGAAAGCTGACATTTCAAGGTGAGAGGGGATCAAATTGAATCAAGCACGGAGTTTATTAGTAAAGCACCTCGGATTTTAAAGTGTTATTTAATGCTTATAAAATAACAATCACTTCAGAAAAAATGTTATTTTCACGGCTTAAAAAATGCACTTAATTATTATTGTAATAACATTCATTCCACCAAAGTCCAACTGACATCACATTGCTTGCTCTAACTCTTACTATTGTGCACCTCATCCATGTGACACTTCTGACAAAGGGTCATCCAGACTCCAAGCATTGGTTCTATTCTCTCTCCACAGATGCTGTCAGACCTGCTGTAAGTTTCCAGCATTTTCTGATTTTGTGACACTTCTCTGGATTAGAACCTGAACAACAAGTTTCAGCAGGTTGTCAAACCATGGGAGGCACCATAACTGAGCCCACTTTTATCCATAGCTGACCTCCACACACATGTTCCACACAGGGGCGTTCCCTCATTCATGAAAGGATTATTATTAGCAGGAAGATAGAAATTTTTTTCTCTCTTCCTAGCCCACTGGCACTGATAGCATTGTCTCTATTGCTGCCTGGCTGAGATTAACACAAACTGGAAGCTGAGCTTAACATATTTGATTCCCATAGCTGAGAAAATGCAGTGTTAGTCATTATTAATTACTTGCAGCTTATTGGGGCATGCATTAAACTTTGAGGAATCTACAATGTGTGTCACAATATCTGTCCCCTGGCCATCAGCTCCATGACCTCTGACAGATCCTGAGGAGCCTGGCCATAGTTTTGGTGTTGGTTTGGACTCTGAGCTGAGCACCCAACCTCATATCATCTCTATCAGCACAACATCCGACTTCCACCTCTGTTACATTGCCCAGCTCCCCATCTAACTCAGTTCATCTACGGCTGGAGCCGTCATCCATGCCTTTGTTAACTCTAGACTTAACTCTACACTTAACAATTCCAATGCTGTCCATGTCAACCCCCACACACCACAAGCTGTGTTCATGCAAAACTGTGCTGTGTGTACTGGGCACCTGCACCATCTCCCATTTGACTATCACCCCTGTGCTTGTTGATCTATGTTGCCTCTTAATTTTGGCAATCCCTTTATTTTAAGATTCTTATCCTTGCTTTCAAATCACCCCATGGCCTCACCCCTCCCTATTTCTGTAACCACCACCATGCTGTCCAACCCTCTGAGATCTCTATGCTCCTCTATTTTGGTATAGAAGGAAATGGGCCATTGCTATAGTGGGATAGGGGCTAAACACAGACAACTGGGACTAGCTTAATGGTACAAAAACTGGGCAGCATGGACAAGTTGGGCTGAAGGGCCTGTTTCCAAGCTGCAAAGTTTTATGACTCTATGGGCAGGATTTTATGACCTCAATTGGACGAGGATCATAAAATCCCAACTGAGGCCAATGGAGAATTCCGTTCTGTGAGCCTCGCCCTCCCCAATTCTGGGGTGAGTGAGGCAATAAGATTCCGGCCTATGACTCTATTTCTGACTTCTTGCACATTCACGATTTTCATGCCTCCATCATTTGCTTCAGCTCTGAAATGCGCTTCCTAAAAAGCTCTATCTTTCTACTTCACTCCCATAATATATTCCTTCAAACCCTTCCATCTGACCAAGTTTTTAGCCACCTGTCCCACATTTCCTTCTGTGTCAGCTTTTCTTTGGTGATGCTCCTGCAAAGCTCCTTGAGATGTTTTCACTACATTAAAGATGGTATATAAATACAAGCCACTAGTTCCTCAATGTCAGCAACCACTGGAGTGAAGTTCCTGATATATCTTGTTAAAATCTTACTGGCTGAAGCACCAAGGTATGGATGATCCCGCAGGTTTGAGTTTTTTCTGATAGCAGCCCACTCTAAAATAAAATCATGTGTCTCTTAAAAATACCACACAAGTTATAATGTGTACATGGAATATTGGATATTGTTCAAGAACAGTGCAGCCTGTCATTTTCAGCTCATTTTCCACATCACTGCACTGAAGGCCTCAGCTAAAGTGGGATTGGAGGCAGGAAATAATTGGATCAGAATGTAGAAAATTATTCAGTTCTTATTTTGAAGTCATAGAGTCATAGAGGTCTACAGCGCAGATAAAAGCCCTTCAGCCCATTGCATCTGTGCTGGCCAAACTATTCTAATCCCATTTTCAAGCACTTGGTCCACAGCCTTAGCATCACAAGTGCACATTTAAATAATTCTTAAATGTTATGAGGTCTCTGCCTCCACCACCCTTTCAGGCAGTGAGTTCTTGACTCCCACCATCTTTTGGGTGAAAAGGTTTTTCCTCACATTCCCTCTAAACTTCCTGCCCCTTACCTTAAATCTATGCCCCTTAGTCATTGGTACCCACACCAAGGCAACGAGCGAAGTTGCAAAGCTCCTGAAAGAGAAATGTTTAATTGAAATATTATGTTTCTTTCCTGAAGGAGAATTGGAATTAAGGGGGTAGAAGTGTTATAGTAAACATTTCCTAATTGAATGTATATACTAAGATCTTTAGCAGTAACTAACTGCACAACTTAAGCATGTGCAAGTGATATCATTGGTTGCGTAGGCTTTTGTGGATTTAGTCTGACCATGAAGGGTCTGTGTACATAGTTAACTCCAGTTCTAGGTCCATGTTGTACTGAATTTCAGTATTATTGCAAGTAAACAGGATTGAAGATTACAATATGCTTGACCACCTTTTTGTGGCCAAGTTATCACAATTCCAATTGTAATTGGAAGTTTGTAATGGGAGATGTGTTCGATCTGCATCCTGTCTCCAGAAACTTCTTGTTTTTTACTTTATCTTCAACTTAAAATACAGTATTATAGACAAGAAATTCATGCAGAGTAAATGTTTTAGCATAGTAGACAAATAGGTACAATGTATTGGTTATTCCCAATATAAATTGGTAGTAAAAAATACAATCATGGAATCCCTATAGTGTCATTCAGCCCATTGAGTCTGCATTGACCCTCCAAAAGGGCATCCCACCTAGGCCCACTCCCCAAACCTGTCCCCTCACATTCATCATGGCCAATCCACCTAACCTGCACATCTTTGGACTGTGAGAAGAAACCGGAACACCCACAGGAAACCTCAGGCAGACATGGGGAGAATGTGCAAACTCAACACAGGCAGCAACCTAAGTTTGGAATCAAACCTGGGTCCCTGATACTGTGAGGGAGTCGTGCGAACCACAGTGCCACCATACCACCCATAAAAGAGTAAGGAGGAAGGAAAGAACTTGCAACTATTAAAACCCCTCTCATGCCAAAGTGTTTTTGAAGTTGAAGTTTAGTGACTGTTCTGTAAGTAATTTAGATTAAATGCAGTTCATAGCCCAGCTAACTACAGTAAATCCCTCATTGAAAAGCAGCAGGCTTTTGCAACTGGTGAGTGGAATAGGTCAATAACTGGCTAATGTGATTCCCAGTGCTCTCCTAACTAATCTCTTTGACATCTCTTGTGATGCTAACATTGACTGACATTTCAGTTTTACATTTCTTTTCCTTTTACTCGTGGTTCTGAACACTCATTTTCAATTCAATTCATGTTTTGGCAGTTAAAAAAAGATTCACCTTAAAATCTAACACTTTCAATTTCAGACTTTCTGTCTTACCTGTCTATGATGGAGTTCTAATGTACCAAGTATCACAAAGGTTTTCCTTGATGTCCTTGACACTCAAATGTCATATGTTTCCATTGAAGTTGTTTTCATTTGCAGTAATATTTTAAGATATTAGAACTTTTCTGGAACAATCTTCTCAGACCTCACTTCATTAAGTACCAGATATAACTTCTGCGATTTTTAAATAGCTGGTCATGGACATCACTAGCTGGGCCAACATTTACTGCTCATTCCTAATTGCTCTTGATAAAGTGGTGGTGAGCTGCTGCCTTGAACAGTCCATGTGTCGTAGGATCATCCAAGTTATTAGGAAATGAGTTCTAGGATTTTGACCCAGCGACAGTGAAAGAAAGTGTTCAGTTGTCATCAGGTTGTGGAATGCCAATTGTGTTGCCCTGACGGCTTTGTAGTTTTGGTCATTTTAACGTAAGAGATTTAGAACGGAAGATTGGGGAAATTTCACATGCAGAGTTGTGAAGCTGTGGATTTCATGTCCAGGGATCATGAACAAGGCATTAATAGGTCGAAGGAGGAAAATGGGTAAAGGGATATGGGAACAGGGCAGATAAATGACACTAGAAATATTTGTTTGTGTGAAGAATAAACAACACAGACCCGTTCCCCTGTCATAATTTACATGAAGCTTGAAGAGGTGTTACGGTGGCACAATGGTTAGCACTGCTGCTTCACAGTGCCAAGGATCCAAGTTTGATTCTAGCCTTGGGTGACTGTCTGTGGGGATTTTGCATGTTCTAACCATGTGTGGATTTCCTCTGGGTGCTCAATTTCCCTCCCATAGACCAAAGATGTGCAGGTTAGGTGGATTGGTTATGGTAAATGCGCAGGGTTCCAGGTTAGGGGAGGGCCTGGAAGTGAGGCTCTTTTGGAGAGTCGGTGCATTTGTCATGGGCTGATTGGTCTTTTTCTGCACTGTGGGAATGCTATGGTTCTAAGAGCAGTTAAGGAGCCAAATAAGTTCAAAGACCCCTTCAAAATGTTTGAACATTTTCTCAGTAATCCACTCTATTAAATCAAGTTACTTTGACACTGTTGAAATATCTCTCCCTGAATCAAGCTTTGCTCTACCCAAGCACTGAGAAGAAACACAGACTTACATTTTGTGAAAGTGCCTTTCCTCACTTCAGGATGCACATTCAAGCACATTCATAGCAAATTAAGTACTTTTGAAGATGTTATAATGTAGAAACAGCCAATCTATACACAGTAAGCTCCCATTAATAACAATGCAGTAATCACCAGATAATACCTTGGTGGTAATAAACCGTTTCCAGTACATCGGAAGGGTGGGTAACCAGAGAACACAGGTTGAAGGCAATTGTTTAAGGAAACAGAGGTGAGATGAGGAAACTTAATTTTATACAGTGAATAGTTATGATCTGCAATGTACTGTCTGAAAGGGTGCCAGAGGTAGATCCGATAATAACTTTCAGAAGTGAATTGGATACATCCTTGAGATGGAAAGGTTTCCAAGGCTAAAGAGAGGGAAAGAATGTCCATTTTGCTCTCTGGCAATGCGTCTGATCTCACACTGTGGTGAATGGGCATTTTGTTGTAATGCTGGATTCAATCCTGTTTCAGGAGAGCGACCTTGATGTTTTCCCCAACTTTCAGCACCCTTTAACATCCAATACCCTGGTCTCTGTAAATGTGCAGAGCTGGTATGATGACGTAGAGGAGTCATTGTTTCCATGGTGTGCCAGCCCCATAGATTATCCCACGTTTGGAACATGAGGATTTGGCAAGTGTTGCAGGCAACTTGGGGAAAAGATACACTTTGTAGACGGTGAATCATAATGATCTGGAGTGCACTGCCTGAAATGATAGTGGAAGCAGATCCAACAGCAATTTTCAAAAAGGAATTGGATAAATAATTAAAATGAAAAAAAAATGCAGGTCTATGGAGAAAGAGCAGGGGACTGGAAATAAACAAATAGCTCTCTCAAAGGATCTCCAATGGCCTGATGAGCGAAATGGTCTCCTCCTCTGCTGAGTCATTTTACAATATTGCAAAAAGCCTAATTCTGGTTGAATGGTTTCAAAAGGATTATTAAAATGATATAACTTTCTGTTTGTAGGTAGCTTACATTCATCGGCGGTGGCCAATATCAAATTTATTCTCATCAGTGCTTCAGTCTGACTGCGTAGTGTTATTGAATTGAAACAATATTTAAAAAGCACTTTGATTTAATGTTTAATTAATTTTATGATATTGAAGTTGTTTTGTTTCTGTGCTAACAAGTCATGCAAATGTGAAAGTACTTGGAAAGCGATGCCATGCAGTCCTTAGCTCATCTCGAACCTGTGCTGATGATGAAGTTAATTAAATCCTTACTGTAATTATAAGTCTAACCAGGATCTCATGGTGAAATGAGCTATACAGAGAGCCTTGCCTCTTGTTTAATAGGCACATTTTTGTGATTAGGGTGTCTGACTTTCTCAGTGGTTAAATCCTGTTGTCTAATTCTTATTCATGAGTACTGCATTTCAGGTGTTCAGTCACTTCAAATATCTGATGGATTCTCACTTTGATTGAAGAGTGTTCAGGAAAATGAAGACCTGTTGATAGTCTGGGTTGATGTTGTCTAATGCCAAGTCTTGATTTCTATGATTAATTGCAAATACTGCTTTTTAAATCAATGTTTGAGGGATGGAAGGAAGCATTGACTTTATACCACTATCTCTTCTCCTGAAGGCCCTTTGAGACTCTTCTCCTCAAATGTCCAAATCGCTTTAAGACAGAGACTTCTCTATTTGGGCCTGTCCAAGGTTATTATTTTGCATGTATTGGGATCCAGTTTGCCAGTTCTGAGGTTGGCTTTCAGATTGTCTTTATATCTAAGTTTGGGATGTCCTGTGGTATGGGCTCCCATTCTCAGCTGGCTGTGGGATGCTGACTTTGAGAATCCTCCATGTGAACCACATGCCCACCCCAGTGAAGCTGAGCTCTGATGAACATGCTCCTGTTGCCAGCTCTGCAGCACTTTGCAAGAACCTCGGTGTTGGGGATTATGTCCTGCCACCTGATGCTGCAAATCGATGTTGGACAGCAAAGATTGAATGTTTCTAGTTGCGTTATGTGATTCTGATGGGTCTGGTTGTCTAAATCTCGCACCCAGAAAGAACTGATGTTAAGACTCATCACCTGGCAGACTTTAATCTTTATTCTGAGACAAACTCCATGCTCTTTCCCAAGATTGAAGCTTGGATAAAAGCAGCAAGCTCTGTGTAGCACATGGGCCACAAGGACTGGCTAAGGACCACTGAAGAATTTCCACTTAAGCTTTTCTTATGATCTGCCTCTCACTTCCTCTGCAATCTACTTTGCATTGGCACGTTTCTTACTCCACTAGTTTTAGGATGGCTTGATTTACAAAAGTCAAAACCAGGACACACCTCCCCCTGGATGCAATCCCAGAACACTGCCAGACTGACTGTGTGCGATTGATTTCCCAGGCCTGAGTTTGTGACATCGAGTGATTAGAGGGTTTCATCTATCAGTGTAGCAGCATGGGGGCTGGGATTGGCAGACTAAAATGCTGGGCCTGGAGCAGCCTGCTGTTTACTGCTGGAGGGAGCGAGGGCTGCCCCTATCTGGCCCGTGGACATGTTCCTTCACCCCACCTCCCTTTTTCTCTCACCTTGGCGCTTTTCAGTCTGGCAGCTGCTGCAATGCCAATTGCGAAATCCAACAATTCCTCTGTGCGACACCCATGTGCCAGGGCAAATGTCACCCAGACCGTGGCAATGCCAATTGAACATTAGCATTCAGACTCCTGGATTTGCACTCTCTGCTCCTCCTCCACCACCAGTGACCAAACACATGGTGACTGTTGCCAGCAACTCAGAGGGGTCGATATTCAGTTACCTGGGTCACCCCACACATCACCTCATTGCCTAGAAACCATCATTTCACAATGTCACGGGTGCACCAATATTAGGGACTGGATGTATTCAGGGTCCTGGACACCTAAACCACCACAAAGCCACAGAGTGAGGAAATTCTCCGCCTCTGAATATGTGTAAGTAGATCAACATTGAGATGGTGAGGATTTTTTCACCTGATAATCAGAAGTCAGAGTAATGTCCATCTTGAAGTTGCCCTAAAATAGGGAAAAGCTGCAAACCAGGATAGGAAAGCCGGGGTATTTAATAAAAATCCAGAACTGTCTCTGCAAAATTGGGACGGCTGATCACTCAACACTGGCTGAGTGTTAGAATTACTGACTCTCCCAATATCTATATTCTGAGTGTTAACAGGGACCAGATTCTTGACTGGACCAACCACAAACATTACAAAATCCTACATCTCTGTCCCTAACAGCACTGTGGGTGAATCTACACCTCATGGATTACAGCAGTTCAATAATGCAGCTTGCCACCATCTCCAAGAGTAACAAATGCTGCCTTAGTCAACGATGCCCACGCACTGAACATCTATGTGGAGTTGGTATGTTCTCCCCTGTGTCTGCGGGGGTTTCCTTCGGGTCCTCTGGTTTCCTCCCACAGACCAAAGATGTGCAGGTTAGGTTGATTGGCCATGCTAAATTGTCCTTTAGTGTCAGGTGGGGTTACGGGGATAGAATTGTTATCGGTACAGTTCTGATGGGCCAAATGGCCTCCTTCTGCACTGTCGGGATTCTGATTCTAAAATGAAATAATACCAATTTTTTTCCCCTGAACACTTACAGTGATGTGTGGAAAATTAGTGTTTAATTGCAGGATGCCCCCACAGCTTGCTTGGTGTTGAATACATCTTGAGCTCAGTCCTGCTCCCATAGCAACACCATTGTAACAATGCAACTGAGAAGATTCATTTTGTTGAGTCCAGCACTGATGACCAGCTCATTTTATTAGACTTTACACAGATATAGAACTGGATAATTGGTTGTGCAATTATGTATATTTGAAGTAAAAGCCAGTCACCTGCCAATGAGGACATGAGGGACTCTGTGGTATCTGTTTACTGAAAGACAGAATGAATAAAGTTATATTATCCTCCTATAAAGCACTAGGTGGGACGCTGTGCCTTTTGTGTATATAAATCCTCACCTATATTATTCAGTGGCATGCAGCCCCTTCCTTACTCATCACTTAAAGACACAACAAGTGACAAATGGGTAGCACGGTAGCACAGGGGTTAGCACTGCTGCTTCACAGCTCCAGGGACCTGAGTTCGAATCCCGGCTTGGGTCACTATCCGTGTGGAGTTTGCACATTCTCCCTGTGTCTGCGTGGGTTTCCTCCCACAGTCCACAGATGTGTGGGCTAGGTTAATTGGCCGTTCTAAATTATCCTAAGTGTCCCGGGATGCGTAGGTTAGAGGGATTAGTGGGTAAATATGTAGGGATATGGGGATAGGACCTGGGTGACATTGTGGTTGGTGCAGACCTGATGGGCCAAATGGCCTCTTTCTGCACTGTAGGATTCTATGATTGAAGTAAGCAATGACATACCTCTGAGTGATTCACAGCCTTGCAGGCTCCCTGTTGTGACAGTTCTGTATCAGTTAAACTCATTTATGCTTTCAATCCTACAATGCCAGTTTCCTTTGGGGGATAATAATTTGGAGGGATATTTTGTTTTTAATTTACAATTATGCTTCAGGGAACGAATTAAAAGAACCACAGGAAGCTGTTGTACATCTGTGCAGGATGAGCTGCAGTGTAGGAGTATAGGTTTGGTACCCCTGAACTATATTGAAGTAATTACAGTGTTTGTTCTCAAGCAGCAATTGAATTTGTTGCCTGGAGCATACCGAAAAGAAAATCCTTCCTTGGATAGGATTTCCAGAACAAAAGAGAGAAAGGAAGAGCTTGCATTTGGATAGCACCTTGTATACTCTCAGGATATTCTCGAACCACTTTACAATCAATGAGATATTCTTGAAGCGTGGTTGCTGGTTATATCGCAAATATGGCAGCCACTTTTCACACAGCAAGATCCCACAAACAGCATTATAAGAATGTATTAAGCATTGGCTGCTAAATATTAGCAACCTTACTCCTTTACTGTTTTTCAAAATAACACAGTTTGATCCTTTAAGTCCAACCAAGAGGACAGGTAAGGCCTTGGTTTAACGTCATCCCATTGGACATAAGAATAATACCATCAGAGATAGGAACAGGAGTTGGCTGTTCAGCTCCTTGAGCCTGGTCCACCATTCAATAGGACCATGGCTGATCTGACATATCTCTTGTCCTCTTCCTTGTTCTTTCTCTCTGATCCTTGATTCCCTTATTGATTAAAAGTCTACCTCAGCCTTAAACATACACAAGGACTCTGCCCCCACTTTTCTCTGTGGCAAGGAGTTCCAAAGACTCTCAACCCTCTGAGAGGAGAAATATCTCTTCACCTCAGTCTTAAACTGGCACCCCTTTATTCTGAAACCATGCCTTCAAGCCCTAGATTCTCCCACAAGGGGAAACATGCTCTCAACATTTACCTTGTTAAGCCCCTTACGAATCCAATATGTTTCAATGAGATCACCTCATGTTCTTTTAAATTCCAGTGAGTAGAATCTGTTTAAACTTTCCTCATAAAATAATCCCTCCATAGTGGGGCTCATCTAGTGAACCTTTCTTGAACTATCTCCAGTGAAATAGTATCTTTACTTAAATGAGGGGGCCAGAACTGTTCACAGTACTCCTGATGTGGTCTCACCAGTTTCTTGTACAGTTGTGGCAGGAATTATACTCTTATATTTTAATATGCTTAAAGTAAGGCTAACATTTCATTAGCCTTCCTCATTATCTGCTTCAACTGTGTGTTAACTTTCTGTGTTTTGTGCAGACATGGTCCCTGTGTGGTGCAGCTTTCTGCAGTTTTCCCCATTTAAATAATACTTGGTTTTTTTGTTCTCCCTTCCAAAATGAAAAACATCACATTTTCCCACATTATACAATATTTGCCAACTTTTTTGCCCACTTACTTATCAATATCTCTTTGTAAACTGTTTGTATCCCTCTGGCACCTTGCCATGCCATCTATTTTAGTGTCATCTGCAAATTTGGCTACAGTACATTCACTTTCTTTCTCCAAATCATTAATATAAATTGTAAACTGTTGCGGTCCCAGCACTGGTCCCTGTGGAACTCCACTATCAATCTGTTGATAAATTTGAAACTGGAGAAATTGTGTCCTGTCTTCATTCTTCAGATGAAATTTTGTATTGTTGCCATGCTTTGACAAGAAGTCTTAATGTTAAAATTAGGGTTAGGTTATTTGGAAGTGAAATCAGGGAAGCACACTTTGACAAAAAGGTTTGTAGAACTATGAAAAACTCTCTTTCCGAAGAGGCTGAAATTTTCAAGATGGGGTGTTGACATTTTTGATAGATCAGGGATTCGGAGATTCGGAGTCAAAGTACTTAATTTGCATTGGGTACAGATAAACCATGATCTAACTGATGGCTTGAGGAGCTGACTGGTCTACTCTTATTCCTAAAGAGGTGTGTGTGTGTGTGTGTGTGTGTGTGTGTGTGTGTGTGTGTGTGTGTGTGTGTGTGTGTGTGTGTGTGTGTGTGTGTGTGTGTGTGTGTGTGTGTGTGTGTGTGTGTGTGTATATAAGTGTAAGGGTAGGTGTGGGCAGGATTAGGGGATAATGATTTAATCACTTTAAGTGTAATATGTTTAGTGGTCAGGATACAACTTCAAACTGTTTATAAATCATCATAGAATGACCGCAGCACTGAAGGAAGCCACTTAGCCCTTGTGTCCATGCTAGTTCCTGTAAAGTTAAAGCTTATTTATTAGTCACTAGTAGGCTTACATTCACGCTGCAAGTAGGAGGAACTCAGCTAGTCCCACTCTCTCTCCCTATTTCTCCTCATTTCTAACTACCCTACCACCATCAGATCACAGTTTTAAGTCTGATCCAAACATCATTGTGACACTGGGTGTGCCATGTCTGCCAAATCAAGCTATTGACATCTCTAATTCTGACCTTTGCTCCTTCCCTGCTCTCACTTTAGGACTGCCAGGGAAATAGTCCAATGGCTGCAGTGTATAGCGACACCTGGAAACTCATTGAAACGTACAGAATACTGAAAAGTTCAAGTAGAGTCAGTGCGGAGAAGTTGTTCCCATTAGTAGGAAAGACTACAATCTGAGGCCAGTTCATTGAGTGTGTTTAAGACAGAGATAGAAAGGTTCTTGATTGGTAAGGGGGTTAAAGGTTACGGGGAAAAGGCAAGAGATTGGGGTTGAGAAAGATATCAGCCATGATTGAATGGTGGAGCAAACTCGATGGGCTGAATGACCTAATGCTGCTCCTGTATCTTATGGTCTTATGGTCTAATCTGGCTTTTCGGGAGAGTCTGGATTCCAAGCAGGGCCAAGGCAGGAAAATCAATACCAAGCTAGCACATAAAAGTTCAACATGGACAGATGAAGGCCATTGATTGTTTTCCTGTGGCTAAATTGATAAAATGCTACCCAGGGCAGTACAGAATTAAATAGACCCAAAACATTCTGGGCTCAGCCCTCAATCCAACCAAGTTAGCCAACCTGAGATAGTGTGCCACTGACCATCTGCAAGCAGTCTCAGAAAAGGAAGGAAAACTGAACATAAATTTCCACTCCTGAGTGATACTGAGTGACATGTGTTCACTTCAGGTTTAGATGTTTGAGTACCTTACCCTGAATAAAAACAACTTACGTTTATAAAAAGAAAAGGAAAGAACTGCTTTTCTATAACAGCTTTCATGACCTCTGACCTTTCTAATGCACATTAACGGCATGGTGGCACAGTGGTTAGCACTGCTGCCTCACAGTGCTGGGGACCTGGGTTCAATTCCCAGCTTGGGTCACTGTCTATGTGGAGTTTGCACATTCTCCCTGTGTCTGTGAGGGTTTCCTCTGGGTGCTCTGTTTCTTCTCACAGTCCAAAAGATGTATTGGTTAGGTGCATTGGCCAGGCTAAATTGTCCCTCAGTGTACCCAAACAAGCGCCGGAGTGTGGCAACTAGCGTATTTTCACAGTAACTTCATTGCAGTGTTAATGTAAGCCTACTTGTGACTAATGAATAAACTTTATTGCAAACAGTGAGGTACTTTCAAAGCATAGTCACCACTGTAATGCAGAAAATATGCAGCTAATTTATGCACAGCAAGCTCCCACAAATAGTAATGCAATAACTGCCCTATTCCCTGGAGCCTTCTACATCAACCTGGGAAAACAGAGGAGGACTTGGTTTAAGGTCACATCTAAAATATAGCACCTCTGACAGAACCACACTCACTCAGTACCACAGTAGTCAAGTGTCCATCTTGACTTTTGTGTTCAACTCTCTGAAGTGAAACTTACTGTATCTTTACCATCATAAAATGATGCAACTGGAACTTCAGAGGAACTTTGTCAAACAATATTTGACACCAAGCTATACAGAATAGATATTAGGAAAGCTGTTCAAACCTTGGTTAAAGTGGGAGGTTTCAAGGAGAGTCTTTGAGGAGAATAATGAGGTAGAGAAAGGGAGAAGATTAGGGGGAGTCTCCCTAGAAAATGAAGGCACAGCTGCCAATAATGGAGTGACTTGAAAATTGGAAGGAGCAGAGGACCCGGAAGGTTGCTGGACTGGAGGATGTTAGGGAGGGAGGATAAGATTATGGAGGGATTTGAGAAAAAGGATGAAAATTGAGGGATTACTGGACTCAACAGCGATGTCAGTCAATAAGCGCAGGGGTGATGTGTGAACGAGACTTGGGGTGAGCTAGGACACAGGCAGCAGGGCTAAGGATGAACGCAGATTTATGTGGTGTGCAAGGTGGAAGACGGACCAAGAGAACGTCATGGATGAGGGTTTCAGCAAGAGATGAGCTTGGGAAGGGATAATTAAAGATAATATTACAGAGGTGGAAGTCAGCATTCTTGGTGATGGAGAGGATATGGGGTTGGAAGCTCAGCTTGGAGTAAAATAGGAAGAAACACATCATTCTTTTGGATCACAGTTACACCCAGTGATTGGGAGAGTATTTGGTAAAATCTTCAATCAAGATATCAGTGCATTCTATGATATCTTCTGATATTTGTGGATGCTGAATTTTGAAAATGCATACGAATGAGAGTCACAATCTGAAATGGATCTCCCTTGTAACTCACATCTGAAATGTATGAAACTGAATTGAATGAATGTCACTGAGTAATAACAGGTGGACTTGAGTCCCTGAGGGAGACGTGGAATTGGGAAAAATTAAGTAGCTCACCCTCCCACGCAAGACAGATACAAATTGCTCCAATCATCGGAATTTATTACAGCTACATCAATAGAAGCTAATTAATAACCAGTGCTTTCACAAACAACAACTGCTTGCCTTTACATTGGAAATTTGATATAGAAAAACATTCTGAATCATTTCAGATAGGCAAAAACAAAGATCATGTAAGGTTGGTGCGCCTCCTAGAGGGATTGCTATAGACGGATTGCTCTAGAGGGAGTGCAATGAAGATTCATTGATTCCTGGGATGGTGGGTTATCCTCAGAGGAGAGATTGAGGAGACTGGGTCTGTATTCTCTAGAGTTTAGAAGAATGAGATGTGATCTTATTGAAGCATGCAAAATTTTTATTGTTTCCCCTGGCTGGAGATAGAGAACCAGGCAACACAACTTCAGAGTAAGACATTTAGGATTGAGATGAGGAGAAATTTCTTATAAAGTGAAAGTTTATTTATTAGTCACAAATAAGACATATGAACACCACAATGAAGTTATTGTGAAATTTCCCTAGTCGCCACATTCTGACGCCTATTTGGGTCAATGCACCTAGCCAGCACGTCTTTCAGACAGTGGGAGGAAACCGGAACACCTGGAGGAAACCCACGCAGACATAGAGGGGACATGCAAACTCCAAACAGACAGTGGTCCAAGCCTGGAATGGAACCCGGATCTCTGGCATTGTGAGGGAGCAGTGCTAATTACTGTACCATCGTGCTGCCCACTTCTTCACTTGGAGGATGGTGAATCTTTGGAATTCTCTACCCTAGAGGGAGGAGGATTTCTAGATGTTAAAGAGACCAAGGAATATGGGGATAATGCAGGAAAATGGTAGGAGCTCAGATGATTGAATGGTGGAGCTTGAGGGGCCGAATAGCCTGCTCCTACTCTTATTTCCTATTTTCCTATGTTCAATCATACACATGGAACGTTTTGAGAAAGTTCTTGAAGGAGGTATATGAAACAGTAAATGATATTGAAAAGATTTATCTGCTCATTATTTTAAAACGTTGTAAATTTAGGTCAAATTAGGCCATAAAATGTGAATGAAAAGCCTGCACTAATATAATGTTTCTAATAAAATTAAATTCCCAAAGTTGCATCACGACAACATTATCAAATCATGGCTGACACTGAGCCAGTTAGAGCAATTAGGACAGGTGACCCAACCTTGGTCAAGAGCTAGGTTTTAGGGAATGGCTTAACAGAGGATAAGAGGTGGAAATGTGAAGAGTTATAATGAAGGAACTTCAGACCTTAGGATCTTAGCACCTGAAGGCATGACTGCCAATAGTGGAGCGACCAAAGTCAGGGATGTGTAAGAGTCTAGAATTGTAGAGTTGGAGAAAGATACGGAAGATGGGGCGGCACAGTAGCACAGTGGTTAGCACTGCTGCTTCACAGCTCCAGGGACCTGGGTTCAATTCCTGGCTTGGGTCACTGTCTGTGTGGAGTTTGCACATTCTTCTTGTATCTGCATGGGTTTCCTCTGGATACTCTGGTTTCCTCCCACAGTCCAAAGATGTGCGGGTTAGGTTGATTGGCAGTGCTAAAATTGCCCCTTAATGTCCTGAGATGCGTAGGTTAGAGGTATTAGTGGTAAAAATATATGTGGGGGTAGGGCCTGGGTGGGATTATGGTCAGTACAGACTCGATGGGCTGAATGGCCTCTTTCTGTAGTGTAGGGTTTCTATGAAATAGGAGGGGACAAGGTCATGGAGGAGTTAAAAAGAAATGATACTTCTAAAATTAGAGTGCTGCTTGATTTGGAGAAAGTATTCAATTGAGGATATTCAGCATATCACTCTTGTGCTATCTCTATCCAACTAATCCTTGACCCATACTGTTTTCAAAGGGTGGAATGAAGCAAAAGAGGCTTGTTTGAAGGTGATGACTGCACAACGTTCAGCACCATTTGTGACTCCATTGAAGAAGTCCATGTCCAAATGCAGCAAGACCTGGATAATATCCAGGTTTGGGCTGACATGTGACAAGTAACACTCACGCACCACATGAAGTGCTGGGCAATGGCTACCTTTATCAAGAGAGGATCTAACCATTCATTGATATCAGCATTTCGGAACCTGCCACTATCAACATTCTGGAGGTTACCATTGACTAGAAATTGAACTGGACTAGCTGACTAGCCAAATATATGCAGCGGCTACCAGAGCAATTCTAAGATTAGGAATCCTGTGGTAAGTAACTTCCCCTCCTGACTCCTCAAAGCCTGTCCACTACCAGTCAGGAGTGTAATGGAATACTCTCCACTTACCTGGATGAGTATGGCTCCAACAACACTCAAGAAACTCAATGCCATCCAGGACAAAGCAGCCGCTTAATTGCTACCCCTTCTACGAACATCCACTCCTTTGATGTACAGTGGCAGCAGTGTGTACCATCTTCAAGATGCACTGCAGGAACTCCTTAGGCAGCACCTTCCAAAACCACGGCCCCAACCATCCAGAAAGACAAGGGCAGAAGATACCTGGGAACACCACCACCTGGATGTTCCCCTCTAAGCCACTCACCATCCTGACTTGCAAATATGTCTCCATTGCCCCTTTGCAGTGGTTGAGTCAAAATCCTGGAATTCCTTCCCAACAGCACCTGTGGGTGTACCTATACCTCAGAGGCTCCAGCAGTTCAAACAGGCAGTTCATCACCACCTTTTCCATTGCAACTAGGGATGGGCAAAAAAAATGCCGGTGCAGTCAGCAATGCCCACCATCCTGTGAAATTAATCTTAAAAGAAGCATACATACTGGATCAGGCCTGCCAGATTGAGTAGCTTGTTGTGCACAATAGCTTATTTATTAAAAGAGTCTATTAACCCTCCCTTGACATTTTTTTGCACACTTGGGTAAATTTCCCCAGGACTAATAACTAGCAAGGGAAAGAATTTTGCTCTCTATAACAGCTGAAGGCACATGTGCAGAGCACTATTGTTCAGACTGGCATTAATCTGCTGTGTAATGAGGACCCAATAACTATTCAGCTTAGTTCAACTTAGCTATTCATCCTAAAATAGCTATTGTCTAAATGCAAGATTAATCTCCCAGTATATGAAATCACCATCAATTTAGCCTGCATTAGGAATAAATGCAATACTTTAGAGGAACACATATTCTGTAAACAGTTCTCTTATGCCATAATACTACACATGATAATAATGTCTCTGATACCTAATTTGAGAAACTGAGAAGAGATAATGATTACGGTTGTAGGAAGAATGGAAGATTAACATTTAATTGTTTAAAAGGATGAAACACTGAATTGCCTGTTTTATATATGCATTTTGCATTAATTCCAATTAAAATAAATAGCTTCAATTTAAAATTTTTGTATAAGGTACAGCTCATGTTTTTAATGTGTTTCATATTTGTAGTCTAGATTTCATTTTGTGTCATATCTCAGACTTCTGTTTTGGTGTCTTGTTGACGTACAGCAGGTAATTTACATACAGCACATCCCTGCAAACACAAATGAGATGAATGACTGCTTAAGCTATTGTTTTTTTTTAAATTTTTGTTGGTGTAAGTTGAGGGAGGAAGGTTGACTAGGAGGCTTGGTATTGCTTTGCTCTTTTTATAGAGTCAGAAACCATGCCCTCAGTATAGTATTTTAGTACTCCCTCAATACTGCAGTATTGTGGATTGTCAGACCAGTCATAAAATGATACAGCACAGTAAGAGACCATTTGACCCATCATGGTTATGCTTCTTTTTGACAGAGCTACCCAATTAGTCTTCCCTAGTTCTTTCCCCACAGAATCATAGAATCCCTACAGTGCAGAAGCAGGCCATTCAGCCCATTGAGTATGGATCGACTCTCTGACAAAGCATGTTACTCAGAGCCTATCCCTGTAACCCCACTTATTTGATCCCCCTAACTTATACATTTTAGGACACTAAGGGGCAATTCAGCATGGTCAGTCAACCCAACCTGCAAATCTTTGGATGATGGGAAGAAACTGGAGCACCCAGAGGAAATCCATGCAGACACTGGGACAATGTGCAAATTCCACACAGCTTTCTGAGTTATTTCCCTTCAAGTATTTATCCAGTTCTCTTTTGAAAGATTCTACTGAATCCGACTCTACCTACTTTACCAACCACTGTACCTACTTTTCAGGCATTGCATTCCAGCTCATCATAACTTGTTGTATAAAATTTCCTCTTCTTCTCTCTGATTCTTTTGCCAATCTGTGTTTTCTGATTACTGGCTGTTTAGCCACAGGGAAGTTTCTCCTTATTTGCTCTATCAAAGCCATTTGTGATTTTGAACACCTGTATCAAATCTTCTTTTAACTTGTTTGTTTCAAGGAGAATATCACTGGTTTCTGCAATCTCTCACATAATTGAAGTCCCTCATCCCTCGTCCCATATTAGTAAATCTCCTGTTCAAGATGTTAACACCTTTGTAAAGTATGATAGCTAGAATTAAATGCAATACTCCAAATGGTGCCCACTCATGATTTATAAAGGTTTAGCATAACTTCCTTACTCTACTTCTCTAGCTTAAGTTTATTTATTAATGTCACAATAAATCTTACCTTAATACTGCAATGAACTTACTGTGAAAATCCCCTAGTTTCCACACTCTGACATCTCTTGGGGTACAGTGAGGGAGAATTTAGCATGGCCAATGCACCTAACCAGCCAGACTTCTGGACTGTGGGAGGAAACCAGAGTGCCCATAGGAAACCCATGAGGACAAGGGGAGAAAGTGCAGACTCCACACAGACAACAGCCCAAGCCAGGAATCGAACTCAGGTCCCTGGCTCTGTGAGGCAGCAGTGCTAACCACTGTGCAACCCTGCCTTCCTATTAACAGAGTCAAGGTTCCCATTTGTAATTTTTAAACAACTTCCTCAAATTGTTCGGTCATCTTCAAGGATTTGTGTCCATACATCCCCAGGACTCAGATTCCTGGACTCCCTTTAAAATTGTACCATTTAGTTTATACTGCCTCTCCTCATTCTTCCTGCCAAAACACATCACTTCATAGCTCTCAGAGTTAAATTTCATCTGTCATTTGTATGTCCATTTTATCAATCAATATCCTCCTGAAATCTATTACTATTCTCCTTATTGTTTACAGAATTCCGTGATTTTTTTTATCACCTGCAAATTATGGCCTATTTATCCAAACCCAGGTCATAGAGTTTTACAACACAATGAAAGATCCTTCAGCCCATTGTGTATGCACCAGCCATCAAGCACCTATTTATTTGGATCCCATTTTTCCAGTACTTGGTCCTTTGGCTTGTACATTTTGGTGTTTCAAGTGCTCATCTAAATGCTTCTTAAATGTTCTGAGGGTTCTTGCCTCCACCACCCTTTCAGGATAGTGAGTTCCAGATTCCCACTGGGTGAAAAGGTTTTTACTCAAATCCCTTTTAAATCTCCTGCCCATTACCTTAAATCTATGCCCCCTGGCTATTGACCTCTCTGCTAATGGGAAAAGTTTCTTCCCATCTAATATTTATTATATATTAATATTTATCAAATATATTCAATTTCTGGCTAGACCCATGACCTTCTCATTCAGAAGCATTGAGCCAAGTTGAAACGATCATTAATTGTTCGGTTATGCTGGACCTGTCAGGCTAGGATTCTACGCATTTGAAGAATCTTCAGTGTGTTCACCCAGAGGATGATCCTAAGATTGGTTGAGCTTTCTTTCCCCCTTTGGGGTTAGATTCCCTGGTTAGTGGAACTGAATTGTGACTGAAGCAGCCCACTAAAGCCGCTGTCAAGGGCAAGAACTATTTAGTATATTTCAATGGTAAACACAGTAAGAAGTCTCATAACACCAGGTTAAAGTCCAACAGGTCGATTTGGTAGCAAACGCCACTAGCTTTCAGAGCGCTGCTCCTTCGTCAGGTGAGTGTGAGTTCTGTTCACAAACAGGGCATATAAGGACACAAACTCAATTTACAAAGTAATGATTGGCATGCGAGTCTTTACAGCTAATCAAATCTTGTACAAACAATGTGAGTGGAGAAAGCATTAAGCATAGGTTAAAGAGATATATATTGTCTCCAGACAGGATAGTTAGTGAGATTTTGCAAGTCCAGGCAAGTCATAGGGGTTACAGATAGTGTGACATGAAGCCAAGATCTCGGTTGAGGCCATCCTCATGTGTGCAAAACTTGGCTATCAGTCTCTGCTCAGTGACTGTGTTGTTGTGTGTTGTGAAGGCCACCTTGGAGAACGATTACCTGAAGAACAGAGGCCGAATGCCTGTGACTGCTGAAGTGCTCCCCAACAAAAAAAGAACAGTTTTTCCTGGTGATTGTTGAGCTGTATTCATTCATCTGTTATCGTAGTGTCTGCATGGTCTTCCCAATGTACCATGCCTCAGGACATTCTTTCCTGCAGCGTATCAGGTAGACAACGTTGGCTGAGTTGCAAGAGCATGTACTGTTACCTAGTGGATGGTATTCTCACATGAGAAGTGTCGGGGTGGAAAGCAGGGTAAAAATGTGGAGTTACGGGAATGGGGTCTGGGTAGGATTGTTGTTTCTGCAGGCTTGATGAACCGAAAGGCCTCTTTCTGAATTGTAGGGATTCAGTCTAGGATTAAACAGACACCCTTCTTGGAATAGCCTGTCCTCCCTAGTCAGGGATCAGATCTTTCCTCAGCTCGGACACTGCTTTGGGTCAGAGCTTCGATGTACCAGCCTCTTTTCCAGCATTCCCCTCCTGCGTGGAAACCATTAGCCTGACCCACACCATTTGTACAAGCTAAAAATTGTCCCTCCATATAGAGTGGTAAAGTTTAAGTTTCATTCTAGTTCTGAGACAGCTTCAGATGTGACACCAGTTGGGGCATCAAGTTGACACTGATCTTAATGCAATATAGAAACTACTGCCCAGGCCATCCTTTCCACAGCGTGGGGCTATGCTGCAAAACGTGCATAATGTATTATAAAAGCAAAATACTGTAGGGGGATGGAGAGGTGGAAGATGTGCAATGGCCCCTGAGGGGTTCAGATGTGGAAAAGGGTCTAATGTAACCTGGGTTAAAATCTAACTTTGTAAGTAGAGTGAATGTTTTTCACCTGAAAGGGTAAGTTTGTTTATTGATCACAAGTAACGTTGCAATTAAGTTATTGTGAAATTCCCCTAGTCACCACAGTCTGGTGCCTGTTCAGGTCAATGCACCTAACCAGCATATCTTTCAGAATGTGGGAAGATACCCATGCAGACACAGGGAGAACGTGCAAACTGCACACAGACAGTGACCCAAGTCAGGAATTGAACCCAGGCCCTTGACGCTGTGAAGCAGCAGTGCTAACCATTGTGCCACCATGCCTAACTTATGAAAACAGTAGACAGGAAATATTTCTTAAACTGATGGTACAAATGGTCTTAAAATGCAATTTGATAAGTTTCTGGAGAGAGATGTTGGGCAGACTCCTCCAGCCCTGCTGGTCTAAAAGCCGGAAATTCCTGCCTGACTGTCAATTGCGTTTCACATTGTCTGCAACCCACCCACTAAATTTCCAGTGGTGGGACGGGATGGGAGAATTCCAGCCGTCTGTGGGATATGGGGAGAAGGTTGGAGAGGAGGGTAGACCCGTGGAAAACACTCAAGTGAACCTCGTGATTTATCCTTCACCAGCAATTCTGCATTTACAAAGAGCACTTATTAACTTAAATATAAACACAAATTCAATCTCTTTATTGCTATTTTGCCTTGTGATACATTTTCAGGTGCGTGATCTTACATCAGAATTGAAATGTTAACTCTATTTTTCTCTCCGTCACTGGTGCCTGCCTTGCTGAGTATTTCCAGCATTTTCGATCCAAAGGCTGGATTTTATGAGTGCCACGCCCCAACGGATAGCAAGCCTGTCTACAATCCCAACAGTTACCCGGCAGCAATGTAGTTTAAGTTTATTTATTAGTCACAAGTAGACTTACATTAACATTGCAATGAAGTTACAGTGAAAATCCCCTGGTTGCCACACTCTGCTGCCTGTCTGGAAGCTGGAGACAGCATTTGTTGCTTTAAAGTGAAACTCCTGCCCTAGTAAAATCATTGGGTCCCTACAGTGCAGGAGAGGCCATTCAGCCCATCAAGTCTGCACCGACTCTCTGATAGAATATTTCACCCAGGCCCTCTTTCCCCATTCTATCTCTGCAACCCCACACATTCCCAAGACTGGGATTGGGATCTTGGTGAGGAAAGAGAGGATTGGGTGGGACAAATGTAGGGGATGGGTTCACAAGGCTGTGGGTAAGGTTAAATTGGGACTGATGACCCAGGTATCTTTGATGGGCCGATTGGGCCCACTGGAATGGACCCTTCTGCACTGAAACTTACCCAACACCAGCCCATTAGGCTAACGTTGGCAGGCTTTCATATGATGAGGGACTCTCCACACTGTGGATAAAATAGCAGTGATGGCAGGATGAGGCCTAGGAGTGGCCATTCAGGGCCTCTGCAGGCGTAAAAGAAAGGCAGGCCACCCTATACCTCCTCCACCCGCCACCGCAAGTGTGTTGGGCAGAGCGGGTAAGTGGCAGGAAGGCTAATCTTTGGATTTTTGTATCCCATCCTGCTTTCAAACATTCTGGCGGGGAGCATGCAGCCTTTTATTTCAAATTTCTGACTTAGGCAGTGTTTTTACCTTTTGTATTTGCAAGATTAGCTTAATGTATCTGTATACAATTTCTTTGTCATGTACATAAACAGGCATTAAATCTTTTACTTTCAGATATGTCTTGACTCTGTAATTAACAGTCCAAGCACTAATTAATGGTAAGGCCTGTTTCCATGTAAATACATATGCTAACCTGTATTTTCCTGCTCAGGTGGTGACCTTTCTGCTTTTTATTCTGCATTTTCTTAATTTTCCTTTCAAAGGCCATTATTTCACTTTCCATCAATTCTGTCCCAGTGTGTTTCAACGTGGAGATTGATTGAGTTAGAAAGTTTAAGTATCACCCTGGCACCCCAGCAGAAAAATTAAGACCAACAATCCGATCCAATGCTGAAGGAGTGCTGCAATATCAGAGATTCTGTGGGGAGGATTTTCCGTTCCCTTTCACCTCAAACGGGTGAGAGGAGCAGAAAACCCCATGAGAGGGCCAAATCGCCTTGCCCGCCACATAAAAGTGCGACACGATTGTCCCAGTGGAATAAATTGGCATCTGATTATCAGACCTCCCTGCCTCACAATTCCAACCCTTGCATTATCCATTCATGGCTGCGTGATGGCATACTGGCTTGAATTACGATGCGTGTCAGTGTAGACTCAATGGGCCGAGGGGCCTCTTCTGCAGTATATAATTCTAGGTCTCCCAGAGTGTCCACCTGGCAAGTAGAACCTGCCTGAGGAGTTCAGGTGAGTGCATTACTTGAGGGACTGGGGTGGGGGAGGGACTGCCCTCAATTCTGCCTCATGGCATTATCCCTGACATTGGCCCATGGCACTGCCTGCGTTCTGTGCCCTAGCATTACTCAGGCCCATTTAGTACCAGTGGGAAATGCTGGGGAATGCTATATGTGCATATGGGGGAATATGTGGAGGTGGGGTGTTGCATGGTAGAGTACGTTGGCAAGTCGCAATGTAGGTGGTGTTGCATCAGAGAGTGCTGTGGTGAGGTGGATGTTCTTTATTGTAGTCGGGTAAACCCAGGGAGTGTGGGCTGCAACAGAAGAGGAATGAATGGAAAGGGTTAAACAGACAGCACCATGGTATCCACATTCACTGCAGGCAGACAGGACAAAATACAAATAACTACATCTCTGATGGCACTAAATCAGTTACACACCAGGTGGTATTGCTTCAAGGTCTCAGCAATGGTAAGAGAATTGATATCAATTATCAAGGCTCCAAAGGTCTAGAGGAACTATTGTGCCTCTGAAAATTTAATCAGATATCCAGCAGATGGGACAATTAACATCCCATCAAAATCAGTTTGATAAACACAACGCTTTTAATATTGTAACCAAGTGATATCCAGTAAGTGATTAAAGCTGAAGCACCCAAGACAATGGATCCATGCAGTGTGATAAAAAACAGAACTGTAACCAATTCAAAGTAACAATCTGATTACCTAGTTGAAATGTAGCACTTTGTAACATGAAAAAGTATAAGAATATTCAAGAGCCAATGCTCGGTGGAATGACAGGGAAGCAAGCTGTAGTTACACTATGTGTTCTGCTCTCTCTCAATCATAGAAACATAGAAACATAGAAGATACGATCAGGAGGAGGCCATTTGACCGTTCAATTCTGCTCCATCACTCATTACGATCATGGCTGATTGTCCAACTCAATAGCTTAATCCTGTTGTCTCCCTTTGAGCTTTTATCCCATTCACCCAAGTGCTATATCCAGCTGCCTCTCGAATACATTCAACTTTTGGAATCAACTACTTCCTGTGGTAATGAATTCCATAGGCTCACCACGCTTTGGGTGAAGAAATGCCTCTTCATCTCCATCCTAAATGGTCTACCCTGAATCCTCAGCCTGTGACCCTTGGTTGTGGCCTCCCCCAACATCAGGAACATCCTCCCTGCATCTACCCTATCTAGACCTGTTAGAATTTTACAAGTCTCTATGAGATCCCCCCCTCATTCGTCTGAACTCCAGGGAAAACAATCCTAACCTAGTCAATCTCTCCTCATACATCAGCCCTGCCATTCTGGCCTGTTGGAAAAAGCCGTTTTTGTTGAAGTTTCACATGGTCTCGGAAGGCTTAGTTTGTTGATTCCCTCCTATATTATAAAACTAAGTTGCTGGCAGGATGGGCTCCCTCTGAGCCTGGTCCCACCAGCGTGACATTATGGGATCTGCAGATTTTGTTTTCAATCAGCTGGACAACATGGTTAAGAAAGCAGCCATTGGGACCGGTGACTTCAACACTGCTTTTCCTGCCCGCTGTAACACTCTGCTTTTCCTAGGGAAAATTCTGCCCTGTATTTCAGAAGAGACATTAGGCTGAGAACTCTTCTCCCCTCTCAGATGAATGGAAAAGATCCTGAGGTTCTATTTTGAAGAACTGTCGGTGGGGGGTGGGGTTTATCCCCAGTGTCCTGGCAAATACTTATCCCTCAATCAACGTCAGAAAACCAGATCATTGGGAAATTGCTGATTACAGGAGCTTACTGAGTATAAATTGGCTGTCATGATTTCTACATTATAATAGTGATAACACTTTAAAATGGTTTAATTGGCTATCAAGTGCACTGGGACACCCTGTGGTTGTGAAATCTGCTAGCTAAATGCAACTTTTTCATTTCTTTCTTTTTATCTATTCCAATCCAGTAAGTAAAACCGAGTGACAGGAGTTTCATGTGTATGAAAGCTGCCTGACACAGGCCTACTTTCTTCACCAAATTTCTGCAGAGCACCAATTCTTCCAATTCCTCTGATGAGAACATTAGAATAGAAAGCATGAGGCACTAAGTTCCCCCATCTAATCCAAGGAATGAAAGAAAAGATTGGAATGGATTTGAAGAGATGTCCATCTAAGCTTTGTTCATATGTTTGGGGATTAACTAGAATCGAGATGTCAATTTATTTTAACGTGAATTTGCCTTGAGATACTGTTATGTCCACAGATATTACGTGCAGTTACCTTGACAACTCCCCCTCCTTAGAACAATAATAAAAAAAAATTCAGCAGCAAATATATCTCACCTGCACATCGCTGCAGCAGTTATTCCCTTGTCTGCTGAATGCTCCTTTCCCTGGTTGGGTCCACAAACCAGCCTTTGCTACCTCGTCAGCTTCATCAGCAAGTGATGAAGGGCAGATCCATCAAGCATCATTTAGCACTCACTCAACATCCGTGCACACACTTTCCATCAGACAATAAGCAGGAGTGGGCGATGATTTATTCTTATCTAATGTGATGTGTGGCAAAGTGCAGCATTGTTACCAGTACCTTGCCTCAGATCTGATGATTCAGCACAAGCCCTTACTCAGCTGTTGAAATACTGAACAGCTTTTGAGCTCAAATCTGACAATATGGCGAAAGTGAGGCTAAATTCAATAGATCTGGTAATTCCATCATAGAATCCCTGCAGTGCAGAGGGAGGCCATTCAGCCCATTGAGTCTGCACCAATCACAATCCCACCCAAGCCCTATCCCTGTACCCCCACGTATTTACCCTGCCACGAAGGTCAATTTACTCGACCAATCAAACTAACCCTCACATCTTTGGGCTGTGGGAGGAAACTAGAGCACCCGGAGGAAACCCACGCAGACAGGGGGAGAATGTGCAAACTCCATGCAGACAGTGACCCGAGGCCGGAATTGAATGTGGGTCATTGGCGCGGTGAGGCAGCAGTGCTAACCACTGTGCCACTGTGCCCGCACCGGAAGAAGAAAAGGCAACTTAAGGTGCTGCTTTATTGTGGCAGGGGAAAAAGAACAGGGACGTTCAATGGCTAGACTGTTGAAGTGGCATATGAAGAATTGCTCACGCATGCCACTGTCTGGTGCTGTGGCTGATCTCTGTTAGCAGTGAATGGGCAGTGGATTCAAGCCAGCTTCAGGAGAGTGATCTTAATCAGAAGGAATGATCTCCTTCTGTGCTGTATCGTTCTATGATCCTATGAACCTGACGAACAGGAAATGGCAACACAAAAATTAATCAGCTCTCCTCAAGGTAAGTTTATCTTAACTGAACCCCATCAATTGCCTATTAGGCAGTTAACATAGTTTTCAGTAGAGAGTTGTCCATGGTGACCATCCAATTAGTCTCACTTGCTTTTAATTTCCCAACGCTGTGCATTTGTATATTTGCCATTTTCTCTTTGGAAAGTGATCACGAAGTTTGCTTCCACCATCTTTCTGTCAGTACATTCCAGATGATTACAATTTTGTTGCTTCAAAAGAAGTTCACACCTCCCTCTGGTTCTTTTGCCAATTCTCTTAAATCTGTGTGTTGCTGAGGAAAGAGACGTAGTGGCCGGAATTCTCCGGCTGTTCACATCCCATCACCACTGCAAGAGAAGATGGAGAATTTGGCGTTCAACAAAATCTCTGTTTGCTGCAGCAGGACTGGAGAATCCCTGACCACAATCACAGCTTTGAATTTCAACAAAGCTGGGCAGCTTACTGTTCCGTGTTGCATTCTCCATGGCAATGCCTGCACTAATCAGAGTCTGCCTTCTTGTGTAGTATAAATGTTTGTTCCTGAGTTATGGTTGGAAATGTCTGTGAACTATCCTGATGAGCTAAGGGGAATAACTTTGATAGATGTCTGTTTATTTCAGCAATACTCAAGTTCTGTGTTACCAAATGTTGCTATTAAATCTCTGACCTCTGGTTACTGACCTTCCAATCAATAGGAACACCTTCTCTTCATTTACTCTGTCCAAATGCTTCATAATTTTGAATACCTCTGTTATAACTGTCTCCCCTTTAACCAAAATAGTCTTAATTACTCTAGAGCTTCCACATAACTGGCTTGATATTCTTCCTAAAAGGTGGTGCCCAGAATTAGATATAGTAGTCCATCTGAGTTCTAAACAGTGACTTCCATAACTTCCTTGCTTTTGGATTCTATGGAGGCAAAATTGGACTCATTAGCAAACTTTGGCTATTATGTGGCCTCTTAAGCTAACAAAATTGCATTTGTACTGTGTGGATGCCCATCTGTGAGACTTCTTACTGTGTTTACTCCAGTCCAACGCTGGCATCTCCACATCATGGATGCCCATCTGACAGGAAGTGGGCTTCAGTTAAGAGATATTGGATCATGGTCGGTGTCACAGGTATGCTGCATATAGGAGGCAATATTTCATATTGGAAAAGGTGCATTCTAAGCTCTGCACAAAGTCCTGTGCTAAGCTGGTAATGTAGCATTCAGTTGTTCAGTTGTCTGCAGACCGCATGACTGCTCACTCTGGTTAAGTCGGGATGTGGTGGCTGAGAAAGGGTAAACAAAACTGAGGTGAGAGCTAGGAGCGTTGGAGCAGACATTTTAAAGTACTTATAAATAAAGTTCCTACACACATATAACCTAGAGTGAGGCAAAGAACACCAGGTTCCTCCATGCTCCATGACACTGAACACAGATTCGCTAGTGTACCATGAATTAGGGTGTGTGCACTACCAGCCTCCTTCTATAGCCTGGTCCATCAAATTCATCATTGGGTCCTCTTGCACTGGAATTAGTGTGTAACCTCAAGAACTAGTGAGCTGGCTCTCACATTATCCTATCCCCTCTGCCCTGGTTAGAGTGCATGGGGGAGGTGGTGGTGTGATGGTATTATCACTGGAATAGTGAGACTGAGGATGCTTTGGGGATTTGAGTTTGAATCCCCATCATGGCAGATGGTAAGGTTTGAATTCAATAAAAATCGGGAATTAAAAGTTTAATGATGATCATGAAATTGTTGTTAATTGCCATGTTAGCCTAGGTTTTAGTACTTGAGTGTCTGGGATGGGAGTCGAACCCACACTCTTTATGACTAAGAGGCAGGAGTGCATCTGAGCCATGGCTATATAAAATTTTAACTACAGCATCAAATGTCTGCTGCAAGATTGATTTGCTGGGAGAGAGCAAGCTGGGAATCATATTCCTGATAAATTTGTTTAATGATGAGCTGGTTGCTGATTTGGACTTGTAAACTCTGATTGATTGCATTTTCTTTCAGTTTGTACCTCTGATTATGGACCACATGAATTACGCATTTCTGAAAAGGGCAAAAGGCCTGCTAACATCAGCCTTATTGCCTTGCCAGTTACTTTCTGATGGTGCTGCTTTTTCATGGGTTGGGTGGGGAAGGTTTCAAGGTTGGGTGGGGAACAGCTGTGCACCAAAACATGAGGCAGACTGTTCTGGTGTTTAGTCTGGAGGAACCTAAGGTCAGGCTTCACTGACACTTCTACCTCATCTATCAAGAACTACGCCAATGCAGAAAGCAGAGGGCCTTCACCATCACAGCAAATCTTTGCTGCCAACTTCGTAAGTGTTTTAATCCTTTTAAAAAAATAGAGAACAATCTGTATAAAGGGAGGGATAGGAACAAATAAACCTTGACTGGGAAACCATTTCTCCCTGAAAGATGCACAAAATATGGGCATTTTAAATAATGATGCATTTAGTGACATGGCAGGTTCTGGCCAGAATGGATTTGATCAGATAATTGATTGAAATGATTGATGAGAAATTAATATCTGCTTATTTCTTCAGGACTTGGACGGTGTCAGTTCTGGACTTGACATGTTTCCAGGTCTCGGTTCTAAGCGTAGGAATTCATTCCTTAAACTTTACCATCTGCCCTCTTTTAAGATGGTCCTTTAAATCTTCCTCTTTGAACAGATATTTGATCCTCTATTTGAATGAATTCTTCCCTGACTTGGCGTCAGTTTTAACTTGATTACACTGCAGCACAATGGGACATTTTACTAGGTTAAAGGGCCTAGTTCAAGGTTAAGGGGGCAAAGTTCAACACAGATGTCAGGGGTTGTATTTTACACAGTGGGTGGTGGGGGCCTGGAATGCGCTGCCAAGCAAGGTGGTTGAGGCGGACATACTGGGATTGTTTAAGACTTATCTAGGTAGCTACATGAGCAGACTGGGAATAGAGGGATACAAACAAATGGTCTAGTTGGGCGCATGAGCGGCGCAGGCTTGGAGGGCCGAAGGGCTTGTTCCTGTGCTGTATTGTTCTTTGATCTTTGACTATGTCAATGCAAGTTACTGTTATGATTGTCACCATGGTAAGATGTGCTTCATTGGCTGTAAAGCACTTTGAAATGTCAGGTGGCTTGGGAAAATTGCCAGACAAATGAAAGTTTTCCTTCTGGTTTCCTGAAGTAAGCCATAAACTAGCACTGCACATAAAGGAAGGAGTTTGATGCCTTCCCCTGTAGCGAGTTTGGGGCTAGGTGGCATTTAATCAGGCGTGAGGGGTGATGGGTGGGGATCACCCATCTTCTCACCACTGCCATGATTATGACCATGGTAAAAAGTCTGACAACACCAGGTTTAAGTCCAACCGATTCATTTGATAGTAAACTCAAAAGCTTTCGGGGTTTGTCCCTTCATCAGGTGAATGGAGAGTTCTGGCCTCAGACAGAGCATATAAGGCACAGACTAACTGTCTGTTCACCTGAATGTAGGGACAAACCCCGAAAGCTTGTGAGTTTACTATCAAATAAATCGGTTGGATTTAAACCTGGTGTCAGACTTTTTACTGTGTTTACCCCAGTCCCACGCCGGCCTATCCACATCATGATTATGACCATGACAGGAATGTCCCTGGATGGTTTTCCATTTTCACTGCCAATTGAGTCCCATAATGCAGCCGCAATAGTCACCTACCGGCAGACAGGGAACTCGCCATGCAGGAAGCCTGAAAAGCAAATCCTATTGGGGTTGCTTGTAGGCTGACAGGTGTTGGAAGGAACCTCACTTGAAGGCACTTGCTGCCTGAACAGGGAACTGGCGTCAGGAATCCTACTGACACCTAACCCCTGCCTGGGACCCTCACCCCACTCCAGGGCCTAACATTGTCACTCATCAGCGACAAAAATGATTGATGAGGGAAGGGCCATGGATGTTGTCTACATGGTCTTTAGTAAAGCATTTGATAAAGTTCCTCATGGCAGGCTGGTGCAAAAGGTTAATTCACACAGGATCAAGGGTGAACTAGCTAGATGGATTCAGAACTGGCTTGGCCATAGAATTGAGAGGAGGGTAGCAGTAGAAGGGTGATATTCTGAATGAAAGTCTGTAATTGGGTGGTGCTCCTTGGAATCAGTGCTGGGGCCTTTGTTGATTGTAATTTATATAAATAACTTGGAAAAAAATGTAGCTCATCTGATTAGCAAATTTGCGGATGATAATAAGATTGCTGGAGTTGCGAATCGTGAAGATTGTCAGAGAATATAGCAGGATTATAGATAGGCTGTAAAATTGAGCAGAGAAATGGCAGATGGAATTTAATCCAGACAAATGTGAGGTGATACATTTTGGTAGCTCCAATTCAGGTGGGAGCTATAAAATAAACCATCAGGAGCATTGACAAACGGAGAGATCTGGGAGTGCAGGTCCACAGATCCTTAAGAGTAGCAGAACAGGTTGAAAAGGTGGTGAAGAAAGCATGTGGCATGTTTGCCTTCATCGGCCAGTGTATCAAGTATAAAAATTGGCAAATTATGTTATATACGCATTGGTTAGGCCACGTTTGGAATACTGTGTCCGATTCTAGTCGCCACAGTACTAGAAGGGTATGGAGGCTTTGGAGGGAGTACTGAAGAGGTTTACAAGGTGTTGCCTGGTATGGAGGGTAATAACTATGAGGAGAGATTTAATAAAATTGTTCTCCCTGGAAAGACAGAGGTTGAGGGGGGTGGCCTGATAAAAGGTTATAAAATTATGAGGGGCATAAAGTAAACAGTTGGAAACTTTTTCCTAGGGTAGAAATAATAATTACAAGGGGGCACAAGTTTAAGGTAAGGGGGGAAAGGTTTAGTTGAGATGTGCGGGGTAAATATTTTAAACAGAATGTGATGGGGGCCTGGAATGTATTACCAAGTGAAATGGTTGAGGCAGACATGTTAGCAACATTTAAGACTTATTTGGATAGAAATATGAACAGGCAGGGAATAGAGGGATACATCTGGTTGGTCTAGATCTGACAATGTGATCTGTGCAGGCTTGGTGGGCTGAAAGGCCTGTTCCTGTGCTGAAATGTTTTTTGACCTGTGCCTGGGTCCATTGGTGAGCTGAGGCCTTGTGGGTGTAGTACTGGCATCAGCCATCACACTCCCAGTGGTGCTACAGAGCAAGAAAGAGCTGGCAGTCTCTGATTGAGTGGCAGTTTTCAGTGCTGGTGGGAGACTTCTGTCCCCACTCGTGGATGTTGGGGAAGGCCTGCCATTGTCCACTCAGCTTCTGATTTTGTTATAGCCTTTGTTCAAACATGGACAAGGACTGATCTCCAGAGGTAAGGTGATTGCCCTTGACATCAAAGCAGCATTTGACAAAGTATGGTATCATTAAACCCTAGCAAGACTGGAGTCAATGGGAATCAGGGCAAAATCACTGCCGGTTGGGGTCATACCTAGCACAGAAGAAGATGGTCATGGTTAGATCATAGATCATAGAATCATACAGTGCAGAAAGAGGCCCTTCGGCCCATCAAATCTACACTGACCACAATCCCACCCAGACCCTACGCCCATATACCCACATATTTTTCCTACTAATCCCTCTAACCTAAGCATCCTAGTACAATAAGGGACAATTTTAGCATGGCCAATCAACCTAACCGCACATCTTTGGACTGTGGGAGGAAACTGGAGCACCCGGAGGAAACCCACACAGACACGAGGAGAATGTGCAAACTCCACACGGACAGTGACCCGGGCCAGGAATCGAACCCAGGTCCCTGGAGCTGTGAAGCAGCAATGCTAACCACTGTGCTACCGTGCCACCCCAAACCGGTTGGTAGATGTCAACCATCTGATTTCCAGGACATCACTGCTGGGATAGTGTCCTAGGCCCAACCATCTTATGTTGCTCCATCATTGAACTTCCTTCCATCATAAGGTCAGAAGTGGTGATGTTCACTGATGACTGCACAATGTCAGGATCATTTGCAACTCCTCAGATACTAAAAGCATTCGTCCAAATGCAACGAGACCATGACAATATTCAGGCTTGGGCTAACAAGTGACAAGTAACATTCACACCACACAAGTGCCAGGCAATGTGCATCTCCAACAAGAGAAGATCTGGCTATTGTCTCTTGACATTCAGTGGAATTACCAATGCTGAATCCCCACTATCAATATTCTAGGGATTACCATTGACCAGAAAATGAACTGGACTAGCCATATAAATATTGTGGCTACAAGAGCAGGTCAAAGGCTTGGAATCCTGTGGCACGTAACACCCCTTCTGACTCCCCAAAGCCCATTCACCATCTAAAAGGCACAAGTCAGGAGTATGATGAATTATTCTTCATAAATCTAGACGAGTGTAGCTCTAATACTCAAAATGTTTGACACCATCTAGGGCAAAACAGCCCACTTGATTGGCGCCACATCCACAAATACTTAGTTCCTCAATCACTGGCACACAGTGGCAGCCATGTATACTATCTACAAGATGTACAGTAGAAATTCACCAAGGCTCCTTAGCACCAGTCAAATGCACAATTACTGCTATCTAGAAGACAAGGGCAGTTGGTACATGGGAACACTTTCAGTTCCTCCCTGAGCCACTCACCATGCCAACTTGGAAATATTTTGCCTTTCTTTCACTGTTGCTGTGTCAAAGTTCTGGAACTCGCTCCCTAACAGCATTCTGGATGTACCTACACCACAGGGACCGCAGCAGTTGAAGGAGGCAGCTCACCAACACCTTCTCAAGCGGTCAATAGGCATGGGCAATTAATGCTGGCCTGGCAAGCTATGTCCACAACCTGTAGTTGAGTTTTTACAAAATGGTTGGTGCCTGATTGACAGTGGGCCTTCCCGAAATGTGACAATGTCATACTCTTGCTGGTTCTCCAGCCAATGGGTGCGTTCCCTATTGTCTCCATTAAATATCTCCCAAAACATGCTCAATTGGGATAAATACCAGAGTGAAGCTGTTACCTATGCTATCTCAGATGGTATTGCCTTTTACTTTAATAAGGTAATAACAGCCAAGAGGCCAAATTTGCATAAGAACAACAGTTTTGAAGGTGTTGAAAAATGTCATCTTCACTCTGCAGTTCCTGTTGGATTTTCAGACCATCAGACTCTGTAAAAACCTTTTAAAGGTGATACATTTGTATTCACACTTTTGATTGCAGAGATCTCACCTTTGTTGCTAAGGTTACAGCTTGGGCCTTCTCCAAGTGCTTACTAAAGGCCTCCTGCTTCCCAATGGAACAATGCATGGCCTTTAATGTACTAGTGGTTCATGTCGATCTTGCTGAACTCGGCTTCAGAGAAAATGTCAGCAGTAACGTTTTCCAGAAGCAGATAGTATCAGAGATCTTTATCCCATCAACTACGTACATTTCTAATAAAATGGCATCTCTCTATTGTTGAAAAAAAGAATGACTTATACATTATTCAAAATTTCATTACGACAGAAATATTGTCATAAATAAATTTTTATTTGATGTGAGTCACTGAAATACATAAAACTCACTGAAATCCCATTTACAACACAACATTACATCATTATTACAGCATTACTTCAATGTAGTTTTGTGTTCTCTGCTTCTGTTTTGCAGGCAGGTTCTTACACATGTTCATAGAACCACAAAACTTCCAGCACAGACTGAGGCTATTTGTTTTATTTGAAATGCCATTCACGCCTATCGCCACACAACCCCACTGTATGTTCACAATCCTGTGAGTTTCTTATCCTCAGACACTATCCTTTCTTTTTATTTATTTGTAGGACATGAGTGTCGCTGGCTGGCCAGCATTTATTGCCCATCCAGGACAGTTGAGAGTCAACCACATTGCTCTGGATTTGGAGTAGGCCAGACCAGATAGGGATGGTAGATATCATAGAATCCCTACAGTGCAGAAAGAGGCCATTTGGCCCATTGAGCCAGCAGAATCTCCTCCAGGCCCTATCCCTCTAACATCATGTATTTACCCTGCTAATCTTTGTGACACTAATCATAAATTTAGTATGGCCAATCAACCTAACCTGCACATCTTTGGACGTGGGAGGAAACCCACAGAGACCCCGGAGACAATGTGCAAATTCCACACAGACAATGACCCAAGCTGGGGAGTTGAGCCCAAATCCCATTTCCTTCCCTAAAGGACATTAGTGAACCAGATGGGTTTTTCTGACAAACAATAATGGTTTCATGGTCATCAGTAAATTCCAGATATTTTTAATTGAATTCAAATTCCACCATCTGTCATGGCGGGATTCGAATCCGGGTCCCTGGAACATTAGCTGAGTTTCTGGATTAATAGTCCAGCAATAACATCACTAGGCTATCACCTCTAACTCCCTTTGGGAATTATTTATGGAATCAGCTTCCACTATCTCTTCAGCCAGAGTACTGCAGATTCTGACAAATCTCTCGAGTGAAAAAACTTTTCTTCATCTCTCCTCTCAATCTTTTTGCAGTGGTTTTGAATCTATGACCTTTAATCATTGATGCATTCCCCCGCGGAATACTGTCAAAACTACCTATCGTTTTAAAAATTATTGGTCACTTTTTATCCTTCCCTGTTCCAAAGAGAGCAGTCCTAACTTATCCAACCTCTGCTTATAACTGAAGTCCCTCATCATGGGAATCATTTTAATAAACCTGCTGTTTTCCCCATTGTAACACGTATATATCTTTACTGATGTCTGGTGTCTGGAATTGTCTGCAATAGTCCAGCTGTGGCCTAAATAATGAATTATAAAGTTCTATTAGCTTTTGGATTCTATTCCTGTAACTATAAATTGGACCCAATGGATTTTGAAATAATCTTATCAATTTTCCCTTCCACCTTTAAGGATTAATGCACATGGAAGCCAAGATCCTATTGCTCATCTACCTTTTTTAATATTGTGCCACTTATGTTATATTGCCTTTCCATGTTAGTCAATGCTGATCTTTATCTCAAGGGCATCGGGAATACAAAGATGAAGAACTAAGTCTGCAGATTTATCTTGCTCTGGTTGGACCTTGCCTGAAGTTTCATGTTCAAGATCTTTTCACCCTGTCTTGGGAGACATACCTTGACCCTGGAGGGAGTGCAAAGCAGATTCACCTGTGTGGTACTGGGTCTAAACGCATTTAATGATAAGGACTGGATCAAGTGGATCTCCTAGCTGCAGTAAAACCTAACCCATTGAAAATCAAAGTGATGGAAAATATGTATTTTCTATAAATGTAGAGAGCATTGTTCTACCAGGTTACTCACATTATGTTCTCATTTAACTTACAGTCAATTTATTATCTCTACAAGTGCTGTGCTGATGCATGTGTGATGATGTCTATGGTTAACTTTACAAGCTAAGCTAGACTTTTTTGCTGACCCTTGGGGCAGGATTTTCATGGAGTAGGTCTGGAATATTCCCACCAACACCCAGTGCCCTGGTTCCCCAGCAAGTTCCAGACTTCAAGTTATCTTCCAGGAGGCTGGGTTGGCTCCAGAACTGTTAGCTGGTAACAAGTCATGGGCAGCCTTTTGAGTGAATCTGGGTTCCTGAACTTACTCCTGGGCTGACTGGAAGTTCCTAGCTGGCAGGTGGGCTCCTTGAGGTTGCTAAAACATGGTTGGATAAAAGAGGTGGATATCCTGATGGCAGCTGGAGGCCAACACACTGGATAACTTTTAAAGATCCCTTTCTGCCCATGATGAGAAATGGCCTCAACTTCAGCCATGGCTCCCCCTCCACTGGCAGCTGCGACCATTTTTACTTGTTATACTTTTTAAGTACTGAGGGGGGATGCATCCACCTTGAGCCGTCCCTCCTCTTACCTGCAATGGTAGACTACAGCTCCTTCACCACTTGGAGGGCCTCCAATTAGTCCCTCCAACATCGAGAAACCAAACATTATCTTTAATTGAATGGTGAGCATGGCCTTTTGCCACTAATTGCCGTTCCTACTAAAAATTGTGTTAGGCGTCTATTCCCGACATGGGGTAGGGAATCTGCATTTGATTCTGTTTGGGGTCTCCAAGCCAAATGGAAAATCCAGCCATTCGAGTTAGTTTTACTGTGGATTCGTTGCATTGGATAAACTGCACAGAAATAGGTCATTCAGCCCAACCCATCCATGCCAGAATCTAAAGACACCTGATTCACCTTTTAAAGACCATTGAGTAGGTTAATGAGAAAAGATGGTGGAAGTCGTGATTTTTTGGAGAATGTGAGTCCAAATCCCTGCATTCCAGTCAGAGAATGTGAATTCTGTTTAAATCAGGAAAAAAGAGGCTGGTGCCAGTCAAAATGCTCAATAAATTGTGGGATTGCCATTAAAACATAACTTAATTCACTAATGCTCTTTAGAGAAGGAAATTTATTATCTGAACTGACCCGGCCATATGTGACATCTATCAACTTATTCTTAACCACCCTCTGAAGTGACAAAGTGCATCTCCCAGTCATATAAGGCTATTAGGGATGGGCAATAAGAATTGCCCTTACCAGCAATGTCCATATCCTGAGAATGATTTTTTTAAAAAAATGAACATCCTTAGAAAGTGATTGGCACCACTTAGCTGCACTTATCACCACAAGTGGTTGGAAAAGCAAAGTGTAATGTGTTTTTTTGGCTTTTAAAAATCGAACACTGCATCTACATGATCACAACAAATGGATTCCACTGTATTAGATTAGGTATCCCCATAAGAATTGCACGGTGGCAATCAGAAAACCTTTTACCAAGTCTAAAATCAAACCAAGCGTGAAGTTGGAGGCAGAATACTCATAAAGAAAGAACCTTTAAGGCAAATTATTCCAACTGTGCAAGTCTTCAACATCTAACTGGCATTCAGGGAGTACACTTATTTCAATGTAGCTCTAGGTAAAAGGCTCATGTGGAGAAGAAATGCCGACAGTTAAGAACTAGGTGAATGTCTTCTTTCAGAATTGTTGTCTAATAGAATTTTTCTATCGTCCTCATTTTTCTTTCTTTCTATTTCTCTGTCTCTTGTTTTTCTATCTGTCCGGTTCTGAGTTTCTTGGCTTTCGTTTCTAGACTAATCACTGAATTCAAATTTCACTAGCCATTATGGCTGATCGTTGTAAAGGAATATCTGGTTCACTGATGTCCTTCAGAGAAGGGAATCTGGCATCCTTATCTAGTCTGGCCTCCTCCAGACCCATAACAATGTGGATGACTCTTAATTGTTCTCTGAAATGCTCCAGCAAGTCACTTATTTCAAGGGAAATAAGTGATGTGCAACAAATGCTGGCCTTGGCAGGGATGTTTGCAGTTCATGCAAGAGTAATAAAAAAAGTACCCCTATGGCTTTGCCCCATGTTGCTTTAGACTCTTTTTTAGGACTCCATATGAACTAATGTCCTTCAGTGAACATATGAAAAGGAGAAGGTCATTATGTGTCTGCACATTCTCCCTGTCTGTGTGGGTTTCCTCCAGGTGCTCCAGTTTCCTCCCACAGTCCAAAGATGTGCAGGTTAGGTGGATTGGCCAAACTAGATTGGCCATTAGTATTCCAAGATGTGTAGATTATATGGATTAGCCATGGTAAATGCACAGTGTCACAGCAATAGGGAGGGGAGTAGGGGTATAGATCTGGTCAAGGTGCTCTTTCAGAGAGTCAGTGCAAGCTTGATGGGCCAAATGGCCTCCTTCTGCACTGCAGGGATTGTATGGTTCTAAGATCTTCAAGCATTCAACTGGGTCTTCACTGATCTGCATCTCAACTCCATTTACTTGTCTTTGCTTCATATTCCTTGATAATTTTTCCTATCAAAACACTCAGGCTTGAAAACACCAGTTGGCCACTATTCATAGAACCTAGAGGCAAGATTTTCTGTACACTTTATGTGAAAGACTGCTTCCAACTTTCCCTCCTGAATGGTCCATCTTTAATTTTGAGGCTATGGATTGTATCACAACAGGAAATAGTTTCTCTATATCTTCCCTTGTGATCTGACACCACAATCAGATTATCACCTAATCTTCTATACGCAGGTCAATACTAATCAACTTTATTCAATCTATCATATGCTGGTGTCAATCTGCTTAATGCATTGAAACTCTTGCACCCACTTCCTCTATTCCATCATTGGTGACAGAGCCTTCAAATGTCACATATCATCTCAATGAATTTCTTGCCATAAACCCCTTGTCCTTATTATGGTGCTCAATTGTTCTGCATTTAATTAAGTGAGTCTGTATACGACTGATGGCTACTATGCTTGATTTGTTGACTTGGTATGGTCTCAGTGAAGAGCCAACAAAGCTGCAGAATGAGTTGGACGTTAGAACTGTAGCTCAAAGCAGACATTTTAATGCATTACACACATAGAAACCAATGTTGTCTCTGCGTACACCTGAGATATAAAATATACAACACTTGCTCCTCACCAGCTTTCAAATATTTTTTAGTTTGTTTTATGAGTGTCAGAAGTAGGCTTACATTAACACTGCAATGAAGTTGTGTGAAAATCCCCTATTTGTCACACTCTGGCACCTATTTGAGTACACTGAAGGAGAATTTGATTTGATTTTTTATTGTCAGATGTATTAACATACAATAAAAAGTATTGTTTCTTGCATGTTATACAGACAAAGCGTACTGTTCATAGAGAAGGAAACGAGAGCGTGCAGAATGTTAAAAGCTTTGAATGAGAGTAAAAGATAGAATTAGAAGGTATGCTGGGCACAACTTGCAAGAAGTCACCTTGCTCCGCGCCATCTTGAGATGAATTTAGCATGGCCAATGCACCTCTTTCAGACTGTGGAAGGAAACTGAAGCACCCGCAGGAAAGCCACGCAGACATGGGGAGAACATATAGATTCCACACAGACAATGACCTGAGTCAGGATTCGAACCCAGGTCACTGGCGCTGTAAGGCAGCAGTGCTAATCACTGTGCCATCCACATATCCCTTTAAAACCAATGTTGCAATTGTGTTAATGATTGCCTTTGTCATTTTTCCTAATTAGTTGTGCTCTGTGAAGAGTCTCGGGATGTTTTTTAATGCTGAAGGCCCTGTATAAATACAAGTTATTGATGGTCTAGGCATGGTAGCCTGGATCCAAAAGGAGTAAAAGGCTTGCTCCAATGTCCTGCTGCAGAGAAAGACTGAAATGGGTAAAAAATTAATCATCCTGTTTTTCAACAGTGAACAGGAGAGAAAAAGATCAATTCTAAATCTCTATTTCCTGCCTGAACATCAGCTATGTCATATAGGTGCCACCATATTGATGTGGGTGGCTTTGCAGGCATTCAGAAAGCCAACTAAAGCAGGTGTTTACATATATAAATGAGGGATGGTGCCTGTTTTAGGCACTGTTGCTTAAATTGACTGCTGTCTGCTTAGGATTCTTCAGCAGCCTACGTGTCGAGCAAAAATGTGAATGTTACTTTCCACTGTATCAGTAACTGTTGTTGTGGATCCAGGGGGAAGTAACATCAATAACAGCAAATGTATGTTTTGATGTGGTGTCTTTAAGGTTGTAAAACCAATCGAGGTACCCAGCAGGAGCAGAATCTGACAAAGGTTTGTCACTGAGCCACTTAAGGAGATCTTAGGAGAAATGATTAAGCTTGATCAAGAGAGCTTTTTAAGGAGCCTCTTAAAGATGAAAAGAGAGAGGTTGATCCAGTTAGGAAGAAAATTCCAGAGCTTTAGCACCCAGGCAGGTGAAAGTGCATCTGCCAGTGGTGAAACGATGAATGTGAGAACATAGGAATTCAGAGTAGAAATAGGCAAATTCAGCCCTTTGAGTCTGCTCCATCATTCAATCAGATTATGGCTGATCTCTCCGTGGTCTCAAATCCACCTCCCCACCTGTTCCCCATATCCCTTTGATTAGAAATATATCTACCTCTTCCTTGAATCCATTCGATGATTCAGACTCCACTGCGTTATGACAGCAAATTCCACAAATTCACCCCCCTCTGCGATAAGCAGTTCCTCCTCATCTCAGTGTTAAATCTACCGCCTCTCAACCTATACCTGTGACCTCGTGTTCTAGATTGCCCCATAAGAGGAAACATTTGGTGTACATTTACTTTATTCAGCCCTTTAAAAAATTTATCTACTTCAAACAGATTCCCTTTCATCCTTCTAAACTCCAGCGAATATAAGCCCAAACTATTTAATCTCTCCTCATTCGTCAATCCTTTCAGCCCCGGAATCAATCTGGTGAACCTTCTCTGAACTGCCTCCAATGTCACCACATCCTTCCTCAAATAAGGAGGCCAAAACTGGACACAGTACTCCAGAAGTGGTCTCACCAACATCCTATAAAATTGCAACGTCACCTTTTTACTTTTATACGCCAGTTCCTTTGCAATAAATGCCAACATCCCATTTGTCTTTTTCATTACATGCTCTATCTGCATACCAACGTTTTGCAATTCATGAAATAAATAAATAAAGTTTATTTATTAGTCACAAGTAGACTTACATTCACACTGGAATGAAGTTACTGTGAAAATTCCCTAGACGCTGCACTCCAGTGCCTGTTTGGGTATATTGAGGGAGAATTAGCATGGCCTAATCTGCACATCTTTGGATTGTGAGAGGAAACTGGAGCACCTGGAGAGAACTCATGCAGACACGGGGAGAATGTGCAAACTCCACATAGGCAGTGACCCAAGCTGGGAATCAAACCTACATCGCTGGTGCTGTGAGGCAGCAGTGCTAATTGCTGTGCCACCATGCCACTCCTATGAACATAGACACCCAGATCTCTCTGCCCTGATGCATTTTAAATCTGCTTTCCATTTAGATAAGTTGCCTTTCTATTTTTTTCTATGAAAATGGATAACCTCACACTTATCCACATAAAACTCCATGACAATCAGGAACATTCAGGAGGCTGGAATTGGACAAGCGCTGATTGGAGGTCCTGGAGGGTTGTGGGGCTGGAGGAGATTTCTGAGATAGGCATTTGATTTGAAAAGAAGGATGAGCAGGAGGGGGCTTTGTTATTGCCATTGACTGTCATTTGACTACCACATGCGTTGTTCCTCCCCCATCTTCCTTTGGCATTGTGGTCCAGGGAAGCAATCTGATATTTGATTTCTTCAACAGGGCAAGCTGCATGTGCAGATCAGCCGATTGCTTAGATCATTGAAATTAAAGACATTATATTCAATATATTTTTCAAATTAATAATGAAGAACATTGAAGAACTGCTGGGGTGTCTGTCAGCATTAATGTAATATAGGCTCAAAGGTTATTGTTCACGGCCATTCTTAATGAGACATGGCTATTATTGTCTTTAAAACTGATTGAAAGAAACCTATTTAATGAGGGCTTGGTATTAAAAGATGAATAATCTTCATGTAAAGTTTAGACCTACGATGCCGTGTGTTATGAGTGAGCTGCACAATATTCCATTGTCTCATTTGTCAAGTAGAATTAGAACAGTTCGATCGGCAATGCCACCATTTTAATAATAGGATACGGGATGCGTGACAAATGCTTTTAATTAGGGATTGGGTGAAAAGTTGGAATTTAAACGCTCCACTGAAAATTTATCCTTCAGCAGTTTTGCTCAGCTATTAAAGGGTCATTGCTGCTAATGTGTTAATGTAGATTTACATGCCTCGTGTTGAACAAACTGAGTCCCACTGAGCTCAGCAAGACTGCACACATCCAACGTTATCAATTATATCGAGCTGGCGTAGAGAAAATCATTTAACAAACCAAACGCAGGTGGGTGAAATGAGCGTTTTGAGCTGATTTTGGCTGCCTGTGCGAAAGTGACTGCTGTGGACACCTGGATGGAGACACAATGAGGCCGATTTTGCTCCACAGGCTCAGTTTAAACTTCCTTGCCTTGGCTGCATGTCGTTATCCAAGGGAATGTTGTCAGCCCGAGGAGCAGCTCATTTGAATAATAATTCAGAGAGGTTCGTGCCAGCTCTGGCCTCGTACAGTGACATATGCAAAATTGGGGGCTGCGGAAAAGATTGGCCAAGAACTCAAATTTGAAGGGACGCATACACTTAAAGCTAAGTGGCTGCATATGACAGCGCTTGTCGGTTTGGCCTTTGTAAAGGTTCAAAGAACATTTAAATATGTGTTCACTTTGCCAGAATGTTTCCGCTCCCTTGCAGCTTCTAGTGAATTCTGAAATGATTACAGGATTCTCTCCTCCATTGCACTGTGCAGGAGTCCGTTCCACATCACTCACTGGCCTTCAATATTGGTGATCGCCCATAGTCACTGGAAAGAGGTTACCTTGGATTGGAGTTATTTGTCTCAGTACCATTGAACTAGTGAGCTGTGAAGTGCCAAAGGGATTGAGGCTGCCAAATATAATGGATAGCACAGTGGTTAGTAGTGCTGCCTCATGGTGCTAGTGACCTGGGTTCAATTCCCACCTTGGGTGACTGTGTGGAGTTTACACGTTCTCCCTGTGTCTGGGTGGGCTTCCTCCAGGTGCTTTGGTTTCCTTCTACACTCCAAAGATGTGCAGGTTTGGTTGATTTGCCATGTTCCTTAGTGTGTGGATGATTAGCAGGTTATATATGTGGGGTTATGGGGATAGGGCCAAGGTGAGATTGCTGACGGTGCATGTTTGATGGGCTGACCGGCCTCTGTTTGCACTGTAGGAATCCTATGAAATGTGAGGCTAGGGAAGAGGGGGATTAGTGGTGGTGGTTCAATGTCAGAGTTGTGGAGGGTGGGAATCTGTGATGGTCCATGCTCTTTTGGGGGGGAAATAAACCTTTGGGCGAGATCTTACCTGCCGTTCATGTCAGGCTCCTGCTGCAGTGAGGTCGGAGAATTTGGTGGCCAGCCAAATCTCTGTTCACTGTGGCGGGATGGGAAAATCCTGCCGGTGTGGATGGTGGTAAGCTTCCGGCCTACATTTTATCTTGGGATAACGATGCCTTTTATGGTCCTTATGACAGGAGATTTTTATGGGAAGTGTCTGGCTTCCAGTAAACGATTGTGAGATTGTTACCTGAAAGATTTAAGAAAGGGAAAAAAAAGTCAACAAGTTAACTGTAGGGAGAGTAGATTGAGAGAGTGGAATTTCCTGGCCCTGTCACGTGGGGGCAGATGCAGTGAGACATTTAAATATCCGTGACTTTGGTGAGACTGGAAGATCCCGCTGGTGGGAAGGTCTGGCAAATTCTGGCCTGAATGTGGTTCTGTGTTTAAGTAAACTTTTCTTTTGCTTCAGTCCTAAACAAGCTGAAGTGAAGGAAACATCTCTTTCAAATTCAATTTGATTTCTTTGGGTTGGCCAAAGCGATTCAGACTCTCGTTAACTGGACTGCACTGTCACACACTGCCCCAGCAAAGCAGCCAGGATAATTAAGGACCCCATGCACCCCAGACATTCTCTCTTTTTCACCTCTTTCCATCGGGGAAAAAGATACAAAAGTCTGAGGTCATGTACCAACTGACTTAGGAACCAGCTGCATCAGACATTTGAATGGACCTACCTTGCATTAAGTTGATCTTTCTCTACACCCTAGCTATGACTGTAACATTACATTCTGCACCGTCTCCTTTTTTTCTCTATGAACCGTATGTTTTGTCCGTATAGTGCACAAGAAATAATACTTTTCACTATCTCCTAATACTTGTGACAATAATAAATCAAATCAAATCAAATCAAATACTATCAGTGCAGTGAATTTTTGATATGGCCATGAAAGAGAGAGAGCATGTTTTAGGTTTAGAAATTTTGCTACTAAATATTCTAAAGAATACTGCATCTAATATTGTAAAGATTATTAGAACTGGGTTGTGTTCTGACCCGAGGTGGTTATGCGTAAAACACCAGGCATGCTTTGTGTCAAATGTTTATTCAGGCTGTGGAAGCGTGTTCCATAGTCAATGCACTGGAAAACTCTCAACTGAGTGTGTCTGTGTATGTATATCAGTCATACTGATGTTTAAAGCCTGCTGAAGCAGACAGAACAGAGAAACATTTCTCCTTTGAGATTCAAAGGCCAATAACACTCGGGTCCCCGTGAATTGAGTAAGTCTGCCAGATCTTGATGTGACTTTTTGGTTTGTGATTCCTCACCATCTGATATCCCTCCAATTCCCCTGAAGGTACGGATTCAGGCTGATTGACAGATCCATGCTCACTGCTTCCTGTCCTGGACACAGACCGCTGATAATCTCCTTGCAGGCTGCCAGACAGATATATGTCTAAATCACTGGACTAAAAATGTTTGGAATATGCAGACTGGATTCATTTCCTTCCCCTTCAGTTGCTGCAATTACCCAATTCTCCCAGAATGAGAAAAGAAATGGAAGTGGGGAACATTCCTCATAGATGTTGCACAGTGGAGGAAGTTTTACTCTGAAGCTTATTGGCCAACTTCTTGTCAAATGGGAAGTTTACAATTAGTCACAGGATTCATAGAATCATAGACTCTGCATTCACCACAATCTCACTCAGGCCCGATCTCCATAAGCCCATGCATTTACCCACCTAGTCCCCTGACACTAAGGGGCAATAATAGCATAGTCAATCTACCTAACCCGCACAGACTGTGGGGGCACCCAAAGGAAACTCAAGCCAACATGGGGAGAATGTGCAAGCTCCACATAGACAGTCAACCAAGCCAGGAATTGAACCTGGGTCCCAGGGATTCAAAGGAACATCATTCCTAGAAGTACAGGCAGCCCTTGACTTTAAGACATTTGAATTATGACAAACAGCACTTACAACATTTATAAATTGACACCGTGTAACAAGAGGTTCAATCTAACACACTTGAATTAGAAATCTACAGTAAGAAGTCTCACAACACCAGGTTAAAGCCCAACAGGTTTATGTGATAGCATGAGGTTTTGGAGCGCTCCAAAAGCTCGTCCCACCTAATAAACCTGTTGGACTTTAATCTCGTGTTGTGAGACTTCTTTCTGTGCCCTCTCCCGTACAACGCCAGCATTTCCATCATTAGAAATCTATTAATTTTCCTCACAGCCTGTTTGGAATTTCCAATGTCAGTTGTGATGTCATGCCAGTAAACAAGTTCAAACATTCGTACAAGCACACCGACATTCTGCGCTGCCTATCTCCCTGATCCAAGGCATTCAGTTGCTGTTCTTACTTGGTGAATCTTTACGCTTCCAAACATAACATTTTATGATATTAATTTATTGCTATATTACTTTTTTTTAATCATTGATTGAGTACAGAATTCTGAGTTATTTTGGTGAAAATAGGTTATCAAGGCCTTGGTTCAGGAAACAATCCCTGATTTATAACAACGTTCTTATGGGAAAATCAGTTCTGACTTATAAGTTTTGACTTAAGATGCATTTTTCTGGAACCAATTGTGTTGTCAGTCTAAGGATTCTGTGTAAATGGAAGGTCCAGGAAATCTCAGGCTGTACATGAACCTTTAAAATAGCACTCAGACCAAGAGGTGAATTTTCCAAGTTTTGATCAGTATTTAATTTGAGTTTAGACATTTAAGTCAAAGGGTGTAGAAGGAAGTTGGAATTTTAAGACATTTGATTTAGAGTATATGTAATTGTGTTCATTGTACTTTTATTATCTTTGACGTTTTGGAATATTTAAGATCGCATGTGTTCATGTTCTTTGAATTTTTGTGGTAAAATTATTTTGTTTAAATTGTGAAACTCAGTTTTGTGGTTTCAGCTTCTTACAAAAACATATCACTGGTCTGTACTACGATCATAACAAGTCTGGGTTTGGTAGTGGTTTTCGTATGCTTTGATGGGGAGGATGGTGGAGGGGAGAGAGAACTTGTTGAACCAAGAGTATTCCTCTAGGCTTCAAAATAATAATTCCAAACTTAATTTTAGCATCATCATCACCTCCATCTCCCTGCTTGGAACTGATCAGAATCTGATCGGTCAGAACTGGCGATCGGGGTGCTAAGGATAAAATGGAACCTGATTGCATGGGACTGAGAGGCAAGTTTTCTATATCAGTACTCAACTGAAACCGTCTGCCATTAATTTACACTCTTTCCTTTTAGATTTTCAGAGTGCGTTTCAGAGGTAGTGCTGGAAGGAAATCTCAGTCACAGGTCTTGTTTTCATTATTCTCTAATACATTATCACCTAAGCCCAGTATGATCAATGCCACAGCTGATTCCTTCCTACTGTCAGATCCTTGACACTTTGTCGAAGGATTATGTTGAAATGCTCCTTGAGGGACCAAGGAAATTGTGGGAAACTATGGTCTTATGTGCAAGAACACGTACTTCAATAGTTGACATATTCACAATGCTGATAGCAGTCAGTGAACTCTCCAGGAGTTACTAATTCAAAGTCAATAACAAGATTAAAAATTACAGCTAGTGTCTATCCATTGAACATCATAGAACCCTACAGTGCAGAAAGAGGCCCTTTGGCCCATCGAGTCTGCACCGAACACAATCCCTACCCATATCCCTACTCATTATACCCACTAATCCCTTTAACCTGCGCTGGCACATAGTGGAGAGAAAGCGAGAAAGCAGCACAACGAGGAATGCAAAATGAACTGATTGATACCTCAATGTATGCCCAAGGAAGACAAAGTGAAGGAACCCAATCAGAATGACCTGGGGCCTGAACACTTTACAGTCGATGAAGCACTTTTGGAAGAGTAGACACTGCTGTATAGGAGAAAATGTGGCAATTTTTGCATACAGCCTCAGGGGAACAGGAAGAGATACTAAAGCAGAAGTGCACCTCAGGGACTTATGAAAATAATACTTCCTTCCTATATCTCAACCCTCCCTGGAGCTAATTTACTGGGAGCTTCCCAGACCCATGCTGCATATGCTAGGCCCAGGAGCAGGTCCATGAGGAGGTCCTCTGCCTTCCCCACCTCTCTCCACATCGGATGCCCGTAGATAGGAGCGTGGGACTGAAGTGCAAACAAAACATCAGTAAAAGATTTTTAAGAAAACGTTTAACATAGATATGGTCCATGGACTCCGCAAGATTGCAAAATGTAGTGGATGCTGGAGTCTAAAACAAGAACAGAAAGTGCTGGAAAATCTTAGCAGTGAATCCTTAATTGATTCCACTGACTCACTTATGCAGATGGAGTAGCTGCATTCTGAGGCTGATCAAGTTTATAATACTAACGTTGAAAATAGGCACTGCTGGAACTTAATGACCCCCTTAAAATAGCACAAATACAAATGATATGCAAATACTGCACTAATGTAATCAAACCCTGGAGAATCAGTTATCATTGGCCATCTAATTGTCCACCTGTTCTGCATTGCAACCTTCTGCTGGTTCTGACTTGGTCTAATCTTGAAACCATTATAATTTCTTTTAATTCATGGGACATGGACATTACTGACTGGCCAGCATTTAGTCCCCATCTCCATTTGCCCGAGGGCAGCTGACAGTCAACCACATTGCTATGGCTGTGGAGTCACATGTAGGCCGGACTGAGTAAGGACGACAGATTTCTTTCCCTAAAGGACATGAGTAAACCAGATGGGTTTTTCTGACTATCAACAATGGTTTCATGGAATGGCGGGGCAGGCTCGAAGGGCCAGATGGCCTACTCCTGTTCTTATGTTCTTATGTCATCAACAGATTTTTAATTCCAGATATTTTTTATTGAATTCAAATTCCATCAACTGCGCAGTGGGATTCGAACCCAGGTCCCCAGAACATTAGCTGAGTTTCCAGGTTAATAGTCTAGTGATAATACCATCACTTCCCCTGTAGAAAGCCATCTGGTTCACTAATGTTCTTTAGGGAAGGAAATCTGCCGTTCTTACCCAGTCAGGCTTACATGTGAGTCCAGATCCACAGCAATGCCCACTGCAATGGCACAGCAAGCTGCTCCAAGGGTGCATGGACAACAAATACTGCTCCAGCCAGTGATGCTCACATGAGCAAATAATAAAAAAATTTCCTGACTATCTTTTCATCACACACCCACTTTATCATGCTTAATGCCCTCAAAACAATGGGATTTCACGGTTGAGGGTGGAACATCAACCATTTAATTACGCCATTGGTTAATCAATGGACGGAAGCATCATAAAAGTCACCCAATTGAAGCCCAAAGTGGAATTACTAATGCGGTTGCCCTCACACAACACCTGCTATGAGATATCCCCCACCCTGTGGAAATGTAGTTGACTCTTAAATGCCCTCTGGTGTATCAAGTGTTTTGGTTCAGAAAGTTTGCTTCTCAGGACAATTACAGATGGGCATTAAATACTAACCTCACCAGTGGCAGCCACACCCCAAGATTAGATATAAGAATATCAAGCACTGTTCAAAATCAAGGTCACTGTCTGTGGCAGCTAGAGGAAATGTATTCGCTACAACAGGTATTTATTGCACTGATAACACTGCAGGGAAGCAGTGACCATTCAAAAAGAAATAAATCATTTAATGAGAAAGGAATAGAATGATATACTGATGAGATTAAATGAAGTGGCATGGGAGGAGGAACATAAATACTGTATTTGTCCTGTTGGGCCGAATGGCCTGTTGCTGTAGTGTAGACAGCTTGAGCTGAAATTTTTTGTTCTGATGAAGATGGACACAGAGGTGGATAGGCAAAGACTTTTGCAGTGCCGGTTGGCATGCCCATCTCCTTCTTGTGCCATTCTCCTGGTATCAGGGTTGCTGTGAAGCAGGGTGAGCCATTTACAAGCTGGGAATAGTGTAGCTGACCGGAGGTGGCAGCCCAGTGCCAGACCAGGATCCCAAAACTTCATGCAAACTTACAGGCCCATTGTGTCTGCCTGACTCCAGCTGCAGCCACAGCTCCACCCTGTGGAGGGGCAGCTCCTTCATGATGGTGAGAGGGCACCTCCCTCCTGGGGGCATCTTCTCTCTCACTTACCTTCAAAGGCCAACTTCTGCGTGTTCTGAGCTGAAGGGTCTCCCATTGGGTAATTGGCCAATTCATGAAAAATTGCAGATTAGCAACTGTTCCCCACACAGTGGGGGTCTTTAATCCCCACTGGAGTCTGATGCAGGGCTCTGAAGGCAGTGGCGAAAATGGAACTCAGCACTCTTGAGTCCATCATCAATTGCTGCTTCCTCTAGTTGCGGCTATTCTATGTGCTGACCCCATGACCCTGGGGAAGTTCAGGGACTCATTTGTCCAGTACAGCAATGTAGTCGCTGGGTTTCTTTCAGTGTGTGATGATGGTACAACATATTAGCCTGCAGCCCATTTTGTTATTTTTGACATGAGTTCCTGCTGATGCGATGAAAATTTGTCTGACAGTTCTGTGGGTCCTGATACATAAGAACATAAGAACATAAGAAATAAGAGCAGGAGTAGGCCATCCAGCCCTTCGAGCCTGCCCCGCCATTCAATAAGATCATGGCTGATCTGTCGCTGCTCAGTTCCACTTTCCCGCCCTCTCACCATAACCCTTAATCCCCTCTCCTATCAAAAACCCATCAACCCGCGTCTTAAAAATATTTCGACCTTCTGCAATAACCTCTTGTGAGGCACTTTGTCAAACGCCTTCTGAAAATCTAGAAAGACCACATCCACCGGCTCTCCTCTATCGACTGCCCTAGACACATCCTCATAGAACTCCAGTAAATTTGTCAGACACGACTTCCCTTTAATGAAACTGTGCTGCGTCTGCTCTATCAAGCAATTCCCTTCAAGATGACTCACAATTTCCTCCTTAATGACAGATTCTAACATTTTACCTACCACAGACGTTAAACTAACCGGCCTATAATTCCCTGCCTTTTGCCTGGCACCCTTCTTAAACAACGGTGTAACATTAGCCGTTTTCCAATCGTCCGGCACTTCCCCGGAATCCAGCGACGTCTGGAAAATAACCACCAAGGCATCCACTATCACCTCTGCCATTTCTTTCAGAACCCTCGGATGTATTCCATCCGGTCCTGGGGACTTGTCCACAATCAGCCCCTCCAGTCTGTCGAGCACCGCCTCTCTAGTAACAGTAATGTCATTAAGACCCTCCAGTCCTACCACCTTTCCATCGCTAACACCCGGCAAATTATTCACGTCCTCCTCCGTGAAGACAGAAACAAAAAAGTTATTCAATACCTTAGCCATATCCCCATCCCCTACCACTAGGTCCCCTTTCTTACTTGTTGTTTCCATACGGTCTGACAAATAAGACCTTTCAATATCTATCCGCAACCAACACTTAAAACAAATGGTACCTTTTGTTCAATCTCGCTGTGCGAAATTTGCATGCCGCATTTCTCTGCAAGACATCAGCTGCATTTCCAAAGTATTTAATTGGCTGTGAAGTGATTTGGTAAGACCTGGCTGCTATATAAATGCACAACTGTTCTTTGTAAGACCTCAAATTTCTAAAGGTTTTAAAATGAAGTTGGGGAGTTCCGTGTGTGCAATCTTACTCAGAAACCATTCAGGTGGATTCAGGTGTGGGAAATGGAGATATAAACATGCCCTATAATAAGGATGCTTTGCAGCAATGGAGTGGAGTCGAAAGATCTGTGCCTACTTTGGACGTTTATACTTGATGGTTATGCTGCCTATCAAAAATGAAAAAAAATTCTACTCCCTGCCACTGCAATCCTTCACCTCAGTGCGCATATCAATAAAACAGAAGAAGTAAAAGAGAATGAAATAGTATTCTGGAATTCTGTAGTTCTAACCTTAAGTTATTTATTGGGTGAGCTGACAGAAGTATTGGAATATTCTGTTCTGAGGAACAATTTGGTTCCTTTGAATATTTGTTGACAAAATTTACAATCACCTAAACTTTCTTTTGCCTTGCCTTGTTTCCACCATTACGCCAAGGAAAAAGTGCTTTTTGATACGATTTTCTCCCATAGCCTATGGCCCTGATTTGATAAAAGTGGCAAAGGAACATTGCTCACCATTTGTCACATTGTCACTGGCCACAGAATTTCCCTGGGGTTTTGAGTGTCAGCTTCGGGCTCTCAGAGATTTGTTTCAGTGCAGTACCCTCCTTGGCGGACCTGTGGCATGTGTGACCAGTAAAAGCAATAACAAGTCAGTTGTGCCAACCAGTTTGATGGATTCGCATTGAACCATGTAAGATTAAAATTGGAGAGCATTACCTGATGGAAGTGATGGGCCAAATATTGTGCCCTGCACTCGATGGGCAATGCCTTGATGCCCCCTGGACATTGGTACTTTGTCCCTTGGGCATTGCCAAGAGACCCAGGCTGGCACTGTCAGTGTGGCCATGCCCACAGGGCACCTCTGCACCTGATCCTCTGGGGGAGCTACAACTGTACCCCCTTCATTCCACCCACAAGTGGAGAGCTATAATAACCCCTGCTGGAGTGAACCACTCCTGGTGAGGGAAGGTAGTGGAGTAGGTAGCGGGCCCAGAGATTTCAGTACTGGGCCCGCTAATAAGATTTAAATTATATTAAAATTGCCTGCTGCATATATTAGGCAGCTCTACACTGATTTCTGGAAATCCTGTGCTGAGAGAAACGCAGAGGCCCAGATACCCAGTGTGAAATTTGCTGCTACTCGAGTCTCCTGGCCCATTGCACCAAAAAAGCAGCACCAAAAAAGCAGTGCAACAGAATGGGAGAATCGCCCCCAATGTCACAAAATCAGGATTAAAGTCTCAAGCAAACAAAGTTTGGGATTAATGATGAATTGCAGGATAATAATTCATTGCGCAGGATAGGATCAAAACCGTGACAAGAACGTCAAACAACATTGAGAATCTATCCAGAGTTTCACCGAAGCCTCTACACTTCCATCATGTCATCGTCCCAAAAGCCCAACAAAGAAAAGCCTCAGCCCCAGCGGGTGGTTAGGAGCTGATATATCCAGCCACTTCCAACCCTTCTCGACGAACACCTAGGACAAGACAATGAAAGACCAGTGGTCAGAGCCTTCGACTAACCCCAAGCCTCGGATTGATTGGTTTTAATATGCTTCACTTAAATCAAGATTGTGAAAGCAAGCAGCCAATTGACAAATTTGGTTAGGAATTCATCCCGAGCATTCATTGAGAAACCAGGCTAGTGGACACTCCTTCTCCGGTCCAGACATAAACAGACATAATTGAAGTAATGGGACAGTATTTGAAATTGGAAAAAGAAAAGTCTGACTCAGGTAGAATGCATCTTGAGTTAGCTGGAACTTAACTGCAGATGAAGAAACTTGAGATAGAGAGACAGAGTAAAACAAAAGCTTGAACTTAAAGCAGAAAAAGAAAGATTAAAAGAAAGGGAAATTGCAAGCTTGAACCTGAACTCCAGAGCCAGAAGTTAGCAAGGGAGGAAAGAGATAAGGAAAGAGACAGGAGCCAGAACCTCACCACTGTTCACACCGGCAGAATTTCCCTTCCCACTGCAGCGAATGGAGATTTGGCTGGTTGCCAAGTTCCCTGACCCCATTACAGTGGGAGTGTGGTGTGAACAGCTGGTGAGATTGAGTCCAGGGAGATTAAAGAGAAGAGGAAGCGTAAGCAGTAACCAGTTTCTGACCAGATTGTAATAACTTTGGCCTTCTCGTTTGCGACTGCAACAAAAATTTGGTGGTCTGGTCTGAGATTGTTACACCATCCCCAATGGCTCTAAATACCTTATATTGAATAGCGATCAGTACTCAAAGTGCAATCTAATCATGTTTAACATAATCCTTTTCACCCCTCCAGAAATAAACTATAGCGCTTGGTCTTTAAATGGTCTTATTGACCCACATTGCAGCTTATTTCTATATTTGTCTTTCCAAAGTGTATACTGAAATAAATTTGCCAATTATGTGCCCAGTCTGTAAGTTTATTAATGCTGGTAATTTGTTGTCAGCATTGGACATAGAAACTTTGTGTCCTGCGAATCAATGGGCAGTGCCATGATGCCTGGATTTGGCACTTTGCTCCTTGGGTAATGCTTTGTCAGTACTGACTATCCCACTACCCTGGAATTTGCTTTCACCCACAAATTTAGAAGTTGTATTTCTGATTCCAAAGTCTAAATCGTTAATACAAATTATAGAATCTACAGTGCAGAAGGAGGCCATTTGGCCCATCAAGCCTGCACCAACAACAATCCCACCCAAGTCCCATTCCTGTAACCCCACATATTTACATTCCTAATCCCCCTGACTCTAAAGGCCAATCCACCTAACCTGTACATCTTTGAACTGTGGGAGGAAACCGGAGCACTCAGAGGAAATCCATGCAGACATGGGGAGAATGTGCAGACCCCACACAGACAGTGACCCAACGCTGGAATTGAACCTGAGTCCCTGGCGCTGTGAGGCTGCAGTACTAACCACTGTGCCACTGTGAATAACCATCTTCTGCCATGGTGAATAGCTATGCTTAATCCCTACTCTCTGCTTTCTTATAAGAAAGAACATTTTTATTTCTTTCAAAATAGCCTTAAAAAAAAGCACTGTTCTCCTTTACAATTGAGTCTGTCACTTGGATATACCAGAAGTATGACTTGTAGGTTCCTGAACACAAATGGAGACATTTATGAGACCTGTCAATCTCACATGGAACAATAAAGGATGTTGATCTGTAACTCCCTATTGTGAGTCCCATTCTTTCACCGTGTGATGCCTTATGGATATCTCAAGCACAGTAAATGTCAATATTCAGGGTTGACCAGTATACACGTTCTGAACCCTCTCCAGCTGTACTTTCATCAGTGAAGCACATGCGTTGCTATAGTAACAAATATTTAGCCACCATTTCAAAGCAGTTTGATTAACTCCATTTATTTCTGAATGTCCCTGTTCAGACAGGCTAAAGCTGTTCAGAGCAGTATGAAAGTAAACAAGTGGAAGCTGTGTGAATTTGAAATATGAGGACAAGAATTAAAATGGTGGTCAGCTAAAGATAGGGTCACCAAGCCTCCAGAATTGGCCTAGTGTCTCTAGGGATTGAAGATCAATCTCCAGGACATTGCTGAGTGCAATCCTGGAGAAAAACGGCAGGGACATAACATTTTTCTTTGACATTTCCTTTGAGGATTTCTGTTTCCAAGATATAAAAACATTGAAAATGGGGAGGAAATGGACACTTGGCTGACATTCAAGCATCACCCAATAGGGTAATGAGTCTTCTGGCTTTCCAATTGGTGTTGGAAGTCAGTGCATCACAAGAAAGGATGTGTTGGCTGGCGAATGGCAGGAACATTGGGCAAAGTCTTACGATGAAACCTCCAGGAATACATTTAATCAGAGTTGGCAACCCTAACTGAAGATCACAATTTTAAATTCCAATTACGTTTCATTTTGTAGCCTCTGACTTGTGGGAAATGGAGAATGTGAAATGAAAATTCCTAGGGCTAGTGAGGAAAGAATGCATTTGTCAACAAGGTTGTCATCAAGGAAGAGCTAAGTACATGAGGCAGAAAAGGAATAGAAGGACAGGTTGGTAGACTCAGATGAAGTTGGGTCGGAGGAGGCTCACGTGGAGCACAAACAATGCTCTAGATCAGTTGAGTTGAATGGCTTATTTTTGTGATTTAAATATATTAATAGCTAAGATATCTAACTATTTTCAGATAATCCCTGAATTATAGTACTGTACCTGGTTAAGGTACCATAGCAGAAATCCCAAAGTCTGATATAAAGCCTGACTAGACCCCAGTAGTTGTTCTATATTGACATTAATGTGAGGATAGGGTGATTCACTCCAGGTATGATTATATTGACACACTAGATAGCTTTTATCAGAACAAACTTTATTTAACAATACAATTTAACTATATGAATGAATTAGCTTAACTTTTATCAGTTGAAACACTTGAACATGACAGGATACAATTCTTAATGGCTAATCTATCTCTATTCTAATGTAAGCAAAGTTCCTCTTATAGACTTAAACTCTTCTTCAAAATCAATTCATGAACAACACAGGCATGCGTATTATTTGTTACTTGTTAATAGTCCTAGCCTTTGAATACCTCTGAAGAGAGAGAGAGAAACAGAGAGACACCTGTCTCCTGGCAGCCTGAAAAAGCAGCTTCCAAAGAGAGAGAGAAAGGCAGAGACATCTCTTTTTTCTTTCGGAACCAAGAAGAAATGGACTGTGTTTAAAATAAGAGAGAACTGTGTGTTTTTCCCTGCAAGCTTAGCTCTGCCTATTCACATGATTCTGCTTAACCTAAACAAAACCCTACTCTGAAACCCCAGGGGAAAGACAAAAAGAAACAAAAATTTATTAACTCAGTTTAAAACAAACACATTGGCCAGAATTTTATTACCACAGAATTGGGGTGGGCATGGCTTGCAGAGTGGAATTTTCTGTTGGCTTCGGGCGGGATTTTACAAGCAAGATCATAGAATACCGGCCATCATTGTTTAAATTGAGCACTTATCTTGATCTCCGAGCTACTAATTTAAAGATTTCCCTAGGCAAATTGGTACCTTATGACACAAAGCTAAATTTCAAACATACCACTTACAAGACCATGATATAAATACATTTCTTAAAGGCACAGTATCCTCACAACTCATTCACTCCAATATATGGGAAAATGTAGAAAAAGAACCAAAGACAGCTTTTAATATTTAATTGAGCTGTCTTTGGAATGGAACAGTATCTAGAGCATCCAACTCAGGTGCAAAATGAATGGGTTCCATTCTAATCTTGTGCCACAAACCATACCTCAAAAAAAAAAAGACAGCACTTGACTTCCACATAAGTCATCCTTGTGGCTTCTTTCAAGAGTACTGGGGTAAGGGATAACTATATGAAATTTTCTTCCCATCATAGAGCTTTTCCCAAAGGGAACACATGTTAAGAATTTGAGACCCTGCTCCTCTTCTCCTGTGTTAGAGATTTCTGTTCTATACCAGGGGATTGCAAATGTCTTTCTATAGTTTGCCTTATTGAATATGTTTGAGGCTGAGATAGATGAATTTATGAGCTATAGGGCAGTCAAGATTTATGGGAACATTTAGGGAAGTGGACTTGAGGCTTCTGTTTTTCCTATCAATCTATCGAAAGTTTGATCATGCTCAAGGCAAGTGACCAAAAGCTCGGTCAAAGAGGTAGGTTTTAAAGAGCCTTTTAACAGTGGCGAGGGAAATTTGAGAGGCTAAGTTGCTTAAGGATTTCAGGGGCAAGTTTTTCACACAGAGGGTGGTAAATGCCTGGAACACACTGTCAGAGGAGATGGTGGAAACAGATTCTATAACAACATTCAAATGGCAGCTGGATAGATACATGAATAGGCAGGGAATAGAGGCATATGGACCACATAGAGGCAAGAAAATATTAGAAAGGCATCTGTGTCGGTACAGACTTGGTGGGCAGAAGGGCCTGTTCCTGCGCTGTACTGTTCTTCCTTCTAATTCCAGAGCTTAGATCCTAGGAAATGGAAGGCATAGCCAGCAATGCTGAAAAAGATTACACATCATTCTGTTCAATATGCAGAAAATTAAATTCCATGCAGGTGCAGAATCCAATATGCAGTGACACCAGGCAAGGCTGCTAGCTCAGAGCTCCAGGTTTGAAAATCATGTGCACAATATTAGCTTGTACTGAATTATGCACTACTTTGAACTATGAGCTGCACACATATAGGACTGAACTGAGTTTGCCCAATCTCATTCAGTGTTAAACCCTGAGAGTCAACAATGATGGAAAGGCTATTTTTCTGTGAATTAATGAAGCGTTATGAAGTTATAAAGTACAATGAAGTTAGTGATAATATCGATAAAAACACTGTGCTGTATTCTAAAGATAAATGCAGCACCCAGTCAAATCTTTGAACTTTTACTAGAAATTAAATGTTACACAGACAACATAGCAAGATCGCAAAGGATGCTTTGATATCTCTGTCTTACACTTACCAATTACGTATTACAATCGAGTTGCTTATAGATACAGTTGAAAAACCATCCATCACATTGTCAACGGTGCTATCACGCAGCACATCCTCAGCAATAACCTGCTCACCAATGTTAGTTTGGGTTCTGTCGTGGCATTACAGCCTTGCTCCAACCATGGACAAAAGAGCTGAACATAAGAGAAGAGCGACTGCTCTTAACATCATGTAGCATTTGACAGGTTGTGGCATCAAGGAGTCCTAGTAAAACTGGAGTCAATGGGAATCAGGAGAAAAATCTCTACTGGTTGGAGTTATGTAAAGGAAGGTGTGTGTGGTTGCTGGAGGTTAATCATCTCAGTCCCAGGACATCACTGCAGGAGTTCCTCAGGATATTATTCTAGGCTCAACCATGTTCAACAGACCTTCCTTCATAAGGAAATGGAGATGTTTGCTGATGATTGGACAAGTTTCAACACTATTCACAACTCCTCAGATACCGAAGCAGTCCATGTTCAAATGCAACAAGACCTGGACAATATCCAGGCTTGGGCTAATAAGTGACAAGTAACAATTGGGCCATACAAGTGCCAGGCAATGACCATCTTCAGTAAGAGAGAATCTGCCTATTGCCGTTTGACATTCAATGGCCACCATTTAACCCTCCACAATCAACATCCTGGGGATTATATTGACCAGAAACTGAACTGGACCAGCCATATAAATACTGTGGCTGCAAGAACAGGGTGGAGATTGGGAGTTCTGCAGAAAGTAACTCACTCCCCAAAGTCTGCCCCCTTTTGGCAAATCCCAAGTCAGGAGTGTGATGGAATACTCTCCACTTGAGAGGATAAATGCATCTCCAACAACACTTTAGAAGCTCTACAACATCCAGGACAGAGCAACCACTTGATTGGCACCCCATCCATTACATTAAACATTCACTGATGCACAGTAGCAGCAGTGTGTACCGTCTACAAATGCACTGCAGGAACTCATCAAGTCTTCCTTGACTGCACCTACTAAACCCAGAAGCTCCACTACTTAGGAGGATAAGGGCAGCAGATACATGGGAACACTACCACCTGCAAGTTCTTTTCCAAATCAGTTGCTATTATGACTTGGAAATATATCGCCATTCCTTCGCTGTTGCTGGGTCAAAATCCCTCCCTAACTCCCTTCCTAATAGCACTGTGCTGCACTAGTTCAAGAGGCAGCAAACCACCACCTTCTTTAGGGCAATTAGGGAGAAGCAATAAATATTGGCCTGGCCAGTGACACTCACATGCTGTGAGTGTATAAATATTAAAAAAATTGTTCTTGATCTTAACTCTTAATTTTACATCAGATATCATTATTAATTCAATCTACTGAAGATTCTCAAATGCTCACACCAAAATCTCAGGACATAATATCAACAACTGTATTAAAAATGGAATTTAATTTCATCTTCATCCAGTGTAGCTTCTCCCACAATGCCATCTGTTTTCTGTAGGTACAAGCTGTGAGATAAACAGGGCACTATGTGAATTCATCTAGCTCAGGTTCATATGGGCCACCTACACAAACATTCGGGATTCAGATCCAGTGAGGCTTGATTTAAGCATTTCCCTCTGAGAAAGAGACAGTTCTATAAATTCACGTGCCAGTTGTAGCTCAGCTGGTTGCATGCTCACCTCTGAGTAACAAGGCCTGGGGTTCACATATATTTCACTCCAGGGCTAGAGCACAAAAATCTAGGCTTCAGTGCTGTGGGACTGCTGCACTATCATGCTGTCCTTGAACGAAATGTTAAACTGAGGGCTGATTTTTCGTGTCTGGTGGACATAAGAGATTCCCTGGATTTATTTAATTGTGTAGGGATGCTCTTCCTGGCACACTGGCCAACATTTATCTGTCAATCAATGTTGCAAATACAGATTATGTGATCGTTGTGCTGCATTGCTGTTTGTGGGATCTTGCTGTGCACATTGGCTGCCAATTTCCCCACACTACAACAGTGACTACACTTCAGAAGAACTTGATCGGCTGGAAGGTACTTTGGCACAGTCTAAGGCGATGAAAGACAAGTGCTTCTTTCTTTCATTCTGTAGTTGCCACTCCTGAATTTTCAGGAATCATCTAATAATTTATGGAAGTCTAGGAACCAGGGTGCTGGGACAAAAAGAATGGGGTGAGATTGGCACTTGCCCCAAGACCTGAAATTTCCACCCAAAGTCAATGCACCTTTGCATGGTCCGCCCTCGTCCGTTATGTTTCACGTGGTTGGCGGAATGGGAAAATTCCGTGCTAATGTCTCAGAAAGACATGAACTGAAGAAAGAACAAGATGTTGTTCAGGAGAATTCAATTAAAAGGCAGAGAAAATGCTCCGATTTAAAAAGACAATTGCAGTAACTACATTTAAAGTGGTGAACCAGACATCAGTGATAAATCAAAGGTTTAGTGACTTCTTTACACACCCTGTGGAACAATAGTGTCCTATTGGCATGGCTGGGTAGCTAAGAAATTGTTGGAAGCTTGAATGCATGTGAGCAATTCAAGGCAGAGTAATACTGAAAGGAGAGAATAAAATCCTGGAAGTGGATTCTTGATGAAGGCATCTGAGAGAAACCATTGTCTGGAACAAGATTCCAAGACATATTTTTCTGATAGTGAACTTTGCAAACACTCGTGTAAAAGTTGGAGTTCCAGTAAAACAAGTTGGCTCAGTGTGAGAAGCATCTGGGGGGATTTGATGAAAAATCCATGGAAGGTGTATTGGGTGGCATCTACCACTTGGTTTCAGAGTAGGGTGTGTCTGACCACAGCTAGTCCTGTTGGTTTACAGGGGCTCTGTACATACTGAGAACAATACAGTTAGTTTTAGATATATTCTGTAACTTGTGTTAGCTTTAAAAATCTGTGAAGGTATCAATGGGGTGAAGAATATCAATCCTTTCATGTTTAATAATGTTTTATTCTTTTGTTAAAAATTAATTGGCAATCTTGTGACTGCTCATCCACAACATGTCATATGACAAGTGTTGAAGAGTTTGATGGAGTTTAGAAGGATGGTGAATCTTACAGAATACTGAGAGGTCGAGATACAGTGGACACGGAGAGGGTGTTTTCACTAGTGGGAGGGACTGGAAGTCAAGAGTACAACCTTAGTGTGAAGGGACACTGCATTGAAACTGAGATGAGGAGGAATTTATCCAACCAGAGGGTGGTGAATCTGTGGAACTCATTGGCACAGAGGGCTGTGCAGACCAGATCATTGAGAGATAGATAGGTTCTTGATCAATAAGGGGGTCAAGGGGCACAGGGAGAAGGCAGGAGAATGGGGATGAGAATCATTTCAAAGATGATTGAATGGTGGAGCGGAAGCGATGGGCTGAGTGGCCTAATTCTGTTCCTATATCTTATAGTCTTATGGCCTCTAAATGAAGGAGAGTTACAATCTATTGAGCTGGGCTTCCATTCTGTGACCTTACTGTCCAATAATAACATCAACTGGAAATGTAACATTATACTCTCAGGCTGACGCTTACTCTAAAAGGGGCCAGCACTTTGAACAAAAATGACTGGCCCCCAAGATTTTGTTCCATTTAAACCTCTCAATTAATAGTGAAGTATAAGGACAGACATGTAGAGAAAATGCTAAATAAAACAGATCCACTCTGAGTATCACATACTGCAGACTGTTTTGTAAAGCCAGCTTTCACAAGGTATTTCAATAGCTGACATCTATATCACCACTCAAATAAAAAACTGCAGAGCAAACTACCAGGGGAAGGGTGTGGCATAGTGGTACTGTCGCTGAATTAGTAATCCAGAGACCCATGGTACTGTTCTGGGTACCTGGGTTCAAATCCAAAACCATGGCAGTTGTTGAATTTTGAAATCAATAAAAATTTGGAATTAAAAAACTAACGATGACTGTAAAATCATTGTCGATTATTGTAAAAACCCAGGTGGTTCTTAGGAAGGAGATCTGTTATCCTTACCTGGTTTGCCTTACATGTGACTCCAGACACACAGCAATTTTGTTGATGACTCAAATGCCCTTAGGGTTGGGCAATAAATGTTGACCCAGCCAATAATGCCCACATTCACATGAATGAATATGAAAAGATATGATGCCAGAAAACAAATAAAAATAGTAAAGGCATTACCAGCACTTCTGTTTTTAACTGCACAACAATCTGGTCCCAATGATTTTGGGAGATAGCTTTATCTAAATGAGCTACTTTACAACCTCAGTTGTTGTCTTTGCCCTCTACTGGCAGCGTTGAGATCTCCTGGAGGGCCTGTGCTCACTTCTTATAACAGACACTAATCTGGTTTGTCATAAAAACATGGGTCAGCTTCCCAAATGGAGCTAGCTGTCAGTACTTGCTACCCTGCTCAGTGATCATTCTACTGATTAGTCTTGCTGCATAACACTTAACCTTCAATTCTCCCTCGTTGAGCATGTGGGCAGTTTAATCACCTGAGAAATAACAGAAACATCTGACCCCAGTTTGAGGTGGACTTTTGTGACCATGGGAACATGAGGACAGGAGAAGGCTCTGCAACCCCTCGAACCTACTCTGCCTTTCAGCTGGATTTTGGTCTGCATTAACAATGCCCAACTTCTCTAGTTGTGAAAGATTATATAGCCATCTTGTTGATTCTGGCTGGGGTTCTCTGACCTTATCTGTGGCAGGGATTTTTCAGTCTCTCTGCAGTGAATGGAGATTTGGCTGAGCGCCAGATTTCCCATTCTCACTAGCAGTGGTGGAGGGGCGTCTGACATCACGATTCCAGCCACTGTCTCACTCCCATTGCGATGATTATGAGAACAACTAAAATACTGTCTCTTTTTTTTCCTTTGCTCACTCCCTGTTGCTACCTGAGCCTGGGGCTAGAGAGAAAAAGGTGGGGGCTGGTGATAGTCAGGGTAAGGGGGAGATGAGCTCTAGGTGGGGGAGGGATTACCAGAGAGGGATAAGAACCCAAGAGAAAAGGGAGGGCAAAGAGCCCAGGGAGGGGAGAAGGGTTGTGGGCAAAGTTGGAGGGCAGATAGAAATGAGACTGGAGGGATAGAAATAGTTTGAGCCTTAGTTGGGGGGAGAAGGGGGGAGGATTTGGGGTGTGAAGAGGAGAAGCATTCAGCTCAGGGTGGTGGGTGAAGAGGAGACAGATTTGCCCAGGTGTGAGAAGTGAAGGAAAAGAGAGAGAGCAGTCAGTTGTAGAGGAGTGGGGGACGGAGTATGTTTGATTGTGCTGAAAAAGAGAAGGATATAGGCTGGGATAAGGGAGGGTATTGAAGATGAGAGAAAGATGAGCTTTTAAGCGTTGGATTGGAGAGGAGTCAGGGAGGGGAAATCATTAGGTCGAGTCTGGGTGAGAGGAGAGGGGGACAGCATTGGGGAAGAGGTTGAATGAGCTATGGTTTGGCTAGAAAGCTGGTTTAGGTGTGTTTTGGGTACAGAAGGGATTGTATGACAATGTGGATTGATACAGTTTAGATTTTTTAAAAAAATATTTACCCAACAATGTTATGGATCCATATTTGTGTTCTGAAACCAATGTGAACAATGAGATTGTGGACTTTAGAACTGTCCCAATAGGGATCGGAATCTTAGTCCTGGTTCACACTTGCATCCTGCACTAGTTCCTATTGGGGAAAAAAATCACTCTATTTACTCCATAGCCCCTTCAGAAAAAACCTGCTTTACTTTCATCAGTTAAATAAAAATTCAATTTTCAGTTTGAGTCACAAAAAAATAAACTAGAAGTCCTGCTGGCCTGTAATGAGGATCATTTTGATGCCATTACATTCATAGATTTTGTTCTTAGTTTTCCATAACTTAATCATTGAATCAATGGTGATAATACTGCTATTAAATTATACTTCAGGTTCTGCACCAGCAGCCCATTCTAATTTATATATATCAGTTTGTTTGTGGCATCCTGTTTTCAAATTGTTTGTTCATCTGTATTTTGGTGAAGCAGCATTGAGCAAAATAAGAGTATTGTTTGGGCTCCAGATCAAGCATTTCAATTTTCTATTCATTTCCAAAATGTGGGAAAGGCCAAAATGTATTGCCCATCCTTCTGTCTGACTCCATGCCAAGTTCCTGCTGAGGACATTTAAGAGATAAACATTTTGGTCTATGACTGGAGTCCCATATAAGTCTGAGTCAATAGCAGATTGCTTCCCTAAAAGGAAATTAGTGAATGTTTACAATTGATATCAGATTTCTGAATTCCAGCTTGTTCCAAGTCTGAAAGTGTCAGGACAAGATTTGAACTCATCTCTGCATTTTTAGTGTATGAATCTGGATTATTGTGTAGCTGTTAAATTATCATACCCTAGCCTAATTTACAAACAGCACTGTCTCTTCTTAACTCCCCTATTTATTCCTTACTCATGCATTGTTATCCGTATTCCCAGTTTCCATTGATAGAGTGGCACTGCTGCTTCACAGCGCCAGGGACCCGGGTTTAAATCCTGGCTTGGGTGACTGTGCAGAGTCTGTATGCTTTCTCCATGTCTGTGTGGATGTCCTCCAGTGCTCTGAATTCCTCCCACAGGCTGAAACATGTGTTGGTTGGGTGCATTGGCTGTGTTAAATTCTCCCTCAGTCTACCCAGGTGCTGGAATGTGGCAACTAGGGGATTTTCACAGTAATTTCATTGCAGTGTTAATGCAAACCTACTTGTAACACTATTAAAGAAACAAAAACTTTCAAAACACATCATTGGTGGACATGGCTTTAGCTGCCTAGAGCCTACACTTTGAGGTACACTCCCTAAGCTTCTCTACCCTCATCTCTTCCCCTTTCTTTGTGCCAACCCTGGCTCAGTTAGTAGGTCCTCTGCCTCTGAGGCATGGGGGCAGTGCCACGGGGCAGTGACCGGCCATGCCCCTTTCCCACTGAGGGTTATACTTACCTTTGCATCTCTGAAGGATCCTCTCAATTGCTTCTTGTTTGGCCAAACCTGTTGTAAACCTTGCCGATGTGACATTATACCAGTGAGGTATGAATATTTAGTGAGGGGTGAATCATGTGATGGGGGCCCATTGATAATATTTAAATCTATTTAAATGAGGATCCCACTCTTTGTGGGAAGGTGAGGGGTAGGGAAAATTGGGAAACGTGATCTCTTGCTGAGAGAATCGCATTTCCTGAGTCTCTCCCAATTTCCTGCCAACGTTGCCATTCTCTCTGATGGCAGTTGTGGTCTGAAAATCTTCCTCCTTGAGTACAAATACAAGGAACATTCACGAAGCATTGGTTCATCCTCAAACTGAAGCAATGTGTTCATTTCAGAATGCTTTTACAAATGGTGCATTCAAAGATGGTTCCAAAGATGACAGACTTCAGTTACGAGACTGGAGTGGAGCAGCTGGGATTGTTTCTCTCAGTGCCGACCTTACACAGGGGATTTTAGAAAAGGTGATCTAAAGCTTTGCAAGGAGTGTCTTAAGAAAGGAAATAAGGGTTTGAATTTATATAGCACTTTTCACAAGCATCAGGCACCTCCAAACATTTCACAGCCAGTTGAATACTTTTGAAGTGTAGCCAATGTTGCAATGCAGAAAACACGATAATCAATTTGTTTAAGCAAGCCCCCATAAGTAGCAGTGTAATAATGATCAGATAAACGTTTTTTATTGAGATTAATTAAGAGATAAATATTGGCCAGATCACCAGGGAGGATTCCCCAGCTTTAGTGCCAAATGGGATCTCTTATGCCTACTTGGGAGGGCAGGCAGTCCCTCAGTTTAACAGCTCATGCAAAAGACACATTGCAGCACACAATCAGGAGAACTAGCCTTGATCTTTATGCTTCTCTGCTGGAGTGAGACTGAATCCACAGAGAACCCCCCCACCACATACCTGGAGGTGGGAGGAGTGTTCAGTTTGGGGGTGGGGTGGGGAGTTTGTATTTTGTTCTTCTCAGTGCACCCTTTAAAAACGGCACCACAGTTTCTGTGATGTCAGTCTTGCCGTGTCTATCAGGCCCTGTCAGAGTGTGCTGGCGTAAACCCTTCTCACTCATTTTATTTAGTCAGAGAGGCCCAAGATCTGGAGTGAAAACTGCTCTGTGTAACTGGAGAGCTTTGTGTTGTTTTTTAATCTGGGCCTGACACATTGAAAAACTTTAGTATTTTCCCCCCCAACATCTTTACGTAGAAACTCCAGCAGATAATCCCTTTCCTACCACCTTCAATAAATTGTGCGCACATATCCCCAGATCTCTCTGTTTCTATACCCACTTCAGTATTGGGCCCTTAGTTTTTGTATATGTTTTCTATGCTTTACATATGCTATTCCTCCCACCAAAATACATCACTTTATACTTCCCTGCATTCAAATTCATCGATTCATCAAAATTCATCAAAATTCATGGAAAGATCTCACTAACTGTCCTGTCTGGAGGCAATACACATCTCTTTAACCTGTGCTTAATCCTCTCTCCATTTACATTGTCTGTACCTTTAAGACTTGATTACCTGTAAAGACTCGCATTCCAACCATTATTTTGTAAATTGAGTTTGTGTCTTTATATGTCTGTTTGTGAACTGAAATCCCACTCACCTGATGAAGGAGCAGCACTCCGAAACCTAGTGGCCTGTGCTACCAAATAAACCTGTTGGATTTATAACCTGGTGTTGTGAGACTTCTTCCTTCAAATTCATTGACCATTGTCCACTCATTCCACCAGCTTGTCTATGCCCTCTTGAAGTGTATTACTATCTGTCTCATAGTTCACAGTAATACCAGTTTTGTGTCATCCTCAAATTTTAAAATTGTGTGCTGTACATCCAAGTTTAGATCACTTATATATGTATCAAGGTAATCAATGCTCCTAACACCCACCCCTTGGAAGCCCCCCTTTAGTCCAATATAAGAACCATTGTTCACCACCATACTCTGTCTCATGGTACTCAGTTAACCTCATGTTGATGCTGCCACTGTCCGTTTTAGACCATAGGCTTCAGTCTTGCTGGGCAAGCCTTTCTGGTGAGACCTTATCAAACCCCTTTTGGGAGTCCATGTATACCACATCAACTGCATTACCCTCATCAAAGCTCTCTCTCAAAACACTTAGAGTCTAGCTCCAGTTTGGAGCACAAGAGGAACGGCAACTATAACCCTTACAAACTTGCTGCTGACGGTCTTTAAACTCTTGTTACTGCCTTGGAAGGGTCCAGCACCATTTTCCCTCCTGATTTGAGCAACTTTTCAATACTCCTCCAACAATGGAGAACATAGTACTTCCATTATTGCTACACTAGCAAAAGAAAAACAATTGGAAGCCTCAGGCTGACCAGGGACAATCAGCACATTACACTGGGGACATGATTGAGGTGTATAAGACCATGAGGGGTATGGACAAGCTGAGGAGGGAGCAGCTGTTCCCCTTGGTTTATCAATCATGAAGGAGTAAGGTTTTAGAGTAAGGGACAGGAGATTCAGAGGGAATTTGAGAAAAAGCTTTTTTACTCAGAGAGTGGTGGGAATCTGGAATGTGCTGCCTGGGAAGGTAGTGGAGGCCAGAAATCTAACATCCTTTAAAAAATATGTGGATAAGCACATGAAATATCACAGAATTCAAGGATGTGGGGCAAGTGCAGGAGAATGGGATTGGCGTTTGTTTGGTGGTAGATATTGTTGGTACAGGCTCAATGGGCTGAAGGGCTTTTTCGGTGCTGCATGACTCTATTTTACTGCCTCGTCTACCCAAGGCTTGTAAGATCCTGCCCGAGGCCAATGGAGAATGTTGTTCTGCGAGTATCTCCCACCCCGATTCTGGGGCAGGCAAGGCGGTAAAATTCCTGCATATGACTCTAATTCAGAGGAAGGTGGAGGTTCTCCCCCATGCAGCAGAAGATATGTTATGCGGCAATTTTGTATGAGCACATAATCAAGAACTGGGAGGTCCAAAGTGCCTTGTGGGAGGTACCAGAACAGCATGATTTACTGAGCAACACAAGATCTAGTCATACTCCATGCGTACGTGGCATGCTCCCACCAGCAGCTGTCCAAGTATTACAAGTATCATGACTGCAGCAGAAATGATCAAACACCATTATCAGGACTCTGGGCTGCTGATAAGGCAGTATGGAGCTCAATTTTGCAGGCTATGTATTTCCATCTATCAAAGAAATAAAATGGACTGATAAAATGTGATTCTGTTCCGCAGGAGCACTGATATAAGGAGTAACTGCTGTTGCTACATTTCCATTTGCAATTATGCTTGGAGAGTGGTGAAATAATATGATTTCATTTTCTCAAACCATTCATGTAAACTACATTAACAGCAGGAAGGATCCGAATGCATTTCCCATGTATCCTCCACTGAGCTATCCAATTTTACCTCTGAGCTGTCTGGTCCTATTCGTCACTCTTGCCAGAGATATATCCAGAGATGGGCTTGAGAAGTATCCAGTTTAAAAACAAAGACTGTATTTCAGAAGCATGCATGTGGTCTGATTAAACACAACCAAAGGGAAAAAGCCTTTAAGGACACTGAAAGAACAGCAGATAACTTAGGGTTGTCTGTTGGGAGTTTGCCCTGACAACTTCAAGAATGTCAGCAATATTGCCACAGAAGCAATGGAATTAGGCCTAGGGTAGCATTTGAACTCTCTTCCCCACCCATGAGCACAATTTACTGGGAAATCTTTGAAGGTGAGAAGGCTGCTAACAATCCGTAGGGTCCCGTATTTCATAATGATAGATGCAAACCTCAGAAGCAAAGAACTTATGCTTAACTATTATAAATCACTGCTAGACCTTAACTGAAGCATTAGCACCAGTATTTAGCAGGAGTCAGGAGCGGGGGGTAAGATTTCTGCTTTCCCTATAGCAATTCTTCATCAGGTTCCCTGCCTGCCATCCAGTCAGGCTCACAGTCAGCTTGCCTCTCAGTCAGGAAAGCCTATGGCACAGAGTCACAGAGTGGGCCATGGGGGATCATCAATAGATGACCCCATGGGCTTCATGGAGTATGAGCTGCCTTATTAAGTGATCAGAGGCTCGCCCATTGGGCAGCAGAAAGTGAGGGCTTTTAAGCCTGTTATCTTACCTGGACCAAAGTCCTAGGTCCTGAGGTGCTGATTACCTGACCGTAAGCCACGGAAGTAGCTGCTTCCTTTTGTGCACAATAAAGGGTGTCAGTAATGGAAACCAGCATGTGACTGAATTACTACATTGGCGATGAAGAAAAAATGATTTTTTTCCTCCAACTTATCTTTTGGACAACCTCCAAACATTAATAATTCTCTGGTAAGAAAAAGCCATTATGGGTGGCACTGCCAAGGGGGTGGGCCCTAAAGCAGTGGGACCTGAGGGGGTGGAGTCTGAGGGGACAGAGCTAGAAGGGCAAGGTCAGCGGGGCAGGGCATAAGGGACGGGGCCTGAGGGGGAGGCCATGATGGGGAGAGGCCATGATGGATGAGGGGCAGGCAGGGGGAGCTCTTTCAGGGCCGAGGGAAGGGGGGGACTCTATGGGGGTTTGGTTGGCTGGGGTATCAATTGGGGATATGTGGTGGGCGATGTCCGGATGGAATGGGGGTGGGGGGAGCCTTGCGGCAAGCCCACATATCAGTGGAGGGCTACGGCTGGTGGGGTGGGGGGAGGTGGTGGCACGAGATCTCCCAGTACACTGTGTACATGTGTACACAAGGAAATCAGGATGTCTGAGCAATGGCGCCCCTAGACTCAGCAGCTGGCTTCACTGGTGAGATTATGCCCTGCCCCACTCCCTACTGGCTAGAATCGCAACCTGCCACATTTTTTTGACTAAGCGCCATAGGATTGCTTTTTTTTAACTGGCCCAAAGAATGAGTCTGAATCGCTCCTGTTTTCTTGCTCATTCAGTACTTATAATATTTTTCATAAAATTCCGCCCTGTGAGTTCAAATCTCACTCCAGGAACTTGAGTACATCAGTCTAAGCTGACTCTAGTGCAATACTGAGGGGGGTGCTGCTTGTCAGAGGGACTGTATTTTGGACCAGATTAAGGCCTTGTTTGGTCACTCAGCTGGATGAAAATCGCTTGGTGCAATTTTGAATGGTGAATCAGACCGAGAGGCCTGGGCGCAGTATTTGTATCTCAGTCCAAGTGGTGAGAAAACAAATGATCTGCTCGTCCGGAGTCTTCAACATATCATTGATGAAGATGAACATCTCGCCAGGGCTATCCCCACACCCCCACTTCTTGCTTTCAGACAACCACACAACCTCAAACAGACCATTGTTCGCAGCAAACTACCCAGCCTTCAGGAGAACAGTGACCACAATACCACACAACCCTGCCACAGCAACCTCTGCAAGACATGCCGGATCATCGACATGGATACCATCATCACACGTGAGAATACCATCCACCAGGTACATGGTAAATACTCTTGCAACTCGGCCAACATTGTCTATCTGATACATTGCAAGAAAGGATGTCCCGAAGCATGGTACATTGGGGAGACCATGCAGACGCTACGACAACGGATGAATGAACATCGCTCGACAGTCACCAGGCAAGACTGTTCCCTTCCTGTTGGCGAACACTTCAGTGGTCATGGGCATTCAGCCTCTGACCTTCGGGTAAGCAGTCTCCAAGGCGGCCTTCACGACACACGACAGTGCAGAGTCGCTGAACAGAGACTGATAGCCAAGTTCCGCACACATGAGGACGGTCTCAACAGGGATCTTGGGTTCATGTCGCACTAACTGTAACCCCCGTGATTTGCCTGGGTTTGCAAAACCGCACTTACTGTACTGTTTGGAGACAATACACATCTCTTTAACCTGTGATCAGTGCTCCTTCCACTCACATTATCAGCCACTTCAGGTCTTGAACAGCAGGTTAGGTGTAAGGATTCGCATTCTAATCAGTAATCTCTAAACTGTCTGTGCTTTCTATGCTCTGTCTGAGGCCAGAACTCTCCATTCACCTGACAAAGGGGCTAACCCCGAAAGCTTGTGAGTATATTATCAAATAAATAGGTTGGACTAAAACCTGGTGTTGTCAGACTTTTTACTGCGCCAACACTTTGTCAGAGCTTGGCGTGTGTAATCGAATTGTGTTTGTTACATCACAACAGTGAGTACAGTTCAAAAAGTGCTTTATTGGTTGCAAAGCGCTCTGGGGCTTTCCAAGGTCATGAAAACTATGTAATTGCAAGACTTTCTTTTGCCTGATTGCAAACTGTTTCTTAATGAAAACCTAATGAATTTAAAGCAATTACAGTGCAGAACAACGTGTGGTGGCCTGTTCAAAACCATTGTCACTAATTAGTCATAGCATCATTTCAGTCTCGAGCTTGAGAGATTATTCGATCCAAATTCACAGATGTTTCTTCTGCAACATGGCTAGTAATGTCTGAAAGGAACAATTAATTTCAAGGAAAACATTCATTTTAATTACACTAATCCAGCTTGATGAAGACAGTCTTTCTGACTTCAGAGCCTAAAGCTCTGGAGGAAAACCTGCTTTACTCAATTTTTTTGTAGTTCAGTATAATTAGTGTAATACCACTTCCCAGATATCAAAATCCATCTCTCAAATATCTTAAGGCATGTTTCACTCCAATGCCACTTTGAATAGGGACTGATGGGCACTCTGACTTATCATACTCTATTGTAACCAGAACATGAAGCATAATGGCAATCTGTTTGCTAAATGTACATTTCCACAGCATATCCCTCACAGCTGGATGTTTGGGGGTGACAGTTTTAACCCTCAAACCTTTGGCAATGGATTATGGTAGTGAATGACTGAACCAAACAGCACTGGTAGAAATGAGTTATGTCATGTCAGTCCAAAGATATATGGAGATGCCGGTGTTGGACTGGGGTGGGCACAGTATGAAGTCTCACAACACCATGTTAAAGACCAACAAGTTTATTCGGCAGCACAAGCTTTCGGAAAATCAGGCTCCTTCAGCAGGTGAGTAAAGAGCTGTGTTCACAAACAGGGCACACACAGACACAAACTCAATTCACAAGATAATGGTTGGAATGCGAGTCTTTACAGGTAATCAAGTCTTAAAGGTACAGACAATGTGAGTGGAGAGAGGGCCAAGCACAGGTTAAAGAGGTGTGTATTGTCTCCAGCCAGGACAGTTAGTGAGATTTTGCAAGCACAGGCAAATCATGGGGGTTACAGTTAGTGTGACTTGAACCCAAGATCCCAGTTGAGGCTGTTTTCAATTCCCTCAACCGGGATCTTGGGTTCATGTCACAGTATCTGTAACCCTCATGGGGCAGCACGGTAGCACAATGGTTAGCACTGCTGCTTCACAGCTCCAGGAACCTGGGTTCTATTCCCGGCTTGGGTCACTGTCTGTGTGGTTAAAGTCCAAAGGTTATTTGGCAGCACAAACTTTAGGAGTCTCAGGCTCCTTCATCAGGTGAGTGAAAAGCTGTGTTCACAAACAGGGCATGTACAGACACAAAGTCAATTTACAAGGCAATGGTTGGAATGCGAGAATAGAGTAGAACAGAATCCCTACAGTACAGAAAGAGGCCATTCGACCCATCAAGTCTGCACTGACAACAATCCCACCCAGTCCCTACTCCCTTATCCCTACATATTTACTCACTAATCCCTCTAATCTACGCATCTCAGGACACTAAGGGGCAACTTTAGCATGACCAATCAACCTAATCCTCACATCTTTGGACTGTGGGAGGAAACCAGAGCACCCGGAGGAAACCCACACAGACACGAGGAGAATAACTCACTGAATGCTTTTCAGGCAAGGATAGATACATTTTTGAACAGTAAAGGAATTACGGGTTATGGTGAGCGGGTGGGTAAGTGGAGCTGAGTCCACAAAAAGATCAGCCATGATCTTATTGAATGGTGGAGCAGGCTTGAGGGGCCAGATAGCCTACTCCCACTCCTAATTCTTATGTTCTTATGACTGCTCTTTCAAAGAGCTACCACAGTCATGATGGACTGAATGGCCTCCTTCCGTGCTGTAAGCTTCCACAATTTCTCTTTCTATAAGAAATAAGAACAGGGGTTATGCTTACCATTACCATTACCCTTCATAGAGCCTGATTTGCTATTCAAAAGATAATTGTTCTTCTTCTATCTCAGCTCGACTTTCCCACCCTGTATCTACAGCTTGTTAGTTAAGGATATTAAGGAAAAATGGCTTAAAAACCCAGGGCATGTGACTGGGAGAAGAGCACCATGGGAGACTATGAGTGGCATGATGGCACAGTAGTTAGCACTGCTGCCTCATAACTCTGAGGACCTGGGTTCAATTCCGACCTTGGGTGACTGCCTGTGTGGAGTTTGCACATTCTCCTGGCATGGGATTCCTCTGTGTGCTCAGCTTTCCTCCCACAATCCAAAGATGTGCTGGTTAGGTAGATTGGTCATGCTAAATTGCCACTGAAATGCCCCAAGATAGTTAGGGGAATTAGCGGGATAAATATGTTGGGTTACATTGTAAACCTGTGAAAGATGCAGACTCGATGGGTCAAATGGCCTCCTTCTATACTGTACGGATTCTATGATTCTATCACTAGAATCATAACTAAACCACATCTGACACCTTCATGGATTTTATGGATGTGAAGAGCATCCAGTGACATGTACTCATCAGGAAATAGCACAAATCTCTTAAATATCTCCGAATGAACAATTCTAAGATTAAAGAGAATCTCTCATCTCTTTTACGATGAAGTTTGTCATCCTGTTAGTTTTGGTAATGGAAACATGGTGAGTTTGGATTTCATTCAATTTTCCTAATCATGTTTACTGGTGGACTGGGCAAAGCTTTGCAGAGCCTCCTTGAAAAAAAGCATTGAGCAACATAGGACTGTGTCGTGGAATCAATTCACCGAGAACTGAATTTAATAACGTTCCTGAATAACCACAGGTGAATGGATTACATTGGATCCTAGTTAACACCAAGAACAACTTGCATTTATAAAGCACATTCAGTATAGAAAAACAAAGGTGCTTCTCAGGAGTTCATTCAAACAAGATTTTATACCAGGCAATATTAGGAGATGTTAGGACAGAAGACAAAAAGCTTGGTCTTGAGGTAGTATTTATGAATAATTTTAAAGTAGGTCAAAGCTGGAGAGACAGAGAAGTTTAGGGAAGGAATTCCAAAACAAGCAGCTAGCATAATTAAGGACCCCATGCACGCCAGACATTCTCTCTTCCACCTTCTTCTGTCAGGAAAAAGGTACAAAAGTCTCAGGTCATCCGACTCAGCTTCTTCCTTGCTGCTGTCAGACTTTTGAATGGATTTAACCTTTCATTAAGTTGATCTTGCCCTACACCCTAGCTATGACTGTAACACGTCATTCTACACTCTCTTGTTTCCTTTTCTATGAATGGTATGCTTTGTCTGTATAGCGCGCAAGAAACAATACTTTTCACTGTATGTTAATACATGTGACAGTAATAAATCAAATCAAATCAAATTGTAGGAATCACAATCAATTATGGAAAATTAAAATAAGTTGAAATAAAAATACAGGCTCAGGTTTTCTCGAGGCACATGTGTTGGACAGCACAATGGCACAGTAGTTAGCACTGCTCTTTCACAGCGCCAGGGACCGCAAGTTCGAGTCCAGCATTGGGTGACTGTCTATGTGGAGTTTGCACATTCTCCCTGTGTCTGCGTGGGTTTTTTCTGGATGCTCTGGTTTCCTCCCACAGTCCAAAGATGTGCAGGTTAGGTGCATTGGCTATGCTAAATTGTCCTTTAGTGTCCCAAACTGTGTGGTAAATGCACAAGGTTTTGCGAATAGGGCTGAAACAAGGGCCTGGATGGGTTGCTATTTCAGAGAATTGGTGCAGACTCAATGGGCTGGATGGCCTCTTTCAACGCTGTAAGAATTCTATGGTTATTCCTGCATGTTTAGGTTTTAAATTTTTTTGTCACCAGCATTTCTGGAAGTGTAAGCAATGAAGCGAGGCAATGAAGCATCTGGGACATTAGTCAATGATGGGATAAATAGTCTGGGAGAAAAGTTTGTACAACTTTCCAAGTTATGTTGATTCCCCAGGGGTAGACAATGCATGGGCTTATACCTCTGCCTGTGTAGGTTTCCGAATTGATATCATCAAAGACATTTTTGCTCCTCTATCTATTTAACCAAGAGATTAAAGGGAGTAATAGAAGAAGGATTGATATGGAGTGGGGAACAGGGGGTGAATTAGAGTGATTTAACCCAATGTCAAAAAATATATTAAAGGAGAAATGAGGAGTGGGTAAGAAACATTGCGCAAAGTGAGAAAGAGAGAGAAAGAAAAACTTGGGTGAACTGGTAAGGAAAAGATTTGAATTTTTTAAAATCTCCATTAACAATTCACAATGTGGATGACTGAGATTGCACAATTTCTGGGAAATATTGGCAGTTAAGAACAATTATAAAAAATTGTAAAACATGCCAATTACTCAATCAGGGCTCAGCAACCTCTTTTTAACCAGAATAAAAATGAAAATAATTGAAAATATAAACAATTGAGAGTTGCAAGATGAAAATCTATCATTTCTAAACCAGATATTTGGCAAATTGCCACGTGTCTCTGATTGAATGCATAATTTGTGGACATACCAAATACAATACGTGAATTGAATTCATGGATGAATAGAAAAGGATCAAAATTAAAATCGACCCAAACTCTGACTTATCCAATTAAGCACATTACAGTCCTTAGGACTCAACATCGAGCTCAACAGCTTTAGACTGTGACATTTCTCCTCCATCTTAACCCCTTTTTAAAATATCCCATACACATTTTGTCTCAATGCAAACCGTCCCTCCCACCACCCCTCTCTGCCTCCCCCGCGTCCCCCATCCCACTCCCACACCGGGCTATCTGTCTATTGTTCTTAAGTTTGCTACATCCTTGTAGCACTCCCTCTCCCACTGCAGTTTAATATCCAACGCACTTTCCCTCTCTTTAATTCTGATGAAGACCTGTTGAGTTTTTCCAGTATTCATTGTTTTTTTTCAAATTATCATTTTTTTAATAGTTTTACATGTTGTTTTGATGTTTGAAGGTCAAAGTGGAATCAGGAGAGGGGAGTATCTGGGAGTCGGAGATAGTCATGGGGTGGCTATGGTTTGGAGGTAGGAAGGGTAGTCAGGATAATAGATGTGTACTCGGGGATGGGGTTGTTATCAGGGGTCGGGTGGTTGGTCAGGAGGGTGGCGATTAGTTGGACGATGGCTGTCAGGGCAGAGGTATAGCTGGAGGTTGATGAGGTAGTCAGGATTAGCTGGACATGTGGGGTTTAGCTGGGGGTGGGAGGAAAGGAAGCTGAGGCATCCTGTGGTGAGTTTGGGATGGTGGCAGGGGTGGGTGATTGTCAGTACTATACTTACACAGGAGATAGAGGTTGTTGTAATTTGTCATTTCCTGGGTAATATTCTGGTGAGAGGACATTCTGAAAAACTTGGAGCTTCAACAGCCCCTGCCTCCACATTTACCGCAAATAGCAAGATATAAAAATAAGGCATATGAAAAATTTACACTCAATTAGGGTGCATTCAGCCTTCTCAGCAGATGCAAATAAATATTTTAACATCCTTTTGCGACTGTGTTGTTTACTTGAGTTTGTAAAGTTATGAAAGATTTTTTTGGTTGACTTTTAAATTAGCCATCCAAATGAAACTTAATCCACATTGTCAGCTGGACTTTTAGCATTGCTATTCCACAGTTGATCAGTAAGCATCACACAACAGCAAGTTAATGTTCAACAGGTTTATTTGGTAACATGAGTTTTCGGAGCGCTACTCCTTCATCAGGTGAGTGCAGGATTTGTTTCACAAACAGGGTATATATAGACACAGACTCAATGACAAGATAATGGTTGGAATGCAAGTCTTAACAGGTAATCAAGTCTTTACAGGTACTGACAATGTGAGTGAAGAGAGGGTTAAGCACAAGTTACAGAGATGTGAATTGTCTCAAGCCAAGATAGTTAGTGAGATTTTGCAAGCCCAGGCAAGTTGTGAAAGTTACAGGTATTGTGACGTGAACCCAAGGTCCCGGTTAAGGCTTTCCTCATGTGGCTATCAGTTTCTGCTCGCGCGATTCTGCATTGTCGTGTGTCTTGAAGGTTGCCTTGGAGAACACTTGCCTGAAAATTAGAGGCTGAATGCCTGTGACTGCTGAAGTGTTCCGCAACAGGAAGGGAACACTCCTGCATGGTGACTGTCAAGCAGTGTCCATTCATCCGTTGTCATAGTGTCTGCCTGGTCTCGCCAATGTACTATGTCTTGGGACATTGATTTTTTTAAGCCCACGTTCTCCGTCTGCGGCAATGGCGGCGCTTACTCAAAATCTGGAGACCGTGATTCATGCCGGTGAGTTTCTGAGTTTTGATAATCCCAGCCCTTTGCTGATGGATTTTGTGACTCCAGAAAACTAGCGCACACTCTTTCCAGGACATGTGGAGAATGTGGCAGTTTGGTGAGAAGGGGGGGGGGGTGGTGGGGGTGGATCTCTTTTGCTTTTCTAACATTTTCATCCTGTAGGAATTCAGTTCTGCTGTTCTACAGGGAGGAGATGAGCTGTTGGTGAGTATCTGGTGAATAACTGGTCAAGGTCTATTTTCCAAAGGCTTAAATTTGTCCTACATGTTGTGATATGATTAATTAATGTCTAAAGAAAATAAATAATTGAATAAAATAATTAAGTCAAGAGTTAAAGATCTTAAGTATGGCAGGACAGGTGATGTGTTGTGGCTGCAGCTTATGGGAGCTCATGGACACTGGGGCTATCCAAGCACAAGTGCAGCAACTGTTCGCAGTTTGCGGAGCTTCGGCTCAGAGTCATTGAGTCAGAGGCTGAACTGCAGACACTTTGACACATCAGGGAGGGGGATGATTACTTCGATGGTTTGTTTTAGGAGGTGGTCACACCACTCAGGATAGAATCTTCTGGTTTGCAAAGCGGTCAGGGACACGATGGTGTAACTGCAGCTTAGGCAGGTAAGGAGACTAGGAGGAGTAAGAGGGCAGAAGTGCCAGCGCTGTGATTGTCCGACAGCTTGTTTGGATGAGCCAGGAGTTTGCAAGTTGAATGAGCTGACTGACTGTCGTGCCCTGATACAGGAAGCCATTCAAGTGTGAGGAGTGCAAAAGAAAATAGTGATAGTAAGGGACAGTATAGGGAGGGGGAATGGCACTCTTCTGTTTAGCAAGGAGTGAGAGCCCAGAGGGCTGTGTTGACTGCCCAGTACCAGGGTTCGGGACATCTGTTCTGGGTTAGAGAAGAACTTACAATGGGAGGGGGAGGATCCTGTTGTTGTGGTCCATACAGGTACCAACAGCATGGGTAGAATGAATAAAGAGGTTCTGCATAGAGAGTTTGAGGAGCTAGGCACTAAATTAAACAACAGAACCTCCAAGGTTATAATCTCTGGATTATTACATAAACGACATGCAAATTGGCAGAGGGTACATAAAATTAGAGAGATGAATACATTGCTCAAAGAATGGTGTGGGAGAAGAGGGTTTTGGTTCATGGGACAATGGCAGAAGATGGGGAAAGTGGGGGCTGTACCGTTAAGACGGTTTACATCTGAACCGTGCAGTGTTCTTGCAAGCCACATAACTAGGGATGTAGAGAGAGCTTTAAACTAAATAGAGAGAGGGATGGTTCTGGAGAGGGATTGTGCAGGCTTCCAAAGCAAAAGGATACGGCAGCATTACAAGACAGCTATTTAGGTAATGATACTCAGAGTGTGACAGGAAGGGACAGAGTGTACAAACATTAAGAAAACTAACAATTAGGATCAAGAAAGGGAAAAATGGTAACAAGGTAAAATTAAGGACTCTTTACTTAAATGCACATAGTATTCGGCAGAAAATAAATGAATTAATGGCACAAATTGCAGTTAATGGGTACGATGTTATAGTCATTGCAGAGACAAAGTCACAAGGAGATCAAAGCAACAAACTAAATATTCAAGGTGTGTGGCTTCTTGTAAGGACAGGCAGGAAGGAAAAGATAGTGAGATCGCTTTGTCAGTGCAAGCTGGAATAAATATGATAGCAAGAAAATGCAGAATCCATGTAGGTGGAAGTGAGAAATAACAAGGGGAAGAAGACACTGGTGGGAGTAGTCTATAGGCTCCCTAACAGTAACTATTGTGTTGGGTGACGAATAGATCATGGGATAATAAGGGCATGTGAAAAAAGGCAATACTTTAGTTATAAATGACTTTAATCTTCACATAAATTGGGAAAATCAAATTGGCTGAGATAGTCATGAGAAAGAATTCATAGAGTGTATTCCTAGAACAACATATTATGGATTCAGGGATCAGGCTATTTTGGATCTGGTAATGTGTAATGAGATAGGTTTAATAAACAGTCTCAGTGTAAAAGATTCTTCAGGAAACAGTGACCATAACATGGTAGAATTTAGCATTCAGTTTGAGAGTGAGAATCTTGACTCAGTAACGACTGTACTACACTTAAAATGGAACAATAATCAAGGAATGAGGACAGAATTAGCTGGAGTGAAAAGAGGCTAGTAGGATAGACAGTTGGTTAGCAATGGCAGACATTTATGAAAATAATTCATGACTCATGACAAGAGTATATCTCAGTGAGGCAGAAAGATTCAAGGAAGGGATAAGTCAAGTATGGGAAGCCAAGAAAGTTAAGGATAATATTAAACTGAAAGATAAACACATACAATGTGACAAAGAGTAGTGGTAAGCCAGAAGATTGAGAAAGTTTTAAAAACCAACAAAAAATGACAAAAAAAGAATAAATAGGGAGAAGGTAAACTATGAGGATAAACTAGCAAGGAAATGTAAATGGACAGCAAGAGCTTCCTTAAATATATAAAAAAAGGAAAGGGAGGCCAAAATGAACATAAGCCTCTTAGAGAATGAGACTGGGGAAATAATAATGGGGAACGAGGAAATGGCAGAGGAGTTAAACAAATATTTTGCATCAGTTTTCATGGTGGAAGACACAAATAATATTCCAAAACATACTAAATAATCAAGGGGCAAATGTGTACTGGGAGTTGGGGTGGGGGGGAGAGGGGGTGGGGAAGAGGTGGGGGAGGGGGTGGTAGTGGTGTTGTTGGGGAGGAAGTAAATACTGTAACTATCATTAGAGAAGAAGTACTGGGGAAACTAATGGGACTAAAAGCTGAAAAGTCCCCTGGACTTAACAGATTGCATCACAGGATATTAAAGGAAGAAGCTACAGCAATAGTGGATGTACTGATAATAATTTTCCGAGAACCCTTAAATTGTGGTAAAATCTATGAAGATTGGAAAACTGCCTATGTAACACCCTTATTTAAAAATGGGGGGAGATTAACAATCAGGCAACTATTGGTCAATAAAATGGAATGTTGGCCTTTATTTTCAAAAGGATTGAAGTATATGAATAAAGAAGTCTTGTTAAAACTATACAAGATACGAGTCAGACCATACCTGGAATACTGTGAATAGTTTTGCTCGTCTTATCCAAGGAAAGATACACTGGCATTGGAGGCAGCCCAGAGAAGGTTCACTAAGGTGATCTCAGGTATGGAAGGATTTTCTCCCAAGGAATGATTGAGTAGGTTGGACCTCTATTCATTAGAGGTAACTTTATTGAGGTTTGATAAGATAGATGCTGAGAGGTTGTTTCCCTTGTGGAGGAATCTAGAACCGGGGGTGTAATCTTAAAGTAAGGAGTCACCCATTTAAGATAAAGATGAGGAGGAATTTTGTCTCTCAGAGGGCAGTGGCCCAGTGGAATTCTTTACTGCAGTAAACTGTAGTAAATGGTATGTTCAAGGCTGAGGTAGACAGATTTCTAATCAATAATAGGATCAAGGGTTATGAAGATAAGGCAAGAAAGTGGAGTTGATGATTACATCTGATTAATCATGATCTCATTGTATGATGGAGCAGACTCAATTGGCCTAATAGCCTACTTCTGCTGTTACATCTTATGGTCTTACAGTTAGCTCAATAAAGACTCTCATTGGGTACACATTGATGAAGACTGCTGTTTAAAGTGAAATTTAGTGCACAAAAGCGGATAAAAATTGATTTTGAACCCTGTAAAAGGACCATCGAGGACTTGGAGAACCCAGGTACACAGAAAGATTCAAAGTCTGCAAAAAAGCTGCTGAAAAGGACAAAGAAAATCAGATAAAAGCTGTGAGGCTGCAAGTGAAACACAACTCAGAAAGGAACATGGAAATGTACAAGGCTGCAAAAAAACTGCTAAAAAGGACAAGATGCAAGTGAAATTACAGGCTGCAGAGAGAAGTACAAATGAAGAGCACACATAGGCTGCAAGTGAAATTATTGCCTGCAGAGAAAAGGACAAAGGGATCACAAACAAAGGCTACAAAAAAATTACTGAATGGCCAACAATGTCTGCAGTAAATTTTCCAATTCCATCTTCAGTAACATTGGATGGTTATACATAACAAATTTGATTGCTTTTCCACGTACAATGGCAAAGCTATGAGGTTATAATGGATTTAATGAACAAGCTTGAATGAACAAGAGAAACCGCACTGTTAACAGTGCTGGGAAAGGACTGCTACAAAGTTTATACCACTCTAAATCTAACAGACAAGGAAAGATTTCACGTTTCACATTTTGAACCCTCAGCGCATGTTACATATGAATGGTATATATTCAACACTAAAATTCAAAGTACAAAATGAGACCATTGAATAGTATGTGAGGACAATAATGTAGCTGGCAGAATTGTGTGAGCTCAGAATTAAAAGATGACCTGCATAAAAATGGATTGCTGTTAGGTGTAAAAGACCCCTTGGTGAGAGCAAATCTACTGATAGATGAGGAACTAAAGCTGAAGGAAGTGTTAGATCTGTTCCAAGGTGTGAAAGTTGTGAAACATCAGCTAGGACATACGCATGGCAGAGCAGACCAGGTTATACATTATGCTGAGAGACAGTCCAGAAGCTATTGCAGACAAAGAGCAGGATGTAAATACTGTAGAGGACAGCGTGTACAGGAAAAGAGGGATTGCCCAGCATGGGGAAAGTAGTTCTTTAATTGCAAGAAGCAAGATCATTTTGCACACACGTGTTTGACAGGAAAAAGGAAAACAAGCCTATCTAGATAGCCACTGGGGAGATATCAACAGATGAGTCTGACAAAGAATTATACACAGTACAAGAGGTTAGTTCAGTCAGGTCTATAGGTGATAAATTGTAACTATTACAATGATAACCGCAGAAGGAGAATGTCCAGTGAATAAGAAATGTCAGATAGATATTGATGCGCCATGCAACATAATGACCTTCACAGATCTATGCAAAGTCACTCAACATGGCAATCTAAAAATGAAAGGTTAAAGCTATGCGATGGGCCAACAAATGTACCGAAGGAGAGTCCAAATTAATCTAAGAGTCCAACGCAAAGGCAAGAAGGGAAGTCTAACTTTCCAAGACCTTTGATGGGACACAATGGCCGCTCATTCCAGCTGAAGCCAGTCTAAAGCTAGACTGGTAACCCTGAACACGTCAACAGAGGTTCACAACATGTCAAAGTGTGAGAAGGCAGTGGAGTAGTAGTGACTAGTAATCCAGAGACCCAGGGTAATGCTTTGGGGGCCTGGGTTCAAAAGGTGCAATTTCAATTCAACTGAAATCTGGAATTAAAAATCCAATGATGATTATGAAACCACTGTAGATTGTTGTAAAAACATATCTGGTTCACTAAAGTCATTTAGGGAATGAAATCTGCCATCTTTACCTGGTCTGGCCCACATGTGACTCTAGACTCACTGTAATGTGGTTGACTCTTAAATGCCCTCTGAAATGGCCAGGAAACCCCTTACATTCAAGGGCAATTAGGGATGGAAAATAAATACTGGCCAGCCAGCAATGCCCACACCCCTGAACAAATGAAAAGGAAAGTGCACAGAATCAGTGACAGTGAACAGAGTCTAGAGGAGTACAATGACATGTTTACAGGGATGGGATGTCTACCAGGAGAATATCATCCAGAATTAGATGAGTGAAAGACCTATTGAGTATCTGTGGAGAAGAATTTCAGCTGCCCTAAACTCAAACCGAAAGGACAAGATAGAAGAGCTGGAAAAGAGGGGAGGAATCAGAAAAGTGATAACTCCTACAGACGGAATTAGCAGTATGGTAACAGTGAAATAACAAAAAAGCTGCGTGTATGCTTAGACCCAAAGGATCTCAATAAAACACTGAGGAGACTTTACTACCCCAGGCCAAGGAATTTTGCTGCAATTTGCCAAGGCAAAGAAATTCGCTCCCCTAGATGTGTGGGACGGTAACTGGCAAGTGAAGCTGGATGAAAGTAATTGCTTTGTAATCATATTCTGGATGCTGTTCAGGGGATATTTGTGCATTGTGATGTTAATGTAACTTCAATAAGTTTTTTTAAAATCATGTACGCTGCAGTTGGAAACAAACTTTTTTGGTTTGTTTTTCTTATTGTTGCCAGGCTGTCCATGAGAGTCTTTGTATTGCTGCTGAAATGGGGGTTTGTTTGCTTTGATTGGGATATTTATGACTCTGCATTGTGATGAGAAAGCATGGTTGGCAGGTCAGGTGACAGGAGTTCATTTTCAGTTTGAGCTATTGTTTAGTTTGAGTCTTAGTTTTAGAATGGGCATCAAGCTGAAAAGAAGTCTCTCTCTCCCTGATTTTGGAAATTCTGCTGGTTAGCTGGTAGCAAGATCTTGCCTTTCTGATGGCGGCGGGGTGGGGTGGGGGGTGGAGTCTGCTGCAGGTGGATTGCTTAGCGTCCCTGGTGTTTTGAGAAGCTGTTCTGACTTCAAACTGTTGTGAGCCTATCCAGAGACTGCAAACTTCATACAAAGGACTCAGTTATCACGAGGGCATTAATCTATGCTGTATTAAACCTGTGAAAAGGGTCTTTTGTCTACAGGATTGGATTGATTGGAACAAATTAGATATGTTTGTTAAGGGTGAAACATTATAGTGGTTGTTTTGTTTCCTGTTTGTAATTGATAAGAGTTCTTGCTAATTTTCTTATTATACATGTTCACCATATTCTTAAATAAACTTTGTTTGATAAAAGCTCCCTAGTGGGTCATTTGAATCATAATGAAGTGAAACCTATCATGCTTGTCCTAGCCAAATTCAGGTTACGATCCAGGTGGGCTCCATAAAAGACTTTGGAGTTTCTGGCCTGAACCTGAGCATGTTGTTGGTATTTCTACAGATCCAGAAGAGTATCAATGCAAAAAACATGAGGTAGTCAGTGGCCCTCCCAGAGTGGAGGTTAGGGTGCGTGATCTATTAGGTTATAGATGTGGAGACACGATGCATAGCTAACCATGATCAGAATTTAATACGACTACTAAGTATCAATTGAATCTGAAGCTGAACAAGAAAATCTTGCAACTGAAAGTGCCTGAAGTCAAGTACATAGGTCATGTGTTGACAGACGAAGGTCTTCGCCTGGATCCTGACAAGGTGAAAATAAGAGCAGCAACGCAGCAACAACAGAGATGAAAGCAATGCGATGGCATGTTGTATTTCAGAACTATTTATCTAAGTTTTTGCCTAATCTGTCAGCCATTATGTGGACCATTACGCAAGCTCAGTGCCAAGGAAGTTCTGTGGTTTTGGGGAACAGAATAAGAAGCAGTGTTCTCTAAAATCAAACCACCAGTGACTGCAGTGCCAGTGCTGAAGTGCTGTGATGGCAATAATGATGTCACCTTGCAGTCTGACGCCAGTGAGATGGATCTGGGAGGAACACTGAAGCAGCCAGGACAACCAGTTGCATTTATATCCAGGGCACTAACGCAAACGGAATGATGCCTTGCTCAGATTGAGAGAAAGAGCCTGACTATTGTTTTTGCTTGGGAATGGCATCGTGACAGTGGAGTCTGACCACAAGCCTCGTTAGAGCATTTTTTGCAAACCACTACCGTCCACTCCCAAGAGGTTGCAGAGGAAATTACTTTGTTTACAAAGATCTCATCTGGATGCAGCATACCAGTAAGGAAAACTGGTGTACAGCGCAGGCATGCTGTTAAGAGCAGCGTTCCCCATGAAGAAAATTTAGGAGGATACAACAGAATGCAACGTCTTCAGATGCAATATGAAGTAACAGCTAACCATATCAAGTCAGTTCAATAAATACTCCCACTGTGTACATACTAAAGGAGACCGATATCCATGTACATGAAATGGTGCGCTGGATTAAAAGTCAGATCTGTCACCCTCAGAATGGGGGTGGAGGCTGGGGAGTGCAGAAGTGTTCTGGGCAGATCAACCATCTCTGTGCCCTGGCACTTTACTAAATTGAGTAAAAAAACTGAACAAAACAAAAATCAGCTTTCCAGCTGTCAGCCATGTTGGAGCCCTGAAGCTCACAGGATAAGTTCTGTGCTTGGAATCTTTTATGAGCTGAGTCCTATGTAGGAAAGACAGAGGATTGTCTGAGTAGAGAAGAAAACGCAAGTTTTCCACGGCTGCACTGAAGGTCTCGGCAGAGGAGGCTGAAAGAAGGAAAGGTGCCCTTTATCTGCATGGTTGAGGAGACCCTTCAGGCACACAGTTTAAAGGCAATGGGTGCAGATAGCCATGAAGGTTACTGCCTGGAATCTAGCCCCGAGGATCTGTACACAGTGCTACAAGAAGATTCATGCTGAATGATCAAGGCCAGTTATTGCATCTTCAAATGTGACATGGTAGCACGGTGGTTAACACTGCTGCCTCACAGTGCCAGGGACCCAGGTTTGATCCCTGCCTTGGGTCACTGCCTGTGCAGAGTCTGCATGTTTTCCCCATGTCTGCGTGGGTTTCCTCCAGGTGTCCGTCTTCCTCCCACAGTCCAAAAGACGTACTAGTTAGGGGCATTGGCCATGCTAAATTTTCCCTCAGTGTGCCCAACCAGGCGCTGGAGCGTGGCGACCAGGGAATTTTCACAGTAACTTCACTGCAGTGTTAATGTAAGTCTACTTGCAATACTTAAACTTAAATGCCTTATCCTAACCGTAGCCTCAGCCAGCGCTTAACTCACATATCTCATCATTTACTTATTAGCAATCTCTGAGGGGGTAGAATTTCAAACACTATGTGCCCACTCAGCAGGCAGGACTGGGAGTGAATCCTTGCCGATTCCAATAAGAAATCCTGACACTAGGCCGGCTGCTCCTTTGCTAATCACAACTGCATTGGGTCTGTGGGACTGGAGGAGTGTGGGCATGTGGCAGGCACTCTGTCCAATGGCTACTGATGAATCCATGGCTACAGGATGGCTACTACAGGCAGACCCAGAAGGCAGGAGTGGAGCTCAAGCAGCCAGCCAAGCCCTCATTTTCCAGACTTCTTCTGTAGAGCCCTGGTGGAGGTCGTAACAGCAAGGAGGGACATCTTGATGCTGAGAGACGAGATGAGGAGGCCACCGCACTTCCCCAAGAAGGCATGGATCGAGGTGGCAGTGGAGGTCAGCAGGCAAGGCCTGGTTCTGCGCACCTGGATCTAGTGCTGACAGAGGTTCAATAACCTTCTGCATTTGACATGGGTGAGTACTGAGTGGACATTGTGCTGAATGGGGCACTGAGAAGGATGGACATACATGGTTGCGAACATGTGTGTAGATTTCAGGAAGTCTCAGAGCACACACGTGCAGGTGCATCTCAAGGCTTGAGAGATGAATCAGCAGCCTTTGGTCCATCAGGTGTCCAAAGAGGTTCTCAACCCTCTCGGGGGATGTTCTAAGTTGGAGAGGTTAATGGTATGGCATTGGAGGTGAAGATTTCAGTACACAATGGAGCTCTGCACTGACTTGCAGGAGAAACATAGCCAATAATAGGGAGTGATTGGGACTGGGGGTGGGGGGGAGGTGGGGTGACTGTTGGGGGAGTGCCAAACCTGGAAATCCTCAGCAGCCATGAACTGGGAGGCCTGGAGCTAGAGGGTGAGTGAGGGAACAGATCATCAGGTCATGGAGAGGCTGGCATCTCGGAGGAAGGTAAGAGCCCAGTGGGCTGAGAGTGAAAGTGATGAATGAGTGTTTTGTCCATCAGAATGACCTCAAGTATGCACCAGTCACTGGGAAACCTCAACACAACCGAGACCAATCGCAATGGGCAGCACGTACTGAGATTTTAATCTGTCTGATATGAGTGACCTATCTCTGGCTGGAATTCCGCGTCGGTTCATGCCTCGCCACCCTTGCTGACAAGAACTGGGAATTTGGTGCTCAGCAATTCTCCGTTCACTGGAGCAGAGAATCCCAGCTGTGGGAGAGGTCGGAGCATTGGGTCCTTACTTTTCAATTCCATCCCTCAGATGAGCCGCCCACTGGAGCCAGCTGAGTGGCTGAAGACCCCCCTGTAATGACTTCAATGAAGACATTGAGATTGGCCACTTAGAATATGAACTCCCTGATTGACCTCTTTATTGCTTGTCCAATCAGGAAGCCTTTGTTGTCGATATAACTGGTATTGACTGGGCTCCTGGCACTCTGGATGCTGAATTAGAGCTTGAGACACTCTGTGAAGTATAAAAGACCTTGTAAATAAAAGGGAATCTGCTGAAGGGATACCGCCCTCCACTGGCTTGCAATCTATAGTTGTTATTTTCTATATTTGGGCAGCACGGTAGCACAGTGGTTAGCATTGCTGCCTCACCACGCCAGTGACCCGGGTTCAATTCCTGGCTTGGGCCACTGTCTGTGTGGAGTTTGTATATTCTCCCTGTGCCTGCGTGGGTTTCCTCCAGGTGCTCCAGCCTCCTTCCACAGTCCAAAACTGTGCAGGTTAGGTTGATTGGCCATGGTAAATTGCTCCTTAGTGTCGGGGCGATGTCAAGAGGATTAGTAGGAAAAATGTGTGGGGTAATGGGGATAGGGCTAGGGTGAGATTGTTGACAGTGCAGACTTGATGGGCCAAATAGACCCCTTCTGCACTGTAGGCATCCTATGATTCTACGTTCTATGACTTACTTCACCTCCCTTGACACCCGAGGAATTAAGGGATACACAAGCAGCACACCATTTCTCAGCACCGAGCACCATCGCGGATGCTGGCACACCGATATCTGTGACCATTTCGGATGAGCTGGTTGGGCAGTGCAGTGACTGAATCTACTCACACGCCTGAACAAAGCCTCAGTGACTGGCCTGACACAGTTGTGTGCAGCTGGCTGAGAGACTCCACATAGGTCACCCACAGTCCTCTGGAGCCATGTGGAGAGATAAAAGATTAATACCCCAATGACGTTAGAGCCACAGGCATTGGGTATCCTCCCAGACAGTTTGAGGCTATCACTGGACCTGTCACCTGGCAGATGCTCAGCACGGTTTCCTTTGAAAGCTGGAACTTCCTGTTGCACTTGACCTGGGTCATTTGAAGGTAATTTAGTTGCCGCCTCTGCACCCTGGCAGCTGGGTGCTCAGCCTTCTCCTGGGTGGTCTCATTGCTCTCTCTGATGGATCTGATCACCCTGTGCTTGGATCTCTGTGCAAGGGGGATGTCTACGATCTCCTCAATCTTTGTTCTCTCTCCTCCTTGTCCTCCTCCTCAGAGGAGGTGCTCCTTGCTGAGCACACAGCACAGCGCGGCAAAAGGGGTTTACCTTTCGCCAAGGATGACAGAGGGACTCAGAGGACAGAAACGTTCTGTGAGCTCCAGACTGTGATTCACCCAACACAGAAAGCATTCTATCAACACTCCAAAACATTGCCTCACCTCATTCACCGCAACTCTGAACTCCTCAGCTAGTCTTTGGTGCAGGCCCCTAATATCCCAGCCTTGAATAAATAAAGGTCAAATTGAGTCAGTCTGGTTGGCCATGTTGACTGTGTGATGAACTTCAAATTGCACGGGCAACGTTAAACTCTGGTCAGTTAGGGATTTAATCCTTTCAACTACCACCATTATTGTCACTGGGCACGCTGTTGATCCATGCCTGTGCCTGCTGACTAAAGTATTGTGTGAGAGCATGATGGCGTTGGGATGTGCACCCAATGCCATTGCTTGTCATTTAATGCTCTGTCCAGTCAATATGAAATTCTGCCCGAAGAGGATTTATGTTAACCACATGTATGTTAACTCACTTTCATATACTTTGCACCACTGCGAGCCTCACGTCCTTATCAAAACGCACTTTACTTGATTAAAAGTTGCCAAATATCCCTGAAACACCCTGGTTCTGCACCCTGGTGCAATTGTTTTTTTTTGCTTTTTAATGAAACCAAGCTCGAAAAAGCTGAGATTTAGCAAAATAAAGCATTACTTTCTGTTACATGGTGCCTTTCACATTCTCAGCTGGTCGCAAAATCTTTACAGCTGGTGACCTACCTTTAATGTTCAATCATTTGCATAAGGTATAAGGATGGCACAGTGGCACAGTGGTTAGCACTACTGTCAGGCAGCTGGGTTCAGTTCCAGCCTCGGGTGACTGTGTGGGTTTTGCACCTTCTCCCAGTGTCTGCGTGGGTTTCTTCTAGGTGCTCCGCTTTCCTTCCACTGTCCAAAGATGTGCAGGTTAGGTGGATTGGCTATGCTAAATTGCCTTTTAGTAACCAATGATTAGGAACGTAAATGCATGGACTTATGGTTATAAGGGTGGGATGGGTGGGCCTCGGTGAGATGCTCTTTCAGAGAGCTTGTGCAGACTCGATGGACTGAATGGCCTCTTTCTGCACTGTTGGATTCTATGGTGTGAAACAACCAATTATCCTGCAAAATACATTCTGTTGAAGTATTTTCAGTCCATCTGTTTACCAATCCCCCTTTGCACTGTCAAGGACAATGAAATGGGAACAAGATTACATATTTCTTCCACCTAAAGCTATATTTTAAAGATCATATATATGAAACAAAATCACATTGTTCCAGCGTTCTTTGTGAACTAGGCCTTTGGCGAAAATACAAAAGTAAACAGCTTCTGCAGAAACTCAGGGTGAATGCAATAACATAATAAAGTTAGAAAGCTGTAGGAAGCAGTCATGGTGTTAGACTTGGCGCCACTTCAGAGAAACCTACTTAGCACAATATTAAATGATGATGAAAATAATGTATTGAATAATTGATGCTAGAAGTGAATTCCAATGCGAGTATTTCACCAAGAATTTTGGACTGAGTTTTACATCTGTTAATGACTGGGCTTTAAGCAATTGTGAAACAGCTACCTTAGATATTGGCCAAATGCTGGTTTTTCACAAGAGTGGTTCCTGGGATGAGAAACTTCAGATATGAATATAGATTGGAGAAGTTGCCACTTAAAGAGGCTGAAAGGAGATTTGATATAGGTATTCAAAATCAGAATGGATAGGGAGAAATTGTTCACACTTGTGAAAGGATCAAGAATGAGAGGGCACAGATTTAAACTAATTTTCAAAAGAAGCAAAAGTGATATGAGAAACAAGAATTTCATGCAGAGAGTGGTTAGGGTCTGGGATGGACTGCCTGAGAGTATGGTGAAGGCAGGTTCAATCAAGACATTCAAAAGGGAATTAGACTGTTATATGAAAAGAATATACAGGATTCAAGGAAGAAGGCAGGAGAATGGTACGAAGTAAATTGCTCATTCAGAGAGCCTGTGCAGACATGATGGACAAATGGCTGCCTGTTAAAAGATTCTATGAATTTCAGATGTGTTATCATCCATTTGCTGATTTCCCACATAGACTGCCAACCCTGCAGGATTATCCTGTAGTCTTCAGGAATTGATGGTTTACCGATTATGCCCTTCCAAGGAGAGAAACCATCGTATCATTTACAAAGAATAAAAAACAGTACAGCACAAGAACAGGCCTGTCAGCCCATCAAGCCTGCGCTGACACATGACGCCTTCCCCAACTAAAGGTCTCTTGCCTCAACCGGTCCATTTCCCTCTATTCCCAGTCTATTCTGGTGACTGTCAAGATACATCTCAAATATTGTTATTGTATCAACATCTGCTATCTCCTCTGGCAATGTATTCTAGCCTACCATCCCCTGTGTAACAAATTTGCCTCTCACATCTCCAATAAGCTTTCCCCCTTTTTCCTTAAATCCATGCTCCCTAGCAGTTGAAATTTCTATCCTGGAAAAAAGACTCTGACAATCCATTCTATCCATGTCTCTCATCTTTTTGTAAACTTCTATCAGGTTGCCCTTCAGTCTCTGTTGTTCTAGTGAAATCAAGTTTGTCCAATATCTCCTCGGAGCTAATACCCTCCAAACTAGGAAACATCCTGGCAAATCTTTTCTGTACCCTCTCCAAAGCCTCCACATCCTTGTGGTAGTGTGACAATCAGAATTGTATGCAATATTCCAAATGTGGTCTGACCAAAGTTCTAACAGCTGTAACATGACTTGCTAATTTGTATACTCTATGCCCCAAGTGATGAAGGCAAACATGCTGTATGTCTCCTTGACCACCTTACCTACTTGTGTTGCTACTTTCAGGGAACTGTGAACCTGTACACCTAGATCCTCTGTATGTTAATGCTTTTAAGGGTTCTGCCATTTACTGTCTACTTCCCTCCTGCATTAGACCTTCCAAAAAGCATCACCTTGCATTTGTCTGGATTAAATTTCATCTACCATTTCTCCGCCTGAGTCTCCAGCCTATCTATATCCTGCTGTATCCTCTGGCAATCTTCCTCACTATCCGCAGCTCCCTCAATCTTTGTGTCATTCACAAACTTACGAATTAGACACCTACATTCTCCTCCATATCATTTATATATATTAGAAACAATAGGGGTCCCAGCACTGATCCCTGCGGAACACCATTGGTCACAAATCTCCAGTCAGAAAAACACCCTTCCACTGCTACTCTCTGATGCCTATGACTAAGCCAGTTCTGCATCCATTTTACCAGCTCACAGTGGATCCCATGTGACTTCACCTTCTGTATCAACCTACCATGAGGTTTTACTAAAGTCCATGTAGCCAAAATCCACTGACCTGCCGTTATCAATCACCTTTGTCAATTCCTCAAAATCTCAAATCAGGTTTTTGTGATATGACATTCCCTGTCCAAAGCCATGCTGCCTATCGTTAATAAGTCCACAATTTTCCAAATGTGAGTAAATTATGTTCCTAAGAATCTTCTTCAAGAATTTTCCTACCATTGATGTAAGGGTCAATGGTGTATAATTTCCCAGATTATCTCTGTTGCCCTTCTTAAATAAAGAACAACACTGGCTATTCTCCAGTCCCCTGGATCCTGTCCTGTGATTAAAGAGGGTACAAAGATTTCATGCAGCAATTTCATCCCTCCCCTCCTTCAGTATTCAGGAATAGATCCCATCAGGTCCTAGGGGCTTGTCTACCTTATTCAAAACACAAACACCTTCTCCTTTCTTATATCAACATGCGCTAGAATATTAACATACCCTTCTCTAGATTTGCCATCCACCATGTCCTTCTTCATTGTGAATACCATGGAATCCCTATGGCCCAGAAGGAGACTGTTCGGCCCATTGAGTCTGTACTGACCACAAACCTGCCCAGGCCCTATTCCCCTAACCTCACATATTTATCCTGCTTATCCCCTGACATTAGGGACAACTTAGCATGGCCAATCAACCTAACCCACGCACCTTTGGACTGTGGGGGGAAACCGATGCAAAGTATTCACAAATTGTGTGGTTTTAAAATTTTCATTCATAAGTTACAAAACAAGCAGTGGAGGTGGGAAAAAGGGATGGTTGATTGAAGTTAAAAATCATCCAAACACGTAACAAAGCCCGTTTGCTTCCCAATTGGTTATGGGATGGTGGGATACTGTGAGGATGACCGTGTCAAATGGCCAGCCAGAGTTAGCGATCCCAATTTCCGACGTGATAACAGCATCAGCATCAGCATATTCGCTGTTATTTATTGCTACCAAGAGTTCTGAACAGGGAAGATTTACCAGCAAGGTGTTATCTGCTATTTTGTTGCTTTGAAATGTTTCATAGTGCATTGCTTAGCAACAGAATATGCTGCCCTCCTGAAGCCTGCATGTTCCTTTAGGCTACAGAATACAGAATACTTTTAACTGGAATACATTCCTACATCGCAATGGTGAGTACACTTCAGAAGTACTTAATCAGCTGTGAGATGCTTTGGGATATCCGGAGGTTACATTGGTGTAAATGTTTTTTGGAACACTGAGAGCCATGGACTTTCTTCTCTGTGGAACACCACTGGTCACAGATCTCCAGTCAGAAAAACACCTTTCCACTGGTTCCTTCTGTCTTCTGATCTGTTGACTGTCAAGTGACTGTCTGCATGCATGATTTCCAGCCCTGTTTGGACATGATCCTGGGTGCGCCATCATATGAACTCTGGCCTCCAAACACCCCACTCCCCAAATGCATTACTTGCATTGTCCTGCCTTCCCACGCCGATTGAATAGTGGAAAGGTACGCAACCACCTGAGTAGATGATTCTAGAACATTTATGTACAGTGGAGATGTCAGGGGTAAGTTTTTCGCTCAGAGGGTGGTGAGTGAGTGGAATTGGCTGCCGTCGGTGGTGGCTGAGGTGAACTTGTTGGGGCCTTTTAAGAGACTTCTGGATGACTACATGGGATTTAATGGGATTGAGAGTTATAGATAGGCCTGGTCGGCATGGATATGATCGGCGCAACTTGTGGGCCGAAGAGCCTGTTTGTGCTGTAGTGTTCTATGTTCTATCAGTCAAACAGACATCTTTCTTGCATTGCCAATATTTTCATAGCTAGTAAACCGAAGAAGATTTGATAAATACCTGAAAGAAAGTAACTTCCCAGGGCCAGTGGAAAGATCAGGCAGGGGTGCAATTAATCGGATACCTCTACCAAAGAGCTGGGGCAAACATGATTGGCTGAATGTTCTTGGCGCCACCCCCCCCCCGCCCCCCCCCCCCCCCCCCCCCCCGCCGCCCCCCCCCCCCCCCCCCCCCCCCCAGCAGGTTGGCTTGGAAACGAAACCATGAGGACATTTGGAAAAATACGGTTTGGGTTGGCACCCTGTTATGTCCAGGTCTGTCCATGCTTTTCCTGGAGGTGAGCTAAGGCTGGTAATGGGCTGCCGAACTGCATTTTTCTATCCAGCAAGCAGTTTGCCCCGGGATGCATTACCAACAATGGTCCCGACATGGTAGCAGGAACTCCCAAAAGTTGGTTGGAAGTGGCTTCACAGTGAGAGGGTTTACATTCGTTCACTGGGAGTAATTAACCTAGGCAGTTGGCTTGCCCTTGCAGCCAGTTCATGGAGACTGGTGTCTCTGTTCAAGCTTGCCCTGATTAATGTGGTAGCCACTTCCCTCTCACAGAAGGCACCTTCATGGCGTGGCCATTGTCGCTCTTGTGGCCAAGCTTTGCCCACACTGTGGGAGTGGCCCTATTCACAAGCCATGCTGCGTGGGCTCCCTGATGGTGGTACACGACTACTGCTTTTAATTGGTCTGAGCTTCCAGAGAGAACTTTATAATTGGGCCATTTTGGGAGATCGCATCAAATGACTTACTGTGTTCACTTCTGGGTTCCCAACCTGGAACTTGTTCCCACATTGGGATTGGCGTGCCAGCAGCAAAAATCCATCCGTTGGGCTGCACAGTCTCCTTTGGTGTTGTAGCATGCTATGTTTCTATGATTCCCAATGTGTTAACACAATGTTATGTTCAAAAGCTCAGGGCAGGATTTTTCTCCCTCTGTGGCCTGTTTCATGGCACTGGGAGGTGGTGCACCGCTCATTGGCAGCGGAATCTTACGGTGTCCTCGTTCTCAATGGGGTTACCCACTGAATGATCCCCCTCCATTGGGAAACCCATGGTGGGGGTGCACCATCAGTGGGACTGTAAAATCCCATCAGCATAAAAGCCAGCAAGATTTTGGCGACAGGCTTTGTGTAAAAAAATTATTCCCCTGGGTTACTCAGAGCAGCATCCAAGATGTTTGTCTTTAATTCTGGAGATGCCAGGGCAATCCAAGAAGGTTGGCGATCTTACCCAGACAGAGAGTTGTATTTCAAAAAGCTTGGACTGATCTATTTGGATAGCAGCTCCTGGGATTCGAAGTGAAATAACTGCAGACCCGTGAACCATTCTTAACTCTGCAGTTTAAATGCCTCATTAGACAATGTTGAAGTCTGTTAGAAAGGGGGATATTGGATTAAGCCTAACTCATTAACCCTAAGAGGGCAAAAGATTAACACTCGGGCTCGTCCATTCAGGATTGATGTTAGGAAGGGCTTTTTACACAAATGATAGTGGAGGTATGGAACTCTCCACCCCCTCCCCACCACCCCCCCCCCCCCCACCCCCAACCCCCTCAAAAAAAAGCTGAGATTGATCATTATTTGTTAGCCAAAGGTATTAACGTAATGGAACAAAGCAAATAAATGGAGTTAAAATGCAGAATAGAGGTGATCTGATTGAATGGTAGAACAGCTTCAAAGGCTGAATGGCCTACTCCTCGTCCCATGTTCTCTCAGAGTGCATTAAAAATGAAATGTGAACTCTGATTTGAAGTGTGGCTGATTTAAAATGTCTGATTTTATTTCGAAATTAGCACTCAGTGAGTCAATAAGCATGGCTCTGGGGAATTAAATACTTTTATTTCAGATGGTTAATCAAACTTCTGAGCATGTGAGGCAGAATTTCTAATTCCAGTCTCTGTTTCCACAGTCATGTTCACAGCTACAACCTGTCTGATCTTCTCAGCCTGATGACTGGAAATATTTGCAGCAGCGACACAGTCAGTTGCTCCTTCCCTAATCTAGATTTGCAACTGTTACTAACCTTGAATCAAAATAACCTTTAATGAATGTAAAAGTCAACACAATTAACATTTGGAGCAGCAGAATGCACGGTGCTGCCTCACAACACCAAGGTCCTGGGTTTGATTCCCAGCTTGGGTGACCGTCTGTGTGGAGTCTATGCGTTCTCCCTGTGTCTGTGAGGAGTTCCTCCGGTTGCTCCAATTTCCTCCCAAAGACATGCTGGATAGGTGCATTGGCTGTGTTAAATTCTCCCTCAGTGTACCCGAACAGGCACAGGAACGTGGCAACTAGGGGATTTTCACAGTAACTTCATTGTTGTGTTAATGTAAATCTATTTGTGATACTAATAAATAATAATAACAATAATAATCCTTTCAACAAAAGCCACCCTGTTGCCACTCAAGTGAAGTTGGATCTCTCAAAACCGAAAGCCTATTTCTTCTTAGAACCCGACACACATTCCTTTGCATGACTGAAGCCACACACTCTCTCAGAGCTAAATCCATGGGCTGAATTTTCAGTGTGGTGTCGGGAACCCGGTGAATTCTAGGTCCCAACCGATGCCCGGGATATGTCACTCTCGTAGTGCTATGTTCAAGTTCAGCTAAGCTAATTGGGCAGGAGGTGCGTTTTGTAACCAATTCATGGTATTTTCAGGCAATGCAACCACCTGCCTAGAGGCAGCAGCGAGAGCAGATGGGAGCCATGTCGGGGGCTGTCACCATAGTGGCAGCAGCGAGAGCAGATGGGAGCCAAGTTGGGAACTGCCAATGTCTTATCGAAGAGAACAGGCAGCACCCAGGTGGGCCAGAAGTTTCCACTGCAATGAAAGGGAGCATGTGGGTGAGATGGCAGGAAGAGTGCTGGAAGCATCACAAGGAAGCCCAGGGAAGATCAATTTTATATAAACGGAGGGAAGTTTTCTGATAACCTTGCTGATAGCCGCACTCTAAACTGAACCAGACAGCCAAGGTTTGCCCAATCAAAGATAGGACATAGAACATTACAGTGCAGTACAGGCCCTTCGGCCCTCGATGTTGCGCTGACCAGTGGAACCAATCTAATGACCCTCTAACCTAAACTATTCCAATGTTATCCATATGCCTATCCAATGACCCTTTGAATGCCCTTAAAGTTGGCGAGTCCACTACTGCTGCAGGCAGGGCATTCCACGCCCTTACTATCCTCTGAGCAAGGAACCTACATCTGTCCTATATTTATCACCCCTCAATTTAAAGCTATGTCCCCTCGTGTTAGCCATCACCATCCGAGGAAAAAGGCTCTCACTGTCCACCCTATCTAATCCTCCGATCATCTTGTATGCCTCAAGTAAGTCACCTATGGAAGATTCCAGTCTCAAATCTACAGGCCATTAACAAACTCCCTAAGGAGCTTATGGGATCATTAATGTCGGCGAATGGGTTCTCTGCGCTCTCTGAAAATTCAAGTCTGTCCCAGAGACGTCAGGATCTAAACAGAATCTCCAAGTCCACAATTTTTAAATCTCATCCGCCCTCGGTCCTAAATATCTTGTAAGTCATTCACCACATTTCTCCCGGAAGTTAAAATCCATCCCTGATCTGATCCAAAGCTGCATTCCTGAATTCCTGCATAAAATTTCTACCTTCCTGAGCAATCAATTTAAAAGAGTGATCAGCTTTCAGTCCCAGAGGCACTGGCTGCGATTCTCCCATTCCGCTGTGTTAATTTAACAGGCGGGAGATCCTCGCGTAGGCCCATTCCCAGGGTTCATGCGAGCGCTCGCATCTCCCAGCACTGGACTTCCAACGGCGTCTGCTCCACACTGGAAATCAGCAGGAGACGCAAAGATTATTTACATGGTTATTTTAATATCATTTAAATATGATTAATGGGTCCCGGACTCTGGGCCATTAAATGACAAAAGCTGGCATGGAATATAAGGCAAAGAAAGTGGTAATGGCAGCACTTAAGAGTGAATCTAAATAGCGGAATAATGAGCAGCTCCGTCTGAAAGCAAAAACATGAAAAACAAGATTCAGACCAGCAAAAGCAGAATCAAAATGGGTCAGAGTTCATGGTCTTAAATTGTTGAATTCACTAAGTGCAGAAGGCTGTAAATGTAGTGTCAGAATAAAAGGTGAGGTGCTATTAAGAAGTAAAGTTAAAGTTTATTTATTGTTGTCACAAGTAGGTTTACATTAACATGGCAATGAAGTTACTGTGAAAATCCCCAAGTCGCCACACTTTAGTGCCTGTTCGGGTATACAAGGGAGAATTTAGCACAGCCAATTCATCTAACCAGCAGATCTTTAGACTGTGAGAGGAAACCGGAGCACCCAGAGGAAACCCAAGTAGACATGCAAGAACATGCAGTCTCCACACATATAGTGATCCAAGCCAGGAATTGAACCCAGGTCCCTGGCGCTGTGAAGCAGCAGTGTTAATCACTGTGCCACCCTACTGCCCCCTATTTCTTGAGTTTGTGATGGGCTTCCCTACAACACTGCAGCAAGCAGAGGATAGAAACATGAGCATGAGAGCAAGTTGATGAATTAAAATGGCAAGTAAGTGAAAGCTCAGGGGTCAAGCTTGTGGACAGAGCAGAGATGTTCCGCAAAGCAATCACCCAGCCTGTGTGTAAACGAACAAAGAGAACAGAAACCACAGCAGCTAGGACATCATTCATTGCCAAGGGAAAACTGCCTCCACAGAATGGGCTATGGCCATGGATGTGACCCTTGCAGCCCAATGGGTCCATGCTGGGCTGCCAAGCACGACACACGTCTAGCCCTGCTTGCTTGCTGCCAGGAGGCTGGCAGCCATCAACCTTTGGTGTTTTGTGTTGTTGATCCTTTATCAAGATTGGAACAAGTTAGAGATGTAGGTTTTTAAGTAAGGACAGAATCAGGAAAAGGATGAGGAGACCAAAAAACAAAAAGGAAGGTCTGTGTTAGGGTGAACATAGGGGTGGTTAAATGACACAGGATTTTGGCAGATTAGTTTAAGCATAGCTGTTTTCTAGTATAGCACAGAAATAGATCATTTTGCCCATCGAGTCTCATCTTGCGTGCTCTTGGTACAGTAGTTTCAAATTTAATCTATTGTGCTAAGTTATGCTGAATTTGTTTCAAATCACGGTTAGACCAAACCTGGATCACTGCATGCAACACAGGTTGTCAAAAAGGACAGTAGGAGGAGAGGTAATAAGCCGTGGATAACGAAGGAGGTGCAGGAAAGTGTTAAATTAAAAGCGGAGGCGTTTAGAGTAGCTAAGAGTAGTGGGCGAGAAGAGGATTGGGAGGGGTTTAAATGTCAACAAAGATTGACAAAGAAGTTGATAAAGAAGGGTAGGAGAAACTATGAAGCTGGGCTAGCGCGTAATATAAAAAAGGATAGCAAGAGTTTTTATAAATATATAAAAAGGAAGAGGCTGGCTAGGGTGAACGTTGGTCCCTTAGAGGATGAGAGAGGGGACTTAGTGGTAGGGGATGGGGATATGGCTAAGGTCATGAATAACTTTTTTGTTTCTGTCTTCACGGGGGAGGACTTGAATAATTTGCCTCGTGTTAGAGATGGAAAGGTGGTAGGACTGGAGGGTCTTAATGACATTACTGTTACTAGAGAGGCGGTGCTCGACAGACTGGAGGGGCTGATTGTGGACAAGTCGCCAGGACCAGATGGAATGCGTCCAAGGGTTCTGAAAGAAATGGCGGAGGTGATAGTGGATAAGAACATAAGAAATAGGAGCAGGAGTAGGCCATCTGGCCCTTCGAGCCTACCCCGCCATTCAATAAGATCATGGCTGATCTGTCATGGCTCAGTTCCACATTCCCGCCCTCTCCCCATAACCCTTAATCCCCTCTCTTATCAAAAACCCATCAACCCGCGTCTTAAAAATATTTAGCGAGGTAGCCTCCACCACTTCAACGGGCAGAGAATTCCAGAGATTCACCACCCTTTGAGTGAAGAAGTTCTTCCTCAACTCCGTTCTAAACCGCCACCCCTTTATCTTGAGGCTGTGCCCCCTAGTCCTACTGTCCTTTCTGAGCGGGAAGAGTCTCTCCACCTCTATCCTATCCATCCCATTCATCATCTTATACGTCTCAATGAGATCTCCCCTCATTCTTCTAAACTCTAACGAGTACAAGCCTAGTTTATTCAGCCTCTCCTCAAAGCTCAACCCCCTCAACTCCGGCATCAGCCTAGTAAACCTCGTCTGCACTCCCTCCAAGGCCAAAATATCCTTGCGTAAGTACAGCGCCCAAAACTGCACACAGTACTCCAGCTGCGGCCTCACCAATGCCCTATAGAGCCGCAGCAAGACCTCCCTACTTTTATATTCAATCCCCCTTGCTATGAAGGCCAGCATCCCATTCGCCTTCCTGACCACCTGCTGCACCTGCAAGCTGGGTTTTTGCGACTCATGCACAAGGACCCCAAGGTCCCTCTACACTGTCGCCTGCTGCAGTTTTTCTGCCTTGGTGGTTATTTTCCAGACGTCGCTGGATTCCGGGGAAGTGCCGGAAGATTGGAAAACGGCTAATGTTACGCCGTTGTTTAAGAAAGGTGCCAGGCAAAAGGCAGGGAATTATAGGCCGGTTAGTTTAACGTCTGTTGTAGGTAAAATGTTAGAATCCGTCATCAAGGAGGAAATAGCGAGGCATCTTGAAGGGAATTGCTTGATAGAGCAGATGCAGCACGGTTTCGTTAAAGGGATGATGTGTCTGACAAATTTACTGGAGTTCTATGAGGATGTATCTAGGGCGGTGGATAGAGGAGAGCTAGTGGATGTGGTTTTTCTTGATTTTCAGAAGGCGTTTGACAAGGTACCTCACAAGAGGTTATTGCAGAAGGTCAGGGGACATGGAGTTGGGGGTAGGGTGTTAGCGTGGATAGAGGATTGGTTGTCAAATAGGAGGCAGAGAGTGGGGGTCAATGGGTGCTATTCGGATTGGCGGTTGGTGACTAGTGGAGTGCCCCAGGGGTCGGTGCTGGGGCCTCAGCTATTTACCATTATATAGATGATCTGGAGGAGGGAACCGAGTGTATGGCGTCGAAATTTGCTGATGACACCAAGATTGGTGGAACGGCAAATTGTGTGGAGGGTGTGGAGAGTCTACAGAAGGATCTAGATAGGCTGGGTGAATGGGCCAGGAACTGGCAAATGGAATTTAATGTTGGCAAGTGTGAGGTGGTCCACTTTGGTAGGAATAATGGTAGGAAGGATTATTACTTACGTGGTGAAAAACTGCAGCAGGCGACGGTGCAGAGGGACCTCGGGGTTCTTGTGCATGAGTCGCAAAAACCCAGCTTGCAGGTGCAGCAGGTGGTCAGGAAGGCAAATGGGATGCTGGCGTTCATAGCGAGGGGGATTGAATATAAAAGTAGGGAGGTCTTGCTGCGGCTCTATAGGGCATTGGTGAGGCCGCAGCTGGAGTACTGTGTGCAGTTTTGGGCGCCGTACTTACGCAAGGATATTTTAGCCTTGGAGGGAGTGCAGAGGAGGTTTACTAGGCTGATGCCGGAGTTGAGGGGGTTGAGCTATGAGGAGAGGCTGAATAAACTAGGCTTGTACTTGTTAGAGTTTAGAAGAATGAGGGGAGATCTCATTGAGACGTATAAGATGATGAATGGGATGGATAGGATAGAGGTGGAGAGACTCTTCCCGCTCAGAAAGGATAGTAGGACTAGGGGGCACAGCCTCAAGATAAAGGGGGGGGTGGTTTAGAACGGAGTTGAGGAGGAACTTCTTCACTCAAAGGGTGGTGAATCTCTGGAATTCTCTGCCCGTTGAAGTGGTGGAGGCTACCTCGCTAAATATTTTTAAGACGCGGGTTGATGGGTTTTTGATAAGAGAGGGGATTAAGGGTTATGGGGAGAGGGCGGGAATGTGGAACTGAGCCACGACAGATCAGCCATGATCTTATTGAATGGTGGGGCAGGCTCGAAGGGCTAGATGGCCTACTCCTGCTCCTATTTCTTATGTTCTTATGTTCTTAAAAGTCATAGAGATACCGGAGACGGTGCAAAACAATGAAAAGAGTTATGAGGTTGATATCAGGAATGTGGGGATTTATCTATTAGCAGAGGATGAACAGGCTTGATCTCTTTTATAGAATAGACTAGACTTATTGAAACTTTACTGCGTGAGAAGGCTATTTGACCCCTCATGTCTGTGCTGGTCGTCTTAAGGGGCAATCATGTGCTGCTACTCTGCCGACCTCCAACCACATTCCTCCTTTTCAGATATTTTGAAAATTTAGCAAAATGTCAAAAAATTTACAGCACAATTGGAGGCCACTCTGCCCATCATGCCTGTGCTGGCCAAAAAGAGAAAGCCGAAGGGTGCCATAATACAGGTAAAATTAAAATAATGGAAGACTTTAATAAAGATGAAGAGGGAGAGTATTTCTATTTTTGGAGAAGAATAAAACCATGCTATTGTTGCCAAGAAATCAAATAGGGAATTCAGAAGAGAACTTCATTACCTGGAGAGTGGTCAGAATGTGGAAATCACTACCAAGAGTGGCTGAGGAGCATAGTGTAGAGTCATAGGGTGGAACTTTCCCACCCTGCCCACCACGGGAATCTTGGCGAATGGGACAGGACCATACAGAGGTCTGTTAATGTCAGGCAGGATTTTCCGGTCTTGGGGTGAGTGTGGCCAGAAAATCCCACCAACACACAGTCATAGAATCATACAGCGCAGAAAAGGCCCTTCAGCCCTTGAGTCTGCAATGAAAAAACTACCACTAAAGGCACACTAATTCCATTTTCCTGAGCTCGTCCCATATCCTTGAATGTTACGATATTTCAAGAGCTCATCCAAATTTTTTTTAAGGATGTACTTAAGGGATGTAATATGTATAACAAGAGAAAAGGAAATGGAGGATTATGTTGGTGGATTTAGATGAGAAGAGGCTTGATTGGAACATAAATGCCAGTATTGTGGATTGGATGGATCAAATGGCCTATTTCTGTGCTAATGCCAGCATCACAGATTGGATGGGCCAAATGGCCTGTTTCTGTGCTGTGTAACGTGAATTAACCACTGCCCTTTAAACCTGAATCTAAATCCTCTTTGGTTGTACATTAAGACAGGCTACTGGAATGAAGCAGATATAAGTTGACGTAGTTTATAACATGGCGAAGAAGGGTTAATGGACAATTGCTGCTCCTAAGTAAGAACATCAAAGTTGCTGTCGCATATTACTGAATAGAATAACTTGACTCATATCCACGGCAGGTACTTCAGAGAATTCTAGTATTTCACCACAAATTCAAAATTCAACTTGACTCGAAATAATATATAATGATTGAACCACTTGTCATTGTAAGCACAGCAGAACACGTCATTCCTCTTTGCAGCTTTCTGTCTGATAAAGAGTTCTGAAGAACTGAGGACCATGTATTTGAACCCATATGGATGACAAATTTATTTAAAAACCATCTGGCATGCAGCCAGAGTTTTCATTATATCCTATACACCGTTCTTGTGGCTACTCTCTCCCTTGCTCTCTCTCAGGAAGGACATGTATTTTTAATTCCCTTACCCCCAAAGGAGTCAGATAACATGACATATACTTTATTCCAGCAACTTAAACTGCAGCAGTACCCATATCGAGCTATGGTTCAGCCGCTGTAACTTAACATGTGTTCTGATTCTCCCAAACAAATGCTTCATCAAATAATCAGGCACATGAAAAGAAGCAAAACAATTTAATCAAATTTTGGCTTACTGAATTGCCACTAGAAGCCAGGTTTTAATTTATCTATCTCCAGCGAAAATAGAACAAGTGGAATTGACCCGAGGTAAAACATTTATGAATTTCTATGATTTCAGCAAATTTCTTCACGTATGAATGAATCTATACTTGTCCTACACTTGGAAGTAAGTTCATTCCAGGCTCGCTTAATATAGTCAGTAATAAAATTATTTTTCTTTTAGTTTGCTTTTCAGCTCCCTCAATGCAGCCTTTCAAGATGAGGATCCATTGAGACAGAACATGTGCCCATGAATACGGACCATTCCCAAGTGGCCATTCCTTTCTAGTGAACCCTGAAGCTGAGTGTTGGCAGGTGTCTCCGCAATCTGGAAGCAAATGCTTATTTAATTAATCTGGGAAGTTCTGAAAAGCGGATTGTTCCACAACAGGTGGTTGAAAAATCCGGGCCAATAGAAGGAAATACCGTATCATATTTGAGATTTGTGGTCAGCATAATCAAACTCACTAGAGCAATTAAAAAGAAATGCCTGAGATGTTTCAGATGAGAACCATCATTTTTTTTGAACCAACAAGTGAAAAAGCCAGAAACATTTCCAAGGTTTACATGTATTTTGGCTTCTTGTTAGTAACACCTTGTAGGTTTTCTGGTTGAGCATCTTTTGTGTTGATTTGATTTATTATTATCACATGTACTGGGATACTATGAAAAGTATTGTTTTTGTCATGATTTACAGACAAAACATACCATGATGGTGATTAGGGGATTTTCACAGTAACTTCATTGCAGTGTTAACGTAAGCCTACTTCTGACACTAATGAATAAATTTAAAACTTTTACTTCCTTCAGAGAGTCCATAACAGGACTGTCCTGGTCGATCGTCATTTCAGTCTATTCGTGTGCAACTGAATTTATTTCTCTCCAGCCTGACTCTATTTTCTCTCCCTTTGTCCAGTCCATTTCCACCTAAATTTGTGACTTGTCAGATGCCCTATATACTATTTCAACCGCTCCCTGGCTCCAACCTTTGCTGTTCACTATGGATGTCCAATCCCTTTATACCTCCATCCCTTACCATAAACAAAGGCTTGAACAATTCCCGTTCACCAACACCCTCCTTTGACTGGCTGAACTTATTCTCTAATTGAACAATTTCTCCTTTAACTTGTCACAATTCTCCCAATAAAAGGAGTGGTTATGGATGGCTGAATGCCTGTCTTTTTGTGTGATGTGAGCACTTTGTGTTCCATTCCTAATCAGACCCCCTGACCCAACTCTTTTTCTGGTGCAGCAATGACTGTATCAATGCCGTTTCATGCTCTCTTCTTGAACTGTGAAACAAATCATTAAAATTATTTCCAATTTCCACCCTTCTCTCACCTTCACATGCTCCATCTCTCATGCTTCTCTTCCTTCCTTGACCTTTCGATGTCTCAATTTCTGGTGACAGACTGTCTCCCAATATTCATTCCAAGCCCACCAACTCTCACATTTACCACAACTACGCCTCTACACACCCTGCTTCCTGTTAGGACTCCATTCCATTCTTCCATTTTCTCCGTCTCTGTCACATGTATTTTGATGATGCTGCCTTCCACGGCGAGTCTTCTTACGTCTTTTCCTTTTCCTTCAGCCAAGGATTCCTATTTCTGCCCTATTTCCCACACTTCTGTCCTTATCACTTCCCCTACCACCTCTTGACCTTTCTTCCTACCCCACCAACATGCATATTCAAAGGATCATCCTCCCTCATTTCTGCCAACTCTAGTATGATGCCTCAACTAAGCACATCTCTCCCTCACCTCCCATATCAGCAATCTGAAAGGACTGTTCCCTCTGTGACATTCCTTTATCACACCCGAGTTCTTGTTCCCTTCCCAGAGCACCTTCCCATGGAATCACTGAAGGTGTAACACCTACCCCTTTATCTCCTCCCCCCTCTTGGTTCCAATGCCCCAAACTTTCCTTTCAGGTGAAGCAGCCACTTATTTGCACTTCTATCAATTTAATCTACTGCATTCACTGCTCACAATGTGGTTTCCTCTACACTGGGGAGACTGGGTGACTGCTTTGGGGGGTATCTTTGCTCAATCTGCAAGCATGACCCCAACTTTCCAATTGTTTAACAATTCATTGTGCCACCTTGCCCTCATGCTCATGTTTCTGTCCTCAGCCTGTGTTCTGGTGAAGCCCAGCACAAGAGACGAACAGCTTCTGATTACGAACTATACATTCCCCTGGGCTCAACATTGAATTCAACAACTTCAGACCATGAAATCTGTCCTCCATTTTGACTTTCCCCTCCAAGCGCCAATCCATATACTGTCCTCATGTTTTTGTTTTCAGGCAACGCTGACCCTATCTCTGCTATTAACACATTATGCTATTTTGCTTTCAGACAGTGCTAGCGTTATCCTGCTATTAACACCTTCTCTGTGCCAAAGCTTTTGGCCAGAATCTTAACACCATTTTCTTTTCCCTTCCCACTGCAGTGAACAGAAAGTTGGCTGGCCACTAAATTCTCCGACCTTGCTGCAGCGGGAGTGTGGCGTGAACGGCTGACAGGATTGCACCCTTTATCCTTATTCTAACATGACCACTCCTTTTGTCTTGTGTTCCTTTACACCTTTGTCATTTAACCTTCCACACCCTTTAACCTATCCCTGACTTTCTATTTTGCTCCACTTGCCCCTCCTGAATTTTGCAACCGCGTAAATGCCATCACATTCATAACATAAGAACATAAGAAATAGGAGCAGGAGTAGGCCATCTAGCCCTTCGAGCCTGCCCCGCCATTCAATAAGATCATGGCTGATCTGTCGTGGCTCAGTTCCAATTTCCCGCCCTCTCCCCATAACCCTTAATCCCCTCTCTTATCAAAAACCCATCAACCCGCGTCTTAAAAATATTTAGCGAGGCAGCCTCCACCACTTCAACGGGCAGAGAATTCCAGAGATTCACCACCCTTTGAGTGAAGAAGTTCCTCCTCAACTCCGTTCTAAACCGCCCCCCCTTTATCTTGAGGCTGTGCCCCCTAGTCCTAGTGTCTTTTTTGAGCGGGAAGAGTCTCTCCACCTCTATCCTATCCATCCCATTCATCATCTTATACGTCTCAATGAGATCTCCCCTCATTCTTCTAAACTCTAACGAGTACAAGCCTAGTTTATTCAGCCTCTCCTCATAGCTCAACCCCCTCAACTCCGGCATCAGCCTAGTAAACCTCCACTGCACTCCCTCCAAGGCCAAAATATCTTTGCGCAGGTGCGGCGCCCAAAACTGCACACAGTACTCCAGCTGCGGCCTCACCAATGCCCTATACAGCTGCAGCAAGACCTCCCTACTTTTATATTCAATCCCCCTCACTATGAAGGCCAGCATCCCATTCGCCTTCCTGACCACCTGCTGCACCTGCAAGCTGGGTTTTTGCGACTCATGCACAAGGACCCCGAGGTCCCTCTGCACCGGCGCCTGCTGCAGTTTTTCGCCACGTAAGTAATAATCCTTCCTACCATTATTCCTACCAAAGTGGACCACCTCACACTTGCCAACATTAAATTCCATTTGCCATTTCCTGGCCCATTCGCCCAGCCTATCTAGATCCTTCTGCAGACTCTCCACACCCTCCGCACAATTTGCCGTTCCCCCAATCTTGGTGTCATCAGCAAATTTCGACACCCTACACTCGGTTCCCTCCTCCAGATCATCTATATAAATGGTAAAAAGCTGAGGCCCCAGCACCGACCCCTGGGGCACTCCACTAGTCACCATCCGCCAATCCGAATAGCACCCGTTGACCCCCACTCTCTGCCTCCTATTTGACAACCAATCCTCTATCCACGCTAACACCCTACCCCGTCCCATTCCCTGACAAAGCCATCTCTTTATCCTGATTTGCACTTGCTGTGCAACTTTGTCTTTCAGTTCTGAAGAAGAGTCATACGGTCCCAAAATGTTAACTCTGTTTCTCTCTTCACAGATGCTGCCAGATATGCTGGGCGGGATTTTATGACCTCAGTCGGTGAGATCTTAAAATCCCACCCAAGGCCATTGGAGATTTTCATTCTGCAAGCCTTGCACGGTGGTCAAAGAAGTAAAATTCCAGCCCTGAGTTTTTCCAGTATTTTCTGTTTTTACCTCTTTCCAGTTTCTTGATTTGGATAGCCATCATACTCTATTGGAGTGCTGCATCTTGTTTTGTTTCCAGTTTGGTGCCAGCTAGTTTAGAGATTTTGGCACTACATTTAGGCTTACACAGTTAAGATGTTGTTTCCTCAAGATTAGTATAATTGACTGTTGGCAGCAAATGTTGTAATCAATAGTCCACTGGGTTGAGCTTGCCTGGCTGATACTCAACATGGAACCCATCCTCTTGTAGTTTGAGTATCCAATGCATTATTTCAGTAGATGGTTTGCTATGTGGATTATTCAACAAGGTTACTTGTTTATAATTGGCTATAGCTTCAAACTTTCTTCCACACATATAGAGGTAAAAATGTGATTGAGAGCACTTTTCTCTCTGTTGTGAATAACACTGCTCTAGGGGTGTTAGTGATTTACTTGCTATTGCAACAATTGATACGTTCCTGTCTTGTCTTTTTATATGAGAACTGTACCTAACCCTAACCAGACCTCCACCAACAACTGCACCTAATCCTAACCAAACTTGCACCAACAACTGTACCTAATCCTAACCAGACCACTGCCAACAACTGTACCCAATCCAAACCAAACCAGCACCAACAACCATACCTAACCCTAACCAGACTTGCACCAACAACCATACCTAACTTTAACTAAACCTGCACCAACAACCATACCTAACCCTAACCAGACCACCACCAACAACTGCACCTAATCCTAACCAAACTTGCACCAACAACTGTACCTAATCCTAACCAGACCACTGCGAACAACTGTACCTAATCCTAACCAAACCAGCACCAACAACCATACCTAACCCTAACCAGACTTGCACCAACAACCATACCTAACCCTAACTAAACATGCACCAACAACTGTACCTAACCCTAACCAGACCACCACCAACAACCATATCTAATCCTAACCAGACCTGCACCAACAACTGCATCTAACAGTAAGCAGACTTGCATCAACAACCATATTTAATCCTAACCAGGCACACACGAACAACCGTACCTGACCCTAACCAAGCCAGCACCAACAACCGTACCTATCCCTAACCCAACATTCACCAACAACTGTACCTACTCCTAACCAAATATGCATCAGGATTGAAATGGGCACTTGTGCAACTTGCTGACAATCATTGTTTGATATAGTCAGATGCACACGTGCAGGGTGAGGGTGTGGTTGTGAATGAAGACGCAGAAGTGGGTGTGGTGGGTGCAGATTCTCCTGTATCATGGGAGCAGCCAATGGCCAATCTCACAGTGGCTGTCTTCTGTGTCTGAAAGAGCACAAAATTATGTTCAGGATCATCCATCTCAGCATTGGCTCCATTCTCTTGCCCTTTTGCTACGGTACACAAACGTGGCACCCTTCTGTTAGTATTTGTCTGAGTAGTTGATTTTCCTGATAATCACAAACCAACTGGTTGAGCTTTCCACAAGCTTTGCACTTTACCCCTGGCAGAATACTCCATTAAGTGTGGTTGAACACTGTAGCAGAGGAAACATTGTGTGGACAAGTCACAGCTCTCTCTGTGGCACTCTTGTATAGCTTTGCTGGTATGTAAGTGATTATTCATCTTTGCAAGAGTATAACTTGAAGTGTGGTTTTTGACACCCACAACTTCAGTAGTCCTGGACTTGGAAAGCAACTGTGATCTTGCTCGCTCCAACAACCCTGGCAGCCTTCTGTCTTTCTCAAGTGCTTTTCAGTGTAGTTAGCTGGAATGACAGTCTTTGATGATTTGTGCTTTTATTTTCCTTTCAGCCTGTTCCAAAATATCAAAGTCATATTTGGTTGTAGTTGCCTCAAGAGTGCGCGATACTGGTCAATTGACATCTAGCTTTGTGCATCTGAAGATGATTGTTTCATATCTTATGGTTTCCTGGACAAAAAACAGGATGTTAGTGCTCTTGTATCTGAGTCACAGTCATCTGGCCCAGCTATGTTTCAAAAAAGTCTTCTAATTCTTTACTGTCATATTGAAGAAATAAAATCTTTTTCCTGTTGTCCTCCGTGGCGGCAAAACTTGCTATTGCCTCTTCAAAGCATTGCAACGACTTTGCAATCTGGGAATACAGAAGATGGTTCAAAACACACCGTAAGGGGTGGAATTTTGGGCATAGGCAGTTCCATATTCATCATTTTTTTGTTATTCATTCAGGGAATATGGGTGTCACTGGCTAGGCCAGCATTCATTGCCCATTTCAATTGCCCTTGAGAAAGTGATTGTAAGCTGCCTTCTTGAACCATTGTGGTGTAGGTATGCCCACAATACTGTTAGGGAGGGAGTTCCAGAATTTTGACCCAGTCACAGTGTAGGAATGGTAACATATTCCCAAGTCAGGATGATGTGTGGCTTAGAGGGAAACTTCTAAGTGGTGGTGTTCCCATGTCCCTTCTCCTTTTCAATGCTAGCAATCATGGGTTTGGGAGATTCTGCTTAAGGAGCCTTGGCGAGTTCTTGCTGTGCATCATGTAGGTTGTACACACAGCTGCCACTGTGCATTGGGAATGGAAGGGATGCCAACCAGCTTGATTGGCATCTCTTCCACTCCCATTGCACAGTCTGTTTTGTCTGTGAGGAGATTGTGATAAAATGGGTAAAATAAGAAATCCAATAATTGGGAATGTGTTCTTGTAGTTGAATGTTTAAAGGGAAAAAAAAGCTTCTTGAAACAGAAATTGTAAGAACGACAGATTGGCTGGGTTAAAAATCAAGGGCTTTGATATGCTGATTAGTCTCGCAATGTTATGAACAAAGGCAAATTGGTAAAAATGGGAAATGGAGTGTCAAAAGTTAAAAGTAGAGGTGGTAAAATTTTAAAAGAGAAGATGGTGTGAATCCTCAATTATATACAACAAGGTGAGCTCATGTATGAAAGGTAATTAAAAAGTGACTTCTGAGAAGGTTAGTTTAGATAAGGGAAGATCAAAAGGAAAAATAGTACATGAGAAACGTATTCACCTTATGCTAGAGAGCTGTTTTGGGATTGCTGCTCACATAGCATGAAGCTGTGTCCACTGCCAAAAAACCATGCCTGGAGAAACTGGTTTGAGAAATTAGTTGTCTCTATTCCAAATCGGGAGCAATCCCAAAAGGTATAGATGCTTGGTGATCCAGTGAAATATTGTTGTTTGTACTTCTTCTGAGACAGGTATATCCCACCTTAGGTAGGAGAATAAAATGGTGCACAGTATTCTAGGTGTGATGTCACCAAAGCCCTTATGTAATAGCAGCAAGACTTTCTGGCTCTTATATTGCAAATGCCTGGCATAAAAGGCTAATATACATAAGAACATAAGAACATAAGAAATAGGAGCAGGAGTAGGCCATCTAGCCCTTCAAGCCTGCCCCACCATTCAATAAGATCATGGCTGATCTGTCGTGGCTCAGTTCCACTTTCCCGTCCTCTCCCCATAACCCTTAATCCCCTCTCTTATCAAAAACCCATCAACCTGCGTCTTAAAAATATTTAGCGAGGCAGCCTCCACCACTTCAACGGGCAGAGAATTCCAGAGATTCACCACCCTTTGAGTGAAGAAGTTCCTCCTCAACTCCGTTCTAAACCGCCCCCCCTTTATCTTGAGGCTGTGCCCCCTAGTCCTACTGTCCTTTCTGAGCGGGAAGAGTCTCTCCACCTCTATCCTATCCATCCCATTCATCATCTTATACGTCTCAATGAGATCTCCCCTCATTCTTCTAAACTCTAACGAGTACAAGCCTAATTTATTCAGCCTCTCCTCATAGCTCAACCCCCTCAACTCCGGCATCAGCCTAGTAAACCTCCTCTGCACTCCATCCAAGGCCAAAATATCCTTGCGTAAGTGCAGCGACCAAAACTGCACACAGTACTCCAGCTGCGGCCTCACCAATGCCCTATACAGCCGCAGCAGTACCTCCCTACTTTTATATTCAATCCCCTTCGCTATGAAGGCCAGCATCCCATTCGCCTTCCTGACCACCTGCTGCACCTGCAAGCTGGGTTTTTGCGACTCATGCACAAGGACCCCGAGGTCCCTCTGCACCGTCGCCTGCTGCAGTTTTTCGCCACGTAAGTAATAATCCTTCCTACCATTATTCCTACCAAAGTGGACCACCTCACACTTGCCAACATTAAATTCCATTTGCCATTTCCTGGCCCATTCGCCCAGCCTATCTAGATCCTTCTGCAGACTCTCCACACCCTCCGCACAATTTGCCGTTCCACCAATTTCTTTGCATATTTTCAATAATTAAGTTATAATTGTCATATTGGAGATGAATTAAAATGGCCGTTTGACTGGCTGTTAAAAAGAGGGCTGGTGAAGGGACAGCATTGTGGTGCCAAGATGTAAGTGAAGGAAAAGGTAACCAAATGTGAGTATAAAAGATGATGGTGCAGAAGTTTGGCTGTGGGCTAGCTCTTTTTTATTTGACGCAGGAAGGAAGACTTCTATGATTCTCTGAAGATTTTTATTTAACACAAGCACTAGTAAACAGTCTGTGTTTAAATAGCACACAGATATTATTAGTACAAGTGTTTGTACCAATCTGTACCCAGTCACAACATTTGTATACAAAAAGCATGAGGTATACATTTTGATTTAGCACTCCAGTTAGGGTTGCCAACTCTTGTTGGATGCATTCTCGGAGATTTTAAGGCCTCCCACTTCCAACTTTCCCAGCCCCAAGCCTCCGCCATTGGTTGTTCAACATGTCCATCCTTGAAGTGGCCAATCAGTAAGAGAACAGACTCTTCATGACCAGATTAGATGATTCTTTACTGTCAGTTAAGCGGTCCATCCCCAGCATTTTTATAACTTAATAAGTGTTCAAACAGAATGAAGAAGCAATGTGGATTAATGATCTAGCAATGTGAGTTCAAACCTTAAGCTTGGGCGTTTCAATCTGATTAATTAAATAAAATGTACATGGGACTTAATAGGATTGAGGGTTATAGGTAAGCCTAGTAGGTAGGGATATGATCGGTGCAACTTGTGGGCCGAAGGGCCTGTTTGTGCTGTAGTTTTTCTATGTTCTATGTTCTAAAATATAGAATCAAAAGGCTAGTATTGGTAATGGTGAGCTTTAACCTTCTGGATTGTTATAAAAATCAAACTGGTTCATGAGGGGGCAGCACAATGGTACAGTGGTTAGCACTGTTCCCTCACAGCACCAGGGACATGAATTTGATTCCCGGCTTGGGTCACCATCTGTGTGGAGTTTGCACATTCTCCCTGTGTCTGTGTAGGTTGCCTTCGGGTGCTCCGGTTTCCTCCCACAGTCCAAAGATGTGTGGGTTAGGTTGATTGGCCATGCTAAATTGTCCCTTAATGTCAGGGGGACTAGTTAGGGTAAATGTGTGGGGTAATGGGGATCAGTCGTGAGTGGGATTATGGTTGGTGCAGACTCGATGTGTCAAATGGCCTCCTTCTACACTGTAGGATTCTATGAACCCTGTCAGCTATCCCTGGTCTAGCCTATATGTGGCTCCAGGCCCACAGCAATGTGGTTGAATATTAACTGTCCTCTGAAATGGCCTATCAAGCCTTCCACTGTGTTGATGGATGTGGCTCAGCACCACCGTCTGAAGGATAATCAGAGATGTGCAATAAATGCCGTCCTAACCAGTGACGTCCACATCCTATGAATGAATAAACAATAATAACCACATTTTTTTCTTCAGTAGCCCTTGGATTTTTCTTCTTTGGTGCTTTTTGCAGCAGTATCCACGAAATTACTATCCAATTCCTGGAAAATCCAGGATAACCCCTGAGGATTGGCACCTATAATTCTAAAAGAGTTTTGTGTGTGACAGGAGTGAACATTGTGAATTTGGGCCTGAATTTGGGTATTCATTGTCATCTGCCTTATCTCTGTCCTCGTGTTGTATGAAGCTCTGCATTGGGAGTGATAACCCTTATCTAAATACCAATATATGAACATACAAACAAAATAGGAGCAGAGATAGACCATTTGGCCCCTCAGTGTGATCTGGCTGCTATTCAATAAGATCATGATTGATCTGTTTGTGCTTCGAGTTCAACATTCCTACTAATTCCGATAAGCTTTCATTCCCCTGCCCAACAAGAATCCACCTACCTCTGCCTTAAATGATGGCTTTCTATCAGGTTGGTTGTTGTACAAACAACATAGTCCACAATCTCTTCTTGTTTTCAAAACCCACTCATTGATACCGTATCACCTGTCAAGTGCTGTAAAAGGTTCTCTATATATACACGTTTAGGTTAAAGTTTCAGATGGATGACTTTCTGTCAGAACTCTGCGAAAGTAAATTTTAGCAAACTCATGATCAAACCTAAAAGCAAGACAGCACAAGGTTAAGGGATTCCTTAATGCGCTTAAGAGGTCATTAATTTGCAGCGACCAAGTTTCCCACCCCTCCCACCCCAAACAACCTCTTAAACTGTCCCAGAGATTACACACAAGACCAGCAGCATAGTGGCACAGTGGTTAGCACTGCTGCCTCACAGCACCAGGGACTTGTGTTTGATTCCCAGCTTGGGTCACTGTCTGTGTGGAGACTACATGTTCTCCCTGTGGATTTCCTCTAGCTGCTCTGGTTTCCTGCCATAGTCTAAAAGGTGTGCTGTTTAGGTGCATTGGCCATTCTAAATTCTCCCTCAGTGTGTCTGTAATGACTAGGGGATTTTCACAGTAACTTCATTGCAGTGTCAATGTAAGCCTACTTCTGACACTAATAAATAAACTTTGAATTTTAAGATCTTAATATCCAGACCCTGAAGTCCTGTGAAAATCTGGCCTCTGGTCACAGCCTGGTACATCTCTTCAGTGCCTCGATATGGTCTCTGTCATATTTTTGTGTTGCATATCAAAAGATGGACATTCATTTAATCCTTTCTTCAAACTGCACATTAGCAGCAATAGACCTTCATATTCAAGCTTCAATGAAGCTAATTAGTGCTTGGATTATAACAAATACTAATTAGTTTTGTATCAGTTGTATTTGCATTTATCTCTGCAAGTCTGTGAGAGTGAAATGAATGTTTTTCTATTGTCAAACCTGATGATTTATCAGATTTTAATGACAGCAGGGCGAGAGGAGGAAGCGCTGAAGGTTGCAAGGAAGCAGAATGTACTATCTTAAAGGAGCCATGCATTTTGTATGGCAGATTTTTAAAATTCATTTATGGGACGTGGGTGTCGATGGCTTAGCAGCATTTATTGCTCATCTCTTGTTCTTCACCACTCCTAAGGTGTGTCTGCATTGCCTTTGGTTTTCTAACCTGGCCTTGTAAAGAGTGGAGTTTCTATTAGAGGGAACAGGACAGGGAATGTGATTCCCAGTGTTGGGAGTTTCCTTTTTCTTAGTCTGTTGCAAGATTGCAAATCAGTTTTGCATTAAGTTATTGTCAACCCCAGTCATTGTAAAATGAAGAAAGCCCATGGATAGCACCATTCGTAACCTTGGGATAATCCCAAAGCACTTTACAGCTAATGTTGAATTGTTGAAGCATAGTCACTGTTCTTCTTCCTCTTGAGATCTCTGGCTGTAGGTAAGCTTGACCCAAAACCATGACCCCCACCAAGGGTAGGGCAAATCCCAAATCCAACCCATGGATTGAGCCTGTTGGCACCAGTCAGATCCATGCTGACTGTTCAACCAAGCCAACAGGCCTCTTCAAAGCGTCCATGTAGCTGTGGCAATGTATATTTTTACATGCATGTTGTAGCCTGGAGCTATGGATCGTGATGGTGGAGGGTCTAATTTGTTTCCATCACAGGAATCACTCCCACTATGGCTGTCTGTCATTGCCATATATTGGAAGGGTTGGAAGTTGATACTCGACCAGCTTGCCCGTGTTATGAATGCACCTCACTTGAGATCAAGTAGGACATGAACCCAAAGCTTCTAGCTCAGAGGCAGGGATAGTACCCACGGCACCATAGGACCTCCAGATAATCTCTGTTATAAATGCAGCAACCAATCTGTACACAACGAACTCCCACAAACTACATTGTGATAATAATCAGGTAGGGTGTACATTTTGGTCATAAGATGAAAACGGGCAGTAAATGATGCCATGCTTTTAAGACACATCTATCTGAAAGCCTAGATTTAACACACAGTTATAGTTCTAATTGCTAAATTACAACAATTTGAACTTGCACGGAGGTGTTAAACCAGAAACCTGCAAGTTGAGCACTGCTTATATGCAATTTTCTTACAATCATATATGTGGGCTCATCACGCCCACTTTGAGTGAAGATGTGAAGTGCACTAGCTGATATACAATGACACGTTGCAAGATGGTTCAGATACTGAGGGGGAAGAGCTTGCAGGTTCTTGGACATGCCACCTGATGTGCTGGTGGAGGATGACCAGAAGATGTGAGATGTCCTGTACCCACAGAGGGAAGGATTCCATTTTACCCTTCCTGCCTTCCTGTTGAGCACAGTGGCACAGTGGTTAGCTCTGCTGCCTCACAGCCCCAGGTACCCGGGTTTGATTCCTGGCTTGGGTGTTTTTTATGCAAAGTCTGCACATTCTCCCTATGTCTGCGTGTGCTTCCTCTGGGTACTCCGGTTTCCTCTCACAGTCCAAAAGACGTGTTGGTTAGATGCATTGACCATACTAAATTCTCCCTCAATGTACCCGAACAGGCGCTGGAGTGTGGCAGCTACGGGATTTTCACAGTAACTTCATTGCATTGTTAATGTAAGCCTACTTGTGACCCTAATAAATAAACTTTAAACTCTTTTCTCCTGCAGAAGCCGGCACTGCTCGGACAAACCTCATATTCTCCTTCCATTGCTTGTTGAGACTAGGGGCTGGTAATGGGGTGGGGGAACACCCTAGCAAAATGCTCATGGTCAGACACTCCCCTTTTCCTAGGTCTCAATTTGTGCCCAAATGCCGGGAACGGGGCCTGAAGCCATAACCTTCTGACTCAAAGGCGAGAATGTGGAATGAGAATCAGGTGGGTGTTACAATGTGTGGGCCCTCTGCTCTGCTGGAATATCACCCAGAAAGAAAGTGTGAACATTTATCCCATTGTCTCCTGCAGCACACAAGTAAACAACTTGCAAGAACTTTTACATTATTCAACTCACACCCACCCAAGTGAATGAATTGAATTCTTTGATTATCCAATTGTCTAATTTGAAAAATAGCTTCAAACAATTGGTAATCTCCCATCACTAAGGAGCATATTTTGAGAGTTGTCTCATCAAACTTTAGAAAAAATAAACAGTGAGACATTAATCACAATGCATCTGGATATGTAAATTCTGAGTCATCTCAATTCTCCATCCAATGACAACTTTCTCTTTCTCATTACTAATTTCTACTTTTACTAAACTTTCTTAACTCCTTTGTTCTGAAAACTTTAGGTTTTTGAGACTTATTTCATAGCTATAAATGTTTTACTCTGTGATAATCTAAAACCGAATCTAAAGAATTAGCTTCTGGTCTCCTTTTTTTATTTGTTCATGGGGTGTGGATTTCACTGTCTGGGCCAACATTTATTGACCTTCCTTAAGGGCATTTAAGAGTCAACCAAATTGCTGTGGATCTGGAGTCACATGTAGACCAGACCAGTTAAGGACAGCAGATTTCCTTCTCTAAAGGACATTAGTGAACCAGATGGGTTTTTATGACAATGGTTTCATGGTCATCATTAGACTTTTCAAGAAGTTAAGAAGGCTTTATTGGTCTTCATTGCAAAAGGAATTGAGCACAGGAGCTAGGATGCCTTACTGCAGCTATACAGGGACTTGGTGAGACAACACCCAGAATATTACGTACAGCTTTGGTCTCCTTACCTAAGAAAGGATATATTCTTCATAGAGGGAGTGCAGCAAAGATTCACCAAACTGGTTCCTGGGATGGTAGGATTGTTGAATGAGGAGAGATTGAGTTGATTGGCCTGATTTCACTAGAGTTTAGAAGAATAAGTGTGATCTCATTGAAATGCATATAATTCTGACAGGACTGGACAGACTGATTGCAGGGATATTGTTTCTCTGATTGGGGTGTCTGAAACAAGGGGTCACAGTTTCAGGATACGGGATAGGGCATTTACAACTGTCATGAGAAGAAAATTCTTCACTCAGAGGGTGGTGAATGTGTGAAATCTACCACAGAAAGAAATAGATAGATTTCTAAACTCTGAAGTTGTCAAGGGATATAGGGGAACACTGGAATAATGTGTTGATTTAATGGATCAGCCATGGTCATTCTGAATGGAGGAACAGGCTCAACAAGCCAAATGACCTATTCTTACTCCTATTTCTATGCTTATATGTTTTAATTGAACCTTGTATGGAAATTGGCATCCCATGTATAGATACAGAGTAACTGCTAATCCCATGATTTAACATCTATTTATGCAACTTCAAAAGCTGCAAGTTTTGGGACATTGAAGACTCATCAAGCTTCCAGCAACCAACTCAAGAACAGCTTCCTCCCTGCTGCCATTAAAGTTTTGAATGGACCTACCTTGCATTAAGTTGATCTTTCTCTAGGCTCTAACTATGACTGTAACACTACATTCTGCACCATAACATTTCCTTCTCGATGAACAGTATATTTTGTCTGCATAGCATGCAAGAAACAATACTTTTAACTGTATACTAACACATGGGGCAATAATAAATCAGATTAAATCAAATATGTTCTGAGGAGAGCCCATTATCCAGCATTTTTCTCTTCTTTCAGGCATCTAGCCAATTTCCTGTTTTTCTCATTGTTATTAAGAAGGAAAGTGATATAAATGGAATTTCACACGGTTAATAGAATTCATAGGAGTATATGAACAAGGAGTAAATCACTAAACCCCCTAAAGCTGCACTGTCATTTAATGAGATCTTGACTGATCTATACCTCAACTGCATTGATCTGCCTTTGTTCCACAGCCCTTGATACCTTCTTCACCTATTGATCTCACGCTTAAAATTCTGATTGACCCTGCTAGGATCGAAATCCTCTTGTGAGTTAAAGGTCCAGGTTTCTATTACCCTTTGTGTTTAAAAGTGCTGCCTGATTTGGTTTCCCTGTTTGATTTTCACTCAAAGATATGTCTCCTCATTCTTGATATCCCAAGAGGTGGTGGAGATGTTTTTTTTTGTATTTTGATGGGTTAAATTTTCCATTCACCCTTCATTCTATTCTTTTTTTCTGCTCTTAACAACATGAAATATAGGTTGGATCGGTTTGCATTCTAAAACATGTTGCTTGATTTTGATTATCGTTGTTAGAGGTAGGGATAAGATTTTATCCCAGAGGTTTTCATTGCCTGTGAAGAACTTTGAGATGTACTGAGGTTGTAAAAAAATGCTACATAAATGTAGATCTTTTGTTTTCTTGTAATCAATTGCCAATGTTTGTATCTATACCTAAAGATGAGTTGAGTTGACAGTTTATATTAAACTAAATTAACATAAGCAGGGAAGCTTTAACAGGAAATGATGATATTTTGATTAAAGGAAGATTAATTACATAGAAAGGAATTGGAAAGCGTTCATTATTTATAATTAACAGGAATGAATCTGTTATATAATTCACCTACTCTGCAGTGACAAGTAGTCCATGGTATTGTACTTTCAACAAACATGTTCAAGCAACCCACATTCCTAATAATGCTAAAAGCTCAAAGGAATGTCGTACCTCCTGATCTTTAATAAAAAATCACATAGAACATAATGACAAAAAGTTGATTTGAATCGGACATACGTGCTGCTTTTACAAGTATTTGAAACACACCTAATTATAGTGAAAAGAACATCTTTTCCCTTTTCCCTTTATCCCTGGCTCATCTACCCACAGACGGCAATAAAACAATATAAAGGTAATTCTTTGTGTACCTAAGAAAATATTACATTGATGTTAGAAAGGACAAGTTAATGAAGACTAACGTTGTTCATTTTGTGAGGCGCTTGTGGGTGTACACAGCATATACTGCTGTGTGTTGCAGAGGGGGCTGTCACAGGGGAAAGGTCATTGTTGAAAAGGCATTACGGGATCCATTTTTTTAAGGAGGGGAATTGTTGCCTATGCCCTGTTATCTGAACACAACAGGTTTGGTTTGGTGATTGTCTCTTTAAGGCTGACATGGCAGAGTAAGGGTCACCTGACCTGAGGTGACCAATCAGGATTCAGAGTTGGGGAATTGTCTCAGGGTAAGGGATTTTCCTTAGCAGAGGTATTTTGGAGCTGGCTGCAAACATACGGTAGCTTTTGAAGATCTCTAAATAAATCCCTTTTTGTTCACTGATGAAATCTCTGAAAGTGCATCATTACATTTGGTTAGACATAAAACCAAGTGCCTATATAACCTCTTAGTAAAAGATCCTAGGGTACTATTTTGACAAAGAGAAGGAAAGTTTTGTCTGATAACTGTTATCCCTCAAGCAACTCAAGAGATTACCTGGTTACTTATCTCATTGCTGCTTGTTGGATCCTTCTGAGCACAGATTGGTGCCACATATCCTACGTTAAGTGACTGCATTTCATAGAATCGTAGAATCCCTAATGTGAAGAAGGAGGCCATTCGGCCCATTGAGTCTGCAGAGACCACAATCCCACCCAGGCTTTATACCTATAACTCTACCTATTTACCCCACTAATCCCCTGACACTAGGGTCAATTTACCTCTGGCCAATCAACCTAACCCACATATCTTTGGACTTCAAAAGTAGTTCATTGGTCGTCAGTTCTTTGGGGTGTTCAGTGGATATGAAAAGCATTATATAAATAGAAGTTTGTTTTTGTTTCCCAAAATAATGGTCTGAAATACTAAAATATCTATAACAAAAGAGCATGAAGAAAATTCAAACTCAATTCCATTAGTCATTGCTTCCTCCTATTATCCATCCACTGGCCTTTACAGCAATAGCACTTTTTTGGCGTTATTAAAGATGACTGGTTCCTGACTCCTTTCATCTTCTCTGCTACACGTCCCTATCTTCGAACGGGAATTTTCCTGACCCACCTCAATGGGAATTGTAATGGATGGGACACAGACAATGCAAAGGTCCATTGACTTCGGAAGGGATTTTCCAGTCTTGGGGCGAGTACAGCTGGAAAATCCATTAAGTACCTCAATTAAGTATTGAGGTACTTAATGTCTAAGTAAGTACCTCAATACTTGAGAAAGGATTTTCAGTGGAAAAGGGCCGTTTATTTTTCATGGACTGTCTATAGATTTCTAGCTTAACCTGATGCCAAAGGTTGACCATATTCTACAGATGCAATGGACACTCACCCACTCATGGCATCAAGTACGACTTTTTGAGGAGAAGCAATTTTCCATTATGTAATTCTTGCAAGAAAGGCTTGAAGCTTGAGTACATCTTTAGGAAACAGTTACCAAAGCCCCACTTATTTCTGTATCTCAAGATGTGTTGTCTTGGATTTTTTAAAATTCATTCATGGAACATGGGCGTCAGTGGCTGGCCAGCATTTATTGCCCATCCTTAGTCGCCCATGTTCATAAGGCAGCTGAGAGTCAACCATATTACTGTGTATCAGGAATAACATGTAAGCCAGACCAGTTAAGGTTGGTAGGGGCGGCACGGTAGTACAGTGGTTAGCACTGCTCACTCACAATGCCCCGTTTCAATTCTGGCCTCGGGTGACTCTCTATATGGAGTTTGCATATTCTCCCTGTGTCAGTGTGGGTTTCCTCCGGATGCTCCAGTTTCCTCTTACAAATGTGCAGGCTAAGTTGATTGGCCATGCTAAATTGACCCTTCGGGAGATTAGCAGGGTAAATACATGGGGTTAGGGGATAGGGCCTAGGTGGGATTGTTGTTGGTGCAGGCTGAATGGGCTGAATAGCCTCCTTCTGCACTGTTGGGTTTCTATGATTCTATGACTTCCTTCCTTAAAGAACATTAGTTGTCCAGATGTGTCTTTCTGACGATCAACAATGGTTCAAAGTAGATTCTTAATTCCAGATATATTTTATTGAATTCAAATTCCACCATCTGCCGTGGTGGGATTCGAACCTGGGTCCCTAGAACATTAGTTAAGTTTCTGGATTAGTAGTCTAGTGATAATATCACTAGGCTATCACCTCCCTCTATTAAGGCTGTTAATGTTTCCAATGGATAGCAAAACAAGTGGAACTCAATCCACAATCCTACCTCTTGTTTAATTATGTCGCACTGTATTAATGGTGATGGGGCTAGGATATTGATTCAAGTGGTGTGCAGATAATATGATGATTTATTGGCAAATAAGCGTTTAGTCATGATGCTCCATCAATTACGGTGTGAGGATAACATGATCCTGACACAATCCTGAACCTGTGCCCTTGCATGATCAAGTCCTGTTTCTGATGTCCAGCAGAGGTTGAGGAGCAATCATTGTATCTCATTCCATGACTGGCAAAGGTGTGTAGCAGGAAGGGGTTAATTAGAACTTTGAGAAACCAGCAAAACAAGTCCCTTAAGCCAAAAAGTAATGTGTGGCAAGAGAACAAGGGGACACACGTTCAATCTGGAGAAAGGAGATATTGTGCTCACATATCGGGCAGGCTTTTATGGCCTCACACAACTCAAGACTGGAAAATCCCACCCGGAGTTAACAGACCTTCCCATTGTCCGCCTTTCTCCCACTCCAATTCCTGTGGCGGGAGGGATGGTAGAATTCCGGCGATTGTGACAAACAGTCTTAGGTATCAGCTTTGAACCAGTGATAGCACTCTTAGAATCAATGTATTGTACTTCAGACTTAGTGCCCTGATTTTAACCCTCTGTGCTGAACTGTCTACTACTAGGAGCTTTCTTTGCTTCATATCTGGATCTGTTGTAGACTAATGGGTAGAAATTGAATGCCATGGTCACTAAACAACTCTTTTATTGTTGTATCATTCAACTCCCATAGTGAGAAAAGGCAGACTAGGCGATCCTTAGTCTTATTTTTCTGTCCAGCAATTCCTATGATTTGGATGTTGACACAAGAGGAATGAGACTGATATATATCTGACAATGTCAAATGAGTGGAAAAGTGCTGAAAAATTCACAAGACAGGTTGGTAGAATGGGCAGACACGATGGATACAGTTCAGTCCAGGTAGACCTTGAGGACAAGAACAATGAAGGGAAGTGGACTCGAAATGACAACCCCTTAATAGTGGAGGCACAGGGTTCAGATTTTTACATGGAAATCTTAGTTTACGCATTTCCATTAACCACTAAAACATGGAAGTGATGTTGAACATGTAGAAGGTGTTGGTTGAGTTCCAGGTTTGAATATTTCTTGCATTTAAGGAAGAATATTAAATCCAAAGAAAGAGTACAGCAACGGTTCACTAAAACAATATTAACAACATGGAACAGGCCAGATAAATAGAGGCATTTTTCCATATTGTTAGTATGTTTTTTTAAAAGTTACATAATTAACAACTATTGCCTTCAAGAGATGCAATTGGTGTGGGGAGTGAAGCCCAGCCATTTTCAGCACCAAGGGAGCTGCATTTTGCTAATGTAACTTTTATAGAGTGTTATAGTAAGCTTCTTACAACTTGAATGTATATACTGATCTCTTTAGCAGGTATGAGCATATGCAAGTAACATCATTGATAGCACAGCCTTTTTGTGGATTTACTCACATCACAAGGGACCAACTAGCTGTCTCCAGTTCTGAGTCCATGCTGTACTGTGGTTTGATATTCTTATAAGTAAAGAAGATTGGATATCACAATGCGTTGGATGTCATTTTTGTGGCCAGGTTACCACACTAATCTATTGTTAGTGACTGATGAAGATTCCAAAGAGGAATTGGCCCATCTCCAGCAATGTCTAATTTCTGCAAGGAGCTGTAAACCAGATGTCCTCGAGAGGCTGTGGACATTGATGCCCAAATTGGGCCTTGCTACATCCATTTTATACCCTTTAAATGGGCACAATAATGCCTTATTCCAACTCCATTTTCTATAACAGTGCATAGGTAGCTCCAATCTTCTACTGGCTTTCACAGTCAGTAATTTGAAAAACACTGAAAGGGTTTTCAATGAGGATCAAAAAGTTGAAAAGTTTTTATCGTGGCCATTAACATCCATTAAGTCTTGTGCTGTGCTTTTTCCCTGACCCAAGTTTATAATTATGAGGACTGTTTGATTGTTCCTGTGGCCTGGGCCACCATCAAAAACATTTTGTTTAAATGTCAAAGCAAAACATTTTTATTCAACTGACATGACCGATCTTGACAGTTCCTTTGGTTCTCCAAAACCATAAATCGTCACAGGCGCCTTTTGTACTACTGAATTAAATCATAAAAATGCCATAATTTAAAGGTGTCTTTCTCATAAAAACAAGGGCCACAATTTACTGGAACCTAATTGTTTGCTTTGTGTTTTTAAACAGATATATTTTCCCTCCGGGAAATAGGGGCAAGTATCGGAAGGATTGACTGATTGACAACATGCTGAATCAGGTTCTTTAACTCGTGAACAGGAGTTATTATACTTTCCTAATAAATAATGCAATTTTTGGAAGCTTGATGAGTCTTCTATGCCCTAAAACTTGCAGCTTTTGAAGTTGCGTGAATAGAATGTTATATCATGGAATTAGCAGTTACTCTTTAGCTATTGGTTATGGCAATGGAGAGCACATGGGATGCCGACTTACATCCCCTTCTCAAAGCCAGCACACCCTGGAGTCAGATTTGAACATAGATGGCTGAATTTTACAGGGTGTTGGGGAAAATGATAGTGCCCATTCATCCCATACCCACTGACAAAATACCAGCACACTGCAACAATTAGGTCAGTGTGGCATCATGGAGCTCTAACTAAACTGGAATCAATGGGAATCGGGGAAAATTTCACACTGGTTGGAGTCATACCTAGCATAAACATAGATGGTTGTAGTCTTTGGAGGTCAATCATTTCACTTCCAGGATATCACTGCAAATGTTCGGGTAGTGTGGGTCTTCCACCCTCACCCCACTGGGAGGCAATCATACCTTAGGGAGCTCCCAGCCAGCCTGATTGACTAGCAGCTCTTGCTGTCCCTGCAGCTACTGAGGCACAAGCCCTCCTCAGTACTTAATGATCCCCCTATTAAACAAACTTGCAATGAAGGATCTAAAATGCTTTGTGTGGGAAGTTGCTGAAAGCGTGAGCTGATAATGGCACAGAGCTTGGAAACTGGGCATCAAGGACTGAATGAACTGGGCAAGCAGCGGTGCACTCATTTCACAAAACTGATTGAAGAATTGTGAAATTAACAGTGCAAGCTCTGAGAAGGATATGTAAGTTATATATAAGGCATACGTAAGTTATATGTAAGATATGTATATGTAACTTATGTAAGTTGTATGTACGTTATATATAAGTTAGAGATGAATTCAATGTCAAACTAAGTTCACAAAGAGAAGTAAAACAAGGGGAAGGTAGATTAAATCAGCAAAGAGAAAAAGAGACAAAAACATGATGAAATTAACATCATAAATTACAAGAAATAATATCTCAAAAAGCAATTAACAGCTGACAGAATGAGACTGCACATTTGCAATAGTTAATTTTCCGTGCCAGTTGACTGACAGTAATTAACTGTGATCATGCCATTAAAAGGATGCCATGACATGAAATAATTTTCTGTGATGAATTTAGTTCATGTCCACCATGCAAATACAGCTACTTTTTACCGCTCAATGCATATTCATATTCCTCACCTCACTGTGCACACACCTACTCATTCTATCCCTTAATCCCATCTACCCACCCTCTCACCATATCCCCAAAATGCACCTTCTCACCTTGGCCCTCAACTTCACCTTTTTAAAAATTATTTCATGGGATGTGGGTATCACTGGCTAGGCCAACATTTATTGCCCATCCTTAATTGCCCCATAGAAGGCAGTGGTGAGCTATTTTCATGAACCACTGTACTCTATCTGGTGTAATTACACTCACAGTGCTGTTCGGAAATGAGTTCCAGGATTTTGATCCAGCAACAGTGAAGGAACGATGATATATTTCCAAGTCAGGATGGTGGTTGAGAAGGGAAATTGCAGTTGGTGGCATTCCATGCGTCTGCTGCCCTTGTGCTTCTAGATGATAGATTGTGGGTTTGGAAGGTTGGTAAATTGCTGCTGGATATCTTGCAGATAGTATATAATGCTGTCACTTTGTGCTGGTACTAGAAGGAGTGAATTTTGAAGATGATGGATGGCTGCTTTGTTTTGGATGGTGTCAAGCTTTTATTTCTTGAATGTTTTACGCTCATCTAGGCAAGTGGAGAGTATTTTCTCACACTCCTGACTTGTGCCTTGCAGATGACAGAAGTGATTTGGGAAGTCAGGAGGGGAATTCCTTGCCTCTGACCTGCTCTTATAGCCACAGTATTTATATGGCTAGTCCAGTTCAATGGTAACCCCTGGAGTGTTGATAATGGGGCATTCAGTGATGGCAATGCCATTGAATGTCAAAAAGAGTTGGTTGGATTCTCTTTTGTTGGAGATGGTCATTGCCTGGCAATTTTGTGGTGCAAATATTACTTATCAACCCAAGCCTGGATATTGTCCAGGTCTGGTTTCATATGGACATGCAATGTCAAGAACAAAGAACAACCCAGCACAGGAAACAGGCCCTTCGGCCCAATGAGCCCGCGCCGCCATCTTAGCAAAGCATTTTCCTACACCTACCTTGACCCGTGTGTACGCGTATGGTACCCCCATTGGAAACCAGATTCAGGGGAGAATAGTTTAGGGACAATTTGTTACACCAATCAGCCTAAGAGCACATCTTTGGGGTGTGGGAGGAAACCGGAGCACCCAGATGAAACCCACGCAACCACAGGGAGAATGCGCAAACTCCCACAGACACAGGCCCAAATCCATGTATCTGCACAGCTAGCAGTGATAGTCACTGAGCTGTTGTGGTGCCCATCTGCTGGTCCAGTTTTAAGCACACACAATGACGCCAAGTACTAGGCCACTCTCGAAACATCCAAGAGCAGCCCACGCATGACCCACCGTGTGCATGCCCCTCGTTAGACAACAAGGTGGACCGACACACCTGTGGATTAAAAGAGACAAAACATCAACATGCAGCATTAGATTTCCAGTATCGTCCTGAGGCTCTGACCCTTTTTAAAACCGTCTCCTACAACCCTCCATCCCTGTTTCACTCATGTGCCTATCTAAGTAAACCTTAAACAAGTCCAGCATGCCTGCCTCCACCACCTTACTTGGTAGTGCATTCCATACCCCCATGACCCTCTGTATGAAAAACCTCCCTCTAGTATCCAAATTATACTTCTCCCCCCTCACCCTTAGCTCGGGACCACTCGTGATATTTGTCTCCAATCTAGGAAAAAGCCTGCCACTGTTGACTCTATCTATACCCTTCATTATTTTATAAACCTCTATCAGATCCCCCCTTAATCTCCGTCTTTCTAAGGAGAAGAGCCCCAGTTTACCTAATCTTTCCTCATAACCCAGTCCTTCCATACCAGGCAGCATTCTGGTAAACCTCCTCTGCACTCTCTCCAGGGTCTCCACGTCCTTCCGGTAGTAAGGTGACCAGAACTGGACACAGTACTCCAAATGTGGTCTAACCAACGTTCTGTACAACTGAAGCATTAGATGCCAGCTCTTATACTCCATGCCCCTTCCTATAAAGGCTAGCATTCCGTAAGCTTTCTTCGCAACCTTCTCCACCTGGGTTGCTACCTTCAGAGACTTGTGCACTTGCACTTCCAGGTCCCTCTGCATTTCTATACTCTTAATTGGTCTACCTTTTATCATGTAACTCCTCCCTGCATTATTCCTTCCAAAATGCACTGCCTCGCATTTGTCAGGATTAAATTCCATCTGCCATCTATCTGCCCAATATACCAGCCTATCTATATCCTGCTGTGTCACCTGACAATCCTCCTTGCTATCCGCCAATCCTGCCATCTTGGTGTCATCTGCAAACTTGCTGATCATACCACGTACGCCCTCTTCCAAGTCATTTATATATATTACGAAGAGAAGAAGTCCCAGTACTGAGCCCTGCGGCACACCACTGGTGACAGACCTCCAGCTAGAAAAGGACCCTTCCACTACTACTCTCTGTCTCCTGTTGCCTAGCCAGTTTTCAATCCATCTGTGCCTGTATCCCATGTGCCTTAACCTTTTCTACTAGCCTACCGAGAGGGACTTTGTCAAACGTCTTACTGAAATCCATATAGATGACATCAACGGCTTGTCCATCGTCAACCGTTTTTGTCACCTCCTCAAAAAATTCTACCAGATTCGTAAGGCAAGACCTCCCCTGAACAAAGCCATGCTGCAAATCCCTAATCAGATCGCAACGCTCCAAATGCTTATACATCCTATCCCTAAGAATTTTTTCCAACAATTTTCCTACCACCGATGTCAAACTCACTGGCCTATAATTACCAGGGTTATCCCTACTGCCCTTTTTAAACAGCGGTACCACATGTCATGAGGAATCACAAATGTGCTGAGCATAGTGCAATCGTCAGCAAACATCCCCAGTTCTGACCTTATGATGGAAGGAAGGTCATTGATGAAACAGCTGAAAGTGATTGGGTCTATAGCAGATTATGATGAGGAACCCCTGCAGTGATATCCTGTGAGTGTGAAGGTTGACCTCCAATGACAACAACTATCTTTTTTGTGCTCGATATGACTCCAACCAATGTGGCCTTTCCCACTGATTCTCATTGATTCCAGTTTTGTTTGGGCTCCTTGGTTCCACACTCAGCCATATGTGACTTTGATGTCAACAGATTTCACTCTCACCTCACCTCTGGAGTTCAGCTTTTTTGTCCATGTTTGAACCAAGGCTGCAATGAGATCAGGAGCTGAGTAACTCTGATGGAACCCAAACTGAACATATGTGAGCAGGTTATTGCTGAGTAAGTACTGCTTGATAGCACTGTCGGCTAAACCTTCTATCACTTTACTGGTGATCGAGAGTAGACTGATGGGTGGTAATTGGGCGGGTTGGATTTATTCTGCTTCTTGTGAACTGGAGGAATCTGGGCAATTTTCCACATTCCACAAATCCTGAGATACTGGCATTATTTTGCGGAAAACTGAACCGTGGGTAATTTCTACTCAACCCACCTAGTGAATAAAATCATCTGCCTATGTTACAACCCTCCCCAGTTTTACTTCCCATCCAATGGCTATATATTTCATCCTATGGGCTTTAACTATCAAAGTTTGAGGCAAAATACCAGACATAATTACACTGAGCCATATATTCAGAACTCCCCAAATATTTATAGAATTGAAAGAAGCCACTTTCTCCTTTGTGTCCATATTGGCTTCTAAACCACCAGTGTAGTTATAACAGAACTAATTGGCTAAGGAAGTGGTTAGTTCTGGAACACAAGTCTTCGGTACCATTACCGAAATATTATCAAGCCCACAGCCTTAGAAGCATTTAGTGCCTTAAGCCATTTCTTGATATAACATGGAGTGAATCAAATTGGTCGACGACTGACATCTACGATGCTGGGGACTTCTTGCGAGGATGAGGTGGATCATCCAATTGGCACTTCTGCTTAAGAATGATGCAAATGCTTCAGCCTTATCTTTTGTACTGATGTGCTGGGCAGCCCTCATCATTGAGGATGGAGGTATCTTGGAGCCTCCTCCAGTTCATTGTTTAATGTGGGCTGAGGTGGGGGGGGAGGTTATGACTGTATGCGGCAGGACTAAAGAATTTAGATCTCATCCATTGGGGGATCGCTTAGCTATGTTTTTTCACATGCTGCTTCTGTTAGTTTGACATGTAAGTGGTCCTGTGTTGTAGCTTCGTCAGGTTGATATCCCATTTTTATGGTATGACTGGTGCCCTCCTGTCTGCCCTCCTGTGCCCTTTACTGAACCTTTTGCCCCATCACTCAATCCACAATACCCACTTGTTCACCAAATTCCTGAAGCACACTTCATGTCTTCAACCTCAGGTCCCCACTGCCCCACCATGTTCTTTAATTTCTTCTCTCTTTAGAATCATACTGGTTACTTCTTAAATCGAATTGCTTTTGTGGTATCCTTGTAACCTACTGGATTAATCCAATATCTTTCTGGTAAAAAATTCAGCTGGTGTCCTTTTGTGATCCCAATTTCATAATTTTTAACTGTTGCCAGACCATTCAAATATGGCAGGGGAATATAGGTGTTTGAGGATCTACCACCTAAATATATACCCTGCTAATCTTCCATATATATCTACTGGCCACAATCAAATCCTGAGATACTGGCATTATTTTGCGGAAAACTGAACCGTGGGTAATTTCTACTCAACTACCTAGTGAATAAAATCATCTGCCTATGTTACATCCCTCCCCAGTTTTACTTCCCATCCAATGGCTATATATTTCATTCAATGGGCTTTAACTATCAAAGTTTGAGGCAAAATACCAGACATAATTACACTGAGCCATATATTCAGAACTCCCCAAATGTTTATAGAATTGAAAGAAGCCACTTTCTCCTTTGTGTCCATGTTGGCTTCTAAACCACCAGAAAGGGTGGGATTATACATTGAAATACAAAAGAGATTTACAATGCAGGACTTGTCCATTCTGCTTAAATGGCCTGTGCCTTATTTTATACTTCAAATAAGCTTCCTCCCTTCAAACTTCATCTAATCCTATCAATAGATCTTTCTATTCCATTTTCCCTCATATACTTATCTAACTTCCCCTAATTATACCTAGTCTTTGCCTCAACTACTCCACATGGAGGTAAGTTGGGAGGCGGAGGTGTTGTGGCATTGTTGCTGGACTAGTAATCCAGAGACCCAGGGTATAGCTTGGGGACTGGGTTCAAGTCCCACCATGATGAAATTTGGATCCAGTAAAAATCTGTAATTATAAGTCCAGTGTTGATCACCTAACTACTGTTGTTAAGATCCATCTGGATCACTAATGTCCTTTGGGGAGGGAAATCTGCCTACATGTGGCTCAGATCTACAGCAGGGATGGGCAATAAATGCTAACCTAGCCACCACTGCCCACATGAGAGAATAGAAAAAAAATTACATATTGTCGACATAATCTGATTTGGAAAATCCTTAAGAAATTGCAATGGGGTGCAGGAAATCAAAGGGACAGCCTCCCTATTGGTTTTATTAATGACCATCTTATATTTATGACCTTAGTTTTAGATTTCTCCACAAGTGGAAACTCTTTCACAATATATATCAAAGATCTTCATTCTTTTGATGACTTTTATTTGCTGATCTGTCAGCTTTTTCTTGACTGATCCGTCTATTCCGATTGCTATAACCTTGCAGTTCTGATTTCATCACTCATAGAATCCCTACAGTGCAGAAGGAGACATTTGAGCCTATCAAGTTTGCACTGACCACAATTCCACCCAAGCCATATCCCTACAACACAACGCATTTACCTTAGCTAGTCTCCCTGAGACTAAGGGGCAACTTAGCACGGCCAATCCACCTAACCCGCAAATCTTTGGACTGTGGGAGGAAATTGGAGGACCTGGAGGAAACCCGTGCAGACACAACTCTAGGCAGACAGTGACCCAAGCCGGGAATCAAACCCGGGTCCCTAGTGCTGTTAGGCAGCAGTGCTAACCATTGTGCCACTGTGTCGCCCCGTACCACCATACTGTTAATCGCTGTTAATCTTTTTTGCGCTCTCCTCAATGCCTCCATATCATGTTGGTAACATGGAGATCTAGAATAGCTGAAAGTGTTTGTACAACAGATATTACTGGCAATGTAAATACTGATGGTATTACACTGTATACATCAACAAATCCTCAGTGCACAATCTGGAAAATGTGCCTCTGTTAGCTCTGATAGAATTACCAGTTTTCTCGCTGAGTCCCATGGGAAAGACATTGAATAGCATGAGTTAAAAAGCAAATGAATGGAGAACATACAAACAAAATATCATAGAACCCTACAGTGCAGAAAGAGGCCCTTTGAGTCTGCACCGAACACAATCCCACCCAGGCCCTACCCCCATATTATATCCACTAATCCCTCTAACCTACACATCCCTGGATGCTAAGGGGCAATTTCTTAGCATGGCCATTCAACCTAATCTACACATCTTTGGACTGTGGAAGGAAACTGGAGTAAACCCACGCAGAACACTAGGAGGATATGCAAACTCCACACAGACAGTGACCCGAGCCAGGAATCAAACCCAGGATGCTGGAGCTGTGAAGCAGCAGTGCTAACCACTGTGCTACTGTGCCGCCCGCTATGTGCAGTTAATTTAAAGATGAGGCAGTCTTCATGCAACAGTGAAACTGTTTAAATTCATCTCACCACTGTCTTCAGTTAGCCTAAGTCCATCTTAATTAAGTCAGTCTCAGTGTTAAGATTATTTAGTTTTGCAAGAGACTGAACTGTCTCTCTGTAACTTCCATGTAAATGTCACAAATCACAAGGTATGGAGACATGGTATAATTCAATCTCCTTTTTACTGAGCACTATATGGGACTTTTAACCCAATGGCCTTTCATCTTTAGCAATTTCATCAATAGCAATATCAATCTTGGCCTTTTGGCTAAGATCAAATGTAGATTTGTTCTTAATCAATGTGCTGCACTTGGTTGAAATCATGAGGTTACACTGAGGCTTCATTTGAAGCAATTTTTTAAAGGGGCATCCTGGCCTTCTGGCTCAGATACAAGTGAGATCAAGCCTTGGATTCGGTGCGATGCCTGCTCCAATCAGCTTAGATCATGTAGATCAAGACCAAGACCGGAAATGAGAGGCCTGTCTTGTCAGCTTGGATCTGGAATGTCTCATTTGCTGAAACTTTGAATTGGAGTTTGATTGGATTGAATTGGATATATAAACAAAAAAAATTGTTGCCAATTGGATTTGTTCTGGGACTTGCTCTATTCAGCATCTTGTTCTGTGCTCCTGATTTCCCATAGGTATCAGAGCAGCATTTTCATTTTGGACTTGCACATGATGACAACGGCACAAAGTTCATTGCTATGGTGCTGCCTCGGACCAGGGTCTTTTTGTGGGGGCGCAAAGTGCCATTAGTCGCTTCCTGAGTGGCTTGTGTGATGTTCTGTAAGGGGAAAGGTGCATGTGGGGGCTTCCCAGCAAGCTGAGAATAGCCCAATCAGCTGAGGCAATGTCAGGAAACCCAATGTGCACCAGGAAGTTCCACTCAATAAGTCATCAATATTCACCAAGCAACGAGCATGGAGCTGCTAAATGGACTTTGATCTTGTGTTCCTTGAAAGGGCCAGGCATTCAAATTGCATGTAACTTCCAGGATTTCTTCAACTGTCTAGAAGTACTCTGGAATGTTTTGGAGATGTTGTGATGAGCTCTTCTGAAGCACACACTGTAGGATATGATCCCCATATTCTGCACATAGTCTATCATAATATTACACAACATCTGGTTACAGAACAGTCCTATGTACCTCTTTCTTGGTGGGAGGCTATCCCTTCTATTTCCTGTACTTCACTGCAACTTCTCAAGGATTTTACCAAATCCTTTCAAATTATTTCAGAACTTTGCCAGAGGGTATTTCAGCATCCTCACAGGGGAGAACATGACCCGTTCACACAAAGGTTGCAGCAGGAATGGGGTCAGTAGTGTCAGTGCCTCAGGTCTGCAGCAGAGCAGGAAGATGGAGCAGAGGCTGCAGAGGGCAAGCTCCACACAGTGCCCTCTGCCAAACAGGAGCCAAACTCTTCCATGTTCTTTGATGATGGCGAAAGGCCAGCTAAGTCACCCTACACCCAGACTAGCCTGCATATCCATCAACACACTCCTGCATGCTTGTCCTTTGAGTTCCTCATCTGAGCGCTTTCTGAAAGAACATATCTGTGACTTCATCCTCTGGTGAACCGAAAACAAAATGTCCATCTGTCTGGTCTGATGATAGCCCACCAACACCCAGGTGATTCACCACATGCTGATGCCAGCTCTATACTCACCTCTAAGGTAGGTGCAGTGACACTTTTTGAGTGGGCAAATGACAAGATCTCTTCATTAATGTTTCTTGTTGTTCTTTCTCTCCCTCTCTCTCTCCCACTTTGTCTGGGCAGGCGGTTGGTTTTCGGTGTGTGAAAGCAGAAACTCAGAAGGTGAAGACTAACATAAGCAATGGTGGTTGTGATGGGAAGAAGGAGGTCCACTGTCACACCATCAGCTCACTCATTATGCTGGATAGTGAAGGATTGTACTGGGAGCAGTGAAGGGGAAAAAGGATGGCTTTATCCTCAATGTTCTCAGCAAAGCTGAATAGCACAGATTTGATCTTGGCTGGCCCTTGAGAGCTATTTCCTCCCACCGGGATCAGGAGATGCAGGTGTCTTTGTTACCTACTGGTTTCAAGAGCACCTAGATGTTAGAAAGTAGAACTTTGCAGATCTATTGTGCCAATTTCATTCCCTTTTGATCTTTCTGAAATAGATTTAATACAACTAAGTGACTTGCCAGGCCACTCCTGAAGGGGTTAAATGGCGACCACATTGCGTGGGCCTGTAGACCAGACCAGGTAAGAACTATGGTGAGGATGGAATGGAGCATATGGATGCTGGGCTTGATTCCTGAGTGGCAGGAAGTGCTGTTGTGTGAGGGATTGGCGAGTAGTGTTGTGAGCTGTTGGCGTTGTGCTATGTCGCCATGAAGATCTATTCACTGAACTTGGCTACCCTTGTGACCTTATTAGACCTTTCGGAATAGTGTCCCAGACACTGGCATGCCGCTTCAGATAATAATCCTCCCTGGCTAGCTTCTCCAACTCCCTTCTGAGGGTGGCCCTTGAAGGTTTCCTGGCTACTGTAGAATCATGGCATCTTACCTCCTGGCCACTTCTGCTAATGCCTCCAACAATGCACCATCACCAGAGATTTCTGTGCCCTGGTGTTCCATTTTCCAAGTTTTAAATGACAGTAATGTTATTCAGTGTAACCTCCCTGTAAGAGGGAAGCCTGCTTTTAAGAGGACCAAGCTCGCTGCCCCACATGACCTCAGAGTAATGCTTCTGGGCTGCTTGCAGACTACAGAAGCAGCCAGTGGGGACAAAGGGAACGTCAGCATTGTTGGAGTTGCTTGGCCAAACGTTAGTTTTAAAGTTTAAAGTTTATTTATCAGTGTCACAAGTAGCTTTACACTCACACTGCAATGAAAATAACACCTTTTGGGTACAGTGAGGGAGAATTTAGCATGGCCAATGCACCTAACCAGCTTTCAGGCTATAGGAGGAAACCAGAGCACCCGTAGGAAACCCATGCAGGGCATGGGGAGAATGTGCAGAGTAGTAGCATGTAGATAAGGTGGGGACATCACGGGGGCGATTCTCCCATTCCGCCCCAGAATGTCTCCATGCACATGCGCTCCCCATGCATCTTCCAGCTCTGGATATCTGCCGCTGTCAGAAGCATGCTAGAAACCAACGGGGAAACCAGGTTTAAAATATTTTACATTTCTTTTTAATGTGATTAGTAGGCCTGTGGCGGAATTCTCCAGGCCCGCTAGCATCTCCCACCCCATCAGGAGTATTTTACTCCAGCGGGGTTCAGACAGGCTCCCCACTTTCGGGGAACTATCAGGACAATCCTGCTGGAGTGAAGGGGGCCAATCGTGGCTGCCCAGGGAGTCAGGCGGTGTAGTGCCCCTGGGCATGAGCATTCTTGTAGTGCCAGCTGATGCCTCCAGTACTGCTCAAGGGCAAAGTGCCCATGCCCAGGGGCCCCTTGGCACTGCCCACTGGGCATGGTGCAGTACCAAGAGCGTGGGATCTAGGAGCGGTCGGGGCTGGAGGGAGGCCAGTGATCAGGGTGGGCCGGGGTGGGTGGATGGTCAGGGTGGTCAGTGGGGGGATTCTGCCAGGGGGGGTTGGGGGTCTGCCAGTGGGGGTCTGCTGGGAGGGTGGGGGATTATCTTTGCTAGGAGGGGGCAGGGCTGGAGATCAGAGCAATCCAGGATGGGGAGATGTAGGGGCTGGCCTGTGAATGGACAGGGGGACCACAATTGTGGGAGGGGGGTGGACAGGCAGCACTGCGGGGGGGGTCATGGTCTCGATCATTGGCCAGCAAATTGGAGGCTGACTGTTCGGGGCCACTGCGCATGTGCAGAATCCTGCTGTTTTCAGCTTCCTGGCCTCCTGTCCCTGGAAATTTATTGATATTCACAACTGTGACCTCTGCAGTGCAGAGTGTGGGAGATTCTAGTGTGAACCCCACTGAAAATACAATCGTGATTTACCTCAAATTCAGCACTTAGAATGTTTTTGGGAGAATCGCGGCCCATGTTTGAGTGTTACCCACTTCCAACAGAACAGGAGCAGGCAGGACAGAAATCGTGAATAAATTGACTTGTCAGTACCTTCTCAGGAGTGACGATAGAGGATTGCAGTGTTTTACAACCTGACAATATTTAATGAGGTTCTCTGCGTAGCGTGTGCAGGCAAATCTTTTATTTATTGCAGGATGTTAACAGAAGTAGAACATTAGACTGCCCTTGTTTTTTTTTGGACTGAAGAAATGAAAATTTGTGGGTTCATTACATATTTTGTTAAGTCCCAAAGGATTTGAGCCGCTTTGGTTTGCTGGAAATGTAGATAGAGGAGCTCTTCCTGGCACAGTACGGGATTCATAAATGTTAACACTTGAATTTGCATCTTTTGTGCTTTTCAGATAAAATCAATACATGCTGAATATTTAATGATCATCAGAGCTTACCAGAGGCAAGTTCATCCTGAAAGATCAAAATGGAAAATGTCGGATTAATGGGGCATGTCAGTCAGCATCTGTAGATTGGCGAGACAGGTTAACAACTTGGGCAGAGTCTATTGATAGTGCTTAAAACATCAGGAAAATATAGATAGATTGATAAAGAGTGCTTAGGGAAATCAAGAGAGATAGATAGATGGAGGTCAATATCACACAAACTAGCCCCCCATTCATTGGCACTGCCTACCCTGCCTGCTGTCTCCAGAAAGCAGCCAGTATAATCATGTACTCCACACAACCCAGACATACTGGGGGGAATTTTCCCATCCCGCCTGCCATGATAATTCCCTAGCACTAGGGTCAATTTAGCATGGCCAATCAGCCTAACCCACACATCTTTGGTCTCTGGGAAGAACCAGACCACCCGGAGGAAACCCATGCAGACATAGGGAGAATGTGCAGATTCCACACAGATAGTGATCTGAAGCTGGAATTGAACTTAGGACCCTGGCGTTGTGAGGCAGCAGTGCTAACCACTATGCCACTGTAGACCAATACAATACATAAAGAGGCCATTTGGCTCATCATACCTCTGCTTACATTTTGGTGGAACTACTTAATTACTCCCACTCTCCTGATCTCTTGAAAACAGCTTTGTAACTTTTCTCATCAGGTACATATTCAATTGTCTTTTGAATGTGATTATTTATTTTCTTGCTCCAGCATTTCAGGCAGAACATTCCAGATCACTGCATAAAAAGAAAATGTTCCCTCATGTCTCTTCTAGTTCTTTTACCATCTGTTGAAGTCTGTGCCCTCTGATGCTGGCAACAATTTCTCCTCACTCACGCTATGAAAACCTTTCATGATTTTACTTAGAGGTCATTGATTATACAGCCTGGAAACAGGTCAGCCTGTCCAAATCATCTTTGCTGGTGTTCATGTTCCACGCAGTTTTGATAGCTTTAGCTGTGGCCTGAAACATAGTAATATATTCATTATCTACGGTCACAAGTAAAATAAAATTCTGATGATTGCTATTGAATTCCTTGTGGATAAGAACCCGCAGCAGAAATTCTTTATCCTTTCGGAAGTGAATGCAGCATTTTCTGTTTTAAAGGGCAGTGCGGTGTTTGCACAGGGCATGGGGCGGAGGGTGTGGAGGTTGCTAGAACAAAGGGGGGATAATAATTTGAGTTCAGTTGTTTGCTCTTGGCTGCTGATAACAGTTGATCACAAAAGCTTGCAGCCCACCACATCAGTGCTAGCTCTCTGCAAGAGCTGATAAAGTCATAAAGAGCTGAAAAAAGAGTGTTCACAACCCTGCATAATTTTCCCCTTTAAATATTCATCCAATTTCTGTCTATTCTAATGGTTACAATGTTGTTTTAATCTGGACTAACGCTGTTGTGTTGTTTTTAATATTCCCTTGGAGTTCTGCAGAGTAGAACTTGATTGGGTGGATTGACAGTAGTATCGGCAGACTGGGTGCATCGAGGCTTACACAGAGAAGTCAAGCTTTGATACTCCTTGGAATTGTCAGAGGGCAGTGCCACCCCTTTTCGCCCTGGAGTTGGAGACTGGAATCTGCCAGGAAATAAGTTTCTTTCTCTGAGATTCTGCTGTTTGGGTGGATGTTTGACTGGTGGTGGTTATACAAGAGTCAGAAGAAAGGTATCTGTCTGGATCTCTGTCCAGATGTGTTAAGAGGCTGGAAATCTAGTTTCCACAAGAGCAGATCTGTCTTTGTGCTGATTCAAAGAAAGGATTTATGTTTATGGGGATTCTGCTTAAGTTGGAACAATAGAGATGGACAGCTGTGAAGAATTATAACTTGTCATACTTAAGTATTTAAATTGGAAAAATTATGCTATTTCTTTTGTTATATTCTAATTGTGCTCTTAATTAAAGTTTGTTTTGATAAAAGCTTCTTATTGGGCCAATTGAACCACACCTGGAGTGAAATACCTTATTCTCACAATAATGCCAAAACCAGAAGGAAAAGTTAGGATGCAGGCTAACTTCACAAAATACCTTGGAGTTTCTGACCTGGTCCCTAACACCTATCATGTGGAACCTAGCATTGGACGAAGTAATTTCTATATAAGCAGTTAAAATGGAAATAAGGATGAATTTCTTCTCTTAGATGGTTGCAAGTCTATGAAACTCTCTTCCTCAGAGACCAGAGGCTAAATTTTTGGATATATTGAAAGCATAGACGCTCAGATTCTTGAGCTACAGGGAAGTCCAGTATTATGAGGATTAGGCAGGAAAGTGCAGTTGAGGCCAAGATCACATTAGTCATGATCTTACTAAGTGGTGGAGCAGACTCAAGGGGTCAAATCGCCAACCCTATCCCTATTTCTTTACGTTCCTTTGCCAGTGATTTAGTTTACTAAATTCAGAGGATTTAAAAAAAAACTTATGGGTTTTATACATTAAGGACATCTGAATCAAATAAATCTCTTATATCCTTCATTGGCTTGAGGCAGAGTTTTCTGCCTCTTGCTCCACCGTGGCATGTTTTCTGGTACTGGAGGTAGCTCACCATTGAATGCTGGTGGGATCTTCCCGTCCCTCTGATGTTTACGGTGTTTTGCATGGTTTGCTCGTCCTGCTGGTTGGGAATTTCGCTGGCCGGATGGATGGGAAAATTCCACCCTTGGTGTTTTCGATAGCTCAAAGGGGTCAATGTGTTTCTTCAGGACACATACTGAAAATCAAGGGGATAATTTATCTGGAAAGTGAACCCATGCATTTTCCTCACTGCTGACTCTCAACTGGAATAGTTCTGGATGTCATGTTCAACATCTTGAAATGCACTCGAATGTTGGCAAAACATTAAAACAAATAACTGCTGTACACTCACCTGAATATTGCCAGCATATTTCACTTGTTATTTTCCACAGGGAAAATAACAAGTGAAATAATCTACATTGATCTATGACAGCATTGCACAATACAGCAGCATTGACGAAGAATAGTCACAGCAGATGAAACAAGACATAAACACCAACTACTGAGAGAGAATATAGCCTCTTGGGTGGGCATGTCATTGAATCATTTTGATGTAATGCCAGGACATCGAACACTTGAAATGGTAATGTGGAGAGAGACGGATAAACTTCTGTTTGGGAATTAGATGAGATAAAGAAAAAGGCAGGCAAAATGATCTTGTGTTTTAGTGAGCAGGTGGAGGACATGATAAGGAACCAGATGTCTTTTCCTGTGGGGAGGACTCCAAATAATTGGCCTGAGCCAAGGAGCCCAGAGGGATCCAAACCTAACTGGTCCAGGCCTTAAATAAACTAATCTGGGACTATTGATCCCAGATGAATGCACTTCAAGAGGATCAATTTACAGGAATGTAGGACAAAGGGATTAAATTGGACAGCACTTCTTTTTTTAAAATAAATTATCAGTGTCACAAGTAGGTTACATCAACACTGCAATGAAGTTACCTGTGAAAATCCCCTAGTCACAACACTCTGGCACCTGTTCAAATACATTGAAGGAGAATTTAGCACAACCAATGCACCTAACCCGGATGTCTTTTGGATTGTGAGATGAAACCGAAGCAGACACGAGGAGAATTTGCAGGCTCAGCACAGACAGTGACCCAAGCCGGGAATTGAACCTGGGTCCCCAGTGTTGTGAGGCAACAGTGCTAACCATGGTGCCACCATGCTGCCCATCGAAGATCTGTATAGGCGTGATAGGCCAAATGGTCTTCTTCTTTGCTGTAGAATTCTATGATTCAATCTTGGCAGGGATACTAGAAAAGCAGTTTGTTATTTAAATAAAGAAAGACTACTGAACTCTATGGTACAGAGGAATCTGGGTGTCCTGGTACCTGAATCACAAAAAGTTAGCATGCAGGTACAGCAAGTGATTAGAAAGGCAGAATGGAATGTTGAAAGTTATTGCAAGAGAAACTGAGTATAACAGTAAGGAATTGTTGCTTGATCTCTACAGGTCCTGAGTGAGACCGCATCCAGAGCGCTGTGTACAGTTTTGATCTTCTTACTTAAGAAGTAATACATTGAATGAGAATGTGTTCTGAGAAAGTTCAATTAACAGATTACTGGATTGAAAGGGTTAATTTGTGATGACAGTCTGAGCAAGTTAGGTCCACACCCATTGTTAGAATGAAAGGTGAAATATGTAAAATCCTGAGGCGTCCCGACAGAGTGGACTCTGAGAGGATGCTTTTCCTTGGGGTGTAGGTCCAGAGATAGACGGTACAGTTTAAAAATAGGGGTTTCCCCTTTAAGACTGAGAGAAGGAGAAACATTTTCTCTCAGAAGGTGGTTCTCCAGAGAAGTGTGGAGCTTTGGTAATAGAGTTGTAGAGTTCTACAGCACAGAAAAGTCCCTTCAGCCCATCGAGTCTGCACTGATATTAACAATCACTTGTTTATTGAATACATTCAAGCCTGAGTTAGATAGATCTTTGATGATCAAAATCATTAAGCGTTTTGGAGGACAGAGAGGAAAGTAGAACGACTGTAAGACATCTCAAATTTAGTTGAGTTACTTACTCATGAACAAAGCATGCAGCTGGAGGTTGGGCCCTACTGTTGCATTAATTAAAAGACCAGGCTTGCTAATTCCAGGTACAATAATTTTCAGGAACCTTTTCTTTTGCAAAGCATCTGAAAGTAATCCGGTGTTTTGGTGCATTCATTGATAGTTAATATCAGCCAGACTTGATGCAGATGAATGATGCTGTATTCTCATAGGGATTGCTGAGGGGTGAGTGGTCTGTGCTGGTAAAGGGTGCAGCGGGTTTGGGGCTGGGATTCTGGGTCTGTAGTCTGTCCAGGAAGCTAAGAATAGACACAAGGAGGGCAAGCCCAGCATCAAACCCTTTGTCTAAGTTGGAGCTCATTAGTGTGGAAAAGTGGCATTGTGTTTGCGCTCCCCCCGATTTACAAATCAAAATCAGAGCTCATGATTTAAAATAATGGCCGGGTTGAGAGTTTCTGTTAACTAACTTTGCTCCCAAAGTCAGTCGTTCACCGATTATTATGCAAGGCCAAATTAATTAATATCCTGACGCAAAAAAGAAAAAAAAAGGTGGCACAGTGGTTAGTACTGCCGCCTCACAGTGCCAGGGATCCGAGTTCAATTCTGGCCTCGGGTGACTGCCTGTGTGGAGTTTGTACATTCTCCCCGTGTCTGTGTGGGTTTCCTCTGGATGATCTGGTTTCCTCCCACAATCCAAAGATGTGTGGGTTAGGCTGATTGTCCATGTTAAATTGTCCCTTAGTGTCAGGGGATTAGCAGGGTGTATGCATGAGGTTATGTGGATAGGACCTGGGTGGGATTGTTGTTTGGTGCAGGCTCGATGGGCTGAGTGGCCTCTTTCTGCACTGTAGGGATTCTATGATTCTCCACCTGCAGCATAATAAGCAAGAATATGTAGAGAAAGTTTAGACGTTTTTATGCAGAAGTATATTGAATGTATCACCACAAAATCCTCCAGGCTGTGTGTGTGAAACACTGGAGGATGACTAACTGCTATATCAAACAATATAAATACCTTGAACTGTTTGACAAAAGCTGCAGTATTAAAACAACCTAATACCATAGTGAGTGGCTATAAGGTCAAGCTGGGATCTGACTACGTGATCAGTAGGGGCCCCTGATGAATATATTAAACCCCAAGGATAGAACAATCACAGAGTTAAGCCAAAATCTCCCAACAAAGCATGTTTATTTATTAGTGTCACAAATAGGTTTACTTTAACACTGTAATGAAGTTACTGTGAAAATCCCCTTGTTGCCACACTCTGGCGCCTGTTCAGGTACATTGACAGAGAATTTAGCATGGCCAATCGACCTAACCAACACATCTTTTGCACTGTTGGAGGAAACCGGAGCACCCAGAGGAAACCCATGCAGATACAGGGAGAACATGCAGATTCCACACAGTCAATGATCCGAGCCAGGAATTGAACCCGGGTCTCTGGCGCTGTGAAGCAGCAGTGCTAATCACTGTACCACTGTACCACCTCACAACACACGTGTGTCCTAACTGGAGAACATAACTTGATAAGGACAGAGAAGATAGCATAAGTTTGTTGCTTCAATCTAGTAGAAACAGGATGGTATATTTCACCCAACTTGCATTCCAATCAGGAACATGTCTCAGGAAACATAGGGAGGATGTCGTTCTCAGAAAATGTTTTTGTTACGTGAGTAGGTGAAGAGATAAAGCCATCCTGACTTGAAGGAAAGAATCCATAGTTAAATGTTCATGACTAAGCCAGGGACAGGACCAAGAGGAGATAATGAATGGCTTAGCAGAGATACCCATTAATCCCACCCAAGGCTGTAAATGACAAATTAGCTATTCGTCACCAAGGTGCCAGGGATAACTGCTCATCATTCAGCCACCCCTATTAGACTAATAGCTACTCCGACTGGATCAGGGGATAATGTACGTAATCAATAGCCTTTAGGATTGGATTGTGTCCAGTCGAGGTGGGTCGAGTAACTGTATAAAAGCTGATGATTTTCTTTGCCTCAGTGGAGTTGCATTTGGGTTTTTCCTGGGACTTCTCCACACTGGCATGAAAGCTCAGTAAGCTGTTTGACGATTGGAACAGACCTGAGAGTGTGGAGTGATTCCTCTGAACTCATTCACGCTAACGGAGCTGGACTTCTTCATATTCACAATGCCAGGAGGCTATCTGGCAGGCCAGTCAAATCACACAGCATCTCAGGGCACATGCCCATTCATCATTCACAGGAGAATCCTCTAGTGGAGGCCCTCATCTCCGTGCACTGCTGCATTAATAACAACAGAAATTGCTGGAAATACTTAATATTTAGCAGTATCTGTGGAGGGAGACCTTTCAGGTCAATGACCCTTTTCTTTTTAGCATTTCTCATTTGACACCTTGGGAAGAATTTTACGAGATTTTTTTCTAAGTGTCCAGCTAGTGTGAAAAGTTCCTGACCTGTTTTTTGGGTGAGTTTTCACACCCAATCATGTGCATTCAGTGTTTGAAAAAGTGGGCTAGACTGTTTCTAGCCGCTCGAGGCAGTGGGCGGGGCTTAATTCGCTAGTCGGCTAGCAGCTCAGATCAGAGCCACAAACTGTTCATGCGCAGGAAGAGTGAAGAAAAAGCAGCTCTCCTGACAGAACACCCCCCAGGCCAGATAGAGTCTCTTCCTCCTCCCCCACGAACATCAGGACCCCCCCTCAATATTACTGACTCCTTTATACCCTCTCACCCCCTACTGGACCCCCTTGCACATAGTCCCTGATCACCCCCTGGCCCTGGTGGCTGACTGACATGACCCTCTCTCCCCCCTGCCCCCCAACCTCCACTCCATCAGCACACTTGGCTTCCCCTCCATGGTAACAAGGCAAACTGCATTAAACTCACTGGAATGCTCTATCGGGTGCATGACTCACCCAAACTGCCTGCAGCTTCCTGCTCCAACGAGGGACAGCTCCAAAAACCCCAAGGATGGATAGGCAAGCAGGCAGTGCAGGAAGAAATGACCTCCAGGAAATCAGCTCTCCGTATTTCAGATGCAGATCTGTCCAGGTTGCTGGAGTCGGTAGAGGCAAGGTGGGACACTCTCTCCCCCCCCCAGCAGGATGCTATCCCAGGGAGGGGATGGAAATGCAGCCTGGGAAGTGGTGACAGCATGCGTTAGTGCCAGGGCACTGACCAGGAGAACCAGGAAGCAGTGCCGCAAGAAACTGAATGATCTCATCCAGGCAGCAAGGGTGAGTGTTTAAACTCATCCAGCATCTTCCCCCTAAGTAACCCCCAGATTCCCCCACCCCCAGCACTCTGCATGCTTCCAGTCCCTGACCCCCAAACATCTCCCTTCTCCCCCTAAGAGTATCACAGCCCTTGCCATCTGAGAGCTGCCCCTTGATACCCTGCAGGACTCGTGCCATCAGATTTTACATGGCTCCTTCTGTCCTCAAAGGAGAAGAATGTCCATAATCGCTGGGGAAGGGTGAAGGCAGGGGGTGGTGTGCCTGAGATCCGGGTCACACCCCCTTTGAGGAGCAGGCACTGGAGCTTGTGGGAGGGGAGGACAGACAGACCGTAAGCAACAGCATGGTCGAGCTGCACCTGCCAATCCTCCACTTGTTGGGGAAATTTCAAGTAAGTTGCACACAACCTAGATTCCTCTCCCTCCTTAATCTTGTGTCCTGTGTTACAGGAAGAGACCCTGATGTGCCTGGACCACTTGGCATCACGGCACCCACTGCTGCGCCCACCCATCCTGCCCTGGACAGCTCGGAAGACTCCTTGGAAGAAGCGGATGAAGGAACCTCTGAGGCTGCACCAGTTTTGTATCAGATTCCACCTTGCAATTCACCGTCCCAGAGACTCACATCAAGTTAGTGTGATGCATCTGGGTCACTCTCTGGTGCGCACGACACATCTGCTGATGTACACCAGATGGAGGACGAAACGTCCATGGTCTCTGGCACGCAGGGGTCTGTCAGAGGAGAGGACTCAGCTGGCTCCGGGCTATATGCTGGGCCTCTGAGAACACTTCCCCCTCAGTTGCTGAAGATGTACTAATAGAGCCACGGAATGCAGGGGGGCTGTCAACAACACTGGACCAATTGTGCGGATGTTGGGAGGAGTTCCAAAACTTTCAGACAGACCAGCTATTGCCTGATTTGTGTGGCTCCCAGGTCAATACTGCAAGGTGGTGTTCGCAGTGGAAAGCCTGGGCAGGGAAACATCACCACGAGTGGCAGGCTCCAAGTGATGACCGAGTCAGAGCAGCCACAGCTGAGGGCTCACAACAGGCCTCTTGAAATTCTGCGGCCCATGGCTGAGAGGCTTGAGAGCTTGCAGGAGATCCAGCGGGACAGCACTGAGACACAGCAGGCTATGCTAGCAGACCTTGTTTCCAAATCCCTCCATGGTTGTAACCTTCCCTGTCTCTTTGTCCTTCGTAAGAAGTCTCATAACACCAAGTTTAAGTCCAACCAGTTTAAACTGGTATTCTGAGACTTCTTACTGTGTTTACTCTCGTCCAACGCCGGCATCACTACATCATCTTTATCCTTCGCCAGTCCTACAGTCCTCTAAGATCTTTGTGATCCTTCAATACTAGCCTACTCTGCATCCCCTATTTTAATCACTCCATAATTTGGCAACCAGTGATTTCAATTACCTAAGCCCTTATTACTGGAATTCCCTCCCTAAACCTCTCTGCCTTATGCTTCTTTAAGGTGCTTCTACCTCTTTGCTCATCTCTTCTAATAATTCCTTATGAGGCTTGGCACCAAATGATGGCACTTGGCACTTGTCAAATACCTTGGGACATTTTGCTCCATTAAAGATGTTACATAAGTGCAAGGTTGGGGTGCCAATTCAAAAACAACACAGTCTGAAAGACTAACCCTTCAAGATTTATGGCATTGCACTTCCCACGTTCTTTCAGTTGGTCCCATTAGTTTACAGCGCTGCTCATCATGATGCATCATTTGGTGGTCTCCCATGTTGCAGATAATAATGAGTGGTATGAGAAAAGCTGTATTCAATTATCATAAACATCAAGTCGGAATCAAAGTATTAAAGCTTGATTAAGCTACAAATCATGCAATAATTCTGTGTTAGAAACAGACAGTATCACTTACTGATCAAACTGGAACATAAATATTGGTCTATCCTTCACAGTTGATTGGGGTATTTCAATGTCACCATGGTTGCATTGCTGCTTGATCATATAGTTGTGGGTTTAGGTCCTGTCTTCTCATCATTTGAGCTGATACTCAGAGCCTGTCAGATGTGGTGTCCTTTAGACTCCGTAACTGAGGTTCTGCATACCTGGGTATAGACTAAAATTATTCTTGAAAGTTAAGATGAAATAGAACAATGATCCTTTTGCATCAAAACTGATGTTAGGGTTTCTATAGAGGGGTTGCTGTGCTGTTGTTTAATTACTATGAAAATGTCCATGTTAATTATTAAGTAAAGCAATTTGTGATTTTATCCCCCCCCAGTTTTTTTTGTCAATTGTCTTAAATGTATATCCTCTGGTTACTGATTCACTTGCCAAGTTTTTTGTTACTTACTTTACATTTTTGAAAACATCCATTTAATCTCCCCTCAGCCTTCACTTCTCCAAGCGGAACATTAACCTCTCTACATAAGTAGAGTCCCTCATCCCTGGTGGCAAAAATCTTTTTTGCTTCCTCTCTACGGTCTTGACATCCTCCCTAAAGTGTCGTTCCCCAGATCTGCTCCTGGGGTCTGATTTCCAAAGCTTTAGCATATTTGTCTTCCTTTTTGTACTCCATGGCCCCCTTTAAACTGTCCTTGTCTGATAGAAACTGAGTGCAGGGACAGCTGTAGAGCCACTTTCTTCCTCCCTACCATATCCTGATATTTTTGTGCAGCTGAGCAGGACGCCCCCAGGAAGGGAGCTGGATCTGGCTACAAATGTGTAAATTGTTCCAATGATATCATCAGCACCTGAGCTGCAATTATAACCAGGAGATTGAGCAGACTGAGGGAGAATCAGTGTTGGCTCCCCTGTGGAGCAAGCCTACCAGCAACTGAATTCTGGACCAGAAGAGGCCAAGATTTGCCTGTGGACTAACATTACTGAAACAGATGACTTGACCATTTATCTCATTGCTGTTTGTTAGATATTGCTGTGTACAGATGGGCTGCCATGTCCCCTGCACTACAACGGTGACTAAGAAAACTACATCACTGATTTTAAAGCATTTGGCGACATCCTGAAGTCATGAGAGCTACATAAGTGCAAATCATTTCTGTTGAAAGGATTGCTTTTTCTTATTTTGTTTTATACCTCTAGTGGGATCAAATCAGGCAAGTGCACTTTCCCCATGTTGAAACATTAAAATTTATTTAAGAGTGTCACAAGTCGGCTTACATTAATGCTGCAATGAAGTTATTGTGAAAATCCCCTAGTCGCTGCACTCTGTTCAGGTACACTGAGGCAGAATTTAACATGGCCAATGTACCTAATGACCGTGCCATCTGTTTATTTAACATAAACTTACAGTCGATTATGCAAAGCTATCAGGTTCAGTGAAATGATCTGCCTGCCTGCCTATCTTATACATATTATATATATTCAAACAATGACCTGAGAAATTTAAAGGGCATGTACTGACTCCGGCGAATGTGTGGTTAAACCAGAAAACATTCAGAATACAAATAAAAGCCTGAATTAAGCATGCAGAAAATGTGGAGGATTTACTTGTAATTTCACAGAAGTACCTTGAGAAAAACAATAAATTTTAGTTCATTTTTAATTTGCCGTGCTTCCTGCAGTCACTAATCTTCCCTGTGAGGTTTGTCAGCTGCTCACTGAAGCTTACAATCTATTCGGTATTGCGAAGGAATGAGGAGTTATAGAGGCTTTCGACAAGTGTGAAGGATATGTAAATCATAGGATTTACAACACAGAAGGAGGTTATTCGTTTCTGTCCTTACCGCTGCTTCTTTTACATATTTCCACTTCAAATACTTACCCAATTCTCTTCAACTCTCAATGGCTATAGTCTCTGCCTCAAAAGCCACTTGTTGGAAACCATCTCATGTTCTGACAACCCTCTGTGTGAAAAAAAATCAACAGATGCTCCGTCTTTATTCTCCCACGTTAATGGCAGCCTTATTACTGAATCACCAACCTGTGCAAAAATAATCTTTAATCTTTCATTATTTTTAATCTATGGTAAAAGCTCCAAATCCTGAACACTCTCTATTTGATCGTCCCATCAACTATCTTTTCCACAGTTTTGTAGTTTCCCTTCCAAATGAGGACTTCCTATTTCTGGTAATTACTTTAGTGAATCTTGTTTGTATCTTTTCTGAAGTCCATGGAATGTTAATGTTTATGTAATGGTGTTTCTGAATTAAAAAGCAGGTGAAACTCTGTCGTTGGCCTAGAAACTTGCTAACTCTGTTCAGCTTGGAGAAAGGAAGAAAGAGTAATAATTTCTGGAGCACCTTTCATAACCTCAGTGCTTTGAAATCAATCAAATACTTTGGACGTGTAGTCACTGTTGTAATATGGATAATGCAGTAAACTCTGTAAATAGCAATAAGGGTAAGTGGCTCGACAAACTGTTTTAATTGCATTCTCTGAGGGATGTGTTTGTTGGCCTGTGCCTCGGGCAAAGTTCTCAGCTCTCCCTTCAGTATAGTGCCTTCAGGCTCATCTGCATCATTCTATAACTCACCACCATCATTCTCTAACTCTTCAGTGCCTTTCAATTAGCCATCAGTGTATTTTGTAACCCACTGTGTCACTCTGTAACCCACTGCACCATTCTTTAAACTGTCAGTGATATTCTATAGCCTAACAGTTTTATTCCAGAACCCACCAGTCCCTTTCTATAACACACAAAAGCCAACCTATAACCCAGCAGCCCCGTTTATAACCTGTTTGTAACTCACTAGCCACATTCTATAACCCATGACTGCGTCCATACTGTGAAACACAAGTGCTATTCCAAGCGTGGGATTTTATGGCTTCACTTATCCTGAAACCGTAAAATCCCACCTGAGGTCAACAGATCCTTCCATTGTTCGCCCCTCACTCACTCCGATTCTCGTGGCAGGCGGGGTGGTAAAATTCTGGCCTATAACACAACTGCTCCATACTGTTACTCACAAGTGCCATTCTATAACACATCCACACCATAGAGCAACACATGTCTTTTAAAAAGCATTTAGACAGTTACATGGGTATGATGGGTGTAGAGGATGTGGGCCAAATGCAGGCAATTGGGATTAGTTTAAGAGTTTAAAAAAAAGGGCGGCATGGACAAGTTGGGCTGAAGGGCCTGTTTCCACGCTGTAAACCCCTACAACTCAATGACATGACTGTCATTCTATACCCGATCCACAACATACAGTAAAACATGAGTATCATTCTACAACACATCCATACCATAGAGTAAAACACAAATATCATTCTATAGCACACCTGCACCATACTGTAACATCAGTGCCATCTGTGCCATCCAGTTCCTGAACAGTGCCATCTTGTAACCCATTGGCACTACTCTGTAAGACATTATTCCATCACTCTACCCTGTTATTCTGTAACTAGCCAATGCCTCTCTATAATGTCAAATAAAGTGGTGGTCACTTAGCAAATGAGTGATCCTCATTAATTTTGATAGGATTTTGGGTGGGATTTGTGCTCTGTGGAGCTATTGTGACTGTTTCAATTGTGGAGCACTCCAGGAAATGATGGTGAGATGGAAGAAGTGATGTAAGTCATTCACACAGCGACTTCTTGGAATATCTATTTAATAATGATGTACATACAACATTACAGGTTTTCAGTCGATTCAGTGAGGAACTAAACAAGGAAGACTAGGTAACATCAGGTGATTTTAACCAGAAATTAAAATGCACGTTTGTGGCTGACCTATTTACCAGTGGATGTGTTCAGTTAAAATCAGCCCGGTGATATTTTTGCATTATTTTCAATAACGTTCCAACATTCTAATGTGGTCAAAGGAGATATGAATTCCTCCATGTTTAAAAGGAATTAAACAAATTTGACACTGGTTGGATTTTAATACTTGTTTTGAATTAGTTATTGGAACAAATCCTTTGCAAGTTAATTACTTTGGTGCTTGTATTCTCCTGGATCAGTTAAACATTTTGACATGTGTAAGTGTTTTTTGTATGTTTCTCCAGCCAGATTGACATTATATTCTAAATCTTTCCTGGGTTCTAGCTGACAAATATTTCTGGAGACATTTAGTTGAGGAAGTCTCCCTGTTCAAATTGATGATTCCAAATCAGCCATTCTTGGAAAGCAATAAGTTTTATTATCGTTCATGAGCCCAGAACTATTTAAAATACTTTACACCCAATGAAGCGAAATTGCATTTACCATAGAACGACAGAATCCTTATGGTGCAGAAAGAGGCCATTCTGCCCATCAGGTCTGCATCAACTCCCTGAAAGAGTCCCACCTAGGCCCTCCCCTTCACCCTGTCCACATAACCCTGCACATTTACCATGGTTAATCCACCTCAGCTACACATCTTTGGACACTAAGATGCAAAGAATCAGTGGCCACAATAAGCATTTTTTATTGTCCTTCACACTGTCATTAAGACTTCCTTTGTCTCGTGCCCTACACATCTTGTGCAATTCTTCCTAGCTCACACCTATCACTGACCATCTACTTTGCTCCATCTGCTCCACCCCCTCTCTAACTATATAAAATCCACCATGTGGTCCAAAGATGTACAGGTTATGTTGATTGGCCATGATAAGTTGCTCCTTAGTGTCAGGGGGATTAGGACTGTAAATGTGTGGGGCTTTAGAGATGGGATCTGGGTAGGATTGTTGCTGGTGCAGGCCTGATAGGCCAAATGGCCTCCTTCTGCGCTGTAGATTCTATGATTCTATGATTTCTCCCTCTCTCTAACAGTGAAGAAGAGTCATATTGGCTCAAAGTGTTAATTCTGTTTCTCTCTGCACAGATAATAGCCACAATTATCTGGCCGTGGATGCTAGCAGGGGTCTCTGGCCTACCGGTGATGCACCCACTGCTGGGGGTTTCCCAACATCACAGGGTGGCTTCAATGGGAGTTCACATTGACAGCGAAGGGAGCTAATGGAGCGCCACCTCCCACTGCCACAAAAACACTGAGGGGAGGTCAGAGAACCTCACCCACCATCAGACCGGCTGTGTATGTCCAACAGTTACTGTTCTGATTTCACATGAAAGGAGTACTGGGACAGGTGACCAAAGTCTTACAGCCAAAGATGTAGATGTTAATGAGCATTTTAAAGATGGAGAGAGACGTGGAGAGGTAGAGAAGTCAATAGAGGGAATTTTCGAGTTCTGGGTTTAGTTAGCTGAAGGTACAACTGCAATAATGGGACAAAGGAGACTGGCAAAGAATGGTGTTGCCAACTATGATTAAATATGTTCCTTAAGGTTTCATCAAATGTTTTGACTCTACCCTCCAGCCCTTAGTTGGTCAGCACATCCATCCTCACAAGGCATTGTCTTCCGATACCAATGAGAAAGCAAAATAACTCACTGGGCCCTATTTTACCATTGCATCACACCCGTTTTCAGGCACGTAAACGTGGTAAAGTTGGGTGTGAGGCCATTAATGCGATCTGCGCCTGCGCAGATGGCCACTTTACTGAGACCCAGGAATGGCCATGATTCGATTCGTGCATTTTACATGCATTTAAATTGAATTAATGAACTGTCCACCCAGCTTTATCAGCATTTCCCCCTTTACCACCACGTTTGCTGATCCTGAAAGCAGATTCCCAAATCAGATCTGAATTGTGCCCAGATTCAGTACTTAGAATGAAAATCAGGCCCATTACGGAACTGGATGATACTTTTAACAGTTTTTAGCCCACCTTTCTCAATATTTTTACATCTGATAAAAAGAAATGTTCAAAGGAAATGACAAAAAAAACTTTAATTTCCCAATCATGTTTCTCCAGCTCTGCACATGGCTGTGTCCTGGAGATAGATCATTAATTCCTGCAAACTCCAGGCCAACTCTGGAGGATTGACAACACTATCAGGAGGTGTGTGGAGATCTGGGAGGATTGTAGGGCTTAGGAAGTCATAGCAAGGGTTGAGGCTAAGTTGAAAGTAGTTGTTTTCTTCCCTCATTGCCATTACTTGCTGAAGTGTCAGGCAGGAAATCAATTCTTTGTTCTTCTCAATGATGTGGTAGTGATTGGTTACAGCATGGTGCAAAGTCTTGGACAGAGAGTGCAGAATAGATTTACCAGAAAATCATGAGGAATGAGGGACTTCAATAATGTGGAACGATTTGTGAATCTGAATGTGTTCTCCTCAAAAGTACAGAACAGTGTGTGGGCATTTAATTAGTATGGTCAAAATTATGAGATGACTTCATAGAATAAAGAACAAACAAGGAACAAAGGAAAGTACAGCACAGGGACAGGTCCTTCAGCCCTCTAAGCCTGTGCCAATCATGATACCCTCACTAAACTAAAAAAAACCTTCTGCCCTTACTCAGTCCATATCCCTCTGTTCCTCCCTATTCATGTACCCATCCAGATGCCTCTTATCCTTCAAAATCTCACCATAATAAGAATATTAGAATTAATAAGGAGAAACTGTTTCCGCAAGAATGAGGTTGTGGAGTGGGTGGAGTTGGAGATGGCGGGGGAGGTTGTTGATGGTTAGGACAGTTGGTGGATATGAAAGGAAATTCATTTACACAGCAAGTTATTAAGATCTGGAATTTACTTCCTGAAAAAGTGTTGGAAACAGATTCAATATGTCTTCTCACAGTGAATTGGATAAATAATTTGAAATTATAAGACCATAAAACATAGGAGAAAAAGCAGGCCATTCAGCCCATTGACTGCTCTGCCATTCAATGAGATCATGACTGATCTGATATGACAACCTGGAACTCCATGCTCCCACACCTTATCCCCACAACCCTTGATTCCCTTCCTGATTAAAAATCTATTTCAGTCTCGAACATATTTAATGATCCAGCCTCCACAGCCCTCAGCAATAAACAATTCCACAGATTCACTACCATCTGGATTAAAGTGATTCAATCCACTACATTGCTTCCAATGCTAGGATATCTTTCCTTTGATAAGGGGACTAAAACTGTTCACAGTATTCTAGGTTTAACAAGTGCCTTGTATAATTTAAGCAACACTTCCCTATTTTTATAGTCCATTCCTTTTGAAATACATGCCAAAATTCCATTTGTCTTCCTTATTAACTGCTGAACTTGCATGCTAGCTTTTTGAGATATATACGCAAGGCCCTCCCCCCCACCACCAAAATCCGTTGTTGCTGCAGCTCTCTGCAGCCTTTCTCCATTTAAATGATATTCAGCTTCTTCATTCTTCTGACCAACTTGATGTGGGTGATTCACCCAGCCTGCTGCACTGCCTGAGCAGCGCATGGGGCTGAGAGACAGCAGTGGGCTTCCCACTGGGTGCTACGGCCTCTGTGTGGCCTGCGGGAACAATCGATGGGAGTAACTCCCATTTTCATGCAAACTGGGGACTTAGAATTTTTTGGGGAGAATCCCAGCCCATTTTTTCCTACATTATATTCCATCTGCCACGTTTTTTGCCCACTCACTTAACCAATGCAATGGATGCAAATGTTGAGATGACATTATATGATTTCAGAATGGGATTGGATAACTGCCCATTAAGGCAAGAAATTGCAGGGTTATGGGCAAAGAACAGGGGAATTGGATTAATTGGATAGCTCGCTCCAAGAATGGGCACAGGCGTGATCCAAGCTTTTCCGCCACCTGTGGAATTTGTTTCACTCCATTTATTAGCAGTGATGATTGGTCTGTAGTTGGAAGCCTGCAGACAGGCAGTGGGCTGTGTTTTAAAGACTCCATGCAGGCTAAGGGTCTTTAAGGGTCCGCCTCTAAACAACATATTAAGAGGTCGGTCACATTGTTGCAGTTGTGTTTTTAAACAAGCTTACTTTTGAAACTGAAGGTTTGCCAGTGTTTGAAGCGGCGTAATATTGAAAACCGAAAGCGGAATAAAAAATGAAAATTACAGTCATAAATTTAAAATGCTATAAAATTGATGCACAAGTCATGAAAAATACAGAATCAGTGGGAAATAATTTGAAGGTTAATTCAGTGCAAAATGATTGTGGCAATATTCGAAAATGAAAGAATTCTTTATTGGAATTTGTAGAACCAACTAATCTTCACATTGCTGGTTGAAGGGATTAGAAAGTGAATTTTTCTACCACAGGGAATTGGTGAGGTGAATAGGTCGATACACGTATGGAGAAGTTAGATAATGCGTGAGAAAGGAATAGAAGGCAATGTTAATCAGGTGAGGTGGAGGAGTGGGGAGATACTCATGTTGAGGATGAACAAACAACTGGGCTGAATGATTTGTTCCTGTACTGTAAATTCAATGTAATTCTATCAATAAATAGACTCAGAATGGAGTCGAGGCTCTCTTCTCTCTGAAGTTAGATCCGTTACTGATTCTGGAGCTACACTATGGGCGTGATCTAGCTGTCACATTAGCCATGGATGCAAATTGCAGAATGGCTCACGAGTGACCAGAACTGGGATTTACACTGGCAACATCCCAGTTTGAGATCTTTCCCATCCCATCCAGCCGCACTCCCAGCCTCCTCCACTGATGCTATAAACAGATTCATATCCAAAAAGATCTAGTGCCCACCTGCGATGTATCATTCCCCACCCTTCCTCCCCTTGGCGTGATGTCATGTCAGGGCGAATCACTGCTGGTTTTCAAAAATGAAACTTAGTCAAGATTACCATGCTGGGATACAGAGGTGCTTATAGGCCCCAGTCATTGAAGGACATGGACGTTTCTCCCTGGCACCCTGGCAATGCCTCCTGGGCATTGTCCCAAGACACTGCCATGGGACACTGGCAGAGAGGCTATGCTCCTCCATTGGGGGGGCTCCTTTCTGCATGGGGCTTATCCAATAGAGGGTCCCAATGTCTGTGTGGGAGGAGGGACATGTCCATGGGAGGATTCTGATGTTCATTCGGGGGGGTGGGTAGGCTTAAATTTAACTTTGGGATTGGGCTCATTAAAAATAGCACCTTAATCTCAGAATCCTGGCTTTGCTGGCATGTTAGGGCCTTAGACATCTCACTGGCTGTCTGATCCTAGCCAGCACTCTGAAATTGCACAGAGTACCTGTGGTGATTGCCCCTTTAAGGAGAGGACAGGCAACTGATTTCAGGGACCGATTAGGATTGAGAGTGGGTAATCACCTCAGGGAGTGGAATCCTCTCTTCGGCATTAGATATGGAGGGACCTACCAACAGCTGTGCTGACCTCTGTATGGTTTTCCTTACTAATAAATACTCTTTCCAATGAAGTCTGTGAAAGGACATCATTGCATCTGGTGACAAGGATAAAATTACAATGACACAGCTTCTGGCCCGACACCTGTGAGTATCCTGTTTTAATCAAGTTCTGAAAAAAAAACTCACCCAAATGCCTCTTTTTGGGCGAATGGACCCATTTGAGATGTTGAGGTATTGTCAGACCCCGAGCAATTAGAATCAGAGAAGATGGACAGTTCCAAGTTGCATGGGTAATGGAGAGAACACAGCAAGATTCCTGGGTCAGAATCCACAAGAGGGGTGAGAGAAATGCAGGGACATACCTCTACGTAATTAGTAGACTAGGAGGTGAGGATGTCTGGGAAGCTCAGTGAGGGACAGAGGCAGAACAAACTTAAGTTGAGCGATTGGTTCAAATGTTTAGAAATGTGGAGAAAGAGAAAGAGAAAATAACCATAATAGCTCCAGGAGTCTGCTGTAAAGCAACAGTGCTTTTATTGCACAAAATAAAGTAAAGCAAAAACCACAAGCCTGTGGTGTACACAACAGGTCTCAACTGAGACTAAAATAATAATGGACCCACTCAGGGGCTTGCTTTATATGAGGCTTGGTATACGGGCTGTATCTGGTTGGTTAATTACTAACCCTCAGGGAGCTCGTATTCAATGAGTCCTACAGGGGCAGTCGCTCAGTGATTCCCCATGTACGTCATGGGATTTATCCCAATAACCCTCAGACACAAGAGCTGTGATTTTGAGTTTAAGGAATAATGGAACATAAGTTGAAAAAAAACCAAAGAGTTGCTATAGATCTTCTTAAAAATAAAGAGAACAAAGAACACAGAAAGCAAGGTTTTAAGTAAAGAAGTAGCAATACTTTAGGGAGGTGTCCCAAATAACAGGAAAATGAGGAGGCTGAAAGCGACAGGCTCCTGGTGGCAGTGGAGTCTGGGGGGGGTGGGGTTTGCAATTCTGTGGAAGCGGTCCCTGCACTGATGAGCTTCTGGCAATAAAGTTCTGAAGTTTTAAAAAGTAGAGAAATCTTCAGAAGTTAAAATACTTCAAAGAAAACAATGCCAGTGAATGGCCCCGAATGGATCTCCCAATGAAATTGACAAAAGAAGCCAACACATCTAAACAAAGAGGGAAAATGGTCAGAGAAAAAACATACTGCAGAGAACTCTGAGAGAGCTTTCTCTCAGTAAAAAAAAAGTTTTGGAGGTTTGCAGGAGAAGATCAGCAGGTTTGCACCAATATTGAGAAAGCAGAGAGAGAAAACTGGCAGCTGACAGTTCAGTGAAAAAAAGTGACAATCTCAAAGAGATAATGTGCTTAAACTAGAAATCACAAGAAGAAACAAAAGACAATGGACAGGAAAATTGGAAACAACCCCAGATAGAGGGCAAGTCTCATAAAAGGTCCATAAGCAACAAGGACTCAAGGAAAGAGAATTCAAGGCTTCTGAAAAGACAATGAAGTCCTCAAGGAAGAAGCAACAGAAGACCTCAAATAAGAGACAACAAAAGGATGACAACAAAAGAAACCAGGAAGAGGCCATTGAAAAACAAGTGACCAAATGAAGAACAACCCGAGAATTGCAGAATGGAAACAAGTTAACACTTCATTGGAGATGGACTCGATCAAAAGTGAAGCCAAAAAGGGTTTAGCTGAAGTTAAGACAAGTGGAAATGAAGGTTCCATTTGTAAAATGTATATGTCCAGTAACAACATAATGTATTCACCTCAGAAGAAATGCAGATATTAAAGACTTCAAAAGAAACTAGGAACTATTGTACACAATGAGGAATCAACAAAAAGGATTATAGCTCAAGAGAAGACATGAAAACAAAAAAGGTGGCTACTTCTAGTTTCTACGTTTCTATAGATCTCGCTCTTGGGGCTAAAGGGATATGGGGGAAAGGGAGATCAGGGTATTGAATTCAATAATTAGCCATGATAATAATGAATGGCAGAACAGACTCGAAAGGTCTGAACGGCCTATTCCTGCTTCTAGTTTCTATGTTTCTGTGAAGACTGCGAATTTCACACAGATTTTCTTACTTGATCCAGTACTCTGTGCAATTTTGGGAAGATTCCATCTTAGGTATTCTTTTCACCAATGTCACTGTTGACATATGAAAAAATCCAAAATATTGAGCTTGGAATCATCATTGCCGCCAATTTTACTCTGACTCACCTGAAGTACCCCCCCTAAGGGATTTTCACAGTAACTCAGTTTAAAGTAAGCCTTCTTGTGACACGAATAAATAAACTTCATGTTTTAGATTGAAAGCTAATTGTTAAACATATATGTCTATATAGCCAGAGGTGAGGTGAAGTTTTGTTTTTAACACAATGAATTGTTATGATCTAGAATGCATTGTTTGGCGAGGTTTGAGGTGATGGGTGAATATAGATTCAGAATGATACTTCAGAGGGAATCGCATAAATATTTGAAAGGGAGAAAGGCGCAGAGCTATGGAGAAAGGGCAAGGGGCTTGGTTTAATTGGATATCTGTCAAAAGAACCAGCGCAGGGGTGATGGGCTGATTAGCCTTGTTCTGTACAGTAAGATTCAATGATGCTATGTCTCAACTGAATAGGCGCTGACATGAAGGATGACCCTTGAACAAAGTATGTGGGACTCACCAACAATCAGGATAAAATGTGAGAAAATTGAAGTGCAGAGGACAATATCAATATAGGTTTATAAGACATCAACGGCGGACAGATTATACTTTCAAAGCTTTTTAATATAAATGATTCAACACTCAGGAGACCTGATGAGTCATATGCATCATTCTCTAAATTTCAACTAAAACTAAGCGTCTCAAGCTAGATTCACTTCCTTTCACTTGACATTGCCTATGAAGTGATAGCTGGAAAATAAGTAAATAAGTGACATAACTTCTTGTTTTGCCATCAGTCCTATTGTCATGTTGTGTTATAATCATTTGATAGTGTTTCCGTGATGAGATGTTGACACTTGTATGTTTAAACATGAGCCATTTATTGTTAATCTTTAACTATTTATATATTCCAGTTAATGGCATACTTCCTGCTGTTTCTTCATACAGGCTGCTTCTAGAATGTTCTACAAGTCTATTACCATGTGACTCTGTACATCATACCATGAACAGTGCTATTTTCTAATCCCATGCCAACCCCTACTCTGCTGAACACTTTTTCTTCACAATGGTACGCAGGTGCATAGCACAACAGATTTTTTTTTGGGGGCCAATTGATCTAGAAATAGAGGGGAGGCAGCATAAAATGACACCACAATTCCTGGGTGGAAGGAAGATGATTGGGTAACCCTCTTGTCAATCATATCTGGACACTGCTGTAAGTGAAAGCAATTGAATTTGCAAGTTTGTATTATTAAACTATCTTCCTCTCAACTACATCTCGCTGGAGAAGTCAAACTGCCTTTTTCCGGAAATCTTTCTGTAATTCCAGTAATAAGTTCTGTTTTCTTTGGCTCATAGCTTCTCTTTAAATAGACTCTGTAGACTGTTTGCTGTAGTGCACTGTTTAAGTAGACTCGGTTTGTCAAGAAAATCAATCCTTGATTGTGGTAAAATAGATTCTTTGCTGTGAATCCTCGTAGTCCCACCCTTCTTCTATTGTCTTGCCCCATGGTATTAATAGCCACTCTGCATGTCTATGCCTTCATTTAGTATCATAGAATCTTGCAGTGCAAAAGGAAGCTGTTTGGCCTATCGAATCTGCACCAATTCTCTCTAACAGAGTATCCTACCCAGGGTCTCTCCCCCACCCTATCTGCTTAATGCCATACATTTACCTTGCCTAATCCATCTAATTTACACATCTTGGCACATTAAGGGGCAATTTAGCATGGCCAATCCACCTAACCTGCACATCTTTGGACTGTGGGAGGACACTGGAACAGCTGGAGGAAACTCATGCAGATATGGGGAGAATGTGCATCCTCCACAGGCACTTACTCAAGGCTAAAACTGGATCCAGGGCACTGTGAGGCAGCACTGCTAACCACTGTGCCACTGTGCAGTCTCACTAACATACTGAGGAAAGGTGATCTCGAAATTAGCCTGGACCTGTTTGTTGGGTACTCCTCAACTGAGAGGCCAGAAGCTCACTGGAAACTGGTCCTTGTTAATAGGCGCTGTGCAAATTGCATTTGCTGGCTGCATCTCCGCAGCAGCTCATTCAAGCAAAGGACTCAATAATGCCTCAGGGATGTTTCAGGCTTTTGGGGTGGGGGCAGGATTCATGAAGCGATCATAAATCCTTTGAGAGCTGGAGTAATGGGAGTAATTTTATTAGAAAAATTGTAAGTACCTACTGGCATTGAATTAGGAGAGTTTCAGATCCATTTCTTTGAATAAATCCAAATTGCATACCTTATGCATTCAGAGTAGGAAGCACATTTTCTGGGTTACCGCCAGAGAGACACCACACCATTTCTGGTCACCAGAGGGAGGTGACAGGGTTTAACTCGCCAGGAGGATTGCTGCAGTAGCAGAGGGAGCCATTGTGCATGTGCAGATCTACGTGGCTACACATGTAAAATGGCAACCAGCAGAGAGCTGCCAGGACTGAGAGAGAGATCTGTCAGCTCTCTGCTGCTGCAACCGGCCTCAACAAATCGATCCCCCCCCCCACCCCACCCAAGTCTGGGGGTCCATGGTCAATTGCGAGCACCCCACACCCGGAAATATCATTCCCATCCCTCCTGCTGCCCGGACTGATTGTCTCTCCTCCCACCCCCAATGATTGCATACAGAGTGGCAATGCCTCCCCTCCCTCCCCAATTGACGCACCCACATAAGCCCCGACCCTGTAAGTCCCATCCCTTTAGGCCCCACATCCTCAGGCTCTGCCCCATGGCATAGCCTAGTGGGCAGTGCCATGGTGCATGGTTGTCAGTGCTAGGGATACCAGTTTGGCACTGCCAGGGTGCCAGGCTGGCACTGCCCAAGGAGAAGGCATCTCTGGGGGGCCTTAATGGCCTCCAGTTTTATTGGTGAGGTCATCATGACTGGTCCCCCTTCATGGGGGCTAAAATCTTTTCCCCACTGGAGAGAACTTCTCCTGGCATGGCTGCACCCATGCCAGCCATGGGTGGTAAAATCACCATCAATGTCTTTGTGCATCTTGGCCTCACAGGCCAGATTCCGTTAGCCAAACTTTGTATCAATCATTCTCCCTGTCGATGGTGGGTACAGAGGGTCATGAAGAATGCTAAGTGACTCAAGACCAACACCAGTGAAATTCTGAAGAAAGTCCTTCAGCAGGTGTTACACACAGTCGATAGTCTAACGCCCCAATTTCTACCCCATTCCCACATTTTCCATGGGCTTCACAACAGGAACTTAAAAATGTTATTTCTGAACATTGGAAGATCAGCCAACATCCCTAAAACACATGACCAGTGCATTATCACATTTGTTCTTTCGGGAGTATTGCTGTACACAGATTGACTGCCACATTACAACGGTACTTTGTTGGGCTGTAACACACTTTAGTCTGCTTTGCAGTGGTGAAAGGCATTTTTTAAATGCTGAGAGAAAAAAATCTTTTCATCTTCCTCTTTAAATTGTGTTCCCAAGTTCTCTAAGTCTCTCCCAGAAGGGGAAACATCCCTATCAGCATGCAGCTTGTCAAATCCTCTCAGGATCTTATACATTTCAATAAGATTATCTTTCAGTCTTCCAAACTCCACTGCATACGGGCCCAGCCTGTCTACCCTTTCTTATCCTTCCCTACCTTTTTCTTACCCTTACCCTGCATCCCATCTGTCAGTCAAGCAAATCTTCTCTGAACTGCTTCTAATGCATATCCTCTCTTAAATCAAGGGCGCAAAACTGTGAACAATACTCTAGGTTTGATCTTATCAGTGCCTTATACGACCATGGTAAAAGGTTCCAGCTTTTATATCCCCTTCCCCTTGCAGTAATCAACAACATTGTACTTACCTCCTGATCACTTGCTGTACCTGCATACTAACTTTTAGTGATTCATGTACCAGATACCCAAGTCCCTCTGTACTTGGGAACTTGGAGGAATTTTAATATTCCTTCGCATACATTGGCAGGAATTTTATTGGCCCGCCTGCCATGGGAATCGGAGGCGAGGGACGGACCATGGAAAGGTCTGTTGACCTCGGGCGGGATTTTACTGGTTCAGGACGAGTGAGGCTGTAAAATCCCACCCAATGTTTCTACAGAAACCATTAGGAAGGGCTTCCACTTTGCTTCAGGAACTGCCTTCAGTGATGCAGATAGAAAACAGCCTTTGCATCTGCATAAGACCAGATTTAATGTGCAGGAAAAAATATTGTAAATATGGATTGGTTTCTGGTGCTAATATCAAATTCAATTCAGTGCTTATGATGCATCAGATGATATTGTTCACTCCAATTACAGAAGGTAATGAATGGACACCAATTATAAGGAACAAATGTCTGGCAAGGATTTTGATGTACTTTGTCGCTCCAGTGCAGATTAAACATCAGCTCAATGATCATTACTGCTGTCTCCAGACCTGCATATGCTTTCAATTGGCCCGTCAACATTGAAGAGTCAGAAGCCATAGACATGAGTGACCTGTTCATTAACATAAAAAGTATCAAGTAGATTCCGTCAGGGGATGGTCATGTAACCTTAATTTATTCCTTCTCTTCCTTGCTTTGTCCTTATTTACTTGGCTTTTCTTGCTATTTGGGTCTAATCTTCTTGTCAGTTATATTTATTACTCGCTGCCTCATTCAGCCTGTAGGTAATCTACAGGCTTCCCCGACACCTCCACTGACGTAACCCGTCACAGCGCTCCCAATTGTAGTGGGGATGTTCAACTTGAGGGTCGCAATTCTGGTTAGATATATTCCTGTATGTTTCGTCACTTTATCTCCTGCCTCTTATGCTGTGCCCCTACACTTACACCATTGGTTGCACAACATATTCCTCCTTATAGTGCAGAGCCTTCCCATAGCTGATTGAGAAGTGAACAGGCCTTTCTTCACCAGACTGGGGACTCTTAATTTCAGTCAAACAGCCCGTTATTACCCATAACTAATGAACGAAGAAAGTATTTTAAAAAAGCACACTTTATTTTTCAAAGTCCTGAGGAGTTGTCTTTTGCATTAGCTGGCATCAGTGTCTTGTGGATTCAACTCCTTGAGACAGCAGGACCATTCTGGATGGTTGCCAATAGCAGCACTTTCATGGATACTGAGTTTCGTCAGGATCCTTTCCTTGTTTCTCCAAAGCACGAGATTTGTCCATTTTTCCCATACCCCTGGGAGATTGCAATTCTTAGAGACATCACAGTGTGAGGCTCTCTTATTATGGCAAAGGAGGGCATCAGTTCAGTCCGTGAAAGCTCACAGACTATGTTCATTTTCTCTCCATTCCCCTCCACTGGAAGACCAACAGGAAGAAGAGGAGGTAAGGAGGAAGGAGGCATACGGGACATAAAGATTTACCAGGATGCTACCGGGACTTGACGTGGAGATGCTACTATTGGAGTCACCTGATGAAGGAGCAGCGTTCTGAAAGCACATGATTCCAAATAGATCTGTTGGACTTTAACCTGGTGTTGTGAGACTTCTTACTGGGACTTGATTGTTTGAGTTTTAAGGGGAAGCTGGATAAATGGGACTATTTTCCCTGGAGCGTAGGATGCTTAGGGGTGATTTTATGGAAGTCTATTAAATAACGAGGGGCATAGGGAGGTAGATAATCAACATCTTTTCCCAAATGTAGAGGAATCTAAAATTAGAGGTCATAGGTTTAAAGTGAGGCGGAAGAGATACAAAAGGTTCCAGAGGGGCATTTTTTTCACTCAGGGAGTGGTGACTGCAGTGAGCTGCCAAAGGCAGTAGTAGAGCTGGGTGCAATTTTGTCTTTTAAAAAGCATTCAGACAGTGACATAAGTAAGATGGGTATAGAGGGATATGGGCCAACTGTGGGCAATTGGGTCTAGCTTAATGGTAAGAACTGGACGATACAGACAAGTTGGGCTGAAGGGCTGTAAACCTCTATGACCTCTATGACTCTACTTCACTGGTTGGATTGTCCATGTCTTTGAACCATCAAAGTCTAATTCCTTCCAAAACAGCTCCACATCAGATTGCTCCACAGCTCCCCATCTCACAATCACTTTGACACAGTGCCCTCTTGATCAAATCCCTGAAATTTAAATACGACAAAAAAATTCCATGTCAACTTTAACTAGCACCATTTGCAAAAATACATACCAAAGGGTTCATCCTTTTGGGCTTCATAAATGCTTGTCTTTATGGGTGCCTTTGGCTGACCTGTTGCTCTGACACTGGGGCTCTGACATGGAAGGCTGTTGGCTTTCAATGGGGAAAATGCAAATAGCTTTTGTAAGCTGCGTTCCAGAATTACTGGGCTTTGACGACCCACCTTTCCTGTGTATCATCTTCAAATGGGCAGCAGCTTGGGTGCATCGGGCAGTGAAATCCTCGCTCTTTGACACTCCTGGTTGGAAAAATGACCGTTTTTAACCTTGTCCTTTTGGAAATGTAAGCATATTTTTAAAAAGACTCACAAGCTGTCTCCATCTGTCCTGGTGATGCGGAGTGAGACTTGCAGCGACAGTACGGGTGCTGAGTCATGCGTGTGCACATTGTCGACTTGCTTGCGCTCAAATACTTTTCGTCCAGGTCAGTAAATTAGATGGAGGTGAATCAGATGGGTGAATAACCAGCCTGGCAACAGTGTACACTGTATAATCCTCCAACAGTATTTTGTGTTTGAGAAGCAAAGTGGATTGATTAATCACTTGCTGTATGGCCATGACCCAATTGCTTTGCCTTTTAATGACTCCATAGCTGTTGGAGATTTATCAGGTGAAACTTACTTATCTGTGGACATGATTAAATCAGCAACTTACAATTCCTCATGTTCCACAGAGCTCACAGCGGATCCCCAAGCAGGCTTACCAACTCTTCCAGATTGCCCTGGAGTCTCCATGAATTAATCTTCTGAAAACCATGGAAAGTAACCCAGGGACATTCAAAGTGATTTTCTTTTTGTTTTTTTTTATCCGCATTTGTTTAAGAGCCTAAGAGCAAAGGAAATTGGAGAGGTAAGCCTCATGTCTGCGTCACTCTTCGGTAACATCAAGGATGCTCTTCAATCTCAACTGCACTTTCCTGCCTGATCCTCATATCCCATGATTCCCTTAAGAGCCCAATAAACTATCAATCTCAGCCTTGAATGTACTCAACAACTGAGCATCCATGGCCTTTCTTAATTGGAGGGAAATAAAGGGATACAAAGCTTCATCTGGGACTATCAGAGGCAAGAAGTCACGTGATGCATCCTCCAGGATTCTATCCAACTACAAATGGTTGTGAAGGTAGCCCGATCTATCACGCAAACCAGCCTCCCATTCATTGACACCGTCTACACTCCCTGTTGCCTTAGAGAAGCAGCCACCATAATCAATGGCCCCACGCACCCTGGGCATTTTCTCTTCGTCTTTTTCCATTGGGAAAAAGATACAAATGTCTAAGGATGCTTACCAACTGACTCAAGAGCAGCTTCTTCCCTGCTACTATCAGACTTTTGAACTGACCTACCCTGTATTAAGCTAATCTTTCTCTACATTCTAACAATGACTGTAACATTCTATTCTACACCCTCTTCTTTCCTTCTCCCCATGTACTCTATGAATGGTATGTTTTGTCTGTATAGCATGCAAGAAACAATACTTTTCACTGTTTCCCATTAAATGTGACAATAATAAATCAAATCAACTCAAATTAACCAGAATTGACAAGCCTACACCAATGACAGAATGAATGTTTATGGGCTTGTTTCTGGGAGTGCTTCTTTCTCAGTTGCCTCATGCAAGCTGCTGCATGTTAAAAGAAGGCCAAGTAGAAGAGACAGGCTTCAAATATATAACTGGGACAATCTTGTTCTTGGGCCTGGGATTGATGGGTAGAACACAAAGGAGGATATTGCCTCAATGGAGGATTGGATGTTGGTCAGCTGGAAGCTTCCTTGATTGTGTTCCCGATTGGTTTAAACTGCTTCTTTTCAGACTGTAGATTAGAACCCAGCAAGTCCCAGGCAGACAGGAAGATGACTCAGTAATTACTCTATCAGTCACACCCAAATATCACGCTTATTTTAAAGTTTATGTATTACTGTCACAAGTATGTTTACATTAACATTGCAATGAGGTTACTGTGAAAATCCTCTAGTCGCCACACTCCGGCACCTGTTCAGGTACATGGGAGAATTTAGCATGGCTAATGCACCTAATCAGGATGTCTTTTGGACTGTGGGAAGAAACTGGAGCACCCGGAGGAAACCCACGCAGACATGGGGAGAATGTGCAGACTCCGCACAGTCAGCGACCCAAGCTGGGAATCGAACCCAGGGCTCTGATGCTGTGAGACAGCAGTGCTAACCACTGTGCCACCGTGCTGAATTGATTTTATGCACATAATTTAGACTGTACATCTTTCCACCAATCATGGCAATTTTGCTGAAAAAGTATTCCTTTTTTTAATCTGTGGACTTTGCTGGAGTTTTGCTCTGAGTTCAGTAAATTCTAGAGACATTGTTGAAATAGATTCTTTGGTGTTTGCTGGGTAAATAAACTCTGTTTGCAGTTTAAATGGACTCAGTTCACTGTAACATAGTCTCCTTTTTGCTCTAAGTCCCGCAGAGCATCCAACTCTCTGCTGACACAATGTTATCAACACTCATTCCATTTCTTCAATTTATTCTTGGATTCTGGGTGTCACTGACAGTGTTGGCATTTATTGTCCAATCCTAGGTGCCCAAGTAAAATGGTGATCGGAGCCTTCTCCTTGAACCACTGATGAGTGGTGCGAATGCGTGGCCAGTAGGCCAGTTCAGAAGGAATTCGGGAATCAACTATACTGGTATGCTTGGGACTAAAGTCAGGTACATGTCAGTCTGGGTAAGGGTGCAACTTCCCTTCCCTAAAGGAGATCAATGAGGTATTTGGGCTTTTGTCAACAATCCAACAACTTCATGTACACATTTGCTGACACCCGCCTTTTTGTAGATAACATCAGAAACTGCATTGAGCAGTAAAGCTCCAATAACAGTAAAATCCAGTAGGGAATTCAATCAAAACTTATTTATATGGTTTGAATGTTTGCGTTCATCAGAATGGGACTGTGGACAGGACTTTTCAGCCGCACTCACCCCAAAACTGGAAAATCCCTTTTGAGGTCCACGGACCTTTGCATGGTCTCCACCCCCCCACCACCACCCACTGCGATTCCCATGGTGCGTGGCATGGGAAATTCCCCCTCTAAGTTTTAGTATGTATGTGTGATACCTCCAACATCATTCCAGAGGTAAATTCCTACATGTAAGATACAATGGGCAGGATCTTCCAGCCTAGTGGAATTTTCCAGTCCCACCAATGGTGACGCCTCCCCCCTCCCTCTGGTTCCATGGCAGTGGGGCAGGCGAACCATACAAAGCACCATAGACCTCAACGGGACTGGAAGATTCCACTGGTGGCCAATGGTAAACTGCATTGAGTCAGTGGCATAAACAATAGCAAGGCCTTTGATCTTACAGTGACTGCATTCAATCCAGGAGAGGCTTGAATTTATAATCCTTTGACCCTGAGAGAACAGCGGTCATCTGAGCCACGTTCACAGGGCTATTTATGATGGAGATGAAAACACATTACAAATAGGTAACTCACATGGTGATTTAAATAATGGCCTTGAAAAAGATTCACAGCAGAACCAAATACTTAAAGGAACTAAATTGCATAGGCTAAAAGACAATGTTTAACTTAGAGCAGTGGTAGACTTAGTGGTGACCTGATAAAGTTCTGTAAAATAATGAAATGCATAACACATTGATAGTTTATTTGAGTTTCACAGATTGGAGTGGACCAGTTTCATGCATTTAAATTACACAAAAACAGGAATAAGCCAGATGTTAGGCAGATATTAATTCTTTTCCCAAAGTATGATGGGCCTTTAGAATGTTTTGCCAGCTGCTCTGAGCATCAACAGGGAGTTGGTCTGGTTCCTAAATCATATGAAATTAAACACTGTTTTAGTAAATACTTGGTGTATGTGATCTCTGAGGCTAGTTTCCTTCGCTTGTGGGGATCAGAAAGGAAATTTGCATTTCTAGTCTTACTTTTCTGACCTAGGGATAGGATTTTCTCAGTGGTGGTTAAGTCTCAATGTCAGAACCATTTGTGGGTCATGAGGTCACGTGGAGACACAATGGGAATGCAGCATTAATTTTCTTCTTTGGCTGCTACTGGACCCATCGTCTGATAATGGATGAAAGCTTATAGGAAGGATTTTCCCATCCACCTGCCACGGGAATTTGTAGCGGGTGAACCAAGCAAGGGTCCTTTGAGCTGGGGTGGGATTTTCCAGTTTTGAGGCAACTGCAGCAGGAAAATACTACCCTATTTCTTCAATTTGCAGGCCAAGCCAGAAAACCAGCAGATCCACAGCCATGGAAAATCAATGTGGGCACCGCTGCTGGGATTGCAAGTAGAACGAGAAAGCGTCTCCTTTTTGAGGGAGAGATGTGAGAATCCTTTCACTGCTGGGGGCAGGGAAGTAGATCCCGGAGATCAAGGGTGGTGGAGGGAGAGTGGTTAACCCCTCAGATATGGATAAGGGCCTCAGGGGTTACCTTTGCCATGGTGGGCCCATGAAGCCTCCAGCTTTGATGGTGCCCCCCACCCTGACCAAGGAGCTGAAAGGGTGGCGAACCTGATTGTAACGGTGGGTTTAATCATTTCCCACCACCAAGGAAATTGACAATTACACCCTGAACCGTTTATTCTTATTTGTGATCTCTGCCTCCATCTAGTATTTTGTGCATTGGGCATCTGGGAAGATGACCCTGGATTGGGCATTTAATTGGCTAAATTGGTCACTGACTTCAAGCTGTCTTCCAATATGACTCCCTGACACTTTACCAGTCTCTCTTGTCTCCTAACCTGTGCCCTGAAAGCCAGCAAGATCTCGCTGTAGGTTTTCTTCCCAGAATGTTTACCTCTCCTAGGTGACATGGACGCAGGGTCTGGAATAGTTTTTAGGAAGTAATGGATCAGCTAATATAAGATGAGAAAATGCTGGAAAAGCACAGCGGATATAATGTTTTGATCCCTGAAGAAGTCATAGGGGCGCAAAATGTTGGTTGAAATTTTCTGGCCCTTCCTGCTGGTGAGATCTTCTGGTCCAGTCAATGGGGACTCCCCATGGCGTATTCCCCAGTGGTGGAGGGTTATTAGAGAAATTTCAAATAATCAGGGATTGATTACACTGATAAAACTATTAGTACTGAATGAGATGACTCCAGATCAGACACACAGATTAACAGAGAAACTGTCTGCATAAAGGCACATATAATCACAGTATGAGATCTAAACAAGTAAGAGATTTGAATAAGTATTTCTGATTTAAACGTGTATTTTGGATTTTAAAATGTATTTCATATGTATTTTTAAAATGGTCTGTGCACTTCAGCCAAAAAGTAGACTGCTCCATGGGCATGATGAGATGAAGACTTAGTGAGATGAACCACATTATTTGGAACAATGAAACCACAGAATGAGTATGTTCTTACCAGTGTAAGTTATGGACAGTACAGGTTCCCAAAGCCATAGCATAAATAGAGCCGTTCAATTTGTACTGATAAGACGGTGCTTCATGGGAATATCAGCAGTCTGACACAATCATTGACATTATTAAGAGTTGGTGAGAACAGTACTTCAGAACTCTATAGCTAAGCGACAGGGCGAAGAAGCATCCAGATTCTACTGGCTAATGAAATCCCATGATGTCAGAGGGTAGAATGTAATTGGCTAAGGTATATGACAACTGTTAACAATGATTGATTTGGACCAGCGGTGACTGATTCATAACTAATGGGAAGAGGTTGGGGGGGGGGAAAGCAAACTTGAAAATGTATAGTTGTCCTGTCCGATGTATTGCAACTGGAACGCTCAGGATCTTTTCAAAAGAGAGGCGTTGAAGTGCCCAATGCTATGTCTGCCAGCGATCATTAGACAAATAAAGATACATCTTTAACCGGGATACTGAGTTTGTGAGTCTTTGTATTAACTAAAGTTAAGCTCAATACCTAGCCTCTGAAAAAAACCCCCAACAAGAGTGTAGGATAAACAAATCCCTGCAGACATCGGTGGGACTGGAAAATCTCACCACTGTCAATGGTAGGCTGCCTCCACTGCTGGAAAGCATGCGGTGGGATAGGGTGGGGAGCTCCCATTAATTCTGTTTCTCTCTCCACAGGTGCTGCCAGAGCTCCTGAGTTTTGTCAACATTTTTTATTTTTATTTCAGATTCTCAGCAGCTGCAGTATTTTTGCACTAACGGATGGGTTGACCATTTCTTCAGTAATTTTCATGTAGATAGCTGCTTCCTGAACAGTTCTGAGAACACATCTTCAGGCACTGTTTATCCTGCTGTGTGTAATTCCCTTATGTGCTGTTTTTCTTTCATATTTTACATCTGATTTCTTTTTGCAGAAAAGTGTATTGATTACTGAGGAGAGTCAGTCGTAAATTAAGCTGCCAATCATATCTCCTGCTTGGTTCAGTTCTTGTCTGTAATTATATAACCTGGTTATTTTTAATTACCCCTCTGTACCAGCAGCAGCAGCACTGAATTGGTGCCAGGAGCGAAATGGGTCTCTGGGTACAGGGAACAATACTCAAAGCTGATTGCAAATAAACACCTCGTAATGTCTTGCAATCTGCTACAATATGACACAAGTAAAAAATTAATACTTCTGAAGGGTGCTTAATTAAATTTATTTCATGAAATCAAAACTTTACCATTTCCAAATAGTCAGAGGGAGAGGAAAGGCTGGAGGAGATAGAGAGGGAGTTATTAGGGGTCCATAAATGCCAACTACCTCATGCTGAGAGGCCTGGGACCAGGTGGAAAATGGTTCTGGGGCCTCATTATCATTGAACTGAGCTGCCTCCACAGATATTTATGCTTTTCAATTAAAAGTTTTGCCTTGCTGGCAATGATATTTGCTAGATTTGATGCTGGCATGGCAACAGGCAGGGAGGGAGGGGATGATCGCGATGACTATGGAGGCTAGAGAAGTGGGGGGTGGGTGGGCTGCAATTAATGCTGGTCTCAATAGCAACAACCCACATCCATATGAAATTGAGAAACACGTTCTTGCTCAAGGTATCTTTGTCTGTGCAAAAGGATTGTGGCATTTGACAACCGCGTCAATTCCAAGATGTCATTCAATTTTTCAAAGTTTTAAACTTTATTTATTAATGTCACAAGTAGGCTTATATTAATCACTGCAATGAAGTTACTGTGAAAATCCCCCAGTTGACACACTGTGGGGACCTGTTCTGGTGCACAGAGGGAGAATAACAAACCAGCCTCCCATCCATTAACATTTCCCGATGCTTTGGCAAAGTATAATTAAGAATCCCATGCATCCCAGGTATTCTCTCTTCCACCTTGTTCCTTCGGGGGAAAGATACAAAAGTCTGAGGTCACCTACCAGCTGACTCAAGAACAGCTTCTTCCCTGCTGCTGTCAGACTTTTTAATGGACTTTCCTCGCATTAAATTGATCTTTCTCTACACCCTAGCTATGACACTACGTTCTGCACTCTCGTTTCCTTCTCTCTGAACGACATGTTTTATGTGTATAGCTCACAAGAAACAATACTTCTCACTGTATGTTAATATATGTGACAATAATAAATCAAATCAAATCAAATTTAGCATGGCCAATGCACCTAACAAGCACATCTTTCGGACTGTGGGAGGAAACTGGAGCACTCAGAGGAAACTCACACAGACATGGGGAGAATGTGCAGCACAACAGTGACCCAAGCTGGAAATACAAACCCAAGTCCCTGGCGCTGTGAGGCAGCAGTGCTAACCACTGTGCCGCAAAACCTTCAGGTCTCTTTTTCACCTTTCCCTCGGCTATTTGACATAATTCACAGAGATTTAACACCCCTCATCTTAACCACATTGAGGGAGTTGCTTTGGGTTTGCCGTCTCAATACAATTCTTTCTGTCTATCTTTTTGTGGTTGGACTTCCTTTCACCTACATCAGAAAGGAAAGGGGATAAATTGCTATCTATTGTGAACAATCACAGGCAGATTGCAATCATGGTCAGATTGACTCTCTGCTCTTTTCTGTTTATACCTGAGTGCAGCTGGATATTTCCCATCTGACCTTCTGACTCAGGCTGAGTGAGAATAATGTTGTGCACCTGGTGCCTGAGGCCTTCAGTCAAGCGCTGTAGAGACAGGGGAAAAGAAGCCGCAATCCCTTTTCTCACTGTACTCGCTGCCGTAAATCAGGTACATTTAAAGGACCCAGCACTTTGTGAAGACAAGGAGGAGGAAAGTGTGTAAGATAAATGAGTGGGGTCGGTTTGGGCTGGGGTTCAGGCAGTGAGGGGCTGGGGTTGGTGTGGGTCAGGTGGTTGGTTGGGTGGGGGGGGTCAGGTGATGGTTTGGGGAGTCAGTTCAGAGGTGGGGGATAGCTGGGGTGTCGGGAGGGTGTCAGGAGCATTCAGGAGGTCAGGAAGGTAGTCGGAGGGTGTGGGGTTGGTAGTCAGGTAGGGGCATCGTTGGCAGGAGCACAGGTATAGCTGGTGGGTGTGGGGGTGGCGCAGTCCAGTGGGGAGGATTGGAGCTAGAAGTGCTTTTAATTTCTTCAAACGCTTCCTGGGCAACTGTTTTGGTAAACTGTGCAGACAGGAGATATGTCTGTGTGCCGGCATCTCCAACCTCAACTGCAACTGGGATTCTCCGATCCCAGTGCACTGAATGGAGGTTTGCCTGAGTGCCAATTTCTCCATCCTCGCTGGCAGCGGCAGAGGGGTGTGACAGCCAGAGAATTCTGGCCTGTGCGCCTAATGGCAATGGAGTAGGGAAAGAGAGTCTTATGTCATCCTTGCAGGCAGTTTAATTATTGTTAATTCAGACAATCAACAAAGGCAAAATAATCACCATGTTCGAAAACTGAAACATTCACAATTGGCTCCAAAGACTCAGTTATTCTCTTCCTAGCCCTTTTTAACATAGTTTTGTTTCGTTGTTTATTTAAAAGAGTGATAGTAAGCAGTAAGGAGATTCTAATGTGAGGCAAGAATTGTACAGAACCCTGATGGACATTGAACGGCAGTTTTATGGGGGCGCGTGTGAGTTGGGGAGTAATACAAACATTTCACAAAATGCTGCGAGGCTGGATTATTCAAAGTGACTTTAACAATTGAACCAAGTTTGGAATTCTCTTTGAATTCCACTCTGCTGGGAAGAGTGAGCGATGAGAACGTAAATTGTAGAAAAAAAAACTAACAACCTCCTTTATCAAGCCTGTTTATCAGCACCGTCCCCCGCCCAATCACCCACCCGCTGCCCACCCCAAACCCCCACTGCACAGTGCTTTCTCCCTGACTCATTCAGTCGCCCAAGCAAGGAGACAGATTCGTTGGTGTTTCCTGTTTTTAGCTGTTAGCTAAGTCAGCAAAGCTGGAATCAAAGTTGCATCTCGATTATTGCTCATAAAAACGGGACAATTGACGGAAACTCATATCTTCAGCCCCTAATTATTTTATTTTCCATTTCTCCTGTATTGGCTCTCCTGCCTAATGTTTATGCATTAGCTGCCACGCTGCATGAATAGTGAATTCACACAAATAGGACCATATCTCACTGCGCTGTTGTCATGGTACCCAGCTGTTTCTGCATTTCCTCCAGGTGAAGTCACCAGCCTTTACTGTGAGACATTTCATTACCGCACCTTAGAAATTTAAATTTGTGGACGCAAACAATATAGAAACTTTATGAAAACTAATTGTAAAATAAAACAGATTGTCTTCAAAGCGAGGTCACTGGAGACCAAAGTATGTGGTTTCCCTAAGATAAAGGCAAATAAAGGCTGGGATCTGAAACAAAAACAGAAAATGCTGGAAAATCTCAGCTGGTCTGGTAGCACCCGTGGGGAGAGAATGGAGACAATGTTTGGATGACCCTTCGTCAGAGCTGAATTCATCAGAATCAGAATCGTAGAATCCCTGCAATGCAGAAGGAGGCCATTCAGCCCATCTGTTAGCGCAGACAACAATCCCACCCAGGCCCTATCCCTGTAACTCCACATACTTACCCAACTAATCCCTCTAATTTACACATTCCAGGACACTAAGGGGCAATATAGCATGGCCAGTCAACCTAACCCACACAACCCAGGGACCTGGGTTCGATTCCTGGCTTGGATCACAGTCTGTGTGGAGTTTGCACATTCTCCTTGTGTCTGCGTGGGTTTCCTCCGGGTGCTCTGGTTTCCTCCCACTGTCCAAAGATGTGCAGGTCAGGTTGATTGGACATGCTAAAAATTGCCCTTCAGTTTCCTGCAATGCGTAGGTTAGAGGGATTAGCGTAGGGATATGGAGGTAGGGCCTGGGTGGGATTGTGGTCAGTGCAGACTCGATGGGCCAAATGGCCTCTTTCTGCACTGTAGGGTTTCTATGATCTTTGGACTGTGGGAGGAACAATCACCTGATGAAGGTGCAGTGCTCTGAAAGCTTGTGCTGCCAAATAAACCTGATGGACTTTAACCTGGTGTTGTGAGACTTGTTACTGTGCTTACCCAGTCCAACACCTTCACCTCCACATTTGTGGGAAGAAACCAGAGAACACCCCTTATTCTCCATCCATGTTACTTCATGTCCCCACCCACCACCTACTGCCCCTTATGTTCCCTCTGTCAAACTCTGCCTTTTCCCCCACCCCCAATATCTCTTTATGCCCCCATACTCACCCATTATGCTCCGTTATATCTGCCATGCCTAATTATCCACTTACATTCCATAGAACCTATGGACCGAAAGTAACGGAAAAATGTGTGAAACAAATAATTAATTCATAATTTTCTACCATGTTGAAAAATAGTCATATCACTAGATTCATAGAATCTTACAGCGCCATTTAGCCCATTGAGGATGCACAACCACAATCCCACCCAGGCCCTATCCCTATAACCCCATGTATTTATCCTAACTAGCCCCCCTGACACAAAGGGGCAATTTAGCATGGCCAATCCAGCTATCCCACACAAGAAACCAGGTCATCTGGAGAAAACCCAAGCAGACACGGGCAGAACGTGCAAACTCTGCACCGACAGTGTCCCAAGTCGGGAATCGAACCCAGGTCTCTGGTGATGTGAGGCAGCAGTGCCAACCATTGTGCCACCAAAGGTAATAAAAGTGTCAATCATTCAAATGCTTTAAAGTATTGGCAGCAATAACCACAAACCTTTGAAACCACTTAGCCTGAAGTAAGTAAACATTGTGAAATTGACAGCAAAAATCAGACAGCCTGAGCTGTCAATCAAATAATGTTTTTGCTGGGACACAGTTTGAAAAAGAATAATAGTTGTCTGGGCTCCCAGCCAAACAAACAGACCTTTTAAAACATCCCCTCCATGCAGACTAGGGTTCATGAGCAGCCATAAAACACCGTTCCTTAGTAATTTTAGAGGGATAGGACATGTTTCTCTCACACTGGAGCCAGTCAGGTCAGAAGTGCACAATGGGGACTTTCCACAGGAACCAGCCCACAAACCTTCGAAGGCACTCCTGGAAATAAACCAGTTTCAGAATGGCGATGTGAATCCTGGAATCGGAACACACCCTCCAATTTTAAAGGTCTCCCAAGTCATCCTGACTCGATGAAAATCCAGCCAATATCTCTTAATTGTATCAAAGTTTGTTCAATAACTCTGCTAGACAGTACATTGAGGTGCTTTACTGTGCTAAATCATGTGTATAAATGCAAGTTAGTTGTTGTAAAAAAAATTGCTGATGTGTTGTTCATAATTCTTGACAAATTCTGATCTAACAAACTTTAAATGAAGCTGTGTTGTAAATGGCGAGGGACATGGGATAATTTTCTTTTAAACCAGTATTGAACAAAGCTGTAGTGCCCTTTCGTTTTAATTAGATATTTAATACAAAGTTCCACACTTGGTGCAATATGTTCTCCTGCTTAGTCACCATGACAACAATATAAATGCAATGCCTTGAGTACAAACTGTACTGTTCGAAGCTAACCCGAGATGACCATTTCACTAAATGCTAATAGAAGAAAAATGTGGTCAGTGCTTTTGGAAGGAGATAGAATCATGACAGAATGCACAGGGATGCCTTTCAGAGAGTGCATTCAAGATCTTAAGAACTCATTAACTGGAATTTTACTGCCCAGCTCGCCATGGGAGTTGCAACGGGTGAGAGGTGGACAATGGAAAGGTTTGTTGATTTTTGGCGGAATTTGATAGTTTTGGGGTGTCATTGTGTAAAAAAGTGTTTCCTCATTTTGTCCCTGGTTGTTTTCCCAATTAGCTGAAAGCCGCATCCTCTGATTACCAATCCTTGGGCCAGTTGGACCTGTTGCTCCTTAACTACTCCATTAACTGTGTGCAGTTCTGGTCACCCCACTGTAGGAAGGCTGTGTTAGCACTAGAGAGGGTACAGAGGAGGTTCACCAGGATGTTGCATGGCATGAAGCATTTGAGCTATAAGGAGAGACTAGGTAGACTTGGGTTGTTTTCTTTAGGGCAGAAAAGACTAAGCTGGGAGGCGGAACAAGATTGAGGTGTAAAAGATTATGAGGGCAATGGACAAGGTGAGTAGGGAGCAGCTTTGCTCCTTGGTTAAGGGATCAATGACCAGATGGCATAGTTTTAGAGTAAGGGACAGGAGATTCAGAGGGGTTTTGAATAAAACATTTTTCCCTCAGATGGTGGGGGGAGTCTGGAATGCGCTGCTTGGGAAGGTTCTCGAGGCTGGAAACATTACAACATTAAAAAAAAATTTGGATGTGCACATGAAATATCATAATACTCAAGGATATTGGATAAGTGCCAAAAAATGGGATTAATGCATGTTTAGTGGTAGATATTTCCTGCACTGTATGCCTCTATGGGTGGATCTTTCCAGCCATACTTGCCCCAAGACTGGAAAATGCCGCCTGAGGTCAATGGGCCTTTGCATTCACGCTACGATTCCTGTGGCATGCGGGACAGGAAAATTCCCTCACTTGACTCTACCGGGAAAGAAGAGTAGAATGGCAGAGAGATTTCCCAGGATGAGAAGATGGTGGAAGTACTTTTTAATGTTTCCTCCCCCTTTGTATCCTCCTCCCCTGAAGTGAACCAGATGGGTTTTTCCGACAATCGATAGTGGCTTCGTGGTCATCGGTAGGTTCTTCATTCAAGGTCATTTTTATTGAATTCAAATTCCACCATCTGCTGTGGTTGGATTTGAACCTGTTTCCCAGAACATTAGCCGAGTTTCTGGATGAATAATCTAGCGACAATACTATTAGGGAACTTGTTCAATGGTGTGAGCCATCAGGTTCAGGTGCCCATTTTGTATGTGAACTCGGGCAATGAAGGGCAGCTTGTTATTTTAATGTAAATAAGAATCAGTGCTGAGTGCTCTTCTACCTGACCCTGATCGCCATGCAGCCACTGTTTCAGCAGAACCCATTGGATGCTAAGGAGGGACAGCACGGTCTGGGGGTGGCATGGTAGCACAGTGGTTAACACTGCTGCTTCACAGCTCCAGATTCCCGGCTTGGGTCACTGTCTGTGTGGAGTTTGCACATTCTCCACATGTTTACATGGGTTTCCTCTGGTTTCCTCCCACAGTGCAACCTGGGTTAGGTTGGTTGGTCATGCTAAATTGCCCCTTAGTGTCCTGAGAGGTGTAGGTTAGAGGGATCATTGGGTAAATATGTCGGGATATAGGGGTAGGGCCTGGGTGGAATTGTGGTCGGTGCAGACTCGATGGGCTGAATGGCCTCCTTCTGCACTGTAGGGTTTCTATGGAGGGACAGGAGCCTTAACTTCATTTTGCTCCCTCTTTTTAGTAAGAAGTCTCACAACACCAGCTTAAAGTCCAACAGGTTTATTTGGCAGCATTAGCTTTCGGAGTCTCAAGCTCCTTCATCAGGTGAGTGAGACTTGTGTTCACAAACAGGGCTTATAAAGACACTCAATATACAAGATGATGGTTGGAATGTGAATCTTTTTAACACAAGGACACCGAGATCAGCTGCACTGATCATATATTTCTTTGAGAGCCAAGAATATTAAAAAAAAGCATACTTTCACTAATTTGAGCTATTTTAAGGAACTCAAACAGTAATTCTTTGTAACACTTTGTAAGGCAGCAGGAAGACTCTGAGCCAGGAGAGAAATTAGGGAGTGATTGAAATCTTGGTAGAAAGATACAGTGAGAAGAGTCACACAGAGGGAAAGAGTGTCAGCTTAAGGTTGTGATGTATGTATATATTGCATTTGGGGTTTGGGATGCGGATTTTTAAAAATTCATTTGTGGGACATGTGCATTGCTGGCTAGCCAGCATTTATTGCCCATCCCTAGTTGCCCTTGGTGGACAGTTGAAAGTCAACCACATTACTGTGGCTTTGGAGTCACATGCAGGTAAGGATGGCAGATTTTCTTCCCTAAAGGACATGAGTGAATCAGATGGGTTTTTCCGACAATCAATAGTGGTTTTGTGATCATCAGGAGATTCTTAATTCAAGATCATTTTTATTGAATTCGAATTCCATCATCTGTTGTGGTGGGATTTGAACCCAGGTTCTCAGAACATTAGCTGAGTTTCTGGATTAATAGCCTAGTGATAATACCACCAGAGCATAATAGCCTCCCGATGTCTGCCCCTTTAAGAGTGTGGGTTGGGTGACCCCTGGGCAATTAGCTCCACCCAGTTTGGGACCCAGTTGAGGTCCAACTATGGAATAGTGCACACTTCTAATACAGAGCTCCCAGTATTCTAGTTTCCAAGCCCATCTTGTGATTCTTTATACACCTTTAATCCAAAGATAAAATACCTAACAAATAGTTTTCCTGAAGAGATTCCCAGGACGATAAGACAAAATTGACTGATGAAAATGCTAGGACATATGGATTAAAGAGCTTTTTCACCCGCTCTATAAATGCAGGAAAATCTCTGCTTCTCAATAAGATCCTTTCACTATTTCTCACATAGGTGGCAGCCAGACAAAAACTCTGCTGAAGATATGATAAGACAGGAAAGAAAGCTGGACAAGAAATTATGAAATTGACAGTAAAAAGATTTTGAATAAGCACATACTCTTCCCAAAGTGCAAACCATTCATTTCTCTATTCAAATACTAGCTGACATGCTCTGTGCTTGCAGTACTGTGTTCTTAAGGAGTGGTCTAGAGGTTCCATTAACTGGTCATGGACACTGGACACAGGGGTCCTTGGAGTAAGTGGCTAACTGGGTGTCAGCTGTGGTTCAATAGGCAGTGTTCTAGCTTCTGAGTCAGAGTATTGTGGGTTCGAGCTCCACTCCATGCTGAGTATGCAATCAAAGCTAATACTCCAGATAAGACAAATAAACCCAGGCCTACACTGCCCTCTGAATGAACATATAAAGTCTCATGACACTGTACAGAGAGTAGGGAGTTCTGCTGTTGGCTTAGTGAACAGCCATTCATCAACCAACATCAGGGTCGCCATTTTCCTGTAGGTATCATAACGGTGAGAACACCAGAGTGGTTTGGACTGCAGATGTCCCACACAGTCATTTTTTTTGGGAGAGTGGTGAGTTACACCACTGATAGTGGGTGGGAGCAGGGCCTAAGCACCCTGCTGAGCCTAGCTGCAAAGTGATCGGCACCATTTTGAAAGGACACCTTGATCTCACAGTGCACTAGGAGACCTGGTCCTCTCCATTAGAATGTAACCACTGATAACATTGGATTTGTTGTAATGTAACCAATAGTAACAAGCTGTAAGAATCAGCTGACCCAGTAAACCATGTAACCAATAACAGAATGATATGATGATCAGCTGACCAGCTGACTGAGTATAAATTAGAACCTGTTGAGAATTGTGGGGAGCTTGGAATGGCCCAGGGTGAGGTCTCAAATTTGGAGTTTTTTAAAATTAAACTTTTTCTTTGATTCATCATTTGGAGTAAGTTTTGGTATATTTAATTGTTTATATTTTTCTACCTACCGCCTCCCCCCCCCCATGGATATCAGAGCACTTCCCCACTCCTTTGACATGGGTTGCCAGAATTGAGGTGTTGAGGCCCACCCACAATGGGTTCCCTTTATTACCTCACATGTCCCCACATCATGACCCCAACAGGCCTCACTTGTTCACCATCCCTACACGACACCCCCTGCATAAACCTCCCTGCATCACAGCCCCAACCTAGTCCCAATCCCTACTCAGGCCCCAACCTCTTAGCACAACTACTGGCACATTGGCAGTACCTGTTTCAGGATTGTTCAGTGTGCCAGGTTGGCACTGTCAGATGAGTACTGCCCAGCCAGGCCCCCAGCAACCTGGGGGATTCAATGGCCTCCAAATCAGCTTTTCCCCCCCCACCCTCCTCCTGGGGTGGCCATCATGCCTAGTCTCTGCTAGTGGAGACCAGCCATGATCAGAAGGTCCCAGGAGCCAGGAGAAACCGCCATCGAATGAACTATGTATGTTTAAATGCTACTTTATATATGCTCATTGGCCACATGCCCTTTCTGGGTGCGATCTGATTTGCATCAGTAAAATGGGACTGGAACGATTGCAAATTACTTGGTGCTGGGCGTGAAACCTGCTTTTAGGTTGGCACGCTATTCTCTGGGCTCAGCGCTATCTGCATCAGGCGCGGCGAGGCTGGAAAATCACAACCCGATCTGTTTGTCAGACCTTACTCAGCGCAAGTTGGCTGCTACATTTCCTAAATTTGTGGTGACTACAATTAAAGGCTGGGATTCTTCCAAAAAAAGACAAAGTGGCCAATGGATGGGAAAACAGGCAAATTTTTGATTTGATTTGATTTATTATTGTCACATGTATTAACATACAGTGAAAAGTATTGTTTCTTGCGCACTATACAGACAAAACATACCGTTCATAGAGAAGGAAATGAAAAAGTGCAGAATGTAGTGTTTCAGTCACAACTAAATCTGTAAGAAATTATATTAAAGCATTGTCCGAGAGTTTAAAAGAGTTAGAACGAAGTTTTAGAAGCATAGAATGAGAGTAAAACATCAAATTAGAAGGTATGCTGGGCACAGCTTGCAAGAAGTCACCTTGTTCCGACGCCATCTCCCACAGTTTTTTTGGAATGAGTCTCCGACACTCTGGCCATCACATAGTGCCTCAGAAGATTTCACGCTAGAAAGCATGGGCTGGGGCCTCATCCCTGAGAGGCCGGCAGCATAGTGCTGAGTGCGCCACTGCGCGTGCGCCAGTCTGTCCGTGGGGAGATCAGTGCTTGCGCACTGGCCCCGCATTGCCAGCCTCCTGATCGACGGCCTCCAAATCTTCCCAGGATGCCTCCACTCAATCGATGGCCTCCTGACCCCCACCCTGATTGCTGGTCTTCCTGAACACTCCATCTGATCTCCCCCCCTCCTGTGGCCTGGCCAGCCCTGAGCCCCCTCCACAGCCCCATTCTTCTCCCCCCTCCCCATGGCCACTCCTGATCGCCTCCCTCTCCCTTCCTGACCTTCAAAGTGGTTCCCTCCCCCACCACCACTGATTACTGCCCCCCCCCAGTAGGCTTCACCCTCTCTGGCCCCACTCCCTTGGCAATGCCCAGTGGGCAGTGCCAGTTTGCCCCAGGGTGGCAGGCGATATCCATTTGTAATCAGTTCCGTGCCGAATAAAAAAATGGGGCTTGGAGACTCGCGATTGGCCGACCGCCTGTTGTGAGTCCTGCTAAAGACTGTTGTCTCCTGCCCTGCTGTGCTAGTCAAAAAGGACAGCAGGCTGGGAGAATCCCAGTCAAAATGTCCTAAATGCCTGTAAAATGCTTTGATATTTCTTGAGCTCATGAACAAGTTCTTGTGTTTTCTTATATTTTAAACCTTTGTACCTCTTCCATTTAATATTGTACTTTCTCCTTAACTGACTAACACACAAATGTATGAATTGGGAGCAGGAGTTGGCCACTTGGCCCCTCGAGCCTGCTGTGCCATTCAATAAGGCCATGGCTGATCTGCTTGTTCTTTTAACCGCAAATACCTGCCTACTGATAAACTTTCACCTCCTTGTTAAACTAGAATCTATGTAGCTCTTCCTTAAAAATATCCAAAGACTTCACTAACTTCTGAGGGAGAAAGTTCCAGAGACTCACAATAGAGTACAGTCAACAGATGGATCACTTGGATTTTAGGTCAACTCATTGCTAATACCATGAAAAACAAAAATTTCACTATCCGTGACCTCAATCAGTCTGCTTCGAAACCTCCCAAATCCTGGTTCTGAAATGCTACTTCCCATTTCTCAGTTTATTCCTGCAACAAAACCAGATATTTGACCTCAGGTGAAAACCAGTGAAAACGATATTTTTTGGCCTGTCACCATATCACGGAATAGAGGGATGAATATTAAAATTGACAGACCTGTTGTGGAAGGAACATTGTCTTCAGTACTGCTTTGTCCCCACATCAGAGAGAGCAAAATAGATGATAATAAAAGTAGGTTGCTGCGAATCATGCTCAAAGCGATTCATTTCACATTTTTTAATTGACATGCACGCAAAATGTTTTATCTCTGTTCCACTGTGATAGAGAAAAATTTTCTTTCCAGTCCACCAGTCACACAAAATTTCACACCCAATCAGCCCATGTCACATCACATATAGGTAACCTTGATTAGTCGTCAACAATGTAATTCTCTTTATTTAAAAATAAACTGTGTTTTTTTAACAGGCTCTGATTTGATATTTATTTCCTTTTGTCCATTTTCTCCCCCTACCCAACCCCAAACTTCTTTCTCCTCCTCTTCTTCCCTCCCCTCACCTCTCCCCACCTCCCTCATCCTCTCCTTTCCTTTGCTGAAGTTGCTGATTACTTTCCAGGACCACTTCACAAATTCCCCCATCCATCTGTGACATTGTGAGTGTTAACTGCCTTGGCGACCATCCACAGCAACTCAAAGGTTGTCACCAGAATTCTACCACCGCCTCCACCACAAAATCGAAGCAAGCGAGCTTTTTCCCAGGGCTGAAATGACAATTACAAGGGGACAAAAGTTCATGATAAGGGGGAAAGGTTCTGTGGAGATGTGTGGGGAACTTTTTTTTTTACACAGAGGGTGGTGGGGGCATGGAATGCACTGCCAAGTGAGGTGGTTGAGGCAGACACATTATTGACATTTAAAACTTATCTTGATAGACATATGAACAAATGGGGAATAGAGGGATATAAGCGGTTGGTATAGATAGGTAAACGCGATCAGTGCAGACTGGGAAGGCCAAAGGGCATGTTCCTGTGCTGTACTGTTCTTTGTTCTTTGAGGGACAGACAGCAGAAAGATCCGTTGACCTTGGGCGAGAATTTCTGGTCTCGCTCAATCGAGGCCGTAAAACCTCACCTTGTAAATTCAAATCCCAACACAGCAAGCTGTGAAATTGAATATATGAAAAACTATAAGTCTCCCTCTGTGTGAAAAAATTGCCCCTTTGGACCCCTTGTATCTCTCCTCTCACCTTAAACCTATGCCCTCTAGTTTTAGGCTCCCGTGCCTTTGGGAAAAGATATTGATTATCTAGCTGATCTGTTCCTCTCATTATTTTACAGACCTCTATAAAATCACCTCTAAGCATTTTACGGTCCAGAGAAAAAAAGTCCCAGTCTATCCAGCCTCTCCTTATACCTCAAACCATCAAGTCCCTGTAGCATCCTAGTAAATCTTTTCTGTGCTCTTTCTAGTTTAATAATAGCCTTTATATAATACGGTGACCAAAACACTTTGAGACATCTTGAGCTTAGGAAAGCAGCTCTGTTACGAATTTCTCTACCACACTCTCCTCCTTTAAAATATTCCTTTAAAAACCTCCATTCCTGATTTTCATCGCTTCACCATCCATCTGTGTCTTCAGCTGTCCACAAGTTCGGGAATTCTCTGCCTAAAATATTCCACCTCTGAATCTCTCTTTCTTGCTTTAAGATATTCCTTAACATCTACCTCTTTAATCAAGAATTTGGACATTGGTCCTTGTATTTCTTACATAGCTTTGTGTCAAATTTGTTTGACAACACTCCAGTGAAGCATCTTGGGATATTTTACCATGTTAGAATGGCCTTATGGCTGTAAGTTGTTTTATATGCAAATATTTTTATCTTTTGTTATGTATCCATTGCACCCATTGAATCACTACTGTGCAGAAGGAGGCTGTTCGGCCCATCAAGTGTGCATTGGCTCTCTGACAAGCATCTTATCCAGGCTTCCACCTGCCTTATCCACATGATCACAACCACTTAGTATGATAATTACCACTTAATCCCCCTAACCTGCACATTTTTGGACTGTGGGAGGAAGCCGGAGTACCTGGAGGAAACCCACACAGATACAGGGAAAACATGCAAACTCCACATAGACAATTACCCAAAGCCAGTATTGAACCCAGATCCCTGGCACTAAGAGGTAGCAGTGCTAACCATTGTGCCATCATGTCACCCTCAGTAAGCTACAAGGAACAGAAGCCATATCACAAATTGATCTAGTTCTTGCTTACATATGTAAGTTTGATTTGATTTATTATTGTCACATGTATTAGTATACAGCGAAAAGTATTGTTTCTTGCGTGCTATACAGACAAAGCGTACTGTTCATAGAGAAGATAACAAGAGGGTGCAGAATGTAGTGTTATAGTCATAGCTAGGGTTTAGAAAAAGGTCAGCTTAATGCAAGGTATGGGCATTCAAAAGGCGGCAGGGAAGAAGCTGTTCTTGAGTCAGTTGGTACGCGACCTCAAACTTTTGTATCTTTTTCCCGATGGAAGAAAGTGGAAGAGAGAATGTTCACAGTGTGTGGGGTCCTTAATTATGCTGGCTGCTTTGCTGAAGCAATGGGAAGTGTAGACAGAGTCAATGGATGGGAGACTGGTTTGCGTGATGGATTGGGCTACATTCACAACCTTTTGTAGTTTCTTGCAGTCTTGGGCAGAGCAGGAGCCATACGAAGCTGTGATACAACCAGAAAGAATGCTTTCTATGGTGCATTTGTAGAAGTTGGTGAGGGTTGTAGCTGACTTGCCAAATTTCCTTAGTCTTCTGAGAAAATAGAGGCGTTGGTGGGCTTTCTTAACTATGGAGTTGGCATGGGTAGACCAGGACAGGTTGTTGGTGATCTGAACATCGAAAAACATGAAGCTCTCGACCTTTTCTACTTCATCCTCATTAAGGTGGAAATTTTCTCTTTGAGTGAATGAGAGGAAGAACCTTCTGGATCTCATCTCTCCCACTGTTTCCTACCCATACCAGCATCGATATCGCTACTACCATTCAGGGAGCCAAATTCTTTATGGATGGAAGGGGATTTGCAGGGGGTGAGTTGGAAAATAAAAACTTCTACTCTTACCTTATAATGTCTTCAGCTTTCCTCCAAGATTCCTATAGGCTTTCCCTTTCCGTCGCATGCCAGGCAGCCCACTGTGCCAGTCTCCTGTAGGTGCTGAAAAGCAAGGCTCCCAAAGTATGTATCAACCGGACGTGATAGGTCAGGAATATCCCCTCCTGTCTCGCAATAATGTCGATGTTCCTGGGCTTACCAAAGGCAATCACATTGGCAAATCCCCAGAAAAGAGCAGAGTGATGTGGCGGAGATTACGGAATCATCTCAATCTTCTTTTCCAGTGCAATGCATCAGGGGAATTCCCATCCCCTCAGTGCAGGATAAAGTAAGAATTTCTGTGGTTCCTTTTGCCTGGCACAGTGAACCTTCCTCCGTTTTCTAACCTGACGGTTTATAACATATTCCTGGCCTTTGCTTTGCCTTTTCCTTGTTAAAGACCAGAAAGATTCCCTACGGTGTTACTGTACAGAACAACAACTGACATCCCATATACTGTGATATACCTACAAGAGGGAGTTGAAGCCTCATTAAAGAGCTTCGAGCCAAAATGACGCTGACTTTTATGAACTGGATTACTCACATTACTTTGACTGAGGTTTGTTCTGCGGAAGTAGTAATTACTAAGATTTATGACCAGCCTACATCAGGTCAGCGGATAACAACATGTTTTGTAGGTAGGTCAGAATGATATGAAAGAAATGCCCACAAGTATAATAGTCTGTGATGAATAATTACCCTTTCTTGTCACATTAATTTCACTGATCAATCGAGGGTAAAGATATTCATTGCTCACGGGCTATGGTTATCTAACTGTACTGATTTGCAGGACATTTGTGCATCTTCTGGAAGTTCAGGGTGCAGTAGCATATACAACCACCCAACAAGTCTGAGGGTAATGGAGCTGTGGAATACACAATAGCCTGGATTTAATGCAGCCTGAGACCACCCCCTCCCTCCCCCCCATAATCTATAGACGGGGTAGATTCAGAAAGAATATTCCCAATGCTGGGGATGTCCAGAGCTATGGGGTCATAGCTTGAGGATAAGGGCATACTTTTTAGAGCTGAGGTGAGGAGAAATTTCTTCACCCAGAGAGTGGTGAATCTGTGGAATTCACAAGCGCAGAAAGGAGTTGAGGCCAAAGCAGTTATGTGATTTCAAGAAGGAAGTAGATATAGCTCTTGGGGCTAAAGGGACCAAGGGATATGGGGGAAGGAGGGATCAAGATATTGAATTTGATGAGCGGCCCTGATCAAAATGAATGGCGGAACAGGCTTGAAGGTCCACTCCTGCTTCTATTTCAAATCTTCCATGTTCCTATGTCAGCTTCCTGTTGGTGGGATTAGAGGCCGGAAAGGGTCTGTAGGAAACTCACCTGTTAGGTCTGTCCTTCAGAAGCAACATGGGTTTCCCATTGTTCTCCATCTCGTGTCAATGACATTAAATTCCACCCATTGTCTGTGAAGGAAAAAAGTGTATCATCAAGATCTGTGAATTATAGTAGATGGCACAAAAGACTGAAGAAAAGAAAGAGTTGCATTTATATAGGATCTTTTACAGCCTCAGAATGTTGCGATGATAATGTGCTATTGGTACAAATATAAATACATATTACATATGGTATTTTTCTGTTTAAGGGGATTATTTAAAATTCAGCTTTTTACCCTATGTAGTCAGTGTGTCTTGAAAACATTTAGTTCAGATACTGGGAGAGCAGGATAATTATTCATTTCAGCCATGTAGTGTTTACTTTGGATAGAGCTAATGGATTTTTGTTTATAGATGGAGATTTCCCCTGGGATTTTGATGAAAGGAATGGAATGTGGTTTTACATAGGCAAGGTCATGTGATGATGTGGTTACTATGAGCTCCGTCTGTAGGAGAGAAAAAAATAGCTTTTGAATTCTGGCTAGGAATTGCCTGAAGATGGAAGATGGGCATTTGTGACCGCGTTCATCCCAAGACACGAAAATCCCACTCAAAGTCAACAGCCCTTTGCATAGTCCATCCCCCATCTCCCCCACCCATTATGATTCCCAATCCAGACAGTAGCAGAAAATTCTGCCTAGAGATTTTCTGCAAGGACATAATCTTGGGGTAAGGGTCAAGCCACCTAAGGATGAGATGAGGAAGAATTTGTTCACTCAGAGGGTGGCGAATCTTTAGAATTCTGTACTCCAAAGAGCTGTGGAAGCTCAATCATTAAGTATGTTCAAGACAGAAATCAATAGATCTCTGGTAACTAATAACACCAAGCTATGTGGAGATTGCTTGGGAAAGTGGTGTGGAGGTTGATGATCAGTAATGGTCTAATTGAATGGTGGAACTTGCCTGATTGGCTGAATGGCCTACTCCTGTTCCTATGTTCCAAACTACTAACCCCATTATTGCAGGAAAATAATTAAAAAAGAAAAATTAAAAAAAAAATGATTTGGCCCAGAGCAAGTTTATTCCATTGTAGACCATGCAAAATATATCCCATGCATCTTCCGAATAGTTCTTCCCCAGTGGCTGTCCAGCAAATCTCCAGGACATTCTCCTTTCTTTCTGTCTTCACAAATAAATCAGATTTTCATCTCCATCCCCAGCAGGACTATGACCCATAAGATCTAAGAGCAAATGAAGTCCATTCAGCCCATCAAATCTGCTCTACCTTTCAATGAGATCATGAGTGATCTGATATGATAATCCTCAATTCTACTTATCCCCATAACCTTTGATTCACTTACTGAATAAAAAATTGTCTATCTCAGCCTTGGGACAGGAGCCACTGAGTGTATTATCAGTGCTGTCTTAATCTTATATATATATACCAATTGACCAGAATGATACCAGGGTTTTAAGTATAAATTACAGCACAAACTTGGTTTTCATTCCCTTGAGGTTAGGAGCCAATGGGGTTCTAATCAAGATCTTTAAAATGATAAAGACAATTTAATAATGTTGATTAAGACAAATCTTTATCTTGTGGAGGAGACACTCGGAACAAAAGAGACACAATCTTAACTTACAGCTAGATCATTCAGAAGTGGAATTGGGAAAATTCATTATTCGCACAGAGGTTGGTGGAAATTTGCAATTCTCCCCTTCCTGAAAAAGACTGTCATTGCTGGAGTTAATGAATTTGTCAAGCCTGAGACGAACTGACTTTTGTTGATAAGGATATCAATGAGTATGAAGCAAAGATTGATAAATAAAATTGAGGTACAACTCAATTGATCTACTTGAATGGTGCAAGAAGATTGAACAGATGAACTATCGTCTTCTGCTCCTCTTCCCTACATTCCTATCTCTTCAACTATCTATCCTGTTCCAAAAAAGTTTACTTGGCTCCTTTTGTCAGGAGTTCTTTTCAGTTCTCGGATGACCTATGTAGTCTGTCAGTACATAGCGGAATTTCATGGTTGTCAAAGCTGATCATAATACAAAGGGCAAAACACCCTTCCAGGAGTTTGCGTGGGTGAACTGAAACATAATTGAATTGTGTTCAAATGCTCAAGAGGTCCTTAATGTCTTTTTCCTGTATTGGAGCTTTCAATATTGAAGAATCATTAAGAATGAGATTTCAGTGATCAAAAAAAGAGGATGATCGTATATTGGAACATTGTTAACTTTTAAGAATGACGCACATCTTCACACTGGAATAAGTACATCTTTCTCTAAATGAACAAGCTTGATTGATCCTTTCACAACATTAAACTTCATCCAATTGTGAAAGCCAAGTTAATAGACACATGTTCAAATAAGCAGTGCCCAGAACCCCATATTCCATATTCTGTGAGGTACTTATTGAATCAAAATCTATTCATCTCAGATTTGAAAATTACAATTCTATTGCATTTTGGTCAGAGAAGTTTGAGATTTTCAATATCCTGGTTTGGGTTTTATGGAATGCCTTGTTCCCTGTGTGCAGGCTTTTATACTTCACTCAACACTCACCCCCTTTCCTCTCTCCCCGCATAGCTAAAAAGTTGATGGGGAGCCCATCCAAGGTCAGAATTGCTGCTCTATTGTCATTTAACAATCAATTGGCTGAAGGTGGGATTTCTGTCACTGAAGCACAGGAAATCTCTTATACAAGGTTATTGGACAACTGGATGACTCACAGATCTATAGTCCCAGGAGCGCCAGGTTTGAGCAGTGGCTGCTGCTAACACTACAGGCAGTCCCCAGTGAAGGTTATCATGAGATAAATTGTGGTGGTGGGGAACGGATTTCACTGGGGTCAAGCTGACAGGCTTCAGCGAGGAGGGTAAGGGATTTCGAGAGCTGAGTTTGAGGGGCTGGGAGGAGGGTAAAGGGGACATAATCTTGGGGAAGGGGGGAGGGGGAGGCATTTTCCCACAGACGGGCACAGTGAAACTACAAAGAAGGTTCCCCATCCTAGTGTGAGATCAGCCTGCCCAGGTACAGCTGCTGGACTACTCACTTATATGGGCCTCCACCTGCCTTTGGTAATCTTCACTTATTGAATCACTTATTATTTTACAGACCTCGATTAGAATACTAACCTGGGTAGATTGACAAATTAGGTGTGGAAGAATAATTGCATTCTGTTAATCTGAGATTATCCATCTGTTGAGAATTTCATTTTTACAGCGTCAAACTGTTTCTGAAAGTGTTCCAGGACTTCTGCATCCACTGCTCCACTCTATAGGAATGTAATATTTGACAATACAAGACCACAGTCCATTTAGTTCACTTTGTACCATCCTGATTGGCTGCAAGCTACACAATTAAGAGAGATGGCTGATCACACAAATAAATTTCAATCTCAGATCCAGGCATGAGGGGTGGGGGGAACTCTGCCAGTGCTGAAAGGCTTTGAGCACGACAGGTTCAAAGTCAATCTCTCCTACCAGATAGCAGACACAATTCTTGGGTGTTGTGCGTCCCCGCTGCCAGAGAGAAGGGACAATTTGGCGCTCAGTCAAATCTCTATTCACAGCAGTGGAACTGGAGAATCCCAGCCGCTGGCGGTTTCAGAGAATTCTGGCCATCGTGTCTGAATTGACATGTCTGTAATAAACTACCAGAAGTTCATTACAGGCAAATAGTTTTTTTAATATGTGCAAAAACGGCACTTCCACAAACCTGCGGTTCTTGTTCTGTAGTCACTTTGAAATAATGTTCTTGCATTCCCTTTTCTATCCTGTTAAGCCTCATCCATCTGTCCTTTACCTCCGTGAGACCACCTCTCAGCAACTGCCATTCAAGATTCAGTTTGTCCAGTCTTTCCTTGCTAGTCTGTGATTAACATCCTATATAGAGTCATAGAATCCCTGCAGTGCAGAAGGAGGCCCTTCGGCCCATTGAGTCTGCATCGAACACAATATCACCCAGGCCCTACCCCCATATCCCTACATATTTTACCCACTAATCCCTCTAACCTACACATCTCAGGATACTAAGGGGCAATTTCTTTTAGCATGGCCAATCAACCTAACCCGCACATCTTTGGACTGTGGGAGGATAACCCAGAGGAAACCCACGCAGACACAAGGAGAATGTGCAAACTCCACACAGACAGTGACCCAAGCCGGGAATCAACCTCAGGTCCCTGGAGCTGTGAAGCAACAGTGCTAACCACTGTGCTACCATGCTGTGCCGTGCCCTATCGTGGCATTGTGGCACTGCCGCCTCACAGTGCCAGAGATCCAGGTTTGATTCCTGGTTTGGGTCACTGTCTGTGTGGAGTCTGCACGGTCACCCTGGGTTTCCTCCAGGTGCTCCGGTTTCCTCCCACAGTCTGAAAGACATGCTGGTTCAGTGCATTGGCCATACTAAATTCTCTCTCAATGTACCCAAACAGGTGTGCCTGAGTGTGGTGACAAAAGGATTTTCACAGTGACTTCATTGCAGTGTTAATGTAAGCCTACCTGCGGCACTAATAAATAAACTTAAGTACTTCTATAATTTTCCACTAAATGTTTCTGGAGGAACAGGCTTCAAATGGTAATGTGAACACCGAGTTGGCTGTATAGAAGTCACAGAACTTTTCTATTTAAGTACATTTCCCATTAGAGGCAACTTGCTATGAGAATTGCATATTGCTCCCATATAAGAGAAGGAGCTTTGCAAAGCTGTCTCACTTTAACTCGCTCACTCAGTTATTTTGCCTTACTATTTTAGGTCAATTATTTAATTGGATCTCATTTTTCTTTTGTTTTCTATGTTTCAACATATGTTACAGCTTCCCCACCTTGTATAGGACAGTTACCCCCTGTGTTACACAGAACAGCCTCTTGTGTGTGACTTAGCAGTGCCTCCTCTGCACGGTACTGCCACCCTGCTTTATATTACACAGCTCGTGCTTATGCAATCACACACTATCCTATGTTAATGACTCTGAATAATACAATGAAACAGTAAGAATCAGCAAGTTCATGAGAACATGATACTCAAGGGGGAAAAAAAAACAGTCCGCAGGGGATTTCAATATACTTTGTAGACGTATATTTCTTGTGAGGTGGTAGGACTTTTGTGAGGCATAAATGTTAACGAGGATGCAAATTCACAGTATGCCTGTGGAGTTCCAAGTCCAGAGTGAAAGCCCAGAGGACCCAATGCTGTGAATATTCATTCACATTACAGCCAGCGCTTTGAAGTCAGCTGTCACACATTGTGATTTGTGCTGTCAGTGCCAAAGCATTACCATCAGAGAGATCAGAATAATCAATTCCATGGTTTGTCATTCTGCATCGTTTCCATTTCAGTCTGCTATTTTCTGTCTGCACTCTCCCACCCATATCCTAGCTCCACAATAACAACATCTACATAGCGCCATTAACACAGCAACCCATCCCAATACGTTTCACAGGACCTTCATCAGACTAAATACGACAGCATGCCGCAGGATGTATTAGGACAGTTGACCAATATCTCGGTCAAAGAGGTGGTTTTTAAGGAGGAGGGATAGGTCGAGAGGTTATGGAAGGAATTTGCACACGGCATTGTTCCACAGACAGCAATCTGATAACGATAACATGTCTGTATTAGTTTAGTTTTATTGTTTATTTATTAGTGCCACAAACAGGCTTACATTAACACTGCAATGAATTTACTGTGAAAATCCCCTAGTCACCACACTCCAGCACCTTTTTGGGTACACTGGGGGAGAATTTAACATGGCCAGTCCACCTAACCCGCACATCTTTGGAGTATGGGAGGAACACAGTAAAAAGTCTGACAACAGCAGGTTACCAGAGGACCCGGAGGAAACCCATGCAGCAACAGGGAGAATGTGCAGACAGGGACCCAAGCCAGGAATCGACCCCGGATCTTTGGCGTTGTGAGGCAGCAGTGCTAACCACTGTGCCACCGTGTACTAACAACATTGCTTGAGGGGTAAGTATATTCCTGGGCATTGGAGATAACCTCCCTGCTCTTTTCGAAATAATGTCATGAGATCTTTTATATCTCACTAGAAGGGAACAAATGGGCCTGGATTTTCATCTTGGACTGAGGAAACTTGGGTCAGGGCAGTTCGTTACTTTGCTCGTTCAAATCTGTCACTTCTCCCCATACCCACCATACTTTTATCCCCTTCTCTAGGAAGGCATGAGGGAATTTCAGAGGAGTGGGGTTGCTGAGATGGGCAGGTTAGAAAGCCTACCTCAGTTCTCAGGGACATCAGCCCAACACTCCACATTATTCCTATGTGCACTTACTCTCATCCCTCATCACTCACCCCATTCCTCCTCCAAGCCTTCTAGAATACTGTGTGCAGTTCAGGTCACCACACTATAAGAATGATTTGATTGCGCTAAGGAAAGTGCAGAGAAGATTCACCAGGATGTTGCATGGACTTGAGCGTTTCAGCTATGAAGAGAGGCTGGTTAGGCTGGGGCTGTTTTCTTTAGAGCAGAGAAGGCTGGTTGAGGTGTATAAAATTATGAGGGAGGTAGGTATGGTAAATAGGAAGAAACATCTCCCCCTAGTAGAGGGGTAAAGAACAAGGGGGCATAGATTTAAGGAAGGGGCAGGGAATTTAAAGTGGATTTGAGGAAAAGCTTTTTTACCCAGAGGGTATAGGAATCTGGAACTCACTGCCTGAAAGCGTAGTAGAGGCAGGAATCCTCACAATATTTAAGGAGCATTTAGATAAATACTTGGAATGTCACAGCATTGAAGGCTACAGATCAAGTGTTGGAAAATGGATTAGAATAGAAAGGTGCTTGATGGCAGGTGCAGACATGATGGGTTGATGGGTCTCTTTCTGTGCTGTAAAACCCCATGACTCTATATCCCCCCCCATATGCCCTCCATGCCCCATTGATACCCCATGACTCTTAAGTTCAAGCAGTGCACTTAATTCAAAGGTTAAGCACCGTAAACATTTAAATTACCTAAAATCACAACACAAGAGCATTGTTTTCTACTGTTTTGAATGCATAGTAGTACTTCTTCCATTGGGAAAATACTCTAATGCATCTAAATGCTTACACAATGCTGGTCAGTATAATGGTCAACTTACCTTTGCAGAACGGCCTTACGATTAATCACTGCAGTGAAAACAAATCTAACTTCTAAGGCAGCATCTAATAACGACATCCAAAGTTGACAGAACATTTAACCTAACCTATCAGAATGTTCCCAATTCCTCAGTCGGCTTTCCCCAGTGTTTCTGAATTCTCTTACTTAGTGGGTTTTCCAAAGGCTTCCAAAACCCGCCTGATAATGTGGGACGTGAAATATAAATTTCCCCTCTTCTTGTTGGAGACTGTGCGCGCAGGGTTGCAACCTGAACCTTACTCAAACATTTTCCCAACTGTAGAAAGTTTATGCGGGGCTCTTTCTGAAGGGGGAAAGTCAAATGAATAGCCCCATGGCCTCAATTTTTTTCCAATTGCAGTACCCATCCCCTAATCTTTTTGACTCATGTAAATCTGACCTATGGGCTCAGTTTAATATTTCCTCGAATGGATAGCACCTCCAATAATGCAGCACTCCCTTGTTACCATCACGAGGAATACCAGCCAAGATTTTATGCTCAAGGCTCCGGAGGGGTTCTTGAATTCGCAACCTATTCACGCACAAGCAAGCACGTTACCAACTGAGGCAAGGCTGACACTGGCAATGTGATATCAATAGAGCATTAGCAGCATGACATGTTTCAAGTGTTTCAAGCAAACTGGCTGCTGTTCAATATTTTCCCAGCTAGCTCCCAATCTTATCCATAAATAATAGTCTCATTGCTGTGTGAAAGCTAATATTCTTGTTGCATGGAAGTTATCATCAAGGCAGATATTTGCCAACACCTTTCAGGATACAATAAAATAGATTAAAGGTCATAATATCCTAGGGGTTTGTAGCATTGCTGTGCAATATTTATGCCCTATCAAGCCCAGGAGATGAAAACTTAAAATGTTTAAATGTCGATTTGTAAAGATCTCATCAAATGTGCGAAGCTCTCATCTTTTGTGAGAAAAAAATCTGAAACTACCTCTTGGCAAATTTCAAAGAGAAATACATATATTATTTAAAATGTTAAAATCGGCCATTGATGTCTCTGAAACAATGGTAAAGTAAAAACCCTCCAGATATTACTTGAAAAAGTTAATGAATTTTCTATTTTATTGAAGTTTCATTGATCACTGTATAGCAGACTGTTTCTGCAGAGGGGTAATAAGTACTTTCTGACACTTGTCTGAACTTCCATAGTTCTGTATAAGATTATTCTAAACCAGACTAACATGTCTCCATTTTGTCCTACCGCAATACCTGGGCACAACACAATACTCTGTCAGTTAGTGGCAGCACAATGTTAGAAGCCACCTATGATGCTGCCTATTGATTTAAGGTGATTGGTGGAAGGATTAGAGGGAACTGGAGGGAAAACCTTTTCCTCCAGAGGGTGCTAGGTATCTGGGATTCATTGTACAAGTTGGTGGTTGAGACAGAAACCCTCAACTCATCTAAAAGGTACCTGAGATGCTGCAACCTGCAAGGCTATGGGCTAGGTGCGGTAAAGCAGGACTAATATGAATGGCTAGTTTCTTCCCTTTTCTCTTTTTTGGCTGGGGCGGACACAGTGGGCTGACTGGCCTACATCTATGACATACTGGGCGGCACCATGGCACAGTGGTTCACACTGCTGCCTCACAAAGCCAGGGACCCGGGATCAATTCCGACCTTGGGTCACTGTGTGGAGTTTGCACATTCTCCCCATATCTGTAAGGGTTTCCTCTGGGTGCTCCGTTTCCTCCCACAGTCCAAAAATATGCGGGATAGGTGGATTGGCCATGCGAAATTGCCCATTAGTGTCCCAAAATGTGTAGGTTAGATGGATTAACCATTGTAAATGTTACGGGGATAGAGTTGGGGAAAAGAGCTGGGTAAGATACTCTGTCAGAGAGTCGGTGCAGACTCGATGGGCTGAATGACCTCCTTCTGCACCAGAAGGGTTTATGATCTATGATCTTTGACAACCTTACTATGGTTCTAAGTGACTGTAAAGTGAATCTGAGGATATGAGAACATAAGAAATAGGAGCAAGAGTAGACCATAAGGTCCCTTGACCCTGCCATTCAATAATATCAAGGAGTTATCATAATCAATAATATCATAGTTGCCCTTTTCTGCCTCAGTTCCATTTTTCCATTTTATATTGTGCTAAGTGAGAAATGAAGAATTGCATGTACTTAAACATTCCAAAAGAAAGTTCTTGGGTTTATATCCAAATGATAATTTTTATTGCTTATTTTATAAACTCATGACAGAATTACCTCACAGTCTGGGAAAATAGCCATGTATTGGTTTGGCCCAATACATAAAGTCAACTTTTAACAAAAATCAAATCTAAACTTTAAACTTAAAGTAAATTTAGGAAGGGGCACTGAGTGACTCATTGGGTTAAAAGTAAAGCTAATGTGTTCATCACACCTCTGTAAATCTTTATCATTATTTGAGATATTGTTTTGGGATAAATGAAACAAATTGCCACCTTTCAATCCATCCAGCTGATGAGTCTCACATTCACGGGAATTAGGAGCAGAAATAGGCAAATTCAGCCCTTCAAACCTGCTCCGCCATTCAACAAATCATGGCTGATCTCTCCCTGGTCTCAAATCCACCTCCTTACCTGTTCCCCATAGTCATTCAACTCATTTTATAATCAGAAATGTATCTATCTCCTTCTTGAAACCACTTAATGATTCAGACTCCACTGCATTACAAAGCAGTGAGTTCCACAAATTCACCACCCTCTGCAAGTAGTAGTTCCTCTACATCATAGTTTTAAATCTACTGCCTTTCAACCCATACTTGTGACCTCTTGTTCTAGATTGCTCCACAAGGTGAAACATTTAGTCCATGTTTATTCTATCAGTCCCTTTTAAAATTTTATATACTTTGATCAGATCCCCTCGCAGCCTTCTAAACTTCAGTGAGTGTGAGCCAAAACTGTTTAATCTCTCTTCATATGTCAACCCTTTCAGATGACACCTACCTCAACATTTGCCTCCTCTTCTGGGAAAAGGACTAGCACGGTAGGCATTTATTGCCCATCCTTAGCTTCTCCTGAGAAGTTGATGTTAGGGTATCTTCCTCCACTGAAGTCTTCTTCCCTGATGCCATCAGACATTTGAATGAACCTACCTTATACTAAGTTAATCTTTCTCTACACCCCAGCAAGGATTGTTTTAAAGTTTATTTATTAGTGTCACAAGTAGGGTTGCATTAACGCCGCAATAAAGTTACTGTGAAAATCCCCTAGTCGCCACATTCTGGCAGCTGTTCAGGTACACTAAGGGAGAATTTAGCATGGCCAATGCACCTAACCAGCAAGTCTTTCAGACTGTGCGAGGAAACTGGAGCACCTGGAGGAAATCCCCGCAGACAGAGGGAGAACATGCAGATTCCACACAGTCAGTGACCCAAGCCAAGAATCGAGCCCAGGTCCCTGATGCTGTGAGGTATCAGTGCTAACCACTGTGCCACCATGCTACCCAAATGTAACACAACATTCTGCACTTTAACCTTTTCTTCTCCCCTATGTACTCTATGAACAGTATGCTTTATCTGTATAGTGCAGAAGAAACACCATCTTTCACTGTATATTAATACATGTGACAATAATACATCAAATAAATCCCTGTGGTGAATGTAGCCTCACAATGATATTAGGTAGAGGATCTGTTCCAAGCTGTGCTGAAGGTACAGTAATACATTTCCAAGTCAGGATGCTGTGTGAGCTGAAGGGGAACTTGGAAGTGGTGTTCCAGTACAAACATCTGCCTTTGTCTTTCCATGTTGTGGAGTTTGCAGGTTTGAGAAATTCTGCCAAAGGGACCATAATGAATTGTGACAATCCATCCTGTCAATAATACATCATTTTACAGATCAAATCATTGCACTTTGTGTGTCAGTCATTGCTCAGTGGGCCATTCTTGCCTCTAAGGTGTGGGTTCAAGTTTCATTCCAGAGATTTTGGCACTCCTAGTGCAATGCTGAAGCTGAAAAAAGCAAACTCAGGTCTATTCAGTAACTGAGTCAATAATTCCTAATAGGACAGCAACACACTTTAGATTTAATCCCAAAACTATTTTGGATTTTAAACTTACTTTTGGCTAACTTTATTCTAGGTGGCACAGTGGTTAGCACTGCTGCCTCACAGCTCCAGGGACCTGGGTTCGATTCCCAGCTTAAGTCACTGTCCGTATGTAGTTTGCACATTCTCCCCATGTCCACCTGGGTTTCCTCCGGGTGCTCCAAAGATGCGCGGGTCAGGTGCATTGGCCATGCTAAATTGCTCCTCAGTGTCCCAGGATGTGTAGTTTAGAGGGATTAATGGGGTAAAAATGTGAGGTTGCGGGGATAGAGCTTGGGTGGGATTGTTGTCGGTACAAACTTGATGGGCTGAATGGCCTCTTCAGCACTGTAGGGTTTCTATGGAAATTCATGATGCTTTGAGTTGGATGCCTGCCTTTGTATTTAGCTGAATTTTTCACATGTATTGCTCACAGTGTGCTTCGAATCTTCGTTAGGATTTAAGTGCTTTTTGGCTTCACTTATTAGTACAGAAAATTAAATCTGAATCATCATCAAAGGTCAGGCAATTATTTCCACTTGCTGAACTGTCTAATTTGCAAGGGGGGTGTCTGATGCTGTACCATTGCTGGTAAATTAATGTGCAGAAAATGTGTTACGTTGCACATTGGTGTTTATGCATTTAAATGTAGATAATTATTTATTACTCAGATAACTTTGATCGGCAGTCCAGAATGATTCTGGCCCATTCCAATGGTGAGATTTGTTTGTCAGTGAGATTGACTGTTGTGAAATGGAACCAGTCAGCTGAGCAAACTCCAGCATGTGGGACCAGCAAGGACTTGAATTCCACTCGCCTGTTTATTAAGCATTGTCTTCCTGGTCTGACAAATATCCATTATCTGTAAATTTATGAAGTTCAGTTCATTCTTTCCTTCAATTCTGTTTATATCATTACTCAATTGACAATCATGGCTTCAGCTGCTTAGATTTAGAACTTTTTCTCTTAAATTTTCTTTCGGTCACCTGTTATGATGCTTGACGTCAAATTTTATTGGATTGCTCTCCTGTGAAGCACTGTGGGACGTTTGCCAATTTGTTGTTTGCTTGCATGCCATAAATTCTGAAAACAAAGAGACGTGATAACGCTCTGGCAATATTTTATGCCAGTGAGTTTTATATCTGCTGTAACTAAGGTAATTGTAAGTGATACACGCATCATCTAAGAACATTAAAAGTGGATTGCAAAACTGCATCATTCAAAAGTACGATTCCTTTACCTATCCAATATATTGAACAGTGAGTTAAACAGTATTCGATTGCATGTATATGAGGATGGAAGAAGTATTTACATTTCAACCTAAAGCAGGAATCGTGGTGGGCAGAATAATTTAATCAAAATGTAGTGGTTTGAGTCTGTGGTATTTCAATGGCAGGTCAGGACTTATGGCGTCCAGCAACAGGAACCTCATTTCCCTCCATTTATATGTCATGAATACTCGGAAATGACAACTTCTCAAAACTAAGTCAGACCTTCAAAGTAAGGTCAGCAACAGATGGGAAGCTTGCGTCACATGATTTTTGATACATTAAAGGTAGTCTATTGGTGGAAGTTATCACAGAATCATAGAATCCCTACAGTGCAGAAGGAGGCTATTCAGCTCATCGAGCCTTTACCAACAATAATCTCACCCAGACCCTATCCCCGCAACCCACACATTCATCCTGCCAATCCCCCAACCTACACATCTCGAGACACTAAGGGGCAATTTAGCATGGCCAATCAACCTAATCTGCACATCTTTGGACTGTGGGAGGAACTAGAGCACCCGGAGAAAACCCACACAGACATGGGGAGAAAGTGCAAACTCTACACAGACAGTGACCCACGGCTGGAATTGAACCTGGGTCACTGGCACTGTGAGGCAGCAGCGCTAACCACTGTGCTACCGTGCTGCCCTCACGGCCCTCTTTATTGAATACCGTGGAGATAGGGAGGGGTGCAGGGAAGTTTGTGACCAGGACTGTCAGTAGCATGGTAGCAGTTAGAGTAGGGGGCAGCGAGGGAGGGGGAAACCACAGGGGATTATTTTTTAAAATTCATTTTATTCATTTGTGGGACATGGGCATCGCTGGCTGGCCAGCATTTATTGCCCATCCCTAGTTGCCCGCGGGCAGTTAAGAGGCAACCACATTGCTGTGGCTTTGGAATCACATGTAGGCCAGACCAGGTAAGGCTGGCAGATCTTCTTCCCTAAAGGATATTAGTGAACCAGATGGATTTTTCCGAAAATTGACAATGATTTCATGGTCATCAGAAGTTTCCTAATTCTAGACATTTTTTTATTGAGTTTAAATTCCATCGTCTGGCATGGTGAGATTTGAACCTGGGTACCCAGAACATTAGCTGAGTTTCTGGATTAATAGTCTGACGATAATACCACTAGGCTATAGTCTCCCTTATTGGACTACTGGAGAGGGGGGCGTATTGGAGATCCCAGAGGATGTTATAGAAATGTGAAGGGATGAATGATAGAGTAGAAGATTTCAAATGTAAAGAGTGATGAAGTCTTGGCTTCAGACCACATCCTTCCAAATCTGCAAATTGTGTCTCCCAGCTGACCTGCCCCCTGCCTGCATCCTGCCTGCTCTCTGCCTGTTCCCTGTCTGCCCCCTATCTGCCTATTCCTGCCTGCCCCCTACCTGTCTCCTGCCTGCTCGCTATCTGCCCCTGCCTGCCCCCACCTAATCACTGACTGCCCCCTACCTGTCCCTGCCTACTCGCTGCCGGTGCCGTGCCTGCTCACTCCTTGTGCCCTGCCCCCTGCCTGCTCCTTACCTACCCCCTGCCTTCCCCGTGCTTGCTCCCTGCCTGCTCCATGTCCCCCCTCCCTGCTGCCTGTCTCTCCCTGCCTGCTCCGTCTGCCATGAGGTTCTTTTCCAGCCCTCCTGGAACTGCATTGCAATCACCCGACTGCCCGCACGATGTGATTGCTTGTGCCACAGGTGGCTGCTGTCTGCCCATTAAAATTAATATTTGTATGCGTAACGGATTACACTCTGCCCCCTAAGTGTGAAGGTAAGAAAACACCAATGGAAATGAAAATCATGTGGCTTCTCTGACAGGCAGTTGTCTAAATGTCAGGTGGCAAATTGAAAATTTTCCCCAATACTTCATTCAAAGTGAAGTATCTCCAATGATGCCTAACATGTACAATACCATTTGGGGCATTCGGCTAATAGACACGTTTGGGTTGTAGAATGGCTTTGCTGCACTGGTGAAGTGTTTATTGTTCGAGCAAAGCCCCGGCTGCATTCGCAGCTGGTTACAAAAGATTCCAGTGACACCGTAGTGTCCTGACCAATATTTACTTTTTGACCTGTAGAACTCAAACAGATCAGTGTCGCACTGCTGCCTCTGGCACAGCACTGTGTTTCTTACAACAGTGACTGCAATTCAAACTACTTCATTGGCTATAAAGTGCTTTACGATGTCTTGAGGTCATGGATGGTACCACATAAATTCAGGTTGTTTCTTTGTGGCCCATGTTTGTGCATGGCTGTGGTGATTGTCTCTTTAATGGCAGCTCAGCGGGGTGAGGGTCACCTGGCTTGGGGGATCTATTGGGATACAGAGTGCATGATCAGCCAGGGAGGATGGAGACCTCACTTTAGCAGAAGACATAAAGGGAACTAAAGGCAGCCTTGGTGGTTACTGTACTGCTGTACAGTTTTTCCTATTGATAAATATCTTATGTGTTTCTGATGAAGCCTGTGAAAGTGCATCATTACATTTGGTAATGAGGATGAAATTATCAGGACCCTGCTTCTGGCCCAACACCTGTGAGTATCCCATTTTAATCAAAGTCTGAAGAATAAGAACGCACCTGAATGCCCCTCTACAAAAGGTCATGAATGTAGCCCAATCCATTACGCAAACCAGCCTCCCATCCATTAACTCTGCCTACACTTCCCACTGCCTTTGCAAAGCAACCAGCATAATTAAGGACCCCACGCACCCTGGACGTTCTCTCTTCCACCTTCTTCCACTGGGAAAAAGGTACAAAAGTCTGAGGTCATGTACCAACCGACTCAAGAGCAGCTTTTTCCCTGCTCCCATGAGACTTTTGAATAGACCTACCTCACAATACGTTGATCTTTCTCTGCACTCTAACTGTGACTGTAACAGTACATTCTGCACTCTCTCATTTCCTTCTCTATGAATGGTTTGCTTTGTCTGTGTAGTGTGCAAGAAACAATACTTTTCACTGTATGCTAATAAATGTAACAGTAATAAATCAAATCAATTCTTCGATGTTGAGATATGTAGAATCAGAGAAAATGGACAGTTCCAAGCAGCGTGGGCAACCGACAGAACACAGCAAAAGCCAGGGATCAGAGTCCGCAAGAAGGGTGAGTGAAGTGCAGAGCCATACTTCCATTTTCATTGTAGACTAGGAGTTGAGGCTGAGGAACAGACTTAGAACAAACCTGAGTTGGTCACTACAGTCAAAATTTTAGAAACGTATAGAGAAAAATATCAAGAGAAAAAACCCCTGAGAAGCAAGAGCTGTGGCTTTTTATTTTTTACAAAAAAATTGATCTTAAATTAAAGCAAGCAGAACTGCTGCAAAGTTTTTTGTTAAGAAAGGGAACACACAAAGCAGTCTCTAAAGCAAAGGAAGAAATGCTTCAAGGAGCTGCAGGAGGTGTCCCGAAAGGACGGAAAATCAAAGGTTGAAGCTGACACACTCCCAATTAGGGGAGAGCCAGCGGGGGTTCAGTAGCAGCAATCACTGCACTGTTGGACTTCAAACAAAGAAGTTCTGAAGTTTTAAAAAGAATTGAAGTCCTCAACCTTTTTATAAAAAGAAGTTAACCAATTTCAAAACAACACCCCCATTGGATCTCGAGTGCCAGTGAAATTGACTAAACCACAAAAAGAAGGAAAACCATGGACATTCCAAAGGACCAGAAGAAAAAAATACCTTGAGATCTGAAAAGGCTTTCCATCAGTAAAAGTGAAGTTTTAAACATTTAAAAAGGGCAGCCAGGTTCACGCTAAAACTTCAAAGGTGTGGAAAAGTAGAGAAAGCTGACAGCTCAGAGCAAATAACAGTCTTAAAGCAATAATGCATTGAAAGAGGTGAAATCTTACCCAAATGTTAGACTGTTGGTTCCAGTGCGCAAAATGGCGTGCTTGCCGCTGTCAGCGCTGGCATGTTTTTGGGCCGAATTACCGATAATTTTTATACCCACGAGTTTCACATCACTCCTGCAGTGTGTTCCCTCTGATTCACCCAACCCGCAATGACTTCACTGCTCCAAACTCTGGAGAGCTCCATATAAATGGCTCCCCAGCACTTGTTTAACAATTACTGCAGGAGATGACAGGCAAGAAGTTTTCTCCACGCTTTACAGAGGAGGCCCTCACAAGGACGCTGGATGGAGTGAAGCAGAGATGAGACATACCCAATCTCTGCTCCAGTGATGGTGGCACAGTGGCACAGTGATTAGCACTGCTGCCTCACAGTGCTAGGGCCTCGGGTTTGATTCCTGGCTTGGGTCACTAGCTGTGTGGAGTCTGCATGCTCTCCTGCTCTCCCTGTGTCTGCATGGGTTTCCTCCCCGTGCTACAGTTTCCTCCCACAGTCTGAAAGACATGCATTGACCAAATTCTCCCTCAGTGTACCTGAACAGGCGCCAGAATGTGGTGCCTCATTTGTACTTGACCTACAAGAACTAATAACTAGTATTTATGAGTCAAGTGGGAGTTATTAAGCAAGATTTACATATATTTACCACAAAGCAGTAAAGACAATAAAGAAGTGTCTCGTCCCTCAAGACCCCAGGACCTCTTGGCATTGTTAACACAGGCGATGTCTCTTTTCCTTGTCTTTGAAGTGATGTTGAACTGTGTCCTGAAAAGTCATACCCCAGAAGCCGTGTCACCACTGTGCCAACAAAGGCACTGCTTCTTCAATTTTTATCCTTCAGTTTCTCATTCCTCCTTAGTTTTTTTGGAGATAGTCCCAATTCACCTCTTCTATTGGCTATAGGATGTAAATCAACTTGTGTCATCCCACCTCTGCACCTAGAAGCATGCAGACCAAAAACAAGTTTGCATTACATTACAAAGAAATGCACATTTCCTTCCAGATACAAAGAAGCCATGAATAAAGTCACATCCACTTGTCAACATATTTTAATCTAAACCCTATAAATGCCAGAAAATAGAGATTCCCTTCTGGTACAGGTCAATTAAAACAATACACAATTTCTTTCAACATAGGGTGTAATTTTCGTGTCGCGCCCGCCATGGTAATTATAGCAGGTGGGAGCAGGCCATGCAGATTTGTTGACCTTGGGTGGGATTTTCCAGCCTTGGGGCAAGTGCGGCCAAAAGGTTCCACCCATAGGGTGGGATTTTACAACCTCGCTCGGGCCAATGGAGATTTCCGTTCTGCAAACTTGCCCGCCTCGGAATCATAAAATTCCAGCCATTGTATCATCTTGAGTTCAGGCTGCTTTCAGCTATTCCTTCAAACTGATCTCTTCAAAAAAACCTAATTATATTGCGGGCCATTAGACAAAACTGCTTTAGTTTAGGACTTCAAGGAACTTCATCATTAAAGAGTAAAGCAATTTTGTTTCTTCACAAATAATTCCTTCCTGTTCCCCAATTACCTTGACTGTTAATTATCCAACAGAAATTCAAACAGAAGCATTTAAAATTGTGCTACAAATTCTAAAAAAAAGTAGAATTATTAAAATCTTACATACCCCAAAAATAAATGTAATAAGAGCCTCACTCTCTTAATTTCCACACTTAGTGTAACCAAATGACTGTACTATTGAATTCCTTCAAGAATTAGGAAAAGTGCAGAATCCTGGAGGGAAAGAGAAGTTGTGTATGTGTGTGTGTTATGGATCCTGTGTAGTGATGAGCCTAACATACTGTTTGTGACTTAACACCACATGATTCATAACACAAAATCTTATTCCATTTCCACTACACTGCTATGAATCAACGGTAGTTAGTTATAACTAGCTAAACAAACTAGCTACATTTCCACATACTACAAGAAGACGTATTGAAAGGTTGATTCTAAGGGTGGTAGTCCCATAATCTCTAATTTACTGATAATTGATCCAATTAACTGTCGTCTAAAAGCAAGAGATAAAATTGTCTTGTAATCATTCTCCCACCAAGGGAATTAGAGGTGGAGGAAAATTATATCTGATTGTCATTATGGAGCTCCCCATACGGCATCTGTACTATGGTCTATTTGTTGTGGTATAATCACAATTTCATATCCAATGCCTACTCATTTTTACTCAAAGATTCCTGTAAATTTAAACCTTTGAAAAATAAGTTTTTGAACACTAATCACACAAAACTTTGCTTTCATCTGCTTTGTTCCACTTTTATGGAACTGACCTGAATGATCTTTGGGATGTGATTGAGTCTCTGCCTCCTTGCTCCTTAATATCATGCCGGCATTGTGCTTTGTCTTCTCTTGTTTTCTCTCTCACTTCTTCAATCATCTTGTAACTGTGTTGCACTCAGTTCAAAGCTTTCTGAGCAAATACATGGAAGTGTTATCACTGGGCACTGAAAAACTTATGCTCAGTTCATCATTTTTTTCCCTCAGAGCAGGCACTTCTCGACCCGAGTTGAAGCAAAGATCATTTCTCCTCCACACGTTGAATGTTAAACAGGAAAAGCTGAATCACTTCTTCAAAATGAAACTGCACACAGGGATGAAATCTCCTTTAATTAATGTGTGCAGCAAAGCATGAAGGAGAGAAGTTGTATTTTTATCATGTATCCTGGAAAGAATTTATGTGTTCCTTTTATTGCCTGCATTCAGTAAGATTGTACATGTAAGAGATGTGTTTTGTTACAAGTTAGGTTGGATACTTGGGTGTACAGCTGCACATGTCACTGAAAGTGGCAATGCAGGTAAAGAAACTAGTCAAGAAGGCATACGGCATGGGGATGGGTACAGTAAGAAGTCTCACAACACCAGGTTAAAGTCCAACAGATTTATTTGGAATCATGAGCTTTTGGAAGGAGCAGTGCTCCAAAAGCCCATGATTCCAAATAAACCTGTTGGATTTTAGCCTGGTATTGTGAGGCTTACAGAATATACTGGAACATGGCATTAAGCTTTTTGTGATCTCAGGACGTCTCAAAGTGCTTTGCAGTCAACCAAATGTATTCTTTCTTCAAGTGTAATCAAACTGCACATTGAGGAATGAATCCCATTTTAGTGAATGCAGCGGAGACATAGCAAACTCCATCTTCACTTTCCCAGGAATTCTGTACACATTGGGTAGAGAGATCACCATCACTGAAAGCAATGGAATGGTTGGTTTCTTATTTAAGAAAATAAATATATTTTCCAGCTCCTCAATGATTACTTTGCTCACATTGTCTGAAGGCAATTTCTAGCTGTCACTGCTAACCAAAAGCAACATTTAATTTACAGCTCTGTGCTTGCATGTTGAACGTCCTAAAAACCCATGAATAAAATTTGGGATCAAAATCAATTTTATTTAAATACAAGGAGGTCCAGGATTTGTTCAATATGTCATCGTGTGTTAGACAGCAATTTAATTGAATTCTTTTAAGTATTAAAGGAGATTGCTGTCTTTGTGTTTAGACAAATAAATTGATTCTGACTCCAAGTGGAGTGTTTGGACATGAACCTATTGCCTGTAGGGCCTAAGAGCACATCCAACATGGACAGATGGGATGAAAAGCTTCTGTGTTTATGGAAAGATTGGACAAAAAGGACCCTCCTCCACTCCCCCAGCACAACCTATAATGAGTACTCTAAACAACCATGCAATGGGGCTAACGCACCAGAGAATCTTGGTATATACATTGACCCAACACTTAAGACAGCTTCATATTTCAAGTCCCAAAAATCCTATTTGTGGCTATACACATTGTCTCTCCTTTCCACCACTAAATGCTATACTTGTATTAGTAGTCAACCTCATGTTTGCAATCCAAAAACACATGCCTTACTCGCTTGTACCTGGGCACAAGGGATCAGGCAGGCGAGATGTGCTATGTTGAAAGGATGCATGGGAACTGAAGACGTGCCCACTCTTAGCATTGGATGCTAATGACATTTCAAAATGGTGACTGCTCATGGTTCACCTTAATACTCAATGTGTTGGTAAGCCCCTGTTTTTGGAGGGAATTTTAAAGGCTTCAAAGGTTGACTTATATGCAGACATCTACCTTATTTGGAATTTACAGCACAGAAACAGGCCATTCGGCTCTACTGGTCTCTGCACATGCATTCCTCCCAATTCAACTTCATCACCCCGTCAATGTAACTTTCCCTTCCTTCCACCCTGTGTTTCATTTCGTTTTAATACATCTATGCTATTTATCTCACTACTCCTTGCGAAAGTGACTTCCACATTCTAACTAATCTCTGGATAAAGAAAGTTCTCCTGAACTCCTTGTTGGAATTATTAGTGGTGATCACATTGTTTGGTCCTCTGGTGTTGAGGACTCTCCCATAGGTGCAATCATCATCCCTGCTTTGACCTTATCAAACTTCTTCATAGGGTTGGGTTTTTGGGCAGCCATTGAAGTCTTGCCAATGAAAAGTGGGACCCTGGGGTGCCATTTTGTCAGAGGCAGCCTCTGTGGCTGCTGAAGGTATAAAAAAGCAGCAAAAAAAAGAACAAGTCAATGAATGTTGGTCCCATGGCACAACCATTTTTGATCCCACTGCATCTCTCAAAGGATTCTGATGTTGTCCATTCATAGCTGACCTTTCCAATCCTTAAAAGAAACAATAAGACTGACTAAGGGTGACAGGATGGCAAAGGTGGTTTGGTGGCGCATTGGTTAGCTGCCTCACTGTGCCAGGGACCCATGTTCAATTCTTGGCTTGGGTCACTATCTGTGTGGAGTTTGCACATTCTCCCTGTGTCTACGTGGGTTTCCTCCGGATACTCCGGTTTCCTCCCTGAGTCTGAAAGACGGGCTGGTTAGGTGCATTGGTCATGCTAAATTCTCCCTCAGTGTACCCAAACAGGTACCGGAGTGTGGCAACCAGGGGATGTTCACAGTAACTTCATTGCAGTGTTAATGCAAGCCTATTTGTGACTAATAAATAAACTAATTGAACACGGAGCCAGGAGATAAAAAAAGTCTGAGGAAAAGTGAGACTGACCTAAAGATTAAGAAGTACAAGAATCAGCAAAAGTGAGAGTGGAGCCAGGATGATAAAAGAGAAAGAACAAGACTGAATGGGGTGGAGGGGATAAAAGAGTGAGGCAAAGAAGCAGTCTGAAAGCAGAGCCGGGGTGATGAGAGCGCATAAAAAAGAGCAAGAATCAGAATGGAACCAGCTGGTGTTGGTGCTGCTGGGTCTCAATCCGTGACCAGATTTGGGGAAAAACAAGTATAATGTCATAGGGAATTCACTAAGTGACCGTTTGGTGAGTATTTCACTCTTTTTGTTCGCTTATCTTTAAATACTGGTACAATTCATTGGTAACTGTAAGGGGGTAACATATTCATGTGGATAGGATATTGGCTGACTGGCAAAAAGCACGGAATATATGTCAGAGATCCTAGATGCCAGCAACCTGAGGCACTCTCAGTCAACTCTTAATACAAACACCACTAGATACCATGCATCCAATGCAAGGTCTTTAATTACTTGTGCAGGAGAACTCCCTTCCTCCATCTAAATGGCTGCAGTGATTCTGACATTACAGAAAACAACTTAGCAGTTATTGTTAATTACAGCAAATCAGACAGAAGCATTTTGTTCACATCCTTTATTGACATACGTATTTACCAATTAAATCCTGGCTTTTCACCCTTTCTCATTGGATGAAAAATTGACTTCTGCTAATCCTTCATTTGCATAGCATATCCTCATATCTCACCTTTGGTATTTGTCATGGAAAAATCTGGTCTTGCTCATCCTATGGTGAATGTCAAAAAGCAGCATGTTATGAGGCCTATGCAAAAGAAGATTATCCTGAAAGCAGGCAGGCTCTCTTGAAGGCCTGGAACAGTTAACGTTCTCACAAGCTGTTACAGAGAAGGCATGATTTTAAAAATCTGAGCCTTTTTACTTCCACGTATGTACAAATGGGTCATTTTCTTATTGGTAGGTGTGGTGAGAGGAGTTCTTCAGGGGCCTGTGCTGGGGTCTCCACTTCTTACAATTTACATCAATTACTTAGATGAGAGGAGCAAAGGCATGCTGGTTATATTTGCATATGGCACAAAGACAGGCAGGAAAGTATGTTGTGAAGAAGACATAAGGAAGTTGCAGACAGATATAGATAGGTTGAGTGAGTGGACAGCAAATCTGGCAAATGGAGCATAATATTGGAAAATTTGTTTACTGTGGCAGGAAAAAGAAAAAGGCGGTGTATTATGTAACTGGAGGATGACTGCAAAATTCCAACATCCAGAGGGATCCAGGTATTCTAGTGCATGAATCACAAAAAAGTTGTGCAGTAACACCAATAAATTAATGAGAGCTATAGAATTTTTATTACAAGAGGGATTGGTCACAGAAGTAAGGATGCTATGCTTTAGTTATACAGGGCATTAGTGAGACCATATCTTGAATACTGTGTGCAGTTTTGGTGCCTTTGTTTAAGAAAGGATGTTAATACATTGGAGGCAGTTCAGAGGAGGTTTACTAGACTAGTACCTGCAATGAGGAATAGGCAAGTCTATAATGTTGAACAGATTGAGTTTGTTGCCACTGAACTTTTGATTGACAAGTTGTGTGCACAATAGGAGGAGTATGGGGACAGCATGGTTGGAGACAGGAAATCATATGATGACCCCTTCAAAACTATGAGGAGCAGATGTAGGCCATTTGGTCTCTCAAGCCTGCTCCTCCATTCAATAAGATCATGGCTGATCTTTTTTACATTTCAAATTCTATATTTCCATCTACCCCTTCAATTTCCTAGCCTAACAAAAATCTATTTACCTCCTCCTTGAAAATATTCAATGGTCCCTTTATTATCTTGACAAGCATAATCATGGACTGACATATGGAAGTCCATTTTTGCCAATATCTCTCATAGGGAGAGACTCTACAATGGGAAAGTCACAGGTTCAATCTCTAAGTCTGTGCTCAGTTTAACTGAACTCAGCTGGGGCATTGGTAACTGATCTTCCATTGACTGGTTTGGGATGAGCTATATTACCTACCCTGCAGATTGCCTTGGCATTTCCACAATCTAAATCATCAGCATACAGTTGAGAGAAATCCAAGAGCAAAAGAAAATTGTTTTGATTTGAAAACTTTTGTTTATTCATTCTAAAATATTGGACCTAGGGAAAAAAGAAAAGGCCAATTGGGTGACACTCAAGGATCATGCATCATATCCATATAATTCATATATATTTCATATAATCCTACAGTGCAGATTGAGGCCATTCGGCCCACTGAGTCTGCACTGACCACAATTCCATCCAGGCCCTATCCCCATAACCCCATGCGTTTACTCTAGCTAGTCATCCTGACACTAAGAGGCAATCTAGCACGGCCGATTCATCTAACCCACCCACTTTTGGACTGTGGGATTAAACTGGAGAACCCGAAGGAAACCCATGCAGACATGAGGAGAATGTGCAAACTCCACACAGACAGTGACCCAAGCCAGAAACTGAACCTGGGTCTCTGCTGCTGTGAGGCAGCGATGCTAACCGCTCTGCCACCCATATGTGCACCTAGCATCCCCTTAAATGTCTCTGTCCTAATTGCTTCATCTACTTCCCAGATTAGCAAATTTTATAGATTCAAACCACTCTCTGGGTAGATAAGTATTTTCAGAATTCCCAACTGAATTTATTGGCGACTATCTTATATTGATGGCATGTTCTTCAAGGCTCATGGACTCGGGGTTGGGGGGGGTGCGGGAAAAACTTACTGAACCCCATTAGAACACTCCCAGATCATTTGATTAAATAGTTGTCTTTTCCAACGTTACAATCTGACTTTAATTCAGGGCACAGATATAAAAGTGCTCAATGTGATTTCTTACAGTGAGTGGCTGTGTGAGCCCTGCGTTATCCTTACGTGAGCATTATTAAACTCATTTTGCAAAATGCTGACAAATTGAATTAAGATGTGGGGGTTTTAGGGGGGTGGGGGGGCGGGGGGCGGATGGCGGTGATCATGTTGGAGGTCTTAACAGAATGGAGTTAATCATGCCGGAAAATTTTCACCACTTCTGCATTATTAGTGGAATTCAAAGTGCTATGCAATTGGAATTATAATGGATCGATGGCAAAAATAAATGCCCAGTGACTGTGCTTATGATTCCCCATGGTAAATAAACCGAAAGCGTTCACAAGTTAGTGTGTCTGAGTTGAACGGAAAAAGAGAACACAGCAACTGATTTAATTTCTGAGGATTGATTTTTTTTTCTGAGTCTACTGAAGTGTGTGCACTCATTCAGAACATAGGTCCTCCCAGTTCACCTTCTATCATCCTTGTAGTTCCATGATAATGGAGTTGTTTACTAACCATAGCAACCTGTTTCCCTCCATTTTTCTGTAACGGATCCAGTCATGAGGTGATAATTCCTGTATTTTGGGAACTAAAGGTCCAGATTCATCCGTTCCTCTTACCACATGTTTCAATTTACTCATATACAATGGGAGGGAAATTTTCCTGTCCACCCGTTTCGGAAATCGTAGCGGACAGAGAGGGCAGGCCATGCAAAGATCCATTGACCTCGGGCGGGATTTTCAATCTTGGGGTGAGCGCAGTCAGAAAATCCCACCATGTATCTCCAAAATGGTGGCAGGATTTTCTGACTGTGCTCACCCCAAAACCAGAAAATCCTGCCCGAAGTCAATGGACCTTTGCATGGTCCGCTCTCTCCCCCCTCCCACTACAATTCCCATGGTAGGTGGGATGGGAAAACTCCCCTGTTATTTTCCAAAATAAAATTTTCTTTTCTTGAAACAACCAGATATTGCTTTTACACTGGCAGGAGGCACAGAAGTGAATTTGTGAGCATCACCTTTCCTGGAATAAAAATAGAAAATAAAATGAACATAGAGTTACATTTTAGAAATGGACGGATTCACATTTGAATGGATCAGCCCTGGCTGCCTCTGTCGATTGTGGTGAGTTAGTGTTCATTCAGGGCGTCAGTGTTTTAGTGGTGACATGTGTGTTGTAGTCTAGATAGAGATGGTAGGGACTCCAAACTTCTTTCCATCACATAGTTGACTAGGAATCTTTCCTGCTCTTCCCTTTATCATTGGTGTGTGTTCAACCTGTTTGGACCCGTTGGAAATGCACCTCCCCTCAGTCATCAAAGCTCTGAACCAGAAGTTTCTAGCACCCATTTTGCCGCAAGAGACCACTGGCTTAGAGGGTTAAATTAAGACGCATCACATTTCAATGAAGTCTATTCCTGAGAGAATTGGGTGTTGATGGGGGTGACCTGATGGAGGTGCTTAAAATGTCAAAAGTAATAGGTAGGTTAGATCATGATAATAGAAACTATTAGCTCTGGGGACGGAATCAGAAACAAGGGACAGAGTGTTATGGCCCTGTTGCAGTGGGACGGTACTATAACATGCAGTGGGCTGTTCACTCGAACATACAAAATAGAAGCAGAAGCAGGCCATTCCGTCCCTCAAGTCTGCTTCACCATCCTGTACGATCATGGCTAATCTATTTGTGTTTCAAGTTCTACATTCCAACCTACTCATAATAACATTTGATACCCTTGCCTAACAAGCATCTATCTACCTCCAACTTAAAAATATTCAGTGGCCCCCACCTCCACCACCTTCTGAGGCAGAGACTTCCAAAGCTGCTTAATCTTCAGAAAGAAAACAAAAGTCTCCTCATCTCTGTCCTGAAAGGTCGACCCCGAATTTTAAAACTTGTTTTGGACTCACCCAGAGGAGGAAATATTCTTTCCACGTCCAATGTATCAGAGCCATTCAGAATTTTATATCTCTTAGTATTCTAAACTCCAGTGGAAACAAGCCCAGATTGTTTAATCTTTCCTCATATGACAACATGATGATTTCAGGTATCAATTAGTAAACCTCCTCTGAATTGCCTCCAATGCATTTACCTCCTTCCTCAAATAAGGAGACCAAAACTGCACACAGTGTTTGAGATGCAGTCTCATCAGTGCCCTGTATAACTGAAGCATAACATCCTTACTTTTATGTTCAATTCCTTTTGTCATGAAGGACAATATTCCATCAGCCTTTGTGGTTACTTGTTGCACCTGTACACTAATGTTTTGTGACTCGTACACTGGAACACCTAGATCCCTCTGCACCTCGAAATTCTGCAGTTGTTCTCCTTTTAGGAAGTCAATTGGCTTCGACGGGACTGGAAAATCCTGTTGGTGGAAGGGGCTGCAAAATTCCACCCAAGGGGTCATAATCTTTCCAATTATTTATGGGGGAAAATCAGGAAGTGCTTTTGTATGTAAAGGGCTGCAGAAAATTTGTAATTTCTGCATTTTACGAGAAATCCAATTTCCGCACATTGAAATGGATTGTTGCAAAAGAAAACATATGTTGTGGGGACTTTACAATCCGACTGAGGAAAGAATTTGCTCCCTAACCATTGACCTCGGGAACTAATTTAACTGCAGTGATAAATAACCAAATAATTACAGTGAAAACAACAGCTTTTGGCATGTGTTCCTGTAACCATGGAACTGGTGTATTCCAGTAATATTTGTACCATCTGTGCCTGTGCTGCTTATCACAGCCACATTTCCTCTGGAGTAAATAACAGAAAGCCTTTGCCACTTTCCTTTGGCAAGGCTTCTGTGTTTACTGAGTCATGATGGCAAACTCTCCCTATATGTTTTTTTTTCTGGGTTCCCTGTTCTGCGATCCCCTGCTGCCCAATCTTTAGGTCACTGGGATTCGTTAAGAAGAATTGAGTCAGGAAAGTGAGGGTTCAAGTCTTATTCCAACAAAAGAACAAAGAAGGGAGAACATTTCAGCACAGGAACAGGCTCCTTGGCCCACTAAGCCTGCGCCGATCACGTTGTTCTATCTTGATCAACCGCCTGTATCTCGGTATTCCCGGCCTATTCATGTGCCTATCCAGGTAAGTCTCAAATGTCGCTAACATGTCTGCCTCAAACACCTCACTGACAATACATTCCAGGCCCCCAGGACCCTTTGTGTAAAAAAACTTGCCCCCACACATCTCCAATGAACCTTTCCCCTATTACCTTGAACTCATGCCTCCTTGTAATTGTCATTTCTGCCCTGGGAAAAAGCTTCCAACTGTTGACCTTATCTATACACCTCATAATTTTATAAACTTCTACCAGGTTGCCCCTCAGCCTCCATCTTTTCAGGGAGAGCAATCCCAGTTGATTCAATCTCTCCTCATAGCTAATGCCCTCCGTACCAGGCAACATCCTGGTAAACCTTTTCTGTACTCCCTCCAAAGCCACTACATCCTTTTGGTAGTGTGGTGACCAGAATTGGACGCAATATTCCAAATGTGGCCTAACCAACATTTTATAGAACTGTAACATAATTTGCCAACTTTTATACTCGATGCCCCAGCTGATGAAGGCAAACATGGCATATGATTTCTTCACCATCATTTCCACCTGTGCTGCCACTTTTAAAGGTCTATGGACTACTCCCAGGTCACTCTGTGTGTCTATGTTCCTGATGGTTCTGCCATTTACTTTATAGATCCCGCATGAATTGGATCGACAAAAATGCATCACCCTGCATTTGTCTGTATTCCTCAGATTCCTCAGCACATAATCCAAACTGACACGCAGGTCCTGCAAGAAGGAGTGCAGCACTGTCAGAGATGTGGTCTTCTGAGCGAGACTTTAAATCAAGCCCTTTCTCTCAGGCAGATGCAAAAGATCAGTCTGGACTATTCATGGAAGGACAGGATTGCCTTTGAGATGACATTTTTTAAAATTCATTTGAGGGACAATGGGCATTGCTGGCAGCCAGCATTTATTACCCATCTCTCGTTGCCATTGAGAAGTGGTAGTGAGCTGCCTTCTTCAACAACTGAATGGCTTGCCAGGCCATTTCAGAGGGCAGTTGGGAGTCAACCAGATTGCTGTGGCTCTGAAGTCATATGTAGGCCAGACCGGGTAAGTACAGCAGATTTCCTTCCCTCAAGGACATTGGTGGACCAGGTGGGTTTTTCTGACAACCGACAATGGTTTCATGATCATCAACAGATTCTTAATTCCAGTTTTTTTATTGAATTCAAATTCCACATCTGTTGTGGCGGGATTTGTACTCAGGTCCCCATAACATTAGTAAAGTTTCTGGATAAATAATCTAGCGATAAATAATACCACCTCCCCCGAGGCCATAAAAGCTATAGAGATTTCTTATTGGGGTCAAGCAAACCAATACATCTTTAGTATCAGTTTGGACTATGGCAGACAGTGGAATTTGAATTCAAATAAAAAAATTTGGAATTAAGCCCAATAATCATGTTTTGGACATCACAGTTGCAAAAATTTGATCTGTTTGAAGGCAGTTGCACTTCTACTTGTGCAGTTGCCTCTGTGGACTACAATAATATTCAGCAGTTACCTGTGGAAACAGTCTTTAATGCACAGACGTATGACCATGCAGTTCATTTGTTTATAAGGTGACAGTTTTAAGTGTGGATTGGTGAGTAGGGAGAAGCATTCAAAACTCATTTGCTGCTCCAGAAATGAGACCAGAGCTATTTTAACTCAAGTGACATTTAAATCCAACTGGCTGACATCCCAACCATTGTAGTGGCAAAGTGGCAGGGAAATCTCGCTGCCCAATGCCAGTTCATTGACACCTGGTAGGTGGAGGTCGCAGCTTTAGGAACCATCTTGGTAGGGGAACAGGTCCCATATGTGACAAGTGGTGTGGGGAAATAGTTCTGAGGCAAAGTTGTTTAGAGCTATCCCTGGTAACCAGAAGAGAACAAAACAAAACATCACTACTGGGGATGTATCTGGCCTTGATTCCTCCTTCCAGCTTCATCTGACAGGAGAGGCACTATGGAACACCCTGCAAACAGTCCAGTTAATCATGTAGTCTGGTTCAAATGATGATAAGAACTCAACCAGCATTGACATAAAAAGAGTAAGCAAACATTGTGACAATAGGGTTGGTGTGTTTGTGGAGAGAAAAGGCACAGGTAAGGTTTTTAATAAAATCGGTGATACACAGACTTTTACCACTGGACATACTCATGTTGTTATAATGATAAAGCACCACACACGCATCAAAGCACACACACACAGCCAGGGTTTTCTGGCTCCAGCATGGCACATTTTCCCACAGTCAATATGACGGGCCATTCAAATCCCCATTGGCTTTGGCAGGACTGGAAGATCCTGCTGACGGGAGAGGCTGGAAAATACTGCTCGTAACATTCTCTGACTGAGGACCAGACTGGTAAAAGACAATAAACTCAGTTCTGTGGGAACTGGAAAACTCCAAAACAGACATTTCTGTTACATTTCTTTTGAGCATCCGAGGGGTTTGGGGAAGAAAAATCAAAGCCAATTCCCTACTGTTATTTTGTTAAGGTTAACAAATGTAGGCTTGCAGCTCATGGAACCCTGTTTAAGGCAGTTACAATTTGTAGCCTACGAGGCAGAGGGGGCTACTCCACACGACAGGCCGGCATTTTATAGCCTGCCTCCTCTGGGAATAATTAGGTTTTTTATTGAGTTCAACAGAAATAACTATAAATCAGTTTAAACTGACTGCCGCCAGCATCTCCTGATGATTACATTTTGAATTATGGTTTAAAAATCAGATTTGAATGTAGTTCTGCTGATTAATTTAACTCAAGGCTAAGGCAGTGTGGGAGGGAGGGACAGAGTCAGGGATATTGAAGGGAAGAGAGAAAATGGAGGTCAGCAGAAAGTGAGTGAGTATCTCGCTCCCATCTGAAGTGATCAGCGGGTTGTATTATTGTGTCTTCTCATCAATCTCAAAGGTTGCGAGATAGCTCATTGAGTGGATGATTGGAGAGGGCATGTCAAGATCAGGAAGATTGATTGGTTTAGCAAGGGATTGTCAGCATTGAACATTCATTAAGGGCTCATGCAACCACCCTTTTAACAGTTTTCGAGGATATGGTTACTGTAAAATGTAGGCTTCATTATCCAGGAGTAGGCTTAATGGAATTGCTAGTCTTTTTGTGTCTAAAATCTATTGCATAGACAGGATGATGAATGTGTAACTGAAATGCACCTTTTCATAGCCTCAAGGGTCTCATCACCAGCTCATGGACAAAGGCTACAGATTTTCAGCTTTTGTGGAAAATGCGATGCAATATCAAATAGATTAATCTAAGTCCCAGTGTCTCATGATATTTGCCTCACTAATGATGTAAACATGTGGGGAATGCTGTGGCTCTCACTGTTAATGATATGTTAATGATATCATTAAAATACACAGGTGAGGGTATTTTTTAAATTATGTACTTTGAACACATGTTAATAGAGGGCCGCAGGGGCTAGAGTGCGTCATCACCCCCAGAAATTATATTTTTGTTTATTTAAGTTTCCTTTGACATTTTGTTTTAGTTACAGTGGCCCACTAGGGAATATCATCCCCTCTCATTTTTGTTTCATTTATTGATTTTTGGTTTGTACACTTGTAGTGATTGTTTCTTTAAGGGCAACACAGCGGAGTGAGGGTCACATGGCCTGTGTGACCAATCGGGACTCAGAGTGTAGAATCACCCCAAGATGAGCACAGCTTCTTAGGCACAGAGAAATGTTGGGAAGTAGCTGCAGTCACAAGTCTGCTGTACAATTCTTATTAATAAATAACAACATTTTGTGTTCACCAATGAAGTCTGTGAAAGTTCACCTTTATATCTGGCAACAAAGATAAATTATCCCGACACTGGTCCAGAATCTGTGAGGATCCTGTTTTAGTCGAAGTTTGAGAAAGAAAGTACTCACCAGAATGCCTCTCTTTGGGGGAATATAGTCATTTGACTCCTCCACAGAGAACTGGACACAATACGTCAGAATGCCTTAGGCATTACTACCAAGTAAACCAAATAGGGGAGGAGGTGAAATGCAAAGCAGTTCTCCTCAGTATTTGTGGAACTCAGACCTATAGCTTTATTCACAGTCTTACAGCCACAAGCACACCTGACTCCAACTCATTTTATGAACTCATGGATCTACTGAATGCTCAATTACAACCTCAACCATCAGGCATACTCCAGAGATTTAAATTTAATTTGTGGATGAGAGTCCTAAGCAAATCTACCATGACTTACATTGCTAAACAAAGCAATTATCAGAGTATCACTTAAATGATATGTTATGGGATAGGTTAGTCTGTGGCATGAAGGGTGATGCTATTCAACATAGATTACTTGCAGAGGTTGAGATAAACTCTAAATGAGTAATGGAGATACAACTGGCAATAGAAAGTGCTGAAAAAGGAGGGCAAGAGCTGGAGAGCTCACAAAATGCACTGTTCACCCTTTAGAGCAGAAACCTGCAGCCAGTGGAAAACAACCTCAGGGTGTAGAATCACATGAGAAAGACTTAAGAACATAAGAACATAAGAAATAGGAGCAGGAGTAGGCCATCTAGCCCTTCGAGCCTGCCCCGCCATTCAATAAGATCATGGCTGATCTGTCGTGGCTCAGTTCCACATTCCCGCCCTCTCCCCATAACCCTTAATCCCCTCGCTTATCAAAAACCCATCAACCTGCATCTTAAAAATATTTAGCGAGGCAGCCTCCACCACCTCGACGGGCAGAGAATTCCAGAGATTCACCACCCTTTGAGTGAAGAAGTTCCTCCTCAACTCCGTTCTAAACCGCCCCCCCTTTATCTTGAGGCTGTGCCCCCTAGTCCTACTGTCCTTTCTGAGCGGGAAGAGTCTCTCCACCTCTATCCTATCCATCCCACTCATCATCTTATAAGTCTCAATGAGATCTCCCCTCATTCTTCTAAACTCTAACGAGTACAAGCCTAGTTTATTCAGCCTCTCCTCATAGCTCAACCCCCTCAACTCCAGTATCAGCCTAGTAAACCTCCTCTGCACTCCCTCCAAGGCCAAAATATCCTTGCCTAAGTGCGGCGACCAAAACTGCACACAGTACTCCAGCTGCGGCCTCACCTATGCCCTACACAGCCGCAGCAAGACCTCCCTACTTTTATATTCAATCCCCCTCGCTATGAAGGCCAGCATCCCATTAGCCTTCCTGACCACCTGCTGCACCTGCAGGCTGGGTTTTTGCGACTCATGCACAAGGACCCCAAGGTCCCTCTGCACTGTCGCCTGCTGCAGTTTTTCGCCACGTAAGAAATAGTCCTTCCTACCATTATTTTTACCAAAGTGGACCACCTCGCACTTGCCAACTTTAAGTTCCATTTGCCATTTCCTGGCCCATTCGCCCAGCCTATCTAGATCCTTCTGCAGACTCTCCACACCCTCCGCGCAATTTGCCGTTCCACCAATCTTGGTGTCATCAGCAAATTTCGACACCATACACTCGGTTCCCTCCTCCAGATCATCTATATAAATGGTAAATAGCTGAGGCCCCAGCACTTCTTAGGCAAAGAGACATTTTGGAAGCTAGCTACAGCCATGAGGCTGCTATACAACTCTTATTAATAGTTTAAGGTTTTATTTATTAGTCACAAGTAAGGCTTACATTAACAGTGCAACTATTGGGAAATTCCAATAATTGGAATCCCAATACAGGGAAATCTAGGCGTCATAGTCCGGCACCTGTTCAGGCCAATGCATGTAACCAGCATATCTTTCAGGATGTGGGACGAAACTGGAGCAAACCCATGCAGATATGGGGAGAACATGCAAACTTCACACAGTCAGTGACCCAAACCAAGAATTGAACCTGGGTCCCTAGCTCTGTGAAGCAGCAGTGCTAACCATTGTGCTACCATGTTGGCCCAGAGAGTAATAAGGAACTACTTTTAGCACTCACTAAGGAACCTGTGAACGTGCATCTTTACAATATTATAATAATATAAATTGGTTACAACTGGGACACTGGATTGTATGGAAGGAACGCTGTAAGACTGAAGAAAGTCAATAGACTCTCTCAATAAACAAAAGCTCTGTGTCTAGGCTTTTTCTTCACCAATTGGCTTGGATCCTATTAACACTTTTCCTTCCCTTTGTAATCTCTCCCATCTCATCTTATTCTACCCCTGTCTCCTGGCACTTTCATCCTGACTCATTTTCGAACTGAGAAATTGCCATTGTCACAATCAGTGATTGTCCCTTCAATGGCATACCTCTGACTGCCAATTCCAAAGAGGTTTTATCCTGTTTACAGTAAAAGTCCCATCACTACACAACAGGCAGGTGATGGCCATGCAAATGTGTTAAGTGTTTCGCCAATAGTGTAAGCAAGATTCAGTTCTGGGCTGGAGCACAAAATCTGGTGGCCTTCAATGACCCATAAAATCAAGGCCTCATCTGCCCTTTCAAATGGATGGAAAAGATTCTATTTGGCACTCAGTCAAGGAGGACAGTTGGCTCCAGTGTCCAGGCCAATCTTTAGTCCTTCACTAATGCAACTAAAATAGATTAGCTGATTGTTATCACACCCAGCTAATTGTATACCATTTGGCTCTGCCATTTCCTACATCACAACTTCTGAAGTACTTCAGTGGCTGCAAAGTATTTTGGATGCCTTGAGGATTTGTTACGGGCACTATTCAAATTCCAGCCATTTATTATTATCTTACAATAGAAGGGCTATTTGGTTAGTACACATCACTGGTGCCTGATCTGAAATTAAAGATTATTAAAAAATGAAAAATATGATTGGCAGGGCTCAGAAACTCAGCCAATGTTGGAAATAGAGGCAGATGGAACCAAAGATTATAAGCCAACCTCCTGAAATTGTTCCCAATGCCAACCATTTTGGCTATTGCAGGTTCGGGATCTGGGATGGCTCTTCTTGCCATACGGTAGGCAGGCAGGCAATAAGGTATATTAAGGGCCTTGTTGAGTAAGCATTAAGGAGATAGACTGGGACTTTCCAGTTGGCCACCAGTTTCCCAATGCAATGGGAGCAGTTTAACTACCTGGAAGTGGGCACTCAGTGGCTGGATAGAGTAGCAGTGCTCTTGGAAGGCCTACAGGCCCAACTTGCTGGCCTGGTGAGTTTTAGCCTCAGGCTGCCCTGTTGGTAACCCTCGACCCTCCCTCCTCCCTGACGCCAACCTCCCCCACAGTAGTCTGTCTGATTTTTATGTTTCTTTAATAAAGGTTTTGAAAAAGTGACACTTCTATTGTTGAAATGTTCTCCTGGTTGCTTATCTTGCACTGCAATCAGGTGGTTCATTGAAGATGGAAGAAGCCTGATTGGCCTGTGAACTTCAAGATTCAACCCACCATCCTTAACTGGACAGGGAACCCTGTCTCCATGTAAATAAGGTATCACCCATGTGAAAATGTTGAATCAGTTTCCCAAAGAAGACAGGCTTGGGACCTAATAACAAACCCAAGTCTTGTTCGCTAATTTACTGGAGAAGATTCCGCCTGATGAGCCCTCTCTTTGGTGGATACCATTAATCTCTTGGTGAATCCTTAGGGATCCATGGGATCATTGTCATCAATAACCTCTGAAAACTGTTAGATTCGTAGAATCCCTACAGTGCAGAAGGAAGCCATTAGGCCCATCGAGCCTGCACCGACCACAAACCCACCCAAGCCCTATCCCTGTACCCTCACACATTTCCCCGCTAATCCCCCTGACACTAGGGTCAATGTAGCAAGGCCAATCAACCTAACCCACACATCTTTGGAGCATGGGAGGAAACTGGAGCACTGGGAGGAAACCCACGCAGACACGGGGAGAACATGCAAACGCCACACAGACAGTGCCCAAGGCCGGAACCCGGATCCCTGGCACTGTGAGGCAGCAGTGCCAACCACAGTGCCACCATGCCACCGTTGCTGTTAGGGGTACTCTCAATCTCACACTTTGGCTAAAGGGTGGAAAATTCTGAGTGCAATCAGTATTTTGAATTGCCTTTGGAAAGCCCATCGCAGTTTGAAGGTAGCCATTATCTATTGTAGAAAAAGCCACGCCGCAAAGTAGATATTGAAATTATCTGCTCAATGAAAAGAAATGTGAAACAAAAATCGATAGTGGTTGGAATTCTCTGCTCTCCTACACCTCGCTGCCAGAGAGAACAGAGAATTTGGCGCTCAACCAAACCTCCATTCACTGTCACGGGATCGGAGAATGTCAGCCATGGGCAAGATCAGAGGATTCCGTAGTTGGCAGCAACTTACTGCTTTTGAAGTACGATCACTGATGTAGTGCTATACATGTCACAGCTGTTTAATATGTAGAACTTCTCAACTAGCAATGAGATGAAAGACCAGTTAATCAGCTTAAATTATATTGACTGAGGGAATCGCAGTTGTTCAGGGCAACCAGAGAACTTCCCTCCTCTTGCTTATTTAAAAAGTGCCAGGCAAATGGGACCTCAGTTTGACCAGATCTGAAGATACACGACCATATCTCATCTGACCTCACTGCATAGAAGTGTTTGTTTAGATTGTGGTGAGATTGGGCTTCCAGTACCTACAGTGCCAGTACCTGCAAGTACAGGTGCAGGAAAAGATGAAATAAAATTGAACAGCTCAGAGATGAATCAAAACTATGGTAGAAGCAGTGCCATGAATTCTGACAATTTGTCTGCTTGTTATGGTGCAAGATTCACAGCATAATTTATAGCATAGTCTCAGGTCTCAGACTCCTTTGAGATATTGAAAATCAGTGAAAAAAATCCTAATGGCAAATATAAACCTGGCCTCTCTCACTTGGCTGAGTTCTTGATTTTCTTTGAATTATTTCATCTCTTGATGCAGTGAGATGGGCAGGGGGTTGGTGTGGTGTGGGGGATGTAGTGGTAGGAATTTTAACTGCCAAGGATAGGAGGGAAATTTAAAGTTTTAAAAGTCTCAAACCCAGCCTCGTCCAGTTTTAAGAGAATGTTTCCTCTTGTGGGGAAATTTAAAGTGAGGGGACATAGTTACATAGTTGTTAGAACAAGAGGTCTCCCTTTTATGATAGAGATAGGGAGAATTTTTATTTCTCTTAGAGGGTTGCCCCAACTCCAAAACATACTGGAGGGTGGGTCTTTAAACTTCTTCATGGCTGAGTTAGATGGGTGTTTGATTGATAAGGGAGTGTAGGGTTATGGGGGAAGAGGGCAGACAGGAAAGTGGAGCTGAGACCACAGTAAGAGCAAGTGCGATCATATTGAATGGGGGAGCAGGCCTGAAGGGCCAAATGACCCTTCTGAGTACTATATTCCTAACAAAGGCAGGACAAGAAGCTGGCAACCATTCCACTTTCAGGCGGTGAAAGGGTCACCAAAATCTTTTAAAGAGACTGCCTGTTTGCACTTTAACAGGATTTCTATTTTTAACCCATGATAATTGACATTCCCTGATCTCTGGAAATGCGATAGGTAACAAGACACAAAGAGTGCGAGATTCCTGAGGTAAGTTGATTTCCAGCCTAATTTGTGGACCAGGAGAAGCCGGAGAGCTTCTACTTAGCCTATAAAAACTTGCCTCCATGTCACTGAACCCCTCCCATCTCCCCCACCTCTTCCATGGTGGGGGGCAGGGAGAGAAATTTCCTGTCCCGCCCGCCACATGAACTGTAGCGGGTGATGGGAGAGGGTGGACCATGCAAAGGTCCTTTGATCTCGGGCACGGTTTTGGGACAAGCTCGGCTGGAAAATCTCACCCACTGGCCAGTATTTTTTAACCTTGCTCAGGCAAGGCCCATAAAATCCTGCCTGAGGCCAACTGACAAAGAGTCATCTGGACTCGAAACGTCAGCTCTTTTCTCTCCTTACAGATGCTGTCAGATGATGTTGAAATTTTCCAGCGTTTTCTCTTTTGGTGACGAAGAATTCCATTCTGTGAGCCATGGCAGTAAAATTCCAGCAATTATGTCCGAACCTCTCCTGATGGATCACCTCTCCTGCCCACCTACATCTGATTCCAGCTTCAATGTTCAATCTTTTTTAAGGAATTTTTACTTCATTCTTAAAGTTACAAAACTAAAGTGCAGTGTGGAACAGGGCAAGCTCTTATCCATCTCACTGCTTGCTCCAAAAAAAAAACAATTCATGGTTCCCACAAGAGAGAATACAAGCTGACAAGAAAAGGCACGATCTTGGACTTGATCTGACATCTGAATGTCCTATTTACTTCAGCAAAAATATGATTTATTCATAAAATATCTGAAAGAACCTTGCAAATGTTTCAAAATGGCCGTCACACGAAGTGTGATCACATTCAGATTTGCTACAGTCAGATGAAAAGGCAATGAAGGTAATTGGTGGGGATGCAGAGAAAAGCTCAAGAAAGAGGGCAGGAGAAAGTTAGGCAGGTCGATATGCATGTGGGGGTTGTATATTTGGGTAAAAAGGGAACATACGCATTCACCTGGACTTTCTCAAAGGAAAAGGGTTCAGGTGGAAAGGTAACAGTGGGGAAGTCGAAGGTGATGTGATGAGGAAAGAGTTTGGGTGACTGAGGGAAAGAAAGTGGTGGGAATGTATGTTATAACAACCATGTTAGTCAAATTGAAAGCAAAGAGAGACTCATGTTGGATAGGCACAGGTGCCCAGATAGGAATACAAGGCCTGGCTATCCAGTCTGCCCCACTATAGAAGATGGTGTAAAACCAGGGCTGATTTCCCATCAGCTTCTGCAATGGGAGACACTCCCCATCCTCAATCCTGCCACATGGGGTGGTGTGGTGGCACAATGGTTAGCACTGCTGCCTCACAGCGCCAGGGACGCGGGTTCAATTCTGGCCTTGGGTCACTGTCTGTGCAGAGTCTGCACATTTTCACCCTATCTGCATGGGTTTCCTCTGGGTACTCAGTTTCCTCCCACAGTCCAAAGATGTGCTGATTAGGTGGATTAGCTATGGTAAATTGCCCATAGCATCAGGGGGATTAGCAGGGTAAATACATGGAATTAAGGGGATATGACTTGGGTAGGATTGTGGTCGGTGCGGACTCGATGGGCAGAATGGCCTCCTTCTGCACTGTAGCGATTCTATGATTCTAACTAGTTTTAGATGGGAGAATTCTGCCCCAAAATTGCAAAAGGATGAAATGGAACTCATAAATTATATTTTGGAACAATTTGTGTTCAAAGATGATCGTTATTTTTGTTTGAAGTGTGCGTTGCTATAAACACAATGATTGATGCCTTCAGCCTAACTCCATTGGAAATGAAAGCTAATTGCAAGCTGCATACATAAAATTAAAATTACGGCATTTTTCAAAGACTATAATTCTGAGTAATTCAACCTAACGCTTTTATTGTCAATAATGATTTGTATTTGTTGGAAAATAATCCTTATTCAAGGCCCTTTTGCGGGCTAATTTTAATGAACAGTTGCATAGTGGATATTATTTTACCCTTTGACTGAAAATCAAAATGCAGTTGGCGGTAAAGTTATTAAATGTGAGAAATTGCCTTCAGTCATGATGTATCAGTACAGTGGAACAAAGATCATTTTTCCCCTGAGGCCTCAATGCTTTTGCTAACCAAATTTTATAGAAAAGAGGCTTCCTTAATTCTTGCAAAGACATCATGAAGCATTTAAGGGACATTAAGGCCCTTGAGAAGGGAGCGAAGTGACATGTAAGATGAATTAATTCTTCATCAAGCTAAGTCGAAGAAAGAGTAAGGAATTTGGATTCAGAAAATAGGTGATCTAAGGAAGTTTCCAAGATGATGAAGGGATCTTTCAGCTAAGTTGTTCATTGTGGTGATGGGTTCAAACAGCAAGGTCAAAAATTAATTTTGTCATAGAATCATGGAATGACCATGATTCCAGTGGAGGCCATTCAGTCCACTGTGTCTGTGCTGACTCTCTGCAAGAGCAACTCAGGTAGCCCTACTCCCTACCTTGTTTCTATATCCCTGCGTGTGTTTTTCTGTTCATGTAATCATCCAATATTTGTTTAAATGCCATGATTGAATTTGTCCCTATCACATGGCAGTGAATCCTAGATCTGAAACAATGTCAACTTGCTTCACTTGTGATAAACCAGGAGGGTTATATTATCCGACTCTGAACTTAAACCTCTTCTCAGGTACTCATTTTAGCATAATTATACAAAGGAAAGGAGTCGACTCAAATTCACTTAAGCAAGACTTTCATTTATTCAACGTTTAGGTACCAAAACTCATAAATTCACAACAGTTGCAACACTTCAGCTCATTTCACTTTAACTCTCTGACTCTAACTCTAAGCTTTTACTGGAAACAAATACTCTGGGGTTTTGTGTGAACTGGCCAAGTCTCCTCCCCAATGTAGATTTTCTCTCATGGTTCATTGCCTTCTCTAAAGATGTTCCTCCAGGACTCGTTTGTGATGCTGGGTCTTGAGTTGTTGCTGAAGACAAAGACTCAGGCACATCTATTAAGCCTAAACTTCTCACATTCTTCCAGAACGTTCTCTGACACTCAACCAATCATATCAGAAACCGATCACAATGTTCAATGAGAGCCAATGGAGTTACTCGTAAACAACTTCCAAATGTGTATATCATACTGCATGTAAATTACATAGCCTCACCATATATGGTAACAATGGTTCTGGCATGTCCAGAATAGCCCAAACAACTGTCCTTATTTGGTCAACACAGGGTGTGACAGGTCACAGCTCACAGGACAGGTCATGACTCACTGCAGCCTTCTAACCTGTATCTGTGCTTAATTATAACTTGACCAAAGTTCCCAGCATGCTTGTTACTGTTATTATTTGCTGTTATTATTGCTGTTATTGTCGTTAGCCACCCGGCCATAGTTGGGAGGATTTAATGATCTTCAGATGGGAGTCGACATCCTTCCTGCCGTATTAACAGTGACAATATGGCTGCTGTCAGTTCGAAAGAAGCGTCCACCTCGGGTGTTGGCCCCCTTTTAATATGGAAAGAAAAGCTTTGTGAAGAAAAACTAATCACTATCTAGGGCAGAACTAGTTGGAGTCTGCATTATACTGGAGGAGCAGTCCAGGATCTCAGTAACAAGCATGCTGGGAACTTTGGTCAAGTTATAATTAAGCACAGATACAGGTTAGGAAGCTGCAGTAAGTCATGACCTGTCCTGTGAGCTGTGACCTGTCACACCTTGTGTTGACAAAATAAGGACAGTTGTTTGGGTATTCTGGACAGCCTAGGAACCACCAATCCTTCACGATCATGGTTCTGCCCCACCCACAGCAGAACATTTTGATTATTCCTCCGTCAAGGCTTCAATGCAGCAAGCTGCATCGGGAAACCTCTCTGGTGCACAATGGTTTGCATTTCAAATTTAAAGGAGGCCTTGGCCTCAAAGGTCAAAAATTGACAGCCGCACAAAGGTCAAAATCGACACCTATAAATCTGGAGCTATGGCAGAGACCAGATAATATTTCACAAATAGAATGCAATAGCTTCAGACGTGCAGCCTGAAAGGTTGGTGGGGATTTGGCGGGTAGAGGGAGGTCACAGTACTTTCCAAATGGAATTGGATAAATAGGGATTAATGCGGAAACAATTGGCAAGGCCTTGGGAAAAGCTTAGATGATTGGGACTAATTGAGCAGCTCTTTCAAAGTGCCAGCATGGGCTGAATTGCTCCTCCTAACTTACATGGTTTTTGATGCATTGCTCAAGGGTAAAATTCATAAACTGATTACACAAAATACACATTCCTCTTTTAGGTCAGGCGGTTAACCAAGAAATAACTGTATCTCATTCAAATACTGCAGTTAAATAAATAGTTAAAACAGGAGTACCAAATGGCTGTATAAATAGATAACAAACAATCATAGAGTGCATTCTTTACCCTGTCAAAGTTGTCTCAGAATTTGAAAGTTCATGGTTTTTATGCATTAATACCAACAAAAAAAAACCAGATTTGTTTTCAGTGTATTCATTCATATTCTTGGAGCTATTAAGGCTGACAGTGCTTTTTCAGTAAAGCAGAAAGGGAGACTTACAACAATATGCTCTATGAATAGCCAGTCTTCCTGTGCATTATTTACAAGTAGAATCTATGTTCCTCTAAAAGACTTGTGATAGAACATTTAGGAAGGCGAGTGTTCAGTGCTATGCACCCTGAGAGGCGATATATAGCACAGTCCTGTTAACTCTCAACACCCCACTTTGGCAGTGAGCAGGACTTCCATCCACACTTGTAAGGAAGTTCCATTTTGCCCAGCTGTTGGCCAACCAGATTGGCTGACAGCTCTCCATCTAACTCCCCACCCTGGCCTCCAGGCACAGTGTTGCAGTGGCCAGAACAAGTACTGCAGTGCTTTGCCTGGAAATAAGTCCTGGGACTGTTCCCAAGGTATGTTCCGGGGAATTCTGATGGCAGGGTGGTTGGGGATGCCCTGGGGGTGAAGGGGGAGGGGGTGGTGATTACAGTGTTAGGGTTCCTGCTGGCAGGGTGATTGGGGATGCCCTGGGGCAAAGGAGGGAGGGAGCGGTGATTGCAGTGCCAGGAAGGGAGGGGTGGGGGGGGGGGTGCGTGGCAGGACCTCCCAGGTCTCAGGTCCCAGGGGGGAGGATGCCCCCAATCTAAAGGGGCCTTCAGATAGCGGTGCTCCCCTCCACTTCCCATCCGTGATTGAGAAAAGTTGAAAAACGAATCGCCCAACTATATGTTCTGCCCATGCATTGGCATAAAAATCCCATGGGCAACTTAGTATTCTGGGCAATAGGGCAATAATCCCTTTAATTGGCTCCATAATTGTTTGCAGGAATGCTGCAGATCTGCATCTGCACTTGTTGATTGAAATACTGTACGAGTGAGGAATAATGTCACAATTCGAATCTGATGTCATCACGTGCTATTTTACATTCTTCCAGGTCATGCGCACGCCTGCCCAGGACACTTAACATTCTGCCCTTGGAATAGAGGCGGTTTTAGTTAAAATTCTTGGAGTATGGAAAAAGACAGCGATACTCTCAATGCAGAAATGACTTCATAACAATGGTGATATTATCAACAAAGTATGGCAGGAAGTAAGTATGCTAGGACAGCAAGTGTGCACAATACATGGACCTCATACGCATGATTATTTTTGCCATTGGAGATTCTTACTTATCACTACCGAATGGAAGGTTTCCATGAGCTTGTCACTGCAGGTTCTGCATCCATTCAATGGATTGTTTAACAACACATTTATCAACTTAAGAACATAGAACATTACAGTGCGATACAGGCCCTTCGGCCCTCGATGTTGTGCCGACCTGTGAAACCAATCTAAAGCCCATCTAACGTACACTATTCCAATATCATCCATATGTTTATCCAATGACCATTTAAATGCCCTTAATGTTGGCAAATCCAGTACTGTTGCACTAAGAGGAATTAATGTTTTGGTAGGTTTTGCAAAAACACATCAAGGTGAAGGTATAAGGTTAAATGGCATGGTGGTTAGCAACTGCCTCACAGTGCCAGGGATCTGAGTTTGATTCCTGCTTGGGTCACTGTTTGTGTGGAGCTTGCACATTCTCCCCATGTTTGTGTTAGTTTTTGAGTTTCCTCTGGGTTTCCTCCAGTTTCCTCCCACAGTCCAAAGATGTGCGTGTCAGGTGGACTGACCTTGCTAAAATTGCCCCTTAGTGTGAGAGGGTCTAGCTATGGTAAATGCATGAGGTTGTAGGGATAGGGCTTGGGTGGGATTGTGGTCAGTGCAGACTCAATGGTCCAAATGGCCTCCTTTTACAATGTCTGATTCTATGATTCTGAAGTCCACTACTTCATGTTTTAATGTAAATAAGAAGCTGAAATATCAATAATCAATTTGTGTAAATTTATTATAGCTAATGATATTCTAAATGGAACTGTGCATCTATCAGTAACTCATACGCAGACATTTGCTTCATCTGATTAACCGAAAGAGAATATTCAACAATTTTTTGCCTTGTTAAAGCTCAAGTAGTCTTTATGATTGGGTCCCCAAGCTTCCACAAGTTTTATTGGAAGGAAAGTGCAGCTTTAACATGGATGGATTCCAAATGGCTGCATCCTCTGATAGCTCCATAAATAGTTGAAGGTACAATCATAAAATAAGAATTGAAGGTAGATGACAGTATTACACACCAAGAAAAATTAATTGCCTTTAGAATGAGTTCAACAAGTGCAAGTACCTACTTTGGCCTGATGTTTACAGAGTACTACAATCAAGTGATATGCTACTTGCACGGGAGAGGTCATAACCCTTCTTCATATTAATCGATCATTATAGGTTATGTTTCAGCAAAGAAGAATCTAAAATGAGATTACGGTGACATCAAGCCCTGATTGATTCCTGCTCAAAGTAAATTTTAATCTGCCTTTCTTTCAATGGGCCTTAGAGAGGATGCAGGGGAGATTTGTTCAAGTGGTATCAGGCATGGGGGTCTTCAGTCATGTGGACAGACATGGGGCAGCACGGTCACGCAGTGGTTAGCACTATTGCCTCACAGCTCCAGGGACCTGGGTTTGATTCTGGTTTGGCTCATTGTCTGTGCAAAGTTTGCACATTTTCCCTGTGTCTCCGTGAATTTCCTCCGGGTGCTCTGGTTGCCTCCCACTGCCCAAATGTGTGCAGGTTAGGTGCATTGGCCATGCTAAATTGCCCCTTTGTGAGCCGGGATGCATAGGTTAGAAGGATTAGTGGGGTAAATATGTGGGATTACAGGGATAGGGCCTAGGCAGGATTGTTGTTGGTGCAGACTGGATGGGCTGAATGGCCTCATTCTGCACTATAGGGGTTCTATGATTTAAAGAAAGGCTGCAATTGTTCTTCCTGGAGTCGAGAAGGTTATGTGATTGAATTGAGCTGTTCACATTTCTGAAGCGATTTGGTAGAGCAGATAGGGAGAAACTTTCCTGGCAGGATATTTGATAACCAAAAGACTTAACATTTAAGATATCAAGCAAAAGATTCAGAAGTAATTTGAGGGGAAATGTTTTTACACAGCAAGACGATGTGATTTTGAACTCATTGCCTGAAAATATGGGAGAAGCAGATTCAGTAACTTTCAAAAGGGAAGTTGATAAATACTAGAAAGGAAGAAATCTGTAAGGATGAGGGGAAAGAGCAGGGGTGTTGGACTAATTGGATAACTCTGTCAAAGAGTTGGCACAAGCTTGATGGATGAAAGAGCCTCCTTCTTTGTTGTATTGTTCAACAATCCTTTTGTCTTCAATGTCTATCTCTCAGACTTTCATTCTTCCTACTGTGTCTGTGCTGATCAAACCCAATGTTTGTGTCACTGCCGTTACCCTGTTATTGACCTTGTCTTCACTGCAAAAGCTTCAAATTACTGCTAGAAAATGTATAGGCCAGATGCTTAACACATCTGAAACATTCCTCTGTCCACTATGTTAGTGAAGGCTTGGACCCACTGGGAATAAAGCGGTTAACAATCTTCTCTAATAGTAGATAGAGGATTGCCATATGTAAGTAGTCAACATTCATTCCAGTATGTTTACTGTCATTTCTGTTCTGTACTCTTTGCAACCTTCTTGACGTCCTGCATTAGGAAATTCACCAGATTCCTGAATAATGATACGACTCTGGGATATTCAGGTAGCAATTGAGAAGTTGTGTTTCCTTTGTGTGCGAACTTCTGGAACTTCTGTACAAGTTCAAGTTAAGAAATTGTGACATAGTTAATCTTTCATTTTAACCGAGATTCACACTCTGTTAGGAGAGAACAGGCAGGAAATGTGAACACACATTTGTTAGTCAGCCCACTAAGAGTTACTCATAGTGAAGATTAGTGTCAGCCATGGGTCACACCTCGAGGTCAGAGGATTGAGACCTACTTGAGCAATGGAGCATAAAACTGACACTGCAAACGCTAAGCTGAGGCCCCTTCAGGTGAAGGGAAAAAAATTCCATTCCAATATTTAAAGATCACCTGATGAAGGAGCAGCACTCCGAAAGCTCGTGATACCAGTTAAACTTGTTGGACTTTAACTTGGTGTAGTGAGACTTTTTACAGTGCCCACCTCAGTCCAACACTGGTATCTCTACATTAGATTTAAAAATAAGCAGGGCAGTTCTCCTGGTGTCCTCAATAAATATCAATAAAACAGTTTAGTTTTCACAGGAATTTGCTGTGTACAAATTGACAGTCGTGTTTTCTATATTGCAATAGCAACTGGAACTCAAAAGAATTTCATAGGTTGTAACTCAGATCGGGCCACTCTCTCTTAATAAAAGACACAGTATGAACCCTAGTTCCTTCTCCTTTCTATTAATCCCCTCTAGATGACATTTCTCCAACATGGAATTTCTTGCTGCAGGTAGGCAGGTGTTGTTCCCTGGCAACCGATCTTTCTCTATCTCACCATTGCTATCTGTATCTCTGAAAGACATCTCACGACAATTGCATTTAAAAATTGAAATTGCTTCAGATTTTAGATACCATTTTCCATTTCATGCTTCTGTTGGTTTTCAAGTTCCTCTCATTGGGCAGTTACTGACTGTAATGCGGGGTCAGCAGGACACAGAGCCGCAGATTAAGTCAATCTCTCCCCGCGTTCTGTTGGATTATGAAGCGGTTTGATGGAAGGCAGCACATTTTGTGCACAAAAGGTATTGAAAAATCTAGGGTCATGAAAAAGCCCAGTCCATCAGGCAAACCAGTATCCCATCCATTGACTTTGTCTATACCTCCCGCTGCCTTGGAAAAGCAGCCAGCATAATCTAGGACCCATGCACCCCGGACATACTCTCTTCCACCTTCTTCTGTTGGGAAAATGATTCAAGATTGTGAGGTCGCATATCAATCGACTCAAAAAGTTTCTTCCCTGCTGCCATCAGACTTTTGAATGGATCTACTTCATGTTAAGTTGATCTTTCTCTGCACCCCAGCTATGACTGTATCACTACATTCTGTACCTTCTCCTTTTCTTCTCTCTGAATGGTATGTTTTAATTGTGTAGTGCATAAAAAACACTACTTTTCACTGTGTACATGTGATAATAAATCAAATCAAATCAAATTCTAAAGTATATGGAGTTTCTAAAAAGAGAAACTTCAGTTAGTACTACAGAAATTACATTATTTATTTTTGGACAGGGCATCAAAGTGCCCCCAATGTATTCAACCTTTAAAGACACTTAACGGAAAAAAGTGAGGGCATTTCTGCAAATGAAAGAGAGCAAAATTTTTGGCTCCCATTTAATGTACAGCCTTGCGCTATGAGAAATTTGATAACAGTAAGTGCCATCTCCAAGTATTACTGCAATCATAAACCAATCAATATTCATAAACAGCAAATGTTTGAAAGTTGCCCAAGGGGATAAAGATTAAGCATAGCAATGGAATCAAAAATATATTAAATACAGTATGTTTTCATTTTCAGAGAGTCATGAAGATTTCCAAGTCTCCTAATAATTTATTACTTTCTTGCAAAGTTACTTATATCTTTTGAAGTGATGGGATAGAATTTCTCTTTGGGTGCAATTGGAAAATTGTGCCAATTATTGAAACTTTGCTGGTTAGGTTATAGAACAAAAGTGCAATATTGTGGCCTCCCTTGTGGTGGGGATGTTGGCGAGGGGGTGTGGTTCATTTAATCAGACAGGGGAGCAGTAGGTGTGGACCCCGCCACCTTTCTACCTCCACCCTGATTCAGTCTGTGACAGATATCAGGGACAAGGGGATCAAGTTAAACCGCCCTGATTTCCTTAACCCCTCCTAGGATCATCGAATTATAGAATCCCTACAGTGCAGAAGGAAGCCATTCAGCCCATCAAGTCTGCATAGAGAACAATCCCATCCAGGCCCTGTCCCCATCACTCCACATATTTACCCTGTTAGTCCCCCTGACACTAAGGACAATATAGTATGGGTAATCAACCTAACATGCACATCTTTGGATGCCCATAAACAGAAGGTGTTTTTTAAAATCTGATTTCACCCTTTGTAATTTTTTTTGGATTTGATTTATTATTGTCACATGCATTGGTATACAATGGAAAGTATTGTTTCTTACATATTATACAAACAAAGCATACGATCCATAGAATACATAACGGAGAAGGAAAGGGGAGGGTGCAGAATGTAACGTTACAGTCATAGCTAGGGTGTAGAGAAAGATTAACTCAATATAACGTAGGTCCATTCAAAAGTCCGATGGCAGCAGCGAAGAAGCTGTTCCTGATTCGGTTAGTATGTGATCTCAGATTTTTGTATCTTTTTCCTGACGGACAAAGGTGGAAGAGAGAATGTCTGAGTAATTTCTTCAATAAAAAGTCTGACAACACCAGGTTTTCGTCCAACCGATTTATTTGATAATAGACTCACAATCTTACGGGGTTAGTCCCTTCGTCAGGTGACCTATGTTGTCAGACTTTTTACTGTGTTTACGCCAGTCCAACGCCGGCATACCCACATCATAATTTCTTCAACCCTTACATTTGGGAATGTTCCAATCCTCTATTAATAAATTGCACAGCAAACTCAAGATAAGGGGCCCGACTTTACCATTAAGTTGCGCCTGTTTTCGGGCGCGAAAACATGGTAAAGTTGGGTGTGAGGACATTAATGCAATCGCATCCACGTCAGCGCAGATGGCCACTTTACCGAAACCCAGGAATGGCGACGATCCTACTTGGGCACAACGGCGATTTAAATGCATTTGCACGCATTTCAATTGAATTAATGAACTGCCCGCCCAACTTTATCAGCTTTTCCCCCTTTACCACCGTGTTCGCCAATCCGGAATCGCGCCAAAATGAACCTGCTGAATAAAAGTCTGAATCAGGCGCTCCAGCTGAAGAGCGAGTTCACAGTTTCCAATGGCTCCCTCACTCAGGTTGATGTGGGTGGGGGGTGGGAATGAGGTGGGGTGGGGGGTGGGGTAGGGGGGATGGGATGGGGGAAGGGGGGTTGGGAGGCGGGTCAGATCATTCTCTGGTTGTGGGGCTGGAGTGAGGCCAGATTGTTGTGTGGTTGGCGGGATGGGGTGTGTGGAAGAAAGAGGAGGCAGGTCAGATGTATCTCTGAAGGGGACGGTGGGGGAGGGAGGCCCGATCGTTGTCTGGTTGGGAGGGGGGGGCGGGGTGTAGGGGGAGGGCTGATCATTGTCTGGGGGGGGAGGGGGGCTAATCATTGTCTGGTAGTGGGGATGGGGCTTATGGTTGTCTGATGGGGAAGGAGGAGGAGGTGGATCAGATGTTCCTCATGCGGGGTGGGAGGGGGCAGTGAGTGAGGCCAGATTATTCTCTGGGGGCGGGGGGAGGCAGGTAAGATGGATCCCTTGTGTGCGAGTGGGGGTTGGGGGGGCGGGGGGGGTGGTGGCGCAGGGGGGAGCCCCAATCGCTCACTGGTATGGGGTGGGGGTCAGATGGATCTCTGGTAGGGGGGCCCGCTGCCACTCTGTGGGTGATTGGTGGGGGAGAGGGAACAGGGGGTTGCGATCGGTCTGGGTAGTCGGGGGGGGTGGTGGGGGTGGATAAGGGGGGCAGTGATGTCTGTGGGGGCCATCACCCACTTTTCACTCCCGGACTGCTTTCTCTGCTTTCTGCAGCCCGGGAATGATCTGACAGGGGCACGCTTTTCCAAATTTTTTTCCAACTGCGCATGCGCAGTTCAGAGCTCTGATCATTTCGGGTGCGCTAAGCTCTGCCCACAGCGCGATTCAGACCTGCGATTTTTTTCAGGCTAAGTGCTAATGGGGACACCTGAAAACAGATTCCCAAGTCGAATCTGAATTGCGCCCAGATTCAGCACTGAGAATGAAAATGGTAAAATCAGGCCCAAGGTGTCAATGAAAGGGTTGGTTTATATTTTACACAGACACAGATAGGGTTTTGCAACATTTCACTCACATAATAAATGGGGAACAGGGGAAAGGGAAGGGGGTTCAGATATAGCTGCAATAAAATACAAGTATAGGTTCTGTGTGTTCCAGAGTCCAGAATGTGAAGTCAGTTGAAATGTTCCTTCTGAGGGGAGGCTATCTGATTGTAGAATGCTCTGTCTTTCCGGAGCGAGACTTCCATGATGAGAGAAGGCTCATGGAATGAGTTAGTCGGGAGGCACAAGTTCCAATGTTTCAGTAGCTGGCAGGTTTGATGAGGGTCTTTTTGCTGCCACTGGTGTGCGGCTGGAAAATCCCATCCCTATTCTCTCTCCACAGGTGCTGTTAGACCTGTTGGATCCACAGCAATGTGGTCAATACTTAAATACCCTCTGGAACAGCCTAGCAAACCACTCCAGATTAGGGGTGGGCAATAAATGCTGGCCTTGCGCACGTCCCGTGAATGACTTAAAATAAAGGACATGGACAGCCTTCCCACCCTGCTACCAATAGAGGCCCTTAAGTGGGAAATTAATAGCCATTTAAGGTTCTCATCCCAGTGGGCTCACCATGAGGACTCCAGGGGAGTGTGGGACCCAGCATCGGGTAAGGGGTTGTCCCATTGAGAATCAACTTCAGCCCTTGCTGCCAAGTCAGTTTCTAAGCAAATTAAATATTTTTTGATGTGAAAAAGCTTTGAAAAATGTGGCCATTAGTTCCTGTGTGCCAAAGAAAATGAGCTTTCCCAAACCAGTGCAATGGATGGGGACTTGCAATTTTGATTGTGGGCAGAGACACTAAACTTGGTCAACTAAATCTTGAACCAGTATGAACAATCAGAAAGAAACATGAACATGAGTGGTTTTGGGCATAATTCCCTAGTCTTTCATGCTGGTTATTGCAGTTGTGTGGCATCAAGTGGTTTTGAATTAATTCAGGAACAAGACCTTCAGAAGTCATGTCACCCTCCGTAGCTGCTGTTCTGAGTGGATTCTGTCAATAGACTAAGTGAAAGTGATTTCAATCAAGGCATTCATCCAAAATCATCACTATAAAAAGCCACATATATCCATAAAGATGAGGCACAGTGGTTAGCACTGCCCCCTCACGGTGCCAGGGACCCGGGTAATTCCAATCAATGGTCACTGCTGTGTGGAGCTTGCATGTTCTCCCCGTGTTTATGTGGGTTTCCTCCGGGTGCTCCAGTTTTCTCCCACAGTCCAAAGACATGTGGGTTAGGTTGATTGGCTATGCTCAATTGGCCTGAGTGTCATGGGATTAACAGGGTAAATAACCAGTAAAAGGCCAGTAACAGGGCCTGGATGGGATTGTGGTTGTCGTAGACTTGATGGGCTGAATGGCCTCCTTCTGCACTGTAGCGATTCTATGATTCTATTCTATGATTTTAAATATCGGCTTAAGGGCTGCCTGACAGTCATCCGTCATCAACCATCAAAAATCCTCCTCATCAGTTAGAAGCAGCAGGACTTGTAATTTTATACACGTTCAGCAATCACGGAATAAAGAGAGGAAAACTCATCCAGGATTCCCAATTCATGTTGTTACCCAGCAAGTCCTGCTGGAAATTCTATGTTTGGCAGTCAGATTTGCAGCAACTGCACTATTTAGCATTTATTATTAGAGCAGTGTCTTGGTGAATATTATCCTACCTTCTTCCATCTTGGTAGACATTGATTCTTCCCAGCATGTGGTTCAGTATGGCTGGATGTAACTTGTGCAAGTTGCAGTCTGAGGTGGGGCAGAACCTGTCAATAGATTGTTTATTATGTCTGATTTTTTTTTCCTCACCCAAGGCAAGGTTTTCTGATAAAATGACTGTTATCCAGTCATGGTGGCACAGTGCTTAGCGCTGCTTCCTCACAGCACCAGGGACCCCAGTTCAGCCTTGGGTGCATGTGTGGAGTTTGTCGCTCATCCTGCTGTGCGTTTCGCAGCAACAGGCAACATCCGCCATTGGCCAGCAGCAGGAACTTCTGGTCCCACCATTATCAACCAGGTTTCCTATTAAATGCACTCCTCCCTGCGGTGAAGCCTGCATTGGGGGTATGTTGGCGGCCGGACCTTTGCCAAAGGTGGGAAGTTGTTACCATGAACTTTACAACAGGTGTTAGAATCATACAGTACAGAAACAGGCCCTTCAGCCCACCATGTCTATGCCAACCATCAAATCCCGATCTATTTCCATTTATTAGTGCTTGGCCAATGGTTTACTCTGCCTTGGAAAACATTCTGGATTTAATCAAATTACCAGGTTCCTCAGCCTTTACATTTAAATGCCCTTTCTTTCTCTCAACCTTTTCTGCACACTGACGGTGCATAGGTTAGAATTTCATCTGTTTCTGTAGATAATAATTCCTGGAACAGATGGCAAGTCTGTTGCCAGGGGCTTAAAGTTTGAGAGGCACTATATCGTATCAAGCATAGCCACGGTTGCACTCACACACACACAGACAAATGAAGGAGCAATTTAGCATGGCTAATCCACCTAATCTGCACATCTTTGGAGTACGGGAGGAAACCGGAACACCTGGAAGAAAACCCCATGCAGATGTGGGGAAAACTTGCAAACTCCACACAGTCATCCAAGGCTGAAAATGAACTGGGGTTCCTGGTGCTGTGAGGAAGCAGCGCTAACCACTGTGCCACCATTACTGGATAACAGCCTGAATTGGAAATCCTGGATGATTTTCCTCTCTTTATTCCCTGATTGCTGACTGTGTATCAATTGCCAACATCCTGTGATGAACCATCTCAGTGCAGATGTGTGACTCAGTTACACACTGAGTATGACTCACTTTGACACTGGATGTGTCTCATTTGCGCAATCTGGTTCATAAAGTGGATCTCCAGCCGTGATATTGATAACAAGGGCAGAATCTCCACTTACAGTCTGCTTTTCCCCATCTGTCATCCTCAGCAGCCTGTGTATCACTCATCTTCAGTCACGTCCCATCCAGCAGTGAACTGCTCCTCACGCTGAAATTCAACTCCGTTCACTGCTTCTCGTAGCAACTGAGCAATTGGCAACATGGAAACTGCTTCATCCAAGCATTTTGTGAGCTGGATGCGGTCAGCAAATTATAAGCCTTGCAAAACAATTGGCTCTGTACTGCTGTCAGCAACATGAATCTTGGGTCCTTTTGTGGTATTAACAGCACACAATCTAGGAACCCCTACGTGTACAAGGCCACGGGTTATAAACTGGGCAAAGTTTTGGCAGTGTCATCTGTTATTAATTGAAAGACAGTAGTGAAAGCACCAAAGCAGTTCAGTGAGTTACAATAAATGACAAAATAGTCCAATTCTCGAAAAACAACCTCTAGCAAAGGTGAAGGAGATGATAAAGGTCATGCAATATCAACTTATGAAACCTGATGTGAGATCTACTAAACTCTTTTACAATTATCTCAGTGCTATTGGGATGGCATGGTGGCACAGTGGTTAGCACTGCAGCTTTACAGTGTCACAGACCTGGGTTCATATTCCTGGCTTGGATCACTGCCTGTGTGGAGTCTGCACATTCTCCCCATGTCTAATTTGATTTATTATTAACATACAGTGAAAAGTATTGTTTCTTGCATACTATACAGACAAAGCACACCGTTCATAGAGAAGGAAATGAGAAAGTGCAAAATGTAGGCTTACAGTCATAGCTAGGGTGTAGAGAAAGATTAACTTAATGTAAGGTGGGTCCGTTCAAAAGTCTGACAACAGCAGGGAAGAAATTGTTCTTGAGTCAGCTGGTGCATGTTCTCAGACTTTTGTATCCTTTTCCCACAGGAGGAAGGTGAAAGAGAGTTTGTCTGGGATGCATGAGGTTCTTGATTATGTTGGCTGCTTTTCCGAGGCAGCGGGAAGTGTAGACAGAGTCAATGAATGGGGAGGCTGGTTTGACTGATGGAGTTTAAGTAAACTATTCAGGATTATGTTGTCACGTTGTCATTAATTGAAAGGCAACTTCCCAAAGTGAGATGGGGCCATTAATATTGTCATTCATATAATCTAACTAAGCTAAAGTAAACTCATCATTGAAATCATAAGATTATTAATCATGTGTGCCAGACAACTTTGTCTTCATGCGTATTTTCAGTGTCCATGCATTCCCAGAGAGCTGGATTCAGCCAAGACCAGGCGCACATAACCTCCTCAGAGGATATTCAGTGTTGGATTCTCACTCTGCAGTGACTTACCTGCGTTTGAAATGGAAAGTGCCCGTCTCACCCGACCCTCCTCACTCAGGCCGAGCGAGACCGAAGAAGTGAAATGTGTCTCTGGGTGTACAGGGGAAATGCAGAAAGAGCGGAGCAAAGGAGGACATGCCTCTTTGTTACAAAACTAGCTGCCATGAAGCAGGTGAGGTTAAAGTTCCCTTTGAAGGGAAGAATGTAAGTTTTGAAGGTAAGTGAATGGGATGTGGTGTTGGGGGTTCAGACATTGGCAGGCGGGTGGGGGATTTGGACATTGTGGGGGGGGGGGGGGTGAGGAGTTTGGACATTGAGGGTGTGTAGGCGGGGGCGTGGATTGGGATGGTGGCTGTGTCACGGTGAGGGGGCGGGGGTGTGGGCATGATCGGGTCAGTGAGAGGTTTGGATTAGGAGGTCACATTTGAACGGGGGCACCGTCGTTCAGTCAGGGATCGGCTTCACTGACCCGTCCGCTCTCCTTCAGACACATTGCTGCTAAGTCTTGTTACTGAAACGGTGCAGAAACAGATTTACTAATGTAGCCGTGCTGTTTGTTCCCTGGGATTGCTTATTGCTGCTGGTCCAGCTCCCCCAGAAAATAGCCTGATATGTTCTGCCAGGTAGTGCTGCCATCCCCCATCTTGCACTAAACCACACTGCAGCGTGCCTGAGCACATGCTGCAGAGCTGCTAATCCAAAGTAAAGGACTCTCAGTGTACAATGAAGCTCCGCCGAGTGCCATCCTAATTTTTTAAAATGTTGAGTGTTGCTATGGGAACCACAGACTCTTTGTTTGAGCCTGCACTTTAAAAGCACTTCCCTGTTCACTCGGCCACTCCTTTGGCAGTTGCAGCAGCATTCCTGGCTGAGTAGCACTGCTTCAAGGACATTTGCAAAATGGACTTCTTCGTTAGAGAAGGTAAATGGCAGCAATCCACTCTCATAGACCAGGGTGATGGTGACACAAGGGCTTTGTGTACTGAACATGAATGATAATTGTACACGGCACGATATACAGAGCATGTTGACTGATCGTCAGGTCTAATTAGTTCCCAAGTTCCTTCTTGCTCTGCAACATATTTTTGACTCATTTCATTCTGCTTTATGGGTGGATATTTTGTTTTGAACTGAGTTATTGTCGCTGCGGGATGTGAGCTTCCGATGAATGGCAGTTCTTGTTGCTGTGCGTGCCTTCTGTCTTACTGAATGCTGGAGTGAAACGGGGCCAATTATCTGGAGTATTAGCATTGGCATTGTGCTTTGGATGAACTCCCTGAGTGTCCCAGCAGGAATTTTCCTCACGACCCCACAAAAATACACCTGTCCCTGTGTGTGCCCTCCAAGTTTGCCTCCCACCAATCCCCCAGCCACCTAATCCCTTGGTCTAGAATACTCTCAGTGAAGGAAAAGGTTGAGTTCCTGGTTTGGCTGGAGCAACTCATTGGATCCATGCACATGAGGCCCAGGCTTTGAGGCCACAACATCTCCCTCTGATCACCCATTTTGTGCCACTATGTTAACATTGATCCCATTATGTGTTAACTGCTAGTTCCTTCACCTGAGCAGTTTTTCAGATGAGATATTAATCCAAGATTCCACCTGTCCTCTCAAGTGGGTGCAAAAGGACCCATGGTGTTCTTTGAAGACACTCCCTGCAGTGTCCTGGCCATTGACCCAATACGTGGTTAGCTACTTCAGTGCTGTTTGTGGGACCTGGCTGTGCACAAATTGATTGCCAGATTTCCATACACCACAATAAAGGCAACACTTCCAAATAAAACAACAACACTGCAGATGCTGGAAATTTGAAATAAAATCAGAAAATGCTGGAAAAAGCTCAGCAGGTCTGGCAGCATCTGTAGAGAACATTTCCATTAATGTACGCTATTAGAGTCCGATTCTTACAGCGCAGAAAAGGCCCTATAGCCCATCAAGTCTACACTGACAATAACGACCAATAAAGGTGCGTAAATCCCATTTTCCTGCACTTGTCACATATCCTTGAATGTTATGATATTTCAAGTGCTCATCCAAATATTTTTTAAAGGTTGTAAGGTTTCTGGCCTCCACTATCTCCTCAGGCAGTGTGTTCCAGATTCCCACCATGCTTTGAGTGAATTTTGTTTTCTCAAATCCCCTTTGAATCTCCTTCCCGTTACCCTAAAACTATGCCCCCTCCTGACTGATCCCTCAATTAAGGGTGTGAAGTATTTTGGGACGCCCCATGATTGTGAAAGATGCTACGTAAATGCAAGTTCTTATCTCCTCTGGGCTGATTGGATGGCTGGGCACTGTTCTCAAGCTTTGAACCAAGGACAGTGCTAGGTCATTACTTTTCAATGTATGTTAACTCCAGAGTGGTTGATGCATGTGAATGGTACCCCGAGTCCCATGCACAGAGACAGACACATCCTTTACCATTTGGAGGTATCACATCAGTTTGGTTAATTGTCCTGACAGGACAACTGCTCCGGAGATTTGCATTTTCAAATCAAATGTTTAATGAGCAGCAAATTATGAGATGATTTGGAATGACAAGCTCACATGAACCATGTGTTACGGGGCAGCGAAGGTGATGGTAACCTTTAGCCCCTTTGCTGCTGCTCCATGTCACCCTTTCCTCCCCCATCAGAAGATCAATTCTGAATGGGTGTCAATCATTCAACAAAACCACAACTCATTTGTTCAAGTCATGGACGCTATTCTCATGAGTTTATATATCATTATGTAACTTCCACACCAATCTTTAGTAATAAAAACATGAAATTAAAAAGGCTTTTGGTGGAACTTATTTGCATTTTGCATCCAGACTACATTTTTATCTCTCTGATTGTGAATGCCCAGTTCCTAACTCACTGATGTCCATGCCGAGGGGAGCGGAATTGTATAGAACTCCCTCAGGCTGTATGACTCACATCAAATGTATGCGGCGAATATGACATATCGCAATTGTATTGGAGCACATCAAAGTGAAACTTGATCAATGGAGACAACTTAAATACCATTGTCTCGCTTGTAATAACAATCTTGAAATGTTTGGTGTTTTTTGATTCTATTGACCAGGCAGCACAGTGGTTAGCACTGCTGCCTCACGGTGCCAGTGTCCCGGGTTCAATTCCTGCCATGGGTAACTAACTGTCTGTGTGGAGTTTGCATGTTCTCCCCGTATCTGCATGGGTTTCCTCAGGGCACTCTGGCTTCCTCCCACAGTCCATAGATGCGCAGGTTAGGTGGATTGGTCATGCTAAATTGCCCCTTTGTGTCAAAAAATGTACAGGTTAGGTGGATTAATGAGTAGATTATGGTGAGGGCCTGGGTGGAGTATTCTTTCGGAGATTCGATGGACTGAATGGCCTTTTTCTGCAGTGTAGGGATTCTATGGTTCTATGGACCACTTCAGAGTGCAAAACTAGAGTTTTCTCTGTAGAAAACCTGAATATTATTACACTCTCAGTGATGGCCAAATTGAAATGTTTGTAACGTTCTTACAGATATTTTATGAATAAAGTATATTTTTGCAAAAAGAAAACATGCCCCATTCACTCCTCACTCAGGCCTGTGCTTTCGATTTATATTGGATCCCTTGATTTTAAAATTCTCACCCTCATTCTCAAATCCCACTACGGCCTCACCCCTCTCAACCTTTGTGTCTGCCTCCAGCTCTACAGCCCTCCACAATCTCTCTGCTCCACCAGTTCTGCTGTCTTGCACACTCTCAATTTTCATTGTTCTAGCATACCTTCAGCCTAAGCACCCCTAGCTTGGGATGGCACAGTGGTTAGCACTGCTGCCTCACTGTGCCAGGGACTACAGGTTCGATTCCCAGCTTGGGTCACTGTCTGTGCAGAGTCTGCATGTTCTCCCTGTGTCTGTGCAGGTTTCCTCCGGGTGCTCCGGTTTCCTCCCATTGTCTGGAAGACATGCTGGTTAGGTGCAGTGATCTGAACAGGCGCCAGAGTGTGGCAACTAGGAGATTTTCACAGTAACTTCATTGCAGTGTTAATGCAAGCCTTACTTGTGACTAATAAGAAAACTTTAGGCCCTAAGCTTTGGACCTCCCTCCCTAAACTTCTCCAGCTCTTTACTGCACTTTAAGATGCTCCTTACAAGCATCCTAATGTTCTTCACATGGTTTTGCATCAGGTTTTGTCTTCTATTTTACTGTGCTTATTAGGGTTTACCACATCAGAGACACTATGCATAAGCGCAAGTTGTTGTTGACATGATGTTTGGAGTAATCTTTATTCTGGAACTGCACTGACTTACTGAGCCATCAACAGCATTGCCTCAAGAAAAATTCCCTCTGATTTTTCTCATCCTAGTTGTCACACTGTTGTCCCTTACTTGCACATTTCTTCTGACAGTCTGACAGAAGTGCCATTTGATGGACTCTTCCACATCTGCTGTCAGCGCTCCTTCATCCCTGACTGACAGGGACCAAAAGACTGCAGGGTAAGTCAAGTCCAGCCAATTTCTTCTTCCTCCTGTGACACACAGCTCCACTCCACATACAATGCGATAAATGCCCAAGATAATAATGTTCATTGTGATAGCAATATTGGCCAGGACACCAACAGAATTCCCTTGCTCCTCTTCAATATACTGCTATAAAGGCTGCCAAATAAGGGCTGAAAATGGATGCGGGAGAACTTGATGCATGATTGATCAGTGCCAGTGTTTCTGAGCAGCTTGTAGCCAGCACTGTTGACTGGCTGTGCACAATTGTGAGATGCTAACTTAAGTTCAAGCCATTGACTGAAGCTCCCAACACAAACCTATTCCTTAGCCATTGGATCCATTCCTCTTCCTGGCAACTGTCCAAGGCTGGCCCAGAGTGTTGCAACTTTGGTGTCATATTTGAGCCTCAGGTGTGTTTCTGTCACTATACCCACGCCATCGTGAAGACTGACTAATTCCACCTCCATAATAATTCTCTCCCTTCTCCAGGTCATTTACATTGAACACGTGATCCATATATTTTTTACATAGAATCCCTATGGTACAGAAGAAGGCTATTCAACCCATTGAGCCTACACCAACAACAATCCCACCGAAATCTAATCCCTGTAACTCCACATATTTACCCTGTTAATCTGCCTGACATTAATGGTCAATTTAGCATGGCCAATCATCCTAACCCACACATCATTGGACTGTTGGAGGGAACCGGAACCTGCAGGAAACCCATGCAAATATGGGGCAAACGTGCAAACTGCACACAGATAATGGAGTTGAACACTGACCCTGGCGCTGTGTGACAGCACTGCTAATCATTGTGCCACCGTGCCATCTGCCTGTTGTAATGTTACTCCAGATCAACTTCCTGTGTTCTGCCATTGGTAAACTTGAGATCATCCAAATGTTGTGTCCTAACTCACACCATTTCTCTCCATCCATCACCCCTTTGCCCGCAGACTTAAATTGGCTCCCAGTTAAACAACACCTTGATGTTAAAAGGCTTATCCTTGTTTTCAGATTCCTCCAGGGCTTGTCCCTCACTAGCTTAGTGACCTTCTCCAGCTCCACAAGGTACATATGCTTGTCCAATTCTGGCCCTTTGAACATCTCTGATTTTTGTTGTTCCACCGTTGAATAGCCTAAACTCCAAGCTCTGGACTTCTCCCCCTAAACCTTTCCATCATTCAAACTTTACTCTATAATGACATTCCTTACAACCTACCTCCATGCCCAAGCTTGGGTCATTTGCACTAATGTTTCCTAATATGGCTTGGTGTCAAATTTTTATTTTGTAACGCTCCTGAGGTACGCTTGGAATTTTTTATGGTGCCGTATAAATGAAAACCATCATTGTTAGTGTTGTTGAAAACATTCATAATCGCAAACCTGCTGTTATAAACCTGTAATTTTAATTTTAATCCAGTTGATGGGTTCAAATCCAATTTACACCTTGCATGATTTACTCTCAACTTGATTTTAACTTTTCTTCACTAATTATATGCTGCTTTCTGACCACTGTTTTATGTCCAGTTGGCTAAAGTGCCAAGGTTGCACGATGCATCTGAAATATAGGTTAAAAATTCCAAGCTGTTTATTGCTTGCTGTTTGCCCTGATAACCCTGTGACAGGTTGGGGGTTTAAATCCTACGCGAGAAATCAGGGCATATGGTTGGGACTGTAGGAACATGCTGCACAGTTGCATGTTAAATTGAGGCTCTGTCGGCCTTACAAAGTGGGTGTAAAATCTTCCACAGCATGTGTCAAAGTAGAGAAGGGATGTTTTCACCAGTATCCTGGAAAATATTTATCACTTTGCCAACTTCACTGAAAAACAGATTATCCATTCATTATCTCAGTGCTGTTTGTGGAACCTCAATGTGTGCAAATTGGTTGCTATCCTATTTTAAAAGATTTTCATTGCTGTAAAACACTTTGGGACATCCTAATTTTTGAGTTATTATTGTTGCATGTGTTGGGATACAGTGAAAAGTATTGTTTCTTGTGCATTATATAGACAAAACTTACAGTTCATAGAATATAGTGAATATGCAGAATATAGTGTTGCAGTCACAGATAGGGTATGGAGAAAGATCAGCTTAATATAAGGTTGATCCTTTCAAATATCTAATGGCAGTAGGGTAGAAGCTGTTCTTGAATTGGTTGGTACATGATCTCAGGCTTTTGTATCCTTTACCTGACAGAAGAAGGTGGAAGAGAGTATGTCCAGGGTACGTGGGGTCCTTGGTTATATTGGCTACTTTTCCATGGCAGCGGGAAGTGTAGACGGCATCAATGGATGGGAGACTGGTTTGCGCGATGGATTGGGCTACAATTCAAGTATTTCTTCTATAATCATGAATATATGTTGAGGGTTGTAAAGACTGATGGGTAATCCTGTTGACCATGGTATCGAATGGGGACTGTCATTTTATTGATGCTTATCTTGCCCCAAATTTTAGGGGTCTTTTTGGACTGATTGGGATCAGTCCTTCATGCACACTATATTCAATGCACTGCTGCCATTTTGATCCAGATGGGAGACCACTGAAGGAAGACTGAGTTAAGGGAAGGATGGTAATCAGATTGGACAATGTGAATCAAGCAGGGGGGACACTTCAGTTCAACATTCAAAATGCTGGGAACACTGCCTGATTCTTGTTGGAAATTAGCGCTCTAATCCATGCATCATTTTCAGCAACAATCTTTTAATTAATGTCATAAAGCATGAAATACCTCATAAAACTGCAGACACAGGAGGAGCTTAATGGCATTGTCACTGCACTAGTAATCCGGAGACCCAAGGCAATTTCTGAGGATCTGAGTTCAAATCCTACCACGGCAGATGTTGAAATTTGAATTCAATAAGTATCTGGAATTAAGAATCTACCGATGACCATGAAACCATTGTCAATTTTCGTAAAAACCCATCTGATTCACTAATGCTCTTTAGGGAGGGAGAACTGCTGTCCTTGCCAAGTCTGGCCTACATGTGACTCCAGCCACACAGCAATGTGATTGACTCTTAAATACCCTCTGAAATGGATGGCAGTCAGGTCTAGCAAGCAATGCTCACGTCCTGTAAATGAACAAAAATAAGTTATATTTTATAGATTATGGAATTTTCTCCGGTGCTCCAGGTTCCTCACACAGTCCAAAGATGTGCAAGTTAGGTGAATTGGCCATGCTAAATTGTTCCTTTGTGTCTCCCTTGTAAGTTAAGGGGATTAGCAGGGTAAAAACTTGGACTTACGGGGATTGGACCTGAGTAAGATGCTCTTTTGGAGAGTCGGTGCAGACTCGGTAGATGAGTAGCCTTTTTTGCACTGGAGGGATTCTGTGAAGTCTTTCTTTGTTTTCTTACTTTGATGATTGTAAGGGGAGAGCTAATTTCCAGATTTGTGTCCTGCTTGACCTGGGTTTTCATTTGCGCCATTGTAACTTCCTGGAAATGACATGTCTCTGGGTGGGATGGGGAGGTTCATTTTCTGTTTCTATTAGTATAGAATCATAGAATCACTGCAGTGCTGAAGGAGGCCACTCGGTCCATCGCATTTGCACCCACCTTCCGACAGAGCATCTCACCCAAGTCCTATCCACACATAACTCAAAATATTTACGATGTTAATCCTCCTAACCCATAGTAAGGGACAATTTAGCATGACCAATCCACCTAATCTTTGGAGTGTGGGAGGAAACTGGAGTACCCAGAGGAAACCTGTGCAGACATGAGGAGAATGTGCATACTCCACACAGACAATCACCCAATGCTGGAACTGAACTCAGGTCCCTGGTGCTGTGAGGCAGCAATGTAAATATATGCGCAGGTTATTCTCCAAGAAGACAGACACAAATAAATTAACTAGGATTTCATCAATAAGTAAATTGTCACAAACCAACCTGACAGCCACTCATAGCACTTTAAGTCATCAGCTCTGTCATAGACTAACTCCCAAGGTCAATGGCTTCATTTGATTTAACACCTTATTGCGATGTCACTGAAAAGGTGAGGAATGTTTAATAATCTGTCAGCTTTCCTTAACTCAGTCTGATGTTTCTGGTGGAACAGTATTCCATCTCGCTGACAATCCAGGAAGAATTAACAAGTATTAATTTTAACTTCATCTGGCATTGTAACTGTTCATTATTAGTTGTGAAATGTTGCATTCTATGAGGGTTTGGGAATTGGGACTTGCTGTGATATAGTGAAAAAGACAGTGGGAAGAAAATGAATCAACTTTTCTCTATATTGTGTCTTTCACAACCTCAGAACACTTCAAAGCACCGAGAGCCAGTGAGGGGATTTTGAAATGTTTTGACATATAGAGAAACATGACAGCCAATTTGTACGTGGAAGGTTCCACAGAGCAATGAGATAAATGACTAGATCATCTGGTTAAATCATGTTGATTGGAGAGTGAGCTGTGATGGAATACTAGGAAAGCTCTGGTTCTTGTTATAAAGTTCTGCCACAGCATATTTTACATTCAACTAAGAGGACAGATGGGACCTCGACTTAAATATCTCATCTGAATGATGGCACCTCCCGTATTGCTACACTTGCAGCATACTGCACTGAAGTGTCTGCCTAAATTATATGATCAAGCCTAGTTGGGTCTTCAGAACTGATAGACCTTTTGCTTCAGAAATAAGAGTGCAACCCCTTGAGGCAAGGCTGACTCTATGATATGCTGAGGAAGAAAAGAAAAAAAATGCAAAATATGACAATCTGAAATAGAACCCAAAATTTCAACACCTTAAATCTAATTGAGCTGCCACGCCTATCAATCAATTTCAATTTTAGATACAGATAGATCAGAATAATACTTGCTTTTATCTATGCCGCTATCATGTCATTAAAATGTCATGAAATACTTGATGCAAAGAATTATTTGGGAAGTGGGATGATTGAAAAAGTAAACACAGCAACCAAGAAATCACTTTTTGTTGTATTAGGTGGGAGGATTTGGGTAAGATGCTCTATTGGAGAGTCAGTGCAGATTTGATGGGCCGAATGGCTTCCATCTGCACTGTAGGGATTCTATGGTTCTATTGTTTCGACTCCATGTTGGCCAAGCCATCAGGAGATCAATCCCATCCCTTCAAATGTAACAAGATTTTTAACCTCCATTTGAAGAAGGAAATTGAAGTAAGTGTTTATTTATTAGTGTCACAAGTAGACTTACATTAACACTGCAATTAAGTTACTGTGAAAATTTCATAGTCGCCACTCTCCGGTGCCTGTTTGGGTACAGTTAATGAGAATTTGGCATTGCCAATGCACCGAACCAGCACGTCTTTCAGACTGTGGGAGAAAACCTGAGCATCCGGAGGAAACCCACGCAGACACAGGGGCGATGTGTAGACTTCACACGGACAGTGACCCAAGCTGGGAATCGAACCCAGGTCCTGGCGCTGTGAGGCAGCAGTGCTAACCACTGTGGCACTGTGCCGCCCAGCAAGTGAATCATTGTTCTAATGTTCCATCAAAAGGAGAGCAGAGAAAAGGTGAAGACACAAACCATGAATGAGATCTGAAAGAGGGGTTCATCAGGATGACATAATGGCCAGTTTTGATCTGCTCCAAGGTATAGCCTTTTATCATTTTACTGCATTGGCTGTGTGGTACTTTGCGATTTCCTGAGTTTGTGGAAAACTTCTTACCATTGCAAACCTTTATTTTTAATATTCTTTTTGTAGTTAAGTGCAGCAACTCCTCACTAAAGAGCACAAATTTTTCCTGGGCACTCAAATAAAATGGCTCTCTCTGCTGTTTTAACCAAAGGTTTGAAATAAACAATCTCATGTTTTCACTACAACAGTGGAGAGAAGATTTTATGTAAATATATTATGAATTAGTTTATCAGCATTGCCAACAGGACGCGTACAGTTTTCTGTGGTAACACACTGGACTCTATTATTAAGCTGCTGCTGGGCTATTTGCTAAGTTCTTATATTCAGCGCATGTAGGAGTGAGGATGATTGGAAGAGAACAAGATAAATGAGCACTCGCTATAACACACATTACACACACACAGCACACACACAGATAGCTCAGCACCTATTACCAAAAGTGGATCATTACAAATTTCAAATTGCACTAAGCACTCTCCCATTTGGAATCCTGAATTGATCATATGCTTGCTGTTATTTTACTTTTGAGCCGCATATTCATTTAAAGGGCCAACACTTTTCAGAGAAAGATGGATTATTTGCACTGGATAATGAATGCAATTTTTGAATAAGGAGAAGGCTAAAAATTAGTTTGCTTCCATTTTTGGGTGCAGGATTATAACTCGCAAACAGCCTGTGCCCAGTCACATCGAAGCAGGCAATGCCTCCTCGCTTGAATGAATGTAGTTTTCAGTCAACCTGTTGGATAAACATTCAACTAAGTGCACCGTAGAAAGTGTGGTTAGCATTTGTTCCAGCTAGCCTCCTCTTCTTAAAGGCAGCCTGTCCCTTGTAAAGAGGGACTCAGTATAAGGAAGCTGCATCTGACTGCCTATAGTGCAAGTGGCTTTACGGAGAAGGACCCAAAAGAGGCAATGACCAACACAGGGATCTCCCTGGGTTCTTGTTGAGTTGTGAGATTGGCAGTGGAAGAGAGGCCATTTGGAATGCCTTATGAAAGGAGTGGCAGCAAGTGCTCAGGGAGGTCAATGCAAGAGGTTTGGACCCAAGGACATGGCAGCGAGACCGGGAAAAAGATCAATAATCTCATTCGGATGGTCTAGGTTGATAAATACATCATCGCATTACATCTACTACTCATCAGAACACAAGTCTCTTCCACTGCATACTGCACCACACCCCCATCACTCATCAATAACAGCATCTAACAGTCAGAACTCAGGTCTAACATTCACCCTCACACATCCAGCACCCTGCTTCAAAGCCTCCATTACAGAATGCCTGAATATTTTGGACACCTGCTGGGAGGCCACTAGCAAACAGGATTTACTAGGCAACCTTCCGAGGGTGCAGGAAATCTGTGCAGCCCCCAATTAATCTCTGAGCCATCACTAACTTGCAGTGGACTTGTGAATAATATCAACTGGCCCAGGAATTATCTAATTGATGTCCACCTGCAGGGAATCCTGTGTAAGGCCGTTCTACCCTTTGACTCAATTGCAAGAGGTTTTACCACTGTCAGCTGTGTGAAATGAGGCTTCTCCCGCAATGAAGGGACCCATCACCATGACTCACTCATTAAATCCAGCCCATTGTAATTCTCCCTTTGAATTGATTTGATTTATTATTGTCACATGTATTAACATACAGTGAAAAGTATTGCTTCCTGCGGGTTATATAGGCAAAGCATACTGTTCATAGAGAAGGAAATGAGAGAGTTCAGAACGTAATGTTACAATCATAGCTAGGGTGTAGAAAAAGGTCAACTTAATGCAAGGTGGGTCCATTCAAAAGCCGGGAAGAAGCTGTTTTGAGTTGGTTGGTACATGACGTTCTTTTGGGTTGTGGTATCATTGGTCGGTAAACACGCATCAAGCTGGTGACTGGCAATAGTTACCGGAGGTAGTGAAAATAACTTCCCTTTTAGGCATAGTCTTAAGTAAAGGACTGAGGAGAATAGTGCAGGGCATCAGCTTGCCTGGAAAGAGGGAGTAATTTGAGATCAAATGATTAGAAGATGTTAAATTAGGTTTTAACAATCTAGTGATTGTGAAAGGAATCGAAAACAAAGGTAGTTAAAAAGTTCTAGCTTGTGAATTAAGTGAAGAGAATAATAGGACTCGTCTTTAATTCAAGTCGATGAAGATGCAGAGAGATAAAGAGACATTGCTAAAGCTTTGACACAAAAAAAAGTCATTTCAAGCAAGCAGCGGGGAGATAGTCGCATAGTGGTATTGTCACTAGACCAGTAATCCAGGTGGCATAGTGGCACAGTGGTTCAATTCTGACCTCAGGTCAGTTTGCACATTTTCCCTGTATCTGCGTGAGTTTCCTTTGGGTGCTCCGATGTCCTCCCACAGTCCAGAGATATGTGGGTTAGGTCGATTAGTCTTGCTAAATTGACTCCAGTATCAGAGGGTTTAGCAGGGTAAACATGTGGGGTTATGGGAATGGGGGCCTGCGTGGGATTGTGGTTGGTGAAATCGCCATGGGCTGAATGGCCTCCCTCTGACTGTAAGGATTCTATGATTCTGTGAAACCCAGACTAATGTCCTGAGCAATAAGGATTTGAATCCCGCCATGGCAGATGTTGAAATTTGAATTCAATAAAAATCTGGAATTAAAAGTCTAATGAAGGCTATGAAATAATGGTTGATTGTTGAAAAAAAATCATGTGGTTCATTAATGTCCTTTAGGGAAGTAAATCTACCATCCTTATCCGGTCTGGTCTATGTGTGACTCCAGATCCATAAAATGTGGTTGGCTCTTAAATGCCCTCTGAAATGGCCTGGCAAGTCTTACGGTTCAAGGGCAATTAGAGATGGGCAACAAATGATGACCCAGCCAGTGACATCCACACCGATAAACTAATAAAAAAAAGGAAATATAAAATTCAGCCATTTTATCCATTTATCAAGGAAATGCACTTGAAGAGAGTTCAGCTGAAGGGCTCCTATCATAACAAAATAGCAAATAACTTGCATTTACATAATGATATTAACTTAATGAAACATTCTCAAGATGCTTTACAGGAGCAAAGAAAATTTGATACCAACCCACATAGTGAAATATTGAGAAGGAGATCAACGCCTGTTCAAAAATGCCGACAGATCTTTCAAGGATTACCTTAAAAGCTGAAAGAGAGGTTGAGGGAAGCAATTTCAGAGCTTCTAACAGAGACAACTGAAGATACGCTGTCAGTGGTGGAATGATTGAAGTCAGGGGGTGTGATCTTACCCGTCATTCACATTACATTCCTGCTGTAGTGAGGTTGGAGAATTTGGCAGCAAGCCAAATTCCCTTTCGCTGCAGTGGGATGGGAAAATCCTGCCGGTGTGAACAGTGATAAGATTCCGGCCAGGGATGCACCAGAGGCCAGACTTGAGGAGCGGAGAGACTTCGGAAATTGCAGGACGGGAGGAGGTTAGGGAGATAACCTCCTCCCGTCAAGGGTCAAGGCATGGAAGGATTTGAGAAGGATGACAATTTTAAAATGGAAGTGTTGCTGCGCCAGGGGCCAAGATAGGTCAGCAAGTACAGAGGGTGATGGGTGAAGAGATTGGTGTTAGTTAGGATTCTGGCAGCAGCATTTTGGATGTATTCAAGTTATAACAGGTGGAAGATGCGTTGCTAGTTAGGGGGGATTGAAATAGTCATATCTAGGGGTGAGAAAGGTTTGACTGAGGGTTGCAGCAACAAAATTCATGCTATTACTATTGATTACTGACAGGCAGCCAGAGGTGTTGTATATTTTATACTCGCCTCAGAGGAATGCAGGGGTGACATGAGTCTCTAACTGTGCAACATACTTACTTACAGAAGTTCTAACATTGAATTAGTATCATAGGATTCTACAGTGCAGAAGGAGGCCATTCGACCCATCGAGTCTGCATCAACCACAATCCCAGGCCCTATCTCCAACACCCCATGCGTTAAACCTAACTAGTCCCCCTGACACTAATAAGCAATTTAGCACGGCCAATCCACTTAGCATATTTTTGCAATTACAAAATGTCTGCAATTTTGCTTATCCCAATTCGAGTTTCCAGCACCTTCTGTAACATCTGTTTACTTATCTCCCTGACTCAACAAGTCAAGCTTAAACAACCAACCACATTGGGGCACAGGTCAGTTATCAGGCTCTCATAATCAAACACAGAACAACTGAATCATTGAACTCTACAGGAGGCAACCCAAAACAGATTCCAACAAATCTCAATTTGCAAGAATGGATAACAAGTGATGGGTTATTCTTATGTGGGTTCCACAGGCACCAATTAAAATAAAAAAACCTCTGATATTAGTTCAGTTTTTGGATGGCAGAGTAGAGCAATCTTTCAGGATAAAATGCAATCTTTATTTTTCTCCTGCATCAATAAAAGGTGGAGTTTTGCACTGATTCACAGGAATAAATTGTGGCAAGTTGCCTCTGACCCTTGTCATTGCAACAGGCAGCAATTTGATTGACAACACAATATTTTGGGGGAATAATTCTAACTGCGCTCCTCAAATGATTTCACACCGTGACCTTGTTTTACTGCTTGAAGGTTGCTGCCACTGCTGAGTGTGAGTAGTGGTGGGGGCTACGATAGATGGGTGGCAGCAAAGTGGCTGGGGTGGAGAGAGAGAGTGGAGGGTGGGAGTTGGGGGGGGCAGGGGGTGGAGAGTGGGGGTGGTTGTTGAGTGGCTGATGGGGCTTTGTTGTGCAGGGACCAGTGGTTTCCTCCACAATCATCAGAAGCCTTGGGGGGGGGGGGTGGTGCCATGGACACAAGAATCATGTACATGTATATCATGGGGGCCTTTGTGCTGATCCTAGGGCTGGAACAGTTGCTAGTGCTGCCTCAGAGCCCCAAATGATCAGCCTGTGACCCCAACGAGGGTCGTTACCCTCGGTTTTGGAACCTCTGAATTTAAACTGCCAAATGAAGCTGCAATGTTTGACACTTCAAAATTAATACTTTTTCATTGGGCAGTTTTCCTTTGATTTTGTCCCTTTCTTTCATTCAGACAGCTATTTGCAAATCACTTCAGTAAAGTGCCTGGAATTTAAATGACATGTTTGCCCGATATAGCTTCCACATCCACTGCTCCTGATTTTGTTTCAGATTCCAGTATCCTCAGTATTTTGCTTTTATTTTCGATCCAAGATGTTTTGTTGGGTTAGGCAACATGCGAAGTGCATGTCACATTACCTGTCTTGTATGTGATCGTGCAATCATACTCTTCAAGCTGTATCAAGAGATATTGGTAATATTGGCTGTGCACCGGTCAATGGTTTTCTCCAAATCATCTCCAGTGGCTTGTGGTCCTCCCTATCACAAATCTTTTCCCGAATAGTATGGTATGAAAGTGCATAATTTCAAACACTGAAGCTAATGTTTCCCACTCACTGTTGGAGTACTGGATTACCTTACTGTAATGACTCAGGAAGCCCAACTGGAAAGGAACATAGTTTATTACAAAATGCAAAGTAAAAGCACTACTGCGGTGTTCACGTACTTGTCCCTGCCTGGGACCATAAGACTATAGAATGTAGGAGCAGAATTAGGCCATTCAGCCCATCGAGTCTGCTGCACCATTCAATCATGTGTGATATGATTCTCATCCCCATTCTCCTGCCTTCTCCCCATAATGCTTGATCCCCTTATTGATCAAGAACCTATCTCTGTCTTAAAGACATTCAGTGGCCTAGCCTCCACAGCCTTCTATGGCAATGAATTCCACAGATTCACCACCCCCGGCTGAAGAAATTCCTCCTCATCTTAGTTTTAAAGGAGCGTCCCTTCATTTTGAGGTTGTGCCCTCGAGTTCTGTTCTCTCCCTGGCCTGCCTTATAAAAAAGCTTAGGTAAAGAGATCCAGCTGAGCTGTTCATTTCTTGTTACCAGGGGAACTCATACTCAATGAACCCTACAGGGAGATCCCCCATAGACCTCATGGAGTTGTTATAATTACAGACAGAGATTTTGAAGGAAATGCAATTGGTTTGCCTTTTTGTGGTATGCACGCTCCCAGGTCTTTCTCTAAGGCATCTATCTCCAGGGTAGTTGTCTTGCCAGAATAGTAAACTTGCAACATTGATTCTTCTGATAATGATTATTTCAGAGCTTCGAAGAGGTATTGGTGGCCTCTTCATGCCATTGGAAAGGACATCCTTTATTACTAATTCCTTTAGCATTGGCTATTTCTGAGCAAAATGGGGAATGTCTGGAGGCAAGAAACTAAAGAGAACTAGATGTCTTTGAAGATTGTCCTTATCTTGAGGAGCTTGCATAACCTTTATCTCCTCTATGTTACTTGGATTGGGAGATATGCCAGTACTTCAACAAAGGGAATCGAAAAATTTATTCGGTGGCACATTAATGGCGCATTTCAGACTGTTGAACACCAACCTTTCATCATGTCCATTTCATCAATAAGTGTAGATACTGGCAAATTCTTGCTTTGTCTTTCTCACAACAGCTATATCCTTGGCGATACACATGCATCCTGGTACAGTGCATGTGATGCACTCTCTGTGAGCCTGAAAGAGATCCTGACTAACAGCCCCAAAAAGGAAGCTACTCAAAATAGTATCATCTGAATGGGGTATGAAATGTAGTAAGCTCTTGGGACCTCTCTGCTGGATGTACTTGTCAGTAGCCATCTAGGCATCAAGCTTCAAGGAGAATTTTGATTCTGCAAATTTCAAGTTTAACTTTTGGGATGTGGGTATTTTGTAAGGTCAATGTTTCAAAGCTACTTTTAAATACTATGGATCGAGGCAAGCTCGCAATGATTCATCCTTCTTTATGATGTACATAATTGAGCCACAACAATCTGTGTCTTCTTGTACTTGTCTAATGATTTTGTCTTTCTCCATTTTGTCCAGTTTGTCCTTCAATTTGTCTTGTAAGTGAATGTTACATTATGGATCAATTGATGGACTGGCATTCTGCTGCAAGTGTAATGTTGGGGCACCTTTGAAACTCCCAGTTTTGTTGACACATTCTGAATATTTCAATGTAAGGTCATGAACTGAGGCAATAGGAGCAGTGTCTGAGGATAATCTACTGTGTCAGGTCTGACTGATTCCATGGATTGTCACTAATGTGAGATCACAGCTCACCGGTAGACCTATAATTGCTGGCCCATTCACAGTGTAGAACACCTGTGACATCCAGGGGGATTGATTGTACTTGTACTCTAGGACAATGGATCCTGTATATGGGATAAATGTATCATCATACACTGAAAGGTGCATAGTAGACGGTTTTGTCATGGCCAACACAGTCTGTGGAGACATATCTTTTAGACTTTATATAGGTAGTATATTGGCACTTGCCCCCCCCCTGTTTATTTTGGCTAGTAGTTAATATTTATTGACTTCAGATTAACAGCATGAAACATGCATTTCCCACTCTTCGCCTCTTCACCCCTTAGTGTCAGAAGGACTAGCTCAGCTAAATGCATAGGGTTATGGGGATAGGGCCTGAGTGGGATTGTGGTCGGTGCAGACTTGATGGGCCAAATGGCCTCCTTCTGCACTGTCGGATTCTATGATTCTATGAAAACAAAGAACAAAGAAAATTACAAGAACAAAAACAGCCCTTTGGCCCTCCAATCCTGCACTGACCATGCTGCCAGACTGAACTAAAATCCCCTACCCTTTCAGGGACCATATCTCTCTATTCCCATCCTATTCACGCACTTGTGAAGATGCCCCTTAAAAGTCACTATCGTAACTGCTTTCACTACCACCCCCAGCAGCGAGTTTCAGGTACCCATCAACCTCAATGTAAAAAATCTGCCTCGTACATCTTCTTTAAACCTTACTCCTCGCACCTTAAACCTGTGCCCCCTAGTAATTGACCCTTCCACCCTGGGAAAAAGCTTCTGACGATCCATCCTATCCATGCCTCTCATAATCTTGTAGACTTCTATCAGGTCACCCCTCAACTTCCATTGTTCCAGCGAGGACAAACCAAGTTTCTCCAACCTTTCCTCATAGCTAATGCCCTCCGTACCAGGCAACATCCTGGTAAATCTTTTCTTTATCCTCTCCAAAGCCTCAACGTCCTTGTGGTAGTGTGGCGACCAGAATTGAACACTATCTTTCAAATGTGGCCTAACAAAGATTCTACAAAGTTACAATATGACTTGCCAATTTTTAAACTCAATGCCCTGGCCGATGAAGGCAAGCATGCCATATTCCTTCATGGCTACCTTCTCCACCTGCATTGCCAATTTCAGTGACCTACACCCAGATCCTTTTGCCTATCAATAGGGTTCTGCCATTTACTGTTTATTTCCTATCTGTAGCAGACCTTCCAAAATGCATTACCTAACATTTGTCCGGATTAAACTACATCTGCCATCTCTCTGTCCAAATCTCTAACCGATCCATATCCTGCTGTATCCTCTGATGATCCTCATCACTGTCTGCAAATCCATCTTTGGAAAATAACCACAACTGGATCTACTATTTCCAGGGCCACTTCCTTAAGTACTCTGGTATCAAGCTGATCAAATGCTGGAGATTTATCCTCTTTCAATGCCATCAATTTCCCCAAACCCATTCCTCTACTAATGCTGATTTCCTTCATTATTACATGTTTTAATTCCTCAATAAAACATGTTCCTCTCAGCATTTCTGGCACATTATTCATGTCTTCCTTTGTGTAGACTGAAGCAAAGTATGAATTTAATTCCTTAGCCATTTCTTTACACCCTGTTACGAATTCTCCCATTTCTGACTGTAAGGGGCCTACATTCCTTTTTCGTCATTCTTTTTCTCTTTACTTATCTATAGAAGCCTTTTCAGTCAGTTTTTGTGTTCCCTGCTAGCTTATTTTCATACTCCAGTTTTCCCTTCTTAATCAATCTCTTCGCCTTATTATGCTGAATTTTAAACTGTTTCCAATCCTCAGGCCTTTTGTTTTTTCATGCTAATTTGTATGCTTCATACAAGTGAAAACAAAGGTTTGGAACCACTGTTCTAGTGCACTGCAGCAGCCAATGGCCTTTTCTGCTACATGCTTTGCAAGAATTGATGAGAAGCTGGGCATTTTGTTGGAACGCACAGAAGATCACATCCTCCACATGCTTTGTTAGATTTGGGTGTTCTTGTGAATGTGTCAGCAATTGGAGTAGTGCTTAGGACCTGTAAGCTTTGTTGACCCATGAGGATTGCTTCATATTTACGTCCATCCTTAACTAGTTTTTTGATGTTATCTGTTTTGAGTGTGACTTTCTGAAATGCTTCCATGGGATAGATGCAATCAGCAACTCAACAATTCTGCCTGCTAGTTCTGCATTGGAAAATTCACAGTTTGTACCCTTTTGCATGTATCTGCTGATGAAGCTGTTAATGGATTCTTTAGACTGTTGTTGAAGTGAACTCCAGTCAGTGAATAAGGAAATTTAAGTAGGGGAGCCACAGTGGCACAGTGGTTAGCACTGCTGCCTTACAATGCTAGAGACCTGGGTTCGATTCCTGGGTTGGGTCACTCTGTCTGTGTGTGGAATCTGCATGTTCTTCCCAAGTCGGTGAGGGTTTCCTCTAGATGCCTCAGTTTCCTCCCACAGTCTGAAAGACATGCTAGTTGGGTGTATAGGCTATGGTAAATTCTCCCTCAATGTACCTGAACAGGTGCTGGAGTGTGGCGACTGGAGGATTTTCACAGTAACTTCATTGCAGTCCTTACGTAAGCTGACTTGTGACATTAGTAAATAAACTTTAACTTTGATTCTTAACCGGTCTTTCCAATGTAGTTGTAGGTTGTTTTTCTCTCTGCTGTTAATCCTGATGTGTTCAGCCTATGTAAACCTTAATTCCCAATTGCGAGGCAGTTTTTTATGACTTGTCTGTTTCACATAAATCTGAATCAAGAAACCATAGCTGTGTATACCATTTTGGACACAGACAGTAGGCCAACTGCAAACTGGACAATTCTGTGGACCTTTTGGCAATATGTTTGACTTTTTCCTTGTTTTATTTAACATAATTTTCGGCAACTTCCCATTATAATCGCAACTTTGTCTGGCCTGCTCTTTATGATGACTTTTAGTTGTTGGTTTACTTTATCTTCTTGTTTGATTCTCTCTCCTGCTTGCTATGGATCTAGCCCAAAGCCAGGTCACGCACCTGTCCTAATAGCTAACCCGGTGCTGGTCCTCCCCTCATGCTGTTCCACTCACTAAATTGACAGGCTAAGCACTGCATTCACATCGCCAGGATTCCATCTGCTCTTTACTTGAGCACTATCTCTGCGCTGTGTCTTAAACCTTTCTCTGCACACTGTGTTTTCAACACTCAGTAATGCTGCTTCTTCACTGGGCTCTGACCAAAACATCAAAGATCACAGCCAGGACTCTCCCACAAAAAAATCTAAGTGCCTAATGTGTGGGAAAACAGGAATATTTCCCACCTGTTTTTTGGGCATACTTACCAGAGTGAATCTCTAACACTCTGAGTGTTGCAGCCTGCCTCAATGTGATTCACTCTGGAAGCAGGGCCTATTCCCGCAGGAGAGGCTGGCAGCATAGTGCTAAGTGGAACCACTGTGCATATGCGTCAATCTGTCAGTGCGGAGATCGACACATGTGCAGTGGCCCCCTGCCCCCCAACCCCCCCACGCCCCATTGCCCGTCTGATTACCAGCCTTCTGAATCCCCCACCCTCTAATTGCTGGCCTTGAAAACCCCCCCCAGAAGGTCCTGATCACCACCCCACCCCCATGACCAGCTCCCGGACAGTTCCGACCTCCTGTCTACCCCAATGGGCCAGCTCCGATCACCTCCTCCCTCCCTCTCCCACCGATGCCTTGCTGAATGGCAGTGCACGTTTCCCCCCCACCCCTCGCAGCACAGCAGGTTGGGAGCATCCCCGCCCACGTCTTGCCCTATAGCACGATCTAAAGCCGTTCACCATTGCTGCATCTGTACTAAATCCTGCTGCCATGCTGTTTTACCACCACTGTGCACTATGTCATGTTTTTATAAGGATATAAAGGCACCAGTTGCTCATCAGGACATTATGGGTCCATTTGTTTAAACCAGGCACATGTGAACAGATACATTTGGATATAAAGCTTGAAGACATTAGAGGTAGGGTTGTGCGTGCTGTATTCTGCTCGTAGGCCAAAGTGAAACTGAGACTGGGTCACATGATGTACTTCCTTTCTGGTGATGGCACACTGCTGTCCTTTAAAAGGGTATCACAACATTCAGTTCATGCCTAGTAGTTCAGTCTGTAGCATATTTATTTGGACTGTTGGCCAGATCAAGCAGCAACTCACTGAGCTTTCAGAATAATGAAAGTTCAAAATTCAGACTGTTTTATGGATGTGGAATAGACTGGAAGCAGTTGATAGCAGGGGCCATATTTTGGGGATTGCTCATTCAAAATAAATGGCTTTCTTGGAGCAAACTGGTGCATTCATCACTCAAAGTAATGGTTTACGATGGGGAACAAAATTAGCAATGTATCATAATGTAACCGGCTCCCGGTTCATAATGGCAGTGTTGCATCTAGAATATTCACATCAGTGAAAGGCTGTGCGTTCCTGGCAAAGTTGGTGAGAAGCAGAGAGAGGAAGTGGGAGACTGACACCATCTGCAAGAGGAGAGCTGGTGGGTTGGCTTTGCGCTTACTGTTACATTACTGAGATTGGGGTTGGAAATGTGCATTGTATAAAACAAACATAGTGCTCTATCTCTGATTGAGACTACAATGAGTTCCTTCCAGTATTGATCTTGGCTGTTCCCAGCTGAGCTTTGCAGGATACCAACCCTCATTATTTTTTCATCATTCTTCCAGGGTACTTAGTATGGGTGGGTTAGTATTATGCAGAAGGAGCAGCAGAAATAATTGAGTGTTTCTCCAAGCAGGAATATCAGTCCAAGGAGGGTAGACCAGGAAAATTGAAGCGGGCCTGCTGAAAATATTCTGGCTGCAAAAATTAATCTCCATGTTGCCAATGGAGCTGGTGTTACAGAAAACAAAAATGGTGGGTGCAATGTTTTTGCCACTTGGCCCCTGCAATGCCCTATGCTGGCAAGGGCAACAGTGTACATGTGTCATGTATACAAGCACCAGAAGCTTTCATGGTGTGCAGTTTGTTGCCTCTCTGGATGAATCACTGCACCTTCTGTAAACTGAGACCATGGGGGTCCAGTAAGTATTTTGTGCTCGCCTCTCTTGGCTAAACATGAACTCAGTTCTACTAACATTACTCAAAGGGCCAGCTTTTTGACTTGAACGTGAAGTGCTTTTAACTCACGCTGGCTCTCTACAGAATCTGTGGAAATATTGCGGTGCATTTTTGGAGATGCATTGCTAAATCGGGGCAGCACAATGGCACAGTGGGTTAGCACTGCCGCCTCACAGCACCAGGGAACTGGGTTCGGTTCCAGCCTCGGGTCACTGTCTGTCTACAGTTTACACATTCTCCCCGTGTCTCTGTGTGTTTCCTCCCATAGTTCAAAGTTATGCAGGTTAAATTGATTGGCCATAATAAATTGCCCCTTAGTGTCAGGGGGATTAATCAGATAGATATGTGGGGTTATGGGGATAGGACCTGGGTGGGTTTGTTATTGGTGCAGGCTCAATGAGCTAAATGGCCTCCTTCAGCACTGTAGGGATTCCATGATTCTGTGATTCCCTGGTTTGGAAGGGTGTAGTTGTACCATGACAAGGAGGGCAGAGATGTTTTGTGTACTTACAGTATCCCCTAAACCGTAACATGCCAGGGAAATGCAGCTGAGGTTTCAGAGAGGGGAAGTGTGCACACGGGGTGGGGAAGGAAGGTGCATCACCTGAGGTTGCTCCTGTTAAAGGGTTTCAGGGATCTCTTACCTCATCCAGAAGCATTGCCTGAGATTCACCAAGGGAATGGTCACTGAACTGTGCCACTGCCTTCAATAGAACCTGCAGCCTCCCAGCTGGGCGAGCGAGAGAAACAGGAGGAGCAGGTACATGGCCTTGCCAGGCTAGTGTGTGGGGAATCATTGACTGGATTCACACTGATCTGTAAACAAAATGACATACCGGAAGGCAAAACGTTCTACTCCATCAAAGTGTTGTTGGTGTGTGACCATGCTCAAAACATCATGCCAGTGAAGGTCCGTTAGCCTGGCAGCTGCGACGGTGCCTTCATCCTGAGGCAGTCTGCCATTTATCCATCTTCAGGTCACCATGAAGGACAAGAGTCTGGCTACAATGGGACAAGCAATACCAAACATTTACGTGGTTGAAGACTCCCCTCCACAGCAGAGGATAATGGACCTTTTAACACGTCCAATCAACCTAACCTGCACATCTTTGAAGGAAACCAGAGCACCTGGTGGAAACCCACACAGGCACAGGGAGGAAGTGCAAACTACACACAGACAGTGACTAATGCCGGAATTCAACTTGGGTCCCTGGCGCTCTAAGGCAGCAACACTAATCACTGTGCCACTGTGCTGCCTAAAAGGTGTGGTCTGTACACATAGATTTAAACTAATGATGTGGTTTATTGCTGATGTGGAGTTGCTGGTGTTGGACTGGGGTAAGCACCATAAGTAGTTTTACAACACCAGGTTAAAGTCCAACAGGTTTACTTGGTAGCACGAGATTTCGGAGCGCCACTCCTTCATCGGGTGAGTCACCTGATAAAGGAGAGGCGCTGCAAAATCTTGTGCTACCAAATAAACTTGTTGGACTTTAACCTGGTGCTGTGAGACTACTTACTATGGTTTATTGAGAGAGTTGCTGCCTATACAGAGTACAAACTGAAATGAAGCTGGAGCATGTGAAAATAAGAACATAAGAACATAATAAGAAATAGGAGCAGGAGTAGGCCATCTGGCCCTTCGAGCCTGCCCCGCCATTCAATAAGATCATGGCTGATCTGTCGTGGCTCAGTTCCACTTTCCCGCCCTCTCCCCATAACCCTTAATCCCCTCTCTTATCAAAAACCCATCAACCCGCGACTTAAAAATATTTAGCGAGGTAGCCTCCACCACTTCAACGGGCAGAGAATTCCAGAGATTCACCACCCTTTGAGTGAAGAAGTTCCTCCTCAACTCTGTTCTAAACCGCCCCCCTTTTATCTTGAGGCTGTGCCCCCTAGTCCTACTGTCTTTTTTGAGTGGGAAGAGTCTCTCCACCTCTATCCTATCCATCCCATTCATCATCTTATACGTCTCAATGAGATCTCCCCTCATTCTTCTAAACTCTAATGAGTACAAGCCTAGTTTATTCAGCCTCTCCTCATAGCTCAACCCCCTCAACTCCGGTATCAGCCTAGTAAACCTCCTCTGCACTCCCTCCAAGGCCAAAATATCTTTGCGCAGGTGCGGCACCCAAAACTGCACACAGTACTCCAGCTGCGGCCTCACCAATGCCCTATACAGCTGCAGCAAGACCTCCCTACTTTTATATTCAATGCCCCTCACTATGAAGGCCAGCATCCCATTCGCCTTCCTGACCACCTGCTGCACCTGCAAGCTGGGTTTTTGCGACTCATGCACAAATCCATCACCATCAAATCATGTGGGCAGCTTAAAGCAATCATGGAACCACTTAAATATATAACACCACCACCTCCCCATAGGCTGTCACTCCCATAGCAATGTGCTATTTGGCTGGTGGGGCATTTAACAGATGGCATGTTAAATCAAAGCCCTGTTTGTCATCTCAGGTAAATGTAAAGATTCCCTCAGAGAAGAGCAGGGGAATTCTCCCTTGTCTCTTGGCCAAAATTTATTTTTCAACCAATATCACTGCAAACAAATAATCTGATCATTTGTCACATCTTTCTTTGTGTGCAAATGGATTTCTGTAGTGACCACATTTCAAAGTAATGAATTATCTGTAAGAATGCTCTGGGAGTGCCTAGGATTGTGAAAAGTGCTACATAAATGCTAATTCCTATGTTAAAATACACAAAGAGTGGAAAGAGTATTGGGCTTACAATTGTGAAACACTACTAGCTCATAACTGGCAAGTCTTGAGTGACTAATGCACGAGGAGAAATTACTGTCACAATGGCACATAGAAATTAAAGCACCATATCTTACAAGGTGAAGCTGAGGCAAAAAATGATGAGAAATATACAGAAAATATATAGGGGAAATGAATGCATCCTGTAATTTACTGGCAAGAGTGGAAGAGAGATAAAGTTAAATTTGCCAGAAAACTTTTAACAGTAGTTTAAACAGTAGCATAATTGAAACACTGAGTCATTCTCTAGGTAAGTGTCCAGGCAAGGGATATGTTGGTGAGAATTAGGAGCCACTCCTTAAATTCAAAACAAAGGAAAAATGAACGAATGAATGACCTTTAATGAATGGGATTTCACATTGCGCTGAGTTCCTGAACACTATGGACAGATAGGGGACAAATTTACACTCTTAGAAAGAAAATGACTTACAATTTATGGAATTGCAAAGAATGTACAACACAGTGACAGAACATGCACCCCAACAGGTCCATGCTGGTATTTATGTTCTAAAAGTCCTCCTCCCATCACTCTTCACCTGATCTAATCACTCTGAGTTCATTCAACTTCCTTTAAATGCATCTGTGCTATTTGCTTCAACTACTTCCTGGACTAGTAAGTTTCACATTCTGACCACCCTCTGGATAAATAAGTTTCCCTCAGATTCCCTGCTGGATTTATTAATGACTATCTTTATAGTCATGGTCCTTTGTTTTAGACTCCCTCACAGTGGCACAGTTGTTAACACTGCTGCCTTACAGCGCCAGGGACCCGTATTCGATTCTCAGCATGGGTCACTGCCTGTGTAGGGTCTGCACATTCTCCCCATGTCTGCGTGGGTTTCCTTTGGGTGCTCCGGTTTTCTCCCACAGTCCAAAGATGTGCATATAAGGCAGATTGGCAATGCTAAATCGCCCCTTAATGTCGGGGACTAGCTGGGGTAAATACATGGGGTTATGGGGATAGGGCCTGGGTAGAATTGTAGTCAGCACAGACTCAGTGGGCCGAATGGCCTCCTTCTGCACTGTTGGGATTCTATGATTCTCCATTTCACTTGAACAAAACCTTTTCCTAATCTGAAAGATCCCTATAACGTCAGCTCAACCAAATCTTAAGACAAGCATTTGACATCCAATAAGTTATTTTTGAGGTTTGTCACTCTTGTTATGTTGATGATTGTTGCAGACAGTTTGCACATATCAGGATCTCACAAAATACTGACAACTCCAGCACAGTTGGTGACACTCTTACCTCTTAGTGAGAAGGTTAGTTGTTCCAATCTGACTTCAGAACCAAAATCTGGGTTGATACTCTGACTATAATCTAAGGGAGTGCTGCACTGCTGGAGATGCTGCTTTCCAGATGATTTGTTAACAAAGACCTCTTTCTTCTTAACCCTCAAGATCCCATGGCACTATTTTGAACGAGAACAGGGGAATTATGTCCAGTGCCTCCAACAATGTTTATCACCCAATCAATATCCCATGAGCAGATTAACATATTGTTACTTGCAATGCACAAATTGGCTGCCATATTTCCAAAATCATTATCGTGAATTCACTTTTAAATAACAACTTCATTGGCTGTGAAGTACTTTGAGACATCTAAGGTGAAAGGTGCTATACAATGCAAGTTTTTATATAATCAAAGTTTATTTATTAGTCACAGCAGGCTAACATTTACACTGCAATGAAGTTACTGTGAAAATCCCCTACTCGCAACAGTCTGTCACCTCTTCAGGGACACAGAGGGAGAATTTATCATGACCAATTCACCTAATCTGCACATCTTTGGACTGTGGGAGGAAACTGGGGCACCTGGAGGAAACCCATGCAGACACGGGGAGAATGTGTGAACTCCACACAGACAGTGACCCAAGCTGGGAATGGAACTCGGGTCCCTGGCGCTGTGAGGCAGCAGTGCCTCCCAGTTATTCTTATTTCTTTTACGTGTTTCTCTTTTTCCTGCATTTCTAGTTGTTCATAGCAGATCCTTGTTTTTTTATTTGGTGTTTGATATAATAAACCTGGTCCGAGTAATTTAACCTCCGGGACAAAAGATGTTCTTTTGCGAATGGGTTTTCTGCTTGTGATGAATCTGAATTTAAAGTAGGCAAGCTAATTGCCACTGGGATTTCACTGTGATGACTAGCATGCTCAGGAAATATGAGCATTTAAAATTTCATTACATTTTATGGACTTTTAGTTGAAATGATTTCCCATGGCTGTCAGTATGATACATCACTTTTAACTTTATATAGGGATTCCGTGAATTATTGTAACTTAAAAAGTACAATCATTGAAATTAAGGCATGAAATCAGGTTGTATGGCCCAACTGCTCTGGCCAGGTGACTATATTCCACACATACCCCTTAATGCCCTATTATGTGCTGATGTATCCCTTCTATTTCTTCTCCCTTATGTACCTACCTAGCTTGCTTTCAAATATATGGATGCTACTCATCTCAATGACTCCTTGTGCTCCACTGGCATGGTGGCACAGTGATTAGCACCGCTGCCTAACACTCCAGGGACCTGGGTTTGATTCCCGGCTTGGGTCACTGTCTGTGTGGAGTCTGCACATTCTCCCTGTGTTGGCAAGGCTTTCCTCCGGGTGCTCCAGTTTTCTCCCACAGTCCAAAAGACATGCTGTTTAAGTGTATTGGCTGTGCTAAATTCTCCGTCAGCGTACCCAAACAGGCGCTGAAATGTGGCGACTAGGGGATTTTTGCAGTAACTTCATTGCAGTGTTAATGTAAGTCTACATGTGACACTAATAAGGTAAGCCTTAAAACTTCAAACTTCGCATTCTAAGAACTCTCTTTTCACCCAATTTCCCTCATTCGGACAAAGGTCGATGGATAGCAATCAGGAACAAGCCCTGCTTTGGATTTCCATCTCTCCAAATGCGGGCAGATCCGATTTGAAAATGCAACAACAACTTGTCTTGGCGTAGCTCCTTTTAAAGTAGTAAAATGTCTCAAGATGCGACAGAGGAGTGCCATAAAACAAGTTTGATATTCAAGCTCCACAAGAAAATCTTAGGTCAGGTGATCTAAAGCTTAGCCAAAGAGGTGGGTTTAAAGGGGCATGGTCTTCACAGTTGGATCTTCTGGTTGCACATCTGTGTTTCCAGGAGGCCTGGGTTGGAATCAATGGGAAAGCTGAAATAAAAGCTGTGGAGAGGCCAGAGAATTCCGGCCAAGATCATGAGGTGGGGTGGGGGTGCAGAATAGAGCATAGGAGTTGTCTAGTTATGATGTCTGGTCACATGAGTTGGTCAGGCTTGATGACCAGTTGGTCTTTCTCTGCCCATCATTTTTCATATGTGCGAATGAGTCACTGGGTATCAGGGATGGGAAGTGAGGCAGGGACACTCAGGCTGACTCCATCACCTCTATTGCTACACTGACTGTGATTAGCTAACTCAGCACCGATGAGACACTGCACACAGGATCTTCCTGTCTGCTGAGGCTGGGTATGGCAAGGATCAATGTATTTACACACCAGACCATCTGGGGGAGCTCGATCCTAATGTTTCAATCACTCTCAAAAGGTCTTAATCCCTGATGTTTAAAACTCTTGCTCATTTTTTTAGGTAGAGTGCAAGGCATTCATTTTATGGGATTACTCATGCAACCTGTAGCCTATAGTGTCCTCAAAGAGGGGCGTTTGTGTACAGAGACAACAGAGAAGCAAGCTAATGCTTGGCGACAGAGGAAGGATGATGATATAATGCACAGGATGCAAAAATTTATTTCTTCTTTCGTGATAATTATACAGATGTATCTTCAGGACCAGTCGATATAGGTTGTCTACTGATGAGATTAATGTGTGTTTTGGGATGTTTCTAGATAACACAGAGGAGCTAAAGGGTATAATCATGGGCTTAATTTGCATTCAGAGACATTCATCATCTACTTAGCCTTAATCCATTTTTAAACCAGCTTCTCAATCATCCTGCAAACTGTGTAAATTATAACATCACGTTTCTCAGTGGAGCTCGAAGCCCACAACCAACAACCAACATTGCCACAGGCTGAAGTCACTTAGGACAAGAACATGACATGAATCAAACTACCTTGGAAGAAAGAGAAAAAGTCACACATCTCTATAGTGCCTTTCACAACTTCAGGATGTTCCAAACAGCCAATGAAGTGCTTTGTGAGATTGAGTCATTGTTGTAAGGCAAGAAATGGGGCAGCCAATCTGTGCACAGCAAGCTCCCACAACCCAATCTGATAAAGATAATACAACGGGTGGGGTTTTCTCATTTTTTGCTAAAGTGTCACCTGAGGCAGGAAAACTAGAGTGTAGCCCGTTAGCTGCACTGGCAGCTTTTCCTACCATGTTTTATGACACATAGACAAAGAAAGTCAAGGAGGCAGATCCCATAACGTCATGCTGGCAGGACAGGCAGTGAGTGAACCTACCCCACCAGCAATGTTTGCACCTGTCATATGAGGAGAGACTAAGTCAGTTAGGATTATATTCATTCGAGTTTAGAAGAGTGAAATGGGATCTCATTAGAAACTTTTAAAATTCCAACAGGATTAGAGACGGTGGATTCGGAAAGAATGCTCCTAATGATGGGGGAGTCCAGAACGAGAGGTAATAGATTGAGGGTAAGGGGTAAACCTTTTAGAACTGAGGAGAGGAGAAATTTCTTCACCCAGATAGTGGCAAATCTGTGGAATTCACTACCACAGAAAGTAGTTGAGGCCAAAACATTGTATGATTTCAAGAAAAAAATTGGATATAGCTCTAGGGGTGACAGGGATCAAGGAATATTGGGGGGAAGGCAGGATCAGAATATTGAATTTGATGATCAGCCATGATCAAAATGAATGGTGGAGCAGTCTCAAAGGGATGAATGGCTTCCTCCTGCTTCTGTTTTCTATATTTCTGTTTTTGACAGATCAGGGTGTCATTTTTGAACGGCATCTCAATGTGAAAAAAAATCAGAGAGGGATCCAACACATTGTAGAACAAACATCTCCGTATTCCCCACTGACATAGACCCCTCACCTCTACCCCCTCCACGAACATGGAACCCCCAGCACCTCCCCCATGGAACCCCCACCAGTGCTGCCCCCTTAGAGAAAAAGGTAAATGTTAATGTTAAATTCAGTGATGGTTACAAATCTTGTCTTCAAGCTGGTTGCGTCATCAAGTGTGAAATCAGAAACAGCTTGTGCTAAAAGGCACTGAGCAGATACAGAAGCTGAAGACCTGTATCTGAGGACAGAACCTAACACACTAATGATTTTCTGTAGTTCTGTGTTTTGATTTATAATTCAGGGTGTTTGGGTCAGTTTTAGTGGAGAAGAGAGAAGGAAGATAGTAGATAGGGTGTAGCAATGTGTGTGGGTGCTGTAAGGAATAATTCACATCATCTACCCAAGGAGTGATGTAATTTGCAAGTTTCTCGCAAACTACTGCGCAAATAGTGCAGTGTCATTACTGAATAAAATCTTAACTGTTACCAAGATGGAGTCAGCCTCAAACTAATTGACAGTTTTGAGTGGTTTCAAATTTATTGCAACATAAATTCAATCAAAGTAATTAAGATGAAAATGAATCTGAGGATGGTTTCATGAGGGCTTTGTGATGTTTGTCTGAGCATCCTGTCTCTGGTACTCTGTAGGAGGTGATCGTTCATGATCATGGCAGTATTTTCAGCATTTTCCCTGAAACTTTCAAGACTGAAAATATTCCTTTCCACTTCGCTCTAGCTACACGGTTGCTGAGCAACTGAAACTTCACCTACAAGCTTCACACAGATTGGCCCTGTTAAAGTTACTCTGTGGTTGCAGCCACTCAAGTGCACATCTCCATAAACAGACCATGCCACAACTAAAGCATTTAGACAGTATGTCGGGAGAGGGTGTATTGGAATATGGATTAAAAGTGAGTAAATGGCATTAGGGTATAGAGCAACTATGATTTAATTGATGGAACAAAATTCTGGGACTGAATAGCCTCCTCTTGTTCCCATGATTTTGCAAACTAGAATTAAATTTCAGAGTAGCTATGCTTGATGCCAAAAGTGGTGCCATAGTGTAAAAAATAAAGTCACCGTAGTCCCAGATGATCATAGGCTGCTCTTCCGCTTTTTGAGAGGGAGAGCTGACTGGTGGTCATTTTAACCTGAGAGTCACCACACCCCACGCAAGGGACAAGTTTGAGAAGGTGGAATTTTTAGGAATAACCTCAGCTGGTACAGGAATTAAACTTGCCCTGTTAGCGTCACACAACATCACGACCCAAGTGTCTAGCCAACTGAGCGAAACCAACCAGTGGCACAGTGTATGACACTAAGGAACCTAGGAAAATGGAGATCACTGGGGGATGAAGGAAAAGCCCACCAATGGGCTTATTCTGGCAGTCATTCAGCCTCTCATCTCATTGCCCCACTCAATAACTGATTCCCTCCTGCAGCATTTATAGAATCATAGAATCCTGACAATGTGGAAGGAGGCCACTTGGCCCATCAAGTCTGCACCAACCTCAATCCCACCCAGACTCTATCCCCTTAACCCTATTTACCCTGCTAGTCTCCCTGACACTAAGGGGCAATTTAGTATGGCCAATCAACCTAACCAGCACATCTTTGCACTACGGGAGGAAACTGGCACATCCAGAGGAAACCCACACAGACACGAGGAGAATGTGCAAACTTCACACACTCAGTGACCCGAGCTGGGAATTGAACACCGGTCCCTGGTGCTGTGAGGCAGCAGTGCTAACCACTGTGCCACTGTGCTACAAATGATTTCAATTCAGCTCAGGGAAACATTACAAAACCTTTATGAGACCATTCATTGATTCCGTTTCTTCTTATTTGTGGAGATTGAATTTAGTTGCATCATTAATGGAGTGTCAAACAACAGTTCTTGTACTGTTTCTTAAGTACTTTTGTAATGGTTCTAGAATGGTTTGTTGGATGTATAACTCTTCTTCACTTTCCTCAGTAGCCAGTGATACGTGCACAGTTACTGCATTTCAATGATATATGTACATATATTCAGCTTTTCTTCTTACATAAAGCTGAATCAATTTTATTAATCCATTATTGCCTTTCTGCTATCTCATTGAAATCCAATTCGTCAGGGAATTGTTAGTAAAAGGAATTGAGTTCTTTGCCTTTTTCCATCTGTTTAGCTCACTGTTTTAAACTGGATTGTTTTTAAACCTTTGCCCTGGTGAAACCCAGACTTACAGAGGATAATTCTTTCTCCAGTAGTGAAAAGGATCCAAATCCATTTCCCCTGTGGCACCTTGCATCCGTTATATCCAGTTAGGGCATGGTTGTTCTAAATTGCCCCTGAGTATCAGGGGGACTAGCTAGAGTGGGGTTATGGAGATCGGGTCTGGGTGGGATTGTGGTCAGTGTGGACGCGATGGAAGAAAAGGCCTCCTTCTACACTGTAGGGATTCTATAATTCTAGAAAGTATTGTGAAAAATATTGCAAAAGGTACCAGATGTTGGTGTGTGAGTAAGCTTTCTTCCTTATCTCTACTTAGGTTTACAAACATATGGGAAAGACAGTGTTTAAAAGATCAGTTTGTACATCAAGCCTATCCTCACTTCCAGAATACCTTGAGTATCATGTATGCATATCAAAATCCTGAGAGTTTTCTTTAATGTAAGAGAATATCTCGGTGACAGCCTTCCCTCATTTGGTAGCATTCTTCCTCAGAGACAGAAGTTTTTGGTTTGAGTCCTGCAACTGTTTGAACACACCAGGTTGATACACCAGTGCAGCACTGACAGTGGTCTACACTGTCAGAGGTGCCCTTCGGAATTTTACCACCCTGCCCGCCTGAGGCTCATAAGATCCCACACTAGGCCAATGGAGAATGCTGTTCTGGTCACCATCTTCCAAATAAGACCTCACCTGTCATCTCAAGGACAGATAATGGTCCTTGGTGCTGTTTGGAATAAGAGCAGGAAAGTTCATTCCTAGTGTCCCAACCAATATTTATCCCTCAACCAACATCTCTAAAAAGATTATTGTTCATTGTTATGTTCTTGTTTGTAGGATATTGCTGTGTGTAAATTGGTTGCCATGTTTCCAATTTTAGAACATTCACTGCATTCCATTTGTTGTAAAGCCTTTTGGAGCATTGGGATGTTATGAACAGTGGTCTGGAAATGCAAGTTCTTTGTGTCTATAAAGATTAATATCAGTTTCTGGGTTGTAAGTAATGGAAGTTTCCTTAATGTCATTTTAAAGGCTCTGATGTAGATCATAGAATCCCAGAAGGAGGCCATTTGGGCCATCAACTCTGCACCGAGCAAGAACTATTTTAGTGACATGGAAGAGCAAAATCCCCGGTTTCAGCCCTTCCACATAGGATGCAGCAATTCTGCAACATCTTGAAAATGTAACTTGATATGAAAGGCCATTGGTAGATTGCAGTAGGTTTAATAAAGAGTTGATCAGGAGAGAGCCACAAGAATCAATTTAAAAAAATTCAATGTCTTGCAAAAGCAAATCCCTGGAATTTAGTGAAAGTCAGATTGGGGAACAATTGTGTCACCTTGTTACTGCTAAAAGATTGATTAAACTCATTATAAAATGTACATGACTTTATTACAAATAACAAAGCAGTATTCCCCATTCGTCATTGAAACTTCAGTGCACAGGTAATCCATTCAGCCTGAGTTCCTGATGAGAATTCTAATAGTAGGGTTATCTTATTGCAATCTCAACTTTTATTTTGCCCCCTACATGTACCCTTTCCAGTTCCAACTCTCTTCCCGCACCTAGTGGTGAACTAAGGCAGACTTACATCTGTTTCCATAGCTAGTAATTGCTGGAACAGGTCGCTAGTCTGTCGCTAGAGAATTAAAGCTTGATAGATGCCACACCACATCAAGCATGGGTGACCAGGAATTTCTCCCGTTCTTACCTCCAGCTGTTTGGAAGGATTTACAGGTTGACACACTCAACCTCTTTGACTGTGTTATGAACGCACCTCCCCTGGCCATCACATCCTGCGTAGGGACTCAAACCTGGAGCTTCTGCCTCAGAAAGAGGGAAGCTACCCACCCCCACACACAACCATCTAAAAATATCCTATAATGATTTGATTTATTATTGTCACATATGTTGGGATGCAGTGAAAAGTATTGTTTCTTGCATGCGATACAGGAAAAACATGCCTTTCATAAAGTACATAGGGGAGAAGGAAAAGGATAGGGTACAGAATATAGTGTTGCAGTTACAGATGGGATGAAGAGAAAGATCGGCATATTATACGATAGGACCATTCAAAAGTCCGATGACAGCTGGGAAGAAGCTGTTCTTGAGTCTGTTGGTACGTGTTTTCAGACGTTTGTATCTTTTTCTCAATGGAAGAAGGTGGAAGAGAATATACCCGAGGTGAGTGAGGTCCTTGATTATGCTGGCTGCTTTCTCGAGACACTGGGAAGTGTAGACAGAGTCAATGGATGTGAGGTGAGTTTGCGTGATGGACTGGGCTACGTTCGCAACCCTTTATAATTTTTAGTGGCCTTGGTCAGAGCAGGAGCCATGCTAAGTTGTGACACATCCAGATAGATACATCTATGGTGTATCTGTAAAAATTGGTAAGAGTTGTAGTGGATATGCTAAATTTCATTAGACTTCTGAGAAAGTAGAGGTGTGGTGGGCTGTCTTAACCATAGCATTGACTTGGAGAGTCCAGGACAAATTGTTGATGATCTGAACACCTAGAAACCTGAAGCTTTCGACCATCTCCACTTCAGCACCTTAGATATAAATAGGGTCATGTCCTCTACCAGCCTTCCTGAAGTCGATGACTATCTCCTTTGTTTTACTGACATTGACGGAGAGGTTATTGTTGTTGACCATTTCACCAAATTCTCTTTCACTTTCCTATACATTGCCTTGTCATTGTTTGAGATCTGACCCATTATAGTGATGTTATTGGCAAATGTGAAAATGGACTTGGAGTGGAATTTGGTCACACACTCATAAGTGTATAAGGATTACAGAAAGGATTTGAGTATACAGCCTTGTGAGGCATTGGTATTGAGGATAATAGTGAAGGAGGTGTCATTGCCTATAGTTATTGAATGTGGTCTTTGGGTTAGGAAGTTGAGAATCCAGTCATAGAAGGAGGAGCACAGCCCTAGGCCATGGAGGAGATGAGTTTTATTGGAATTATGGCATTGAAGGCTAAGCTGTATTCAATAGGTAGGAATCAGACATAAGTGTCCTTGCTATCTAGGTGATCCAGGGTTGAATATAGGGCTCAGGAGATGGTGCCTGCTGTGGACGTGTTGCAGCGATAGGCGAATTGTAGTGGGTACAGGCAGATAAAATTACTGTGTGATGACGTGACCTTTCAGCTTACGTCCATTTTCCTCTGTTTCGTATGCCCGGTCGGATGGTGGCACAGTGGTTAGCACTACTGCCTCACAGTGCCAGGGACCCGGGGGTTCAATTCCCGACTTTGGGTCACTGTCTGTGTGGCGTCTGTCTGTTCTCCCTGTGTCTGCATGGGTTTCATCCGGGTGCTCCGGTTTCTTCCCACAGTCCAAAAAATGTGCTGCTTAGGTGCATTGGCCAAGCTAAGTTCTCCCTCAGTATACTTGAACAGGCACCAGAGTGTGGCGGTTAGACAATTTTCACAGTAACTTCATTGCAGTGTTAATGCAAGCCTACTTGTGACAATAATAAACCAATTTCAACTTTACTGATGTTAGCTTGTCACAGTTGACTGCACTCTTACATACAAGTCAAAAGGTGATCATTTCAAGAACTAAAGGTATTTTCTGTTGGTGCCACACAGCAACCAAGCACCCTAAGGTCCTCAGCTCAGCTTGGCATTGACATGTCCATCTGGAATGCATGCTCCAGCCCCACATTTAGGCTCGAATGCAGAATCTTCTAATCAAAGAACATCTCCACTTCCCACATCTCTCACACAAGGGAATCTCTCTCTCACAACTTAATTTTAAATAGTGCCAAATTAGGCAGATGATTCAAGGTTTCAGTCCCACATCCATGTGGAACTGGGCTGAGATGTTTCAAATTTTGTTCTTCATGCAGTTACCTTGTCACTTGGTCTGGAGTTGGAAGGCATCATTACATTAATTTAGGGGCATGATTATATTCATTTAGAGGTATGATTACATTGCTCCAAGGCCATGATTACATTCATTTAAAGGCATAATTGCATTGATTTAGGCCATCATATTAATTGAATGACACGATTACATTAATTAAAGGTATGATTACATTAATTGTAAGGCACAATGATATTAATTTTTAGCCACATCATTCAAGTTCAGCCTTAGCAAAGTTTGACATTTTGAATATCAGTAATCTATCCTGGTTTTTGTTTTTCTTTTAACGTTATATTATTGGAACCTTATTTTCTGATAACAAAGTCAGCCCTGCTACAGCTTGATTCCCTCACTGGTTTTACAAACTATTAAACAATTTTAAAATCAGCAAGGTTAGTAAGTCTGCCTGTTAATATTGATACTGGTTAAATGATGCACAATGTAGCTGGTAAAGATATAGGCCAGAGCTTAACCACCTCACCCGCCACAGAATCAGAGCAGGCGAGGGTTCGTCAACAGGAATCTCCACTGATCTCGGGCAGGAATTTCTGAGTCTCGCCCAAGTGAAGCTGCAATCTCACTCAGAAAGGGAAGGGCAATGGGAGGGAGGGAACATAGGCCTGAGTTTTCATAGGGACAGCAGAAGTCAGTACCTTAGTCAACTGGAGCTGGAGCCCTCATTCTGGAATTTCTACCCCAGAAACTGGCACCCACCATGTTTGCTGGCTGTGGGGGTGGTGCTACAGAATCCATAGAATTCTACAGTGCAGAAAGAGGTGATTTCGCCCATCAAGCTTGCACCAACTGTCAAAAAGAACATCTTACCTAGGCACCAACCTTCTCCCCACCTCCCCCACCCCCTGCTGCCCCATTCCTCCTCACCCACCTGCCCTATCTCCATAACCCTGTGCATTTACCATGGCTAATCCACCAAATTTATGCATCTTGGGACACTAAAGGGCAATTTAGCATGGCCAATCCACCCAACCTGCACATCTTTGGACTATGGGAAGAAACCAGAGCACCTGAAGGAAACCGTGCAGACACAGGGAGCATGTGCAAACTCTATACAGCTAGTCACCCAGTCACTCAAGAGGTGAGGGGAGAGAGACTGCCCTTCTCGTCAAGGCAGCATTTGATCTAGCGTAGCATCAAGGAGACCTAGAAAAACTGAAGACAATGGGAATCAGGAGAAAAACTCTCCACTGGTTTGAGTCATACCTAGCACAAAGGAAGATGGTTCTGGTTTTTGGAGGTCAATCATCTCAGTCCAAGGACATCACTACAGGAGTTCCGCTAGGTCATGTCCTAGGCCCAACCATCTTCAGCTGCTTCCTCAATGACATTCCCTCCTTCATAAGGTCAGAAGTGGGGATGTTCGCTGATGATTGCACAATGTTTAGCAACATTCGCAATTCCTCAGATACTGAGATACTGAAACAGTCTATATCCAAATGCAACAAGACGTGGACAATATTCAGGCATGAGCTGATAAGTGGCATGTAAGATCTGCACAAAACAAGTGCCTGGCAATAACCATCTCCAACAAGAGGGAACCTAACCATCGTCCCTTGGCATTCAATGGCATTACCTTTGTTGAATCCCCCACTATCAACGTCCGGACAAATCCAACAGTCCATTTTGAATCAAGCAGGAACATTTTGAGTCAAGTCCTCAGGTGTCATTCCTGCGCACTCTTTATTGAACCAGGGTCGATCCCTTGGCTTGGTGGAAATGGTGGAGTTGGAGGATTGAGGTGACAGATTGAGGTTGAACACAGTCCTGCTGCTGCTGATGGCCGCAGTGCTTCATGGATGCTCAGTTTGGAGCTGCCAGGTCTGTTCAAAATCTCTCCCATTCAGCATTCAGGGTGATGGTAGTGCCACACAAGGGGATGGAGGGTATCTTCAATGTGCCGACAGGACATTGTCTCCAATAGGGGAGAAGGATTTAATTCGATTTATTATTGTCACATGTATTGGGATTCAGTGAAAAGTATTGTCTCTTGGGCGCTATACTGACAAAGCATACCATTCATAGAGTATATAGGAGAGAAGGAAAGAAGAGGGTGCAGAATGTAGTGTTGCAGTCATAGCTAGTGTGAGGTAGGTCCATTCAAAAGTCTGATGGCAGCAAGGAAGAAGCGGTGATCACACCTCCCTGTACTGTCATGGACAGATGCATCTGCAGCAGGTAGATTGATGAGGATGAGTTCAAGCTTGATTTTCCCTCGTGTCGGTTCCCTCACCACCTGTCACAGGCCCTTCCGTTATCTTCAGTTGGATACGATTTACATTGTTTATGTTTCTGAAACACGATTCATGTGCATTACACTATTTAAGAGAAGAAACTTACCAGAGTTCCTTGGAGGGGTAGGATACCCTCCTGTAATGTTCACCGACCTTTTTAGATTGTGTATAAAGTTTCACAGGTGCTACAGAACTTCAACAAATTTAAACCCTGCCAGCCAAGGGAATTGGAAAGTGGGGCCTGTGCACTTGGAAGAGTAGATACTTTTGCCTCTCATTACTCAGGTACCCAGACAGGAAGGAGCCTGTGCCAGAGAGGGAATGGTGTACATCGTGGCAAAGAAGCTGCATAATTGGAAGGCAGCTTTGAGTATTCACACTATAGGGGCACTTGAGTATGACCAATGTGAGGCCAGAAGTTAGGAATAGCACAGTGCTCACCAGGAAGTGGGGGGGCAACCAGGTTTTACCCTAAGGTAAGGGTCTAACGACTGTGTTGGTCATATCTCAGAATGACTGAGAACCAATGCAGAGGTTGGTTCAGGTTAACTTGACTTGGTCACTGACATGTGTGCCGTAATCCAATAAATTCCCAAATCACAGTCTCATACCCTCCCAAGGTCTTGCAAAGTCATCATGGCTCTGAATTTTTATGCAGCCAACTTTTCCCAGGGCTTCCTGAATCTCACAGTCAGAAGCACATAGCTGCATTAAGGCACTTACTGATGCCTCATTGATTGGGTAGGATAGCATGCTCACCTACTCTGTCCAAGACCACAAGAAACTACAAAGGGTTGTAAACATAGTCCAGTCCATCACACAAACCAATTTCCCATCTATTGACTCTGACTTCACTTCTAACTGCCTTGGAAAGGGAGCCAGCATAATCACGGACCCTATGCATCCTGGACATTCTCTCTCCCATCTTCTTCCGTCTGGAAAAAGATACAAAAATCTGAGGTCACGTACCAACGAACTCAAAAACAGCTTCTTCCTTGCTGCTATCAGACTTTTGAATGGACCTACCTCACACTAGTTGATCTTTTTCTCCACCCTAGTTATGACTGCAACACTACATTCTGCACCCTCTTCTTTCCTTCTCCCCTATATACTCTATGAACGGTATGCTTTGTCTGTATAGTGCCCAAGAGACAATACTTTTCACTGAATCCCAATACATGTGACAATAATAAATCAAATTAAATCCTTCTCCCCTATGTACTCTATAAACGGTATGCTTTATCTGTATAGCTAGCAAGAAAATATACTTTTCACAGTATTCCAATACATAATAAATCAAACCAAATCAAATGATGGAGATGGTGTCTAAGATGCAAAGGGTCATGGGGTTTGTACAATTAGCAGGTTTTCCTCAAGTGCAGAGGGATATTGACTGGTCATATGTCACCATAAAAGCACCAAGTCATCAACCTAACACTTTAGTGAACAGGAAATCATTCTGCACCCTGAATGTGCAGGTGCTATGTGACCACATCAAAGCATTCCTGCATGTTTGTGCATGGTAACCTGTGAAACTGCCATGATTCCTTTATCCTGAGGAATTTTTAGCTGCCTGAAATGACACAGGTCCGTGGTTGATTTCTGAAAGTAGCAGGGGCGCCCCTTAAGAAGGAGGCTGATGATTCCCTGACAGTTTGCAATAGTCATGAAAGAACACACAGTACAATAAAGCAGGCTATTGGCAGTCTCCAAATGTGCTCCAAGTGCTTCACCCATTCAGGAGGAGTTCTACAGAAGGGACTCCCAAATAGATTTGGTCTGCAACATGCTACACAATAATGACGCCTATGTGGGGGACCTATAAATAGAGGGGGCAGAAACAAGACCCAGAGCTACACTGGAGGAGGCAGTAAGGAAAATGAAGAACAGGAGAAGGAGGTCTCTGTGCAGGCTAATGGATCTAACATGGAAGAAGGGGTTGGCGATAGCAGACCAATAGTGGGGCAGGTTTGTGTAGCCATGGCTGAATCTTTGTGGGACCGGATCGTTGCCAGAATTTCACGAATCTGAGTAGATTCACCTCGGCTCTTGAAAGTCGCAATTTGTATCGGCCAATTCCTGGTGAACAACTACTTCATAGTAAACCTTTAACCGTTTAATAGAAGCAGCACTACTTGAGGGAAGTGCCATCTCTATGGGAGAGAAAGCAATTAAACAGCACGTAATTAAAATCAGTGCCATAACTATGGCAAAACCATAACTGTCATATCCCTAGGATTCAACATAGTCCATAGGTTCATAAGACATAGGAGCAAAATTAGGCCATTCGGCCCATTGCATCTGCTCTGCCATTCGATCATGGCTAATATGCTCTACATCCCCGTTTTCCTGCCTTCTCCCCATAACCCTTCATCCCATTACCAATTAAAAACCAGTCTAACTCCTCCTTAAATTTACTCACTGTACCAGCATCCCCCGCACTTTGGGGTAACAAAATTCACAGATTCACAACCCTTTGGGAGAAGTAGTTACTCCCCAACTCTGTTTTAAATTTGTTGCCCCTTTCCTAAGACTATGACCTCTCGCTACAAGAGGAAGTAAGTGCTTCACGTCTACTTCATCAATACCTTTTATCATCTTGTATACCTAAATTTCGTCTCCTCGCATTCATCTAAATTCCAGAGAGTATAGGCCTAAACTGTTCAATCACTCTGCATACGACAAACCCCTCATCTCTGGAATCAACCTAGTGAACCTCCTCTGAACTGCCTCCAATGCCATCACATTTTTCCTCAAATAAGGGGACCAAAAATGTGCACAATATTCCAGGTGTGGCCTCACCAATGCCTTGTACAGTTGCAACAATACTTTCTTACCTTTATATTCTATTCCTTTAGCTATATATGCCAAACCCACCTGTACAAACGCACCTTGAGAAATCCTTCACATGCTTCTACCTAACCTCAAAACTGTTCAGGCGCTCGCCAGTCCTAGGAAACCATATTATTAGCAGGATATTCTGTACCCATTGAACCAATTTCAATTTTTAGATATTGCTAATAAATATTTGAAAGGTTTTCACAGAACCCTTAGCAATGAAATCTATTCAGTTTGATATAGAGAGGCCTTATTATCATCTTACTCTTGATTTATTATTAATACATATTTAATATTGAGTTGAGAGCAATACATTATCTTTGATAAAAGAACAATGCCAAGTGGCACCTACAAAAAAAGAGCCTTTTGTTGTATTCTTTGTGTTTGGAAATATTTTGAACAGATCTTTCTTTTATTCATAAAAGCAAAGCTGTGTTTGATGGAAATGTGCATGTAAATCAGGAGAGGGATAAGCTGTTCAAAGATAAAGGATACATTTAAATCCTGAGCTTTGCCATCTGAATTTGATGTTGTTTGCAGAGATTAACATGGCCGAGGGCCAACACTGAAGTGAGGAATGACTAGGACAGGAATGGAGCTCTTCAACCTTGAGAGGGTCCAGAGGGAAGCTGGTAAAATCATACATTGCATGTTACTCCAGTGCTTTCTTGGGCAGTCTGTGTGTCACCTTGTGTCTTCTTAGCCCAGAGCTCATCCTAAATACTGTGACCACGTCTCACTTGCTCATCAACCATGGTGCTGGCTGACCTAAATTGGCTCTTGGTCTGGTAATAACTCAGTTTCAAAACTCTTACCCTTGTTTCCAAAATCTCTCCATGGGAATCCTTGCCCACTCTGTCACTTCCTCCAGCCCTTCAACCCGCTCCTCAATTCTCGATTTTTATTTGCACCACCATTGGAATCTGGAACGCATCTCTAAATCTCTCCTTTCTTCTTTAACACGCTCCTTAAAACCCATCTCATTTTGGTGCTTTTTCTGAATATTTTTCTCATGTTGCAGAGTGTCAAATTTTATTAAAGAATCATAGAATTCCTACAGTGCAGAAGGAGGCCATTCAGCCTGTCGAGACTGAACTGACAAAAATTCCATCCAGGCCCTATCCCCGTAACCCCACGTATTTACCCTGACATTAATGGTCAAATTAGCATGGCCAAGCAACCTAATCTGCATATCTTTGGAATGATGTGGGTATGCTGGCGTTGGACTGGCGTAAACACAGTAAAAAGTCTGACAACACCAGGTTTTAGTCCATCCGATTTATTTGATAATAGACTCACAAGCTTTCGGGGTTAGCCCCTTCGTCAGGTGAATTCACCTGACGAAGGGGCTAACCCCGAAAGCTTGTGAGTCTATTATCAAATAAATCGGTTGGACTAAAACCTGGTGTTGTCAGACTTTTTACTATCTTTGGAATGTGGGAGGAAACCAGAGCACCCAGAGGAAACCCACACAAACATGGGGAGAATGTGCAAACTCCATACAGACAGTCACCTGAGGCTGGAATTGAACCTGGGTCCCTGGTGCTGTGAGGAAGCAGTGCTAACCACTGTGCCTTTATTTTGTTGGATAATGCTTGTTTGATGTGGCCCTCGAGTTGTTTTAAAACACAGTACAGAAAAGCTTCTTAAGTTCTCACAGAAACTTTTATTGCAGATATCTCTGAGGACAATTACATCCTTTTTGCTGAAATTTTCAATCAATCTCACTTCCAGTATTTTTATTATACATAATACATTGTTCAATGTTTCACGTTGCAGAATTGCAACAGTCAGATCAATAACTATAGACTTCCAACAGCTTCAATCAAATACCTGCCGTGATTTCTACTCAAGAACTTGGTTTAGATGTGTACCGCATTGGGCATTTTGAACATTTATGGGCCAAGATAATAAATGCATTTCTAAAAAAGATGGAATGGATAGCTAACCAGTAAGGAAAAGCTCATGACAGTTCTATTAATATAAATGAACAACTTTCAATGAACAACAAAGGAAGGCCTCTAACCAAGAGAGTATTCCTGTGTTCTGAATGTTGATATGCATTAGCAGAATTTGTAGGCAGAACTTTGGGAGTCCAAACTTTACTGTACAATAGGAAAAGAATATCCCTTCGTCATGAAATATTTGCGGAATCAGAGATTAATTTTTGAAATGATCCTGTATCAAAGTCCCAGACTCACTTTTACTTAAGGATGCAGGACTGGGTTGGAAAGATGTTGGAACAAAATTTGATTGATTGACTTCAGGAAGTCCTGGATTTGTAAAAGGCATTCTGGAAAGGCAAGTTCTTCTACTATTTCTCATTAAAGTTTATTTGTTAGTGTCACAAGTAGTCTTACATTAACACTGCAATGAAGTTACTGTGGAAATCCCCTACTCACTACACCACACTCCAGTGCCTGTTCAGGTACACTGAGGGAGAATTTAGCATGGCCAATTCACTTAGCCAGCACATTCTTTAGGACTGTGGGAGAAAACCGGAGCACCCGGAGGAAACCCACACAGACACGGGGAGAACGTGCAAACTCCACACTGACAGTGACTCAAGCTGGGAATCAAACCTGGGACCCTGGCACTGTGAGACAGCAGTGCTAACCACTGTGCCATCGTGCCACTCATCGCTATCGTGCTATGGCATTGACTTTTGATTAAGAACCGCAACTAGAACCATCAGGGGCGATTCTCCCAAAAGTGTTGAATTGGTGGGAAAATTGTTTGAGATCCCGACTGTTCTATCAGTTCAGCTTCTCACCTGAATCTCTGTACTCTGTACACTGAAGCCGTCCCGGTTGTGAATATCATTAAAAACTTAGGGAGGGTGGAGCCTACTCGTGCCGGAGTTTGACAGTTTTGGAACTCTGCGCGTGTGCAGTGGCTCCAAACTGTCAAATTCCCATTTGCTGCTCAGCTTGATCGATGGCCAGCTCAGAACCCCCACAGCACTGTCCCTCCAGACACCCCCCCCACCATAGCCCGACCATGGCCCCCACAGCAATTCCTGGGCCAACCCTGAATCCATCCCCCCTTCTCCCCAGCCCGGAGCCCAGTCCAGTGCCCCCTCCCCCAGCAGTGGCAATTCCCCCCATTGCCCTCACACCTTGATGACCATCCCCCCATTGCTGATCCCCTCCCAGGGTCAGACCCCTCTCTCCTGAGAAAGGCCCTCCCCCCCTCCAGCCCACCCCAATCGCTGCCCTCCCTCCACCCCAGACCGATTCCAATGCAGAGTGGCAGCAGGAACCCCCCCCCCCCGCAACCCCCACTCTCACCAATTGCACCTAGGTCCCACCCACAGTAGGCCCCACCTCCTTGACACTGCCTGATGCTCAATGGGCAGTGCCAAGGTGCCCACTGGGCATGGGCACTTTGCCCTTTGGGCAGTGTCAGGGGGCACAGGCTGGCACTGTCAGAGTGCCCATGCCCGACTTCTTGGGGTGCCTTGATTGCCCACCTTCATTCCAGTAAGGTCTCTCAGCTAGTTCCCCAAATGTGGGAACTCGTCTGAACCCCACCGGAATGAAGTACTCCTGTCGGGGTGGAGATTCAATCAGCACCTGAAAGTTCCTGAAAATTAACAAATATACATATTTTAAATAGATTAACAACAGAGTTAAATGATTTGTTGTGTGGAAACAGCTTCCCAGTGGCATTCATTTGTCTTAACTCCTTTTCTTAATTCTCAGGTAAGTCAGTGTCCCAAAGTCAAATTCACGTGGTGAATTAGAGTTGTGTGTTCTTTTTGGATGTATCCCTAGGGGCTTCCTCACACCATGTTTCACCTTTGACCACCCAAACACATTCAGCTTGGCCAATAACCACTTTTCCCATCTTCAATATTTTTACAATTAATACATGAATGTGCTGAAAGAAAATGGAATTTTTTAATGCCCCTCCAAAAGTTTTCTCCCTGGGTATAGTTCACAACCTGTCCTGGAGATTAATCTTGTAATTCATGGAGATAGCTGGGCAATCTGGAGGATTGGTAATCTAACTGTGAATGGAGGCTCAGATACCAGATCAACTATTAATATTAAATATGAAATCGATGGACTTCTGTTAGCCACAGAATATTAAGGGATATGGGGCAAAAGTGGAGTTAGTCATAGACCAGCCATAATCTTATTGAATGTTGGACAGACTTGAGGAGCTAAATGGACTGGCATTCCTATGTCCCTAACTGATGGAAGCATGGTCGGTTTCACAGGTTAAAGGAAGGATCACAATTAATGCATCAACTATATTACCAGCACCACTGTTTTAAGTTGTTGGATCTTTTCTTGTACACAACATACTTTTTTATTTTATTCATTCGTGGGACATAGATGGCCAGCATTTATTGTCCATCCCTGATTGCCCGAGGGCAGTTGAGAGTCAACCACATTGCTGTGGCTCTGGAGTCACATGTAGGCCAGACCAGGTAAGGATGGCAGATTTCCTTCCCTAAAGGACGTTAGTGAACCCAGATGGGTTGTTCCAACAACTGACAATGATTTCATGGTCTTAAATCCTGATATTTTTAATTGAAATTAAATTCCACCCTCTGCTGTGGCAAGTTTCAACCCTGGGAACCTAGAACATTAGCTGAGTTTCTGGATTGGTAGCCTAATGATAATACCACTGGACCATTGCCTCCCCAATAATTATGATGCTGTATGCTCTGGAATTCAGTCCATAAACCTCTCTATCTCTCTGAGATATTCTTCAAATCCTTTGACCAAACCTTTAGTCATTTGCGACAGTTCACTCCCCTAAAAAAAGGATGCATCCCAGGCCAAATGGTGAAGTATGAGCCTATGTAAAAATAGTGTCTCAGCAGTCTCCTATGTACTCAAGGCATTTAATCAATCAATATCCTCCAACTGTTTATCTTTAATTTTTACAATATAGTAAACATAATGTTCACATAAATTTTCATTTGTTTAACACATTGAAAAGATGAGCTGGTTTGGAAAATCCATTTGCAAAGACCAAGCACTTGTGTAACTTTACAGGTTTTTAAATATAATCTGTGGCATTTCAGCAAAACCTAATTATTTGTCGCATTTTTGAATTGCAAGAATAGATTAGACTGTAATCCTAGGGCCAGCATTTCTTACCATCCAGCATTGAAGATTGAAACAAACTAGATAAGTTCTTATTTTAAATAACTTCACATACAACAGTTCATTAATCGTTTCCAAATGCCATCTTGCTGATTGACATTCTTGCCTAGTGCAAGTCTGAACAGTTGTTTTTCAATTAAAACATTGATAGTTAAGGGTTGTCTCAAAATGCCCTCCACTGGCAGCCGTGTGAACCATCTAAAAGATGCACTACAGGAAATCACCAAAGCTCCTTAGACAGCAGCTACCAAAACCTTGACCACTATCATCTCGGAGAATAAGGGCAGCAGATACCTGGGAACACCACACCTGCAGGTGCCCCTCCAAGTCACTCACAATCCATCTTGGAAACCTATTGTCATTCCTTCACTGTCGCTGGGTCAAATTCCAGGAACTCCCTCCCTAACAGCATCGTGGGTGTACCTACACCTCAGGGATTGCAGCAATTGAAGAAGGCTGCCCACCACCACCTTCTCAAGGGCAATTTGGGATGCGCAATAAATGTTGACCTAACAAGCGATACCCACATCCCTTGAATATGTTGAAAGAAAATCTTTCAGACATTTACTGACCTGTCTCTTTGGCTTGGTGTTCATTCTTGTCCGAGTACACTCTGTGAAGTGTCTTGTGATGTTTTATCACATTAAACGCAAGCTCCCATTGTGAAGAAGTAAGTGGAATTTCCTTTAAGTAATCTGCAATGCAGCAAATGTTTTCTGCAAATTCTGATATTGAGACTTGATCCCTACAGATTCAAAATGTACTACTGAAAGAATTTTTTCCTCGCAGGTGGGCAGACTGTCTGCAAAGTTGCTCAGAGAATCTCTACAATACAGAAGGAGGCCAGTTGGCCCATCAAGTCTGTATCAACGACAATCCCATCCAGGCCCTATTCCCATAACCCCATGTTTATCCTGCTAATCTTCTTGACACTAAGGATCAATTTAGCGTGACCAATCAATTTAGCATAACCCGCATATCTTTGGACTGTGGGAGAAAACTGAAGCACTAGATGGCCTACTCCTGCTCCTATTTCTTATGTTCTTAAAACCCATGCAGACACGGGGAGAAAGTGCAAACTCCGCGCAGACTTGAAGCTGGAATTGAACCTGGATCTCTGGCGCTGTGAGGCAACAGCCAGTTATTTGAATAGAATGCAGAGGCTGACAAGAGCATTTCTCAAAAGGCTGAGCATCTGGATGAACCAGAGATGCAAGGGAGACTAGTTCTCATTGCTAGAACTACATTGGTTTTCTTATCAGCTTATTGCACATTATGTTGATCTGACTGGATAAACTACGGGGCCTTTCCTGAAGCTCAGCTGAAAGTTACTTAATAACTCGCCGGAAAGAAACTACTTGCATTTATATGGCACCTTACATGACAAGTTCTCCTCTACTTCTCTTGATTCCTGTGGGTCAACAATATCTGATGTGTACGGCACTGGCTCACAATGGGACCTTTTGATCTTTCACAGTCAGAATCAGAGAATCTTAGAATCCCTACAGTGCAGAAGGAGGCCATTCAGCCCATCAAGTCTGCACCGACTACAACCCCACCCAGGCCCTATTCCCATAATCCCACATATTTACCCTGCTAATCACCCTGACTCTAAGGTCAATTTAACATGGCCAATCAATCTAACCTGCAAATCTTTGGGCTGTGGGAGGAAACAGGAGCACCCGGAGGAAATCCATGCAAACAGGGGGAGAATGTGCAAACTCCACACAGTCAGTGACCCAAGCCGGGAATCGAACTCGGGTACCTATGAGGCAACAGTGCTAACCACTATGCTACCACGTCTGCAAGCGAAGTAAGTGACGACCACAGAGTGTAATTATGTATTGAAAGCCTCAGAGCAGCATCACACACAGTAAACATCAGGAATCACGTTGCTGCTTCCCCCGCTCCCACCCCCTCCGCCTCCCTGCCACTCCCCCTGTGAAATGGCATTGGTGACATGGTATTGTTTAAATATGACAGAAAGAAAGTGAATATTTTGAAGGCTGAGGGTCTTTCAGCGTTCGGATATGAAAAAAGACAGTTGACGAATGCCAAAACTAAATTGAAAATCCCATTGTAAACGTTCCTTTTTTAAATGCAGATTTCCTTTATCACATTCTCTTTTCTCACCAGCGCGAGAAAGCTTTGTTCATTGCACATCCTGGGCCATTGAGAGAGAGCTGCTAAATATACACTTTCACTAATATTGTCAGCCTCTGCTATGTAGGTGGCAGCTTTGGGACCTCATGTATTCATGCGCCATCTCTGGGATTGCATTGTTTCTAATGAGTGTGTACATTAAAATTGAGTAAAGAACATTACCTGTCAAAGACATTACTGCTGCAAACACTGTTCTTTGAGGATTGCCAAATGTTCTGCTGCCTCCTGAGGAATGAAGCTTATGAATATATGTTCGATTCATGGAGCTAGCCTTCAACTCATTGTGAATCATGAGTAACCAACTGTGCACAATTAGTATCCAAATTGATTTCTTTGCTAGGTCTTCTTCCTCCCAAGGGTTAACGTGGGTCCGTAGCTTAGCCAGATGTTTTGGAGTTTACCAGAGCAATGGCCTAAGAATTGGATGGTCCCCAAATTTGGTCACAAACCCAGTAGTGGCAGGAGGAACCAATAAATTCTTCATCAAGCCTCACCAGAATGACACAACACCACATGTGGGTCGCAAAGTGAGGGAATGTTGTTTGAAGGGGTTTAGGTCAATGCTGAGGTCCCAACCCTCCAGGATTTTCCTGAGTTTCCAGGAATTTGCTGCAAGTAAGCAAAATCTAAGGAGAGAGCTGCACATTGGTGCAGTGGTAAGCACTGCTGCCTTACAGCGCCAGAGACCAGGGCTCCATTCCTGGCTCTGGTCACTGTCTGTGTGGAGTTTGCATGTGCTCCCTCTGTTTGTGTGGCTTTCTTCTGGTGCTCCAGTTTCCTCAGTAAAAAGTCTGACAACACCAGGTTTCAGTCCAACCAATTTGTTTGATAGTAAATTCACTAATAGTAAATTTACTATCAAATAAATCGGTTGGACTGAAACCTGTGTTGTCAGACTTTTTACTGTGTTTACCCCAGTCCAACGCCGGCATATCCACATCATGGCTCCAGTTTCCTCCCATAGTCTGAAAGACATGCTGGTTAGGAGCATTGGCCATGCTAAATTACCACTTAGTCTTAAGGGGACTGGCAGGGTAAATAGATGGGGCTACGGGGATAGAAGCTTGGTGGGATGTAGTCAGTGCAGACTCAATGGGCCGAATGGCCTCCTTTTGCACTGTAGGGATTCTTTAGATTCTATGTTGTACATCTTGTAACCTTGTAAGCAGAGTTTACAGACTGCTATTTTGATTGTTATTACTGGCATTAACATGGCAGTCTGATCCAGAGAGAATTTTGTAAATCTGCTTCAGTTGTTTTGATATTCTGCTGTGTTTTAATAAGCAGAGTCTTCAATCGCTGACATTGATGTCATAATACAAAGAGAGACGCAGGAAGTGTATGCGTTTACACAATCCTTTGTGAGTGATTGCTGCCTTAGAATCATAGAATCCCTACAGTGCAGAAAGAGGCCATTCAGCCCATTGAGTGTGCACCGACCACAACCCCACACATTTATCCTGCTGATTTATCCTGATACTATGGGGTAATTTAGCATGGCCAATCAACCTAACCCACGCATCTTTGGACTCTGGGAGGAAACTGGAGCACCCATGTAGACACAAAGAGAATGTGCAAACTCTGCACACAGACCCTAGGCCAGAATTGAAGCCAGGTCTGTGGCATTGTGAGGCAGTGCTGTTAACCTCTATGCCACTGTTGTAAAAAAATGACAAAGTGAAGTTCATTTTCATAAAAGATGAATACATCACAGACAACTACAGCAAGGCCCAATGCAAATAGATAGAGGAGGCGATTGCCTGGAATGGCAAAATTTGGAGGTGGATTGACAAAAAAATTAACTAACTATTCACGAAACTACATAATTAAACACGCAGGCTTCAGCAGTGGGGATGAAAGGTCTAGATTTACTAATATACATTCACATTTCCATGCACTTGCATTACACTCATTGCCAAAATTTTATATCATATTCTTCACTCTGTCTATGTGACGGTTTAAGAATTTGTACATCTATACAACTATTCCAAAACTGCGAACCAGTAATTAATATCAAAGAATGGAATTTAATTCAGCCCATTCCATCATTGATTGTGCATAAAATCATCTAGTAACTATTGCAGGAACACGTGGTGTTATATCATATGAGCGGTATTACACATTATAATATACATTTCTTCCAGTACATAGTTTGTAAAAAATATAGAATGATAAAAATGTAGAATAAGTTTCATAATATTCTTCAATTTTGTGTAAAATAAATTTGTAATCATAACTGCAGAATCTTATTCATACCAGTGCATAATATTCATTTTTGAAAGTTAATTGTGGGGGAGAGTGCCTGAGGCTCAATGTTCGTCTTGGGCACTGAATACTGTTGCGAAGCCCTCCCTGCAGCCTTGTTTGCCTAACTCCATTTCAGACAAGATTGCCCACACCAGGGCTCTTTCCCCTTTGAACTGACAGAGGGATTTACGAAAGAGTATTTGATCGAGTAAATGTGGAGAACATGTTTCCAGTTCTGGGGTGAGCCCTACTATGGGCCATAAATCTGATAGTCACAAACTGATCCAGTAAGAATTCCCAGAAAGACTTCTTTCCGCAGAGTATGGTAAGAATGTGGAACTCTCTACCAAAGGAATAGGGGTCAGAATGAATAGCATGGATGATCTTCGGGGAAGCTGGGTAAATATATGATGGAAAAAGGAATCAAGGAATACGTTGATAAGAGTTAGGTGAAATGGTGGCGGGGGGGAGGTGGGCACAAACACTGGCTCAGTTGACTCAAATGGGTTGTTTCTGGGCTGTATTTTCACGTGGGAAGATGGAATGGGAGAATAGTTCCAGCACCTTTGAAAAGCAATCTGCTTTAAGATCTCCAAGTTATAAACTGAAAAGCGACTTGCTAAACCAATCCCAATATTCATTACTTTGTGAACAGGCTTGAATTTAGGAGTGAGGAAATGACCTGGTTATAAAGGCAGAAGTCAATCCTATAGGTTTTCATTATTCACTTGTCCAATATCTCATTTGATTTAATATCAAACATCCTTTTCCATTTTGATCTCTTTCCCTTAATTTCGCCAGACCAGCGCCTCACCACAGGCTCCTGGTGTGAATGATTCAATGATTCTTTCTTCACAGTGGTCAGAAGGATTCTCAATTACTGGCGTCACTTGAAAACTGAATCAAAGTAAGTAAGCTGGAAGAGACAGGAGAAGAAAGTTACTTTCCCCAAGAGTGATAAAGATCGCAAGATGTTGAGTAATTTGTAACCTCACATTTTTCTGCTCACTTCTTCTCATTCCAAACATTGTAATTTCTTTGTGTGGGTTGCTGGCACACACAGCTGGGTATCGATATCGAATGTTGTTCATTATAAGCAAGACTAACATCATTAGAATAGCAGCATTTACTGACAAAATTCCACCAACATGGATCCTAGCCAGATTAAATAGAGGCATCCAAAGTCATGTTGAAGAGAGTAATTAAGCAGAAACTGTTTGTCAGTAGGAAGAAGACACATACTTAAAGTAATTTGCAAATGAGATGAGATGAAAGCACAACAAGTTGTGACCTGGCATGCGATGCTTGAAAAGGGCGGTTGAAGCAGAGTCAATAACAACTTTCAAAAGGATATTAGATAAATACTTGAAAAGGAAACATTTACATGGCAATGGGGAATGAGTCTTGGGATAAGATTAATCAGATATTTCTTTCAAAGACCTGGCACCAGTATTGATGGGCTGAAGAGTCTTCAACTACCCTCCTTGGAGTACTTGACTACAAAATTGAGCCCGCTTACATTATGGTTTCATCATTACAGTTCCCATTTTGGTAGCAAAATGATGTCAGTGCAACACACACATGCTTCCGACATGGCCCGCATCGCACACCATCTTGCTGAGAGCATTAGTGGGATGTGCGAAACTATGCAGAATAGGCAGTAACACCAGCCAATGTGAGATGTGTATTGAATGCTAATGCTGCCATTTTGATTTTGCCAATGCGGTTAACATTCTCTCTTAAACACACACTGTGGAACATGCATTCAGCAAGAGGAAGGCTCTGCCGCTTCTCCCCTCCCTACCACTGTGGTATTTAATGGGATCATCAACTACTCTCAGGCTAATTGCTGATTAATTTCAACTGGCTCTGCTAGTTCTTTGTGGTTTCTGTATTTGCTTAAAATTTATGAATTCGGCAGAGCTGCCTGTGTAGAAGGACTTGGTTCTGATTCCAGGGGTTTTGTTCAGACCATTTTTTCCCCATTTCAGGATCATTAGCATTTACCATGGCTAATCAATCTAATTTAACCTGCACATCTTTAGACAGTGGGAGGAAACTGGAGCACTCAGAGGAAACCTATGCAGACATGGGGAGAATGTGCAAACTCCACACAGAGAGTCACCCAAGGCTGGAATCGAACCTTGATGCCCTTGATGCTGTGAGGCAGTGGAGCTAACAACGGTGCCACCTTGCCATGTCTAAACTAACATCATTGGAACAAATGATCTGGTCAGTATCTCACTGCTGTTAGTGGGATCTTACTGTATGCAGTTTTACTGCTGTGTCTCCTGCATTACAACACTAATATGGGATTGAAGTTAGGATGATTAAAGATGAGAAGGCTGGGGGAGGAGAAGAGGGAAAGTACCTTGGTAAGGATCAGGAAGTGGTAATGTTGTAGGAGGGCTCAGAGGTATGGGGAAATTAAATGATCTTGAATGTTCATGGGCACAGCTCCAAATAACAAAGGAACACAGTAACCCGTTCAAGCTGCGGATTCAGGGCGTGAGGTGGTTGAGGTGACTTGCGTAGATAATTTAAATTGGTGGAATGAGTTAAGATTGAGTCAAAATCACCACTAGCAATGGGAATCGTACGTGATGGAAAGCAGAAAGGAGATTGGGAGAAGGAAGAACAATGGATAGGAATGGAAAGGACTTAATAAGGACTACTAGGATGTGGGCGGCATGGTGGCACAGTGGATAGCAATGCTACCTCACGGTATCAGGGACATGGGTTCAATTCCTTGGGTCACTGTCTGTGTGGAGTTTGCACATACTCCCTGTGTCTGCATGCGTTTCCTCCGGGTGCTCCGGTTTCCTCCCACCGTCCAATGATGTGCGGGTTAGGTGGATTGGCTATGCTAAATTGCCCCTTAGTGTCGGGGGGCTAGCAAGGGTAAATGCATGGGGCTATGAGGATAGGGCCTGGGTGAGATTGTGGTTGGTGCAGGCTCAATGGGCCAAATGGCCTCTTTCTGCACTGTAGGATTGTATGATCTCTTATCATACAGTCGTTACGTGGAATGACATTGCCACCTTCTTACTTACTGCAGTGTCGTCCTCCTGCTGCGTTTGTGATGGCTGCTAACCTTTAAATCCATCTGATCTTCAATACTTCCAGTAAATTTTCCCCTCTAATTGATATGTGCCCCTATTAAGCTTGTTGCAGGGAAGCAACATGATAATGTATGTTGATCCTACACATAATTAACCTTCCATATCACATAACTCATTCTTCCTGTGTCTGTTATTCCACTGATTTGGGCTCACAGCCAAACTATCTAAAGTAATTGTTCAATGTTAGCTATTCATTCCATTGTCAATCGCGCCTGTCTTCCCAAAGGCTCCCCACCCTGTCACACAGAGATCTCAGATACAATGTGAGGGATGAGCAAAATTCAGGTATTGTGCCAAGACAGAAATACTTGTGCAGGATTGCAGAAAGCAATGACAAGAGACTGACTTCTCGAAAGGCGATGTGCATCAGAAAATCAGGTCCCAAGGGACTTCACTTGACAGATAGTTTCCAGCTCCGAATTCATCTGTTTTTCACGCAGGCAGTTTGACACCCTCCTGTCAAAATTCTCCCACTGGATGCAGTCGCCATTTAAAATCAACCTGCATTGGCTTTGTTTTCATTATCACCGTCACACCCCGCTCCTGAAGTGTTATGTAAGTCGGATGGTATCAAAACGTTTAACGGTTCACACTGCGATTCTCCTCAATCCCACCACTTATGAATTTAGTCGCGCGCAGCCTGCTTTTCTGGTGCCGATTGGTCTATTGAGCTGCCAATGTGCCGAGTGGGATTCCACAGGGATTGCAATGTGGAGTTAACCCACACCCATTCAATGGAATGCAGGCAGCATGCTAAATTTGTACTGTCTCATTTGACTGATTGCTGTGTGCAGCCTGTATTAACTGTATGATACATTGGGCCCCTGCGACCCTAATCTTACCACTGCTGATATATGAAGCTCAAGGTGCAACTCCCAAATGTCACTCGAATCTAGCCTGCACAGCTTAAATCTAAAATGTACCACTTAAAGGGGAGGCACACGTTGGTTGGAGCATGCCTGTCCACTACTGTTCTGGAATTGTCTGCCCCAAAAGGTAAGGAAGCCAGATCATTAAAATGGAGGTGGATAAATATTTGATACATCGAAGAATAGAGGGCTATGGGGAAATGGCACAGAATAGGAGCTAAGGCCAGCATAGACCAGTCATGATTGTATTGAAAAGTGGGGCAGAGTTGAGGGGCCTGGTGGCCTATTCCTGCTTATATTCCTTGTGTTCTTGTGTGTTCTTGTGCATTGTTACAGGCAGGAGAAGGACAAATTTAAACAGCCTTGATTTCTCTGCTTAATACCTACTCATTGTCAGAAAGGTGTTTGGATTTCTGATTTTCCTCTTTCTGAGCGGTGGCATAGAGGGAGGCGATCACCTCGTGGTGTTATTGCTCGGACTATTAATCCAGAAACCTAGCTAATGTTCTGGGGTCTCAGGTTCAAATCCCATCACAGCAGATGGTAGAATTTGAATTCAATAAAAAATATCTGGAATTAAGGATCTATCGATGACCATGAAACCATTGTTAATTGTTGTAAAAATCCCATCTGGTTCACTAATGTCCTTTAGGGAAGGAAATCTGCTGTCCTTACCTGGTCCGACCTACACGTGACTCCAGAGCCACAGCAATGTGGTTGACTCGGGAAACTAGGGATTGGCACTAAATGTGGCCAGTCAGCGATGCCAATGTCGCGCGAATTCATAAAAAATTCATTTTTCACAACCCTTCAGTTTGGCATGATCCAATCCTAACTTAATAAACTCACAGCAAACACAAGAAGAGGTAAAATAAGAGGGTTGGTTTATTTCATACACACAAAAAAGGGGGAAGGGGTTTTGTAACATCTGCCTCTTTTGCACTCATACAATAAAAGAGGGATAAGAGAAAAAGGTGGAAAACATCAAAGTAACAGTAAGAGTTATAGTTTCAACTGAATCTGGAGTCCAGAATCAAAAATGCTAATTGTGTACTCCTTCAGAAGTTAGCAAGCTGAAACTGTTGCAGGGTAATCTGTCTTTCCAGAGGTGAGGACTCCCACGATAGGAGAAGTCACACAGAGGTGAATTAATCTTATAGGCACCGAGACAGGGGTTTCAATGTTACAGTAGTTCACAGTATAGATAAGGTAAGGCATTTTACCAGGTCACAGCTCTTTCTGCTACTACTTGTTAGATGGTAAAATGATAGACAGCCTGGGTTCAGTTCCACCGGCATTATTACAGGCTCTGGTAGCTTGGGAGATGTCATGTGACATATCTCCCATTGCATCTCCTGGCTGTTGAACAAAGCATGTACTTTCCCTGGTCTGGGATCTTTAGCGTTCAGTAGAGGAGTCAGGGCTCCTTTTGTATTTGCCGATGTATCGGCTGGAATGCTATGGCTGTTCACGCCGGCAGGGTTTTCACGCCCTGCTATAGCGAACGGAGATTTGGCTGGGTGCTAAATTCTCCGACTTTGCTGCAGTGAGAGCGTGGTGTGAATGGCCAGTAAGATCACACCCGGAGCCCTGCCTTAGAAATACAAAGCTTGTCGGTGTATTTCTTTGGAATTTAATAGACTGCAGTCATAGAGAACTTTAAAAATAACGAGGTCCATGCTGTTTCTGGAGATTGGAAATTCCACTGGTACGAATCACAATTAGTCAGGGGAAAGCCATGGTCCATTTTAAAAAAAATTATTGAGTATCCAGATTACACAGATATTTGTAAATATATATTTTACTTCTTGTCTTCTGGCCAGGATAGCATCTTCAATCTGATCTTTGAGAAGGGCAGTGAATCTGACCTGGGAAAGTGTGAAGACTGGCACAACATGCGTGAAAGCAGACTCCACAATTTTCAGGTGCTGCATAGGAGACCTTGGCAGAGGAGATGGAAGTAGGAGGGATGTTTATCACTTGCAGAAAGCCATCCAGACATGGTCAAAAAGTACTGGAAGCTGATAGTCAGAGGTCAATTCCAAAGGGGCCAATCTCAAGAATCTGGCTGCCAGGACTTCAATGACTTCGTATGACTAGTTATGGTCATCTCCAAATGTCAGCTCCGAACAATGACGGCAGTAGCCTCAACCACTGCTCAGATTGCCACACCCTCATCAACAATCTCTGTTAAGTAGGCCTTATGCCTAACATTTATTTATTTCATCTCACTCCCGTACACACAACATTGCTGCAAGGGCTACACCTACATCACACAGCTTGCATACACTGCCAGCTATTCAACAATGGCAGCTACATCAGCCAAACAGATTGCATGATACTCATGGTCATGCTTCCTTCATTCCTGGCTGTCAAAATGGTGCACAACAGGAGGTAATAGAAGCTAAATTGAGAGCACGTACATATCCTAATCTTCATGGAATAAAGAACCTCGGTGACTTCACTTACTCAAAAGTGGTTGGTGAATTGTGAGATATTGGAAATATCTCCAGTTCCAACCTGGAAAGAGTCAGATGCATAGAAGTTCTTCTCCATAGTCATCTTAGAAGCCACAAGATCAGCCATAATCATATTGAATTGCAGAGCAAGCTCAACAGGACCTCAATGCCCAACTTCTACTCCTAAATCCTATGTTCCAATGGCAGGTCATCTGGTCCACACTTACTCCTAATTCCTGTGTTCACTGGCAGTGCCTTCCTCATGCTGCTCTAAGGTTACAGTTGTGGTTGTAGCAGTTGGCAAACTTAAGTAAGGATTTCATAGGATCATAGAATCCCTACAGTGCAGAAAGAGGCCATTTGGCCCAATCTACACTGACAACAATCCCTATCACCTTAACTCCATGTATTTATCCTGCTAATCTCCCTGACACTAAAGAACAGTCAACCTAACCCACACATCTTTAGCGGAGAAAGCAGGAAAGTGGAACTGATCCACTTCAGATCAACCATGATCTTATTGAATGGCGGGGCAGGCTCGAAGGGCTAGATGGCCTACTCCTGCTCCTATTTCTTATGTTCTTATGTTTGACTGTTGGAGGAAACTGCACCACCCAAGGAAACCCATGCAGACACGGGTAGAACATGTAAACTCCACACAGATAGTATTCCGAGGCCAGAATTGAACCTGGGTCTCCAGCTCTGTGAGGCAGCAGTGCTAACCACTGTGCTGCCCTGCCATCCATGCTTATGAAAGCATAGATATTTCACACAATCTTCACTGAAGTTCAGGTCGGGCAATTTATTGAACTTTTCGAGAAGTATCTGTACTTTCTGAGAACCCCTTACTCCTCCTCCCTCTTTCAGCAGTTTGTCCTGCTCTGCGTGTCTATCCTGCATAGTTCCAATGGATGTCTGTTGTGTACATACTACTGTCACCTTTACATGGCGTCTGGTGTGTTTCATCCTATAGGCACGCATAAAGAACAAAGAACAAAGAAAAGCACAGCACAAGAACAGGCCCTTCGGCCCTCCAAGTCTGTGCCAATCATGATGCCCTAACTAAACTAAAGAAAAAATCTTCTATCCTTGCTCAGTCCATATCCTTCTATTCCCTCCCTATTCATGTACCCATCCAGAATCCTCTTAAATGTTGCTAATGTGCCTGCTTCCATCACCTTCTTAGGCAGCATGCTCCAGGCACCCACCACTCTCTGCATGAAAACCTTCCCCCTGGACATCTCCCTTAAACATTTCCCCTCTCACCTTGAGCCTGTGCCCCAATGTAATTGACATTCCACCCTAAGAAAAAGACTCTGACGATCCACCCTGCCCATGCCTCTCATCATTTTCTAGACCTCTATCAGATTTCCCCTCAGCCTCCGTCATTCCAGTGAAAACAATCCTGGTTTATTCCACATCACCTCGTAGCTAACATGGGGCAGCATGGTGGCACGTGGTTAGCACTGCTGTCTTAAAGCCCCAGGGACCTGGGTTCGATTCCTGGCTTGGGTCACTGTCTGTGTGGAGTTTGCACATTCCTCCTACGTTTGTGTGGGTTCCCTCTGGGTGCCCTAGTTTCCTCCGACAATCCGAAAGATGTGCTGATATGGTACATTGGTCTGAGCAGGCACCATTTGGGCCTAGGGGCAACTAGGGAAATTTCACAGTAACTTCATTGCAATGTTAATGTAAGCCTTGCTTGTGACTAATAAATTTTAAACTTTATAAAACCCTCAAAACTGGGTAACATCCTTCTTCGCACTCTTTCCATGTGCTGTGAATGCCATTTTGGAAATTCAGGAGATTCATAACAGTGAAAAAATGGGTGCAAATAATCCCAATTTCACATTGTGTAATTTATTAAATTACTTCTTGAATTTTGATTTTAGATTGCAGTTTCTTCCTAGCTATTCTATCAAAATCCCTCTGGGACAAGTTTGAAATAAGAGCATTATGGCAGGGCACTCAGATTCTATTGAGTACAATTTTCTGGATGTTGTGATTATTCAGACATAGATAAGATGGGAGATTTGCTAGTGAGCGTGAAACAGCAGTGGTTAGATTTACCAGCATTATTCAATGAATCAAAATTCTATTGATTTGAGAGATGCATGGTGTTGCATAATGCTGTGCAGTAATATGGAGAACTACTTAACAAACACAGCAAGCGAGGAGATGTATCAAATGTGATGAAAATCATTCCAAATTATTTAATACTAAAAGGCTGCTTTCAAATTAACATCCCTAGATAGGAAAAACCTTCAATAATCATTGCTGATAGAGCACAGGGAGAAAAGTATCTGGAGTTCTTTGATAGAGCCTGCATTAAAGCTTTCTACTAAACCACATAATACATTCTCTAAAAGTTGCTGTTCATTTAGGCAGTGCAATGTCATTAGTTATTTATCTTTCTCAGTGCTCACCTCCTCCCATGAAGATTTGGACCTGGATTTTCAGAGTCAGGTCAACTCCTGAGCTATTAGAAAATAGTGGGTGATTCTGGGACTCCCGCCTGCTTTCCTGGCACAGGCAACTCTTGCCAGTGCAGGGTAAAAGGGCAGGTGACAATTTCCTCACCCTTCACCTGGCCAGCCCCATTATGAGGGTGGGCATGTCACAGACTTGCAATGTTCGGGGAGTCAAGCCAACTTTCTTCCGCCTTTTCCCATCGGGAAAAAGGATACAAAAGTCTGAGGCCACGTACCAACTGACTCAACAACAACTTCTTCCCTGCTGCCATCAGACTTTTGAATGGACTTACCTCGCACTAAGTTGATCTCTCTTTACATCCTAGCTATGACTATAACATTACATTCTGCACTCTCTCCTTTCCTTCTCTATGAATGATATGCTTTGTCTGTATAGCATGCAAAAAACAATATATATACTATATATGTGACAATAATAAATCAAATCAAATTAAATCAAATCAAATTAAATCAAATCAAATTAAATCAAGCCAGCTTCTGGCTCAACCTCAAGCTCTCTGTGCCCTCCTATAACCTTGATGCCTCATGTTCTCCCTTGCCACTTCCATGTCCATCCACTCATTATGCACTATGCGCAGAAACAGTGTGGTATATCTAGAAATGGCAAGTGTTGAATTGCTGAGGGGAAAGAAACCCCATTCTGAAATCCTTCTTGAATAAAGAACTGCTGTTTCTACAACTCTGTAAAAGTATCAATCAGACAGAGTTATTATTGTATCAGTAGCAAAGCTTTAAATCACCTTTCACTTCTTGACAATATAAACATCAGACATGGACAAAAGAGGTCACAAAAATGTGTGTCAAACTAAGTAAACATTCCAGTTCAGTTTGTCCAGATTGCCACTGAACTAATCCACGTCTGGCTTTGGAGGTCAGCTAAGCATTCATAATTAACACAGCTAGAGAACCAAATGTCTGACCATCTGATTCTGCTGATTCACTTCTAAGAGGTGTTCATGCTTATTTGGACAAGATTAAGAAGTGTGGGTACAGTTTTTCTTACAGATACTATACTTTGTCTGTTTAATTGCCGCACTGTTTAAAGCTTATTTATTAATGTCACAAATAGACCCACATTAACACTGCAATTAAGCCACTGTCTGTTTGGGTACACTGAGGAACAATGCAGCTAACCCAGCATGTCTTTCAGACTGTGGGAGGAAACCGGGGCACCCAGAAGAAATCCACACAGACGACTTGCAGACTCCGCACAGGCAGTGACCCAACCAGGGAATCAAACCCAGGTCCCTGGCACTGTGGGATAGCAGTGCTAACCATTATGCCACTGCGACTGGCTGTAAGAACAGAAGTTTTTTCTAGAGCAGATTTCTGAATGAGCTTTCCATGGCTCCTGCTCTGTCTAAGATCTACAAAAGTTATGAATGAAGCCCAATCCATCATGCAAACCAGTCTCCCATTCATCGACTCTGTCTACACTTTCCGCTGCCTCGGAAAAGCAGCCAGCGTAATCAAGGACCCCACGCACCCTGGACATAAACTCTTCCACCTTCTTCCATCGGGAAAAAAAATACAAAAGTCTAAGGATAAGTACCAACCGACTCAAGAACAGCTTCTTCCCTGCTGCTGTCCGACTTTTGAATGGACCTACCTCGCGGTAAGTTGATCTTTCTCTACACCCTAGCTATAACTGTAACACTATATTCTGCACTCTTTGCTTTCCATCTCTATGTATGGTATGCTTTGTCTGTAAAGTGCGCAAGACACAATACTTTTCACTGTATATTAATATGTGACAATAATAAATCAAATCAGAATGAGATTTTTCCATTTTTCCATGTGATCCTTCAGTACTTCAACAGTTGCTATTTTTATTACGTGGTTCATTGGTTGTGCGCTTGGTGCATTGGCACAGAGGTGGCATGGGGCTGGAATAAGGCATGGAGACCATAGAGTAGCATGGGAAGATGGAGATGATATTGGGAGATGAAGAAGGACATGAGGACGTCATAGGGAGTGAGTACAGAATAAGGGTGCTTGAGGAGTGAGGGCTAGAGTGCCTAACCATTTTTATCACAACTGGGAAGACCCAGAGAACAAAAGTGGGCCTACTAACAGCCCACTTCAGCATTTGCCCACTCTCATGGCCACCTACAATCTGGGTTTGGGATTGGTGGACTGACTATCTCCTGCCTCCACCTGCACAGAGCAATTATTGTGTGTAATGAGGTCTTTTAAACTGAGGTGCTTTGGGACATCCTGAGGTCAAGTAAGAAACCATATAAATTTAAGTCTTTCTTTCGGATCAAGAATATATCAAAGCTTACACATTTTTTGCTGCCAAGAAACAAGTTATTTGGCCTAATAGTCCCAAGTTGCTGCTTATGTTTCATACACACCTCATTCCACCATCTTCATCTTAACCCCGTTGCATAATTTTCCAGTCCTTCCTCCCTCATATCTGTCTAACTTTCCCTTAAACACTGTTAAGCCCCAACTATCCCTTGTGATAGCGAGATCTACATTCTAAACCTCTCCAGAATAAAGAAGCTTCTCCTTAAATTTGTTTTGGATTTATTTGTGACTACTTCATGTTTATAACCCTTAGCTCTGACCTCTATGGCAAATAGACACAGCAGAGGGAATTTTCCCATCTTGCCCACCACAGGATTCATAGCGGGTGGGGAGGCAGGCCATGCAAAGACCTCGGGTGGGATTTTCTGGCTCTGAGGCGAGTGCAGTCGGAAAATCCCATCCAGCTTCTCTCTTCCTCCATGATTGGGGTAGGCCTCCATAAGTCAACTTATGATCTTGAGGACATCTATCGGACTTGATCACCTCCTGAGAGAAATGGCTTGTTCAACCTTTCCTGATAGGTCTGTAAATGTTGACATACCACATCGCAGTGAACCCTGCCTTTGCGAGATATGTAAAAACACATGAAGGTTCAACTTGCCAGTTTTCCTCATGGTGAGGACATATCAGCCATCTTTTTTTAATCAATAAGAATAACATGGGTGGGATTTTCCAGCCCTTCCCACCAGCAGCATCTTCCAGTGCACTTGACCCCCTTGTGGCAGGTTCACCAGTGGCAGGATGGGTGAGTCATACAAAAAGCCTTAGACTTCGCTGGGACTGGAAGATCCCACCAGCAGCCAATCGCAAGTCACGTCCAAAATGGGGATGGACGGGGTGTGCGTTAGTGGGCATCCCAGCCAGTCTTTTAAAGCCCATTTAACCACACAAAATTATGTTTAGCTCCAAGCATGAGATAAATCCATTCCACCGATGGTTCAGTCACATTTGTCCGGAATGTAGCTGAGTTGTACACTGATTAAGAAGGCATATGGCATGCTTGCCTTCATAAACTGAGGAACTAAGTACAAAAGTTGGGATGTTTCATGTTGCAGCTATATAAAACATTGGTGAGGCCATGTTTGGAGTATTGAATGCAGTTCTGGTAGCCAAATACCAGAAGGACATGGAAGTTTTGGAGAAAGTGCAAAGAAGGTTCACCAGGATGTTGCCTGGTCATGAGGGTGTTGGCTATGAGGAGAGATTGAATAAACTAGGATTGTTTTCACTGGAAAGAAGGAGGCTGAGGAGAGACCTGATAGAGGTCTACAAAATTATGAGAGGTATAGGCAGGTAGATAGTCAGAAATTTTTTCCCAGGGTGAAGTGTCAGTTACAAGGAGGCACAGGTTCAAGGTGGAAAGTTTAAGGAAGATGTGCAGGGGAAGTTTTTCACCCAGAAAGTGGTGGGTGCCTGGAATGCACTGCCAGAGGAGCTAGTAGAAGCAGACACATTAGTAATATTTAAGAGGCATGTGGATGGGTACATGAATAGGGAGGGAGTAGAGGGATATGGACCGAGTAAGGGCAGAATATTTTTTCTTTAGTCTGTTAGGGCATCATGATGGGCACAGGCTTGGAGGGCTGAAGGGCAAATTCTTGTGCTGTACTTTATTCTTTGTTCTTTCCAAGTCCCTTGTTTGTCTTCTCAGGGGCTGGTCTAAAAGATCAAATGGAACTAATTTGAGGAAGGGTAGGGGAGATTTCCCCAGCATCCTGTGTTAATATTTATCTCATAATGCATGTAGCAAAATAGACGATTATGTGGTTATTTGTTTACAGGCCCTTGCTGTTTGCCACTGCTTTCCATACATTACAACACTTTAAAAGGTGCTTCATTGACTATGCAGTTCTTTGGGACATTCTGACATCATGAAAGGTGCAATATCAATGCAAGACTTGCTTTCTTTCCTTTCTAAAGCTCCAGAGAACTTTCCATCCTTTGCTGTACTCATTGATCTCAGCTTGAAGTAGCATTAAGGCTGCCATTAATTATAGCTCAGAGTTTGGGGAAGGGGCAATTGGCCAGTGTTTCTGCTGCAGGCTCATTCCCCAATGATCTCTAATAGTAAGCGGACATAAGACAAGGGCAGGATTGGACATGGCTGGGATTCCCCATGTGGTTGAATATTCTTTCTTTATTATGAATTTTTGGGTGAAATATTGGTAGGCAGCAAGGTGGCACAGTGGTTAGCACTGCCTCCTCACAGCGCCAGGGGCCCAGATTCGATTCCTGGTTTGGGTCACTGTGCATGCAGTGTCTTCATGTTCTCATCCTATCTGCGTGGGTTTCCTCCAGATGCTCCGGTTTCCTCCCACAGTCTGCATGACATGCCTATTCGGCGCATTGGCCATACTAAATTCTCAGTGTATCTGAACAGGTGCCAGAGTATGGTGGCTGGGTGATTTTCGCGGTAACTTCATTGCAGTGTTAATGTAGACTTGTGACACTAATAAAATAAACTTTAAAAAATATTGAATGAGTAGCAGATCCCTATGCAGCAGAAAGGAGTCAATGGGCCACGTTGTTGCTATCAAGTAGCATAACCCCAAGGATCATTATAATTGATGGATTTTTTTAAAATTGCTGTTGTAATATTGTGAACATTGATACCAACTTATGCACAACTAGGCTCCACAGACAGGAATGTGATAATTACCAGATAATCAATTTTATATGGTGCTGGTTAGGGTAAGTATTGGCCAAGGCATTGTGGGGAGCTCTTCTCTTTTTCAGACCACTATGATACTTTAGTGCTTGGGGCACATTCAACTTCCAAGTCAAATTATGTTTTCTCTAATTGATGTTGACAGTTTAACCGGTTAGAGGTGAGGGCATGGAACCAGGCTGAAGCCTGCTGATGTCAAAATGGCATAAAATGGCACAACAGCAGAACGGATTGAGGAAGACAAGTTTCACTGAACAGTGCCTTAAGTTCATGAACGATAACCTGAAGAGGTGGCCAGCCATGAGAGGAACTGAAATAACAAGTGCTGTCAGTCTTGGCTCAATTAGTAGCACTCTTGTTATTGAGTCAGCAGCATTTAAATCTGTAACCTCTACCACTTAAAAGGATAAGGGCAGCAGATGGGGGGGACACTACCGACTGCAAGTTCCCCACCAAGCCATACACCATCCTGACTTGGAAACATATCATCATTCTTCCACTGTGGCTGGGTCAAAATCCTGGAATTCCTTCACCCACAGCACTGTGGGTGTGCCTGCACCACAGGGACTACAGCGGTTCAAGAAAGCAGCTCACCACCACCTTCTCAGGAAGAATTTGTGATATGCAATAAAAATTCTGGCCTAGTCAGTCAACACCCAGGCCCCAGGAAGAAGAAATAGAAAGCCGGTAGGCCCTAATGCCTCTCCAGAACCGTCGGCCTTCAATGCAGTACTGTGAGAGAGCTGGACTGTTGGAGATGCCATCCATCAGGTGCACCAATTTTTTGTATTCATTTTACAGGATGTGGGGCGTCGCTGCATGGGCCAGCATTTATTGCCCATCCCTAACTCCCCTTTCAGAGGGCATTTGAGAGTCAACCACATTGCTGTGGCTCTGGAGTCACATGAAGGCTGGGTCAGATAAGGATGGCAGACTTCCTTCTCTAAAGGACATAAGTGAACCAGATGGGTTTTTCCAACAATCTACAGTAGCTTAATGGTCATCATTAGACTTTCAATTTCAGATTTTTTTTATTGAATTAAAATCTTATCATCTGCCATGGTGGGATTCGAACCCAGGTCCCCAGAGCATTACTCTGAGTCTCTGGATTACTAGTCCTCTGACAATACCACAGGGTCCCCAATACCACTGCCTCCCCAAGGCTCTGCCTGCCCTTACAGTTAAATGTAAGAGATCCCATGACACTATTCATGAAAGAGCAGTGCAGTTTCTCCAAGTCTTCTGGCCAATATTTATCCTTCAATCATTGGATGATTTTGTCATTTATAGAAGCAGGAGCAGGACTCGCCCGGACTGCTCCATCAATCATGGATGATATGTCACCTCAACTTCAATTACTTGCCTGACTGCCATATCTAATTATTGTTTGTGAAACCCTGTTGTGCATACATTGGCTGCAGTGTTTCCTCCATTACAGCAGTGACTACACTTCAGAAAGGACTTCACTGGATGCAAAGTGCCCCGAGGTCAGCAGCAGCATCAATTTGCAATTTGATGCTTTCTTTCGATAGCATCACTGACAAACAGATGCGATCTCTGAAAGCAGGAGTAATAGGCATAAGACTAGAAGTATTTTGAATATCCTGCGACAGCCAAGGTGACGGAAAAGGCTGAACTTACCTTTTCCAGAGACTGCTTAATGATTACACATGCAAGGCTAATTAAATGCTAGGTATTTGTGCAGTTAAATGTGAACCAGTCTTGTAACCTGTGTAAGTTTTTTTTAAACAACTGGCTTACAATTGGGTTTCAAAAATGGTTTCAGAAACATGACATAGGAAAAGTTGGAAATAGGATTAAGTGTGGATGCTTGGACCCTTCATTCCTGCTCCACCATTCAATAAGATCATATCTGATCTCCTACCTCAGTTTCATTGTCCCACACTATCCCTTCATTCCATTAGCGTCCCAGGGCTGGTTAAAAAGTCAGAAGGGAGCACGCTCGTGGTCTTGATTGATGTCGCACTGCAATTTAACACTGGGAGCAGGGTTTATTTCTTATAAGGCAAGGCTTAAGGGGTGGCACAGTGGCTTGCACTGCTGCTGCACAGCGCCAGGGACCCAGGCTCAATTCCAGTCTCAGGTCAATGTCTGTGTGGAGTCTGCACATTCTCCCTGTATCTGTGTGGGTTTCCTCTGGGAGCTCCCATCTCCTCCCACACTCCAAAGATGTGTGGGTTAGGTTGATGGGCCATGTTAAGTTGGCTGTAGTGTCAGGGGAAGTAGCAGGGTAAATGTGACGGGTTATGAGAATAGGGACTGAGTGGGATTGTGGTCGGTACAGACTCAATGGGCTGAATGCCCTCCTTCTGTACTGTAAGGATTCAATGATTCTGCCACTTTCCCAGGAGGAAGTCAGGCCTCGGAGAGATGCCAACCTATCGGTTGGCCGGCACCTCTGCAGACCCAGCACTGCCATCCAGAAGTGGTGGCCACAGTTGGTATTACAGGTAGTCTCATCATGCTTCGCCATCCTGATAAGTCAGGGGTCTCAGTAAGTGTGGTGTGGTGCTGTGTTCAAAAGGCTGGGTGCGGAGTTCTGGGTGGGGGGTAGGTGAGCTTGAGGGGGGAGTGTATCTGATAGAACATATTTAACAACTGAGCAGCCATAGTTCTCTGGGTAAATAATTCTAAAAATCCACCATAATTGAGAAGGTTTGTGAGGCTTAACATGCAGCTTACACGTGGCCAGTAGAAAACCCAATGATTTGATGTGCCTGTTCCATTATGGACCTTCATGTTGTGTTTGATGAGGACTATAATAAGTTGCAGCACAGAAGGAGACTATTCGGTGCATTGTGTTTGTGTCAACGCTTTGTGGCACAGTGGCACAGTGATTAGCACTGCTGCCTCAGACTGCCATGGACCAGGGTTCAATTCCAGCTTTGGATGTCTGTCTGTGTGGAGTTTGCACGTTCTCCCCGTGTCTGCGTGCGTTTCCATCAGGTGCTCCGATTTCCTCCCAGAGTGCAAAGATGTGCTGGTTAGGTGGATTGGCAATGCTAAATTGCCCCTTAGTGTCCCAAGATGTGTAGGCTAGATGGATTAGCCATGGGAAAAGTGTGATGTTATGGGGATATGGCGGGGGAGAGGGCCTGAATAAGATACTCTATCAGAGACTCAGTGCAGACTCGATGGGCTGAATGGCCTCTTTTGCATTGTAGGGATTCTAAACTGATCCCACTGCCCTGCTGTCTACCTTTGGCTTGTTATTTTACTCTGTTTGAAATATTTAGTCACTTTCCTTTGAATAAAATGAAATGGTCTCTGCCTGAACGAAATAGACAGCATGAGTGGCGAGATGGATAATCATTAGGGAGAAAGGGATAACCACTCGCACTGTCTACCTGTAATGACTTGATTACCTGTAAAGACTCACATTCCAACAATTATCTTGCAATTGTGTCTCTCTCTATATATGCCATGTTTGTGAACTCAGCCCACCACTCACCCAATGAAGGAGCAGTGCTCCAAAAGCTCGTGATTCCAAATAAACCTGTTGGATTTTAACCTGGTCTTATGAGACTTCTTACTGTGCCCACCCTAGTCCATCGCCAGCATCTCCACATCCTGCCCACCACTGGACTGGGCCTGTACCACCTCACTGTTTGTGGCAGTTTATTGGGTGCAAATTGGGCTTCTGCATTTCCTTTCAATACAACAATGGCTGCGCTTCTAAAGTTGGCTGTGAATTGCTTTGGAAAGTCCTGAGATCATGAAAGGTGCTATATAAACACAAGTCTTCCTTTCTTCTGTTGGATGAGTTGCTGGCTGGAGAGATGCTTCACAAGAGCAAACATCTTTTGAGTGAGAATGAGAGAAATTAAATGATTAACTAGCACAATTTTTCCATGCCGTGTACAAAATAGTTCATAAATAATTGGCATCAAAAGGTAAAAAGTCAACTCCAATATCATTTTGTTCAACTGAACATTTAATATTAATGCATATGTTCATTGCATTAGACTTTCGAACTAGGGCTCATTAATAATAACTGCAATGTTCACAAATACATGAATACGGCATTGTATTTTATTCCTGATTCAGCGCCCTCAGTAAATAATCCTCTCCTGTGTCAGGAAACAATGGCATGGCTTTATCAACACTCTGCCGATGGGTTTGCAGGTTTGTAGGAAAAGATTCTGCAGATGGATTTATTGCCGCAGTGCCTCCTGCCCCATTTTGCCTTTAATGTTTCCCGGAGGTGAGTGAGGGGGCAATGTCACAGAGTAGCTAGCTAGTTCTCACCCCAACTGAAGCTCTTTATTTTCCAATTAAAGGTTGCTTTCTGCCTGGCCTCAATTTTAAAGCTTGGCAGAAGGAGTTCAGGGCAGTGGGAAACCTTGGCATGTCACTGCGCTCGAGCCTTGGTGGGAGGAAACTCGGCAGATCACCCTGCTTGGGCCTCGGACCGGAAGGAGTGGGGAACATCTCTCAAGGGCCCTCTTTCCACATTGGGCACCAACACAACAATCTGCCCCTGCATGCGCTCCCTCCTTACCAACGAGACCTCCACTCCAATCCTTCCTACACACCTCAATTCCTGTCTCTGCTGTGAGACTCGTTCCACTTACCTGGTGCTAAATTCTGAGATTTAGAATTTGGGGATTGCTTATAACCCCAGTCCTGGCCATTAATGCCACATTTTACGTTGGGAATAGAGAGCTGCCTGCCAATCTGATGGACTGTGAGGTAGATTTTCCAAGTGAGGAGGCTAGAGTCTCATCTCCAGCCACTAAATATTACCTGGAGTGTTAAATGGCTGTGGATTTTCCGTGATCGAAGGGGATACAGGCCCCTCCAGTTCAACCTCTCCCTCCAAAACATCCTCATGCTTGTATCAGGCTAATTTCATATATGATTTTATAATTTCATATATAATTTTCATATATGCCCAACAATATTGAGTTCTTCTGCATAGAAACTGATTGGGTCAGATTTTGTGATTGTAATGGTTGCGCCTGTCTGGGAGGGAAGTTGAAGAGGCCTCGTGGCACAGTGGGAGCATCCCTATCTCTAGGCTAGAAGCTCAGGGTTCAAGTCCCACACCAGGACTCATTGACTATGGAAGGAATGTTTATGATGCAACTCAGTGAGCTCATAATCAGTTCATGATTCCCTCCCCTGCTATTCCCCAAAGGGTAAAAAGAGACAGTGTGGGTGAAGATAACAAAAAACAGTGGGAAAACTGATGATTTGTTTTATTTTCCTGAAATAAAATAAAGAACAGACCCATAAAGCAAGCTTAAGTTAGAGTAGTGTCGGGAGTGGCACTTTCTTGAATGCACAATAGTGTAACTGATCATGCAAGTAAAAACACATGAAACAGCTAACTGGATACAATAATACCAACTCATTGTAGAACTACAATTTACACCTCTCTCTAATAAGCTAAATGATCCAACAATTGGCCTAGTTTCATATAATTTATTAAGTATAAACTTCTGTTGATACCATATTAAATAAACTCCTGGCTAATTTAACTTTAAGATTATTTCCGAGAAAGATGATTAAACTATAATAAATAATTGTTCACAAAGGACATTTGGTACTTCTGTCCATTAGAGAGAGAGAGAGAGAGAACTGATTATACGCTACTTGAGGGGCATTACTCAAGCATAGGGCAAGGTGAGGAGACAGGCTTCCAGGAACAACTGCAGGCAGTAGGTACATAGTTTGAACCCATGCCATTGACGTCATTCTGTATCACACGCTGCCTTGATAAATGAAACGAACCATTGCTGTGTTACCCAGCACCAAACTCTTCATCGCCTCAATGAGCACAGCTTACAAAGCAACAGCAGAAACGTATGTTGTTGTTGCTGATCGATGATGAAGTTCAGGCTGTGGATCCTTATGACCTTGTTCAGTGCCTAATGTGAGACTTCTAGTAACCTTAGTGACTCTAAGCAAGGCAATCAAACCAAGGGAGCAGAGGACAAGCTGGCTGTACCTGTCTGAAATGGGAGCACAGGAAACATTCACGCATCTGATATGAAGTAATCTCGGCTGTTGAAAGGAAAGGAACCACATCAATTATGGAAGTGCTGCGACCAAAACAACAGAGAAATAGATTCACGCAGCTTGTTTTATGGGTCAGTGTCCTCGTTATGAAAAAAATGTTCTCATCTCCTTTGGCTTCTAATGTCTGGTGCCCATCTGCTGAAAGCAAAGAGATTTAACAATCTCGACATAGTAGCAATTACAAAACTGAAGTCTGAGAGTCTGGGTCAGGTGAGAGACCATTCCAATTCCAGTAAGCTCCCTAAACTAATTCCAATTTCATCTTGAATGCATCTCTTGTAGAAAAGAGAACAGTGTGCAACATTTTGCAGTCACATACAATCTTTTCTTTGCCAAAACAATCTGTCTTCTCGGTCACAAGCCCCCAGGGAAAGGTATTTTGATATTTTCTGACGGTTTAGTTAATATCTGCTTCCATCCTACTTCTTCAATTTTAAACTGATGATTGAAACAAATTAGGGATAATTAGGGCAGCGCGGTGGCACAGTAGTTAGCACCACTGCTTCACAGCGCCAGGGGCCTGAGTTCAATTCCTGGCTTGGGTTACTGTCTATGCTCAGTCTGCACGTTCTCCCTGTGTTTGCATGGTTACACCGGGCGCTCCAGTTTCCTCCCGCAGTCTGAAAGACATGCTGGTTAGGTGCATTGGCCATGCTACTTTCTCCCTCAGTGTACCTGAACAGGCACCAGAGCGTGGTGACAAGAGGATTTTCATAGTAATTTCATTGAAGTGTTCATATAAGCTTACTTGTGACACTGATGAATAAACTTTATAATTACATAATGCAATAACGCTGCTCTCCTGACAGCAGAGAAGGTTCAGGGAAGTTTTGGCAAGGTGTTCAAAATCATGAATGGTTTCAATGGAGTTAATAAGGATAATTGAAATAAAACCAGAAAGTGCCAGAAAAAGCTGAGAAGGTCTGACAAATCTGTGGAGAAAGAGAGAGTTAACATTTTGGGTTCAATATAAGTGTTCTACAGAACTTTTGAAATTTTTCGGGCAGAAAAGTTCAACTTAAGATACCACTGAAGTTAAGCTGACTGGTCTGTAGTTGCTGGTCTTATTTTTACACCCTTTGTTTAACAACGGGATAATGTTTACAATTCTCCAATCCACCTTGAGTCTAAGAAAAACTGAGAAATTATGGCCACTGCCTCTGCAGTTACTGCTCCCACCCACTTCCCTCAGTATCCCTGGATACATCTCATCTGGTCCTGGGGCCTTATCAATTTTAAATGCAGACAGCCAATCCAATATCACCTTCTTATCAATTTTAAAGTCTTCTGGTGTCTGAATTACTCCCCCTTTCATCCTGGCCTGGATAGCTATTTTTCCTGGGAAGATAAAAACCTTGAGCTAAATCTTCTGACCCCACCCACCATGAGAATCATCACTGGCGGTCAGGTAGTTTGACGGACCTGAGAATGGTCCGTTGACCTCAGACAGGAATTTTCAGTCCCAGGGTGGGTGTGACTGGAAAAATCCATTGCTTAGACCAAGTTGGGGAAAGAAATTCTGGAAAAAAATCCTCCAACCTTATCCAGGTTTTAAATAAAAGAGTGCAGGAAATGACTTTGGCTCTGATTTCCCTGTGGCAAAAGGGAAATGTCTGCAGGGCTATGAAGGAAGAGCAAGATTAATTGGTGAGCTTTTTCAAAGCGTCTGGAGAGCACGGTTGGCCAAATGGTCTCCTCCTGTGCAGAATTATTCCATGAAAACAGGGGGCATTATGTTGGAATCACTGCCCTCTGTTCAAATACTGAAATAGGTTATCTAGCCTGCTTTCCTTAAGTACACAATTAGCTTGAACCACTTCTACAGTCAATGCTTAGGCTGCGTGTTTCATATGAACTTGCAGACAGAAAGGTTGAGAGACACAGCAAGTACTCCTTGCGAATATTACAACCAAATTATATACCCTGGACAAGTTGCGTTCACTCACATCAGATATGCAGAGGTCCAGCAATCCATCACATTCTGTTAAAATGAATTTTGTAAGCTCCAATTCTTTGTTTAAGATTGTGCATCAATGGAAAGTATTACATAGAATTTGTGGGTATTCCATTATCTTCATTTATCCTCCTTTCAATGAGTACTATGAGCAGTCCTGGTCTTCATATTAGAAAAAGGATGTAGAGGCACTGGAGAAAGTGCAAGAAATTATACCAAAACTGAAGGGGTCATACTTAGTTGAGATAGTTTCCTCTATAAAAGGTGAGCAGTCACCTGGTTGAGGCTTGTATTGACCGTAATGCATTTTGGATTGCCCCAATGTTCTGATAGGTGCTACATAAATTCAAGTCTGCCTTTCTTTTACTATGAGTTGCTACTGGAAGAGGTTAAAGCCAAGATACGTGTTCCATTACCGTACTTATCTAATGACACATGGCTAAAGTGATTAAATAGTTACTGCAAGAATCGCTAGCTCATTGTACCTAAAGTCAGTATTAGCAACAAGCAGGAAGGTTAATTGCTAACTAAAAGAAATTGGGGTAAACTGCTGTGCAAGTCTGAATAATTCATTATCCTGAGTCTGATCCTTTCAGATAATCACAGGAACCCATTATCAGTATTAAAGAGGAGCCTGTGATTCTTCCCTCAAGTCCTTTATTTGTTAGTATAGATGAATAAAATGGATATGAAGAAAAATTGAAATGGTAACTCATTTAGAGAAGAAAGGGAAAAGAAGGGAAGCCTGAAATCTAACTGGGGCAGAAAGAAATACTTGCTTTAATATCGGCTAGACATTAGTGTAATAGAGTATAGGGTTTGTGAAAGAAGACATGTTAGGCAAAGAAACAATAGGTACATGGAAACTGTCTCTGTATTCCAAATATTAATGGATCTGATTATTGTCACGTCTTTCTTGAATTCGGACAACTTATAATAACTCAGAAGGTATCTGAGAATCTAGAAATGATTCTGTTAAACTGAGTTTTGTAAGCTCCAACTCTTTGTTTAAGATTGTGCTAATGGAAAGTATTACATAAAATTTGTGGGTGGCACAGTGGTTAGCAGTGCTGCCTCACAATGCCAAGGACTCAGTTTGGAATCCACCCTTGGGAGACTGTTTGTGTAGCGTTTGCATGTTCTCCCTGTGGCTGTATGGGTTTCCTTCAGGTGCTCTGGTTTCCTCCCACAGTCCAAAAAGGTGCAGATTAGGCAGATTGACCATGTTAAATCGCCCCCGAGTGTCCAAAAATGTGTAGTTTAGGGGGATTAGCAGGGTAAATACATGGGGTTATGTGGATAGGGCCTGGGTAAGATGCCCTCTTGCAGAGTTAGTGCAAACTCAATGGGCCAAATGGCCTCCCTTCTGCACTGTGGGGCATCTATAATTCTATAAATTTATAGTATAAAACTTGCCCATTAGCCCGGATAATCTATGCCCATGTTTATTATCCATACAAGTCCCCACCCAACACACCCAATTTCATATAATACTACCAAAGTATCCCACTTCTGAGGCACACACTTGCTTACCCCGCTTCCCAAAGATGTGCAGGTTAGGTTGACTGGTCATACTAAATTGTCCCTTAGTGTTAGGGGGTTAGTAGGGTAAATAAGTAGGGTTATGGGGATAGGGCCTTGATGGGATTTTGATCAGTGCAGACTCAATGGGCGAATGGCCTCCTTCTTCACTGAAGGGATTCTATGATTCCCCTCAAACACATTTGAAGGTCATAAATAGTGATTTCAAAAAAAGTTAGATGTTGAATTTAATAAATCAACTCAAACCAAATCTTCAGTATAACCCTTCAGATATAAAAGCAACTTCTATGGCATTGAATCATAGCAGTGTAGAAGAAGGCATTCAGCCCATTGAGTCTGCACCAGCATTCCAACAAAGTATTCTACCTAGGCCCACTACCCTGCCCTACCCCCATGCATTTACCCTGCTAATCCTACAGTCCAAAGATGCATAGGTTAGGTGGATTAGCCATGCTAAATTGCTACTTAGTTTCCCAAGAACTGTAAGTATTAGTCATGGTAAATGTGCAGGGTTACAGAGATAGTGTGAGGAGTGGGCCTGCCCTGTGTAAGATACTCCATCAGAGAGTTGGTGCAGACTCAATGGGTCAAATGGCCACTTCTGCACTGTGGGCATTCTATGAAATACTTTTCATTTCTATAACACCATTCACAGCCTCACAATATCCCAAAGCTACAGCGAAATATTGTTTAAAATTCGGTCACTGTTGTAAGGTAACAACTGATTGGCATATATCAAATCCCCACAAAGAACAATGACCAGACACTCTGGGTTGAATTTTACAAACCCACTGGAGACATGCTGGGAGATGGGAGGCCTCTTGAATGGCAATGTAAGATATTGAGAACTAGAGGTCTTCCCAGTCTCATGGGATATTCTCAAAGGTGGGCACATCAGTGGCGCAGCTACCAGCTGATCAGAGATGGGCAGCCAATTAAATGGCCAGTTATCAAGCACACCCCAAGGCCACTGTAATTTACCAGTGTTGGGAGGGGCCCTTGCCAAATGGAGAAACCACCAGGTAAACCACCAGGTGTGGACAGCGTTGGGTTGCCTCCATAATGGCCAAGTTATGGTCCATAGTGGGGACCCCCATGGCAGCAATGTTCAGTCTCCTGGGCACCCAGGCCTGCCTGTGTAATATGTGGGGGTGGGTGGGTGGGGAAAGGAAATGGCTGCTTCTCCCTCTGTCTGGGTCAAATTCCTGGAACTCCCTTCCTCACATGTGTACCTACATCATTTGGCCTTCAGCGGTTCAAAAAGGGGGCTCACCACCACTTTTTGAAGAGCAATTTGGGATGCACAACAAATACTGGCTTGGCCACCAAAATCCATATCCTCTGAAAGAATGCTTTACGAAGGCCTGTTTTAGATGCTAGTTTTAATTGCTCCAGCAATACATGTCTTCAGGTGTCTAGCTTCCAGGTTCTGCAATTTCCTCCATGAACCGCTCGTTCTCCATTTTCCTTTAAGAACCTTTCTAAAACCTATCTCTTTGGCAAAGCTTTTTGTCAATCCCCTAATATCAGCTTAAGTGATTCGGTGTCCAAAGATGCTTGCTAATGTTCTTGTGAAGATCCTCGCAATGTTTCTCAATGTTAAAGACAACTTCCCATTTTTGGATTGAGAAGATAAATAATGGCTGATACAGGCAGTTCCAGAATTTTGACTCACGATCCTTCTTTGGCTTGTCTTTCTCCCCCTTATGTGGTGGAATATTCTTCTGTACTAAAGGCGCCATATGAATGTGACGCTATTGAAGTCAGAAATTTTAAAAACAGCCCCTGAGCATGACCCACTGTTATTCTCGAATGTCCTGGAAGTTAATTTGATTGTAACACGACGCCCAGCGCAATAGCAAGCCTGACAGGACTTTGTAAATCAGTTCCGATGACAGAAATGACAACAGTAAATGCTCTTGATTTATGAGTGTCAACAGTACAGCACATTGGATTAATGTCTCAAACTGACATCATCTATTTGTAACTACTTTAAGTACCATATGCCAATCTCTATCTGTTTATGAACATAATGCTAGGAGTATATCATCTCTCCCTCTCTATCTCTAAATATATCTGTATGTGTAATTCTCTCTCTCTCCACATACATTTACAAATGGGAATACAATGATACACTAGCATTGGCCCTGTATTGTTTAAAATATTCTTCAGATGTTAATCTGGCTTGATCTACTGTTTAATCTCTGGAACGCCTACCTATCAAGAACTGCGTTGAGAGTGTCTGAACATCTTTCATTGTTAATATTCAGATAACTGGAATCAAAGAAATAGAGACAAAGGGCATTGTATCAATTTGATTGGAAAGTAATAAATACGTACTTTGGATATTTATAGAAAAGTAGGAAAACATTCCTGGAGATCCTTGTATCTATCTCACCCCTCATCAGTGCTCTATCAACATGTCGAACTACATACAGATTATTATTTATATTCAGTCAATGTGAACCAAAATGTGACACAGTTTAGTAAACTCACTGCTAACACTGAATGAGTTGGAGCTAATATTGGTGACAGGGTTCTCACACATTGGTTAGTGAACTGTCAGGAAACCCATGTTGCCTCTGGCTTGGGAAGGGTGGCGGGGGGGTGGGGTGTGTGACCAAATTAACCCCCGTCAGGCATTTCACTGGCCAGCCTGATTGTTCCTCAGGATTTAAGAGCCTGGCAGTGGAAATCTTGCAACATTACAACAGTGACCCCACTTCATTGGTTGCAAAGCACATCGGAACATCCCGAGATCATGAAAGGTGCTATATAAATGCAAGTCCTTGCATTCTTTGTTCAGCTTGTTGCAACAAGTTATTTGCTAACACTTCTCACTCACCCGCTCCAGAATATTTTATGCAAAACTATCTTACAATTTGTGCAATAATTTTTTTTGTAAGATGTTAATGGAGAGCATTATAGAGGGGAAGGGGAATGACTATCCAATCATGCTAATGTATTAAGCAAGAGGTGCACAAATTCCTCTGTGTTTACAAGGGTTATTTATTTGGTATTTTCTTAGTAAATTCATATCGTGATTGAAATTTGACTCGTGTCTGAATGGCAGAAAATATCGTCACTGTATTCAAGATGTTGCTACACTGATCGTTAAGTGGTCTTGTGGCATAGTGGGTAACATCCCTGCCTTGGAGGCAGAAGTGAGTGTGAGGATCACAGCGGGATTAACAGCCTGGGAAGGAAACGCAGAAAATAGATGTAGGCCATTCAGCTCTCTGAGCCTGCTCTGCTATTCATTTTGATCATGGCTGATCATCAAATTCAATACCCTAATCCTGCTTTCCCTCCATATCCCTTTAGCCCCAAGAGCCATATCTAATTTATTCTTAAAATCACACAATGTTTTGGCCTCAACTGTTCTCAGTGGCAGTGAATTCCACCGTGGGTGAAAAAATGTCTCCTCATCTTACTCTCAAACCATGACCCTTGGATCGGAACTCCTTCACCACTGGGAACATATTTTCTGAATCTGCCCTGTCTAATCCGGTTAGAACTTTATAAGTTTCCATGAGATCCCCTCTCAGTCTTTTATATTTCAATGAATATAATCCTAACTGACTTACTCTCTCATCATTTGGCAGACCTGCCAGCCTGGCAAATCTTCGCTGCACTCTCTCTAGAGAAACAACATCCTTCCTCAGATAAGGACACCAAAACTACATACAGTATTCTGGATGTGGCCTCACCGATGTCCTATACAAGTGCAATAAAATATCCCTATTCCTACACTGAAATCCTCTCACTATGAAGACCAACATACCTTCTTTATTGCCTGCTGTACCTGTGTGCTTACTTTCCGCAACTGATACGCGAGGACAAGACTTCGGTAATGCAGCCAAACAGGTGATTACCAAATCCTTGCAAATCACACCAATGGCAAGTAGTAAGAGCAGGAGAGATTCCTGGTCAGCCAAGCGACAGAAAGGAAGATGGAGTCTCGAACATCACCATCCAAAGTTCCAGGCTAAAACAGATATGTAAAAACACACGTTGCCACAGCAACTTGGACTCCCTAATTGATCTGTGACATACACACACACTTAACCATCAAGTGCAATTTTCAGTTTCTGTGAGAAAGTAGCTCTAAAACTTTATGATTATGGTTGAAAGTGGATTTCTTGCCCTTGACGCTTTCAGTGTTGAAGGTCACCATGATCATAGACTTTAAAATCAGAACAACAGAACAGCTGCTCCTTTTAATTAGTGATGTTGCAAAAGATTTCAGTTTCAGATCTATTTACTATCTTACAAAAACCTCACCTGGGTCTGCACTTCTTATAGGTCGCGTCTCGCACATCACATTGTCCAATGGAAATTTCTCCTCCACAATTCAAAATTAAAACATTTGAATTGTATAGAAGGAAATTTGGACATTGACACAGGATTCTGGATGCCTGGGGTCTCTGACTGCTTTTACAACCAGACTGAAAAGAAGGCCAGCCCCTGACTGCTGCTGGAAGAGCAAATGAACTCGGATTGATCCCACACAACACTTAACTGACAACAAATAGACTTTCTTCTATACAAGGGACACATTTCAACTTAGCAGCAGGACAAAACATCACACATATGGTATAACCCACTTAGCATCAGGATATTGTGTAGAACTGGATGGGGATGTGATTCAAGTGCTGTGCCTAAAGAGGTTGACAGAAGGACTACACCAAATTTGTCTGCCAGCCTCAGTGGGATGATACCTGCAAACTGGCATTCACATCCCCAGAGACAGCTCCTCTGTTGTAGACAGTGGAGGGTCCTCCGATGTGTCTGACAAGGAGGGGAGGCAATTGTTGTGCCAGTGAGGAAGCATGAGTGTCAGAGGCATGTGGTTTTAATGATGAGTTCTGAGAGGCACTTCAGGTGTCCAATGGAAATTTCTCCCTCACACTTAAAATTGAAGTGTATAGAAAGAAATTTGGACACAGACACAGGAGTCCAAATAAACATGCACATGTTCCGATTAGGCAAGAAACGAGCGTGACACAATTATATTCCGTAGCTGGCATGTCATCTGAGCACTCTGTCTGCTCCAGACTTGATTTATGCTTCAAAATTTGATGGAACTGGGCCCATTCCTTCAGGTGCCAAACAGGAGCCTAAACTTCCAAAGTGACTGCCAAGAAGCACCTGATTCTGGATTGCAAATATCGCTACCTGCCATAATACAGTCAATAATCCTGGCATCCAGGTTTCAACCTCAATTCAGGCCCTGTTCACATGCAGCTGAATGCTCCATATCCTGATTGTGATCCTCTGTGTAAAGCTGGGTCATCCTGAATGTGGCTTATCACAGTGAGAGTCTTCTGAGCGTGAAATGCTTTTGTCACAATTAGCTATTGAGCCAGAAGCTGTAACATAATTTAAATGGGAATTGCTAAAGGTACACATATAGAAACATGGAAAACAGGAGCTGGATGAGACCATACGGCTCTTCAAACCTGCTCCACCATTCATTATGATCATGGCTGATCATCCAACACAATAGCTGACCCCACAATCCCCCATATCTTTTAATCCCTTTCGCCACATATGCTGTGTCTAACATTTAATGTTTTGTCCTCAACCAATTTCTTTGCGAGGGAATTCCATAGGCTGACCATTCTTTGCATGATGAAATTTCTCTTCATCTCTGTCCTAAACCATCTATCTCTGTATCTTCAAACTGTGACCCCTGGTTCTGTACACCCCGCTATCAGGAACATCCTTCTTGTATCTACCCTGTCCAGTCCTGTTAGAATTTTATAGGTTTCTATGAGATCCCCCATCATTCTCCTGGATTCCAGCAAACATAATCAATCTCCCCTCATATGTCAGAAGGAAATATAGAAAAATATGCAGGGAAATGGAATTGGAGAAGGCACTTGAAGAGTTAGCACTGGCCGGCTTTGATATTCTTGGCACACGTTTTTCCACTTTCACTCCTCTCCATCTCTGCTACTTTCTCCAGCCCTCCAACTCCCCTAGATTCTCCCCTGACACAGGCCAATTTGTATTTACCCTAATCCTTTGATTCACCATTGGTGTTTGTGCATTTAATTAGCTTGGCCCCACACTGGAACTTCCTCCCTAAATCTTTTTGCCTTTTCACCTCTTTCTGTTTGTTTTTAAGATTGTCCTTAAAATTGAATCCTTTGACCAAGCATTTTTGGTTATCCTCCTAATACTATTCACTGGGTAGAGTTCTCTCACATGGGGACTAAGTCCTGTGGTGGATGTTTTGCTCCATATTCAGTGGTAGGGTAGATTTGATGGCGTGTAGACCACTATCCTATTTGGGGCACCCTATTGAAAAGGTGCCCAACATCACTGACCCACTCATGAAGAAGGAAAGTGGAGAGAGCATTATGAGACTGGAAGGTGGACCTCCTGAGAACAAAGATGGATCTCCAGGCACATTCCGAGGCTGGAAGATGGACCTCTCCAGAACACCAATTCTGGAAGATCCCCCAGTAGATGCTCCCCCCCACCCACTGCTGTGGTGTCCCAGGCCCCGGGTTTGCCGTCAGCCTCCATTCTGAACTCCAGAGGCAATCCCAAGTATTGTTCACCTGAGTCGCAGCATCTGCACGCCATGTTGTTCCAGATATTTTTTCCTGTTGGAGCCGCAAAGAATGGGCTTTGGGTGGTCACCTGCACTGCATTAGCACAATGCAAATGAGTTTGACACTGGCCTATAAGGGGCTTCCCATCTGCCATGGAGGGGACGAGCTGAAGATGCTGCAGGAAATTCACACTAATGTAAAATTGATTTTTGCCTCTCCTGCCAAGTTCTATAACCCACCCCACCCTCCCACCCCATCCATTTCAGCTGTCAGCTAGAGTTTGAGAAAATTCCAACCTCTTGGCACCCACTTTTCCATCTCCCTTACTCTTCTGCAAAATGCTTTGAGAGCTTATTTAGTTGTTTTATTAATGCAAGTTACTGCTGTTGTAAACTTATCAAAACCGAAGTTCATTGTTTTGCATGCTGAAGGCTAAACAAGCCAACAGATGGATGCTTGACGCTACATTAAATGCCAAATCTACTGTTCAAATAATGAAGGCCAGGGAACTTGTCGAATGTATGTGTACTGCAAGTGTCTGAAGATGACACATTTTCAAAATAAGGATAATGTTGACAGCTCCTACAAGGCTGTCTGCTGCGGGACTTTGTAAGTATATTTAAAATGTGATGCTGGCTGATGGGGGTGCTTTCAGAAATGTTCACTTCTGTACACAAAGCGAAAATGTCACAATATATTTAAACATGCTGTGCAACTTTACATTGTTGACAAGGACAAGATGATTAGTGGTTAGCTAAACAGGTTAGTGCTGGTATTATGAATGCACGCTGCAGTTTGGGACTCTTGGGAACTGATTGCGAATGTGGAGGAAACACAAACTCAACATCCATAACTTTGATTCCACTAAAGTTGACTGCAATTGTGAAGTAGAGAAAGACAAGATGGCTCTACTTCTCCCATATAAAGACAGGTAAAGGTGTAGGTTAAAGGAGTGTCTTAAGGGATGAGTGAGAGAGGTGGAGTGCCAAATAGGATTAAGGTCCAAATAGCTGAAGACACAATTACTGCAGCATTTTAGGGGGAGGTGATGGCCTACTGGTATTATTGCTGGACTATTAATCCAGAAATTCAGCTAATGCTCTGGGGACCTGGGTTCAAGTCCCACCATGACAGATGATGGAATTTGAATTCAATAAAACATATCTGTAATTAAGAATCTATGGGTGATCATGAAACCATTGTGGATTGTTGGAAAAATCCATTTGGTTCACTAATGTCCTTTAGGGAAGGAAATCTACCTGATCTGGCCTATATGTGGCTCTCAACTGCCCTCTGAACAATAAATGCTGTCTCGCCAGCAATGCCCATGTCCCATGAATGAATAAAATAAAAGAGTTCTCGATTTCTGTGTGACAAAGTCATCATTTGAAACACAATGAATCCTAAGTCAACTGTTTAAACTCAAGGAAGATATCCCAAATTTATGGTTTTTACAAACTAGCTGATGTGGTTTAAGTCATCTGCTGAACCTTGGAATGAGTCAGTAAGTAGTGTTGCTCTAAAATGCAAGCACTCTCCTGCACTGTTAAGAATGTTTGTCAGTCTCCTTGTAGGGCAGAGCGCAAAGCTTTTCCTGGGAGTCTTGGGCCCAAACTCAGTCTGTGTAAGGCCTCATAATTTAACCAATTTTGGTCAGTATCATTTTTGGCAAATTTGAGCTATTCCCTTCCAAAGCCAGTGTATCCTTCCAACAGTGTGACTTCCAGAACTGAATATAACACTCCAAATGGGGTCTGACCAGGGCACTTAAACCTTTGATGAATTTTCTATATTGGAGACTCTAAGCTTCCTCTTGAGATTCCATAGAATCCTATAGTGCAGAAGGAGTCCATTCAGCCCATCAAGTCTGCACTGACAATCCCACCCGGGGCCTATCCCCATAATCTCATGCATTTACCCTAGTTAGTCTCCCTGACACTAGGGGACAACTTAGCGTGGCCAATCAACCTAACCTGCACATCTTTGGATTTTTTTTGAGGCAATAAGGCAGACCCTGCTGTAGAAACCCCCAGCTAATGGGGCATACTGAAAATCTCATTTGACTCTCTTCTTTATTCCCTCTATCTTCTCAGATCACATGGCGTTATTTTAAAGAACAGTGGTAGAATTTTCCATGGTTAATCTTTGTCCCTCAACTAAGATCAATGGAACAGATGACCTGTTCATCCATTGGTGTTCATGGTACCTTGCCATGTGTGAATTGGCTGCCACGTTTTCTAACTTACAAAAGGGCCACACTTCATTGAAACCTGTGCTGTAGCCAGTTGGAATATTTTCAGGGAATTTCTAAAACAAAAGAATCAATCTCAAGGAGAATCCATGAGTTTCCAAAATGGAAAAATACATCAAAGGTGTCTTGGCCAAGCCCATAAATTTAGGTAATCCTCCTTGAGTCTCAGCCATTAAGTTATGCTTTATTTCAGGTGTCTAAAATGATGAAAGGATTTGTTAGTTTAGCTATTGTAGTGTTTGATTGTTCTGCCCTTGATTATGAGAGTCTGATAGCTGACCAATGTATTTCAATGGCTGTTAAGTGCTTTGGGTGGTCCTGAGGTGGTGGACAATGCTCTATAAATGCAAGTTGGTCTGATTACTTTTTCTATCTCAAGAGTATAAATGCAAGTTAATTATTTCTTTGGATGTACAAAGAGATTGAGTTTAGTCCCAAGAATCCCAGGGACAGCTTTGCGCTCTGCCCTATAAAGAGACTGATAGACATTCTTAACAAAGCAGGAGAGTGCTTACACTTCAGAATAACACTACACAATTTATTTCCTGGCCGCTGTCTCATTCCAAGGTACAGCAGATGACTTAAACACATCAACTGATTTGTTAAAAGCAAAATACTGTGGATGCTGGAATCTGAAACAAGAACAGAAAATGCTGGAAACCTTAGCGGGTCTGACAGTGTCTGTGGAGACAGAACAGGGCCAACATTTTGAGTCTCTTATCCAGATACTGTCAGACCTGCTGAGATGTTCCAGCATTTTCTGTTTTTGTTTCAATTAGTTGTCCATTTGTGTAGAAAGCTAACACCATGCTGCTAGTCTGATTTATTACATTTGTCACAGGAGCAAGACAAGTGAATGAATGGGCCATTCATTCTCATCAAATCATTGGATTTCAATGAGAGATAAGAGCTGTAAGCCCCAACTGTCAATATACACCACTGCATCAACTGAATAGATTTCATTCTCCTAATTGTTTAATCAGTAGAGATCCAGAAGAACAGCCTTGTGCACACCAATATAGCAGGAAACAACCCTGATGGAGTATCATTGTGTATTTCCAGAACATTGGCTGGCTTCCTCGCCACAAGAAGAGTCTATGGCTTTTCGTGCCATTGAAAAGGGGCTTGAGAAGGTGGCAGCGCCAACCCCCCCTCCCACCTCCATTTGACCACCCTAACCAGTTGAAACATGTCCGGATGCACATCTGAATTTTCCCGCCCCCATGGATAAGATTTCCACAGAGTGGGTTGGGAGGGGGCAGTCTGAGAATGTATGCACCTTAAAATGAGTCCACAGGAGGCCACAAACTCTAGCCCATTGCAACGGGGACAGGCCAGTCAGCCCCTCAAGCCTATCCCACCATTCATTTAGGTTATGCACTCACACACTGTGGCTTCCCACGTGACGAACCTGACTAAAAGTCTTAAATTGGTTGGTGGTATAACTCGTAGCACGGTGAAGATTGTTTAGGAAATAAGGATAAAAGCAAATTACTGCTGATGCTGGAATTGGAAACCAAAAGAGAAAATGCTGGAAAATCTCAGCAGGTCTGGCTGTATCTGTGAGGGGAGAAAAGAGCTGACATTTCGAGTCCAGGTGACCCTTTGTCAAAGTTGGTTTCAGATTCCAGCACCCACAGTAATTTGCCTTTATCCAGCTTTGACAAAGGGTCATCTGGACTCAAACATCAGCTCTTTTCTCTCCTTACAGATGCTGCCAGACCTGCTGAGACTTTCCAGCATTTTCTCTTTTGGTCTCCCTATTGTTTACAAAATGCTGTTTAATTGTGGAATCACACTGACGTTGGACACAATGGATGGGCTGGTTTGAGTCCCACATCAGGACCTGAGTTTATCATCAAGGTTGACAGAACAGTTTTGGGAATGTTGCATTGTGCTGCCTTTCAGCTGAGATGCCAACAGCACAACCTGTCTTGAATTTCAGCTTGATGTAATAGATGCTTTAAAAAAAAACCAGATCGGCCAGAATTTTCTGGCTGATCCCACCATGGGTTTCTCAGCAGCGTGGAGTGGAGTCAGTCCCCATTGACAGCGGCGGGACCAGGAGATCCCGCTGCCAGATAACAGCATGCCACCTCCCACCATGAGAAAGATACTGCAGGGAGGGCAGAGAATCCTGCCAATGGACTTCACCTGGTACCCTGGACAAAGTTCACTTCCCAGTAGACATTGCCAAGATCAGTTTAGTTTGTCAATCATCTTTACCCATTCCTGTGTGAAATAGCTATCAGCCATTGTCATTCAAAACTAAATCATTATAAGTGAGGCAATTTGAGATGTGTCAGAGAAATGTGACTAAAGTGCTGCACGAATGCATCTTTTTCTCATTCCTCAATGTTCCTAACTTAAGTGGTGACCGTTGCATTTTCAAAGTACTGATTTATTTTGGAGTTCTAATGAATGAAGGGGAGGATCTCGGTAATAAGATTTGGAGAGAAGCAGGGTTAATGGACAGGAGTTTATGGCCTCGTTCGAGTGAGACTGGAAAAGCCCTCCCGAGATCAATGGACATTTCCGTTGCCCACCCCTCATCTGCTCCGATTCCATAGCAGGCAGGGCGGTAGAGTTCCGGCATCTGTTCAAATCAATGGCCTTTCATCAGAACTGAAAAAAGATAGAAATGTAAGAGTGTTTAAGACACTAGAAGGGGGAAAAGAGGAGGAAAAACAAAGGAAAAGGTCGACACGCGAATGGAGACCAAGTGAGATTAAATAACAAAAGATTTCTTGAATTAACAGCCAGAAAGGGTGTAGTAAAGAGACAAAGATTGTGTTCGATTGAGATGCGAATGGTTACATAAAAACCACCTGAATGCAACATGAAGGGATAATAGAACAAGACAAGATCAACAAAAAGAGAAGAGAAAACAGATTTCAAGATGGAGGGATTGGTTATGATCTGAAGTTAGAATAGAATTATAGAATCCTTCAGTACAGAAGGAGGCCATGCACCAACAACAATCCCATCCAGGCGCTATCGCTGTAACTCCATGTACTTACCCTGCTAATTTCCCTGACACTAAGGGGCAATTTAGCATGGTCAATCCACCTGACCCGGAAACCACAGGAAACCCACCCAGACACAGGAAGAACGTACAAACTCCACACAGCCAGTCACCCGAGGCTGGAATTGAACCTGGTTCCCTGGCGCTGAGGCAGAAGTGCCATCTGCTGTGTCACTGTGCCGCTCGATTGTTCAACTCAGTGTTGAGTCCAGAAGAGTGCAGGGTGTTAAGTCAAAAAATAAGGTGCTGTCTCTTGTGCATGCGATTAGCATCACTGGAACACTACAGCAGGCCACAAAAGTGAGCTTGGGAGCAAAGTGGAGAATTAAAATGACAAGCTGATGGGGTCTTGGTCTCATACTTGCAGAGTGAATGGAAGTGTTCCACAAAGTGATCAACCTGTCTGCGTTAAGTCTCCTCAATTTAGAGAGGCCATACCGAGAGCAGAGAATAGAGTATATTAAATCAAGTAAATGCAAGAAAATCACTGTTTCACTTTGAAAATGTTTTTGGGAGTGCTTGCCATAGGGAAAGGACGGCATGTTTAGGTTAATTGAGGAATGGATTAGGGTAAAGTAATGGAAATGGTCCCTTCCTTTGATTATAACTTCAGCTCCAAATATAGACCACTGTAGATCGGGAGCACTCTCTCAACAATCACCTTCACCTGAGTTTAAGGCAGCAACTTCACACAGATACTTATTTTAGGACTGAGAACATGAACAACGTCTCCCATGAGGAAAGCGACTATTAAGAGTGATCTTTTTCCCAGGCAGCCTCATAAATAATTTGTTGGCGGAATTATAACTACCCGAATAGTAAAAGATTCAGAGATTCCTGTTCAAAAATTGTGTCTTCCCACTTTCAGAAAATACAAGAGCATTAGGTTTTTACAAGTTTATTATAGAACTATTTAATACATAGTGCACTTTAGGGAGGATAAGTACATTGTAATGTTAATGACTATAAAAGAAAAAAGAGTCTTATTCCAAAACAGAATCCAATAAAATTTTAAAAATATGATGCCACAGGAAATGCCAATTTAAGAATACCCATCAGTATTCAAAATAATGTGTTCCCTGAATCCCCAAGTGAATCAGCCATTGATCAGTTGGACACAAAAGCTTCTGCTTTACAATATCCAGCCACTCAGCAAAAAAATGGGGTGGCACGGTGACACAGTGGTTAGCACTGATACCTCACAGTGCCTGGGTTCAATTCCAGCCTCGGGAGTTTGCACATTCTCCCCGTGTCTGCGTGGGTTTCTTCCAGGGGTTCTGATTTCCTACCACAGTCCAAAGACATGCAGGTTAGGCGAATTAGCTGTGCTAAATTGCCCCTTAGTGTCAGGGGGACTAGCTGGGGTAAATACATGGGATTATGGGGATAGGGCCTGGGTGGGATTGTGGTTGGTGCAGACTCGACGGGCTGAATGGCCTCCTTTTGCACTGTAGGATTTGATGAACTGGATAAATATTGAGTAGGTTCCCAGTGACCTTCTATAATATTTAAAATTTTCTGAAAAGAAACTAGAATAGTTCTAACCTCCTAAACTCGATTACATCATTCTTTGGCAGCAATGGGTAAATGACTAACTCCTATTCTCAGATGTGTCCTTATTAGTCATTATTATTTAATTGTTAAAATGGGTTTATTATATCCACACTGTGAGCCTGATATTTGGTCATTATGTTACTAAATATGTCCTTGATATCCTTCCTGTTACCTCCAACTGTTTCCATTTTTTTTAAAGAAGTAATCATAAACTTTTAATACAGTGAAATGGATTTTTAAATATCTGTTTTTGTACTTTGCTGAGCTAATTTCTAAGAATGTCTTCTGAATGGATAAGGAGAGATAACAGCATTGTAGATGCTTTTAAAGATCCTTTGAAAACAAATCTAGAGCTTTTTCCTTACCTTTCCTTCCCTCAGTGTGAATTGGTCCTGGTGTAACTTGATGCATGGCACAGGCCCTGTTTGTGAACAGAACTCCCTACTCACCTAACGAAGGGGCAGAACCCCAAAAGCTAGTGGCGTTTGCTACCAAATAAACCTGTTGGACTTTAACCTGGTGTTGTGAGACTTTTTACTGTGTTAACACTTGTTGAAACAAAGCTGTCAGCTAGTGCTGTCCATGTATATGCTTCAAGGCTTCAGGGTAAAAATGGCTATCCATGAATGTGTGTCCACTTTCTCAGTGCTGAAGTATAATGTCCTAAATACATATGAATTGTACCTATTTTTTGTGTATTTCCTTCACACCTTCCCTACACCACCTTTCCCATGCAAGTGTAGGAGACATAACACCTGTCCTTTCTTCTCCCTGTTCAAGGCCCAAAGGGGAGAATGTGAAACCTGGTGACCGCAGGGCAGTCAGTTTAGGCTGTTAGAAACAATAAATGGGCAGAAAATTAACAATCACTTGGACAATCACTTGGATCAGAAAAGGGGAGCTAATGCAGGCTAAAGGAAACCATGTCTAACTACCCAGCAGAGGGGTTAGAATGTGGAACGTTTTGCCATAAGGTGCCATTGAGGTAAGCAGCACTTAAGGGGAAGATAGATACAGGGAGAAAGATTTAGTAATTTATATCAGTAAGGGTGAGAGTAAGTTAGTATGGAGCAAAATCTTGGCATAAGCCTTAATGGTTTGCTCCTGGGCCGTAAATCCCACGGCTGGAATTTTCCCATCCCGCCTGCCACAGGAATCATAGCAGTTGAGGGCAGACAATGCAAAGTCCATTGACCTTGGACGATATTTTCTAGTCTTGTGGTGAGTGCAACTGGAAAATCCCAGTGTATTTATCGCTTTACTGACTGGATATTTAAGATCAGACTGAATTTAACAGCCTCCCTACCAACACACTACACTCTCCTGATCCTACAACACAACATAGTCAGTCTCTACTGGTTGTCACCCACTGGAAGTTTGAAACACTGACTCACCACTGGGGTCACATTTCACACTGAGCTGTATGGACACCACTCACATTTTGATGCTGCCAGTGTGATGCATCAACAGGGGGAACGCCTCGAGCCTGTGTGGGTGACCTGCTAAGTGAGAATTCAGACTCAAATATAAGTGACCTACGTAAAACTCGAGACATGTTCTGCGCCCAGCTCGGAGGAGGAGCCAAAGACAATACAAAAGGCATCAGATTTAACCAGTTTTGATTTATGCATCTCAAACTCTAATCACTGCCCGGAATGGAACTGATGGACAACGACTCTTCAACACATTGCAAAATTACCACCTTGTGTTGACCTGCTTTGAATAAGGTCCCCAAAATGAAAACAGTTGCGTGGAATACTACTTAAAGAGATTTCCCAAATGAAAGTGCCATAGCAACTTAACTAGTAATTAAAAGCACATGGATAAACTTTTCAGTGAGAATCAAGATACTGAACACATTAATGTAAACAGCCTACGTAACGCTGAGACAGGCTCACGTTAATTCAGCTGCAAACACTTTTTAAGTGCAATACTGTTGTCATGGCAACACCACAGGACTTTGTAATAAACCTTAAGGTGGAGAACACCTACTTTCTCTGGCTCCCCTGTGTGGCCGCTGCTTATCTGTTTCCGTTAACCAATTGTCTGCCAAGAGGAGGCCATTCAGCTGTTGGAGCCTGTTTCAATTAGATCATTGCCGATCTGCAGTTTAATTTATCTACCTGATTCCATTTCATATCCCTCAACATCGTTACCTAACTAACGTCCATCAGTCTCAGTCTGAAATTTTCAACTGAGTCCCCCTCTTCTTGTCAGGGCCCCTCAGGATCTTATATGTAGCAATCAAGTTGCCTTTTGCTCTTTAAACTCCAGCAGATTCAAGCCTAGCCTGAACAACCTTTCCTCATAAAGCAACCCACACATTCCAAGTATTAGTCAAGTAAATCTTCTGTCAACTGCATTTACATCCTTCCTTAAACAAGGAGACCAATGCTATACATTGCGCTCCAGACGTGATCTCACCAATACCCTGTGTAATGAAGATGAGAGGTCACATGACACCAGGTTGTAGTCCGACAGGTTTAGTTGAAATCATAAGCTTTCATAGAGTTGCTCCTTCCTCAGGTGCAGTGGAGCGAGGCGCGTGGGTATTATTATAACCAGCCTGTATAACTAAAGTATAATCTCCCGACTTTCATTTTCAATTCCCTTTGTTCAAGCCTAATCAGTGGAAATAATTTCACTCTATCAATCCAATCATATATTTTAAATCACCTCAAACAGCTTAATTAGGTCAGCCATTAATCTTATAGACATAAGGGAATATAAACCTGATCTAAAAATGGATTTTTGACTGGATTTAAAATTTGTATCCCTTTTAGGATCCTTCGTCATCTTTCTCCTTACTTATTTAACAGCCTCCAGTTCCCTAAACTGTCTATTCACTGTCATCACCAGTAACCACCATATATAAACATCCCAAGGGTGTTTCACAAACACTGGGAATAAAAATAGAGATTGAGCCAACTTAGAGAGAGGTTCAAAATAGAAGAGTGAGACAGGATGGAGAGAGGGGAGGAAGGAGAGAGAGGGGAGAGAGAGGAGGAAGGAGAGAGAGGGGAAGGAGGGGAGAGGAAAGGGAGAGGAGGAAGGGGAGAGGAAAGGGAGAGGAGGAAGGAGAGAGAGGGGAGGGAGAGGAGGAAGGAGAGAGAGGGGAGAGAGGGGAGGGAGGGGAGGGAGGGGAGGGAGAAAGAGGAAAGGGAGGGGAGGAAGGAGAGAGAGGGGAAGGAGGGGAGGAAAGAAAGAGAGGGGAGGAAAGAAAGAGAGGGGAGGAAAGAGAGAGGGGAGGATGAAGAGAGAGGGGAAGGAGAGAGAGAGAGGGGGAGGAGGGGAGGAAGGAGAGGGGAAGGAGGAGAGGGAGTGGTGGGAAAGGGATGAGAGACTGAGACAACATAGAGAGAGGAGGGAGAAAGGAGAGAGTGTGAAGAGGAGAGGTAGGAGAGGGAGGAGAGTGAGGAGGGATGGGAAGGAGGATGGAAGAGGGGCTGGGAAGGAACTAGAGGAGAAAGGGAAGAGAAAGGGGAAGGGAGGAAGGAAGGACTTGCATTTAATGTTCCGAAGTGCTCCACCGCCAATGAAGTCATTTTAAATGTAGCTGCTATTCGATAGTTGGAGAGGTGTAAGAGATAATTTGTATTATTTGGAGAATGGGCCTGGCTGTGAAAACTATCAGGCTCCCGGTTGACTCTAATAGCTATTCCTATCGTGTTCAGTCAGATTTATTTGGCTGTTACAGTGAAGGAATGTATCCTACCAAGAGAATTATCAGCTGAATGCACATGCTTATCTTCTGATCTTGTGCAGCAAGCTAATTTCTCAACCAGCTTTCTACTCAAAGGTGAGGATTCAGATATGTTGGAGAGGAAGGGAAACTGACAGGATAGATACAAAGAAACAACTTCCACTGATTAGAGAATCTACCAGGGACAGAGACTAAATGCAAGAGCCAAACCTTTCAGAATTGAAGCTAGGAGCCACTTTTGGTACGAAGAATTGCAGAAACTGAAGCTCACATATGCAAACAAAAATTGAAGTGAGATCAAATATTAATTTTAAATGCGAGATTTACAAGTTTTTGTTAACCTAAGTATCACAAACAGAGGCAGTGGGACAATGGTATTATCACTGGACTAGTAATCCAAAAACCCAGGGAAATGTTCTGGGGACCCAGGTTTGATTCCCAACATGGCAGATGGTGGAATTTAAACTCAGTAAAAAATCTGGAATTAAAAGTCTAATGATGAAACCGTTGTCAATTGTCGTAAAAATCCATCTGGTTCACTAATGTCTTTTAGGGAAGAAAACCTGCCATCCTTGCTTGTACTGGTCTACACGTGACTCCACACCATAGCAATGTGGCTGACTCTTAAATACCCTATGAAAAGGTCTAGAAAGCCACTGAGTTATATTCAACTGCTATGAAAAAAACCATAGCGGTTGAAACCAGGAGGATCACCCGACATTGACCTAGGCACTGTCGACCCTGTAAAAGTCCTCCTTACTAATATTTGGGGGCTTGAGCCAAAATTGGGAGAGCTGTCTTACAGACAAGTCGAGCAATAGCCTTACTTAATCACACTCATATCTTACAGATAATGTCCTGGATACCACCATCACCATTCCTAGGTATGTCCTGTCTCACCGGCAGGACTGACCCAGCAGGGGTGCAGCACAGTTGTATACAGATGGGAGAGAGTTGCCCTTCAACATTGACTCTGGGCTACATGATACTTCATGGCACCAGATCAAACAGGGGCAAGGAAACCTCCTGTTGATTACCATTGTATCTCCCCCACCCCTCAGCTGATGAATTAGTACTCCTCCAATGTTGAACACCAGTTGGAGGAAGTGCTAAGGGCAGCAAGGGCACAGAATGTACTCTGGGTGCGGGACTTCAATGTCCAACGCCACATCATAGACCAAGCTGGACAGATCCTATCGGACAGAACTGCCCTCTGAGTCTGCAGTGATGAGGAAACCAACAACAGGTTAACACATATTTGAACACTTCCTCACCAATCTGCCTGCTGCAGCTGCATCTGTCCATGACAATATTAGTAGGCATGACCACTGCACAGTCCTTGTAGAAACCAAGTCCCACCTTCACAGTGAGGATACCTTCCATTGTGTTGTGAGGAAATTACACCATGCTAAATGGGATAGACTTCAAACAGATCTAGCAACTCAAGACTAGGAATTCATAAGGTGCTGTGGGCTATCAGCAGCACAGAATTGTACTCAACCAGAATCTGTAACCTCATAGCTCAGCATGACCACCAAGCCCAGGGATCAACCCTGGTTCAGTGAAGGGTGTAGGGGAGCAAGCCAGCAGACATACCTAAAAATGAGTTGTCAATTTGGTGAAGCTACGACGCATGAATATTTGTATGCCAAACAGCAAAAACAACAATAGACAGATAGATCTTAGCAATTCCACAACCAACAGATCAGATCTAAGCATCCAACTGTGAATGGTGGTGGACAATTACACAGCTCATCGGAGGGGTAGGCTGCACAAATATTCCCTTCTTCAATAATGGAGGAGACCAGCACATCTGCGCAAAAGATAAGGCTGAAGCATTCACAACAATCTTCAGCTGAAAGTGCTGAGTGGATGATCCATCTCAGCCTCCTCCGGAGATCCTCAGCATTACAGGTGTCAGTTTTTAGCCAATTCGATTCACTATATGTGATGTCAAGAAATGGCTGAAGGCACTGGATACTACAAAGGCTATGAGCCCTGAGAATATTCCGGCAATAGCGCTGAGGTAGTGTACTGCAGATCTTGCCACATCCCTAGCCAACTGTTCCAGTACACCTACAACACTTACATCCACCTGACAATGTGGAAAATTGCCCAGGTGTGTTCTGTGCACAAGAAACATGACAAATCCAACCTTGCCAATTATAGCCCCATCAAACTATCCCGATCATCAGTAAAGTGATGGAAGGGGTCAGCAACAGCGCTATCAAATAGCACTTACTCAGCATTAGCCTGCTCACAGACGCTCAGTTTAGGTTTTGCCAGGGTCACTCAGCTCCTAACTTCATTACAGCCTTGGTTCAAACAGGGACAAAAGAGCTAACTGACAGAGGTAAGATGAGAGAGACTGCCCTTCACATCAAGGCAGCATTTGACCAAATATGGTGTCAAAGAGCCTGAACAAAACTGGAGTCAATGGGAATCGGGGGAAAACACTTCTGGTTAGAGTTATACCTGACACAAATGAAGATAGTTGTGGTGGTTGGAGTCAATCTTCTCAGCTCCAGGACATCATTGCAGAAGTCCCTCAGTGTAGTGTCCTTGGCCCAACGATCTTCAGCTGCTTTGTCAATGACATCACTTCCATCATAAGGTGCCGAGCATTGCGCACTGGTGATTGCACAATGCTCGGCACCATTTGCAACTCCTCAGATACTGAAGCAGTTCATGTCCAAATGCAACAAGATCTGGACAATATCCAGGCTTGGGCTGACAAGTGCCAGGTAACATTCATGCCGTTCCTTCACTGTTGCTGAGTCAAAATACTGAAACTCCCTCCCCAACAATACTTTGAGCATAACTACACTTTAGGGACTGCGGCGGTACAAGAATGTAGCTCACCACCATCTTCTGAAGATCAATTAGGGATGGGCAATAAATGCTGGCCTAACCAGTGATACCCACATCTAGTAAATTGAATTTTTAAAGTATCTATATTTGTATTTGTGGGAAAGCACAGCTTTAAGTAAGTTTAATTTTCTGTGGGTTAATTAAAGGGTTAATTACTAGTTTGCTTCAGGTGTCTGTATGGTAATGAAAGTTTATGACTTGAAAGCAAACAAGCTTTAATTGAAAACTAGGTTGTTGCTTAGCAACTGGGCCACTATAAGTTAGAAAGAATTTTAAGTTTAGTTTTAAGCTGGGCACAGGAAAAGCTAGACAGGACCAGGGAGCTGGGAAAAAAACAGATTAACCAAAAGTTCAGAAACCAAGGAGTTGAGACAAAAAATATATCTCAGGAAATCATTTAAGTTAAAGGACCAAAGAACAAGAAATTGAAAAAAGGTCCTGTTCAGATGAAGTTAAAGTAAAAAATAGAGAAAGTGCTCTGAGAAAGCTGGAAGAACCAGATTTAAAGTAAAAAATCTGACATCTGAGGTAGATCAAAAGTTTGGTGACATCTTAATACAGCCTATGAAGCAGTGGTGTTCAGTTGGCATGGCTGGGAAACTCAGAGATTGTGTGGAAGCTTGAATATATGTTGTAATTCAAGGCAGAGGAATACAAAAAGGAAAGATTGAAATCCTGGAAGTGGATCCTTGGTGAAGGTACCTGAGAGAAAGCATTGTTTGGGAGAAGATTCCAAGGCCAGTTTTTCGAGAGTGGAGCTTTGAAACAGTTGTGTGGAAATTGGAATTCCAGTGAACCCAGTTGGCTCACAGTGTGACAGTATCTGGGGGTATTTGATAAGGAATCCATAGCAGCTGTATTAAACATAAGAACTAGGAGGAGGAGTAGGCCAACTGGCCCCTTGAGCCTGCTCCATTATTCAAAAGATCATGGCTGATCTTTTTGAGGACTGAGCTCCACTTACCTGCCCACTCACCATAACTCTCAATTCCTTTACTATTCAAAAATTTATTTATCCTTGCCTTAAAAACATTCAATGAGATAGCCTCAACTGCTTCACTGGGCTGGGAATTCTATAGATTCACAACCCTTTGTGTGAAGAAGTTCCTCCTCAACTCAGTCCTAAATCTGCTTCCTCTTACTTTGAGGATATGCCCCCTAGTTCTAGTTTCACCTGCCAGTGGAAACAACTTCCCTGCTTCTATCTTATCTATTCCCTTCATAATCTTATATGTTTCTATAAGATCTCCCCTCATTCTTCTGAATTTTAATGAGTATAGCCGCAGCTTACTCAGTCTCTCCTCATAAGTCAACCCTCTCAACTCCTGAATCGACCTAGTGAATGTCCTCTGCACCCCGTCCAGTGCTAGTATATCCTTTCTCAAGTAAGGGGACCAAAACTGTATACAGTACTCCAGATGTGTCCTCACCAGCACCTTATACAGTTGCAACATAATCTCACTGTTTTTAAACTCCATCCATATAGCAAAAAAGAGCAAAATTCCATTTACCTTCTTAATTACCTTGCTGTACCTGCAAACCAACTCACTGAGGTTCCTGCACAAGGACATCTAGGTCCTTCCGCACAGCAGCACGCTGCAATTTTTTACCATTTAAATAATAATCCATTTCGTCGTTATTCCTACCCAAATGGATGACCTCACATTTACCAACATTGTACTCCATCTGCCAGACCCTCACCTACTCATTTAGACTTATTGAGTGGTGTCTACCAAATAGTTTCTGAGGGGGGTGGGTGTGACCATAGTGGGCTATTGGTCTATATGGATTATGTACTTATTGAGAACATTAGAGTCTAAGATACCTTTTGTAACTTATGTTATCCTTCTAAATTTGTGTCCATGTGTAATGATATAGTGGGATGAAGTATTATAGTTATTCATTTCTTGATTAATAAATGGTTTATTCTTCTGTTAAAAGTTAGTTGGCACATACACGTTGCTAAACAAAATATTAAAAGGTACGATCTATTGAGCCAGGGTTCTGCTCGGGAATCTGTATGGTTAGCAGCAACATCAGTTGGAATTGTTACAGAAAGTATTAAGGAATACAAATGTATGAATTAGGAGCAGTTGGCCATTCAGACTTCCAGCCTCCTCTGCCATTCAATAAGGTGACAGCAAATTTGATTGTAACCTCAAATCCACAATCCTGCCTTCACCTTTTTCTTTATCGAGGGGGAAGATTTTTCTTCATCTCTGCCTTAAATGAACAACCCCTTATTTTTAAACAATGGCCACCTTGTTCTGGAATCTCCCACAGGAAGGAACATCTATCTGCTCCATATCCATTCACTCTCAGGATCTTAACATTTTCAGTCAAGTCACCTCTCACTCTTCTAAACTCCCATGGATACAAGTTTAACCTCTCCATTCTTTCCTCATAAGGGAACATAACCATTCATGGTATTGGTCGAGTAACCCTTCTCTGAACTGCTTTTAGTGTATTTACATATTTCCTTGAATACGACGACCAATACTGGATGCAATACTCCCGCTGTGGCCTCAACAGTGCCCCGAACAATTGAAGCGTAACCTCCCTTCTTTCGTAATCAATTCTCCTTACAATAAGCAATGACATTCAATTAGCTTTTCTAATTATTTGCTGTGCCTGTATACTATCCTTCTGTAATTCATGCACCAGGACACCCAGATCGCTTTGCACTTCAGAGCTCTGCAATCTCTCACCATTTAATAAGCTTCTTTCTTATTCTCCCTGCCAAAATGGACATTGTTACATTTGCCCACATTATACTCTATTATGGGGGAAAAGGCAAGTAGGCCTAGTTAGGTGAAAGATCTGGCAAATCATATTGAATGTTGGATAAGCTCATGGGACAACATGATCTACTGTTCTGATAATGTTAACAGCATATTTGCTGCATAAAAATTCTGCTTTCCCCAGTAATGCTTCAGTGCTCCTCAGTTTGAAGATAATATGCTACATTGACAGTAGCTCCAAGTTACTTATACAAGTGGTTTTACTCATTAGGCTATAATCAGTACGTGCAAGTAGGAATGGTTATAATAATTACACACCCTCATGCTGTGACATTCTCGTCATGTGCTCTTGTAGCAGCAGAAATTATAATTGGTGTTTTTGATGAGACTCCATGCATCAGCAGTTAGTGGATATTGAATCCTTTGCAGTGCGCTAATATGTATGTCCTCTCTTTACATGAAGCTCCTCAGAGGCACTGGCCCCCAGTATGTAAAATGTGTTCAATAGAATATTGAGTACACTTTGTACTTTACACAGTGTCGCACTGAACAACTTTCTCATCTTAGTGAATATTGTAGCCTATCCAATGCAGTGCGACAAACTCCTGCTCAAAGTCATCATCAAAGGCCAGTGTGATTTGAATTTTAAATACTCTTCCAGATGGGAGGAAACTACACAATGGCACGGGTTCAATCCTTGTAATGGCTGTGGTAGTTCATGAGGGCCCGCATGCTCGCCTTGCTCCACACTTGGGGAGTGGTAGATGTTGTTGGGTTGCATAGACTGATGACAAGTGACTGACACTCCACACCAATCACCAAGAGACTGACAAGCAGAGGGGTTTATTCAACAATGTTAGCAGCTCTAACAGGTCGCGTGTCTGCCTGTGCTGAGGGAAATCTCTCACGCTACTGACACATCACTTCCTGCGTCCACATCCTCCCCGTTTCAGCTGGGACAACTGGTACCATAGACATATGACACTGTAGGACGGCAGTGATAGGTTATAAACTATTCACAATGTACAGAGCAAAACTTGGGCCACAGAATAGAAACTATTTACAATATGCAAACCACTAACTTGGGTTGGTGCACAGCCCATCGTATCACTAATCACACCGCACCCCCCCCCGCTTATCTTTATAAAAACACAGACCTTAGGCTGTCCCAAAGCTATAAAATCCTGCCTGAGGTCAACAGACCTTCCCATTGTCCGTCCCTTGCCTGCTTCGATTCCCGTGTCGGGCAGGGCAGTAAAATTCCAACCCATATGTAGATTAAGTCCCTACATCATCCTTGAACTTTGAAGTTGACCCGCTCAGGCACCCTGAGAGTGTGATTGTGCTGTCCTTAGGATCCCCCCGGGTTATTGTCATCAGGGTGGATGGCCTCAAATATCCTTGTAGTTTGCCCAGTGACTGCAGGAAGGGCTTCCACTCCCACCGGTGCAGAGGGCACAGATTGCAGAATCGGTGTGTTGGATTCTGTGGCTGTTGGTGGTGTTGGTTAAGGTACTTGCAGTAGGCATCATCAATTCCTGATGTAGAGAGCACCATCTGAGGCAACCACACAGTTCTGGTTGTGGGACATGGTTGTGTACTACTGCTAGTTTGTCATGACCATGTGTGGCTTGGCCCCTGACCATTTGGTGTTGTTCTAGAGTGCAGAGTATGCAGGGGTTGCGATAATGATAGCTTTTACCTCCATCACCACTTCATGAGGATGGCCCTCACATTTGACTATGAGCAACCTTAAGGTGGTCAACAAAGCTATCATTCTGGGCAAGTATTCACTTGTACAATCCAAGGGCTGTTAGTGTTGCTTCATGACTTCGCAGTCTTCGCGATGCTCAATATTTTCAGGTAGCTCCAGGCCAGTAAAGCCAATTCAGTATCTTACAGCTTTTGTTAGTCCCTAAGATGTGTTTCAGTACTGCAGAGTACTCTGTGGACTCAGTTCAGCACTCAGCGAATTGCAAAAATCATTTCTTCAGACATGTCAGATGTTGAGGGATTCTCAGATTACTTGATGATGTCCTTGTCCATAGAACGGATAAAACAGAACATGATCAATGGTTATCAGCAGTGTTCACTTAACTCCCGAATGCAATTTGACACTCAACAAGAACAAATGTACATTTACAGCACCTGAGATTAATTTTCCAGGATACAGAGTGGAGATAGCTGGAGTAAAGCCTACATAAGACAATAGGCTGGAAAATCCTGCCCTTCTCACCAGCGGGATCTTCCAGTCTTGCTAAAAATGATTCCAATGGCAGGTCATCGGGTGATGGATGGGTGAGTCATGCAAAATGTCCTAGACATCGGCAGGACTGGAGGGTCCAGCCAGCGGCCAATGGTGAGCCGTCTCCATTGCCAAAAAATACGCCGTGGGGTAGGTTTGGGGAGGGGGTGGGGATTGAGATTGGTATTGGGTGGGTGGAAATCCCGCCCAATGACAAAACCATTCACATGCTTTCGACACCACGTAACATGAAAGAACTGGCTTTGTTCTTTGGCGCCACCAATATATTTGTTCCCAAGTAGACAGGGATTACTGAGCCTCTTTGAAAGTCACGTTGCAAAGATGCACATTGGCAATGGGCAATCACACAGTGGACAGCTTTTGAAATAAGAGAACAGCATGCAGATACTTGTGTCACAACAGGTGCATCAGGAACTGTAATTGGAACTGTACTCTCACTGAACATCAAAGGAAACAAATGGGCCAATTGCATATGTATCATTCCAGTTGTCAGAAATTGAATGCAAATACTCTACTGGAGAGCAGGAAGCATTAGCCCACATCTATGCATGTGAACTTTGAATTTTCTGCCACAGAAATACATATACTACACTCCACACCAATCACCAAGCACTGACTACATTGTTAGAGAGTTCAGGACCAGGTTATCGACCTCTGTGCATCTACAGATAATCTGCAGATCATCTTCATCAGTATGCAAGGTCAAAAGACAAAATGCTGGAAAATCTCAGCAGGCCTGGCAGCATCTGAATGGAGAGAAAAGAGCTGACGTTTCAAGTCCAGATGACCTTTGTCAAAGCTTTTGAAGTGGTCAACTTTCAGCTTTGTTACCTGTACTTGAAACATCAGTTCTTTTCTCTTATAGATACTGCCAGACCTGATGAGATTTTTCAGCATTTTCTCTTTTGGTTTCAGATTCCAGCATTTGCAGTAATTTGCTTTTACTTAGTACGCAAGGTCAACTATCTTGTATATTCACGCTATCAAGTGGCTGATTGCATGAACTATTATCGCACAATCTCTAATGCAAGAATCTAGTCGCTGATCTAAGAGGTCTTCATATGTCAAAGACTATTTCTGTACTTTAAGAAAGCAGACCAATTGAACTCTGAGAAATGAACTGATGTATATATATATATTTATTGTTTTTTATGAATAATTTAATTTAAAATAAGGATTTTAATTAAAGGGGAAAAGATACATTGTTCGAGGATTTAATTGATCTAACTTTGAATCAATGTTTGTGGTGCTTGATTGCTCAAGCTTTGTGAGAGTTTAAGTAGCTGACATATGCAAAAAGTCCTGGAAACACAGCCAGGTGATTGCTAAGATATTTTGAAGTGTTGTAAATAAACCAGTTATAGATTTAGAACCAGCGTCATCCCTGCATTGCTCTGAGATAAATCAGCTATATAAGCTATACAGCAAACTGGCAAATGGTGCACTGAGCATTATATAAGGTTAAGGGTGCCATGATTAGCAGTTGGTATGAGGAAATGTTTCCAGCTGTTTTTATAAGAGAGATTACATTGGGACCCTCTCTGTCCTCTCAGATCAATATAAAGGAACCCAATGGTTGTATTTTGCAGGGGAGTTCTATCTTGTGCTTTAGAAAAAAATGATCCCCCAACCAACATCAAGGAAATAGATTATCTGCTTATTGATTACTTTACTTTGAGAAGATTGGTTGTCATGTTTTCCCACATTACAACCTTGACTATGCTTTACAAGTATTCATTGGCACTAAAGCACTTGAGAAAATCTGGAGGTAATGAAACCCAATTTGGAAATGCAAGTTTATTCTTTCTTTTACGATGCCAGGATGGCTCTTTAATTTAGATTGTGAGTATCATCTTCTTGAGCATTTACAGCCATTCAACTAGTCTAAATCTGTTGTTTTATTGATGTATCTAACTTGAATTTCACACAGATCAAGATCTCAAACCAAAGCCAGAATGTTACCGTGCGCCTGTCACGAGAATTGGAATGGAAAGTTTTTTATTTATTCGTCACAAATAGGCTTACATTAACACTGCAATGAAGTTCTGTGAAAATCTGCTACTTGTCACACTCTAGCATCAGTTTGGGTACACTGAAGGAGAATTTAGCATGGCCAATGCACCTAACCAGCACATCTTTCAGACTGGGGGAGGAAACTGGAGCACCCGGATGAAACCCACACAGACACGGGGAGAATGTGCTGACTCCACACAGACAGTGACCCGAGGCTGGGAATTGAAACTGGGTTCCTGGCGCTGTGAGACAGCAAGGTTCGTTGACCTCAGGCGAGATCTTAGGGTTTTGGGACGAGTGAGGCTGTAAAATTCTGCCCCAAGTGTGAGTTAATACACCACTTTAGCAGTTTTGATGATTTTGATTGCGAGATGATTAATGGGCCAAGATATTGAGAGGATTCTCCATTGTTACTAGGTTGTGTTTTGTTCTGCTAATGGTTTAGTTAGACAATCCCCAACCCCCGGTACACCAAGATTTTATTGTAACATTAGCAGAATCAATCACACACAGAACATTCAAGGTCAGAATTATTGGAAAACAGTATGGTCTGGTTCATTTTGTTCAAAATTTTTTTGTCTGTTTGTTTGTTTTCTTTCATTTAAAACCGTTTTCTTAGAGCTCTGTGCTGCATGCAAACGCTTACATGAGTCAATACTCATTGACCTCACTTTGTCTAGTTTCAACCAGCCACCCTTACACACACAACTGTGTCCTGGATTATCTGGAAATGGGTGTGCCTTTGCTCAACTGTTGAAGCACGCAATTACTAAGTTGCTGAAAGTTAACAAAGTGATGGCTATGTACCAGTTCATGGGGTATTGGATGCATTTGATTTGATTTATTATTGTCAGATATATTTGTATACAGTGAAAAATATTGTTTCTTATGCACGACATAGACAAAGCATATCACACATGGAGAAGGAAAGAACAGAATGCAGAATGTAGTGTGTTACAATCATAGCTACGGTGCAGAGAAAGGTCAACTTAATATGAGGTAGGTCCATTCAAAAGTCCGATGGCAGCAGGGAAGAAGCTGTTCTTGACTTCACTGTGCCTAACTTCAACCATCGATCTATGAATGGGATTACCTAACTTCTATCTTAGCATTACATGGACTGCACAGCACATACAAGCTATTCAGCTCAACTAGACTATGCTAGTGTTATTTATCTACATGTATCGCCTGCTATTTCATTGACAGAAATCCTGCCTCACCTCTTTAAAAAAAAACACCTTCTAAGGGACTGCATATATACACCTAAACAAGTAAATGATGCCTTAATTTAATATTACATCTGATAGACAATGCCTCCTGAATATTGGCGACAATTGACTGTAGCATTTCTCCTGCAACTCCATAAAACCAATACTTCAATGCACCATAATGTAAAAGAAAGAAAAATATTGAACATTGTTAACTCTGGTTGAATCAGCCCCACAATCAAAGCTGTAACCTTTTCTTGCTCAAGAACTTTGCGATCAATTTCACTCACAATAATACTCCAATGGGAGGAAATAAAACTATTTTGTAAAAATTACAGAATGTTTACAGTATAGAAAGAGTCAATTTGACCCCGCCCTCTGCAAGAGTAGGTCACTTTATCCCACTCTCCCTCCTTTTCAATGGCAATTTTGTTCTCTTCAGATAATTATCCAATTTTCTTTTGAAGGCCTCAATTGAATCTGCTTTTACCAGCTCTCAGATAGCACTTCTCAGACCATTACCAGTCGCCATGAAGAAAGGTTTTTCCATTTGTTGCTGTTGCTTTTGCCAACCACCTTAAATTGGTGTCGGCTGCTTCTTGATCGTTGTCCCCCACTCCTCCGTCACCCCGAATGGAAAAGATTCTTCCAATCTGCTCTGTCCTGGCTCTTCACGGTTTTGAACATCTCAATTAGATCTCCTCCTAATCTTCTCTTTTCCAACAAATCAGCCCCAGCTTCTCCAATCTTTCCACATAACTAAAGTTCCTCATCCCTGGAATAATAATTGTGAATCTTTTCTGCACACCATCTGTAAGTCTGGAGCCCAGGACTGGGCACAATACTCCAGATAGGGCCAAACTGGTGTTTTGTATGATCAAAGCAATATACTACAGATGCTGGAATCTGAAACTAAAACAGAAAATGCTGGGAAATCTCAGCAAGTCTGACAACATCTGTGTGGAGTTTGCAAGTTCTCTCCGTGTCTGTGTGGGTTTCCTCTGGGTACTCTGGTTTCCTATTACGGTCCAAAGATGTGTGGGTTGGGTGTATTGGCTGTTCTCAATGGTTCCTTCATGCCCCAGGGTGCGTAGGTTAGAAGAATTAGCAGGGTAAATATGTGGGGTTATGGGGATTGGGCCTAGATGGGATTGTTATCGGTACAGACTTGATGGGCTGAATGGCCTTCTTCCGCACTGTAAGGATTCTATGATCTGTGGAGAGAGAATACAGCCAACCTTTTGAGACTGGATGACCTTCCAGACTTGAAACGTTGGCTCTATTCTCTCTCCACAGATGCTGTCAGACCTGCTGAGAATTTTTAATGTTTTGTATGGGTTATCATAGCTTCCTTGCTTTTGGACTCTACTGCTCCTATTTAAAAAGCCCAGGATTCTTTATCTCTTGTCAATCACTTACTCAACTTGCCCTGCCATCTTCAATGATTTGCGTACATTTCTCCCCAGGTACCTCTGCTCCTCCATCCACTTTAGAATTGTATCCTTTTATTTATATTGTTTCTCTGTTCTCCCCATCAAAATGAATCAACTTCCTCTCTGCATTAAATTTCATTTTTCACTGGTCCGCCCATTCCACTAAGCTGCTAATGTCTTTTCAATGTTCATCTCCACAGCTCAACTGTGCTTTGTACACCAAAGTCTAGGCTGTTAGTATAAATATACAGGAAGCAAGGGTTTTAAAACCGACCCCCCGAAATCCCACAATAAACTTTCCTCCAGCCTGAAAACAAACTGATTGTATTTTGTCACTCAGCCCATATTGTATCCAATCTGTTACTGTTCCTTTCATTCTGTGAGCTCCAACCTTTCTGATACTTTCTGGCACCATATCAAATGTCTTTTGGAGATCCACGTACACCATATTTGCCAGATTACCTTCAGTACTTCTCTTTGTCTCTTCAAATAACTCAAACCACTTAGTTAAACATGCTTCGCCCTTAACACATCCATGCTGGATTTCCTTTATTAATCCACATTTACCCAAGCGATAGTTAAGTTTGCCCTGAATTATCCTGCCAGTTGCAATGGGAACCATGACCATGAGAGCCACATAATTGTGGGAGGGGACCTATATGGGTCACTTGGTGGTGGGTCAATATCCCCCCCACTTAAGACAGATGGTGGAAGGGTTGGACATGGGTATTCCTGGTCACCAATGGCAGGGTGTCAATAAGACTTTTTAATGGAACCAATTGACACCCATTTTCCCTGAAACCAGCATCATTAAATGGTGCTGATGGGCTTTACAGATGTATCATAGAACACATCCTTTCTGGATGTATCACAGCTTAGTACGGCTCCTGCTCTGACCGAGACCACAAGAATTCAAGAACCTATGTTCACTGCGTTGTGAACATAGCTCAGTCCATCACACAAACTTATCTCTCATCCACTGATTCCACCTACACTTCCCACTACCTCAGAAAAGTCAAGGACCCTACACCCCCAGACATTCTCTCTTTCACCTTCTTCCATCAGGAAAAAGATGCAAAAGTCTGAGGTCACGTACCAACCCACTCAAGAACAGTTTCTTCCCTGCTGCCATCAGATTTTTGAATTGACCTACCTTGTATTAAGTTGATCTTTCTCTGCACCCTAGCTATGGGTGTGACACTATATTCTGCACCCTCTCCTTTCTATCTCTATATACGGTATGCTTTGTTTGTACAACATGCAAGAAACAATACTTTTCATTATATACAGTGACAATAATAAAACGAGAATTTAACAGGAGCCACACACACTCTCCTGCACCCTAAGATGGCCGTCCAACAAACCCTGTTAGATTTGCCAATGGCCTGCCGGGGAGAGCATCCCTCACGACAGGGAACTTTGCCCAATTGAGGGACCAGGCATCGAGAAGGAGAATGACGAATGAAAGCCACCCTCCCCTTTCAACTAGGCCAAGTTCCAAGGGAAGGGCTCCCCCCATCTCTGTTCAACTAAACAAAGTTAAAGATAGTATCAAACCTAAAGAAAGAGCATATAACAGTGCAAGAATGGGTGACAGTTCAGAACATTGGACTGAATATGATAAACAACAAGGAATGACTAAAAAATTAATAAGGAAGGAAAAGTAAGCATAAAAGAAAAAAAGTAGCTAGAAATATAAAGGCAGTGTTTCTAGCAATATTTAAATAAGAAAAGGTTAACACATTGAGCACTGGTCCTATAGAAAGTGAGTCTGGGGGATTAATAATGGAAAATGAGGAGATGGCAAATGAATTGAATAGATATTTTGCATCAGTCTTCACTGCAGAGGATCCAAGTAACATTCCAGAAATAGCTGTAAATCAGGAAATGGAAGAGAGTGAGGAACTCAGGAAAATTACAATCACCAGGGAGTGGTACTGAGCAAACTGAAAGACTTCATCCTCAGATCTTAATAAAAATGGCTAGTGGGATAGGTAATGCACTGGTTTTAATTTTCCAAAACCCCCTAGGTAGAGGGGAGGTTCCACTGGATCGCGAAAAGCAAATGTATCTCCTCTATTCAAAAAAAGGGAGAAAGAAAGCATAAATCTACAGGCCAGCTAGCTTAACATGTGTCATAGGAAAAATATTAGAAGCTACTTTAAAGATTTTATAGCAGGGTACTTGGAAAAATTTAAGTTGATCAGTCAGAGTCAAAATGACTTTGTGAAAGGGAAATCATGTTATGATGTATCAGGACACCCAGGTCCCTCTGCATATCCAAGCTCTGAATTCTTTGCAAAAATAACATATGCTGTAAATAAAAGGGAACAAGTGGATGTACTGTACTTAAATTTCTAGAAGGTATTTAATAAGGTGCTCCATCAAAGGTTGTTGTGGAAAATAAAAGGTCATGGTATTAGGGGGGGTGGGGTAATGTATTGGCATGGATAGAAGATTGACTGGTTAACAGGAAACACAGTCGGCATTGTTGTATCTTTTTATGGTTGGCAAGATGTAACTAGCAATGTGCCACACGGATCAGTGCTGGGGCCTCAACTTTTTACTATTTATATAAATGCTTTTGATGAAAGAAATGAAGGCATGGTTGCTAAGTTTGCAGATGACACAAAAATAGGTAGGAAAGTAAATTATGAAGAGAACATAAGAAGGCTATAAAATTATACAAGTAAGTTGGGTGAGTGGGCAGAGATCTGGCAAATAGAGTATAATGTGTGAAAATAATGTGGCAGGAAGAATAAAAGAGAAGCATATTATTTAAATGGTGAGAGATTGCAGAGCTCTGAGGTGCAGAGGGATCTGGATGTCCTAGTGCTTGAATCACAAAAAAAGTTAGTGTGCAGGTACAGCAAGTAATTTGGAAATCTATTAGAATGTTATTGTTTATTGCGAGGAAAATTGAATCAAATTTGGGAGGTTATGCTTCAATTATACAGGAGACTGGTGAGACCATGACTGGAATTTTCTGCCTGTTCATACCCCACCACCATTGGCAGTGAAAGCGGAGAATTTGGCATTCAGCCAAATCCCGGAGAATCCCAGCTGCAGGCAAGGTTGCAGAATTCACCCCCCTGCCACCCCCACCCCAACCCCACCTTTTGGAGTACTGTGTACAGTGTTAGTCTCCTTATTTAAGGGAACATGTACATGTGTTAAAACATAACTCAGGGAAGATTACCAGACTCACAGCTAGAATGGACAGGTTGTCTTATGAGGAAAGATTAGACAGGCTTTTATTCATTGGAACTTAGAAGAATAAGAGGTGACTTGATTGCAACATAGAAGATCCCAACAGGTCTTGTTAAGGAGGATATTTTTTTCTTGTGGGAGAACCTAGAACTAGGGGTCGCTGTTTAAAAAACAAGGGGGGGTTCACCCATTTAAGCCAGAGATGAGGAGGATAATTTTTCCCCTCAGGAGGTTGAGAGTATCTGGAGCTCTCTTCCTAAAAAGGCAGAGTGTTTGAATATTTTTAAGGCAGCGGTAGATTCTTGGTAAGCACTGTGGTGATTGATTATCAGGTCTAAGTCAAACGTGGAGGTGAAATTGTCCATTTTTGGCAGGAAGTATTAAAATAAGGATCACCCATGATCCCACTGAGTGATGGAGCAGGTCAAAGAGCTGAATGGTCTATGCTTCTACTAACTCATATGTATGTATGAGTCCCCCTGCTCCATCCACCCCACTCCCGCTTCTCCTGCAACTTCCACCCTGCAACCCAACCTCACCCACATTTGGTCTGGGGTCACATGATGTTTCTGGGTCTTTGGTGGGTGTTGTGCTGTTGCTGCTGGTGCTGGCATTGACAAATGACTGACCTCTGACTGGCTGGCAACTCTTGGAGGGCAGGTCTTCCATCACTGGGACCTCACTTGCAAGGGAGGTCTGACAGTGAGCAATTAACTGCACAAAAGGACACTTAATTCCGTCTGGCCTCCCCCAAGGATGAGGTGGCCTTGCTTGACATTTCTCTGACTGGTGGGCAAAATCCCCATCAGCCCCAAAAAATCCAGCCCATTATTACTAAAAGTTCCCCCACCAGGAAAGCTGAACTGTCTGGCCTGTAGTTGCTGGGCTCGTCTTTATCGCCTTTCATGAATAAGACTGTAACATTTGCAACTCTCCAGTCATTGACTACCACCTCTGTATATAAGGAAGGTTAGAAAATAATGTGCAGTGCCTCTGCAATTACCATCTTTACCTCCCTTACTTTGGATGTATCTCATCCTGTCCTGGTAACTTTAGAGCTTTAAGTACAGCCAGTCTATCTAATTCTTTCTCTTTATCAATTTTTTGCTCATCCTCAACCACCATCCCTTTCACGATGATTTGGGCTGCATATCTTCTCCCTTAATTGGCAAGGACAGATGCAAAGTACTCATCCAGTTGCTGAAGGCGGTGGGTTTGCGGCTCTCCAATGGCCATTACCCATCCGGGCTGCCATTTACTCCAGTTCAAATCTCAGCCATTTCCCAGTCTCATCAGCTGCCTGAGCAGCCATGTTAAGTGCCAGCAGCAATTTTCTTCAGCAGCCATTTTCCTCAGCCCCCATTTTATGTGCCAGCAGCCATTTTCTTGGGTATGACTGGTTATCCCATACCGTGGTGGCCATTTAATTGAATGCTAACAGCCATTTATATGCCTTGCACACCACTATTTTCTTGAACTCCATCAATGAGTCCAACACTGGCAGCCATTTTCTTCAGTTTTGGGTTCTAATTCAGCCCCATGCTGATTTAACAGAAACCAAAACTGTAAAAGAGAAGTGCATGATTAGAATCTAATCTATTGTGAATGCACACAGACATCGCAATTGCCTTTGGAAAACAATGTGATTTCAGGGTTGGCAGCCAACAAGAAAATTGCTCTATTACAAGGAATCCACAGTGCTTTCTGGTTTGTATTGACATAAACATTTGCTCTCGTCCTGACCTGAATTATTGAATAACAAAGAATCGAAAACGCAAGAAGCTTTTCTTTTTATTACACTCCCTCTCTCTTGCAGATGCTGGCACTTCATTTCCAGCTCTCATTACTGTTTTTGAGATGGAAAAGATTTAATTTACGTTTTGTTTTAAGGTCTTGGGAAATCTAACATTCTTGAATACAATTACGTGCGGTATTCAAACCTGTGTTTTTCAATATGAAACACTACTGTGGCAAACAAAACATTCTCCGGAATAAATGTATGAATAATTGATTTTGATTTTTTTCACAAGTGATGATGTTTATGCTGTAATATCGTAGAATCATTCAGCACAGGAGGAAGCCAATTGGCCCATTCTGCCAGCACTATACTCTTTTGAAAGAATGATCCTATTAAATCCCACACTCAGGCTCATTTCTCAATCCCTATAATTACGCTTCTCTGACTTTATTTGCTGTTTACTTTATATTCATCTGATTATTGATCCCCTGCCAGTGGAAACACTTTATTCTCGTGCGATCTATCAAAACCCCTTGTAATTTTGAATGCCTCAATTAAATCTCCCTCTATGTTTCTCTGATCCTAGGAGAGAAATCCAGTTTCTCCGTCCTACCTGCCGTTGACTGGGACTTTCCGGACAATGCCCGCCATGGGTGGGATGGAAAAATTGACAGACCTGTTGACTTAGAGTCATAGATGTTTACAGCATGGAAACTGGCCCTTTGGCCCAACTTGTCTATGCTGCCCTTTTTGATAAACCTCGAAGCTAATTCCAATTGCCAGCATTTGGCCCATATCCCTCTCTACCCATCTTATCCATGTAACTATCTAAATGCTTTTTAAAAGACAAAATTGTACCTGCCTCTATTACTATCTCTGGTAGCTTGCTCCAGCCACTCACCACCCTCTGTGTGAAAAAATTGCCCCTCTGGAGACTTTTGTATCTCTCCTCTCTCACTTTAAATCTATGCTGTTTAGTTTTAGACTCCTCTACCTTTGGGAAAAGATATTGACTATCCAGCTGATCTGTGCCCTTCATTATCTTATAGACCTCTATAAGAATACTCCTCAGCCTTCCACGCTCCAGAGAAAAAAGTCTCAGTCTATCCAGCCTCTCCTTATAACTCAAACCATCAAGTCCTGATAGCATCCGAGTAAATCTTTTCTGCAGTCCTTCTAGTTTAATAATATCCTTTCTATAATAAGGTGACCAGAACGATACACAGTATTCCAAGTCTGGCCTTACCAATATCTTGTACAACTTCAACAAGCTGTCCCAACTCCTGTATTCAATGTTCTGACCGATGAAACCAAGCATGCTGAATGCCTTCTTCACCACTCTGTCCACCTGTGACTCCACTTTCAAGGAGCTATGAACATGTACCCCTAGATCTCTTTGTTCTGTAACTCTCCCCAACGCCCTACCATTAACTGAGGAAGTCCTGCCCTGGTTCAATCTACCAAAATGCATCACCTCGCATTTATCTAAACTAAACTCCATCTGCCATTCATCAGTCCACTGGCCCAATTGACCAAGATCCTGTTGCAGTTGAAGATAATTTTCCTCACCATCCACGATGCCACCAACCTTCGGGTGAAAATTTCCGGTCCCGTAAGTGGGCAAGACTGGAAAATCCCACCCATCATTCCAATAAATCATCTCTGCAGACGTTTCAAGCCTTGACATTCTTCCAACAATATGGTGCCCAGAATTGGACATATAAATCCAGCCGAGGCTTAATTAGTGATTCAAAGATTGAGCATAATATTTTAGCATTTGTACCCTATTGATCTACTGCTGCAGTCAAGGACTATGTGTATACTTTTGACAGCTTTATCTAATTTTGTCATTTATTTGCATCTGTCTTTGATAAGCGGATAATAAATGTTTGGAATTTATGATAGCTCATTAACCCAAGTTTCTGCTGACCATAATCCTAATCCCATTCATCCATCACCCCTGTACTCATTGATTGGCTTCCAATCAGGCAATGCGTTGATCTTAATACTCTCAGTCTAGTTTTCAAATCCTGCCAAAACAACACACTTTGCAATCTCTCCAGCTCTAAAAGCCTCTGAGAGTATAGAGAGCAGGGAGGCAAAGGTCTAGTGGTATTATCACTAAACTATTAATCTAGACACTCAGCTAATGCTCTGGGGACCTGGGTTTGAATCCCACTATGGCAGGTGGTGGAATTTGAATTCAATAAAACGTATCTGGAATTAAGAATCTACTGATGACTGTAAAACCATGGTCAATTGTTGGAAAATCCCATCTGGTTCACTAAAGTCCTTTAAGGACAGAAATCTGCCATCCTTACTTGGTCTGGCCTACATGTGACTCCAGCAATGTGGTTGTCAACTACCCACCAAGGGTAATTAGGGATGGCCAGTCAGCAATAACCATTTCCCTGAATGAATAAAAAAAAATCATCCATCCTGAGCATCTCCAATTTATAATGTTCCACCATGGGTGGCAGTGCTTTCACATGCCCAGTCCCTATGTTTTGGGAGTTCCTCTGTAAAGCTCTCTGTCTTTCTCTTTTTCCTTTATGACTTAACCTCAGAATCTACTCCTTTGCCCATTAGAACTCTTGATCAACTGTCCTGATGTCTCCATCCTTGACTTGATGTGAATTCCTGTCAGATTACACCCCTTGAAGATTATTTGGGACATTTTATTAGGTTAAAGACTGCCGTTTCAGTGTCTGGGAACTGGGTTCAATTCAATCACTGCCTCTGTGGAGTTTGCACATTCTTCCCGTGTCTGCGTGGGTTTCCTCTGAGTGCCCTGGTTTCCTCCCACAGATGTGGAGATGCCAGTGTTGGACTGGTTTCTTTCATAGTCCAAGGATGTGAGAGTTAGGTAGATTGGTAATGCTAAATTACCCCTTAGTGTCGGGGGGATTAGCTGGGTAAATATGCGGGGTTACGGGGATGGGGCCTGGGTGGGGTTGTTGTTGGTGTAGGCTCGATGGGCCTAATGGCCTCCCTCTGTACTGCAGGGATTCGATGATTCTATATAAAAGTTGTTAATGGTATTTAGAGAAAGGCACTCCAGGGGGTAAGACCATGACAGATGAAGCAACGATGGCAGGAAGAAAAAAATTGAAAATATAGTCTAGGAGACATTGCAGGATTAAGGAGAAGTCCAAGCAGTGACCTTGTAAAATAATTCAATGGTTTTAAATTCACTCAAGATAGGAATCAATGGTGGATGATGAGGACAAAGGTAACAGACGAATGGAACTTTGCAGCTAAATAATATGGGGGGTGGAGATGGGGAGGGGGAAAGTGGTGAGGATGGTTGGCCACATTGAACTGCTTCTTCCTTCCCATCCTTTGAAGAGTCTTTTTAAAACATCGTGCTGCCTGCTCCTACCAGACTACCCATGCCAAACGTTTGACCCTTGGTTACTTATTTTCGGTGCCCACCATTATAGGGGTGAGCTCTGGGATTGGGGTGGGCACACATCCTATTTTCCGTGCCCTCCCCCACACCCTATCCCAAAACACAACTGCTAAAGGCCCTTCGTGTGTCACAGCAGATCTGCTCAATAAATCCTTCAAAGCATGTCAAAGTCTCATCAATAATCTGCTTTCCTGACTATCAGGCAAAAGATCATCCATTGTATTTATGTGAAAGTAAAGCGATATTATTGATATTTTTCAAATTGAGCACCTGCCCGAATATCTCCTCGAGCTGTTAAATTTTGTTTGATTGTGCTCCAGCGAAACATTTTATTATTTTTCCTATTTTGAAAGTAGTCATTCTGTGAACAATCACCATGTGCTCTTGCGAGTAAACTAGATTAAACCCTAACAACATTTTGAAAAACGCTTCTGTCTTTCGACTCTGAACCTCCTAACCACCACCCACACACACACATACACAGAAATGCAGCACAGCCCTGATTTAAATCCTGGAAATAATTAGAAATTGATTTGAAATCAGAATTGTCTCATCATTAACCTAACAGAGAGGAGGCTGCAAATTTAAACATTTAATTGTCAAAATTTAAAACGGAATAGCAACATGCAAAATTGATACTTCCATGCAATTTTAAAAATCTATTAATTATCAAGAGCTAGGATTTGGGCTGGAGATGAGGAGAGAGTATTAAGTTACTTGATTAGCATACAAAGTAGTTCTTCCAAACAGGAATAATATATGAAGAACATATGGAGCTCTTTTGACTTCACCTTCCCTGCCAGAAGAGGGAAAGATGCTGACAGCACTAATTAATAATTCTATATTGTGCTTACAGCAACAGGAACAAAAAAAAAACTGAACAAGTGTCACCCAAGTTTAATTTGGCTTATTTTAATATACCTCAAGCTGATTCTGGGACCCTGTGTTCGAATCCTGCTACGACAGGTAATGGAATTTGAATTGCAAAAAAAAACCTGGTATTAAGAATCCACTAATGACCATGAAACCATTGTCGATTGTTGAAAAAACCCATCTGGTTCACTAATGTCCTTTCAGGAAGGAAATCTGCTGTCCTAAATATGACTCCAGAACCACAGCAATGTTGTTGATTCTCAACTGCCCTCCAAGGACAACTAGGAATGGGTAATAAATGCTGACCAGTCAGCAATGCCCATATTCTATGGATGAATAAGAGAGTCACAGACCACCTTTCCTTAATTTGTCCCACCACTCTTCTTGTGGTCTGATTCTCAAGCTGGAAAAAACACTTTGGTGATATACTTATATACATCATCTTTCATTACTTCAGGATATTCCTGAATCAGCTTGAAGCAGCTCAGGTTGGATCTTGAGCGTTGGCGACCAAGTCTTGATAACCTCCCAGGTTTACTGACCTGCACTGCTTTCTGGTCTTTCCAGTCTGAAAAACAACCATTCGGCCCCACTGCCTGCTTGCTATCCCAAGCTAATTTTGTAACCCGATTGCCATTGACCTCTTAATCCTCTAATTAAAAAAAGGGAATGGTGCAGTTGTGATGACATCAGCACTTTCTTGATTGTCTGTGTTTAAAGTGGCAGTTGTAATTCCAAGTGCCCATCAGCAAACTAACAGAATTGGGTGCAATGTTTTCATGCTGTGTGAATGATATTTTTAAGGTACATAGATGAAGGGCATTGTTTAATTAAGTACTTAGATCACTCATCAGGAGAGACTACGGCAGCTACAGGTGTGGCTGGGTGGCATTGGAGCAGGAGTATATGGTGCCCACTGCCATGGTTCAGACCTCTGGCAGCCATTTTGATTTAGTTAGTTAAGTTTCCTTTGCCCCATCAGCAGATATCGCCCCCAATCATTTTGTTTGATTTATTTAGAACAGTACAAAGTGAGACCACCTTCTGTGGGTGGTGAGCACTATAGGGGTTAAAGTGCTTATTGGCCACCAAAATGACATTTTGCTTTACTTTAAGTTCCCTTTAAATCCTTTTCCTTTCATCACAGTGCCCCTTTAAGAGGCTGTAATTTTTAATTACCCATTCTTAATTACCCTGGAGAAAGTGGCAGTGAGCCACTTTCCTGAATATAAATTGTCAAGCCAATTTGGAACCAATCATATTATTGTGAGTCGTGAGATTCCAGACCGGGTAAAGACAACAAATTCATCATTGAACAAGGTGAGCTTTTACGGTAATTCAGTAATTTAATGGTCACTGTCTCCCCTCCTTCAGGTACAATGCATGAGTATACTTGGCAAAGTGTTGCAGCAGTTTGTCATTGCCTTCTGCAGCTTGGCTGAGGAGAGAATTCTTCTGCTCTCACTGCCTACCAGCAGACATATTGAAAGGATTTTGCAAGGTTGATAATCAACCTGTTTGGATGTGTTATGAATCTGGCCATCAAGTCCTAAAGTGGGTGGCACGACGGTTAGCATTGCTGCCTCACAGCTCCAGGGACGTGGGTTCGATTCCTGGCTTGGGTCACTGTCTGTATGGAGTTTGCACATTCCCCCTGTGCCTATGTCCGTTTCCTCCGGGTACTCCAGTTTACCCCCACAATCAAAAGATGTGCAGGTTAGGTGGATTGGGCTAAATTGCCCCTTGGTGTCAGGGGACATGCTAGAGTAAATCCATGAGGTTAAGGGGATAGGGCCTGTGTGCAATTGTGTTTGGTGCAGACTTGATGGGCCGAATGGCATTTTTTCTGCACTGTAGGAATCTATGATCCTTCTCTCTGCTCCAGCCTTCAATTTCCCTTTGTCCTTGGCAATGTTGCTCATCTCTGCTTATTGATACTGTCATCGCTGCTTCAAAATTTCCTCTCTTCTACTTCAAATGCATGGTTACATTTTTGTACATGCTCCAATCCCTCCCGACATTCTTATGGCGATTCAGCTCAAAGTTGACCCATTCTTTCCTGGATTCTCCAAATCATCACTTCTCCACCTGCCAGATGGTTAAACCCCCAAGATGGTAGTTACTATACAAGTTTTTTTTTCTTGCTGTTTTGGATTTTTGCACTATCCTGCATCACAGGGTTTCAAACTAAAGTTGCCCCTACAAACATTGAGGTGGTCCCACAAGGTCAATGAATTTCCAAGGAACAAAAATAACACCTTACATTTGTATATCACCTTTAACATCCCAAGCTGCTTTGGAGAAGCATTGTCAAATTAAATTTGAAACCAAGCCACATTGGGAGATATGGGCAACTGAGAGCTCAGTCAGAATGGTAGCAACTGAAGTACCTATGAAATAGGAAATTATAAAGAGTTAACAAAAAGGACCGAAATTACAAAACAATCCTTCCAGATCAATGACCAGAGGTTCTAGTTTGCAGGTGCTTGTCAGTGATCATGCACAAGATGAAAAAGTTAGAATATAAGCAACTGGCAAGTATGCGAAATATAATTCAAACTCTGGACTGGACTGATAATGTTCATAAATCATGCAAAAAGGTTGAAGGGTTAGGGCAAAATATTAAACTTCAGAGGGTGAAAGTAATTAACAAAAAGGAACAGAAAAGATCTATTTAAAGTGGGATTTGGGAAAAAAAACAAGATCATAAAAGATTCAGAGATTAAACCAAGCAGGGATCTGAAACTGTTTTGAACATCAGAAGCATCTAAATGACATCCTTGAAACTGCTAAAAGAGATTTTGAACAGAGAAGAAGTCATATGTTAATGTACAAAGAAAGCCATTTTGACATCGCTAAATCAAAATGGATGGTTTACCACTTTTAAATTTGGAGATGGAGCTTAAGAATGGAATTCACATGGAGTTAATGAAAAGAATAATTGGACTGTAGACTTGAATGAAATATTCTCTGTGGAATTAAAGACTGAGAATTAGAAGGAAAGGAAACACAGGACTCGAGTTACAATAGTGCTAAGGTGTATTGAGTCTGGTGGTGCTGCTACATTCATTGCTTTTGTTCTGGTTTAATATTTGCAATTACATAAATTGAATAGTTGTAAAATAAGATGAGAATGATGTAATAAGTTATTTTGTTGCACATTCTTACTGTTAAGTTTGTATCAAGTGGATGCAGCACCATTGTAAAGAAACATTCATGATTGTGAAGCTTTCTGTAAAGAAGTTCATGATTATGAAAAAGGGAGGTGTTAGGAAATAGTGAAAGTTTGTGTAATTTATGTGTATTGTATGTTAGAAATAAGTTTATGTTTAAATTAATTTTGTCTTTCTGTATTTTGCATGATGAGAAAGAGTTAATATCTTCAGTTTAGCTTTGTGTATAAAAAAAAGCCTGAAAAATCTGTAGGTTCAGTTTCACTTTAAACTTCGCCCAAAAAAGAAAACCTTTTTTGGAAGAAGATTCCAAGGGGTGTTCTTCAAATGGGTGTAGCCAAACAGGCCATCTAAAATGGCGTTTTGTAAAGCACTCTGGGACAACTGGGCAAGAACCTAAACTGACAGGCTGCAGTTTAAAGACAGACAAACAGGCTGCAACCCTGATGAGTGAATACACAGGATATGGGCCATCTCCAGGATGAAAGAGACTTTCTGGTCACACTGGGTTGTGTGCCAGACGTAAAGGCACCGTGAATCCTTATTTAGGAGGAAGGTATGTGACCTATGTGCCTACAACACATACAGGCATGGCCGCCGGGGACACACCCAGAGATCGGTGTGGTAGCACCTGATTGGACTCTTATCGATCAGGGTGATCAAGTCCTGATCGATTGATTGGCAATGGCCAAAAAAAGGCATGAAACCAAACGGGGTATAAAGGATGCTGCACAACCAGGAATCTCTCTCTCTGACCCCACGAACAAGCTACAACGACGGAGAGCCACCACACCTGAGAAGGGAGGAAAGAAAGAAGATCAGAGCCAGGGTACCACACCAGACTAAAGGACCAGACTACGCGGACAACTACCGAGACCAGTGCAGAGATAAAGGCCAATATCTGTTTGGGGACTTGTCAGTCACGCAAAGTTAAGTCAAGGTCTTGTATTGTACTTGAATTCTAGTATTTTCTGTAAGATAACTTGTTGTTGGTCAGGTGGGTGATTATTGATTGTGTGGGTTTAAATAAATATTGTTTGTACTAATAAGACGTCTACTCAAAGTTATTTGTCCACCGTATAAGGGTTAAAACAGACTGATTTTTACAACATGGGGATTTTGGAAACCCTTCTATGGAAATCAAAGCCCATAGTGTGACAAGCACCTGTGAGAATCGAGAACTCCATAAAAGTTGATTTGCGTGACATCTGTGACTTGGTTCAAAGTGTGGTGTGTCTGACCATAGTTGGCCTATTGGTTTATATGGACTGTGTCCTTACTAAGAAAATTAGAGTATAAGATAAAGTTTGTAGTTTGTGTTATCCTTACAAATCTGTGTATATCTGTAAAGGAATAACTGGGTGAAGGAGTAGTGTATTTTAATTGAGTGTTTCCTGTTTAATAAATATTTTATTCGTTTCTTTAAAAAAATCAAGATCAAGTACACAGGTCCCTAAAGGCAGCCCTGTGACTCTGTTCATCCATGTGTCTCAAAAAAAAGTTAAGATCTATCTATCTATAAGCTAGTTCCCATCCTGGGGTCTGACTTGTCCAGCAGTAATATTGGCTGGGGTCATAACAATTTTACATCTCTGAAGTTGAATAAAGTTGGTGGGAAGGCCAGTTGTGTTCTTTTATAGAATCACCACAGTGCAGAAAAAGGCCATTTGGCCCAGTGAGTCTATGAATGTTCTGTGGGGTTCTCAATCCCGCACAGGTGCTTGTCACACTATGAGCTTTGTATTCCACAGGTAGGTTTCCAAAATCCCCATTCAAAAGAACACCCCTTGGAATCTTCTTCCAAAAAAGGCTTTCTCTTGGATGGCTTCATCATCCAGGCTTTCCACCTCTCCTCTCGGTATTTCTCTGCCATAAATCACCTCATGCATTCAAGCTTCCACAACAATCCCACCCAGGCCCTGTCCCTGTAACCCTTACTAATTCTCCTGCCACTAATGGTCAATTGAGCATCTAATCCACGCATCTTTGGACTGTGGGGGTAAACCGGAGCACCCAGAGGAAACTCACACTAACTTGGGGAGAACATGCAAACTCCACACAGATGGTGATCCAAGGCTGAAATTGAACCCAGGTTTCTGGTGCTGTGAGGCAGCATTGCTAACCACTGTGCCACCCACAGTCAAGTGAGCAATCGTGTATAGTATTATGTGCCACTACACTATACAAAATAATAAAGTGCAAAACTGATATAAAACTAAATGATATAGTTTGTTTTCAACACATTAAGAATTAAAGCATCTAGTTTAATTATCAACATAGATTTCTGTCCATCTAAGACAAATAATCCATGTAGCAGGAGCACATTGCCTTAGCGATTCTGTATTCTATATTCTATTTTCAGGGGGCCATTCAGTTCAGCTGGTTACATGACTAGCATATGGTTCAGGATAATACCATCAGCACAAATTCAATTTCCATTCAATCTGAGGTAGACCAGGGAGCTGCCTCCATGTCTACCTCATGTGCTTGATGCAGAGTGGTACCCCTCAAGCCATGTAACCAATTGGTTCTCTGTAATAGCGAGAGGTGCTTATGGCCAACCTGTGGACTGTGGTTAATCACCAACCTCCTCCATTTTCATTTATTTAGTTAAGATAAAATGAAAGCCAACAATCGGATAACTGGAAAAGAAAGAAACTTCATTACAGTTTAACTCTTTTCACATAATGAGCTATTATCGCAGTTATAGTTAGGATTGTTGGAATGACTGGCATTGGGACTGGTTAGGAATTCAGCTGAGGAACGTGAGGACTGAACTCGACCTGGAGGCAAGGGATTGGATTTTCCAGCTGTGTTCGCCCCAAAATCCCACCTAAGGCCAATGGACCTTGTCACTGTCAGCCCCCTGCCCAGCCTGCAGGCGGGATGGGAAAATTCCCCTCAAGATTTTTGCAGATTCCTCTCTCACGGCCTGATCTAATTTCATTCCAGTGTCCACATAATGAGTTTTCATGATTCATTTAAGAGGAGGTTGCTTCATTTAAAAGGAAACTAAGAAAGCATAAGTGGGAGATAACAATAGAGGGAAGTTTTGAAAGCGTGAGATTAAGTAAGGTGGAAGGAAACTCCTGTGGAAGCAATGCCAGCATGGACCAGCTGGGCTAAGCTGTCTGCTTCTGCGTTGCAAATTCTACTAGTAGATATTATTTTCTGACCATTACAGATGCCCACTTCTGGCAGCTAAAGCCAATGCTGGCACATGTTTTGACCAACTACTGAATGAGCTTAGCAACACTGGTTGTGGTGTCATATAAAATAAAAAGCAAGATTAGAAACAGTTAATCCTTATTTCCCTAGTCCCGGTTGAGTCCCGACACGCAACTAGAGGAAAGCAAATTAATCCTTTGCCATGTAGTAACGGAGACTGTACTCTGGATTTCAGCATCATAGCTGCAGTAAAATTAATTCTGACACTCTCTTAACTCCAGCTGGCAAATCATATCCCATTTGTACGTTCGCTGTCGAGATTATCAAACTATTTCCACAACTGACACCGTTGAATATGCTTCGGTCCAACTAGATGCATAAATTTTCCTCATGTGATCTAGGATGTGTATAGTCTTGTCAAGTCGCTTGCTGATTTAGTGAGAAGGATGTACCTCAGGGGGTTGTTGAGGTCGGGGAAGTTCAGCAAAGCCAATCAATCCTGCATATGAAATTCTATTACACTCACACATCACACTCATACCCTCGTTCCAAAAATGACACACTTACCATCAGTCTGTTGAGAATTAACATGCTGCAGCTGTTCATCATTGAGACCCCAAGTAAATGACCCCAAGTAGAACCAAGTAAATGAACTCTGCACATCTCATCTTTTTAACCTTCAAACTGGAGCACAATTCTTCATGGAACAGGTTTGCTGATTGATTTTGGTTCACCTTCCATCCATTTTCCAACAGGGGGTGCATAATTCTTCCTCTAGAATGTTGCAACAGGAGTAGGAGGCCATCCAGCCCACTGTGTGTGCTGGCATTCTGAAGGAGCTTCCCCACTGTCCATTGCTCATAAATCTTTGAAGTTTTCCTTTCGAGTTTTTTAATTCTTTTAATGATTGTTGCAAACCTTACAGTTTGAAGGAAATCATTCCATGTAGAATCATTGCATTGGACAGCACAGAAGGAGGCCATTTGGCTCATCGCACCTATACTGGTTCTTTTTTGTATTCATTTGTGGGACATGGGCATTACTGGCTGGTCAGCATTTCTTGCCAAACCCTAGTTGCCCAAGGGCAGTTGAGAATCCACCATATTGCTGTGGGTCTGGAGCCACACGTAGGCCAGACCAGGTGAGGACGGCAGATTTCCTTCCCTAAAGGAACCAGATGGGTTTTTACAACTGGATTAAAAGTGAAATTACTGCGGATGTTGGAATCTGAAACCAAAAGAGAAAATGTTGGAAAATCTCAGCAGGTCTGTAAGGAGAGAAAAGAGGTAATGTTCCTAGTCCAGATGACCCTTTGTCAAAGCTCCAGCTCCAACAAAAAGTCATCTGGACTCTCAGCATCAGCTCTTTTCCCTCCTTACAGATGCTACCAGACCTGCTGAGATTTTCCATATTTTCTCTCTTTGGGTTTTTCCAAAAATTGACAATGGTTTCATGATCATCAGTAGCTTCTTAATTCCAGATACTTTTTATTGAATTCAAATCTCACTAACTGCCAGGGCAGGATTTGAACCAGATCCCCAGAACATTAGCTGAGTTTCTGGGATTAATAGTCAAGTAATAATACCACAAGGCCATCACTTCCCCACATTGAAAGAGCTATCCAAATACATTCACTCCTCTGATCCTTTGTTTTTGCAATTTATTTCTTTTCAAGTACGTAGCCAATGTTTGGACAACTCTCTGGGTGCAAAAATTTATCTATCCTTTTACTTTGTTCTTCAGCTAATAGATGTAAGTGAATGTTCTCTAATATTGGCTCATTGGCTGGTAGAAAGGGATTTTTTTCCCTTGTTTACCTCCTGAATGACATCACATAAAAATGCACCATCTTGACAGAGTACCTCTTACCCTTTTCTGTTCTAGCACAATCGATATCGCTTCTCATCTGTGATGAGAAAAGGCCTTTTCACAGTCTGTTCAATAAAGCAAACATGACATTCAAAACTGAAAATCAATTGTATGCTGTGTTTTTTTTCCCCAGTATTCTGACAGCTGAAGGAAAATCTCTTTGATTTCAGTCAGTGGGACATCAGAAGCTACTGGAAGATCCTGGACTTGCCAGTTACAGAGGTGCTGAGGCAATTTGTGTGCCTGTCAGTGCCAAATGTGAGGAGCCTTCCCACTGCTCCCTTCCATTCTTTCTTTTTTTTGCAAGTTGTGCCATTATAGGAGTTACAAAAAACAAAGCACCCCAACATGCTTCCTTAGTGGTGTCAATGGTAGTAATAACAAGAAATAAATGATCACAGGATTGCCAACTGACTCCCAGTGGAGCGTGGGCAGATGGTGAACAGCAAGACTAGCAATGTAATGAGACCAGTAAACTCGGGAAGAAGCCTATGCTGTTTACTTCTGCGGTGATAAGTGAAAGTAGCACGTAAAGCAAGGAGACACCATTATAAGAACTGACAATATTAACAGACTCATAAAAGACTTCGCCCAGAGTCATTAATTATTCACCTGCCCTATTACATTACTATGAATCCTTTACTAAAGCTCAATGTCACCAACCAACCAGTTTAATGAACTACATAACACCTTCCATTTACCTAATTATTGACCTGTCTAATAATTATAGTTTCAAGTCATTTAATCATTACTTCTAAAGAAACTAACACAGCATTCATTTTCAAACCCTTTTGAAGCTGTTAATCTGATACATGATCAACCTGTGCTCTCTAACTTCAAACTTCTCTCTCAATTCTTCTTCAATTTCTCTTGTCAACACTATTAAGGTAATTGTTTCCAGACTCTGCGATCTCAGTGTCCTATTTGACTCTGGCTCCACATCCTTTCTGTCTCAATGCTTCCATGCTTCTACATCCATATTGTGCATCTCCATGTACCTGTTGCTGAATCCCTCATCCATGTTAGCTGTACACTGAATTATTCCAACACACCTCTGGCCTTGCAGCTTCCCATTCTTAATCCTCTCCAAAGATTAGTTCAGCTTTAGAGGGGGGGCGATGGTCTTGTGGTATTATTGCTGGACTATTAATCCAGAAACTTGGCACATACTTGGGATCCGGGTTCAAATCCTGCCATGATAGATGATGGAATTTGAATTCAATAAAAAAATCTGGAATTAAGAATCTATTGATGAAACCATTGTGAATTATCAGAAAAAACCTATCTGCTTCCACTAATGTAATATGATGTTCTTATCTAGCCTATATGTGACTCCAGACCCACAGCAATGTGGTTACTCTCAACTGCTCTCTGAAATGGCCTAGCTAGCCATTCAGTTCAAGGACAACTAGGGAGCGACATCCATGTCCCATGAATGAATGTTTAAAAATTCAGCACATTGCTGTCCTTAACCTATCCAACACCAAGTCTCATTCAGCCTTGTGTGCATGGATCCTGTTGACTCCCTGTCAACACAATGTCTCCAATATAAAATTTTTCCCTTAAATCCCTCCACAGACTCATCCCTCCCCATCTCTGTCACCTTCCCCCAGACAACTCAAGTCCTACCTCTGCCCTCTCATACTTTCGGTTCCTCAGCCTTTGACCTTTCTTCCATTTTCAGTTCCCTTTGTCCCGTTATTGGTAGCTGTGCCTTTGGCCATCTGGAATTCTCTAGAATTCCATCCCTTAACTCACACTCCATAACTTTAACTATTTAAGATTTGGAATAGGCTGCATGTTGGATGGAGCTTCTTTTCCCAGACAGTAATGAAGTCTGAAATACACTGGCAGTGATATGGTGGAAGCTGACTCTCTGCATTGACTTTAGGAGGGAGCGGAACTGGTTCCAGACTGAGCAGAGATTGCATCATATAGGGAGTCTTTATAGTTTACACTTGGTTCATGTGATCTCCTGGAAGGGTTTTGATTACTAAGGAAAACAATTGGGAATTTTCCAGAATACTTTGGTCTTTATAGAATCATAGCCCAGCACAGAAAGAGACCATTTGACCCAACGAGTTGCTGTTGGCTCTTCCAAAAAGCAACTAATGCCACTCCATTGCTTTTCTCCCGTACTCCTCCTTCTACTTCTCCTTCAGGCAGGGCAGCTTATTTCCAATTCCCTTTTGAAGATTACTGCTGAATTTCTATTTACAAAGGGGGTGGCACAGTGGCAGAGTGGTCAGCCTGAACCTGGTGGCTTAGCTGACTGTCTGGGTGGAGTTTGCACATTCTCCTCGTGTCTGTATGGATTTCCTCGGGGCACTCCAGTTTCCTCCCACAGTCCAAAGGCAAGCAGATTAGGTGGATTGGCCACAGTAAGTTGCCCCTTAGTGTCCAAAGATGTGTAGGTAGAGGGATCAGTGCGGTAAATACGTGGGGTTATGGAGTAAACCTGGGTTTGCGTCGTTACAGAATTGATTGGACAAGTGGCCTTCTTCTGCATTTAAAAATTCTGTGATCCTGTTTGTTTCCAAATCATAACAACTTTCTGCAGAAAAAGAATCTCCTCATTAACCCTCCAATTTGTTTTGCTAATGAGCTTAAATCTGCTAGAAATTGGCACTTTGGCGATTGGAAAGAGTTTGATTACTTACTCTATTTAAACTCTACATGATTATAAACACCTCGACCAAATCTCCTCTTTACCTTCAAAACAACAAAAACAGAAAATGCTGGAAAACCTCAGCAGGTCCGACAGCATCTGCGGAGAGAGAATAGAGCCAGTGTATTGAGTCTGGATGACCCTTTGTCAGAGCTTTTATTTTGTGCTTTTATTTCCTCTTTACCTTTACCTGCTCTTAGGACTGCAGTCCCAGCTCCCTCATTCTGTCAATCAAGCAGTAATTCTTCATCCCTGGGTTTTCTCTCTCATTTCTTTTTCTATCACTCATATGTCCACCTATCTGCCTCTGTTTCCTCATTTAAGATCCTTCTTCATCATAGAATCCCTACAGCACAGAAGGAGGCCGTTCTGCCCATCAAGGCTGCATTATCAACAATCCCACCCAGGCCCTGTCACCCTAACCCTACATATTTAATCTACTAATCCCCCTGACACTAAGGAGCTATTTAGGATGGCCAATCAACCTAATATACAACTCTTTGGACTGTGGGAGGAAACTGGAGCATCCGACAGAAACCCACACAGACACGGGGAGAATGTGCAAACTCCACACAGACAGTCACCTGAGGCTGGTATTGAACTCGAGTCCCTGGCATTGTGAGGCAGCAATGCTAACCACTGTGCCACCCATACCCACCACTTTAGAGTAATTTTTTGCTCAACGTTTGGCTTGGCATTCATTTTGTTCCCTTGTGAAAATTCTTGGGTGACATTTTTTGTCCCGACATACATGATGAATTGTTATTATTAAAGACGCAAGTTGTTGCTATCTCCTTGTTCTTGGTATTCATTGCTTAGATTCACAGATGAAGAAGAGTGATTGGGGTAGAATACAGAAAGACTGGTGCTTTGATCAATCTCTATTCCACCAGGAAACAGCACCTTTCAGGACTGAGGTACAGCAATTGGTGAGAAGATACAAATGATTAATCTTCTTTCTCTCCCATACCCGGCAGAAGGCTTTAATTAACTAAATATCCATTAGCTGCACTGTTGACAAAATGAATTCATGTTTAAACTATATTTTGTACAATTAGTCTGATCATTGTGTAAAAGATAACAAGTTTTATATAATCTACAGTGCTCATTAAAAATGACAAGTATAGGTTCTGCAGTTAGTCTGTTACTAAGTTCATATAACACTGCAGACACAATATTACATTCATTTCACATTGTTGAAGTGGAAGAGAACTTGTGCTGTTTCTCTGTATAGCTGGTTGATTACATCAAGTGACAGTGCAATTTAGGTGCAGTGGTGTATTGGTAATGTTGTTGGACGAGCTATTTAGGAGCAAAGACAAATTACCAGGAGACTAGTGAATTCAAACTTGGTGCTTAGCATGCTAATTGTGGGTTTGCAGTCCCACTTGAGTCTTGGTCGTAAAAATTCGACACTCCGGCGCTGTACTAATTGAGTGTCAGACTGTCAGTGATGCTGTCTTTTGGGTGAGATGTTAAACAAGGGCCAGTTTCCTCAGATGAAACATTCCATGGTGCTATCTGGAAGAACCTGGTGTCCTGGTCAATATTTATCATTCTGCTCTCATCATTGTCAAACAGATGATGTGGGTTACTGGTGTTTTGTGGAAGCTTGCTGTATGAAAACTGTCACATTCCCTACATTGCAATAGTGACTGCTCTTTAATACTTCATAGAATCCCTACAGTGCAGAAGGGGGCCATTTGTCTCATTGTATGTATAGTGACTGACTGAAAGAGTATCTTAACCAGGCCTTCTCACCCTCCCTCTCCCTGTAACCCCACACATTTTACCATGGCTAACTATTCTAACCTACACATCTCAGGACACTAAAGGAGCAATTTAGCATGGCCAAGCTATCTCATCTGCACATCTTTTGACTTTTGATTTCATTTGATTTATTATTGTCACATGTATCGGTATATGTGAAAATTATTGTTGCTTGTGCACTGTACAGACAAAGCATAGTAAAATGTCTGACAACACCAGGTTTAAGTCCAACCGATTTATTTGATAGTAAACTCACTAGCTTTCGGGTTTGTCCCTTCATCACCTGACTTTTTACTGTGTTTACCCCAGTCCAACGCTGGCATATCCACATCATGACATCAGACAAAGCATACCATTCATGGAGAAGAAAAGGAGATGGTGTAGAATGTAGTGTTACAGTCGTAGGCACGGTGTGGAGAAAGATCAACTTAATGCAAGATACTTCCATTCAAAAGTCTGATGGTGGCAGGGAAGAAACTGTTTTTGAGTCAGTTGGTACGTGATCTCAGACTTCTGTATCTTTATCCCGACGGAAGAAGGTGGAAGAGAGGATGTCCAGGGTGTGTGGGATCCTTGATTATGCTGACTGCTTTTCCAAGGCAGTGGGAAGTGTAGGTAATGTCAATAGGCGGGAGGCTGGTTTGAGTGACACACCGGGCTTCATTCACAACTCGTTATTGTTTCCTGCGGTCTTGGGCAGAGCAGGAGCCATACCAAGCTGTGACACAACCAGAAAGAATGCTTTCTAGGGTACATCTGTAGAAGTTGATGAGAATCATAGCAGACATGCCAACTTTCCTTAGCCTCCTGAGAAAGTAGAGCAGTTGGTGGGATTTCTTAACTATAGCATCAGCATAGAGGGACCAGGACAGATTGTTGGAGATCTGGATACTTAAAAACTTGAAAATTCAGTCATCCAAGGCTGGGAATTGATCCCGGGTCCCTGTTCACTGCTGTGAGGCAGCAGTGTGAACCACTGTGTCACCAATTCATTGCTTGTGAAGTGCTTTGGATGTCCTGACATCATGAAAGGAGCTATGTAAGTTCAAGCATTTCTTTTTCACTGTGGAGAGTCTGAGAATGTGAATTCAGATTGAAAATAAGTGAAGAAACTGGTGTGAGTAAAGGTGACCATGAAAGGTGCCATTTAAATAGTCAAATATTCATTGATATTCTTCAGGGAATGGAAACCTGCCTGGCCCATGCCAGCTGGTCTTAACTTCCCTCAAGTGGCTGAGCAAGCCAGTCCAATAAGAGCAATAAAGGCCAATGTTGCCCAAAGCCTGTGAATAAATTTAGAAAACATTCTATGCTGCGCTGAATTCTGTAAGCAGCCTTGGATAAGTGTTCAGTTTTCCTGATACAGTGGCAGGAATTTTACCATCCCACCCGCCATGGGAAGCAGAACAGGCGATGAGCGGAGGGAGCATGGGGAGGTCCGTTGACCTTGGGTGGGGTTTTACGATTTCAGGACGAGTGAGGCTGCAAAGAGCCCACTCAATATGTGAAAGAGCCAGGAATGCTAGATAAGTGTGCCTGGATCTCTGAATGATGTTACTGCTGTACAAAACTCAGCATGGTTGGGGGGAGGGGGCACAAATTTACAAGATAGATCATCAGCTAGTGCACTAAAAGAAAGAACTTGCATTTATATAGTGCCTTTGACCATCTCAGGAAGTCCCAAATTGCTTTACAGCCAGTGAAATGCAAGTGTGGTCACTGCTGTAATGTAAGAAATGTGGGAACCAGTTTGCACACAGCAAGGTCCCAGAAAAGGCAATGAGACAAATGACCAGTTAATTTATTTCAATGGTGTTGATTGAGGGGTAAATATTGGCAGGGCACTGTTACTGTTCAAAATAGTGCCATATGCAATTTTTCATATCCTTCTGAGAAGGCAGGCATGGCCTTGGTTTAATTTTTCACTTGAAAAGATACCTACCAAGATGCTGGTAAATCTGAATTTTCAGTGAAATTATCTTCAGCCTCCAATTCTCAAATTTTAATTTGAGTTTCCTTTCAACACTTCAAAGTATCAGAAATCAGTTTGCAACCAATGAAGTAGTTTTCAATCTCGGAGCTGTAAAGGAAACACAACCCCTTTGTGGTGCTGTGATTTTTTTGCTTCATACTAATATAAAAACATGCAGCCTATAAATGTAAAATTGCCCAGATTAAATTCTGGCTCACCCAGGGTATAACAATCCCATTAACTGCAACTTACACAAAATGTAACACTATAAAAAAATCCTTTTAGCGTCAGCAGAATGATGGGTACCCTACTGGTTTGCAGATAAATATTAACTGGTAGTTCTATTCTGTTTTTGCTAAGTGTGCATAGCTCTGTAATCTCTGTCAGAAGAGCAAATGTGAGTCTGGATTAGAGTCATCAGCCTTATCCTTCTCTCCTGCCTGACAGTACTGTGTTTTACCTGCACCACATGCACAGCAGCAGTTCGAGAAAGCGGCTAAACCATCATTTTCCCAAGGACACTTCAGAATGGGAAAATGCTGGCTTCGCTGGAGAAATACACACATTTCATGAACCAGTTAAAAAAACAGATAACAATCCCAAGCAGGTTAGCTACGTTATAACAGCCTCTTAATGACATTGATATTATCTCTAGATTAAGTGTTGAGGTCTCTTTTGAGTGGGATTTAAATCCAAAACTGTTAAATTCTCTACTACTGAGGAGGCATCCAATAGAACTCACACCACAGCCAGACAGCAGGGAATGCAGGGTTCAGAGGACGGTTGTAGTTTGGAGTGTGGAGCGAGTAAGACCTGCAATAAATAGTTACAGCTTCGATTCCGGTTAGCAACTGCCCTCCCAGGACAGTCCTGGGACAGATTACCCCACATCCAGGGTCCCCTGACCTGTTCCCTTAAAGGGATTATGCCCCAACATACGTAACAAAAACCTCTGGACTCAGAGGCAGGAGTGCCACCCACTGAGACAATGCTGAGGGAAGGATTGAGAGAGAGGAGGAAGGAGAGACAGAAAGAGCGATGAAATAAAAACAGAAATGCTGGAAAAAGCGCTGGAGGGAGAGAGGCCGTGAAAACAAACACAGCTGCATGTTTTAGTCATTGTAAATTAGATTCAGAACTATTCAACATTGCAAACTATTGGATAATGAGCCTGGTTTTCTCTCAGCTGTAATGTGTTGATTCAATATTTAACTTTAAAATAAATCACTCAGAAAGCAGCTGTGTTGGGAATTTAAAATACAATAAACTGCTTTGAAATTGGAAATTAGCATTATAAGGATTTGGGAATGAACTGTTGACCAATAGCAACCCTGAGATAGGCTATGCAAGAATCTGTGAAGAGAAAGGCCTTTGGCTATGCTGAGGGAGTCGCATCAAACCGGCTGGAAGTAAAAATGTGTGTCTTGAAATTTAATTCCACAAGTGCCTGATTTTAAGTCACAAAGCCCTGTCATAAACCAAATGGCTTCATTCTGCACTTCTGAGACAGAAGATTATGGGTTCAAATCACTGAGGGTGTGTGGCACGGTCAGAATTGCTGTCTTTTTTACGTGATATCGAACCAAGGTTGTCTCTGCCCTCTCTGGTGGATGCAAAGGGCAATCAAGGCTTCCCTGGTGTCCCAGTCAATATCTATTCCTCATTCAACACCTGGTCATAATCACACATCAGATTATGGGATCTTGCTGTGCATACATTTGACTGCACTTCAAAGGTACTTTACTGGCTGCAAAACACTTCGGGATGTTCTGCAATTGTGAATGGCACTTGATAAATACACGTCTTTCTTTCCAGGGCAGCATGGTGGTATAATGATTAGCACTGTTGCCTCACAGTGCCAGGGACCTGGGACTGATTCCCAGCCATGGTCACTTTCTGTGCAAAGCCTGCACATTCTCCCCATATCTGTGTGGGTTTCCTCCGGGTGCTCCAGTTTCCTCCCACAGTCCAAAAGACATGCTGGTTGGGTGCAGTGGCCATGCTAAATTCCTCTTCAGTGCACCCAAACAAGGTGCCGGAGTGTGGTAACTAGGGGGTTTTCACAGTAACTTTATTGCAGTGTTAATGTAAGCCTATTTGTGACACTTACAAATAAAATTTAAACTGTCCTGTATTTTTCCCCCACTTAGGGAAAGACACAAAGAAATCATCATGCTGGCTTCACACATTCTCAGATTCCAAATTCCAGGTTTGTTTAGTACTTTATTCCATTTTTTCTTAGTTTCTCCAAGTAAGCTCAATCTATTGTACTGCACTTTGTGTGAATTATGAATTTTTATTACAGCAATTTGCACCCATTTTGTATTTCATCAGGAGCACTTGTAATAAGTCACATCTCACAGCACACAGCACTGGCTCCCTCGGGTATTCTCTGTGCAGTACGAGTGCTCCTTTCCATTTGCTTAACGATACAGTCATTATTACTGTGCAACAACGGAGAAGGAGAGATCAGAACACAAGAACAAGTCTGATGCTAACTAATTACACCAAAATAATCACCCAGGCCCCATCTCCACAACACCATGCATTTATCCTAGCTAGCCTCCCTGACACTAAGGGACAACTTAGCATGGTCAATCCACCTAACCTGCACATCTTTGGACTGTGGGAGGAAACCGGAGCACCTAGAGGAAACCGATGCAGACACAGGGAGAACGTGCAAACTCCACCCAACCAGGGAATCGAACCCAGGTCCCTGGCGCTGTGAGGCTGCAGTGCTAACACCATGCCATCCCTCATTGGCTCTATCTACAAAGTCCATCTACAAAGGGAAACTCTGTCTATATGACTTCAACAGTCATCACTTCTGCTAAAAAAAAATTGCAAGGTTCAACTCCTTCACTTCAGATACCAGTAGTGGGCCCATGACGATATCTCATGGAGATAGATTTGAAATTTCATCTTTAAGTATCTTTTTATCTTTATCTACCTTTTAATCTTTGCATCTGTATTTTAATTAATAACTCTATCACTCTTAAGCAACTTTTAGCAATAGTTTTGGAATAAGCTAACCTTTATCTTGTTTAAGAATAAAACTTGACTGCTGGGTTCTACCTTTGAGACAAGGTGTCTTACTGTTGAACTTGGTGCATGTATGAACTGTCAGTCCATCACAACAGAGAAGATGTTGCTTAAGAAACCACCAGGTTCTGGAATTTGAGTTGGGTCCTCTCACCCAGTTTTACCAGCAGGGCAGTGGCTTCCTATCCTGATTGGGAAGTTGGGATGTCACATGTTAGTGATGCCCATCCTTTGACTTTCAGACCAAAACTTCCAGCTGCCACTAGCTATTGGGGTTTCTGCCCTCCTTGCCAAGTTTTAGCCTGGGAGTTTGAAGAAGAAAGGTGGCCTCAAAGTGCTAGGGACCTGGATTCAATTCCGGCCTTGAGTCACTGTCTGTGAGGAGTCTGCACATTCTCCTTGCGTCTGTGCGGGTTTCCTCCCACACTCCGAAATTGTGTTAGTTAGGTGATTTGGTCACGATAAATGCATGGGGTTATGCGAATGGCAGAAAGGAGAGTATGGGTGAGGAAAACCCGGCATTTAAATACCCTGCAATGGACTCAGGCATGCAGCTGGATTGCAACCTGGCCAGCAGGCAATAGGAAACTGTATCCAGGCTGACGGACATCGGATTAGTGAGGTCGTCTCGCCACGTCCAAGCATTCTTAACATGGTCAGCAGAGTTTTACTATGATTGGTTGTTGGTGAAAAGGTTCCAGTCTAAGGGAGGCCTCAGACCTCCTTGTGAGGCCTCAAATAACTGGCTGGCCCAGAATTCAGCTTCTGGCTGCTGTTGCCTGATGCAGAAACTGGAATGGTCTCACATGCTGAGACTGCGAGTTAAAATTGCAGATCAGATCCTGATGATATCCAGACATAGTTGGAAGGAAATAGAACCAGAATGGGTGAGTAGGTGACTCGAATTATTTAAACTGGGCCACTTGCGTGGTTTTCATCAGACGAGCGGTACAGTTAAAAATTGAACCTATAATCCCACAACAAAAATCAATGGCAAGATGTAGTCTTTTTATACTTTACTTCTCATGGACTCCTTGAGACAATGTCTTAATGAACAAATAAGGACAGGTGGCATGGTGGCACAATAGTTAGCACTGCTGCCTCACAGTGTCAGGGACCCAGGTTCGATTCCGGTTTTGGGTGACTGTGTGGAGTTTGCAGACTCTCCCGGTCTCTGTGTGGGTTTCCTCCAGGTACTCCAATTTCCTCCTCCAAAGATGCACAGGTTAATTGGACTGGCCAAGCTAAGTTGCCCCACACTGTTTAAAGATGTGTAGGTTAGATGGATTAGCCATGATGGGTATGTGGAGTTATGGGGGAAAAAGGCTTGGATAAGGTACTCTGTCAGAGAGGTTGTGCAGTCTCGATGGGCCACTTGTAGGGATTCAGTGACATTCTATAATTGTGTTATACTATTAGTTTGAGGCCTATCTCTGTGGAGTGGTATTTGCAGCTGCAACATGTGTGTACTTTGACCAGCCTGTCAATCAAATTCTAGGTGCCAGAACAGGGGCCTTGCAGAGTTGGAGATTTGCTTACACCATCCGGAGGCTAAGGGTCGCAGAGACTGCTCTGTCATTCAGTAAGATCATTGGCTGATCCTATGATTCACTCCATTCTCATCTCAACTGTTTTAAAGTCCAAAGGTTTATCAGTTTTAATCTAGAATATACTCAACAACTGAATATTCACAAGTCTCTGAGGTAGAGAATTACAGAGAGTCATAATTCTCTGAGAAATGTTCTCCTCAACTGTTTTAAATGTTATCCTGAGACTAAATTCCTCAGCCAGGGGAAACAGACTTTCTGCATCTGAACATCCCCATGCATAATTTTATAAAATCCAGAAAGTCAATCAACGTACCTGGAAATATCTTAAATTCTGCTTAGGTTTGCACTGAAGCAGCCTGAGTGTGGCTGAGAAATGGAACAGCACGGTGGTTAGCACTGCTGCCTCACAGCACCAGCGACCTGGATTCGATTCCCAGCTTGGGTCACTGTCTGTGTGAAGTTTGCACATTCTCCCCGTATCTGCGTGGGTTTTCTCCGGGTGCTCCGGCTTCCTCCTACGGTCCACAAGTGTGTAGGTTAGGTGAATTGGTCATGCTAAATTGCCCCTTAGTGTCAGGGGGACTAACTAGGGTAAATGCATGGGGTTATGGGGATAGGCCTTGAGTGGGATTGTGGTGCAGAATCGATGGGCTGAATGGCCTCCTTCTGCGCTGCAGGGATTCTTTGGATTCTATGAAATGACCAACAGGTTTGATTTACAGTGGGAAAAGTAGGTTAGTCAGCTTGGTGAACAGACGTTTGACTCTCTGTATCTTTGCTGTTTCAGATGGTTGTGAGCTTGGGCCAGGATTCTCCGATCTCGTTCACCCTGTCACCACGGCTGGCAAGAGAGAGAGTTTGGCACCTAACCAAAGCTTCATTCACTGCAGTGGAATCGGAGAATGCCAGCCGCGGGTGGACTCAGAGACGGCCTTGACCCACAGTCTGTGCTGAGTTTGCAGGCCGATGCCAGCACTGCAACAGCTCTGGAGTCCGAGGGGGGATTAGTTGGCTGACACCTCTGCTACTAATTGGCATCAAGCTGCTGCTTTTGGAGATGTCAGGAGCACAAGATGGATTCAGTTTTTTGAACGCTTCCCCATAGTCGTAAGTTAAAAGGTTTGCTGTTCCTCGTCAAGTTTTATCCACCAGTAACAGGCAGTAAAATAAGACAGCAGAAAGCAAATAGTCTCTGTGGATGGAGCCAAGAACTTTTAAGGAGAGGGGGAAATCATGAGTCTGTGATTTGCTGCACCTCTGAACCTTCTAAGAAACAAATCAGGACACAAAAGAAAATGCTGGAAATACTCAGCAGGTATGGCGGTATCTACAGAGAGATGAACAGGTTTAACCTTTCACCAGCAGTGACAACAGTTAGAAGTTTTAATCAAGCACGGAGTTAGAGAAAGGGGGAAGTAGAGGAAAGAATAAATGAGAAGGTCCGTGATAGGGTGGAAGGCAGGAGAGATTATAAGACCACGAGAAAAAGGAGCAGAATTAGGCCACTCGGCCCATTGAGTTTTCTCTGTCATTCAATCATGGGTTTTTCTTTTCTCATCCCCATTCTCCTGCCTTTTCCCCATAACCCCTGATCCCCTTATCAATCAAGAACCTATCTTTCTCTGTCATAAAAACACTCAATGACCTGACCCCTACAGCCTTCTGTGGCAGAGTTCCACAGAGTCACCTCCCTCTGGCTGAAGAAATTCCTCCTCAGCTCTGTTTTAAAGGACCGTCCCTTTAGCCTGGGTTTGTGCCCTCTGGTTCTGGCTTTTCCTACGAGTGCAAACATCCTCTCTTTGTCCACTCTATCCAGGCCTTGCAATCTCCTTTAAGTTTCAATAAGATTGAATGGAAATGGGTGATCACGCAAAGCTAAAAAACATAGTGGTGGGACAAGCTGAGTAAATAAAGGTGGATTGGCAGTAGCAATAACAGAACTATTACCAGCTGCTGCTGTCCATAAAAGTGGAAATGATCAGAAATTATTGGTCTCAATGTTGAGTGTGTAAAGTTGTGTGCCGAAATCTTGATGCCATTTACGCCTGTGTATCTTATGGTCCCACTGATGGGGCGCTCCAGCCACTGTGGTGGGGAAGGAAAATCATGCCCGTGGCATTTCTTAAACCAATATGTAGAATCTTTTCATTTAATACATCTTAACAGCAGACCGAACACCTGAATATTCAGTACATGAGTTCCACGAAGGCAAATGTTAAATTCATTACAGCCTGGGGAGATTGAGGAAAGCAACCTGGAATCTGTATCCTTGTCAGGTAACTGACCAGCTGACAACAGGCAGCGTGGACTGCATTTTTAATCATCCATGGGACCTACACTGAGACTCTGATGGTCTGTCAGTGCTCTGAAGCCTCCAGGACGTGTTAGAAATATAAAATGAGGGCGGACGTGGCAAATGAAAAGCCTCCCCAGCTCCAATAACTTGTTGTTAACCTTACTGAAGGATAGTCAAACTGACGTTCTCATGCACAAAGTCTGTATCACTTACAGAATATAGAACATTACAGCGCAGTACAGGCCCTTCGGCCCTCGATGTTGCGCCGACCAGTGGAACGAATACAATGACCCTCTAACCTAAACTATTCCAATCTTACCCATATGCCTATCCACTGACCATTTGAATGCCCTCAAAGCTGGCGAGTCCACAACTGCTGCAGGCAGGGCATTCCACGCCCTTACTACCCTCTGAGTAAAGTACCTACCTCTGACATCCGTCCTATAGTTATCACCCCTCAGAGCAGAGAAGCTTGAATAATTGAGGAATGAACATTCGGGCTCTTCTATGACCCATGAAGCTCTCTGCTTTCCTACCTGCTTCCTTCCCCTTGCAAATGACGAGCTCATTATAGCTTTTTAATCAGGGTTTACCGTGTTTCCCAGGACTTGGGGAACTCGGTGGCAAAAAGGGGGAAAGGGGAGATACATCAGTTAAGTGTCTTGTGGTACTGCATGTGGGTGGCAGAGGCAAAAACGTTTCCCCAGGTCCAACAAGCTAATGCTCTAAAGGAGGCACGGTGACACAATGGTTAGCACTACTGCCTCACAGCGCCAAAAAGTTTGGTTCAATTCCGGCCTTGGGTCATTGTCCGTGTGGATTTCCCCTGGGTGCTCCAGTTACCTCCTACAATCCAGAGATATGCAGGTAAGGTGGAGAGGCAATGTTCAATTGCTCCTTAGTGTCCGAGGATGCATGGGTTCAGGGAATTGATGGGTTAAATATGTGGAATTACGGGAATAAGGCCTAGGTAGAATGCTCTGTCGAAGATTTGGTGCACTCGATGGGCCAAATGGCCTCCTGCACAGTATGGAATCTATGTAAACACCCCCTATACCATCCTCATGATTTCTCCCTCTTACGTGTTCTTTTGACTTCTGATTCTCCACACCAGAGCACAGCCCCCTTGCACAATCTCTCTCCTCCCCTTCCTATTAGCATTCTTCCTTTCTTTATTTCCACCCTTCTCTCTCTACCTCATGCTGTTTCCTACCTCTGTGACCCGTCTTGTCACTCCCACCAATACTCCTCTCTCTCTCTCTTTCACAGTGTCTCTCCCCCTCAATCATGATCTCCCCCTCCCCCCACCATGATCATTCTTTGCCACCATCCCCCTCCCCCCATGATGCCTCCCTCTGCCTGTAATGTCTGATGGACTGAGCGTTTGCAATGCTTCCTGCTTTTATTTCCAGCCCGGGTCTACCCGGGTCACTCACACTACTGGTTTCAGTGGGTGTGCCGCGTCAGCCGGAATGAATTCCATGTGGCAGCAAGGCCGGCAGGCCTTTCCAAATGACAGGGCTTGCCAATCGATTAGAGAAAGGTGGAGTGACCCCTGTCAGGAGCTCAGTCCACCCCCTCCGGCTAGAGAAGGACAAACTTGACAGGCACCTTCCTGCGTGGGAGGTAAGGAGGGAGAATACTAAAGCATGATTTAACTTGTGCTGCTTTTCTCTCTCTCTCTCTCTCTCCTCCCCTGTGCAGACACCCACTTTGTTCCTGGAACCGGGAGAAGGCAGTCGTATAAAGCTCTGGTTAGATCCCCATTCAGAATCCTGTCTTGGGGTCTGGGCACAGCAGCAGGATCAAATATAAAATCTAAAAGGATTAATTTATGAGAGCAATTTTGTCTTTTAAAAAGCGTATAGATAGTTGCACGGATAAGTTGGATATAGAGGGATATGGGCCAAATGCGGGCAATTGGGACCAGTCTAGGGGTTTTAAAAAAAAGGGCAGCATGGACAAGTTGGGCTGAAGGACCTGTTTCCATGCTGTAAATCTCAATGAGTCTGTGAGTTTGTATTGAGTAGCCTTGTATTGCCTTGTGTGTGGAAGATTATGGGGTCATCTAACTGAAGTGTTGGAAATGAGGAATGGGTGGGGAAATGAGACTAACTCTTTCCTTTGGCAGCAAAGAGAAAGTGGAACAATGTGGTATAACATTATGAATAAATATAATTATTTATATTTAATTGTTCGGGACAATGTCAGAAGTATTTCTCCCCATCAAGAGTGGTGGAAATCTGGATTTTTCTCCCCCAAAAAGCTGTTAAGGTTGGGGATGAACTGAAAATTTCTGAACTGAGATTTGATAGACTACTTTTAGCAAAGAGCTTTAAGAGTTATTGAACCCAAGCTGGTAAATGTAGTTGATATTGATCAGCTTTGATTTATTAAAATAGTGGAAGAGGCTTGAGAGACTGAATGACCTACTTCTGCTCCGATACCCCTATGCTCCCAGGATCTAGCACCAGGCTTGTATCAACTACTTATAGGTTGAGTGCTTTTTTTTTCTGGCTGTTACTACAATTCTACAACTTTATTGGTTGTTTCAACAGGATCATTTCAATTCCCAAAATTTAATACCAGTTTGAGTAAAGAGCTAATGATTTAAAAAGCATTTAGACAGTTACATGAGTAAGTTGCATAGAAGAGATATGGGCCAAACACAGGCAACTGTGACTAGCTTAGTGGTTAAAAAACAAAGGGTGGTATGGACAAGTTGGGCCAAAGGGCCTGTTTCCATGACTTGCAAAATTCAACAAGGAGTGACATGGCATTAACAGAATGCTGACTTCAAGGCTTCCACACAAAGCATTTTCTGCCAGACACGAGCACAGTAGTGGTGTTCCCCTCAAATACAATACAATTTGGAGAATGAACAGAGGTCACACAAAGAAGTATAAACTCCTGGAAGTCGGAGGAGAAGGTAGAGGATAGGAGCTCTCAACAGTTGGCCACATCTGCTCAGAGTGTTCAGAAAACAAGTTTTCTACCTGAATATCATAAAGGAAACTTGGATGAGTCGTCTGCTTCAGTGTGAGGATGAAGTGAAGGATATCTTCTTGGGAGAGAAGAGAAGGGATAAGAGCACAACAGTGGCAAATGGGCAGACAAAATTGACAGGCCTGTCATCCCTGATGGGGGGGGACTCCTTGGTTAGGTGTATTTTTTTGATAATAAAGATGACACTTGAGGGAGTAATTAGGGAAGTAATATTTGATTACTTACATGGAGAGGATATTTTAATGACACCCAACTTCAAAAATAAAGGAGATCATGTCTTGCAAACTTGATCATATTTTTTGAAGAAATCATCAACTTTATGGACAAAGATTTGATTTATTATTGTCAAATATATTGGGATACAGTGAAAAATATTATTTCTTGCGAGCTAAACAGATAAAACATATCTTTCATAGAATACATAGTGGAGAAGGAATGGAGAGGGTGCAGAAAATAGTGTCACACTCAAAGCTGGGATTAGAGAAAGATCATCTTAAATATGGTAGGTCCATTCAAAAGTATTTGAACGGTGGCCTCGGGTCACTGTCTGTGTGGAGTTTGTACGTTTTCCCTGTGTCTGCATGAGTTTTCTCTGGGTGCTCCGGTTTCCTCCAACACTCCAAAGATGTGCGAGTTAGATTGATTGGCCATGCCCTTTAGTGTCAGGGAACTTGCAGGGTAAACATGTGGGGTTATAGAGTAAGGTGGGATTGTGGTTAGTGCAGACACAATGGGCCAAATGGCCTGTTTCCACACTGTAGGGATTCTATGATTCTATAAAAAGTTTGATGGCAGCAGGGAAGAAGCTGTTCTTGAGTCAGTTGGTACGTGCCCTCAGACATTTGTATCTTGTCCAATAGACATTGGCTACTTAAGCTTCCAAGAAGTTTTGTACAAAATGTCGCACAAGAAATTTCCCAAAAGTAGAAAACTCTCCAGCGTTAGGGTACTATATTGAGCTAGATTGATTGCTAGTTGGAAGGAAATAGACAGAAAGTAATTACGGGTGGACACAGGTCTATTTAGAGTGCAGTTTCAAGTGGTATACTGCAGGGCTCAATATTGGGAACATTGCTCTTTACGATATATATTAAGGATCTGAATGTAAGTGTTGAGGGCATCATTAGTGCGGTTTCGGATGATTCTAATATGTGTGAATATTAGGACAGGAGATTATAATTGACTGCTTGGGGATGATTTGATCAAGGCTGAGAATATGATGAGGGTAATATATTACATTCAGGGTAGCATTTTGTTCTAACTAAATAGGTTAGCGATTTCAAGGAATCAACAGCCCACATTTCAGTTGTACAAGGTGAGGTCCGGGTTTGTTTTTCCAATCACTTTAAATCTGTGCATTCTTATTATCAGAGGACCAGTCATTGAAAACTATTCTTCTTTATTTGCTGCATCAACACTTGTGTTGATTTTAAACACTTCTATCAAATCTCCTCTTAGCATTTCCTTCCCTGATGGAAACAATTCAATTCCTCCAATTCCCTCATCCTTGGAACCATCTCTTCTGAATCCTCATGAAAGACTTTGGACGGAATTGTTACTTTGGGTGGGAAAACTGGTGTGATTCACGGATCTCAATTTTCACACACTTGGTCATCTTTTGGGATGGGATGAGTTTTGTGCCCGTTCTGAGAGGACTGGGGCTTAAATGTACCAGTAAGTCCAGCTGCACAGAGATTTTTAAAGGGTGCCCTGATTTCAAAGTGAAATTGAGGACATTACACGGACACCAGGGACCACTCCACCATGCCGTCCCCTCATTGAAGGGATATTCATTCACCTCCCCTCCAACAAATATTGCTAGCATCAGAGCATTGCTGCCTTCCCAATGGATCCCTCTTCATGACCCCCCCCCCCCCACATTTCATGACCCCTCATGCCCCCCTTTATGACCGTCTAATACCTCCATTCATGACCACCTTCATGCACCACCCTCTCAGGCTCCACCCTGTCATACCACAGACCCTTTGTCACCTCCCCTGGTACCCTGGCAGTAGCACGTTGACACTGTCAGTGGGCCAATGCCCAGCCATGTCCCTGATGGCCAGGGCTTCAATGGCCTTGTGCACCTCTTCGCATGGCCATCACACATGGTCCCCATTTGTGACTTGGCCAACGTTGTCCACCTGATACGCTGCAAGAAAGGATGTCCCGAGGCATGGTACATTGGCGAGACCACGCAAACGCTGCAACAATGGATGAATGGACACCGCTCAACAATCACCAGGCAGGAACGTTCCCTTCCTGTCGGGGAACACTTCAGCAGTCACGGGTATTCGGCCTCTAATCTTCGGGTAAGCGAACTCCAAGGCGGCCTTCACAACACACGACAATGCAGAATCGCTGAGCAGAAACTGAAAGCCAAGTTCCGCACACATGAGGATGGCCTCAATCGGGATCTTGTATTCATGTCACATTATCTGTAACCCCCACGACTTGCCCAGGCTTGCAAAATTTCACTAACTGTCCTGGCTTCAGAAAATTCACATTGTCTGTGCCTGTAAACACTTGATTACCTGTTAAGACTCACATTCCAACCATTATCTTGCAATTGTGTTTGTGTCTATATATACCCTCTTTGTGAAAAAAATCCTGCACTCACCTATGAAGGAACAACGCTCCGAAAGCTCGTGCTACCAAATAAACCTGTTGGGCTTTAACCTGGTGCTGTGAGACTTCTTACTGTCCATTTGTAGAGACCAGTAGTGATTCCTGCCGGGCTCCTGCTGTGCCCGAGGGTCAGAAAATCCCAGGAGCAGGGAAGCTCTGGCCTCAAACGGACTCAGCCTATTTAAATACTTATTAACCTCTGGAAATAGTGAATGGAAAGATACCGGTGAGGTTTTGTGCCAGTGCAGAATGCGCTAAACCATTCACCAGCGATTTTCCATCCCACTCTGACGGCCTCCATCTCCTTCTTATAAATATGGCTCCCAGAAATGGAGGCCACACTGCAGCTGGGGGTGAACTAGTGTTGTATGTGGGTTTAGCATAACATAAAAGCTTTGATATGGAACGCTTCTATTTATAAAATCCAGGATCCTATATGCTTTATTCGCCAGTCTTCACACCTTCAAAGATTTATACACAACACCCCAGGTCTCTTTGTTATTGCATCCATTTATCCCATTTACAATTGTCTCCTTTAGCTTGTATTATCTCTCCTTGTTCTTCCTGAAAAATTAATCATCTCACAATCATCTGATTTGGATTTCGGGCTGGATTCTCCACCACCCCCTCCACAGGGTTGTTTGTGGCTGCAGAGGCTGTGGGTTCTTCAGTTCCTGCCACTGTGAAAGGGGTTTCCTATTGTTCTCACCCTCTGCCACTGGGGAATCCATGGCGGTAGTTTGCCATGGGCAGGATTGGAAGATCCCGCTGGCAGAAAACTAGAAAATTCAGCCCTTCATCTGCCATTTGTACACCAATTCCACCATCTTGTCTACATCCTCCTTTCCTCCACCCCAGGTTAAAATTTAAAGTTTATTTAATAGTCTCACAAGGAAGGTTACATTAACATTACATTGAAGTTACTACAAAAATCCCCTATTCGCCACATGCCGGCACCTGTTCGGGTACACTGAGGGAGAATTTAGCATGACAAATGCACCTAACCAGCTTGTCTTTCAGACTGTGGGAGAAAACCGGAAGGAAACCCATGCAGACACAGGGAGAACGGGCATACTCCGCGCAGATAGTGACCCAGGCCCAGAATCGAACCTGAGTCCCTTGTGCTGTGAGGCAGCAGTGCTAACCATCATTAAAGGGACCAGGATCAAGTCGCATAGACGTTCAGGCGGAGATTTCCATTCAGACAAACATGAGGTTGTTATTTATTTTGCTCATTTTCTTAAACATTAATTTATTGAGGCTGTAAAAATCATGTAGTGTGTTACTTTCACATCTCAAGGGGAATTACCCGCTACTAAAGCTGTAGATAACAGCTGAGAATGATATTAATATCATTGCACATTCTCACTTAGTTCAATTAAGAGCAAAATCAAACTTAAAACCTACTTTGAAAAGTACGACAGTCAGAGAGGATCACAAGATAACAATGAATGGAGAATATTCAGTTTATTCTCATCTGTCTCTTAAATAATTCATTTTTTTGTCTCCTGATCACTCATCATTCCTGGAAATCAGTGAAGCGATGGAAGGGGTCATCAGTAGTGCTATCGAATGGCACTTACTCAGCAACAACCTGCTCATTGATGCTTGGTTTGGGTTCTACCGAGGTCATTCAGTTCCTGATCTCATTACAGCCTTGGTTCAAATGTGGACAAAAGAGCTGAACATCAGAGGTGAGGTGGGAATGATAGCCCTTGACATCAAGGCTGCATTTGACTGAGTGGTCATAGGAATACGAATCAGGGGGATAACCCTCTGCTGATTGGAGTCATACCTGGCACAAAGGAAGATGGTTTTGGTGGTTGGAAGGTAATAATTTCAGTTCCAGGACATCTCTGCAGTCACTCCTAAGGGTACTGCCTGAGGCCCAACCACCTTTAGTTGCTTTATCAGTGACCTTCCTTCCATCATAAGGTTGGGGTTGACGGGGGGGGGGGGGATGTTTATAGATGACTGCACGATGTTCAACACCATTTGACTGGCATGGTGGCACAGTGGTTAGCACTGCTGCCTCACAGCACCAAGGAGCCAGGTTTGATTCCCGGCTTGGATCACTGTCCGCGTGGAGTTTGCACATTCTCCCCATGTCAGCATGGGTTTCCTCTGGGTGCTCCGGTTTCCTCCCACAGTCTGAAAGACATGCTGGTTAGATGCATTGGCCACGTTAAATTCTCCCTTAGTGTAGCCGAACAGGCACCAGAGTTTTGCAACTATTGGATTTTCACAGTAACTTCATTGCAGTGTTAATGTAAGCCTACCTGAGATACTAATAAATAAAACATTTGCAACTCCTCACACACTGAAGCAGAATGTGTCTAAAACAAGTGCAAGTAACATTTGTGCCGCACAAGTGCCAGGCAATGACTATATCCAACAAAAGCATATCTAACCATTGCCCCTTGACTGTCAATGGCATTGCCATTGTTGAAACCCCTGTTACCTCGGGTTACCATTCACCAGAAATTGAACTGGGCTACCATATAATTATTATGTTACAAGTGTAGGTCAGGATCTAGGAATCTGTGAGTGAGTAACTCACTTCCTGACTCTCCAAAGCCTGTTCACCTTCGACAAAATTCCCCTTGCCTGTGTGAGTGCAGCTCCAACAACACTCAAGAAGCTCAACACCATCCAGGGTTATGTAGCCCACTTGGTTGCTACCCCTTCCACAAACGTTCACTCCCCCACCACAATAAATTGTGGCAGTGTGTGTACAATTTACAAAATGCACTGAAGAAACTCACCAAGGTTCCTTAAGCAGCACCTTTCAAATCCACACCCACTATCATCTAGAAGATCAAGGACAGCAGATACCTGGGAACACCACCACCTGCAAGTTCCCCTCCAAGCCACTCAGCATCTTGACTTGGGAATATATCGCCGATCCTTTATTGTCACGGGGTCATGATCCAAGAACTCCCTCCCTAACAGCATGGTGGGTGTATCTACACCACAGGGGCTGTAATGGTTCAAGAAGGCAGCCAATCACCACCATCTCACAGACAACTAGGGATGGGCAATAAGTGCTGGCCTAGCCATTGATGCCCATGTCCCATAAATGATTTTTTTAAAAGATGGCAGCATGTTGCATAATCATTGCATTGTAAATTTATAGACAGCCACATGTTTAGCATTCTTGGCTTGGAGCAGCATCGTGTGTTCAAATTCCTAGCACTGCAACTTGAGTAAAGGATATCCTGTGCCACTTGTCAAAAATGAACAGAGTTCTCCCTTGTGTCCTACCAAGTATCTATCTCACAATCAACATCATTAAAAATGGATTATCCACTTATTATCTTATTGCTATTTGTGGAAGCTGGCTATGTGCAGTTTGGCCACTGCATTTCCTACATTGCAACAGTGGGCACACTTCCAAAGCACTTTAGGGTATCCTGAGTTTGTGTAAGGTACTATATAAATGCAAACTTTTTTTTCAAAATTTTATTCGAGCCAAATGCAAATTGAATCCAATTCATGATCCCCGCGAGAGAGACAAATAAGATCCAGGCTGACATGATGAGGTACTGCTCCTTCCCTGGGTTATTTTGATGCTTCACCTTAGCCAAAAGGCTGAGATGGCTTTGAAAAGTTGCACCAGGTGATGTTTCAGTTAAACCTCATCGGCTACTCTGATCATTGACTCTTCCCTGTGTTGAAGTGGAAATTTTCCTGCTTCTTGACTGCGGTACAAAGAGTCAACAGAGTCCGTTCCAACAAAATAACTTGTCTTTATTTACGAAAGATTGCATGCAGTATTGGCAAAAACTTGAGTCCAGAGAGCCATCGTTATGACTTACTGATTCTTCGTCAAGTCCGCACCAACGTAATGAATCAATTCAATATTTATACACAATCATTATTGGTTCTTGTGACCAGAGCTTATTGAGGAATTCGATTAGTACTACAAACAGTAGCAACATCATTAATTGTGTTATAACCCAGTGACCTCTGAGACCTCTTTGTCTCATCAATAATGTCATTATCTTGTCCTTTGAGGGAACAAAAAGGTTCTGTGATTCCTTCATCTCTGACCTTATCTTATTTTGCATATGTAGTCCCAGGGTATGTGGAGTCAACCTCATCAAGACAGACTGAGGTCAGGCATTTGGCCTTCTCTGGTTTTTTTCTAGTCTTAAGATATATGGAGTCAGCCTTTGTTGGCCTTACTAGGTTGGGCGAGGGTCAGGTATTTAGGAATCGCTTGGTCAGTCCTTTTTGTACCATACCAAACAGTTAACTACTTTTCCTACCATGCCACTACTTAGTTCGTACAATATCACACCTAGGCTGGAAGATCATGCTACCTGATCATTGACTCTTCTCTGCCAGGTAAATAAGTTTTTTTTTTCTACTGGATCGTGCAACTTTTTGTTGCCCCATAAGCGGCCTGGGAGATAATTGTTTTAAGCGCCTTAACCATAAGACATTTTAAAGTAAATGTAGAAGCCACTTCTGGTTTTCACTCCAATACGTTGACTGGGAGCCCACTTTGGATGTTTTCTTATCCCTCTGCCAAGATAAACTGGCTTAATTGTTAAATGGTCTAATGTTAAATGGTCACCATGAAGGAGGGCCATTGAAACAAGTAGCTTCGAGTTGTGTTGCGAACTCTATTATTCCTAGAGATTTCAATCACATGATCTGCTTCCTCCAATGGACCCCTCCCACCTGCGCAGCCCTCACACAATCGCTATTGTTTGCTTGAATGTCCATCTTCCTGTCTTTCCCATTGCCAATCAGAACACTTCAGAAATATTTTAAGCAGGTTTTGCCATGGGCTTCGGAAATCGCAATGAAAGGCAGTTCACACTATTTGCCGGCAGTGAGGGTGGCTCAGCTATTTTCCCCAAGATCATCTCCTAATTAGTTCTCCCGTCCAATTAAGAATGGTGGGTGGGATGTAGATGACACCGGTCCAAGCAGAGAGGCAGTAGTTGGGAGTGGCGAGTGGTGCTCAGGCAGCTCAGAGATCGAGAGACTTTGGAAAGAAAAGTAAAAATTACAGATAAAATGGACCAATGTGGCAGCACTTATCAGAGGCCCATTGGTGCTATGGGGTTGGAGCTCCTGATCCTGGCCCTTTCTCTGGGCTATGCAGAGTCCTGCTCCGATGACCTGCTGGGTTGCTGCAGCGAGGCCAACTCCATGAAGCTGAGGCCTAACCATGCATCAGAGGGGAGTCCCCCAGCACCAGCAAAGTGCCAGTGGGCTTAAGGAATGGAACCAGAGGCTCCTTTATTGCTTAAATTGGCTGCCGGCTCCTCCCTTTCAGGCAGCTGCTCCATATCCAATCCCACCACTGGAAAACCTGCCCAGTAGCAGTGCAGAAAGAGGCCATTCAGCCCACCCAGCCAGTACCGACAACAATCCCACCAGACCCAGTTACCATTACCCCATGTATTTACTCTGCTGATCTCCCTACAAATTAAGGAGCAATTTAGCATAGCCAATCAACCTAACCTGCACATCTTTGAAGTGCAGGAGGAAATCGGAGCACCCGGAGGAAACCTATGCAGACACAGGGAGAATGTGCAAACTCCACACAGACAGCCACCTCAGGCCGGAATTGAACCCGGATCCCTGGCGCTGTGAGGCAGCAATGCTAACCACTGTGCCACCTAACACAGCTTCTTGATATTTCCCCACATATTCACCTCCCAGACATCAACCCCAGGACCAGGAAATAGCTGCTACCGGTTTGTCACCGATTTGGATGATTCCTCACAATAATCGACTGACTTTTTCACCCTGTCTGATAATTTTATAAGCAATTAACAAAAACCTTAAAAAAAAGTTTTATTTTGCTTCCCCAATCGTTTTCTTTGAGTTTTTTTTCCACAACAGTGCCCTGGAGATTAGTCTTCAGTCGCTTAAGATACTACATGGCCCGGTTGCACAGTGATTAGTGCTGCTGCCTCACTGCGTCAGGGTCCCTGATTCGATTCTGGTCTCAGGTGACTGTGTGGAGTTTGCACATTCTCCTTGCATGGATTTCCTCTGGTTGGTCCAGTTTCCTCCCACACTCGAGATTTACAGGTTAGGTTGATTGGCCATGGTAAACTGTGCCTTAGTATCCAACGATGTGCAGGTTATTTGGATTAGCCATGATAGATGTATGGAGTCAGCAGCAGAGGGCCTGGATAAAGATGCTCTTTTCGAGAGTCAGTGCAGTTTCAATGGGCTGAATAGCCTCCATCCGCACTGTAGGGATTCATGATAATGATAATCTGAAACAAAAACATCAGGACAGTCAGCGGAACTTAACAGACCTTCTTCAGATTGTGTGATGTCGTGATTTCAATACATGTACAGAAAGCAGTATCAGATTGACAAGTAATTTGCTGGGAGGTTAGATTGTAACATGAATGTTTCATTTCCCTGTGAATTTTTATTGAGGTGATACGAATCACTCCAGCAGCTATTACATTAATTTGCAGCACAAACTGCCACATAAACTCATTCCATTTCATTGCTGCTCTTGTGGCCCATTTGTTGCAGTCTACATTCCTACTTGCATGCAAATTGATATATTATGATAATTGCAAGTGCCACGGGTTTGTTTTTGGATACATAATTATAATTCAGTGCCAGTTAATTGAATTGTACACAAGTTATGCATTGCAAAGTAGCACTGTCATTAGAATGATAGGCCTTTTCCATAATCCTCCTTCACCTGGGATTTAGGGAAAGCCATCTGACTCTCACCATCTGGTCAAAATATCCAATGTTAAGACATTGGGGATCGCCAAAGCGATGATTGGTCTGAAGTTGACGATCTCCCTCCAAAGTAGGTTTTCTGAGTTGGAAAAAGAACCATATGATGGTTAAAATTAGAGATGGTTACGAGTGAATAATTACATGGGCAGCACAGTGATACAGTGGTTAGTGTACCTGAACAGACACCGGATTGTGGAGACTAGGGAATATTCACAAAGTCTAAGAGACCACTCTAGCCATGATTTATATTGTGCAATACCTGCATCTTTTCAAGGTGGTGTCTCTGCCCAGCCAGAATCAGGTCCAGCTCTAGTTTGAAGGGATTGAATGAATCAGTGTTCACTGCCCTCACCTTCCCAACACACTGAATTTTCACAGAATACATTTTCATACATTGACAAACCAACGTGACAGGCAGACGGATCATCAGCACTAGATACCTTAATGGCTGAAGTCAGTTAAAGAGAGGGTAAAGTAGAACAAGATTTGAACTTTCGAGGCCACACGGGTTCTGGGGCGTGATGAGGAAAAGCTGAAGGAAAGGAGGGGTGGAATTTTATTGGCACGTCTGCCCAAGGTTTGTACGATCCTGCCCGAGGCCAATGGAGAATGCCATTCTCCGAGCCTCGCATATCCCCAAATCGGGGTGGGTGTGCCAGGCTGAGGGACTCACAGTTTTACCAATTTTGATTACCACACTATGAGGACACAATTTGATTTAATATTGGGATACAGTGAAAAGTATTGTTTCTTGCGCGCTATATAGACAAAACATACCATTCATAGAGTACATAGGGCAGAAGGAAAGGAGAGGGTGTAGACTGTAGTGTTACAGTCATAGCTAGAGTTTAGAGAAAGATCAACTTAATATATGATAGGACCATTCAAAAGTCCGATGGCAGCAGGGAAGAAGCTGTTCTTGAGTCGGTTGATTGATAAGTGTTTTTAGACTTTGGTATCTTTTTCCCAAGGGAAGAAGGTGGAAGAGGGAATGTCCAGGGTGAGTGGGAACCTTGATAATGCTGGCTGTTTTTCTGAGGCACCGAGAAGTCGGGGTCAACGGATGGAAGGCTGGTTTGTGTGATAGACTGGGCTGTGTTCACTGGGAATGTGGTGGAAGCAGGTATGTGGTGGTGTATGTGGGGGGGGGGGGGGGGGGGGGTGTATGTGGGGGGGGGTGTGTGTGTGTGTTGGGGGGGAGTTGGGGGGTGGTATCGAGAGAGATATAAAAGCAAATTACTGCAGATACTGGAATCGGAAACCGAAAGGGAAAACACTGGGAAATCTCAGCAGGTCTGGTAGCATTTGCAAGGAGGGAAAAGAACTGGCATTTCAAGGCCAGATGAAGAGCTTGGAAGAACAAGAGAGGCAGGTACAGAGGGGAAAAATAGAATAGTTGAAGACCATGCAGAAAAGATGTGGTAGAGAGGGAGGTGGATTTATTTAATCTATATTATCTATATGCAAATGTTACTCTTGGGGCAAGACGGCATTAGAATATGTAATAAGGGTTGGAACATATAATTAAGCATACAATTCTAGTTACAATTTATTAATGCTAATTGTATGTTCAGTTTATATTTTTTCAGTCACTGCCTATGTTATGTGTTCAGTTTTAAGTCAATTTGGCATCTCCCAATGCTCCACCTGCAGCGTTAGAAGGTAATCTTGGGTTGAGTTTCCTCCATCGTTAATGCACTGGTACCATTTTTCATGAAGCAGTTCTTATCATTAAAAAAGAGATTAGAGGGATACAACAGGGAATATTCATTCAAATAATTGGAAAAGAAGTATCTAAACTGGGTCGAGGATCAGGTAAGGGGTACGATGCACAAATCACTAAAATGGAGATGTATGAGGCTGTTAAACAAAATAATGAAACGCTTGGGGTTTATTTCTAGAGTGATAGAATTGAGATGCAGAGAAACTTTGCTAAACTTATATTATAGAATCCTACAGTGCAGAAGGAGGCCCTTCGGCCCATCGAGTCTGCACTGACCACAATCCCACCCAGGCTCTACACTCATATCCCCACATATTTCACCCGCTAATCCCTCTAACCTAAGCATCCCAGGATACTAAGGGGCAATTTTAGCATGGCCAATCAACCTAACCCACACATCTTTGGACTGTGGGAGGAAACCAGAGCACCCGGAGCAAACCCATGCAGACACGAGGACAATGTGCAAACTCCACACAGACAGTGACCCGAGCTGGGAATTGAACCCAGATCCCTGGAGCTGTGAAACAGCAGTGCTAACCACTGTGCTACCATGCCACCCTTGTTTAAGAGCCTTGCTCAGTTCATGATATCAGCCTTCTTCTCTCCTTACAGATGCTGCCAGATCTGCTGAGATTTTCCAGCATTTTCTCTTTTGCTTTCAGATTCCAGCATCTGCAGTAATTTGCTTTTATCCAGTGTTGCTCAGTCCATACTTGAAGTTACTGTGAACAGTTCTGGTCTTCATATGACAAAAGGGATGCAGAGGCACTGAAGATGATGTTCAGGGATGAAACCAGAATAGAGCAGTTAAACTGATCGGCTGAATAAGGGAGGCCATTATTGTTTCAGAAAAGAGCAGACTAAGGGGTGACCTAATAGAGATAATTAGGATTAGGAGATGTTGTGATAAAGTAGACAAAGGGAAAATGTTTCCATCTGTGATGGGCCTAAATAAACAACGGATACTAATAAATCCACCAAGGGAATTCAGCAGAAATTTCTTTATTGCCCAAAGTGGTTAGAACATAGAACATTACAGCGCAGTACAGGCCCTTCAGCCCTCGATGTTGCGCTGACCAGTGGAGCCAATGTAACCTAAACTATTCCAATGTTATCCATATGCCTATCCACTGACCATTTGAACGCCCTTAAAGTTGGCGAGTCCACAACTGCTGCAGGCAGGGCATTCCACGACCTTACTACCCTCTGAGTAAAGAACCTACCTCTGACATCCGTCTTATAATTACCACCCCTTAATTTAAAGCTATGTCCCCTTGTGTTAGCCATCACCATCCGAGGTAAAAGGCTCTCACTGTCCACCCTATCCAATCCTTTGATCATCTTGTATGCCTCAATCAGGTCACCTCGTAACCTTCTTCTCTCCAATGAAAATAACCTCAAGTCCCTCAGCCTTTCCTCATAAGACCTTCCCACCATACCAGGCAACATCCTGGTAAACCTCCTCTGCACCCTTTCCAATGCCTCCACATCTTTCTTATAATGCAATGACCAGAACTGTCCGCAATACTCCAAGTGTGGCTGCACCAGAGTTTTGTACAGTTGTAACATGACCTCACGGCTCCGAAATTCAATCCCTCTACCAATAAAAGCTAGAAGGTGGAAGTCATTATTGCATGGAGTAGTTAAGGTATTTTTTTTTGTGTAGCAACCAGATGAACTAAATCAAATTAACTGAGGGATAAGGTGGAATTGAACCACTCTGTCACTAGACAGCTAAAGCCTGCACCCCAAACCACTGAGGGTTATCCAGATGAAAGGATTCATCAGGTAGTTCTTTTAATGGCCCAACAAGTAAAACAAACTCAAATTAACTTAGGGACAAATTAAGAGGAGCAGCCCCCCAAAAAGGAAGGGGGAACAGCCCGAACAGAAACCAAAGTCCAAAGGAAACTTAAAACATTAAATCAAAATGTGATTATAAGGGTCTGTAACACACACCAGCCCCTGTGGTGCCCAACGGGCACTGGAGTAGTTAAGGTGATTGTGTTGTTCAGTTAAGGGGAAGCTAGGTAAACACATCAAAAAAAGGAAATAATAGAGGGGCAGGTTCAATAATGTTGAAGATGGTTGGGTGGAGGGGAGGCATGTATAAAACACAAAATGCAAATAGCCAGCTCCTCTACTGCAAGTAGTGTATCACCAGAAGGAATGACAAACAGCTGTGTAGAAATTCATCTAGGGCAGTGGCAGTCTGTGTGGGTGTTATTAGATTGGGCAGTCCGAGTGGAGAGATGTGGGGCGGGGGGGAGGGTTACTGCGCACTCTGCAGCTGTGATTAGTGAGTGGGGAAGGTGGGCCCACTGATGCTCTGCCAGAGACTGTGGGTGGGGAAAGGGAGAGAAAGCCTACTGCTCACTCTGCACGCAGTCGGTATGGGAAGGGAGGGAGGGCCCCGCATCCGCTCTGCCTGCAATCGGTGGGGGGTGAGGTGGGGTACGATGAGTCTGGGCAGTGGTGGAGGTGGCAGGGGCTAAATTTTCAGGTGGTGTGCAGTTCATGATTGGCTGCGGGCCACTGCGATTGCACGGGAGAGCTACGTCAAGGCTGGCTGCATCAGCAGAGGCCTGACAGATCCCTCTCTGTCGAGTCTCTGACGTTGCTATTGCGCATGGGCAGCCACAGAGGACTGCACATGCACAGTAGCTGTATGATCAAGCTGGCTGCTGAATTAAGCCCAACCCTTTGCCTCAAATAGCTAGAAATAGTCTAGTCCATGTTTCCATGCACTGTGCATAAGATTGCAAGTAAAAACTAGCCCAAAAAATGCATTTGCAACTCTTCCGTTTTCATGCTAGCTGATCTCTTAGAATTTATCTCGTAAAATTCCGGCTAATGTCTGATATTCAGCTCCATTGCAGTCAATGGGATGAAATATCAGGTAGTGTGTGGACTGGGCAATTGATCCGCAAACGCCTGATTTACTCCACTTCCTGAGGTAAAATTTCTAACCCTATTTCAGATGCATCATAGAGGTACACAGTGAGGGTCAGTGGGGAAATTGCCCTGAGACCTGTTCTGTGTTTGAATCAATTATTACTGGATGAAACTGCATTTCAGTTGTTGGATATTCTCAGTTAGATAAAATACTGTGGATGCTGGAATCGGAAATAAAAACAGAAAATGCTGGAGAAACTCAGCAGACCTGAGAGCATCTGTGGAGTGAGAATAGAGCCAACATTTTGTTTTTTGTTTTTGTGTTGGATATTCTCACCATTGGCCGCAGTCAACCTGTTTAAAATCATGAAAGGTTTTGAAAGCGTAAATAAGAAGAAACTATTTCAATTGGTAGGAGGGCAGATCACCAAAGGATGCAGATTTAAGATAATTGGTAAAAGAACCAGTTTTTTTTTTAACTGGAGCACATCCTTGAGATCTGGAGTATATTGCGTGAAAGACTGTGGGAAGGAGATTCAACAGTAAGTTGGTGGTGTGCTACAAGAACACGCTGAAGGAGTTTTGATGTCAACCTGAATCCATAAGACCAGAATTAGGCCACTTGGCCCATTGAGTCTGCTCCGCATTCAATTGTGGTTGATATGTTTCTCATCCCTATTCTTCTACCTTTTCCCCATAACCCCTGATCCCCTTATTAATCAAGAACCTATCTATTTCTGTCTTAAAGACACTCAACGATCTGGCCTTCACAGCCTTCTGAGGCAAGGAGTTCCTCAGATTCACTATCCTGTGGCTGAAGAAATTCCTCCTCTGTTTTAAAGGGCCTGAGGTTATGCCCTTTGGATCTAGTTTCTCCTACGGATAGAAACAACCCCTTCACACCCACTCTATCCAGGTCTTGCAGTATCCTGTAAGTTTCAATTAGATCCCCCCCACCCCCCGTCCTTCTAAACTCCAACAAGTATAGACCCAGAGTCCTCAACCGTTCCTCTTATAACAAGCTCTTCATTCTGGGGATCATTCTTGTGAAGCTCCTCTGGATCCTTTCCAAGGCCAGCACATCCTTCCTTAGATACGGGGCCCAAAACTACTCATAATACTCCAAATGGGGTCTGACCAGAATCAAGAATCCTGGGAGAAGTTCACCCAAGATTGCTGCACCTCCAGAGATGAGTGGGTTAGGAGGATTGACAATGCAAAATTGCCCGTTTGTATCGGGGGACCAGCAGAGTAAACACATGGGGTTATGAAGATGGGGCCTGGGTGGGATTGTTGTCGGTGCACACACGATGGGCCGAATGGCCTCCTTCTGCACTGTAGGGATTCGACGAGTCTGATGCAATCAAATGAAAAAGAGCGTGGTCTCAAAAACAAGTGCACATCAGAGACAGCGAGAAAATGTGAGGAGAGAGAATCCTGAGCCAGCAACTCAGCAATCTTCAGCTGGCTGTGGCATCCTGTCCTGCTTGCAGTAGAACTTTCTGGGTACAGACCGTCCTTAGCAGTCATCTACTTACCCACCCGAACACTACTGCGGTGATTATCCCTTTAAGAGCAACACACTGCAGACGATGGGACTTAGTTATCTTCGGTTCGAAGGATGAACAAAAAGATTCTGTGAAAAATTATTTGATAGAAAAGAAAAGTTCAAACAGAAGGAGTCCTGGAGTTGTGGTTTCATTGAGGAGAACTGTTGGTGAGCAGTGCCATTTTGTTACGATTTTTCTAATACATCGTAACTCATCTATTCTGAAACATTGCCTCCTCCAGATGATCCAGATAATGAGCTGAGCTGATTTCTCATTTTGCAGGAATGATCAACAAAGCATCTCTTGGCTGTGTGGGCAAACAGAACAGTTACAGATTTCTTGAAGAAGCTGCATCACATTGGACTGTTTTGTTTTAACAGTTAAAGAAACACACACATAGAGGGCAAAATCCTGTGCCCTCCCCATGGTGTGTTTGAATCCTACAATGCAGAAGGAGGCCATTTAGCCCATCGAGTCTGCACCAACAACATTCTACTGTGCCATTTCATCAGATCATGGCTGATCTGTATTCATCTGGCCACACACAACACAGACATACATAAAGATTTTTTTGCAGCATTAACAATGTAATCTTGAAATTAGGAACATTTCTCTAATGGAAAATATTTGCATTAATTTGTTGCATTAACAACTCTGGAGTTTAATTTTCTCTATTTTATTTTTACAGCAGTATTTTTATTTGTTTAAAATTAGTATGTTAAGGATGCGTTAAATAGTGCAATAGAAGAGACTTGATGGGAACTTGTTAAATGATTCAGCAGGCAGTGGAAATTAACCCTTGTTAATTGTCTCAATTTCCAGTCCAATTAACCCTTGTGGTCCCTCCATCTTCATCCTTTCACAGAAAGTGGTAAAGGAAACAGCATCCTCCCAGAGGTGAGGTGGGATGGAACTTTTATCCATTAATCTGCAGACCTGTCCCAGCATCACTGTTGCAAATGGCCCCGTGCATTTACTCCACTTCAGAGGATGTCCCTCCCATTCGGCAAGGACAGGAGAATGAGACGGAATTGTCTAAAATGACTGAAAAACAGAGTCAAGCATTTCTATTCTGGATGCAATCAAACGCATGGGACTAATTATGTGCAAATTTACACTAGTTTTAAGAGATATACTTGTTTATTTTTCATAGAATCTCTACAGTCTTCTCCACGACTTTCAAAGACCTTTGGTGCACCCACATGGTTTTAAAGACATTGGCCAGAATTTTACACTCCTCCCATCCCCCAGCGAGGTCTGAGGCAGGGAAGGGAAGAAGTCCCCTTTGCCAAGGCATGGACAAGATTCCCTCTGGAACCCTGCTCACCCTCACCCAGATGCACTTTTTTCGTGGGGCAGACAGGGCCTAGGACGGGCAGTCCACTCATGCCCCTACCAAGACCTTTAAGTCCTTTAATGGTCAAATAAGGGCCTTTCCCCACCCAACCGAAATTTTTAGGTTGCTGAGCACTGGTTGGATTAAGATGCCAAATAGGAAAAATCTTTACCTTAGATCTCAGGCAAGAAGAGAGAGGAGGAAGTGCCTTAATCTGAAGGTGCCCTCTCCTCAGGAACCATGTGCTCCAACCCCTCCCTCTGCCCCCACCCCCTCTCACCCAATCTACCCCTCCCTGACATTGGGATTATCCTCATCCAGACCCAGTAGGATATCCCCTATGCTCCCACCCCCAAGGACCCTGGTACTTATCCTGAAGTGTGGTTCTGTGTCTTAGGCTCAAGCATGACACCTGCAGTACCTCTTCTGGCCACTGCGGTGCTGTGCCCAGAGGGGCTAGAGAGCTGTCAGCTGACCTGATTGGCCAACAGCTCTCCAAGAGCGAAAGTCCCTCACTCAATGCTTCAGTGAGTGTTAAATGGCAGCGAAATTTAGAGAATGGGCAGCTGCGCATTAGGTGCCGACTCTCTGGATGGTGAGTGCCAATCACTTGCCATCCGTAAAATTCTACCCTTTACTTTCAAACAGTAGGGGTGGGATTTTCCAGCTGCTCTCATCCTAAAATTCCCCCCGAGGTCAATGGACCTTTCCATGGTTTGCCCCTCGCTCGTTCTGATTCCCATGGTGGGCAGGACGGCAAAGTTCCAGCCTAGGTGACAGACTAATTTGCCAAAACCCTTTTATCCTGAATGTGATCAGTTTTGCTGCAGAAAATTGCTTCAGATTCCTGTCTAAGTTTTTCAATGCATCAGACTACATTTTTTTTAGGCAATTTATTGAGTTTAAATAGCACTTTGATGTGGAATTCAATTGCTCCTTCTGCAAGTTATCTCATGACACATATTAAATTGATGTATGATCATTAAGTTTCAAATAATACCTGATATCTTTAGCTATCTCTCCATTTTCGCATTTCGAGGACCTCAAACTGACAGCGTTTATACAACAAAATGGTTCTACTTAATGATTCTAACAGTAAGTCGACAACATGTGAGGAGTTTTATTATTTGAATGAATTACAACCATAAGGCAGAAGAAACTAAAAATTCTCTCAATATATTGACTGCTGCTCTGGAAATGCTTTGGTTTTAATATTCATGTTTTGTTTACAAGTTGCTCCATGTCCTCACTCCTCCCTATCACAACAACACCCTCCAGCCGCACAACCCTCCAAATGTTCTGCTTTCCTCCAATTCTGACCTTTTATGTCCTCAATTTCCCTCACTCCATCAACAGTAGCTGGGACTTCATGGCTGAGGACTCTGATATTACTTTTTTAGCCTCTCTGCCTCTTTAGCTCACTCTCACTTGTTTTAAAATGCTCCTGAATAGCGAGCCAGCTGTTCCAGTACAGCTACCACACTGGCATTTACTCAACAATGTGGAAAATTGCCCCACGTCCAGCTCATAAAGGGAACTCTCCCTTTGATCACCTGCAAGGTGATGGAAGGTATCATTGACAGTGCTATCAAGCAATGCTTATGAAGCAAAACCTGACTTGCTGAAGTAGTTCATGTCCATGCAAAACCAGCCTCCCATCTGTTGACTCTATCTACACTTCCCACTGCCTCGGAAAGGAAGCCAGCATAATTAAGGACCCCACGCACCACGGACGTTCTGTCTTCCACCTTCTTCTGTTGGGAGAAAGATACAAAAGTATCTGAGGTCACATACCAACCAACTCGAGAACAACTTCTTCCCTGCTGCCATCAGACTTCTGAATGGACCTACCTCACGCTTGATAATAATGAATCAAATCAAGTCAAATCAAATGCAGCAAGCCCTGAATAATATTGATGGTTGGGCAAGTAAGAGTCGTACCACAAAGGTACCAGGCAATCTCAATTTTCAACAAGAGAGAATATAACCATCTCTAACAACAACCTGGGAATCAGCACTGACCAAAAACCGAACTGGAAGACAAGGTCAGAGACAGGGGATTCTGTGGTAACTCATCTCCTGACTTTGCAAAACTTGTCCACCATCTCCAAGGCACAAGGAGCGTGATGGCACACTCTCCACTTGCCTGGATCAGTGCAGCTCCAACAGCATCCAAGAAGCTTGACATCATCCAGGACAAAGCAGTCTGCTTGGCTGGCACTCCTTCCATCCCCTCCAACATCCATTCCCTCCACCACCAGTGCACAACGACAGTCATGTGCACCATCCTCAAGATGCACTGCAGCAACTCATCAAGGCTCCTTTGACAGCACACAACCTCTACCACCTAGAAGGGCAGGGCCAGCAGGTATCTGGGAGCACTACCAATTGCAAGTTCCCCTCACAACCACACACTATCCTGACTTGAAAATATATTACCATTCATTTGCTGTGGCTGGGTCAAATCCCTGGAACTTTCTCCCTAACAGCATTGTGGGTATACTTACACCACATGGACAGTGGTTCAAGAAGGCGGCTCACCACCAGCTTTTGAAGAGCAATGAAAGCTAGCCTAGCTGGCATCATCCACATTCTGGAAACAAATTTTAAAAATCTATTTTTGACCTAGATTTTGTTAATCTGTCCCAGTGTTGTTACTTGTGGTCAGTTTCAAATTGTTCTCAATTTGATAATACCCCTGTGCGTCGGGACATTTTCAAATGGTGAAAGGTACTCTATAGATACAATTTCACGTAGACCTGTTAGAAATTCCACTATTCTTATAATCCTGATCAATTTACCTGTAACAAGATGCCGTATAACCATCACAGTTGATAATGACTCCCCTCGGCTCCTTCTGTCAATATGGCCATTCATTCTATTACATTCATAGGAAAATACTGGGAAGTTGGCCTCGTATTACCTTGATTTGAATCAAAAACCTTTAAAGTAAGAAAAGGGGAAGGGGGGAGGGGTGTGTGGGGGTTGTGGGGGGTGGGGGGGGATGCTGGAATGGTTTAAAAGTTGTTTTTTCCCCCCCATTTTCCCTCGGTTTTGTAAAAATGTCAGAAATGAACCAAGGAAAGACATCGATGTTGCTCCTAGGGTGAGAACTATCGAATCAATCCCATGAATAAATGCATTCCAAATCTGAGGATTAATGTATCGACAGGCTGAGATCAATCAACGAGGGGTAATCCTGGCTTTTAAGTGGTTTTAACCATTTGCTATTGCTGATTTTTCAATTAAAACTGTGCCACTTAAAGAAGAACATCACCTAATCTGCCAGTCCCCCTCAGAGTGAAAGGATGTGCAGATCTATAGAGTCTTGATATATCCTTCAGATGTTCCAAATGATTTTACGGCCATTTAATTGCATTCAATAAAAGCAACATACGGTAGATGGTGGAAATCTGAAACAAAAAGATAAAATGCTGAAAATACCTATGTTGGATCTCTGCACAATGTAGTGCCCCCCTTGGCATTGCCCCTCTGATGATGCAACAATCCCTTAATTACGTCTCTCTGGCAATGCAACACTCCCTCCGTACTTCCTCTCCAACCGTATGACACCCCTACAGTACTGCCATGCTGGCAGAGCAGCACTCAGTCAGTACTGTCCCTTCAGTAAGGGAACCACTTCATCAGTATTCCCCCTTCTTCAATGCAGCACTTCCTCAATACTGTCACTTTGACAGTGTAACACTACTTTAGTACTGCCTCTCCAATAGTGCAATATTCCCTCTGTACTGCCCCTTCAAAAAAGCAGCATTTCCTCAGCATTGTCCCTCTGACAATGTAGCGCTTCCTCAATTCTGCCGTGACAATGTAACACTCCCTCAATACTGCCCTTGTAATGTAACACAGCATCAGCACTTCCCCTCCGATGGTGCAGAACTTTTTCAATACTGAGCTCAAATACAGGAGCCAGAATATCTACTCAAGTCCTAGTTTGTGCATGTAAAAAGACCCACGGTTTATAGTCTTCACTTAATTATCCTTGTGAAAAAAATTGACTATCTCAGCACTTGTCTCATTTACTCCATCGCACAACTTTCCGGTCCAGAGTTCAGAACATCACTAAGCAGCAAACTGACACTTTGAATGAAAACAAAACTAAGGCCATTATTCTTTCACTTAATATGTGACCTTCATCCTCCAACTTTTCTCTCCACTACAATTTTATTATGCCTTTCTGTACTCTTGAGCCTCCTTCACATTCTTCCAACTCTTCCTCCTTCTTGCCTCCTCTCTCACTGCATTGTAAGCATGACTCATCATCCCCATATCTCTTGCCCTCACTCATTCTTCTCCAGGGTTTTAAAACTGTGAAACGGTTTCTCTCCCGAAGCTGGCCCTTTTCTCCTGACACCTACAAGATTTTTTAAAAAATGATCTTACCATAAACTAAGCATGACTTAACAAATTGTCTTGTCTTCTCTCTCTAATCGCTTCAGAAATGTTGGTGTTATACACAATGGATCTTGAATTCTCCATAAAATTGCGAGTTTGCATTTTACGGCAGCTTGTGGGGAAAATAATGACACTGCAATGCACATGATGCTGCGATATCATAATTACCAGCTTGCTTCATTACCCAAGACCACTTCTGATTGTTAATAGGAAATATTTCTTGGAAGGGCTGTGATATTAACTGTCTTAACGTGGGAAGACATGAAATATATTTCAATTATGCAAAATCAACAGTGCCATAAAGCAATCCCCAAGCAAGATATAAAAATAATCTAATAACTATGATAAAAGAAAAAGATAGGGGACAGAAGATAGCCACTCCAGTAGGATTTGGAATTGATGAGGACGTTAGCTAGGAATAAAGAAGATTACTTAAACTAGTTATATAATACTCAAATGATTTAAAGAACTGTATTAAGGGCAGAACAATGATTCTAGCTTTGGGTAAGTCCTTGGGACTAGACCTCTTTGCTTCTTGAAAGAGCAGCTACAATTACCATCAATGTTCCTTTTAAGCTGTAAGTGTCTATGGCCCTACAGCAGGCTGAAACTGCACATTAACAAAACTGGACATGCAGAACAGCAGCATCTCAGAGGGAACATTAGCCATTGCGTTAAAAGGAGTGAGTATTGTTATCAGTACAGTGCAAAAGAGAGCATGTTTCTATCCAAGCTATTTTCATCTAAATGCTGCTGCCCCTTGGTGAAATCATATAGAAATCAGCTAGGGCTCAGTTGGCTGGACAGCTCTTTCATAATGCAGAGCTATGCCAACAGCACAGGTTCAATTTCTGTATTGGTTGAGGTTATTCATGAAAGTTCTGCTTTTTCAACCTTGCCTCTCGCCTATGCTGAGGTGAATCTCAGGTTAAAATCACCACCAGCCTATGGTGCTCTGGGGCTATGGCAACTTTACTTAATTTTAGGTGGCACAGTTATTAGCACTGCAAGCTCACTGCGCCAGGGACCTGGGTTCAATTCTGACTTTGGGTCATTGTCTGCGTGGGCGACTTCCAGGTGCTTTGGTTTCCTTTCACAATCTAAAAATATACAGCTTCGTTGGATTAGCCATGCTAAACTGCCTCTTATTGTCCCAAGATGTGTAGGTTAGGTGAATTAGCCATTGAAAGTGTATGGGTTACGAGGATAAGGTGGAGAGTGGGCAGGAGTTAGATACTCTGTCAGAGAGTCGGTGCAGATTTGATGGGCCAAATGGCCTCCTGTTTGTACTGTAAGCATTCTATGATTGTATGATTCTATTTTATGATTCTATGAAGACACATTGGGGTCCACATGTAATAGCAATAATGATAAATATGTTTATGAATAAAGCATTATTACTGTATAATAGAATATTCCAAGTGTTTTATGAAACATAATGGACAAAATTTTCCCATCCCGCCTACTCTGGGAACCGTAGCAGGTGGGACATGGAACATGCAAAGATCCGTTGTCCTCGGTTGGGATTTTCTGGTCCTAGGGCAAGTGTGGTCAGAAAATTCCACCCAATGAAATAATAGTTGGCATCAAGACGTTTTGGGAAACATTAGTCCTGATAATCAATAGCTAGGCTAAAGGGTTAGTTTTTAAGGAACATCTTAAAGGAGAACAGACATTAAAAGGTGTGGCCAAATATAGGGAAGTAATTCCTGAGTTTAGGGCCTTGGCACTAATTGACACCCAGTGGCAGAGTGATTAAAATTGGGAATATTCTGGAGGTGAGAATTGGCAGAGTGCAGAGATCTTGGTTGCCGGAGTTGTAAGATTAGAGGTGATTACAGAGATAGAGAGAGGTATTGGAGAGATTTGAAAACAAGGACAAAAATTTTAAAATTGAGGCATTGCTTGACCGGGAACCAATGTGGAAATATGATCACAGGGGATCTGGAGCAAGATTTGATGCAAGTTAGGGCAGGAATCATTATCTCTCTAGATGCCTCCACAGCCTCATTTGTCATGATGTTTATCCAATAACCAGTATTAGATGGGCAGAATTTTCCACTAATATAGAGAAGCTACATTAGCCTTTGTGGCCATCTCAAATGCCGTTCCCTTGCCACTGACTCCTTCCTCCTTTTTGGGCACTGCCTGGGAATGAGCCAGACCATTCAAAATATTGGAGTCTAATTTGGCCCCAAGCTGATCTTCTGAATCTCTATTTCTCTATCACCAAGACAGCCAACTTTCAACTGCATAACCTTGCCAATCTTGGCCCTTGTCTCAGCTCAGCCAGAGCCGAAATCCTCATTCATGTATTGGTTACCTACAGACTTTGCAATTTGAATGTTCTCCAGTCCATTTTCCAACCTTCATGATTGCATTCAAAACTCTGTTGACCTTAAATCAGACCAAATCCCCTTCACCCATCACCCCAGTTGCTTGCTAACTTCCATTGGCTCCCAATCCTGCAATGTCTCAATTTTAAACATTTCATCCTTGTTTTCAAATCTCTGCATGACCTCCCCACCCTCTCATTATCTCTTTAACCTCCTCCAGCTCAAAACCCTCTGTGCCCCTCCAATTCTGGCCTGTAATGCGCCCCTCCACCACCACCACCTTCATTTCTACCCATCTCCCACCCTGATTTACTTTGCTCCTCATCTGGCAAATGTACCTTCTTTTGCCTCAACCCTAAGTTCAGCAAGTTCCCCCTTAAACCTCCCTCTCTTTATGTCTTTCTTTAGTAAATCCTTATGTGGCTCATTGTCAATTTATGATGTCCTGAGGAGTTCTATTATGTTGAATAGAGTACTTAAATGCAAGTTATTACTTTTGCTGAGCAGAAAGTCCAAGATTTAGAACCATAGGTCATAGAATCCTGCAGTACAGAAGGAAGCTACCCAGCCCCTTGAGTCTGCACTGACCACAATCATACCCAGATCCTATTCCATAACCCCATGCATTTAACCTAGTTTGTCCCTTTGACATTAAGGGGCAATTTTGCATGGTTTATGCACCTAAACCGCACATCTTTGGACTGTGGGAAGAAACCGGAGCACCCGGAGGAAACCCACACAGACATGTGAAGAATGTGCAATCTCCACACAGACAGTGACCCAAGCTGGGAATCGAATCTGAATCCCTGGTGCTGTGAGGCAGCAATGCTAACCACAGTGCCACCTTACCACCCTAGTCTTCGATTTGTGCTGCGTTTATTTGCTTTGATTGTCTCCCTGGCCCAGTGGAGCTTGCTTAACCCTGTGTTAAGACAGGGGCGGCACAGTGGTACAGTGGTTAGCACTGCCGCCTCACAGCTCCAAGGACTTGGCTTCGATTTCTGGCTTGGGTCACTGTCTGTACAGAGTTTGCACATTCTCCCCATGTCTGCGTGGGTTTCCTTCAGGTACTCTGGTTACCTTCCATAGTCCAAAGATGTGCAGGTCAGGTGGATTGCCCATGCTAAATTGCCCCTTAGTGTCAGGGGACTAGCTAGGATAAATGCATGGAGATATGGGGATAGGGCCTGGGTGGGATTGTGGTCAGTGCAGACTCAATGGGCTGAATGGCCTCCTCCTGCACTGTAGGATTCTATGAAGACAGTTGTGCTACTCAAGGCGCTCCCTCCGTCATTATCCAGTCCAATGTATTCTATAACTTCTACACTGATTCTTCTATTTCCACTAGCCTATATAAGCTTTAACTGAAAGTGCATTTAAAATGGCTCAGCCCTCCATCCTTCCCTTGGGAAATAATTTGTAAAGATCCTGTTATACTGCTTCTTTTCACCAGTAGAGTGAAGGCAATCATTCCTCACACCATTGTGGCCCACAGAGCCATAGAAACATATTTAAAATGGGCTATTCAGCCCATTGTGCCTGTACTGGGTCTTTGAAAGAGCCAATATACTTTGTGCCACCCCTCTGCTTTCTACCACCCCTCTGCTTTCTACCCATTACTTGGGGATTCTATCTGATTCCCTTTTTCAAAGTAATCAGTTCCCAACCCCTTTTCTGATAGACAGCTCTCTAACACTTCTCATCTGCCCTCAGAATCATTTGCTATGGATAAAGGAGCAAGATGAACTAAAGTTCCTTCGATTACTAGGATGTTACCAGGACTTGATGGTTTGAGTTATAAGGAGAGGCTGGATAGACTGGGACTTTTTCCCCTGGAGCGTAGGAGGCTTAGGAGTGATCTTATTGAGGTCTATAAAATAATGAGGGGTATAGATCAACTTGATAGTCAACATCTTTTCCCAAAGGTAAGGGAGTCTAAAACTAGAGGCATAGGTTTAAGATGAGAGGGGAGAGAAACAAAAGGGTCCAGAGGGATAATTTTTTCACACAGAGGGTGATGAGTGTCTGGAATGAGCTGCCAGAGGTGGTAGTAGAGGCGAATGCAATTTTGTCCTTTAAAAAACATTTAGATAGTTACATGAGTAAAATGGGTAGAGAGGGATATGGGCCAAATGCAGGCGATTGGGGTTAGCTGAGTGGTTAATAAAAAGGGTGGCATGGACAAGTTGGGCTGTAGGGCCTATTTCCATGCTGTAAACCTCTATGACTCCTGTATGAGTCTACCACTGTATATTTTAAAAAACAATGTTTATCTTCCCAACCCCCCATTAGTGTGCAGTCAGTTTAGAAGTCATCAGCTGTGGTCTTTCATGGATTCAAACCAGGTGCACTGTTCACTCACCCCAGAAAGTCTAATGCTACATCAATCACACATCACATGCAAAAGGAAGATACAATTAGAGAAGGTAGAACAAGCATTCAAATTAAACTGAATCATTAGCAGTTCATGTGTCTTTGAAAATCCTATGAAGCAGGGAGCTTTTCCACCTCAGGAATTGTAGTTCATCTAAGTTCAAATCATAGCATCATGCAATTGCAGTGCAGAAGGAGGTTATTCAGCTCATCGAGTATGCACCAACTCTCTGTCAGAGCATCTCACCCAGCCCCTCTCCCCCACCCTATCCCTATAACGCCACACATTTACCTTGGCTAATCTACCTAACCTATACATCTTCGGACACTAAGTTTAGCATGACCAATCCACCTAACCTGCATATCTTTGGACTGAGAGAGGAAACCGGGGCACCCAGAGGAAGCCCTTGCAGACACGCGGAGAACATGCAGACTCCGCACAGACAGTGACTCAAAGTTGGAATTGAACGCAGTTCCCTGGCGCAGTGAGGCAGCAGTGCTAACCATTGTGCCACCTTGCTGCCCTTAAATACCAAGGGGGACTGAAAGGGATGGGGCCGGACGGAGCAAGGTGAACCGAGTGGGATGGGAGAAGCTTGGAGGGGAAAGAAGGGAGGGATATTGCATGGGGGGGGGGGGGGGGGGGGTGGGGGTTGGTGGTGGGACCAAATGATGGACTTTCAGTTGGAAATAAGCAATTTCAATCACACGCTGAAAGGCTATTGAGATTCAATAAAAGGTAAAGTTTTTGCATTTTACGTGTGGATAACTGGCCTTAATAACTTAGTTACATTGCAAACCTAGAATATTGGGAATCTATTTTCTCTCTGTTTTGGAGTAAGTTTCAAAAATACTTGGTGTAAAATTCCACAGGAGAGGGAAGTTTAGGCATGTCTAGTCAATGGGGAGATGGCCAGCCCATTATAATCCAATTAAATACTTCCCAGAAAGACTGTAAGTCCTTAAAGTCGCAAATCACCTGATCCTCTTGACAACTATCTCAACATTTCACCAAGGTACACTTTGAAAGGAATGCAGTTTTAAAAAATTGCAATGCCAGCAATCCTGTACTGGCATGACATTTTAAATCTATGGCATCTGGTTATTGACTCCAGTATAGGTGAAGTTCCCCTTCACCTTTGACATATCATTTCCACATGAAGTATGCAGATAGCAAGGTGATTTGCATTAACCTGACTGAGTTAGTCTAAGGTCAGGCACCATACATATTCATCAGAGAACATTCATTTCAATGACTCACACAAACTCAGTATTACAATTCTTATAAATCATAGCAGGAACTTTCAATGTGTTTAATTTCCAGAAATGATTTGTCTTATGATATGTGGGAAGGTGTCAATGAAGACACACCATGGTGCATTAATGTCAATATCAGCAAACAAAATATTTATAGTAAGAGCCGGTTACTTTATAATTCAGGATATTGCTCCATGCCTTTTTGCTTACTCCACCCCCTGTGCTCAATTCATGTTCTCCCGTTTTCCCGATTGAGAAACTAGGCCTCTCCATCTGTCATGGACAGGGACATAAATGAAATGAACTGAAACCTCTGTCCTATTCCTCTACAGTGCCAAGGGGGTGGGGCCTGAAAGGGGTGGGGCGAGACGGGGGCAGAACCGAGTGGGATCGTGCGGGTGGTGGAAGGGGAGAGGAGGAAACAAACACGGCATTGGGGGTGGGGGTTGGTGGTGTGGTCAGGGATTGGAGGCTGGGTCTGGCTATCAGAACACCAGTCATTGCAGGGGGGGGGTCAAGGGAGGTGATAGTAGGATGGGGGGGGGGGGGGGGGCAGGGTGGGCAATCAGAAGGCTGGTGATTGGGAGGCCAGTGATCAGGAGGTGGTGATGCCCGGGGGAGGCGCTTGTTAATTGATCTCCCAGTACATTGGGAGATTGATGCATGCGCACTAGCTCCCTCTGCTGGGGGATGCCTCTTTGGTGGGATTAGGTCCCCCCCACTTCCAACTGGTATAAATCCCCTGGTGGCCTCTGTAGTGCTGGAAATCCATTAAACTAAACTCACCCAAAAAAAAATGCAGGAAAATCTCTCATATTCGTACCTGTTGGGCACTTAGTTTTTTGGAGTGGGGGTGTGGGGGAAATCAGGCCTGTTAGCTCTATTTCTCCAGACTTGCTGAGTATTTCCAGCACTTCCTGCTTTTAGTATCAATAGAGCAGCTTGGTAAAGTTCTGGAACCTTTAAGCTCATTTCTCCTTTAATATCCAACACATGTACATTGGCCAAGCTCTGAGTCATGTCTCCAGATGGCTCTGTAACCACCTTCTTCTCTGTAAAGCAGGTATCAGTGTTAATGTTTGTGTATGAGATAATGTTACCAACCCTTCAGGGCACAGTGGGACTGCAGGACTGACATATGAGGAGAGATTGATTCCGTTAGGACTGTTTTCACTGGAGTTCAAATGAATTAAGGGGATTCTTATAGAGATTTACAAAATTCTAACTGGACTAAACAGGGTAGATGCAGGGAGGATGTTCCCAATGGTGGGGCAGCCCAAAACCAGGGGTCATAGTCTGAGGATTCGGGGTGGACAATTTGAGAGAGATAAGGAGACATTTCTTCACCCAAAGAGTGGTGAGCCTGTGGAATTCATTACCAGGGAGTTGTTGATGCAAAAACATTGAATATATTCAAAAGGCAGCTAGATATATTAACTGGGGTGAATGCGATCAAACGTTATGGGGAAAAATCAGGATTAGGCTATTGAGTGGATGATCAGCCATGATTGTGATGAATGGTGGAGCAGGCGTAAAGGGCCAAATGGTCTCCTCCTGCTCCTATGTTCTATGTTTCTAGAATTGGTCTGGAATTGCCAAGAATCAAAGAACAATACTAATGAGACTTTGCTAGATAAATCATTGGGCCATTATCAGGATTGTGTGATTTTGGCATTTTCTTTAAACACATTCATTTACTAGTTATCAAAATACTAGCATTGTGGAAACAGAATATCTGACTGCAGGTCAGGAAGCACACAATCAAGTAATTAGGAGCCTGTTCACATAGCAATGCGTGTGGGAAAGCGGAGAACACAAAGATAGGTCAGGATTATATTCGCTGGAGTTCAGAATAACAAGGGTGATTCTCATAGAAACTTCAAAAATTATAATAGGTCTAGAAAAGGTAGGTGAAAGAATGATGTTCCAATGGTGAAGGAGTCCAGAAGTCTCAGGATAAGGTGTAAACCTTTTAGGACTGAAATGAGCTCACTCAGAGTGGTGAGCTGTGGAATTCACTACCACGGAAAGTAGTTGGGGCCAAAACATTGTATGTTTTCGAAAAGGAGTTAGACATGGCTCCTGGAGTGAAAGGGATTAAGGAATATGAGGGGAACACGGGAACAGGCAATTGAGTTGGATGATCAGTGTCACAAAAGGGTAGGATGCTATTCAAATGAATTTTTCTTTTATATTACCAGGGAACATTTGCAGAAAGAATGAGAACTCAAATTTCTCTTATGATAGACAACAAATAAAAAGTATTTATTAAAGTGAAAGAAAGATAAATAAACACCATAAAGGGCTGAGAACACAAAAGTATCTTTTTCCCCCGTATCTGAACTCTGCTGTGACCCCAATTTCCCAAACAATAACCAGAAACCTATTGGTCAAAATTAGTCAGTGATTCCCACATTGTAGAGTTTAAGTGATCATGGTTTGGGAATGATGCTTTGGTTATGGAAATGACTTTTCCATAAACTGGCTTTTGCCTCCAACACTTCATCTCTAGCTGAACTGTTCCCTGACGACGGCTGCCCCTCTTCCCTGCTCTGTATCATCTGCATATATGGTTGCAGTACATTTGCTTCCTTCCTCCAAGTCATTAACATATATTGTAAACAATTGTGGTCCTAGCACTAATCTACCGCAAGGATTTACACATTGATGTTCAACGTGTGTACATTATAAACACACCTTCCTTGGCCATCAAGCATTTAGAACTTGAATCCAGAGCTCCAGGCTCAGAGGCAGGGACGCTACCCATTGCCTCAAAAAAAATAGCACGCATTGTAAATATCTGACTCATCAAAATAGGAATATTAAAATGTCATTCATGGTGCTATATAACCATGTCTGAAAAAATACTTAATATAAAACCAATTATATCCAAGAAAGATTGATATAATAGATGAGATGGAGCCAAATCATTAATTGGAGGTAGCTTTGAGCAATTACTAACAATTATCCATTAAATAGTGGATAAGAATTTCTTATTAGGCTGACATTAATAATGATTACATTTAAGAGGGAGAGGCTTTTAATGCCCTGAACACATTAAATTTGTGCTAATGGGCAATAAGCAATACTATGATGGAAATATCTGAGATTATGGATGAAGGGGTAATATAGTTGAAGTGTTTAAAATGATTACAGGATTGTTAGGATATGGAAAGAGAAACCATTTTCACTGGTAGGGAGAGTTCAGACCAAAGTGGTGTAGTCTTACACTTAGTGCCAGTGTATTCAGGGATGATGTCATTACAGTCTTAACATTGAATTCAACAACTTCAGGTGATCAGCTCTACCCCGCCTCGACCTCTCTGTTTTCATTCTATTTAATTTTTTAACTGTTCTCTATCTTCTATTTCTTTATTGTCTCTCTTCATTTTTCTTTCCCCCCACTCTTTCCCTCAATCTTATCCCTCTTTCCTTACCTTTTCTCCCCCTTTGCTTCTCCTTTCCCCCTTTTTCTCAATTTTATCTCCTCCTCCTCCCGCATTTTCATCTGTTGTAGTTTACCCCCTGATTTCAGCTTCTCTGCCGTTTGGCCATTCACACCTTCTATTCTCTCTATGGACTGCCATTCGCAGCCTTTCCCCTTGTTTTCATGGCAATGACTCATCCTTCACCCGACAGTATAAATATCTCCCTTTTTCTATGCCTTTTAGCTTTGACAAAGGATCATCTGACTCGTAACGTCAGCTCTTTTCTCTCTTTACAGATGCTAGCTGACCTGCTGTGATTTTCCAGCATTTTCTCTTTTGGTTTCAGATTCCAGCATCCCCAGCAATTTATTTTTATCTCACTAGACACTTCTTTTAAGTTCCTAGAGCGAAGTCCATCAGAATCTGGGCTCCTATCAGCCACAGTTCCAACAATTTACACATTATTGTTTCTCTGGTGATTGCAATTTTCCTGAGTTCCTCCGTCCTTCCATTTCTGGGTTTATAGCTACTTCTGGGATGTGACTTGTATCCTCCATAGGAAAGACTGAAGCAACTACCTGTTCAATTCATCTGCCATCCGCTTGTTTTCCATTTTCAAGTCTCCATCCTCACTTTTTATAGGACCAACATTTATTCTGTTAACTTTTCTATTTTTAAAAGTTAAAAAATTCTTACTGTCTGCTTTTGTGTTTCATGCCAGCTTTCGCTCATACTCTAATTTTTGTCCTAATTATTAATATTTTAAATCATCCTTTACAGTTTCTTATATTCTGTCCAATCTTCTGACCTGCCACTTGCCTTTGCATGATTAAATGCTTTTTCTTTCAGTTTGATGCTTTCTTTAACCTTTTTAGTTAACTATGGATGGCAAGTTTGGACTTTTTTCTTCCTCATTGCAATGTAAATATTTTGTGCATTCTTATATGTTTACCATTGCATCTCTTGTGATCAATCCCTTAACCTAATTTGCCATTTCACTTCAGCCAGCTCACCTATGGTCTCATAGTTGCTGTTATTTAAGTTTAAGTCTCAGACCCACTCCACTCTCCCTCAAACCATATGTAAAATTCAATCATAGTGTGGTCGCAGCTACCTCAGCGTGCTTTCACCATGAGACCATTAATTGCTCCCATCTCATTGCACAACACTAGGTCTGGCATAGTCTCCTCTCTGCTTGGCTCCAGAATTTGCTGTTCTGAGAAACTATCCCAAAAATATTCATTAAACTCTTCATCTGGGCAAGCTCTGTCCACCTGATTTTTCCAACCTATGTGTAGATCAAAATCTCCCATGATGATTGCCGAGCCTTTCCGAAAAGCTCAATTATTTCTTTTTCTCCACCCTACCATGTGGTTACTGTTAGAGGGTCTTAATACAACTCCCACAAGCGACTTCTTGTCTTTACCATTTTTCACCTCCAGCCAAACAAGAAAATGATACAAAAGTCTGGGATCACGTACCAACTGACTCAAGAACAGTTTCTTCCCTGCTGCCATCAGACTTTTGAATGAATCTACCTTATATTAAGCTAATCTTTCTCTACACCATAGTTATGAAGGTAACACTATATTCTGCACCCTCCCCTTTCCTTCTCTCCTATGACTGGTATGCTTTGTCTGTATAGCTTGCAAGAAGCAATACTTCTCACTGTATCCCAATGCATGTGACAATAATAAATCAAATCAAACCATTTCCACACCCTGGTCTCTTAAACTTGGTTCATGCCTCTCCATTGTGTCCCATTAACTAACAGAGTCAATCCTCCATCTTATCCGTGCTTCCTGTCTTTCCTAAATATCCTGTGCCCTTTAATATTCAGGTCAATGACAAACTAAGTGCTGTGCATTTTAATCTTCCAGTTTGACATAAATTCCAAGATGAGATACGATTTCCTACACCTCGAAGTCAGTGTCTGAAGTGATTTATTCTGTTCTCACAAGCACTGACCTACCTCTGACAAGACTGCAACAACCTGGATACTAAACCAAGTAATATGTAACATTAACATTCTGTTCAACCTAACCATAACTTCACAGCCAATCTCCAACCCACCATTCTTCTATCCCTTGAATATTGTCTTGAATTCCCTCAGGAAGGAAGAAGCTGAGAAAGAAAGACTTGCATTCATGAATAATAGGATTTTCCTAGACACTTCACATCGATGAAAACAGAAAATGCTGGAAATACTCAGCAGGTAAAGCTGCAGATGTGGAGGCAAAAGCTGAGTTAACATTTCAGTTTGATGACCTTTCCCCATCTTTTGAGGGCTTAGTCTTTAATTTCTGGACTCTTCAGGGCAATCTGGGAGAATTGGTGGGGTGGCACGATGGTTAGCATTGCTGCCTCATAATGCCAGGGACCCGGGTTCAACTCCCGGCTTGGGTCACTGTCTGTGTGGAGTGTGCACATTCTCCCTATGTCTGTGTGGGTTTCCTCCAGGTGCTCCGGTTTCCTCTCTCAGTCTAAAGATGTGCAGGTGAGGTGAATTGGCCATGCTAAATTCTCGTCAGTGTACCCGAACAGGTGCTGGATTGTGACGACTTGGGGAATTTCATAGGAACTTCATTGCAGTGTCAATGTACCTACTTGTGACTAATAAACAAACTTTTTTTTTAAACTAACCCTTGTCCCCCTCACATTAGTAAAGAATTAGTGATTCCTTTGTCTACTAAAGCATTGAAGTGGTTAACCATTGGGTAAATCAATTGTTAAAATAGCATACCAACTTATCAATCTATATGCTAATACAAGTTGACTATCCTTTATCTGGCCTTCACGGTAAGAGGATTTGAGCTTGGTTTACGATGCCTTGCTGCCATTATACACAGCCTTGGTGAGGCCGCACCTTGAGTATAGTATGTTGTTTTGGTCTCCTAGTCTGAGGATGGAAATATTTGCTATTGAAGGAGTCCAGAAAACGGTTCACCAGACTGATTCCTGGAATGGAGGACTGACATATGAAGACAGACTGGATCGGCTGAGCTTGTACTCACTGGAATTTAGAAGAATGAGAGGGGATCTCAGAGAAATAAAATCCTGATGGGACAGGATAGGCCAGATATGGGAAGAATGTTTCCGATGTTGCAGAAATCTAGAACTAGGAGTCACAGTCTACGACTAAGGGGTTAGCCATTCAGGACTGAGGTGAGGAAGAATTTCTTCAATAAGGGAGTTGTGAACCTGTGGAATTCTCGACCATTGAAAGCAGCTGGGGCCAGTGTGTTAGATATATTCAAGAGGGAATTGGATATGGCTCTTGTGGCTAAAGGGATGAAGGGGTTAGGAAAGAAAGGGGGAGTGAGATACTGAAAGTACATGATCATTTTAAATGGTGGTACAGGCTCGACGGGACAAATGGCCTACTCCTGCACCTATTTTCTATGTTTCTAAAACCTTTAGGGCTAATTGGAATTTGGATGTTAGACGATTACAGTTTTCGAACATTACAATAGCTTGTGCCTGGACTAGCTGCAGTGTAAAATGATGAGAAAAGTAAGCTATATCACTGAATAATAGACAGAGTACCCGTAACAGAGTTTCTTTTTGACATGTTCATTACAAAAATAGCAAACAAAACAACTAGACTTCCTGCGCTAAAGGCTGGTGAGGTTCAAAAAATGAACCGATGAGGTCTTCTTTTAATGTATTCGGTGTTTTGGATTAAGAATAAAGGATGCTTGCCCTGTAGCACTGCAGCATTTGATGGCCATAAATCATTTTATATTTTCAAACATAAAAAAGTTCCCAATTAATATTCACACATGAACTGATTGTTTTTGAATGATTTCATGTTCACTTTTCTACCACCATCCAAACCATTCCACTCCCACCACCCCCTTTCCCCTGCATCTCTCCCCCCCCCCACCCCCCCCCCCCCGCCAAATTTCAGAGAGAGATCAGTAACATTTGACAAAATCTCTCAGATGTGCCATTGAATCAAAACCAAGTAGTACAAGTAATTTTGCAACAGAACCCCAACTCCTCCCACCATTTTGCTTCAAGCAGAGACTTGTTTAAAGGTTGGCAGTGCTTTTGGTAAGCAGAGAGCTTGCTTGCTTTCATTTAGCACCTTTCATAACCTCAGGACATACAGAAGGGTTTACGGCCAAGAAAGTATGTTTTGAGTTACTTGAGTAACGCAAGAACTGTGGCAGCCAATCTACGCAAAGCAAGCTTCCACAAACAGCAAAGTGACAATGATCAGATAATCTAGGAACATATGAATTAGGAACAGAAGTAGGTAAATTCAGCCCTTCGAGTCTGCTCAGTCATTCAGTCAGATCATGACTGATCTCTCCCTGTTCTCAAATCCTCCCCCCGACCTGTTCCCCATGCCCCCTCATCCTTTTTTTTAAATTAGAAAAATATCTTCTTCTTGAAACCATTCAATGATCAGACTCCACCGTGCTATGGGGCAGTCAGTTCCACAAATTTGCCACCCTCTGCGAGAAATAGTTCCCCCTCATCTTGTTTTAAATCTACTGTCTCTCAACTTACACCTGTGACTTCTTGTCTGAGATTGCTCCATAAGAGGAGACATTTGGTCTACATTTACTTTACCAATCCCTTTTAAAATTTTATATATCTCTATCAGATCTCCTTTCATCCTTCTCAACACCAGCGAGTATAAACTCAAATCGTTTAATCTCTCCTCAACCCTTTCATTCCCAGGATCAAATTGGTGAACCTCCTCTGAACTGCCCCCAGTGAGGCCACATCCTTCTTCAAACAAGGAGACTAAAACTGGACACAATACTCCAGATGTGGTCTCACCAACACCCCATGCAATTGCAACAACAATTCTCTACATTTATATTCCCATTCCTTTGCAATAAATACCAACATCAATTTTGCCTCTAATTCTCTGATTGCAAATTACTGCCCACCCCCTGATCCTGATCCATCTGTTACAACTTGGGAGCTGACCTCTCACCCATCTTTTATTGCCCTCTGGCATTCTGCTGAGCTGGCTCTCAACCTCTATCTTTTCTACAGTGCCTTCAGTCACTCGCTTGACTTTGTACCCAGTATTCTTACATCATGTGAAGACCAAGGCAATCATCTCCATGAGGATCTTGTACAAAGGAAAGTAATCATCATAAATGCTTTCAGATAATCATCACCAACTAAACTCACATGTTTGAAACACAGCCACACAAACAAGGAAATTCCAATTTTCCAAAAGTTCAGCGAAGGCGGATAGCGGGCAGGAAAGGTGGCATTGAAGCCTTCAGCATCAATAGCAACTTTCTCTTTTAAAGGGAAGGTAAGTGGGTAGAAAATAGCTGAAAGATCACCTCTTATGGTACAACAGATGGACCAGGAGCAGAGAACTGGCAGAAATTTACAATCAGAAGTAGAGGGTACAGACTTTCTGTGCTGTATCATTTGGACACAGCAAGGAACAGCAAAGGGATGTGTCCCACCACATCATACTGGTACGGTGGGCTCTGATTGAGTGCTCCCTGCCAGAAAATTAGCTTTTCGAAGATCAGAACACCATTTTCAAAGGCCTTCCTGTGTGCACAGCACTTCATCAGGAACTTCACCCCCTATGCACTTTCCCCCACACAGCTCCTCCCCCACACCCCCAGCACTGTCCGGCCACTGATCCCTGGCCATGTTGCCAGGCGCTGCACCCTGGCAATGTCTGGTCACTGCCACAGCACCACCCATGCACTACATTGGCACTGCCTGGGTAGGGCCCAGGCATAACCCTCTGCCCCCCTGAGCAATGCAGTCTCTTGAGCTCCACTGGGAGGCTTACCCTCCAGGTGCACCCTTTGGGACACTAGTTATGTGGGTTTCATATTGGTTTCTTACGGCGAAATGATTCAGAGTCTCGATAATTATATGCAAAAACATGGAAATTATATTCCCAGCATTGAACATCAGGAAACACTATATCACTGGTGGGGGACAGGGACAATTGCCTCACACATTTCTATTGGTCCCGTGGGCAGGATCTTATGGCTTTGATCAGGCGAGACTGGAAATTCCCATCCGAGGTCAACAGAGATTTTCATCGTCAGACCCTCGCCCACATCAATTCCAAGATGGCAAAGTGTCAGCCACAATTTGGACATCTCATGAGATTTTCCGTTCCTGTCGCTGAACCTGCCGAATGAAGAGGAGCGGAAAATCCCGGCCCAATTTTGGTCATTGGTCTACATTAAGCCCGTCCATAACTGGCTTCATTGGCCTGAGAAAGAGAGAGAGAAAATGGAGGAACATAAGAAACGGAGTTCAGCCCTTCTAGCGTGTGTTGCCATTAGTAAGATTGTGGTTAATCTTTTACCTCAAGCCACCCCTCCTTTCCGCAATGTTCCCACTGTGAATAGGTGTGGGTGTGTGGAGAGGCTAACTGTGTGTGTGTTTGCGTGTGCGTGTGCATGTGTTTGCGTGTGTTTGTGTAATGATAGATGCACCAAGTTGTGATATTCTCCCATGTTTAAATACTTCACTGAACTTGTCAAGATTCAAACAAAAGAATTTTTAACTCCTACAAGAGGGAGGCTGAAACACATTGAAAACGATAACTATCCTGTGATAGCCACTCTTATCTTCAGATGACTGACTCATTGACAAGCAGCTTTGGGAGATTTGAAATTCTCTCTTATTGATCAAGGCAGTCGGGGTTTGTTTGGTCTTTTGAGTTTTTTTGAAATAGTGGCAGGCATTTCATTCTAATTTCCGGACTTCCTGCAACAACAGAGATACAAGAGAGCTTGTAAAAAGTTAAAGAACAATTTTTACAGAAAAACAAAAAACATTAATCAGTTGTGCAGCCTGCAGTCATGAAGAAATTCTGACTGTGGGTGTACATTAATGGAATATTCATTACCATACAGGAGGGAGGGAGAACGGCTTTTGTAGAATGTCCTTTAGGATTCTTAATGAGCTTTCCATCAATTCTAAGGAAGAATATTCTACTCTTCATCAATCAGCTACATTTCACTGATTGAAAATGGCTCTCCAGTGAGCAGTCGGAACACATTCATTTTGTTTGTTCTGTTTTATTAACCTGGTTCCTTTCATTCTTACTCAAAGGGCGGGCCTCACCAGTATTTCTTGGCTTACAAATGACATTCTAGCCCTATACACCTGAACTGAGAAGCAGGACATGGTTGTACAGTGGTTAGCACTGCTCCCTCACAACTCCAGGGAGGTTCAATTCTGGCCTCACTGTCTGTGTGGCGTTTTTATATCCTTCCCATGGGTTTCCTTCAGGTGCTTCCTCCCAAAGTCTAAAGATGTGCGGGTTAGGTTGATTGGCCATGTTAAATTGACCCTAGTGTCAGGGGGATTAGCAGGGTAAATGGGTAGGGTTATAGGAATCGGGCCTGGGTGGGATTGTGGTCGGTGCAGATTCGATGATCTGAATGGCCTCCTTCTGCACTGTAGGGATTTTATGATTCTATGGGGATAGGGCCTTTGTGGAATTGTCGTCGGTGCAGGCTCAACGGGCTGAATAATCTTCTCCTGTACAGAAGAGATTTGATTTTATGACAGGGAACAGACCCATGGATCGAATTCTGATAATTGACTGCAAGTATCATTAACAAGTATCACCACATTATTAGACAATGAATGGATGACCTGGACATCATTTATCCCTCAACTAATATCACAAAACACATTTAATTGTTTATGGGACCTTGCTGTGTGCGAATTGGTTTCAATGTTTATCCATAACAGGCATGAACATGGTTTATACAAATTTGAGTTGATTTAAATGATATTAACCCATCCCCTGACCAGATATTGACTCCCCACCAACTGTGCCAATGTGAACCTGTCATAGAAACATAGAAAATAGGTGCAGGAGTAGGCCATTTGGCCCTTCGAGCCTGCACCACCATTCAATATGATCATGGCTAATAATGAACTTTCAGTATCCCACGCCTGCTTTTTCTCCATACCCCTTGATCTCTTTAGCCACAAGGGTCACATCCAGCTTCCTCTTCAACAAATCTAAAACTGGCCTCGACAGCTTTCTGAGGTAGAAAATTCCACATGTTCACAACTTTGAGTGAAGAAGTTCTTTCTCATCTCAGTCCTGAATGGCTTACCCCTTATTCTTAGACTGTGACACTGGTTCTGCACTTCCCCAACATCAGGAATATTCTTTCTGCATCCAGCCTGTCCACTCCCATCAGGATTTTATATGTTTCTATGAAATCCCCTCTCATTCTTCTAAATTCCAGTGGGTACAAGCCCAGTCAATGCAGTCTTTCTTCATATGTCAGTTCTGCCATTGCAGGAAACAGTCCGATGAAACTTCTCAATAGCAAGAGTGTCCTTCCTTAGATTAGGAGACCAAAACTGTACGCAATACTCAGGGTGTGGCCTCACTAAGGCCCTGTATAACTGTAGCAAGACATCCTTACTCCTGTACTCAAATCCTCTCACTTTGAAGGCCAGCATGCCATTAGCTTTTCTCACCGCCTGCTGTACCTGCCTGTCAACCTTCAATGATTGTTCCACCATGATACCCAGTTCACCTTGCACTTCCCCTTTTCCTAAACTGTCACCATGCAGATAATAATCCTCCTTCCTGTTTTTGCCACCAAAGTTTTGGTAGCTTAACTAAAAAGCGTTGACCTTGTAAGTCTCACATCTATCCACATTATATTACATTTGCCAAGTACTTGCCCAGTTAGCCAACCTGTCCAAGTCACGCTGCAGCCTCTTTGCACCCTCCTCACAGCACACACTGCCACCCAACTTAGAGTCATCTGCAAATTTGGAGTTGTTGCATTCAATTCCTTCGTCCCAATCATTAATGTATATTGTGAATAGAAGGAGTCCCAGCATTGAATACCTGCCGTACCCCACTAATCACTGCCTGCCATTCTGAAAAGGACCCATTCATTCACTCTCTGCTTCCTGTCTGCCAACTACTTCTCTGTCCACATCAATACATTACCCCCAATATCACAAGCTTTAATTTTATTCACTAATCTCTTGTGTGGGACCTCTGCCATGGGGATATCCCCAGGGATATAAAGGTAAGTATAGCCCCAGGGGAAAGAGACTTGACCAGGCAGTGCCCCTTGGCAATGTCAAGCAGGTAGTACCAACCTGTGCCAAGAGGCAGGCCCCAGTGGGAGTCTCATTCTGGGGGGCCAGGTAGAGGGGGATTCATTTAGATATGATAACGGCAGCAGACATAGGATGTGGGAGTGCCATACAGGTCTCAATTCTTGAATTCTTAACTCCATTCCTGGGCTCCCTGTTTTTTTGGGAGTGTCTTTAAAGGGTGCTGTCTACTTCCTGTCAAAAACTTGCACCTGGCATTCCTAAACTGGCCAGATCCTCTGCAGAGAAAGGCATGACCTATTCCTCCCCAATTTTCACTGAGCCAGGTCAGATTTTTAAACAGCCCTTCAGAGAAGTCACGAACCACATGACATGACCTTTTCAAGGATGAGTTCAAAAAATCCAACTTATGCCCCTTATGCAAAACTGTGCACCTAGTTTCTATGGTGCCTCACGTCCCCTATGCCAAGATATGGTGCTTCCGTACCCACTTATCCATTAAACACTGTATGGAAACAATGATCAATATAGTGACAGCAGATATGTTAAAAAAATGTTAAAAATGCAATTCATTCATAATTTGCCATTGTGGTATTGGGGATAATATATTGACATGGATAGAAAACTGGTAACTAGTACAAGTGGTTTCACTGTCGATCAACATAAGTCAATGATCCAAACCCTGTAAATACCAATAGCAAAAGAAAAACCTGTGAAACCACTTAGCCTTGTGTAAATAAACATGGTGAAATTGACTGCGGATATCAGAGAACCTGAACAGACAATAAAGCAATGTTTTCTCTGGTTTAGCTGTTTCAACAGAGTAATTGATGTCTGGACTATCAGTCAAACCTTATTTGGCCATTGATGTCTGAGTGAAATAGATGTTTGCAAGTTTGCCATCATATTTCACCTTGAGCTGAACTCCTAACCTCAACTCCTCTCCAGTGTCAAGACCTTTTACCTCCACCTCTGTAACATTACCCATCTTGCCCCAGCTGTAACTCATCTGCTGCTAAAAACTCTCATCCAGAATATTTTTTTTAGTTCTTTTATTCATTGGTGGGACATGGGTGTTGCTAGTTGCCAGCATTTATTACCCTAGTTGTCCTTGGAGGGCAATTGAGAGTCAACCACATTGCTGTGGCTCTGGAATCACGTGTAGATCAGACTAGGTAAGGACGGCAGATTTCCTTCCCTAAAGGGCATTAGTGAACCAGCTGGGTTTTTCTGACAATTGACAGTGGTTTCATGGTGCTCAGTAGATTCTTAATTCCTGATTTGTTTTTACTGAATTCAAATCCCACCAACTGCCATGACGGGATTCGAACCCAGGTCCTCAGACATTAGCTGAGTTTCTAGATTAATAGTCTGGTGAAAATACCACTAGGCCATTGCCTCCTCCATGTTTCCTCACAATTATTCCAATACACTCCTGACCAGCATCTTCCCTTGCACCTTCCCTAAATTTGAACCCTGATGCTTCTCTTCTAACACATCACTTTCCATTTAGCCATCGGCTGTGTGCTCGCTGACCCACTTCGGCTCCAGGTTTACCAATGTCTCTTCCTCCAGAGCACCCAGAAGAAACCTATGCAGGCACAGGGAGAATGTGCAAACTCCACACAGGCAGTCACCCAAGGTTGGAATTGAACCCAGGTCTCTGTTGCTGTGGAGCAGCAGTGCTAACCCATCGGGAACTGATCACCCCCCCATCTCCCACATGACAGGCAGGGATACTAATCACCATACTAATGAGGAAATGACCCTTAGATTGTAAGGTAGAATATAAATATAAGTTGTATTATTTTGTGATGAGATGTCGTGCTGATTTGTATTTTATGATGTAACAGTGTCAAAAGGTGCCCTTCAACATGCCCTCTGATATGCACAAGCCATGTCGAGGTTGGTAACCTTAATTTTAGCCCTTCGGAACACGCATAAACTGGCCAGGAGTTGAGAGGAGTAGTTCAGTTCAACTGGAACACTCAACAATTTTTAATTTTATGGATCATTGCTCAATGTAATTATAATCCTCTGCCACCTAACATGCTGTTCCTGTTAAATTTGGAAGCATTTTTATTTTGATAGGTAAGTGTTTCAAGGGTTCTGGAACAAAAGTAATGGAATCAAGATATGGATCAACCATGATCTAATGGAAGGATAGATCAGGCTCAACTGAGAGAATGGCTCCTTCCTGTTCCTATGTACAGAAAAACCCTAACTGTGAGGTCCTTCAGAACCAACTCTGAATATTTGACATCAGCACAATCGTATCCACTTAGACAATTGCAGATTCTTTTTCAGTTCGTTGAGCACTGTTCCGAGTGCAGACAATTCCTTCCAGAAGGTGCTGTGTTATGTAATTGTTGAGCTCGTTCATGTTAAAGAACCAAACACATCTAACCAAGTTGGAAGCAAGTTATAATTGCAACAAGAAATCACTTCCTGTTAAGGAAAACAATCTCCAGATCTTCTGCCACAGACATACTTCATTAAAGGAATGATAACACGTGGAATTGGATAATTTACAAAACAAAACCACTTCCTATTGTTTACAATTTTGACTGGTGTAATTTTTTTTCCCAACCCACTGTGGTATTTTTTAGACAGTGGGTTTATTGCGTTTTTTGGATCTTTGTAGAAACCCTATTTTGCAAGCAAGATCCCAGATAGCCGGAGTATCCCAGGAGCCTTTACTTCTCAGACTACGGCAGAAGCTTGTTTCATGACCTTACAAGTGTCTGCGTGTTGTCCCCATGTTTGCGTGGGTTTCCTCTAGGTGCTCTGGTTTCCTCCCACAGTCCGAAAGATGTGCTGATTAGTTGCATTGGCCATGCTAAATTCTCCCTCAGTTACACGAACAGGTGCCGGAATGTGGTGACCAGGGGATTTTTACAGTAACTTCATTGGAACATAATTTGGAAAAATGTGAGGTTATTTACTTTGCTAAGAGGAACAGGTGTGCAGGACATTTTGTAAATGGTAAGATATTAGAAAGCGTAGATGTACAAAGGGTCCCGGTGTCTGCACCAATAAGTCACAGAAAACTAACATGCAAGCAATTAGAAAGGCCAATGAAATGTTAGCTTTTATTGCAAGAGGATTTGAGTACCCAAGTAGTGAAGCCTTGCTTCATTTGTATAGAATCTTGGGTAGATAACTGTGGTATTGTGTGTAGTTTTGGTCCCCTTACCTGAGGAAAGATAATAAATATATAGAGCGGGTGCAGCAGTGACTTATTCCCAGCATGGCAGGACTGTCTTATGAAATGATTTTGGGGAAGCCAGGCCTATAACATTTAGGGTTTTCAAGAATGAGAGGTGACCTTATTGAAACCTACAAAATATATAAAGAAAGTGACAGGGTAGATTCAGGTAAGATATTTCTCTTTATCGAGAAGTCTACAACCAGAGGCCACAATTTCAAAATAAGGGGGAGGCCACTTAGAACTATAGAAGGCCTACAGTGCAGAAGGTGGCCATTCAGCCCATCGAGCCTGCATGACAACAATCCCACCCAGGCCCAATCCCTGAAATTCCGCATATTTACCCTGCTAGTCCTCTAACATACACACCCTGGGACACTAAGAGGCAATCTAGCATGGCCAATCAACCTAACCTGCACATCTTTGGACTGTGGGAGAAAACCAGAACACACAAAGGAAACCCAGGCAAAGGGACAATGTGCAGACTCTACACAGGCAGTGATCCAAGTAGGGAATCAAACTCAGGTCCCTGGAGTTGTGAGGCAGCAATGCTAACCACTGTGTCAGCGTGCCACCCAGGGACCTTAGGACCAAGATGAAGGGAATTAATTTATTCAGAGGGTTTTGAACCTTTGGAATTCTCTACCTTTCACAGTTCTGCTGTTTAAAGTGGAGATTGATAGATTTTTAAATACCAGTGACATAAAGGGATGTGAAGGTAATGTGGGGGAAAAGGCATTCACTTGGATGGTCAGCCATGATTGTATTGAATGACGGTGTTATCATAACCACCACTGCTGAGGAATTTGGAACATTCTAACAGGTAACTGTTAAATGATTTGGAACCTTCAAATATCATTAATAGGTGTGGTATTGTGTTGGGTTTATAATGCCTTGTTCATCAGAGGGCTCTGTCCTGCAAATGTAAGTTGACCATTACATTGACCACCATTGTGTAAGTGTTGACACACACTACAGTGCTCTTTCCAATGGCAAAGATATCATAATGTGTTCAAAAATGCACAATATATTCAAAAATCTATAAAATTTTCGATAAACTTGCAAGTTAAGTCATATCTGGTACTCAGGTTTAAATGCACAGACAGCTCTGACTTCCCTTACTTTTAAAAGCTAGAACAAAAATCTAAGCACATTCTGTCCCCCACTGATTGACAGGCAATCTGTTTTGAAATGGAAAAGATACGGTTCGTTCTTTCAATTTCCTGAGCTGAAAGTTGCCAGGTAATGTTTTTATAGCTGTAGCAATTATGAATGGTTGACTGAGTTCCAAAAACTAATGCTCTGTTGAAACAGATGCTCAGGAGGATGACTGACACTAATAAGATATTGCAATAACATATCCTGCGTTTGACGTGGTTTCCGAGTACATGTTTGATTGTTTACATAACTTAATGGGCACATAAATGATTATATATTGCAATAAAGTAGATTCTTGCAATGATATAGTATTGAATGAGAGGTTTATTAGATTTTTACATTTTACACTTGCATTTAAAGAAGTTCCTATTGCTATTGCCTAGCTCCTAAAAACTGCACATCATGGATACTGGGCGAATGGCAATAGCAGATATCTGGAGGGGGCACTTGGAGTGGCATGGAGGGTGGATGGACAGATGAAGGGTGGGATTTGAGGTCAATCATTGTTGGGAATTGGGCTGCTCTCTCTGAAAACTGAGGCAGGTCTCTTAACCTCTGAACATAAGAAATAGGAGCAGGAGTAGGCCATCTAGCCCTTCGAGCCTGCCCCGCCATTCATTAAGATCATGGCTGATCTGAAGTGGATCAGTTCCACTTCCCCGCTTTCTCCCCATAACCCTTAATTCCCTTGTCTGTCAAAAACCTATCTACCCTTGTCTTAAATATATTTAGTGAGGTAGCCACCACCACTTCAACGGGCAGAGAATTCCAGAGATTCACCACCCTTTGAGTGCATCAAATACCTCTCCCACTCCACCGCAGCCCACAAATTATGCTGCAAATTCAAACCCTTTGTGAATACTCAGATCTTGGACAAAGTCAGTCATGAGTTGGATAGCAAAAGAGCCCAGCTCGCAAATTTCTGACCCCATACAAAAATCCATGCCTTGTTCTCCTTAACTAAAGAAGGATATATTTGCATTGAAAGCAGTTAAGCGAGGGTTCACTGAGTTGATTCCTGGGATAAAGGGATTTTTAATGAGGAAAGGCTGAGCAGTTGAGCCTATATTCATTAGATCTTAGAAAATTGGGAGGTGGACAGATCTAGGGGAGCTTAGGGAGCTAAATGCTAAGAGGATGTTTCCCCTCTTGGGGGAATCTAGAAAGTTTGACGGGGGGTGGGGTGGGGGGGAGCACACTTACCGAGTAAGAGGTCTCCCATTTAAGCAGGAGTTGAGAAGAATATTTATTCCTCTCAGAAAATTGTTAATCTTTGAAATTATCTGCCACAGACACTAGTGGAAGCTGGGTCACTGAATATAGTAAAAAGTCTGACACCACCAGGTTTTAGTCCAACCTATTTATTTGATAATATTCTCACAAGCTTTCGAGGGGACAGCCTCTTCGTCAGGTGAATGGAGAGTTCTGGCCTCAGACAGAGCATATAAAGCACAGACAGTTTAGAGATTACTGATTAAAATGCGAATCCTTACACCTAACCTGCTGTTCAAGACCTGAAGTGGCTGATAATGTGAGTGGAAGGAGCACTGATCACAGTTTAAAGAGATGTGTATTGTCTCCAGACAGTACAGTAAGTGAGGTTTTGCAAACCCAGGCAAGTCACGGGGGTTACAGATAGTGCGACATGAACCCAAGATCCCTGTTGATCCCAAGTTCCGCACACATGAGGACGGTCTCAACAGGGATCTTGGGTTCATGTCGCACTATCTGTAACCCCCGTGACTTGCCTGGGTTTGCAAAACCTCACTTACTGTACTGTCTGGAGACAATACACATCTCTTTAAACTGTGATCAGTGCTCCTACCACTCACATTGTCAGCCACTTCAGGTCTTGAACAGCAGGTTAGGTGTAAGGATTCGCATTCTAATCAGTAATCTCTAAACTGTCTGTGCTTTATATGCTCTGTCTGAGGCCAGAACTCTCCATTCACCTGACGAAGAGGCTGTCCCCTCGAAAGCTTATGAGAATATTATCAAATAAATAGGTTGGACTAAAACCTGGTGTTGTCAGACTTTTTACTGTGTTTACGCCAGTCCAACGCCGGCATACCCACATCATCACTGAATATATTCAGGGTTGAGTTAGACAGACTTTGTTTTATTCATTTGTGGGATATTGGCATCACTGGCCAGCCCTTATTGTCCATCCCTAGATGCTCTTGCACATAATGGTTTGCTAGACCATCTCAGAGGACAGTTGAGAGTCAACCACATTGCTGTGGAACTGCAGTCAAGTGTAGACCAGACCAGGATGGCAGATTTCCTTCCCTAAAGGACATTAGTAAACCAGATGGGTTTTTCCTGACAGTCAACATTGGTTTGCATCGTCATCAATAGATTCGTAATTTCAGATAGTTTTTTTAACTGAATTCAAATTCCACCATCTGCCGTGGTGGGATTCGAACCTGGGTCCCCAGAATATTAGCTGGTTTTCTGGATTAATAGTCTAGCGATAATACCACTAGGCCATTGCCTAGGAAGACAAGGACTATGGGGTGGGGGAGGGCAGACAGGAAGTCGATTTGAGGCCACATCAGACGAGTCATGATTTTATTGAATGGCAGAGCAGGCTCGAAGGGCCTACTCATGCTCATATGCTCTTAAAAAAGAAATGGGTGAAATTTGAGTTTTAAAGAAAAGGTTTAAAGATTACTTATTAGTGCACAAGTAGGCTTACATTAACACTGCAATGAAGTTACTGTGAAAATCCCCCGAGTCACCACACTCTGGCACCTGAGGGAGAATTTAAAGCACCTAACCAGTATGTCTTTCAGACGGTGGGAGGAAATCAGAGCACTCGGAGGAAACCCATGCAGACACGGGGAGAACATACAGACTCTACACAATCAGCAACCCAAGCCAGGGATCGAACCAGCATCCCTGGCGCTGTGAGACAGCGGAGCTAACCACAGTGCCACCCCAAGGTGAGGCAATGTGGAAAACGCAGGAAAGCTGCGGGCTTGAAATTTAAAAAAGCTTAAAAGTGCTGGGGAAACAGTGGGGGACAATCTTTCGATCAGATTCCCAGAAACTGGCCATTCAGCTCCTCGTATTTGCAAGAGTCTGTAGAGAAACAAATGCTTGCGTGTTTGCCTGAACAGCAGTGTGGCCACAGCATCTTTGAAGCAATTCTGAGAAGCAGGAAGAGATTTTAAGTGCTTCTTTTGTAGCTTATTGTGCCTAGTTGGCTCATTTTTTTTCTGCATGCTGCGACTAGAATTTTGCATAACACTGACAGGCTAACAGTCAGCAATTTATATTTAAGTACAAGAGGGGCTAGAAGTGTTGGATCTGAGATCCTCTACAGTTCAGAGCTTTCCTGTCAGCAGTCCTGCATTGAATGCAGTCTTTGAAACTGCGTCTTCATCAAAGCAAATGATCCTCAACATTAAAAGACTATATGCAAAAAGGAACTGCTTAAATTGATTTTTATTCTATTAAAGAGTTTTCAGCGTAGTTGACAATAGATAGTTCCCTGAGGAAACTATTTAACTTTTCTTAAAGAGCAATTTTATATTCATTTCAGAAATGAGTTTTACTTAAAAGAAGCATAGCTCCCTCCCCTTATGCATTATTTAGTTTAGCACGGACACAATGGACTGATTAGCCTTCTGAAACACGTGATTTCATAATTGCCTTTATCCTTTCTCTCGAGGGCACTGCTTCCCAAACTTTATGCCGGTGTGACCACATTTGTATAAAAATATTTTATTCCATCATTAAAGTACAAAGCCAAGGCTCAGAATGGACCAGGCAAACTCAAATCCGTTCCTTGCTTGCTCCAAAAACCAAATTCAAAATCCTATTGAATCCAATTCAATGCCCCCACAAGAGAGACAAACAGGATCCAAGCTGACAAGAAAAGGCATTGGGTTTGATCTATCACTTTACCGTAGCCAAAAGGATGTTTAATACCCCAGACTTTGAGTGCCCCCCTCACCCCCAGGGGGCTGTTATGGAGAGTATGAGAGTTGATAAGTACCTTCAGTTGTTCACTAGGAGTGTAGTGGGGGGAGGTGGGTTGGTGGGGGGGGGTAAAGCATTGGGAATAGGAATGGTTGAGGTTGAGCATAGTGAGAATTGCTTAAACTACAGAAAAAGATCACCTGCCTTTTCACAGCCTTTATTTGCAGCAGGAAGGAATCAGGCCTCAAAAGATCTATTTGGTAGGTTAAGGCTGCCATGAGAAAGAAAAGTGTCGATTTAAAGGGACTTCATAGCTGTGGGAATGCACTCCCAGCTCCACCACAGCCACTGCTGCCCATGACCACAAAATATCATGAACTCACTCAGATCATGACTCATAGTTTAGGAAACCTTGACCGAGGGGATCTCAAAGCCAGAGCAGATTAAAGTTCAGAAACAAACTATTGGGCTTGCTTAAAGCTTAATGTTTATTTATTTATTAGTGTCACAAGTAGGCTTAAATTAACACTGCAACGAAGCTACTGTGAAAATCCCCTGGTCGCCACTCTCTGATGCCTGTTCGGATACACTGAGGGAGAATTTAGCACAGTCAATGCATCTAACCAGTACATTTTTTCCCAGAGTGTGGGAGGAAACTGGAGCACCTGGCAGAAGCCCATGCAGATATGGGGACAACATGCAGACTCCGCACAGACAGTGACCCAAGCTGGGTATCAAACGCGGGTCCCTGGCGCTGTGAGGCAGCAGTGCTAACAACTGTGCTACCATTGTAGAGAAAGCCTTGACCAGTGACAGTCAAGGAGATTCTATAATCATTCATCATATTGCTGCATGAGGGACATCGCTGGCTACCTTTCCTGTCTCCGTAACAACAGTTACCGCACGTCAAAAGTAATTCATTGTGTGAAACACTTCGAGCTGTCCCAACACGATAAAGGTACTGAATAAATGCCTTAGCTCCACATTGTAGCCCTCTGGATTTTTATGGAAAAAAATCAAGCAATGACAGATTAACTAAATAACAGGAATCTATCCAGCCTTAATGCTAACCCTCAATATCGATTGATGACTCACCAGAAATAGTTTCCTTTATTAGCACTAATAAGCTTCAATCCAAATGTCACTGAGTTTTTGGACTTTTGATATTTCTTCCAAATTCAATAATTTTCCATAACCTTTTGCCAGCAAAAGCTGTTTAAATAAACCAATGGACAAATCAGAATGTCAGTGGCAGAACAAGCAGAGCGTAAATATGAAGCGGATAACTTCAATCCCAGTAGAATTTGGTTTGCAATTTTAATCATGGCGCACAATTTATTTAGCTGCATGTGTGAAAATGTCAAAGCCTCACTAAAATTTACTGGAGATTAATTATCAGGTGGATCCCTTGGAAGGGTAAATTGTGTCTGGTGTGACAACCGGCTGGACCAGCTACAGTCTTTTGATTCCATACTGTTTCTTGCACATTAGAGAACAATAGGTAGTTCCCTGAGGAAACAAATCAACTTTTCTTAAAGTGCAATTTTATATTTATTTCAGCAATGGATTTCACATAAAAAGACCAACCCCGTGTTGTTAGGCCTCCAATTCTTGAATGGTTGCTTTGTTAAGAAATTGACCCAAAGTCCGAGGCACCATGAGTAGATTTTATTTGCAACTGGTGTAGGTACACCCACAGTGCTCTTAGGGAGGGAATCCCAGGATTTTGACTCAGTGGCAGTAAAGGAACAGCAATATATTCCCAAGTCAAGATGGTGAGTAGCTAGAAAGGCAACTTCCAGATGGTGGTCTTCCCATGTGTCTGCTGTCCTTGTCCCTCTAGAAGACAGCACACACATGGGATTTGGAAGGTGCTAAGGAGTCTTGGTGAATTTCTTATAGATTGTACATAATGCTACCACTGTTCTTTGGTGGTGGAGGTATTGAATTTTGTGGAAGGGGTAGCAGTCAGACAGACTGCTCTGTCCTGGTAGGTGTTAAACTTCTTGACTGTTGTTGGAGCTAAACTCATCCAGACAAGTGAAGAGTATTCCTTTAAACTCCTGACTTGTGTCTTGTAGATGGTGGACAGGTTTTGGGAAGTCAGGAAGTGAGCTACTCGCGACAGAATCCTTTGCTTTTGACCTGCTGTTGAAGCCACACTATTTCTATGGCTAGTTTAGTTCAGGTTTTGGTCAGTTGTAGCCCCCAGGATGCTGATAGTGGGGAATTCAGCTGTGACTCTGGCTGAACCAGAATTGAGTGTCAGTGAGCAGGTTATTGCTAAACAAGCGTCACTTGTTGGCACTGTTGATGACTCCTCCATCACTTTACAGGTGATGGAGAGTAAACTGATGGGGTGTTAACTGGTCAGGATGGATTGGTCCTGTTTCTTGTGTACAGGACATACCTGGGAAGTCTTTCACATTGTCTGATAGATGTCTTATCTTGTAGCTATACTGGAACAGCTTGACTAAGAGTTCTGGTGCACAAGTCTTCAGTGGTCTTAGTGGAATATTGTAAGGGTCCGTAACTCTTACAGCATCCACTGCCTTCAGCCATTTCTTGATATCATGCGGAGTGAATTGATTTAGCTGAAGATGTATGCCCATGGAGACCTCTGGGGTAGGCCTCCATCCACTCAGTACCTCCAGCTGAAGATCATTGTAAATGTTTCAGCTTTATCTATTGCACTGATTTACTGGGCTCCTCCATCATTGAGGATGAGAGTATTTGTGGAGTGAGTTGTTTAATTGTCCTTCACCATTTACTACTGGATCTGGTAGGACTGCAGCTCTGATACATTAATTGTAGAATTGCTAAGCTCTATCTAATGCACGCTGCTATGCTGTTTGGCATGCAAGTATTCCTGCGTTGTGTAGCTTCAACAGGAGGGTGCCTCATTTTTAGCAGTAGCCTGCTTCTACTCTTGCCGTGTCCCCCTGATACATTGAATCCGGGCTTAATTCCTGGCTTGATGGTAATAGCAGATTAGGGGATATGTCGGGCCATGAGGCAACAGTTTGTGGTTGAGTACAATTCTGCATTGCTGATGTTGTGGTGTTATTGAACTACTCTTGGTGATGGACATTGAAATCCCCCACTCAGAGTACATTTTGTGCCCTCGCCACCTTCAGTACTTCCTCTAAGCATTTTCAAAATGGTACTGATTCAGCAGCTGGGGTTGGGGGTGTGGTGGGTGGGGGGGGGTGGGGAGAGGTGGTGGGAGGGTAGTAGTGTGGGGGAGGGAGGAGTACGTGGTAATGAGCAGGTAGTTTCCTTGCCCATGTTTGACCGAATGCCGTACTTTTTAGAGGTTTGATGCAACTGAATGGCTTGCTAGGACTTTACAGAGGAAAGTTAAGAGTCAACCACATTGCTATGGATCTAGATTCACATGTTAGGCTACATCAGGTAAGGATGGCAGATTTCCTTCTCTAAAGGACATTACTGAACCAGATGTGTTTTTATAACAATTGGCAATGTTAATCTTTAGGCTATTTAATTCCAAAGTTGTTATATAAAGACCTCCAGAAACTCCTGGTAAAGCCCGCAGCCTGGTGCATTAGGACATTGTCCTTACACTGCACTCCCAGCAGACTCATGGTAAATGTGGTCACAAGTTTGAGAGCTTTGCTTTCTTGGTTTGTGGATCTAGTGCTGAAATCCTGGACTGTTCCTGGTGCTGGTGTTCCTCACAGACCTACAGGCTCTCCCTGCCTGACTTGGTGGGGGTGCAGCCAAAGACCACCTTGTAGAAGGTATGCCATTGAGTGGGTAACCACCCACCCCCCCACATCCACACACCCACACTCCTATCCATTGCAGTGGCATAGCTGTTTTCGGTGTTTCTTAGTTAAAGCTTACCTGTGTAACTGTAGTGGCTTTAATCAGGCAATTCATAGCAACAGACAGCAAAAATTTCTACAAAAATATAAAATGAAAAAGAGTGGCTAAAGTAAACTTTGGTCCTTTAGAGGATTAGAAGGGGGATGTAATAACTGGAAGTGAGAAAATGGCTGAAGCATTGAACAGGTATTTTGTGTCATTCTTCACAATGGAAGACACAAATAACATGTCTAAAATTGATGACAGGAAGGCTGTGGCAGGTGAGGACCTAGAAACTATTACCACAGAGGAGCTGGTGTTGGGCAAGCTAATGGGGCTAAAGATGGACAAGTCTCCTGACCCTAGTAGAATGCATCCCAGGGTTCTAAAGGAGATGGTGGGAGAAATAGCAAATGCACGAGTGGTAATTTACCAAAATTCGCTGGACTCTGGGGTGGTTCCCGCAGATTGGAAAATAACAAATGCGACACCACTATTTAAAAAAGGAGATTGACAAAAGGCAGGTAACTATAGGCAGGTTAACTTAACTTCTGTAGTAGGGAAAATGCTTCAACCTATCAAGAAGAAATAGCGAGACATCTGGATATAAATTGCCCCATTGTAAGACACAGCATGGGTTCAAGGGCAGGTCATGCTTGACTAATTTGATGGAATTTTTTGAGAATGTTGCATGCAAAGTGGACAATGGGGAACCTGTGGATGTGGTGTATCTGGATTTCCAGAAGGCATTTGACAAGGTGCCACACCAACGACTGCTGCATAAGACAAAGGTGCATGGTGTTACGGGTAATGTATTAGCATGGATAGAGGATTGGTTAACTAACAGAAAGTAAAAGAGTATATGAGTGTTTTTTTGGTTGGTGATCAGTGACTAGTGGCGTGCCTCAGGGATCAGTGTTGGGACTGCAATTGTTTACGATTTCCATAGATGATTTGGAGTTGGAGACCAAGTGTAGTCAAAATTCGCAGATGACACTAAGATAGATGGCACAGCAAGTGTGCAGAGGATGCTGAAAGTCTGCAAAGGGATATTGATAGTCTAAGTGAAGGTTTGGCAAATGGAATACAAATGTTGGTGAATGTGAGGTCATCTATTTTGGTAGGAATAACAGCAAAATGGACTATTACTTAATTGGTAAAAATTACAGCATACTGCTGTGCAGAGGGACCTGGGTGTCCTTGTGCAAGAATCACAAGGAGTTGGTTTGCAGGTGCAGCAGATAATTAGGAAGGCAAATGGAAATTTATCCTTCATTGCTAGAGGGATGGAGTTTAAAAACAGTGAGGTTAGGTTGCAGCTGTATAAGGTGCTGGTGAGACCACACCTGGAGTACTGTGTACAGTTTTGGCCTCCTTACTTAAGAAAGGATACATTGGGACTGGAGGGGGTGCAGAGGCAATTCATTATGTTGATTATGGAGTTGAGAGGGTTGACTTATAAGGAGAGGCTGAGTAGACTGGGGCTACACTTATTCGAATTCAGAAGAATGAGGGGAGAACTCATAGAAACATAAGGTTATGAAGGGAATAAATAAAATAGAAACAGAGAAGTTGTTTCCACTGGCAGGTGAAACTAGAACTAGGGGGCATGGCATCAAAATAAGAGGATGCAGATTTAGGACTGAGTTGAGGAGGAACTTCTTCACCCAAAGGGTTGTAAATCTGTGGAATTCCTGTCCAGTGAAGCAGTTGAGGCTACCACATTGAATGTTTTTAAGGCAACAGCAGATAAATTTTTGAACAGTAAAGGAATTGAGAGTTATGGTGAGTGGGTGGGTAAGTTGAGCTGAGTCCACAAAAAGTTCAGCCATGATCTTATTGAATGGCAGAGCAGGCTCAAGGGGTCAGATGGCCTACTCCTGCTCCTAGTTCTTATGTTCTTACTGAGGTGAGCTTGTTAGAACATGAACTCCCTGGTTAAGGGCCAAATTGATGGGCCAATCTGATGGGCCAATCAAGGGGTTTTTTGCTATGTACTTAACCAGGAGTCATGATGTGGGGATGCCGGCATTGAACTGGGGTGGGCACAGTAAGAAGTCTCACAACACCAGGTTAAAGTCCAACAGGTTTATTTGGTAGCTCAAACTTTCAGAGCGCTGCTCCTTCATCAAGTGAGTAACCGGATGAAGGGGCAGTGCTCTGAAAGCTTAAGCTACCAAATAAATCTGTTAGACTTTAACTTGGTGTTGTGAGACTACTTACTATGCTTAACCAGAGTGTCAGTTCCTCCTAGTGTAAACTGCTCACTGAAAGCACACTGAATTCTGTTGTCAGACTGGTCAAGGTAGGGATTTTGGTGAAGGGACTTCTGCTCCCAAGAACTTATGATGTGGAGATGCCGGCGTTGGACTGGGGTAAACACAGTAAGAAGTCTGACAACACCAAGTTTAAGTCCAACCAATTTATTTGATAGTAAACTCACAAGCTTTCAGGGTTTGCCCCTTCGTCAGGCGAATGGAGAGTTCTGGCCTCAGACAGAGCATATAACAGCACAGACAATTTACAAATTACTGATTAGAATGCAAATCTTTACACCTAACCTGCTGTTCAAGTCTTAAAGAGGCCAACAACGTGAGTGGAAGGAGCGTTAAGCCCAGGTTAACGCTCCTTCCACTCACATTGTTGGCCTCTTTAAGACTTGAATAGCAGGTTAGGTGTAAAGACTTCCAAGGACTTACTACAGTCACTTCCCGGATGCTAACCTTGCACACTGCTGCTGGGTACTTCTCTCAAGCTGGGAGGCCTCTGATCGATTGTCCAGTTTTGAGAGTCTGCCTGCCACCCTTAATTGTTCCAATCCCTATGCCAATCTTAACTTTAATCAGCTTCTCCCTGGAGACAGGCTTCTGATTGAAAAACAAATCTCCCCCCTCATTCCTGCTTCCCTTGTATATTGAGTCCCCTGTTTCAGCCTTAATGAGTCAGGGAACCGTTGGTACACTAGATGATCAGTCAGTCTATTCACGTCTGGAGCCTAAGGTCAGTTCCAGCCCAGTCTGACAGGGTTTCTTGCTGGTAGGAGTGAACCTGTCACATTTAATGAGCCAGAGTGAGTGATGACCCACTTCCCAGAGGTTCAAGTCTACACAGAAAAAAAAACCTCATTTATACTGATATTGTCGGTGAGAAATATAAACAACAAAACAAAAACCACACTGGTGATGTATAGTCTGAGCCTGACCTACTCTCATGTATGTGACAGAACACCTCAACTATAGCGAGCTTGCTCCAGCCTCTGGCACTGGGAAGCTAAATCAAGTGGATGTGTACTCAGTCCTTCCATTAGTGAACACCAGCCGTAGCCATGGCAACACCCTCACCGTGGCTACCCCTCGGCAATACTTTGAATGCACAGGACGTCTGCAGGTGGAATTTCTATTCGCAGCAGTGAGACGTGACTGAAGAAAAGGTGAAAGCTCGTAATGCATGAGACAGTGTGTCACAAGGAATATACAAGCGCAAAGAAATGAAGCTACATTAAACCTCTGCAGGACAAATGAAAAGATCACAATGGGTGGGAGACACAATGTGCTGTCTTGTACAGGGGAGGAAGGGAGGGCTTTCTAGAAATGAATGTACGCTACCTTTTATGCAGTACAGGGGTTTTTGATTAACAGACCACTTACGCAACTGAAAATATAGCTTCTACTTTCTCCGTTCTACCTTTGTCCTTAATCCCCGCTGAGCCATTCTTCTCTCTCTCTGTGTATCTCTCAATTTTATCTTTTATATTTGATTCCCTGCTCATTTTCCTCTCCCAGTCTCTCTCTTTCTGATAATGATATAAAGGCAGCAATCTCTCATAAGGGATTGCATAAACATGCGATGGGTTCATTGAGGCTCGGCACATGGGAACATTTATACGTAAGTAGCAAGCATGAAGACATCAGCAGCAGAGCTGTTTGCTCTACTCACGGGAAAGTGTGAAATTAAAACTGGACCGTACGACAAACCCTTCCCTTCCAGTGATGTCATGCTGCTATTAGGCCTTAAAGACATATTACAACACACCTCTTTTTAAAATAGGTGCTTTCTCCTTCCTCCCAAAGAACTTTACATTTATTTATTAGTGTCACAAGTAGACTTAATTAACTCTGTGATGAAGTTACCGTGAAAATCCCCGAATTGCTGCACTCTGGCACCTGTTCGGATAACATAGAAACTAGAAATAGGAGTGGGCCGATTTTGAGCCTGCTCCGCCATTCATTTTGATCATGGCTGATCATCAAATTTGATATCCTGATCCCTGTTACCCCCGTATCCCTTGATCCCTTTAGACCCAAGAGCTATATCTAATTTCTTATTGAAGTCAGACAATGTTTTGGCCTCAATTACTTTCTGTGGTAGTGAATGCCACACATTCATCACCCTCTGGGTGAAGAAATTTCTCCGCATCTCAGTTCTAAAAGGTTTACCCTCTATGCTCAAACTATGACCTCTAGTTCTGGACTCCCCACCATTGGGAACATTCTTTCTGAATCTACTTTGTCTAACCCTGTTAGAATTTTATAAGTTGCTATAAGGTCGCCTCTCACTCTTCTAAACGCCAGTGAATATAATCCTAACAGACTTAGTCTCTCTCATATGACAGTCCTGCCAACCCAAGAAATCGGCCTGGTAAAAATTGCTGTACTCCCTCTATAGCAAGGACATCCTTCCTCAGATAAGGACAACAAAACTGCAAGCAATACTCCAGGTGTGGCCTTCCCAACAATTGCAGCAAAACACCTTTATCCCTATACTCAAATTCCCTCTCCATGAAGGACAAAATACCATTTGTTTTCTTTACTGCTTGCTGTACTGGCATGATTACTTTCAGCAACTTATGCATGAAGACACCAAGATCTCACTGAGCATTCACCTCCCTCAATTTGCACCCATTCAAGTAATAATTTGTCTTCCTATTATTACTAGCAAAGTGGATAATCTCATATTTATCCACATTATACTACAGCACCATATACATGCCCACACACACAGCCTGTCCAAATCACACTGAAGCAACTCTGCATCCTCCTCACAGCTCACCCTCCCACCCAACTATGTATCATCTGCAAATTTGGAGATAATACACTCAGTTCCCTCTTCTGAATCATTAATATATAATATAAACAGCAGAACCCCACTCATCACTGACTGCCAGTCAGAAAAAGACCCATTTACACCAGATCTTTGCTTCTTTTCTGCTAACCAGCTTTCTATCCATTGAGGGAGAATTTAGCATGACCAATGCACCCAATCAGCATCTCTTTCGGATTGTGGGAGGAAACTGAAGCACCCAGAAGAAACCACACAGACATAGGAAGAACGTGCAGATTCCAACAATCAGTGACCTAAGCTGGGGTCCCTTGTGCTGTGCGACAGCAGTGCTAACCACTGTGCCATTGCGCTGTCACATGCATGTTCATGTTTAGTTACCTTCACTTAAGTAACTATAGAATTGATGAATCTGTGAGTCTCTAAAATTCTAGAATACTAGGTATTCTAGTACGCCCAGATCTTGTAATGATAACCTTGTCTGGCGATGTCTTTAATTTCTCACAATGATCTGTGGGATTGTCATTCTTGAATGTTGACCCTGGTTTCATTTGGGATCTTGTCATAGATGCAATAAGACTGCAACATGGTCAAGGAGCTGCAATGGATCTAATTTGCCCTCGGGTACACTGTAGCACCTTGGTATGCAATGACTTAAAGGAATTTGAATCTGAACTAATTCTTTGTCACCTCAGCTGATTGCCAGATGCCTTCTGTGGGATCTTGATGTGAACTTATTGACCCAACTCTAAACTTGTCAATTCCGTATCCATATTTTTATCAGCATGTTAGTCATCTTCTCTTAGCATTTTAAAAGTTATTCTCTAATTTTGGAAGTGTAAGGGTAAGAGTAGGTAGACTGGGTGCACACTGGCCAGCTAAACATCAACTGATGGTGATGGAATAGTCACACTTAAAGATATCACCTTTGGATGTAATATTGCAGTGTGGAGATCTTGCTTGGTCTGCCGACATTTGAGAATTCGGGATGCACCGTGCAAATCATTAATTCAGCTAAGCTTGTAGATCTAAGGTAACAAGGAAAAGAAGTAGTGTGATTGATATTCCACTTCCCTTATATATCCTGAAATGACTTATGAATAAATTGAAGAACATTATCCGTAATGATCTCTCTCAGTGCACCAAATAAACTGAAAATAGCACTTTGGATGATATTTGTGCTTGAGGAATTGTGCAATTGTTAAATAATGGAGTACTTAGTAAAGTAGACCACAACGAAGAGGAAATCAGTGTCATGGGCCGGAAAAAGGTTGAAGGCAATTTTGGAATAAGGATTGGTAGGAACTTCATGTGGAATCAATAGTTCTTTGTGCTGGCTTGAATGTTCTTAACATTCTTCGCACTTCTTGATGATGATTTCAATGTCATTATTTATATCCATCCAGTAGACTGTCTCTCTCACAAGTCTTCTGCCAACGTTGTCAAAACATTCTGGATATTTTGATGTTAGATTGTAAATAGAGATGATAGGATTAGTTTCTGAGGTGGATCTACCTTGTGTCTGACTATTGTCATTAGTGCAAGAAAATGTCACATCAGTGGACCATCAATCACTGGGCTTTTAGTCTCCAGTATATAGAACATCTGTGAGGAGGATCGATTATACTTGCACTCCAGGACAAAGGATCTTTGGACAAAGGAGCAAACTGCACACGGTACAGTGATGCAGACACAGGACATAGGCAAAGAGAAGGTGAAAAGGAACGTAGTTGTAATTGGGGATAGTGTGGTTAAGGGTATTGACACTGTCCTTTGTCACAATGACAAAGTGCACAGAAGGGTGTGTTGTCTGCCTGGTGCTCGGGTCTAGGATGTCGCATCTGGGCTGCAGAGGAACCTGGAGTGGGAGGGTGAGAATCCGGTTGTTGTAGTACATGTGGGTGCCAACGACATAGGCAAAATGCGAACTGAGGATCTGGGGAGGGAGTATGAAAAGCTGGGAATGGAATTAAAAAGTAGAACCGACAAGGTGGTTATCTCTGGACTACTGCCTGAACCGAGTGCAGACGGGCATAGGGTTGGTAAGATTAAGGAAGTGAATGGATGGCTCAGGGATTGGCGTGGGAGGAATGGGTTTGAATTTATGGGGCATTGGCACCAGTATTGGGGTAGGTGGGACCTGTTCAGGTGGGATGGGGTTGGTCTGAACCGTGCTGGGACCAGAGTCCTGATGAATCGTGTAGATAGGACTGTAGATAGGGCTTTAAACTAATTAGGGGTGGGGGGGGAGGGTGCGAGGGTAGGTGAAATTATGGGGTCTAAAGTAAAGGAGAGGGTACAGGTAAGGGAAGAGGCCAAGGATGTCCCAATAATAAGGAGTAGGGGGCGTGAGTAAGGTTGGTGGCATTCTGGCAAATAGGGTACAGATGAAGGCTGGGATGAAGGCACTTTATCTGAATGCACGAAGCATTCGGAATAAAGTGAATGAGCTGGTGACGCAGATCAGCACAAATGGATATGATCTGGTGGCCATTACAGAGATGTGGCTGTAAGGTGACAGGGACTGGGAGCTGAATGTCCAGGGGTATCAAGTGTTTAGAAAGGATAGGCGGGAGGAAAAAGGGGGGGTGTAGCTCTGCTGATTAAGGATAGCATCAGGGTGGTAGTAAGGGATGATATAGGAACCAAAGAGCAGAAAGTGGAATCGTTGTGGGTGGAGATTAGGAACAACAAAGGGAGGAAGATGCTGGTGGGTGTCGTTTATAGGCCCCCGAATAATGATCTGGAGGTGGGGCGGGCTGTTAACGCGCAAATAAATGCGGCGTGCAGGAATGGAACAGTGATAATTATGGGGGATTTCAATCTACATATTGATTGGTCGACCCATGTTGGACGCGGTGGGCTTGAGGAAGAGTTCTTGGAATGCTGCCGGGATAGTTTCCTTGAACAGTGTGTGTTGGAGCCGACAAGGGAGCGAGCTATCTTGGATCTGGTGTTATGTAATGAGGCGGGTAGAATTAGGGACCTTGTGGTGAAGGATCCTCTTGGGAAGAGTGATCATTGTATGGTGGAGTTTCTGATACAGATAGAGGAGGAGAAAGTGGGTTCCCGGACATGGCTCCTTTGTTTGAACAGAGGGGAGTACGGTAGGATGAGAGAAGAATTGGTGAATGTTGACTGGGGGAGCGCGTTGGAAGGTAGGTCTGCTGAGGAGCAGTGGAGGATCTTTAAGGAGATCTTTCTTGGTGCTCAGCAGAAATTTATTCCGATGGTTAAAAAGGATCGTAGGAGGAGAGGTAATAAGCCGTGGATAATGAAGGAGGTAAAGGAAAGTGTTAAATTAAAAGCAGATGCGTTTAGAGTAGCTAAGAGTAGTGGGCAAGAGGAGGATTGGGAGAGGTGTAAATGTCAACAAAGAATGACAAAGAAGTTAATAAAGAAGGGTAGGAGAAACTATGAAGTTGGGCTAGCGCTTAATATAAAAAAGGATAGTAAGAGGCTAGGGTGAACGTTGGACCCTTAGAGGATGAGAGGGGGGACTTAGTGGTAGGGGATGGGGAAGTGGCTGAGGCCTTAAATAACTTTTTTCTTTCAGTCTTCACGAAGGAGGATGTGAATAATTTGCCGGGTGTTAGCGATGGAAAGATGGTAGGAGTGGAGGGCCTGAATGACATTATTGTTACTAGAGAAGCAGTGCTCGACAGACTGGAGGGACTAATTGTGGACAAGTCCCCAGGACCGGATGGAATGCATTCAAGGATTCTGAAAGCAATAGCGGAGGTGATAATGGATGCCTTGGTGATTATTTTCCAAACGTCGCTGGATTCCGGGGAAGTGCCGGAAGATTGGAAAACAGCTATTGTTACGCCGTTGTTGAAGAAGGGTGGCAGACAAAAGGCAGGGAATTATAGGCCGGTTAGTTTAACGTCTGTTGTAGGTAAAACGTTAGAATCTGTGATCAAGGAGGAAATAGCGGGGCATCTTGAGGAGAATTGTTTGATAGAGCAGACGCAGCACGGTTTCGTTAAGGGGAAGTCGTGTCTGACAAATCTATTGGAGTTCTATGAGGATGTGTCTAGGGCGGCAGATAGAGGAGAGCCGGTGGATGTGGTGTTTCTTGATTTTCAGAAGGCGTTTGATAAGGTGCCTCACAAGAGGTTATTACAGAAGGTCAGGGGGCATGGAGTTGGGGCTAGGGTGTTAGCGTGGATAGGGGATTGGCTGTCAAATAGGAGGCAGAGAGTGGGGGTTAATGGGTGTTATTCGGATTGGCGGTTGGTGACTAGTGGAGTGCCCCAGGGGTCGGTGCTGGGGCCTCAGCTATTTACCATTTATATAGATGATCTGGAAGAGGGAACCGAGTGTATGGTGTCAAAATTTGCTGATGACACCAAGATTGGTGGCACGGCAAATTGTATGGAGGGTGTGGAGAGTCTGCAGAAGGATCTAGATAGGCTGGGCGAATGGGCCAGGAACTGGCAAATGGAATTTAATGTTGGCAAGTGTGAAGTTGTCCACTTTGGTAGGAATAATGGTAGGAAGGACTACTTACATGGCGAAAAACTGCAGCATGCTACGGTGCAGAGGGACCTCAGGGTCCTTGTGCATGAGTCGCAAAAACCCAGCTTGCAGGTGCAGCAGGTGGTCAGGAAGGCGAATGGGATGCTGGCCTTCATAGCGAGGGGGATTGAATATAAAAGTAGGGAGGTCTTGCTGCAACTGTACAGCGCACTGGTGAGGCCGCAGCTGGAGTACTGTGTGCAGTTTTGGTCGCCGCACTTACGCAAGGATATTTTGGCCTTGGAGGGAGTGCAGAGGAGGTTTACTAGGCTGATAGCGGAGTTGAGGGGGTTGAACTATGAGGAGAGGCTGAATAAACTAAGCTTGTACTCGTTAGAGTTTAGAAGAATGAAGGGAGATCTCATTGAGATATATAAGATGATGAATGGGATGGATAGGATAGAGGTGGAGAGGCTCTTCCCGCTCAGAAAGGACAGTAGGACTAGAGGGCACAGCCTCAAGATAAAGGGGGGGCGGTTTAGAACAGAGTTGAGGAGGAACATCTTCACTCAAAGGGTGGTGAATCTCTGGAATTCTCTGCCTGTTGAAGTGGTGGAGGCTGCCTCGCTAAATATATTTAAGATGCAGGTTGATAGGTTTTTGATAGGCAAGGGGATTAAAGGTTATGGGGAGAGGGCGGGAATGTAGAACTGAGACACGACAGATCAGCCATGATCTTATTGAACGGCGGGGCAGGCTCGAGGGGCTAGATGGCCTACTCCTGCTCCTATTTCTTATGTTCTTATCTTGCATACAGAATGAATGAACCATTGTACACTGGCATTTTCACAGTAGTAGGTTTCGCCATGGTCTGCCAAGTCTGTGGAAACATGTCTTTTAGAATTCACTGATACTAGCCCCTGTGTCAATCTTGACCAATAATGAGTATTTACCAGTTTGCTTAGGACAGATAAATTGGATTTTGGCAAATACTTTGGACAGTGTGATAGCATTAATGTTCTTCATGAGATTGATGGTGTAAAACATGTGCTCACCGCTCTGTCTTGTAACGCACGTCATTACCATTTTCTAGTTTGTCAATCATCTCATGTATATGTTTCAGACAGGGATACCAGATGCTTATTCTTATTACTTGAATGTATCCATTGTGTATGGTCTGTTTGGATCAGTGCACACTTTATTGTAGTTGCATTAGCTTTTGCTCTAATGCACTGCCACTGGCCCTTCCTGCCACATGCAGAATTGCCAGAAAGTTGGGCATTTCCTTGGGGCATTCAGTGGTTCACACCTGCCGTATGTTTGGCTAGGTTTGTTCTAGCAAGTGGTTCACCAATTGGGGTCATACTCAGCATCTGTTAGTTTCATCAACATGTGATGATTGCTTGGTACTTACGCCCATCCTTGACTAGTTCTTTGATGCTATGGGCACCATTTTATGGCTTGTCCTGACACTATAAAATCCCATCCGAGGTCAATGGACATTTCCATTGTCCAACCCTCGCTCACTACGATTCTGTGATAGGTGGGATGGTAAATTTCCAGCCTACTTGTTTTGAACTTGTCTGGCAAATCTTTCTGGAATGCTTCCATGGGAGTTGATGCAATCAGCAACTCAATAATTCTGCCTACTAGCTCTGTGTTGGGAAAATCACAGCATGTACTTGTTTCTCTGCATCTGCTGGTGAGGTGGACTATGGATTCCATAGGTTGTTGTCAAAGTGATATGAATTCTAGTTGATAAAATTGGAAGTTTAACTTGAACCTGAACCTGTCACGCAACATAATCCATATCTTTTTGGGGATCTTTTAGCCCTTCTGCCATCCTAACATACTCAGCCTTTGTGGAGCTTCATTTCTAATTTCTAGATGAACTTTTATGGCTTGCTTGTCTGGTTCAGGCACATCTGAATCAAGGAGCCATGGTTCTGTATTCTGTTTAAAATCAGCTGCCTCCCAATTCAACCTAGAAAATTTTGTGGATATGTTGAGAATATCCCTTCGATATTCCCATAGTCTTGGGATGAGTGTCACTGTTGCTGCCTTCGTGGGCTTTTTCGAAGCTTCACCAGTTGTAATCACAACCTTCTCTCGTCTGATTTTTTAATGGCCTTTTTGTTTTGTTTTTGTTTGACTTTTCCTTGCTTGCTATCAATCTAGTCCTGGTCACTCACCTTTCCTGACTGAGTTAACCTGCTGCTGGTCCTCTGGATGCACTGCCCCACTCACAAGACTGCAATCTCACTACATGGGATCCATCTGCTTAGCAAGCCTTTATTTGAGCACTATCTCAGCAACATATCTCCAAAGCATTTCTGTGCAGTCATCACTTTGCAGTTCCGACACACTCTGACTCTGCAATCTGTTGCACTGTGACAAAAGCTTCATGAGATGTCTCATGTCATGTAACATGAGATAAGGTTGTCCATATATCTGTACTTGCTGCCATTCTGCTTGGCCACTGCTGAATACCGTGTTATATTTTTATAATAACATAAAGGCACATTAGAGATTGCGTAAACATGCTATGGATCCATTTACTGAGAAGAAGCACATGGAAATATTTATATAGAGGTTGAAAGCTTGAAAAAGGTACAACAGGACATGAATGGTGTGCTCTGCTCAAGGACAAAAGTGAAACTAAAACTGGATCGCATGATGCACTTCCCTTCTGGTCATGTCATACTGCTTTTCCTTAAAGGCACGTCCTCAGTTTCTTTCTCACTTTCTTTTATCTGCGTCAGTTTCTTGTTTTCTCTTTTTCCTGACCCATTTCTTTTGCAGCAGCATAAAGCTGCTCGTTCCTTTAAAGCAAAAAGAAAAGGCTGCATTTATAAAGTGTTTTTGTGGCAAATAGGCATCACAAAGTATTTTCCAGCCATTGAAGAACTTTTGAAGTTTTGTTACTCTTTTAATGTAGGAAACACGATAGCTAATTTACCTAGCAAACTTCCACAAAGAGCAATGTGAACATAATCAGGTAAGCTGCTTCTATGGTGTTGCTTGAAGAATGAATATTAGCCAGAATGCAGGCAATATCTCCCAAGAACATAAGAACTAAGAGCAGGAGTAGGCCATCTGGCCTCTCAAGCCTGCTCCACCATTCAGTAAGAACATGGCTGATCTTCACGTGGACTCAGCTCCACTTCAACTCTGCTTCCCCTTATTTTGAGATTATGCCCACTAGTTCTAGTTTCACCCGCCAGTGGAAACAACTTCCCTGCTTTTATCTTATCTTTCCTTTCATAATCTTATGTGTTTCTGTAAGATCTCCCCTCGTTCTTCTGAATTCCAATGAGTATTGCCCCAGTCTATTCAGTCTGTCCTCATGAGCCATCCCTCTCAACTCCAGAATCAACCTAATGAATCTCCTCTGCATCTCCTCCAGTGCCAGTATATCCTTTCTCATGTAAGGAGACCAAAACTCTACACAGTACTCCACATGTGTCCAGGTGTCATTCCTTGCTCTCTTTCAGAACACTGACAAATCCACCCCAAGCAGGCAGATGGGGCCTCAGTTTAATATTTCGTCCCAAAGGCAGCACTTCTAACAATGCACTCCCTCAGCAATGCATTTAAGTGTCAGCTTTAACTTTTGGGCTTAAGCCCAGGTGTGGGAGCCATATAATTCAGACACAAGAGTGCTACAACTGAGCCATGATTGACTCTATTGAGGAGATGTTTTGCTACAAAGGACAATGTGTAGACCTGTGAAATTTTATTTGATGTGGCTATGAGCACTTCACTCTGCAACACAATTCAGGGAACCTAAATTTGGCAACAGCATCTCAATATGCATGCTTATATTTTCCCATTTAATGTCAACTGGTTAGCCCCTGTCAATTTGTGGATTGGCTACAGCAGGTATGAATATATATTTAAGCTAAGATATTACAAACAGCTCCAACTGCCCATGATGGAAGTCCAGCTGAAAGGTACTGACTGCAGTTTCTATCACTTAAGTATATCACGCATCAATATTGTGAGGGACTCCTTGTATCAATGTTCTGACCCTTAATGGCACTTAGATGGATTAACCATGGTAAATATGCAGGGTTACAGAGGCAGGGTAGGGTAAGATGCTCATTCAAAGAGTGTAGACTTGATGAGTCAAATGACCTCTTTCTACATCATAGGGATTCTGCGGAACTGAACTGGGAAGGAACCTCGGACATACTGTTTAGATCTGAATGAGGCATGGAATCAGAAACAAGTTTAAATTCCACAACCACTCAGGTGGAAGACACTCCAATTGAATGACAGGGTTAGCTGTGTTGCTGAGCTCCTCAAACATGTTCCATCATTCAATCACATCATGGGTGATCGCTATCTTAAACCAATCTATCTGGCTTGCTTCCTCAACCGGTTTAGTAGCCTTGTCAGGTAAAAATCCATCAATCTCACTTTGTAAGTTTCTGATTGCCAGCTTTGCAAGTGCTTTGGGGTAGAGACAATTCCTGATTTCCGCTATCCTTTGTCTGAAGAGGTGCTTCCTGACGTCATCCCTAAAGACATTGGCTGGAATCTTACTATTCTTCATGCCGGCGGGGTCTTCTCATCCCACTGCAATGAATGGAGATTTGGCTGGACGTCAGATTCCCCAACCTCATTTGCAGCAGGAGCGTGGCATGAATGGGCAGTAAGATCGCACCCCCTTGGTTCTGGACTCCTCCCACACAAGGAAACAGTCTCTATCTACCCTTTCAAATCCTTTAGTTATCCTAAAGATCAACTCTAATCCCCATACTAAGGAAATTTAAGCCCCATCTGCATATTTGTCATTGTAATTTAGTCATTTTATCTCCAGTATCATTCTGCTAAAATCTACTTTGCATTCCCTCCAAGGTCAATATATACATCCTAAGCTGCAATGCCCAGGATTAAATGCAGTACTTCCTTCTAGTTTCTTTAACTGTTTCCTCATTTCTTGATGCCTGTTCTTTTTCACTCTATTTACCTCACTCCAGGCATTATACATTTCTGACTCATGGGTCACCTGTAACTTTATCATTCTTTGGTCGCTCTTACCTCGGAGTGCTACTGTTTAATATCAGGAGCATTCTACCATATCTCGCATGCATTTAATCTCAAGAAGGAACATTTTGTATAAATACCATCTGCTCCCTGAGGGTAATCAAACAAAATTGGAGAACACTCACCTCCTGTTCAGAGCTCAGCTATTTAACCCGAGCCTTACCTTCCATCGCCTGTCTCTATGGCACTGAAAGCGTTAACTCCCTGGAGATATTTGATCACCTTCAACCACTGTCACCAAGATTCAATTAAACCAGCACAGTTGGACTTCCCACAACTTCTGCTGCAGATCTGGCATTAATCAGGGGTTCCTGGTGATCCAATATTGTTTCTCCATAGCTGTTGGCTATTGCTTGACTTTGCTGCGATAAATTTATATGTTTTTGAAGAAAGATGACAATATTGTAAGTTTATGTTTATAGAATCATTGAGTCATACAGTGCAGGACGGGCGCCAGGCCCATCGAGTCTGCACTGACACGTGTGAAACACCTGACCTCCCATTGAATCCCATTTACCAGCACTTGGCCTTTCGCCTTGATTGTTGTGATGTGTCAAGTGCTCATCTAAATTCTTTTTAAAGGATGTGAGGCAACCCGCCTCCAGCACCCTCCCAGGCAGCACATTCCAGACCATCACCACCCTCTGGGTAAAAAGGATTTTCCACACATTCCCCCCTAAACCTCCTGTCCTTCACTTTGGACCTGTGTCACCTTGTGGCTGAAGCTTCAACTAAGGGGAATAGCTGCTCCTATCTGTTCAGTCCATGCCCCTTGTAATCTTTTACACCTCAATCAGGTGGCTGCTCAGTCTTCTCTGCTCCAATGAAACCAACCCAAGCCTATCCACAACTTCTCTACATAACTTAAATGCTCTATCCCAGGCAGCATCCTGGTGAATCTCTTCTGCATCCCCTCCAGTGCATTCACATTCTTCCTGTAATTTTGTGACCAGAACTGCACACTGTGCTCTAGCTGTGGCCTCACCAAAAGTTCTATACAACTCCAACATGGCTTCGTTGCTCTTGTAATCTATGGCTCGACTGATAAAGGCAAGTGTCCCATGTGCCTTTTGTACCACCCTACTAGCATGCCCTTCTGCTTTCTGGATAAATATGCCATGTTTCCTATCCCTAATTTGAGATTTTATTGTGCTTCTTTAAGGAATAACACCAGATATTTCAGCGAGATTGAAAACTGGACAGATCTAATTTACTGAACATGGAAACTCCGAGACCTTCTGATTGTGAGCTTTTGGTTGATTGTTCTGGTCTGCTTTATCCTTAGGAGGATCTGAGGCAAGACATGTGAGCCTGCGGCCCAGGTGCACAAGAGAAATCAATTGCCAATGCACAAAGACATTGGACAGAGTCAAGCTCACGTCATCCACTTGAGTCCAGCGTTCTCATGTGCTGTGGCTTTCAGTTGACTCATTTTTGAGTTTTTATCCATGCTGGAATCAGAGATGAGATGGCACAATGGGATGGGTTATTTTCCTGTTCTGTAGTTTTCTCATAAAACAATCATGGAAACTGTACAGTGCAGAAGGAGACCATTCAGCCCATCAAGCCTGCACCAACAATAATCCCACCCACATAACCCCCATGTATCTACTGTGCTAGTCCCCCAGACATTAAGGGACAATTTAGCACGACCAATCAACCTAACACATCTTTGAAATGTGTAAGGAAACCTGGAGGAAACACATGCAATCACAGGGAGAACATGCAAACTCCATACAGGCAGTCACCCAAGACTGGAATTGAGTCTGGATCCTTGGCGCTATGAGGCAGCAGTGCTAACCACTGTGCCACCATGCCGCCCATTCTACTTCATGAGGTATGACTATAATGGTAGGTAAGAACCCAGATGCAATTCATACCTTGCACTAAATCAGTTAATGTCAGCCAGGACAACAGGAATATTTTCCCAACTCATCCATTTCTTTGCCACATATAGACTTAAATATTCCAATGCTGTCCGAGTTGGTGTCCAGATTTCCTTCCGCCATAAATTCCAGCTCATCCAAAATTCGGGAGCCTGCATCCCAACTTGCATCAGGTCATGTTCACCCATCACTGCTGTCCTACATTGGTTCCCAGTCTGGCAATGCCTCAATTGTAAAATTCTCATCTTCATATAAAAATCCCAGCAGGCCCTTGCTCTTTCCTCTCTCTGTGACCTTCTACGCATATTCCTCTATTTTCCTGTGTACTCCACTTCTGCACCTCAGATTTCTTCACCACATCAGCTAAGAAACTCTGTCCTCAAACATCTCCACTTCTCTCACCTCTTTAAAAAAAAAGTCATTGTCCAACTGTCCTAATATCTCCTTCTTAGGTTCAGTGTCACCAATTTTATGTTTATTATTTTCCACTCAAACATCTTGAGATAGTTTGCAATTTTAAAGATGCTATAAAAATGGAAATTGTTGTTGTATAGCTTGCTTCAACAGAGAAAGAGAGAGGTGAACGTGGCTCCCTTCCTGATCATTATCAATTGGCACAGCAGGTCAGAGGCTAGGAATACTGTGGTGAGTAACTCACCTCCTGACTCCCCAAAGCCTGTCCACCATATACAAGACAGGAGTGTGATGAAATACTCTGCATTGCTTGGATGGGTGCAGCTCCAACAACATTGAGAAAGCTTGACACCATCCAGGACAAAGCAGCCCACTTGATTGGCATCACATCCACAAACATCCAATCCCTCTACCACTGACACTCAGTAGCAGCAGTGTGTACTATCTACAAGATGCCCTGCAGAAATTCACCAAAGATCCTTAGACAGCACCTTCCAAACCCATGACCACTTCCATCTAGGAGGACATGGGCAGCAGTCACATGGGAACACCACCACCTGCAAGTTTCCCTCCAAGCCACTCACCACCCTGACTTGGAAATATATCACCGTTTCTTAGCAGTCGCCTGCTCAATTCCCTCCCTAACAGTATTGTGGGTCAACAAACGGCATATGGACTGCAGTGATTCAAGGAGGCAGCTCACCACCATCTTCTCAGGGGCAGCTAGAAATGGGCAATAAATTCTGGCCAGCCAGCGACACCCATGTCTCACAAATGAGTAAAGAATGAAAAGCTGATGGACAGCCTGAGCTTCATTGTGACGCTTTTCCACTGTCCTGTGGTGTTCAGGACCTGAAGTTCCTGTAGACCTCTCCCTAGCCCTGTAGGTACAACAAGGCAAGACTTTTTAAAAATTCTCCCACAGCACTTGTGTAAAACTGGCTAAGCCGGAATTTTTATGTAGGAACATCCACAGTGCTATTATCCAGGATGTTGACCCAGCAACAGTGAAGGAATGGCGAGTGTGTTCCAAGTCAGGATGATGTGCATCTTAGAGGGGAACTTGCAGGTGGTGATGATCCCATGCATCTGCTGTCCTTTTCCTTCATAGAGTTATAACACAGGGTTTTGTCTGCCTGAGGTTTGTACAATCCTGCCCGAGGCCAATGGAGAATGCCGTTCTCCGAGCCTCACCCACCCCCGCAATCAAGGCGGGCGTGCCGGTAAAATTCCGGTCATAGAGGTTTACAGCATTGAAACAGGCTCTTCAGTCCAACTTGTCCGTGCCGCCCTTTTTTGACCACTAAGCTAGTCCCAATTGCCCACGTTTGGTTCATACCCCTCTATACCCATCTTGCCCATGTAATTGTTTACATCCTTTTAAGACAAAATTGCACCCGCTTCTACTACTACCTCTGGCAACTCATTCCAGACATTCACCACCCTCCGTGTGAAATAACTGCCCCTCTGGATCCTTTTGTACCTCTCCCTTTTCACGTTAAACCTATGCCCTCTAGTTTTAGACTCCTCTACTTTTGGTAAAGGATGTTGACTATCTAGTTGTTTGATGGCCCTCATTTTTTTTTTTATAGATCTCTATAAGATCATCCCTAAGACTCCTGTGCTCCAGGGAAAAAAATCCCAGTCTACCCAGCCTCTCCTTATAACTCAAACCATCAAGTCCCGGTAGCATCCTAGTAAGTCTTTTCTGCAGTCTTTCTAGTTTAATAATATCCTTTCTACAATAGGATGACCAGAACTGTACACAGTATTCCAAGTGGTGTATTTTTTGGTGATAGAGGACGTCAGGTTTGGAAACTGCTGCTAAAGGAGCCTTGGTGAGTTGCTCCAGTCAGTCTCCAGTCAGTCTGCTGCAATCTTAACCCTGTTCCAATTCCTGCGTAGCTGTTTACGGGAAGCGAACAGAACTCGTGTCACTTTGGGACATGCCCTTGATTTCCCACCCAATGGAGAAGGGAAGGTGTTCAAGGAATCTCCTCACTGTATCAGCTCAGAGGTGAAGAATGGTTACACGGCTAAGACTAAAGGAGGGATGGAGCCACATTCTCTCGATTGTCAGGAAACGAGGTGAGTAAATGAAAAGTGGTACAAGTAAGTTAACTCAAACATCAGGGTAGCTGAAAAAATGTTAGATGAAACTTTTAAAGACTCTGATCAATTGCAACTATTATAATATCTGTGAATGTGAAAAAGAAGAGTTCCGACAGATTCAAACTCCCAACACATGTTAGTGGAAGGTTATTTAAAGGCATTTCAAATCATTTTGTTCTTTTTCTGATGTTGCTTAGTAACAAGAGCTCTGGCATAGCAACAATGTAGACTGAACTCAGACATCAGAAAAGGGTGAGACTCTTTTCTTTTACATAATCCAGAATTGAAATTAACTCTTGGAGCCCTCCGGCTGAAGATGAAATTAACGAAGAAATGGTACAGAATGTAATGCTCTCCCCGCTGGTGTGTTTGGTGATGAGGTGGCGAATTGAGTCAGGCAGGAGCATGACAGGTTCCCACCACCTCACTGTCTCCACCTCATAGAATCATAGATGAGGCCCTTTGGCCCATAGAGCCTGCACCAACACATTAGAAACACCTGAACTCCCACCTCATCCCATCTACCAGCACTTGGCCCACAGCCTTGAATGTTATGATGTGCCAAGTGTTCATCCCAAGTTTAAGTTTACTTTATTGGTGTCACAAGTAGGCTTACATTAACACTGCAATGCAATTACTGTGAAAATCCCCAACTCACCACACTCCGGCGCCTGTTCGGGTACACTTAGGGAGAATTTAGGCACCTAACCAGCACATCTTTCCGACTTGTGGGAGGAAACCAGAGCACCCAGAGGAAACCTTTTGAAAGGATGTGAGGCGAGCCGCCTCTACCTTTGTCTCAGGCAACGGACTCCAGATCGTCTCCACCTTCTGGGTGAAGAAGTTTTTACTCACATCCCCCCTAAACCTCCCACCTCTCACCTTGAACCGATGTCACCTTGTGGCTGACCCTTCAGCTGAGACTTCAATTAAGTTCCGGACCAGACTTGAAACATTGGCTCCATTCTCTCTCCACAGACACTGTCAAACGTGCTGAGATTTTCCAAAATTTTCTGTTTTTTCTGTTTCAGATTCCAGTATCCGCAGTAATTTGCTTTTATCATGTCGATTGCACTCTGCTCTAAATGGAACTTTTTAATCCTCTCGTTTACTGAGTGTTGAATGGCCTCTACTCATTGTTAGAATAGAATTGGCTTGTCATATAGATCTGGAAAGCTGGGTCTGGAAACTGAAACATACAGACATTTGCACAGATATTCAAGCTGACAAGCAAGTTATTGCATGAGCTTTTTGAAATTCCAATGCTACCGTTTTGCAGAGCAATTGGATTAGAATATGTTAACCTTATCAAAGTACAAAACAATGTCTCTGAAACTGGGGGAGGGTGGGGGGCATAGTGCTTTCTCCCGGGAGTGAAGCATCTTTGTGGGAATTGATTAACTAAATTTTTACTCATGGCACTCAATCTTAAACAAAATAGAAGTTCATGTTTATGATTACCTCCACCCATTTATAGCCCACAAAGACGTAGCGATTGGTCTTAAATAAAAGTGCCCTCAGAATATAGGCCACCTGTGCCTACATGTTCCTTGTGAATGTGTCAGCACAGATGTCAGATATTCTGAGCGTGGTGCCGATATTTTCCATCTATTGAGTCAGACTTGGAAGGAACGCTAATTCGGTGGCAAATTAATTAATCTTTTGATGCCTTAAAGCCGAGCAACTTAGTTTGCTCTGGCAGTGAGCTGCTGAAACGCTGGTGTGGCCATGCATTATTGTTACACAGTCATTAATCTGTTATCACATTGATCAATACGCTGGTGGAGGAAATAAAACTCAGCTGTTAAGGTATGAAAATATATTGTCCGCATTTATTCTTTTTCTGTAAACTGTCCTCAATTTCTCCCCACTTCTTATGAAGATACAGGGCTATAGTTTTGACCAGCACCCCCCCCTTGGTATTTTACTCAAGCCTAGGCTGTGAGTAGCAACTGGCTATTCCAATTCTTGGGGCTGTAATCCTGTTCTCATCAAACACGTGCGCTCAGGTTTTGGGTGCTGTGGTCAGATATACACTTGAAGAGGAATGTTTGCAGGGTCACGGGGAAAGACACCTGAGCTCATTGTTTAAATCTTTCAGAGGGCCTGTACAGACTAATGGGCCAAAAGGCCTTTTTCTGTGCTGTATGGTTCAATGAACTCCAACAGTACCTCACAGTTTTCTAATCATTTCTCCTGCTATAACAGATTTAAATATATTCTCATAATTAAGCAGCCCTTGCCTGGATGGGGTGCAGATCCAACACTCAAGAAGCTTGACACCATCCAGAACAAAGCAGCCTGCTTGATTGGCACCACATTTACAAACATCCACTCCCTCCACTACTGATGCTCAGTAACAGCAGTGTGTACTATCTACAAAATGCAATTCACCAAAGATTCTTCGACAGCACCTTCCAAACCCACAACCACTTCCACCCAGAAGATAAGGGCAGCAGATACACGTGAACACCATCACCTGCAAGCTCCCCTCCGAGCCACTCACCATCCTGACTTAGAAATATTTTGCTATTTCTTCACAGTCATTGGGTCAAAATCCTGGAATTCCATCCCTGGCAGCGTTCATTGTGGGTCAACCTACATGGACTGCAGCGATTCAAGAAGGCAGCTCACTACCACCTTCTCAAGAGCAACTAGGGATGGGCAGTAATCACTGGTCAGTCAGCAATGCCCACGTTCCACGAATGAATTTTTAAAAAGTACATGTTGAAAGGGATCTATGCCACAATGTAAGAGATTCCATGGTATGATTTCAGAGAAGCTGGCATTCTTGACACTTCCTTATTCATCATTTAACATCACAAAAACTGATTATCTAGTCACTACCAGATTGCTGTTTGTTGGATCTTGCTATGCACAAATTCGTTACTTGCATTTCTTACTTTACAATGTCATCACATTTCACACTGGTCCCTCCATGCTGACCCTATAGTTAAGAAAGCCCACTGATGCCACTACTTTCTCAGGAGGCTAAGGAAGTTTGACATGTCCATTACGACTCTCACCATCTTCTACAGATGCACTATGGAAAGCATTCTTTCTGGTTGTATCACAGCTTGGTATGGTTCCTGCTCTGTCCAAGACTGCAAGAAGCTACAAAGGGTTGTGAATGTAGCAAAATCCATCACTCAAACTAGTTTCCCATCCATTGACACTGTCTATACTTCCTGCTGCCTCAGAAAAGCAGCCGCAAGGACCCCACGCACCCCGGGCATTCTCTCTTCGACCTTCTCTCATCAGGAGAAAGGTATAAAAATCTGAGGTCACATAGCAACCAACTCAAGTTCCCTGATGCCATCATACTTTTGAATGGACCTACCTTAAGTTGACCTTTCTCTATACCCTAGCTATGGTAGTAACATGACATTCTACACCCTCTCCTTTCCTTCTCAATGAATGGTATGCCTTGTCCGTACAGCGCAAGAAACAATACTTTTCACTGTATATTAATACATGTGACAACAATAAATTAAATCAAATCAAATCTAATCAAAATCACAAGCTGTAAAGCTTTTGGTGTTGTCCTGAGGTCATGAAAGATGCTACAGAAATCTTTCTGATATTCACAAGCAAACAATAGGAAAGACCATTCAGTCCATCATGCTGTTTCATCTGGACTTGGTGCAGTGATGTATACTGTTGATCCACTGAATTGCATGAAGAAGGCCACATTTAATGATTTGGCCCATTAGGCTACAGAGTACGTTGTTCACCTTTATGCTATAATGCAAAGCCCCATTTGTCAGAAGCACGTATTGTGGCACACATGTTTCAGTCTCTCTCGCCCATTCAAATCAATAGGCAAAGCATTCACAATTGGAAAACTCTCCCCATATGCCTGGATGTGTGCTGAAATGCTTGATTATAATAACCCAGGTCCACAGTACAAGACACTGATGACCAAGACTGGGATGAATAAGTGGTTGAAATCATTCTGTTACTATAGTTACAATGTGTAAGTGTAGGTAGAGAATGAGGTGGAAATGCTTTTTAAGAAATCACTTGATTTCTTCCAGTTAGAGTCATTCATAACTCAAGATACAGTTACCACTCAGAATGGAACTGTTGCTTGCCATTACATGGGAGAACAATGATCCTAGTTGTAAAGTGGAACTTTTATAGAACTCTACTTCGATCACACTTCGAATACTGTGCATAGTTCTGCTCTCCGTTTTACAAAAAGTATATGGAAGCATTGGAGAGCATGCAAAAAGGAATTACAATGCACCCATAACAGGAAACTAACTTATTTGAATAGTTTGATGAGATAAAGAGAGGGTTGATGACAGGCAATGCTGTTGACGTCGTGTTAATGGACTTCCAATAGGTATTTGATAAAGTGTCACACAGCAGACCGGTGAGCAAAGAATAACAAGAATAGTGGCAGCATGGACACAAAATTGACAGAGTGACATGAAGGAGAGTAAGATTAATAGGTGTTTTTTGGACTTGGGGAAGTTTCATTGTGGAGTTTTCAAAGGGCCTATGTTAGGGCACCTGCTTTTCCTGATATAAATGACTGAGACCTCGGTGTACAGAGAGCAATTTCAAAACTTGCAGATGATACAAAACTTGGAAATATTGTGAATTATGAGCAGGATAAGGTGAACATCAAAGGGACATAGGCAGATTGGTGGAATAGGAAGAATAATCACAGATGGAATTTAATGTAGAGAATTGTGAAGTGATCCTTTTTGATAGAACATGGAGAAACAACATAAAGCTCTAAAGGGGGTGCAGAAGCAGAGGGGCCTAAGTGTAAATGTGCATAAATCACTGAAGGTGGCAGTACAGATTGAGAGACCAATTAAAGCTATTTATCAGTCACAAGTAGGCTTACATTAACACTGCAATGAAGCTACTGTGAAAATCCCTTAGTCACCTCAGTCCGACACCAGTTCAGGCAGATTGAGGGAGAACTGAGCACAGCCAATGCACCTACCCAGCACATCTTTTGGACTGTGGGAGGAAACCCACTCAGACACGGGGAGAACGTACAGACTCCAATAGACAGTGACTCAAGCTGGGAATCAAACTCTGGTCCCTGGCGTTGTGAGGTAGCAGTGCTAACCAACGTGCTGCCCTAAATAAAGCATGCAATGTGCTGGCCTTTATCAATAAGGCTACAGATTACAAAAATGAAGTTATGTTAACCTTATGCAAAGAACTGATTTGGCCTCAGCTGGAGTTTTGCATCCAGTTCTGGGCACCACATTTTAGGAAAATCATGACAACATCAGAGGGGGTACAGAAAAGATTCACGAGAATGGTTCTAGAGATGAGGAAATTAATTTACTTAAATTGATTGGAAAAGATGGATCTATTCTCCTTGGGGAAGAGAATGTTAAGAGGAAATTTGACAGAGGTTTTAAATGTCAAGAGGGCCAAGGTCAACGGACCTGCTCAAGCTTCACCTCTCGTTCCTCTGATTCCCATGGTGGGAGGACTTGTAAAATTCCGGCTAAGGTGCCTAGACAGAGGAGTAGGGAGAAATTGTTCCCATTGTTGGAAGGATCAAGAATGAAAAGGTTTAGGGTAATTGGCAAAAGATGCAATAGCGACATGAGATAAAGCACACAGCAAGCTGTTAGTATCGCAATTAACTGGAATGCACTGGCTGAGAGTATCTCCACAAGTTGGGGAGTTCAAGACGATGTGTCAGAAACACAGGACGGGAGTTCTCAACCATTCCCATGGAATTTTGTGCCCCCTTTGCAGCATGATTTGCAGAGGCAGAGGCTGGTGTGGGAGCTTCCGATCCTGCCACTGTCAATGGGGTTTCCCATTGTTTGCACCCTCCATTGCTGGGGAACCTATGGACTAGAAGACCCCCCCCCCGCCACCCACCAATGATGGGTCTTGTCCACCTCTGCAAAGCACACTGTGACGGAGCAGGGGGGCTGGGGAATATCCCATCCACAAAATCGTCAGTGATAGTTACAGTAGGAATGTGAACAGGAGTTAAAGGTTAAAATTCCTCCAGAGGAGTATTTGAGGTGAATGGAATAGATGCCTGTAAAGAGAAGGTAGGTAGGTACATGAAGGAGAAAGGGCTAGAAGGATAAAAGTGAAATCCTCCAGATTTTGGAATCTGAAACATAAATAGAAAGTGCTGGAAAGTCTCAGCAAGGTCTGACAACAGTTGTGGAGAGACTCTGAGATTTTCCAGCATTTTCTATTCAGGAATAGAAGGATATGTCTCGAATGTTAGATGTTAAAATTGAGAGGAGGTTAGTATGGAGCATAGATATTGGCATAGACAAGTTAGGCTGAATTAGCTGTTTCTATGTTGTATATTTTGTTACGTTATACAGTATCTGCACTCAGCATAAAGTCAATCAGTGCGGTATTTGAACACTTAGATCTTATTCCCATGCTGAGTTGATTATTCTCAGTTGATGCTAAAAGTGTCCTCAAAGCTCTGGGATTAAGTTACTTGGTCTAGATTCTTAAATGTTTATCAACAGGAGGTTAATTGTATTCAGCGTTGGGTATTAATTGGGAACTCACCAGTATTCACATATATAGCAGCATGCTGAAAGTGTGATGCTTGTATGATATGTGTTGCTGTAAATAAAGACTTACAAGACTAGTCTCTAATTCTATCCTTCACCACCTGGCTCCCTGAGTTGTAAAACTGTCTAGTGACCAGCTCAATTGCTGCTGAATTCTATATCACCTCAAGATTAAATGATTCTAATGACCTCCCCACTGACTTTCCATCTTGCATTTTTTGTTATCTTAATTTCATCCAAAGCTCTGCTATCCTAACTCACTCCAGGCCGTATTGTTCACTGCATTGGATTCCAGTTCAACAAAGCCTCCAGTTTAAACATTCTCACCTTAATTTTCTAATCACTCCATGGCCTCACCCCTACCTACCTCTCACTCAGTCCTCCGAGATCTCTGCACTCCACCAATAATGGCCTCGAGTGCTTGCCCCATTTTCATCCATCCAACATAGGCAATGGTGCCTTTAGCTGCCTGGGCTCTGTGCTCTGGACTCCCTCAACCTCTCTACTTTCTTGAAGATGCCCCGTAAAGCTCACTTCTTTGATCAAGCTTTTGGTCGCCAATCCTAATATCTCCTAATGTGACTCAGTGTCAAACTTTATTGGATAATTGCTCTGTGAGGTGCCTTAAAATGTTTTAAGTATTAAAGGCAGTTTGTAAATGCGAATTTTGCTGTTAGGGAGACCAGGGCCAGGATTTTACACTCCGCCCCAGTGGGTTCTGAAGAAAGGGGTGGTAAAGTGAAATTGCAATGATAGGATTCCCTCCAAGTTCCCTCTCACCCCAACCTGGTTGCAATTTCAGGCAGGGACTTGGACGGAAAACCCACCCATGCCCCAATTTTTAGGCTGGCACGCAGAAAAATGCAAAATTTGATCTTGGCGGGATAAGGTGGGGCAGCTCCATTAGCAGTCCCCATCTTACAGGGGCACCCTCCTGTTAAGGCCCAGGGTCCTCTGGACCTCCCTCCCTTCCCCCACAGCCTATCCCGAGACTTCAATTGCCTCCATGGTGATCCCTGCCCCCGACATTCCCTAATGTCCCAGCCCTGGGGCCTCTGCCACAAACCTCCCCTCTGGGTGCCGAGACTTCGTTCCAGGCAGCCCACTGCAGTGCCTCTTCTGGCCTGATGTGCCTGAAGGAACTGGAGAGGTGCCGGCCAACCTGATTAACTGGCAGACCCTCTGAGGGTCGGACTTCCTCTCAAGTGAGGGCTGAATTCCCACCTTATGCTAATCATCGCTCGTTATAGGTAATATGGCATTGGGGTTGCTGGAGTCGGCTGGGTTGCTGGAGTCATAGAATCCCTACAGTGCAGAAGGAGGCCATTCGGCCCATTGAGACTGCACCGACCACAATCCCACTCAGGTCCTATTCCCGTAACCCTATGCATATTTTCCCTGCTAGTCCCCCTGATACTAGGGGCAGCTTAGTATGGTCAATCCACCTAACCAATACATCTTTGGACTGTGGGAGGAAACCAGAGCACCTGGAGCAAACCCATGCAGACACAATCGGTGGAGATGTGTTCCCTGAGTCCCGCCGAAGGAAAGATTCAGGGCCAGGTATGACAGTGGAATGAACACAGGATTGGTCTCAGCAGCACACTTGGTGGGGGGGGAAGCGCCCTGTGGAGGGTCAGTGTCAAAGCTCACAAAATGAATGAGTGCACACTGGAACAAGTTCATGGAAGAGCACAAAACAATCACCTTACAGCAGGGGCCTGTGCCAGATACAGGAGGGAACAAGAAGAAAACAATCATCTGTTGGTGCAGCACTCTGCCAATACACAACTAACCTGCTCTTGGTCTCGTGCGTTCAAAACACGGCTACTGTCAACAAAGCCGTGCTGCTAATCAGACCTCTCAATACCCAGTCTGCTGGTAACTGACCTGAAACACACACTCAACTGTTAGATGATAAAGCACCGATATTCCTGACTCTATTCTGCAAGAAAACAAAACCAAACACTCCATCCTCATGCCTTAGCACCACATAGCTGCTTCCAATTCAGTGAACAGGTTAATTTTTTTGAAAATGTTATGCGTGCATGTGTTTGTGTGGAGGGGATGGGAGGGAGTCTGTGGATTACATTATTGTCAGAAATTACTGGTTATACATTGTTGTTGACCATTTCTGTGCATCTACAAAATCAATGCGGCAAGCACACAGAGTAATATACAAAGCTGGGAAGTGAATTTGAAGAGAATCTGGAGCTTTTAACTCCCTCACTCCATCTGATGTGCTTTTAAAAGGTCACTATCTTCCCATTGACCCCAATCTAAGCCCTGCTGTTCTGAACATTGGTCTTGCTGTACGCTAACCCTTCATCCAGGTTTTGCAATTTGAAAAAGAAGCCCAACAGTGTCTATTGGCATGGTGGCACAGTGGTTAGCACTGCTACCTCACAGCACCAGAGACCCAGGTGCAATTCCCAGCTTGGGGTCACTATCTGTTTGGAGTTTGTATGTTCTCCCTGGGTTTGCTCTGGTTTCCTCCCACAGCCTGAAAGGCATGCTGGTTAGGTCCATTGGCCAGTGTGCCCATTTGGGTAAAGTAGGCTGAGATTAATACTGCAACTAAATTACTATGAAAATTTCTGGTGCCCATTTGGGTACACAGAGAGTTTAACATTTCTTGTGTAAAATGATCGTTAAGAGTAAACTCTTTACATCATTTTTTGCCAGTTTTCTGGCACTTTCATTCTTCCACTTGAATTTGAGGTACTGTTCTACAGGTACTAGTGTCTCAGCCAACTGTATTGCTGGGCTATTTGGCTATGAAAACATCACTATTGTTTCCCAGTCCAACACTGACCTCATTATTTACAATCTATCACACTTTCCAGCAAGAATCAGTGGATAGGGCTGAGAAGGGAGATCATCTCTGACCTGACCGTTCACCTAACCATCAATGTATTTCTTTGCCTTTCAATGTAATTCACTGCAGGCACTGCATAAAGTTTTGGAGGGATATAATGAGATGGAATAAAAGTTGAAGTTCTTTCTTCCACCAGATAATGACTTTTCATTTTCCTTTGAGTAATAACACATTTTGTCAGCCTGTAATATCAGTAAACATTGCCATCCATCGAGCTCACCATATCCACTCTGTTCGCACTGATCAGTGTAACTCCAAATTCAGAAACACCTCAATTTTAAAATTCTCCTCCTTGTTTCCAACCCACCCTGCAAGACCTCACCAATCCCCAAATCCTTAATCTCCTCCAGTCCAACAAACTCTCCATACCCCTCCAGTCCTGGTCCATTTTGCACCCCTTGATTTAATGACACTACCATTTGTGGCTAAGCCTTTAGTTAATCACTCTAACCCAACCATCCTGGGACACTAAGGGGCAATTTAACATGGCCAATGCACCTAACTCACATATCTTTGGGTAGTGATAGGGGGGAAACTGGAGCACCCAGAGGAAACCCACTCAGACAGAAGGAGAACGTGTAAACTCCACACAAGCTGGGAATTTAAAGCAGGTCCCTGGAGCTGTGAGACAGCAGTGCCACCGTGCCACCCAGCTGGGATAGTCTTTGTCACAATTTTCCTGAGATTGGTGAATAAAAAAATATTTTTAGAAAGTTGCTGGAGGGATTTCACAAGGAAGTGGGAGTTGTGGGAGAGAAGAGGGATGCAGCTAGTAAATGAAAAATTCAGTGTTACTGGAGGAACAAGGTACCCAAAGGAGCTAGTTGCAACCCAGAAGCAAAATAAAAGATCACTGACCTTGCTCTGACCCCAGATTACCAACTCTGTCCTGACGTATTTCTGGAGATTTCATCTCTTGCCATCAACCAATCTGCTCAGTCGAACAACCTATACAGCCTTCTCCAATATTTTAATAACTAATAAATTAAAGTCTTTAATTCTCTCCATGTTGTTTGCAGCAGCATTCAGGAGATTCTATCACATAATGATGTGGAGAGTCTAGCCCAAGGAAGGTTACTCAGGTGCACTGGGCCATGTTGGTGTTAATGCTCCACATAAACCTCCTTTCAGCTCTCTTTATCTACCCCAATCAGCATAACTTGCTATCCCTTTCTCCATCACACTGCTTCCCATTAAATATCTCCATTATTTTCCTCAACTATTCCTTGTGATAGCGATTCCACATTCTAACCACTGTCCGGGTAAAGAATTGAATTTCCCATTGGATCTACAAATGATTCTCTTATGGCTCCTAGCAATCTGGGAGGGATGGAAACCTGATTGATTTGATTTATTATTGTCACATATATTCGTATACAGTGAAAAGTATTGTTTCTTGAGCAGTTTGTCAAGAAAGCCATTCACAGAGAAGGAAAGCAGAGGGCGCAGAATATAGTGTTACAGTCATAACTAGGCCACAGAGAAAGCTCAGCGATCAACATTGGCAGAATGAGAAGACTATTAAATGTATCAGCTCATCAGTCTATCAACAGGACTAATATTCAAGGAAATGGAAAATGCAAAATCTGTCTTTTTACATGACTAAATATCTGATGCCTGAAATATTGCTTCCCTTAAGCCTTCAATAACTCACAAGTAAAGGTGCTGGGAGTCTTTTAAAAACCAGCTGCCAGTAAGACCAGCTTTTAATGTTTCTGCCAAGCTGCCAGAGAATTCACATTTGGTTAGCAAACATCTGTGCAAAACTGGAGCTTCCAAGTATCAGTGGTCGAACAACATGAGAACAGCCTGGCTTTCTATTAAAGCAAATCAGAGACTTGTTTGAAGTATGTGTAACTCACTTCCTTCTTTCACTTGAACCAGATCTGATCTCAAACATACCACTTGGATCTGACCTAAAATAATATACAACCAAATTACAGAAAGATTTATTCTGGTCCCCATGTGTTAATAACATCATTACCTCTGTTTGTCATTGTAAGTGTGGCATTATGGGAGACTTTTGGTTTGCGCAAAGGAAAGTGCAAATCTGGAACTCTCTCCCCCAAATTCTATTGACAATGGAGTCAGTTGTGTGGGTGTATGCTTAACGGAGCTAGAAACTGGAGATGTTCTATTCAAGGAAGAGGTGATCGTCCCTTTAAGGATCAAGTTGCAGAGGAAGGATCACATGACTCAGGGAACCAATCAGGGAGCAGGGTGGGGTGGGGTGGGGTGGGGGCGGCGGAAAATCACTCTGGTAAGTGCGGGCTTCTATATTCAGAGTCATCTTGCTAGCTGAATGCAGCCAAGAGGCTGCAAGCCTCTTTATAGGTTTGACCTGTGAATAAACCTGTGTATTTTCCCTAAACTGGTGAATGAGCATCTTTACAAGCTCGAAGCTGCGAATCCTGTTTTGGTAGAAGTTGTACCTGGATAATGGACATTTTTCAGCATGCAGAATAAGTGTGTCAACAAATAGAAGGGAATTTAGCAATTAACAGTAAAAAATAACCTACTATTGTTTAGTATATCATTCCCTTTGCACATCTTCCCATCACAGACTGGGCCTGGGAGGTATATTGGTGAAGGGATCGAGATTGCACCAATGTCTTTATGAGTAAACAAGGGTCATCCTGACTCAAAGCATTGGCTGTATTCTCTCTCCACAGATGCTGTCAGACCTGCTGAGACATTCTTGTTTCAGTTTCTCGCATCTGTAGTATTATCATAGAGTCCTATGAATTCATGGGAAGCCATTTTGCCCATTGAGTCTGCACAGAGCTCAATCCCACCAGGCCCTATGTGCATAACCCCATGCAATTACCCTAGCTAGTCCCCCTGACACTAAAGGGCAATTTAATGTAGTCAACCCACCTATTTTGCTTTTACCTTAATGAGTAAAAGTGGATGGCTAACACGAGGGGACATAGCTTTAAATTGAGGGGTGGCAATTATAGGACGGATGTCAGAGATAGGTTCTTTACTCAGAGGGTAGTAAGGGCGTGGAATGCCCTGCCTGAGCAGTTGTGGACTCACCAACTATAAGGGCGTTCAAATGGTCAGTGGATAGGCACATGGATAACATTGGAACAGTTTAGGTTAGAGGGTTGTTAGATTCGTTCCACTGGTCGGTGCAACATCGAGAGCCGAAGGGCCTGTACTGCGCTGTAATGTTCTATGTTCTATGGAAGGTAGGGATGCTGGTTTTTGTCTCGAGGGATTTTGAAAGTTTCTCCTCTCCAGTAAAATCCAAGTGCTTGAATTTAAATAGCATCTTTCACAAATCCACAACATTTCAGAAGTGCTTTATAGCCAATGAAGTACTCTTTTAATTGCTGTCACATTATAATGAAACCAACCTGCACACAGTCAGTTCCCAGAAACAGCAATGTGAGAACGAATAGATAATGAATAGATAATCAGTTCAGTTTTTTTAGTGATGTTGAGGGATAAATATTGATCAGGACACAAATGACAATTTTACTGATTTCTTCAAAGAGTACAATGAAATCCACTCAAGATGCAAACAGGGCTTCAGTTCAACATCTGAATGCAAAATATTATGCTGGGGTGTCACCATCATATGTAAGCCTCGGAAGTGAGAATTGAGCCTGCAACCTTGTGATTCAAAGCCGAGAATGCTATTTACTGAGCTACAGTTAATGCAAACACTGATCACACATCACCATCAGAGGGACATTTATTAGAAATGACAACCAGCTATCAGCCTCCCCTGACAGCAGTGAGCCTCAGATTTGTATTATTGCCATAAATTGGCACTAAGGATGTAGTAGTCATCCCCTTTAAGAGACAAAGTTTCAAAGGGTTATGTGACCCATTTGACCAATTGGGCCAAAGTATGTGAATCCTGGGGCTGAATGTGGACTCTCCCAAGCGGTCTAGAGACAGGAATCAGATTGATCATATCTTTCTCACTCTCTGTATCTATTCCTATTAAAAAAAATAATTCTTCAGTTATTCCATTTGATGGTTGCCACACTTACCAATATACTATATTTGGCGACATAGAATAATAGAGCGCTTCCCATTTTCCACGGAGAACTGCAGAGCAGAGCTCACGTACAAGTCATTGGAAGCACGTCTCTTCAACATCTAGTGAGTTATCATAATACTGCTATTCGGGAAGCTTGAACTATTCAATCCTAATTCAGAAGATTGGGTTCAACATGTTGAATGCCTGGGATACTTCTTCAAAACAAACAAAATAGTTGGGGAGGAGAAGCAGAGGTTTTTGTTAACAACCTGTGGTGCCCAAATCTGTAAGTTGAAAATGAGCGTGATTTCTCCAGAAGCCCCGACACTAAAACCTTTGAAGAACTCATAGAAACAGTAAAAGAACATTATCACCCAAAGCCCTTAGTGACTACGTAGAGAGATGAGTTTAATTCAATAGCAAGATACCCCTGGGAGGCAATAGCATCTTTCGTGGTGAGGTTGAGGCAAATGGCTGAACATTATGAATTTGGATCTTAATGAGATGTTGAGAGATTTGTTAGTGTGTGGGGTGAATAATACTGCCAGACAGAAGAAACTATTGGCAGAAGGAGGCATTAGAAATTGCCCTTGCTATGGAAAGCTAAAAAAAAACATACTGGACCTTCAAAGCATACAAGTTGGCAAGGTCCATCAAGTTTAAGGGAAATTGCTAATGATAATAGCACCAGGGGTGTGGGTGTAGGGTTTAATAAACAAAGAAGCACAGAGGCAGAGAGAGTGCAGAGGTATACCTTCAGTTTACAAACCAAGAACTGTGAAGAATACTATTGGTGAGGGGGTGCCCACCCCCAGGGAAGTGTAGGTTGAGGGAAGCTGTGTGTTACACCTGCAGCAGAAAGGGACAAATAAGAAACAAAGTGCAAGGCTGGATGAAACCTTTCCTGTGCTGGAAAAACAAACAATTCCAGCTCCAGGGCACAGCATGGTGAGTAATTCTGAAGAAGCAGAAGTTGAATAGTAATAAAGGTGGGCAAAGTGGCTCCCATCACAATTACACTGATTAACGGTAGTCCACTCAGAATGGAAGTAGACTCAGGAGCCCCTGCCTCAGTATTGGGAGAACAAACCTATTGATGCCTACAGGGAGGGGTCTAGATCCTGAGGTTAAAAACACTGCAAACAGGCTGGTGACGTATACAGGGAGGCTATAAGAATTTTGGGAATGAAAGCACTTGAAAGTTACACGCGGCAGTCTGCCCAACTGCCTTTAATTGTAGTTGAGGGCCAAGGGTCAAACTTGATGGGACACAATTGGCTTCAGGAAATAAAATTGAATTGGCTAGAAATTTTCTAAATGAATGAAGGGGACCTACATAATGTCCTCAGGAGATACCAGGAGGTATTTCAAAAAGAAGTAGGCAAAATAGGAGATTTGAAAACCAAACTTTATGTGTGTCTAGCAGCTGCACCAAAATTTTACAGTCAGACCCATCTCCCACTTCATTACCTGAGAAGGCGGAGAGAGCGCTTTGGCAGTTAGAGAATTAGGGTATTATCAAGCCCATGCAATTTATGGAGTGGGCCACTCCCATTGTGCCAATACTTCAGCCAGATAAGACTGCAAATATGTACGGACTATAAGTTAATGGTGCATCAGGTGGCAAAATTGAACAGGTATCCTATATCTAAAATAGAAGACCCATACACCAAGCTAGCTGGAGTTCTAACTTACACAAAATTAGACATAAGTCATGCATACTCGCAACTAGAACTGAATGATACATTCAGGGAGTTTGTCACTATTAACACTTGTAAAGGCTTTATTTGAAATGTCATTGGCCTGTGCAATGTTTCAATGCATTACAGAGGGCCCATTACAAGATTTACCCAATGTCGTGGTTTACATGGCTGATGTGTTAATCACCGGAGCCACAGAAGTGGAGCACCCAACCAACCTAGAGGAGGTTTTAAAAAGATTCCAGGAAGTGGAGAAATATTAAAGAGAGAGAAATGTACCTTTAAGGCAAATGAGGTGACTAATTTGCAGTTCAGTTTGGATGCGCGAGGGTTGCACCTGATGGAAGATAAAGCTCGGGTTGTGAAAGAAGCTCCAGGGAACGTGTCAGAATTAAAATATTTTCTTGGAATAGTAAATTATTACGTAAGGTTTATTCCAAGTTAGTCTGCAATGTTGGCACTGCTATATGCATTATTTAAAAAAAACACCAGATATGCTACTAGAAGCCACAGCAAAATGAACCCTTTAGACAAGTGAAACAAGCCTCCAGTCTTTTAGTCCATTTTGACCCTTCAAAAGAAATCATTCTCACTTGTGATGCATCTCCTTATGGAATTAGAGCTGTTTTGTCACATAAAATGAAGGACGGGTGAGAAGGACCCGTCAGCTATGCTTCAAGGACCCCAACTGATGCAGAAAAGGCATACTACCTTTTCTGCAGTTGGCCATCATAATTGAAATCAAGAAATCCCATGAATATGTTTACAGACGGCATTTCATTATAATTACTGATCATAAGCCCCTGCTAGGCTTATTTACAGAAGATAAATCAATCACTCCAATAGTGTCTGCAAAGATGCAGCATTGGGCTTTATTACTGGCTGCTTATGAATATATCTTTCTACTCAGGCTGGGCACACATACATCAAATGCAGGCACTTTGAGCCATCTTCTGCTACTCGAGCGTATGCTGCCCTTGCCAGTGCCATAAGAAATTATCCTTGCCTTGTATTTCCTTTTCACACTATCCATGCTGTTACAATTGATCAAATACTGAACTCGGAGGAATCCAATATTGACCAGAGGTAAACATATGATTCTTGGCCTTATGATAAATTGGCTGAACAACTAAAACATTTTCAAACAAGGAAGGATGAACTGAGCTGTGACGATGACATCCTTCTGTAAGAAGCGAGGGTAATAGTTCACCCAGAAATATCCAAGATGAAAATGTTGGCCCTTAGTGTGATGGCTCAGGTTAGATGCAAATATGGTTAATGTGTGACCAATGCCAAACATGACAAAAGTTACACAGTCAGTAGCCCCAGTGTACCTTGGAAATGGCCTGGCCAACCATGGGTGAGGCTCCACATTGATTTTGTAGGCCCATTCTTGGGCACAGTGTTCCTACTTACCATGGACACACACTCAAAATGGCTAGACATATCTATGAAATAACGTCCATGACTTACTTTGCAACAGTGAAAAGCAAAGCAAACCTTTGCCACCCATAGTTTGCTAGGGGTGTTGATTTCAGACAACAGGATGATGAAGACTTCCAGCATTTCATGTTGTCAAATGGCATTAAGCCATACATACGGCACTGTACCACCCATCCTTAAATGGATTGGAGGAGAAGGCTGTGTAAATTTTTAAAGTAGCTATGAGAAAGCATCCAGCAGTATTCCTACAGATCAAATTAGCATATTTTCTTATTCCTATAGGATGACAACTCACATGATCACCAGAGTAACTCCTACCAAGTTGCTAATGGATAGGTATATTCAAACCAGGTTGGACCTGATGTTTCCAAGTTTGGCAGGGAGAGCGGAAGCAAAGCATAGTTTGCAAAAGAGATATTTTGATTCAACACAGCCTGAGAGAACATCCAAAGTGAATGATCTAATATGTGCTAAATGTTTTGGGACTGGTCAGAATTGGATCCCAGGTGTCATCATGACCAGGATGGGTTCGATATCATATGAAGTCGAAGTTCAAGGTAAAATACTGAAGAAGCATCGAGATCACTTGAGAAGAAGGGAGTTGCATTGAGAACGAGTGAGACAGTCCACTCCGAGTATGCCCACCAGTGATGTTGTTGTGATTGAAAGCAGTATGGAAACAGCTCAGTCTGAGGAAGGATCGAGTTGTGTTCTCATGGGAACTGGAGAAGTGTTGGCACTGCTGCACCTTTACAAGTTGGAAGTCTGATTTCTGAAAGTCAAAATGAACCTACCTCTGCTGTTCAGGCATCTCCTGTAGAGCTGTGTCACTCCCAGAGGGAGAGGATATCTGCTGACAGACTGACTTTATAATGGACTGTGCTAAAGAATCCATTTAAGATACTATATTGTATATATGTTAACTTTTGTTGGTATCCCCTCACACCAAATTAGCACGTTTCCCAAGTACCTATAGAATGACAACCCAAATGACCACCGGAGTAACTCCTGTCAAGTTGCTAATGGGTAAGTGCACTCGAACCAGGTTGGACCTGGTGTTGGTATGTGTTAAGATGGGACTTAAAGGGGGAGGGCTGTAGTAGGGAGACTTTTATGGGGCGAGATCTTGAATGATAATGTGCCGATTGGCTGAAGTGCATGAATTCCAGGGCTAAACAGAGGCTCTCCCAGGCAGTCTGGAGACTTGAGTTTAAGTAATTGGCCACATCTTTTTCACTCTCTGTATACAGTTAAGAAATAGTTCTTCAGTTACTCTACTTGATTGTAATATCTTTCCAAGGTATTACAAATCAGAAAATCAAAACTACAATGCCCTTTGATCCAGTCACTGAGAAGTACTGAGTTCTCGCCTTTGAACAGTGAATAAGAAGGATATTAATATTAAGTTTATCTTGTCAATAAATGGAATGGAAGAAATGCCTCCTTCTCCTTTTCATGGGTCAGGAAAGAACAAATTGCTACCTGTGTGTAACATGAACCAGAATATGATTGTTGAATTGCAAAGGAAAAACATAGCAAGAAACATTATTTTACTGTTACAGTTCATAACGCAATAACTGAAGTAGGGCATTCAGTTCCTCAGTGCAGTTCAGTCATTCAGTTAGATCATAGCTGATCCTTCCGTCAATCCTTCTACCCCACCTTGGTTTCAATAAGTTATCAGTCTCACTTTTGAAATTTTTGACCGAGTGCCCAGTCTAAACAATTCTTCAGGTTTTTCGACAATGTATCAAACTTTAATATTAATAAATTCAAATCCTAAGAGATTATTTTCTCTTCCTCCAATACATATTTTATTCTTAAGAAGGGAAGAGCATTAAAGAAGCAGGAATGGACTGCTCAATTCCTCAAGCCTGATCTGTCATTCAGTTTGATCAACTCTACATTTCTGCCTGTTCCCCATATCCCTAGAAGAAACAAATGTGCATCTATCGCAGCTTGAGCATGAGATGCAATGGGATCTCATTGCAATGGGAATGAGCAATGAGAGCATCCACAGGCATTTGGGCTAGAGAATTCCAAAGGTCCAGAATCCATTGAAGAAATTTCTCCTTACCTTACTCCTAAATGATTGACTTGTGACAGTGCCCTCGTGTTCTTAGAGTACCCAGGCAGAGGATACAACCTGTCAGTGTCTACCCTCCCAATGGAAAAAAAAACTGCAAAAAACTGGGACCTCTTGGGGCTAAAGTGATCACTGGGGATGGGGAGAAGGGGGGAATTCAGACGTTGAATTTGATGATCAGCCATGATTATAATGAATGGCGGAGCAGGCTCAAAGGGCTGAATGGTCTACCCTATTTCTATGTTTGTAAAGAAGAATACTGGTCTGAACTAGTCTTGTATACCTTAAAATGGAATGCTGGTTTGGACCAACATGTCGTGTTCATTCAGCGGTGTGCTGAATTGAGTGGCTTCTTACCACTTCAGAGGGCAGCCAGAATAGTCAACAACATTGGCTTGAGACTGGAGTCACAAGTAGGCCAGACCGGCAGGTTTCATTCTTCTTAAGGGACACTGCTGAAATGAGTTCACGTGTCCAAATGCATTCCATAATTCCATTCCCGCCATCCTAATTAAATAAAGGAGAAACAGCAACACAAAAATGATGGACACTTGTAAATGTCAACAGCCAGGATTCTCCCAGCCCACTGCATTGTTTGAGTAGTGCAGTGGACTGGGAGTCATCAGCGATGGCCATTTTGTGGGATTCATGCCGGGCACCCGGATCTCTGGACATCTCCCTATTGCTCTTTTTGAGCGTAATCATCTCCATGCTGGAAATTAGCACAGAGCTGATTATCATTTTGAAATGAGCATTGGGGCTGGGCATACTGGTGGGCATGGCCTATTGGGAGAGCAATCGGTGGGGGGACCCACTGTTGCCACTCTGCAAGGGGGGAGGGAGGGAGTGAGGGCTATCAGGGCTGGCCATCGGGGTAGGGTGGGAGTCAGGGCTAGTAATCAGATTGGGGGGGGGGGGGGGGGTGGCGGGGGAGTCAGGACTGGCCAATGGGGGCAGTTAGGGGTGATGGAGAGATTGGGGTTGTCCCAAGTGATCTGGGAGGCCACCAATCAGAAAGTGGTGGGATGGGAAGGCCAGTGATTGGAGGGTTGTGAGGCAGGCCAGCAGTTGGGAGCCAGGGCCAGGAAAGCCAGTGATTGGGAGGCCAGGAATGGCTGAGGGAGCGGGGCACTGTGCAACTGCCAACCTCCATTTTGACAGATCAGTGCATGCACAGTGGCCCTGCTCAGTGCTATGCTGACAGCCTCTCAGGCAGGAATAGGCCCCACCGCCTGAGGCTCTCTGCAGTGCTCAGTTGTTAACTCCCGTTGGATATATTCCAGTAGGTGTCATCACATGATCACCTTCCTCCAAGCACCTACCCTCACACCCTTCCCATTGGTTGTCCAAAATACCCAGACTTCCCTTGTTCACATCTCTGATTGGATGAATCTTGACCCTCAGTCAAACAGCCCCTTCTCGCTTTTATTGTCTGACTAATAAAAAATGTACTTATAGAAAATTTTTTTAAAAATGAACACAATTGTTCCTTTTCTTTAATCTTGGCATTAAAATGTATTTGTTAATATATTAAAGAGAGATAACCTGAGGCAATTTTATCAATATAGCTGAAAATGAGTTTATGAAAGAGAATATGCATTTTTAATAGATGTCTTTAGTCCTCCTGTGAGTCATAGAAATTGACTTTTAAAATTTAAAGTTAATCATTAAATATTTTCATTGCTGCACATTAGCCAGTTTCTTAGGGTAGAACTTTCCCATCTGGGACTAAGCTTCCACACCCATGGAACTTAGAATGTTTCCCATTGCGGAAGTTAGTGGGAAAACATTCCATACCTTCCAACCTCAACTTAATTAATTATGCAACTGGGTGCCACATTGCATGGTGGGTCAGGCCTGATGGCACATAATCTACCATCATATCCATGTGCCATATGGAAAAGGTGTCCAACATCATCACTGGCCCACCATTAAAGAAAGAAGATGGACTTCCTGAAAATGAAGATGGGATTTCCAGGAACATTCTGAGGCTGGAAGATGGACCTCCTCCAGGACACAGTATCTGCCTGATGGATGTTTCCCCCACCCACTGCTGTGGTGTTCCAGGGTCAAGAATTGTTGGTAGCCACCGTCTCAAACTCCTGAGGCAGCTTCAGGTGAGTCCCGACATCTGCATACCAGATGTGATTTGCACCGATGTGTTTTCCTCTGGCAGTGGGGTGGCGGGCTGGGGGGGGTGAGGGGTGTTGGGCCTTCAACTGCATCCCATTAGGAGGATGCAAATCACTTTCACACCAACCTCTGGCAGGTTTCCTGATCCACCATGGTGGGCACCAGCAGAACATACCATGAAAGCAATTTTTGCATCCCTGCCAAATTCTCCTCTTCCCCAGCCCACTTGCCATTGAACAGGCACATGGAACATTTATTAAAGTCTGTGATATGCAATACTTTTAAAACATGCCTAGTGTCCTGGCACCTAAAAAAATTAGCATAATTTGAAAAGCCCCCTCAGATACTCGCAAGCAGGCACAAGTAGCGAAAGCCCACTACACTCTATCTGTGATGTGGGGTATGGACTGTTTCGTTGGTGGCTTTGCCAATATGATTTTTAAACCAGCTTTGAAAATTATGAAAACTCCTTTTAAACTTGAGTGGTCATCATTTGCAACAAACTGCCTGACAATCAGTAACAACAAATGAGCTAAGAGAAGCATTATTATTATTCTAGTGCTATTTGAAACTCTTTACTGATGAATATTATTTTCAGGCAGATTAAGAACTCGGTGTTTTGCCAAGAGTAAAGTTATTGCCAAGGCTATTAAGTTTTTTTATGAAATCAATTTTTCATGCCTCGTTTGCAGGAGATTAATCTTTGCAGATACTTTAATTTCTTATTTGTTAACATGATTTATGGGATGAAATGAGCTGAGATAAAGATTAAACAATGGAAATTGCTCTCGGGAGGTTAAAATGCAAGAGAAAGAAAATAGCGCAGGGAAAATAAGAGGGGAATGCAAATTGGAACAGAATTGCAAAGCAGCTACTAGGTATGGTGTGGGAGAGTGTCAACAAGTTCCTGCATTTACATAATGACTGTGATGCACGTGATTCCTTTAAGAATTTCCCTTCCGCTTAGTCTTGAGTTGATCTTAGCTGCCACTTTGTGCAACACATAAGACTGTGATGGAGGACTCAATCCAGATTGAATATCTGATTCAGCCCCTCAAGCCTGATCTAGCGGTGAATGTTTTCAATTCACTCCTGGTGTTCACACTTCTTGTGGGAGAATTCCAGATTACGATTGCTGTGTGTGGAAGAAATGCTTCCTGATTCAATCTTGTATACTTCACAAAATGGGGGTGGCTTGCTCCCAAGTATGCGCCAAGCTCAGCAAAGTGAGTACAGCTATAGTGCAATGAAGTGTAATAAAAGACCATCGGATACATTAAGGACGCCTCATCCAGTCAATGATGCGACTTCACGTATTGTTCACCACACTATGAACCATGCCCAGTTCAGCAAAAACTCTGAAATCTCTCTCCAATTTGCTAAAATAATGAAGCAATCTTCAGGAATTAATCTTTACTCATTCACATATATTCACAACTGAATAGCAATTTACCCTCGATGACTGGACACATCTTTTCTCAAGGGCCAATTTCAGTTCATTGCATTGCAGTCTCTCATTTCTGAGCCTGAATGTTGTGCTTTCAAGTCCTACTTGAAGGAACTGAATACCTAGACATGTGCTCTAGTGCAGTACTGAGGAGAAACCAAAAGATAAAATCCTGGAAAACCTCAGCAGGTCTGGCAGCATCTGTAAGGAGAGAAAAGAGCTGACGTTTCAAGTCCAGATGACCCGTTTTCAAAAATAAAAGCCAAGTAGGCGTAAAAGGCCAGTACTGAGGAGTCCTCCACTGCCAGACATGGGTGGGATTTTCCAGCTGCGCTTGTCGCGAAACCAGAAAATCCTGCCCGAGGTCAACAGACCTTTCCATGTTCCATCCCTCACCCCTATTATTCCCATGGTGGGCCGCACAGGAAAATTTACCCCACTATCTTGCAGATGAAATGTTAAGTAGAGATTCCATCTGTCCTTTCAGATGCATGTGAAGTATCCTACAGCACTATTTGAAAGGAGAGTGGAGGGATTCTCCTCAGTGTTTCAGCCAGAGGACAGGTTTGGCCTTGGTTTAAAGACTCATCGAAAAGACAACTGCAGCATTCCCTTGGTGCTGAACTGAAGAGTCAGCCTCTTTGTGTCCAAGATATTGAAATGAGACTGGGACCCACAAATCTTCAGACTCAAAAGCAAGAGTCGCTGAACCAATCAAGTTGTGGCTGTCACTAATCGAAAACCAACCTTAAAACCTAACCTGTTTTCATTCAAATGATATAAATTGTAAAATAACTGGATTTTAAAAACTTGGAATTGTACAATAATTATTGATCATATCAAAGGTCAACTCCATAGGGAGGTACCAGTCATGCGTAGTTCAGACCAGTTAGGACATCAGTGAACCTGGTTTCTATGACTATCCAGCACAGTTATCATGGAATCCCAACTTCTCCACAACTCCCTACCAAATAATACTGTGGGAGGACCTTCACTACACAAAGTGCAAGTTTGAGAAGACAACCTGCCATGACGTTCTTAGCCATAATTGCCTAAGATCTTCTAAGCGGAGAACACATTTTTAAGAAAACTATTATTGCAATTTGGTGAGGCACAGTGGTACAGTGATTAGCACTCACAATTCCAGGGACCCGGATTCGATTCTGGCCTCGGGTGTCCATCTGTGTGGAGTTGCTCATTTACCCTATGTCTGCATGGATTTTTACCGGGTGCTCCAGTTTTCTCCTACAGTCCAAAGACATGGATTGGCCAAACTAAATTGCCCCTCAGTTTGTCTATGAGTCTGAGAGTGTGTACCCTGTGATGGACTGGCGTCCCATCCTGGGGATTATCCTGCCTAGCGCCCAGTGAGGATGGAGAGTGCACTGGCATAGTGGTTGGCATTACTGTCTCACAGCGCCAGAGACTCGAGTGCGATCTATCACTGTCAGTGTGGACTTTGCACATTCTCCCCGTTTGCGTGGGTTTCCCCTGGGTGCTCTGGTTCCCTTCCACGCTCCAAAGATGTGCGGGTTAAGCTGATTGGCCAGGCTAAATTATCCCTTAGTGTCAGGAGACTAGCAAGGGTAAATATGTGGGGTTATGGGGATAGGGCCTGGATGGGATTGTGGTCAGTGCAGACTCGAGGGGCTGAATGGCCTCATTCTGCGCCATAAAGATTCTATGACAGCTCTGACTCACTGTGATCCTGAATTGGAGTTAAGTGAAAGTGAAGTGAAATTATTAGAACACAAATAACCTGTCCTGTTGAATTTACATCACACCACGCTATGGTTGATTTTAACTCAATCTTTGAGTTAAAGGTTAAAAGGATAGGCAGTGGTACCCATTGTGAAGTCATTTAAGGCATTCCTTGCATGCCACTGGAGCTGGTACAATCAGCTCAATAATTGGAGCAAACATTACGCACTCCACACTCATTGTGGCAATTATGCTACACAATGAAATGGAAAAAATTTCTGCTTTTAAGTTTTTAAAAAGATGTTGACTGTGATTCTCCCACCTGATAGATTGCTTGATCTGAAAAATGTGCAATCTGCCAACAACCCCACTGTTCTGAGACCAAGCAGTCATTTTTGAATGGCAACCCAATCTCCGCACTTTGAGATAGGCACCACCCCCCCTCCAAAAACCATATTTGATAACCCCCATACTGACCGGGAGAGTATCACCAACCCCTCACCAAAGTGGGGCAACCTCCCACCTCCACACTACCCAGGCATGAGGGTGACTGGACCTGACCCCCACCTCTCCCCTCAGACTCCTTTTCCCTGTCAGATCCCCCTCTCAACCCCCTTCCTCCTCAAACCCAACACTCAGCCCCCCTTTCCCCTCAGACCACCCCACTCAGTCTCCCTTCACGCCATGCACCTTGACAGTGCCAACAGTGCACTGCCCCTGACACACTGGCATGACACCCTGGTCTGGCATCTTGGACCCCTTGGGAGCTTGAGGAGATAAGTCTGCTGGCTTTTTGCTCCTCTGCTACTACAAGGATGCAGAGGAAGTGTCCCTCAAGGGTCTTGGGGATTGGGTGGGCCCAGGCCGAGGGCAACGGTTTGACCACACCACTCTCCACCAGGATGGGGGCATCATGGCCAGACTGGCCCTTCTACCCCTGGCAGACCTGAAGATCAGCCCTGGCATGATGATTTCAGGCAGCCCTGTGATCAATATCTGCATTTTTGCCTATTAGTTCTGCAAATTCTGAAGTGGTCTGGTCAATTTAATCTCCATGCTTCCTGGTCAACGGCAAGATTTTAAATCATTGCAGCAACCCTTTCTGTAGCAGAGATTTTCCTTTCTCCCTGTTAGGATAAATCAAATAGCGTGCAGTGCCTCATAAAAGATTCAACTGTCAGATCGAGGGATTTCTATCATCCTCTAGCCACTTGCATTTATTTTAAGAACAAATTATATGGGCTGGCCATGTGCGGAGAGGGGAGTTGGGGAAAAAAGAAAGAAATAAAAGGTCAAAATGGAAGACAGAGTTCATGGTCTGAAGTTATTGAACTCGGTGTTAAGCCCAGAAGGTTGTAAAGTGTCACATCAGAGGATGAGGTGCCGTTCCTCCAGTTTGCCTTGGGCTTCACTGGAACATTGCCTTAGGCCAAGGATGGAAATTGAGAACAAGATGGTGAATTGGAGTGGCAAGTGACAGGAAGGTTGGGGTCAGGCTGGCGGACTGGGCAAAAGATGTTCCACAAAGCGATCACCCAGGTAGCTCTGAAGAAAATTCATAATCTTTCTTCCTCTTTTCACAGAGGCTGCCAGACCTGCTGAGTTTGAGTGTTTTCCATTTTTATTGCCATCAAATTCTGCAGCTCTACATCCCCATTTTCCATTGGTCCATCGTTGGTAGTTGTGCTTTCAACTGACTGGGTGCTAAGCTCTGGAATTCCCCCTTTAACCCATTTTGCCTCTCTATCTCTCCCTTCCTCTTTAAGGCAGCCAGTAAATCCTATTTCTTTAACCAGATTTTGATCAAATGTCCTAATAGCTCCTTACCCCTTCGCCTGAAGTTTTGTTCGATGCTGTTCCTATGAAGCAACTTTGAGATGTTTTACTACATCAAAGGTGCCAAATAAATGCATGCTGTTGGCATTTGACAGGGTAAAGCAATACCTTAAACATGGTGTATGCTGAGGATATGGCCCCCTTGTTCAATTCGTAATAGCCTCAACCAGACCCATGAGGTTGAGTTCTTGGAGTATGAGCTCCCTGATTGAGGTAATGATTGCCTACCCAATCAGGGAGTCTCTCATAAATATCGAGTAGTATCAGGGCTACTGACACTCTGGATTCTGACTTTGCACCTGAAGCATTCTTAGGAATTAAGTTTGTTAATAAAGAAAATCTGTTGAAGGGATATCAACCTTTGAGGAGTTATTTCACAATTGAAAGGATTTCTAGTTTTGTCGATGCATATGCAGTTTTAAAAGGCTTCATCAAACCCTGACTCATGAATGTCCCATTTCCTGAGTTAGAGGCCACATAATCAAAACTGAACAACACCGCAAACAAACCTTAATGGTTTTTGAATCTCTGGACACAATACCAGTATAACCCGTACACCAGCCAGAAAATACAAATCTAATTTCCTAAACATCCAAGAAGCACTGGGGCCTAAAGTTGTTTCAAGCAACGAGGATAAGACATGCAGGCCTATTGCCACGCTAGGCCACAGTCATCCATAAACAATAAAGTGGAAAACATACAGGATAATGGAGAGGGCCTCGGGGGGCAGGCAACCATGCATGAAAAAAAATTCAAATTATGTAAAACATTGGATTTGTCCATTAAGGTTCTTATCAGGAAGGAATTTAAGTCAGACATACGCCTTCAGGGAAATAAACACAAGAATTAGAATAAAAACTGCCCAGCTGAGCAAGAGGCTGGGAGATGTACAAAACGGGATTGAATTGTTTCAATTGTGATAAAGCCCTGCTGTGTTTTCTAATGAAAGAAACTAATGTTTTTAAATTAAAGGTGACTTCTTCCTGAGTGAATTCCAGTGTTGAAGGAATATTTTGGCTAATAGGGCTTCATTTATACGATGGAAAAGACACTGCCTGTATGTCAAGAGATACTGAGCATCCACCACTTACAGCAGTTCTTGCTTACCCTGTTCAGTCACTTACATTCGACAAAGAAAGATAATCTGTAAGGATCACTTACAAGGGGGTGGCTTATAACATATTAAGTGGGCTGACAATTTTAGGCAGTTTGAGCAGCTGTTTGTCACTAGTTTAAGAACTATTAGTAGCCAGAGTGCTGAGAGCCAGGAAGCAGTTTAGACACAGATGAGGTGTTGAAGAAGCAGCAGGAGAAAGAGAGACAGAGGCAGCCATCCTCAGTAAACAGATCAGCTGGAGATGAAGTTCTAAAGACAAGCCAGTTTGTGCAGAAAGTCACTTTCTTCCTTTACTATCACAATTATTTCTGATTTCACAGTACCAGGTAAGGTTCTCCAGGAGGAAAAGGAAATAAGTTGAAATTGTTTGAAGACTGCAACTGTATCTAACCTGCCCTAACTGGTATATACAGAGAGCAATCAGCGCAACAGGAAAATCCAAGCAAAATCATTTGGAACCTAATTTTGACAGTCAACTTTGGCTGTGACAGATTGCGACTTACTGGGAGCCATTAACCTGTGAGCTGGCGACTGACTGGCTAAAGTTGGGGATGCCCCATCCTCATGTGCCAGTTTCAGACTGTATAGGATCCCACTAAAGTGTGTCTTCAGACTGTCACATTGCAATGTCATGATGGTGCATTACAGCACCAGTTACTTTTAGGTGTGTTGAATCTCTAAGGCAGGTGTGTTCTTTAAAAGCAATACAAACAAAAACACTGAACAAAAGATAGCTGAGAATGTAAAGCGATCACCTTTTGGGGAATTCCTATATGGATCACATTTGACAGATTAGTCCTGAGAGAACATGGCATGTCGCAGCTGTAAGGTATGAGGGACTTCTTCAGATAAAGATTTGAAAGGAAAACAAGAAAAATGCAAAGGACTGAACTTTAATCTCCTGTGGTTGTAGAGACATTGGTGACTGAGGGTGCAATTTTCTGGCCGCACTTGCCCAAGGCTGAATATCCCACCCAAGGTCAATGGACCATTGCATGGTCTGTGTCCTGCCTGCTACAATTCCCGTGGAGGGTGGGAGGGGAAAATTCTGCCCTGATTGTCACAGCTCAAGAAACAACCAAAACCCATCTCCAGTTGTGTTATATCTCAGACAGTGGAAATGGTCTGAGTTCAAAAAGAACAGTGTCGGGGGAGAAAAGCAAGGGCCTGGAATTGTCTGGCCACTTTCACTGGCGGGATCTTCTGATCCCTCCGACAATGAACTTTCGTGGGTTTCTCGATGATGGGAGGTCCATAGAATAGGAAACCTTGGTGACAGCAATGGAATCCAAAAATCCAGTGGCCAGCCAACAACAGGCCGCCTCTATTGCCACAAAACATTTTGTGGAGGGCACAGAAAATCTCATCCATGTTTGTTTGTTGCCTTCCAAGAATACATAGAGAAATTGGCTAATAAGCTAGCTGCAGACTTGACGTGTATGCATTGTGTTGCTGGGGAGTGTGTGTGTGCGTGTGTCATAGAGAGACAGACAGACATGTGAAGAAGAAGAGACAGCAATCTATCATTTTTGTAGCTTGCAGGCAAAAGGTCTCTCTCTTTTCATCGCCAAAGGCAAGGCTCAATAGAAATTACCATTGAAAGGACAGCTTTTCAGGCACCTTGCAGAATCCAGAGTCTCCAAACTCATTGTTGACCTGCCAAAGTCAACTCTACCGGAATCACCCAACATAATGGCTGCAGCATACCTTTATCTATGTTCATGGACAAGCCAAATACTGATTCGTACTTCTTTTACTTCTATCTGGACCTTTAACTTCTCATTTCTGCCCAGCGCATGAATGTATGTGTTGCAATTTTATTATTTCATAACTAATAAACTTTTCCTTTGACTCAAGAAAGCCAGGTTAAATTGGCTCTTTCTGAAAAAGTGAGTCGGTTTGGACTAGGGAAACATATCCACAGGAGAAAGGATCCCGTCTAAATTAACTTTATCGCAACCAATTGAGGGGATTGAGTAAAGAAGGGGAGCCAACTATTTCATCCCCACCTGGGACCAAAACAAAATTGGTGTCCCATTCAGTAAGTTAACAGATTAAGAGACTTAGTCCAGCCATCTATTGTAACATAGTTATGAGGTTTGACAGAGCTTATTTAACCTTAAGCATACGCCGGTTATCAATTTATGCCAGTTAGATAGAGGTATATACATCAGATTGCACAGAAGAGTCCTTGAGAGCTCTCGGTGCCTGAAGAGTGAAGTTTGACTGTGCGAGGAGATAGCCCAGGAGTGCTGATAGTAACAATGTGCAGCCAATTACCCATTCCTGACATGCTTTTTTTTTAATCCATATGTGGGATATGAATGTCACTGACTGGCTAGCATTTATTGCCCGTCCCTAGTTGCCTTTGGAGGGCAGTTGAGAGCCAACCACAGTGCTGTGTCTTTGGAGTCACATGTAGGCCAGATCAGGTAAGGACAGCAGATTTCCTTCCCCAAAGGAACCAGATGGGTTTTTCTGACAAATCAACAATGGCCATGGTCATCTCTAAATTCTTAATTCCAGATTTTTTTTATTGAATTCAAATTCCACCATCTGCCATTGTGGGATTCAAACCCGGGTCCCCAGAATATCAGCTGAGTTTCTGGATTAATAGCCTAGCAGTAATACCATTCGGCCATCAGCTCCCCTGTACACCCCTTGTACTCACTCCATCTGCAGCCGAATTGCTCAGAGGCAGCTCCACATGGAATTGCAGTCTGGTGTTCACTATAACCATTGTAACCTTCTGGGCCCATTACCTTCCTGGCTGCTTTGGTTTTTTTTGCTGGGAGGAGTGAGTGAAGATTGCCTAGCGCCAGTTCATTAGTAGGACTAGACTGGGAACCCTAGTCCTGGTTTAAATATGATTACTGAGACTGTGAAATATGAATAAATTGGAGTTAGTGTTTCAGGGACTGCAGGAAAAGAGGAAAGTTGTCAGTCTGCCTCTGTCAAACTGGAAATCTCATTCCCAATGTCCTGGAATGAAAGGAAAGCCACATTCCGAGAGCCTGAGAAGGGAATGGGAAGGAAGTCCAATTTCCAGCATCCAATGAAAGACACATTCCAACTCGATTTTAAAATGAACACATTTGACTTTGCTGATGCCCAATCCAGCCACAATAATAAACTCCATGTAAGTCACGTGGCGAAAAATGTCTTTCTTCAGAGTACTGAGTGGAGACATTGGAAAACTGTTACTCTCTACATGCAGCAGGTTTCAGACTGACTGCGTGACATAGCATCGATAGCGACAAATCCAAGTGACTGTCTCCATTTAGGTAGATTCCACAGGGTGAATGCAGGAACAAAGATGGCTGCAGTTAATCATCTGAAGCAAATATGCAAATGGAACAACTGATACCCAAAATCTTTTTAATGAAACTTTATTCATATCATGATAATGATAAAGTTCAGCATATTCTTTAGGAGAGAAAGACTTGTATTTGGAAAGTGCTTTGAAGTCATAAAAGGCACTTTTCAGTCAGTGAAGGATTTTTGAAATGTAGTTGCTGTTGTAGTGTTGGAAATGCAACAGACAATTGGCACACAGCAAGATCCTACTGAGATGGTTACAAAATAACCTGATTCAGTGATGATGGTTGAGGAATGAATATGGATCAGGAAACTGTCTTCTCTTCAAAATAGTGTCACAGGAACTTGTGTGTTTACTTTAGAGATTAGAAGAGGTTTTGATTTAACATCTCATACAAAAGGTGCCACCTCCTGCAGTACGGTTCTCCCTCAGTACTGGACTAGGAGCGTCAGCCTAGATCTTGTCTCTAAAGTAGGACCTGGGCTACAACTTTCTGACTCAAGGATGCCCACTGAGACATAGCTGACAATGTTACTGGAAACGATACCAGTGCTGTAATGGCCCTGGTTTTAAAAGAGTGTCATAGTAACCATCCTGTTCCGCCAGCTAGATTGTAGCACACAAAGCCGGAAAATCATCTTGAAACAACATGCCAACTTGAAGAGGAAGGTCCCCAATCTGTCACTCAGATTTGTATACCTCTGGAACAGAAGAGGTTTCCTGATATTGATCACTATTCTGTGACCACTCCTCCCCCACTCCTACGTCACCGCCCCCCCACCCCCCTCTTCCTCGTCCCCAGCATCATCTGCAGAGGGCAGTTGTCAACGACTAAATGGCCTGTTGACATTTGCGGTCTAGCCTCAGATGTGAAAATTCCATAATGGGTTGTGGATTGATTTCCCCATTCCAGTAGGCCCCTCCCACCAATCCTCAAAGCTCACTGGTTCAGGCGCAGAGAAAGAGGAAAATCAATTAAAAAAGGTACAATCTATAAAGGCCATGTTGACTTATTCTCTTCTTTTCCATGGTGCATTATTCTATACAAGCCTGTGGTCTATAGCACCACCTATTGTATAACAGACATACAGACGGATGAACTGATAAATAGACAGGTGGATAAACAGGTAGATAAACAGACAGACTGATGGATAGATAGATAGAGACAGCCAGATAGACATGGATTGATACATGGAAAGACAGTTGGAAAGACAGACGGATGGATTGATAAAAAATGATAGATACTTATGTGCGTGTTTGTACACATGAAAAAGCATTCACAGATACTGACAAACCCTAAGCCTGCCACACTCTCAGGTATTTCCCAGAAGCTTCAACATTCAGAGGAAGTCAGGGGCCCAAATCCACATTTGCTGGCAGTGAGAACGGCTCAGCAATCTCCCTCCTAATTGGCCAGCACCAAGCTCATGTTTCTGTTTCTGTCAGCCCAATCCGCAATATGGAGGTCCCCCAAACCTGCTGGCCTGAGCAGCAGTGCAGAGATTAACAAGATCAAGAGCGCACAGTCTATCTAGGATGGAGAGGAAACACCTCAGCTGGATCAGGAATCTGCTGCAATTGCAGCCTTTCATTCTCAAGGCCCTGCCAGTGGGATATGAAGTCTCCAGCTCGGAGAGCCCTCTAGCTTGCTCCGGGGAAGAATGCCTCTGTTGAGCTGGCACCTTCCCCATGTGGTGAGGAGTTCACTCTGCCAGGGGCAAGGTGCTAGAGAGGCTGCAAAATCACCCCTACTTGGGTCTTGTCCACCTGATTGGTTGCCTGCCTCCATGGTACAAGCAGCTGACCCTCTTCTGCATGTTCCTTATCAGACTGTCCCCCACTCCGGGAAACTCACCAGAGGCGGCAATGGGAAGCAATCCAGTCCATACACTGCCACGCATACCCACCACCGCCCCACACACACACACACACACACACACACACACACACACACACACACACACACCTAACGCCCCCCACACACAACCCCATACCACATCTAACACACACACACACACACACACACACACACAGGCCTGATTGCCCCATTCCAGACAGGCCCTCCACTTCATCGTCCCCTACCAACCTCCATCCCCAACACTCCCGTCCCACCAATCCTCAAAGCTCACTGGTTCAGTTGGGGAGAAAGAGGAAAATCAATAAAAAAGGTACAATGTATATAGACCATGTTGATTTACTCTTCTCTTCTTTTTCATAGTCCATTATCCTATATAAATCTGTGATTTATGGATGCACACACATATACCACACACACAGACAACACACACAGCCACATTCACACACATATATGCTGCCACACACACACACACACACACACACATATATACGCTGCCACACACACAGCCACATTCACACCAACACACACTACCACATAAACACACATATGCACACATTGCCACATATACACACACGCTGCCACACAAACATACACTGTCATATAAACACACAATTCACTGAGACTCAATTATCTTTATTTTGCCAACATATTGAAAGAAAATATCAGATTTGATGGAGGTAAACAATGCAGAGAGTCAAGACTACATCCGTTATTTTAAACATATCCCAGAGGTAGAGTGTGAAGCAAAAAATGATAAATATAAAAAATGGAATATGTAATGATACAAAATTGAGTTTAGGCATATCAGAATAAAATGAAATGAAATTAAACAGAAATAAATATTTTGAAATGTGCATTGGAGAACAGAGAGGATAAAGTGAAGCTATATTTTGCTGATTTATGTCCAGTTAAAAATCTCATGTGGACATCATATCACATGGCAACTTGCATTTCAGAGCTACTAAAGGAGGAATCTGCATTTATATAGCATCTTTCCACACCCTCAGGATACATCTGAGTGTTTCACAAATAATAAATTACTGTTGAAATGTGATCAATGTTCAGACCTGTTGAAGGTGCATCCCTGTAACAACAGGACAGGCTGGGACAGTTAGGAAACAGGCAAGGGGCACAAGAAACAAACGTGGTGGCAATGTGGGTTGAGGATGGATTGAAAAGCAGCAACTCAGAAGCTCTCTGAATAATGACCCATTATAAATACCTGATCTCCACCTACTCTGAAAGACATCGTTTCCCACAGCGCTAGTCCTTCAGACGTTGGCTGAGATTCTATGTTGTAATCCTTGCTGAGGTTTGAACCTGGAGATCCTCACTCAGATTGTGGCTGGCTGAGCCAGGTTCGTACTTTGACTATTCTCATTGTAAACAGGAAAGAATTGAATTTTTAAGCATTCATCCACAGGATGTGAGTGTCACTAACAAGGCCAGAATTTGTTGCTCGTCCAGAGATATGCAGGTTAGGTGGATTGGCCATGCTAAACTGCCCCTTAATGTCAGGGGGACTGGCTAGGGTAAACGTATGGAGCCTGGGTAGTATTGTGGTCGGTACAGGCTTGATGGGCTGAATGGCCTCTTTCTGCACTGTAGGGATTCTATGATTCTATCCTATGATCCCAATTACCTTTGAGAAGGTGTTTTAAAATAAAGAGCTGGCATTTTATAAACCATCCTCTTGATCTCAGGAGACCCCAGAATTTTACAGGTAATGAATTACTTTTAAAGTGTAGTTACTATTGTGTGGGCAAACCACAATGAGATAAGTGAATAAATAATCCATTTTAATAGGTTTGTTGAGAGGTGTCTGTTCACCTGGATGGAACATCCTGCTTCTCCTTGTCAAATATTGCCATTGAACATTTCACAAACAGCCTAGAGGGCAGACAAGACCTCAGTTTAACTTCTTAGCTGGAAGGTCATCCCTCTGACAATGCAGCATTCCTCAAGCTTTGATTGAATCTTTGGGAGTGGAATTCATGAGACATGATTCCTGCCCACTGAGGTATGGCTGACACTGCCAAAAATTCCAGGATCATCCTGAAGTCCCCAGGACTTAATCTCCTGGAGACTAGTGCAAGCAACCCAAGGAGAAGAATTACAGGGGCATTAGGAACAAAATATCAGGCGGGATTATCCAGCTGTTCCTGCTGGTGGGATCTTCCTGTTCCACTGACAGCAACACCATCCCCGCCCCCAACCCGGCAGCTGAGGGTGCAAACAACAGGAAATCCTGTTAACAGGATCTGGACCAGAAGATCCAGCTGGTGAAGGGCGGATGGGGAATGGAGATTCTCTCCCTCCCATTGATTCTTTCCTTGGTTTTCTTTCAACAAATTTCATAACCAGTTATCAGAATTCCCCAGCCTCGCACGTTCTGCTACTGCTGCCAGCAGGACTGGAGAATTTGGCAATGGGACCGCAAAATCCCAGCTGCGGGCGAGTTCGGAGAATTCCAGCCATTGAATTGGAATGTAAAATGGCCATTTGACTGGAGGGGGTCATTGAAGATCAGCACTGGGGGAAAGTCTTATTAATCATGTAATGAAATCTCCAGCAATATGCCCAACCAGGGTTGCCATCTCACATAACTTCTGAGGTCAAATCAAGACAGGCACAAACCTGCCCGAGGCTTCTGGAGAATCTGAAGTGGGATTGGCCTAATGTTTGCCAAACTCTGAATGACTCATTACCAATGGATTTTGAGAAGTTGTCAGAGACCAAATTTAGATACTTGAAATTTCACAGGTGGTGTGAAGGCAGTGATGTTCTCTATTAGCTTTTCCATCTGCACCAATTACACTGCATTGGTACAGGTGGCAGAAGGCAGCTGTTCATATTGTAGTTGTAATTAGCTTGGCACGACCTTTATTTTCTAAATTGATTGGTTGATATTGCTGCAGAACTTTGGACCACATCCCAGTTACATTGTCCATCACGGCAGCAACTCTGAGCTGTTGTGGATAAATATCAATCTCCTCACAAAGGAGGGACAGCCAATTTGTCATGATCAAATGTGTTGCTGTGGGTCAGTTGGTAGCACTCTCAATTTTGCATTAAATGGTTCGAATACACGAGGGACTTGCATCTAAATTGGCATTCCCTTGCAATACCGATGCTGTCTTTGAGTTGAAACAATAATCCTCGGCTACCTCTGCCTCTTAAGTGGGCGCAAAAGATCTTTACGTGCTATTTGCAGCTCCAATTACCTGGGTTTCATGGCCATGTGGCACAGTGATTAGCACTGCTGCCTCGTAACTGCCAGGACCCGGGTTCAATTCCTGGCTTGGGTCATTGTGCAGAGTCTGCACGGACATTCTCCCCATATCGGTGTAGGTTTCCTCTCAAAGACATGCTGATTGGGTACATTGGCCGTGCCAAATTCTCCCTCAGTGTACCCGAACAGGTGCCAGACTCTGGCAACTAGGGGATTTTCACAGTAACATCATTGCAGTGTTAATATAAGCCTACTTGTGACACTAATAAATAAACTTTAAAAACTGTTCCTCATCCTAGGCTCCTGTAATACCAGCAGTGGCCACCACTCCTGGTGGCGCAGCTGAGACTGATGAGTTACCATCCTCTGGTTGACAATTTGCTCCTGGAGATAGGACATCCATCGTTTAAATCCTGGATACACAAATGGCTGGCGGACACATACCTGATTGTATTTAACTCGCATCCAGACTGCTGAAAATGTTCGGTCATGGCTGCCATTGGCTCTCTAGCCTGTGGACAAGCTCACCACCCCAGCCATTGAATACAGTCCATTAACTCTGTTTTCCTTTCCATTGCTGTTACCTGACTTGCTGGTTATTTTAACAAATACATTATCTGTGTGTGTCTCCTAGACAATTGGTTTGGAGAAATGTTAGATACCCGGTGGACTCAGAATTGTGAAGCTTTGAGTGAAATTTGCCCAAAGCTGACTTTTAGGATACACTTTGGCACTTACAAAGTTGTAGATTGAAAAACTGACATTGGACACATCACAAGAGGTAACTGAAACAAGAAATTCACATAATGAATGGATGGTGATGAGTCGCAGCTGGAACTGCTTTTCCCAAGGAAGACGAGAGATGTAAATTAGTCAGGCTCCTTGAAAGAACATGTCAATGACTAAGTGTCTCTGTGGCTAACCTGGAGCTGAAAACAAGTGCGGATTTATTGTTAATGCACTAATTATTAAGGGAGAGCTGTGAGCAGGAGGGAGAAGGGAAACAGAAATGTTTTCAAGAGTGCCACTACAGACTATTACCTTGAAGCTGATATGTATAAGAGAGCACTGTTTAAAGACAGATTATTAAGGGATGCCTTTGGGGTATCCTTCCCAGGTTAAAGAAGATCAGGCATGGATTGTGTGTCGCTCAGTTGACCTGTAATTGACACCACCAGATTAGCTGGACTTTATAATTCCCACTTATCCCAGGCACGTTATTGAGTAACATGCGGCAAAGCCATTTCCTATCTTAGTTTTTATTTTAATTAGTCTTTGGTTCACAAATTGAAAATAAGTTTCAAACAAGGCAGTGCAATACTCAGAGCCTTTTCACATCGAGCTGTCTTGCCTGTCAATGACATCTGCAGGATGAGAATAGGTTATTTGTTCCAGAAAGAATATAAAGTTGCGGTGGCTGTTTTTGATAGCATATTATCAATTCATTTGTTACTCTCATTGTAATGGACTAAATCAAAATGCTGTAATAAAAGTGAACTTTTATTCAGAGGGAGACTGCTTAGAAACAGTTTGGACTTACTTCTGGTACTTGCCACTAATGTGGCTTTTGACCTGATGAAAGAGAGGGTCAGTCTTTGTGCTTGAAAAACGATGTGGCTTTGGAAACTAACACTGATACATCTGTGTAGCAGGTTTCTTCTTGGTTCGATAAGTATATATTTAGCTTTGATGCAGGCTGGTCAAACACACAACCTAGAACTGGCTTAAAAGTTTGACCTTCGAAGTTGGTTTGCAGCCAATTGAAACTGTGCTTCCTTTAAGAGCATTACAAGTCAAGTTGGATATGTCAAGGTGTTCTATGAAGCTCATCTGAGTTATAACATTTTATGTTGAATTTGGCTAAGATGAACATGAGAGTTTTCACCTCAGGTGTGATTCAACTGACCCACAAGGAATTTTTATCAAAAACAAAGTTTAATTAAGAATATTGCTGACATGCACAGTAAGACAATTTAACAATTACAAACAAGAAACATCAATTGCGATAACGTACAACTCTTAAGGAGTATCTCTAATATGTTCCAACCAAAGCCAATATCTAATACACAAACTTCCAAATAAACACAATACAGCATAGGTTAATGCTCACTTGTTACAGGAATCCCACCTCCTGGGTTGAATGCTAAAAATCCCTTGTGAAGAAACTCTGAAGATGTTGTAGTCGAATCTGTTTCCCAAAACACAGCTTCTTTATGGCAGGGTGGCAGTAAATCTGTCAGCTAATTGATAATAATTTCAGAACCAAAGAAAAGAACAAGAGAGAGAGATACTGCTTCTTAACTTGCTGTTAAACTGCTTCCAAACACACCCCAAAACAAAACAAAGCCCAAAAGGAAAAAACCCTATCACCTGACTGTCACAAATAAAACTGAAAACCCTATCACCTATCTGCCACAGCTTAGCTCCACCCCAATGAAATCACTGAGGTTGTAAGCTCCATGAATTTTTTTTAAAAACCCTTTCTTAAATGTACACTCACATGACAAAAGTATACTCCAAAAATAGTGGGTGTGAATCTCACCTAGAGCTATAAAGAGACAAATGAAATATTTCAGCAGGGCAGTGAGTTGGGTGCAAAGCACCCATTTTACATCTATGAGACAGCTAAGTCGAGGAGGCGCCTAGGTAAAAAGGCTCCTCAATGACATGATCTCTGCCCCATGATGAAGGTTAAGATGCAGGATGGAGTTGGGCATGCCACCAATGGAAATGAAGCATAGGCAGCCATGAGGAAGGCTGGTTCAAAGGTCTGCCTTGGTTCCCTAGGACTAGTTGTAAAAAGATAATTTAGGTCCTCTTACTCTCCCAAAAGACACTAAGAGAATCTGCCAGTGGCACCCATATCCCAAGAAAATCTTTTAGAAAGAAATTATTATTTTGAAGAGTTGCCCACCAGCTATAGCAGTCCAGTACAATTCCTCTTTACTTCTCCAATGGCTTCTGAGACAACATTCTCCACATAGGACAACTACCTCACTCCCCCAATTTCCCCACATGGCCTCTAATATTCTCCATGCCAACCAATATCCCACCCTTTCCCCCATGACTCCTGATACTATCCATTCTAATTGCCAACCCATGCTCCCACCTACTCCACTGGTTCCTTATAAACTCCACTCCAATTTAGTCAGTATCCACCATGGGCAGATTTCAGGAGCCGTGTTGATGTTACACAAAATAAAGTTCTAAAAACCTAATGCAGTCTTCACTATATTCAAAAACCTCTCACTCTTGAAAGCCCATTAAAGCTTTAAACCGCAATCAGCTAATCTCTTATGAAAACAAACATGCATTTGTTCATACTACAATGGGTTCTTTAAGCAGTCAATGAAACTGTATTCTCAGAACCTCTGTTGAGATGGTTACAGATTTTGGAACTCAGCCAAGCAATCAAAATGATCCCTTAAGGAAATGTCAACAAACTATTGAAACTCCTCAGATAAATGCTATAGCATGTCTTTAACCAATTGTTTCCTTTTCAACTCTCACTGACAACTTAAAGTCTCAAAGTCTTTTTAAAGTTTGAAGGGTGAGAGCATTTAAACACCTTCAGATCATGATAATTATACAGACTATATCTGCCTTTTGAGGGCCTCTGTGTCCACATCATAAATTCATGGCTCCCACTGTTTGGGTTAAGTCTCTTACATCAGCCAAACTGTGGCCTGTGTGAATTCAGCATTAAGTTCAAATGGCCCTGGTGAGTTTGGGTTTCCCACGTGAGAATCACTTCCCGCATTCTTTTCCCCTACCTCCAAAAATGGAATCTGTCAGGAATGGGGGCGGGACTTCCATTTCCGTGACCCATCTGCCATTTTGATTGTCTCCACAACTTTGTGAAAATCTGGGCCACTGACTTTATGTGGGGTTTGAATGAGTCTTGGCAGAGAGATTTTCTCACTGCTGGTGTTCTGTCTCCCGTGCTGTTGGTGTCAGGATATTCAATTTAAAAATAAGTTAAGGGCAGCACAGACTGAAGATCACAATTCTGATATAACAGCAAGAATTTTTCAATCGCATTCAGTCAAAAGAAGCCCTCAGATTGTTCTTACGAGAAATTAATAAACTGAAAAATGTTTAGTAATGAGCTTGCTACAGAATTATGGGCACAGTAAGAAGTCTCAACACCAGGTTGAAGTCCAACAGGTTTATTTGGTATCACAAGTTTTCAGAGCGCTGCTCCTTCATCAGACTCACCTGATGAAGGAGCAGTCCTCTGAAAGCTTGTGATTCCAAATAAACATGTTGGACTTTAACCTGGTGTTTGAGAGACTTCATACTGTGCCCACCCCAGTCCAATGCTGGCATCTCCACATCATGGCTATTACAGAATTATGGTGATGCAGTTACTAGAGGCTCTGCATCAATAATAGTTTGCAGCTTTCTGTGTCTCAGATTGTTCAAAGCGTTCTGGACCAATTAATGTGAACGCAGGTACTAAAATTTAATGACTTGGGATAATTCTTTAATTGTTTATTAACCTCTTCTCAAAGATCAGTATGACTGAAATGGAATTTGTTCCCTTATTAGTGTCAATTCCATTCTTTGCTGTTGCTCATTTCCTTTTAAACACATTAGCAACTGACACTCACAGATAAGAAAGAAACAGTAAAGTATTAATACAGCTCCCAAAATCGCTTTTCAGACAATGAAATACTCTTATGTGCAGTCAGTGTTGTGACAGGGGCAGCCAGTATTGGCGTAGCAGGATTCCAAAGACCACCAAAGAGATGAATTGCTAGGTATTTGCTTCTGATGATGTTGGCTCGGGAAGGACTTTGTCGGCTGGTGCAGGACGCTGAAGAGTTTCCTAACCTTTTTAAAATAGGATGTTTTTACAAGCATCTGGGTGGACCTGACTTAGTGACTCATCCCAATGACAGTAACAGTTTGCAATTATATAACAACTTTAATGCTCTAAGATACCCCAGAGTGCTTCACAGGAGGAGTGTTACCAAATAGAATTTGGCACCAAGTCGTACAGAGAGATATTAGGATGGGTGACAAAAAGACTCGGCAAAGAGATAGGTTTTAAAGACTACCTTAAAGGAGGATTGAAGCAGAGAGATTTGTGGGGTGGTGGGGAAATGGGGGTGGGGGGAGAGCGGTGGAGTTATAGAACTTTAGACTGAACTACACGAAGGCCTTTAATTGTGGTTAATGTCAGAAATATTGAAGACTTGGTCAGGAAGAAGAGGGAGGCGTATGTTAGGTCAAAACAAATGGGTACGGAGAGTGCGCTGGAGGAATATAGAGAGAGTAGGAGGGAGCTAAAAAGGGGAATTAGAAGGGCGAAGAGAGGGCATGAGATGGCTTTGGCTGGTAGGATTAAGGAAAATCCAAAGGCATTTTATTCCTATATTAGAGGCAAGAGAGTAGTTAGAGGGAAAATTGGTCCTCTTAGGGACAAGAGTGGAGAGTTGTGTATTGAGTCAGAGGGAATGGGGGAGCTCCTGAATGAATACTTTGCGTCGGTATTCACGAAGGAGAGGGGTTCGGAATCGTGCAGTCTCTTGGAGGGAGCGGAGGTTCAGTTGCAGGATATAGTTATTACGAGAGAGGAAGTGCTAGGGCTTTTAGGTAGCGTAAGGACGGATAAAGCTCCGGGGCCTGATGGTATTTATCCCAGGCTGCTTAAGGAGGCAAAAGATGAAATTGCTGGGCCTCTGGCGCACATCTTTGTCTCTTCTTTGGACACAGGTGAGGTCCCAGAAGACTGGAGGGTAGCAAATGTGGTCCCGTTGTTCAAAAAAGGTAGTAGGGATAACCCTGGGAATTATAGACCGGTGAGTTTGACGTCGGTGGTAGGGAAGTTAATGGAAAAAATACTTAGGTGTAGGATGTATGAGCATTTGGAGCGTTGCGATCTGATTAGGGATACGCAACATGGCTTTGTTAGAGGGAGGTCTTGCCTTACGAATCTGGTGGAATTCTTTGAGGTGGTGACAAAAACGGTTGACGATGGGAGAGCCGTTGATGTCATCTATATGGATTTCAGTAAGGCGTTTGACAAAGTCCCTCACAGTAGGCTGGTAGAAAAGGTTAAGGCGCATGGGATACGAGGCCAGGTAGCTAGGTGGATTGGAGAACTGGCTGGGAAATAGGAGACAGAGGGTAGTTGTGGAGGGGACCTTGTCGGGCTGGAGGCCAGTGACCAGTGGTGTGCCGCAGGGCTCAGTACTGGGACCTCTCCGCTTTGTAGTCTACATAAATGACTTGGAAGAGGGCGTAGGTGGTGTGATCAGCAAGTTTGCTGATGACACCAAGATGGCAGGGTTGGCGGGTACGGAACTGGATTGTCAGGTGATACAACAGGATATAGATAGGTTGGTGCAGTGGGCAGATAGGTGGCAGATGGCATTTAATCCTGACAAATGCGAGGTGATGCATTTTGGACGGAATAATGCAGAGAGGAGCTATGTGATAAAAGGTAGGCCGATTAGGAGTATAGACATACAGAGGGACCTGGGAGTGCAGGTTCACAAATCCATGAAGGTTGCGTCACAAGTGGAGAAGGTTGTTAGGAAGGCTTATGGGATGTTAGCCTTTATAGGAAGGGGCATAGAGTATAAAAGCTGCCGTCTAATGCTTCAGTTGTACAGAACGTTGGTTAGACCGCATTTGGAGTACTGCGTCCAGTTCTGGTCACCTTACTACCGGAAGGACGTGGAGTCTCTGGAAAGGGTGCAGAGGAGGTTTACCAGGATGTTGCCTGGCATGGGGGGACTGGGTTACGAGGAGAGATTGAAGAAACTGGGGCTATTCTCCTTGGAAAGACGGAGATTGAGAGGGGACATGATAGAAGTATATAAGATACTGAAGGGAATAGATAGAGTTAATAGTGAGAGACTGCTCCCTAGACTGGGTACGAACACGAGAGGTCATCATTTAAGGGTGAGGGGGGAGAGGTATAATTTGGAGGTGAGAAGAAGGTTCTTTACGCAGAGAGTTGTGGGGGTCTGGAACGCGCTACCGAGTAGGGTGGTGGAGGCAGGAACGTTGGACTCGTTTAAGATGCAGTTAGATAGGCACATGAGTGAAACGAGAATGGAGGGATATGGTAGGGGCTATTAAATAGGGTTAAACCTCGGGAGACACCGGAAGGGCAGGCTGTAAGATTAATATTTTTTGTCTTTATTCCACAGGTGGAGGTCCACCTCGTGTCAAGCGAGGGGCATGCACACGGCGGGTCGTGCGTGGGCTGCTCTTGGAAGTCCAGGAGTGGCCTAGTACTTCATGTCGGTGTGTGTGCTTGATCCTGGACCGGTAGACGGGCGCCGCAACAGCTCAGTGACTAGCACTGCTGGCTGTGCAGACACATGGATTTGGGCCTGTGTCTGTGGGAGTTTGCGCATTCTCCCTGTGGTTGCGTGGGTTTCCTCCAGGCGCTCCGGTTTCCTCCCACACCCCAAAGATGTGCTCTTAGGCTAATCGGTTTTTACCAAATTGACACTATTTCTTCCCTGAATCTGACTGAGTAGGGTTCCATTCGTAGACATGCAGGGTAGAATAGGTGTAAGGTGATGCGGCGGCGCGGGCTCGTTGGGCCGAAGGGCCTGTTTCCCGTGCTGGGTTGTTCTTTGTTCTTTGTAAATGAGCAAAAGGCTAGAGTTGGAGGAGCATAGAGTGAGAGTGAATAAAGGTTTTGGAGATAAAAAGTGAGACAAGACCATGGAGAGATTAGAATTAGGAGAATAAGAAGGCAATTCAGCTCTTTGAGCTTGCTCTGCCATTCAATCAGATCATGGCTGATCCCTTGCTGGTCTCAAATCTATCTGTTCCCCATATCCCTTTAATCCATTTTTTAGGAATATATCTACCCCCTTCTTGAAACCATTTAATGATTCAGACTGCACTGCGTATTCCAAAAATTCACCACCCTCTTTGAGAAGTAGTTCCTCCGCTTCACATTTTTAAATCTACTGCCTCTCAACCTATATCTGTGACTCCTTGTTCGAGGTTGCTCCACAAGGGAAAACATTTGGTCCATGTTTACTTTATCAGTCCCTTTTATCAGTTTATAAACCTTGATCAGATCCCCTCTCATCCTTCTAACCTCCAACAAGTATAAGCCCAAGCTGTTTACGCCCTCCTCATACAACAATCCTTTCATACCCAGGATCACTCTGGCGAGCCTCCTCTGAACTGCCTCCAATGCCATCACATCCTTCCTCAAATAAAAGAGACCAAAACTGGACACAATACTCCAGGTGTGGTCTCACCAACACCCTGTATAATTGCAACACTTCTTTACTTTTATAATCCAGTCCATTTGCAATAAATGCTGAAATTCCATTTGCCTTTTTTATGTGCTGCCCCTGCACACTGACTTTCTGCGATTCATGAACAAAGACACCCGGATCCCTCTGCCCAGACGCATTTTGAATCTGCTTTCCATTTAGATAATAATTTATCTTTCTATTTTTTTGGCCGAAATGGATAACCTCACACTCATCCACATTAAACTCCATCTGTCAAATTTTGATCCATTCTTCTAGCCTATCAAAAGCATCTATAAAATCTTCATCTCTTCACTAACTGCTTTCCCACCTATTTTAGTATCATCCACACATTTTGCTACCTTACACTCTATCCCTGCTTATATCGATTGTAAACAGTCGAGATCTGAGGACTGACCCCTGCGGCACACAGCTAGTTTTAGTTCACCAGCCAGAGAAGGGCTCATTTATCCCGAACCTCTACTTTCTGTCAGTCAATCAATTCTCAATCCAATCCAGTATGCTACCCCCAATCCTCGATGATCCGGAAGGTGAGATCAATCTTTTATGCGACACCTTGTCAAACACCTTAAGATAGTCTCTTAATGCTAAAGGTCTCTTAATCAATCTTACATACGAAACAAAGCAGTTTAAAAGGCTGCATACTACCAGTGATCGCTCCAGGATCCTGCTGTCCAAAGTTTTTGACTTGATGAATCTGATTGTTTCATTTCACTCCCCACGGTGTCCTTTAAGCTTCGATGGATTTATCTTTCAGTATTTGTTGCCAATTCCTCTTGGTACCACGCCAAGAGGGATCACAGATCTCAGCCAGAAGCTTTACTTTCCCAGATAGAAATAAATGTTAATGGTCTCAGTCTTACTGTGTACAGTATGTTATACTGAAATAGGCAATACCTGATTTACAGTTGGTTTTATAAACAATGATGATTAAGCTTCAGTGGTTTAATAATAAAACCTAAATCATTTCAAGGTGTCAGCCGAGGTTCAGCAGGGTAGTACTCTTAGCTCAAAATTAGAAGGTTGTGGATCCAAGTCCATTCCAAACATACGGGCACATAATGCAGACATGAGGTGCCCTGCTTTGGATGAGATGTTAAACCAAGATCCCATCTTCTTTTTCAGGTAGAAGAGGAGAGTTTGCAGAGAGTATATTGATTGCAGTGTTTCCTACATTACAACAATCACCGCATTACAAAAGTATTTCAATGGCTGCAGAACACTTTGGTAGATCTTGACATTTCATAAGGTTTTGTATAAAGGCAAATCTTTCTGTCTTCAACCCATCCTTGAGGCCCTTATTATCTCACTGCACCAGATTATTAGATATATGGCACAGAAACATGTAATTTGGTCCAACCAGTTCATTTCAACATTTATTCTCCATTTGAAACTGCCACCATCTTTTCTCATTTAATGCTATCAGCATAGCCCTCTATTCCCTTCTCCTTCCTGGAACTGCATTTTACGCGTGGCCAGGTTCTGCTCCAACTCCATTTACAAGTTTGCTGATGACTCCATGATAGTGGGCCGATCTCAAGCAATGACAGGATGGAGTACAGAAAGAGATTGAGAATCTGGTGAAATGGTGTGATGACAATAATCTCTCGTTCAATGTCAGAAAAACGAAGTGGATAGTCATCAACTTCAGGAAGCATACTGAAGGATGTGGCCCTATCTGTATTATTGGTGATGAAGTGGAAATGGTTGAAAGATTCAAGTCTCTAGATGCCCAGATCAACAACAATCTGTCCTGGTCCCTCCATGTGGATGTGATAGTTAAGAAAGCCCACAAATGCCTCTACTTTCTCAGGAGGCTAAGAAAATTCAGCATGTCCACTACTGCTCTCACCAATTTTTACAGATGCACAGAAAGCATTCTTTCTAGATGTCTCCTGCTTTGACCACGACCACAAGAATCTACAAAAGGGTTGTGAACGTAGCCCAGTCCAACATGCAAATCAGCCTCCCATCCATTACTCTGTCTACACTTCCCGCTGCCTCAGAAAAGCAGCCAGCATAATCAAGGAACATATATACTCTGGGCATACTCTCTTCCACCTTCTTCCATCAGGAAAAGATCACATACCAACTGACTCAAGAACAACTTCTTCCCTGCTGACATCAGATTTTGCAATGGACCTACCACATGTTGAGTTGATCTTTCTTTACACCTTAGCCATGACTGTAACACTATACTCTGCACCCTCTCCTTTCCTTCTCTCCATGTACTCTACGAATGGTATATCTTGTCTGTAGAACGTGCAAGAAACAATACTGTTCACTGTATCCCAGCACAAGTGACAATAATGAATCGAATCGAATCAAATCAAATCAAATACCTGCTCCTGCTCGGTGTGCTTCTCAGGGCGTGGGATGGGGTGCACTCAAAAGAGGGCAGGTGCTCCCTCACCATCTTCGCACCCAGTCTGAGATCACCCCCAAAATACAGATCCCATTGTACTATTAGAGCCAGAAGGTTTTCAGGCGACATGTTTTTCTCACCCAACACTGTCACCAGGAACCATAAAAGTAATTACTCACTTAGCTTTGGCTGGGACCCTGGTCTCAATTGGACTGATCCGCTGAGTGTGTTTCAGGCTGTAACAAGTTCTGACATAAAATGCTGAGCAGGATCCTGGTTATATCACTGGAGCCAGCTTTCCATATTAAAAGGGGCCTATTTCCTGAAACACTTGGAACCTTTGGATATCCAGCATTAAGCACCTTTCAAAATGGCACTGGCTGCATTATTCCCCTCTCAGCTTTTCCAATGATACATGGGGTTGATGAAGGGTGGAGCAGGCTCGAAGAGACAAATGGCCTCCTCCTGTTCTTATCCTCTGTTTCTATATAATACTGGTTGATTATCTTTCACATCAACCATGATTTGGTGGGTTGCTTTACAGCTGGACATCCCGCTACTGACCCTCCTATTTTATCCAGGATGAGGAACCAGGCATTAATATACACAGGTTTCCCTTGCATTCTTTTAAAGGTAGCAAGTCCAGGAGTTGGTTTTGAACCCAGGGCCTTCCAGCTTAGAGTTAGGAGAGTTTATCCACTGAACCACTCCAACTCCCCTGACCAGATTGTTAATGGGCCAGGAAAGGAGCTGGTCACACTGGGAGGCCATCAGTACTGCCTTAACACGAGACAAAGGGGGTAAAATTGACCCCAACAGGTTTGATTTAGATTAGTTCAGTGCCATTTAGTCTACTTTAATTAAGGTTCTTTGAGAATAACTTTGACTTTCGCAACGCAAATTGTTTTGGTTCTCTGCCTTCAATCATCTCAACAGAAGGGGAATTTTGATTCCACTGCCAACTGGTTATCCTGAAATATAATCCTTATTCAAGAAATTAAGGTGTTCTGAATATTAAGAGATAGCACACTGCCCAGAGAGATTTGAAAAATCGGCTGTGTTTATTCAGCTGCTAACTTAACAATTAATGCAATCTGAATTAGTATAACCTTTTTTTAATCTGAAGAGAATGCATCAAAACATTGAACTGAGAATAGCAATAATTTAAATTCAATCATGAAAAAAAGGTAATTCAAAAGGGAAAGGGAAGGTATTGGAGATAAGTTGGGGAAGATAATCATGGCAAATAATCATATCAGATCAGCCATGATCTCATTGAATGGTGGGGCAGGCTCAATGGGCCGAATGGCTCCTACATCTTATGAACTTCACTGCTACAGGTTCCATGGATTACAATTGACATAAATTTCACTTGCAGAAGGTAAGGATGGGACCCACAAGTGGAAAGCAGGCCAGTTCAGGTTTGGTAAAGAGACCCAGATGGTGTCAAAAGATCCCAAGCCTGATTGTGAAGAAGACACCAAGGCCAGAATGTTACCACCATTCACGCTAGTGGGATTTTCATTGCCCACCAAATTCTCTGTCCTGCAGCAGCGAAAGCATGGCGCGAATGTCCAGTAAGATCACGCCCTGAGACTTGGAGACTTTGGTACAGACTGATAATCACTTACCCCGTAGCTTAACTCTCAGCTCCAATACAATCAGCATAGTGCAGGCTGACTCTTTATATACACATCAGTAAAATTAACAAGTCAATACCCAATCCCTTTTTACCTTAAATTACTAGAAATTTAACGTCCTTCAAAACAACCTAGTAGATACTAACAGTGGAAGCCAGAGAGGGTTGGGGTTCGTGGTGGTAGAAAATATTAAAACATAAAAAGTGAATTATTTAATCATTATTTCACTGCTGTGTGTGGAAGCTTGCTGCATGCAAATTCGTGGCTGCCCGGTGGCACGCTTGTTAGCACTGCTACCTCACAGCACCACGGACCCGGGTTTGATTCCCTGCCTTGGGTCACCGTCTGTGTGGAGTCTCTCCACGTTTTCCTCGTGTCTGCATGGGCTTCCTCTGGGTGCTCTGGTTTCCTCCCGTAGTCTGAAAGATGTGTTGGTTAGGTGCATTGGCCGTGCTAAATTCTCCCTCAATGTACCCAAACAGGCGCTGGAGTGTGGCGACGAGGGAATTTTCACTGTAGCTTCATTGCAGTGTTAATGTAAGCCTACTTGTGACACTTGCTGCAGCTGTATAGGGCATTGGTGAGGCCGCAGCTGGAGTACTGTGTGCAGTTTTGGGCGCCGCACCTGCGCAAGGATATTTTGGCCCTGGAGGGAGTGCAGAGGAGGTTTACTAGGCTGATACCGGAGTTGAGGGGGTTGAGCTATGAGGAGAGGCTGAATAAACTAGGCTTGTACTCGTTAGAGTTTAGAAGAATGAGGGGAGATCTCATTGAGACGTATAAGATGATGAATGGGATGGATAGGATAGAGGTGGAAAGACTCTTCCCGCTCAAAAAAGACAGTAGGACTAGGGGGCACAGCCTCAAGATAAAGGGGGGGCGGTTCAGAACGGAGTTGAGGAGGAACTTCTTCACTCAAAGGGTGGTGAATCTCTGGAATTCTCTGCCCGTTGAAGTGGTGGAGGCTGCCTCGCTAAATATTTTTAAGAAGCGGGTTGATGGGTTTTTGATAAGAGAGGGGATTAAGGGTTATGGGGAGAGGGCGGGAAAGTGGAACTGAGCCACGACAGATCAGCCATGATCTTATTGAATGGCGGGGCAGGCTCGAAGGGCCAGATGGCCTACTCCTGCTCCTATTTCTTATGTTCTTATGTTCTTATGTTCTAATAAATTAACTTCCTACAGGACAACAGCAACTACATTTCAAAACTATTGCATTGACTGGAATATGTTTGATGTCCTGAGGCTCTGAAAGGTACTGTAATAAATTCAAAGCACTTTACTTTTCTCTAAAAGGCTAAAACAAAAAGGTTCAGTTGAGCTTCTTAGGTACCCTTGGGGAGGATTCAAAGTACTGTGTAATAGTGCTAGGAACTCATTTTGATAGTTAGTTTTGCTTCACTCCTTTAACTTTAATTTTGGATCAGGTTTTTCTCTGACTGTGATACAGAATGAGAAAATTGGCCTTGAGATACTTGATGAGGAAGAAGCAAAATGAACAGTGCTTGCTGTCCTTGGACTAGTCTACTTTCTTATTACACTTGAGTAAAATACACCCACTAATATGTATAATTGAGCATTGTCAATCCCACGCAAGAAATGTAAAGTGGAAAATCTAATTCTTTACAATATGAGCGTTAACAATGTATTGTACAGCTTCAAATTCCTGACTGACTTCATCCTCACGTCCACTCACACTGGTATTCAGCAGTATGGCTCTTCAGCTACGTTTTTCAATAAAAATAACTCACGGGGAACACATCCAATGTGGATGTAAGGACATTATTTCAGAGAAATGGAAGAGTTTTCATTATGTTTGCCCCTTGCAGTCAGCACCACTGTTCCTGGTTGGAATGGGGTTTATTGGGCTATTCCTATATGTTTGCAAGTGACTAGGATTGATTTGACTCACGGCGGCACAGGGGTGGCATGGTGGCACAGTGCTTAGCACTGCTGCCTCTCAGCACCGAGGGTCCGGGTTTGAATCCAGCCTAGGCAGAAGGTCAGGGGACATGGAGTTGGGGGTAGGGTGTTAGCGTGGATAGAGGATTGGCTGTCAAATAGGAGGCAGAGAGTGGGGGTCAATGGGTGCTATTCGGATTGGCGGTTGGTGACTAGTGGAGTGCCCCAGGGGTCGGTGCTGGGGCCTCAGCTATTTACCATTTATATAGATGATCTGGAGGAGGGAACCAAGTGTATGGTGTCGAAATTTGCTGATGACACCAAGATTGGTGGAACGGCAAATTGTGCGGAGGGTGTGGAGAGTCTGCAGGAGGATCTAGATAGGCTGAGCGAGTGGGTGAGGACCTGGCAAATGGAATTTAATGTTGGCACGTGCGAGGTGGTCCACTTTGGTAGGAATAATGGTAGGAAGGACTATTACTTACGTGGTGAAAAACTGCAGCAGGCGACGGTGCAGAGGGACCTCGGGGTCCTCGTGCATGAGTCGCAAAAGCCCAGCCTGCAGGTGCAGCAGGTGGTCAGGAAGGCTAATGGGATGCTGGCCTTCATAGCGAGGGGGATTGAATATAAAAGTAGGGAGGTCTTGCTGCAACTGTATAGGGCACTGGTGAGGCCGCAGCTGGAGTACTGTGCGCAGTTTTGGTCGCTGCACTTACACAAGGATATTTTGGCCTTGGAGGGATGCAGAGGAGGTTTACTAGGCTGATGCCAGAGTTGAGGGGGTTGAGCTATGAGGAGAGGCTGAATAAATTAGGCTTGTACTCATTAGAGTTTAGAAGAATGAGGGGAGATCTCATTGAGACGTATAAGATGATGAATAGGATGGATAGGATAGAGGTGGAGAGACTCTTCCCGCTCAGAAAGGACAGTAGGACTTGGGGGCACAGCCTCAAGATAAAGAGGGGGGCGGTTTAGAACGGAGTTGAGGAGGAACTTCTTCACTCAAAGGGTGGTGAATCTCTGGAATTCTCTGCCCGTTGAAGTGGAGGAGGCTGCCTCGCTAAATATTTTTAAGACGCGGGTTGATGGGTTTTTGATAAGCGAGGGGATTAAGGATTATGGGGAGAGGGCGGGAAAGTGGAACTGAGCCACGACAGATCAGCCATGATCTTATTGAATGGTGGGGCAGGCTCGAAGGGCTAGATGGCCTACTCCTGCTCCTATTTCTTATGTTCTTAGGCTCACGGTCTGTGTGGAATTTTCACATTCTCCTCGTATCTGTGTGGGTTTTCTTTGGATGCTCTGGTTTCCTCTCAGTCCAAAGACGTGCAGGATGGGTTGATTGGCTGGAGTAAATTGCCCCTTAGTGTCAGGGGGACGAGCAGGGTAAATACATTGGGATTGCGGAGACAGGCCTGGGTGGAATTGTGGTTGGTGCAGACTCATTTTACCAAAAGGCCTCCTTCTGAACTGTAGGGATTCTATATTCACTCAATTCAGAACAGTATTATTCAACCATCTTGCAATCACCAGGCTGACTTTAGTGGAGTAACATGGGTGACTCACCAGCTGGAGAGCCGGCGGCATTCTCACATTGCCTTGGTTAGGGGAGGCTGACCATATTAATCTCCACTCAGATACTGACTGAACAGCAGTAGGGCTTAGCTGGGATCAAGGATTGTGAGGGTGGAAGTCCCACTTGCTGAGAACTGCTGGTCAATGAAAGGCCAGCAGCTGTATTGAATGGCAGTGCCACTGGGGAGGCAGTGACTTTTGTCAGGGGAGGGGTCGGGTCGGCAGCCCCTCCCCACTTTCCAATGCTGGGTCCCTCAGACACTGAGTGACTTTGAACAAGGGACCCTCTCAGCAGCCTGAAGGCAACCCTGTTAGGGTTTGTCTGTCGTGCTCCCCACACGGCAAGGTTCTCACTTACCACTAGTTAATATCAGCAATGACAGGATAAGAGTCTGAACTGGGAAACCTACCAGAGTACATTAAGTTCTGTCCGCTGAATGCCAATGATGGGGGTGATGGACATGAGGGATGTTTAAGGAAAAAAATCTACATTTATATAGCACCTTTCATAATGTCAGGATGACTTCAATTGCTTTAAAGCCAGTGAAATACTTTTGAAGTGTAGTCAATGTTGCAGTGTAGATAAGGCAATAAACAATTTGCAAGCAGGAAGCTTCCACTGACAGCAATGTGATAAATGTCAAAGTAATCTATTTCTTTCTTTTTGTTCTTTTATAGGATGCGGACAGCACTGGCCAGGACTTATTGCCCTTCGCTAATTGTGAGACATTTGTGGTGAGCCAATTTACTGAACTGCTGCAGTCCATGTGGTATAGGTACACCCACAGTGCTGTTAGGGAGGATTCAGGTATTTGACCCAGCGACAGTGAACGAATACTTCTAAGTCAGAATGTTGTGTTGCTTGTGTTTCAGGTGGTGGCATTACCATGAATTTGCTGCCCTTGTTTTTCAAGGTTCTGTCAAAGGAACCTTGGTGGGTTGCTACAGTGCATCTTGTAGATGGTACACACTGCTACTACTGTTCAGTGGGGGAGGGAATGAGTAACTAAGCTGGGGGGTGGGGTTGCAATCAAGTGGGCTGCTTTGTCCTCGATGTTGTTGAATTTCTTGAATGCTATTGGAGCTGCATTCATCTAGGCAGGTAGAGAGCATTCCAACACACGTGTGCTTTGTACCTGTTTTAATGATGTTGATTGAAAATACATGTTAACAGAGGAGAGAATTCCTCTTCTCATTTTCTAAACCATGCTATGGGATCTTTTACATTCACCTGAGATGGCAGAGTATCAATGCAATTTTTTATCCAAAATAAATGTGCCTCTGACAGTGCAGCAGTCCCTCAGTACTGTCAGGCTAGAACATACCTGCCATATAGCTAGAACCACAACTTTGACTCAGAAACAAGACTGACACTGCGGACAGCCAGGGGACCTGAGTTGGATTAATGCAGAGTTCTTGGAGGGTTGTGTAGGACATGAGACGTTCCAAAATGGGTGTTGTAATGAAGGGATTTGTACATGCAGAGGATATGCCAAATCCAGCACAGGCTAAGACCCTCTGGAGGATGTTTTGGGTGGAGTTCATTAACTAAAGAATCATACTATGGAATAAAAATTAGACTGAGCATAGTTTTTGACAACTCGTCCAGACAAAAGAAGCCAGGCTGGTGCCCACCCCATCAAGAATGGCCTTCATGTGTCCCCTGGAGGGAGGTTGGAGTATACACTAGAGGCAAGTGCTTATCCATTTATTTTCTCTTTTCTGTTCTTATGCAGTTCTATTGGGATTGCTCTTTATCCATTTTTAATATCTCTCCATCTTGGGGCTGATACAGTGGCTAGCACAGCTGCCTCACAACACCAGCGACCCAGGTTCAATTCCGACTTTGAGTGACTGTCTGTGCAGAGTTTGTACATTATCCCTGTGTCAGCATGGGTTTTCCCTGGGTGCTTCGGTTCCTCCCACACTCCAAAGATGTGCAGGTTAGGTGGATTGGCCATGCTAAATTGTCCCTTAGTGTCAGGGGGATTAGCAGAGTAAATACATGGGATTATGGGGATAGGACTGGGTGGGATTGTTGTCGGTGCAGGCTTGATGGGCTGAATGGCCTCTTTCTGCACTGTAGGGATTCTGTGATTCTATGATCAATGCAATGAAGCTGACCAGTCTCACTGGACTAGCCGACTACTGGCATGGAAACAATGACCTGCCACCTGAAATTTACAAGAAGTTACAATTGCTCTCTAACTGACCTCACGATGGATAGTTACAGGTGAAGGGGAAGCTAAGTAAATGCAAAATGGAAAAAGGGACAGATGAATATGCTGATGGGTGAGACAGAATAGGATAGTAAGAGACTTGTGTGGAGCATAATTACAAGCATAACCAGTTGGGCCGGATAACTTGTCTTGGTGCTGTACATTCTATTTAACTCTCTGTATTCCATCCTTTCACTCAAAAGCAAAAGTGAGAGGGCCTGAAATGAAACTAAAACCAAACAGTTTTGACGTGATGCTGATGTCGATTTAGTAACTTAAGCACAGAAAACTGGCAACACAATTGTTCCACTTCATTGTTCTTGTCCAATTGAGTAACAGGTGACATTTATTAATGGATGATAAAAAGGGAAAATGGCCTTGCCAGGGCATAGTTAATTAAGTCCAAATACGATTAATTTATACTATTATCATTGATCCCATTAAATATTTATTAATGCAGCAAAACAATTTATATTTAAAAGAAGTCCTTCACTGATTCTAGCAATTTACCTGAAGCCTGACCCACTTACACAGAAAGGGAGAAGGTGAACAGATTCACAATGAAAATGGAAATGCTTTTGGAGATGAAGATTGTGACAGGCTGACAACAATGAAGCCTCTCGCTGCTCAGCTTTCTTCAGCTGCCTTTGCAGCCACCAGCTGAACGCAGCTTTCTGGTACATTCCAACTGCTGCCTTCACCTCGCATTTAACTGAGGGTTGTATTTGGTGAGGCCTGTGGAGATGTAACCACCAGCATCAATTTAACTCCAAGAACAATTCCCCCTACATCAAGTGGGCCTTTCTCCTGCAATGCAGAGTCTGAACTCTAAAATTATTTTGATCTTTGGTTGATTAAACTGAAATCAAGGAGTCCCTGGAACAAAGAGCTTGTTGTATGAGGAAAGGTTGAGGACTCTGGGTCTGTACTTGTTGGAGTTTAGAAGGGTGAGAGGGGATCTTATTGAAACTCATCAGATACTGAGAGGCCTGGATACAGTGGTAAATCTGTGGATCTCTTTGCCGCAGAAGGCTGTGGAGACCAGGTCATTGAGCGTCTTTAAGACAGAGATATATAGGCTCTTGATTGATAATAGGAACAGGGATTTGGGGATGAGAAAAGTATCAGCCATGATTGGATGGTGGAGCAGACCTGATGGGCCGAGTGGCATAATTCTGCTCTTAAGCCTTTTGGTGTCTTTGTCAGACTTCTGGATTTATTGAGTGTTCTCATTTCCATAGCCTTTCATTTTGTCATCGCCACCATATCTCTTTATCCTTCTTTAGCCTTGGAAATCTCTGTGAGCTCTGGGTTTCTCCTACACTGGCCTCTTAGACAAGGTGGAAGAGGCAATTACTAGGGGGCATAGGTTTAAGGTGCGAGGGGCAAGGTTTAAAGGAGATGTACTAGGCAAGTTTTTACCCAGAGATTGGGTAGGAGCCTGGAACTCGCTGCGGGGGGGGGGGGGGGGGGGAGGTGGAGTAGTGGAAGCAGATACAATAGTCGCTTTTAAGGGGCATCTTGACAATTGCCTGAAATGGTCATTGGAAGAGTAAGGGGTTTTAGTTCAGTCGGCACAGACTTGGAGGGCTGAAGGGCCTGTTCCTCTGCTTTAATTTTCTTTGTCTAATCCCACTCATTCTCCCCAGCTGTGGTGGCTGTGTTTTCAGTCATCTTTATAATTCCGCAGCACACTCTCTGCTCTTCTCTCTCTCTCTCACATTAAAAACATCCTTTAAGCCTATATTTTAAACCAAGCATTTTGTCAGTTCTCCTAATATCTCCTGTGGCTGGGTATGAATCTCTGCTTGATTGCATTCCTTTAAAGCACCTTTGGGATGTTTTGCTGTTTCCCATCTTGTTGTCTCCATAAATTTCAGCCCTTCCAAAAGTTTTATTAGCTGTGTTCACTAGCTATATTGCCTGTTGGTCCCAGCAATAGCTCAAATTTAAAATTCTCATGCTCATGTTCAAATCCCTCCACGGCCTCTCTCCTCCTGATCTCTGTAACCTCCTCCAACCTTACACTTCTCCATGATCTCTGCATTCCTCCATTTCTGGTATGTTGCATATTGCCAATTCCTTTGGTTCTCCATTTCAGCCATGCCTTCAGTGAGGCCACAGGCTCTGGAATTGCCACCACCCTCATCCCCCACCCCACCTCTTTCCCTGAAACATATTCCTTTAATCTTTGACCAAGCTTTTGGTCACCTATCCTAATATCACTAATGTCTTTTAGGGAATGAAATCTGCTGTCCTTACCTAGTCTGGCTTACATGTGACTCCAGAGCCACAGCAATGTGGTTAATTCTCAACTACCCTCCGAACAAGGGCAACTAGGGATGGGCAATAAATGCTGGCCCAGCCAGTGATGCGCATGCCTGACAAATGAATAAAGAAAAAAATCTCCTTCTCAGCTGACTTATCAATGCCTCATAAGGTGCCTTGGGATCTTTAACTCTGTAAAAGGCATTATATAAATTCAATGTTGTCCATTCAAATTAAACATTTTTTCACTAAGTTCCTTTACCCTGATCCTAATTCCCATCCTGTGCTCCTATACTGTTTTTAGCCTTTTAATTTAACATTGGGTATTTAGATAATTGTCCAAATGATTGGATTTGTCACCCTGTTTAACTTTTGGTGGAAACTTTAAGGTACCACATATGGAATATTAAAACGCACTCTGCAACCCTTTTACTATTATTTCATCATGTGTATTTTTTTTGAATCTCGCAGAATCATTAGTGTTGAAAGAGGCCATTCTGCCCATCCTTTCCCCACTGGCTCTCCGAATGAGCAATTAATCTAGTGCCATTCCCCTATCTTCTCCCCTTGACCCTGCACATCCTTCCTTTTCAGAGAACAATCTAGTTCCCTTTTGAATGCTTGAATTGAACCTGTCTCCTCCACACTCTCATACAATGCATTTCAGACTTTAATCCCTTGCTGTGGGACAAAGCTTTTCCTCCTCATCTCACTATTGCTTCTGTTGCCAATTACTTTCAGTCTGTACCCTCTGGTTCTCGATCTTTTCGTGCTTGGGAACATTTTCACCCTGCCTGTTCTGACCAGACCCCTCGTGATTTTGGATGCTTCTATCAAACCTTCTTTCAGATGTCCCTTCTCCAAGGCAAACAGTCCCAACTTCTCCAATCCATCTTCATAATTGGGTTGCTCTTCCCTGGAACTATTTCCCGTGAATATGTGGACAAAGAAAATAGTTGCAGCAGTGTTTTTGTTTTGATTGCAAGCGGTTTGATTTCTTGCTTTCTGTAGGCACTTTGATTCTCATTTTGTGTTAGCCTGACACAAATAGCTTGGCACAAGTCACCACACGGAGCATGAGGCAGCCACGAATGGCCTCAGGGTCCTATTCGATCTCTGGCAATCCATCATGATCACATGTGGGACAATACTAAAATTAAAACCAATTCCAGGCTATAAAATGAAAACTGAGTAATTTTTGCCTTCACTTGTAAATTGAGCTGAGATAATTTGGCAGGAGATTTTTTTTTAAACTGCAACTGCAAGAGCTTTATGTCAAATGAGCCTGCCTGTACTCTAGACAAAAGAATTCACAGTGCAGGGCTCAAATTGGGAATCCTCACCAAATGGCAACAATACGTCGCTTTATTTTGTGAAAGAAAAGATGAATATTTCAAGGTGACTCTAAATGGAAATGCACTGATTTGTGTGTGTTACAAGTTGCTATGACAACATGCACTTTTACCTTCCTCAACTTCATTAAGTTTGATGCAAATCTTCTTCTCCAGAGGTATCATTTGCTATTCCTCCCACACATTTGAGTCTGGGTCTCTCGACATCATGTGAAAGAACAACTGTGTTGTTCTGCTGAACACTCAAGAGACTTCTGACCTTTACCTTCTATCATCTTTAGGTGACAGCTTCACATTGAAGCTTTATTTTTTCATTCATCACTTTTACATTCAATTGAACTTAATCTTCAAAATACCTCGTTTCCCTTGATAGGTATTGGAAAAGGTCATCTACACAGCTTCACAAACAGTAGTTAATCCCTATCACAGCTCCACTTGTCACCATGGCTAATTATCTCTAATGTTTAAGCATTGAGAAAATGTATACATGCATTCAAAATTGTGTTGTGTTACTGGCTATTTGATGTGTATTGTTGAGAGGACCTGCGACTGCTTTGTTTAACTGAGCCAACATGAACTGCAATCTGATCTCCAACAGGATTAACTCCTAGTTGATACAACTTGTTAAGTTCCCATCCATGCTTTTTACCAAGGCAGTGAACCCATATTGAATAAACCAGCACAGTTGTACTTAATGGAAAACCAGACAATGACACATAATAATTATACCAACTTAAACAGGACAGAGATACTCCAAATACCACCAAATTCCAGCTATATCTGACACTATATCTGGTGAAATAGTGCAAAAATGACAATAATGTCTCCCTCAATGTCATTAAAATGTAAGAGATAGTCATCGACTTTAGGAAGTGCAGTGGAGGACATATCCCTGTTGACATCAAATGTTGGTGAAGTGAAAATGGTTAAGAGCTTCAAGTTTCTAATCCAGATCAATAACAATCTGTCCTAGTCCCTCCACACTTATGCTACGGTTAAGAAAGTCCACCAACATCTTTACTTTCTTAGGCGGCTAAGGAAATTCGGCATGTCTGCTATGACTCTCACCAACTTTTGCAAATGCATCATAGAAAGCATCCTTTCCGGATGTATCACAGCTTGGTATAGCTCCCACTCTGACAAAGACCGCAAGAAACTACAAAGGGTTGAGAACTTAGCCTGGTCCATCATGCAAACTAGCCTTCCATCCATTGACTCCATCTACATTTCCCACTGCCTCGGAAAAGCAACCAGCATAATCAAGGACCCCAGGCACCCTGGACATCCTCTCTTCCATCTTCTTCCATCAGGAAAAAGATGCAAAAGTCTGAGATCATGTACCAACTGACTCAAATAAAGCTTCTTCTCTGCTGCCATCAGACTTTTGAATGGACCTACCATATATTAAACTGATCTTTCTCTACATCCTAGCTATGACTGTAATACTATATATTCTCTCCTTTCCCTCTCCCCTTTGTACTTTATGAACAGTATGTTTTGTCTGTATAGCACGCAAGAAACAATACTGTTCTCTGTATCCCATACATATGACAATAATAAATCAAATCTAACTTACAATGACTACCAACGAAAGAAACCTTGATACCAAGCCCCATAAGAATAAGATATTAAGACAGATGATCTAAAATTTGGTCAGTGAGATAAATTTTAAGAACACCTTAAGTAAGCAGTCAGAGATAGGGAAACAGAGTTTTGGGGAGAGAATTCAAGAGCTTAGAGCTTTAGAGGCTGATACCACTGTTGTTGAACCACCATTGACGGTAGCAGTTGGGGGAAAAAGGTCAAATTTAAAAAGCACTCCCAATAAATCACAGAATATTACCGGGTCATTAAGTGTAACTGTGTTAATCCAACCTTGATAGTTGAATATTCATCAACTAATGTCTTTTATTGGCGGAAAAAGAAACGCTTACAGCTTGGGAGTCACAGTGAATGACTGGCTGTGTAAGTGAAATATGGATGTTATAATCTTTAAAGTTCTGGTAATTAATCTTCAAAACAGATCCTGGCATCGGTGCCCATGATCATTCCTCCAGTAAAATCTATAATCTCAGTTATTCGGCTGCTGCTGAGGGATCCAATTCTGTCCAATCGTGCTCATTATTCATTGTCCGCACATTTCTGCTGAAAAGTATATCAGAACAAAAACGCCAAGGTAGAAGTTGAGCTACATTAAATGATGGCATCGGATGCACTGATCTTCAGCCCTTTACCTACATTTGTGAGGAGTGCGCTGCAGGATGTTGGAAGCAGGGAGAGCGAGTGCGGCTACTAACGGCCTTTGTAATTCAGGTGCAGTGTGTGCTATTGAATAGCACATTATAACATGGCAACAAGTTGTATTGATACTTCATGTTCCAGCATTTATATAATGCCTTTGACATTATCAAACATCCCAAAGTGTTGTACAGAAGCATTCCCAGCACTTTGTGTGCTGTATTGCTCTATGATTCTATAAACGCGGGCAACTGATTAGCTGGGAGGGCACCATGGTTGATATGGACCAGTTGGGCCAAAGGGCCTGTTTCCATACTGTATTGCTCTATGACTCTGACTCTAATGGGGGAGGTGATGGCTTAGTGGTATTATTAGAATATTCATCCAGAAACTCAGCTAACGTTCTGGGGACATCCCACCATGGCAGATGGTGGAATTTGTGTTCAGTAAAAAATATCTGGAATTAAGAATCTACTGATGACCATTGGTCAATTGTCGGAAAGACTGACCTGGCTCACTAATGTCCTTGAGGGAAGGAAATCTGCCAACCTTATCAGGTCTAGTCTACATGTAACTCCAGAGCCACAGCAATGTGGTTGACTCTCAACTGCACTCTGAAATGGCCTAATAACCATTCAGTTGTCACCAGCACCTACTCCAGAGCAACTAGGGATGGGCAACAAATGCTGGCCTAGCCAGCAACTTTGGAATAAAATTTGACGAAAGGGTTTTATGGGAAGACATTAGGACAGATGATCGAAAGCAAGAAGGACCAACCAATCTTCTCAACAACAGTGGGTCATCACAGCAGTTTGGGCCCTGGATTGCAACCCAATATTTTTGCACTTTCTGACCTTTAGCGAGTTAAAGAGGTAGGTTTTAAGGAGTAACTTAAAGGAAGAAAGGGTGGAAGAAGCAGAGATATAACAAGGGAATTTCAGAGCTTGGGGCATTGATGGGTGATTAAAATTGGCAATGTTCGAGAGGCCAGAATTGATGGAGAGGAAAAATCTTGCTGGGGGGAGGGGGGTGGTGATGGGTGGGTTGGAGGGGGTGAAGGAGATTCTCAGAGATAGGGAGTGATCACACCATGGGAGGATCTGAAAACAAGGAGGAGAATTTAAAAATATGAAGTGTTGCTTGACTTGGTGGTGTCGATTGAGAACAGCTAGCACAGGGGATTAATCAATCAATAAACCAATCGGGTATTTACAAAAATCCAATATCTTCAGAGAGGTTACTTTTACTGAAGGCTGCTTTTTGTTTAAAATAAATTCCCAAAGTACCTTGATGTAATTTATCCAATGGTCTTTGGAAAATCCATACACCCCTTCCAAGCAGAAAATTTTTTTTTTTTTTGTTCCTTCTCTGAGCTCATCCAGTGTCATATAGATTTTAGTTTCTTGATTAGATAATTTCCTGATTTCAGCTCCAAGAGCAGAAATTCAAATAACAGTTCAAAAAAAAACCCAGGTTTTTTTTTGATTAGAATCATAGAAATACGTCAGACAAATCTATTGTCACTGCTTAACAAGAAGGACCAATCAATCTTCTCAACAGCAGTGGGTCATCACAGCAGTTGGTATCCTGGATTGCAATCTGATATTTTTGTACTTTCCGACCTTTAGCAAGAATAGCATCAAATTGTTTTTGCATTGATATCTTTATTCATTCTCTCGCAAGTTCTGGTGCCAAAAAAAAAACTGAATTCTGGCAGCCAATCTGAGAAATCTGATTAACCTGGGGGAAAAGATGTAAATCAGAGCAGGAAGTTTTATCATAGAGGATTTTTTTTAAATTACCAAAAGCAAAACACGGTGGCATAGTGATTCACACTGCTGTCTCACAGCTCCAGGGACCCAGGTTCAATTCCTGACTTGGGTCACTGCCTACGTGGAGTTTGCACGTTCTCCCAGGTCTGCATGAGTTTCCTCCGGATGCTCTGGTTTCCTTCCACGTTCCAAGATGCGCAGGTTAGGTTGACTAGCTATGCTAAATTCCCACGTAGTGACAGGGGGACTAGCAGGGCACGCAAGTGGGGCTACAGGGATAAGGGCTGGGTGGGATTGTGGTTGGTGTAGACTTGAAGGACTGAATGACCTCCTACTGCATTGTAAGGATTCTAGGAATTTCATCACAGACATCAGGACCCCAATGTCATGGTAAAAAGCAGGTTCCTGAGTCTGTGCTTCAGGCTTGAATATTTTACCACAGCTGCTTCCAAGATTTTTTGTTTATTCATTCATGGGTCATGGTCATCAACAGCCAGCCAGCATTTATTGCTGATCCCTAGTTGCTCTTGGGGGACATTGCGAGTCAACCACATTGCTGTGGCTCTGGAGTCACATGTAGGCCAGACCAGGTAAGGACAGCATATTTTTTCCCCCTAAAGGACATTATGAACCAGATGGGTTTTTCCTGACAATCAACAATAGTTTCATGGTCACCAGTAGATTCTTAGTTTCACATTTTGTTTTGAATTCAAATTTCACTATCTGCTTTGGTGGGATTTGAACCCAGGTTCCCAGAACTTTGGTGGAATTTCTGGATTAATAGTCTAGTGATAATACTACTATGCTGCTCCAAAATGGCTGCTTTCAGATCTGCCATCTATTTAAGGATAATAAGGACAGAAAATGCCTGAAGAGAGAAACAGAGTTAATTTTAACTCAGATTGTTTTCACTGGAAAGACAGAGACTGAGGGGAGACCTGACAGAGGTCTTTGAAGTTATGAGAGACATAGACATGGTGGATAGGATAGTCAGATGCTTTTGTACAGGATGGAAAGGTCAACTGTAAGAGGGCACAGGTTTAAGATGAGAGGGGAAAGTTTAGGGCTGATATGCTGGAAGAGATTTTCACAGAGGAACACACTACCAGTGGTGGTGATAGCCTCATTTAAGGATAGCAAGGAGTTTCTTGATAGGCACCTGAATGTGAGACAAACAGAGGGCTAGTAACCACGTATAGACAATAGATAGTGAGTCTGAATAAGGATTTGGAATCAATGTTTCTTCAGAAGGAACTTTCCAAAATGCAGCTAATGAAAATACAAAAAACTTACTCCAACTTATAAATCAAAGAAACAGTTTCATAAAGAAACATTATTACTGCAAACTCAGGGCCTTGCCCTAGGCTACTTCAAGCTACCCACAATTACTCCATACTTCCTTATTTATAGTGAATCAGCTGGTCAGCTGACTAGTACATCACTGTAATTGGTTTACTGGGTCAGCTGACCCTTACATCTTGTTCCCATTGGTCACATTACATCCAATAAAAGTTGTCATTGATTACATTCTAACAATTAGTATAGATCTGGTGGGGTAAAAGGCCTGGTCTTGTGCTGTATTGTTCTTTGATTTGCGTCTGTATGATTCTGAATAGGCTCTGAATGCTGCCAGCTGAAGCAGAGGGCCAGTAGCTTTTATAGGGCTAATATGAGAGGTGGTTGCTGTTGATGCAGGCAGGAGCTGGTTTAAGCAAATTTTTAAAAAGTGACACATTCAAGTTGGCCAAGAGGCAGAAAGGGAAATGCACTGTGCAGATTGTTGGGGCCTTGGGGCTACCTTTCCTGCTTGCAGCTCCCCTTTTCCTGCTTCTGTGCTGCTCCAGGTGGGACACCTCTATTAAGCTGATGGATCCATACTCAGCAGGAGGTTATGTTAGTAAACTGCCAGTGACTCTGTAAAATGGCCCTTACTATGGGGCCTTGAAATATGCTGTCTGGCACCTCATACCTGCCACTGGGAAAGTGGAATGAAAAGCTCCTCATTGAGGGCTCTGGGTCTGTACTCATTGGAGTTCAGAAGGATGAGGGGGGGGATCTTATTGAATCTTATAGGATACTGCGAGGCCTGGATAGAGTGTTTATGGAGAGAAGTTTCTACTAGTAGGAAAAACTGTAACTAGAAGGCACAACCTCAAGCTAAAGGGACAATCCTTTTAAAACTGAGATGAGGAGGAATTTCTTCAGCCAGAAAGTGGTGAATCTGTGGAACTCTTTGCCACAGAAGTCTATGGAGGCCAGGTCATTGAGTAGCTTTAGGACAAAAATAGATAGGTTCTTAAGGGGATTCAGGTTATGGGGAAAAGGCAGGAGAACGGGGATGAAAAAAGTTTGTCATGATTGGCTGAGCAGACTCAAAGGGCCAAGTGGCCTAATTCTGCTCCTATGTCTTATGGTCTAAGTGTCTTGACCTAAGTCTGTGAAAGAGAGCAATCCCAAGGCAGTTCCCAGCTATTTTGCTATCCCTGACCTCCCAGTTTACCACAAAGAAATCAGTAAAATTCTGCCTTGTGTTTTCAAACACAAGTCCATGATGTTTGAGACTTTACTGTCCCCAATTCAGGTGTCTATTAGCTTTCCTACATTACAACACTTCAAATATGCATCTTTGAATGTAAATTCTTTCCTCGAGGTATCTAAACCTTTTTATCTGAATTAAAAATGTGAATTGGGCCGCCTTCTCAAAACTACCTATTTTGCAAAGATAATAAATGTTACTGCTATAGTTTCTCCTCAGATGTAAATGTGTGATACTCAGAATCATTTTCACTCCTCTCTCTACAATTCCAACAGAGAATGTCTTCAGGTAACCAGAACTAATTATTCAAAGGTCATAATTTAGAATCTTAAGTGCTTCTCATTAAATGTGAGTGCTGACATCCTGTCTGAAGTGTTCAGGAGTTTAGTCTTTACATTGTCCAATAAAAATTAATTAACCACCAATAGCCCTCGATCTGACAATGCTGACATTTTTAAATTCTCATCCTTGATGGGATTGTCTGGCCACACTGGCCCCAAATTCGGAGAATCTGCCTGAGGTTAATAGATGTTTGTGTGGTCTGCTGCTGCCGCCACCCCCACCCCATTTACTACAATTCCCGTGATGGGTAGGAAGGGAGAACTCCCCCAACCCCTTTTTTTTTTACTTTGTTCAAATCTCTCCACTGGGCCTCAATGCTCCCAAATATCTATAACAGTTGTTCGCACTGCTGCCTCACAGCATCAGGGATCCAGGTTCAATCCCCAGCTTGGGTCACTCTCTTTGTGCAGAGTCTGCACGTTCTCCCCATGTCTCTGCCTGGTTTTCCTTTGGGTGCTCCAGTTTCCTCCCTTCATCAGAAAGATGTGCTGGTTAGATGTGTTGGCCATGCTAAATTCTTCCTCAGTGTGCCCAAACAGGCACCGGACTGTGGTAGCTTGGGGATTTTCACAGTAACTTCATTGCCGTGTTAATGTAAGCCTACTTGTGACGCTAATAAATAGACTTTAAACATCTTCAATCCCAACCATACTCCAAGATCTCTGAACTCTTCCAATTCTACCCTCTTACACATCTGATTTTAACTGCTCCAACATTAGTGGACGTGTCCTTGAGCTGCCTGGGCCCTGGAATTCTTTCCCCAAATCTCTCTAGCTTGCTGTCCTCCTTTTAAAGAGACTGCTGGAAATCTATTTCTCTGACCAAGCTTTTGATCCTCTGACCTAATACCTTATGTGGCTTAGAGTCAAAATCAGCTTAGAGTCAAGATCAAAATTGATCTTGTTTGATGTGTCATATGAAGTGCCTTGGAATGTTTGGCTGCTTTCAAAGTGCCAGTTGTTATTTGTGCAGCCAGTTTTTAATGTCGTTGCTGGGTGACTAATGGGTGTTTGAGGATTGGACACCTGTTCTACAATCTGCTCAATTTCCATTCCCAGTGACTTCAAAGCCCAAAGCTTTGGGGAAAGAATTCCAGGGCCCAGGCAGCTCAAGTGATCAAGAAGGCAAATGGGATGCTAGCCTTTATAGCAAGGGGGATAGAATATAAAAGTAGGGAGGTCTTGCTGCAACTGTACAGGGTACTGGTGAGGCTGCAGCTGGAGTACTGTGTGCAGTTTTGGTCGCCGCACTTGCAGAAGGATATTTTGACCTTGGAGGAAGTGCAGAGGAGGTTCACTAGGCTGATACTGGAGATGAGGGGGTTGGACTATGAAGAGAGACCAAATAAACTGAGTCTGTACTCGTTGGAGTTTAGAAGTCTGAGGGGGGATCTTATAGAGACATATAAGATAATGAAAGGGATGTGTAGGGTAGAGGTAGAGAGATTCTTCCCGCTTAAAAAGGATAGCAGGACGAGAGGGCACAGCCTCAAGGGGGGGGTGCAGTTTAGATCAGAGTTGAGGAGGAACTTCTTCACTCAAAGGGTGGTGAATCTCTGGAATTCTCTGCCCGTTGAAGTGGTGGAGGCTACCTCGCTAAATATATTTAAGTCACGGGTAGATCGGTTTTTGGCAGACAAGGGAATTAAGGGTTATGGGGAGAGTGGGAAAGTGGAACTGATCCACTTCAGATCAGCCATGATCTTATTGAACGGTGGAGCAGGCTCGAGAGGCTAGATGGCCTACTCCTCCTACTACTTATGTTCTTAAATGGAGCCAAAATACAAAATGGTACTTCATTATCAACATGAGAATGTGTCTTGTTGGTGTAGCCAAGCACTTTCTGTACCCACACTGTGAATGCACAGAGCTGTTGCCCATGTCATCAGAATGTGCCTGTAAATTTGACAGTGCCAGATATAATCAATATGACATAACTACCTGATCTTAGATCCAAACATACAATATTCTCCAAATATTCAAAGCTGGAATGTTGGCCAGGATTCTTCCAAAAAATTCGAAGTTCCCAATTCGTGTGAAAATGGGTGTGGCTCCCAGTGATTTTTTTTTAATATATAAGCGGGATTTCCAGAACGAGTCTCTGAATAATTCTTGACTGCAGCTTAATCCAGGATAGTCAGCAAGGTTTAATGAATGGTAAGCCTTGCCTCAAATTTGATTGAATTCTTTCAGGATGTAACTAAGTGTGTAGATGAAGGTAGAGCAGTTGATGTTGTGTGCTTGGATTTTAGTAAGGTGTTTGATAAGGTTCCCCATGGTAGGCTCATGAAGGAAGGAAGGAAGTTTGGATAAGTAACTGGCTATCTCATAGAAGACTGGAGGCCAGTTACCAGTGGTGCATCACAGGGATCAATGCTGGGTCCTCTTCTATTTGTGATTTTTATCAATAGCTTGCAAGAGGGAGCTGAAAGATGGGTTAGTAACTTTGTTGATGACACTAAGATTGGTGGAGTAGTGGATGAGGTGGAGGGCTCTTGTAGGCTGCAAAGAGACATTGATAAGATGCAAAGCTGGACCGAAAAGTGGCAGATGGAGTTTAACCCTGAAATGTGAGGGGATTCATTTTCGTAGGACAAACTTGAATGCAGATTACAGAGTCAACAGCAGGGTTCTGAGGAATGTGGAGGAACAGAGATCTTGGGGTTTATATCCACAAATCTCTGAAGGTTGCCACTCTATCCATTAGGATAGACCAGTGAAGAAGGTTTATAGTGTGTTAGTGTTTATTAAGAGTTGTGGGGTTATGCTGCAACTCTACAGGGCCTTGGTGAGACTACATTTGGAATATTGTGTAGTTTTAGTCATCTCACTATAAGAAGGATATGGAAGCATTGGAGAGAGTGCAGAGGAGATTTACCAGATGCTGCCTGGTTTGGAGGGTAGGTCTTGAGGAAAGGTTGAAGGAGCTGGGGCTCTTCTCTTTTTAGAGCAGAGGAGGATGAGAGGTGACTTAATAGAAGTTTATAAGATGATGAGGGGGATAGATAGAGTGGACGCTCAGACTATTTCCTCAGGTGGATGTAGGTGTTACTAGGGGGCATAACTATAAGGTACATGGTGGGAGATATAGGAGGGGTGTCTGAGGTAGATTCTTTACTCAGTGGTTGGGGTATAGAATGGACTGTCTGCTGTGATAGCGAAGTCGGACACTTTGGGAACTTTCAAGTGGTTATTGGATAGGCACCAGGAACACAAGAATGATAAGGAGTGGGATAGCTTGATCTTAGGTTTGGACATAGCTGGGCACAACATTGAGGGCCGAAGGGCCTGTACTGTGCTGTTCTAAGACACTCTGAGCACTACAGAATGCCCCAGTGAGATTCACTCTGAAAAGTGGTGGGCAGGGCCTATTTCTACTGAAGAGACTGGAATCAGTGCACTGAGAGCCACTGCACATGTGTGACCTCTTGAATCAGATGCATGCATCCTCCCAGCGTTGAAATCACTGGCCTGCACACCCCCATGGACATCGCTGCCCTCACTGTTGGCATCTCATGCCCCATGGACATTTCTCACCTCAGTGCCGGCCTCTTACTGCCCCCTCATCCCCAACCTGGACATTGCTAGCCTCCACCATCACCCCCCTCGACCTGGACATCAGTGGGACTCCCCATTGCCCCTGAACTGGACATTGCTGACATCCACCATCCCGTCTGACCCGGACATCATTGGACTCATCATTCCCTCCAATCCAGACATCACTGACTATCTGTTTGGGGGGCAGGGGGTGGCAGTGGCTGCAGCTGTAAGTGCCCAGGCACTGTCATGTCAGACCAAGAACCAGTGCCGCAAAAAGATGAGTGGCTATCTTCAGGCAGCAAGGGTGAGTGTGCATCCCATTCTGAAACCAGTACATGTGTTGCACTTACAATACAAAACCAGCCCCATAGACACCCCACGGGCCTCCAGCAATGCCCCCCTCCCCACAGCATTCCTCCAACCCCCTATGGTGCACTCCCCCCCCACCCCCCCCCCTCCCCCCGCAAATCAACACCCCCCCCATTCATAGCCCCCTGCACATTCCAGTGATGGTGGCAAAACCCGCAGCCCGGGTCTCCTGCTGTGCCTGGCAAATATCAAAGTTGATGTGCTGGTCTGCCCAGGCACACAAGGCATCTATGACTTGGCACACAGGCCTGTGCACAGATGCCTGTGATATGCCACAGATATCCCACTGGGTGCCTGGAGTGATCCAGTGGCATAGAAATTCAGTGGCCTTCACCTTCACTTCCACTGGGAGCAGGTGCCCTCTCCTTCCCTGAGATGCCAGGTCTGCGAGGACCGGACACAGGCCCCCCCTGCGGTAAGTTGCGCTGCCACTTCCTGGAGCTCAGCGGCAGCTCCCTGGCACTGGTTGGCCTTGCAGTGCCTGGACGACACTCTCCACCTCCAGCCTCCTCCTCAGCAGCTGCCACCATCTCAATGCCCAACAATCTGAAATCTGTACGCGCTGTGGGATTTACGAAGAGAGAGAGAAACATGTCTTTCCTTCTGAGATCCCTACTCCCTCACTGGGACCAGAGACCCCACTTGTGGATGCTGGCAACACAACACAATCTGGGGCGCCATGCATCTCACGAATAGGTTGGCACCATGGCCACAGAAGGGAGGGAGAGCATACACATTGGCGTGCATGCGTGGCCATTGAGATCCCATGAGCAATTGCCAGGGGTGCTGCTACTGCATTGCCTTCCAGGCATGCATTGCAGTTCAGGCACAGAGGGCAGGGGCAACCTCCTTATCACAGTATGGGTTCCCATTCCATGCAGAGTGCATGCTGTTTGAGTGTCTGTGTTAACATGAATTCCCTTGTTTGGAGCACCTTGATTAGCCTTCAAGAAGCACAAGGTGCCCTTCCCCATCCCCCTAAAACCCCAGCGCTCAATGCAGTCCCACACCACACCCCACAGCCAGGACATCCCTAGGCCTGGGGACAGCACTTCTAGCACTCAGTGAACTCCCCCACATCACCTAGGAACTTTGTAGGCCCTATCTCCACCTCATCCCTGCACTCCAGGAGCTGCAGCTCCGTGACACTGACCTCCTTGCTCCTTCAGTATTGCCATGCCTGGTCCCAACTTTTATACAGCGGTTGTAAATGCTGCCAGCATGAGGTCACACCACAGAGGGGGGAGGGAAAATTCAGTCGCCAACCTGCTAATATGTGAAGCAATGGTAACGCATATAAACACCAAGATGCTGATTTTCAGTACAATTCCACTTACACTGAAAAACCTAGGCTGGGAGACACATGGAGACCTAGCACACAGCAAGAAGCCTGCAAAATGGCTGCCGCTGATTACTCCCAGCTCAACAGGCTAGGTGAATCACTTCATGTTCATAAAGGGAGGAGTGATTGTAAAATTGGGCACTATGATGGTGGCACTATGCCCATTGCCTACTATTTCTCTGGGTATATTTATTGTCTGTGGCAGGGGAGGAATTAGGGTGGCCCTTGCTAACTCTTGGGCTAACTGAGACCATTAAATTGTTCATTGAAGGGCCTTCTCATATTACTGCAGCTAGAGTTGCCAGTTGCATGTGACAAAAGCATCCTGCGCCCAACGGAGAGAGGGTGCATCTGCGAGTAAGTTAGTTACTCCACTGTGTTCCTCCACCAAACCCCCTGCACTGACAAACCTCTGCCCAAGGCCCCCCACTCACTGCACAACAGCCTGCCCTCCTAGGTCCAGAGGGACCCCAGACTTACCTTGGAGTTTAGGTTCATGATGCCTCTTCTTCAAGGGCCTGCCTGCAGTCCCAGCTGTGGCCACCACTCCCAGTGGTGCTACTGAGACTAGTGAGCCGTGGGCCATTCGCAGCTGTCAGAGGCAAAGCCTAGATGGGGGAAGAAGTCCTGTCTCGAACCAATTACTCACTTGGTGACCGTGAAATGTCTGCGGGGTAATCTGACCAAATGGAATTGGGCTTGTCCACGACCTTTCAACCAGAGAATGAGAGCAACTCCTCCACATGGAAATGCTATCTAAATGTTACTAATGTCTGTTGAGGAGGAGCAAGTTCAATGTAAAATGTAAGATCTGTTCGTGTGTTTGTTCAGATATATGACTCAATGAATGACATGAATCTGGTGCTATAAATCAGTTATCTGTTTCCTTCCACAGACTGTGGATTCAGCAGAAGAGCACAGGATTTCACAATCAATTAGTTCTACACTTACCAACAGAGCCTTCCTCAATGCAATTTCCATCAACTTGATTTCACTTTTTCTTTGCCACGATTTCAAACACTTTAGCTCCTTAGCACTAATACCTGCTGTATGTGAAATATCAGCCTAGATTGTGTTCAGGTCTCTGCTGTGAAGTGAGGATAATTGAATCAGGGAGTCAATTTCTAAACCAGATTCTATTGCAAAGTCTTCTATTTTGGCCTCTTTTTGAATACATACCTATTTAAATTATATATGTATAGTTATAATAATGATTGAAAAATGGAAAAATAAACTCTGATTTGAAGTTAACCCACCCATTGAAAATGGGCATGGGTTCAGATAGGACCTGTTTTGTTTTTAATCAGATTTTACTCTTCAATGAAGGCTTTAGTTTGATATTATGATGTGACATTAAAACAGGGTTGCTCAGGTGGGCATCAGAGACCCCTTAACACAATTGAAGAATAGCAAAATAAAAATCAAGAGTTTATTTATTAATGTCACTAGTAGCTTACATTAACACTGTGGAGCCTCTGACAATACCTGAGTCGCCACACTCCAGGGCCTGTTTGGGTACACTGAGGGAGAATTTAGCATGACCAATGCATCTAACCAGCATATCTTTGGGACTGTGGGAGGAAATCAGAGACACGGAGAACGTGCAGACTCCAAACAGGCAGTGACCCAATCCCCAAGCTGGGGATTGAACCCAGGTCCCTGATGCTGTGAGGCAGCAACACTAACCACTGTGCTACTGTGTGGCACCAACAAGAATGCTGAAATACCCAGTCCCTGCAAAATTCAGATGTGCTATCTTCCTCCATTTGTTCCTCGAGTTTAAAATCAACACTCCTGACCTAACTTACTCTTTGCCATCATCTCAAGACTGAAACTCTGCACTTGACCCTGAATACCCTTCCTCTGGTCGTTGCAACTTGATGAGGAGGGACCAACTTTATTCAGCCTCTTTCATTGGTTGAAACAGTTTTATTTCATTTTCCCTGTTGATGCCAGATGCCAAACCAAATAGAATTACATTTCTTAATAAAGAGCCAATCAAACCAGTTTTTTTATTTTTTTAAAAAAGGGCAAGTTTATTTGTTTTAAAACCTGAGGAAAAATAATAAAAGACATAATGGTGCACACACATCAAAGTAAAATTAGTTTTAACTTTTATGTGGACTCTATATACAATTAAGACTTTTGCTTGACCTTGAGGTGTAGATTGTTGAATACTCTGGTCATTTGAAATTAGCTGTTTAAAATCCTGCAGTCGATTCGAAGTCCAGATAACGCACTTGCCTTGAGATAATTTCCTTCCTTTTAATTTCATCAGCCCTCAGTAATTGAGGTTTCTCCAAGTTTTTTTCTGATGGAGAGCCATTATCTTTTGAGTTGGATTTTTGCACTGTAGAGATAGGGGTCTCCTTAACTCGAGAAAGGGAGGCAGATTCCTTGCTGCTCCCTGTAGCAGATTTTTCCAGATGACTTCAATAATTTCTTTGTGACTGGCTTGGCAAAATCAGTTCTTAAAAACCTCTTGTCTGCATATTCCCTAAAAAGGAACCTGATTAAGATGTCATTGTTGTAGAACAACAAAAAATCACACTTTGAGCTTTTATCTCAGATATTTCTGACACATTTCAGGACAGTAGTAATCAACAGGAGATGGGGTTACTTCATCCTCCACAGGGAGGTTTGAGCATATCTGGCTGGTTTGCAGTTCTCATTGTCTTTCTGTTGATTAAAATTCAACAATTGCATTTTCAATCGCTTCCTCAGTTAATGTATTGAGTTTTGATATCTCTAGGTTTGCTTTGAAATGTCTCTCTCTTCACATTTCTTCCAGGGGGTTTTCTTGTTTCCATTTCTCATTTTCAGCTTGGAAGATGACCTTACATTTTAATGCAGTTAGTTGTCTCTTGCTAAAGTACCAAATTTCTAGTCAGCTGAAAGTTTTTTAAAACATCATCTCAGAATTGAAAAAAAATCTTCGTGACATGGCCCACAAACACTGAAAGGTCAAGAGGTGTCATTGGATATCTTGTTCTACTCATGTACCCAATCCTTTTATCTTGTTGGTGCCTCCACTTTGGGCTCTGATCCCTCACTCAGTAAAAACAAAGAGAAAAAGAATACATTGTTCTTGCAATATCCTAACAGAGATACCACGGTGGCACAGTGTCAGCATTGCTGCCTCCACAGTGCCGGGGACCTGGGTTCAATTCCTGGCTTGGATCCCTGTCTGCGCGAACTCTAAGTTCTCCCCGTGTCTGTGTTTTTCTTCCTGATGCTCCAGTTTCCTCCCACAGTCTGAAAGGTGTGCTGGTTAGGTGCATTGGCCATGCTAAAATTCTCCATCAGTGTACCAAGTGCTGGAGAGTGGCGACTAGAGGATTTTCACAGTAACTTCACTGCAGTGTTAATGTAAGCCTACTTGTGACGCTAATAAACAAACTTTAAGGTGTACTGTTCCATCAGACTGAGGATGGTTAGGCTTGGGTTGCTGCTGCTGCAATGCAGATGAGATAACGGTGTTTGTGTGTGTGCTCCAATTGCTCACTGATAGGAAGAATTGTTGCCTCAAGCTATACCTACAGTCCAACTGAAGTTAGTTAGATAAATCAAAATGACAGGCAATGGCTATGGAAGGGTCCAGTTCATAAAGTGTTCATCATTGCAACTCCTGTTTTCGCTCAGATAAGGAAATGGTTGATCACATTCAGAGCAGAGGATTGTCTGAAATAGCTGTTACCCTTTCAAGACAGCAGCACAAGCCCCAACACGAAGAACTGTTCCAGCACCATTCTTTTCATCTTCCTAACAAACTTGCCAAATTGCTTCGTCATTGTTTCGTGGTTTTACGAGGCAATTATTATTTCACTTTCAGACATCACAACTAGAAGGAACTTGAATTTATATCGCGGTTTTCAATTCTTCAGACATTCTAAAGAACTTCAGAGCAAATGAATTTATTGCTGGAGATTAGTAACATGGGTAAACATGAAAACCTTAGCCAAAAGAGAGCCATTAATAATAAATGATTGAATAACAAGGGAATGTACTTTTGATTTTTCATTGACTGCATTGATTAGGAGATGGCTCTGAAAAGGGTACTAGTCTAAAATTTGGCACATCAGGCAATGTAGCACTCCCTCAAAGCAGCATTGGAATATCAACTCACTAGGGGTGACACAGTGGCACAGTAGTTAGCACTGCTGCCTCACAGCACCAGAGACCCGAATTCAGCGACGCAAGGCTGGAGTTATCTGTGTGGAATTTGCACATTCTCCCCACGTTTGCCTGGGTTTCCTCCCACACTCCAAAGATGTGCATGTTCGATGGATTGGCCATGCCAAATTGCCCTTTAGTGTCCCAAGAGATGCAGGTCAGAAGGATTAGCCATGGTAAATGTGTTGGGTTACGGGCGCTAGGGTAGGGGAGAGGACTTGGGTAAGATGTTCTGTCAGCGAGTCAGTGAAGACTTGATGGGCCGAATGGCTTCTTCTGCACTGTAGGGATTCTATATTTTTTGAGCTCTGACGTGGAGCTTAGAATTCACCACCTTCTGATTTTTGGGGCAGTGGGCTAAGCCAAATTTACACAGGTCAGCCACTTCCACATCATAGGCACTTGTAAAAATATTTCGAAATGCAGACGTGAGGATAGAGTATTCAGGAATATAATTGATTATGCTTGGGGAGTGAAATCAAATGCAAGATGCAGTACTAAAAATGGCTGATTTGAAGAAAAAAATAATTAAAAGGAAAAAGTATTTTGCACAGAACAATCTCCCAGAAGATTAAATAAATGAAGAAATGTCCAGAAATGGAGAGTGACATTTTCCATATTCTACTTTAATATTATGGACTGATTCACACATCCCAGGAAAAATGTTGAAGCTGTAAAGTACTTGTGTCGTTGCTTGTTTTAACCTGCTTCTCTCGCATGAGTGAGTCAGGCATTCTGACACATCTGAGATTAAAAATAGGCACTGCAGAAAATCAAATCTTCAGTTTTCTGTCCAGTTCAGCTAACGTACTGGCTTCTATGAAGTTATATTCCATTACTGTCATACAATACTCCACCTGGACATTCCAAATAACAAATCCCATCTTTAGTACAAGGCACAACAGGAATGTATTTTTTTTATTCATTCGTGGAACATGGGTGCTGCTGACTGGCTGGCCAGCATTTAGTGCCCATCCCCAGAGGACAGTTGAGAGCCAACCATGTTGCTGTGGCTCTACATTCATATGTAGGCCAGACCAGGTAAGGACAGCAGATTTCCTTCCCTAAAGGATGTCAGTGACCCAGATGGGTTTTCCTGACAATCTACAATGGTTTCATGGTCATCAGTAGATTTTTAATTCCAGATTTTTTTTTATTGAATTCAAATTCCACCGTCTGCTGTGAAGTGATTCAAACCCGGGTCCCCAGAACATTAGCTGAGTTTCTGGATTAATAGTCTAGTGATAATACTGCTAGGCCTCACCTCCGCCATATTGCCGCAAGAGAGATATGCCAAAGCTTCCTGTATTGTACCTATCAGGACACTTCCAGGAATACCAATATAAGAACATAAGAACATAAGAAATAAGAGCAGGAGCAGGCCATCTGGCCCTTCGAGCCTGCCCCGCCATTCAATAAGATCATGGCTGATCTGTCGTGGCTCAGTTCCACATTCCCGCCCTCTCCCCATAACCCTTAATCCCCTCTCTGATCAGAAACCCATCAACCCGCGTCTTAAAAATATTTAGCAAGGTAGCCTCCACCACTTCAACGGGCAGAGAATTCCAGAGATTCACCACCCTTTTGAGTGAAGAAGTTCTTTCTCAACTCCGTTCTAAACCGCCCCCTCTTTATCTTGAGGCTGTGCCCCCTATAAGGGGAAAATAATAATTTATACTGTGTGAGAGAGTGCTGATTGGTAGAGGTGTTGTCATGCAGAATGCAGGAGTTGATGGTGACTGATAGTTAACTGCCAAACATTGTTTGAAATTTAAATGCTGACAGTTTGATCCTGATTGCTTAAGGCACTGTCCTGAGGAATGAGATAAAAAAATGGCTGTCCTTTATTTTATTTCGCTGAAACAAGTGGAATGTGTGTGCCCTATTGCACGACTTGCTGAGTCTATAATTCCAATGAATACTGATTCACTCAATAGTGGTGGGTCTAGACCATCATGATATAGTGTTGCAGTGTGGATATCTCTGGCTTCCTTAAGTGGAACATTGGTGTGGAGTAATGTGATACATATATATATTCAATACCACTGTGACGCTAGGTACATGGACTGTATGTCCCAAAGACTGGTGGATCATATCAAACAGCACATCCCAGCCACTATTCACCAATGGACAAGGTACAAACCGTACCTAACTCAAAATGCAGCATCCAACATTAGATGCAATTCTGTGATTCGACAACATTGCTAAATAATCCCCAATTTAGGATTGTCAATCAGGCTCAAAGTATGGTAACATTTGTGTGTAATGCAACCTACGTATATTAATAGACAGGGCCCTGTTCTATGCGGGCAGATAGAACGTGTACATGCATTCCACCTGTTTCAGCTAAAGAAAATATGGGACAGGTATTTGCTGACCCATTCCTCGGGGCAATTCCTTGACCAATCAGGGTCAAACTGTCTGGTTTAAATCTCAAACAGCGCTTGACAGATAGCAATATTTGAATTCAATAAAAAACCTAGAAATAAAAGTCTAATCATAGAGGTTTACAGCATGAAAACAGGCCCTTCGGCCCTACTTGAAAGCACTTGTTCTGACCACTAAGCTGGTCCCAATTGCCAGCATTTGGCCCATATCCCTCTATATGTGATGACACTGAACCTATTATCAATTGTTATTGAAAGCTAATGCTATTTAGGGAAGGAAATCTTACCTGGCCTACATGTGAGTCCAGATCCACAGCAATGTGGTTGCTTCTTAAGTGCCTTCTGAAATTGCTGAGCAATTTCAGTTCTCTCTCAGTTCAAGGGGAATTAAGGATGGCCAATAAATGCTGGTTGCTGGCGAGGGTGGAACCATGATCAGGCAGTGGACTAGGCTAGCCCATTGCAGTGAGGGTGTGCTGATGCCTGCAAAGGTGGTTTGCCCAGGCTAGGGTAGATAAAGGCTCAGGGTAGCCAATGAGGTCAAACCAAGACTGTACCTGATGCGATTTTTCAATGCCATCTCAGCCTTTCGACTCAGGTGAAGCGTTAGATCAAGCCCAGGAGGGGGTGCAATGCTTCATCTTGCCAGCTTGAATCTTGTTTGATCGAGCTCTAAAATGGGATGCAATGTCTTGTCCTGTCAGCTTGGATCTGGTTGGTCCCTCATGTGGGGACCATGATTGGGTTTAATTGGAATTGGCTTTTTTGATTGGAAATAACGTACCGAAAAATATCAAAAAAAGAACTTGGTTGCTGGCCCAGACAGCGACATCCACATGTCCTGAATGACTTAAAAACCCAAAACCAGCATTTGTAATCCAATGTCTTGTGCCTCATATTTGTTTGATAATAGATCTCGCTTTGTTTGATTGCAGTTGTAATTAGTGTCTTTTTTTAATTTTCTCTCACAGAAAAATAAACATTGAATATTAAGTTAGGGAAACAAACTTGTCCCATCACAGTACTTACAATAATGACACAGCAGGCAGATTTGCTTTCTTAGAAAATTACTTTTGAACAACAGCACATCAATTTCAGAAATTTACATCGTTTTCATTTATCATTTTTGAACTCCACTAATGTAGTTTATTAGTAAATTTAATTAATAAGATTCTCAATGTGCAGCACCACTAGCTAGGCTAAGATTTATGATTAATCCTTATTGCATTGTAATGGCACAATAAGCTACTTCTGGACTAACCAGATTGGAACTGGAATCGCAGCTTCAGATTACGTACATATAAGTTTCCTCCCCTAAAGGTTATGCTGTTATGACAATCTGATGCTTTGCGGTGACTTTTCACTGCTCAGCTTTGTAATTACTGTATAACAAAAAAAACACACATTTAAATCTGCAAGCTACCCTCGTGAGATTTGAACTCACTGCATTAGCAGTCCCACTATACTACCATACAGATTAACTGATCAGATGGTGGGAGTTCCATTCTGCTTCATTGTTAAAATATGTTCAGACTTTGTCAAAGAAAATTAAAAATCTATCTAGATGAGTTTCCAATGCTAAAGCTCCACCCCATTGGTACCTCACTGAAAGAATCATATAGTGCAGAAGGAGGCCATTCTGGCCATCAAGTCCAATTCTCAAATTTAACATCCTCCTGCCCTCTTCCCGTAACCCCACTCTAATAGCCCGAACTTTTGGACGTTAAGGGGCAATTTAACACAGCCAACCCACCTAACCTGCACATCTTTGGAGTGTGGGAGGAAACCAGAGCACCAGGAGGAAACCCAAGCAGGCATAGGGAGAACATACAAATTTCACAATCACCCAAGGCTGGAATCAAACCCAGATCCCTGGCGCTGTGAGGTAACAGTGCCGACCACTGGGTCGCCAAGAGACAGCATTAAAACACGTGAAGGGAATATTTGAAGTACCTGTCTATTAATTTCCAAATAAACATGTCAGGAGAAATCTAGCACTGGTGCATTCAGGTGTAAATGAATGTTTAAATTCTGCTAAGTCTTTATTCTTAACAATCTCTCTGCTCCTCAAAATTTGATTTTAAAAGTGTGGAGTTACATTCCTTCCCAATTTGATTATTGTTAGAGATTTAAAATTGTTGGCTGGTTTCTTTCAGTCCCTATTAATGCTCTATTTTCCCCTCACTCGGTTTAATTTTCTGTACATAATTCTATATGAAATTAATTAATCTGATTAACGGTTCCTGGTTAGACTCATGTGTAACTCCAATAAGGATTCTTCAACGCGATTGGTTAAGGAGAAGGTATGGGCAGAATTTAATGCCCTCCCCAAAGGCAAGTTTGAATACACACTGTCATCAATCAGGGGGAAGAGTGTTGGCTGGGGACCCAGAATTGAATACTAACACTGCTTTGCGGTACTGTGTGCCTTCGAATGTGGAATGCAAAATACAATGTAATGACCTCTAGCCAAATTGGCAGTGTCATCATTCTTAATTTCTTTAACTGGACCATTAATCCCACTTAACAGCTGAGTAAAGTCATGAGAAGTATTATTAATCCAAATTATTAAAAGTGAGTAGCACCACATCTGAAACATCATATCTCCTGTGGAAAATTAAATTGGGTCTCCAGAGGCTGCAGCAAACTGTCCCACTCAATGTGCAATATGTAGAGATGAAAAGAACTTCGACTTGCAGTGGCTTTCATGACCGCAGGATCTCCAAAAATGTTTTCTAGCCAATTAACTACTTTTTTCCCAAAGTGTAGTCACTGCCACAATGGAGGAGACATGTCAGCCATCTAGTGCACAGCAAGATCCCACAAAAAACCCCAGAAGGTGCGATCCTAATGGCCGTTTATGCCATGCTCCTATTACATGGGGTGTCATGGCATGAACCATGCAATGTCAGGGAAATTGGCGCCCAACCAAATCTCAGTTCACCACAGCAAGCTGGGAAAATCCCGTTATTGTGAACATTCCAACCAATATTTTAATGAACATATGTACAAACATATCAATTATTGGCAGAAGTAGGCCACTCAGCCCCTCAAGCCTGCTCCATCATTCAATAAGATCATGACTGATTTGATTGCAATTTTAACCCACGTTCCTGCTTACCCCCAATGACTTTCACCCCCTTGTTTAATCAAGAATCTATCCAGCTCTGCCTTAAATATATTCTGCTTCCACTGTCTTTTGAGGGGGACAGTCCAAAGGCTTACAATGCTCTGGGAGAAAATTATTCTCCATCATGATTGAGGGATAAATGCAGGTTGGAACATCAATGGGAATTCCCTCATTCTTCATTGAGAAATAGTGCTATTGGGTCTTTAATGCCTACAGGAGGGTGCAGACAGGGGTCTCATCTGAAAGGCAGAACCTCCAATAGTCCTGCAGTCCCTCAGTACCACACTGGGAGTTTCAGCTAGAACTTTCTGGCCCAGAATGGGAATTGAACGTCCAGAAAATTCTGACTTAGAGGTGAGGGTGCTACCCACTGAGTCACAGCTTACACTCTAGAGTACAATCTGCTACCACCAACTCTTGTGTTATAACATTGTAACACTGGAGACATGATGGCCTGGTGGTACTAGTGCTAGGCTATTAATCCAGAAACCCAGCTACTGACCTGAAGATTGAATTCAAATACCACCACAGCAGTTGGTGCTTTTAAATTCAATAAAAGTGATCTGGAATTAAGAATCTACTGATAGCCGTAAAACCATTGTCAATTGACGGAAAAATTCCCCTGGTTCAGTAATGTCCTTTAGGGAAGGAAATCTGCCATCCTTACCTGGTCTGGCTTACATGTGACTCCAGAGCCACAGCAATGTGGTGGACCCTCAACTGTTGTCTGAACAAGGGCAACTAGGGATGAGCAGTAAATGCTGTCCAGCTAGTGATGCCCATATCCCAAATATCCATGAATAAAACAAATTGATTGCCCCGGGCTGAAAATTATACTCCAAATGCCAGGAAAGAATTTCTATTCACTTACATATTCTTCTAAAGCCTACTGGAGTTCAAGAAGGGGTGTGTAGTGTCCTTGATTTATGCTGGCTGCTTTTCCGAGGCACTGAGAACTGTAGACGGAGTCAATGGATAGGAGGCTGGTTTGTTGTGATAGCCCAGTCTATGTTCACAACCCCTTTAGTCTTGGTCAGAGCAGGAGCCATATGAAGCTGTGATACATTCAGAAAGGATACTTTCTACGGTGTATCTGTAAAAATTGGTGAGAGTCATAACGGACATGCTGAATTTCCTTAGCCTTCTGAGAAGTAGAGGCATTGGTGGGTTTTCTTAACTACAGCATCGGTGTGAAGGGACAGGGACAAATTGCTCTGGACACCTAGAAGCCTGAGGCTCTCGGCCATTTCCACTTCATCCCATTGATGTGGATATGGGCATGTCCGCCGCTATGCTTCCTGAAGTCGATGACCAGCTCCTTCGAAAAAAGTCTTATCCTTGGTGTTCTGTTGATGTTAGTGTTAAAATTATCGAATATTAGCTCTGAAGGAGGACATGCCTCTCATATACATTTCTTCCAATTTTCCAGCTATTGCAATGGGGCATCACACGATTTCCCCACTTCAGGAGCACAAAATTTAATTGAAGCATAACAGTTAACAGTTGAGGGTCTGTAGAGGAGGGAAGCTTTACCACTGAAAATGAGAAAAATCTAACAGTAAACAGATCATTGAGATATAGAGTTCTGGAGTGACGAAGATAGAGTGTTGAAGTAAAGGGCATCTCGGAATGAAAGGTGCAGAGAACGTCAGCCTGAACAATGGGTGTGGCATTGCCATGGAAACTGGAGCTTTCTTAGTGTGGAAAGAGGGAGATCATTGGCATGGAGAGAGAAGGGATGTGTCGGCCTGGAGGGTGATGGGAGGGGCATTGGTATGAAATGTGTGGGGTGCTGGAGTTGGAGCGTTGAACATTCACACTATCCGAGGTTGCACCAGAACAGCTGGATGATGTTCTGATGAAACATTCTGTCCCATGTTCTACCTTACCCTTTTCAGGTGGCAATGTACCTGGGTGTGGATCTCCAGAATGTATGATTTTATTTCAGATTTACATAGTTTTAACTTTGACCCAAACAATTTGGTTGACAGATACCGAGAATACTCATAGACCTGACCCCAGATGGGACTAATTCCGCATAAAAACATAATTAATAGCATGAAAATCCACAGTGCAGGGCTAATTCTTCATCTATTCGATGGGAAGGAATTGGATCAAGTTTGACAACTCTCAAACTGGGTCTCTCAAGTATTTTTCCAGTTAGCTGTACAGTTAATTTATTTTTAAAAACTTATCCCAGGTGATATGTCCTGACTTTCCATTGTGTCTGCAATCTCAAATCAGTGAGGAAAAATAGGTCAGCCATTCTAACAAATCAATATTTTGTTTATTATATACTTTCTGATATGACTCCGGCTGGGATTTACCAGCCCTCGGCAGGGCCTGCCACAGGGATGCAGGACGCCAGCCCAAAACTCCAGAAGATTCTGGCAGTGGGTGGGGCCAGAAAATCCCAGCCTCTGGTTCTCTGGATGGGAGGAATCCAAGCCCTGTGAATATATTAATAGAAGAAAAGAACTGATAAAACAAACAGGCCAGACAAATGGTCAAGCCTTCCCTTTCAAAAAAACTAAGAACAGGAGGAGGCCATTTGGCCCTTCGAGCCTGCTCCCACCATTCATTGTGATGGTGGCTGATTGTCCAACTCAATACCCTGATCCTGCCTTCACCCCTTATCCTTTGATCCCCTTTGCCCCAAGTGTTATATCTAACTGCTTCTTGAAAACATTCAATGTTTTAATCTCAGCTACTTTCTGTGGTAGTGAATTCCATAGGTGACCACTCTGAGTGGTCAGAGAAATGTCTCCTCATATCTGTCCTAAACAGTCTACCCTGTATCCTCAAACTGTGACCCCTGGTTCAGGACACCATCAGGAATATCTTTCTTGCATCCACCCAGTCTAATGCTGTTAGAATTTTGTGGGTTTCCAGGAGAACCCCACTCATTGTGCTGAACTCCAGTAAATTACAGTCCAAACCGACTCAATCTCTCCTCATGTGAGTCCCCATCTATTCATTGCTCAAAACACTTCCCCTTGTTGAACTATCGCCCTCACAGTTATATAATTCCCCAAGAGAGGCATGGAAAGAAAGAGGAAAAACCCCAGAGCCAATAAGGGGAGAGAAATACTTGGGAGAAATTCTTTCCCAACCCCTTCAGGTGAATGGTACCAGTCCAGGAGTTCACATGAACCAAGCATATCAAAAAGAGATGTATGCTTTTTTTCCTCAGTGGGAGGAGGTCTTGTTTGCACTGGGTAGCATCCCTGCCACTGTGCCAGGAGCTCCGAGTTTGAATCCCACCCCAGGACCTAATGGCCAAGGAAGGTACGTACGTAACACAGTTGTGTGTGTCAACCTGCCAATCCTTCCAAACATACCAATAGCTGGAGATAAGAGGGGACAGGTTGCTAGTTGGCTACACTGGAGTGGAGTGGTGGCCCTCAAGCTATAAACACCCTAGCAACAGATTAGTGATTTGCTCCAGAAATTACTAGCCATGGAAACATGGAAGTCTGCCTTTGTGCATCACTGGGTGTGGGAAGAAAGTGTGAATTTCCCAATGCCTTCAGCATTCTGCACACATTCATGTGCCTGTCATAACTTGTTTTAATGGAAGTTGGGAAGCTGTTTCCCCATTGGAGGGTAATCACTCAGTCAATGCACCACAGCCTCTGAAACTCTCGTCCGAAGCTACACTTTGCCTGTTCTTTCAATCTCCCCATTTAATTCCTGTTCAGGATCCACCTCTGTGTTGAAGCTTCTCTGGGACATTCTTTCATGTCAGAAGAGGTGCTCTGTGATGAATGAGCTGTGAATGATATTGTAGCTTTGAAGTATGTGAATTGAATAAAGAATGTCTGAGCATCTTGAAAAGATTTAGCCCACTTCATTTTGTTTTACATCTGCAGCCTGAAGCTGAATAAAGTTTTGACTTGTTTGGAGAGTCGGTGCAGACACGTCGGGCCTAATGACCTCCTTCTGCATTGTGGCAGTTCTATGATTCAGTACAGTTTATAAACCTCAATGTTTCAATTGTTTTGGTTGCAACTGACAGCTGCTCTGTTGGGTTTCCATCACCCAGATCATCTAATTTCATTTCCACGATATTATCCCTCTCTACTCCTGTCTCAGCTCATCGGCTACTGTAATCCTCATCAGTCCTTGTAAATGACTATTACAACATGGTCTTGACAGCTTCTCCACTTCCATTCTCCTCTGCAAGTTGCTACTTAAAATCTACCTTTTTGCCCAAGGCTTTAGAAACCTGTTCATATGTGGTTCGCTTTATAGACTACAACGTTAGGTTGGCTCTGCCTCACTGTGTGGGTTCTGAAGCAGGCAGGAGTGTAAAATTACATGGATGGGATCCCTTTGGTTTTACAGTGGGGCGCACAGGACCTTGGATGGGATGCCTATCCTTGCTCCAATTAAGATCCTTAAGTGGCCAATTAATGGCCTTTTCCCCATCCAGCCTCAACTTAAATGCAGGCAGGAGCTTGAGGACTGAGAGTGGGAAACAGAAAATATTCTTACCTTGATCTCAATTGGAAGGCTCTTTCAAATTGGTGGCACCCTGTCTCAGGAACTGGGCAGCTCTGGCCCCCTCTCCCTCCTTCCCCCCTCCCTCCCCCTCTCCAATTCCACCGCCCTACCCATGGCATCCCCTATTCTTTCCTTTACGGGACATGTGATACTTACCAGAAATGCAAGGCTTAGTCTCAAGTTCAGTGCTGCAGTACCTCTTGCTGGACGGGCTGGAGAGCTGTCAGCCAGACTCTCGAGGTGGGATTTCCATCCAAGATCGGACAGAATTCCTGCCTGCTGCTAATCAGAACTCAGTTGAGTGTGAAATGGCAGTGGGGCTGTCGGAGTGAGTGGGGATGCGTTCCCTGCTGGCTTTCAGGATGATGGATGCTGAGCACTCAACACCTTGAAAATTCAGGCCTTAATCCCAAGGGAAATCAAATCAAATTTCCAGTTATTAACTGGAAGAAATTTGCCATAGAGTTTCACATTGTAAACAACAACTTTTTATTGTATAAGAGTTAAAAGAGCAAGTGCGACTAACTGAATACCGTACTTTGTAAACACTTATCCTATTACCATGTAAATCTCAACTATCTCCATTCAACTGTTAATTCCAGCCAAGAGTTCCTTATATTTTACAGATCATAGAGGATCCTTCACATCTTCTGAGTAAATTAAGTTATGCCACAGCTCTCAGGAATCCACTTTAATTCCTCCTCACTGTTGCTATTATTCTAGTGTCCTAGGCCCAACAACTGCTTCATTAATGACCTTCCCTCCATCAGGAGGTCAGAAGTGGGGATATTTGTGCAATCATGAGCAATGCTCAAAACCATTCGTAACTGCCCAGGGACCAAAGCAGTCCATGTCCAAATGCAGCAAGGCCTGAACATTTCAAGTAATATTCACATTACACAAGCACCAGGCAATGACCACCTCCAATGAAAGACAATCTAATAGTCACCCCTTTACACTCAGTGGCATTGCAATCACCGAATTCCCCCACTATCGACATCCTGGGTGTATTACTATTGACCAGAAACTGAACTGGACCAGCCATACAAATACTGTGGCTACAAAACCAGATCAGAAGTTGGGACTCCTGTGGTGAGGAGCTCACGTCCTGACTCCCCAACGCCTGTCCTCCATCTACAACGCACAGGTCAGGAGTGTGATGGAATACTGTCCACTTGCCTGGATGAGTGCAGCTCTGAAAAAACTCAACACTGTAGAGAACAAAGCAACCTGCTTGGTTAGCACCCATCTGATATATATTCACTCTCTCCACCACTGATGAACAGTGGCAGTCATGTGTGCCATCCACATGAACTCAACAATGCACTACAAGAACTCACCAAGGCTCCTGAGACAATACCTTCCAAACCAATGACAACTACCATCCACAAGGACACGGAACATAGCAACACCACCACCTGGAAATTCCCTCCAAACCACTCAGCATCCTTCACTCCTTCACTGCCACAGGATCAAAATCCCAGAACTCCCTCCCTAACAGCACTGTGGATGTAGCTACACCTCAGGGACTGCATCAATTCAAGAAGGCAGCTCAACACCATCTTAAGGGCAACTAGGGAAGGGTAATAAATGGTAGCCTAACCAGCACCCATATCCCTTGAATGAACATTTGTTTTTACAATTTCTATGATCCAGTTTGCTTGGCCAAAGAACAGGGCAGAACCTGCAGTATAACTCAAATCCTCTGGCCATATATCACTCCAAGCACACACATTTCTTAAACCCATATTTGAAAGTATGGGGATGTTTTGATTGTCCAGATATAAACTAGTTTATCCCAGACAGATTTCATCATTTTCATGTTCCCTTGCTAGAAGTGAATGACTCATGCGCTATTTAGAATCTTAGACAGCAGCCAAGAGGGACTCAACCGGACAGGTTTATTGCAAACACTGATAGATTTCTCAATGTGCTTTATTAAAATGGAAATCATGGTTATCAGCTAAGCATTTTAATCTTAATTTGCTTTTGATGATTAGAAACGATCAGTTTAGGAAGAGCTCCCCAAGTTGTCATTCCATTTACAGAAAATGGATTTATTTCTGCATACTAATGAGATAGTGGCTACGACAAATACTTCTATGTGTATTAGTTTATAATCAGCGCACATTTTAGTTTTGGTGAATCAGGAAGGGTTTCACTTCTCCCGTTGTCTGGAATATTTACAGGAAGGTGGGGGAGGCAGGCTCTTACTCCAGTGGTCAGATAGAAAAGGACCTCCTGAATGGTGAAGGATGGAATCTGATGGTTAATGGGAGCTCTATAATCATAGAATACCATAGAAACCCTATAGTGCAGGAGGCGGCCATTGGGCCCATCGAGCCGGCACCGACAACAATCCCACCCAAGCCCTATCCCTGTAGCTCTATGTATTTACTCAGCTAATCCCCCTGACACTAAGGGGCACTTTTAGCATGGCCAATCCACCTAACCTGCACCTCTTTGGACCGTGAGAGGAAACCAGAGCCCCCGGAGGAAACCCATACAGACACAGGAAGAACGTGCAGACTCAGCACAGACAGGGCTGAATTGAACCTGGGTCCCATGCGCTCTGAAGCAGCATGGTTGAGCGCTGTGATGAGATTGATTGATTTACTTATTCATTGAAGGGATGTGGGCTTCCCCTGGCTAAGCCAGCATTTATTGCCCAACCCTAATTGCCTTTGAGATTGTGCCAGTGAACTACCTCCTTGAAGGAGCCCACTCTAGTTCTGGAAAACAGGCCCAGCTGGAAATCTGGGCCACAACAATAACAGGTTTGCCTGATTTGAGCTAATCAATCTGCAACTTCTGCTGTTTTCAGTCGTATTGCCATCAAGAAATTTTCCTAAAACCATATCTGATTTATCTTTCAGCAGATGGTAGGTATATTTTAACAGTTTTAATCAAAGAACAAAGAAAATTACAGCACAGGAACAGGCCCTTTGCTTCTTCAAGCCTGCACTGACCATGCTGCCCAACTGAATTAACCTTTACCCTTCTGGAGATCATATCCCTCCATTCCCATCCTATTCATGTATTTGTCAAGATGCCCCTTAAAAGTCACTATCATATCCACTTCCAGCGTGTTGCAGGCACCCACCACTCTGTAAAAAAAAAACTTGTCTTGTACATCTCCTTTTTAAACCTTGGCCCCTTGCACCTTAAACCTGTGCGCCCCCTCATAATTGACTCTTCCACCCTGGGAAAAGACTTCATCATTAGAGATGTTTAATTTACCAAGAAATAGGCCAAGGTTCACCAGTGAAGCTCTTCAACAGTTCAGTATGAGTCTTTAAAAAGTAATTTTCAGTGATTTTAATTCAAGTCACTTACAGATGACGGATGAGAGATTCTTATTTAAAATCATTATTTTTGCTAATTGGCCCTGGGAATAAAAAGGTTGTGCTGCCCCAATTCACTGATTCTTTGTTGATTTCACATGTGTGATTGCGCAAATGGACTCGAACACAAATGTTAAAGTGTAATCTAACCCGTGTAATCTCAAGCAGGTTAGACACGGCCTCCTGACTGGACCCAAAGTGGTCAAGTACCCATCGCATTTTTTAAATGGCTGAGAGCTGTGTGGCAAACCCAGCACTGCCATCCACAGGAAGATAATGGGACTGCAGTTTTGTCTAAGACAATTCTGTTGTTGTTGTCTTCACTCAACAGACCTCACAAATGGTGTTGGTTGATCTAATCAGCAGGTATGAAAAGGTTTTTTTTTCCAGGGATCAGGTGGTTTATACAACAAGTGACTGATGCACATTTGATACTTAACTGCCCCAAATCCTCAGATCCCTCCCAATCTTCAACTGTAGCACCCATTCTGCACCCTCACTGCGTAGATTACTCCCATTGCCACAAGGAATATATGGCCCTGTCAGAATGGTATAAGAAATCACTGCATAATAACTTCATAAAATTCCTAAGAAATTTATTGACTATCATAGAGTCAACTTATTGACTCTTTATCTCTCTGATAAAGTAGGTTCCCATAGCAGCTTCCAGGTCTGACGAGCACAAGGCAACTCTGCAAGGGCATGTCTCTAGTACAAATAAATCACTGCCCATCCTGATAGCAGTGTGAGAGCTGACTTTATGGCCCATACATAAACCAACCATTGGATTCGGTGGCGCAAGATCAGGTGGTGTGGTGGCATAGTGGTTAGCACTACTGCTTCACAGCACCACGGACCTGGGTTCAATTCAAGCTTCGGAACACCGTCTGTGTGGAGTTTGCACATTCTCCCCATGCCCGCATGAATTTCCTCCCACACTCCAAAGATGTGCGGGTTAGGTTGGTTGGCCATGTTAAATTTCCCTTTAGTGTCAGGGGGATTAACAGGATACATACGTGGGGTTACGAGAACAGGGGCATAGGTGGCATTGTCAGTGCAGACTCGATGGGCTGAACAGCCTCCTTCTGTACTGTAATAATTCTATTCTAAGATGTCCCAGCAACTGATGAGACACAAGTTGACTTCATGAGTTTCAGACAGTAATGGGAGGTAGGAAAATACTTTAAATATGTGTCTCTCACCAACGGTCAATTGAATAACGGATTGGCATCAGCCTCCAGAAATAAAGTACATATATGGAATCTCCACAGGAAAACATCATTTGGAGGGAAGTGAGCTTCTCGAGGCTGGCTCCAGCCGAATATCTTGGTTAGTTCAAAAGGACTTTGGACAGAGGAGAGCTTTCAAAGTGATATTGCTATCTTGGGCTAACACTTTGGCTAGCTGAGGAAGACTGAGGGAAACAGATGGAACTCTCACTTCCAACCACGGAGGGTCAGGTTCATTCATCTACTTTGATCTGGGATCAATAAACGGTTGAGGAGATTGGCACCATTAGCAATGGAGATCGGCAAACCCCACCTCGTTGTCTGGGACCAATAACCCATTCCTACCTGTTATGAGTCCATAGAATCATGGAATCATAGAATCACTACAGTGCAGAAGGAAGCCAATTCAGCCCATCGAGTCTGCAGCGACAACAATCCCACCCAGGCCCTATTCCCATAACCCTTCATATTTACCCTACTAATTCCCCCGACACTAGGTTTAATTTAGCTTAGCCAATCAATCTAACCTACACATCTTTGGACTATGGTTTTTTTTTCTGTCAATTTAGACTATGTATCATTTCAAAACTGAAATTCTTGATCACCTATTTTGGGTGATCTATGATGTTCAAACCCTAAATCTTATAATGAAATGAGATCTATATAGAGTTTGTGCTGAAACTTGGATATAATAGTTTTCCCGATGCCTTTGTTCTTCTCACCTTACACATTCTGTAAACTTGACATCATCCAAAATTCTGTCGCTAATATGCAAACTCACAGCAAGTCTTGTTCACACATCACCACATGGGCTCCTGCTCTACCAAATCTTTGACTTTAAAATGTTCACACTTATTTTCGAATCCCTCCATGATTTTCTTGCCCTCTACCTCTGGAACCTCTTCCAAGCCTGCCATTCTTCAAGATTGCGGCAGTCCTCCTGCTCATGTCCCTCGTGCATCCAAATAATTTTCATTGCTTCACCATGGGTGGCCATGCCTTCAGCTGTCCAAGCCCAAATATCATCTTTCTTCCTAAGAACTCATCTTTCCAACCAATTTTTTTAGCCCCTGGCCTGAATATCTGGGATGATTTGGTGTCAAAAACCCCTGTGAAATGCTTTGGGTTGTTTTACTATGTGAAAGGCACTATATAAATGCAAGCTGTTGTTGTAACCTTGTCAGTGAAATGATGTGTTATTGACATTAGCTCTTAACTATAAATCAGACACTTTGCAGCCATTGTGCACTAGTGGTAATGTTTTCCATGCCCAGAAATGATAACAGACCAAACCATCACTGGACAACAGATGAAGGGATGGTAAATGCACTCTGAATGAGATCTACTGTAACTCTACTGTGCAACGTGACCCAGTTTTGACCTCTTGCAAAGTGAAATTAGACTGCATGCTGACCTTTCACGACCACCAGAGGATAGAGGACATCAGGATGGGTTTTGTCCAGAAGTTTGCAAGCCCTCAGCCTGGGAGTGTCAGAATCAGTTTCTTCGAATGTCAGCAACCATAGATCTGGAAAATTAGATTGTGAGTTGGGTCATTCTTGTAAAAATGCACTGGGTGGAGGCAATACTGTGAAATATGTGGATCATCCTAGCCTGAAGAGACAGTATGAAAAGATGCATCAGAATTCAACAAGCATGGACTCATCCCCTTGGAATCTATTATATACTGAAGTATACTCTGGCACCATAAGGGTCGCTCTGTCTAGTTATTATTAGTAATAGTTAGTTATCATTTTATATATCATTATACATGATAACTATTCGTAATAATAGTTATCAATGTATCTTAGATTCCTATCACAGTCAATGAATGCCTTTAACCCCTATTATCTTGAAACATGTGTAATAAAAGTATGAGATTAGTCATTCTCTAACCGCAATCCATCAACTGATATTCCAGTGTTGTACTGAGGAACTGCTGTACTGGCAGAGGTGTAGTCTTTAATATAGGATGTTAAACTAAGGCCCCACCTACCCTCTCAGATTTGGGGACCCAGATTCAAATCCCACCACGGCAGCTGATGAAACTTGAATTCAATAAAATCTCGAAGTAGAATTCAAATGATGACCAGGAAACCATTGTTTATTGTCATTTTAAAAAAAAACATCTGGTTCACTAATCTCCTTAGGGAAAGAAATCTGTTGTCCTTATCTAGTTTGGCTCACATCTGACTTCAGACTCACAGCAATGTAATTGATTCTTAAATGCCACTAAGGCAACAAACGTTGGCCCAGCCAGCGATGCCCACACCCCATGAACAAATTAAAAAATAATGAAAGATCCTATTGCCCTTATTTCTACAGAAGAGGTAGTTTCTGGAATTTCTAGCCAATATTTATCCTTTTAATTAACATCACCTAACAAAACCCTAAATATTATCACCTCATTTTATATGGCAGTTTGCTGTGAATAAAATGGCTGCCACATTTCCCAGATCACAACAGTGACTACATTGCAAAATTATTTCATTGGCTGTAAAGCACTTTAGGACATCCGGGGATTGTGTAAGGTGCTATATCAATGCAAGCCTTTCTTTTTTATCCCTCAAAGAAGCTGTTAGATGGAGAATCTAAGTGACGACAAAGAAACAGCCATACATTTCCAATTCAGGATGATGTGGGACCGGAAATGATGATGGTCCTTGGCACAGGCTCTCTTTCTCACTTTGTTTTGATTTGATTTATTATTGTCAATGTATTAGGATACAGTGAAAAGTATTGTTTTTTGTCTGCTACACAAGCAAAGCATACTGTTCATAGAGAGTGAAAGGAGAGAATGCAGAATGTTACAATCAAAGCTAGGGTGTAGAGGAAGATCAACTTAATGTGAGGTAGGTCCTGGCAGTAGGGAAGAAGCTATTCTTGAGTTCTGTAGTTCAGTAAGAACTCTTCACTGATTGCATAAGGATTCATTAGACAGAGTTCAAGTCCAAAGGTCATCTTACTCCAGGTGAAGTAAATCTGAATCAACTAAGCTAAAATCCAAATATCTAATGTAATATTTATAGACATTATTAGCTCTACTTCCCATGCTAAAAGTCAAGGGTCATCCTCTGCCAGGCCTCAACTAGTTAAATGTTGGTTTCAGAGGCAGAAAATCTTGGGTTGGTTACAGTTAACCTACCACCTATCTGTCAGGAATAAAATACATATCATGCATTAGGATGCACGGAAACAGGATGCGGTGTATTTCTCCCAATTATTTAAGAGCTGCTTAGCCTTTCAAGTAAAGGAAATTGAGAGCAGAGCCTCCCCCAGTGAACACAGCATGCCAAGCAAAGACCAAACTCGGTGCATGATCACTGTGTACTAGTCTCTGTTTATTTAAGAGTGAGAATTGAGCATTTAGCACTGACAAAACTGTGTAGCTAAATTACTAAGTGAAGTTTCACAGTGTCTGGATCGAACAGTTGGAAATGGAAAGTAAAATTTCAATGATCCCATAGTGTTTAAAACTGTACGCTAGTGCTAAACATTACTAATGCAAAACGTGTCTGAGGAAACAGTTCAAGACTGAGCAATGGTACTGAGACATCTAAACATAAAAGATCCTGTGTTCAATTCCCCAGCCTGGGTTGAACCTGCCTTCTTTTTAGAAAGGGTTGTGGATGAAGCCCAGTCCACCATGCAAGCCATGTTCCCATCCCATTGACTCTATCTACACTTCCCGCTGCCTTGGAAAAGCAGCCAACATAACTATGGAACCCACACATCCTGGACATATTCTCTTCCTCCTCCTTCTGTCGGGGAAAAAGATACAAAAGTCTAAGATCACGTGCCTACCGACTCAAGGACAGCTTCTTCCCTGCTGCCATCAGACTTTTGAATGGACCTATCACACATTAAGTTGATCTTTCTCTACACCCTATCTGTGACTGCAACACTATATTTTGAATGCTCTCCTTTCCTTTTCCCCAATGTACTTTATGAATGGTATGTTTTATCTGTATAGTACGAAAGAAACAATACTTTTCACTGTATCCCAATACATGTGACAATAATAAAGCAAATCAAATCAATGGTCAATCAATTATTGAAGGGATTCTTTATTGTAATCTGAGACATGCAGACACATAGATCCTCAATCCCTAATGTTAGCCAAAAGAGAGAACATTTTACAGAGTATCAGAGCTTAAAACTTGGCTAAGTGAAAAGTAAAATCAGAAATAATTATTACAAATTGGCCGCGTGTTCACAATTGAAAAGCCTGTGTTCGCAGTAGCTGACGTACTGCATTTTCTCACTGGAGCAGTCACTCTGCAACCATGTTTAGTTTATTCTCTCTTCTCTTAGATTCAGTGGTGTTGATTTGGAATCTTCCTTGGAGAACTCTGTTTGCAGCAATGAGATCTTCTGGTGGGTTTTCATATCACAAATAGCCTTACCCCACCTCTCTCTTTGAGGGAGTTGTCAATGTGAGATATATGGTGTAAAGATGTTATCCTTCTGTCCCTATGACAGACTTTCACTACTAGATCAAATCTGGTATATTTTACCAATGTGTGGGGTTATATGACCTCTCTCAGGTTTCAATCTGGGCTTACATCAACCACAGGTACAAGTTTGTCTTTTAAAAAGCATTTAGACAGTTACATGGGTAAGATGGTTATAGAGGGATATGGACCAAATGTGGGCAATTGGGGCTAGTTTCAGGGTTTAAAAAAAAGGATGGCATAGACAAGTTGGGCTGAAGGGCCTGTTTCCATCCTGCAAACCTCTCTGACCTCTATGACCTCTGATAAAAGGCAGAACCCTGCAAGGTATTGATAGGCAGAGGGATCTGGGTGTACAAGTACACAGGTCACTGGAAGTGGCAATGGAGATGGAGAAGCTAGTCAAGAAGGCATAGGACGTTTGCCTTCATTGGCTGGGGCACTGAGTTTAAAAATTGGCAAGTCATGTTGCAGCTTTATAGAACACTAGTGAGGCTGCAGTTGGAATATAGTGTTCAATTCTGGTTGCCACACAACCAGAAGGATATGGAGGCTTTGGAGAGGGTACAGAAAAGATTTACCAGGATGTTGCCTGGGCATTAGCAATGAGGAGAGGTTGGAGAAGCTTTGTTTGTTCACAGTCTCTGATAGTTCCTTAGACTCTGTGGGGGGATTTTCTGCCCCCGCTGCGTTTCTCATGGCAGGAGATAGCATGCTGTTCACCAGTGACGGGATGTTCTGGTCTAACTACTGTCAATGGGATTTTCCATTGACTGCACCTCATGTGCCAGAAGATTGGAAAGCGGCTAATGTTACGCCATTGTTTAAGAAGGGTGCCAGGCAAAAGGCAGGGAATTATAGGCCGGTTAGTTTAACGTCTGTTGTAGGTAAAATGTTAGAATCCGTCATCAAGGAGGAAATAGCGAGGCATCTTGAGGGGAATTGCTTGATAGAGCAGACGCAGCACGGTTTCGTTAAAGGGAAGTCGTGCCTGACAAATTTACTGGAGTTCTGAGGATGTGTCTAGGGCGGTGGATAGAAGAGAGCCGGTGGATGTGGTCTTTCTTGATTTTCAGAAGGCGTTTGACAAGGTGCCTCACAAAAGGTTATTGCAGAAGGTAAGGGGGCATGGAGTTGGGGGTAGGGTGTTAGCGTGGATAGAGGATTGGTTGTCAAATAGGAGGCAGAGAGTGGGGGTTAATGGGTGCTATTCGGATTGGCGGATGGTGACTAGTGGAGTGCCCCAGGGGTCGGTGCTGGGGCCTCAGCTATTTACCATTTATATAGATGATCTGGAGGAGGGAACCGAGTGTATGGTGTCGAAATTCGCTGATGACACCAAGATTGGTGGAACGGCAAATTGCGCGGAGGGTGTGGAGAGTCCGCAGAAGGATCTAGATAGGCTGGGCGAATGGGCCAGGAAATGGCAAATGGAATTTAATGTTGGCAAGTGTGAGGTGGTCCACTTTGGTAGGAATAATGGTAGGAAGGACTATTACTGACGTGGTGAAAAACTGCAGCAGGCGATGGTGCAGAGGGACCTCAGGGTCCTTGTGCATGAGTCGCAAAAACCCAGCTTGCAGGTGCAGCAGGTGGTCAGGAAGGCGAATGGGATGCTGGCCTTCATAGCGAGGGGGATTGAATATAAAAGTAGGGAGGTCTTGCTGCAGCTGTATAGGGCATTGGTGAGGCCACAGCTGGAGTACTGTGTGCAGTTTTGGTCGCCGCACTTACGCAAGGATATTTTGGCCTTGGAGGGAGTGCAGAGGAGGTTTACTAGGCTGATACCGGAGTTGAGGGGGTTGAGCTATGAGGAGAGGCAGAATAAACTAGGCTTGTACTCGTTAGAGTTTAGAAGAATGAGGGGAGATCTCATTGAGACGTATAAGATGATGAATGGGATGGATAGGATAGAGGTGGAGTGCTAACCACTGTGCTGAACGCATAACGATATATATGCTTTATGATGTGCAATACAATATGGTATACTGCACCCTATAGTATGGTGTGTTATAAGTGGTGCAGACGACACAGCAATCAATGTAATTTCTGCTCAAATTCTTCTCAGGAAAGTTTGTGGTGTTATCCCAAGCTCACACTCACAAGCATGACTGCAAATGCATAGTACACACACATTCACTCAAAAATATATTGTTTGGAAATGTGTTATGTAGAATATTAATTTATAATGTTATCGGAAGGACAGATTTAACTTTCGTTTTAAAAAAGAACACTTTTGTTAAACAAAGGAGACATGCCTACAGCAGCTAGTACGTTGCATGGGTGATTGAGTCAGTCAATCTACTTCATTCGGACACAGGCTGAAATTTTCTCCCTGTTCGCAACAGCAGGATCGTCTGGTCCCACTGACAACGCTTCCCTATTGTGAGTTTAACATAAGAACATAAGAAATAGGAAATAGGAGCAGGAGTAGGCCATCTAGCCCTTCGAGCCTGCCCCGCCATTCAATAAGATCATGGCTGATCTGTCGTGGCTCAGTTCCAATTTCCCGCCCTCTCCCCATAACCCTTAATCCCCTCGCTTATCAAAAACCCATCAACCCGCGACTTAAAAATATTTAGCGAGGCAGCCTCCACCACTTCAACGGGCAGAGAATTCCAGAGATTCACCACCCTTTGAGTGAAGAAGTTCCTCCTCAACTCCGTTCTAAACTGCCCCCCCCCCCTTTATCTTGAGGCTGTGCCCCCTAGTCCTACTGTTTTTTGAGCGGGAAGAGTCTCTCCACCTCTGTCCTATCCATCCCATTCATCATCTTATACGTCTCAATGAGATCTCCCCTCATTCTTCTAAACTCTAACGAGTACAAGCCTAGTTTATTCTGCCTCTCCTCATAGCTCAACCCCCTCAACTCCGGTATCAGCCTAGTAAACCTCCTCTGCACTCCCTCCAAGGCCAAAATATCTTTGCGCAGGTGCGGCGCCCAAAACTGCACACAGTACTCTAGCTGTGGCCTCACCAATGCCCTATACAGCTGCAGCAAGACCTCCCTACTTTTATATTCAATCCCCCTCGCGATGAAGGCCAGCATTCCATTCGCCTTCCTGACCACCTGCTGCACCTGCAAGCTGGGTTTTTGCGACTCATGCACAAGGGTAAACACACTCACATTCAATCAACAAACAATTTGCTTGTATGTCAAAAGGTTCAAGGGCTTTTAATGTCGGAGTGAGGGGGTTGGATTTGTCCCAGATTTCCAATCCCTTTTGTGTCAGGAAATGCTTCCCATCATCATCACCGAATGACCCAGCTTTAATTTTAAAGTTACGGCTTTGTGTTCTGGAACCCCTCTGGATGAAATAGATAATTTGTCCTACCAAAGCTTTAATCAGGTTAGCACCTCAAATAAATCACACCTTAATTATCTGAGCGCAAAGGAATACAAGTCTTGTCTCTGCAATTCCCTGTCCTCATATTTTATCCACACTAATTAACATTAAATATGAATTAATTTATAACATTAAAACAAGTAATATGATCGCAGAAGAAATGAGATTGTAGGACATTGAATTTAGAAGTCGGAAGATGAATACATCCTTGTCATATTTAACTAACTCTCTTGGGTGAAGAGAGTATGTATTATATTTCTAATGATCTAATTTTACATTGGCATCAATAATCCTGGATGATTAGTTGAGCTTTGAGCCTCCTACTCCAAAACCAGCAGATAAAAACGTTAACTTTACACTTATAAAGATATAAATTTTTGCCACAATCTTACCAGGATTGAGACAGGCGAGGCTCGCAAACCGTAATTTTCCGTTGGCCTCGGGTGGGATTTTATGGGTCTCGCCTGAGCACAATCGTAAAGTCCAGGCCTTTTCAGTTCAGAATCCAACTATGCACCCCAACTAAAGATTTGATGGAGCTGTGTGAAGTGTTCTGTGAGCTTGCTACAAGTTCTCTGTTGAGAAGAAAGACCTACACAGCATATACAGTACCTCCCAACCGGAGGATGCCCCAAAGCACTTTACAGCCAGTGAAAAGCTTTCTGAAAAGTGGGCACTTTTTTGTAATTTTGGGAGAACTTTACTTTCCCATTTTTAGGAGGAGTGGGGTCTGCAGTGGGGGCAGAAATCACACTGCAGTCCCAAAATGTATTTCACATTAATGGGTTTATTCATTGCGATTGTTCCCTCCCCCTCCATGATGGGAGTGGGTCCATGAGGAGGGTGGATCCCTGTGGTTCTATTTTTAATTTTTAAAATTGGGTTGACTTTTTAAAATAGTGCCTCTGGCTTTTAAAAAGCTAAGTTGCTGGTGGAGCGGGATCAATCAGAGCCCATCCTGCCAACACAATATCGTGAGACCCGCCTAACTTTCCTTTAACTCAGCCTGAAAGGCAGTAGAGGAAGCCACACTTGGGATTGGCGGATTCCACTCATTTTATCATGCCCACTGTGACACTACGCAAAACAAAATCAGAGAATTCCACCCATAGAGAATGTCACAGCCAATTTCATTTCTTATTTATTTGTTTCTTATAGTTATTTATTAGTGTCACAAGTGGGCTTACATTAACACAGTAATGAAGTTACTGTGAAAATCCCCTAGTCGCCACACTCCAGCACCTGTTCGGATACACAGAGAATTTAGGATGGCTAATGCCCCTAACCAGCATGTTTTTCAGACTGTGGGAGGAAATCGGAGCACCTGGAGGAAACCCATGCAGACATGGGGAGAATGTGGAGATTCTGCACAGACAGTGACCCAAGCCAGGAATCGAACCCGGGCCTCTGGCACTATGAGACAGCAGTGCTAACCACAGTAATTTCCACAGCACACTCCTAGAAACAACAAGTTGATAATGACCGGATAACGGGTGAGATTTTCTGTCCCTTTCTACTGAAGGGATCTTCCAGTCCTGCCCTAGTCAATCCCTGCCGTGAGCTCCCCATTGGCAGACAGGTGAACTATGCAAAATGTATTATGGCTTTGGTGGGATTGGAAGATCTCATCGGCAGCCAATGGCAAACCGTCTCCATCAGGGAAAAACCCATCAGCAGACTGGCTGGAATTTTCCAGCCAATCAGTTTAGTTTTTAACAATGCTGTCTGAGGAGTGAAAATTGGCAAGAGTGCCAACCAAAGTTGGCACATTCAGCGTCCGTGATAACTGTTGGAGTTGGATTGCAATTAAACCAAAACAGGAGCATTGTTTGGGTTACAGTTCTGAGCCCTAACTGGGCTGAGATCCTCCCTCAGTGAACAACCAAAAAAGCAACTGCCATCAAATTTGATTTGATTTATTATTGTCACAAATCATAGAAGCCCTACAGTGCAGAAGGAGGCCATTTGGCCCATTGAGTCTGCACTGGCCACAATCCTACCCAGGCCCTCTTCCCATAACAACCACACATTTAACTTGCTAGTCCTCCTGACACTAAGGGGCAATTTAGCTTGGCCAATCAACCTAACCCCCACATCTTTGGATGGTGGGAAGAAATCGGAACATGCGGAGGAAACGCATGCAGACACGGGGAGAACTTGCAAACTCTACACAGTGACCTGAAGCCGGAATTGAACCTGCGTCCCTGGCCCTGTAAGGCAGCAGTGTTAATTATTATGCCATCATATTGGCATATAGTGAAAACATTGTTTTTTCCCCATAATACAAAGCAATACTGTTCATAGAGTGCATAGGCAAAAAAGAAAGGAGAGGGTACAGAATGTGATGTTACAGTCATAGCTAAAGTATAGAGGAGGATCAACTTAATATATGCTAGGTCCTTTTAAAAATCTAATGGCAGCAGGGAAGGAGCTGTTGTTGAGTTGATTAGTACGTGACCTCAGACTTTGTATCTTTCTCCCGACGGAAAAAGGTGGAAGAGAGTATGTCTGGGGTGCGTAGGGTTCTTGATTATGCTGGCTGCATTTCCGAGGCAGCGGGAAGTGTAGACAGAGTCAATGGATAGGAGGCTGGTTTGTGTGATGGACTTGGGCTACGTTCACAACCTTTTGTTGTCTCTTGCAGTCTTGGTCAGACCAGGAGCCGTACAAAGCTGTGATACTTCTGGAAAGGATGCTTTCTGTGATGCATCTGTAAATGTTGGTGAGAATTGTAGCAAACATGTGAGTTTTATGCATTGAAGTACCTCTTTCCAAGCAATTTTATCTCCCAGAATTTCTGCTCTTTGGTTTTCCGAAACTCTAATCCAAGAGGCATGCTGTGAAGTTGCTGAGCCCATGGCGAGGCTTTCAAACTGAGGAGGTGGTGAATAATTCCCAGATCTCATTGTAAGTACCACTGAGCCGCAATATGTCCAGCCCATGCAGAACATGTTCATAATAACTTGGGTGGCCTTTAGATATCTTGTTTGTCACAGCTTGCCGTTGAAACATTTATAAAGACAGTGTGTAGATTTGTTGAAAAGGTCATGGCTTTTTCAAGCTATAATGCTTCTTTCAAAGGCCATACCACTGGAATTATTTAAAATGTTAAGCTGGTGCATGTAGCAAGTTTTTGAATCATAGATAATGAAAAATCTGCTTCACTGAATAGTAATTAAAATACCAAAAAAATTCAAATTGATTGCAATGAAACAGACCATCGTTCATCTGCAAGTCAGATTTTTTTAAATTAGAAAGGGAACCACATAATAAATTAGTTGGAATGTGTGTAATTTATTTGTCAAATTAAGGGTTTCCAGTGCTGGGAAACTGGATAGGTTTTCCATTTTTTTCACATCTGGTGTCAGAGATTATTCCAGGGTAGTTGCAGCATAAATTTGACACAAGGTAAAGTTGCTTCCACACGATCCCATCAAAAACTCAAAGTAGGTACAGCATGGTTAGTCACAGAACAAAACTCCATCTATATTGTCACAGATACTCCCAAATCTGTTACAGACAGGTTAGACACAAAGCAAAGTTCCCTCTAGACTGTCCATTGAAGAATCATAGAATCACCTACAGTGTAGAAAAGGGGAAGTAAGGACAGCGCTTTTTCAGGGTAGGTATTCCTAGAAGAACAGTGGCAGTGAGTGAAACATTGCGCACAGACTGAAGGTCTTCAACATTCAGGACCCTTACCTTCTGGTTGCTTGCCATTTTAACACAATCTTGCTCCTATGACTACGTGTTTGTCCTTGGCTTGCTGCAATATTCCAGTGAAGCTCAACGCAAGCTGGAGGAACAGCAACTCATCTTCCGGCTAGGCACAGCCTCCCGGTCTCAACATCAAGTTCAATAACTTCCGATTGTTTGTTCTACCCCATCTTGGCCCCCTTTGTACTCCTTGGAGAAAAGAAGGTTAAAAGAAGATTTGATAGAGGGGATAGGACATACTAGATAGGAAGGAACTGTTCCTGCTCATAAAAGGATCGAGAATGAAAAGACACAGATTTAAAGTGACCTATAAAAGAAGCAATTGTGATGTGAGAACAAACCTTTTCACATCAGTAGAACTTTTTATTCCTTTTTCCCTTTTGTGTTTTTCCAGCATTCCCTTGAATGTATCATAGAATCCCTACACCTGCAGAAGGAGGCCTTTTAGTCCATCAAGCCTGCCCTAACAACAATCCCAATCTATCCCCATAGCCCCACGTATTTACCCTGCTAGACCCCTTGACACTAAGGGGCAATTTAGCATAGCCAATCAACCCTAACCCACACGACTTTCGACTGAGGAAATGGAGCATCCGAAGGACACCCACGCAGACACGGGGAGAATGTACAAACTCCCCACAGACAGTGACCCTAGGCCAGAAATGAACCCAAGTCCGTGGTGCTGTCACACCGTGCCACCCAAATCTAAAGCTCCTTCTGATGCCATGTTCAATGAATTGCTCTGTTAAAGAAAGTAATAGTGGGAAGTGATGCACTTTGGAATACTATTAAGGAAGATAACATGCCATAAATGGCACAAATCTTACCAGTGTTTATGAGTCAATGTTATTACCTCAACTATTCCTTGTGGTAGTGAATTGCACATTCTAACCACTTCCTGGGCAAAGAGCTTTCTCCTAAATCGCCAGCTAGATTTATCAGTGACTAAGCTATATTTATGGTCCTAAGTTTTCATCATCCCAATTATATGTCAAGTTTGTTTGATATAAACTTACCAATCTCACACAGGCTTGGTAAGCTAAATTCTGGTTCAGTTTATTTGAAGATGTAGTACAGAATTGCTCAGTAGACAGCGTTAATATAAAGATTCAGCAGCTACTGTTAACAGGAAAGTACAGTTGCGTGCTGTGCACACCACATACTCCTAGTTAAACTGAAAGCTGCTTTGAACAATGTCTGCCAGTCACGTGGTTTCGCATCCTGTTGACCTACTCATTAGCATATTTCTCCAAAAAACAATACCACAACAGTCTCTGACAAAGACACATCAGTTGAAACATTGGCTCTATTCTCTCTCCACAGATGTCCAGCTGAGATTTTCCTTAATTTCAGTTTTTGTTTCAGATTCCAGCATCTGCAGTATTTTGCTTTTATTATAATAGTCTCTACCAGTGGAAACATTTCCGTTATGCCTACCCTATCAAACCAATTATACTGAAGCCCTTTATCAGGATGCACCTCAGGCACCTCTTTCCTGGAGGAAAGAACCCCAAACTGTTCAAAACCTCTCAGTTTTGGTATCAACCTTTTTTTTTGCACCTGTAATGTACGTGATCCAGCCGTATTGGTTTTTCTCGGTTCCCTCTCGTTCCATTCTTGCAACCCTCTCCTGAAGAGTTTTTTTTTCAAATTTTTTTCTTGACTTGGATCTGGGTGAAGCACATAACTGTCTCAGGAGGAGTGAATGTACACCACTTGCTACACTGAATCATTAGGTTATTCCCTTAACTCCCCTAGGCTTACATTAACACTGCAATGAAGTTACTGTGAAAATCCCCTCGTCACCACACTGAGGGAGAGTGTAACGTGGCTGGTGCACCTAACCAGCACATCTTTTGGACTGTGTGGGGAAACCGGAGCATCCAGAGGAAACCTATGCAAACATGGGGAGAATGTGCAGACTGCAAAAAGACAGTGACCCAAGCCAGGAATCGAACCCGGGTCCCTGGCGCTGTGAGGACCTTTATTGTTATTAACACCAATTTAGACTTTATACTATCACTTCCTCTGCCTTTTTGCTTTCTGTTCCATTACATCCTTATCATTTAATCTCTCCTGATCTCCAACATATCCCTGCCCTTTCAGTTTGCTTCACCTGCTCCTCCTCCCTTTATCAACAGTATAAAACCCATTGCATTTCTACTTCCCTCCAGTTCTGATGAAGCGTCATATTAAACTCAAAACATTTCTTCCTCCGCAGATACTGTCAGATCTACTGGGTTCTTCCAGCATTTCCATATCAGATTTCTAACATATGCAGTTTTATTGGATTCTGAAATGTACATTTCAAAACAGACATGACATTCTAGACCAATAAGGAAACAAATGAAGCAAACTGAAGATCTTGAGGATCTTCTTTGGAGCGCTGCAAGGAAATTCGAGAATCATAGAACAGAATCATAGAATCCCTAGAGTGCAGAAGAGGCCATTCGGCCCATCAAGTCTGCATGACCCTCTGACAGAGGCTCTCTACCCCACCCTATCCCTGTAACCCCACCATGGCTAATCCATCTAACCTACACGTTTTGGGATACTAAGGGGCAATTTAGCGTGGCCAATCACCTAACCTGCACATCTTTAGCATTCCATTGATTTCTGTTGGTGGTCGAGAGTCAATGCTTCAGATCAAACTTCAGTTTGTCCTTGGAGCACCTTTGCTCTCTGCCCTGCTTTGTCTCATCATCCACTCATTGTCCATAAAGCATTTGTCTTTGTGAGGAAAATACTTATTGCAGGTTTTTCCAATGAATAGGCCTTTCAGAATCAAATTTGCTTTTGCCAACAGTTTGTGTAGTTGTCCTTGGTACACCCACATCAGAGCACACACTGCAGTTATCTTGGACAGTAAGCTCTGCTCCGTTCTATTGACTTATTTGGTGCAATGTGTATGAAATTCACTTCAGATCAGCCATGATCTTATTGAATGGCGGGGCAGGCTCGAAGGGCTAGATGGCCTACTCCTGCTCCTATTTCTTATGCTCTTAATTGATTAAACCAGCACAGATGATCAGTGAAATTATCCCTTTCAGGGTGAATCTGCGATTTTCTGTGCTTGTTTTAAAGCTCAAAGCCATTTCTGTCCACAAAATGCATCCAAATTAAATGAATCAACAAATGGCATCTTTCCCCGATCTGTACCTGTTTGAAAGCCATCAAGGGGGGGTGCTCTTAAAATGGTCAGATAACATTATTTTAGATGCAAGGACACCTTTTATATTTCCAAGACAGCGATCACAGTGCACCAGTGAATCTGGTAAATGTATTTTTGTCATTTTCAACTGTTTAACATGGCTCCTTTCCAAATGTACATTCTGATTAAAAATGATGATTTTTGACGATTAAACCCAAACCCATCTTTCGTATTGATGAAACTGTATCAGCTTAACCATTTTTAAATGTATCACAGAATACATTTCTACTGCAAAAAAAAATTAGCTTAAATTCTGAAACCTTGTCCTATATGCTCAGCTTGGGTACCTCCCAGAAGCAGGTTAGTGTCTACGACTCCAGTCGTAGCTTTACTTACGAGCAGAAACAGCAAATCTATCTGTCATCAGATCGAGGGATCACATTAGAATGCATATAGTCATCAGATTAAAGTACTTGCATTGTTTATTTAATCTCCAAGTTTCTCACTTGGTGTTCCTTTGCAATCTGCCTATGAAAATCTGAAAACTTCTGTATCTTGGATCTTAAAAGGTTCCTCTGATTGTGGCACAGTGTACAAAATATTAACCATATTCCAGCATCACAACAGTGGCTGCATTTCAAAAGTCGATCATAAGGGCAACACAGTGTTTAGTTCTTACAGCTTCGGGGACCAGGGTTCAATTCCGGCCTTGGGTGACTATGTGGAGTTTGAACGTTCTCTCCCTGTCTGTGTGGGTTTTCTCCAGGTGCTCCAGTTTCCTCCCACAATCCAAAGATGTGCAGGTTAAGCCAATTGGCCATGCTCAATTGCCAGTTAGTGTCTCAAGATGTGTAGGTTAAGGGATTAGCCGTGGTAAATGTGTAGAGTTACAGGGTAAGGCGGGGAGGAGAGGGTATGGATAAGATACTTAGTCAGTGCAGACTCAAAATAAACTGGCCTCGTCTGCACTGTAAATATTCTATGATTCTATTCTATGATTCTAAATGCCTACATTCCTGAATTTATTAAAAGGAACACAGTTAAAAACTGAGGAAATTATGCTATATCTTTAGTAAAGATTAACTGGACTGTTGTGTCCAATTCGCCATGTGGGCGCCATACTTGAAGGAGGATACCAAGGATTTGGTGAAAGTGCAGAGGAGATTTATTCGAATGATACCAGGGATTTCAGACTTGTACTATGTGAAAAAGTAATGAAGCCGAGATTGTTCTCCTTAGAGCAGAGAATTTTAAGAGGGTATTTGATACAGTTATTCATAATCTGTAGGGATTTAGAATGGATATAGAGAAAATGTTTCTACTGATGGGAAGGTCAGTAACCACAGAGCACAAATTTAAGGGTAATTGCTGAACGGAGCAGAGGCGAGATGAGGAGAATGTTTTAATCAGATGTGCTATGAGAAAAAATCTTTTTCACAGTGTTTGGGGTCTGGAATGCACTGCCTGTGGTGGATGCTGGTTCAATCAATGCATTCAAGAGGGCATTAAATGATTATTGGAATGTAAATAATATGCAGGGATACAGAGAAAAGGCAGGGGAATGGCACTAAGTTGTGATGCTCATTTGGAGAGCCAGTGCAGACACGATGGGGCAGATGATGGCAGCACAGTGGTTAGCATTGCTGCCTCACAGCGCCAAGGACCTGGGTTCAGTTCCTGGCTTGGGTCACTGCGTGTGCGTGGCGTTTGCATGCTTTCTCCCATGGGTTTCCTCCGGGTGCTCCGGTTTCCTCCCATAATCCAAAGGATATGCTGATTAGGTGCATTGGCCATGCTAAATTCTCCCTCAGTGTATTCGAACAGGCGCGCTGGAGTGGGGCAACTAGGGATTTTTCACAGTAACTTTGCTGTGTTAATATAAGCCTTACTTGTGACTAATAAATAAACTTTACTTTTATGATTTGATTTGATTTGATTGTCACATGTACTGGAATAGAGAGAAAAGTATTGCTTTTTGAGTCCCAAACAGGCAAAACATAGTTTGTGAAGTATCTGGGGAAAAGGGAAAAGAGAGGATGCAGAATATAGTGTTGCAGCTACAAATAGGGTAAAGAGAAAGATCAGCTTAATATATGATGGGACCATTTAAAAGTCTGATGTCAACAGGGAAGAAGCTGTTCTTGAGTCAGTTGATATGCGTTTTCAGATGTTTGTATCTTTTTTCCAACGGAAGAAGGTGGAATAAAGTGTGTGTATCCGGTGTGCCTGGGGTCCTTGATTATGTTGCTTGCTTTAAATTTAAAGAAACCATTTTATCTCCCCTTTCAAAGGAAAGGTTAGGTTGGAATGAGAAGTTCTGCCCCTTGGCAAGGTAAAAGAGCTATACTGCTTATTTTCCTTTTATTCATTCGTGAGTCATGATTGTTGCTGGCTGGCCAGCATTTATTTAGAATATTGGAATAGTGTAGGATAGATGGCTTTAGATTGGTTTCACAGGTCGGTGCAACATCGAGGGCTGAAGGGCCTGTACTACGCTATGATGTTCTATTGTCTGTCTCTAGTTGCCCTTGAGAAGGTAGTAGTGAGCTGCCTTCATGAATCGCTGCAGTCCATGTGTTGTGAGTTGACCCATGATACTGTTAGGGAGGGGATTCCGGGATTCCAGGATTCCAATGACTACGAAGGAGCAGTGATATATTTCCAAATCGGGATAGTGAGTGGCTTGGAGGGGAACTTGCAGGTGGTGGTGTTCCCATGTATCTTCTTAAAGGCACAATATCATCAGTTTGCACTCTACTCCCCTGATACTGATTCTGACCCAGGCCAGAAACTCCCAAGTGTTTTATGAAGATAGATACATTTGCATTTGGCACAGGTGAGCAGAAAGTGTTTACATAAGAACATAAGAAATAGGAGCAGGAGTAGGCCGTCCAGCCCCTCGAGCCTGCCCCGCCATTCAATAAGATCATGGCTGATCTGTCGTGGCTCAGTTCCACATTCCCGCCCTCTCCCCATAACCCTTAATCCCCTTGCCGATCAAAAACCTATCAACCCGCGTCTTAAAAATATTGAGCGAGGCAGCCTCCACCACTTCAACGGGCAGAGAATTCCAGAGATTCACCACCCTTTGAGTGAAGAAGTTCCTCCTCAACTCCGTTCTAAACCACCCCCCCCTTTATCTTGAGGCTGTGCCCTCTAGTCCTACTGTCCTTTCTGAGCAGGAAGAGCCACTCCACCTCTATCCTATCCATCCCATTCAACATCTTATACGTCTCAATGAGATCTCCCCTCATTCTTCTAAACTCTAACAAGTACAAGCCTAGTTTATTCAGCCTCTCCTCATAGTTCAACCCCCTCAACTCCTGAATCAGCCTAGTAAACCTCCTCTGCACTCCCTCCAAGGCTAAAATATCCTTCAAGTATGATTGAAGTGACCCACTCAGAAACTTGTATCAAACAAAGTTTATTTAAGAACACAGTTAAAGTATAATAAAAATATTTAGCAAAACTTTTTCCACTTCTAAGAATCAAACATGCTACAGCATAAACATTAATAACTGGCTATCTGTGATGTTGCAAGTCAAACACTCTGCTTTCTTCCACCAGCTTCTAATAGCAACTCACAGCAGAATTTCCAGAGAGGGGAAAATAAGAGACACTACTTTCTGTCTCAAGTCCAAACAGCATTTGAGAAAACTAAACTGAAGACTGCAACTCCAGAGGGAGGGGAAGGGCACTCTTGCTGCTCTGCACTTCAGGCTCTGACTGAAAAGCAAAACTAAAAACTTGGACTTTACTGTGAAATAAAATTGTCCCCATGCATCACCTGACCTGTCAATCATATGCTCCATCCAGCGATCCCAGGGATCATTAAAACCCACAGGACCCTGCATTAGTCCAGATTGAAGTCAACATGATATCAGTTATATTGCTTCAGTAACAATTAGAGGACACTGGTTACAAACATTACGGCACCAATAAAAGCTTATAAAGGGACTGCTTGACAAACCTGCAGAACAACATGATTAAAATACATTTCTTAAAGGCACAGTATCATTAAAATACACACTGCAATAGTGATGTGCTATAGCTATTTATGTTTAAGGGACCATTTTAAAGTTCAGTTTTTTTCTAAAGCTACTCAATATGTCTGGGGGGAATACAGCACAGATGCTGGGAAAGCAGGATAATTACTCATTTTAGCTATATTTAGGTGAGAGCTAATGGACTTTTGCTTACAAAAAGAAAATATCTCCTGAGGTTTTTGATTAAAGGAATAGAAGGTGGGTTTAAGTAGATAGGGTCATGTGATAGTGGTCAATGGGTGGAGTTAGGTATGTAGCAAAGAAAACAGCTATTAGTGCTGCGCTGGGTTTGTTTAAAGCCAGAAGTCTGCAAGCTGTTCTGAAAATCAAAACCTTTCTGAAAGCTCAAGACTGTGTAGACTCCTTTTATAGTAAGTATATTTATGTTGCTAACAATATTTAATGTGCAATTTTAATTCTATAAGAGGATGTTGCTTATCTGGAACTGAAACAGTGATAAGTTAGAAATTCAAATTGTTTCCTTTCAGTTTGTTTTTATATATTGTTCAACTGGTAAGAGTCAAGCTGCTTCGTTTTGTTAGTTATACTTAAGCTGCATCATTTTTTAAAAAAAACTGTTTTACTATAAACAATCGTTAATTTGTTAGGAGGGGGAGTTACTCCTGGAGTGAAACAGCTCATTCTCACACGCCAAAATAAAACACTTATTGGTCTCTACAGAGTTGGCAAGAAACTTGCATTACCTTCTTTGGTTCCAGACATCACAGCACCAATAAAATCTTGCAAAGGAACTGCCTGAAAAACCTGCCAAATAATGGATGAATCCACCAATTAAGCGGTCATTTATGAGCCTTCCGTGGGATCAGGATCCTGGGGCAGAAATTCCCACCCGCAAGAGCTGCCAGCTATTGAAGTTTGTAATTGGCTAAGGAATAGCTGCAAAGATGTAGGTAAGTCTGAATAAAACCTGGTTCATTGGATATTCACAACTAAATATAGATATACATTATAGGTGTTACTAAGCTATAAGATTTCACCTTCTTGACTCTTAGCCATGTGACTCTTTCTTACATCACCATGTGGCTGGTTCTGTTTCTCCAGTGCCACACATTAACCCTTTCAGTTCTGGTCACCCTAATTACCTACACCGGTCAATGGCCAAAAGCTTTTTCACCAAGGAGGCTGCTGCTGGAATGACACCTACCAGAGGCCCAGGATTGTGCAGTGATCTAAACCAGAAGTAAGTGGCAAGTGTTTTGTTGAGGGTGCGCGATGAGGGTGTCAGGGGAAGGGAGGTTCGCAGCAAGGATATGTCGATGGCTCTCTGCAGGCCTCCACTTCTTCATGTGTTCCTTGATCAGGAACTCAATTTCTTTGACTGAGGAATCACCAAAGGAAACTGCAAACAACCCATACGTTTGCTTGTCATGCTCCCCGTGGGACAACAAGCCAGCCTGCCTCTGGGTTGATGCCAATGGCAGTGGGAAAATGCTCCTAATTGGCTATTAATTATTTCTTAAGGGCCTCAATTGATGGCAGTGCAGTAAGCAATAACCATAAGATTTCCCATGACAAATTTAATTGGGACAGAGGTGGGAAGATGATAGGACCTTTTCATCATCACCCCACTTGAATAAATATCCTCACCGCCTCCAAGCCCAGCATACAGAGGGCATTAGATACTGTTAGTGTTTTATTAGGATAAGGTCAGTAATTCTATGGCAGATGTATGTTTGGAAATATAGATATTAATAGATATATATATATTTATTATGTATATTATAACAGGAGACGACCATTGAGTCCTTCAATCTGTCTCTGCCAATTGTCTCAGAGCTGATCATGACCTCAGTTCCATATCAAACTCTGTTTCAGGGTATGTCACATAATTAGATAATAAAATAAAGGACATAAAATTTAAATTCTATTTTTGCTCCATTTTCTAGTCCTGACAACACAAAAGGATTAGGAGTGGGAGTAGGCCACTTGGCCCCTCGAGCCTGCTCCACCAATGGGAAATCTCAACGGGCAAGCAAACTCCTTCCCAGCTCAAAGAAGCTGCCGAGAAGAACATTCTTCATAAGAGGAAAGCAAAGTTGGATTCCGTCCAAACCCTTGTTTAAACATCTCTTTATTCTATTTTTCAGAAAGAAAATATTTACTTGGAGTTGACACCTGTGCAATGCAGGGCTGAAGAATTAGGTAGCGTGGGTTAAACCTGCGCTATAAAAGCCTGTAAAAGTGACAAGACGGTTGGCAGATGAGTATTTCATTATCTCAGTGGTGGCAGTGCCCTTCTTGTTGCAAAGAATGATTGATTGAGGAGACAGTTGTTTAACCTACTGTGTGGGCATTGTTCGTACTGGAATTCTCCCCTGTTCTTCTGTAAAATGAGGGTACAGGATCTTCCACATCCACCTGTGCAGACAGGTGGGGACTTCGCTTCAACGCCTCATCTGAAAGATGGGCATCTCCAACAGTGACACTCTCTCATGGCGCCACTGGAGTCCCAGTTTGGATGAGCTTTGATATGTGCACATATCAATTAAGTCAATATATTGAAGAAAACAAATCTAATTTATCAAATAGACAAGAAAGGTATATTCAAAATATTATTAGCTGGCATCGGAGGGGAGTGTGTTCTCAGTGGCACTGCTACTTCTGTGTTTTTGTGACATTGAGACATCTTGTATTTTATCACTCCGTTGTGTGGGTGGTGAGTGGGGGGAGGGGGGAATGAAGAAGGATGGAGGGGGATGTCCTCGCCACTCCATAACCTCACCTCGGTGGACATGAGATGTGGTTTGCTATTTAACCTCTGAGTCGCAACTTCCACAGATAAGATTAGATCTTGCTGGAAAACACATCAATCTGTCAATATTGTCCACTGTAATTAGGACATAATCCCCTTAATTTAGTGGACTATTTAAATGATTCATTGTGAGTTGCAATCCTCCGGAACATGCTTTTATCTTGCCCCACCTTTCACTTTTCACAACAGTCTCTTGCCTCGTGAATATTTTCAAGAACTTGCTGGGTTTGCACATTAGTTGTTCATTAAACTCATCAAAGGTTGTTAGATCTCATAGTTAATTGCAGAAGTTTCATTTTTATGATGTGATCATTATTAGTGCAATGCCAATCAAGCTCTCTGACTCAAATGGAACAGTTTAAACGATCCTGCATGTTGTAAACTCTTCTTATAGTGCCTCTGTTTTTAAAAAAAACTTCCTTTTTTATTTTTCCTTTCTGCCTCATTACTCGCTCCCTTAATCCAATCTTTCTTCTCAGGGGCAATAAATGTTGACTGAGCTGGCAATGCCCACAGCCTATGAAAGAATACACTTCTTACCATCTTTAACTAGAAAAATATGTGGGTACGATGAGGTGGGGGCAGGGAGGGGGGAATTGTGGTGGTTGCAGATGCCCGCTCTGAGTAAGAACCAGATCGGGGCTGGTGTACTGGGCCAGAAGACTCAAAGGGTTGGACACCCTGCAAGATTTAGCCCTTTCAAAAGGCCATCAGGATGCCCGACTGGGGCTAGCAACCCCAGAGAATCACCCCAAAATTCACAAGAATCTAGGTTCGAATTTCCAAGCTCCACTCAGCTTTGAAGGGAGGTTGGAAATTAAGGTTTCTGAAAGGTTCAGTTAGACCCAAGCAAAGTGGTTAGCGCTGCTGTCTCACAGTGCCAGGGAGTCGGGTTTGATCTGGAGTTAACCTGTTGATTGGCTGCCTCCTGTAACACGGGAATGGTCCAGGCACAAGAACACTTCTGAAATGGAGAAAATTCCAGTCTCTATTATGCACAGCTCCTGTTCCAACAGAAACAGTTCCGCCTCTCAAAAAGAATTGAAGAAGTCTGGCACTGAACTGACCCATAGCTTTGGGCCTGTCTTTGAAACTGTAACTGTGTTTGACAGGACAGAGAGAGATATTGCTGCTCTGCCGACTTCAAGTGACAGCTCTCTGAATTAGACAGGCACTTTGTTGCTGTCTGTGTGTGCAGGCGTTAACATGTTGCTTTCTTCCTGCGTTTGTGAAATGAAAAAGGACTTTGAAGACTGAAATGACAGATTTCTGGAAGTGTTTTACATGGAATTACTCAGCAGTTTAAGCATTGCAAGCCATAGGGTTGAGAGATCAAATGATTTATAAACATGCTCCTTGCCATTAGACACTATTCACCATCAAACCAACCTTTCCCATTGTCCATATATCATCTGTTCCCTTAGGGACACCATCTTATCCAGTTGATCTCCTCAGAGAAAGCTCTATATAAATACATAAATAGATTCAGAAAGATGAGCAAGTAAAGTTGCAGAATATACATTCCCACTGCTTTCTCTAAACTCCTTTGTCCCATTTCAACAGCATTTGTGAGGCATTTATTAGTCTGGAATCATCTCTAGCCTACTGTCCTATTTCCAAGCAGAAGAAAAGATTTTTGTGTGAATTAGATCCGTAACTTTGATTTGATTTATGTTATTACAATCCCATTTGATGGTATAAGTGGACAGGAAGATCCCAGAGTGGAACCCTGCCTCCAAAGAGTGCAATGTTTTATTATTTTAGGCCTTCTACCTCCAACTGCAAATGAATTCAGTCTCTGAACCTGTGAGAGACGTGAGAAGGGTGACACAAGACTCGCTTGTGTCAGAAGAGGCTCTTGCAGAGTGAAATCAAGATGTGCTGGTATAGTAATGAACAGGGAGGTGTGTGCCCCAACCCCTCCACCTGGATACTTTTGAGATCATTTCACCCAGCCCCATGGCCCAATCCTTGATTCAATGCTACCTTCCTCAAATCAAAGGCCACCCCCTCAGTGGGTGTTAAGGCAGAAAGACACTCCAACATCCACACAAGTCCTCCCTCTAGCATTGTATGTTTCTTTTCTCCTGCAAAGTTAAGAGAAAGAGAGTTAAGACAATGCTGCCCTCTATCATCACTTGTAGTGGGACCAATCACATGGGATGTGACAGTCTGCTATGTTGCCAACTCCACAACAGCACTGGGTCAGGGCTCAGCAATGCTCTTTGGTATATATTTCTCCTGTGTTGAGGAATATTTTGTGCCCTCAGGCCATGTAGCTCTTGTGTTTGCCAATGGCTATAGACCTTGAGGTCTCATGTGGGTGTTGCATTGCACCCAGCTTGCTGGACTTAAGATGGCCATTGAAGTGCATCCAGCATTGAACCCATATCTTCCTCAAAGCAATATAAGAAAGCTGCCTCCATCCATGCCTCCTTCATTTGGTTGGGTCTCCTGTTGACCTCAAGAGAAAAGTAGCTTCCCCTTGCTGCCATATCACCCAAAAGCACCTCAAGGTTGGCAGGGGAAGATATCAGAAGAAAGTAGTGCTACCTTGAACAGATACTTGGTCTGTTGCTGGCCAGCTGCTCTCTCTGTGTGTAGGCAGGATGGCACAGTGGCATAGTGGTTAGCACTGCTGCCTCACAGTGCCAGGGACCCAGATTCAATTCCCGGCTTGGGTCACTGTTTCTGTAGAGTTTGCATGTTCTCCCCGTGTCTGCGTGGGTTTGCTCTGGTTTCCTTCTACAGTCCAAAGATGTACTGGTAAGGTTAATTGACCATGCTAACTTGCCCCTTTGTGTCAGGGGAATTAACAGAGGTTTACAGAGATAGGACCTGGGTGGGTTGTTGTCGATGCAGGCTTGATGGGTCGAATGGCCTCCTTCTGCACTGTAGGATTCTAGGATTTTATAAATTGTGAGACATCATGATGCCTGCCGTCTCCCTTTAGATTGACCTCATTCTGTTTAATTCCTGCCCCCACCACTGATTGGCAGCCTCAACCTCAGACCATTTAATGGACTTTTCTCCAAGATCACATTGCATATCTATATCCCATGTGGTACGGGGTCAGGACAAGGAAGACCTGTTGTTGTTGGTGTCCTGAGCCCAGATTTAAAACCCAGCAACCACCTATCTCTAAATAAATATTGGCTGGCTGTTCCAACTTTGCTCGCCCAGATCTCTCTGTCGCTACAAACACTCCAAAGATGTGCAGGTTAGGAGGATTGGCCATGCTAAATTAGTGTCCCAAGATGTGTAGTTTAGGGGGATTAGCGGAGTAAATACTTGGGGTTACAGGGAACTGGGTGGGATTTCCCCCTAATGTCAGGGGATTACGTGGGGTTGCAAGGATAAGGCTTTGGGATTGTTGTCACTGCAGGTTTGATGGACCGAATGGTCTCCATCTGTACTGTGGGGATTCTATGATTCTGCAGATGAAACAGGTAAACAAAAAACAATGTCATTTAGTGCATCCAATGCAAACTTTAGCAGGAACAGTAGTAGTTGGAAAATAAACCTCACCAGGTTGTTTTGTGGAAAATAGAGTCCTTATTGTTCTGTAACATACGTTACTCAAGGTCAGAAAGAACTGAGGCAATTTATAAATGTTCTCCATGAGTTTGTTTCCTCAGCTAATGAGATTTTCAGCTGATAATAGATAAACAAATTAATAATTGAGGACCTGTGCTCCATAAATAAATTTGATAAACACCACTCTAAGGATGACAAATTATAGAACTGCCCGTCTGCATTATTCACCCAAGATGTTCTGCCTGATGCCTTCACCTTCCTGATTTATCACTGGTTAGTTTGCAATACATCCTCTTTCTATATTTATCTTTTTTTGACAATTAATAATTGCAATGTGTTTCACTTGACCAACAATTAAACTAATTCATAGAACAATCCCTAGAATGTAGTAGGAGGTCATTCAGCCTATCAGGTCCACATCAATGACAATCCCAACCAGGCCCTATTCCCGGAACCTCACATTTACCCTAACTAATCCCCTGACACGAAAGGGCAATTTAGCACAGCCAATCCACCTAACCCAAACATCTTTGGGTTGTCGGAAGAAACCAGAGCACCTGGAGGGAACCCAAGCAGACATGGGGATAATATACAAACCCCACGCAGACAGTAACTCAAACCGGGAATCGAACCTGGGTCCGTGACGCTGTGAGGAGCAGTGCTAACCACTGTACCACCGTGTCACCCAACAAATTCAAAGGCAACTTTAAACCATTCCAATGTTATTGTTATGTTAAATTCCTGTAATGGCTTTCACTTGATCCTCCCTGTCAAAGAACTGTGACCAATTCTGGAAGCACTGGGGGAATATTCCGGCCGTTCATACCACCCAGATTCTCCGATCCTGCTGCAGTGAACAGAGTTTTGACTGAACAGCAAATTCTCCACCCTCACTGGCAGCAGTGGCTAGAGAATTCCGGCCATTATCTCTTTTTGTTTGTTGTTGGCTTGTTAGAATCTCTTCTTCCATCAAGATAGAGTGCGAGAGAGACAAGACTTGAGGAAGGGGTGTAGGGATGCAGGGGAAACAGGGAGACGATGGATTAGTGGCAATGTCACTGGACTAGTAATCCAAGTGCCCAGGCTAAAGCTGTGGGGAGACAGGTTCAAATGCTACCATGGAATTTAAATTGATGCATAAAGCTACTTCCAGTAATGGTCATCGTTGCTATAAAATCCATTCTAGTGCACTCATCCCCTTTAGGGAAGGGAAATATGCCATCCTTACCTGGTTTGATCTGGCCTACATGGCCCACAACAATGTGGCTGTCTCTCAACTGCCCTCTGAAATAGCCTAGCAAGCCATTCAGTTCAAGGGCAATTAGGGATGGGTAACAAATGCTAGCTTTGCCAGTGGCATCCACATCCCATGGAAAAGTAAGTAAAGCTTTAAGAATTTGTGTAAAACTTTAGAATGATCATAGCTTGAAGAAATCTTTCACCTTAATTGCCTTTGATCAGAGATGACTCTCAACCTGAAAATATAATAGACGGTAAACAGAGAGGAGGTTAGGGAGGGGAGCAGACAGTGAAAATAACTGGGAAAATAATCACTGCTACTATCATCTTACTCATCATTTGACACTTCTGCCGTAATCTCGTTCGTGTGTGTGTGTGTTTAATCAATGCTGAGTCCTGGGCTTTCTTTAGCTTGTCACACCAGATAGCAAAGCATTTAAGAGCTTATTTTCCTCTTACAAAAGAGACATATTCTCATAGGTTGAATCAGCCTCACGAACTCAGCAAGTGGCTATTCCTCCTGTGAACATCCTAGTCCTGTATCCCAACAAGGTATTCAGACAGCAACCGCATTACAGTGCAATCAGATGCTGGCATCATCCAGAGCTATGTATAGTAATGTAATGATCTTATTGAATGGCGGGGCAGGCTCGAAGGGCTAGATGGCCTACTCCTGCACCTACTACTTATGTTCTTATGTTACCCAGAGAATTGAGTACAGATCCCACCATGGTGGGCTGAGAGTTTAAGTTCAGTTGAATTTTTTTAAATCATTGGGATGGTGAACAACAGGAAAAGCTCAATTGGTTTTGCTGACTCCCTTTAAAGAAAGAACTCTGCTTCCCAAACTGCTATAAGTTTTTGCTGTCTAATTATGAATAATAACATTAGTTAATTATTCTGCATACAATAAAACATCACAACATATGCCTTTAAATTGGAGGCTGAAAGTATCAGTGTATCCGAGTGTAATAATCATCACTCTCAGCCCCTATTTCCATATTAGTCTTGATTCCCTCTTTACAATGTCACGTGAAAGGATGCAGAATGCATGCCACATTGCACTTAACATCACTATCATATTCCGAAAACAATGAGGAACAGTTTGAATGAATAATGCCTTAAAAATAAGTTTTCCTTAATTGAAGACAAACTTCTATGACCGACAGTAATTAGCCTCTGTGATTTTTGTGGTGTGTCTATTTGGAGCACATCTCCACAGACAGGAGGTGAACTGGTGAAGGTTGAGTTTGCTGACTCACTTTGGGGCCACAAAGAGATAAACAACTTAAGGCACCATCTCATCTCAGAGGCAGAGAACTTTCGACAAAGCAACACCCTATGGGCTTGCTAAATCTCCAACTATTGAAAACTCTAACCATTAGGCAAGGATGATTGAGACATAAATATTCTTTTCTCACCTATTAGTCAACATCCTTGAACGTGTTCAATTTTAATGTGTTGCCTTGTGACAACGGTGCAGTAGTGCTTCAAGATAGGTTTGGTAGGCTCAGAAGGAAAGAAATTGCATTTATATAGTGACTTCCACCAACCCGAAGGGCCCGATTTTACCATCAAGTTGCACCCATTTTTGGGCAAGGAAACTTGGTAAAGTCGGGTGTGAGGTGAGTTGCACGATCCGCAACCCCCCTCCGTGCCTGTCCCCCTTTACCAAGGCCCTAAAATGTCTGTTACTGTACATAGCTCTGGATGATAACAGTATCTGATTGCACTGTAATGCGATTGATGTCTGAATACCTTGTTGGGATACAGGGCCAGGGTGTTCATAGGGCAAATAGCCACTTGGCTGAGTTAAATGAATTTAAATTGACTTAATGGGTTGGATGCCCAAACCTACCAGCATTTCTGGGGGGAAGGGGAGGGAGTCGGGTCAGAAGGCTCTCTGGCAGTGGGGAGGTGGGAGGCAGGTCAGATGGCTCCTTGGTGGTGGGTGGAGGGGTAGGGAAGCAGGTCAGATGGTTCTCTGGCAGTGGGGGAGTGGGTCAGATGGCTCTCTGGTGGGGGGAAGAGGGTCAGATCGCTCTCTGATGAGGGGGGGGGGGCAGGGGCTGCGATCAGTCTGGATAGCAGAGGGGTGAGGGGAAAAGAGGAACGGTTATGATGTGGGGGTGGAGCAATGTCTGTGGGGGCCAGGGGGAGGCATTATCTGGCCCGGAAGCGATGAGGCAGGGAACGTTTTTCTATGTTTTTTTTCCTGTGCATGCGCAGTTGAAGGTTCCGATCAGAGCTGCCACATTTTGGGCTCATTAAGCCCTGCTCACAGGCTTCCGCAGCACAATTCAGAATCGCTGCTTTTTTCTTCAGACAGAGTACGTATGGGAGTGCCTGAGAACAGGGCTAAAAGTCAGATCTGAAACACTCCCAGATTTAGCACTTAGAATCAAAATGGTAAAATCGGGCCCAAGAAGTCCCAGAGTGCTTTGCAGCGTCTGAGGTAGTTTCTAAAGTTGTGGTCTCCTGTTGTAAATGTGGCACAGCAAGCTCCCACAAACAGCCATGAAATGGATGACCAAAACATTTGTTCTGGACGTTGGTTGAGGGACAGACTTTAGGAAAGGGCACTACCTTGTTAATCCCAACAAAGCAGCCACCGCCAGTTTGAAGAACTGCTTTTGGCTATCCAAAGGGTTTGCCTCTTGCATGGATATCAGGACATAACTGGTCAATGGGTGGACAAGGATTTTCACATGGGAGTTCTCTGTTTTGCAATGGAATAAATGTACAAAGCAATGCTAATATGTAATTGAATATGTATCACATGACTCAACACTTCAATTAGTATTCCACAAATGTTTAACAAAAAGTGGCAATAAATTTTCTTGTTTTGCTCCTAACAACTGAATAATGTACCACATTTTAATATAAACCGTGACAATTTAAAATTAATTAAGTGAATCATTCATGCATTCATTCAGATAATAATGGAATCTTCCTCAGGGGCTGTGATAAATATTATTAAAAAGGACACTTATTGAATACGAGTCACTAAATCATTCTGCCATTAAGCATGCAGTTAACCAAATATTAATTCGAATGTTCATATCCCAAAATTTTTGCTTTTTAATGTGATGTATCAGCAGCTTAAGGAAGAAAATGTTGTCTTGAGGCATGAGTCCATCAAAATTATCATGAAGTGTTTTGATGGAATAAATAAGGCGAAGCTTTTTCTACTGACAAAAAAGTCAGTAACGAAATACACCGATTTAAGATAATTGGTGAAAGAACTGGAGGAAAGAGGAGAATCTGTTTTTCACAGCAAGCTGTCACACTTTGGCTTTCCTTTGAGGCAGTGCATTCCAAAGCAGATTCAGTGGTAGCTTTTAAAGGGAGTTAGAAAATGCTTGACAGGAAAATGATTGCTGAGCTGTGGGAGAAGGGCAAGGGAGTGGAACTAATTGTATAGCTTATTCAAAGAACCAAAGCAGACAGGATAGGCTGATTGCCCTCCTTCTGTGCTGAATCATGCTATGGAGGCTTGAAAGCCATGCCCTATATGATTTTGTTTGTAGAGAAGTTAGTCATAGAATCCCCACAGTGCAGAGAAGGCCATTCGGTCTGCATTGACTTCCCAACAAAGCATCTTACTGAGGCCCTAACCCATAACCACACAAATTTACCATGCTAATCCCCCTAACTTACACATCTTTGGACACAAAAGGGCAATTTACCATGGCCAATCCACCTAACTGCACATTTGTGGACTGTAGGAGGAAACTGGAGCACCCGAAGGAAACCCACGCAGACACAGGGAAAATGTGCAAACTCCACACAGACAGTAACCCAAGTCAGGAATTGAACCTGGGTCCCTGGAGCTGTGAGGCAGCGTTGCTGACCACTGTGCCACCGTGCCGCCCCAAAGGTATGTTCACCGAACACTCGGGGGAGCTCAGATTTGAACCGAAGACCTGTTGATCTGCAAACAAAAGATCTGCCACCAAACCATACCCTCTCAGCGATTGAGCTATACGCCTTCAGTGATAGTCATTCCTGCTTCTATAGTTATTTTAAGTTATTATAGTAAGGCATCGTTCCCAAAGCTGCAATAAATACCAAGACTAAAATAAAAAGCTGGTATTTACTAAACACCAAAAACCCCAAGATAAAAGATATAAATACATTTGTAGCTTTCCTCCTTCAATAAACACCCACCGGATTCGAACATATTGAGCAAACTTGGTTTGTTTCCAGTTCTAAATTCTTCCAAATTTAGGACAAAATTTACCATGGTTAGCAATGCTGCCTCACAGCTCCAGGGACACCAGGTTCGATTTCCAGCTCGGGTCACTGTCTGTGCGGAGTTTGCACGCTCTCCCTGTATCTGCATGGGTTTTCTCCAAATGCTCCAGTTTCCTCCTCCAGTCCAAAGATATGCAGGTTGGGTGGATTGGCACGCCCCCCAAGACTGCAAACTCCAGCCCGAGTTTGAATGTTTTGTGTTGCCTGCTACGATTCCCGCAGGGGGTGACATGGGAGAATTTTGGCCCAGAGCCTATTGATTTTATTGAGATAGGATCAGCTGAAAGAGTACATTGCTATTGTGACTAAATCCTTCAATAAATTTTGGGTGGAATGTCCCCGTCCCGCCCACCACGGGAATTGTAGCAGGCGCGAGGCAGGACCATGCAAATGTGCGTTGGCCTCGGGTGGGATTTTCCGATCTTGGGGTGAGCGTGCCCACAAAATACCACCCTGCGTGTCAGATATACAAAAAGGGCTTTTTTCCTTTTGTAACGAGTGGCCTAAAATAATGAAAGTGCTTTCTCAGATAAAATAGAGACGTTTCCACCTGTGGGGAAGTCAAAACAAAAAAATCAAACGGATATAAGATAGTCAATAATAAATTCAGTCAAGAATTCAGACGACACCTCTCCACTCAGGAAGTAGTGAGAATGTGGAGTAGTTGAGGTAAATAAGCACTGATGCATTTAAGGGAACACTGGAGGGAGACAAATAGACAGTGTTAGTGATAGGGTTTGTGTGGAGCAGTTGGGCCACATGTTCCGTTTTTATGCTGTAAATTTTAAATAATTATATTCTCTGTAAATTAACATGCTGAAACAAAGGTTTGACAGGGATTTCTCTGGCCAAATTCCTGCCATGTCACCTCATGTGAAATTGCATCTGCCATGCGTCCACCCATTCCGTCAGCAATTCTATGTTCTTTAGAAGTCCATCATTAACCTCCTCAGGATTCACAATACTTCAAAGTTTTGTGTCTTCTGCAAATTTTGAAATGGGGTCCTGTACACCCAAGCCCACTGCATTAACATGTCGCAAACCTGATCAAATCATCCGTTAGTCTTTTAAATTACAATGAAAACAATCCTAGGTTGTCTAAGTGCTCCTCATAATTCCCCACAATTGGGGAATTGAAGGGCCATCAATTTAAAACTCCCACAAAGAGAATGAGGAAAGAGGGCAAGGGGGTTGTTTAAAGAGAGGGTTGTTGGAGTACGGCATGTTTAACCCTTGAAGTCCAGATATCATTCTGGCAAATCTACCCTGCATGTCTTCCAAAATGAATATTTATCCTTCCAAAGATAAGAGGCAGGAATTCTGACCTTGTCTGCAGCTGGGATTATTCAGTCCTGCTACTGTCAATAGAGATTTGCCTGTGCGCCAAATATTCCATCCTCACTGGCACGGTTCCTAAAATGGTTCACAGTACTCCAGATTTATTCTAATAATGAAGGGCAGCACCAGGGCACAGTAGTTAGCACTGCTGCCTCATGGTTCCGGGGACTTGGGATCAATTCTGGCCTCATCTGTGTGGAGTGTGAACATTCTCCCCATGTCTGTGTGGGTTTCCTCCAGGTGCTCCAGTTTTCTCTATAGTCCAAAGATGTGTGGGTTAGGTGGATTGGCCATGCTAGATTGGCCCTACTGTCAGGGAGATTAGCAGGGTAAATGTATGGGGTTTCAGGAATAGGGCCTGGGTGGAATTGTGGTCGGTACAGAGTTGATGGGCCAACTAGCCTCCTTCTGCACTGTAGGGATTCTATGACTGTTGTTGATGCCCAGGGCAGTTCCAAAATATGTACCACCTTCCCTATTTCTGATTGACCAGTCCTTAAAACTCAAGCTTGGTCTTGCATTGTCAGTTTCTCACTTATTGGTTAATAGAGAAGAACATTCAGCCCATTATGTCATGCCAATGTTTTGAAGGCACTCTATTGCTCTTTCTCCATGAACTTGCTACTGTTTTCCTTTCCAAATGTTTATCCAGTTCTAGTTTGAAAGTTACCACTGTTTTCACCATCTTTTTCAGACAATGGCCAAAATTCTCCTGTGTTGCCTGTCGTGGGAATCATAGCGGGAGAGATAGAAAATTTGTCTGTAGAGTTTGGTGGGAGTTTCCTGTCTTGGGGCATGTGTGGCCAGCGAATACCACCCAATGCATTCCCAGAACATAGTTCACGGTAAATAATCTTTCTTATCGTCCCTTTGGTTCTTTTGCCAATCAATTTAAATCTGTGTCCTCAGCTTACTGACTCTCCCATCAGTGGAAACAGTTACTCCTGATTTATCAATAACCCTTATCATTTTAAACACCTTTTTGTTAGATCACCCCTTAATCTTCCCTGCTCTAAGGGGAACAATCCCGACTTCTCCGGTCTCTGTCTAAATACCGCTCTCACCTCTGCTCCTATTCCAGTACCTTTCTTCTCTGAAACCTTCACATCATTCTCAAAACATGGTTCCCACAACTGGACACACTTCAGCATCTGGGGCCTAATCAGCATTTTAGAAAACTTTAGCATAACATGTTTGCTTTGTATTCCATGCTTCAGATTATACAGCCGTGGGCCCCATGTGCTTTTTACCAGGCCTCTCAGCTTGTCCTGGTGCCTTATCCCACTAGTTGTGTCCCTGGTTTCTTGCATAATGGAACTAAACTCTATAACTTCCAAAAAAATCTTAAAATTTCACAGCTCAGGACTTGGCTATTCATTCCACCCCGTCTTCTACCAGCTTTTTACCAGAGTCATCTAATATTAATCCCACTACCCTCATCATTCTCTGCATCAAATATTTATCCAGCTTTTCCTTTAAAAAAGGAAATGAAAAAGCACTCACTGTTTCAAAGCATGCCATGCTCCAACAACCCTCTCTGTAAAGACATCCCTCTTGACCTCTCTCCTCATTCTCTTTGTGGGAGTTTTAAATTGATGGCCCTTCAATTCCCCAACCAGAGGAAGTAATATTTGTTTGCTCACTCCATCAATTCCCTGATAATCGCCTCAGCCTTCTCTGTTTCAAAAAGAAAATAGCATCACTCAGGATCAAAATGGTAAAGTAGGCCTAAGTGCTGGGTGGACTTGAAACTGGGAGTGTTTCAGATCCAACTTTTAGACCCATTCTCAGGCCCCCATACAAACTCTGTCTGAAAAAGTATTAGTGATTCTGAATCACAAGCCTGTGGGTGAGACTTAATGCGCCTGAAATCCTGCAGCTCCAATCAGCGCCTCCAAATGTGCATGCGCAGAAAACAAAATAGAATAATGCTCCCCTGCCACATCCCTTTCAGGCTACATAATGCCCCTGGCCCCCACAGACATTGCTCCACCCCCACAATATTACTGACCTCCTTATCCCCATGCCCACTCTGCCACCCAGACCGATACGTTCCCCCCACCCCCCCCCCTCCCAAAATCTCAGGCAGGGAGATCCACCTTTCCCCCTCCACCTTACAGATATCAGGCAGAGTGATACCCCTCACCCCCACCCCAGGCCCTCCCACACAAGGCTCCCATCTACTCCAGATATGATGGCTGTGTGACACCTCGCTCTCTCTCCCCTGTTCCCGATCATTGAGGCGCTGATCCACTCCCCCCTCCCTCTCCATTAGCGCACCAGCAAGTGCTCACTTGCCTTCCCCTCAATGCTAACAAGTAAACTGCATGGAACTTGCTGGAATGCTCTGCCAAACTGTCTGCAGCTGATTTGCCCTAACAAGGGGCAGCTTCATTAAAACCTCGAGTGTGTTCAGGCAGGCAGCACAGGACAATGTACTCATGACCATCTCCCCAGTTTACTGAGGGTGACCTCAGGAAGCTACTGGATGCAGTAGAGGTGAGGCAGGACACCCTCTTTCCCATCAGCCCCCCTGGGTCTTTATCCTCCTGGGGGGGTGTGGGGGAATGTGGCCTAGGAGGAAGTCGCCGCCTCGGTCAGTGCCAGGGCACTGGCCCTTCTCAACCAGGAAGCAGTGCTGGAAAAAAGTCAATGACCTCATCCATGCAGCAAGAGTGAGTGCTGAACTCCATCTTGCATCTTCCTCCAAATCTCCCCCAGATCATCATATCCCCAGCACCCTGCATGTTTCCAGCCCCTGAACCCCAAGCAGCTCCTTCATATCCCCCCAAGGGCCCTACTGCTCTTGCCCTCTAAGGGCCAGCATCTGATACTCTGCAGGAGTCATGCCACCATTTCTTACATGGCTCCTTCTGTCTCCACAGGAGAAGACCGACCATAATGTCCATGAGAGAGTGAAAACGGGGGCGGGAGCCAGACCTCCGGGTCCTCACCCCCTTTAAGGAGCAGCTGCTGGATCTTTCAAGAGAAGAGGAGATGTGGGCTATCAGCAACAGCATGGTTAGGCTGCTGTCAAAACGTGAGCATTTGCCATTCCTCCACTCACTTTGAGACAACTTCCTGGAGCACAGGTTTCAGGTGTGAGGGGCAAGGTTTAAAGGAGATGTACCAGGCATGTTTATTTGCATAGAGAAGATGATGGGTACCCGGACCTCGCTGCCGGAGGAGGTCGCAGATATAGTAGTAACTTTTTAAGGGGCGTCTTTACAGCTATGTGAATGGGATGGAAATAGAGGCATATTGGTAAGGGGTATAAGACCTGTTTCTGTGATTTAATTTTCTTGGTGCTTTGTTCTATGTTCAATGAAAAAATGTGAATCATGTGTTCTCTCCCAGGTTAAAATCCCACCACGGCAGATGGTGGAATTTGAGTTCAATAAAAAATATCTGGAAATAAGTATCTACTGATGACCATGAAACCATTGTCAATTGTCAGAAAAACCCATCTGGTTCACTAATGTCCTTTAGGGAAGGAAATCTGGCGCCCTTACCTGGTCTAACCTATGTGCAATTCCAGACCATAGAAATGTGGTTGACTCTCAACTGGGCAACTAGGGATGGGCAATAAATGCTGACTAACCATGTCCCACAAATGAATTTTAAAAAACATGAAAGAATAAATAAAAAATAGTTTTTCATTCCCATCAAGTAAAGGATTGATCCTGGTTTAATGAAGCATGAAGAAAGGCATGGCAGGTGCTGCACCGGGCATGCTAAAAATGAGCTGCCAATTAGGGGAATCAACCTGTAACCAAGAGGTCACATCAAAGCTCTGCAGCCTTGCCACATCCAGCTGGGAATGATGGACATTCAATTAATTGACAGGAGATTGGCGTCTCCATGAACATTTCCACCCTCATCCTTGATGTAGCCCCAACACAAATGCAAAAACAAGGCTGAAGCATTAACAACCATCTATGGCCAAAAGTGGCAAGCAGATGATCCATCTCAGCCTTCCCCTGATGATCTCACCACCTACAGATATCAATCTTCAGTCAATTTGCTTCACTCCATATGGTAAAGAAATGATTGAGTGCACTGAATACAGCAAAAGGCTATGGATCCTGCCAAACTTCCTGACTGCAGTTGCTAAACACTTGTGCTCCAGACTTAGTCTTTAGCCAAGTTTTGCCAGAATGACTCCTACTCTTTTATCTACCTGACAAAGTGGAACATTGTCCAGTTATATCCTGCCCACGAGAAACAGGATACGTCCAATCTGATAATAGCTTCCCTGGCTAGTGAATGAGTAATGATGACAATAGCATTGATAAATTGGACGGACTCTGTTCCTATTCTCACTCCAGCAAGAGATAACAGATACAGAACTCGTAGCTGGGTTTGCTTTGCAAATTACACTTCCCTAGTTAATGCAACTTACCACAAAACAGTTCAGGTCAACAACAACAATAACACTTTCAGGTAAAACCTATTTTCATAACCATGTGAGGAGGGATAAAAATTACTTCCCTGTTCTACCACTCCAGATCTGACCATGGTTTTTTTTTGGGAATTTAGAGGGGATGTCCTTTGCCTTCACTATTTATGCCTTCAGATTAAAGAATTAGTCAGAGAGGTTTCCTGAGTTTAAATAAAGAACAAGATAAGTTTATTGAAAATATTTCCCAAATTTAAAACGACTTGATAAATCACAACGACCATTCATACGTCACGTACATCCCTTGGGCTCACATATATGTGTGCAGGTAGTAGACTAAGAAGATATGTTTAATTTTTTTTAACGATTTGTAACAAAACTATAGCTAACTTTCCTTCGGCTGGTCCCGATGTGATGATTTCATGTTGCAGCCATTTTGTTCAGTTATTTTCCTGGGAGTTCTATGGAGCAGTTTTCCACACTTTATCCTCAAAGGATTTTGGCCAGCAGTAGGTTTCTCTTCTCAGGATGGTTACTTTGCAAATCCGGGCACAACACTTGATATATATAGAGAGAGAGAGAGAGCGACAGCTTCTTTGCAGTACAGCATTCCAATCTCTGAGCTCTCTGGTTTGGTAAACAGTTTTGAAGCCCTGCTGACTGTATATTCCAGAGGAATTTGATTAAATCATGTTTATTGCTGCCATTATTTTTAGAAAGTTCCATTTTGTCATCTCGCCTCAAACTTTGGGAAAGTTTCAGGATAATATAAAAGACAACAGGAAGCAAGGCATTGCCCACTCCCTAGGATTGAATTGTTCCTGTTCATCCCACTTGGTGGAATTTGAATTTGTATTGGTTGGCAATCCTCTGTTATCTCAAGAGGATGACAGCTTATTGATTTATTCTAATCCAGCCAGGAAAAGAAGGATTAGAATTGTATTTTTTTTAAAAAAAGCATTTCCTTGTAACACTGTCAAGGTAATTTAGGCAGAATATGAGGCCAATCATCATAGGTAGGTTATAAAGAGAGTTTTAAAGGAGGACAGAAAGGCAGAGGAGAGGTTTATGAAGGGAATGCCAGAGTTTGAAGCCTGAGTAGCTGAAAGCATTGGCCATTAAAAATTCATATAGAATCTCCACCCCCCACCCCGCCACATACCCCACAGCATTTCCAGTTGGCAATGTAAATCAGGGATGTGCCCGAGCACAGAATAGGAGTAGTGTAGAGATCTTGCAGGGTTGTAGAGCTGGAGAAGGTGCAGATAAAGGGAGGGGTGAAGCCATAGAGGAATTTGAAAACAATGATGAGAATTATAAAATTGAGCCATCTTTCACACAAAGTAGGTGTAGGTCAGCGGGCACAGCAGTGAAGGGTGAACAGGACTTGGCATGGGATGCAGCAGAGTTTAAAGCTTACTTATCAGTATCACAAGTAGGCTCATGTTAACACTGCAATGAAGTTACTGTGAAAATCCCCTAGTCGCCACACCCCGGCACCTGTTTAGGTACACTGACGGAGAATTTAGCATGGCCAATGCACCTAACCTGCACATCTTTTGGACTGTGGGAGGAAACCGCAGCACCCAGAGGAAACCCACGCGAGCCTGCGGACTCCACACAGCCAGCGACCCAAGCTGGGACTCAAATCTGCGCCACTGAAGGTGTGAGGCAGCAGTGCCTCACCGTACCTAACTGTGCCACCCAGTGAACTCAGGAGTAGTAAGGAATAAGGAAGACCCCTGAAATAGTCGAGTCTAGAGGTGACAAGGGAACGAATGAGTAATTCAGGAAGAAATGAGCCAAGACAGGGTCAGAGATGAGCAAATGCTGCAGAGGAGAAAGTGGACTATTTTAGTGGTTGCGAGGTCATGGGGTCAGAAGTTCAGCTCAGGGTCAAACACGTACACAGGTGCTTTCTAATCTGCGTGAATCCATTTTTCACACGCGAAACCGCCTGAGTCACTGTGGGAGCATTGTGTGTTTTTAAAAAACAGGAGGAGTTTGTGAAGGGCAGAAAGAAAGGTAACTTTTAATCTGATAATGGTGCGTGGGTAGAGTTCAGAAATAAGAACCTTTCTCCTGCTGTTAATTATATATTGTAACAGATCCAGATCCTTGTGAGAGTTAGAAAAGCCTGGAGGTGTGAAAGCAAATCTGTGAGCAAGCTATTTTAACACGTTCGCAACCATGTTCCTCCTTTGTATTCCAGCTTTCAGATTTCACATTAAAAAGAAGCTTTTTCACCCTTGCTTTCCCAATTCAGGAGTTTAAAATAACATTCTCTCCTCTTGCCTCATTGAGCATCAGACATAAGAAAAACTTGCATTCATTATAACACCCTGCATATCCTTAGGATGTACAAAAGTCCTTTGCAACCAATGAAGTACTTCTGAAGCGTAATTGTAGTTGTTATCCAGGTAAACACAGCAGTTAAATTGCACAGAGCAAGATCTAACAAAGACCAATGAAATAAAAGTAGATTATCCCAGAGTCATAGAATCCCTACAATGCAGAAAGAGGCTATTTTGCCCATCAAGGCCGCACCGACGACAATTCCAACCAGGCCCTATCCCCACACGTTTACCCTGCTAATCCCCCTGACACTAAGGGGCAATTTACCATGGCCAATCAACCTAACCCACACATCTTTGGATTACCTGCTTTAGGTTAGGGGTTTAAGGTGGGCCAGGACAACTAATCAGATGATTCATCTTCAATAAGCTATTGGGCGCTCCCTAAAGCAGACTGGAGAAAAACATAATGATAAGCCTCTGATTTTAATCAGATATCGATGGATAAAGTCACTAGAAAAACAAACTTAGCATTGGGTGCATTCTTCCAGGGCTAGGATTGAAATGTAGAGAAGTTATATTAAACCCTTATTGAATCTCAGACACACGTAGGAGTACTATTATCAGTTCTGGTCTCCATGTTATAAAAAAGATAAAGGGACATTGGAGAAAATACAAAAAGATATAAAGAAAACTGGCTGAGAGGTCTTCATCTGTGTAGGTTGAACTCTCGTTAAGGAAAGAAAAAGCAGAGGGGTGATCTGTTTGATTATTTTTTTTAAGATGATTGACTGATAGGGTTGAAGTAAACAGACCTCCACTGGTACTGAGGGTGGAGGGGGACAAAACTAGTGGTCACAAACGTAAGATCTTCGTTAATAGATCCACCAGGGAATCCAGGACAAACATCTTTACCCAGAGATTGGTGAGAATGTGGATCTAGTTGAAGTAAATAGATCTGTTATGTTTAAGAGGAAGCGCGATCAGTGAATGTGGGGGGAAAAAAGGGATCAAAGAGTATGATGATGGATGGGAGGATGTTCACATGGAGCATGAAGACCAGACTAAAGCAGTAGGACTAATGGCAATATATTCATCCTCTACATTCTATGTAGGTTTGTCCTCTGGACAGGAGCATGAGTGAAATCAGGAACTGTACATTTGGTAAATGACAACTACGTACCTATTTCATCCCATTTCATGGCTCAACGAATCAGAACTTCATTGAACTGCATATAACTGTAAACATGCAATTTTGGTTTTCTTAGAGTGGCATCATTGTAAAAGGTCAAATGATTATATTTTTCTACTCCGCTCCCTCCCCCCAGCCTAAGTCATCTCCACTTTTCAAAATCACAGTCCAAAGATGTTATGGGAATTGGCCATGGGAAATGTGGCAGGTTACAGAGATAGGGCCTGTGTAAGATACTCTGAGAGTCAGTGCAGTCTCAATGGGCCATACAGTCTCTTCTGCACGGTCGATATTCTGAGACTATGCCAATCGTGGCACACTGCCATCCCACACTAGACAAATCCCACTTCTCCACATTCAAACACAATGCCAAGCTTCTGTCCATTTCAGCACCATTTAGATATCAACCAGATATCTACAACCACCATCATCATTAGTACGATGTTGTCAGGTTTCATATCATCTGGAAACTTCACAATGTTGTTCCCTAAACTGAGTCTAGCTTGTTTACAAAAGCATATTTTATGAACACCAAATCAAAATTACGTTGAAGTGATAAGGTGCTGCATTAATTCCTACCTTATTGAATTATGGATTACTTCAGTCAGCCCCGGGAAGTATTAGTTTTTGTGCAGTGACTGCAAAAGTCCTTTTGATCACATCAGAGAATCTCGCCTGATGTTTCATGCATATTAACTACCTGTTTTATCGGATGCTCGAATTCCTGTATGCCTGAATTTAACTGTGTGTTAAACATTATTTTACACTTCTTCAATTTCATGGATGTAATAGAATCACTACAGTGCAGGAGGCAGCCATTTGGCCTAGTGATTCTGCACTGACCACAATCCAGGCCTATCCCCACAACCCCGCACATTATTTACCCTGATAATCCCCCTGACACTAAGGAACAATTTAGCATGGCCAATCGACCTAGCCAGCACATTTTTGGACTGTGGGATGAAACCAGAGTACCCAGAAGAAACCCACACGAACACGGGGAGAATGTGCAGACTCTATTCAGATAGTCGTCTGAGATGGAATTGAACCTGGGTCCCTGGCACAGTGAGGCAGCCGTGCTAACCACTGTACCACCATGCTGCCAAAAAAAAACATAATTTACAGATTTTTTTAAATTGCACCAGTGTCTTGTATGTAAAAGGTTACACATTTTGAGATTTCTGATAAATATGGTCTTGTGAGAATTAGAAAATGTGAAATAGTTGATGTAGTATAATGACCTGAAGAACAAAACTCTTCTAGAATTATTTTTTACGTAATCCCCAGCAATTACCTGCTCCATTTCCCAAGATTTGCTCTCATTCTCTCGATCGTTCTGTTAACTTGCAATGTCTGCCCAATTAGCTAATCTAGGTCAAGCTCCAGGTTGTTAATCACAAGCTATTTGACCTTTGGGGGAACTTATTTCCTGTCCTGTGTTCTCAATGCAGAAACATTATTTTAAAAAATCTATCATCAGCTATCTTTTTTATTCATTTGAGGGTTGTGGGCATCACTGGCTGGCCTGCATTTATTGCCCATACCTAGTAGCATGAGGGCAGTTGAGAGTCAACCACATTGCTGTGGCTCTGGAGTCATTTGTAGGATGGACCAGATAAGGATGCCAGATATCCTTCCCTAAAGGACATCTGTGAACCAGATGGGTTTTTCCAACATTCAACAATGGTTTCATGGCAGGTTCTTATAAGTTCATATGTTCATAAGACATAGGAGCAGAATTAGGCCATTCGGCCCATCGAGCCCAGTCCGCCATTCGATCATAGCTGATATGCTCCTCATCCCCATTTTCCTGCCTTTTCCCCATAACCCTTCATCCCATTATCGACTAAAAATCTGTCTAACTCCTTAAATTTACTCACTGCGCTTTGGAGTAGGGAATTCCACAGATTCACAACCCTTTAGAAGTAGTTTCTCCTCAACTCTGTTTTAAATTTGCTATCCCTTATCCTAAGACTTTGACCTCTTTTCCAAGATTCTTAACTGCAGAATTTTTTTTAAATGGAATTCAAATTTCACCATCTGTGTGCTGGGATTCAAACCTGGGTCCTCAGAATGTTAGCTGAGTTTCTGGATTAATATTTAGCGATAATACCACTAGACTCCTCTGCACGGTGGCATCATGGCTCCTCAAAACAGTGTGTAAAATATTGAGAAGTCTCAACATTCAAAAGTGGAGTTGCTGAAACCCACATCCATACTTTTGTGATCTCCAGAATTAACTATTGAAATTCTCTCTTGACTGGCATTCTATCTCCCATGGATACAGCTCGTCCAAAACTGCCCGTGACCAAACATACACCATTTACCTATGCACCTCGTGCTCACTGCAAATATTGGCTTCTGGTCCTTGAATACTTCTCATCTTTATGTTCAAGTCCCTCCATGGCCTTACCATTCCATACCTCTGTAATCTCCTGCAGCCCTATGACCATTTGAGAGCTTTGCTTTTCCCCAATCCTCATCTCTTGTCTATCCCTTAATTCCTTCATTGGTGACAACATCATCAGCCATTTTGGCCCTGAGCTCTGGAATTCCTTTCCTAAACCTCTTTCCCTTTCTGTCATACTCTCCTTTAGGAAACTCTTTAAAACTCACCTCTCGAACCAAGCCTTTCAACACCTGTCCTAATGTCTTCCACACTGTTTTCTTTCGCCTGAGACATTTTTACTCCATTAAGGGCATAAGTTGTTTTTGGTTTTACAGGGAGAGACACTAGAAATTTAAATGTAGGAAAATTCTCTTGGTCTCTGGAGCAAACCTGAGAGAATCTTACAGCCCACACAGTTTGCTACAGTTCTGTATGCCTGAGAGATTCGCTTGTGCATCTATTTTCCATTCATTGCAAACCAATCATTGTTTTTTTGACAGTTTGTCTGATTCATAGTAGTTCACCGTATTTAATGGTGGCACCTATTGGATGTCACCATCCATTCTTGTAGCTCGAGAGACAGAAGTTGTATTTAAGGATGATAGATATCCATGAAAGGATGAGCCAAGCAAGCAGAACCATCCACCTGACCTGCTCACATTTCTTTTGAAGGGCAAATAGCTATTTGTTGCTTACACCATGTACAAATAATACAGTTTTATGTCAGAGAGAGGGATAGTGAGAACAAGGAAGTTGGCTGGTGAGAAACAGCTGAATTAACGTGGTCTAGAGATATGAGAAGACCCAAAGAAGGCCAACAGAAACCATGCTGCCACTATCCTAATTAACCTGCCAGAAACTAACAGTTCAATTGACATAATTAGACTGTGGCTTGAGGGTACCTAATCTGTGAGCAATGTATATGGTTGACCATAAATACAGAGGTGGAATCACCACATACCACACTGAACTATTAATGCTTCATGCTTAATCGAGCATTCCTGCAGTGGAAATGAGTGAATTGCTGTGAGGTCTATTGCATGGGTCACTTTTTTTTATTGTATCAGGCTGTTTCATGACCCACCAGACTACCTTCTGCTGGGATCTCCATTAATAACAGAATAAACTGTTGCTGTAAACTAGTTACCAACTGGTTAATTCAAAGTAGGACACAATCTTGTAAGTCTTCCCCCTTGAATTCTTCTACATTTGATCATCAACATTAAAAAATAAAAGGCAGATGTACAATTAGAAAACACCTTTTAAGATTTCAGAATGGCCCAAAGGAATATCCAATACAATGCGATGCAATTCCGACAGTGCAGAAGGAGGCCATTCAGCCCATCAAGTCTGCACCTATCACAATCCCACCCAGGCCCTATACTCGTAACCCTGTATATTTACCCTGCTAATCCCCCGATATGAGGGTTAATTTAGTATGGCCAATCTATCTAAGCTGCACATCTTTGGACTATGGGAGGAAACCCATGTAGACACGGGGAACATTTGCAAACTCCGGAGGCTGGAATTGAACCCAGGTCCCTGGTGCTGTGAGGCAGCAGTGCTAACCACTGTGCCACCATGCCACCCAATGTAATAAAATGGGGATGATGAAGTACTAAGTAGAGTCACTATTGTGTTCAAAATGCAGCAATTTCAGCCAGACAAAATCTCTCAAACAGCAATGAGATCTGTGAACAGTTCATTTTGCATTCTGTTGGTTGCGAGGTAAGTATTGACCTGGACACCAGGGACAATTCTCTTTTATGAAATATCAGCAGATATTTTATTTCCACCTAAAATGGAAGAAAAGGCCTTGATTTAACACTTTGACCCCAATCATGTAGCAGTCCCTCAGTACTGCCTAACTTTTATGGTCAAGTTTCTAGAGTCAGGCTTGAACCCACTAATTAGTTTATTAATTTTAGTTGTGGCTGAATAAGAAACAAAATGGGAATGAAAAGCTGCCATGCTAAGGAAACTGCTCATTTTCGATAGCAAAAATAGAAAATTGGTGGACAAATTCACCAGGTCTAGCAGCAGATGTGGAGAGAGAAATAGGGTGGGATTTTACAGCCTGGCTCATCCCAAAACCATAAAATCCTGCCCAAGGTCAATGGACCTTTCCATACTCCACCCCTCGGCCACTCCAATTCTCGGGGGGGGGGGGGGCAGGCTGGTAAAATCCTGGCCATAGAGTCAACACGCAGGATTCTCCAGCCGTTCACACCCCGCCACCACTGCAAGCGAGGACAGAGAATTTGGTGCTCAGCCAAATCTCCATTCACTGCAGTGGGAGCAGAGAATCCCACCCAGCATGAACATCTGCAAAATCCCAGCCCAAGTTTCAAATCCATGGGTGGGATTTTCCTCTCCTTCCATGGCGTGTTTCATGGCAGCAAGAGATGGCGTACTGCTCACTGGCGGTGGAATCTTATGATCCTGCCATTGTCAATGAGGTTTCCTGTTGACCACACCCCTTACAATCGGGAAACCAGCATCAGGGATGTGCTCACATAAACCACAGCAAGGTTTCAGTGCATATGACTTTTCTACAGAGAACTGTTCTTATTTCCTACTTGGAACTGTGACTTGGAACCGTGACAGCAAGCTTAGTCTTCACTTTCTTGGAATCTGCTGAGATGTCCTATTTTCTGAAGACTATGTATAATAATACAGTACCTTTTAAGAAATGTATTTTCGTCATGTTTCTCAGCACGATTTTTTTCATGATGTGGAGATGCAGGCGTTGGGTGGGCTAAGTGCAGTACGAAGTCTCACAACACCAGGTTAAAGTCCAACAGGTTCATTTGGCACCATTCGCTTTCGGAGCCTCAAGCTCCTTCATCAGGTCACCTGATGGAGGAGCTTGAGACTCTGAAAGCTAGTGCTGCCAAATAAACGCATTGGACTTTAACCTGGTGTTGTAAGACTTCTTAATTTCTTTTTCAAACAGGCCCTGGTGTTTTATTGTTGCTGTGATATCTGAGCCAGTCTCCTCTAATTGTTGCTGAAGCAATATAATAGGCATCTTGTTTATTTTTAATCTGGACTAACATCGTGTCCTGGGTTTTGTGATCCTTTTGGAATTGCTGAGTGGAGCATGATTGACAGGTCAGATGCTGCCAGGGGACAGTTTGTTTTCCCCATGGGAAAAAAATTCAAGGTTTCACTTTGATCAGAAGCTGTTTGGACTGCAGTCTGGAAGCAGTGTTTCTTGTCTCTGTGTCTAGAGTGAAAATTCTGCTGTCTGTGAGTTGCAACTAGAAACTAGAGGCATACTGTGTCTCTATCTCTCTACCTTGAGGTAAGCTGAAAGTTCCTGGACTGGGAAGTCAAAGTTTTATTTCAACATTCCTAAGGACTGATCCACAGAAGGTGTTCAAAAGCTGCAAAGTCCAGTATCCCGTGAGTATACTTGCTTTCTATGCTAAGCCTAGAATAGGGTGTATGATTGTGAGGTTGTTTGATTTGGAACAGAAAAGTTAGCTGTTAACCATGATACAATATCTTGATTGTTTCTTTTGTTGGTAAAATTAATGCTAATTTTTTTATTATGTTAATTATGTTCTTAAATAAACTTTGGTTAAAAACTTCCTAGTGGTTCACTTAATTCATACCTAGAGAGAAATGTCTTATGATCACCCATGTCAAATTCAAAGTGCAAAACCTATGGTCTAGGCTGTCTTTATAAAAACACCTTGACCTGAGTCACAAGGCAAATTACTTGCAGTTTTTCTTTATCTGCTGTGGATCTCTCATGTTAATGTAAAGTCATTACACTTGTGGCTAAATCAGGAAGTGGTGAAGGTGAGTGCCTTGTTCTGCTTGGTTGGATGCATTTATCAGGATTTCATCACTACATACAAACCATGTGGAATTTCATCAGTAACCTGTCAGATGAAACATCAAAATACCTCTGCTGCTCAGAATATTGCAAAAATTAACCTTCCGTATCACCTCAAACTAACATGTGTTGTCAATGTTGTAATTTAACATTTCTCTACAACTATGTCAATTACACAGAATTTGCAGTGCAGGAATAGCTATTCAATGCAACAAGTCCACACCAGGATTTACTGTCCACACGATCTTCCTCTGACCACCCCCCCCCCCCACCCTTTTAAACCAACCTTGTCAGCATTTCTCTCAGTATTCCTTTCACCTTCCCATACATATCTCGTTTCCACAACTCCATGTATGTTCCCCTTCTCAACCATCTCTCAGTAAAGAGGTTTCACCTGAACGCCCTATTAGATTTATTAATAACTATTTTAAATTGGCCCTTTTGTTTTAGCCTTCCCCATGGGAATGCATTCTTTCTGGTTGTAATACAGCTTGGTATGGTTCCTGTTCTGTCCAAAACCATAAGTAACTACAAAGGTCGTGAACAAAGTCCAGTCCATCACTCAAACCAGCCTCCCAACCATTGAGTCTGTCTACACTTCCCACTCCCTCAGAAAAGCAGCTAACGTAATCAAGGCCTCCCTGGATATTCTCTCTTCCACTTTCCTCCGTCACGAAAATGACACAAAAGTCTGAGGTCCAACAAACTCAAGAACAGCTTCTTCCCTGCTGCTGTCAGACTTTTGAACAGACTTACTTTAATATTAAGTTTTCTTTCCTTGCACCCTAGCTATGACTGTAACACTACATTCTGCACCATCTCCTTTCCTTTTCTATGAATGGTATGCTTTGTCCATATAGCACGCTGGAAACAATACTTTTTACTGTACACTAATACATGTGACAATAATAAATCAAATCAAGGCTGTGTGTATTCTAACAAATCGCTTTCATAATATTAAAGTATCAGGTTGTCCTTAAATTTTCCAGACTTTCATGTTGAATAGAATCTCTAGGCTGGGATGTTATGGCTGCTCACACTGGTGGGCCGTTCCCATCCCGCTGCAGTGAACAGAGATTTGACTGGGTGCCAAATTCTCCAAATTCGCTGCAGCAGCAGCGTGGAGCGAACAACTGGTAAGATGCCGTCTTTGAACTCTGAATTCAGGAGTGGCTGTGAGAAAAGGCGATTGGTTTACCCATAGCCTCACCCAGGGTTGGAGCAGAATCACGTCTCAGAGTCAGGAGGTCATGGGTTCAAATCCCTCTTCAGTGATTTAAGTACTTAATCCAGGTTGATGCATCTGTGCAGTGCTGAGGAAGTGCTGCATTGTTGAAGGTGCCATCTTTCAAATGAGATGTCAAACTGAGTGCTCACCTGCCCCCTCAGATGGATGTAGAAGATTCTGTGGCAATATTTCAAATAAGAGCAAGGGAGTTCTCCTTGCTGTTGTTGGCAATATTTATTATTTTTTAAAAAATCAAGTCACTGTAATGCTGCTATTTGTGGGAGCTTGCTGTGCATAAATTCACAGCTATATTTCACATACTCTCTTCATCCGCTGGGGAAAAGATACAAAGGTCTGAGGTCACATACCAATTGACTACAGAACAACTTCCTCCCTGCTGCCATCAGATTTTTGAATGGACCTACCATATATTAAGCTGATCTTTCTCTACACCCTAGCTAATAGTTAAGGTTCTTGGGCCTGGAAATGACTGCTAGAAGCAAGAACCAGAATGCAGGATAACCTGAGTCGTAATCAGACCCCCCACTACCTCCCAAACCTTTTTTTTGCTTTTGATGCAATTTGTCTTCATAGAGGCATCTTGTGATGATGTTACGCAATAGGAATTGTTCATGAAGTAGGCAATACACACTGTAACCCTTCCGTAATGGTGTTTTTTTTTATTTGTTCATGGGATGTGGGTGTCACTGGCTCTTTTAGCATTAATTGCCCATTCCTGAGGGCATTTAAGAGTCAACCACATTGCTGTGGATCTGGAGTCACATCTGGGCCAGACCAGGTAGGGACAGCGGATTTCCTTCCCTCAAGGATATTAGTGAACAAGATGAGTTTTTATGACAATCAACAATGGTTTCATGGTCATCATTAAACTTTTAATTCCATATTTTTATTGATTTCAAGTTTCACCATCTGCCAAGGTGGGATTCGAACCCAGGCCCTAAAGCCTAGGTCTCTGGTGTACAAGCCTAGTGACAATTTCACTATGTCACTGCCTCCAAAAGATGGGCATCTGTAAATTCTAGAGCTAGTGAATTTTCTCTCAGTATTTCTTTCTCTCCACACAGACGCTGCTCAGTGCTCCCAGCACTTTCTGTTCATACTTCACATTTCCAGCATCTGCAGTATTTTGTTTTTGTCCACAAATTCATTCTTGTTTAGTTCTGCCTGTCACAGTATGATTGATGTATTTCTGTTCCTTTGCTGGGGATTGGCGTCATCAGCTAGGTCTTTCTTAGTCTTCTTGTGTTCTATATCATTTTCAGTACCTGACAACGTGTCAACTATATTTTGCCAATGTTCTTCTCAGTCAGGTGAAATCAAAGATTTTTTTCCTGTAATATTGTCAATGCTAAATCTGTCATAGCACACTTAAATTGCTTAATGCATGGCTTTCTCAGCCTTTGTATTGGTTTATTTTCTTTATTCTGTCATGGGATGTGGGCATCATTGGCTGGGTCAGAATGTGTTAATTGCCCCTTAAACTGAGTGGCGTGCGAGGCCATTTCAGGGGGCACTTAAGAATCAACTAAATTTCTGTGGGTCTGGTCTATGCCCGCCAATATCCAGAATATATTGACAGAACGATTGTATTTTTACTATCATGGATATAAATCTATGGTTATTGTCTCATTGCAGATATGCAAAAGTCTGCATCTGAAGTAAAACCTACTACAAGGCAACTCATGAATCTTATTCCTAACTTGTGAGCTAACCACAGATTATAATCAAGCTTCCGATTAATATCCTTTCGCAATCTCTGTCATCACGGCATTGTGTTAATCTTTAGAAACCTGCTGACAAAAAAAAAGTCTTTCAGCTGTGAAACTTGTTTGTGGAGTGGTTTTTACTGCAGTGGAAAACTCAGTTTCCAACCTTCTAGATCCTTAATAAGCTCACGATAGCAAGGAAAATTCCATTGATACAGAAAGGAGTAATAGCTTAACTGCTTGAAAATCAGAAGCACAAGGAACCCACTTGTGAACCAAGCAAAACCTAGAAACTCTCAGAAGTGTCTCCAAAATGCAACAGAATGTTTTGGAGCAAATTCTGTCTAAGTGTTGAATGGTCAAGAAAATGGGTGGTTTTCTCACCCATTTTTTCAGCATGCTAAGTAATGGAATATATGGCACTCTGTGCAATACAGAAGCCATAATGTGAATCTCATCAGTAAGGGAGGGCGGGGAGGTGGATTCTCAGCTCACCTGAAAAGCCGGCTGCTGAGCTCCAGAGGCGCAATTGCACCCTGATCTCCCAGTATAGTATGTACACAGTACACTGGGAGATCTGTTACTCTCCCACACACGTCGGACCTCCCCATTGGTGGGGACCCATATGATGCTTGCCAGTGAGGACCTTGACATAAGGTAAACATCAGGATCCTAACTTGAGACCTAGACTGTATCCTCTCTCCACAGATGCTGTCAGAATTGCTGAGTTCATAGAATCCCTACAGTATAGAAGGAAGCCTTTCACCCCATCAAAACCCAGGCCCTATTTCCCCAACCCCATCCATTTAACTGCTAAACCCCTTAACATGAAAGGTAATTTAGTATGGCTAATCCACGTAACCCACACAATTTTTGGTGTGGAACCACAGCACTGGGAGGAAACCCATGCAGACACGGGGAGGATGTGCAAACCCCACCTGAGGCTGGAATTGAATCCGGGTCCCTGGCGCTGAGAGGTAGCAGTGCTAACCGCTGTGCTACTGTGCCACCCCATTTCTCCAGCAATTTCTGTTTTTGTTTCAGATTCCAGCATCTGCAATATTTGGCCTTAATATTAGGTCAAGGGAGTCCAACTCGGGAAAGAAAAATTAGGAACTAATGTCATGAAAGTAATCTTTAAGGAAAGATATCAAGAAACCACTGGAGGTACTCGATACCGGATACTGCAAAGGCAGTGGGCCCTCGTAACATTCCGGCAATCGTAATAAAAGGCTTATGCTCCAGAACTTGCTGCTCCCCTAGCCAAACTCTTCCAGTATAGTTACAACATCAACCCAGCAATGTGAAGAATTGCCAGATATGTCCCGTACACAAAAAGCAGGACAAATCCAACTCGACCAATTACTGCCCAATCAGTTTATTCTCAATCATCAGTAAAGTGATGGAAGAGGTCATCAACAGTGCTATCAAGCAGCACCTTCTCAGCAATAATCTACTCAGTGACATCCAGTTTGGCCTTCGCCAGGGTCACTCAACTCCTGGTCTCATTATAGCTTTGTTCAAACATGGACAAAAGAGCTGAGTTCCAAAGGTTAGATGAAAGTGACAGCCCTTGTCATCAAGGCTGCGTTCAACCAAGTGTGGTATCAAGGAGTCCTAGCAAAACTGGAATCAATGGGTATCAGGGGGCAAACCATCCGCTGGTTGGAGTCATACCTGGTACATGACTCAGATGATGGTTGTGATTGTAGAGGGTCAGTCATCTCATTTCCAGGGCATCTCTGCAGGAGTCCCTCAGGGTAGTGTCCTAGGCCCAACAATCTTCAGCTGCTTCATCAATAACCTTCCCTCTTTCATAAGGTCAGAAGTGTAGTTGTTTGCCGATGATTACACAATGTTCAGCACCATTCGCGACTCCTCAGATACTGAAGCAATCCATGCTCAATTGCAACAAGATCTGGACAATATCTAGGCATGGGTTGACAAGTGGCAACTAACATTTGCACCGTACAAGTGTCAGGACTTGACCATCGCTAATAAGAGACAATCTAACCACCACCCCTTGACATTCAATGATTTTACCATCACTGAATCCCCCACTGTCAACATCCTTGGGGTCACCATTGACCAGATACTCACTGGACTCACCATGCTGTAAACTCTATGACGTAAGTAAGAAGTCTCACAATACCAGGTTAAAGTCCAACAGCACTAGCTTTCTTCACCTGAAGAAGGAGCTTGAGGCTCCGAAAGCTAGTACAGCCAAATAAACCTGTTAGATTTTAACCTGGTGTTGTGAGACTTCTTACTGTGCTTACCCCAGCCCAACATCAGCATCTCCACATCTATGACATAAACACAGTGCTACAAGAGCAAGTCAGGGCTAGGACTACTGCGGCAAGTAACTCAGCGCCTGACTCCTCAAATCCTATCCACCATATACAAGGTGCATGTCAGGAGTGTAATGGAATACTCCCCAGTTGCCTGGATAGGTGCAGCTCTAACAACACTCAAGAAACTTGACACCATCCAACACAAAGCAGCCAGCTTGATTGGTACTACATCTACAAACATCTACTCCCTTCATCACTGACGCTCAGTAACAGCAGTGTATACTGTCTACAAGATGCAATTTACCAAAGATCCTTTGACAGTACCTTCCAAACTCACAACCACTTCCATCTAGAAGGACAAGGATCGCAGATACATGGGAACACCACCAGCTGCAAGTTCCCCTCTAAGCCACTTACCATCCTGACTTGGAAATATATCACCATTCCTTCACAGTCACTGGGTCTAAATCCTGGAATTCCCTCCCAAAGGCATTGCGGGTCCACCCACAGAACATGGGCTGCAGTGATTCAAGAAGGCGGCTCACCACCAATATTCTCAAGGGCAACAAGGGATGGGCAATAAATGCTGGTCTGTCCATGTCCCACAAATGAATAAAAAAAAGCATTCAACACATAAAAATCTCAAACGGCAGCAATCACAATTATTGATATTGTTAATATTGCATTATAACATCAATTGTGGTATTGCAGATGAAAGAGGTTAAAGGGTAGAGAATTATTAAACAAGCTGCAAAGACAGAATTCAGTCCCATTTTTAAAATCATACATTTTGCCCTTATTTTGCAGTATAAATTTCACATCCACATTATTATATTTCAGGCCTGATATTGAGACTAACAACAAACCATGAGATCAGTGGTAGTAAACTAACTGGAACAGTTTAATTAACACGTCTTTACCCTAGCACAGTCAGCACAAGACTGGGTCGGTAAACTGCACCTGGGGTGGAGCTTGTGTCCCAGGTCACCTAGCCCGTCCTCTTAAAGGGGCATGCCCCAACATACATAACACATAAGTTTACATAGGCAGTGTCCATTATAACTATCAGGATGCAATCCTCCCATCCTGGAAGTGGTGCAACAATCCACTCAATTCCTACTCTTCCCAAGCCATGGACGGATTTATCTGGCCGTTCAATCCCCGCTGACGCTGCCAGTGAGGACGGAGAATTTGGCACTCAGCCAAATCTCTGTTCACTGCAGCGGGAGCAGAGAATCCCGCTGGTGTGACTGGCCGGAGAATTCCATCTCTTTTTTTTCCCTGACCTCACTGCATTCTTAATCACTGCACCCCCCTCCCATTTCCATTTTCCTCTCAGCCCCTTTGCCGCTCAGTCAAGTTCCCTTGGCTTCTCTGCCTCTTATCCCACCTTCCGTTCTATTCCAGATTCAACTTTATTTTAAACAAAAAATTAATTAGAATGAGAAAAAATGGCCTGCGTGCGCCTTTCTCTCAAGTATCCCTTTGTCTACATTCTGGCTATACGTAGATGTTATAAATCAGAATGCTTTGTTCACTGAAAAAAGCAATTAATATTTAGCTTATCTAAATGTTAAAAAAAACAGAGGTACAATGATTAATTAGCTTCAAAATTTAGCTAATTTTTGTTTAATTGAAACAACATTACTGAAAAGGGAGTATTTTTTATTTTTTTTTTACTTTTTGGCTGCAGCTTCTCTCTCCTTCACTTTCTAAAGTTTATAGAACACCAAATGAAATCCACTGCAGGTGTGAAATGAGGGAAGATTTTCCCTTTCACACATAGATGAACACAAAAGCTGAATATGAATCATATTACAGTCTGTCCTCTACACTTTATCTTCAAATGTCATTGGGACATCTTTGAGCGAAGGCTAAAATGAAAGATTTCTCAGGAGAGTTAACAGATTATAACCAGTACCATGTCAATTCTCATTTAGTGCAAATAACTGTTGCCTCTAAATCAGAAGATCAGAAGGCCCCAGTCAGAATCACAGGATTATAGAATTGTGAGGGCTCAAAAGGAGCCCATTTGGTCCATTGTATCTGTAGCAACTCCCGAAATGAGCATCGTGACTTAGTTCCATTCCCCTGCCTTTTCCCTGTACCTCTGCACATTGTTTCTATTCAAATAATCAATAAAGGTCCTCTTGAATGCTTGGATTGAACTTGTTTCCACCACATTTCCAGACAGTGCGTTCTGAATCCGAATGACTCATTGTGAAAAAGTTGTTTTCTCACATCACATTTGCTTCTTTTGCAAATCACTTAAAATTTCTGCCCTCTTGTTTTTCATTCTATTACGAGCTGGAACCGTTTTCTCTCTATGTATTGTGTCCCATCCCCTCAGGATTTTGAACATCTCTATCAAATCTCTTAGCCTTTTTCTCTCCAAGGAGAACAGTCCCAACCTCGCCCACCTATCCTCAGAACACAGAGGTTGAGGCTAACACTCCAGTCTAGTACTGGGTCAGTCCTGTCCTGTCCAGGTTCCCAGCTTTAGATAAGATGTTAAACAGATGCTCTCTCATATGAGTTTAAAGGCTAGAGTTTAATGCCCTCCCCCAAGTGAGTTTGGTGGCAAGGTTGACACTTAATCCAGTGGGAGGGTGACCGGACAGGGACCTTGCTGACTTTCTACCTCTGTTCAATTAAGTATGTGAAAAGAATGCTCCTGTACAGCCTTCCCACCTGACAGCCACTGGGCCCTTGGGTGAGCAATTAATGTCTAATTAAGATCCTCATTCTGCCACCACTGCTCCACCAAGTAATGGTGGGGACACTCACTACGTGGCCATCAGGAAAGCATGTCATATTGGGGTTGCTTGTGGTCTCCCAGGGGTGCCCCTCGATCAAAGGCACACAAGTTCCTGAAAGAGGGATCCGGCATTAGAGAGAAGGTTTGCTGAGAACCACATTCCTATCCTTGCTGCTGGCCCTCTTTCCTGCTATCTTGCCATGACTCGCCCTCCCCCATTACTTGCCTGTGGCCTGGGTCCCTCAACAATCCTGGGCTTCAGGTGGTTGCAATACTAGCAACAGCCACCAGTGGCGCTGCTGAGCAATGCATAGCTTCTGGCATTGAATTGCTGGAGGGGCATTTCTGCCTCCAGGATCCTTGACTCTGGGGAAGGCCCACCACTACCCAACTAATTATCTGATTGACGCATCATTTGGCAGGCCTTCCTGAAATTGGGTGGCAAGGGACTCTCATTGGCTCTGTAGCTGGCAGGTGAGACTCTTATCACCTATTTTAAATTGGGCCCAAAGCATCCCAAATTAGTCTGGCACTGACCAAGGGGCATCATGCCTTGCCCTCAGCCTCCCTTGAGGGGTCTCAATGGCTTCCGGTTCCACCAGTGAGGCCAACATGACTGTTCCCCGCTCATGGGAATCAGGTGTTTTCCTCGTCGGAAAGAACCTCTCCCGATAAGGCCATAAAGGCAAGTGAGCCTGGACGCTTGCGCGCCGGACTCACTAAACAAATTGAAATCAACATTAGAATAAATTTCAATAAATTAACCAGCCTTTCATCCATTTCCAGTAAGATGCTGACTGCGCCAGGTGCCGTTAAATCATGTCATTCGCGCTGGCTGCTTTACGTCCGATTTTATGGCATTTTCCCGCAGCAAACTAGGTGTAAAACGAGAGTAAAATTCCACGCTTAGTGTTCAAAAAATGCGTTAGGGGGATCAGTGGGATAAATACATGCGGTTACGGATATTGGGCCTGGGTAGGCCGCTCTGTCGGAGATTCAGTACAAACTTGATGGGCCGAATGACCTCCTTCTGCACTGTAGGGAATTCTATGATTCTATTCCCTGTGAGTCTCCTTAGAATGTACTGAGGTCATGAAAGGCACTAGGTAAATATAAGATTTTCATTTTGGATGCATCCTAAAAGTCCCCATCTGACTGCAGAATCCGAACTCAGCTCAGATTATCACATCTCGGCCAAAAATATCAACTCAACCCAATGTTTTGGAGAGATTCTGAGGCCTTGAAGTAAACCTTTCATGGAGGTAGTAAAAGGCATAAAAGCCGTGTCAGCTGATCAAATTTAATCACCATTGTGAAATGAGTATTTTTTTTAATCAAATTATTTAAAGCCCTATTTTGGTCCTGTAATGGCTTTAATCAGGCAAATGAGGTGGGCCCACTTGAATATGAGCTCCCTGATGGTCTAATCAGGAAGCCCCATGCTCTGTACTTAAACAGAAGTGTCAGTCCCTCTGGCACTCCGGATGGAGACTGGATACGGAGAGCAGTCTGTATATAGTGTTGGATCATGGAAAAAAGGAATTCTGGTGAATGGACTTCCGCCTCCAAGGACTTATTACAGGTCCTTAGAAATGCAACTGAAGTAAGAATAATTAAAAAAAATAAAAATAATAATTTAAAAATGAGTCATACCCCATGCTGATGTTGTTTTGCGGGGGAGTCCCAACTTGAAACATTGGTTGGTGGCGATGTATGGTTTTGTTTATGGAATGGTGTGAGGAGTAACGTGAGACGCCCAGTAAAAATAACCAGCCTCGTTGTTGTGTAACAATTACCAAATATTATTTATTAAGTTTAAAACAGACAAATATACACAAATAGGATTATAATGCACTAAAAATTAAATATATGAATTATTAAACACACGCACAACTTAAACAGAAATTACCCCATATTCTAAGATATGGACCAAAGATGTGTAGGTTAGGTGGATTGCCCATGCTAATTTGTGGAGTTACAGAATTAGGGCAGGGGAGAAGGCCTAGATAAGATACTCTGTCAGAGTCATTGTAGATTCGATGGGCCGAATGGCCTCTTCTGCACTGTAGGAATTCAATGACATCTGTGATTCCTCAACTCCTTAAGATGTCCCCATTCCTAAACAATGTCCAAATTAAATAAATCTATAAATGGGGAAAATATATGGGGTTATGTGGATCGGGCCTAGGTGGGATATTTTGTTGGCGAATCGGTGCAGATTCACTAGGCTGAATGGACTCCTGCACTGTGGGGATTCTATGATTCTGTGACTTAGCATGTCTGGCAGCATGTATGGAGAGAGAAATAGAGTTAATGTTTTGAGTTTCTAATACCTCCCCACCCTCCTTTTCAGCTCTGAAGAACAGTCTTACTAGATGAAAATGTTCTGTTTCTTTCTCAACACATGCTGCCAGACCTGCTGATTCTCTCCAACATTTTATGTTTCTGTTTCAGATTTCCAGCATCCACAGCATTTTGCATTTATTTTAGTGTCATCTTCTTACTCACCCAGCTTAAAGTTGTCTTTCTCTGATTAGAATTCTGCTAGGGAATCTAAATTGGGTTTTTCACATTGCTACGCTTTTCCATCAGTGAGTATGTTGACAACAGTGACCTATAAGATAAACGTAAAGGTCATGGCATCTTGTGCCTTCATCATGAATCAAGTTGAGATACTCCAGATCTGGCATTAAGTAACACTGCTATATCCATCGAGGGCTGAAAATTTATGATGGGGATGGACATGCACTAAGACTAACACAGCTAGTGTGCACCGAAGTAATTCCTGTGTAACAGAGAAACCTATATATCCCACATGAGCACAAGAAGCAAATCCCTGTGTTTCCCAGCCAGAAACCATGGATGAACAGGGATATTCACTGCTTGCTGAAGTCCAGGTCTGAGGCGTCCAGTTCTGGCGACTATGATCGATACAAGAAATCCTGATCCAATCTACGGAGATCCATCAAAAATGCCTAAAGAAAGTATCACACCAAGCTGGAGCCCCAGGCTAGCCGCAAGGACTCCCTCTAACTATGGCAAGGTCTGCAAGACATAACAGGCTACAAGATGAAGGCATGTAGAATTGCCAGCACCAGTGCACCCCTCACCAATGAGTTCAATGCATTCTATGCCATTTTGAGCAGGAGGTCAGCAAGAGCACATCTTCCGCATCGGAAATCTCGGCCGAACCGATACCTGAGGTTACCATCGCAGATGTCAGATCAGCCTTCTTAAAAGTCAATCCACAGAAAAAGACAGGCCCGGATGGGGTACCTGGATGAGCACTCAGATCCTACACAGATCAGCTGGTGGGGCTATTCGCAGACATCTTCAACCTTTCTTTACAACAATTTGAGGTCCCTATCTGCTTCAAGAAGATGACCATGGTCCCTGTCAAAGAAAAGCCAAGCAGTGTGCCTTAATCACTATTGCCTGGTGGTTCTGACATCCATCATCACGAAAGGTTAGTCATGGCACAAATCAGTTCTGGCTTCTCAGCTTGCCTGGATCCGCTACAGTTTGTCTACTGCTGCAACAGGTCCACAGCAGATGCCATCTCCCTGGCCCTACATTCAGCCCTGGAACAAAGATACTTATGTCAGACTTCTATTTATTGACTGCAGCTCTTTTTCAAAACCTTTATTTCTCCAAAACTCCTCTCAAATTCTGTGCCTGGGGTTTGGCTCCTCCCTCTGGGGCTGGATCCTAGACTTCCTAACGCCCAGATCACAATAGTAAGGACAGGCAAAAATACTTCCTCCACAATCATCCTCAACAACGATGCCCCACAAGGCTGTGTCCTCAGCCCCTTATTATACTCCTTCTACACCCATGGCTGTTTGGCCCAAATCCCCCTCCAATTCGATTTTCAAGTTTGCTGACGACACCACTGCAGTCGGTCAGACCTCAAACAATGATGAGATGGAGCACAGGGAAGGGATAGAGAATCTGGTGAATTGGTACGACAACAATAATCTCTCTCTTGATGTCAGGGAAATGAAGGGGATAGTCATCAACTTCAGGAAGCATAATGGAGGGCATGCTCCTATCTATACCAACAGGTATGTAGTGGAAATGTTCAGGAGCTTCAAGTTTTTAGTGTCCAGGTCAACAACAACCTGTCCTGGTCCTCCCATGCTGACACTATAGTTACGAAAGCCCACCAGTGCCTCTACTTTCTCAGAAGACGAAGGAAATTTGGTATGTCCGCTTCGACTCTCAACAATTTTTACAGATGCACTATAGCAAGCATTCTTTCTGGTTCTATCACAGCTTGGTTGGCTCCAGCTTTGCCCAAGACCTCAAGAAACTACAAAGGGTTGTAAACAAAGCCCAATCTATTACGCAATCGAGCCTCCCATCTATTGACTCTGTCTATACTTCCCGCTTCCTCGGAAAAGCAGCCAGCATAATCAAAGACCCCTGGACATTCTCTCTCCCACTTTTTTCCAATCGATGATTCAAATATCTCGGCTAGGGGACCTACAGTTTCCTCCCTAGCCTCACGCAATGTCCTGGGATACACTTCATCAGGTCCCAGGGATTTATAAACCTTGATGTGCTTTAAGACTTCCAGCACCTCCTTCTCTGTAATATGTACACGCCTCAAGACATCACTATTTATTTCCCCAATTTCCCTAACATCCATGCTTTTCTTAGCAGTAAATACTGATAAGAAATATTCATTTAGGATCTCACCCACCTCTTGTGGATTCACACATAGATGACATTGTTGATCCTTAACAGGCCCTACTCTCTCCCTTGTTACTCTTTTGCCCTGGGCAAACGATATTTCAATCTGGGCTTGGCCCTGCAACTTTATAGAACAAAGGAGCAACTTACAAGTTCAAAGCTTAATCCAGAGAAAGAGTAATAGATTGTGCTGCAAGTTTCAGGGATGAGGAAGAGTATAAACCACATTTGGAACGTGAAAATAATGACAAGAAACTTTGGAGAAGCAATGAGTAAAGTTTATTTTATAAATTATTGGAGCTGCTACAGGAGTGATGTATGTGTTGGGCTTTGTTGAACAGACAAGAGGCTACCTCCGGAGGTGCTATGACATATGCCATTAAACTATGGGATAAAAAAAGGGAGGAAAGTAATGAGGTTGGGAAAGAATATCTGTCCAGCAATGCAATGAAAGGAGTCTGCCAAATGATCTCCAACTCTCAGTGAGAAGGAAGATCACAGAATTAATATTGGCCTCCCTTAGTGCTACATTCATTCTGCTAAATGCTCTATTCAGGGGGACACATCAATTCATAATGAGGTTGGTTACATCTGACTCTTGAATTTTTAATTGTGTTTATTACTGTATCAAAACCCAAGTTAACTAATTTCTCTGAGATCCCTTTCAGCCTTCATCAAAAGTTTACAAATCACTGCATTCAACAATCACTAGTGAAACTCTTGATGTAACTATTCAAAAGATCCTAACCTAATGACAACATAAGAGGACATTTGAATTGAAAATGAATGTTGAGTTACAAGTTTGTTAACAAGGGTATAGATTTGCCTCAGACAGGGTTAATAGTCACACTTCATTGAAATATCAACTTTTCAATTACTCAAATTCTCTCAAAAACTACTTGCAACCTAAAGTTCATCTGTAGCCAGTGGAGTCTCTGAAGTGTTCTGTTCAAACTAAATCACACTCTACATAGAAATAACCAAAAGCTGCAGACATATTTTTTGAAGTTGAAAACTGGAGATGAAATCTCCATGGAAGTTGAGAAGATTGAGAGAGAATGGCCAGAATTGTACACTTCCCCACCCCCCTGTCAGGCTCTGAGCTGGGGAGTGGGATTAGCATTAAACTGAATGGGTGGGATTTCCTCCAGATTCTCACCTACTCTGACCTGATTGTAATTTTACACCTGGGGCACACAATGCCTCAGAGAGAAAGCCTGCCCTTGCCCCGATTAAGGCCTTTTAAGAGCCTTTTCCTGCCCAGCATCAATTTCTGGGCTTCATCTGACTGGGGCGCATTCCTCTTGAGGCCTGGTGAGGCCCAGCCCTCCCTCCACCCCACCCCAGCATAAACTGTGAGACCCAATGGGTCTTGTGGTCTCCCAGACAATCCCTACCCTCCCCACTTTCGGTCCTTGTCCCGGGACTTAGTTCCAAGCAGCTCTCTGCTGTGTTTCTTCCAGCCAGTGTAACACTGGGTCTGGTGGAATCTGACCAGCCACTCTCCAAGATGGGACTTGCTCCGAAGGGTGGAAGTCCTGTCTAATGCCAGTCAATGCTCATTAGAGTGCAATATGGCATCAGGGCTTGGCAAGGACGTGTTCCCTACCCACTCTTTGGATACGAGGGATTGAGCCCGTGCCATCCTAAAAATTCAGGCCGATGAGATAGATCAAGAGGTGACACCAAATTGGGCTTTAAAATCAGAGAAAGATGCTGAGTTTTCATCTCCATATTACAAAATATATTGGCGACACTGGAGAAAGTTCAAAATTAATTGAAAGGATTGTGCCAGAACTGAAAAGTTGGAATCATTAGAAAAGACTTTCTGTGGAATGACATACTAGGTCTTGAAAATTGTGCATTGACTTGACAGGACAGACCAGAGGCCAGCAACATTTATTGCCTGAAGAGCCATTTGTCTTAAATTGCCTAAAATAAAAACCAATGGGAAGCACAAGCTAAAATTCACGCATGTTGCCAAATATCTCTGGTAGAATGTATAATTTGTCTCCATAATGAATAAAATACACGTATTGAAGTTATGTATCAAATCAATATTAAATGGATTTAATTCTGAATTGTCGTGCTTTTTGACTTATTTAAACTCTAATTTTGTCAGTGAAGTCATCTCAAAAACAAACTTCAGTTTCGGATGTGTAGATTAAGACAAATGTTTTTGGCCATCGATTCTTGATTTAGTTGCTAATAGCCAATTTGGAATAATTTATCATTCTAGTCACATTAGAAACAATAAGGGTCACGGTAATAAAGCCTGTTCCTCAAATATAATCCGCCGTGTATTCAGGCACTCGAACAGTAAAGCGCAGTAATGATTTTCCTTAAAATAATCATCTGGAACTGGGAAGTACAGCATAATGCATAGCCTTTCGTCTCCATAATAAAAAAACACAGCTTGTACTTATCTTGACTTATTTTTTGGGGCTTTTTTCATTTAATGCAATCCAACAAGAAAAAATTGAGAGTCACAGAGGCAGTATATGTCAGAGTTCTCTGGCCATTCGTGCCCCACGGCCGCTGCCAGAGAGAGTGGAGAATTTGACATTCAACCAAATTTCCATTCATTGCAGCGGGTCAGGAGAATCCCGCTGGCGTGAATGGCTGGAGAATCCCACCCATTCAAACACATACAGCTCCAAAGTTGCCGGATGCAGATGTTATAAAGCAGAGGCCGATCCCCCTACCTCTGAGAACTAACACCAGAACATTCAAAGAGGAATACCTTGCCTTATAATCTGTAAAATATGTGTGTCAAGTGGTGTGACCTGCTCTTCAGCAACTTCTAGTGGTTAAATACAAAATAAATTCCTGACATTCTCTCTAAAAGCAACATGTAACAATTTAGTTATCTAACTAACAGTGAGCAAATTAACTAAACTATTAATAAACCAAATAAATCCCTTCTAACTATTAAGTATTCCTGAATAAATAAGATTCTAATGGCCTGCTGTTCAGAAAAATACAATTCCCACTTATTAACAAAAATAGAATTTAGTCACTCTAAATTACAACCAGGTTTTGTGTCTTCTGGAATATTCTGGGCTTTTTCTGCTGATTCTTCTGTCTGGAACTTCTTTCTTCTTTGGTACCTTTGCTACTTGGATGGTGCTTTTTCTGAGACACGAATGAAGCTATGAAAGCCAACACTTTTCTGAGAGAGAGAGAGAGTTAAGAGCTGAGAGCTGTTAGCTCCGGCAGAGGACAGTTGCTCTCCCTTTTTAACCCACTTCCCCCTTTTATACCCATGATGACATGACAATTTTTCCCACAATAGAATTGGTTCTGGGTTGTCAAAACTGTCAGATTTAAATTTAATATGATTTTGGCATCTCAGTGCCTGCTTCAAATTGATTGGCTAAATTCAAAAACCTGTTGTCCTAGTAAAAACGCTCTCAATGTACTTGCATTTTGAATCTTTAAGCACAGAAAAAGTACCACGTTTTAATGGGACCATGCACGCTTTCCCCCTTAGCATTTTACAATGTTACAGGCACCAAAATTCTAACTTCCTACCTCATAATCTACAACTACTCTACCCAACTTCGCAACATAGACCCTTGCGGTAGACATAGAGAAAATGCTTCAGCTTGTGGAGGCCAGCAAGGGGAGGCAGGGAGTTCAAAACTGGATAAGTATAGCAATTAGCAAATCCCACAGGGGATTCAGGAGAACCTTCCTTACCTGGAGGCTTGTGACTACAAAGTGCAGCTGAGGCAAATAACCTGAAAGCATTTAATGGGAAGCTAGATAAACACATGAAGGAGAAAGATTACACTGATTAAATTTAACTGAAGGAAGGTGGGAACTCGTGTGGACCTTATACACTGGCATAGAGTTCTTGGGCTATTTTGCCTGTTTCTGTGCAGTTATTTCTAGTGAATGTTATGAACATATCATCAGAATGTCATCAAATAGGAAAGCTACAGGTGGCAAGGATCCCCACCTTGATATCCTGAGAAAAATGTATAAAGAGCTGGAAGTTGGCAAATGAAACTCTGCACAGTGCTATGGGGTTGAAAAACAAGCAGAATGGTATATTTAGAATCACAAAGGCACAGAGAGAAAGCTAGAAATTCAACAATCAGGGCGGCATCGCTCAAGTACATAAAGGGTGGAATGAAGTGTTGGAGTCCAAATTTTGAGAATGGTTTGGTGAAAATGGGATGAGATTTGGCTGTGATACTCATTCTGATCAGGTAACCCACTGCTGTTCGTCAACCCAGCTTACCCATGCTCCCAGCCCAACTATCAGCAGAATTCAACCCTTTCAGCAGAGACTGACAGACCTGACAGACATCGATTATACACAGCGGCATGGTGGCACAATGGTTAGCACTGCTGTCTCACAGTGCCAGGGACCTGGGTTCGACTCCTGCCTTGGGTCACTGTCTGTGGGCACTTTGTACATTCTCTCCGTGTCTGCGTGGATTTCCTCCGGACGCTCGAGTGTCCTCCCACAGTCGAAAGATGTGTAATTTATATGATTAGCCATGCTAAATTGCTCCTTAGTGTTGCAGGATGTGTAGGTCAGATGATTGAGCCATGGTAAATGCGTGGGGTTACAGGAAAAGGGCAAGGGCATGACCTGGACAAGATGGTCTGTCAGAGAGATTGTAAAGACTCAATGGGCTGAATGGCCGCCTTCTGCACTGTAGGGATGCTTTTGTATAAAATATACAGTACAGAAACAGGCCATTTGACACAACTGGTGTTTTTGAGCCACACAAACTTCCCCCTCCAACCCACTTTACCTAATCAGCATGAACTAGTAATCCTTTCTCCCTCAAATGCTCATCAAATCTTAAATGCAAATGTTAGTATCAGCTACTCCTGATGGTAGTGATTCCTACATTCTAATCTCTCTGAGTACAGAATTTTCTCTTGAATACCCTATAAGGTTTATTGCTAATTGTTTTATGGCCCTTGGTTTTGGACTCCTCCACAAGTCGAAACGTTGTGTTTATATTTATCGGTACAAACACTTTCATAATCTTAATAAGCCCTATCAGGTTAGCCTTCAGCCTCATCCTGTCCAGCAATAATTAGTTGCCCTGCGGTATTTCCCAATAATTATAAGCTTTCAGTCCCCGTATCATCCTTGTAAATCTTGTACCTTCTCCAGTGTATCTATATCCCAATGGCAATAAAATAATAATCATAATAGTAGGTTACTGATAGTCCCTTGTCCATTAGCTCAGTGGCAATGATGAATCCTAGTACATTCACTCCAGTGTTGACTGTTCTGAACTAACTTAGCCTCTTCCATTAACTCTATTTTTCCTCTTGGCATTGTCCATTTATCACATCCATACTCTTCCTCATCTTCTTATTGCTTGTACCTATGTTCTCCATTTGTTTCCACTCTCAGAATATACCTAAGCCACTTCAGTCATCCTTCTTGGATGTTCCGTGAGGGCAGTGCTTTTAATCCATATCACATTACTATCATTCTTCATTCTTTACATCCTCCTTACTCTCAGCTAACATATCTCTCCTTTTAAAAGCAAAATACTGTGAGTGTTGGAATCTGAAACAAAAAAACAGAAAATGCTGGAAAATCTCAGCAGTTGTGACAGCGTTTGTGGAGAAAGAATAGAGTCAACGTTTCAAGCGTGGATTTTTTTTTGTACCTCTCCTGTTAGTATCTTTGACCTGTTAGCTTTTCTCATGCTCCACCATGCACATCCATTATATAATATAATCAAATCATCAATTCATAAACTCGTACCATTATTTTTAACCAAAATGCATTTAGTCTCTATAATATTAGATTAACCTACAAATGTGCAATGTCAGCGTGAAATTATGCAGTAAAGAACTACATTGCACATTAGAATTGGTTATGCTATAATTTTCACATACGATTCAAAACTGACCTCTTCAAAAGAAAAGAATCTTCTAGAAATAACAATTTCAAAACTCTTAAGACCAGGCACAAAAGGCTCGCTCTCAGCCTTTCACTGTCTCTTAGCAACCAGTTCAACATCAGTAGTGCACAGTGTAAAGACTCCTGAATATTAAAGAATCCCATCAAGATGTCTTTTTATCAAACTGTGAAGGTTCCAGCATGCCTATTTCTTTTGAATGTGTTTTTGTTTATAGGTCGTTACTGCTGCATACACACATGAATGTTTTTCCATATATCTTCCTCCCATTATTTATGGCATTCACTGACTTACATTAACTCCAGTGCAGCAATACACTACAATATTAAAATCTTCATCTTTGTTTTCAGATGCCTCAATAATGCTGGTCCCATCTTGTCATTATAACTTCTTCAAAAACCTCTTCCAGTTCTGGCCTCTTGTGTGGCTTCAATATTCAATAGTTCACCATTAGGGTCATTGCTTGCACCTTAGCTCTGGAATTCCCTCTGTAAACCTTAATTATGCTGGCTGCCTTTCCGAGACAGTGGGAAGTGTAGACAGAGTCAATGGATGGGAGGCTGGTTTGCATAATGGATTGTGCTAAATTCATGATCTTTTGTAGTTTTTTGCCATCTTGGGCACTGCAGTAGCCATACCAAGCCGTGATACAATTGGAAAGAATGCTTTCTATGGTGCATCTGTAAAAGTTGGTGACAGCCGTAAGCTGATACGTCAAATTTCCTTAGCTTTCTGAGAAAGTAGAGACTTCCTTAACCTAGTATAGGCATGGGGGGACCAGGACAGGTTGTTGATGATCTGGACACCTACAAACCTGAAGCTCTCAACCAAATCTGCTTTGTCCCCATTGATGTAAATAGGGGCATATTCTCATTATGCTTCCTGAAGTCAATGACAATCTCCTTCATTTTGTTGACATTGAGGGAGAGATAATCGTGGTCGCAGTTCACCAGTTTCTCTATCTCATTCCTGTACTCTGTCTCTTCATTGTCTGAGATCTGACCCGCTACAGTGGTGTTATCAGCAAACTTGAAAATCGAGTTGGAGGGGAATTTGGCCACACAGTGAAAGGTGTATAAGGAGTATAATAGGAGGCTGAGAACATAGCCCTGTGGGGCACCAGTGTAAGGATCTGCCCAACCACTCTGCTTCTCTACCTCTCTCCTCCTTTAAGATGTTATTTAAAATGCACTTCATCTTCCAGATTTTTTGGTCAAAACTCCGAATGTGGCTGGGTCAGATAATGCCCCTGTGAAGTACCTTGCTATGATTTATTGTAACCACACTGAACAAGGTCAAGGTTTGGAGAAATGCAGCATCATTTTAAAAGTCATTATTATATCAACTGTACTTGACAATTTTTAAATTCTTTCATGCCACGTGGACATCACTGGCAAGGCCAGCATTTGTTGGCTTACCCTAGTTGTTCTTGAATTGAGTGGTTTGCTAGACAATTTATTTATTGATGAGTATTACAAGTTGGCTTACATTAAAACTGCAATGAAGTTACTATGAAAATCCCCATTGCCTCACTCGGCACCTGTTTGGATACACTGAAGGAGAATTTAGCATGGTCAATGCACCTAACCAGCATGTGTTTAGGACTGTGGGAGGAAACCAGAGCACCTGAAGGAAACCCATGCAGACATGGGGAGAATGTGCAGACTCCGCACAGACAGTGACTTAAGCCGGGAATCGAATCCAGGTCCCTGGTGCTGTGAGGGTGCAATGCTAACCACTGTGCCACCGTGCCACCCTATTTCAAAGGGTAGTTAAGAATCAATCATGTGACTGTGGATCTGGAGCCACATGTAAGCCAGGTCAGGTAAGGGTAGCAGATTTCCTTCCCCAGAGGGGATTAGTGAAACACAAATATTTTCCATGTATATTATAATAGTATCGCGGTTGCCGTTACTCAGACTAAAGTTCAATCCTAACATTTTTTAAATTCCATCGGCTGCCATAATGGGATTTGAACCCATGTCCCCATATCACTAGCCTGGGCCTGTGGAATACTGATGCAGTCATTACCGCCATGTCACCATCTCCCTGACAAAAACAAAATAGGGTGCAAGATCCTCCTGAACCATCCCCATTCTCAGTGATGGTGATTGGGCCCATTCTGGAAAGAAAGCCCAGTAAAGGAAATGGTTAGCTTGAGTTGCAGAATGGGAGATGAAGCTACACATTGAAAATGTGCATTAATTCTGTCCTCTCCTGAAGGTGGCCACTCATTCTGTATTACAACTCTGCAGAACCCATTGTTCTCCAGCAGAACATTCACTTAGCAATGGAAGTGGGGGTTGGGGCAGATCCTGACTGAGTGTAGAATATGTAATAGTGAGTCAGCTGTCTTACATCCCGCCCAGAATATATACTGACTTCTAAACATTTGAAGATCAACTCCTTCTGTTTGTTTCGGCTCATCTAATCTTTGCTCTTTGTGGGATTGCACTGTGCTCAAATTGACTGTCACATTTCCCAAGTTACAACAACGACTGAAGTTATTTAGTTGGCTGGCAAGGGCTCTCCTGAGATGGTAAAAGTTGCTATAAAAAACATAAGTTCTTTCTTTCTTTCCCAAGAGTAACCAGTGAGTTTCCAATGTTGATGATTCCTATCCGCAGCCTTGGGATTAATTTGGAACCTGTACTGCCAAGGCTGTCAAACTAAAATACCTAAAGTGTGCAATTTATAGTAGCATGCATGCATTTATTATAGCGCACAGTTTAAAAATATCTTGAGAACTAATCAAAAGAGAAGTTTCTGGTGAAAGCTGCTGGTACTGCTGAATTTCCCTGACGAAGTTTAGTCTCCATCTTTGAGATTTTTCTTAGCAACTTGGACCTGTGACCATTTCACATTTTTAACAAAACGATCCAAGCTGGACTGGGTCTCCTTACTTGAGAAAGAATATACAGGCACTGGAGGGGGTGCAGAGGTGATTCACTAGGTTGATTATGGAGTTGAGAGGGTTGACTTATGAGGAGAGACTGAGTAGACTGGGGCTATACTCATTGGAATTCAGAACAATGAGGGGAGATCTTATAGAAACATATAAGATTATGAAGGGAATAGATAAAATAAAGCAGGGAAGTTGTTGTTTACACTGGTGGGTGAAACTAGAACTAGGGGGCATTGCCTCAGAATAAGGATATGCAGATTTAGGACTGAGTTGAGGAGGAACTTCTTCACACAAAGGGTTGTGAATCTGTGGAATTCCCTGCCCAGTGAGGCAGTTGAGACTACCTCATTGGATGTTTTTAAGGCAAGGATAAATAAATTTTTGAACAGGAAAGGAATTAAGGGTTATAGTGAGCGGGTAAGTGGAGCTGAGTCCACAAAAAAATCAGTCATGACTTTATTAAATGGCAGATCAGGGTCGAGGGGCCACATGGCCTACTCCTGCTCCTAGTTCTTATGTTCCTGTGCTGTTTCACCACCAATCAGCTCAATGCTCTTTATCTTATTTCCATTTACTGTCTTCTCCATTCAGGTGGGCACATTTTCATTCATTCTCAGAATGTGGACATTTTTGGCACACCCCCAATTAGCCGTAAGAAGGTGGTGGCGAGTTACTTCTGAAACTGCTGCAGTCCATGTGGCCAAGGTGTCCACAAAGTGATACTAGGTGAGGAGAATCAGAACATTGATCCAGCAATGATCCATCCATCCACCCATACAGCGCTGAAGGAGGGTATTCAGCCCATCGGGCCTGTACCGAATACAATCCCACCCAGACCTGATCCCTGTAGCCCCACATATTTACCCTACTAATACCCTGACACTAAGGGGCAATTTAGCATAGCAAAATCAACCTAACCTACAAAGCTTGGGAGTGTGGGAGGAAACCGGAGCGCCTGAACGAAACCCACGCAGACATGGGGAGAACGTGCAAACTCAAAACAGTCAGAATTGAACCCAGGTCCCCGGCGCAGTGAAGCAGCAATGCTAACCACTGTGCCATCGTGCTGCCCACAGATGAAGGATGAAGGAAGGATAAATATAAAACTAGGCAGGGTTGGTATGTCACTTGGGGTGCAAATGGATGTGATGATGATGTGTGTAAATACCTGCTGTCTATGTCCTATAAAGTGGTGGAGATTAGACTATCATTCTATAAAATCCAGAGGTTTTCCAGTACATTTTCAAGTGGTCTCACTTCACTTGCAAGCTTGAACAGTCATTGTAAGCAGGCTATTTGACTGTGTGAGGCCAGCGGTATATTCCAGGCTAGAATTACAGCCAATTCAAATACGTTTCAAACACACACCTTCTAAACCAAAATCCACAGTCTCAATCTGTTTTTTTTTACGTTTTGGATATTTATTAGTTTTAAGTTGTTATGCAACCAAAAAGTTATCACCTGAAGTGAAAGAGGCATTTATAAATACACCAATTCCTGATTATTTCCTTCTGAAGTTCTTCCCATGCAATTTAACTCAATATCCAGTCCCTTGTCAATGCAAAATAATTTCTCCCATGTTGAATCCCGTTACCTGCATAGAATTAAACACAATTGATTCCCAATTAACATTCGGGATTTGAACCTGGGAATTACTGAAAGGTTTGGAATCTTAGCACAACACATTTGAGCAGAACAAGTACAGACTCCCTGCCTTCAGAACAACTCTTAGATCATGCTAAAGTTATTTGTTTTGGACATTTTGACCACAGTGAATCAGGATAGAAATATGTCCTCCCTGTTATAAGTGAGCTGCACAATAATTGTACTGAACATTAAGACTGATTTCATTATTCTTCACTCCAGCCAGTTACATCAGGCACAACCACCATTCAGGGACTGTTTATTGCTTCTACACAGGCATTCCGATAAAAAACAAGCTTCTAAACAGAAGATGGATTGATTGAATCTTAGCTATCTTTCACGTAAATGTTGTTTCAAAGTTCCTTCTTAAGATTAGATCTGTCAAACTGACTTGGCCAAAAGCACTGAAATGTTGAGTTGTCTCACTGATTCATGTATAAACCACTTCAAAACTCTATAAATCTTATGACTACAAATTTATCTTTCGTTTTGCCGCTTTTGACTTGTAGCTTTAGCTGCTCAACAGAGTAAGCCAACTGCCAAATATTTGAGTATTATCATTGAATAAAGGCACAGCTTTTCAATTATGCTTATTCTCTCCAGTTATCTTCATGACAACGGCTAACCTTCCATGGCTTGACGATGGACCACGGCATCCAGTAGATATTGGAATGGCAGCCAAGGTGGTGCTCTCACTTCAGTTAAAACCATACTCTTTTAGCCCAGGAACTTGAGTACCTTATCTGCGCTGACATCTCAATGCAGTACTGAGGGAAAGCTGCACTGTTGAAGGTATTTCAGATGGAGCATTCAGCTGGGATCTTGGGCGGAAATTTCCCGCCGCATTCACCCCAAGGCCGGAAAATCACACTCAAAGTCAATGGATCTTTTGCTATGATTCCCATGACAGACAAGACAGGAAACTTCTGCCCCTTATCTGCCTTTGTAAAAGACGTAAAAGATTCCATGGCACAATTTCAACTAAGAGCAGTGATGGTTTTCTGACTAATATTCAATTACAGCTGGCATAACTAAATCAGATTATTTTGCCATTTTCACATTGATGTCTGTATCATGTAAACTGATTGCCACATTTCCTAAATAGTAACCTTGACTACACTCAAAGTACTTCTTTGGCTTTGAAGTATGTCCTACGCTTCTGAAATGCCTTAAATCAATCCAAGTTTTCCTCAGCAGCAACTGGCATTTGGGGGGGGGTGCAACACATTTGAGGGCAATGAGCATCCATGAAACCAGCAAGGAGTCAGCATATTCAGCAGTTTAGGGGTATGGGACAGGTAAAAAAGCAAGTAAGCATAAATGGCTTTGTAATGTAATGTAAAAGCTAATTAGAGGCTTATTCAGTGAGTATCCTTGGATTTGCCATTGGAGCCATAATATTCTGTGCCTGACACTTCACTCAACACTTAGATGTCTCCCCAGCGAATCTGTCACTATATGGCATAGATGTTCACAGCATAGCAAGAGGCTACTTGGTCCATTGCATTGATGTGGGCTCCTTGCTAGATTAATCCAAAATTAATTCGATTGCACTTGCGCCTTTGCAGTATAAAACAAAGTCATTGGGTTAGTCTCAGTCCTTTTCTTCTTGCTATGTTCATCCTAAAGAAAATGAAAAGTCTAAGGGCAGAATGCAGCCAAATAGAAATAAAAACAAGCCCAAGATACTGTGAAGTAAAACCACTCTTAAGTGACCAGGCAAAATGTCCCCAAGCAGTATTCAATTCCATTAACTTTCATAGAGCTAAATATCAGCTGAACATCAGGTGTTACCACTGACCTGAAACTCAACTGGACCAGCCACATAAATACTGTGACTACCATAAGAAGGATAAAAGCTAGGAAATCTGCGAAGAGTAACTAATCTCCTGACTCCCCGCAGCCTGTCCACCAACTGCAACACACAAGTCAGGAGTGTAATGGAATAGTCTCCACTTGTCTGGATGGATGCAGCTCCAATAACACTCAAGAATCTCCACATCATCCAAGACAAAGCAGCCAGTTTGATTGTTACCTCATCCACTACCTTAAGTATTTAATCCCTCCACTACCAACACACAGTGGTAACAGTGTGTACCCCATCTACAGGATGCACTGCAGCAACTCACCAAGGCTCCTTGGACAGCATTATATCATATTTGTCCAGAATGGCCAAATTTGGCCAAATGGTCTCCTTCTGCACTGAAGAGATTCTATGACCCTCCAGTGAAGAACAAACCCCTTGAGCAGTGACTGGTTACAAGTGCAGTATTATTAGCAAAAGTCAGAAAAAAGTGAATGATCTTCTTTGCTCAGCCAGGGTAAGTGAACCACCCACCCACCCCCCACCCCAGTGTCCCACTGGGCCCCCTCACACACCCCTCACACACCCCTCACACCCCCAACCCTTTCTCTCACTCCGCCATCTTGTCCAATTCCAACACTAGGCACTAGATTCCTCTCTCCCACAATCACCATGTTCCCCAGTAGCTGCTCTGCTCCTGAAATTCCAGCTCCCACCCAAATCCCACATCTGCTGCATCTCATCACCTAATGGGAATCCACGTGTGTCAGTGCAGTAGGAAGACGGCACTTCTGGATTTCCCTCCAGCTGTTTTTCCATCCCATGGAGGAGCCCAGGGGCCCCCAGGAACCCAAAGGGAGGAGAATCAGCAGGAGTACAGCCCAGGCCCTCCAGTCAGGGGACCTGGGAGTCTGCAGCCCATCTAACACCCCCCTCCCTGTGAACAGCACACCTCTAGCCCCTGACACCGAGCAGGGAAGCAGTCAAACATTCATGCTCCCCAAAGGATGCCTGGAACTTCAAGGTCTCGGCCCAACATGAACGCCATCATTGTCATCAGGCAAAAGGTTACCAATTACCGTAGCTAATCCCTCTAACCTATGCATCTTGGAACACTAAGCGGCAATTTAGCATGGCCAATCAACGTAACCTGCACATCTTTGGAATGTGGGAGGAAACAGGAGAACGCGGAAGAAACCCACACAGACATGGGGAGAATGTGCAGACTCCACACAGAAACTGACCCAGGGCCAGAATTGAACCCAGGTCCTCGGAGCGGTGAGGCAGCAGTGCCAACCAATGGGTTGAATGGCTTCTTTCTGCACTGTGGAGATTCTATGGGCTCTTTCAGGGCTGTATTATTCTATAATTATTTTGCCATCATTAGATTTTCTTGAAAATCTGCACATTTATCCAGCTTACTTCTCCTCCTACAGAGTAATGAAAAGTACTGGTGGTCCACTGATTGATGCAATTGTTTAATCCGGAGGCTGTGAGTAAAGGTGGCCCACTGATGGGCATATAGGCTGTAAGGATGGGAGTGACATCAGGAAGCAGATCGACCTTTTTACTCAGTGCAAGCCTAGAATAGAAGTTGTAGTTATCTCAAGCAGCAATTACAGTCAAAAGACTGAGTTTGATTAGCACTGGGAACGCTAACATCCTTGAGGTGGGAGGGATCAGGTTGGAAGGAGCCAGGTCTTATTAGCTGCATCAGCCAGGCAGGAGTTGTCACATACACATGACTGAATGGCAAGGCCTTTCAGTGAAACCTGATTTAGTAGCCAATTATGCTCCATCACATACCATAAAAGGAAGTGAGCCTTTTGAATCCAAAAGTTACTACTGTTGAACTAATTTAGTTCAGAAAACACTGAATTAAGTTTTGATACTGAGAACGTACAGAGGTGAATTTTCAGTGTTAGTAGAAAATGGGTTCATAGCAAATCTTACTGAGTAGCTCAGGATCCGCTGCTACTCTGCCTGAGATCCCCCCCAATGTGGAGGGGGCACTGATGCCTGATACCAGAGATTGGGCACAGTCCAGATCGTGGCCATTTCCGAGCCTTGGTAAAGGGGGAACTGGCATAGAGGCGGGTGTGGATTCCGCTACTAGCCTCACGCCTGACTTTACCAAGATTTCACGCCCGAAAACAGGCACAACTTGATGGTAAAATCGAGTCCAACGTTTCCAGACTTGAAACATTGGGCCCTATTTTACCATTTTGATTCTAAGTGCTGGGCGGACTTGAAACTGGGAGTGTTTCAGATCCGACTTTTAGACCCGTTCTGAGGCACCTCCATAAGCATGCTGCCTGCAAAATTATCCGCGATTCCAAATCGCGCTGCAGAAGCCTGAGTGGGGGTGCTTAATGCCCCCGAAACACTGATGCTCCGATCGGAGCCTCCAACTGTGCAGCAAAAAAAATGATAGAATGTGGCTCCTGTGCCACATTGCTCCAGGACTGGATAATGCCCCCACAGACATTGCGCACCCCCACAACATTACTGACCCCCTTATCCCCTCACCTAGCATACTCAGGCCGATCTCCCTTCGCCTTCATTGATCACAGGCAGAGTGGCAGCGGACCCCCACCCCTTCGCCCTCATTGATCACAGGCAGAGTGGCAGCGGGCCCCCCCCCCACCCCGCTCCCACCAATCTCAAGCAGAGAGCCGTCAGACACTCAGCACTTACCGCCTTATTAGCTGGAGCGCCCAAATCGGACTTCTGTAGAGCATGCTACTCGCCTCACGCCTGACTTTACCAATTTTTCATGCCCTTTGGCAAAATCGAGCCCATTAACTCTATTCTCTCTCCACAAATGTTCACCAGAATTCTACCGCCCCACCTGCCACAGAATCGGAGCAGATGAGGAGTGGACGATGGAAATGTCCATTGACCTCGAGCGGAAATTTTCAGTCTTGCTCGAATGAGGTCCCCTCCATTAGTCCATTATTTACAGAGATTTTCCAGCATTTTCTGTTTGTGTTTCACTTGCCCGCCATTCTGCTCAAAGTTCATTTTTTACCTTTTTGGATTTAATCACTTATTACATTTATAATTTGTTAACAAATTAACACTTCATTTATTTTATTACCACTCAATCAGTCAATTAGGCAACAGATGAATTTGAATTCAATCTATGCAGAATTAAATATAATTTGCTCAGTTAGCACAGGAATCAGAATGAGGCCAAACGGGACTGTGTTGGGTTTTCTTGCATTTTAAAGCTTACTGCAGCCTCAGAAGGAAGTTAAGCCGCTCTTCCAAGTCCAACTGTGCACATATGATTCAAAGGAGTGCCTATCCAGTGGAAAGACTCCACTAATGCAGTAATTCTTTTGAGTTAAGCTTCTTATGCTGAATCCTAAACACCAATCCACTCATAAGTCGTGCTTTGGCAGCAATCAAACAATCTACATTCAAGGTTCTCACTCCCACAGCTGTCTGTAATTGTGCTATGTCAGAATATCCGGAGGCAAAGGACAGCATGTCTAGCGAGTGGAAGGAGAGGGGAAGAGAGACCCACTGGATACAAGATAATCTGCAATAAATTACACTAAATTTATAGGCCATTCAACCCAACTGGTGCATGCACGCTCCACATGAGCCTCTTCCCACCCTGTTTCATATCACTCTGTCTGCATACCACAGAATCATAGAATCTCGACAGTGCAGAAGGAGGTCATTCAGCCTGCACTGATGCAGAGTTGGGGTGGGAATGGTGAGATAACATATGACTTTCACTCTTATAATTTATCAGCATACCCCTTCTAAAGAAAGAAAATAAAGCTTGTGTTTATTTAATGCCCTTCACATCTCAGGACATTCTAGATGACTAATGAGAGAGAAAATGCTCCCAGTGGCAGAAGGGTCTTTAATCAAAGAACACAGATTCAGGGAATTGGCAAATGAATCAGAGGAGACATGAAGAAAATTGTATTGCGTAGGAAGTTGTTGTGATAGGAGTACACTGTCTGAACGGGCAATGGAAACAGATTCAACAATAATCAACTTGTAGGGCAAGGGAGAGAGAGCAAAGGAGTGGGACTAATTGGATAACTGTCAAAGAGACTGCAAAAGGATGATGGATCAAACGATCTCCTTCAGTGATGTTTCATTCTAAGATTTTACTAAAAGTTTTTAAAGTATTTCAAAATGTAAATCACTGTTCTGGTATTGGAAATGTTACAGCCAACTGGCACGCAGATCATTTTTATTTTGTCTTGTTGCAGGATAAACAGGGATTATTCTGTGCTTGTGCTCAAAAAAAGGTGCTGGTTCCAGACACAGTCAGAGGATCAGGATTCACCTACTTTACATTCTTTGATTGCTCATGCATGATTATAACAGAAATCTGCTACACGTGACATTCTTGACAACAGAATGGAGAGAAAAACTCATCATCGTCTCTAATCACCATCTCAGCCTTCAGCCAGCTGAGGGAAACATTATTACAGCACCAAGGTCTTAAACCCAAGACTAGTCAGGATGAGATTTTCCAGTCGCCCTCACCCCAAAACCGGAAAATCCCGCCAGAGGTCAAGGAACCTTTCCACCGTCAGCTCCTCACCTGCTCCGATTTCCGTGGCGAGCGGAATGGGGAAATTTGCCCCTCATTTGCTGATGACACCAAGACTGGGGGAATGGCAAATTGTGCGGAGGGTGTGGAGAGTCTGCAGAAGGATCTAGATAGGCTGGGCGAATGGGCCAGGAAATGGCAAATGGAATTTAATGTTGGCAAGTGTGAGGTGGTCCACTTTGGTAGGAAGAATGGTAGGAAGGACTATTACTTACGTGGCGAAAAACTGCAGCAGGCGACGGTGCAGAGGGACCTCGGGGTCCTTGTGCATGAGTCGCAAAAACCCAGCTTGCAGGTGCAGCAGGTGGTCAGGAAGGCAAATGGGATGCTGGCCTTCATAGCGAGGGGGATTGAATATAAAAGTAGGGAGGTCTTGCTGCGGCTGTATAGGGCATTGGTGAGGCCGCAGCTGGAGTACTGTGTGCAGTTTTGGGCACCGCACCTGCGCAAAGATATTTTGGCCTTGGAGGGAGTGCAGAGGAGGTTTACTAGGCTGATACCGGAGTTGAGGGGATTGAGCTATGAGGAGAGGCTGAATAAACTGGGCTTGTACTCGTTAGAGTTTAGAAGAATGAAGGGAGATCTCATTGAGACTTATAAGATGATGAATGGGATGGATAGGATAGAGGTGGAGAGACTCTTCCCGCTCAAAAAAGACAGTAGGACTAGGGGGCACAGCCTCAAGATAAAAGGGGGGCGGTTTAGAACGGAGTTGAGGAGGAACTTCTTCACTCAAAGGGTGGTGAATCTCTGGAATTCTCTGCCCGTTGAGGTGGTGGAGGCTGCCTCGCTAAATATTTTTAAGACGCGGGTTGATGGGTTTTTGATAAGAGAGGGGATTAAGGGTTATGGGGAGAGGGCGGGAAAGTGGAACTGAGCAGCGACAGATCAGCCATGATCTTATTGAATGGCGGGGCAGGCTCGAAGGGCTGGATGGCCTACTCCTGCTCCTATTTCTTATGTTCTTATGTTCTTTTATCGACAGCAGTGATCCCCACATTCCGCTATGCTGCGACGTCTTGGACAACCTATGGCAGGATCTTCAAACTACTGGAGAGGTACCACTATTTCCGCTTTCACAAAATCTTCCAAATCCAGAAGCAATGGAAGCCAATCCAACAGCAGAATTCTCCCCCAAGCCAACTTGTCCAACACTGAAGCACTAATCATTTAAAATTAGCTCCGCTGATCAGGACATATCATTGGTATACCTGACAGCAGGTTCAAGAAGCAACTGCTCTACTTGCAAGTAGGTCACAGCAGGAAACTCTCAGAGGGACAGCAACACTTTACGGGTGGCCTCAAAGCATCCCTGAAAAACTCCAACATACCTGTTTGGGACCAGCCGAAACAGAAGAGGTTTAGTTGGAAATTAAACACCCATCATTTCGAAAGATTTTAGGCATGATCTTAACGGCTGTTCACACCACACTGCCGCTGCAGTGAAGTCAGAAGATTTGGCACCCAGCCAAATCTCTGTTCCCTGCAGCAAAATTGGAAAATTCCATCCGCATGATTGGCCTTAAAGTTCCGGCTTTTCTTGGAAACATGCAGGTGTGAGGTTGAGGCATTGGTTGGGGTTGAACAAACCTCCCAAACAACTCATCCACCCAATGCTCCGAGCACCACCTGTCCCATGTTTGGAAACCAGAGTGGAAGCAAGTGGAAGGGCCTGGGAATAGAGCCTGGGTGGGATTGTGGTCGGTACAGACTCAATGGACCGAGTGGCCTTCTTCTGTACTGTAGGAATTCTATGTTGATCCTCAGCAAATGCCTAAGCTGAAAAAGAATATTAAAAAAAACCTCTTATCCACAGGTATTAACTCATCTTCACTGTTGGTTTGAGTCCCACTTAGTCAAAGAAGCTGATAACATCAAGACAGTGCTCACCAAGCAGAAATAACAGAAATTAATGAAAATAAAAATCATTTGGCGGAGAGGTACTTGACTTTAAGACGGTTAAATAGTACCATTAATATTGATTCCCGGCAATGTAGCTTTCCTATAATTGTTTCATTTGAAGACTGGGAGACTTTCATCTCTGTTACATACATTAGTAGATTGAGCGAAAGAGGAACCACCTTCTGCTTAATGATCTTTGCATTGGCTCCACTAATGAACGGAAGACAAAGTTTTGCTCATGACTCAGGAAAAGGACTGTCTCTGCCTCTCTGACAAGTCATTAAAAGCTGCTGCATGGCAGAGGCCCAAACTCATCTACTAAAGAGTGGCCACTGAGGTAAAAAGTCATCAAGGGAGGTCATGCTCTGCCTAGGCAACTAATCGCAGACCATCCAATTGTCCATATTCCTTTCTTTGATCCAGTGGGCAGAATTTTCCTGGCTCACCCCCACAGGAATCGTAGTGGGCGGGACACAAACCATGCAAAGGTCTGTTGACGTTGGGCGAAATTCTCCAGCTTTGATGCAAGCATGGCTGGAAATACCCACCCAATTTATCAGCAGAATCTAGAATGTTGACAGGGGAGGCGATGGCCTAGTGGTGTAATCACTATGCTATTAATCCAGAAACTCAGCTAATGTTCTGCAAACTGGGTTCTAATCCCTCCACGGCAGATGATATAATTTGAATTCACCATAAATATCTGGAATTAAGAATGTATTGATGACCACGAAACCATTGTCAATTGTCGGAAAAACCCACCTGGTTAACGAATGCTCTTTAGGGAAGGAGATCTGCCATCCTTACCTGGTCTGAACTATGTATGACTCCAGAGCCACAGCAATATGGTTGACTCTCAATTGCCCTCCAAGAGCAACTAAGGATGGGTAATAAATGCTGGCCAGCCAGCAATGCTTATATCGCACAAATGAATTTTTAAAAAATGGCAAATCAGGAAGTTTGGCAATTATAAGTTTAGCATAAAGTTCGCAAGAATGCAACTGCCGGGAAAAGGAAAAAAGTACAGCTGTGGCAAAAAAAAATACTTGATCAACCTTTTTAGCCTTTCAAGCATACTTCAAAGCACTGCTCAACGCGGTAAAATTTCTCTCGGTTGTTCACTTTGCATATAATATTGAGGCTTATTATGTTAATGTTTATTTCATTTGCATATTATCACATATCTTCTGCCTGTATCGTATATAACCTCACACACTTTTATTTTTCTGTTCTTATGTTTGTTTCTTTCACATATGACAAACCACATGCTGATTTCATTTGCATGTTGTAATATATCTCTCAATGGAGTATTTGTATATCACAATGTATGTCAGGCTTATTTTACTACATATAATATCAAAATTCATGCTTTTTTCATCTGCAAATTATAACAAAAGCATGTTCATTTACATATAACAGATCTCCCACTCTCTTCATTTGCTTATAACAGCTTAATTCCTACTCATTGTATTAGCATATATTAATACGTCTCCTATTATTGCATTTGCATACATCATAACTCTTACTTCTTTCATTAGCATTTAAAAATATTTTTTCCATTGTTTCAGAACTCATACCTTAATTCTTTCACATGTAATGACTGATCTCCCATTATGGTCCTTGCATCTCTGTTTTGCCTCATTTAAATCCATGAAACCTCATGCTAGTTTCATTTCATATTAAAATTCAAGCTTTTTCATTTACAAATAAAATAATCCTTGTTCCATTTGCATATAATAATGTATCCCCCACTTTTTCACAAGGCAAAATATCTCCCTCTTTTATTTGTGCATTTTAGCTTTCACTTGTATCATTTGCATAAAATAATAAATCTTCTGCTTACTTTATTTTCATATAATGACATGGTTCCCTCTTGCTAACACTGCCTGCATTAGGATAGCGACTACTGTTCAACAACTTTTGTTTCACTATTTGTAAAGTGTGATTGGCACTATCTGAATGAAAACTATATTTTTTATATCCAGTGGAACGCTACAATATATTTGACACAGTGAGTAGTGGCCAATGTTTGTAGTCATTGTGAATAATTCAGTTATTAGTTGTTTCCCTCATTGTTACTTTACAACCTTCCCTCTTGAAGTCGATGACTTTTTAGTACCGAAAACATGAAGTCCTCTAAAGAGACCAATCATCATAGAAATCATAGAAACCCTAAAGCATAGAAAGAGGCCATTCGGCCCATTGAGTCTGCACCAACCACAAACCCACCCAGGCCCTACCCATGTATCCTTACATATTTACCCACTAATCCCTCTAACCTATGCATCTCAGGACACTAAGGGCAATTTTAGCATAGCCAATCAACCTAATCCGCACATCCTTGGACTGAGAGGAAACCAGAGCACCCAGAGGAAACCCATGCAGACACGAGGAGAATGTGCAAACTCCACACAGACAGTGACCCAAGCCAAGAATCGAACCCAGGTCCCTGGAGCTGTGAAGCAGCAGTGCTAACCACTGTGCTACTGTGCCACCCCTAAATTTTAATTATTAGTGTCACAAGTAGGCTTACATTAACTCTACAATGAAGTTACTATGAAAACCCCGAGTTGCCACACTCTGGCAACTATTCTGGTACACTAAGGGAGAGTTTTTTAAGTATGATTAATGCACCTAACCAGCATGTCTTTCGGACTGTGGAAGGAAACTCATGCAGACTCGCAGAGAATGTGCAGACTCCATGTAGATGGTGACCCAAGCTGGGACTCAAACACAGATCTCTAGCGCTATGAGGCAGCAGTGCTAACCACTGTGCCACCATGCTGCAGATCCAATATCCATGACTTATGACCATTAGCTGCAGGGATATTACAGATGAGGCCAGTGATTATCTCAACAGACGTCTATGAATGCATGGAGATTCACACACATACACACAATTTACCTTTTCTCTCTCTAATCCCACTATCCTCTCCCATTGCTCAATCCATCGATCAAAAGCACCAACGTAAGCTGAATTTCCTCCTCCCAACTCAGAACCTCAGCTCCAAACATCCAATTAAAAACATTTAACTCAGAGAAACAGAGTTATTGCATCAACAAGCAGCTGGAAGATTTACTTCACATAACAAATTTATTGCAGTGAGTACTCAATTGGACCATGGAAAATGACAAGTCAGTGCTGTAAAAGACATGCACAAAGGCATCAAACTATAGACACTGGTAATCACAATTCAGGCTACAAATAAGGATGGCAGGGTTTTTACACACTGGAATTTCATCTCTTAAATCCAGAAAAATGGCTGAGATACACATCTCTACTCAATGACTTGTCTTGTGAGAAATATGTTTAGACAATTTCAATTCAGTAGCAACTGGCCATGGGCCCAAGCAACAAAGCTGCCCTTGACTTGACCCAGAAGCTGCAACCTCACGCAGAGAAGTGACTGCAAAAAATGAAAGAACAAGTAAAAGTGCAGTTTAAAGGGGCTAAACCGTTACAAAAACGTGCATTTTTTAGAAAGAATGAAGAATGTACATGGGATTTAATGGGATTGAGTGTTATAGATAGGCCTGGTAGGTAGGGATATGATCGGTGCAACTTGTGGGCCAAAGGGCCTGTTTGAGCTGTAGTGTTCTATGTTCTATGTAAATGCAAACAGAAGAAAGGAAGGAAAGAAAAATGACAGAGATAAAGGGAAATACAGTGCCCAAGAAAAAGAAAGGAAAATAGAGCTGGAATTGATATAATAATTTTTGTAAGTATCCCAAAGCCAGTGAAATGCTTTAAAAATATCATCACTGTTGTAATGGAGAAAATGCAGGAGGATCCCACAAAATTCAGTAAGAACTTCTTTAAATACATAAAAGGGAAGAGAGAGGCCGAAGTGAACACCAGCCCTGGAGAGAATGAGCCTGGAGAAATAATAATGGGGGGATCAGAAAATGGCAGAGGAGTGAAATCAATACTTTTGCTGGAATTTTACTGCCTCACTCACCCAAGGCCAACAGAGCATGCTGTCCTGTGAGCCAATTCCAGGGTGGGCGTGCCAGTAAAATTCCGACATTTGAGTAGGTCTTCACTGTGGGAGAGAATAATTGCATCCCAAAAATACCAAATAATCAAGGAGAAATAGTGGGGGAGGAAATAAATACAATAGCTGTTATTACAGAAAAAGTGTTTGGGAAACTAATAGGGAATGCCTGTAAGTCCCCTGCGCCTGATGGGTTGTATCCTAGGATATAAAGGCAGTAGCTATAGAAATAGTGGATGCACTGGTAGTAACCTTCCAAGAATCTTTAAATTTTGGAGAAGTTCCAGAGGATTGGGAAACTGCCACCCTAAAGGGAGGAAGACAAAAAAAAGACAGAAAAGGTCAGTTAGCTTAACGTCTGTCCCTGGGAAAATGTTAAGAGTCTATTTTAAATGTATTAGCAGTGCATTTAGAAATACATTTCCTGACAGGGAAATCAAGCCTGACAAATTTATTATTTGAGGTGATAATGAGCCAGATAGATACAGAGGGACCTGTAGATGTAACATACTTGGATTTCCAAAAGTCTTTTGATAAGATTCTGCACAACAAAATACTTAATTTTATAAGAGCTCATGGCGTTGGAGTAGTTCATTAGCATGGATAGAGGATTGGCTAATTGATAGAAGATAGAGAATTGGGATAAGAGGGACACTTTCAGGATGGTGACTTGTAACTAGTGGAGTGCCACAGGGGTCAGTGCTGGAGCCACATTTATTTACAAAATATATTAATGACTCGGATGAGGGAAGTGAATAAACTATTGCCAAAGTTATAGATGACACAAAAATAAGTGAGAAAGCAAGTGGTGAGGATGACAAAAAGAGTAGAATTTTCCCGTCCTGCCTGCCACATAATTCATAGCAGGCAGGAGGTTCATTGACCTCGGGCAGGATTTTCCAGGCTTGGGACAAGCACCGGAAAATCCTGTCCAAAGAGTCAAGAGAGAGATAGAGACAGGTTAAATGAGTGGGCAAAATCTTGGCAAATGGAATATAATGTAGAAGCGCGTGAAGTTATGCACTTCGGTCAGAAAACTAAAGGAGCCAAATATTATTTAAATGGAGAAATACTGCAGAAAGCTGCAGCACAGAGAGATTTGTGGATCCCGTGCATAAATAAATAAACTTTAAATAATAAATAAACTTTAAACCGCAAAAAGCTAGCATGCAACTTCAGTAGGTAATTGGGAAGGCAGACCTTGTTGAGATTTTCCAGCATTTTCTCTTTTGGCTTCAGATTCCAGCATTCACAGTAATTTGCTTTTATCCCTCATTTTCTTGTAACCTCATTTATAATACTCTCCAGTGTAGCCAGTGTCAGTGATCCTATTCTACATGGATACAAATGACTTGTAGCGTCCTTCGGGCTTGGAGTGTTAATGGAATGATTTAATTAAAATCCTTTGTCAAAAGGACTAAGTCTTGGGTGTTCAGGTCTGTCTCAGCATCCTACACTTCCCCCTTTTTAATGTGAAAAGCATTATATAAATGCAACTTGCTCAACTCCCACAACTCTGAAATTTAATGTCACAACCTAGCCAGTGCTCAGTATCTCCCTTTCACCACAACCGCCTGCAACTGCACAGGGGGTAGGGGTGGCATAGTGGTATTGTCAGTGAAATAGTAACCCAGAGACCCAGGGCAATTCTTTGGGGACCTGGGTTTGAATCCCACCATTGCAGATGGTGAAATTTGAATTCAGTAAAAATCTGGAATTGAAAGTCTAGTGGTGATCATGAAAACATTGTCCATTGTAAAAACCCCTCCGGTTCTCTAATGTCTGTTAGGGAAGGAAGTCTGCCATCCTTATCTGGTCTGGCCTGTACGTGACTACAGACCCACAGCAATTGATTCTGAAATGGCCTAGCAAGCCATTCAGTTGAAAGGCAATTAGGGATGAGTGATGAATGTTGGCTCAGCCAGTAACACCCACCCCGTGAATGATTTTTTTAATGTAGAAAGACAAATCCACTCTTGCGTTTTGCAGAGGATGCAAGTTGACATGCTTTTGATGCCTATAGTGAAGATAGGCACTGACATTCACAAATTTCAATAAGATACGGAGGAGTGGGAAGAGAGGGACAGAACAATAAATCTGATTGTTCATTTCTCCAAATAAGTTGGCAGGATGTGGTTGAGGAAACGGCTTTTGTTACAATTAAAATGAAATGAGGAAGGTACTTAGGGAATATGCAAATCTCTAATAAAGCTTGGATAAAAAAGCAGAAGCTTATTTCACATTTGATTAAGAGGCTCTTGGATTAAAAGCTCCATCCTCCTACAATCAATATAATGCAATGAAAAAAGAAACAAAACTGTTCACAGAATTAAAAATCTGAAAAACAAAATATACACCAATTTCAGTCCACCAGCTCAGATATATGGAACCTGCATCTAGGGATTATGATCTGGGCTGCACAATGATAATTTGCATCACGGGGTTCCTACTAGTTGGTAATGGGATAGGGGGTTGTTAGCATAGACTGAGATAATCAGATGATCCATGGGACACATCAAGATTTTAAATGGGTGGAAAATATAAAGTGTGACAGAGTAGAAGGATCAAATGACAGAATGGCCATCTCTCTTTCCATAACCTCATTTTCTCGTAACCAAAAGAGAAAGAGCTGGAAAATCTCAGCAGGTCTGGCAGCATCTGTAAGGAGAGAAAAGAGCTGACAGTGGGACAGCATGGCGGCACACGGCTGAACACTGCTGTCTCACAGCCCCAGGGACCCAGGTTTGATTCCCAGCTTGGGTCACTGCCTGTGTGGAATTTGCACGTTCTCCCTGTGTCTACGTGCATTTCCTCCGGGTGCTCAGGTTTCTTCCCACAGTCCAAAAGATGTGCATGTTAGCTTGATCGGCCGTGCTAAGTTACCCCTTATAGTACTAGGATGTGTAGGTTAGAGAGATTAGTGGGGTAAATGTGTGCGGTTAGGGCCTGGGGTGGGATTGTTGTCGGTGCAGACTCGATGGACCGAGTGGCCTCCTTCTGCACTGTAGAGTTTCTATAATTCCCTATGTTGCGAGTCCAGGTGACCCTTTGTCAAAACTAAAAGACATAGAAAGTGGCAGATATGGGTGAGGGAATGAAAGAGAAGTCATAGCCATAAAAACAAGGGGAAAGACTGCTAATGGCAGTCCGTATAGAGAAGAGAAAGTGTGAATGGCCAAGCAGCAGAAAAGCTGAAATCAGAGGGTAAGCTATGACAGATGAAGATATGGGGAGGGGGATTGGTGGGAGAAAGATAAAATTGAGAAAAAGGGAGAGAAAAGTAAAGGAAAGGAGGGACAAAATAGAGGGAAAGAGTGTAGGGAAAGAAAAATAAAAGACAACAAAGAAATAAAAGATAGAGAACAGTTAAAGATTAAATAAAATGAAAACAAAGGCTCAAAACATCAGCTCTTTTCTCTCTTAACAGATGCTGCCAGACCTGTTGAGATTTTCCAGCATTTTCTCTTTTGGCTTCAGATTCCAGCATTCACAGTAATCTGCTTCTATCCCTCATTTTCTCGTAACCTCATTTAAACATTTATAATACTCTCCAGTGTAGCCAGCGTCAGTGATCCTATTCTACATGGATACAAATGACTTGAAGGAGGGTTTTGGAAGATGACAGTTTTGTCTTTCCACATTATTATGGTAAAGAAGGCAAATGGTATATTGGCCTTCATAGCAAGAGGATTTGAGTATAGAAATAAGGATGTTTTACTGTAATTGTATAGGCCGTTGGTGAGGCCACAGCTGGAATATTATGCGCAGTTTTAGCGACCTTATCTGGGGAAAGATGTTCTTGTTATAGAGGGACTGCAGCAAAGGTTTACCAGACTGTTTCCCGGGATGGCAGTTCTGTCACATTAGCAGAAATTAAATTGGTTAGGATTATATTCATTGAGGATTAGAAGGGTGAGAGGGGATCTCATGGAAACGTATTAAATTCTAACAGGATTAAACAGGGTAGATTCAGAAAGAATGTTCCCAATGGTGGGAGAGTCCAGAAATAGGGTCATAGTTTGCAGATAAGGGTAAACCTTTTAGGACTGAGGTGAGCAGAAATTTCTTCGCCCAAAGAGTGGTGAATTTGTGGAATACATTGCCACAGAAAGTAATTGAGCCTAAATGTTGTGTGATTTCAAGAAGCAATCAGCTTTTGCTCTTGGGACTAAAGAGACCAAGAGATATGAGGGGAAAGCTGGATTAAGATATTGAATTTGATGATTAGCCATGATCATAATGAATGATGGAGCAGGCTTCAAGGGCCAAATGGCCTACTCCTGCTCCTATTTTCTATGTTTCTATGTATTTAACAGCAGCCGAATACCTGTTGAACAAAATAATGCACAACCCACTAAGAAATAGCGTATCCAAGTAACGATGTTACATTTAATCTATATTGCTAGAAAATAGGAAAGCTGTATAGAGACAGACAAGAGGCACCTTGGCCGAAAAGTTTGCATCCCACCCATTGCGGGAATCATAGCCAGCGAGACAGAAATTTCAGCAAACCATTTATAGGTCTGTTGACCTCAGTTGGGAATTTTCATAAGATATAGGAGCAGAATTAGGCCATTCAGTCCATCAAGTCCACCCCGTCATTCGATCATGGCTGATATGCTCCTCATCCCTATTTTCCTGTCTTCCCCCCCATAACCTTTCAACCCATTACTAATTAAAAATCGGTCTAACTCCTCCTTAAATGTACTAACTGTTGCAGCATTCACCGCACTTTGGGTAGCAAATTCCATTTTCGGTCTTGGACAGTGGACCGGTGGAAAATGCCACCCCTTGTATACATATTACACAATCACCAAATATAGAGAAGAAAAAAACTTGCATTAGTATGCAGCTTTTCAAAACCTCAGGCAGGTCTGAAATGTTCCGCTGACATTGAACTATTTTTTGATTTGTCATCATTGATGAGATGGAAAAAATGCGGCAGCCACTTTTGCACGGTGCAAGCTCGCAAAAAGAACAATGTGATAATGAATGACCAGACAACCTGCTTTAGTGATGTTGGCTGAGAGATAAATATTGGCCAAGATAACTTTGATACTGAAAACAAAACAAAAGGTTGAAAGCACTCTGTGCAATGTGAACATAAAAATAAGTTAAACCATCAATTTCATGCACTCATATGCTAATAACATACAGCACGTCATCACCCCAAAAAAAGCCTTAAAAAACATGATCACTGAAAACTGTTGATATTCTTTTATCATTTCCCTGTGGGCATGTATTTTCTTGGGGCTGTTCAGGTTCTGCCATTGTAACTTTAGCAAAGGTTTCTCAGCCTTTTAGCTAATATCAAATGTAGGCTCCAAACCGGAGATCAGATATAATGCCTGTTCTTGCCAGCTTGGATCTAGTATGTCTCACTTGCAGGGGCCATGAATTGGATTCATTTTGAATCTGAATTGCTTTTTGGAGCAAGCGAGGAGATGGGCTAAGGGCTTGCCCTGTCCACTGTACATGTTGGCTTTGTAACTCTGAGAAAGGAATAAAAATTTTAAAAAAAGGAAGAGTAGCATGAAGTCCATCTCGGAGCATAAGTGAGGCTTCTGTGGTGGCAGAATGAGAGAATATCCGAGGAAGTTCTCTCCCCAGTTTTCAAAATTCTATTATTTGCAGCACCATATATCGCCATCATGGACAGGCGGCAGTATAGATTCACCAGCATGATCCCAGAACTTACATGGTTAAACAATTAGGGTCAATTTGGATAAGTGTGGCTTGTATTTTGTGCCATATAGAGGATTGAGAGTGATATGACTGAGGCATTTACAATGCTGATAGGATTTTAGAGGGTTGATAATGGAAACTATGTTCTCTGGTTGGAGAACCAGGAATAAGTTGCTTTAAACTAGAGCTAGACCATTTACGAAGGAAATTAGGAAACACTTTGTCACACAAACAGCAGAGGAAATCTAGAATTCTCTCCAGCGCAAGACAGTGGATTCTGGGAAGTCATTGGGGTTTTCATGATTGAGGTTGATTGGTTATTGCTGGGGAAGATTATGTTGGGATTTGGACTCGAATCTAGACTCCAGAATAAGAGAATTCTTACCTTATTAGCAAAAGAGACCTTCACTAATTTAGAATACAAACCTACAAGGTTTATTGGAAAATAAAGATTAATATTTAACATTCTGCTAGTCGAGGGACAGTACATTGTACTGTCTTCCCTGGGGATTCTGGGGTCTTCTTAGTTCCTTGAACCTGCCTCTTGGCTTGCAGGGTGGAAGTTGCCAGCCTCGCTCATCCGAAACCGTAAAATCCTGCTCGAGGTCAACGGACCTTTCCATGGTCTGCCCTCGCCTGCTCCAATTCCATGGACCTTTCCGTGGTCCACTCTCGCCTGCTCCAATTCCTGCAGCAGGCGGAATGGTAAAATTCTGGCCACAATGTGCTTCGAGGTTTCAACTTAGTCAACTTAACTCTGACACACAAGCTAAACCCCTTTTATAGTTTTAAGAATGCAACTCTAATTCCCCAGTCCACAGTAGCTGCATGTTTCACAGCTACTTATTAAATTCTTCTCTCTCTGTCTCAAGCTGAAATTAGCTTCCTTACAAAGCTCTTCTTAAAGCATTACTTAAGCCCTAATACTGGATTCTAGCTTTTTAACATCAGATTTATTAACCAGGTTTAAATTCCACCAGCTACTGTGGGATTTAAACACATGTCTCCCACACAGTAGTCGGGGCCACTCTATTTCAATCCAATAAGATTACATTGATTCAGAAAACACCTCTATGATACTGTTTCCTGAATCAAAGAGCTCAAGGGGCTGAATGGCCTCTTCCTATTCTGATCTTCCCCAGTTCTTCTTAGCACTCCCCTGCAACAAATGTAACTTTGAGGAGAAAGGGAGGACAACGTTGACAAACTAACTACTCCTTTGCAGTATAGCTAAGGTAAGAGTTATCCATCAGTCCACTGTCTCAATGGAAGCAGCATTCTTGATAGATCAATAATTATGCTCTTCAGCCACAGTACATCAATTTCCTCAATGCACGGTTTTATTAAGAACCTTCTCGTTAAATTGATGTCCTTTCCTGACTCAAATTGAATGCAGACACAAGAGATGAATAATGTGCCCTTAATAAGTGAGCTCGCTTTTCTAGTTGGAGGCAATCAATAGCGACTCAGAGAGTGGTACACCATGTGTTGTAGCTGAATGAACTTGCACCACTTAAACCTGTATTAACATCATGGCAAATGGATGGGTTTTAGGCTATGGCCTCTATTATCCATAATAGAGCCATGATTTGTTGAAGGTAATGCATGTTTTTGTATTCGATGTTTGGATGAAAAACAAGAAGAAAGCCACAAAGTCAAAGTAAATGGATTGAATTAGATCAGAGTGCCACCTACAGTCACACAGAAGTGATGTACTTCAAACTCCACCATTACAGTCTGTTTGCCATATCTTTCCACTCTTGTCTCACAGTAATTTATCGTCAGAAGAGCATGACGCTGGGGGCAAGAGGTTAGATTCTAGTTTTCATCACCCTAGTCACTGAATATCACTTAGGTGCAGTGCTAATAGGAACACTGGATAGGGAGGATCACACATGCATTTCAGGAATGGTCTCATTTTCTTTCTGCTTAAATTAATGCTTCTTCCCTGCTACCATCAGACTTTGGAGTAGGCCTGCTACATATAATCCTGATTTTTCTCTACACCCTAGCTATGACTGTAACACTATGTTCTACACCCTGCCCTTTCGTTCTCCCCTATGTACTCTATCAACGATATGGTTTGTCTGTATTGCACAGACTTTTTTTCACTTTATCCCAATACATGTGCCAATAATAAATCAAATCAAAACCAAATCACGTCAAAGCAATGGCAAGAAAATCATACAGGTTTTAACTTATGTAAATTCCTCCCAATCTGATTTTCTGCTCAGGTGGTGCTTAATGTCAAGGAAGTGAAGACAAAAATCTATCCCAAAATCTTCTTTCCAAAGTCCAATCCCTGTTACCATTGCTCTCTCACAATGCCAGGGAGTTGGGTCCGATTCCGGCCTTGGGTCACTGTCTAGGTGGAGTTTGCATGTTCTCTGTGTCTGCTTGGGCTTCCTCCAGGTACTCTGGTTTCTGCCCACACTACAAAGATGCGTGGGTTAGGTTGATTGGCCATGTTAAATTGCCGCTTCGTGTCAGAGGGACTAGCAAGGTAAAATTGTGGGGTTATGGGGATATGGCCTGGGTGAGATTGTTGTCAGTACAAGCTGGCCAAGCTGAATGACCTCCTTCTGAACTGTAGGCATTCTATGAATTGGTATTCATTAAAAAAATAGGTTATGATTTTAACATTGTAGCAATATCGATGGGACAAGTACTTCAGGGGCCTCAACTAATGCCCCTGAGACACAAGCTCAAATCCAACCACAGTAATTAATAATAGCTTCAATAATAAAAATTATGAAATTACCATATTACTGAGAAATGTATTTACCCCAAGATCGCATTTTAAAAAGCCTCCCCATCAGAATCAATAAATTCAACCCAAATTTGTACTTCATCTGACTGCATCTTATCCAATTGACTGCACAGAGTAGTGCAGAGTGGGCATTCCCAAAGGAGGGATAGGAAAGATGAAAATTACACAGAGGACATTTTGCCAAATACAAGGTTCGCAGCAAGTGAGCCAAGATAGAGATTAGGATATCACACAGGATAGTGGAGAATGTGGAACAAGGTCTTGAAGAATGAAACTGCGTCCATTTAAAGGCAAAGTTACACCAATTCTTTCGAAAGTGTGATTACTGGCGTGTTATAAACAAACATGGCAACAATTGGGGCACAGGTAGTTCACATAAACAGCTGCAAGATGGAATTGGCAGAAGGAGGCCATTTGTCCACAGTGCGTGTGCCAGCCCTTTGAAAAAGCGATATATTTAATCCCATTCCACCTGAATGGCCAGCCAGCGATACCCATGTCCCACAAATAAATCAAAAGTAAAGATTTTACCCTCCCCACCCCCCAGCAAATGTTCCCTTTTCCTACATCCAGTTCCCTTTCGCAACTCACAACTGAACCTTCTTTCAGTTAACATGTTTTTTTGGTTGTGTTCATCCTGGCACAATTACAAAATAAGCTTTCCTCAGTAATAGAGCCTGAATTTAGGAGACGTTTCTTTTAAACAACGTTCAGTTAAATCGGATTTTCCCCAAAAGGCCTGAGTTGCCAACTCTGGTTAGGTGTATCCCTGGAGATTTCTTCATGTGACCTTCAGCCTCCAAACTGTCTTGTTCAGTTAAAGCAATCTGTCTTCCTCTCACCATTATAATGAATAAATTAAAGCATTCATTGAAATAATAAAATTACTTCCTAAGGCTCCTCTGAATTTTTTTCCCCTGGCTGTTGCCTGCAGCCATGCCCAAAATGTTAATTAATTTTTAACTTCTGAAGATTGCAAGACAATCCTGGAGGGATGGCAACCCTTCCAATGAGCCAGAAGCTTTTGAGTAGTTTTGATCTGTGATAATTGGGGTGGCAGGGTGGCACAGTGGTTAGCACTGCTGCTTCACAGTGCCAAGGGCATGCGTTCAATTCTGGCCTCGGGTCACTGAGTTTAAAGTTTTATTTATTAGTTCCACAAGTAGGCTCACATTAACACTACAATTAGATTACTGTGAAAATCCCCTAATCACCACATTCCAGCGCCTGTTTGGGTACACTGAGAGAGAATTTAGCATGGCCAATCCACCTAACCCTCACATCTTTGGAGTGTGAGAGGAAACCGGAGCACCTGGAGGGAGCTCACATTGACACGGGGAGAATGTGCAAACTCCACATAGATAGAGTCCCAAGGCCGAAATGGAACCCCAAGTCCCTGGTGCTGTGAGGCAGCAGCACTAACCACTGTGCCACCGTGCCAGCCCGTGTTGTTGCTATTTGAACTTTCATCCATACCAACATTTCCACCTTGGGCTATCAGCATACTCAACTCTATCTCACTGTCTCATCCATTCATAGAATCCCTACAGTGCAGAAGGAGGTCATTCAGCCCATTAAGACTGCACCTACTCACCTTTTCTTTATCTTCCACAGGCCCTATCCCTATAACCCCATGCATCTAACCCACTAATCCCTCTACACATCTTGTTATTTATTTGTTCATTCTGCAATTAGATCTGTGACCTGGAATGTGGAATGTTCAGATTGTGGACAGTTGGAAAACTAGGAATAGTCACACACAGCATAAAATGACACAAATGTCCAGCGCCACCACAAACAAAAGTTGTGGAGATGATGGAGTGGCAGAGTGAGTTCTGGGCTTTGGTGTAGTACATTGAATTACATTGAATGTACAGCACAGAAACTAGCTATTCAGCACAACTGCCCAAAGAACACTAGGCTGCGTCTGAATCTCCTGAATGCATCCCTCTTCATTTCACTCTATCAATATAATCTTTTGATCTTTCCTCCAACCTTATCCTGGTACAGTGGTTAGCAGTGTAGCCTCACTGCACCAGGGACTGGGATTTTATTCCCAACTTGGGTCACTGTCTCTGTTGAGTTTGCACATTCTCCCCATGAGTTTCCTCCAGGTGCTCCAGTTCCTTTCCACAATCCAAAAGATGTGCTGGTTAGATGCATTGGCCATGCTAAATTCTCCCTCAGTGTAGGTATAGGTACCGGAGAGTGCCGACTGGAGGATTTTTACAGTAACTTCATTGCAGTGTTAATGTAAGCCTACTTGTGACACTAATAAATAAACTTTAACTTTAGCCCTTAATTGCCTCTATGCTGTTCACCTCAACCACTCTATCCAGTGAAAGGTTCCACATTTTACCCAATCTCTGAATAAAGCTCCTTTTGAATTTGTTATTTGATTTATAATGTCTCTCTTATATTTATGGTCTTATTTATATTTATGGTCTTTGGTTTTCCCCAGAAGTGGAAACATCTTCTCTACTTGTATCCCATCATAATTTTAAATAGCTTGTTCAGTTCATCATTATTTCAGAGGAAAAGAGTTCAGTCTTTCCTGAAGCTGTAACTTTTACAGTTTTGGTATCATCCTCGTAGAACATGTTCCCAATTCTCTGCACAGCATACTTTCTGAACCAGCCATCTTTCCAGAGGCAAACTTTATATTTTCCCTCAGGGAAGCAAGCAATTCTGAGGATGAATGACTTCCTGCTGCTCTGGCTTACCCCAAGAGTAGCATTGCTAACAGGTCAGGAGGAAATTGAAGTGACAATGCAATATCAAAGCATCTATTAAGACCAATGCTATGATCAAGTGCACCAAACTAATCATTAAACTTCAAACTGTCAGTCAGGGATTAAATGTATGCTCTAGGACAAAGGGATGGATTTCCAAAAGATTAGTGAACATTAATAACAACTGCCTCAAATGGACAAAGAAGAAGGTTACAATTGTCCTTGATGGTGCTATTTGAGAAACGGCACGGTGGTTAGCATTGCTGTCTCATAGCAAGAAGTCTCACAACACCAGGTTAAAGTCCAACAGGTTTATTTGACAGCACTAGCTTTTAGAGTCTCAAGCTCCTTCATCAGAAGAGTGAGGCTTTGTGTTCACAAACAAGCCATATAAAAACACAAACTCAATTTACAAGATAATGGTTAGAATGCAAGTCTTTACAGGTAATCAAGTCTTAAAAGTACAGACAATGTGAGTGGAGAGAGGGTTAAAGAGGTGTGTATTGTCTCTAGCCAGGATAGCTAGTGAGATTTTGCAAGCCCAGGCAAGTCGAGAGAGTTACAGATAGTGTGGCATGAACCCAAGATCCCGGTTGAGGTCGTCCTCGTGTGCAGAACTTGGCTACCGGTTTCTGATTGACTATCCTGTGTTGTCGTGTGTCATGGAGGCCGCCTTAGAGAACGCTTATCCGAAGATCAGAGGCTGAATGCCCATGACCACTGAAGTGTTCCCCGACTGGAAGGGAACACTCCTGCCTGGTGATTGTCGAACAGTGTTCATTCATTCTTTGTCGTAACGTCTGCATGGTCTCCCCAATGTACCATGCCTCAGGACATCCTTTTCTGCAGTGCATCAGGAAGACAACGTTGGCTGAGTCGCAAGAGTATGTACCGTGTACCTGGTGGGCAGTGTTCTCACATGAGATGATGGCATCCGTGTCGATGATCCGGCATGCCTTGCAGAGGTTGCTGTGGCAGGGTTGTGTGGTGTCGTGCTCACTGTTCTCCTGAAGGCTGGGTAGTTTGCTGCAGATAATGGTCTGATTGAGGCTGTGTGGTTGTTTGAAGGCAAGAAGTGGAGGTGTGGGGATGGCTTTGGTGAGATGTTCGTCTTCATCAATGACATGTTGAAGGCTCTGGAGAAGATGTCATAGCTTCTCCGCTCTGAGGAAGTACTGGACAACGAAGGGTACTCTGTCCACTGTGTCCCGTGCTTGTCTTCTGGGGAGGTCAGTGTGATTTTTAGCTGTGGCGCGTCAGAACTGTCAATCAATGAGTCGAGCGTCATATCCTGTTCTTATGAGGGCAACTTACAGCGTCTGTAGGTGTCTGTTGCAATCCTCCTCATCTGAGCAGATCCTGTGTATATGGAGGGCTTGTCTGTAGGGGATGGCTTCTTTAACATGTAGGGTGGGAGCTGGAGAAGTGGAGCATCGTGAGGTTATCCGTGGACTTGCGGTTCAGTGAAGTACTGAGGTGACCATCCTTGATGGAGATGCATGCGTCCAGGAATTCAACCAATTCCAAAGAGTAGTCCATGGTGAGTCTGATGGTGGGATGAACCTTGTTGATGTCATCATATAGTTGTTTCAATGATTGTTCGCTATGAGTCTAAAGGAAGAAAATGTCATTGGTGTATCTAGTGTATAGCATCGGTTGAAGGTCCTGTGTGGTATCCTTGTTCAGACCTGTGCATGAAGATGTTGGCATACTGAGGTGTGAATTTGGTCCCCATGGCTGTTCCGTGTGTCTGGATGATGTTGAAGGTGAAGACGTTATGATCCAGGATGAAGCGGATGAGTTGAAGAATTGCGTCTGGAGATTGGCAGTTGTCAACGTTGAAAACTGAGGCAGTTGCAGCAATGTCGTCATCGTGGAGGATGCTGGTGTAGAGCGCCGAGACACCCATTGTGACGAGGAGTGCTCTTGATTCAACTGCTCCATGTGTGCTGAGTTTCTGTAGGAAATCCATAGTGTCACAAAAGTAGCTGGGGGTTCTTTGTATAATGGGTTTCTTTATGGCATTCTTTCTGGGTTTCTTTATGGCATTTACATGGCATTGCTGCAACTGCAACATCAACTGCAATGCGTCATTGCTGCAATGAATGAATGAAAACTGCTCAACAGTTACTAGGCAGGAGTGTTCCCTTCCAGTTGGGGAACACTTCAGCAGTCACAGCATTCAGTCTCTAACCTTCAGGTAGGTGTTCTCCAAGGCAGCCTTCACGATATAAGACAACACAGAATCGCTGAGCGGAGACTGATAGCCAAGTTCCGCACACATGAGGACAGCCTCAACTGGGATCTTGGGTTCATGTCACACTATCTGTAACCCCCATGACTTGCCTGGGCTTGCAAAATCTCACTAACTGTCCTGGCTGGAGACAATATACATCTCTTTTAACCTGTATTTGGCCCTCTATCCACTCACATTGTCCGTACCTTTAAGACTTGATTACCTGTAAAGACTCGCATTCCAACCATTATCTTGTAAATTGAGTTTGTGTCTGTTTGTGAACACAAGTCTTTATTCAGCTTGAGGCTCCGAAAGCTAGTGCTGCCAAATAAACCTGTTGGACTTTAACCTGGTGTTATGAGACTTCTTACTGTGCTTGCCCCAGTTCAATGCCAGAATCTCCACATCATGCCTCATACCACCTGGCTTCAATTCCAGCCTTGGGTGACTGTCTGCATGGAGTTCGTACATTCTCTCCATGTCTGTGTGGGTTTCTCCGGGTGCTCTGGTTTTCTCCCACACTCCAAAGATGTGTGGGTTAGGTGGATTGGCCGTGCTAAATTGCCCCATAGTATCCCAAGACGTTTAAGTTAGAGGTATTAGTGGGGTAAATATATGTGGTTACGGGCTAAGACCTGGGTGGGATGCTCTGCTGGAGAGTCAGGGCAGACTCGATGGGCCGAATGGCATCCTTCTGCACCGTAGGGAATCTATGAGTCAGGAGTCAGAGTTCCTGGCTCTGATCTGTGACTTGCGTGTCTGTTGTGCTCACGTGTGATGCTGTGGGCATGTGAGTACAGAAAGAATCCTCACAACAACAGCGAGACTTCTTTCTGTTTTTACCCCAGTCCAACACCGGCATCTCCGCATCATGGCATGTGAGTGCCAGAGTATAGGTGTGTCTGCATTATCTGCCTGAGTGCATCTCTAGGTGAGGACTATATAAATATTTGTCTTTATTTTTACCCACTGTAAACATTCAAATCTTCAAGTGAGACGAACCTCCTGCAAGACAGCAGTAATTCTGAACTCATTAACTGTCCCAACAGTGCTACCCTCTGGCCAAGATACAAAATGGCAACTTCAGACAGCAATAGCTGTCAGCACAAGCAATGAATGTTAACTCAGCAAGTCGTTTAGGAAGTGCAATTCAATGCACGTATCTTTTAGCATTAACTTCATTTTCAGGATGTGGACTGCATTCACATGGCCAGCCAACGTTTCCCAGAAAACAGGAAAGAGAAGGAATTTCTGTATTTAAATATTAGCATTTATAAGGTGTTCTAATTATTGTTTTATTAAAGCGAGGATGCACATGTCAAAAAAAGTCAAATGTCCTTCATGATATTCCAAAGCACTTCATAACTAATGAAATACTTTTGAATTGCAGTCATTCTTGTAATGTGGGAAATGTGGCAACCAAATTGTACGCAGTGGGGCCCCACAAATGTAGCTGATGCTGGTTGAAAGGTATTAACTAGGACATCAGAGACTACTCTTGCATCTCTTTTTCAAGATGGTACCAGTTTTTTACATCTACCTGGGAGGAAAGACAGAGCCTTGATTTAATATCTGAAGCCTCAGTATTAAGGAAATGCACTTCCTCAGAACTGCTCTGAAGGGTTAGCTGAGATTGTTCAATTCCCTGGGATGGGCTTGAACTTGCGTTCTTCTGAATCAGTGATGAGAGTGCTACAGTGGTGCCAATGATGATGGGGGAGTCTCCTTATTAAAGCATCACTCTCTACCTATCCCAAAATTGGAGAAATATCTTTGCGCTGGCAATACGCTATAGGAGATTGAAACCTGGAGAGTTACGTGGCTGAGGGGCTGCCGACACTGGCAAGGAACTATACTCCAGTCACAATTTTATTGGCAGAATCTGTCATTCTATTGTCCAAACAAAGCTGACTTTTATTTCTCTCTCTCTACTGGTTTGACTAACTGATTCTACTTCCTTCCCAATCATTTCAGTTTCTTTCTTGGTCCTGAAATCTCATTGTTTAAAGGAAATAGACTAGTTTAGTCATGTTGTTCACCAATGTCCTATTGTCCTGATGGCACTGTTAACAGCTCACTCTTTCAACAACTGGCAGTGCAACTAGTTTTCCAACCTAAGGGAGGCGTGGGGATAAATCTAACCAATAGACCCTAGTACTGGATGTCCAATTCTGCAATACTATCTGTTAGAGTTAACCCTATTGGCAGCTGAACAATCCCTCGGTATGACTGTTGATCTGTCCATGAGCAGCTTTCTTGGCAAACCGCTGCCTTAATCTTCTTGCAATCCAGTTAACCAGGAAGTTAATGCTCTGTTCTTCCAGTCCCATGAACAGGGTGCGGTGGTGCAGTCATCCTAATTGGTAGACAATGTTCTGGACACTGTGACTGATAATCCAGGTTGTATTGAGCTCAAATCCCACAGTTTGAGAATTTGGATTCAGTGCACGATACCTGGGATTAAAAAGTTGGTTTGACCATGAGGGTGCCAGGGTGGCACAGTTTACTCAGGTCCTGCAATAAAGAAAACAGGCCATTCTTACCAGATCCGGTCCGTCTGTAATTCCACTTCCACACGAAGGTGGTCAACTCTTAGCTGCTCTCTGACATGGTCCAGCAATCTATTCAGTTCCATCACCATTGCAAATTCTCCTCGTGTCTGTGTAGGTTTCCTCCGGGTGCTCTGGTTGCTTCTTACAGTCCAAAGATGTGCAGGTTAGGCCATGCTAAAATTGCCCCTTAGTGTCTTGAGATGCGTAGGTTAGAGGGATTAGCGGGTAAATATGTAGGGATATGGGGATAGGGCCTGGGTAGGATTGTAGTCAGTGCAACTTGATGGGCCAAATGGCCTCTTTCTGCACTGTAGGTTTCTATGATTGTATGGCCATGTTAACAGGGCAACAAGGAATGGGCAATAAGTGCCAACCTTGCCAGCAACGCTCATATCCTGAGGATGAATAAAAAAAGGAATTGTGCCAAACACATTCAAACAGTCCATGCCTTACAATATACTGTGAGGTGCTTTTGTAGTTGAATGGATTCTTGTGTATCAGGAAGTGAGCAGGACAGCAAAATTATGTTCTGAGATTGAAGAAGTTGCTAGCTTCAAGCTTGCATGCTACTTCAATGCTGCCCCAGTTTATGATATCATAGATTCTCCTCCATATGGAATCATATAATTGTGATGCCTTGGCTCCTTGGTAGTCTAATTCTGTTCTGTTTCTCTTGATTCAGAACATAGGGGCAAGAAAAGGCCATTCAACCTCTCAAGCCTGTGCTGCATTCAATTATATCATGACTGACCTGTATCTAAAATCCACTTATCCATTTTAGATCAATAGTCTAACAAAAATCTATCAATATCAGTTTCTACATTTCAACTGACCTTCAACCTCAGCAGCTATTCAAAGAGAGTTCCAGATTTCCACTCCCCTATGTTTGAAAAAGTGCTCATCACTGTAAACCCATAGAATTCCTACAATGCAGGAAGAGGCTAATGGAAAGAACATCTTACCCACTCCACTGCGCCCCCACCCCACATGCCCCATAACCCTGCACATTTACCACATCTAATCCATCTAACCTGACCTACACATCTTTGGATACTAAGGGGCAATTTATCATGGCCAATCCACCTAACCCGCACCTCTTTAGACTGTGGGAGTAAATCAGAGTACCCAGAGAAAACCCATGCAGACATGGGGAGAATGTGCAAACTCCACACAGACACTCATCTGAGGTGAGAATTGAACCCAGGTCCCTGGCAAGGCAGCAGTGCTAAGCACTGCCACCGTGCCACCTCCTGAACAGTCCAGCTCAAATTTTTAAATTATGCCGCCTCCTTCTGGATTCCCTCACGAGAGGAGGCGGTTTCTATTTACCTTATCAACTCCTTTAATCATTTTGAACACCTCAGTCAGATCAGTGCTTAGACTTCTGGATTATTGTGATCTATATTTCTCTAGACGTAGGGAATCACTTCCCAGGTTTGGCGAGTTTAGGAAACTTGAGTGGGGTATACAACTGCCTCTGCTGAAGGAAACTGCAGTCTTTCTGAACTTGTGGCAAAAATGTCAAACGGGTAATATTGAGTAAACAATCCATTTTGTATACCTCTTACATTTTATTCCCATTGAGTTGAATAGAAGTAAAAACAGGGAGAGATATAAGATGGGCTGCCAATTTGTCGTGTCACATTTTGTGCTTTCACAACAAGTCAACATCTATCTCATATATCATCGGACTCTAACTGAATGTAGTACACGGCTATGTTTTCTTGTAAAATCTTGCTCTTTCAAATCCTTTGAAGTGCTCTGTCCGATAATAGTTGGAACTTCCTGTTTCTATTTATCTCTGGATCAGTATGGCCCGGGCTAGCCCGCTTGGTGTTGCTGGCTGAACCTCTCCTGCTAGAGGAGCACTGAGTTCTATACAACTTTGAATAGATAAGCGCAAAAGCCGCTACAGATTTGGAGCATATATTTACATAAAATCATAGGAATATATAGTACAGAAGGAAGCCATTCAGCCTCTTGTGCCTGTACAAGATCTTTGATAGAACTATTGAATAAATCTCACCGGCTTGCTCTTCCCCCGTAATGCTGTAAATTTTTTCCCTTGGGTGGCACGGTAGCATAGTGGTTAGCACTGCTGCCTCACAGTGTCAGAGACCCAGGTTCGATTCCTGTCTTGGGTCACTATCTGTGCAGAGTCTGCATTTTCTCTCTGTGTGAGTTTCCTTCCATGGTCTGAAAGATATGCTGGTTAGGTGCATTAGCCGTGCTAAATCCTCCCTCAGTGTGCCCGAACAGGCGCTGGAGTGTGGCGACGGGGGGATTTTCACAGTAACTTCATTGTGGTGTTAATGTGAGCCTACTTGTGACACTAATAAAAAAAAATCCTATTCACTGTTAAAAGCCACAGTTAAATCTGCCTCTGCCACACTCTCAAGCTGTGCATTCCTGATCATAACTCACTACGTAAAACATGTTTCTTCATGTCTTCTCTGGTTAGTTCATTTTAAATCTGATTACCTTAATGCTACACTTCAGGTCAACCCTTTTCTTCATGACTTGTATCCATACACATTAGCCAAGAACTAGAGTGCTTCATTTTGAGTCGGCTTTTGACAGCAAGCACTTTCTGTCCATACAAAGTGGTCCTCTCTCCCATGCACGATATGGTTATGGCATTCTAGTCCATCAAATCCAGCGAGTTTGAAGGAGGGAGTTAAAGAAGGACAGGAAAGTGGAGAAGCTGAGAACTTTGGGGAGCAAATTGCAAAGCATTGAGTCCTGACAGCTGAAGATGTCACCATCAATAATGTTACAGAGAGGGAAGACTTCACATGAGATCGGAATCAGTCCTGGGGAGCAGATGCAGAACTGGATGAAGTTACAGAGATTTCTGGATGGTTTTAGACTTGAGAATAGTTTTAAATCGGAGGCATTAGAGCCTGGGAGCCAAAGGAGAGCATTAAGGCCAGGTGAATGGGAACAATCTCAATGAATGTGAATCCATAGGAACTAGTGGGGGAGGAAAGGCAAAGAACTCTGATTCTGGTTGATAACACGGTTCAGAAACTATCATGCAAATGTCCTGATTTGGTTGGAGAACGAAATGACACCTCCCATGACTTAGCAAAGACATTCAAGATAATTTTACTGACTCAAATTCAGGACCCAGCAGCTAAGCCCCCAAATCGACCACCAGGTATGTACTCCTGATATCCATTCCAAAATGACTTTGTACTTTGTTTTGGCATTGCCAATATCGATGCTTTTCTCAATTGCAACAGTGATCATTTTGGGAGTTGTTGAGGTTTTTTTTGGGGATTGGGGCTTGTTACACTTCATTCACTTTCTGGAATGGAGATCAGGACAAGCAGGCTTGAATTTCTAGTAATCAGGAAGATATACACCAGATATTCTAAAGGATGGAGATCTTCAGACAAATTTAGGAACTTTGGAGTGATAATAAAAAAGCTAAAATAGTCAAATAATATATGAAAAATGGAGCATGAACAAGAAAACTGTCTCAATGCTTAAACCCACGTTTCTTCCAATTGGAATACAACACATAATAAGAAACTTCAGTGTATCACTTTTCCCAAAACACAAACACTGTAATCATAAAATAGAATAATCTTAGTGCATACATTTTTTTTTATTCATTCGTAGGACATCACTAGCTGGCCAGCATTTATTGCCCATCCCTAGAAGCCCAAGGGCAGTTGAGAGTCAATCACATTGCCGTGGCTCTGGAGTCACATGAAAGACAGACCAGATAAGGACAGCAGATTTCCTTCCCTAAAGGACATTAATAAACCAGACGGGTTTTTCCGACAATTGACAATGGTCTCGTGCTCATCAGTAGACACTTAATTCCAGTTTTTTTAATTGAATTCAAATTCATCCATCTGCCGTAGTAGAACCCGGTCCTCGGAACATTAGCTAAGAGAGACATTAGCTAAGAGATTAAATTGGTTAGGATTACATTCACTGGAGTTTAGAAGAGTGAGAGGGGATCTCATAGAAACTTACAAAATTCTAACAGGATTAGACAGGATAGATTCAGAAAGAATTTTCCCAGTGGTGGGGGAGTCCAGAACGAGGGGTCATAGTTTGAGGATAATGGGTAAACCTTTTAGAACTGAGGTGAGGAGAAATTTCTTCACCCAGAGAGTGGTGAATGTGTGGAATTCACTACCATTGAATGTAGTTAAGGCCAAAATGCCTGATTTCAAGAAGAAATTAGGTGCACCTCTAGGGGCTAAAGGGATTAAGGGATATGGGAGGGAGGGAGGAATCAGGATATTGAATTTGATAATCAGCAATGATCAAAATGGATGGCAGAACAGGCTCATAGAGCCAAATTGCCCATTCCTGCTTCTGGTTTCTATGAATTAGCTGAGCGTCTGGGTTAATAGTCTAGCGATAATGCTACTAGGCCATCACTTCCCCGTTACATCAGAATGCACGATCATGTGATGTCAAACAAACGGCGTGATTTCTGTCTCAGCCGGTGCTGTTGATATTCTTCTGTTCACATATTGTCTCAACGTTACCAGAAATAAAAATTTAAAACAGCTTTCTTCAGACCCATGATCTTTAACAATAAGGGAGGGAATAAGAGAAAGGGGATAAATAGAAATTAAAGCCTTTGTGAATGTGTTTAACATCTAAAAATAGAGCGTTTCAGTATCCTGCCCACGATTCCTCCCACATCACCAAAAGCGAAGAACAGATTAAGTGGCCATTTATCTCATTGCTATTTGTAGGCATTTTGTTGGGTTTTAATTGGCAACCACGTTTGTTTGTGTAACGACAATGATGCATTTCAAAAGTAATTCATTGTGTGCAAAGCAGAATGTTAACAATCAATCAATTAATTGGGGAGGTGGGTAACAAATAACAATGGCAATCCAATAAAAACTTAGAATTATATAATGCCTTTTAACATAGCTAAAAGGCCTAAGGGCCTTCACAGAAGGCATGGAAAACGTGCTGAGCCATAGAGGTAGGCCCAAAATACCTGCCAAAGTGGTGGGTTTTATAACAGGCAAGGGAGACGGAGATTGCAAGAGGGAACATGGAGGTTGTAAGAGTTTAAGGAGGGAATTGAAAGCATGCGTCTAAGCAGCCAAAAGCGAGTCAATTTGAGAGAGTTGGTGCACAAATGGCTGGAGGCAGGTGAAGAGACCCTTCTTGGCTTCTTTCAAGGTCAAACCAAATAAACAAACTCAAGTTAAATCAGGACAAAGTAAAAGGGGCAGCTCCCCAAAAGGAGGGGGAACAGCCCAAACAAAATCACAGTACAAAGGAAACTTGAAAACATCAAATGAAAATGTGATTATTAGGGTCAATAATGCACCCCAGCCCCTGCTGTGCCCAACGGGCGCAGAAGGTGTCAACTGTGCCCGTGGACACCACATGCTTCCTTTCCAGAGACACCTGGCCGCCAACGTAGCCGGAGACCCTTCTTGGGGAAGGGATTGAATTCTGGAGGAGGTTGCAGGGGTAGGGAGAGGTGAAGTCCTGGAAGCATTTAATCACGTGGAGGCTGAACTTTAATAAAAGGGTGGGGGTGGTCGGCTTGAAATCCAAGGACAGGGAGGCAAAATACAACAAGGCCAGTTTTGACCCAGTGAAATGCACCTTGTGTCAATCGATTGATGCCCAATGGGTTAACTTCGCTGTAGTAAGGTACACAGGCATGTAGTAAACGTTCGTACATGAACAAGCACCGACTGAAAGTTGAAACCTGAATAGCCGAAAGGCAAATTGTTTTGCGGGCGACTCAGCCTCGCACGCTTTTAAAAATCAAAAGTGATCTCGATCAGAGAGGAAAGCACCTCTCCATGGCGAGGAGGCTAATGTAATTCCCGAATCAGCACTCGCCCAAATGCAGCCCTCCCTCCCTGGCTGTAATTACTGTTTAGCAAACAGGCAGACAAGGAAAAGGGGAAAGGCAGCAAAGTGGGGGGAATATTCACATTGGCTAAGGAAGGCTGGAATGAGCACGCATGCGTCTCCCACATGCTGAAACTGACATCTTCAATCAAATGTATATTTCAGTGAAAAATAAAACCCAGGAAGGGAAATGAAAGGATGGATTTCGAATAAGGAAGAGGGAAACATGCCCGCCAGTCCTGCAACAAGTCCAAATGTGATTTAGCGACTGTAAGTACTGCTAACTAATCCTTGCCTAATGAGCCAGTGTTTGGGCGTCTTATTTTGACCCATTGTGACATTCGCGGGCGTGTTTTCTGGAGAATCTCCGGCCAGTTTGTTTGGTGACTCTGATGTGAGAGCTACTCTCTCCCCACCCCCTCCCCGCCACCCCGCTTTGAAAATACCTATTCTGTGTCTCCCGTCGATGTGCCAGGAAAACATATCCCGGCAAGAGTTTGAATAAAAAAGGCTGCGATTGTCGCAGGTTTTAACAACTGCAGCATAAATGGTTACAGTTTCGCTTAATTAAAAAAAACTGATGTACAATGTAACATTGTAATCTCGCTTATCTTTTCAGTACAAGGTACAGTGGACAATTTCACTCAGACTATTGTGACCCTCCCAAGACTGTATGGCTTTGCCTCTGCAACTTTCAGGTTGCAATTCAGGGATACAAATACGGGGCACTATATTGTATGTTCTCCATCGACCCCAATATTGCAGTTCAGTCCATGTACTCCGAGTCAGAAGGTTTGTGCATTCAAATGCCCCTTCACTGATCTGAGCTCATACTGACTCCAATCCAGTACAGAGGGAGTGCTGCACTGTCAGGAGCACCGTTCTCCCAAACAGAATTTCCAACCCAAGGTGCCTGCCCTGGCATTTCAAAGAAGTCTCTCAACACCAGGTTAAAGTCCAACAGGTTTATTTGGAAGCAGAAGCCTCTAGCTTTGGGAGTGCTGCCTCTTCATCAGATGAGTAGATGTTCTGTTCACAAACAGGGCATATTAAGACACAAACTCAATTTACAAAATAATCAAATTTCTCCCACTCACCTGTTGAAAGGGCAGCACTCCGAAAGCTAGTGGCTTAAGCTACTAAATAAACCTGTTGGACTGTAACCTCGTGTTGTGAGGCTTCTTACTGTGTTTATCCCAGTCCAACGCCGGCATTTCCGCATCATTTCAAAGAAGGGCAGTGAGGCTTCTCACCAATGTGCATCTCTGAACCAAAAAAGCTGGAAATACTCAACAAGTGAGATAGCAGCTGTCCAGAGAGAGAGAAACAGTATCGTTTCCAATCAGAACTAGAGTTAAGCAAGTACAGAGGCAGCGGAGAGGTGGAGGAAAACAACGAAAAGGGCTTTGGCTGTGTGGAGGACAGATGAAGAGAGTCAGGTGGATTAGCAGGGTAAATATGCGGGGTTACAGGACTGGGGCTTGGATGAGATTGTGGTTGGGGCAGACTTGATGGGCCGTATGGCCTCCTTTTACACTTGTAGGGATTCTATGATTCTAAGATCTTATCTGACGAAAAGCATGATGGTGTAAGTCAAAAGGAGATAGCAATGGGATAAGTAAAGAAACAAAAGATGGGCTTAGAAGAAGTGTGAATGGCATAGTGGAATTATTACAAACAGCTGCCATCCAAAAACAGGAGACAAATGTTACAATTTGGAATAGTTGAACTCAGAAGTCTAGTCTAGAAGGCTGGAGTGTTGACTTCCATTGGAATGATGAAGGAATCCACAGCAGAGAAGTCAAGTTGGGAATGGAGCAGAGAGTTCAAATGACAGCTGACTGGGAACTGTGGGTCAGGGGTTCCACAAAAGCCCCAGTCCTGTAACTCCGCATATCACTAAAACTGCATTTGGTCATCTCTAGTCTAAAAGAGACCTTCTTGCTTTTTTTTGTGTCACCTAAGTGCTATGTTTTACACTCTGTCTCAGTGGTGAATTTTCAGAGGTGGGGGGTTGGGGCTTGTAAAATATGATGTGGAGTCTGCCCATTGCCTACCTACACCAGTCCCCATCTCCCTTGTAATCTTTCCAACCATAGAGACATCAAGCTGCCTTTATTCTTAGGAACCTTGGTTGAGGAATGTAAATCTACAGCCACAATAATCCTTGCCCCTGCCTCATCTCCTCAACTGTTGACACTCATCTTGCATCCTAAGTAAGCTTGACCTGTGCTCTACTTGGCTGAACAGTCAATAAAAAATTTCACCAAATAAGAACTTGAAAGCTTTAGCATCAGTGTATAATGCTCAAAGAACACCCCATTGCCCATATTGTCACTTGTACCAATTGCAGTTCACCTATCACCTGCCCCAGCAAAACCTAGATTTTAAAATAAGCATCTTTGTTTTTTTAATCCTTCCATAAGCTAGCTGCTCCTTATCTCTTAATCTCCAGATCTGAAATGCATCAAGATCTCTGAGCTCTTCCAATTCTGCACTCTAGCCTATCCCGGATTTTCATTTGGTCTACAATTAGCAGCAACAACTATTTGGGCCTAAACTCTGGAATTACTTCCCTAAACCTCTCCAACTCTCTCCTTCTCTCTGTTCCCTTCAGACATGCTCTAAAACACATCTCTTTGACAAAGCTTCTGGATACCTGTCACAATATTTCTGTGACAAATGTTATTGATGAAGAGGTTTGGAATATTTTACTCCATTAAAGATGTTACGTAATGCAAACTGTTATTCTCGCAGTTAATGACAGAATTCTCCAAGTTTGGAGAATGAATTGAAGCTTTTAAACAAGTGTTTGAGACTTGTCAAAAATTGGTCACAGTGCCCAAGGAACAAGATTCTCATGGGAAACATCTTACAAATTTTACATTTTGCGTAGGAATATGACCTGTGCAATATCCTGCTGGTAGTTGGTTAAACTACATTGCACTGTCACATTTCCTGTTGTGTAAATTGTTCTGGATCTGTAACGAGTAGTTCCACAAAACATCAAGCTGTGTGCAACAAGAAAACGGAAGACTAAATTGCTTTACCATCTAGCCATCCCATTCAAGACTGCGTAGATGTTAACTTGGGAATAATTCAACCGCTTTTCTCAAACCAAAGCATCTCTGAACCAACATGGACTCTGACTGAGGAAGTGTTTCAGATTAACATGGGTGAGCAGCTTATCCTTGTGGTGCTGGCTATCATCTTGGACTCTAACTATAGTTATCAGACACCAGTGACAAAGCCAGCCACTGGTGCTATGCAGCCTTATGTGTGCATGGCATTCGGACAAGAGCTAGCTCTAAATTACCATACCAGGACCAGCAAAGGATCCTGCTGCCTTTGATGTCCTTTACCAGTTGATGATTTTATTCTATTTCCTCACTATAACCCGAGGAAACCTTTGGCGTTCTGTAATTCTGGCCTCCTGCAAAACCTCAAATTTCATCACCCCACTGTTGGTAGCTGTGTCTGCGGCTTTCTATGCTAAGATCTGGAATTTGCTTCTTACACTCTTTCTCTCGCTCCTTAAAATGCCACTTATAAATTACCTCTATGCCCAAGCTTTTGTCCATGTGACTTATTTCCTTATGTGATCAAGGTAAATGTTGTCCTTGGAATGTTTTACTATGTTGAAGGTACAATATCAATGAGAATAGTTTTGCTGCTGGCTACGGATGGTATTCCAGAAAGCAGCATCTAGATCTCTGCCCTGATTTGTAAAGACAATATTGTAAAGACTGTATTCATTCATACACTGATGCTAAAGTTTTCAAGTTTTTATTTGGTGATATTTTTTATTGGCTGTTTAGCCAAGTAGAGCACAGATCCAATGGTTAATCTCCATATTGCAGTATTTCTCCAATAACTTGTCAGGGCTTCTTAGACAGCACATCCCCAACCTGTGACCTCCAACACCTTGAAGGCAAGAGCTGCAGGCACGTGGGAACACTATAGGGAGGCAATGGCCTAGTGGTATTATCGCTGGACTGTTAATCCAGAAGCTCAGCTAATGTTCTGGGGACCCAGGTTCAAATCCTGCCATGGCAGATGGTGGAATTTGAATTCAATAAAAGGTATCAGGAATTAAGAATCTACTGATGACCATGAAACCTTTGTTGATTATTGGGAAACTGCATCTGATTCACAAATGTCCTTTAGGGAAGGAAATATGGCCTACATGTGACTCCAGAGCCACAGCAATGTGGTTAATTTTCAACTGCCCTTTGAAATGGCCTGGCAAGCCACTCAGTTCAAGGGAAAATAGGAATGGGCAATAAATACTGGCCAGCTAGTGACACCCATGTCCCATGAATGAATAAAAAAAGTCAGAGTCAAAATCCTGATAGCACCGAGAGAACTTTCACCACATGGTTATAATCTGTCATTCCAGAGATGCTTCACCTTCCCATGGGCACTGGGGTTGGTAATAAATGCCATCCTTATCAACAATACCAAAATACTGAGAGCAAATTTTTAAAAAGTATTATAAATGTCTTTAATGGCTTTGTTTCTTCATATTAGTATCATAAAGCACAGAAAGAGGCCCTTCAGCCTATTGCACAAATGCTTCTCTTTGACAGAGCTATTGAATCAGTCCTACGCCCCTGCTCTTACCCCATAACCCTGCAGTTTCTTTCGTTTTTATACATTTATATAATTTCCTTTGAAAATTTATTATTGAATCTGATTCCGCCCACACTTTCAGGTAGTGCATTTGAGATTATAACATTGTGCTGCAATAAAAACATTCTCCTCATCTGACCTCTGGTTCTTTTGTCAATTATCTTAAATCTCTGATTCCTAGCCCCCCTCCAACCCCGGTCAGTGGAATCTGTTTGCCCCTCTCCATCTATCCACCCTTTTAGGATCCCTTAATAATGTATATATGTATGTGTTTGGTTTTTTTTCCTTTAATGTCTTCCAAGGCAGTGCTCCACATCCCTTGGACAAATGGCCCCTAACAGTGCATTTGGTTGTTAGTTTAGCGCTGATGTGAAGTATCACTGGGTTTCCCATTGACTCCAAACAAGCAAAATGTAAACTCCGAATGCATGCTGAGGAAAAGTGGAGTGAGACTTCGTTGTGATTTAAGTGGACTAGTGCCATGCTCATCCGTCACACTGACTTCTTCTCTGATCTTTCACTTTTTTTTATGCGTCCCTCAAATGTGAGCATTGCAAGCAAGGCCAGCATTTATTGTCCATCCCTGATTGCCCTTGAAAAAGATGAGGTGATCTGCCTCATCTGATGGGAGGTCATGTCTGACAAATTGATCGAGTTCTTTGAGCGGTGCAACAGAAGTTAGATGAAGGAGAACTAGTGGACGTGATTTATTTAGATTTCCAGAAGGCTTTTAACAAGGTGCTGCATAGGAGACTTAAAAAAGTTAAGCACCCACGGTGTTAAGGGTAAGATTCTGGCATGGATAGAGGATTGGCTGATTGGCAGAAGGCAGAGAGTGGGGATAAAGGGGTCTTTCTCAGGATGGCAGCCGGTGACTAGTGATGTGCCTCAGGGGACCACAACTTTTCACAATGTACATTAACAATTTGGAGGAAGGAAGGAACTGAAGGCACTGTTGCTTAGTTTGCAGCTGACATAGATATATGTAGAGGGACAGGTAGTATTGAGGAAGCAGGGGGTCTGCAGAAGGATTTGGACAGGTTAGGAAAGTGGGCAAAGAAGTGGCAGATGGAATACAATGTGGAAAAGTGTGAGGAATGGAAGTATAGACGATTTTCCAAGTGGGGAAACTCTTAGGAAATAAGAAACACAAACGGACTTGGGAGTTCTTGTTCTCAGAGTTAACGTGCAGGTTCGGTCGGCAGTTAGGAAGGCAAATGCAATGTTAGCATTCATGTCAAGAGGGCTAGAATACAAGAGCAGGGATGTACTTCTGAGGCTATATAAGGCCCCATTGGAGTATTGTGAGCAGTTTTAGGCCCCATATCTAAGGAAGGATGTGCTGGCCTTGGAAAGGGCACAGAAGAGGTTCACAAGAATGATCCCTGAAGTGAAGAGTTTGTCATATGAGGAACGATTGAGGACTCTGGGTCAGTACTCATTTGGAGTTTAGAAGGATGAGGGAGGATCTTGTTGAAACTTAATGGGATTGAGAGTTATAGATAGGCCTGGTAGGTATGGATATGATCGGCGCATCTTGTGGGCTGAGGGGCCTGTTTGTGCTGTGGTGTTCTATGTTCTTACACGATACTGTGAAGCCTGGATAGAGTGGACATGGAGAGGATGTTTCCACTAGTAGGAAAAACTAGAACCAAAGGGCACAACCTCAAGCTAAAGGGACGATGCTTTAAAACAGAGATGTGGAGGAATTTCTTCAGCCAGAGAGTAGTGAATCTGTGGAACCCTTTGCCGCCGAAGGCTGTGGAGGCCTTGAGCGATTGAGTGTCCATAAGACAGAGATAGATAGGTTCTTGATTAATAAGGGAATCAAGGGTTATGGGGGAAAGGCAGGACAGTGGGAATGAGGAAAAAAAATCAGGCATGATTGAGTGGAGGAGCAGACTCGATGGGTCAAGTAGCCTAATTCTGCTCCGATGTCTTATGGCCTCATGAGCCACACTCCAGTCCTTGTGGTGTGTAGATGCATATAATGTACTTTTCTCTGTAGCACTCTGAAACAATTGAGTGGCTTACTCAACCATTTCAAGGGGAAGTTAAGAGTCAGCTATGGACCTGGAGTCACATAGCAAGGTGATGACCTAGTAGTATTACTGCTAGACAATTAATCCAGAAACTCGGCTAATGTTCTGGGGACCCGGGTTCGAATCCCACCATGGCCGATGGTGGAATTTTAAATCAATACAAAATATCTGGAAGTAAGAATCTACTGATGACCATGAAACCATTTTCAATTGTTGGGAAAACTCATCTGGTTCACTAATGTCCTTTAGGGAAGGAAATCTGCTGTCCTTACCTGGTCTGACCTATATGTGACTCCAGAGCCACAGCAATGTGGTTGACTCTCAACAGACCTTGAGTAACTAGGGATGGGCAATAATTGCTGGCCAGCCAGTGACACCCATGTTCCATGAATGAATTAAAAGAAGTAAGCCAGATCAGCTAAAGATGGCAGATTTCCTCCCCTGGAGGACATTCCTCACTGGCGAACATTAGTGATAATGCCTCTTCATAGTGCATTGAACAAAACCATAGTTTAACATAGTTCTGAGGACAGAAAGATCTCGGGCTCTGTTAACGCTTACTCTTTATGCAAGGCTGCTGCAAGAGATACTGGAGGAAAACTGATCCCATCAAATCCTGCCCTTGAAAGAGCCAGCACTTTCACTGGGAAAAAAAGAATCACTGCTTTTCTGAGTTTACTAAGAAAACTACAAGCATTTAATACAAAATAAAAACCAAAATGCTGGAAACATTCAGCAGGTCAGGCAGTATCTGCGAGGAGGCAAACCGAGTCAATGCTTCAACTCAATACCCTTTCATCAAAATAAAGCGGAAATGTTTAGATCACTGCTGTTTATTAAACCTGAGAAAATGTGGTTACTATCACTACTTGGGTCACTGTCTGTGTTGGTGTTTGCACATTCTCCCTGTGTCTGCATGGGTTTCCTCTGAGTGCTCCAGTTTCTCCCACATTCTGACAAATGTGCTGGTTAGATGCATCGACCTGAACAGGCGCCAGAGTGTGGCGACCGGGGAATTTCACAGTAACTTCATTGCAGTATTAATGTAAGTCTTACTTGTGACGAATAAATAAATAATCTACATTGACACTGTGTAGTTTTATTGGGAGAAACCTCTCTTGTCTTTTCCAGGCGATGGCTTCTCATCGTTTACAGCTAAGCAGACAGATGTCACAGGCAAGCAGTGATTCCAGATCCCATCGCTTGTGCAGGAGACGTCCCAACACTTGCTGTTTCTGCTGGTGCTGCTGCTGTTCCTGGTACAGACCTCCAATTGTAACAGAAATACATTTTTGTAACGGGTCAGGAGATGAATTGCATGCATCAAATGTTTAAAAAAAACTCTCAAGTCCCACTCCAGAGACTTGGGCATAAATTCCCAGTTGACGCTCCCTAGTGGTGGGGTGCTGCAGTGTCAGAGGATGAGATGTTTAACCAAATGCAATGGATTATGCAAAATCTTGGGACATTTCACTATTTTAAAGGCGCCATATGAATGCCAATTGTTCTTGAATGAAGAGATGACTGAGCTTGAGATTGGGGTGAGGCTGTGGTTATGTGTCAAATTGACAGAACACTAAATTAAACCTTCTTATCTTGTTGCAGCTTAACAGTCAGGAACAAGGATAAACATGATTGCAGCCGGAGAGCATCCATCATTTCCCAGATGGAAAGTCTTCAGAAACAGGAAGAAAGGTGAACAAATCACTCTTGGGGTGGTGATCTCTTTTCAAGTTGAATGTAATGTTTTGTCCTTTTAAATATCAGCACGTAATTCATGAAGTGTTCATAGAATCCCGACAGTGCAGAAGGAGGCCATTTAGCCCATCATGTGCGCACTGACCACAATCCCATCCAGGCCGTATTCCCGTAACCACTCATATTTACCCTGCTAATCCCCCTAACACTAGGGTTGATTTAGCATGGCCAATCAACCTACCTTGCACATCTTTGGACTGTGGTAGGAAACCGGTGCACCCGGAGGGATCCCATTCAGACATGGGGAGAATGTGCAAACTCCAGTCAGTGACCCAGGCTGGGAATTGAACCCAGGTCCCTGGAGCTGTGAAGCAGCAGTGCTAAGCTCTGTGCCACATCTTCACTTTGGCTCTGTTGGTTGCACTCTCCCCTTTTAGTTATGGAGTTTTGCAGCACAGATAGAAGCCCTTTGGCCTGATGAGCATTTTATACAGCCCCATTGAATCAGTATCAAGCCACATACTCCACGATTTTTGCTGAGGGTTGGGGGAGACTAAATACAAAACTCCACAAGGAGTTGAAAGAAACATCTCATGCCCTTGTTGGAAAAAGGGTAGGTAATTCTTCCAGTGTTCTGGCTGCTTTCTTCCCTCACGCACACAAAGATGTTGCTTGTTAGTATCTATCACAATCAAATAAGTCCTATTGGTTAAGTATAACACAGCCTTTGATCGATAGACAAACTGTAAAGCACAAACTGGTACCCCATCCTTATAGATGGTACTGTTAGAAGCATATCTGTTACACAGGAGAAAGGTAATCTTCCATTGGAGCAGACAAAGTGAGGGGGTGGGGGTGTTAGTTTGAGAGAATAGTGAAAGAAAGTGTGCTCTCACTGGTTCCAAGGAGGCCCAAATTCACGTTTAACACCAGAGGAATAAAGAAGGAACTTATGTAAGCACAGAAGCATGAAGTTATTGGGCCCAAATTGTCTATGCCGTTGTTGTACATTCCATATGAGCCACCTCTATCCCCTACTCATCGCACCGCATCAGCAAAATCTTTTACAAAAGTGAAATATTGCGGATGCTGGAAACTTGAAATAAAATCCAGGAAATATTCAGCAGGTCAGGCAGCACCTGTGGAGAGAGAGTAACAGGCTGAATAGTTCCAGTCAGGTCACGATCCAGACATGGCCTTTCTTCTGCCTTGGGGACCCAGAGGTTAAGAGAGCAATAACTTTTAAGCAAGTTTGAAGTCAGCGAAAAGGTGGCATTGCAGGGAAATGAAAGAACAAGAGGGAAGATCATTGGTGGGCTGGGAGGGTGGGAATGACTAAATGGCAAAGGATAGAACAGTCTCAAGGGGCTGAATGGCCCCTGGTTCTATACAAAAGAGATGTAAGACAAAATGGGTGGTAAATGGGATGATTACAGAGACAAAAGATGTGTTCAGAGGAGGTTAAATGTTTGGAGCAGAATGACTAAGTGGGTGGGGGTTCTGAGAGGTTCCAGGGGTGGTGGTGGGCGGTGTGGAGTAGCACGGGAAATGTGGCCAAATAACAAAGGCCCCAGAAAAGAGTGGAAGAAAGATGGCTTGTTTTGTAGAGATGGTCTGCCACTGACTGGCCCGCCAGTGTCAACTGGGTTTCCAGTTTTTTTTATACCCTCTGCTACCTGGCACCCCTCAGCAGGGGGGTGGGTTGGGGGGTGGTGGGAAGTGTCACTGTTGATGTGGGAATGGCTGGAAAATCCCACCCAACATCTTTATTTAGAAATAGTGACATTTCACAGCTGCAATGACTTGTCAGCCAAAGCAAGTTACTTGACTTGGGGCAGCACAGTAGCACAGTGGTTAGCACTGCTGCTTCACAGCTCCAGGGACCTAGGTTCGATTCCCGGCTCGGGTCACTGTCTGTCTGTGTGGAGATTGCACATTCTCCTCGTGTCTGCGTGGGTTTCCTCCCGGGTGCTCCAGTTTCCTCCCACGGTCCAAAGATGTGCGGGTTAGGTTGATTGACCATGCTAAATTGTCCCTTGGTGTCCTGAGATGTGTAGGTTACAGGGATTAGTGGGTAAAATATGTAGGGATATGGGGGTCGGGCCTGGATGGGATTGTGGTCGGTGCAGACTCGATGGGCCAAAGGGCCTCTTTCTGCACTGTAGGGGTTTCTATGATTCTATGACATATGTTGAGAATCTCTAAACAATCAGGAAAGACCAAAGGGTGAGGTCTTAAACCTGTGACTCCACAGGGATGTGGAGATGTTTCCACTTTTGGGGGAAACCAAAATTTGGGCCATAAATACGAGGTAGTTGCTAAATAAAATGCAGTAAGGAATTCAGGAGAAACTTAGGGAATGAAACTTGTTAAAACAAGGCGTATTTGAGACAAATAATATCCAAGTTATTAAGGGGAAACTGGACAATTGCGCAAGGAAGAAAGAATAGAATCCCTACTGTGCAGAACGAGCCAACTGGCCCACTTAATCTGCACTGATCCCCCAAAAGGGCATCCCACCACAGACAGACATCCAAGGCTGGAATAAAACCCTGTTCCCTGGCACTGAGGCAGCAGTGCTAACCACTGTGCCACCGTGCCATACATGAATAGAAGATTCTGCAGCTGAGAAGGGATGGGAGGAGGCTGGTGTGGAACATAAACATTAGTATGGAGCAGTTGGACTGAGCTGGTTCTGTGTTATGAAATTCTCTTTAAGCAGGTAAACAGTTCTAGAACTAAGTCCACAGCATCAGATTTGGAACCCATAGGATGATCCCAGACTGGTATACATTGTTACAATCTGGCAGATGGTAAATATTGTGCTAACCCAATCCCAAAGTGAAACTTAGCATGTTATCATCAGAGGAATGTTATCAGTGCCAGAAGGCCATGGAAGTCAGGTGGGCTAAATGCCCCCTGTTTTATTCCTGAGGGCTTATTTAGCAGGAGGAGGAGTTCAGTGAAAGGGCCGCATCCTCATGACAAGGGAAGGAAAGAGAAGGTTTCCTCACCTGACCAAGAAGGTATGGACAGAGGTAGCTGCTCAAATCAGTGGGCATGACATGGTGCACCATACCCAGTTGTCGTGCCATCTCAGGTTCAATGATCTTCTGTGGTTGGCAAGGTTAAGTGCAGAGATGGCATGGGCCTACGCTGAGGTGTAGTCAGGTGTCCGTTCCGCTGGGTGCTCAGGGGTCTGAGTGTGTGCCGACTGGCACTGAAGTCAACCCCGCCAAGGCAGGACTGTCAGCACAATAAGCCACAGTGCATTGGAGAAGAGAGGTGTGCCATAGTGAAATGGCCTGCTAAATACCCATATTGGGGTGTGGGCATCAGAAATTGGTCCACAAGGAAGATGGAATTCTGAGGCTTTCTATTATCCCCTATCAGGAGAAGACCAGTCACAATGCTGCACAGGGCCACCAAACTGGTAGGAGATTGCTCAAACTGCTGGTGCTTATCAGGACTGAGAGATATACTCTTGAGTCAGAGTGCCACCAGCCAGCTTGCTCCCACAATTCTGGTCAGATGGAGGTCTGGGATGAAGGTAAGTTTGTAGGTCCCAGGTCTGTGTACTGTGGGTAAGGGAAGGTGCACAGATCCTGCTTATCAGAGAGTGAGTTGTCCCAGCTAGAGTGCCCATTGAAGCTCCAATACAGGTGTCACCATGCATCATCTCTCCATTGTCTCAGTGAGCCACCTGGCATGTATAGTGATGACTGAATTCACTGATGTCTTTCTTCTGCTGAGGAGGCAATCACACCAACTGCAGGTGACCCCGAGAACCCCCATCAAGCACTCGCAGGCATTGCTCCTGCACCTGTGTCACGCTATCTTTCGGTAGCGGGCACCAGCGTAGATACTCACACGTCGGTGGGCATTGGGTCGAGATCTCCACAGTGCGCAGCTGTGAGAACCTGTCACATTTGTGAGGAGGTGGCAGAGGTACTAGGGTGTTGACAGTGAGAGCACTGCTAGAGACCAGGACCATGCTGAACTCTAGATACATCCATCAGACGGTAGATGGTTAAGACCAGTGAGATGTAGAGGAAGATCTGGCAGAAATCTACGAGGGACTGTGTGCCATGGCATCTACCATTCAGGAGTCCATCTGGAACATGAGCCCTGAGTTAACCCTAAGCACAAATAAACAGCCTCCTCCATTGAGAGAGTGGTGACTCTTTTGGAGGGGCTGCTACAGGAACACCCTTAGGGGTTCCATGGCTCACACTCACACCTGCAAGGCAACACACCACTGTGACCTCTGGAAATCACTGCCAGTGTGACTGATGGATAAGTCTCTCTGCTACTGTCTGTCCATCAGTGGTGAGCAGGGAGGTGCAAAACCTCGTGCTGTTGGAGGAGTTGTTTTTAATCTCTCTGGGTTCCTCTCAGAGTGCTCAGGATGAGGACAACAGCTCTCCACCTCTCTGCCAGTGGTCACTGACTGAGGAGTGCTCAGCCATGGGACTGGGTACTCCTTCCCAGTTGGAGACAATTCAGGCACTCGCAGCCAGAGGATGCTCACCAAGGTGGTCATGGCTGCCAAGGCAGGAAAGCCAGCAGGCTGCCTCCAAGTGAGAGGGAGGTGCCAAGATTCAGCACCCACAGGAGTAAGTTTAATGCACCTTAAACACAAATAGTGACATTATTTGCATTTACTACTTTTGAGGTTTGTGTTAGGTTTGCTGTTTTTATGTTAAGTTTCATTAGCATTTTACTGAGTTCAATGGGTTGCATTGGCTGCATGCTTTCTGCACTAGTCAGATGTAGCAGAGGTTTGTAAGATGAGGGCTTTGTGCAGGATTTCTGGGTTGGTCTTTAAAGGAAAGTTTGTTTGGGATTGAGATGTTACCATTGGATTGAGTCAGCAGCCTCCATGTCATGGATGCATCCCTCATGCTCCTACCCACAATGTCATCCACCTCAAAGTCCTCACCCTGTGTGATCCCAGGCTCATCCTCATTCCCATCACTGGAGTCACCCTCCCTGGCCTGTGGCCATTCTCCTCAGCCTCCACTGAACCCCAGCAAATACCTGTCACCTCCCCACCTGTCAGAGTTGGATTGTGCTGGATGCAGAACACAGCCACACTCTAATGAAATAATAGCCTGGGTCAGCCGAGGCATTGGAAGTGCATTTTGAACATTCATGCGAGTGCATGACTTCTGTTATATCTCGCCCTCTGCCTCAGCTCTTGAGTGACAGAGTGGGGTCATCAGACACCTCATCAAACAATAGCCCCCATCACCCAGCGGCCATCCACCCAATCATTGCAGGAGCCATGAACAGCCTTGTGAATGCTGTAAGATATTTGAAATGTGTGATCTCTCTGGAATGCGGACACCGACTTGCAGAATCTGTGTCCCTGGGTCACAGACAATCTGCATGTTCATCAGCAGGAAGGGGCATCACTTGAAAAAATTCCTAAGTGTCAAATTCACATTAAAAACTGGAGTAAATCCCTTTGGTTTTTTTAACATGATTTCCAGGGTGTAACTCCCACACTCTGCATCACAGAGTGACCTAACGTGAATCCTGTTAGAAATCAGTGGGTGGGCCTTTTGAGAAGTTGACAGCAAAGCCCTGAGCAGGCCACTGTGGAGTTTGTACGTTCTCTCTATGTCTGTGTGGCTTTCCTCTGGGTGCTCTGGTTTTCTCCCACAGTCCAAAGGTGTGCAGGCTAGGTGGATTGGCCATGCTAAATTGCCCCTTAGTGTCCCAAGATGTGTAGGTTGGGTGGATTAGCCATGGAAATATGTGGGGATAGGCATGGGGACGAGGGCCTGGCTAAAACGACCTTTCAGAGAGTTGGTGCAGACTCGATAGGCTGCACTGTAGGGATTCTATATGAAAGCATAAACCCCTGCAAAGTATGTATTCCTGATAGCTGGAATTTCCCTCTTTGATCCACAGCCGGAATCTGAGCCTGGAAGAAGTCACTGCCTGGTCCCAGTCCTTTGAACAGCTGTTGAAACATCCAATCGGCAAGAACGTTTTAATGGAATTCCTTCGTAGCGAACACAGTGACGAAAACATTCTCTTCTGGCTGGCTTGTGAGGAACTGAAGCAGGAAGATCACAAAGCCACCATAGCAGAAATGGCAAAATCTATATACCTGGATTATATCTCAATCCTGTCTCCAAAGGAGGTGAGTGATGTGTAAGTGAACTGAGGCCTGTGAATGAAGAGGACACGTGCAAGAAAGAATTAATTAATTTTAACTTTCACCATATATCCAAGTGCTCTCCAGCCACTGAATTGCAATCACTGATGCAAGAAGCAAGGCAGCCAATTTTATGCACAAACAGCAATGTGATAACTAAGCAGATAATTTATTTTGATGATGTTGGTAGAGGGATAAATATTCACCAGTACACCATGGAGGCACAGTGGTTAGCACTGCTGCCTCACAGCACGAGAGACCTGGGTTCAATTCCGGCCTCGGGTGACTATCTGTGTGGAGTTTCCACATTTTCCCTGTGTCTGTGTGGGTTTCCTCCAGGTGCTCCAGTTTCCTCCCACACTCCAAAGATTAAGTTGATTGGCCATGCTAAATCTCCCCTTAGTGTCAGGGGGACTGGCAGGCTGAATGTGTAGGATTACGGAAATAGAGCCTGGGTGGGATTGTGGTCAGTGCAGACTCGATAGGCCAAATGGCCGCCTTCTGCACTGTAGGGAGACAATGACCAGAGAGACTTTCTCCACTGTTCTCCTGAATAGTAAGAAGTCTCACAACACCAGGTTAAAGTCCAACAGGTTTATTTGGTAGCAAATGCCATTAGCTTTCAGGGCTACACAACAGCGCAGGGTCGCTGAGCAGAGACTGATAGCCAAGTTCCACATGCATGAGGATGGCCTCAACTGGGATCTTGGGTTCATGTCACACTATGTGTAACCCCCATAACTTGCCTGGGCTTGCAAAATCTCACTTACTATCCTGTCTGGAGACAATACATATCTCTTTAACCTATGCTCAATGCTATCTCCACTCACGTTGTCTGCACCTTTAAGACTTGATTAGCTGTAAAGACTCACATTCTAAACAGTATTCTGTGTGTGCCGTTATATGCCCTGTTTGTGATCAGAACTCCCCACTCACCTGATGAAGGGGCAGAGCCCTGAAAGCTAGTGGTGTTTGCCACCAAATAAACCTGTTGGATTTTAACCTGGTGTTGTGAGACATCTTATTTTGTTCACCCCAGTCCAACGTTAGCATCTCCACCTCCTGAATAGTACCAGGAGATCTTTTATATCCACCCGCGATAGCAGATGAGCGTTTAGTTTAACAGCTCTTGTGAAAGATGGCACCTTCAATACCACACTGGGAATGTTATCCAAGACTATGTTCTCAAGTCCTTGGAGTGGTATTTGAACTCGTATCTTCTGACTTTGTGAGAGAGCTGCCAAATGACCCGTGGCTAAATACTGTCATGCCTCCCCTTTTATCCTTCAGATTTGCTTCCCTTCTGTAGTGAACGAGTAAATTCTTGCTGGGCACAGTTCCATTTAAGCTTTTGCTCATTTAGTACCTCAGCCAAGTACTCATTCTGGGCAACAAACGTTCCCCAGTGTCTGCATTCCTACACTCACTTCAAAATTGGACAATTCAGTTTGTATTTATTTCCTCGTTCTACCTATCAAAATGTATCACCTCACACTTTGTGGCATTGAATTTTAATTTGTCATGATTCCAACCATTTTCTCTGCCTGCCTGAGTTCATTTGAAGTCTATTATCTTCCTCACTGCTATATTTTCAAGTTTCTTATCTGTGAATTTCAATATTGTACACTGCAATCCAAGTCTTTGTATGCAAAAAACGGTGGTCTGGTGCTGAACCTTGGCGAATGCCACAATAGAGTTTCCCCCCGTCTGGAGAAACAGCTCACCACAGCTCTTAGTTTTCTAACGCATATCCAAATTAATGCAAGATCTTTCATTCCTCCTTCCTTGCTGCATCAGCTTCAGAATTGAAGCAACTCTGGCTTTGGAATGTGGGTATCACTGCAATGCCAGCATTTAATGGGGCGGCACAGTGAATAGCACTGCTGCCTCAGTGCCAAGGACCTGGATTGGGATGGTTCTATATCTTTATAAAGTTAGGTATGAGTATATTCAATTCACACATTGCTTTAAAATTAACAAAGGAATTTGAACTGTTCAAGCCTCAAAAACAGCCACTCTCTAATAGTAAGATCTATTTCACAACACCAAGTTAAAGTCCAATAAGTTGCTTTGGTATCACGAGCTTTCAGAGCACTGCTCCTTCATCAGATGAGTGAGCCAGAGCAGTGCTCCAAAAGCTCGTGATACCAAATAAACCTGGTGGACTTTAATCTGGTGCTGTGCCCACCCTAGTCCAACGCCGGCATCTCCACATCCTATTCAAATGGGAGTCAGTGATAACATCTCCCCTGTTTTTAAAAAAAAAGGATTGCATCCTAACAAAATGTGCAAGTTCATGGCTGAGTTTCTTTCTCTAGGTTAGCATTGATGCAAGTGTGCGAGAGACAATCAACAAGAACATGGCGATGCCAACAGCAGACATGTTTGACGAAGCACAGATGCAGATATACGCACTGATGCACAGGGACTCCTACCCGAGGTTTTTGAATTCACCAATGTACAAATCCCTTCTGCAAAATGCTTCAGGCAATGCTCTGGACTCGTAAGTGTGACAATCACTCTGGCACTGTGTCCAACATCAAAAACCGAGGCGATACAAAGATCTTCTCAACAAAGGACTATGAAGAATCAAACTCTCAGGCATCCCGTGGGGGTCCTTCACACCACCTAAAGCAAAATGGGGCCATCATCTTCTCACCAAAATGACCACCACTTGCCTTACTGATATAACATGGACAAGCATTGTGTCGTGTCCCGTGATCTATCCATAACTTATTGGTCTACAAATAACGAAAACTAAAGAGATTGGAAGCTTCCTCTTAACACCCACCAGATCTGAATAAGGACGTTGGCATTCTCAGTGTAAATCCAATCTGAGATGAGAAAAGTTGAGTCTTGGAGGAAGGTAATGCCCTGAATGAAAACCCAACTTTCTCTTTCAATGTCCCATTCACTTGTCGTGCAATTGAATGTTTTAATTTCAGGTTTCACTTTTCATCTCATCAGCTCTCTAACGTCTTGCAAAGCTTCCTGAATATTTATGAATGGACCCTTTAATACTTCGGGTAGCTAAGTTGTTAAAATTATTGTCTTAATAAACTGTTTTGTAGAATTGACAATGTGTTAGATGATTGGTCATTGTAACTGATTTACTTTATAGTTCAGGCAATTTTGGACCACTAGGCATCTAATTATAGCTGGAGGTATGAATAAAAATCCTACTCCAGAGACTTGGACATTTAATCTAACTTTCCGGCGCAGCATTGTCAGAGTTCTGTATTTGGATGAGGTGTTAAATATCCACCCTCACAGGTGGATGTAAAAGTTTCCACAGCACTATTCCGAATAAAAGCAAGAACTCCTTCCCAGTGTCCTGGCCACTATTTATCCTCCAATCAACATCAGAAACAAATGATCTTATCTTTATAACATTGCTTTTTGTGGGATCTTGCTGTGCACTAAGTAACTGCTGCGTATCCTGCATTACAACCATGATTCCACATTGCTTATTGGCTATAAAACCATGAGGTTGTGAAAGGTTCTATAGAAAATGCAAGTTCTGTCTGTCAAGCAACCAGGTGGTTGGCACTGCTGCCTCACAGGGCTAGGGACCCAGGGGTTCGATTCCCAGTTTGGACCATTGTATGGAGTTGGTACGTTCTCCCCCGTGTCTCTGTGGGTTTCCTCCGGGTGCTCTGGTTTCCTCCCACAGTCCGAAAGACGTGCTGGTTGGCCATGCTAAATTGCTCCTCAGTGTACCCAAACAGGCACCGGAGTGTGGCAACTAGGGGATTTTCACAGTAACTTCACTGCAGTGTTAATGTAAGCCTACTTGTGACACTAATAAACAAAGTATATAAATGCAAGTTCTGTCTGTCAGGCAGTTTTACATCCCCTCCTTCCTCCCCCCTGCCAGTGAGACAAACAGCATTGTGTAATCTGGGAGGAAAAGGACAGTGCTTAAGGAGGAAAGAATTCCAACATGAACTGTGCTCCAATGAGCTCTCATGTTTAACCACAGAATGAGCATTCAGGGCTAATATTGAATGGTCATCTTTTACTAGTTTACTCAATGGACTTGCATCCAATATTAACCTATAATCAGCTGGTTTCTGATTGATCAGCTTAGCTTAATTTTAACCACGAGTTATAAAGTCACAGGATCACCTCACCCTGCAGCGTCATCTGGGCTGACAGTCCAGTGCTGCTTTGAGGGAGTGCTGCATTAGAATTGGGGGTGAGATGTTAAACCAAATTCTGTTCTAATGATTTGGGTGGATATTAAAATTCCCATTTTGTTAAATGAAGAGGGAGGACAGGGGCTCCTTCCAATTTCTGGACCAGGATTTGTCCCTTAGTCACCACCATGAAAACAGGAAGTTTTAACTGGTTAGCCTTCTCGTTTCTGGGATCTGTCGTGTGCAATGGGTTACTGTAATTATCTACATAACAGTCATATACTCAATTATTCTAGAGAGTAATATGAAGGACTTTAACATTGGTGGCACAGTGGTTAGTGCTGCTGCCTTCCAGCACCAGGGACCCAGGTTCGATTCCTGGCATGGGTCACTGTCTATGTGGAGTTGCACATTCTCCCTGTGTCTGCGTTGGTTTCCTCCTGTAGTCCAAATATGTGCAGGTTAGGTTGATTGGCCATGCTAAATTGCCCCCTAGTGTCAGGGTCAGGATAGGATTGTTGTCAGTGCAGGTTTGATGGGTCAAATGGCCTCCTTCTGCACTGTAGGGATTCCATGACTTTTTTGAGATTTGTGGTAAGATGCTGTAGACACAAAATGCAGATGAAGTGTTGCATTTTGGGTAAGTGGTGGTCGGAGAAAGGAGATGTAATGGTGGATGGGAGGGCACAGAGTGATGATTGTGGCCAACAGATGGGAAGTAGAGTACTGGCTTGCGTTCTTCAAATGTAGGGTCAGATGCAACATTTAAAAACTTATGAATTGTGGTCTACCGGTTAAGCTGAAAATAATCCTGGTTTTTCCGAGTGCAGCTGTGAGGGACTGCCTCAGGGTAAAGTATGATTGCAATGTTGACCACAAGCTGGTACCTACTGGCACATGCTGAGGATCTAACATGCACACTTGCTGCTTCTTGGATTTTCTGCCTGAATGTAGGCCTGATCCACAGCAGTGCAATCTCCTCCATGGGTCACCCCAGACAGAACAGGAATCAATCCTGGCACCAATCAGATCCACACCACCCATCCATCCAACTGCTGGATTGTGAGTCTTCTAGATACCATTGCAAACCGTTTCTTCTTAATTACTCTGTCAAAATCCTTCGTGATCTTGATCGCTTCTATGATAAGCATAACCTAAATATATAAGTCGGACTTGTTATGTTACACTGCTTGAGATTTTCAAAAGCAAATAAGTTTCCAATCTGGACTTGCTGTGATGTCACCACCTCTGATAAGCATGTTCCTTAAGATACACTTTATTTTTGCCCGGTCCATTCTGAGCTTTTTGTAACTTTAAGGGTGGGAGTAAAAAAATTTTTTAAATTGCTTAGACCCTTAATCACCTGTCCGAATAATTTTATTAGACTAAGGCCCTATTTGAATACAAGCTGCTGTCAACTCATCCATTTGCAAAGACTGTTGTGATATCCAACTGCCTCTAAATTGATCATGTTGAACCTCAACAGGCAAATGATGGGAAGCATTCTAAGAAGTACCAAATGCCTAAAGGGAAAAAACATTCCGTTTAGTTTGGTTAACGTCGCACAATTTGATCTCCTTTAGCTGAGGAAAGATATACTTCCCTAGGATTGGGTGCATAAGAAATAGGAGCAGGAGTAGGCCATCTAGCCCTTCGAGCCTGCCCCGCCATTCAATAAGATCATGGTTGATCAGAAGTGGATCAGTTCCACTTTCCCATTTTCTCCCCGTAACCCTTAATCCCCTTGTCTATCAGAAATCTATCTACCCGTGACTTCAATATATTCAGCGAGGTAGCCTCCACCTCTTCAACGGGCAGAGAATTTCAGAGATTCACCACCCTTTGAGTGAAGAAGTTCCTCCTCAACTCCGATCTAAACTGCACCCCGCCCCCCCCCCCCAACTTATTTTGAGGCTGTGCCCTCTAGTCCTGCTATCCTTTCTAAGCGGGAAGAATCTCTCTACCTCTACCCTATCCATCCCCTTCATTATCTTATACGTCTCTATAAGATACCCCCTCAGTGCAACAAAAGTTCACCAGGTTGGATAACGTTTTCATCAGGAATCAATGAGACAATACTCGGGAGAAGTTTGTCTTCAGTTTCTATGGTTACCTACACAGCCTATGGAGAATTCTTCATTGATATTCTTCATAGTGGGAGTTAGGAATGTGGAACTCACTACTGCAGGGAGTAGTTGAGGTGAATATCAAAGATGCATTTAAGGGGATGCTAAATAAACACACAAGAAATAAAAGATCTATTAAAAAAGCTTATAGATGAAATAGAGTGGAAGCAAGTTCATGTGAAACATAACAAAGGACTAGTTGTGCCAAATGACCTGTTTCTGTGCTCAGAGTGCTTATGTATTTTCAAAGATCTAATATTGGATTCTTGGGATATCATATGGCCATGGAAACTCACTCTGGATAAGAAAAAAGAACTAGAAGGAAAGTACTGTTTTTAATGAAAAAAAGGCTTAATTTAATAATTTGTTGACGCTCACATTGTTAAAGCAGCTACTCGAGTTATTGAATTCAAATATCTGAAACTGGTCTGAAGAGGGAAAAGCTGAAGACTCGATTTTTCACTGAAGCAACAAGTGAGCGTTATAGAAGAGCATGAGGATAAAAAAGCACACGGTTTCCAACTGCAGGAAAATATTTCACAGACACTTAGAAAACAGACTTAGAGGACAGTAGTAAATGCGGGTGGTGGGGGTCTCATCCTGTGGCTGGATTGCTAGCAAGGGTTTAGTGTCACCTCTTTTAAGGCCTACTCAGGATCGAGGGCCCCAAGGCACAGCTCACACCTACAGAGCTGCTGGATAATCTGCTGCCAGTACTACTACACCCACCTGAGGCCTAGTTTCATTGCTGGATCCCAATCCACAGGTTGGTTATGGAGGGTCATTGGGTGGGATCACAGTGAATGGCGGTGGGGTGAGTTGGCTACAATGGCAGGGGTGTGCTACCAGACACCCCTCCGTTCCCCCAACTCCAAAATCTCCCAAGCAACTCTCCACAGGTTTGCCTGTTGTGCTCCCCTCATGGAGAATGCCTGCCTGCCTGCCGCTTGGTTAATATTAGTAACAGCAGAATGAGGCCCTAAAATTTAATTATGCACTTCAAGGCCACATGACGGTGGGGCAGGAAAGCCAATCATGGGCCTTACCATCACATATTTAGTTGGGATAGAGGCAAGAAGGTGGAGGGGACTCACTTCCTGCCTGATTAAATGCTCTCCTCACCCCAGCTACCAAACCACCAGGGTAAGGCGGGGTGGGGAAAGAGCATTAAATAGCTCCCATACGTACAGTTTTAGACATGAGAATTAGGATTGCTATCTCTCCACAAGTGTCCAAGAATTAAAGATTAAAGTCCAGGATTCTACTGCGACCAACATCAAAAAGAAAAATCTCAGTCACTACAAAACTTGATCTATAAAATTTTCTGAAAGCATTTTTATTAGTTATAAAATTATTAGAAATGGGAGAAATTAAAAACTGGCAAGGGTGAGGAGTCATCTAGTCATTTAAACAAGACTATGGATGGGATTTTGCCGCCATGCTCGCCCCCAAGACTGGAAAATCCCACCCGAGGTCAACGAACCTTTGCATGGTTCGTCTCCTTCCCCCTTCCACCCCCAAAACCAGCTAACAATTCCCCAGGTGGACGGAAAGGGTAAATTCCGTCCAATGTTCGCATTCCAGCTGGCCGTGGGAAGCAGACTGCACAGGATTGGTTAAGCTAGTGTCCAATGAATGAGGGAGTGGCAGTTCATTGGAGACAGGCGTGTGGGCAATTTCCAGATATCGAGGATGAAAGCACACAAATGGGTGTGTTTTTAAACCCTGATCTCCAGCCAGAGTTGGCAGCCCTACTCAGAGCAAATGGCATCCCGTTTCCACTGTCACGGGTTTTCTGTTTCAATGGTGTTCGTGTGCAGCCATCGGGCAGGAATCAGGTCAGGCTATGAACATCACAACCAAGCAGCATCTCGGCACTTGCTTCTGAAGGGTGACTGCTTCAGTGAGATCGAAAAGGACATCCTCCATTTCTCATGGAACTATACTTAGCAAAAAAGCTATCACTTTTTTTTAAGAGGGAGAAATTACAAGTGGGGTATTTGGGGAGTGGGGGTGGTTTGAAGCCAAATTGGGGGTGGAGCTCTTCTTAAAAGAACAAATTAACAATTAGCAACACAAAAAGTAATAGTCTCTTTGAAGATGTAGTAGCAATGACTGGGCTTTTGGACTAAGGCAGTACATTGTTTTTATTCGTTCATAGGATGTAGGCATCATGGCTAGGCCATCATTTATTGCCCATCCCTAATTGCCCCTTGGGAAGATGGTGGTAAGATGCCTTCTTGAACTGCTACAGTTCAAGTGATGTTAGGGAGTGCTGTTAGGAAGTTCCAGGATTTTGACCCAGTGACAGTGAAGGAACAGCAATATATTTCCAAGTCAGGATGATTTGTGACTTGGAGGAAACTTCCAGGTGGTGTGTTCTAAGCATTTACTGCCCTTGTCCTTTGAGGTGGTAGAGATTGCAGGTTTGGAAGGTTCTGTCAAAGCAGTCTTGGTGAATGGCTGTAGTGCATCTTGTAGATGGTACACACTGCTGCCACTGTGCATCAGTGGTGGAGTGAGTGAATGTTAAGATGGTGGGTGAGGTGCCAGTCAAGTGGACTACTTTGTCTTGGATGGTGTCGAGCTTCTTGAGTGTTTGAAGCTGTGCTCATCCAGGAAAGCAGAGTGTATGCCATCAAACTCCTGACTTGTGTTTTGTATATAGAGATCAGGTTTTGGGAAACCAGGTGCATTTTCCTCTGCAGAATACCCAGTCTCTGACCTGCTCTCGTGGCCACAATATTTACATGGCCAGTTCAGTTCAGTTTCTGGTCACTGGTAATCCCCCTCGATGTTCATACACTCCTATAAGTGTGGAAATAATTTTATATTATTGTAAGGAGAGTTGGTTCCCAACTGCATTCCCAGATAAAACTACTTCAGTTCAATCTAAAAAAAGACATATTTTTTAAAAATCGGATTAAGAATGAGAAATGGGAGAAATAAAAGATTGGCACTTATAAACTCATGGGGTGGGACTTTCCAGCCGCGCTCACCCCGAAACCGGAAATTTCCGCTCAAGGTTGACAGACCTTCTCATAGTCTGTGTTCCACCCGTTACAGTTCCCGTGGTGAGCGAGATGGGAAACTTCAGCCCCTGCAACAAAATTAATTCTTTGAGAACTAGCTTAACATTCCTGCAACAAAATAAACAACAGGAAAACCATCTCTTGAAATATTAAGAATGCCACAAAATTTGGTTCCGTGCAATTTGCAAGCAATTGGATTAAATTCACAGTGATCACCAAGTGTCAAAATCTGAATCTCTTTTAGACGCAATTTACACAGCGGGAAAAATACAGCATGCAAAGGTTGCAGATGTCATTCACTTCAAGAGTTAAGAAACAAATTGCTCTCTGATCCTTTGATGAACAGGTCAGAAAAGCAGAGCGAGAGTCTCTGGCCTTGCTGAATTATACTCTTTCCTCACAACACATTGTGATTTAAACTGTAGCGAAGAATGTCTCAATGCTGTTCATGCAGCCAATCAGCAGAACTGAAATGAGAAAAGTAGGAAAAGTTGCTTCAGAATCTTAATATTTACTGAACTCTTATTCAAGAACATTAGTGCTTTGCTTAACTGGGTCCCACTAGGGTTTAACATCAACCTACCAAAACAAAGCCAAGATCATAGAAACCCTACAGTTTCTGTGGAAAGGAGGCCATTTGGCCCATGTGCCGGCAACAATCCCACTCAAGCCCTATCCTGTTACTAGGGGGCATAACTATAAGGTTCATTTTGGGAGATATAGGAGGGATGTCTGAGGTAGATTCTTCACTCAGAGTGGTTGGGGTGTGGAATACACTGCCTGCTGTGATAGTGGAGTCGGATACTTTAGGAACTTTCAAGCGGTTATTGGATAGGCACATGGAGCACACCAGAATTATAGGGTGTGCGATAGCTTGATCTTGGGTTTGGACATAGCTCGGCACAACATTGAGGGCCAAAGGGCCTGTACTGTGCTGTACTGTTCTATGTTCTATCCCTGCTCAAATACCCTGCTAATCGCTCTAACCTGTCACACCTCAGGACACTAAGAGTTAATTTAGCTTGTCCATTTAACTTGACCCGCATATCTTTGGACTGTGGGAGGAAACTGGAACATCTGGAGAAAACCTACACAAACACAGGGAGAATGTGTAAACTCCACACACTCAGTGACCCAAGTCAGGAATCAGACCCAAGTCAGGAATCAAACCCAAGTCCCTGGAGCTGTGAGACAGCAGTACTAACCACTGTGCCACCATGCTGCCCAAATCAACATCATTATTTCCTTGTAATTTGGCCCAACAACATGTTCCAGTCTCTGTTACCCCAAAAGTAGTGTTATTATAGGGAAGTATGGCATTTGATTGCCAGTGTTTACTGACCCCAGCAGGAGCAGTAATAAGCTACCAAATAATTGGCATCAGTGTCCCGGATTGGGGAATAGAGGAAAAAGTAGTGAGACAGATTTAGGTCTGGCCTGTGGAATATCCACCAAGGAGGTATTTGTTGACACACACTAAAAGTAGTCAGTTGACCAGGATAACAAAGTTGTTAGCATCCATGGAATTATAACCCAGCTTGAGACAGCATCCTCGAGAAGCGAGATGTGAAATATGGGCCAGGTTTTTACCAGCCTGCCACACCGCATCGCTCCCTGGTGAATGTGGTGAGTCTTGAAATTCTCTATTCAGTTCAGCGAGACTGTAATATCCCACCCAACGGGAGGCCGCCATGGACACAGAGGAGGGACCCTCCAGCCACATTAGAGAAGGTAATTCATGTCCAGAATTCCCACCCAATGGTCGCTATTCAGTGAGCCCAATCCCTCCCCCACTGCTGGGAAGAGCATGTTTATCGATTTTGAGTAAAGATTAGACCTGCAATAGCCTTCGAGACTGAATAATGCGCCAACACTCACTCAACTGGCTAATCCACTACTCGTGAAGAATGGGACTTAACCTCACTGTGACTTCTTCTAATGGGGGTTGGGGGAGTGGGAAGAGAGTTGGGGGGGGGGTGGGAGGATGTTTAGAGAGTTAGGAGAGGGGGCAGAGTGAAGGTACAGAATGATTAAACAAACCTTCCATCGGTTTCCGCATTCATTACACAGAACAAAAGTGGTCATTGGTTCATCAGCACTCCGGGTCTGAACCTATGGAGACAATTAAAAGAAAAGATGCATTAAATTAGCCTTTGATCAATGCACACAACTATAATACAGGTTCGATTTAATGATCAGGAGTTCAGGGAAAGCACTAAATTGGATGTATTGACCTCCATAGCTGACCCTCACATTTTGTACTCTATGAAGTAAAATGTAACTAATATATAATCTCATCCAATTGATGAAATATTAAGCATCAATTTCAATGATGGCTGGTGAAGTAATATCAAGGTTTACACAGTGGTGATAGTATAGGGAAATGTGTTCCAAGTAAATCTAGGAAACAGTACAGTAAGGTTTTTAGTATGAATCTTATTGCACCGCTATCCAATTACCTGATTATAAGTACAATTTTTCTTCTTGCATTTCCCACATTGAAAGAGAGTAGAATGAGTTCCACCTGTCTTTGCCATTTGATGTTCCCTGATTGCTTCCTTGGTTATCACGTTGCGAAGTTCCTTCAACTCATCGCTGGCCATTTCCTGCGAACACATGGGTGAATGGTAGGCTCATGAGTGGTACTAAACCTTACAGAATGTTACAAATTCATTAATAACTCATGTTAGCAACAAAACAAATTGGTTCAGGTCTTCACCTCAGCTGGGTTCCAGTGCAGATAAGCCCACTGAAGTCAAAACCCAGCTTCTAACCCATGGAGTCAAAGTCAACAAAACTTGGGTTCAACACCAAGTCTTTGCAGAAAATTAAAGGTTCATAGAAAACAGAGGAAGTTACCTTCTTATAAGAAAGCCATAAGATAGTGCGGCTTCTGCTATATGATCCAAAATTCAGTGCATACAAGTAGAGCCGTATTAGACAGTGTTTGCTTCACAATAAAGTACAATTGAGCAAGTACTTTTCCAGTCCTCTTCTCAAAGATGGACTCTCACATCGTGAAACAGTCCCACTTGCAGCACAGACACTTTCATGCCTTGCTCATGTGGCGGGTTCCCAGTCAACGAGCATCTACAGTGAGTGCATGGTGGCACAGTGGTTAGCACTGCTGCCTCACAGTGCCAGGGACCCAGGTTCAATTCCCACCTTGGGTCACTATCTGTGCGGAGTCTGCATGTTCTCCCCATATCTCTTCCAGGTGCTCCAATTTTCTCCCACAGTCTGAAAGATGAAATGGTTGAGTGCATTTGCCATGCTAAATTCTCCCTCAGTGTGCCCGAAAAGGTGCCGGAGTGTGGCGACCAGGGGATTTTCACAGTAACTTCATTGTAGTGTTAATGTAAGCCTACTTCAATTAATGAATATACTTTGCAAGTTGGTATTGCAACAGGGCACAGTACTTTTTTTTCCATCTTTTCACAGTTGAGCCTTGCATAGGGTATTCCCAATATAATCATATAATCCCTACAGTACAGAAGGAGGCCATTTGACCCATCGAGTCTGCACCAACAACAATCCCACCCAGGCTCTATCCCTGTTTTTACCCTGCTAATGCCCTGCCATTCAGGGGCAATTTGCCATGTCCAATCCAGATAACCCGCACATATTTGGACTGTGGGAGGAAACCAGAGCACCCTGAGGAAACCCATGCAGACACAGGAGAATGTGCAAAGCCTTGAATCCACCTCACCTCTGCAGTCATCCTCGCCAGATGCAGCAGGTCGATCGCGCCAGCCAACACGTTCTTTCTCAGGTTGGGGTTCTTTGGGTCCTTCAGGTTACTTATTCGGCTTCGGACACGGTTTTTGTATTTCATATCAGTTTTCTGAAATTCCTGATAGATATGTGAAAAGGTTCAGAAAAACAAAGCGGCAAAAGAAACAGACCTGACACAAGAGGAAATTCTTAAAATCTTTAAGCTGGGAGAGTAGAATGCACTACCTGAAAGGCTTGGTGGAAGTAAATTTAACATTAACATTCAAAAGGGAACCTGGCAACTAGTAGACAGGAGAGATTTAAAGGGTTATGGAGGAAGAGCAAGGGAACAAGACTAATTGTCTTTTGAAAGAACCAGGCCTGGCAGCTAGGCTATGCCAACTGGCTGGCATTCTGTACCACAGAGTCTCACCATTGAATCAGATATTGTGGGTTCAACCCCTAACTCCATGGGATGAAACCCTAACTCCATGGGATAAAACCCTAATGCCACAGGATAAAACCCTATCTCCACAGGATAAAACACTAACTTCACGGGATAAAATCTAGGCTGATGCTCCCAGTGCCATACAGAGGGAGTGCTGCACTATAGGTGGTTGTACTATCTTTCAAGTGGCACATTAAAACAGGGGCCATCTACTACAGGTGAGCATCAAGGACTCCATCACACTATTGTGAACAAGAACAAGGAAATTCGTCCTGGTACCCGGATTAATATTTATCTGTCAACCAACATCTAAAAACAGGTTACCTGGTCATTACCTTTGCATTTCCTTCGTAACAACAGACAGACTGCCCTTCAAAAGTACTACACTAGCCGTAAAGGGCTTGGGTTGTTGTGAAGTTGTGAAAGGCATTATGTACAATTTCTCACTTCCTTTCACTCCCTTTTTGTTCTCGAATTCCTGACGTTTTTGCACCTGGGTTTCGCTGCTAATTAATATAAAGGATATAATCCTCGATTTCTGCACCCATCTTGTCACAGTTGACATCATAGTCTTTGTAATCATCTATGGAAAGAAGAATCAATATGTTATTCCAACATCTGGTGTTGAAATGCCTAGGGTGATTCCACAGTCACTTATTCCCAGCAAGGATAGACACTCACAAGGGAGCATCTCTGGCACAATGGCACAGTGCTTAGCACTGCTGCCTCACAGCGCCAGGGACCTGGGTTCAATTCCCAGCTTGGGTCACTGTCTGTGCAGAGTCTGCATGTACTCCCTGTATCTGTGTGGGTTTGCTCCGGTTTCCTCCCACAGTCCAAATGTGCTGGTTAGGTGCATTGGCCATGCTAAATTCTCCCTCAGTGTGCTCGACAGATACCAGAGTGGGCATTTTCACAGTAACTTTATTGCAGTGTTAATGTACGCCTACTAACAATAAATAAACAAACAAACAAACTCTGGGCAGCACATCTACGATTCCTAATATTGTGCTCCCTGTTAGGTGTGGCAGAGACTGTGGATTCCTCCCCACAATTCATCGCTAGATCTCAGCAATTATTAGAGATAGCGCTGGATTGGTGAAATTGTGGAAATGTGCTTGAGGTTCCATCAGACTGGAAAGTAGCAACTACAACCACTCTATTCAAGGAGGTCTCAAAACTATGGGTGGGATTTCACAGCCTCGTTCGTCTTGAAATCATAAAATCCCACCCAAGGTCAACGGACCTTTCCATTGACCACCCCTTGCCCGTTCCAATGGGTATGGCAGTAATATTTTAGCCAGTTAGCTTGACACCATCATAGAGAAGATGTTGGAATCATTAAGTAGGTTATAGCAGGGCAATTAGAGAAACTTAAGGTAATTGGGAAGAGTCAGCATGGTTTGTGAAAGGGAAATGATGCTTAGCCAATTTATTAGAGTTCTTTGAAGGAGTAACATACACTGTGGATATAAAGGGGAGTCTGTAGACATACTGCACTTGGATTTCTGGAATGCATTTTATAGGGTGCCACATCAAAGGTTATTGCAAAAAATAAAAGCTCAGGGTGTAGGGGGTAACATATTGACACAAATTGATGATTGACTAGCAAACAGGAAACAGACAGTAGCCATAAATGGGTCTTTTTCAATGAGTTAGAAAAGGAGAGCAAAGTCATGGTTGTTAAATGTACAGATGACACAAAGATAGGTAGGAATGTATGTTGTGAAGGAGACATAGGAGGTTGCGGACAGAGATAGATAGGCTGAGTGAGTAGGCAAAAATCTGGCAGATAATATGGGAAAATGTGGTATTGTCCACTTTGGCAAGAAGAACACAAAAAGCTGAGTATTACTTAAATAGAAAATGACTGCAAAATTCCAAGGTGTAGAGGGATCTATGTGTTCTAATGCACTAGCCACAAAAGGTTAGCATGCAGGTGCAACAAGTGATTAAGAAGGCTAATGGAATGCAATCCTTTAATACGAGAGGAATTGAACATAAAAATACGCTTCAGTTCTTCAGGGCATTGGTAAAACTCATCTCAAATATTGGGTGGAATTCTCCCATCCCACCCTAGTGGGTTTGGTGACGGGCAGGAATGGAGAATCTAGCAGGAGCTGAAATCTAGCAGTGTAAAATCACATAGCAATTCTACCAATGGCAGGTCAATGGTGGTCAGTTTTCCAGTGACTGCTGGTGTGGATGACATTTTCATTCATTTGCATCTCATGAATGCTCATTAAAACACTTGCCTGCCAGAATCCCATCATGCTTGCACCACGACAGCATGAAATTACATCGGTTTGAAACCCAATTGTTGAAGAGTGACGGGCACAAGGCCGTTCACAGAGACTTTGTGGCCAGTGCAACAAGTTTCTATTATAGTGCTTTACTGCTCCTGATGCGCTGTTCACCATTCTATCAGGGCAGACCAGTTCCTATCCTGCATCTCCATACAGAGCTGGTCTTCAGAGATTGCACCGTGCTGCTAGATCCATGGACCCTCCTGTGTTGCCTTCCTTGACGAGTATTATGCTTGTGGTTGGCGGGGATTACAGGGGTCCCCTGGTACCACACACCACTGTCTACCCAGACAGCACTGTGCTGTAGGACTTGACAACTGCAGCAAAAATCTGAAGTTTTGCAGTAGAGTACGTGGAGAGAAAATTGGGTGGTCTGATAAAGATAAGGGGTAAGGTGGAAGGTGGGCTGTGCAAGGAGAGGGTGGAAGTTGAAAGGTGTGGGCTCACCACGGCAGACAGAGGGGCAAGGAAGTGGATGATGAAGATAAACAATGAAAGACAGAAGACCGAAGGGAGTAAGCGGGACACTGACAAGGCTGTGTGAAAAGCTCACAAACAAGGGTTCAAAGGGATATCGCACTGTTTACTAGAGGGGGATTGGTGAAGACTCCAGATGTGGTGGGCAGAGGTCCAAGTGGGGCCAGGGTGCTTTGCAGGTGATGGGCTTGGAGAAGGGTGGCTGAATCAAGGAACAGGCTTCCTCTTGACATGTTAGCCTTTTCCCTCTGGATTGCTGATATCCTGTACAATCCAGTGAGGACAGGTGGACTGGATATGAGTGTGCTGGACTCGTGTTGAAATGTGCCACCAGGACCTTTGAACTTACCAGCTGACAGCAAGTGGATGAATCAGCTGCCGGTCTAGCAGGTGACTTGGAGGGGAACTCTTCTGTGTATAATTAATGAGATTGCAAACACAGAATCTGATGTGAGATTCCGCCATTCTGACCAGCGGGAAAGGCACTGCACAGCTACCTGCTACTGCACTTAGTCTCAGAATGGGAGACTTCTGCCCATATGTGCAGTTTTAGTCTCTTTATTAGGAAAGAATGTATTGGAGGTGGTTACTAGAAGAAGTTTACTACATTGATACCTGGAATAAGTGGATTGTCTGAGGATAGTTTGGACAGGCTGAGACTAAAACAGAAAACACTGGAAAATCTCAGCAGGTCTGACAGCATCTGTGGGGAGAGAAAGGAGTCAAAATTTTGAGTGTGGATCACCCTTTGTCAGACAGTCCTGACTCTGACAAAGGGTGATCTGGACTCGAAATGTCTGGCTATGATCTTCAGCCAGAAATGCAGAGTGGATGATCCATCTTGGCCTCCTCTGGAGCTCCCCAGCATTACAGATTCCAGCCTTCAGCCAATTCGATTCACTCCACATAGTGACAAGAAAAGACTGTGAAGGTACTGGATACTTCAAAAGCTATGGGGCGTGACAATATTCTAGCAATAGTTCCGAAGATTTGAGCTTCAGAACTTGTTGCGCCCCTAGCCAAGCTATTTGAGTACAAGTACAATACTGACATCCACCCAGTAATGTAAAAGATTGTCCAGCTATGGCCTGTACACAAAAAGCAGGACAAATCCAACCCGACCAATTACTGTCCATCAGTCTATTCTTGATCAGTAAAGTGATGGAAGGGGTTATCAACAGTGTAATCAAGTGACCCTTACTCAGCAATAACCTGCTCACTGATGTTCAGTTTAGTTCTGCCAGGGTCACTCGGCTCCTCACCTTATTACAGCCTTGGTTCAAACATGGATGAAAGTGCTGAACTCCAGAGGTGAGACAAGAGTGACTACCCTTGATACCAGAAACTGGTTGGACTTTAATCTGGTGTTGTGAGACTTCTCACTGTGTTTACCCCAGTCCAACACCGGCATCTCCACATCACAAAGGAAGATGGATGTGGTTATTGAAAGTTAGTCATCTCAACTCCAGGACATCACTGCAGGAGTTCCTCAGGATAGTGTCCTAGGCCCAACCATCTTCAGCTGCTGCACCAATGACTTTCGTTCCATCACAAGATCAAAAACAGGGGTTTTACAATGTTCAGCACAACTCCTCAGGTATTGAAGCAGTTCATTTCCATGTCCAAATGACAATATCTAGGCTTGGGCTGACAAGTGGCAAGTATCGTTCAGACTGCCTTGCAATAACCATCTCCAACAAGAAAGAATCTAACCATCGCCCCTCGACATTCAATTGCATTACCAATCACTGAATTTCCCACTACATCCTAGGGTTGCTGGGAAATTGAACTGAAATAGTTTTGCCTGAGAATGCAATTTGGAACTAACTTGTCTTACAGTCACGAATAATGAGAAATTAATTCCACACTCATAGGACAGTCTGAACATCCTCGCAGTTACCATCAACCAGACACTGAACTGGACCAGCCACATAAATATTGTGGCTAAAACAAAGGTCAAAGACTAGGAATCTTGTGGCAAGTAACTCACCTTCTGATTCCCCAAAGCCTGTCCACAATCTACAAAGCACAAATTAGAAATGTGATGGAAAACATTCAATAATATCTCCAATATCCAATATCCAAAATCCACAATACTCAGATAACCCCATCCAGGTTAAAGCAGGCTGCTTGATTGGCACCCCTTCCACAAACTGATGTACAGTAGCAGCAGTGTGCACCATCTACAAGGTGCACTGTGAGAACTAACCAAGGCTCCTTGGACAGCACCTTTCAAACTCACAATCACTACCATCTACACAGACAAGAGCAGCAACTACCTGAGAACACCAACACCTGGAGGTCCCCTGCAAGTCACTCAGCATCCTGACTTAGAAATATAATTCCTTTCCTTCACTGTCGCTGGGTCAAAATCCTGGGACTCCCTCCCTAAGAGCCATCTGGTTCATTAACGTCCTTTAGGGGAGGAAATCTGCCATCCTTACCTGGACTGGCCTATATGTGACTCCAAAGCCACAGCCGTGTGGTTGACTCTCAACTGCCTCAGGCAATTAGGGATGTGCAATAAATGCTGGCCAGCCAGTGACGCTCATGTCCCATGAATGAATTTTTTAAAAAGCACTGTGAGCGTACCCACACCACATGGACTGCAGCAGTTCAAGAAGGCAGCTCACCATCAACTTCTCAAGGGAAATTAAGGATGGGCCATAAATGCTGGTCTAGCCAACGAAATCCACATCCCGTGAATATATTTTAAAAATTCAACTTCATTATCTGGAACACAGTATCTGGTCATTATCATGTCACTGGTTGTGGAGCTATGGTGTAAGCAAATTGTCTTCTGCATTTCCTACATTATAGCTGTGACAACATTTATACTTCTATGTCTATAAAAACACTTTGAAATGTCTTGAATAACAGCACATTCACAAATTCTTTCTTTTATTCTTTCATCAATGAACTGCTTTGTCATAATCTCACCGAGGCCAGTCTTTTGTCACCAACACCCTTTATTTACATGGTGAATAAAGCACTGTTTCTGCAGCCACAGCACACAGTCGAAGCCTGGAGACTTTTGACCCCTGCTCCAGGATAACAGCCTTTCCTATTGGGTAAGCTTATGTTCGTTCAATAAGTGAATTTATAACCCACGAGGCGATCCAGTGACGATCTAGGAGTGGTACGGTAGCACAGTGGTTAGCACTGCTGCTTCACAGCTCCAGAGACCTGGGTTCAATTCCTGGCTCGGGTCACTATCTGTGTGTAGTTTGCACATTCTCCTCGTGTCTGCGTGGGTTTTCTCCAGGTGCTCCAGTTTCCTCCCACAATCCAAAGGTGTGCGGGTTAGGTTGATTGGCCAAGGTAAAATTGCCCTTAGTGTCCTGAGATGCATAGGTTAGAGAGATTAGTGGGTAAATATGTAGGGATATGGGGTTAGTTCGTGGGTGGGATTGTGGTTGGTGCAAACTCGATGGGCCGAATGTCCTCTCTCTGTCCTGTAGGGATTCTATGATCCCCTGTGGCCATCATAACATCTTTGAGTGTCAGATGGTGATGGAAACCCATCATTTTAATTTGAACATATTCAACAAATTACACAGCAAGAGCGTCCTGTTCCATTTCACCCTTCAACCCCACCTTGGCCAAGATACCAATTTAAACGAAACCAACTTAAACATGTTGCAAAAGCATCTTACCATCAGTCTTCAAAGCTGCTATCAACATCTCAATGCATTTGTCACGGATGGATTCCCCAGTTGACAGGAAGGGAGGGAGAACGGTTGGTGTGCAGAAGGAGGGGCTGGTAGGAGTGGTAGGCGACTCCATCTTCCCTTTGCTGCCACTTCCACTGTTAAAAACAGGTGCCATATGTCAAAAAAGGAAATCTCCGAAAGTTCAAACCTGGACATGCAGATTACACTAATAAAGGATCCCAAAAAGTCTTCATCTCTGTGGCCAACAGGTTGTGTCTCGGGAAGCCCAAGGGGACAAGGGGGCCAGTAAATCAACAAGCATAAGAATGCTGGATTAGTCAGCAACACGCACGCCCCATGAAAGAATTTAAAAAGCCCGCCAGCATTTTCCATCTGCTTGATTTACGGAGCCACACAGGAGAGAGCTTGGAACTAACAATTGAGGCCATCTCTCCTGCTTGCCCACTGAACCATCCAAACTCGACAAAACATCCCTTCCACTGATACTTTTCAAACAGGCGGGAGTTAAAGGAAATAACTCATTAGTAATTGTCAGCTGGGTATCATCCTGTGGAGCGTCATTGGAATAGAAAACATGGAGACTGGTTGGAAAGTAAGAAACAGGAGAAGGATTAGGCCATTCAGCCCCTCAAGCCTGTTCCACCATTCAATAAGGTTGTGACTGATCATCGACCTCAGCACCACATTTACTCCCCTGTCCGAGTCCCCATAGTTGCTGGGTAGCACTATGTATAAGTACCATTCTGTACCAAATTCCAAGAGTGCAGCTATCCCTTAAATTCCCAAGAGCTTTACCCACTATCTTATTCTGGACTGTTGCTATGGGGACCGAGCACTACAAATGCTGCTGTGTGTCCAACAAGGAAAATATTAACTTGGCAAAGATTCTTGTAGGTTGGAATTTTGATCTACAACTGGGCAAATCTTTTCTCCAAAGCAATATAACCAATGGGTTTTACATTCAAGTTGACCTTGCACATCAGGACACTTTGTTAGTTATTTCTTACAACATTGATTAGCGTGGGAAGGGATAACGGGAACACAATTAGCTGATTTATTTGTAATGGGCTCCTCCATTCAGCTCTTGGTGTCATAAGGTATTACATATAGTAAGAGGCCTTCAAAAAGATGAAGAATTATAAGGGTATAAATGATGCCATGGGTAACAGTATGACATCTACTTCACCTCCATCTATCAATGTTCTTGGTCTCACTAGCGTTTTATCTGTCAAATGAAATTTCCACGTGCTCTCCATTGCCAATGCCATTCATTTGAAAGAACATAACAGGAGGAGGCCATTCAGCCCCTCGAGCCTGCCCTGCCATTAGATCCTGGCTGACTTTTACCTCAAATCCATTATCTTCATGTTCTTTGATATTCTAATTAACTAAAATCTTTTCAATAAAGGAGTGTAGTTTCTTCTTTAGTATCACATTTCATGATTTTTGGCCATTTTTCCAGAGAAGGAATTAGGAGATGAAAATAAATACTTAGTTTTGTATGATTGGTTCTGATGCAATTTGTATGTGCACACATTTGGTGAGGGTGGGGGAGGAGTTTGATGATATGAAATGGCAAACGTGGTCCTGACACTAAACTGGTTTTCCCAAAGATTGTCAACAATAAGCAATTTCTTACTTTGTCTCAGTAATCAATAAACACATTCTATCGGTCACCCGAGAAATCATTAATCACGTGGAACTAATCACAGACCCTGAGGGACTGCCTAAGAAGGAGATGATATTGGGAAGTCTCTGACCCTTGTGCCTGGCGGGGATGATCTAATATCACAGAATCCCTACAGTGCAGAAGGAGGCCTTTCGGCCCATTGAGTCTGCACAGACCACAATCCCATCCGGGCCTATTCCCATAACCCCACATATTTACCCTGCTAAATCCCTAAAACTAGGGTCAATTTAGCGTGGCCAGTCAACCTAACCCCACATTTATGGACTGTGGGAGGTAACTGGAGGACCCGGAGGAAACTCACGTAGACACAGGGAGAACATGCAAACTCCACACAGACAGTGACCCAAGCCAGGAATCGAACCCGGGTCCCTGGCGCTGTGCCACTGTGCCACCCCTTAATATAGGCCTTCACTTCAGGCTGTGCACAGAGGGTGATAGAAAAGAGAAGCCTCGAGTATAAAAGTTTAAGAAATGAGCCAATTGAGATGCTCAAAGTGATTAAAGGGAAAATAGATTTAATCTATTTTATGAATTGAGAAAGTCTATAAAAAAAAGGTGGCGTAACCTCAAAATGAGAGTTCGGACGATGTCAATTTCAAAACTGAGATTGCTAGATTTTTGTCAGTAATGATTGTGAAGGTTCGGGGAGCCAAGGCAGAGAAATGGGGCTAACGTACAGATCAGTCATGACCAAACTGAACAGCTTAGCAGACCTCTATGAGCTGCATTTTATACACATCCACCACCCACCATTTAAAGCCAGGGCCAAATTTGCTTCTGCTTGATTGCCTCGCCTCAAAACAAACTGATGGCCATCGGGGCATTTGTTGACCCAGGGCCCCCTTCATCTCATCTGGAGGGGAAATTCAAGGTCCAATGGCCAGTCAAATGCCAGCAACCGTCTCGTCCCAGCAGCATCACTGTGAACAAGGGGCCACTCCAGGAACAGCGTGCAATCCATCACAGCATGGAATCAGGTTGGAAGTGGAGGGAGTGGTGGGGGGAAACACCAGTCTGGGAGGACCAGGTTCGGAAGGACACTGGGGAGCTGGGAAACAGACAGGATGAGATGGGGGTAGAGAATGCCGTGAGGCTGTCCATTGAGCACTGGGTACTTGAACATGAAGGACATTCCCTCTCCCCATTCCGCCCCAGACTTGCAAAAAGGCCACCACGTCACCCCCTCACCCTGATAAAAGACCAGTGGTGGTAGATGGAGGCCCTGAAGTGGCCGTTAATTCACCACAGAAGGGCCTCAATTGGCTCAAACATGGCCAGTTGCCCCAGTGCCTTCCTCATCCCTGGTAAATTATCTGCGGAGATGGGTAGGAGTGGTCACCCAACTGCTGCCATGGCACTTGATTTTACACCCCCTCATCACCCACAGCCCGCTCTAGAGCCTAGAACATTACAACACAGTACAGGCCCTTCGGCCCTCGATGTTGCGCTGACCTGTGAAAACCAATCTAAAGCCCATCTAACCTACACTATTCCAATATCATCCATATGTTTATTCAATGACCGTTTAAATGCCCTTAATGTTGGCGAGTCCTCTACTGTTGCAGCCAAGGCATTCCATGCTGCCCTTACTACTCTCTGAGTAAAGAACCTCCCTCTGACATCTGTCCTATATCTATCACCCCTCAATTTAAGCTATGTCCCCTCATGCTAGGCATCTCCATCTGAGGACAAAGGCTCTCTCTTAAGTGTTATGGGGAGCAAGCGGGTAAGTGGGACTGATCCACTTCAGATCAGCCATGATCTTACTGAATGGCAGGGTAGGCTCAAAGGGCTAGATGGCCTACTCCTGCTCCTATTTCTTATGTTCTTATGTTCTCTCACTGTTCACCCTATCTAATCCTCTGATCATCTTATATGCCTCTATTAAGTCACCTCTTAACTTTCTTCTCTTTAATGAAAACAGCCTCAAGTCCCTCAGCCTTTCCTCATAAGACCTTTCCACCATACCAGGCAACATCCTGGTAAATATCCTCTGCACCCTTTCCAATGCTTCCACATCCTTCCTATAATGCAGCGACCAGAACTGAATAGACCAGAGTTTTGTACAGCTGCTGCATGACCTCATGGCTCTGAAACTTAATCCCTCTACCAATAAAAGCTAACACACCGTATGCCTTCTTAACAACCCTATCAACCTGGGTGCCAACTTTCAGGGATCAATGCACATGGACACCGAGATCTCTCTGCTCATCCACACTACCAAGTAACTTACCATTAGCCCAGTACTTTGTATTCCTGTTTCTCCTTCCAAAGTGAATCACTTCACACTTTTCTGCATTAAACTCCATTTGCCACCTCTCAGCCCAGCTCTGCAGCTTATCTATGTCCCTCAGTAACCTGCAACATCCTTCTGCACTGTCCACAACTCCACCTACTTTAGTGTCATCTGCAAATTTACTAACTCATCCTTCTACGCCCTCATCCAGGTCATTTATATAAATGACAAACAGCAGTGGCCCCAAAACAGATCCTTGCAGTGCACCACTAGTAACTGAACTCCAGGATGAACATTTCCCATCAACCACCACCCTCTGTCTTCTTACAGTTCGCCAATTTCTGATCCAAACCGCTAAATCACCCTCAATCCCGTGTCTCCGTATCTTCTGCAATAGCCTACCAAATGCTTTACTGAAATCCACATACACCACATCAACTGCTTTACCCTCATCCATCTCTTTGGTCACCTTCTCAAAGAACTCAATAAGGTTTGTGAGGCACAACCTATCCTTCATAAAACTGTGTTCACTATCCCTAATCAAATTATTCCTTTCTAGATGATTATAAATCCTATCTTTTATAATCTCTATCAGCCTGTTCCTGAGGAATGTAAAATGCTACCGTATATCGATATGAGATTGAAGACAGTGAGGTGACATTGAAAAAAACATAAACATGCGAAGGCAAAGTTCAGCCAAGTTCAGAAGAAGAATGGCAGGAAGCAGTTAGGAAGTAGCACGATTACCCACAACTGTGGCCATCAAATTCTTTCTTTTGTTATGATTACATGAACAACTGTCTGAACTAGGCAAGTTAGATGATAAGTGTTACTCAACACAGCCCAAGTATTTTGAAAGCAAGATCTCCTACACAGTCTGTCACTCTAATTCACTCTTTGCCAGGATTGGAACATTAAGGAGCTGCTTACTTCTCTCAAGTCATTCCTTTCTGAGTCATTCAAAACTAAAGCTTCTCATCACAGTCCATTCATTTCATGTTCCATTTTATTTGTCAACCTTCCTGTCATCTCACGTTACTTTCCTAGCCTTGGTTTCTGAATTTAAAAAAATATATACACAGCATGTACCTAATCTCAGCAGGTCTGGCAGCATCTATGGAGAGAAATAAGAACTAACATCTCAGATTTAAATTACCCTTTTACAAAGATAATTTAGATTTGAAACAAAGAACAAAGCACAGGAACAGGCCCTTTGGCCCTCCAAGCCTGCACCAACTACGCTGCCCATCAGAGTTAAAACCCCCTACCCTTCCAGGGACCATATCTGTCCATTCCCATCTTATTCATGTATTTGACAAGATACCCTTTAAAAATCACTGTCATATCTGTTTCTATCTCTCCCGGCAGCGAGTTCCAGGCACCACCACCCTCTGTTTAAAAAGCTTGCCTCGGATATCTCCTTTAAACATTGTCCCTCCCACCTTAAACCTATGCCCCCTGGTAATTGACTCTTTCACCCTGGGGAAAAAGCTTCTGACAATAATCTCTGTCCATGCCCCTCATAATCCTGTAGGCTTCTATCAGCATCAACTGCCATTGTTCCAGTGAGAACAAACCAAGTTTCTCCAACCTCTCCTCATGACTAATGCCCTCATTAACTCTGGTTCCTCTCTCCATGTTTGCTGCCAGACCTCCTGGATTTATTCAGCATTTTCCGTTTTGACTTCAAGCTTCCAGCATCCTAAGTGTTTTGCTTTTCTATATATCTAACCTTTCTTCTTTCATGTTCTCAGCTGAACTTCTTCGAGCTGGGGAGGCAACTGGTGGTGATTTGCTGTTACATGAATCCCTCCTGCAACACATAACAAAAGGTTTAAAAGCTGTTTCTTTGTACCCAGTAAACAGACTATAATCACAAGGTGCCAGAGATGTGAAATTACAACAAAGGACTCATGGTGGCACAGTGGTTAACACTGCTGCCTCGCAGCGCCAGGGACCCGGGTTCAATTCTGGCCTCAGGTCACTGCCTGTGTGGAGTTTGCACATTCTCTGCGTAGGTTTTCTCTGGGTGCTCCGGTTTCCTCCCACAGTCCAAAGATGTGCAGGTTAGATTGACTGGCCATGTTAAATTGACACTCAGTGTCAGGGGGATTAACTAGACTAAATACATGGGGTTACAGGAGTAGGGCCTGGGTGTGATTGTGGTCAGTACAGGTTCGATGGGATTCAGCAGGGATTCAAAGATCCCAGGACAAGTTTTTCTGGAGCAGGAAGAGGTGAAATGAAGGTGAAATAGAATTTTTAGAAAATAATTATGACAATTAGGCAGAACTATTTTCTTGCGGTTCGGGAATCAGTAACTAGGAGTTTTCAATTTTAAATTGTCACAAAGAATGAGTAGAAATTTCTTTATTCAGAGGGTCGTAACAATACTGTGTCACAGGAAATGATTGAGGCAATGACCACTGCATCTTGTAAAGGAGCATTGAGTACATATTTCAAACAGAGAAAAATGGAGACAGATTATGGAGATTAATTCAATGCATAGAATCCCTACAGTGCTAAAGAGGCCATTCAGCCCATCGAGCCTGCACCATCAACATTCCCGTCCAAGTCCTATCCACGTAACCCCACGTATTTACCCGCTAATTTCCCAGACACTAAAATGTAATTTAGCATGGTCAATCAGCCTAACCCACACATCTTTCAACTGTGGGAGGAAACTTACACAGATACGGGGAGAATGTTAAAATTCCACACAAACAGATCATAACACTTCACTGAGTAAAATAAATGTCTTATCCTGCCTCTGAGTCTTTTGCCAACTGTCTTAAATCTGACTCTCATCGTTACTTACCACATCTTCTGCCAATGAACACAATTTCTCCGTATTTACTCTTTCAAAATTCTTTATGATTCTGAAGCCTGCATTAAATCTCTCCTTCATGCTCTCTGCTCCAAAGAGAATTGCTCTGGAAGCTTCACATAACTGAGAGCCCACAGTCCTGGTACCATTCTAATAATTCTCCCTGCATTTATCTGGATTGCGCCTTCACAGTTTCAATAGGGAATAAAGTGTATAGACACTTCCCTTTAAGATTTACAACAGAAATAGGTATATTTTTAATTCTTTACATGGGACGTGGGTGCCAGTGAAGCAAAGCCAGCATTTGTTGTCCATCTCGAATTGCCCTTGAACTAAGTGACTTGCTAGGCCACTTTAGGGAACAGTTAATGATCAATCATATTGCCATGGGTCTGGAGTCACATGTAGGCCAGACCAGAAGGATCTCCTTCCCTAAAGAGTGTTAGTGAAGGGTCTTTATGATAATCAATGATAGCTTTGTGGCTAGTTGCCCAACAGCACAATGGTTAGCACTGCTGCCTCACAGTGCCAGATCCCAGGTTCAATTCCAGTCTCAGGTTACCATCTGTGTGGAATTTGCACATTGTGCCTGTTTCTGCGTAGGTTTCCTTCAGGTGCTCCAGTTTCCTCCCATAGTCCAAAAATATGTACGTTAGATTGACTGGCCACGCTACATTTCCCCTTCGTGTCAGGGGAATTAACAGGGTAAAAACGTGTGATAACAGGGATGGGGTCTGGGTGGGATTGTTGATGGTGCAATCTCGGTAGGCCCATGGTCTTCTTCTGCACTGCAGGGATTCTATGATTATGAGATTAGCTTAAAATTCTAGATTTATGATTTATTAATTGAATTTAAATTTCACTAGTTGATGTGGTGGGATTGAACTCACGCCCCCAGAGCATTTGCTTGGGCCTCTGGATTACTAATCTAGTGACATCACTACTATGCCATCATTTCCTCCTAAAAGTGCACCAAAGTACAATTTCTGCCATTCACTGAGGTGGATTTAAACAAGCAACATTTCTTACATTACTCTAGAATTACGTGTTCTGCCTGTGTTCACAAGTTGAAGTTTGGGAGTTGGCAGTAATATGCAACAAGTACAGACAGGTGAGCACTGGAATTTACAGCTATGATCTTGACTGGGAATCTATTTTATTCATTGTGTGTGTCTGGCTCCAATGTCATTAAATACTATGTATATCAGTACAAGAGTGGGTTTGTGACATTGTGGCTGGGTCTTTGGTCTCACTGCTCTCAGTACTAAGTTGTTATTGACACTAGACTCTCTGTTAAGAGAAATCTTTATGGAACAGAGCACATCAGGGCAATGACTTAACCCCTGTTTTCTCCACTGATATAATGAAAATGAATGGGATCTTACCTCCCAGATGTTATGTTCTTTGGTACTACCCTTTACGGTGAAGTAGTTCCAACATGTGGTCTCTGGTCTGTATTGGAATAGCTCAGGAGATGGTGAGAAAGAGGGGAAGTAGTGGCATAGTGATATTGTCATTAGGTTAAAAATTCAGAGACCCAGGGCAATGCTCTGGGGACCATAGCAGATGGTGAAATTTGGATTCAATAAAAATCTGGAATTAAAAGTCTAATAGTAACTACAAAACCATTGTCAATTGTCAGAAAAACCCATCTGGTTCACTAATGTCCTCTAGGGAAGGAAATCTGCCATCCTTATCTGGTCTGGCCTACCTGTGACTTTAGACCCACAACAATGTGGTTGGCTCTTAAATGCCCTCTCAAGGGCAATTAGGAATGTGCAATAAATGCTGGTCCAACCAGCAACGCCCTCATCTCATGAACGAATGAAAACAAAGCCACACCTGTTGAAGGGGACCGGGAGGGAAGGTTCAGGCAGTGATCCATTTTCTGATCACAATGAATTGATACCAGCTGCTTCCTGTGGTGTAAACAGCAGATTACAACCTGTCTGAACTCTGCCTGGTAACAGGATTCCTCGTTGGTAATGGGGTTCGTGTCCCTACCTTTCACGTGGGAGGCTGCAGTTCAATTCCCCCACAAGGACCTTCAGAGTTGTGTAAAAATTGTGCTGGCAGGCAGCGTGTGTTTTAGGGGCGGAGTGACGTTGTGTTATTGCCACTTGACTAGTAATCCGGAGAATCTGGGGACCTGGGTTCAAATCCCACCTTGGCAGATGGTGAAATCTGAATTCAATAAAAACCTCAACACTGCCTGGTTTCCACAATCACTCAAGCTTCTGGCACTGTCTCAACTAAGTCATGAGAAATGGTGAGATGAGGAAGAGTCAAAACCTTCATGAGAGCAGTCAAGGTGAGTGAAAATAAGCCTGTTTCGATCTCTATTCCTAGTCTGCTAATAGGGTAGAACAAAACAGTTACCTTTCACCTTTCTTATCTGTTGAGTGCTTCCTTGGCAGTTCCAAAGTGATTGGTGGTGATTTGCTGAATGAATCTCTCCTGCGATGGAAAGAAAATGGATTTTAGGCTTTTCAGTGTTAACCATTCATCACGCTCAAGCACACAACATTACCACCATGTAAGATTCACTGCTTTCCAAAAAGTAATTATGGAACTCCTCTCATTCACCCCCAAAAACAACCGTGTGTGACTTGGGAACAGCAACATCAGAATTATTAGAACCACAGTGAACTCCATGAACTCCATGTGTCACTGACAACCTGCAAACTTGGCAAAGGTGTTAACTTTATCCAAGTAATTATCATTGAAATGCCGATGTCCATGATTGAGTGACTTTTTAAGTTATCAGCGGGGATTTATTTTGGTGTTTCATGCTCAATGGTCCTTAATATCATTGCCTGGTAATATTGTGCAAATTAGATCATATTTCTGAAGTCACTGAACACATGAGCTTTTCTTCCTTGATTAATGCTTTTTTTTTGAGTCAGCCACAGCCAAACTTTCATAACTAGTCATTTAAATAGTTTGATCAGCCATGATCCAATTGGATTGGCAAAACAGGCTTGACCGGCTGAATGGTCACCTCCTGTTCCTATGACAACAATATAGCTGTCTTAAGCTCCCCTGATGGGTCCTCATTGGGAGGTTCAAATAGAATGCATGTGAAATAATGCCACCTGTATCAGAAGAGTTCCAGATTTAATTTACAATCAATTTATTTATTTTAGCCAACTGGAGGCATCATTGGCTGTGTAATTTATGCATATGTCAGTTCCTTCTCCTCATCACTGGCAGCCATACCTTATACTCCTGCAAAGCATTCTGGAATAGGTTACCACAAATAAAGGGAATATCCCAAGTTCTTGTTGGATAAGAGGCACTTTAGAATGGTTCCAAGAGATCCAACAAGTTGCTATGTAATAGATAGCTCCTTCCTTTCTGAGAGGCGTTTGGTTAGGAATCAAGAAGTCAAGTTCAGGACTTCTATAGACAGGTCAAATGAGGACATTCAGGTTAGCACTGCTGCCTCACAGCGCCAGGGATCTATGTTCGATTCCTGGCTTGGGGTCACCGTCTATGCAGAGTCTGCATGTTCTCCTGTGTCCGCATGGGTTTCCTCTGGGTGCTCCAGTTTGAACGTAGAACGTAGAACAGTACAGCACAGTACAGGCCCTTCGGCCCTCGATGTTGTGCCGAGCTATGTCCAATCCCAAGATCAAGCTATCCCACTCCCTATCATTCTGGTGTGCTCCATGTGCCTATCCAATAACCGCTTGAAAGTTCCTAAAGTGTCCGACTGCCTGCTGTAATAGACTATCACAGCAGGCAGTGTATTCCACACCCCAACCTCTCTCTGAGTAAAAAATCTACCTCGGACATCCCTCCTATATCTCCCACCATGAACCTTATAGTTATGCCCCCCAGTAACAGCTACATCCACCCAAGAAACAGTCTCTGAACGTCCATTCTATCTATCCCCCTCATCATCTTATAAACCTCTATTAAGTCACCTCTCATCCTCCTCCGCTCTAAAGAGAAAAGCCCCAGCTCCCTCAACCTTTCCTCATAAGACCTACCCTCCAAACCAGGCAGCATCCTGGTAAATCTCCTCTGCACTCTCTCCAATGCTTCCACATCCTTCTTACAGTGAGGTGACCAGAACTGAACACAATATTCCAAATGTGGTCTCACCAAGATCCTGTACAGTTGCAGCATAACCCCACGGCTCTTAAACTCAAACCCCCTGGGTAATAAACACTAACACACTATAAGCCTTCTTCACGGCTCTATCCACTTGAGTGGGAACCTTCAGAGATCTGTGGATATGAATCCCGAGATATCTCTGTTCCTTCACATTCCTCAGAACCCTGCCGTTGACCCAGTAATCTGCATTCAAGTTTGTCCTACCAAAATGAATCACCTCACACTTAGAGTTAAACTCCATCTGCCACTTTTCTGCCCAGCTCTACATCCTATCAATGTCTCTTTGCAGCCTACAAGAGCCCTCCACCTCATCCACTACTCCACCAATCTTGGTGTCATCAGCAAATTTACTAACCCATCCATCAGTTCCCCTCTTCCAAGTCATTGATAAAAATCACAAGTAGCAGAGGACCCAGCACTGATCCCTGTGGTACACCACTGGTAACTGGCCTCCAGTCTGAAAATTTTCCCTCCACCACCACCCTCTGTCTTCTATGAGACAGCCAGTTACTAAGATGTGCCAATTAGGTGCATTGGCCATGTTAAATGCTCCCTCAATGTACACAAACAGGTGCCAGAGTGTGGCGACTAGGGGATTTTTCACAGTAACTTCATTGCAGTGTTAATATAAGCCTACTTGTGACACTAATAAGTAAACAAACAAGGTTGAAATGTCCCGATTAAGACTCACTGCCTCAGCTCACATTTACAGAACAGCCAGAAGAGTTACAATTGTCTGTAAAAACCTTTCATCCAAACGCTGTGTAAATCAGAATAGATGGCAGGGCATGGCAGGGCGGGTGGGGTGTGGTGTGGAGGTGGGTTGGCAGCCAGAGGAGTAGGAGCTATTCATACATGCAAAACAAATCGTGGAAAGGAGTTATTAAACTAATGGGGACATTTTTCTTCCAGATGTTAACCACTGGATTTTCTATTCACATGCACAGGCCATCTGCTGGGAGAAGTTAGTATTGAGATGCATCAGCAACAAAATAGTGCTGAATTGTCACAATCAGTGAACAAAGTCAAGAAACAAGCTGTCAATATCATTTAAATGGAGAACTCATCACAGAAAGACTCCACCTCAGCAATACAACAGGGAATAAAACTTCTTAATTGCCCTCAATTTCAACTATTTTATATATTTAAAAACACAGCATTCTGCAATAGTGTAATAGCATCCCACATATGAAAATAAAGCTTTTTTTTTGCTTAGCCTGCATTAGGGAAAAATAAAAGCCATCACAACAAAAGTCATACATAATTCAAACGCTGGTGCTTTTTGATAAGGGTTGCATCCTTCTGCTACTCCTTTGTAAAAGGAAATAGAAGTTTGCCTGATATCTCTTCAAAAGGTGGTTTCCCCCTTCATAAAGATATACAGCTAGTCCTACCTCTCTTCGGCATCTGTGGAGTTCTTCCTGGACATAGGTGAGAGAGTCATTGGTGACATCGAGCTTGAGGAGTCTCTCCTGCAAAGTATCAGAATCATTTCTTAAGATTCTCAAGTGGTTAGACTGCCACTTGCACATCAATAACAGCATACCCTTCAGAGCAGTGCTATATCGCCAGAGCTAAGCTTCATTTTCCGGTATTCTTCCAAAAGCCCAGGTTAAATATTAGGATGGGGAAGACATCCACTTCCATAGCGCCAGGCACCCAGGTTTGATTCCCGCCTTGGGTCACTGGTTGTCTGCACATCCTCCCCATGTCTGTGTGGATTTCCGCCAGTGCTTCGGTTTCCTCCCACAGTCCAAACGACATGCTGGTTAGGCACATTGGCCATGCTAAATTCTTCCTCAGTGTACCTGAACAGGTGTCAGGCAACTAGGGGATTTTCACAGTAACTTCATTGCAGTGTTAGTATAAGCCTACTGTGACAAATGAATTTAAAACTATGACTTAAATTTAGCATAGAAAGCAGACACTTGTACACATTGTCCATTATAGGATACACAGAGCTCCCACATGTTCAGCAGTTTAATTTCTTTGTATTTATGAATTTTTGCATGATGTTTACTCATATTGCCTGCATGGTATAATAGAAAATGCCTCAAATCAGAAACTTTCTTTGGAATCTAATGACAGTGTAACTCTAGTCGATGAAATAGCTAGTTACTGTAAGGGGATAATGGGAGGATTCACGTTTTGGAGAGGCAACTTAAAATGAGGTAAATGGTCTTCATCCAAATGTCACCCAGATTACATGGTTAAAATGTAACTTGCTCCAATGGGTCAATTATAAAAATAATTCTTCCTTGATCAGAAAACACAGTTAAATGGAAGCTTCCAATATTTACAACAATGTTAAAAATGAACCATTTTAACTCCCCATTCACACTCATTCATGCATAAGCTTTGTTTGTTCCTTGTTATACACAATATTTAATTGGATAGATGTAATGAAAGGATCATGGCTGGAGAAAGATCTTTGTCTCATTCGGTATCTCATTGTGGTGAGTATAAACCAATGAATCTACCTACAGGTTCAGCTGGTTTTAGTTCATTAAAAATTCTTCAATGCTTTGTCTTGTCCCATCACAAAGAAAGAAGCAACTTTTCAATCAAGCAACCTTTGTTAAGTAGAGGAACAGCTTGATAAAAACATTTTTGAATGACACAACTTTGAAAATCATGAAAGTGCCCCACCCATAGGAGACCATTCAACCCATCATGCATGTGACAACTCTTTGGCAGAGCTATTCAGTTAGTCCCACTGCACCTGCTGTTTCCCCATTGCCCTAAAGTCTGTCCATCAGGTATTTATCCAATTCCCTTTTAGGAAGTTACTTTTGAATCTGCTTCCACCAGCATTTTGAAGCAATGCATACCAGATCATAGCAATCCTGTGAAAGAAATGTTTCCTATTTCCCTGACTAATGGGTATTGCAGAGCTGGGATGCACCATTGTCCTGGTAATAACATTTCGGTTTTGTTAGTTAAAGTTCCCTTTTGAAGTTTTGTTTTAGTTATAGTACCTGATCAAGAGTTATCAGCCCCTGACATGTTTGTTAATCAAAAGAGTATATATTTGCGGGGCATGGGGTGCGGAGGGAAGAGGGAGGGGTGAAATATTTCCTTGTGCGCTGCTTGTCTTTTTTCCATTCACCCTAAATCTGTACCCTCTGGTTACCAACCCTTCTACCATTGGAGAATTTCTTCTTATTTGCTCTATCAAAACAAGTCAGGATTTTGATCACTTCTGTCAAATCTCATCCCTACAGTGCAGATGAGGCCATTTGGCCAATCGAGTCTGCACTGACTTTCTGACATTATTTTACCCGAGCCCTTTCAGCCTGCCCTATCTCTTCAGCCCCACACAATAACTATGATTAATCCATCTAAACTACACATCTTGGGACGTGAAGGGGTAATTTAGCACGGCCATTCCACCCAACCTGCACATCTTTAGATTATGGGAGGAACCTGGAGCATCAGGGGGAAACCCATGCAGACACGAGGAGAATGTGCAAACTCCACACAGACAGTCACCCGAGGCTGGAACTGAACCCGGATCCTTGGCACTGTGAGGCAGCAGTGCTAACCATGATGTCACCATTCCGCCTTCTCTGCTCCAAGGAGATGAATGCAGCTTCTCTCCACATAATTGAAGGCCCTCATCCCTAATGGCATGAGTGTAAAGCTGCCCTCCTTAGGCCTTGACATCCTTCCTGCAGTGAATGTCCAGACCTGGCCACAATACTCCAGCTGAGACCTAACCAGTGTTTCATTACAGGTTAAATGGTATTCTTGACTACGTACACCCAAGAACACTGCACATGCAAATCTGTGTTAAGGTCACAATCTCAGTCTATAACTGTTTCTATATTGAGTGCAAAATGCAGGATTCAACCATTCTTCCTGTGAACCACCCAAGTAACCAGTGCAGGAGGACTGCCTGTTCCATCCAAACCTGCTCCGCTATTCAATAAGATTACAGCTGATCTTGGGCTCAATTCCACTTTAGTCTATTCCCCATATACCTTGATTCCCCAAGAGACCAAAGCTCCATCTATCCTATCCTTGAGTACAGTCAGTGATGGAGCATCCACAATATCTGGGGTAGAGAATTCCAAAGATTCACAATCTTTTGAGAGAGGAAATGTGTCCTCATCTCTTTCTGGAATAACTGTCCTCATCCTGACACTGTTCCCCATTATCTGCCTCTTACATTCCTCAGCCAATGGAAACAACCTCTCAACCCAGTGAAGGCCTTTCATAGTCTTGTTTGAAGTTTATTTGTTAGTGCCACAAGTAGGCCTACATTAACACTGCAATGAAGTTACTGTGAAAATCCCCCAGTCACCACACTTCAGTGCCTATTCGGGTACACTGAGGGAGAAATTTTTTAGCATGGCAAGTGCACCTAACTAGCATGTCTTTCAGACAGTGGGGGGAAACCGGAGCACCTGGAGGAAACCCACACAGACACAGGGAGAATGGGCAGACTCCATGCAGACAGTGACCCAAGGCTGCAATTGAACTCGGGTCCCTGATGCTTTGAGGCAGCAGTGCTAACCACTGTGCCACCGTGCTGCCCCTGTATGTTAGATACTTACGCTGCCAAGGCTATCCAACAATATATCCTGTCACCTTCTAAGATGCAAGTACATGCACTCTCGAATTGCTCTTTTCCAGCACCCAGAACTGAACAAATTACCATAGCTCTCCTCACACTTCTTACTAAAGGGATACAATTCTGCATTAAATTTCATCGGCCATTTCAGCAGTCCGACTTCATTCTCCTGAGGTTTATTACTATTCTCTTCATTTTGCGTTTCATACCACTGGAAAACTTTGAAGTTACATCCTGTATACCCAAGTCCAGACATAGAAACATAGACATAGGAAACAGAAGCAGGATTAGGCCATTCAACCCTTCAAGCCTGTCTGTCATTCATTTTGATCATGGCTGATCATCAAATTCAATATCCTGATCCCGTCTTCCCCACCTCCATATCCCTTGATCCCTTTAACCCCCAGAGCTGTATCTAATTTCTTCTTAAAATTACACAACAACCTTTAACATATGCTGAAAGCAGCAACTGTACTGATATAGAATCATAGAATTCTACAGAAAGGGCATTCATCCCATCGAGGCTGCATCGATCACAATCCCATCCAGGCCCTATCCCCATAATTACATGTATTTATCCAAGCTAGTGCCCCTGACACTAAGGGGGCAATTTAGCATGGCCAATCCACCTAACCTGCATATCTTTGATCTGTGGGAGGAAACCGGAGCACACAGACAGTGTCCCCAAGCCAAGAATCAAACTTGGGTCCTTGGAACTGTGTGGCAGCAGTGCTAACCACTGTGCCATCCATATACTGACCTCTGCGGTATGGTTCCATTCAGTCTGACAAATAAGCATTCACCCGTATTCTTAGCTTTCTGTCACCCAGTCAATTTTGTATTCACGTTCATCCCGTGGGCTTTCATTTTGCTAACAAGACTAACATGTGGAATTTTCTAAATGTTTTGCAGAAGTCCATGGGCACAACATAAACTACACTAACCTTATCAGCTCTGCTGGTGGCTCCAGCAAGGAACTCAAATCGTTAGGTCAAGTAGAATTTGCCTTCAGCAAACCTGTACTAATGTCACAATCGCAATCAGTCATTAACTGTTCCTTCATTATGGGCACTGTGCACGATTCAACCATTCTCCCTGGGAACGCAGAGCCAGCTGCTGATCATCCTCTCCTGCAGCAGAAACCGACTCAGGAAGCGCTTCTCTTCCCAAAGAGCTGGAGATTCTGTTGGTCAACGGAAATGTTCAAGACTGGCATTGACAGGGTTTTGTGAAGCAACAATATCTATGGATAGGGAGCAAAGGTTGGAAAATGGAGTTGGGACATAGATGGTCCATGGATTTGACTATGGAAATTGTTGCTCAACAGTTAATCTTTAAGAGTAGAATTTTTCACAGTAATTTCATTGCAGTGTTAATGCAAGCCGACTTGTGACACTAATAAATAAACTGTAAAAAAAAGAGTGGCTGAATGGTCAACTCCTTTTCCTGTCTGTTTAATGTTTTGAAGTGAATGACAGTGAGGAGATTAGCTTTCTACCCCAGAGGGTTGGGGAAGCTACGGTGGCACAATGGTTAGCACTGCTGCCTCACAGGGCCGAGGCCCTGGGTTCAATTCCGGCCTCAGGTCACTGTCTGTGTGGAGTTTGCACATTCACCCCATGTCTGCGTGGGTTTCCTCCGGGTGCTCTGGTTTCCTCCCAGAGTCCAAAGATGTGTGGGTTAGGTTAATTGGCCATGCTAAATTGCCACTTAGTGTTAAGGAGATTAACAGAGTAAACACGTGGGGTAAACACAGGGTCTGGGTGGGATTGTTGTCAGTGCAGACTCAATGCACTGTACTTCTGCACTGCAGGGTTTCTATGATAGATTTCTGATTACTGATAGAGGCTTATGGGGAAAATGGGTGTAAAAGGCATTGAAGTGTCTTATCAGCCATGATCGTATTGAATGGTGAATGAAGCAGGCTCGATGGACTGAATGGCCTACTTCTGTTCCTAGCTATCTCAGATGGTAATAGGATGCCAATTGTACCTGGATGGGGGTTGCTCGTCTGCAGAACAATAAAGGACTAACAATCATGATCTTACCTGTGCCGGTCCTGTTGTCCATCGGTGGAGTTCTTTCTGAACATGGGTGAGGCTGTCGGCGAGGACTTGGAGCTGAACATATCTTGCCTAGAAATCAAATCAGAACTACTGGTGAGAACACTCCGTTCAAATAAACTCTGTAATTCAAACATCCACAGATTATCTCTGGCGTTGTGATGTGACAAAGTAAGAACTAACATTTCCCACTCAAACAACAGTGTTAAAAAGTAGGCAGAATCAGGCCACTGAACAACTGACTTGGAAATATATTTTTGTTCTTTATTGTCACTCAGTCAAAATTCAAGAATTGCTTACCTGACAGTACTGTTGGTGCATCAGCACCACAAGGACTACAGCTGTTCACCCCCCACCTTCTCAAGGTCAATTGGGGGTGGGTAATAAATGCTGGCCGTGTCGATAACCCACAATCTTCTAACTCAGATGAGAGTGCAACCCACCTGAGCCACATCTGACACCAATTGCATAATATGTCACAAAATAGAATCGCTACTGTGGAGAAGGAGGCAATTTGGCCCATTGAGTCTGCACCAACTCTCTTTTATAGAATAGATATAAAATCATAGAACCCTACAGTGCAGAAAGAGGCCCTTCGGCCCCCCTCAGTCAAAGTGATTCGACCAACTCTCTTTTATAGAATAGATATAAAAGAGAATTGGTGTGGACTCAATGGGCCAAATGGCCTCCTTCTCCACAGTAGAGATTCTATGATGTGACATATTATGCAATTGGTGTCAGATGTGGCTCAGGTGGGTTGCACTCTCATCTGAGTTAGAAGATTGTGGGTTATCGACACGGCCAGCATTTATTACCCACCCCCAATTGACCTTGAGAAGGTGGGGGGTGGACCACTACAGTCCTTGTGGTGCTGATGTGGTGGCACAATGGCACAGTGGGTGGCACGGTAGCACAGTGGTTAGCACTGCTGCTTCACAGCTCCAGGGACCTGGGTTCGATTCCTGGCTTGGGTCACTGTCTGTGTGGAGTTTGCACATTCTCCTCGTGTCTGCGTGGGTTTCCTCCAGGTACTCCGGTTTCTTCACACAGTCCAAAGATGTGCAGGTTAGGTTGATTGGCCGTGCTAAGAAATTGCCCCTTAGTGTCCTGGGATGCATAGGTAGAGGGATTAGTGAGTATAAAAATGTAGGGATATGGGGGTAGGGCCTGGGTGGGGATTGTGTTCGGTGCAGACTCGATGGGCCAAAGGGCCTCTTTCTGCACTGTAGGATTTTATGATTCTAAAAGATCTTGAGTGACTTCACAGATTTTCAAACAAAAAGTATAGAAGTTCAATCATGATTTTATTGATTGACAAAGCAGGCTAAAGAGGCAGGTACCCTAATCCTGTTGCTGTTTCTTACACGGATAGATAGCAGTACAACAATTGCATTACCATAACTTCCAGCATGCATGTCAACCCAATATATAAGATGACCCCATTTTTCCAGTCCCAAAGATCATGGCAGAATTCTCTCATTTTGAGCCATGGTCCATGGCGGGGTGGGAATGTGGCACTTTTCCCAATAAGGAGGGCAGTGATAAAACACATCAATCTTCCAGCAAACTCATTAATTATGCACCCAAGTGTTTCATGCCATATTCACTGGTGGTCAGGACTGGATGAAGTGTAGTCCACTATTTTGTCCAGATGCCATATTAAACTGACCCACTGTTGAAGAAAGAGTGTCATGATGTGGAGATGCCGGTGTTGGACTGGGGTAAACACAGTAAGAAACTTGTCAGACTTCTTACTGAAGAAAGAGTGTCCCAGAGGCCTATCTTCTGATACCAGAAGGCGGACCTCCCCAGCAAACATTTCAGAGCTACTTGTTTAGCTATTTTATAGAACAAAAATGTCTAGTGTTGCAGCAGGACACCAAAATCGCTCAGAGACTAACTAAAGATCTCAGTGCCAAAATTAAGTGATTTATATTAGGCGGCCGCAAAAACACAAACAGCCATGAAGTCACATTGGCAACGTGGATGAAACACCCATGAATTTCGATGTGCACTATTTTTGAATATTTTACTAAGGGGTGGAAATATTCAAAAATAGTTCTACTGAAAACCAGAATAGGTAAGAAGACTTGATTCACGATGGTACGAGACTGAAAAGCCAACTGAATGAAACTAAAGCTCATTTTCAACTCCAGGCTGAAAATCAAGTTCCCTGCAGGAGTATTTGTCCATGTCATGACAATAGTTGGATGGAGTGACATTGGGGGGGTGGGGGGGGGGGGGGGGGGGGTCGGGGTCAATAATGTGTGGAATGGGCATCCTGGTGACTTACACAAAGAATGGAGCTTATTAATGTGGGGGTTATGTTCAGATCCCATATGACCAATTAAATCAAGAGACACAGATAAAGGAATAACACCCCTGTTGCAGTCAAACCAGGGAGGGAGGGCTAACATCCGAAGTTCAACTTTTAGATGTGTGTCTCAACAAGCCATTCAAGAGTCACTAATGTGCCAGTTGGAATAGGTGGATGTTTGCCAGACAAAACACCTTCCCAAAAAGTAGCAATGTGTGTACTGTCCTGATCAGCGTTTGGTGCAATTCTGTCATCAAATCGTGGAACATTATTAGTGCACAACGTTTCATCAGATTGTTCAAAAAGTGTGGAATATCCAATTCAATGGAGAGAGAGGGGTTTGTTGTAGAGGGACGGTTTGAAACCAAAAGGGCCACATCTGATCCAAAGTGGCATCTTAACTATGATGCTGTAGCCAAAGTGATTGAATGAATTTAATGAACTCTTTGCATCAGATGATAAAGACAATGAATTTGAGTGCTCTTATAATGTTTTGACTGTAATTAAAGGCACGTTTGTAGAATAACTTCATTCAATAAACCGTTCCACAACAACTTCATATGAAATACCAATGCAATACCAATACCAAATATCCCCTATCCCACCCACATGTGTGACAACCGCCCATACATTTTATACTCAGAGTACAAGTTGACCACCCTCCCCCTGCACAATTTTTGGAGGCTTCAAAAGTCAACTTGATGCCACAGTCTGCAGTAAATTACATTAAAAGCACATAATGTTAGGAAAATAAGTTTTGTTTTAGTGTTCCAGCCCACGCATCTGGAGAAATCATTAACTTAAGAGCATATTCACGACACTCAGAATCTTATAGCAGCAGGTACACATTAAGCTGCCTTTTGAAAGTTCTTGTAGAATCTGATACAAGAGCCCACTGCGTGGAAAAGAATTCTCAATTCCACTCTGATCTTTTAGACCGTTATATTAAATCTACGATCTTGTGTCAATGATGTACCCATCATTGTTTCTTTATCATGACAATACAATGCAGAATGGTCCCCAATTACTTTACCTCTCCACATATTTCTCTTTTGAATGTTTTTGGGGTGTTGGGGACATTGTTGGTGACTTGTCTTTTTTCTCACCCTCTTTCCCTGTTGCCTTCTCAGTCTTCTGAACAGGAATTTCTGAGGCTGGAAGAGAAAAAGCATCGAGATACATTTTGATGTCTTTTTGATGTTTCCAGCGAATCCACATGTAATCAGTCGAACCAAATATATTCGAAAGAAACAAATTAAAGACAGACTAGAGATGCTCCCTATAATGAGCTGATGAGTATTTTTTTCTGTGTAGTTACTAGCAATATGATTGCAAGGGAAAGGCTTCAGAAATGCATTCAAGAGAGAGGTAGTTCACTCAGCCTGCAATCTCAGTGTGACAGATGACATTGCGAAATGTTGGTGGAAAGGTTGTGAAAGGTTGGTGAAAACGTGACAAGAGGGATTGACATCTAGTGGAAGCAAGTGAATAATTACTCAGAGTTACAATTTAGGACACAGTGGTTAACACTGCTGCCTCACAGTGCCAGCGACCCAGGTTCGATTCCCAGCTTAGGTCACTGTCTGTGTGGAATCTGCACGTTCTCCCCATGTCTGTGTGGGTTTCCTCTGGGTGCTCCAGTTTCCTCCCACAGTCTGAAAGACATGCTAGTTAGGTGCATTAGCCATACTAAATTCTTCCTCTGTGTACCCGAACACGTGAAGGTGTGGAGTGACGAGGGAATTTTCAATAATATTCCTTATTGAAACCATGATGTTGAATAACTAGATGTGTAGTTGCCGCACATTACTGTGTACATCGTTTTTCACACTGAAGAATAATGCTTCATCAATAATAAATGAAGTAACTTATCGAACATCTTGGGGAAACGTAATCAATGACATTCCAAGCACGGATTTGTTGTTTCTTTCAGGGTATGGCTTGCTTTTGCAGGTAAAATATCTCTATAACAGTTGGATTCCTGCACAGAACATGGCTTTGCCTTACCGAGAAGCTTCTTCCAGTTTTTGATGAGAATTTTAGCTAGCGCGATGACTTCCTCATCTGTGCTGTGCTTACGCATCGCGTTTACGGACATTCCGATTCTTGTACTCTGGTCAAAGACAAAGAGGGAGGTCTAACTCAAATGGGACAACGCAATCATTCTTCAGCTAATGCACCAGAATTTCGCTGACGTTGCAGTAAGCGGCAGATTCAATCCCAGCAAAGAAGATTAAAATCAAAGTTCTCACCAGGTTCAACAAACTGAATGGACATAGTTTTGTGCACTGTGCAAACAGCACTATAACATTTACACAAGATAGGGTTACCAACTTCTTAAAGGACATATTCTTGACGGTTTCATCACATCACTTCCCACATAGAGGAACAGCCTTCTCTAGCCCCACAATTTCCAAAAACTGTTTCTAACTAATAAGTGAAAAAGTATTAAAAGAGAAATCAGGAAAATATACATTATATATTTCTTCTCCTTTGGTTTGCTCTCAGCAACTGAATCTTCCATTCCGGAAAACTTCAGGGTATCCCCGAGAGGGACGGGAACGCCAACATAAGGATACTTATGGAACTGTTCTTGAGATCTAGCCATCAACCCAAGGGCTGTATTCATTACCCATCCATAACTACATTGAGACAGATATAGGCCATCTCTGAAAATATCTTGTGAGGACAGGCATGCCAGTGATCGGAAATCAGATCAGAACAGGAGGCTGTCTCGGCACAGCCCAAAGTGCTCTTCTTCAAGGTGTACACTGTCCCAGGTCACTGCCCTGATGATGAGTACAGGTTTCATGAGTACAGAATGATTTCCGTTGAGCTGCACAAGGACTCTTTTCAGCCATGGCTTTAGGATTTACTGGGCCAAGTCTGTAAAGCTTTTGGCTCACAACATACTGCTCACCATACTAACCTCGGCCAATTCATTTCCGCCCTGTATCAACCCTTCATGCTTTGCAATTGGAAGTTGCTTTGGAGCAGGAGTGGAAGGTGGCAGCAGAGAAGGCCCAAAGACTGCAACTTTCACTTTATCTGCATCCCATCTCAGCTCAGGTTAAAGATTATTTTGCACAACCCCAGTGAAACTACCTTTACCCTCAACCTCACAAGATGCAGCCCCTGCATCTATTGGGAATCTCCCCATTTCCTACAAGAGTTATCATTAGGTATTGACTAGATTGCTCACTAATTTAAATTGTGGACAGTTTCTTCTTTTTTATTGTGGACTAAAGCTCATACCTTTTTCATTTTAATGACATTATATCCAGAAACGAAGAGTGTTTATTCGAGCAGTTTTTGGCGGAATTTAAAGTATTGCAGCTTCCAAAGTGCGATCTGAACATATGTTAGCAATATGGAACGGGGCCTGGTCCAAGAACTCAATTTAACCATTTCCATCTTTACACAGTTCATGGTTTGGAACATTAAAGATTAAAGATCTAAAAATGTGCAGGTTAGATTAACTAGCCATGTTAAGATTGCCCCTTAGCGTCAGGGAGATTAACAGGGTAAATACATGGGGTTACGGGATTAGGGTCTGGGTGGAATTGTGGTCGGGGCAGATTCAATGGGCCAAAAATGCAGAAATTCTATGACTATTGCATACTCCAAATGCATGTTTTTCCCCTTACATGCTCCCTGCCTCCTGGGGCCCAGATCATTCACTCGCCTAGGCCTAAAATGATGTAGAAAAACGAGTTGGCTTTCATAAAAGGGCCTGATCTTTCATTGGTTAGGTTAATGTGGAGTAAATAATATTTTTGGAAAGAGTCTGGGAAAGTGGAAGGTACAACCGGAACCTGGATGTAGTGCTGCTCCTCCCCCCTATGGTGTTATTAACCGAGTATATTACATAAGAGAACATACCTGGGATTTCTATACATTATAACAGTGGCTCCAAACTGGATGGCTACTTGTCAGCTGGCAATGGACCAAATGGCCTTCTTCCTTGCTGTAAGATTCTATGATTCTATGATTACATAAATTCAAAATAGCTGATTGACTGTGAAACACTTTGGAAAGTCACTCTGGTCGAGTGTGTTCTTTAATTAGAATCCAAGAATCCAACTCACAGTTGAATGTTGTGCACTGCCTACCAGTACTTGTCATCGGTAGCACAGTGGTTTCTAATGTTGCTTCACAATACCAGGGACTTGGGTTCCATTCCCAGCTTGGGTCACTGTCTGTGTGGAGTTTACACATTCTCCCCGTGTCTGCATGAGTTTCCTCTGGGTGCTCTGATTTCCTCCCAATGGCCAAAGATGTGCAGGTTAGGTGGATTGGTCATGCTAAATTGCCCCTTAGTGTCAGGGGGACTAGCTAGGGTAAATGCATGTGGATATGGGGATAGGACCTGAGTGGGATTGTGGTTGGTGGAGATTCGATAGGCCAAATAGTCACCTTCTCCACTGTAGGGATTCTATAATTCTATGAATCCTTTTCCAATACCCAATACCATTCAGAAAAGAACCTAGATAAGTACTTGAGAGAAAAAGGAATACATATATTTGCGGAATCATTGAGATAAGGGAGGTAGAATAGAAAACTCATGTGCAGCATAAATATAAGCACTGGCTACTATATGATCCAAATGGTCTGTCTGTATATTTTATGTAATGCAATGGGGATGGGGGCTATACAACTGAGCAATGGCAATGATTTGTTCCTGGTTCCTCACTGGGACAGTGGTGGGGGCGCAATAAGAGACCATATTCAGTAAAATAAACTCACAGAGAATGGTCTAATTGTGTCTTCTGTGATGATACTGTGCCTTTAAGAAAGGTATTTACACCATGTTTCTTGTAAGGGATATGTTTAAAATTCAGCTCTATTTTATACGGAGCCAGTTTGTCTGTGCACCAGGCAGCTCACATGCTGAGGATGTAGGCTAATGATTGATTCCAGCTAGAGGTCTGTTTGTGTTAATCTGATTTAGTGCATTTTTGTTTATTTGGTTATTCCTCTGGGGTTTCAAAGTAGGGTTCTGATTAGGTTGATTGACAGAATCATCTACTTACAGGGAAAAGCTGGCAGATACTGCCAGGCTCTGAAAGAAGCAAGAGGTGTCTCGTTCTCTCTCTCTGGAACCTGCCAGAGGAAATAGGTCTCTCTCTGTCTCTCTCTGCAGAGGTGTTTTGGGGGCTTGAGGACTGGCAGCCCTAGTACCAGCATGTAAACCTATGTGTTGCTAACTGATTTTGAAGAGGAGTTTAAGTCTATATGAGGAATATTGTTTGAATTGAATCTAATAGAGATAGATTAGCAGTTAAGCATTGTATTTTGTCACGCTTAAGTATTTCAATTGGGTAACAGTTAAACTAAATCATTTGTAAAGTGTATTGTTACATAATGTTTATTTTGATAAAAGTTTCCAAGTGTGTAAATAGAATCACACCTGGAGTGAAGCACCTTATCCTCACACTAATGCCAAAATAGAAAATCTGTTGGATCTAGTCAGGCTTCATAACATACTTGAAGGTTTCTGCTCTGATAACCTAACACTTCCCCGAGGGCCATACATTTCCCAGCACTGAAATCAGATTCAGAAGCAAGGTCATTATTTCATCTTCCTTTCCATAGCTCAAGGCACCCAGACTAACTGGGGGTTTGTTGCAGTGTCAGCCCAAGGCACTTCCCAGAGGAACACAGGGCACAGTCAGTTGGTATTTTCTGTAGTAAGTTACCTGTAGCAACTTTAGAGTCATCTTCACAGTTTGTAGTTCCTGGAGCAGATCAAGAGCACCATCCTATTTAGATAAAAACAAAATAGAATTCCTTTTTTGTTAGAAAACTCTGAAAAGGTTCAATCATTCTTTTATTAACACAGTTGTTCATTAGCTCTCAGCATTGGGGATCCTACAAGATCTTGAAACACACACAATGGGGATAGTACATCAAATCTTATTAATTTACAATCTCACAAACTTTGCTCTTCCCCTCCCCCTGTCCTCTTCCCCTCCTCCTCCTCCCCCCCCCCTTCCCCCTGCCCACTCCTCCCCCGGTCCCCAGCCCTCTTGCTTTCCCATCACTTTGCAAGAGGTTTGGATTTCAGTATTATCCAGTACAAGCCATTCAGGGAGTACAAGTTCTCTCTGAATTTTATTCAATCTTGGATGATCTTGAAAGCCATTCAGCCCATCGTGTGCCAGGTCTTGGCAAGAGCTATCTACACCCCCTCTCTACCCCCGCAGCTCTGTCTATTTTTCCTTTACAGTAAGAAGTCTCACAGCATCAGGTTAAAGTCCAAAGGTTTTTTTGAAATCATGAGCTTTTGGAGTGCTGCTCTGTCGTCATGTGAGTGGCATGTATTTATCCAATTCCGCTTGCAAACACCAGCCACTAGGCAGCACAGTGGTTAACACTGCTGCCTCATAGCCCCGGGGACCTGGGTTCGATTCCTGGCTTGTATCCAATGGTCTCCTTCTGCACTCTCGGGTTTCTATGATCGTTAGTGCTCGAGAAGCAATACTTTTCATTATATACTAATACATGTGACAATAATAAATCAAAGCATACTTGTGACACTAATAAATAAAACCGTTTCAGAGACAGAATGCACTGCCCCATTGCAACAGTCCCAGGGCTTGGGGGGAGTGGAGAGGATGGGGTTGGGAAGGGAGAGGAGATTGGGAGTAGTTGGTCTGGAAAGGGAACAACATTCCTCGGATTAACTGGCTAAATCTAATAATAACCATCCCTGCTCGGGTCACCAGGCGGCGTCCGTACGCTTGGCAAGCTGCGTTGCCATACTCTCGGTTGCGTTTCCCTCCTTCTTAAAAAAAATAAAAATCCGAGTCGGGAAATCTGACGCTGCGCCTTAAACCCCCGGAGGGTGCAGCCCGTCAGACGGCACGGGGCGATCCCATTACCGAGCAGCTCGGGAGTTAGTCTGCGCTTGGAAGCGAACCACTTGGCTCAACAAACCGATCCGGGGCGGTCTAGAAAAGTTGTGTAGACTTTCACCCTGGACCAAGGCAAGGAAAAGTTGCAGCAAGAGGCGCTCAGAGCCTATTTTAACACTTAAAAAAGTTTCAGATCTGCTGTCAGGGCGTGAGAAACTAACTCGCCCGAGGCTGAAATGTAACATTCTCTTGTCGATTGCCACAAGAAATCGATCAGCCTTACCATGCTCTTCCTCGATATCATTTTATCCAGCTTTTTGGCGATTCGAATGAGGTTTTCCTCCCTTCCCATGGTGTCCTCTCCTGCACAGATCCGCAGAAAGTTGTTACAATAAATAAACGTGAGCAGAACAAAACATTTTATTTTCCCCCCCCCAAAATAAAGTTTCACCCGAGTTAATGGTGAGCTCCCGGGTAGAAAGAGGCGTGTCTCAACACTGGCTGCAACTTCATTCCCCTAGCGAGTACAGTAAAAAAAAACAGGTGGTGTCAAACTTCAACAGGCTGTGCCCAGAATAACCAGGCTGGGGCTAAACCCGGGCAAGAATTTAAAGAGAGGACACCCCGCGGAGTTCAGTTCTTAATGAAAAACAAAAGCTGATTTTTGTGGGGGGTTTGAGGGGGGAATAACTTCAAAGTTCAGAAAGAATTTCTACATCCAGAGGTAAAATTAAAAGGGACACTCAACAGCAACAACAATAATAATAAACTTTATCTGCATAGAAACCAGAAAAATAATGGGGGAAAGTAACTCAGCGGGTCTGGCAGCATCTGGGGGGAGAACTCTATTCTCCCTTCACAGATGCTGTCAGATCTGCTGAGATTTTCCAGCATTTTCTGTTTTCAGAGCTGCTTCTAACTTTATCTGGGGCCATGATGCGGAGATGCCAGCGTTGGACTGGGGCGGGCACAGTAAGATGTCGCACAACACCAGGTTAAAGTCCAACAGGTTTATCTGGATTTACAAGCTTTCGGAACACTGCTCCTTCATCAGGTGACACGGTGTGATGGAGGAGTAGCATTCCCAAAGCTCGTGATTCCAAATAAACCTGTTGGATTTTAACCTACTGTTGTGAGATTTCTTATTTTATCTGGGGCACCATGGTGGCACAGTGGTTAGCACTGCTGCCAGGGACCCGGGTCCGATTCCTGGCTTGGATCGCTGTCAGTGCGGAGTCTGCACGTTCTCCCTGTGTCTGCATAGGTTTCCTCCAGCTGCTGTAGTTTCTTCCCACAGTCCGAAAGACACTGATTAGGTGCTTTGGTTATGCTAAATTCTTTCTCAGTGATCCCGAACAGGCACCAGGGTGTGGCGACTAGGGGATTTTCATATCAACTTCATTGCAGTGTTAATGTAAGCATGTTTGTGACAATAATAAATAAATCTATATGGCAGTCTGATCTAACTATCAAGAATCCAGCTGGATAGCAAAGGCTCTTAGTGCAGGAGACTATTTTGAAGGAATTAAATAGAGGTTGGGGGAATCACGGCTTATATACTCAGAGTTTTTTTTTAAAGAAATAATTGAATTGATATAGTGTCTTTCATGACACTATGTAAGACTCAGCCACATTGGTATGGGGACCAAGGTACATGTTGGCTTAGAGTGGTAAAGACAGGCAGGCTCCTTTCCTAATGCAACATTAGTTACTGAACCAGCTCAGGATTTTTAACAGCTTCAAGGTCACTTTTATTGATAACAGTTTATTTTTATTTCCACATTTTTTAATTTGTTTTTTTCTCAACCATCTCAGTTTCCGAGATAAGCAATAAAAAGTTTCATCAAGCAAGCTTTGAGGGAATCTCCTGTCCCATTGCATTGTGTTGTCCCTGTGACAGGAGGGATATTTCTGAAGGTGAAGTGATAGAAGGCCAAGAAATTTGCCAGTGACATTGATGCAATTTATGTTTAACCATGACTTCATGATCTGCATCGCCATGACAAAAATCACCTGCTTTTTCTCCTTGCTAATCCTGAAAACAGTTTGCCAAACTTTTCTATGAAGATAGTGCCACGTTAACAAAAAGCAGTTAAATGCGTGGAAACATTAGCATTACAACTGTGTAATGTTCTTGAAGGATCGTGTGATGTTAATAAATGAGCTTGACACAAAACAAATATAAAAATTTGATACGTTGGAAATTAAAAATGAGTTGCAGAAAAGCACAACAGGTCAATAAAAAGGGACTTAAGCCTTTCACGTACTCAAGATAGTCCAAAGGGCTTATTTCCAGCCAAATTAAATACTTTTTGATAAAAGCTAAATACTGAAATTAAAACAGAAAGTCAGCATCTGTGGAGAGAGGAACAGATGCCAAAATCTTGCTGCTGCTAAAGCTGGCGGGATCTTACCCCTGACAGCGCACCCCTGATGCGGGTTTCCAGGTGGCAAGGTATGTGTTCAATGGGAAGCCCCCTTGACAGCAAAGAGATCATAAGCTCCCGCCACCAGCAAACAGTGTACCGCTTCCCACTGCCACGTAACACACCATGGAGAGGGAGATAAATCCCGCCCATTATTAATGTGAAACGTCCAACATGACTTTTCTTTGGTAAGTCAGTACAGTTTGAAGTGTGGTCGCTAATGTGATGTAGGAAATACATCAGGCCATTTGGTAAAACAGGAAAGTGGGGCAACGAAGTCTGTTTCTTTAAGGTGATGTTAATTGAGTGCTCAGTATCAAACTGATCTCAAGAGACAACTCCCCCTTGTTCTTCTGATTTAAGTCTATATGATTATAACGGGCATGGACAGAGTGGATCATCAGAAATTTTTCCCCTTCGAATGGAAGAGTCAATTTCTAGGGGACAAAGGTTTAAATTGCAAGGGACAAGGTTTAAAGGAGATGTACAAGACATGTTTTTCACACAGAGGATGGTGGGTGCCTGGAACTCACTGCTGGGGGAGGTACTGGAAGCAGTTGCGATAGTGACATTTAAGGGGTATCTTGACAAATACATAAATAGGATGGGAATCAAGGGATATGGCCCCCAGAAGAGTAGGGGGTTTTAGTTCAGTTGAGTAGAATGGTCAATGCAGGCTTGGGAGCGCTGAAGGGTCTGTTCTTGTACTGTAATTTTGTTTGTTCTTTGAAAAAAGTACCATGGGACCTTTTATATCCACCAGAGCGTGCAAGTGGGTGCAGAAGTTCAATGTTTCATTCAAAAGTTGGCATCTCCAACAGTGCAATGCTAAATATGAGAAAACCAGCTGAGTTTCCTTTCCTCAAAGTTTTTGAATGGGAACTCGCACCCAGGCACTTATGACCAAGATTGCCATGGCTGACAGAAATACCTGACAGGGATTTTCCAGCATCCCTGGCATTTTGCTTTTATTTTAGTGTTTGCTTTACTGCCAATCCCCTTCCAGTAATGTCTATTTTAAAGAAGTTCTGCTGTATGCTCTGAAGAAGTAAAAACATTACTGTTTCTCTCTCCACAGGTGCTGCCAGACCTGCTAAGTTTTTCCAGCATTTCCTGTTCTAATTTCAGATTCCCAGCATCCACAGAACATCTGAAACAGGACGGGGGTTGGAGAAAAAGATTTCCACATTTTCGATGATAACAAGTATTAACAAGCATGAGCTTCCATCAATTTTAAGGGATTTAAATCTTGGATCCAAGAACCCATCAATATTGGTTTGATTCTCAGCTTGGGTGACCATGTGCATGGAGTTTGCACATTCCCCATGCGGGAGAACTGCACGGATTTCCTCTGGGTTCTCAAGTTTCCTCCCACAGTCTGAAAGATGTGCTGTTTAGGTGCATTGACCATGCTAAATTCCCTCTCAGTGTACCTGAACAGGTGCTGGAGTGTAGCGACTAGGAGATTTTCACTAACTTTATTGCAGTGTTAATATAAGACTACTTGTGACACTAATAAATAAACTTAAACTTATACTTAAATCCTCATATCCCCAGGAGGTTTGAAAGCACAGATTAAATAACTCCAATTTATGCAGAGAGTGATTAGTTAGAAGGCCAGGCTTGGGGTTGGGGTTGCTGTCTAGCAATTGCCTGTGGGTTCAGGGTCTGGAAGCCAGGCATACAGGAGCAGCAGTGTCCTGAAGGGCAGCATTATAATAATTTATCTTTGGTATTGCAGGCATACTGTAGGGCTGGTCATCCTATGCTGCCTCAGGGCAAAGCTAGTCTTGGAGTGGGAACATCAAGTGTACATTAGGCCCCTGATTTGCACAGGAAAGGGCATCAAGGGATGCTTTATTTTAATGGCAGGCAGCACACATTCTTACACAAGTGACTACACGTCGCCTATCCGTCATTTTGATGAAGTGTTTATTTCAATAACCAACTGACAGCCCAGGTTCCAGCTCATTAGGTCCCACCCCTTCTAACTTACAACCAATGTAGCAGTGGGGAAAATCTCCCCATTATAATCAGAGTAACTCAACAGCTAGAATGAACCTTGCCCGTAAACATCCTATTCCCCACAACAGCCCAAGCATAAGATTAGCTTCTTCCTCAGTGCAATGCCAAGATTTACAGGCGATTGTATCGCTAACTTCAAGGGGCCAGCTGGTGTGGAAAACATTTTAAAATAGTTAACAGGAGCCACATGGTGGGCTGCTATCCGAGATGGTGTCCATGTGGTCCTGTCAGTTTTACAACCAGCACTCGACCTGCACTGTGCTTATGGTTAAATTACTTCCACTTACCATGCAGAACATTTGAAACTAATCCAGTTATTCTGGGGCCAGTCAGGGATAGCCCTAAAGGTTGGGGAGGGGTTTACCATGGTAAAAATGCCAACAAGAACTCCTCCAATTCCATTCCACCCCCACCCTCTCCCAGCTCCTGAGTCCCCTTGTGACGATGCCATTATTTTGTATGAGCCTTTAATGAGAATAAGCTTATTCCAATGTGGGTGATAGAGTCCCATCTTATTATTGCCCAATATCCACACACTGGCATTTTTTGCAGCCTTGTTATCTGTAAATGGGATAGGAACACCCAGCTGACTGTACCCCACTCTTTCCCAGGGCTGCTGAGGCAATTGATGAGCTTCTGCAGCTCAGCCTCAGAGTAAACACCCCAGCCAGGTGAGATTTGGGAAGCACTCAAATGCACAATTAAACATTTCAACAGGTAAATTCAATTTCCGGCACCCACATTACAAAGAAGTTGGGAGGGATTACATCTCCAGAGCAGAACTAGGCAAGTCATCACGTAATATTCCAGGTGGGTTGCATTTCAGTGATTCAGCTCTTACATTTCTACACTTCCCGACAGTTAACAATTTTCTCCTCAGATACCAAAAGCTTCTGGATCTGAAAGCTAAAAGAAACATAGAAACATCTGCACAATAAAGATCTAGGTCTATCGAGTTTACCTTTGGTCATTCTGGTAGTCATATAGTGGGGCGGTACGGTAGCACTGTGGTTGGCACTGCTGCTTCACAGGTCCAAGGATCTGGGTTCGATTCCCAGCTCAGGTCACTGTGTAGAGTTTGCATATTCCCCTCACGTCTGTGTGAGTTTCCTCTGGCTGCTCCAGTTTCCTCCCACAGTCCAAAGATGTGCGGGTTAGGTTGATTGGCCATGTTAAAATTGCCCCATAGTGGCCTAAGATACCTAGGTTAGAGAGACTAGTGGGTAAAATATGTGGGGATATGGGGGTGGAGCCTGGGTGGGATTGTGGTCAGTGCATACTCGATGGGCCAAAGGGCCTCTTTCTGCACTGTAGGGTTCAATGATTCTGACATGTAGGTTGCGCGCAATCATATTAACAGACCAGACACATACTGGGGAAAGTTTGCTGGTGAAGAGCTTTGGGAACCACATTTCCAAAAATCACCCGTTCCTCCCAAACACATTACATCTGTCCCACATGGGACAGAATTTCCCTGTCCCACCCACCACGGGAACCATGGCTGGAAAATCCCACCCATTCTGTCTCAAATTGCTCACACTGTATTCCCAATGTTAGTTTGATAACCCTCATGGCTTGATGGGGAAATCACTGATTGGCACCCTAGAGGGAGTTGGGGTCAGGAAAACCAATCGTGGTGATGGGGTTAGGCTGGGTGAGGTGGACAGAGTCCGGAGCTCCAAAGTCCCAGAAGGGAAGATGCCCCAACTCTAAAGGGCTTTCTGATTAAGGCAGCTCCCCCACCCAAGATGGAAAAAAGTTTTTTTTTATGTTTCCTCCCCACCCACACCCACCAACCCAGGAATTGAGGCTGGGCAGGGTAACACCCTCAAGTGGCCACTTACGGGCCTTAATAGGTGAAAGGGTGGCTTTCCTGCCCAAGACCCTGCCCACGCAAGCATGAAATTGCAACTGGGTTTGGGCAGGCGGATTCCCAGCAGAAATCCCGTCCATTCAACTTTACACTCCTCACCCACCGCCCCCCGCCGCCCCCCTGGCCTCTACCCCCCTACCTCAGGACCTGCCTTGGGGAGACTGTAAACTTCTGTCCTGGGTATAACTGACTCAGGATAAGGGCCAGCCAGTTAAGACATAGATCTTGAGAATTGTGAAGCATTAGTATGCTCTATTCCAGAGCACTCTGGATGTTCAGCCAATGAGTAAGTGCAAGACAGAGACAGAGATGTCTTCGGGCACCAAGGGAATTAAGAGAAATGAGGGCAGATGAGAATGGTGGACTTGATGTAGAAGTTCTTGCACAATTTTATTGAATGGTAAAGCAGTCTCAAGGACTACTTTTGCTCCCACAGCTATGTATCACCTTGTTCTTTGTGAGATCTTGCTGTGCACAAATTGGCTGCTGCACTTCTAATATTAGCAAAGAAACAAAAATTTAAAATGCTTTTAATTTCCTATTAGATGCTTTTGGATGTCCGGTGGTCACAAAAGGGGCTATCTAAATGCAAATCCTTGCCTCTCAGTCCAAGGCATTGCAGAGAAGGCATGGTGAGGGAATATTTAATTAGATTGCTTACATTTGTTTCGCTTCCTCCTTTGCAAGCATCTGGCCAATTGCCAGATAAAGTGGCCTCCATGTTATTTGCCCATTGACAAGGGTTCACGGACTACATTAGCATTAATTCAGAATTATCTAAATAATAGGGGTTTGATTCCCATTAGGGCTGAGGTAGACCTGCCTCTTTGTACTGCCCCAGAGAGTAGAAGAAACATGCCACCAGTTATGAAAGACAATCAAACTGAAGGGTAGCCAATACCTGTAGAATTGTACTCTCACGTAAGTCACTTCCAGGAGAAGATGGAAGCAAAGGGCAAAAATTCTGTGGATGCTGGAATCTGAAACAAAAACAGAAAATGCTGGGTAATCTCAGCAGGTCTGACAACATATGTGGAGAGAGGATACAGCCAACATTTGGAGTCTGGATAACGTTTTGTCAGAGCTTTGTCAGGTGCTCTAATGAAGGGTCATCCAGATTTGAAACCTTGGCTCTATTCTCTCTCCACACATGCTGTCAGACCTGCTGAGATTCTCCAGCATTCTCTAAAGATGGAAGAAAGTTGGATTGAAATAAAAGGCACACATCTCCTGTAATCCTACACACACACACACACACGCACACAATTTTTTAAAAACTGCCAACAGATGTACATCAATCTGCAGGGGCAGCTAGGCTGGGATGTTTCCAATAAGCTCACAGAGGGGACATTGCTACAACTCCAAATGCTGCCCATCTGTTGAAATCAACAGTAAAACAAAACAATATTTTTATGTCACACCTGTTCTCGGCAGAAATTTAAAAGCCATCGCTAAAATGGGCTTTACTTTTTCTTTTATTGCCGTAATGAATTGAGCTCAAACCAGCTCAACTGGGTCACAGCTGTCCAAAGCTTTTATCTTTGTGGGTGTCTTGCATACGAGTGTCTCTCAGGGGCCACACATACATTTTAAAATCCCAATCACATTAGTTTGCACACATTAGCAGACTTGGCATTCTGATTAGTGAAGAAATCCTAGATGTGGCACTACTACTGTACTAAGACAATATCTTTCAAATTCTCAAAATGCTAGCACAAAGGATCAGTGAGGTGGAATGGGCTAGAAGGGCTGAATGGTCTCCATCCCTCCCTATGCTCATTCCCATGGCAGGTAATTAAGAAACATGCAAAAATCAGAAACAGTGAGTCAAAACTTAGGGATTACGTGGAGTCTACATTTGGAGACTCCTGCTTTAGACACTTTGCCATTCAGAGATGTAGATGGGGATAAAGCGGAAGAGAGGGCCTGGGTAAGATATCCTGGCAGGAAGTCAGCGCAGACTCAATGGGTCGAATGGCCTCTTCTGCATTTTCTATGAAATCCCTTCCGATTCACTCACCATCTTGACTTGGAAATATATCCCAACTCCTTCACTGTCACTGAGTCAAAATCTTGGATTTATTTCCCTAGCAGCACTGTGGATGTTCTTACATCTCAGAGATTGCAGCAGCTCAGCTCACCACCACCTTCTAAAGGGCAATGACGGATGGACAATAAATGCCTGGCCTAGCCAGTGGTGCCCACATCCTGTAAAATTAATTAATAACTCTCAGTCCTACGTGGCCCTGAACACCAGATGCTAGACTCTGCAACCAGGTAAACCATCTCTCAGCACCCAAAGGATGAGGGATAATATCCATCTTCTGTACTTAAAGCCTCGTTGCTATGGGTAACTGGTTGAACTTCATTATTCACAACATAGTGTTGCCGTAGTGGTTGTCGTCTTGAATCTATTTCACATCATAGGAACAGTATCCCATACAGACCCTCAAGCTTGTTCCACTTTTTAATTAGGTCATGTCTCCTCTGCATTCTCATTTCGTTTTATCTTGTTTAGCTCCTTGACCCTCTCCATCCAACAAAAATTCAATCCATCTTGACTTTGAAATTTTTCATTGACCCCAGTATCAACAGCTTTTGTGAGGCAGCAAAGGGAGGAAAGAAAGTTCTAGATTTCTCTTAATGTGAAACTGCAAAGTGATACAAATTCTAGCGCTCAGATTACCAAAACCTGGCGGGAGCAGTGGAGGTAATCCCATGAGAGAAAGAAACAGATGATCCATTGTATGAGGAAATGATTCCTCCAAGTTGTTTATACATTTTATGCCAATGATCCATCACTGCAAAGATTCTGGTTTTCAAAACAATTACTTGTGGGGTACACTCCCAAATACTGAAGGGTACATGGACAAGGAACAGAGCTAAGAGACTGGAGTTGACAGGGCTGATGAAGCTAGGCCTGATGTGGATATGCCGGCGTTGGACTGGGGAATCTAGGCCAGGCAGGGTGAATCAAGAAGAATGCTAGTGTTCTCCTAGCCAAAACACTGACTCCAATCAGAATTCTTAAAGAGATAGTTTTAAAAAACCCTAACATTGAGATTGACTCAATCTTAGAATCCCTACAGTGTAGAAGGCGGCCATTCGCCCTATCAAGCCTACATTGGCAACAATCCCACCCAGGCCCTATCCCCATAACTTCATGTATTTACCCTAATTACCCCCCTTACACTAAGGGGAAATTTAGCATGGCCAATCCACCTAACCTACACACCTTTGGACTGAGAGGGGGAACTGGAACACTCAGAGGAAACCTACCCAGACCTGGGGAGAATGTAAAAATTCCACACAGACACTGACCTGAGGAATTGAACCTGGGTGCCTGGTGCTGTGAGGCAGCAGTGGTAAACACTGTGCCAATAGTTGTGATTTTACTCAAAGCAGCCCTACTTCAGAGACTTGGGATCATAATTCAGGCAAGTCTTCAGTGATATAAAAAGGCACAACTGAACTTTCAGAGGTACCATCTTTCAGGTAAAGACATCAGATCATCGGCATAAAAGGAACCCTTGGAATCACTTGAAGAAAAGCAGGAGAGTTGTGGCTAATAGTTATCCCTCCACCAAATGTAGATTGCTTACCTCATTACTGTTTGTACAATTTTCTGACACATTTGGCTGCTGTATTTGTGTTCATTAACAGTGACTACACATCAAATTCATCTATTGGCTATGAAGCTCTTTGGAATGTCTGGAGGACATGATCAGCAAAATACAAAGGGTCAGGGGGCGGGGAGCAGGAGGGTGAAGAATTTTATTTTCACAGCAAGTTGGAGAAGCAAAAATCAATAACTTTCAAAATAGGAATTGTATATATATTTGAAAAGAACATAGCAGGACTGTAAGGATCAAACAGGGAGAATGGGGTTAATTATATAGTTCTTTGAAAGAGCAAGCACAGACATAGTGGGACATATGGCTTCCTCCTCCTTGACTGTAAGATTCTCTAATTTCATTTCTTTCTTTGCAATAATTTGATTTTGGTGACATCAAGTCTCCCCCCTCTCCAATCCAATTCCTCCCCGTCAATCCAAACTCCCTCCTCCAATCTTGCTCCTCTCCCTCTATTCCTCCTACCCAGTTCCTTCCCGCCTACCCAGTTCCCTCCCCTCCCTCCCGCCCACCAAGTTCCCCAACCCCCTCCCTCCCGCCTACCCAGTTCCCCAACTCCCTCCCTCCCGCCTACCCAGTTCCCCAACTCCCTCCCTCCCATCCAATTCCCTCCCATCCAGTTCCCTCCCATCCCTCGTTTGTCATCAGAATAATTCTGATGCTCACAAAACACATGATTTTAATTTGAACTGTCCTTGGCTCACTAACTCACAGATACATTAAACACTGACGTACACACAGTGATGGGACTTAGCCAGTGGCACATTACTGACAAACCAAGAAATTGAAAGCATCACACAGCTCCCCTTCCTCTGAATCCATCGTTGCTGACACAGAGAGATTGGTCGAATGCCAGTCAAGAGGCATCATGCCAACCCATGGCTAAAGGTTCCTTTAAAAGCTCTGGATCCAAGCAGCCATTCCTCAAATCTTTTGGAGCTTGGCCCATTGAACCATTCATTCAGGAATCGAGCTCAACAGAAAACACACAGGGCAGGCTTTACACAAAAGCCATGAGGCGAAATGCCAACAGAAAGACAGATGTTCTATTTGTGAAAGAAGGTTTGCTCAGGGTGTAACAGTGGAACACCAATCTCTAATGCAATCAACAGGACAGATTTTGGACTTAAAATTTGTTTGTATAGGTAAACGTTTTAACATCACAGAATGATAGATTCCCGACAATGCAGAAGGAGGCCATTCAGCCCATTGAGCCTGCACCGCCAACAATCCCATCCAGCCCTCTCCCCGTAAGCCCACATATGTATCCCGCTAATCGCCCTGACACTAAGGGGAAATTTAGTGTGGCCAATTAATCTAAGCTGCACATCTTTGGACAGTGGGAGGAAACTGGAGCACCTGGAGAAACCCATGCAAACTCCACACAGTCACCCAAAGCCTGAATTGTACCCAGGTCCCTGGCACTGTGAGGCAGCAGTGCTAACCACTGTGCCACCCCATCTCGCTTTTAATTTATTCATTCATTCATGGGATGGCAGCATTGCTGACCAGGTTAACATTTATTGTCCATCCCTATATCACCCCATGGTGATGGTGGTGGGGAGCCTTTATCTCAAAAGGAGGCAGTCTCTGAGGTGTAAGCACACCTGCAGTACTATTAGGAAGGGTATTCAAGGATTTTACCAGTGACATTCAAAAATCAGCAATGTAGAAATGGTCAGAAACTTCAAGTTTTTGGATGCCCAGATCACCAACCATCTGCCCTGGTCCCCCTATGCTTACACTATAGTTAAGAAAGCCCACCAATGTCTCTACTTTCTCAGAAGACTAAGGAAATGTGGCATGTCAGATACAACTCTCACCAACTTTTACAGATGTCTCATAGAAAGCATTATTTCTGGTTGTATCACAGCTTGTTATGGCTCCTGCTCTATCCAAGACCGCAAGGAACTACAAAAGGTCATGAATGTAGCCCAATCCATCACGCAAACCAGTCTCCTATCCATTGACTCTGTCTTCAATTGCTACTGCCTCGGCAAAGCAAGCAACATAATTAAGGACCCCACGCACCCTAGACATTCTCTCTTTCATCTTCTTCCTTCAGGAAAAAGATACAAAAGTTTGAGGCCATGCACCAACCAACTCAAGATCAACTTCTTCCCTGCTGCTGTCAGACTTCTGAATGGACTTACCTTGCATTAAGTTGATCTTTCTTTACAACCTAGCCATGACTGTAACACTACATTCTACACTCTCTTGTTTTCCTTCTCTATGAACAGTATGCTTTGTGTGTACAGCGTGCAAGAAACAATACGTTTCACTGTATGTTAATACATATGACAATAATAAATCAAATCAAATGTAGTTCCAAGTCAGGATGGCATGTGACTTGATGGGTGTTTCCATGTGTTTGCTTCAGACTACTCACAGAACCTGACCAGCACAACACAAAACAGGGAAGGAGCCTTTTCAAGCTAAATGATTGCCATAGCCATCCATTCAATTCCTGAGTACATCTATTATTTAATTAGCATTTTACAATAGGGAGCAGCAAATGGTTTCACTTTCAGGTCTGTCTCACCTTTAGAACACAATCAGGTCAAAATAGTGCACCATAATCAAAATGCAATGTATATAAAGCATAGTAGGAAAAAAACTGGTTGCCGATCAGTAAACACAGTAAGAAGTCTCACAATACCAGGTTAAAGTCCAACAAGTTTATTTGATAGTAAACCCACAAGCTTTCGGAATGCTGTTTCTTTGTCAGGTGAGTGGAAACTTTCAGAATAGCATTCTGAAATCTTGTGGGTTTACTATCAAATAAACTTGTTGGACTTTAACCTGGGACTGAGAGACTTCTTACTGTGTTTACCCCAGTCCAACGCTGGTATCCCCACATCATGCCAATCAGTAAAACATAATTAAGAGGGGAATAGTTAAAGGAGTAACTCAGTTTGAAGTGGCATTTTCCCTTGTTCCACAGCTGCTTGCAAACTACTTTCCACAAGGAAACAAAGTGACAACTATATCCAAAATCTCCTTAGAGGTATTCTCGGAAACATTACTACTGCATCAAACCCCAGAACATCCTACGTAACAGCAACGTGGCAACATCTTCACCCACTTCAGCACAGTGGTTTGCACTGCAGCCTCATGGTACCAGGGACCCAGGTTCGATTCCCAGTTTGGGTCACTACCTGTGCAGAGTCTGCATGTCCTCCCCATATCTGCATGGGTTTCCTCTGGCTGCTTCGGTTTTCTCCCATAGTCTGAAAGATGTGCTGGTTAGGTGCATTGGCCATGCTAAATTCTCCCTCAGTGTACCTGAACAAGCAGAGTATGGCAACTAGGGGATTTTCACAGTGACTTCATGGCAGTGTTAATGTAAGCCGACTTGTGACTAATAAATAAACTCTACTTTTAGATCAAGAAGGTGATACTCATCAGCACCTTTGAGGCAACTAGCGATGGGCAATAAGTGCCACCATTGCCAGCTACATCTACATTAAAATAATGAGTGCTGGTCATTGTGCCACCCACGGGGGGAAAGGAGGAAAAAAAAGATTCTTACAACTTCGAAAGGTTTCATCGGCAATGAGGGGAACTTAATAAATTTTGTTTGACCCAAAATGGGAGATAACCATTCTGATCAACAGTGGCCGATTTTAATATTTTGGAATAGTGAAGGTCAAAGCGGTGCGAGGGACATGAAATGGGAGAGGGGAGGGAAAGAGGATATGTAAAGGAAAGTCACTGAGCTGAGTTATATGATTATATATATATATATATATATATATAGAGGGGAAAGATTTCAAAGGGACCTGAGGGCAACTTCTTCACGCAGAGGGCAGTGTGTGTATGGAATGAGCTGCCAGAGAAAGTGGTTGAGGCAGGTTCCATAGCAACATTTAAAAAGCATTTAGATAATTAATTACATGGATGGGAAAGAGAAGAGGGATATGGGCCAAACACAGGCAATTGGGACCAGCTGGGAGGACACCATGGTCAGCATGTACTGGCTGGGCCAAATGGCCTGTTTCCATGCTGTATTGCTCTATGACTGAAACCCAAAAACTTGCATGTTGTTGGCGGGAATGGTTGCCCTGCCTGATCTCCCTCCCTCTTCAGTTCAACATTCTCTCTAGTTCACCTGCGGATGTTGTGAGGCAGAAAGGCAGGAAACTTGAAACAACATTCATTCCACCATCAGATTCTCCAGCAGTATTGACTATAGTGATGTGGGATATATATACACTTATTGAGACAGGAGAACAGGAGAGATGGATTTTACCATTTAATGTGGTGTAAAAATTTTACAGAATATAAATTGTATTTAGGTTCAGAATTATTAAGGACTTTAAAAGTCCAGCGTTTAGTTTATGCTGCAGAATTCCATGTGGTTGGTTCCCCACATCCGCCCCCACCCCCCCCAGCAAACTGATGTCCATAACACAGTAAAAACACACAAGGCATTTCACAGGGAAGTTATCAAGCAGAATTTGACCACCAAACCACCTAGGGAGACATTAGGAAAGGTGACCAAAAGCTTGGTTCAAGAGATGGGTATTAATTAGCGTCTAAAAAAAAGCACAGAGAAGTAGAAATGTGGAGGGGTCAGGGAGAAGATTCCAGGGTTTAAGGCCTCGGCAGCTGAAGGCATGGCCACCAGTCATGGGATGCAGGAAATTGGGAATGCACAGGAAACCAGAACGGAATACAGGAATGGAATATCATATAATCACTACAGTGCAGAAGGAGGCCATTCAGTCCATTGAGCCTGTACCAACAACTCAGGCCCTATCCCCATAACCCCATGTATTTACCCTTCTAATCTCCTGCACACTAAGGGGCAATTTATCATGGCTAATCAACCTAATCCGCACATCTTTGGACTGTGGGAGTAAACTTGAGCACCTGGAGGAAATCTACACAGACACAGGGAGAATGTGCAAAATCCACACAGACAGTGACATGAGGCCAGAATTGAAACAGGCTCCCTGGCGCTGTGAGGTATCAGTGTTAACCACTGTGCCACCCTAACAAGTACTAGCAAATAAACCTATCCAGGGAAGCACTTTTCTTTTCCCAATAAGCAGTTAACTTGCATTGTGCTAACAACTTTTTGATCCATTACATCAGTCCTTGTCACCTCCCTCTATGACACTGAACTCTCTACATTGAGCTACACGATGCATTTCATTTTATTTCTGTTCATGTCTGTGTGAAAGGTTCTTCTGTTGATTGTTTATAAGATCACTCACCTTCGTAAGCAGTTGTTTAATGCGTCAACACAGATAATGTCAGACTCCTGTCACAACACCTTGCAGCAGGGCTGCTTTAGGACAACTGACCAATAGCTAAATGAGCTGTAATGTGGCAGGGCAGGGATGAGTGAAGGGGGGGAGGTTTCCATTGCTTGTTTCTGTACCTAATACAAAAAACTGATATAATGAAGGAAAAACATCAAATCACATCTGGAAATATGGAACTTCATGTAAGACATGCAAGTTTTAAAAGGAAATGGAAACACAAGCCCAAAGAAGGCTGAGAATGTAAAGTTGGACACTGGCTGAATTGCTGGTGGCTGATATTCTTGAGAGACAATGGAAGCACCCTGTTTCCAGGCGAGGTATTTCTCAAGCATCAGAAACCAATTGCCATTTCCTGTGGAGATAATGGGAGATGAATATCATTTCATCAAGAAATATGCTGTGTGTGATGTCAAGATTCTGCCCTCCAGGAGGGAAGGGGAAATGTGTGTGTGTGTATACCATTGTTGGGGTGTCAGGAGAGTATGACACAGAAGCAAAAAACCAGTCAGCAGTAACAGCGCCCCTGCAAGAAGCCTTCACAGCTATATCGCTGATCGTTGAAGCAAACTAAGTTACTGAAGACCAGAGCTGAAAGGGAAATAAGGAAGCTTCTCCACCAAGCCACAGAACACTGGAAATCTCGAAACAGACTACTCACCTGCTGAGATCAGTACTACTGGTATCTCAAATCACAATGGCTACAATGCTCAATTATCTACTCTTTATGAGTCAAGGACTATTTAGAGCATAAATTAGGACTGGGAAAAGGCATCATCGAAAAGGGATCCTATTGTGATTTCTTGTAGTGACCAGCCAACGGGGTTAAAAGGGAGCCAGTTCATCCCTCCTTACCTGCGGCATAACAATTTGGGGGTTTCCCAGCTGGATGGAAACAAATAGAGGATTAACAGTAGCCCAGGTTAACAAATTTAATAAACCTCACCTGGGGGCCCATCATAACAAAACATTAGTACAAACCGGACTCGGGGGAAATTTTGCTTTTGACCCGAGAACAATAACTTGCTGAAATTCAGGATGGGAGAGCTATTACCCGAACAGATATTGAGGATTTGAGAATGAGAGAAGACAGGTGATGCCTCTCTTTGCATCAACTCCCTTCCCCCCATATTTCCCATTCATCCCCTTCAAACTCTTTCAGAAACCAATTCATAACTCCACGTAAGGCAGTACTTTGACAATATTTATTTAAACGTTGCCGATTTGAACAGGCTAAATCATAAAAAAAGAGACATTGCAGCGATTCCTCGAGTCACACACAGGTCCTTTCAAAGAACGAAAAACAAAGCTTACTGGTTGGAAAGGTGTCACTGGAATTCTCCCAAAGTCAAACTATTCCTTCTCCCAACAAAACGTTCCAGTTTGTGCAGCTGGCGGGGAAAATCAATCAAAAGGATTTGGTTTAAAAAGCAGGATTTTAAAATGGCGAGTGTGCACGTTTATGTGGCAATCTCCTTCTGTCACTTTACTTCCATTACAGGGAACTGCCCCAAAAAAACTTTACCTTCTGCATGGCTTCTGTAGTGTAGTTGAGATCTTTGACATCAGTATTAAACATTTAACTTCAATTGATATATTTACAGTTTTCCTATAGGGAAGTCCCTTCTCATCCTATTCTTATACTGTGCAATGTGACATTCAGTCTACATATTACAATTTAACTTGTGCAATAAATGTTCAGCGCATACACGGCTAGACACTGCCCCTTCATTTCCCCTTCTAATAACATTCAAGTCCCATTTTGTACTGAATGTGCATCAAACATTCAGTCTCTGCTTTGAATTTTCCCCAGTCTTTATTTGTCTATTTTGATCCTTTGTGAAATGTCCATTCCCAATTGCTTTTGAGAAGAAGGTGATGGGTCACTTCCTTTGATTGCTGCCATATGCTATAGAGGGGAGTTCCAGGTTACTGATCCATCCAGCTGCATGGTCTCACAGTAACAAATACACATCAATATCCTCAGCAAAGCATGGTTCATCCTTCAGGCTCCTCACCTTTAAAACCTTCTACATTCCCACCATAATCTTCAACCTAGTGCCCAGCACACCTCTTGTGGAATATGTTGTTCAGGTGAGACAGCAAATGCCCCTGTTCAATGTGCCAACCCAGAATTAATCAGCTCAAGGCAATTTTATAAATTGAGATACACAAAAGGAACAGCTGCTAAATACTAAAAAAAAAGTTGGTCACTGAACGTCGAGGCCTGTCCCATCGCTCATAGAGTTCCAAAGTCTGATTCAAGTTTAAGTTGAAATATCAAGGTTTTCCCAATGATAGCGATAGCAGTAGGATCTTTGAAGTTGCTCAAAGGGCATCTTGTCATAAGACCAAAACCCAATAGTCAAGTTGGCATCCTGAGGAAGAGCAGCCAGCATCCTCCCAAGACCGACCAGGGAAACCCACACTTTCAGACAGGCCTCCTGAATAGTTTGCAAAGTCAACTGGTTTCAAATTCCTTCCATTGGAGAAGGTGGTGACATGGTCATTCGGACAAGAGATGAACATAGTCAACAGGGAAGGCTCCTGCCCTCGACTTGTCTCCTTCAATGTGTCCAACCTACAAAATTGAGCAGATTGGAGAAATTAACATTAGTCACAACTGCTAACAAGCAACCCATCACCCCCTAATTAAGAGAATGAATCACTGCCATGCTGATCCCCAGGATATTAATAACCTATACAACTAGTGAATAGTTTGATTCAACACTGCAGATTAAGTGGTGTGAGATTCATTCCCAGTCATCCTCAGACAAGGTGGCAGTAGGGAGTGCCAAAATTAGCCTCAGAACCCTGTACTAGAACCCGACGGTGCAGAAGAAGGAGGCTATTCAGCCCATCCGGTTCAGTGCATTGGCCATGCTAAATCCTCCCTCAGTGTACCTGAACAGGCGCCGGAGTGTGGCGACAAGGGGATTTTCAGTGACTTTATTACAGCTTTAATGTAAACCTATTTGTGACACTAATAAATAAGCTTTTTAAACTTGTGGATGTGTCAGTTTTGTATCTCATACCTTCTTATATGGCTCATTGTCAATTTTCTTTTAAGGGGTGGTAGTTATAGGACGGATGTCAGAGGTAGGTTCTTTACCCAGAGGGTGGTGAGGGATTGGAATGCCCTGCCTGCTGCAGTTGTAAATGCGCCTAGTTTGGGGGCGTTTAAGAGATCCGTGGATAGGTTTATGGATGGAAAGGGATTGGTTTAGGTTAGAGGGTCATTGCTTTTTAATTGGTCGGCGCAACATCGTGGGCCGAAGGGCCTGTTCTGCGCTGTAATGTTCTATGTTCTAACGGTCATGCAAAGCGCTCCGATATAAAAGTAAAGTTTATTTATTTGTCACAAGTAAGACTTATACTAACACTACAATGAAGTTACTGTGAAATTCCCCTAGTCGCCACAGTCCGGATCAATGCACCTAATCAGCACTGTTTCAGAATGTGGGAAGAAGTCGGACAACCTGGAGGAAACCCATGCAGACACGAGGAGAATGTGCAAACTCCACACAGACAGTGACCCAAGCTGGGAATTGAACCTGGGACCCTGGCACTGTGAAGCAGCAACGCTAACCACTGTACTACCATGCCACCCCAGCAATCAAAATACAGGTTTCTGATGTGTGGAATGCAAGGTGTAAGATGAAGAGCTCCCCGCCTCCCCCTAGTTTACTGAAGGCATTTGCTCACCTACACGACCTCTGCCCAAGCTGCACATGGGGGCTGCAAATTTTACTCAAAGGTAGGGAGGGTTTTTGGAAAGGTTACTCACCCACCAAAACAAGTCTTCTTCCCCAGTCACGACAATGACCTCCCCCTTGCTGAAGGTCAGTTCATCGGGATTGTCCGCTATACAGTCCAGGATCGCTTTAACTCTCTTCTGTTTCGGTTTCACCTGTGGGAGGTCACACATTGAAATGGCACACCCAAGCCACATCCCGAGATGCACAGTATTCCGCCATACTGTCCACAAGAGGTTTCCCTTGTCATTACTACATTTTGGGATTGTGGGCACCATTGGCATTTATTGTCTAGCTGCCAGTTGTGTTAGACTAACTTGAACTACTGCAAGGAGTAGTTTGATGCAATAAAGTGCCTTCTTAAAAATTCTTCAGAGGAGTGGATGGCCTTAATGTCCCTAGATGTTTAGTTTAAGGGAATTACCAGTGGGGTTATGGGAATAGGATGGTGAGTGGGCCTGAATAAAATGCTCTGCTGGAGAGTCAGTGCAGACTTGATGGGCTGAATGGCCTCTCCTACATTGTAAGGATTCTTTGAGGATAACCAAGAGTTGAGTAAATTGTTGAGAGTAACATATAGATCCTGACATGGTCGGGATGACTGAGGTTTCCTTTCCATATTTGGCCATAAATGAATAAGTTGGGTTTTTAAGACAATCTGGCAGCTTCATGGTCACTTTTTTGACACTGGCTTCTCACTTCCACATTTATTTATTTTACACCCAACTAAATTCAAATTCTCAAACTGTAAATGGTGGGATTTGAACCCACTTCCTCTGGACTATTCATGGAATTCTTATAGTGCAGAGGAGGCCATTCAGCCCATCGAGTCAGCACTGACTCTTCAGCAGAGCATCTTACTCAGGCCTATCCACCACCCAATTCCCATAACCTCATGCATGTACCCTGCTAATCCCTTTAAACTACACACCTTGAGACATTAAGGCCAATCCACCTAACCTGCACATCTCTGCCTGTGGGACAAAAGAGGAGCACCTGGAGGATACCCACACAGACCCGGGAGAACACTCAAACTCTACACAGCCATCCATGGCTGGAATTGGGCCACTTTGCCACCCTTGATGTAACAAAGCACATCCTGAGCGGCAGTGGTGGTTAGAAAGGGTGAGGGAGGAAGTGTTGCAAGGATTTACAGGCTGGTTATCAACTTGCTGAACCGCGTCATGAATGTAGCTTCCAATGGGCAACAAATCCTGGATGGGACTTGAACCCAGGGCTTCTGGCTCAGAGGCAGAGGTGCCACCTACTGAACCACGAGAGCTTCTGATAAGTAATGCATACGGAATAAAACACTAGCGCGCGTGCGCGCGCACACACACACACACACACACACACACACACACACACACACACACACACACACACACACACACACACACACACACAATAAAACTAATGGTGTTAGGCTTTGCCTGTGTATTCTATAATTTGCTTCCTGCTTGCGTAATAACCACTGTAGTGAAACCATACCCAAAGAGGCCACCATCAACTCACCCCAACAGACTTCCTAGGCAGTGGTACAGGGATTGGTTTCGAACTTGATGGTACAATGTAGACATCTTCTCGACTCCTTGAGTTTGAATCTGTTGTTGAGAGGTATTCTCCTTCATTGGAAAGTAGGAAACAAGGTACTAATATTAGAATCACAGAATCATATAGCACAGAAGAGGCCCTTCAGCCCAGTGAGTCTGCACCGACACATTAGAAACACCTGAACTCCCACCTAATCCCATTTACCAGCACTTGGCCCATAGCCTTGAAAGTGCCAAATGCTCATCCAGGTACTTTTCAAAGGATGTGAGACATCCACCACCCTCCCAGGTAGCACATTTAATATCGTCACCACCCACCGGGTAAAAAAGCTTTCCTTCATTCCCCCTAAACCTCCTGCCCCTCATCTTGAGCCTATGTCCACTCCTGACTGATCCTTCAACTATCCACTCTGTCCATGTCTCTCATAATTTTGCACACCTCGATCAGGTTGCCTTTCGGTTTTCTCTGTTCCAACAAAAACAAAGTCTATTAAAACTCTCTTTATAGCTTAAATGTTCCGTCCCAGGCAGCATCCTGGTGAATCTCCTCTGCATCCCCTCCAATGTGATCACATCCTTCCTGTAATGTGATGACCAGAAATGCACACGGTGGCCTCACCAAAGTTCTTTCCAACTCCAACATGACCTCCCTGCTTTTGTAATCTATGTCTCGATTGATAAAGGTAAGTGTCCCATATGCCATTTTCACCACTCCACTAACATTCAGAAATCTACAGACATCACACCGAGATCCTTTTGTTCCTCTGAACTTCCTAGTGTCCTACCAGGGTGGCACGGTAGCACAGTGGTTAGCACTGCTGCTTCAGTGCTCCAGGGACCTGGGTTTGATTCACCTTGGGTCACTGTCTGTGAGGAGTTTACACATTCTCCTCCTGTCTGCATGGGTTTCCTTCAGGTGCTCCAGTTTTCTCCCACAGTCCAAAGATGTGCGGGATAGGTTTATTGGCCAGGCTCAAATTGCCCCTTAATGTCCTGAGATGTGTAGGTTAGAGGGATTAGTGGGTAACTATGTAGGGATATGGGGGTAGGGCCTGGGTGAGATTGTGGTCGGTGCAGGCTTGATGGGCCAAATGGCCTCTTTCTGCACTGTAGGGTTTCTATGATACCACTCATTGAATACTTTCTGGTCAAATTATTCCTTCCAAAGTGTATCACCTCACACTTTTCAGGGTTAAATTCCACCTGCCATGTATCTGCCCATTTGACCATTCTGTCTATATCTTCCTGGGGTCCAAAACACTCACTGTTAACAACCTGGCTAATCTTTGTGTCATCCAGAAACTTACTAATCCTACCCCCCACATAGTCATCAATCTCATTTATATGAATGGTGACTAATAAGGGGCACAACATAGATCATTGTGGTACGGCACTGGACAACAGGCTTCCAGTCACTAAAGCAGCCTTCTGCCATCAACCTCTGTCTCCTACAATTCAGACAATTTTGAATCCATGCCTTTGAAATATGCTGTATTCCATGTGCACTGAAGGAGACCATTCAGCCCATCATGCTTGTGCCAGCTCGCTAAAAAGACCAACCCCATTTATTGAACTCCTGCCCTTTCCCCATAGCTTTGAAAAGAGATACTGTCCTTGGTACTTCCCAGATGAGTAATAACCAGGTTTGATTGCTCAGCTTCTGAGATCAAATTAAATTTAACCATCTCCGAAAGTCCATCCTTAGCAACGTAGCCTCTTTGATTATGGTGGAGAGGAGGCAAAAATTAGCATTCGCTTTTTTGAAAAAAGAATCCAATTTAAAACATCACACAATGCATCACTGCTAATTTACTAACTTGACCCAGCAGACTACTTGACTCAGCTAGCCTGGTCTTAACCCAGCTGTCGAGTCTGATAATAATGGACAAGAGGATCTCCTCCTCTCCATCAGCGTGATCCCAAACTGCCTTATTACAATCTGTTTTAAGTTGTCTCTCACTGGAAAGTTGCTGAAATGATTCAGGCAGGAAAAAAAACAGATGCAAGTCCATATATGGGTTAACTGGGCCAGACAGTCAATGTTTGGCTGATGATGAATGCCTGACATTCTCCCTCCATTGTCACGTTGTAAATAAAGCCCAAGACACAAGATACTGACATTAACGCAGTTGGATTTGAGAACATCTTCCTGTTCCCTCCCTCAATCCTGGAAGATATAGAGTTTCTATAAACAATGAATTCAATAGAAATCTAAAGAACAAATCCAGAACAAAAAACGTTTCTTGGTGAGATGATTGGAATATGATCTTTCTCCCCGAGTTCAGGTTGTCACTTACCTCTGGGCTTCTTGACTGCCTCCTCCCCACTGGGTTTCCTGGTGAATGTCATACGCTTAGGGCTGCAAAACAATGAATTATTTCTCAATTTAAGAAAAAATGGGGGTTTTATTTTTAGTGGTCACAGCACAGACTGGTTCTTTACGAAGGCCCATTCACCCATCACCCCTTGGACGAATATTGGTTTCTGATCTGGCAATGTTTTCAAATGCTCATCCTTGCGCTCAGCTCCCTGTACGAACTTGCACTTCGCTGTAACCTCAGATCTCAGAGACTCCCCCTCTAATTCTGACCTCCAACCCCAATTGTAAACCTCTCCGATCACTTACAGCTGTGCCTTTAGCTGCCTTGACCCAAAACTTCGTTTTCCAAAGGTAGTTTTAATGGATCTACATCTGTGTTGGTAAACATGAAAAATATGATATGGTTTAAGTGGGTTTAATTTCACGTTTGTGTCTGGAAATGTAAAACTCACAGTTAGATTCATGCTGGACAAAGGTCTTTGCACATGTGGGGGTTGGTTCAACTTCACTTGTGTTTCTATGTGCTTAGCGAGGGCTACAGCATGAAGAGTAAATAAGCTAGAAGTGGTTACTTAGCAACACCTTCCAGAAGGAAGAGATTTCCTTTGTTCTAGCTAAATTTGTTGGCAGTTGGATACAGGGAGGTGAACATCTTTCAAGGTTGCCAGGAGAAGCTAGACAGGACGAGGGAGCCGCAAAGAGACAAGCTTCCAAGGAACCAGTTACAGTCAAAATTAGCAGGGAATTGGGACAGACAGAACGTCTTAAGATAATTGAAGACAGGAGAATAGCGACCAAGGTATTGTCCAGAATTCACAGAAGAGTAAACAAAGTGTTCTGATTTAAAGAGATAATTTCAGTAATTAGATTTAAAGTGCGAAAGCTGACTTCACAGGTAAATCAAAAGTTTGATGCCATCTTAATGGAGTCCAGAAATTGAGAATTAAAGTTTGTGTAGCAGACAAGACAAAGAAATCCCAAAGGGGTGGTGTAAAATACAGACTAAATTCAGTGTTAAAAATGGGAGTGGAAGCATTGTGTATAAACCTGCACTGGACTTTGTAATGCAAACCACTGATGGAAAGCATTATTGTGACAGAAGATTTTAAAGCATATTTTTTGCAGTGGAGTTTGGAAATTCTCATGTGACTATCACTGGTGGGATTCAGAGGGGAAGTTCACAGACACTAACTTGGATTCAGAACAGAGTGTGTGTATTTGATCACAGTCATTCTGCGTGCTTAAAAGGGACTGTGTGTTACTAAAGCCATTGCATCTTATGGTGTACTTTGTAATCTGTGTTAATCTTAAAATCGGTGGGCATTTGTTCAGCTAATGGGGAGTGAAGAAGTGTTGTATTATAATCCAACTTCTTACATTTAATAAATTTTTTCATTAAAATTAATTGGCAATCCTGTGACTCTATTGCTCCACGTTTTATTAAAAAAAGTTTAAAAAAGGAATGTTCCGGCCATTCCTGCTGTCAGAATTTTTCCATCCGCCAGTGAATGGTGATTTGGCTGGGCACCAGATTCTTCGATCTCTTTGCAGCGGATGTGAAGAGAATGTTTCCTCTTGTGGTGAATATAGAACTATGGGTCACAGTTTAAAAATAAGGGGTTACCCATTTAACAGTACGTGGTCTTACAACACCAAGATAAAGTCCAACCGGGCTCACATGATAAAGAAGCGGTGCTCCAAAACTAGTGCTACCAAACACACGTGTTAGACTTTAACCTGGTGTTGTGAGACTACTTACTGTGTCTACCCCAGTCCAATACCGGCATCTCCACATCATGGTTACCCATTTAAAAAAGAGAGAGTGCAAATTTATTTCACTCTTAAGGGTCAAGAGTCTTTGGAAATCTCTTCCTGAGAAGGTAGCAGAAGTAGAGACTTTGAATATTTTTAAGGCAGAGGTGGGATAGATTCTTCTTATGTGAGGGGATGATAGGTTAACGGGTATAGGCGGGCTGCAGGTTTGAGGTTGCTATCAGATCAGCCATAATTTTATTAAATGGTGGAGCAGGTTCAAAGGCCGAATAGCCTCCTTCTGCTCCTTGTTTGCATGTTAGCAGACAATGAAACACGGCGTTTTTTCACACACAGAGTGTGGTATGTGTCTGGAATGAACTACCAGAGTTAGTAGTAGAGGCGGGTACAATTTTGCCTTTTAAAAAAGCATTTAGATAGTTACATGGGTCGGATGGATATAGAGGGATATGGGCCAAACGTGGGCAATTGGGACCAGCTTAGTGGTTAAGAAAAAAAGGGCAGCATGGACAAGTTGGGCCGAAGGGCCTGTTTCCATGCTGTAAACCTCTGTGACCCCAACTAAACATAAAACCCACAAAACACACACCACCATGGCGTGACTCTAGTACACGATTAAGATTCTGTAGCTGAGAAGACATTTGTTTGATGAAGAAGGTTACTGCGGTCCGAAGGTGAGGAGGCCTACCTCACTGGTGGCGGCGGCTCCTGCAGTGTCCCTGTGTGAGTGGGGGGATGGTGCTGCTCCGTGCTCTGAATTTCACTTTGCGAACCTTGCCTCCTGTTTTCTGGCAGTTCAGCTGGTGCCTGCGTGCCCCAGTGATGGGACAGTCTGTTCTGAGAATTTGACTTGGTCTGAGAGTTTGAGATCTCGGGTGACCCACTGATAGAGTGTCTCCAAGGCAGATCCGGACGTCCTGCGTGAAAAAAAAACACATTGACATTGGTACCTCTCGCAGATTCAGATTCCCTTACCCAATGACCAAATAGCCCAAAAGGAATCCGAGACTACAGTTCAAAACATCTTCCAAACACATTGGATTAGAAGGTGGCCATTCAGCCCCTCGAGCCTACTCTGCCTTTCAATTAAATCACCGGTTCTTAAATATTTCAAAAATATTTCACCCATTCCACAGGCCCTGCAGATATGACCCTGGACAAATACAAAACAAAAAAACTAAAATGAAAGGTCCATATTACCTGGAGCTCTGCCAGGTGAGATCCCATGGCTTGGGGACGGTGGGAGTACAGGACCATTCCCGAGGGATGTGGAGCATCTCTTGTTCTGTCCATCAACGGATCCGGCTGCAGGGAGAAATTCCATATGCTTTTATGAATCCTTTGCATCAAAACATTGTACAGACTAAGCACAGGGAAATGTGTCTATAAATCACCAAATGTTAACGACATGTCAACTTAATACAAATCAACATAGGTGGACGGTGGCACAGTGGTTAACACTGCTGCCTCACAGTGACTGACTTGGGTCACTGTCTGTGTGGAGTTTGCACATTCTCCCTGTGTCTGCGTGGATTTTCTCTGGGTGCTCCAGTTTCCTCCCACAGTCTGAAAGACGTGCTAGTTAGATACATTGACCCGAACAGGCACCGGAGTGTAGCGACTAGGGGAATTTCACAATAACTTCATTGTGGTGTTAATGTAAGCCTTACTTGTGACTAATAAATAAACTAATCACTAATAAATCCAACAAGTAAATCAGGAGAAACATTTACTGAAAGCCGGGTGAGAATATGGATCTCGGTACCAGAGGGAGTAAAAGGTAGTGATTAGCACAGATGTATTTAAGGGAAGTACATAACGGATATAAACAGAAGGTGAATCTTTGGAGTTCTCGGCCCCAGAGGGCTGTGGAAGCTCATGTATAGAATATATTCAAGGCAAAGACTGTTAGGTTTTTGGACATTTAAGGGAATCAAGGAACTTGGAGATCGGCTAGGAAAGTCAGGTTGATCGACCATGATCCACAAATAATGGTGCAGGCTGGAGGAATTATATGGCCTACTCCTTCCCCCACTTCCTCCATCTGGAGTTCTGTGGATGGGATTAGATGTAGAGAGGTTGGGAGGAGGCTCACATGGAGCATAAACACAGTCATGGATCTGCTTGGATGAATGGCCAATTCCTGTGTTTTAAATACTTTGCAATACTCTCTGACACTGTGACATGACATACGAAGAGAGACTGGATTGACTGGGCTTGTACTCACTGGAATTTATAAGAATGAGAGGGGATATCATGGAAACACAAAATCCTGATGGGACCAGACAGGCGAGAGGTGGGAAGAATGCTCTCAGTGTTGGAGAAGTCCAGAACTAGGAATCACAGTCTACGAGTAAGTTCACGGCTGAGATGGGGAAGAACTTCCTCACTCAGTGAATTGTGAACCTGTGGCGTTTTCTACCACAGAAAGCTGGGGCCAGTTTGTTAGATATGGTCAAGAGGGAGCTGGATGTGGCCCTTGCGGTGAAATGGATCAAGGGGTATGGAGAGAAAGCAGGAGTGGGATACTAAAAGTGCATGATCAGCCATGATCATTTTGATGGTGTGCAGGCTTGAAGGGCCGAATGGCCTACTCCTGCACCTATTTTCTATGTTTCAATGCCCATTATATCGAGAACGGTCAAACTAATTTCACTAATTGGCTCCCTCGTGTGCACACACCACCTTTCTACAACTCCCCACCCCACCCATTCCCCCACCCTGCCCCCCACAAACCCCCCCACCATGCCCCCCACAACCTCCCCCCCCATCCATAACCCCCCCCCCACAAACCTCCCAAGTCAACATTCATCTTTGAACACTCACTCCTGGTGAAGGTCTTGACTGGCAGAGGTGGTGGCGTGATATTGCTGGGCGGAGAATGAGGAGGCACCTTGGAAGGAAGAATCACCGCCCCGTATGTCTCATTCACAATATTGGAGCTGATGAAATTCCACCTTTCCTTCTTGGGACCAGAGGGGCTGCTGTTCAACAGTGGTGGCGAGGTGAAGGGAGCGTTTGAAGGGGAGAGTTGACCAATGGATTTGAATGACTTTTGTAAAGGGCTCACCTGAAAGAGGTGGGTGGGAGAGAGAATAAAATAGAAACTGTAACAACTGGAGTGATCACAGAGATTAATAGGAGATAGCCCTGGCTGAATCCAGAGACAGACTCATTTTGTACATTGTTGCATTTCAAAGTGCTTTACAACCAAAGATTAGATTTCTATTCAAGCTGCAATGATTTGTCAATTTGCAATCAGGAAGGTCCCACAAACACCAACAGAACAAACAGTTCAGATTTTTGGTTAAGAGGGAGGTGTTTAGTAGTTAGTGGAGATGATGGCCTGGTGATATTATCGAATGACTATTAGTCCAGAAACTCAGCTAATGTTCTGGGGACCCGGGTTCAAATCCCCCCAGGACAGATGGTGAAATTTGAATTCAATTTTTAAAAAACTGGAATTAAGAATCTACTGAGGACACTGAAACTATAGTCGGAAAACTCCATCTTGTTTTGGGGAAGGAAATCTACCATCCTTATCTGTGAAAGGGTAGCACAGTGGCACAGTGGTTAGCCCTGCTGCTTCACAGCGCCAGGGACCCGGGTTTGATTCCCAGCTTGGGCTGCTGTCTGTGTGGAATTTGCATGTTCTCCCCATGTCTGTGTGGGTTTACTCTGGTTTCCTCCCACAGTCCAAAGATGTGCAGGTTAGGTGGATTGGTCATGCTAAATTGCCCCTTGGTGTTAGAGGGATTAGCTAGGGTAATTGCATGAGGTTATGGGAATAGGATCTGGGTGGGATTGTTGTTGGTGCAAACTCGATGGGCCAAATGGCCTTCTTCTGCACTGTAGGAATCTATGATTCTATGACTTCAGAGCCACAGCAATGTGGTTGACTCTCAACTGGTTCTGAATAACAGAACTAGGGGTAGGTAATAAAATGCTGGTGAGCCAGCAATGCCGATGCCCCATGAATGAATTTTTTAAAAAGGACCTTCAATAAGTACTTGAACCATTGTAAATAGAATGATGCAATCAATGCCTTGAATTAAAGTCACACGTGAAAGACAGCACCTCTGATAGTGCAGTTCTCCCTCAGTATGACACTGAAGATTGTGTTATAATGGGATTTGAACCCACAAACCCTCTGACTCAGTTATGAGAGTGACCAGAGGGTGAAGTGGATTTTTATCTTTCACAATATCAACTTTTTCATTCCTTTCTCCTACCGCACACTTTGGTTCAATGCTGTGAGTTATGCCAGTTTCTTACAGGCATAGCTCACAGCCTCAGCTAAGGTGGTCCCATTTCTTGTGCATCTTCAAGATACAAGAGAGGAAAGACAGTTAGTGCATTAAAGTCATTCAGAAATCCCTAAAATTGCCCCTCATCACCATCACAACCCCCAACCGCATCCAAGACATTTCCGTTGTCAGACCCCTTTACCAATTATTGCAAAAGAGGTTTTCCCATTCTGGGCTTTACCTGGATTATGATACCCTGGAAAGGAAGGAAAAATATAGAAAGGGGAAAAAAAACAATGGAGGAACAAGCCACAGCATTGAAACCAATCCTGTATCAGTATCTCCAGCTTATTATCTGTAATTGGGCTGTGACAGTAACTTGCCACACGAGGTCAGCACCTGCTCATTTAACCCAAAACTATTGGAAAGGCTGTAACTAAAATGAAGAGTTGAGAAAGACTGCACTCTGTCCACAGACTGAGTAAGAAATACAGACATTTCTATTGTGACGTTTACAACTTTAGGATGTCACAGGTCAATTTATGGCCAATGAAGCACTTTTAAGCGTTATCTTTGTTGCAATCAGGGAATTTGCAGGGCAGGATGGCACAGTGGTTAGCACAGCTGCCTCACAGCATCAGGAACCCAAGTTCAATCCTGGCCTCAGTCACTATCTGTGCAGTGTCTACATGTTTCTCCCAGTGTTTGCATGGGTTTCCTCCGAGTGCTCCGGTTTCCTCCCACAGTCCCAAGACGTCAGGTTATTGGCCATGCTAAATTGACCCTTAGTATCAGGGAATTAGCAGGGTAAATATACAGGAATAGGGTCTGGGTGAGATTGTTGTTCCGTGCAGGCTCAGTGGGCTGAATGGCCTCCTTCTGCACTGTGATTCTATAAAACACGGTGTTGTTTAAAGGATTGACGTCAGACATATGGGGGGGGGGGGGGGGCGGGGTGGCGTTGGTAAGCGATCATTTCTGCCCTTCTTCAAAATAGTGTCCACCCGAGAGGGCAGATGGGACACTGATGGTGCCGCCCTCTCAATCCTGCACTGGGAGGGTCAGCCTGGACTTTGCTCTCAGTTACAATACCAGATCTAATTTTAAATATCCGCTTCAAGAGCCAGTGAAGTGGGTGCAGAGAGAAAACATTCACTAAGCTTTAGTTATGGAGGACAGAGTAGAGAAAGTCAACTTCTCAAGGGGAGGAAATTTATTTAAAGAAATATTGTCACATTCTCCCTGATTTATTCACAAATTGCTTGTATTTCTTCACCCAGGTTAAATGTAACATCAAGAGAAGGGCATCTCTCCCCAGTTCTAATGAAGTATCAGATTAGCCTCGAAACGTCAACTGTTTCTCTCTCCACAGATGCTGCCAGACCAGCTGAGATTTTCCAGCATTTTCTGTTTTTTTATTACAAGGGAAAGCAAATTGGGAATTTTCCTTGTCTGGGTTCAGTGCACTGTCCAAAGACCCACAGAGGGGCTTTCTCTCTCCAGTCAGGCATATCACAGAATGATACATTCTAGGAGAAAGCCATTCAACACATCAGGCCTGTCATGGCTCTTTGACAGAGCTGTCCATTTTCCTCCCACTGCCCTATTCTTCCCCCACAGTCCTGCAAACGTTTCCTCTTCAAATATTTATCCAAGATCCTTTGAAAAAGTTATTATCAAATCTGTTCCCTCCACCATACCAGTCAGTGCATCCCAGATCTGTGGGCAGCATGGTGGCACAGTGGTCAGCACTGCTGCCTCACAGCTCCAGAAACCAGGTTCAATTCCTCGGGTGACTGTGTAGAGTGTGCACACTCTCCCAGTATCTGTATGGGTTTCCTTTGGGTGCTCTGGTTTCCTCCCACAGTCCAAAGATGTGCAGGTTAGGTGGATTGACCATGCTAAATTGTCCCTTAGTGTCAGGACTATTAGCAGGGTAAATATGTGGGATTAGGACCTGGGTGGGATTGTTGTCGGTGCAGGCTCGATGGACCGAATGGCCTCCTTCTGCACTGTAGGGATTCTATGATGATTCTAACTCACTGTCAGTTTTCTTGGGTCACTTCTATTCTTTTGTCAATTGCCCCAAGTCTGTACCCTCTGTTTACTGATCCCTCTGCTATTGAAATGAGTTTCTCCTTCTTCACTCTATCCAAATAGTTTCATGATCTTCAATATCTGACAAACTTCCCCCTGACTCGAGAGAGTCTTGTCCTCCTAGCCGAAATCCCAGGTCTAGTCCCATTCTAGTAAACCTCCTCCGCACTGTCGCCAAGGTCCTGAAGTCCCTCTGATCTGCTGCCCAAACTTGAACTGAATGCTCCGGTTGAGGTTCAGCAAGTGTACCTCAGTTCGGAGTTCTAAGACCAACCACGAGGTGAAAGGGAAAAGAAGGCAGAGAAAGAAAGAGAACTCAGCACTGGGTCACCTTACCTTTTCCTCCAAGTCCTCCTCACTGTCATAAACATAGTCCTGTTGCAGCACCCACTCATACTCCACGTGAACAGGAGGATTGAACTTGCCAGCCTGCGCTTGCTCAAGCTGCAACCAAGAGTTTGCGAAACCATTCAACATTTGCTTCAGACACACAATCATCGGGTGAAAAATAATACAAGATGAAAAGGGAGGGAAAAAAGATACTGTACCAGTTCCTCGCAGCGAGCGTGGTTGAACTTCTTTGCAATGTCCAAGGCAGTTTCTCCAGCTGCATTACCTTCAACGGGACAAGTGGGTAGCAGTGTTAATCAAGAATATGGTAACACAGTGGTTAGCACTGCTGCCTTCCAACATCAGAGACCCGGGTTCAATTCCGACCTTAGGAAACTGTCTGGGTGGAGTTTGTACATTCTCCCCGTGTCTGCGGGTGCTCCTGTTTCCTCCCACAATCTAAAGATGTGCAGATTGGCCAAGCTAAACTGCCCCTTAGGGGGACTAACGGGATAAATACATGGGGCTACAGGGCTAGGGCCTGGGTGGGATGGTTATCAGTGCAGGTTTGATAGATTAAATGGCCTCTTTCTGCAGTGTAGGATTTCTATGATTCTAAGATCTACAAACCCAGGGTTACCATCAGAAACAGGGCACATCACAGTGCGAACGTTATCAATCAATGCTCGTGATTTCCAACACTCAGAATATAACTTCTCATTGAGGGTAGTCACCAGGTAATTGTTCACAGGAGGACAGAAATCAATAAAAGCACAAGAGACGTCATCCCTCAACCCCATGACACTGGCTCTTTGCAGGAATAATTCAGCGAATCCCATTTCCTGCTGCTCTACCCTCCCACCCCCACTCACTCCCTCATCCTGTACCTTACGAAGTTGTGCAGGTTAGGTGTATTGGCCATGCTAAATTGTCCCTTAGTACCAGAGGGACTAGCTAGAGTAAATTCAAAGGGTTATGGGGGTTGAGCCTGGGTGGGATTGTGGTTGGCACAGACACGATGGGCCGAATGGCTTCCTTCTGCGCTGTAGGGTTCTGTGATTCTACTTGCTTCCAAACCTTTATCCTGTGGTGATATTCAAGGATGGAGGGGGCAGCATTTGAAGCTTTCAAGACTGATCAGTACGTTTTTGTTGGATCGTCAAGGACAATGATGGAGTTTGAGCCATAAACTCATAGGATGATAGAACAGGCTCAAAGGGCTGAATGGCCTACTCCTGTTTCTCTGGGCTTCATTTGCCTCAGTCTGCTGGCCTGGCAACACAAGTTTCCTCTGTTTTAAGTCTTCAATTTCTACCCAGTTTGGCTACAGACTCCAATCCTCACCTACTTGCTTTGTTTGCTTCACATACAGCAGCCAACGCTGGCGGGCTCTCACTCTCACAGCAGCTCAGATCCACCAAAACAAAAAAGATGGTGGGAGGCTACATAGACTGGGCCAGGATGTTATGGCCCCCTCCCTCCTGCTGGGGATTAGGTGAAGGAAACGACAATTTAAACCTCACCCCTTACTGGTATCTGCTGATAGGGGACAGGCTGTTTTGGGGCTGTAAAGTCCTGGCCATGGTTTGTGTACTACAAGGTTTAAGGGGTTGACCTTAATTGAGGCGTTTAAAATTCAATAGGTTAGGCAGGCAGAAAGTACAGTAAGTCCTTACTGAATGCTGTAGTTGTATTTCTATGAAGTGCAACTTTAAATAACTCTTTGTGAATCATATTTTCTCATTACAACTAATATAAAAACTATAGGTAGGTTCTCGCTCCTCAGATAAAATAATTTTTTTTAATCCTTTCATGAGATGTGGTATCACCAGCTGGGATAGCATTTATTATTCATCACTGTGAGCATTTAAGAATGGACCACACTGTTTGTCTGGAGTCACATGCAGGTTAGAGTTCCTGTCCTACAGGACATTGTTGAACTAGATGGTTTCTTTTTAAACAATAAATGACAATTGTTTCTTGGTCGTCATTAGACTTTTAATTCCAGATTTTTTTTCATTGAATTCAAATTTCACCATCCGCCATGGTGGGATTTGAACCTGGGTCGCCAGAGCTTTTACCCTGGATTACCAGTCCAGTGACAACACCACTATTCCCACAGTGCCTCCCCACAGTGAAACACAATATCTTCAGGTGAAATACTGTAATTGCTCAATTCCTATACATGTAAAGGAAATAATTTAAAATAAAATCAATTTTAAATCTATACAAGAAATATGCTAACTCTTTCTACTTAACCTCACCAGTCCCTCTCCTGCTCACCATAATCATGCCACCCACCTCCTTGCTGGCCAACCCTCAACACCCCTCCCCCTTCTCGGGGGTCTCCACTTCCTCCTCACTCGCTGTGAGCCAGAGCTCGGAGGATGAGGAACAAGGGGCAGGAAGAGCAGCTTTGGAGCGACAGCAGCTTCGAGTTGCGGGGTCACAGAGGTCAGCCGCCAATGGGAGGGGCAGCCCCAAGATGCTGATCAGGTCATGTGACCCTATCTCCAGGACAGTGCAAATCATTAAAATAAAACTCCTGGCGTTAAACACAAATACCAACCTGATTAGCTGACAGGTATTAAATCAAAATGACTTAACACGGGGCAACTTTCGAATGAGAACTTACAGTATTTAGTGTGGCACAGTGGTTAGCCCTGCTGCCTCACAGTGCTAGGGACACGGGTTCTTTCCGGCCTCGGGTGATTGTTTGGAGGGGAGTATGGGGAGAAGCAGGGATTCATTAAATCGTCCAGGGGTCAGTGACCCACCATCACAAAATGAATAAAGAGTCCAGTTATGGGATGCTCCCTCTGCCATAACACAGCAAACTTCTCTTCTCAAAACAAGATCTGTTAACATTATTACACCAGTAAGTTCAGCGGGCCCCAAAAATCGATCTGCACCATTAAAGAGACCCATCGTTCACACAGAAATCGCATTAGGATCGTCTCTCAACGGGACCAGAAATGCACAGTGAGCTTGGAATCATGGACAGGAGAGATGTAACACCTTGAAGCTAAGGAGGAGGTGGAAACAGAAACAACAATGTGTAGCTCAGTGACACAGTGGTTAGCACTGCTGCCTCAGCACCTGAGACCTGGGTTCGATTCCCAGCTTGGGTCATTGTGGAGTCTGCACAGAGTGCTCCAGTTTCCTCCCACAGTCCAAAGATGTGCACGTTAGGTGGATTGGCCATGCTCAATTCTCCCTCAGTGTACCTGAACAGGTGTCGGAGTGTGGCGACTAGAGGAATTTCACAGTAACTTCATTGCAGTGTTAATGTAAGCCTACTTCTAACTAATAAATAAACTTTCATTTATATACTTAACACCATTACTAAAAATTCCCATCAAGTGCCATGGGATTCATCATTCATAAATTTAACGCTGGATCACAGGAGATGTTTAGGGAGGTATCTGAAGATTTGTCTAAAAAGCTAAATTTTAAAGAAGCAACTTAAAAAGGAGGAAAGCGAGTGGGAGGGGGAAATCTGAGTGAAGACTGAAGAATGTGACTCACATTACTGGAATTGCAGTTAAAGGGCCATCTATCCCGTGCTGGGTTATTGAAATACATGTTAAAGGGCACTTATCCAGTGCTAGGTTATTGGAATGCCTGTTAAAGGGACCACCTACTCTGCTAGTATATTGGAATGCCTGTTAAAGGGCCACCTATCCTGTGCTAGGTTTCTATCTTACCGATCTGTATGTTGGCTTTTCCCTTCAGTAGCAACTTCAGGCTCTCAGTTTTGTTGTACAGGCTGCAGTAATGGAGCGGAGTGTTTCCCTCGACAGTCTTTGCATCCAGGCCACCTCTGCGGGAACATTATAAACCAGTTTAACACAGGGAGGGGTGAGGAATAAAAAGGATTAAACTGAAGAATCTCCAACACAAAAACAGAAAACGTTGGAAAATCTCAGCGGATCTGACAGCATCTGTGGATTCCTGACTCGAATTGTTGGCTCTATTCTCTCTCCACAGGCGCTGTCAGACTTGCTGAGATTTTCCAGCACTTTCTGTTTTTGTTTTAGATTCCAGCATCTGCAGCATTTTGCTTTTATATTATTATATTGGACAGGTTGGGCTTGTTTCCACTGCGGTTTAGAAAAATGAGTGGTGACTTGATTGAAGTATTTAAGATTCTAAAGTCTGGACGAAGTGGACCCAGAAAGGATGTTTCCTCGAGAACACTGTTTTTAATTTTGTCTTTATCAAAGAATCTGCAGCCTGTTTTTAATAGATTGCAGAGTGTAATGCAGCCAGGATGTTGTTACCCAGGTTGTATTACGGGCAGATTGAGGGATGCCAATTCTGGAGGGACGTACTTGGAGGTCTCATTACTATCCACCCCTCATCCATCACATCCCCAGCTTCACTCATACCACTGGCCCAGTCAGAATGTGAACAGACTGTTTGTTGAGCAGTTGGATGATTTTTCTCCCTCAGTCAAATGTCTTTTCTCTCATTTTGTAAATTTTTTTTTTAAAAGTTCCAATGATTATTTTTCTCTCTGGGATAGCTCTCAGCAGAATCCTGGAGATTAATCATCACATCCTGGAGATTCTGGGGCAAATCTTGATTATTGGCAATTCTTCAAAGCTTGCGGTTTGTATAAATGGGATGGGTCCACAGTTCTAGAGGCGGCAGCTCCCATCCAGATGATCCTCATCGCCTACATGACAAGGGCAGCAGTTAGGTGGGAACATCACCCACTCAAAGCTCCAATCCAAATCCTAACTCGTCCCGATTTGGAAACATTTCACCAAGGGTTCAATGTCCATGAAGTTGCTCCTTTAAATCAGGGCAGCGTTGGGAAGACTCCAATCAACTTGGGTAGGGGTAGAATTTCCCACTCACATGAGCACTTCACATGTAAGGACAGGGCTTTGGAAACAGAGAGGACACCACAGGGACCGAGTAGCTTCACTGACACCACAATGACATGTGTGAACACCAAGGTCCAGCTTCAGGTCCTGGGACAGTCAGACAATCATCAGAAGAGCTTGAGGTTAATGCTTCTGCCCGATATCAAAAATAAACACAAATCCTTCCCGAGCATGGATCCCCAGGCATCTGGGAAACATCAACTCATGAGCACTTCCATCTAAAAGGGCAAGGGCAGCAGATACACAGGAACACCACGACCTGCAAGTTTCCTTCCAAACCACTCACCGTCCTGACTTGGAAATAAATCGCCATTCCTTTGCAGTCGCTGGGTCTAAATCCTGGAATTCCCTCCCTAACGTCAACCCACAGAACAAGGACTGCAAGAAGGCAGCTCACCTCCACCTTCTCAAGGGTAACTAAGGATGGGCAATAAATGCTGGCCAGCCAATGATGCCCATGACCCACGAATGAATCGTTTAAAAAAAATTCCTGGCCTGAAAAACTCTCAGCCAATTCCGCATCAGAAGTAATACGTACCCATTCTGAATCAGAAAGTCAACCAAGGCCAAAGATGTCCTGTCTGCCAACCGCACGGCAAGATGCAATGGTGTTTCCCCAAGATCCTAACAAAAAAAAAGGAAAACTGCTTCATACTCCATTAGGCTTCCATTCTAAATGTAGTCATTTGATCAGGACAGAAGCCAACAAACACAAGGCCGTTAGCGTGGAATCAGTGGGCCTCAATTATTTGTGTCCCTCTTTCACGTTAGTTCATGCCCGGGTTTCTCAGGAGTGCAGGACACCAGGGTGATGGAAAACATCTAGAAGAGAAGATGACACACATCAATATGCAACAGACAGAGGATGCTATAATTGGGATTTGCAGGCCCGTGCATAGTAGGAGAAATGGAAAGTGAGGGACAGTGGCAGCTGCACACATCTGAGCAACTTGAGCCAAGGAGCTCCGATTGGAAAAGGGGCAATAAGTTTTGAAAGAACACTCGTAGAGACAGCAACAAAGAGTGGATGAGAGCCAGACAAATAGATAAAGAGAATTAAAAATATATGAATGATGTTGAGAATTCTTGTCATTTGATGAAAATCCTGCTCCTCCACTATTTCCCCCCTACACCTCCCTCACCCCACCCCCCCCAGCTATTGTCCGGAACGTGAAACAGGGACAGAGCCAGAAAGCAACAAGGCACCATGACAAGAGTCACCTGTCCATCGGGCAAGCTGAGCGCTGCAGTGAAATCCATCCCTTCTGTGTACATCTGCAGCAGAGCCAGGAGGTCCTTATTGCGAATGGCTTCTGAAAGCTTCAATCCACCTTCGCAAACCCCTTTCTTTATATATTTCCGCTCCACGTATTTTGCGGTAATGTATTCTTTCCGGGAGTTCCTGTCGGATGCAGAATGTAAAGCATGAGCAGAGCTTGGAGATCACGACCTGGTGATCCTGATCAGTTGGGGAAATTGAATGGAACCAATCCAATGAATTACCAAGGCCACCGCTCAAAAGACTGATGTCCCTTCACAAAGTGCGTTACAGTTAAAATAAATACACTTCCCAGACAATCTTAACATTCATAAATGAACGACACTCACTAATAAATCCAACATGGAATTAAATAATTTTTTTTAAAACCCAGGGAGTATCGGAAAGTGGAAATTTTCTATCAGAAGGAGTAGAATCATAGAATGCAGGAGGAGGCCATTTGGCCCATCGAGTCTACACTGACCACAATCCTATCCAGACCCTATCACCATAATCCCATGCATTTACCCTAGCTAGTCTCCCTGACACTAGAGGGCAATTTAACATGGCCAATCCACCAAACCTGCACATCTTTGGACTGTGGAAGGAAACCAGAGCATTTGGAGGAGAACGTGCAGATTCTGCATAGACAGTGACCCAAGCCGGGAATCGAACCCAGGTCCCTGGCACTGTAAGACAGCAGTGCTAACCACCGTGCTGCCTGTGATGCACTTGAGGGGAAGTTAAGGACCTGAAGGAGAAAATAAATAAAAAGGTTATGAAACAGGACAAAGAAAGGCTTGTTTGGAGTGTAAACCTATCAAAGTGAATGGCCTGTTTACCTGCTGAAAATAATTGATAATCCATCAGGTGGAAGGAAGGGGACAGGGATTCAATTTGGGAATCTGGACTTCAGGAAAGCACATGAAGAAAGTCAGAGGGGCAAGTAGCTTGTCACTCACTGTAGAGAAAGTGACGACAGTAAGGTTTATTTCCAAAAATCACACTTTGGGAGGGAGGGTCAAGAGAGCTTCTTTTTAAATCCTCCCCCTCCTCAACCTCACAGTTTCTGAAGGCAGGGAAACTAGAATGGATCTCAAGTTGCAACAATCAGGACTTAAGAGGTTACATAGAGCCTCCAGGTCTGCGAGCAGGTGAGTCAATGAATGTGTGCACCAGGGATAGAACGACTGAACCTCAGTCTTACAGGACGGAAAAATCCCAGCTTCAGTCCCCCAGTCGGTGGAGGCTAGCAGAAGTGGAAGAGGCAAAAAAAAAGTTAAATGAGCAACAGCCACCCCTCATCTGCAATTGCAAATAACAATTATGCCAGAAAATGTGAGAAACAAACAAAGTTATGATGCACCAACAGTCAAATAGCCTTCCAACACAGATACATCTGAAAAGTGTCCACTCAGGTACAGTCCTGAGATGAAGGCAGTTTGGGTCCATTAAGCTATTCCACCCCTTCCATCTGCAGCACAAGTCATTGTTTTCAGGGGAAATGTACATTAATTTGACCTTTGCACAGTCATCGCTTAATCTCCTGTTGCACCACAAACTCTCAGGAATTCAACTAACACTTGCTTAAAATTCCAGAGGCTATTTTCTCCAGTCAAGTGCCATAACATTTATACAAAAGACCCACACACTGCCCCCGTGGAAACATCTCCACACTCCCGGAGACTAAACATAAAAAAAAGCCTGTGAAAGAGAAAATGGAGATAACCAGCCGGGAGATCTGAAACTACTTCACAGAGCCAGTCATCGGAAAAGGGCTTTGGAAAAGCGTTTCTAATCACATTTTGCAGCTGCCATTGAAAAAGTACCAGTGTTGACATCAGCAGAGGCCAGATTTGGGTTTGGTGATGATGCATCCCATTGCCAAATAGCCCAGTGCCACTCACTATCTAAAGCAGTTTGGCACATGACGAATGGTGCTTGGCCTGAGGTACCGGGTGTATGCATGGAATTACAGCACAGCACGACTCCATGAGTTCAGTGACAGAATGGACAACAATGGTCACTATTTAATACACAGCGCTATCTAGTGGTGGGAGGAGTTATTGCTCAATAAACAAAATAAGTAAGTGAATGGGCCGCATGGGTGGCCCTCCTCCATCTCAAATGGACTGCAAGATTGAAATCTAGCTTGTTCATTAACCATGTCCCATAAATAAGATGCACTACATTTAACACACGCTGAATATTTCATAACGAGTTACAGAAAATGCTTAATCATTCATATATTGATAGAACTGTTATCAACTTCAAATGTTAAAAGCAAAAGAAATATTTGCATTTTGATTGGATACAGAGGGAGCACACAGCTCTCTCAATGTACACCTCACTTCATTTGCCCTTACTTTACGTGAGTATCGCTTTAGTTGTACCCTTAGGAAAAACAACCACCCAGATGGAAACCATGGAAACAGGCAGCCCCGCGTGTGGTCAGTGGTCAACACAATGTCTTGTGGGCCACACTCGGAACCCTGTTGGGCTGCACGTGTCCCATGGAGCACAGGTTTGTCCCCGATGGCGGGGGGGGAGTCCGGAAGTAGCGGTCAGAGTTTGAGGATAAGGGGTAAATCTTTTAGAACTGAGGGGAGGAGAAATTTCTTCACCCAGAGGCTGGTGAATGTCTGGAATTCACTACCACAGAATGTAGTTGAGACCAAAACATTGTCTGATTTCAAGAAGAAATTAGATATAGCTCTTGGGGCTAAAGGGATCAAGTGATATGGGAGGAAGGGAGGCAGGGGGAGATCAGGATATTGAACTCAATGATCAGCCATGATCAAAATGAATGGCAGAGCAGGCTGGAAGGGCCAAATGGCCTACTCCTGCTTCTAGTTTCTATTTAAAAGGGGAGGGCATCCAAGAACAGGCAAACCCTAAGAGTAGGAGTTGTGGTGTTAGTACAGGTTAGCAAAGCAGTTAACTAAGCGTACAACATGCTAGGGCTGAATGTCAGGAATCGATGGTAAGCTATATAAACCACTAGTTCAGTCCCAGCTTAAGGACTGTGTCCAATTCTGGGCATCAGACTTTAGGAAGGACATGATGACCATGGAGAGGGAAATTTAATAAAGGACAACAGTTTTGTGATTAGATCAGAGCAGCTGGGGGATTTCCTTCCTGGGATAGAGCAAACAAGGAGATTTGATAGAGGTGCTTAAAATTGTGAAGAGTTTAAGACAGAGTAAATAAAGGACAATTTGCTGATAGCTGAAGCGATGATAACCAGAGGTCACAGATATAAAGATGATTACCAAAAGAACCAGAGGTGACAGAGGAGAAACTTTGCTAACATGCATCATGTGGTTAGGATTTGGAACAAACTGCCAGATAGGCAGATGGGGACAGATTTGGCAGGAACTGAAGGAGAAAGCAAAAGGAGGTCTATGGGGAAAATGGATCTATCAGGAATGCTTTTCCAAAAGAGCTAGCGCAGTCACACTGGGCCGAATAGCCTCTTTCTGTGCTGTAGTGGTCTATGAATCCGTGATGTCTCGCTCAATTCACTTTGTTTAACTTCCCTCAAGTAGGAGAAGGTTAAGGAGGTGATCTGATCAATGTGTTTGAAATGATAACAGATTTGATAGCAGGAATAAAGAACTACCAGGTGACACTTTCCATAACCTTGTGTGTGGGGAGAAATCTGAAACTCTCTCCCCAAAAGGAGGAATTAGAGCTCTCAAGATGGAGCGGAATAGATTTTTGCCCACTTAAGGTATCAAGTTTTATGCAGTCAAGGTGGGCAAAGAGAGTTGAGATGCAGTTCAACCAACATCCAAATAAATGGTGGAACAGACATGACGGGTTGAATGGCTTCCAAATCCCCACGTGCCTGAAGGAGAGTGCTGTGATATAATTCTTATTCTGGAATTTTCCATGTAATTTAATTACAACAAATTTGCAATAACATTATTCAGTAAAAATAGCCAGAAGCACTTTGGAGTTAGAGCTGGGCTCCAAGAGAAGGAATGCACTTAATGTGACATTAACGATAATGCAGGAAAACTGCAAATGCAGTTTTGGTTGCTTGCCAGCTGCTTTACCCTGTGGCATCGGCATTAATTCCACGACGGCTACATTATGAACTATTTGCAGGACTGGGGTAGAGCCCTTTTGACTTCCATTCTTCATTTAATTTCACTTACTGTATTTTCTGGCTGCAACATTGGGCTTGATATCAGGCCTCTTGCTGGTGAATTTGAAGACGGGGATGAGAGGGAACGAGAGGGATTGGGGAGGCGGGGGGGGGGGGGGTTGCCGGTGGGGGGGGGGGGGGGGGGGTGCTACAAAATCTAGTAGATGTTCTGCTCACCACCTACCTCCAGCCTCTTGCCACCAGGAGTGGGGGAGGTATTGAGCAGCCTGCCTGCCACTGGGTCAGCTGAGGCCCTTGAGTGGGCAATTAGTACACTTATCCAACCCCCACCAGGATTTAAGCAGCAGGAGCAGAAGCTCAAGCCAAGCACCCAGACCAGCCGGTATCCTGGTGTGGACTGATGGTGGTGGAGAGGGGTGGGGAGTTACACTAACAAGTTCTGAGCCCACCAGAAGGCCCTTCCTATAACATTGTCCCACCACCTGCACTGCCAGCCTCTCACTGACCACCAGTACTGACATGGGACTTTCTAGTCCTGTGGGGTGAAAATTTTGCCCCCAGTCTATTATCGGCTAATTGGCTGTTAAATAGTACAGGTCCCAGCTGACGGTTCTTTAGCCGGGAGGCTGATGGGAGGGGGCGGTGTTGCGTGCACCACAGTGCCCTTAAAGTCCAATCCATCCTTTGCAATCCCCAACTCTCCTTTCTCACTGGGCTGAATGTGATACTTACATGTCACTGGTTGGACTGGGTTTTACCCCACACTGAGCTGGCAGGTTCGCCTCGAAAATCTCATTCAGCCTCGTGTTTCCGATGTTATCGGCAAGCTGCACAGAGCAAGACACCACTGCGTTAACAACACATGCAGGATGCACAGCAAGTTAACAGTTCAAATAGTTTACTGTCCTCATTGTCACCCAGGTGCAGCACCATCCACAGCTTGCCTTCAGCAACCACACACTGCGCCACCCCATCAACCACATCGACCCACATCACGCCATCAGAACCATACTCCTATCACACCCATGAGAAGCCTAGACCGTGCACACACACAACCATCCAAGTTATATGTCAGTAACACCAGTTTTCACAGTGATTCAGCAAAATGGGCACAGAACCAACACTCAATGGCAAAACGTCACCTTGGCAGCATTTAGTTTCCAAAACACAACACAAATAGCCTTTCCAGAGTAAACCTCACGTGATAAAAGGAATAAGAAGCATTCCTTTGTCTGTTTCAGACACAGGAGAAGCATTTTTCCAGCAACCTGGTGATAAGGTTACTGCAAATCTTTGTTGTGGGAAGCTCCCTTAAAGCAACTTGTGCAATGGGTATAGAATCACACAATAAAGGGAGTCAGTCTGATAAAGACAGCAGATGAGGAAGATCGCAGATTGAGTCCCCATGCTGAGCTAACTGCTCAGATCTGACGTAGAAACATGCAAATTGGTTTGAAGAGCATGAGAAAGTGAGATTTCTTACTTTCACCGATTAGCAAGTGTGTGCATTTTGGACCAACATGTGATACCCTGCAGAGCAGAATAGTCCATTGATATTTACTGAACTAAACAAAATACTGCTGATGCTGGAATCTGAAACGAGAACAGGGGATGCCAGATAAACTCAGCATGTCTGCTAGCATCTATTAGGACAGAAACAGAGTTTCGAGTCCCTTAACGCTTTGCCAGTTCTTGAGCCATGATATTCACTGTTGGGTACCACATAATTGATGACAGTTGCGTGATTCCACAAGTTGGATATTACCCACATTCAAGTTTGGACACAGCAAATGCATGTTCATCCTAATCCCCAGAGCTTGTGTTTATGTAGCTGATATGTGCAGAGCCTTCCCTCACTGAGACAACCCTGAACAAGAGTTAAAATATCCCAATTCCAAAAATGTGCAGGCTAAGTTGATTGGCCATGCTAAAACATCAGGAGGATTAGTAGGGTAAATAGGTGGGGTTACAGTGATCAGGTTTGGGTGGGATTGTTGTCAGTGCAGGCCCGATGGGCTGATTGGCCTCTTTCTGCACCGTAAGGATTCTATGACTATGAAAATTCAGTTTCTGATTTGCACAAGGCAGATATTCTCAATACCCTGCACTAATAGAGAGCCCTCAAGCCAATGAATCTCTGGGTTTTAGGAAAGATTCTTGGTGTCGCCTCGTGGCCAGCAGCCAATGTGAATCCCTGGCACGAGAACAGGCACATGTCTCAACCTAATCTCACAGCAGGAGTGGAAAGATATGTGGCGGGGGCAAGGGGGGCAGGGAAACATTGATGTTCAGCTGAAATGTTCCTCAGTGAGTCACTGCTGAGTCGGAGAAGGCAGGCGTCAGCTAGATTTGAAGGAAAGGTGCGCCCAACCTACACATCTTTGGACTGTGGGAGGAAACTGGAGCACCTCGAGGAAACCCAGACAGACACAGGGAGAACATACAAACTTCACATAGACAGTCACCTGAGGTTCCCTGGTGTTGTGGGACAGCAGTACTAAATACTGTGCCACATCATTAAGAACAAAATATTTGGTCCTCCCCCCACACACAGCTATGTATGGAATCTTGCTGTGTATATCCTGACTGCTGCATTGCCGATGTTATAATGGTGAGTATACTGCACAAGTACGTCATTGTCCATCAGGGATATCCAAGAGATGTGAAATGTTACTTTGAAGGAGAGGAGGAGAAAAAGAGAGAGAAAACTGCAGGAGGCTGGTGACAGAATATCTGACGTACCAAGAGTTCAGATGTGCTCAGTACATCCAGCATGAGTGACTGTATCCTGGAATAATGCACACCCAGCTCACGATGAATCCCAGAACATTCAATGCAGATGACAATGCCCAGATTGGTGGAGAGCCAGGTAGGATCTAGAACAGAAGCAATGGGGTTATTTACACTTAATTGCAACACAGAGTACTCTACAATCAGATTTTACATCACCCACCTTCAAACAAGGGCCAACTATTTCTATTCTACATCGCCAATTTCCATTGTTTCACTATTGGCGGCCATGCCTTCAGCTGTCAGGCCCCAAGTTCTGGAATTTCCTCCCTAAACCTCACCACCTCTCTCTCATCTCCTTTCAGATACTCCAGTATAGTTTATTACTTTGATCAACCCTCCTTGACTAATTCCTCCTTCTATGGGTCTGTATAGGCTTCTATCAGGTGATGTTCCTGTGAAGTCACTTGGAATATTTTGTTACATTAAAGATGTTCCTTAAGTGCAACTGCAAGAGTCCTTTCACAAAACAACAACTCCCTTTCGAGATCTATCATTTTCTCCCGTGAGGTCAGTAGTATAGTGCAAGCTTCAGTGCAATGCAACATCTAAATCTTAAATAAGACAGATAACTGAAGAGTCAGTGGTCGAGTTCTCCTGTAGGGCTGTGGACAAAAGCAATTTGATTTATTATTTTCACATGTATTAATATTTAGTGGAAAGTATTGTTACTTGCACGCTATACAGACAAAGCATACTATACATAGGGAAGAAAAGGAGAGTGCAGGACGTTAGTCATGGGTAGGGTGCAGACAAAGATCAACTTAATGCGAGGTAGGTCCATGGGAATGTTGTCCCATTGTTTAAGAAGGGGAATAGAGACTTTCCCGGGAATTACAGACCGGTGAGTCTTACTTCTGTTGTGGGCAAACTATTAGAAAAAATTATTAGGGATAGGATTTATAGTTATTTAGAGGGTAATGAATTGATTGGAGATAGTCAGCACGGTTTTGTGAAGGGTAGGTCGTGCCTTACTAACCTTATTGAGTTTTTTGAAAAAGTGACCAAAGAGGTGGATGGGGGTAAGGCAGTTGACGTGGTGTATATGGACTTTAGTAAGGCGTTTGATAAGGTTCACCATGGAAGGCTTCTGCAGAAAATGCAGATGTATGGGATTGAGGGTGATTTAGTTAATTGGATCAGGAATTGGCTAGCTGATAGAAGACAGAGGGTGGTGGTTGATGGAAAGTATTCGTCATGGAGTTCGGTTACAAGTGGTGTGCCTCAGGGATCTGTTTTGGGGCCACTGCTGTTTGTAATTTTTATAAATGATCTGGATGAGGGTATAGAAGGATGGATTAGTAAATTTGCTGATGACACCAAAGTCGGAGGAGTGGTAGATAGTGAAGAGGGGTGTCATAGTTTACAGAGAGACTTGGACAAGTTGCAGAGCTGGGCCGAGAGGTGGCAGATGGAGTTTAATGCGGAAAAGTGTGAAGTAATTCACTTTGGCAGGAATAACAAATGTGTAGAGTATAGGGCTAACGGTAGGACTCTGAATAGTGTTGACGAACAGAGGGATCTAGGTGTATATGTGCATAGATCCCCGAAAGTTGGAAATCAAGTCGATAAGGTTGTTAGGAAGGCATACGGTGTCTTGGCGTTTATTGGTAGGGGGATTGAATTTCGGGGCCGCAACATCATGTTGCAACTGTACAAAACTCTGGTGCGGCCGCACTTGGAGTATTGTGTACAGTTCTGGTCCCCACATTATAGGAAGGATGTGGAGGCATTGGAGAGGGTGCAGAGGAGGTTTACCAGGATGTTGCCTGGTATGGAGGGAAGGTCCTATGCGGAGAGACTGAGGGATTTGAGGTTGTTTTCGTTAGAAAGAAGGCAGCTAAGAGGAGACCTTATTGAAACGTACAAGATGATTAGAGGTTTAGTTGGGTGGACAGTGATAGCCTTTTTCCTCGGATGGAGAAAGCTAGCACGAGGGGACATAGCTTTAAATTAAGGGGTGGTAGTTATAGGACGGATGTCAGATGTAGGTTCTTTACCCAGAGGGTGGTGAGGGAATGGAATGGAATGCCCTGCCTGCTGCAGTTGTAGATGCGCCTAGTTTGGGGGCGTTTAAGAGGTCCGTGGATAGGTTTATGGATGGAAAGGGATTGGTTTAGATTAGAGGGTCATTGCTTTTTTCTTAATTGGTCGGCGCAACATCAACGGCTGAAGGGCCTGTTCTGCGCTGTAATGTTCTATGTTCTATTCAAAAGTCTGATGGCAGCAGGGAAGTAGCTGTTCTTGAGTCAGTTGGTATGTGTCCTCAGACTTGCTTTTGTGCTAAGTCGAGAAGGGGCTGTATGTTTGTGGGAGATGATTTGACTAGGATCATCATAGATAGTGAGCTGTTGAGGTTTATACTAGGGTCAGAGGTTTACAGCATGGAAAAAGGTCCGCATTTGGCCCATATTCATCTATACCCATCTTTCCCACGTAACTGTCTAAACGCTTTTTAAAAGATAAAATTGTACTCGCCTCTACTACTATCTCTGGCAGCTTGTTCCAGACACTCACCACCCTCTGTGTGAAAAAAATGCCCCTCTGGACCCTTTTGTATCTCATCTCTCCCCTCTTACCTTAAACCTATGCCCTCTAGTTTTCGACTCCCCTACCTTTGGGAAAAGATAATGACTATCTAGCTGATCTATGCCCCTCATTATTTTATAGACCTCTATAACATCACCCCTAAGCTCCAGAGAAAAAAGTCCCAGTCTATCCAGCCTCTCCCTATAATTCAAACCATCAAGTCCTGGTAGCATCCTAGTAAATTTTTTCTGTACTTTTTCTAGTTTAATAATATCCTTTCTATAGTAGGATGGCTAGAACTGTACACAGTATTCCAAGTGTGGCCTTACCAGTGTTTTGTACAACTTCAACAAGACATCCCAACTCCTGTATTCAATGTTTTGACCAACGAAACCAAGCATGCTGAATGCATTCTTCACCACTCTGTCCATCTGTGACTCTACTTTCAAGGAGCTATGAATCTGTACCCCTTGAGCTCTTTGTTCTATAGCTCTCCCCAACACACTACCACTAACTGAGTAAGTCCTGCCCTGGTTTGATCTATCAAAATGCATCACCGCGCATTTATCTAAATTAAACTTCATCTGCCATTCGTCAGCCCACTGGCCCAACTGATCAAGATCCCGTTGCAATTCTTGATAACCTTCTTGACTGTCCACTATAACATGAATCTTTGTGTCATCTGCAACTTACTAATCAGGCCTAATAAATTCTCATCCAAATCATTAATATAAATACAAATAAAAATAGCTCCAGCACAAATCCCTGAGGCACACTACTAGTCACAGACCTCCAGTTTGAAAAACAACCCTCTGCAACCACCCTCAATCTTCTATCAGCAAGTCAATTTTGTATCTATTTGGCTACCTCACCCTGGATCCCATGAGATTTAACCTTATACAACGACCTACTACATGGTACCTTGTCAAAGGTCTTGCTTAAGTCCATGTAGACGACATCAACTGCACTGCCATCATCTACCTTCTTGGTTACCCCTTCAAAAAACTCAATCAAATTTGTGAGACATGATTTTCCACTCACAAATCCATGCTGTCTATATCGTGTTTGAATCTTGTAATTGATAAAAGTTAGTTAAAATATACTAAAAATATTTAATGTGTGTTCTTAAATAAACTTTGTTTGATAAAAGCTTCCTAGTGAGCCATCTGAATCATACCTGGAGTGAAATACTTTATGCTCACCCATGCCAAAATCAAGTGTAAAAACTTAGGCTCCTGGCTATCTTCATAAAACACCATGGAATTCCAGACCTGGATCATAACAGTTGGAATAATTAAAAATCCAGAATGTTCAAGAGGCCAAGAGTGGAGAGATCTCCAATGGCTGAAGGAGCTCATGAGAGAGGGGTGGAGCTAGGAAGGATTGGCAAACGAAGATGAGAATTTTAAGGCTGAGATGTTGCCAGATGGGGGCCAATATAGGTCAGCAAGTATATGCTACTCAGCTTTCTGCGATGGCCTTATCAGGTTATGGAGAGATAGGTACAGGGAAGGGACTTTTTGTTTCTGATTCCTGGTCAATATTTGGTAGGAGCACATTCAGATATGCGTGACCACGTGTTTTTCTGTTAGCTTGGCTCAGATAGCACTTTTGCCTCAAGGACAAAGTTCCTTCCACCCGAACTTTGAGCTCAATTTAAACTAGCATTCCACAGCAGTACAGCAATGATAGAGGTGAGGCACCCACACTGAGCCAGCCACACATTAAAGATCCCTCCATACCCTCGGTCCCTGAGCCACCTTGAAACATATCACTGTGTGCCAGCCAGTGCACTCCACACCTTCAGTGGGCGAGGAGCCCACTATAAGCTCTTCATGAAAACTGGGCCCAGTGAGATCCTGGGTCCTGCAGGTTTCTAGGTTAACCCCTCCAGGACTGTTCCAATTTTGGTAACAAGTAATTGGAACCATACAGTCTGTGCAGAGTCCAGACTTTTAATCACAAGCTAGGTTTAATAGCGTATCACTCAGAGTCTGTTTCTCACACTTTGATCAAGTTAATCCCCTCAACTTCCAACACACACCCAGCCAACCCCAATCGCCAACTGAAACTCCTAATCAAGAGCAGAGACTGGGGCTGGTAGTCACTTATATTAATGAAGGCCACACACCCTTCATCCAAAATGGGGAGGTTAAGAGACAAACAGGTCCCCGGAAGGAGACACTTACCTGTTGCCCCACAGTCACAGCACACCTCATTTCCTGGCATGCCTTTGACCTCTGCAATGATCGATTTGGTCAGTTCTTGGACTGTGTCATTGTTGCCGTTGCTAATGTCTCCTTTAAAGGCGTTGTTGAGTGCCTCCTCTTTGCTGTTTTGCAACACAGAAACCCACCTGGAAGCACAAGGACGTACGCATTGGCTATGAATATTTGGGACTGGCTCAGACTCGATCAACACAACCACAAACCATGTGTGTCGGCACAGTTTAACTGAATATAGTTCAGTGCTGATCAAAATTGGTGCCAGCTATTAAATAAGTCAGTATAGCCAAATACACTGTGACCTCAATTAAGGCGCATGCATAGATCAATTAGATAGTCAATATCTTTTCCCGAAGGTAGGGGAGTCAAAAACCAGAGGGCATAGGTTTAAGGTAAGAAGGGAGAGATACAAAAGGGTCCAGAGGGGCAATTTTTTTCACACAGAGGGTGGCGAGCATCTGGAACAAGCTGCCAGAGGCAGCAGTAGAGGCGGGTACAATTTTGTGTTTTAAAAAGCGTTTAGACAGTTACATGGGAAAGATGGGTATAGATATAGGCCAAATGCGGGCAATTGGGACTAGCTTAGGAGTTACAAAGGGGTAGCATGGACAATTTGGGCTAAAGGGCCTGTTTCCATGCTGTAAACTTCTATGATCCTGGTATAAACCTCAACAGCTCGCTATCTATGATGTTCCAAATCAAATAACATCCCACTAAGGAAAGTAAATACTACTGTATGGTGGCACAGTGGTTATCACTGCTGCCTCTCAGCATCAGGGTTAACTCCAGCCTTGGGTGACTGTTTGCCTGTTCTCCCCACATCTGTATGGGTTTCCTCCAGGTGCTCCGGTTTTCTCCCCACTCCAAAGATGTGCAGGTTAGGTGCACTGGCCATGTAAAATTGCCCCTTAGTGTCCCAAAATGCGTAGGTTAGTGGATTAGCATGTGTGGGGTTATGGGGACAGGGAGGGAGAAAGAGGACCTAGGTAAGGTACTCTGTCAGTCGGTGCAGACTCAATGGGCCAAATGGCCTCCTTCTGCACAGCAGAGATTCTATATTGTGACATATTATGCAATGGGTGTCAGATGTGGCTCAAGTGGGTTGCACTCTCACCTGAGTTAGAAGATGGTGGGGTCATTGGCAGGGCCAGCATTTATTGTCCATCCCCAATTGACCTTGAGAAGGTCGGGGTGAACTTGTGGTGCTAATGCACCGACAATACTGTCAGGTAGGCAGTTCTTGGATTTTGACTGAGTGACAATGAAGAAACAACAATATATTTCCAAGTCAGGATGGTGTGTGATTTGGGGATAGGCTCGGAGAGATGGTCTGTTCCTCATAGTCTGTTCCCTTATTCTCCTAAATGGAACAGATTGCATATTTGAAAGGTGCTATCAAAGGAACCATGTGAGTTGCTGGAGTGCATCTGATAGATGGTACACACTGCTGCCACTGTACACTGGTGGTGGAGGGAGTGAATGTTTAATGTAGTGGAACCTAGCCAATCAGGCAGGCTGCCTTATCCTGGCTGGGGTTAGATCAAGTAGGAAGAGGTTCATATTGATGTAGGCACCAGCCTCTTGTGATTGGGCTGAATGGTCCCTTTCCGTGCTGTAAGTACGTTGTAGCTTTATCAAAAATAAATCCCAGCTTTTTATTGCAAATAGCCCTAGAATGGGGCCATTGGATCAATTCAATTACAAGCATTGCTCAGTGTTGAGGCTGTGCCATGTCTACTCAGTGGTAACAAGTAGAAACGCATCAACTTAGCAACAGTCATCCTTGTCCTACTCTGTGACATGGCAATATACCAAACAATAAGGATCTAGTGTAAAACACAAACAAACGGCACCCTTTTACTCACGCTTGGCATTCTTGTTCATCCTCAGCTTGGAAATGGTACGTTCGATTATCTACACAAAAATAAACATGATGTCAAGGGTTAAAGGTCAGTGGCACCTTCAGCTCATATCTGAGCACCAGATCAACTGTGAGAGAGTTCATTGCACTGTCAGAGGTGCTGGGTTCGATTCTCCGGCCCTGTTCGCCCTAGGCACAAATCCCTCCAGTGAGATTAAAGTCAAACGTAGCGACTCCCAGTATGTAACCCACCACCATTCCCCAGCAGGAAGTAACATGAGAGCCAATCACTACAGGCCCTTAAAACCAAGAACAGGTGCCTTGGACTCCGAGGGAAGTAAGAGGTGAGTACTGCTCAGCACTTACCTCCAGGTGCCAAGAGCAAAGCATTCTCTGCCAAGGTGCAGGAAGTGAGGTGGGGGGGGTGGGGGGGAGAGGGGGCTTGGGCTAGGCCGGAGGGGTTTAGGTCATGGGTCTTTTCCAGGATGGGGCTCTCTGATTGTTCTAAAAGCTTTGAGGTGCTTTGTTTACATTCCATTCATAAGATTATTGGAGCAAAATTAGGCCATTTACCACAACGGATCTGCTCTGCCATCCGATCATGGTTGATATGCCCCTCATCCCCTTTTCCTGCCTTCTCCTCATACCCCTTCATCCCGTTACAATTAAAAATCTGTCTAACTTCTCCTTAAATTTACTTACTGTCCCAGCATCCACCGCACTTTGGGATAACTAATTCCACAGATTCACAACTCTTTGAGAGAAATAGTTTCTCTTAACTTTTACAACCCCCTGGAATTACAGCTGCTGCCTCCTTCAAAAGGACGGATTACGGTTGTTTATTTATTCAACACAAAGTCCATTGCCAGCTGCTCACTTGGAGCTCATTTCTTTTACATTTGCTTTTTTTTAAACCCCTGATGTCTGAACGCTGTGCCTTTACTCGAGGTTGGCATACAAGCGACTTGCACCATTTGGACATTAAAGTGCAAGGGTTCCTCAATGAGGACCTTGTCAGCCACTGTTGAATTCTCTGGATAGACCTGATGATTACATCAGGATTACATCAAAAAAAATGTCTCCATGTGGGTGGATTGTAATCATGCTAACCTCCCAGGCACGAATCGCATCACATTTCTTGCCAGAGACCACACTTCAACACTTCTGGGGAGAATTGAGCTCACTGTCTTTCAGATGAGACATTCAACTGAAATCCCATCAAACCTCTCGAGTGCATGTAAAAGATTCTATAACACTATTTCAAAGGGGAACTTTCCTTGGTGTCTTTGACCAATATTTATTCTCCGACCAACTAATTGGTGATTGACCGCCTTGCTGTTGGTGGGATCTTGCTGTGCACTAACTGACTGCCACATTTCTCCACATGTCAACACTTTAAAATACTTCATTGCCAGTAAAGCTCACTGCAACAGCCCCGGGTCATAAGGGGTGTTACTTAAATGTAAATAGTTTATTTACTGTGTTACATGCTGTGCAGTAATTACACTTACGTGTTATAAGATCAAAGCATTTTCGTTCTTCAGGATTTGGTTTCACCTGACAGGTCAGCAACTTGAGTATGGCTGGAGGCCTGTTGATCTGAGGAGGAAATTACATAATGAAGAACAGTACAGCACAGGAACAGACCTTCGGCCTACCCAGCCTGTGTCCTATCAAAACCAGCTGCCTGTATCCCTCGATTCCCCATCTCTTCATGTGTCTATCCAGATAAGTCTTAAACTAACATATCTGCCTCAACCCACCTCACTTGGCAGTGCATTCCAGGCCCCCACCACCCTCTGTGTAAAAAAAAACTTGCCCCCCACATCTCTAGTGAACTTTTCCCCCTTACCTTGAACTCGTGCTCCCTTGTAATTGTGATTTTTGCCCTGGGAAAAAGTATTTGCCTTATCTATGCCCCTCATAATTTTATAATCTATCTGGTCGCCCCTCAGCTTCTGTCTGGAGAACAATCCCAGTTTATTCAATCTCTCCTCATAGTTAATACCCTCCACACAGACAATATTCTGGTAAACCTTTTCTGCACTCCCACAAAAGCCTCCATGGCCTTCTGGTAGGGTGGCGACCAGATTTGGACAAAGTATTGCAAATGTGGCCTAACCAACATTTTATATAACTAAACATAATTTGCCAAATTTTATACTTGATGCCCCGGCTAAGCATGCCTATGTTTTCTTCACAACATTTTCTACCTGAGCTGCCACTTTTAAGGATCTGTGGACCTGTACTCCCAGACCTCTCTGTATCTATATTTTCCTGATGGCTCTGCCATTTATTTTATAGCTCCCACCCGAATTGGATCTACCAAAATGCACCACCTCGATGCGGGTGCCTCAGCTAACCAGTGAAACGCAGAACCATAGAAAATAGAAGCAGGAATAGGCCACTTGACCCTTCGCGCCTGCTCTGCCATTCAGTATGATGATGACTGATCAGCCAACTCAGTAATCTGACCCCACATTTGCCCCATATCCTTTGATCCCTTTCTTCCCAAGAGCTATATCTAACTCCTTCTTGAAAATACATGTTTTGGCCTCAACTGCTTTCTGTGGCAGTGAATTCCACACATTCACCACTCTCTGGGTGAAGAAATTTCTCTTCATCTGTGTCTTAAACAATCTACCCTGTATCCTCAGACTGTGACTCCCCTGGTTCTGGATTCCCCCACCATCGGGAACATACTTCCTGCATCTATCCTACCTAATCCTGTTAGAATTTGATAGGTTTCTATGAGATCCCCCCTCATTCTTCTGAACTTCAGCAAATATAATCCTAACCAAATCAATCACTCCTCATATGTCAGTTGCGCCACCCAGGAATCAGTCTCGGGAGGCAGATCTAATCTATGAGGAGAGATTTGAGTCAGTTAGGATTATAAAAATCTTGCAGCACAAGGCAGAGGAGCACAAGGCATCGCTTCTGAAAAATTTGCATAATGGAGACAGAAGAAAAATAGCTTAAACTATTATTCATTTCAATTTAAATAGGAACCCTTTAGTGCCAAGTTTAGCGGGAGGATTTCCATTAAACACATAATGCTGGTGTCAATAGCAAAATCCAAAAGAAAAGCTCAGGAAATAAATGCTTTAAGGTTTACTTATGCTCTTGTAAAGTTTACTTACAGTACTATGCGATATTGTGAGGTAGCCATATTTAACTCCACACTTTCTCTTCTGCCACACTCTCCGGATCCTAGAAGTTGAGAGAGTAAAATTTGTACCAGAAACAACAGATTTATAATTGATGGGTCATACTGCAGATATCACGGGGCATAGAATCCCTACAGTGCAGAAGGAGGCCATTTGGCCCATCAAGTGTGCACTAACAACAATCCCACCCAGGCCCTATCCCCACATGGGGACAGAGTAGGCATCATGGGCATTTCCACAGAGTTTACATTTTGATCAAGTCAGGTCCAGAAACAATTACTATCACAGGATTGGTTTCAGGAGACTGGAGAAGCAACCCGTAGGGACAAAATGGCCCAGATTCATCCAGGAATACGGTTAACAAACTGGTGAATGGTTTCCTCCACTAGAGTACAGCTTTTAGAAACCAGGTGAAACTTCTTCATTTGAAAAGGGAGGGGAAAGATTGTGGAATACTGTAAGGTATCATTTAATGATCATTCATCTGGGTTCATGGGACAATGAAATGTCTTTCCGGTGAAGGGTTTAAGGGGCAATGCTGCAAAGATAACGGAATCAAGCAGCACAGAAACACGCCATTCAACCCATCATTCATGTTCGTTAAGAACCATTTAATTAGTCCCAGTAAAATTTCTTTATTCAAGAAAATATGCAATTTTTCTTTGAAAGCTAATGGGTGAGGTGGGCTCTCCTCAGTGTTTCTGGAGGTGTTCACTGGAGGCCCAGCCATGTCAATGGAAATTCCCACAGAAGCCACCCCACACAGCTGGGAAAGCTGTAGCAGGGGGTACGCTGCCGGCAGGACCACAGAATCCCGCCGACACGAGCGCCTGGAGAATTCCGGCCACTATTGCATCTGCTTCCACCACCCTCTCAAGCAGTGATTCCCAGATCATCATAACTTGATGTCTTAAATAAGAACATAAGAACATAAGAAATAGGAGCAGGAGTAGGCCATCCAGCCCTTCGAGCCTGCCCCGCCATTCAATAAGATCATGGCTGATCTGTCGCTGCTCAGTTCCACATTCCCGCCCTCTCCCCATAACCCTTAATCCCCTCTCTTATCAAAAACCCATCAACCCACGTCTTAAAAATATTTAGCGAGGCAGCCTCCACCACTTCAACGGGCAGAGAATTCCAGAGATTCACCACCCTTTGAGTGAAGAAGTTCCTCCTCAACTCCGTTCTAAACCGCCCCCCCTTTATCTTGAGGCTGTGCCCCCTAGTCCTACTGTCTTTTTTGAGCGGGAAGAGTCTCTCCACCTCTATCCTATCCATCCCATTCATCATCTTATACGTCTCAATGAGATCTCCCCTCATTCTTCTAAACTCTAACGAGTACAAGCCCAGTTTATTCAGCCTCTCCTCATAGCTCAACCCCCTCAACTCCGGTATCAGCCTAGTAAACCTCCTCTGCACTCCCTCCAAGGCCAAAATATCTTTGCGCAGGTGCGGCGCCCAAAACTGCACACAGTACTCCAGCTGCGGCCTCACCAATGCCCTATACAGCTGCAGCAAGACCTCCCTACTTTTATATTCAATCCCCCTCACTATGAAGGCCAGCATCCCATTTGCCTTCCTGACCACCTGCTGCACCTGCAAGCTGGGTTCTCCTCATTTCATCCTGGCTTTTTGCCCAATTTTAAAAACCTATACGCTTTGGTTAATGATCTTCCTGAGCTTGGACACAGTTTCTCTTTATTTCCTCCATCAAGAAACAACATGACCTCAAGTGTCTCGACCATATCTCTCTTTAACCTTCCCTGCTCCAGGGAGAACAGTCCCATTTTCATGGGTAAATTGAGATGATAAAAGGAATGAATTATTTTTAGGCCAAGGACCTTGTGCTTTCTGATTTCTTACCCATCACTCTTCTTGTTTAGGAAGCCAGATTTTTCTGTGCCGTACAGACGGTTTCCTGGAAGTGGGTGGATGCTGTAGCCAGAATTTTTCCTGTTCAAACATTCCTGAAAAAAAATGCAGACATTTAAAATCGTACATGGAAAATGGAATTGAGCGACAAGGACCTTCATACAAGTGCTATAGTGCAGAAGGCAGCCATTTGGCCCATTGAGTCTGCACTGACTCTCTGGTAAAGCATCTTATCCAGTACCCCATCCCTCTCCACACATGCTTATCCTTGTAACCCCACACATTTACCATTGCTAATGCATACTCATCTTTAGACACCAAGGGGCAATTTAGCACGGGCAATCCACTTAATTTCAAACAGCATTACCAGCCCACCAACAGAAACATAGAGGTAACCACTATTAAACTCAACTTACTTAACCTTAAGAACTGATGTGATCTGGAATGCTCATGAATTTCAAACATATCCATAAAATATAAGTTCTCTATCTTTAAATTATTGGAATGACATCAATGAGAACAAATGGAGAAGCTGCATGAATGGCATGGTAGCACAGTGATTAGCATCAGGGACCCAGATTCAATTCCTGCCTTGGGTCACTGACTGTGGGTTAGGTGGATTGGCCATGATAAATTGCCTCTTAGTGTCAGAGGGAGTGGCAGGATAAATACATAGGGTTACGGGATTAGGGCCTAGGTGAGATTGTTGTCAGTCCAGGCTCAATGGACTGAATGGCCTCTTGCTGCACTGTAGTGATTCAACAATTTGCTGTTTGATCCTCCTCTGAGGCATTTTCCTGCTTGCAAAGAACTCACTTGGTGTTGCTACCTACCTCCTTATGATCCACTTGAAGCACTGATCTTAGGGAGTCTCTGATCTGGGTCAGCTGTTTCATCTCCTCATCCTGTGCTTGCTTCAGCTACATGCCAACAAGAAGAAAACTTTTGTTAAAGTATGAATAAACCTAACTAGCTGACAGAGGTCTCAGCCAGCACTCAACATTTTAACACAGTTTGCCTTGCCTTTAAAAAAAACTATTCCCCTTTCTTCACTGTTCTCCTGAATGTTTGTAGCTCTCTGACAGCACCAACATAGTGAGGCTAAACAATGCTGCTCAGTAATTTGCCATCGGAAAGAAGGGGCTCTCAGCCAAACTCAACGCTTTTCCTCACAAGTGAATTATAATATCAGCACTCACGCAGTTCATTGATTTCTATAGCATCTTTAACTTGGTAGACACTCCCCACCGCCCCCCCACTTCACAGAAACATAATCATACAAAAATTGGCAAAAACCAACAGCATGTTTAGCACTGCTGCCTCATGGCTCCAGGCCCCCAGGTTCAATTCCAGTCTTGGGTAACTGACTGTGTGGAGTTTGCATATTTTCCTCATGTCTGTGTGGGTTTCCTCTGGGTGCTCCGGTTTCCTCCCACAGTCCGAAAGATGTGCAGGTTAGTGGATTGGCTGTGCTAAATTGCCCCTTAGTGTCCCAATATGTAGGTTAGATGGATTATCCATGAGAAGTGTGTGGGGTTACGGGGATAGGGCGGGGGAAAGAGGGCCTGAGTAAGACACTCTGTCAGAGAGTCGGTGCAGACTCGATGGGCCAAATGGCCTCTTCTGCACTGTGAGGATTCTATTAGCTGATAGTAGATGATCAAAAGCTTCATCAAAAATTTTAAGGAAGAGCTTTAAGAAGGAGGAAAGGGTGGTGGGACAGATGGTAAAAGGTTGGACACAGAGAATTCCAGAGCCTGGGGCTAAGGTAATGGTGAAATAATAAATGCCAAGATGAATAAGAGACAAGAATTGGAAGAGCATAGAAATCTTAGAGTGTTGCTAGGCTGCAGGAGATTAAGGAAGGGCAATATCAGGGGGAATTGGTCATGGAAAGGGGAATTTTGATCCGTGCACTCTCAGAACATCTGAAAATACTGAAGTACTCTGGAGTGCAGGTATCATGGGCTGGATTTTATGGGGCTTTGTGTTCCCCGTGTACTCCCCCCCACCCACCATCCCAAATAAAAAGTCATTTGCAAGCCCATGAAAAAGTGGGCTGCTCACATGGCTTTTATACTCAATGGGGCGTTCATTGGTTCAGGGCAAGATATCCCACCCCCTCCACCTTCCCACTGCCCAATCAAATCGGCTAACAGCTCTGCAGGGCCATGTTCAAGCAGTGGCCACTGCACAGATTACATGCAGTCCATAAAGAAGATGGGATTATGGAGGCCGAACTAAAGGCATGTCCAGGACATCAACGAGGTCTGGCTGGCCCCAGCAGTGGGAGTGGGCGGGTGTTTGGTGAGGATGGTGCGAGGGAGGGTCATCATCATAGAATCCCGACAATGCACAGACGGAGGCCATTCAGGAGTCTGCACGGCCTCGCTTGGTAAGCTCGTAAAATCCTGCCCGAGGCCAATTGAGATTTCCTTTCTGGGAACAGAGATGGTAGTGTTTCTGCCGGAGCATCCCACTCAGGCCCTATTCCCGTAACCCCGCATACTTACCCCGTTAATCCACCTAACCTGCACATCTCAAGGACTGTGGGAGGAAACTGAAGCATCCGGAAGAAACCCATGCAGACACAGGGAGAACGTGCATACTCCACACAGACAGTGATCTGAGGCTGGAACTGAATCCAGGTCCCTGACGCTGTGAAGCAGCAGTAATAATCACATTAATGCCACCATGCTACCCTGTTGAAAGTGTGTATGACTTTGCAGGGGGTGGGGATGGGTGCCTCTTATGCAAACACAGAACAAATTCTAGGCATCAGTCTGCCCAGTATAAGTTGCCAGGTGCCCCTTTGGCATGGGACCATCCCTCCCACAGGTAAAATAACAGAATGAGGTACATAAAGGTCCATTAATTGACTCCATTGCCCTTCCAAAAAAAAATAAGAAGTTCACCTGACAAAGGGGCAGAGCCCCGAAAGCTAGTGGTGTTTGCTACCAAATAAACCTGTTGGACTTTAACCTGGTGTTGTGAAACTTCTTACTGTGTTTACCCCAGTCCAACACTGGCATCTCCACATCATGACTTCCAAAAAAAAGGCAGACAATGCTTACCGAGTGCACAATCACAGCCAACTTTTCTACAAAAGGAGTCAGGCTTTCAGCCGCCTTGAGACCATCCTGGAAAAAGCTTCAAAATAAAAGCAGTAGAAAAGATAAGCAAGAGTGTAGCACAACGCAAAACATGACAGCTTCAGAGTTCATGACCCAGCACGCTGCTGTACTGGCAATCGATCCCACTTTAATACTTGGGAAACTGTCGATGGAAAACAAAGCATCTTACATGTGACTGAAAGAAGTGTTGAATGTTGTACATCAAGAAATGGATCACTGCAATGTCCCCCATGAGCTGAGAGTCATCAGCTGGTACAGGAGGCCCCAACCCAACTCTGTGCTCAGGTCTCTGGTCCAAGTCAGGATGGCTGGTCTCAGCTGGATTGTAGAATATTTCTCAGAACAACAGAAATGACACTGGTTGCAAAAAGTTTATCCGCAAGAGTTTTGAAATATCCCTGCAAATACAAAATGTGCAGCACAGTGGCATGGTAGCTAGCGCCGCTGTCTCACAGAGTGCCAGGAACCTGGGTTCGATTCCTGGCTTGGGTCACTGTCTGTGTCACTGGGGTGGCACAGTGGTTAGCGTTGCTGCCTCACAGCGCCAGGGATTTCAGTTCAGTTCCCGGCTTGGGTCCCTGTCTGTGCAGTTTGCACGTTCTCCCCTGTCTGCGTGTGCTTCCTCTCATATTCCAAATATGTGTGGGTCAGGTTGATTGGCCACACTAAGTTGCCCCTTAGTGTCGGGGGATTAGTTGGACTAAGTGAGTGAGGTTACGGGGCAAGGGCCTGGATGGGACTGTGGTCAGTGCAGACTCGCTAGGCTGAATGGCCTCCTTCTGACTGCAGAATTTTATGATTCATGCTCACAGCCCTGCTTCTAGCACTTTCTATTCACTCAAGCCCTGGCTGAACACCCAGGTCAACTAAACCAAGCACAGTGAGCAGAGATCAGCTACCAGGCTCTGATAAATCAAATAAAGGGCAGTCGGACCATTGAACGCTACAGAGGTCACAAATAGAATCACTATCCAATGACTCTTTGTTCACGAGACCACATGCAGAGAGGGTGGGACTGCCCACCGTTGTGGAGTGACTGTTGAAACTCAATCTGGAGGAACAGGCGCAACAGGGGAAAATAAAAATATCAGCCAGCATCTTTAACATGGGAGAAAAGAAAAGCTGGGAGATTAAAAAAACAGATTGTAACGTAATACTTTCCACAGGGGCCTCGCTACAATGAAAACTTCTTTCCCCATGGGTCTATCACCGTCACTTACAGCCAAACCTCCATCAGCACAAAGCTCACTGGAGATTTACACTGCACACGTTTTTTAAAAAATCTACACAAGCTGAAAACAGCGACTTCAAATCAAACAGCAAAACAGAGCATTTCAAATAGATCTAGAAACTTCCAGCAGGTCAGGCAGCATCTATGGAACAAAAGTTTAATTTTTCAGATAGTACACAGGGTTCGTTGATATGAAGCATTAATCCAAACGGTTTAGGTAATCCTCAATTACATCTCGACTTTGATTTGAATCTCAACTCTCAGATTTAAATTCCAAGGAGGGGTCACAGGGGCACAGTGGTCAGCACTGCAGTCTCAGAGCACCAGAGACCTGGGTTCAATACCCCCTTGGCTGTGTGTGTTTACATGTTCTCCCCGTGTCTGCATGGGTTTCCTCCGGGTGCTCCAGTTTCCTCCCACAGTCCAAAGTTGTGCAGGTTAGGTTGATTGGCTGTGCTAAATTGCCCCACTAGCAAGGTAAATACCTAGGGTTACAGGGACAGGGTGGGACAGTTGTTGGTGCACAGGCTTGATGGGCCAAATAGCCTCCTTCTGCATCATAGAAATTCTATGATCTTTTTTAAGAGGATTAACTAGCTATGAAACCAAGGTGGGTAAATGAGGCTGAGGTACAGATCACCCTGATCTATTTGAGTGAGGGAACAGCCTTCAGGGGCTGAAGGGTTTACGCCAGTATCAATGACCTTTTATGGTGATGCCAACATTCATAGACAAGTAAGGGGGTCAGATGAAAATAACTCACTTTTGTTGAGCGTGGAAGTATTTGATGAGGCTCTGGAGGAGGTCAGGGCCCTCTCGAATCTTTATCTCGTTCACCTTCAGAAGATACTGCAAAACAAAGTGCAACCAGTCACATTGAGAAACTTCTCCACCCCACCCCCACACTTCCCCAATTGGAATATGAAATGGGGATTCTCTGCAGAGCTCCAACATGAAACCATCATCAATAGGGAAGGCTGCGAGTGATAATAATGGCAAAATGGGAAGACTGGAGGTGATTTGGTCCTTGAAATTAATAGGTAAAGAAAGGAAAAGGAACTTGCCATTACTAAAGCTTATCAATGTCTCAGAGTAAGAAGGTCTAAGCACTTCACGGTCAATGAGTTGCATTACAGTGTGGGACTGCTTCATTGCAAAACAGAGCAGTCGTTCTGTGCTCACAGGTACCACAAAGAAAAGACTTGCATTTATATAGCACCTTTCAAAACCCAAGTACATCTCAAAGACAATGAAATACTTCATAGAATCCCTATAGTACAGAAGGACACCATTTGGCCCATCCCACCCAGGCCCTACTCCTGTAACTCCACATGTTTATCCTGCTAATCAGGACAATTTAACATATCCAACCCACCTAATCTGCACATCTTTGGAGTGTGGGAGGAAACTAGAGCAACCAGAGGAAATCCAAGCAGACATGGGGAGAATGTGCAAACGCCACACAGACAGTGGCCTAAGGCCGGAATTGAACCTGCGTCCCTGGCGCTGTGAGGCAGCAATGCTAACCAACATGCCATTGTGCAGCCCAACTTGAAGTAAGGTCGCTGTTGTCATGTAGGAAAATCAGTTAGATGAATTTTTTAGTGATGGTAAATCAAGGACATGTCTATTGCAAGGCAGCACCATCTGGGAGGCGATGACTGCTGCCAGTAATGCACCCACCTGAGGTCCGTGACTGTGGAGGGACCCCCACCCCAACACCCCCGCCATATCTCCATGAACAACCCTAACATGGTTTGCTTTTTAGGTCGCCTGCTACTAGGTGAATACCAGTGGTGGGTTGAGGCCCTATGGGTATTAATTACCACATTAAGGGCTTCTACTGGTGGTAGGGCAGGAATTCTGGCAGGAAGGGCCTCCCCTCCACCCCAGACCTAATTGGGGCAGGAAGTTGGCCGGGTCCCACCTGCCTGCCACCCAATTAAATGCCCTCCCCTCTCCCGGCATCAAACTTGCCACGAGGAAGGACATTAAATTACATCCCATGTAATGAGAGCAAAAAAAACTTAAAGAAAAATCTCTTTTCAAATAGATCTGTTGACAGCTGTTGATTTAAATGCATTTATATGCTTATCTTGAATTTAATGTGCTCTCTCTCACAGACATTCAAGGTTAAACAGGCGACAGACAGTGATTGAATGGTTTCATTATATCCTTCATGCTGAAATAGCTCCTCCAAGGCTGGTGTCCCTTCACCAAATTTAGATTTATTTACACAGTAAACAACACTCAGGTACTTCCTCGTACAGAGTGTAAACCTGGAGTGCAAGTAACCCTGACATTCCACACTATATACATACACACAGGGCTCCCTGTTTGGACAAGCCATTACTGCCTTAATCTGGGAGCTCATATTCTAAGAAGTCCACATTGTAGGCCTCATTAAGGTCACACACTGACTGAGGAGCCTGAGCTAAGGTGTGTAGGCATCAACAGTCAGCTCCGTGCCTTGACAGGGACAGGAGTTGAAAGTGTTTTATACTACAGAGCGCCACAAGTGTGATTTCAGGCCTTGATGAGCAACCAATCCCCTGTTTATACCATCGCGCCGATGAGAAAATTGGTTCCAACTTACGATGTTTCAGATTACCATGTGGTTTTTAGGAAGCAACTGTGTCACAAATCTGAGGCCTAACCATAGGTAGATTTTTTTTTAAAAAAATCATGTCGTAGCTCACCTCACACATCTGGAGCTGGAACACCTTTCGCTCTTTCTCCAGATCATCTGCAATCTCTGCGGGACTGATTTCCGACCGATTCAATCCAAATTGTTTGGCACGGTCTTTCTTCTCTTTTTCTATCTTATTGCTGAAAAGCAGAAAGAAAAGATGCAAACAACAAAAAATGGCGCTTGGCTAACTGCATTCGAAGGATGGGACACGCCCCTTCCCACTGCAACATGATTGGTGGTGGCGGAGGCAGGTTGCCATTGGTCAGTGGCGGGATCTTCTGACCTCGCTGTCGTCAATGGGGTTTGTAACATTCGGACCCTCTGTCGCTGGGGAACCTGTGGCCGGGCATCGCTGTCGGAGAGTCCAGAAGACCTCACCAGATCTTCATACGTTGGCTGAAATTTTACTGTCCCACCCGCCACAGGAATCGGATCATGGAAAGATCTGTTGACCTTGGGTGGGATTTTACTGTTTTGGGATGAGCGAGGCTGTAAAATCCCTCCCACAGAGTGGCTGATGTGGCCTGTTCCAAGTGTACAGTCATCGCAGCACGAGCAGGTCTTTCCCTAATAATTCTGAGGTGCTTTTCCATAGCGAGGGCCCTCAACAGCTGACACACATGGGGATTTCCTGACATGGTGTAGACACACCAAGATCATAATCCAATTCATCTGAATAGAGAGGTTCTAAATATCTGAACAGGGTTAGGCTCTTTTTTTTAAACCTGGAATAGAGAAGACTGAGACGTGACCTGATAAGGATTTGAAAGGGAAGACAGTTTCATATTCAAAGTGAGGAGTTAGCGACATAAATCCAAAAGAATTCAGGAGAAGCCTATTTTACGCAGAGAGGGGTTCAAATTTGCTGCCACTTACAGCAACTGAGGCAAATAGCATAAATACATTTAAGGGAAAGTTATGTAAACACACAATGGAAAATATTAACGGATATGCCAATCGGGTTAAAGTGGGTGGTTCATGTGGAGCATTAAATTGTTGGATGGAATGGCTAGTAAATTCAATCCATGGTGTAATTTTTAAAAATATTGGCATTGTATTGTCCCACTCTCCCCATAGCACATTTGGAGGTTAGACTAGTAAATGGAGACCTGATCTTCAGAATGTAACTCAGGGAAGCAACAGTACAAATGTGGATGGCACACTCAGATGGTTCTGAAATTGACCTCTCGAAATGGGTTTAAAATATCTTTGCCAGTCTGGATGTACATAAACAGGTGACCGCTTTCTTTCAATTTACTGAAGGGTTCCTGAAGCCCTCCCATGGGTTTGGGGAAGTAGAAACCAGGCTGCCATTCTTCCAGCTGCTTCCTCCTCACCTGTAAATAGCTGAACTTCCCACTTGGCAGTTTTAAAACCAAACTATACAAACAGTTGCATTAATGGACTACATACACAAGGAGGAAATACAATAACCTGCATTTGTGTTGCACCTTTAATCTCAAGCAGCTTCAGAGGAGAATAATTGGACAAAATTTGACATTGTGCCACAGGAGATTTTAAATTGACTGAAAACTTGCTCGAATGAGGTAGGCCTTAAGAACGTTCTTAAAGAGGAGGAAGGGGAGAAACTCTGGGTGGGAATTCCAGAGCGTCGGGCCAGGACAGATTGAATGTGGCAAAAGAAGCAGACAATGCACAATGGCCAGAGTTGGAAGACAGCAGATGTTCTGGAAGGTCATAGGATAGAAGGAGGCAAGACAAGGCAATGTTGCGATTTGAACAAGAAAGTTTTTTTTAAATTAGGCTTGCCAAACTAAAAGCTAATGTAAATCAGGAAGTACAAGGTCGCTGACAGAATGGACTCTGAGACTGATTATATCTAGAGCAGCGACTCAGATTAGTTCAAGTATCCCAGCCATATTCAAATAATCCATCCTGTGTGATGTTACCTATTACTCAAAACATAAGCTGGGAACATTAGAATGGAAATAGTGTGAAAGTTCTGCACTACAAATACAAACATAGCATGCAACTGAGAAATGTCAGTGGCAAACAGAGAGCAGTTCAAGTAAGCTGCAAACTTTCACTGTCTATGCCTGCCTGGCACAGTAGCCAACATGGATCGAGGTACAGGAGAGAAATTCTCATTAATGTAACCACACCTCAGAAAAGGGCAAAGTTTTAAAAAAGTTTCATTGTTTGATCCTTTTCCCTCAGAATCTGCTAACTCTTTTTATATACAATGAGTTCAGCTATGTTGAGTGTCAAGAGAGTAAGGCAAGACTGGATGGTCTTTAATGCTAGACTTGTAATAGATAAGACTGAGTTAAGGTGGATTGACACATGGACATCCCCTCCTTAACAGTGAGGCTATCTAACCCCAGTCAAAATGTTGTGGGTTCAAACTCCTACTCCACAGATTTGAGAACACGAGTTAAGCTCACATGCCAAAGGGAGGGCTGCACAGTCAGCAGACATGCAGTATTGTGAATGAGACATTAAATCAAGGCCCCATCCAACCTCTCAAGTAGACATGAAAGATTCAAAGGTGCTTGTCATAAATACATACATACATACATATATACATACATATATTTACATATATATACATAGCAAAGTACTGTGCAAGAACCATCACAAGGTTGCCTCAAACTTAAACACTGGGAAATTCTTTATTACAGGTGTGCACTGTCCCACAGTCAAGTCCAAGAATGCTTAATCGAGTTTCACACCGGGAGGAGCTAACCCCCAGGATCACATGACCCACACTTTTAAAGGGGCAGTACGCACCCCAAACCCCAGACCTACATATATCACAGTGCTAATTAAAAGAGCAGGGAGTACTCTGCTGTGCCAACCAATATCACAATGATAAAACAGGTTACCTGGTCCTTATCAGACTGCTACCCGTGGAATCTTGCTGTGCACAAACTAACTGCCAGGTTTCTATGTTAAAACAGTGTTTATCATTCAAAAGAAATTACTTCATTGACTATAAAATGATTTGGGATACCCCGAGGTTGTGAAAGGTGAGATAAATCCAAGTTCATTACGTTTATTTACCCTCTCTCTCCCCCCCACTCATCATCATTTCACTTTATATTCCATACAGGTTAATCTTTTTGCTGTGCTGTCACCACACAGACACAAAAAAAGAAACATTGGCTTTGATGAAGGATCACCCCAACTCGAAACGTTGGCTCTATTCTCTCCCCACAGATGCTGTCAGACCTGCTGAGATTTTCCAGCATTTTCTGCTTTTATTTCAGATTCCAGCACTGAATCTAGGATTCCCTACTGCGCTGAATGAGGCCATTTGGCCCACTGAGCCTGCACAGAAAGCAATCCCACCCAGGCTCTAACCACCACCACCACCCTCACCCCCCCCAACACTATGAGGGAATTTAGCAGAGCCAATCAACCTAACCCACACATCTTTGGACTGTGGAAGGAAACCAGAGCACCCTGAGGAAACCCATGCAGACATGGGGAGAACGTCTGTGTGGAGTTTGCACAGCGACCCGAGGCTGGAATTGAACCCAGGTCCTGGAAGGACCTGGGTTCAATTCCAGCCTCGGGTCACTGTGCAAACTGTGAGGCAGCAGTGCTAACTTCCGCAGTAGTTTGCCTTTATCTTGAAGAAACGTTAAGTAGTGACTGAAGGAATTGTCAAATAATTGAGATGTCAGGAACTTTTGTTATAACATTCCTTAAAAAAAACAGAAGTATTATTTTCCACTTCAGGACAAGACTAAATTTCACAACCACTTCCCATTTCTCAGTTCACCAAATATTTCTTAAATAGCATGCGGGGAAACTAGAAAACAACAAAAAAAAAAGTCAAGCCACTCTAACCATCTTAATTCTCCCTCCTCAAAAAAAACAAACACATCATCAAACATCAATTTTCGGTATTAGATGAGTTTTAACATAGGAAAGGGAGCATGAGACTAACTGTCTGGACAGAAGTTTGAGTCAGAAGTAACTTTACAATGGAAAAGAAAAGTCAATGTCAGGAAGCAACAATTATTCCCAAAGGAAAACTTCGAGAAGACGAGGGAAAGTTTCATCCCGGATGAACAGTAACTAACCTTCCTCAACAGGAAATAGAGTCACATCAATTTGGGAATGTTGGGTCAAAGGGCACAGGAAACTCTTACACACACCAGTCCCAGGTGCTTGCTGGGTAAAGTTGCCGGTTATCCGGTTTCGAATTCAAGCTTTCACGAGATTTTTAAAACTGTCAACCGAATACCAACAGTTTTTATTCCACAACTGAAGATGGATATAGATGATTCCAATCAAAATTTTTATTGGGGTGGCACAGTAGCACAGTGGTTAGCACTGCTACCTCAAAGGACCAAGGACCCGGGTTCAATTCCAGCCTCGGGTCACTGTCTGTATGGAGTTTGCACATTCTCCTTGTGTTGGCTTGGGCTTCCTCCGGGTGCTCTGGTTTCCTCCCACAGTCCAAAGACGTGCAGGTTAGGTTGATTGGCCTCTAGTGTCAGGGGGATTAGCAGGTTAAATATGCTGAGTTACGGGAGTATGGTCTGGTTGGGATTGTGGTCAGTGCAGACTCGATGGGCCGAGTGGCGTCCTTCTGCATTATAGGAATTCTATGATTCTAGAAGCAAATATTGGAACATAAAAAGCAACAATTCCAGACTCACCCTAGAGCAAGACCTGGTCTTCAGGTCAACTTAGAGCATCATTTATCCAACACCTCCTCACATCTCTCAAATGTCTAAAGGCAGTTCACACTAATTACTTATAAGCAACTGATCTTTGAAACGGGTGCAAAGAATGTTTACCAGAACATAGAAACTAGAAGCAGGAGTAGGCCATTTGGCCCTTTGAATCTGCTCTGCCATTCACTTTGATCGTGGCTAATCATCAAATTCAATTGCCAGAATTTTACCGACTCACCCACCCAAGGCTCGTAAAATCATGCCCGAGGCCAAAGGAGAATGCCACTTTACGAGCCTCGCCCACCATGATTCTGGGGCAAAAAAATTCCACCTAATATGCTGCAGGAATGAGGGACTTCAGTTATGTGGCAAGATTGGAGAAGCCGATATAGTTCTCTCCAGAACAGAAAAGATTTGAAGTAAGATTTAATAAGGGTATTCAAAATCATGAAGAGTTTTGATAGAATAATTTAGGGAGAAATTTCTTCTACTAACTGAAGGTTCGATAATCACAGATTGAAGGCAATGGGTAAAAGAGCTACATAGAAGGAGGAGGAGATTTTTTTTTTAAATGCAGTGAGTTATTACGATCAAGAATGCACTTCCTGAAAATGTAGTGGAAGTAGACCCAATAGTGAATTATGGAGAAAAAGGGAGGAATTTTTCAAAGAGCAAGTGCAAATATGTTGGACCGAATCTGAGACTCTTTGGGGCAAATTTTTTCATTCCACGTACCAGAGCGGGTGAGGGGCGCACTATGGAAAGGTCCGTTGACCTCAGACGGGACTTTCCGGTTTCAGGGCACTCGAGGCCAGAAAATCCCACCCTGTGGCTCCACATATAGTAATTTAATGCAAGGTGAAGACCAATGAAATCATTTTGCTTTTGGATAGAATTAATTGATGGAGAAATGTTGGACAACAGACCCGGTTAAATCCGTCCACTTTGAAAAGCAACATGGAAACTAATCACAAAGCAAGGCCTCATTAGTTGGGTCAATGTCGCAGTGTGTCAGCTGTGGTTCAGTTGGTAGGAGCACTTGCCTCTGGATCACAAGATTCCAGATTCAAGTCCCACTGCAGGGCATTCAGCTGACAAGGGTTACATTCCAGTGCAGTACTGAGGGAGCACTGCACTGGTCGGAAGTGCTGTCTTTCAGATGAAACATCAAATGGGGGTCCCATCTACTTAACTGGGTGGAGGTGAAAGATCTCACGGCACCATTTCAAAGAAGGAAGAACAGGGGAGTTATCCCCAGTATCTTGGCCAAAACTTATCACTCAATCAACATCACAAAGAACATTGAAACAGAATAGCAGGCCATTCAACCCTTCTAGCCTGCTCCACCATTCATTATGGTCATCCAACACAATTCCTGCCTTCTTCCCATATCCTTTGATCCCCTTAACTTCAAGGGCTTTATCTAACTCCTTCTTGAAAACATACAGAGCATCCTTTTCCCACCCCGGAATGCTGGTCGAATAGCATAGTGGAGTGGGAAATTTCAGTCTGGGGGAGGGGTGCAAGTGTGATTTTAATATTAATAAATCTATTTAAATATGTTTAGCGAGCTCCAGGAACAGGGACCAGGCGTGATGGTGTCATCGGTGGGACCAGACACCACTGACGCCTGCTGGGAGGTTGGGGGCAGAGAGGGGCAATGCCCCTTGGGTAATGCCAGCTTGGCACCCTGGCTTTGCCCTGTGGGCACCAGGTAGTGCCAAAAGGGCAGGGAAGAGTCAGACCTGGTATGTTTGCGGTGGGGGGGGAATGAGAGAGAGAGAGATGATGAGGGGAACTACGCAATGGGGCTGGCAGGGTGGAGCATCAGAACAGTGATGTCCATAGGGGTGGGAGTTGATAGATCTCCCATATATTGTGCAGACTTGTACACAGAATTTTCCAAAAAATATACTAAGAGTCACAAAGGGCTGAAAACCGGAGAGTTTCAGTCTGAAACCTGGAGCTTAGGCTCTGCACCCCACTCTCCACCCCCACCAGCGTGAAACTCCCTACAAGAGCATTGGAAAATTGCGTGAAAAACCCAGAGTGAAACTTCCCGGTTTTCAGGCTTTTGTGACACATAGAATTTTTGGGGGAAAATTCCACCCACAATGTTTTGGTCTCTACTGCTTTCTGTGCTAAAGAATTCCACAGTCTCACCAGTCTTCTCCGGGTGAAGAAAATTCTCCTCATCGCAGTCCTAAATGGTCTACCCTTACTGGACACCCCCACCTTCGGGAATATCCTTCCTGCATCTACTCTAGCTAGTTCCGTTAGAATTTTACGAGCTTCTATGAAATATCCCCATATTTTTCTAAATTCCAGTGAATGTAAACCAAACCAACTCAATCTTTCCTTCCATGTCAATCCTACTATCCTTGGAATCAGTCTGGTAAACCTTTGCTGCACTCCCTCCATAGCAGATAAGGAGACTAAAACTGCACACAATATTTCAGGTGTGTTTTCACCAAGGTTCTGTATAATGGCAGCAAGACATCCCTGTTCCTGTACTCAAATTCTCTCGCTATGAAGGCCAACATACCTTTTGCCTTCTTCACCGCCTGCTCACTTTCAGTAACTGGTGTACGAGCACATTCCCCTCAATCTGTAGCCATTCAGGCAATAATCTGTCTAAAACAATAGCCATTCGGATAATAAACAAATTGTCTCATAGAATCTCTGCAGTCAGAAGAAGGTCATTCGATCCATCAAGCCCACACCAACTCTCTGATAAAGCTTCTCACCCAGACCTGATCCCTGCAACCTCATATTTACCTCACTAATCTCCCTATTCTGCATAACTCAAAACACTGAGGGGCAATTTAGCACGGCAAATCCACCAAACCTACACATCTGTGGTCATTAGCACATAACAGTTGTGGAAGTTTGCCAAACATAAATCAGCTGCCACATTACAACAACCCTTCAAAAAAGTAATTAATTGGCTATAAAGCGCTTTCTCATGACCATCGGACATCTCAAAGACTATATTAAAAAAGTATTTATTTTTATATGAAGAACAGCATCCAAAGAATGAACCTTCTCATCAATAATTGTTTCTCTGGAGCTAATACTTACACTTTGGCTTCATAGTCTTTCCAGGCTTTTTCAATGAGTTTCTTTGGGTCCTGTAGGTACAGAATAAAGACCAGTTTAATTTGTCTCACCACTAGACTGGTGGCAAAGCCAACATCTACCTGGCACACTGGGGATTGTCACCCAGAGTTAGTGACTATTAGAATAGCTGAACTATAGAAATGATAAGGAGCTCACTCTTGCACAGATACATAGCACACAGGTCAGGATTCAATAATATTAGCCAGTGGATGTACCAGATAACTCAACAGGGACCGTGTGTTGAAGCTCAGCTCCTGAAAACACCACATTTAAACAATGCAATGACACAAGAAGTTTAGAATTTCAGAATAAATGCATCATTAGTAGCAATCTTAATATCACCACCTTCTTGACTACATTGTTTAATCCTCTTCTCCTAATGAGCACAATCACTTCTTAGTCCATTTTATCTCAGCAGCTTTTTCGCAGAAAGCAAGCAGATATTATTAACATTATTTGCAGCAGTTCTAAGTCAGATCAAGATCAGAGACACAATGGGCTGAATGGCCTCCATTTGTGCTGGACAGTTTGACATATAACCAGCCAGTGTGTTGTTCCTTTGGCTCCAATTCAATCCAAACTGACTAAAAGGGCTTTAATTGTACAGGAGACTAAGGATGGGATACTCCGGCTGTGCTCATCTCAAAACCAGATATCCCATTCAAGGATTATGGAACTTTGCATTGGTCCGCCCCCGCTACAATTCCCCTGGCAGGCAGGACAGGAGAATTCAAGGCTAAATGTCTCCCTCTTTCTCATCAGCTGAAAGAACTCCAAAGCAAATTTGAGATGAGACAGTCTCTCCTAGAATCATAATATTATACAGTGCAGAAGAGGTCCTTTGGTCTGTCAAGTCTGCACCGACACACTGAGAAACACGTGACCTTCAACTACTCTAATCTATCAGCACTTGGTCCATTGCCTTTGCGATTACAAATTTATAACATCAACTGCCTTGCACTTCAGCAGTAAATAGCCAGCCATACTCACCAGACAAGTTAACAGCATTGCTTGTGTACAAAATATCATACTACTGCTGTTATGAGGTATCCATAACAGGCTATGGGGTTAAGGTACATGGTGTGGAAAATAAATGGAGCATTTGGCCACATTTCACTGGACAGAGAAAGCATCAATTTGACACTAAGAAGAATGGAAAGTGTGAGGAAATTGTGTTCCATGTCTCAGTGGTGTCTTCTGCTGAACTTCCATTTGAACAGCCAGTTTCTAATGATATCAGAGCTAGCACACACACAGCTGTCAGATCTGGGAAGAGTGAGTGCCAAACCTTCCACTAAATTACAGACACTGTTCAATCTCAGGCTGTGACTCAACTCAAAAGGCGACAATCTCATTTCAGAACTCTGCCCGAGCACAAAGCCTTATTCACGTCATTTGATTCTAAATGGGGGAGGGGGCGGGGTGCCATGTTTCAAGGAAACCCAGAGTATGAATAACATTCACATCAGCACTTGGAGTGACTCCACAAGACAGAGTCCAGATGCCACCCAAAGGCTGGCAGCATTCCCACCTGTGCCTTGCCCCACCCTCTGTCACTGCCAATTCTGGTGCAGATTCACTCCGATTGTTGCCAGAGTGAACATAAAAGGGGCTCTAAATGCAACAAACTCACCCACTTACACACCCACACCTCTTGCCTGTGTCACATGTGTTAGCCAAGACTACCAGCAGGTTGCAATATATTTGGGCTCATCATTCAAGATTGAATGGGAGGCAGTGGCATAGTGGTATGATTACTAGGCTAGTAATCCAGAGAACCAGAGCAAAGATCTGGGGACCCAAGTTCTAATCCCACCATGGCAGATGATGAAATTTGAATTCAATAAAAATCATGAGATGATCGTGAATTATTGCTGTGAAAACCCATCTGGTTCACTACTGCCCTTTAGGGAAGGAAATCTGCTATCCTTACCTGGACTGACCTACATATGACTCCAGGTCAACAGCATTATGGTTGACTCTCAAATGCCCTCCAAAATGGCAGTTGGGGATGGACAACAAATGCTGGCCCAGAAACTCCAAGATCCAGAAAATGAATTAAATGAATGCAGTAGCAGATTCTGCATGTTAGCCGTTCAATAGAAATAGAGGTACGGTAAAGTCACTCCATAGTCCCAGATGACCATCAGCTTCCTGGTGATGATTTAACCTGAGGATTCACCAGACTTTAGGCCAGAGGCAAAGTTGAGAAGGCAGGCCCTTCAAGAATAACCTCAGCCAGTACAGTGGCACAGTGGCTAGCACTGCTGCCTCACAGCGCCAAGGAGCCGGGTTTGATTTCTGACTTGGGTCACTGTTTGTGTGGAGTCTGCAAGTTCTCCCCGTGTCTGTGTGGGTTTCCTCCGGGTGCTCCGGTTTCCTCCCACACTCCGAAAGATGTACTGTTTAGGTGCATTGGCCATGCTAAATTCACCCTCAGCGTCCCTGAACAAGCACAGGAATGTGGCGCCTTGGGGATTTTTACATAACTTCACTGTGGTGTTAAGGTAAGCCTACTTGTGACACTAATAAATAAACTTAAATTGAATCCTCATTGTTGGCATAACTTTGCATCACGAACCAGCTGTCCAGCCAACTGAGCCAAACCAACCCTCAGAATAGATTAACCCTCTATCCATCACTTCATTAGAATCAAACTTGGTCAAGCCTTTGTGACGTAGTGCAGGTTACAACCACAGAATCTTGCAAGAGGCCCCATATGAGTTCTGAAATCCTGAGGTTACAGAAGGCAGGAGATTGAAGTGAATTCCATTAAATAATTCACTAATAAATGATTGACCAACCAATAAGACTATGTTAAAAAATTGATTCACTCTAAACACCCACCCTGGGCCCATAAAAATTTAAACCCACACACAGTGCATGTAGTGGGGGCACCAACTCTAAGCTGGACATATATCAGCACGTAACCACCAATCCCTCCTTCCATATTGGTTGATCGACACGCTTTGCCTCCCCACAGCTAATTGGAAAGCCTGGTTGATGATTCCTGACTCTCATCCAAACATTCTTTTCTCCTCTCCTCCCACATCTCCCTGCACTGTAGGGATTCTATTCTATTCCATCTCCAAACTTTTTATAACTAATAAACAAAAGCTGCCAGAGAAAATGGAAAGTAAATATTTATTGCCCCCTGAAGTTCTCTTGGGTTTGAAGGGAGGGGCAACCCAGAGATTAATCTTCCGAGAGACTCCAGATTAATCTTGCCATGTTAACAACCTTAGACAGTTGTCTTAGGCTTCAAGGCCCAGATTACCGTGGTAAGGAGTCTCACAACATCAATATTGCTGCCACCCTTCAAGGGACAGTGCTCCGAAAGCTCATGCTACCAAATAAACCTGTTGGACTTTAACTTGGTGTTGTGAGACCTCTTACTGTGTTTACCCCAGTCCAACGCCGGCATCTCCACATCACAGATTGCCATGGGCTATGCGTTGGACATTCCCTGTTGCACATCATTTGGTCAACTTGACATACAGAGTGAAGCTTAATGACATTTCACATCATGTCAAGCCAGTAAACACAAATATATTAATTGTAAACTCCATCTCAGTGGAAAACTTTCTTCTTTTTCCCCCCCCGATCTCAATTCCACACAGCTTTCCCCAACAAGTAGAGGAAAGGGACTGAACAGTGTAGCTTTCCTGTAAACCACATCATAGTCGCGCCATAGAAAATCACCAGAGATCATCCAACATGAGTGAGATCCAAAGGCAAGTCTTCCAAAAGCACAGTCAACGTTCTCCCGCACATGCTCAGTTACACACCTGAGTCTAAACAGAGATATTAAGATTACAATTGTTCAAAAGATAGATGAAAAGCGAAGTAAACTCACCCCTTTTCCTTCCTTCAAATCGCCTTTTAGCAGACTGTCCAATGGAAACGAGAGGATGTTGCTCATGTTTTGAGTCTGTAAGCAATTTTTCAAAAAAAACACCGTGACAATCCTTCATGCGAATCAAACAAACATTTTCAAACAGCAAAGGGATTCACAGCCTGATTGGAACCAAAAGGAGAGGTTTGTAAAAGATCTGCCTGAATACTGGTGCTATCAGTCATGATCTCAGTGCGTCCGAGACATTAGTCAGTGAAGTACTTTTGAAGTGTAGTCACAGTATGTAGGAAACATAGCAGCCAATTTGTGTATTGAAAGCCCCCTACCCCCGTCCCAAATACCAATTTAATACTGAACAGTATTATTTTAATTTAATTAACTTAATGATATTGGCCATACAGACACCAGTGAAAACTCCCCATTTTTCAAAAATGGTGCTGAGAGATCTTTTCCATCTGCTAGGCCAGGCAGGCTTCACCCAAAAGCCAGCACCTCTGACATGACAGCACTCCCTCAGTACTGTACTGGAATAAATCAAATCCAAGCCCTCACATAAATGGTGAGCGTCAACAACAACTGAAGTTGAATTTTTATTCAAGATTGCCTCTAACCATGTCTGTGTCAAGCCCTGTTGAGTATGCAGACTGGGACAGAATTGCCACAGACCATTCTGGAAGTGTTTACATTTCTGAGACATTCCAACCAGATGAATTTCCTATAATGAGTTTCACCAGTTACGTGAAAGAAGAAATCGCCAAATTTCACAGAAAATTGTTTCCATGTAATTAAACCCAAATTAAATGCAAGGCCACATCATACTTGAAGACATCAAATGTTGCTGGCTGCACGAATGTTAACACTTTATGCGAACAGCTATTCCTGTACAAGCCTACACAATAGAACATCACTGCCAAATCCACTACCGCATCTGACGCCTTTAATACAGTATAACCCTCTTTTTTTATATAAAGAGTTTATTTATGTCACAAGTAGGCTTACATTAACACTGCAATGAAGTTACTGTGAAAATCCCCTAGTCGCCACACTCCGGCGCCTGTTCAGATACACTGAGGGAGAATTTAGCATGGCCAATTATCCTAACCAGCCTGTCATTCGGACTCTCAAGGCTCCTCACAAGGGCATCAACAAAATTTGACCACAAGCAGCAGAACAAGATGATAGGGCAGATAACCATCAACTTGATCAACGGTATAGATCGAGGAGCATCTTAAATGAGATGGGGAAGGTAGTGATGCAGAAAGATCTAAGGAGGGAATTTCAGAATTTAACACCTTGGCAGCTGAGGAAACAATTGTGAATGACAGGGCAATGAAAGTCTGGGGTTTGCAAGATTCCAGGGCCAGAGGGAGTGGAGAGATTGTGGACAGTGTCGGCCTGGAGGCGTTCAAGCAAGGTCATGGCAGGATTGGAAAGAAGGGTGAGAATTTTTTTAGTGTTGCTGGACTGCAAGCCACTGTAGGTTAGCGAGCAGAGACTGATGGGGAACAGGGCTGGGTGCACGTCAGGGTTTTGGATAAACTGGAGGATGCAAGGTGAGAGACCAGCCAAGAAAGCAGCGACTAGAAGAGTCAAATCAGGAGGTAGCATAAGCTTGGGTGAGGTTTCCGAGCAACAGACGGACCATCAAAAGTGCAGAGGTGGGTAATATTACACAGCTAGAATTGGATAGTCTTGGTGATGGAGAGGTTACAAGGTCAAATGTCCAGCTCAAGGTCAAGCACTGTAAAGTGAACCTGTTTTCAGCAAGATTTCAGCAGACTTTCTCCTCTCCTCAGCCAAACGTAGTCAGTTATCCAAAAAGGGGAAGAGAGGAATGAAGAGTTACAAAATAGCTTCCATTGTGGTTCTCTCTCGATTATAATGAAGTATGAGCTCAAGTACAGCAAGTTACAGAACATCCCATAACCACAATAAGTGATGTATCACATATTACAATTAAGCAACCAGTTTGACAAAGACTAAATGAGCAGGTCTGAGAGACAAGAGTTGGTAAGCTGACAATAGAAGTCATTTTAAAACTATAATGAATGCAGTTTTGTTTTATTAGTTCTTATCCTTCAACCTACATCATTGCAAAAAACAGATAATCTACTCATGTTCACATTCTTGCTTATGAGACCTTGCTATGCGCAATTACAGTTGCATGTTTCCTGCATTACAACAGTGACCACACTTCAGAATTATTCCATTGGTGCTTCGGAACTTGCCAAGATGGGGCAAGATGCTTCACAAGTGTAAGTTCTTTCATTACTGAGTCATTAAAAGCCCCAATAACAAGGACAAATATGGGTTCTAAAAAAATGTTGTGAAGAAGCCACAGTCTTGACATTAGCAGGGAGCCATGCCAATGAGAGAGAAATATAAACTAGTTGCTATAACAACTATGACCCATGTTTTAAACAATACATCTCTTTGTAAATGTGGAAAACAAGACTCACGTTCTTTATCCTAACTTGAAGGACATTATTGTTTTAAGAATATATACTTTTTTATTTTGCCGAACAGGTGAATTGCAATGTCTACTCTGTACCCCAACTGGATGGATCAGGCAGTAAAATGCAGCCTATAAACTTTAAACAGCAGTGGTTGAACTAATGGTAACTTTTCACTATTGAAGATTGAGACTGGACAAGATTCAGTAAGATGGCACCAGGAACAATGGGTTTTAAACATAAAGGAGAAACTATTTACTCAGACAGGAAATGCCAAGATTGATCTTTAGAAAAACGCACACACAAAACACACAAGGGAAAATCTTTTTCCAATTATTTAGCAAGAAGGTTATATCTACAGGTGCAAGGCAATGCAACTTGGTGGGAAGAATAGGGAGGTCACTATAGTGTTCAATGGTTTAATTAAACTGTGTTTGACTATATTACTCTGTTGACTAATCTAACTTCACTGTGTTTAAATATTTAGGCCTGGGTATCGACCCTGACAGCTAAGGTAAACAGAAGCTTCCAGAAAGACTCGAGAAACCAGAGTGATGAACATGTATGTAGAAATCTTGTGATTGGGGTGATATGCATTGTAAACAAATCTGTTGTAGAATTATTGAAAAGATATTTTAATGCACTGTAAATAAGCCTGTTGTAAACCTGGAACATTGCTCGGAGGTAAATCACATATACAACTAAATGGCAAATACACAACATTCACTCAAATGCTACTTGGACATAGGGCAGAGGCGCAAAGGGATGTAGTATTATGGGTGTGGGTTAAGATACTGGCAGTAGCGTCTTGAATGAGCTTGAGTTTCCTGAGGATGCAAAGTGGGAAGCAGGCCAGTAAAACAATGGAATAATCAGATCTAGAAATAACAAAGGCACACTTGAGGGTTTCAGCAGATAGCCAGGGGCAGAGAGAGCCTATACTATAAAGGTGGAAGTAGGTGGCCTTGGTGGTGGAGAGAATAACTGTTTAGAATGAGTATTTAGATTCATAAATTCACAAGATACTGATTCTCAAATTCCTATCGTGTGGTTGAAAGTATGATCTTAAAATCATAGAAGCCCTACAATGCAGAAGGGGGCTGTTGGCCCATCACAACTGCACCGACAACAATCCCACCCAAGCCCTATCCCAGTAACTCCACGGACTAACCCTGCTAATCCCCCTGGCACGAAGGGACAATTTAGCATGATCATTCAAAACTTACCCATACATCTTTGGAGTGTAAGAGGAAATTGGGGCATCCAGAGGAAACCCATACAGACATGAGGAGAGCATGCAGACAGTCACCCGAGGTCGGAATTGAACCTGGGTTCCTGGTGCTGTTAAGCAGTAGTGCTAACCACTGTGCCATCATGCCACCCAATGTTTAAATATCATCACAAATGCTAAATTCAATGTTCCAGAGACTTTAGAACAACATAAGAAATTGGTAGAACCTGTAGTCTATACGGCCCATCTAGACTTTTCTGCCATTTAAGATGATCGTGCCTGTATTTCAAAATCAGTCCTGCCCCCATCTCATTTGATTCCTTTAGTACCAAAAAATCTATTGATCTTAGTCTTGAATGTACATCTAAGCTTGAGATTATGACCCTTAGTTCTAGACTGCCTAACTAGGACACAGCCTCTCAGCATCGAAGGAGATCACCACCCAATTTTCTAAATTCAAGAGTATGGACCATTTTATTCATTCTCCCTCACACAGAAGAGCCTCTCATAGCAGAAATCAATCTAATGAAACGTATTAAGCCCTACTTAAGGAAAATATATCCTCCCTTGGGCAGCGACCAAAACTGTACACAAGTACACTATTGTTAACTCACCAGAGCCCTGTATAATTACAGCAAGTTGTCCTTACTCTTGTAATTCAACCCACTTGCACTACTTCCTAATGACTTGCTATATCTTCATGTTAACTTTTAAGTTAAATTTGTATACAAGGAATCTCCCAACACCTTTCAGAGAGAGTATTCTGTTTTTCTATTCTTCCTACAAAAGAATAATTTCATGCGTCACACTCCTCTACCACCTCCTTTTCCTACTACTTAACTGGCCTATACCTCACAGCTCTTCAAATCCTCTTGATAGCTTACTCTCTCTTCACCTATTGAAAACCTGATGCTAACTGCATTCAAACTCACCTCACTGGCAATGGCAACTGGGCAAACTTACCAGGTTTTTAAAGAGTGCGGTTACTTCACGAGTGAACACTCCGAGGTTCAGGAAACCCATGGACAGCTCGTTCTTGTTCTGAGATAGGTGGTGGTTCCCAAAGCTCTCCAGAACTTCAATGTACTGCTCTTTATTCTCCACATGTGCTGGACACCGAAACGAGAGAAAAGAAAATGGAGACATCTCATTAGAAATTGGATTTCACAGGATTGCCAGCCTCACTGTGCTAACCTTCATGGTCGAATAGTACACCAACACTCAGTTTCAGGACGTCTCCAAGTGTGCTCTCTCTCCCCCAGCTATGAGAATAGGGAGAACAAAGTCAGTCATTCTCCCCACTAACCCAGGAGTGTACAGGCTAAATGTGGCATCATCGTATCTAGCCTGGATGGTATCAGTTGTCTTAGCACATACTGAAGATAAATTCTCAGGCTGGGAGAGAAAAGGAAGTGATCAAGTCAATCAAGGAGTCTAGTTAATCATAGAATCCCTACAGGAGGAGGCCATTCAGCCCATCAGGTCTGCATCGATCACAATCCCATCCAGGCCCTATTCCCATAACTCCACGTATTTGCCCTGCTAGTTCCCTGACACCAAGGGGCAATTGATCGTGGCTAAACAACCTAACCCTCACATCTTTGGACAGTGGGAGGAAACCAGAGCACCCGGAGGAAACCCATGCAGACACAGGGAGAATGTGCAAACTCCACACAGACAGTGACCCGAGGCCAGGATTGAATCTGAGTCCCTGGCAGCGTGAGGCAGCAATACTAACCACTGTGCCACCATGCCATCCACTTACAAACTGGATCAAGAAAGAGTTCCACCAAAACTCAAACATTTTAATTTAAATAATAAACTCCAAAAAACTTTAATTCATAGTAAATGTTAAGCTCAACAATACCAACAGCTCTCAAATTCTAACACAATACTCTCAACCTGTTCAACATATGACTGAAGTTACTCAAAAATGTATTATGTGGCAGCAACCTCACCTTGGAGTCAGAAGGTTATGGAATAAACACCCACTCCAGATACTGGAGTTCATAACCTAGGTGGATATTCCAATGCACTTCCAAGGAAACGTTGTCCTTTGATTAGGATGGGAATTCAGAGTTTTACCTTTCCTACGCTGGTGCTTTGAGTGAATGCAAAAGAACTGATGGAACAATTGGAGGAGGTAATATCCCATTGCTCCGGCCAATCAAAGCCAGCAAAAAAAAAATCCAATTATCAGTAACATTTAGCTGCAAAATAATGATAGCAACATCAAGGAATCCATTTCATGAATGGTTTAAGTCATTTCTAAAGCATGTGCCCCATATATGCAAGATGGTAGAACATTGTTGTTTATATTAGGCCAAACTATGGGCTAATGGCATCAACTCTCAAGACTGCAGACCCACCCAATCTGATGTTTGCCGCAATTAGTCACAACAAATCCCTTGAAGGCCCAAATTTAATCAGGCCATCATCATCACTGGCCTGGGCAGATCCACAAGAAAAATAGGAAGAGGTCATTCGTCCCCTCATTCCTGTTCTATTCAATTAGACCAACAATTTTACAGGAACATAGGATCACTGAATAGTTACAGCTCTGAAGAAGGCCACTCAGCTATTGTATCCATGCCAGCACTTTGCAAGAACAATTCTGCCAGTCCCACTCCCTGCCCCCTTTCCCCACAGCCCTGAAATCCTTCTTCTCTTCAGAATCTTAGAACCCGACAGTGCAGAAAGACGCCATTCGGTCCATCGAGTGTGCACCAACCACAATCCCATCCAGGCCCTAGCCCCATATCCCTGCATATTTTACCTGCTAATTTGTCTAACCTACGCATCTCAGGACACTAAGGGACAATTTTAGCATGGCCAATCAACCCATCCCGCACATCTTTGGACTGTGGGAGGAAACCGGAGCACCTGGGGGAAACCCATGCAGAAACGAGGAGAACGTGCAAACTCCACACAGACGGTGACCCAAGCCAGGAATCGAACCCAGGTCCCTGGAGTTGTGAAGCAACAGTCCTAACCACCGTGCTACCATGCCGAAAGTTTATCCATTTCCCTCTAAGGAGTCACAATTGAATCTGCCCCCACCTCACTCACAGGCAGTGCATTCCAAATCCTAACTACTCACCACAAGAAAAGATCCACTTGTGATGCAATTACTACCTTAGTCAGAGTCCTCTGATTCTGAATTCTCCCATCAATGGGATCAGTTTCTTCCCACTTACTCTGTCTTGGCCTCATGGTTGGGAACATCTCTATCAAATCACTTCTCAACCTCCTCTTCTGTAAGAAGAACAACCCAGCTTCACCAATCTACCTACACACAAAAGATGTCTCATATCCCTGGAACCATTCTCAGGAGCCTTTTCTGCACCCTCTCCAACTTCTTCACATCCTTCCTAAAGTCTAATGGCTCAAAGTTGGATACAATAACACAGCTGAGACTGAACCAATGTTTTATAAGTGTTCATCGTAACTTTGCTTTTGTACTTTAATGTTTCAGTTTGAAAACTATAGAAATATTTTGTTTTAATGCATTTACAGGATGTGGGCATCGCTGGCTGGGCCAGGGTTTATTGGCCATAAGAGCCAATTACATTTCTGTGGGTTTGGAGTCACATGCAGGTCAAACGAGGTAAAGATGGCAGATTTCCTTTTACAACAATCAAAAATGGTTTCATGGTCATCACTAGATCGTTTAATTTCAGATTTTTATTGATTTCAAATTTTACCATCTGCTGTGGTGGGGTTCGAACTTGGGTCCCCAGAGAATTATCCTGGGTTTCTGGGTTACTTGTCCAGTGACACTACCACCTGCCCCTAAATTGACTCCAAGCCTTGCTTTTTTTGGGAGATGAGCCTTCCCAGTTTCCATCATCTTTTGTACGCAAGTGCTTCCTGAGGTCAGGCCTAAAGGCACCAAATTTAATTTTAATGTTATACCTCTTTGCTCAGGACTTCCCCATCAGTTACAATATTTCAATCTATGGTCCCATTAATTTGCATATACCGAAGTAAACTCAAAAGACACAACAGCATTAAAATGCATTGTAAATGTCCCAGAGACTAGTTTCCTCGTCCAGCTCACATTCAAACTGGCCTTCCCTGCCCCATAAAACTTTTCTGCAATTTCACAGGGATCTCTTCTAAAAAATCAAGCTGGCCTTAGGAGCCCATCATTTGCTACCGAGAGGAAGACATCTTACTTTCCCTTTACTTCACCTCAGATGCCCAAAAGACCCTTAGCCAGCTTCTCGGCCTTTTGGCTAAGATCAAGTGTAGGATCGACACGCTGTGCTTGGTTGAAGTCTTTAGGTTACATTTTAGCTTCACTTGAAGCAATTTTTAAAGGCAGCATCTCGGCCTTTTGGCTAAGATGCAAATGAGATCAAACCTTGGAGGAGAAGCTATGCCTACTCCAATCAGCTTGGATCATGTAGATCAAGCCCAAGACAGGAGGTGAGAGCCCTGTCTTGTCACCTTGGATCAGGAATGTCTCAACTTGATGATACTCTGAATTGGACTTGATTTGATTGAATTGGATTTAAAAAAAAAGACCCTTAGCCAGCAAGAAATGTGACTAATCCCTCAGAGCAGTCAAATCTGAACAGTGAGATGCCAAACATCCAATCCTTGGAGGGAATAATATTTTCACTGGCTGAAGAGTTACAAGATTTTCATTTGCTCTTTTCTACCCAACCATTTAGTGATGATTTCTGCTCCTTATTTTGTCCTCTTTCCTCAATATTTTACAGTCAGCTAGCAATTACTGTTTCCCCCCAGAAGAAAAACAACTCATTTGGGTTTTCATCTTCACATTCGAAGGAAGAGGTGATAGCATCCATCACCAGAAAGCGGGGATTAAATAGCGTAGCTGAGAAAAATTCAGAGTTCTGGGAAAATTGATGGGATAAACAGAACCAATGGCCTCCTCCTGCGCTCATAAACCTCAATGGCTCTCTGACTTTTGCGGCCATTCAAGATCTTGGATTTGTAGACCATTTCTCAATACCTCAGAATGCTGCAGTGTGATTTACGGTCAGTGACGTATTTAAAAAGAATTGTCACAATCAGACAGTGTGGGAAATGCCACAGACAATTCGCACATTGAAAGGTTCTACAAACAGCAGTGTGATAACAATCAGGACATCAGTTTTTTTTAAGTGACGTTGGTTGAGGAATAAATATTGGCAGGACACCAGAGAGAACTCCCTATTCCTTTTCAAACAGTGCCGCGGGACCTCTTTCACCCACCTGAGAAAACAGAGACGTGGTGGCTTAATATCTTATCTGAAAGACAACACCATCAATAGCGCAGAGCTCCCTCGGTATTACACTGAGAATGTCACAGCCTAGATGAGGTGCTCAGGTCTCTGCAGTGGGTCAATCAATCATCTGACTTAGAGATCGGAGTGCCACAGCCAGCAACAACACAGTATGCAGGAAGGGGTTTGGTGGGGGAGGGGAGGGTGGGAATGTTAAAAGATAAAGAAAAAGTATCTTCAAACAATGCTCTGCTCAAGCCTTAGAGGTAGTGTCACAAGATGAACGTGCACAGGGGAAGAAATTCTAGCTGGGTCAAAATTCACTGAGATTATCCTTCAAATACATTTCATATATTAGGACGGTTAACTGTCTGCCTTGCTTAATAAATGGCAAATCAGTGGGGATAAAAATAAATCGAACACAAGTTTTTATTTACTCTCCACTTTCTTTGCAAAGGTTTTCATAAAAGAAACTCTTTCACGGGCGATTAACCACCATGCAAAAATTTCCATTCTTCCTTTTCCAATCCCTGTTTGTCAGGATAATGCACTGTACAGGTTCAGTCAGTCATACCATCACAAAAAAATTAACACATTTGGCTCAGTTCACACTTAAAATAGGAGCAGGAAGAGGCTATTCAGCCTTTCAAGCAGGCTCTGTTGTTCAATATGATCGTGGCTGATCCCTTATCTCAAAACCATACTTTCACTTTCTCCCCTTACACGTTTAGTGTCTAGAAAACTATTTCCTTCTTAAATATATTCAATCACTTGGCCTCCACAGCCTTCTGTACTAGAGAATTCCACTGGTTCACCACCCTCTGAGGGAAGATACTTCTCTTCATCGCAGTCATAAATGGCTTACCCTCATATCCTGAGAGTGTGACCCCTTGTTCTAGATCTCCCAGCCAGGGGAAATATCATCCCTGAATCCAGTCTGTCCAACCCCATCAAAATTTTATACATTTCAACGAGCTCCCCTCACATTTTAGCTAAACTCCAGTGAACAGTCAACCCAATCTCTCCTCGTATGATAATCTTGTCATCCCAGGAATCCGGCTAGTGAACCTCCGCTGAACACTCTCTATCACAAACATATAATTTCTTAGGTAAGGAGATCAAATCTGTACACAATACTCCAGGTGTGACCTCATCAAGGCCCTGAACAGCTACAGTAAATCATTATCCTTCCTGTAGTCAAGCCTTCTTGCAGTGAAGGACAACATATCAACTGCCTTTCTAACTGCTTGCAGTACCCGCATGCTTGCTTTCAATGACAGGTGTACAAGGACACATCAACATGTCCCAATCTTCCATTATTTAAATTCTGTTTTTCCTGGTGAAGTGGATAACTTCATAGCTATCCATACAACAGTCCCTTTACTATATATTTGCCCACTCACAGACTTAGATAAAATTTCCCAAAACCTCTTTACATCCTTCTCACCACTCGCACCCCCAGCTAAGTTGGAAATATTACATTTGGTTCTCTCATCCATCATTCATTGATGTGTTAATCTTTTTTAAGTTTACTTATTTGTCACAAGTAGGCTTATATTAACACTGCAATGAAGTTACTGTGAAAATCCCCTGGTCGCCACACTCCAGCACCTGTTCAGGTACACCAAAGGAGAATTTAACGTGGCCAAAGCACCTAACCAGCACATCTTTCAGATTGCAGGAGGAAACTGGAGCACCCGGAGGAAACCATGCAGACACAGGGAGAACATACTAACTCCACACAGACAGTGACCCAAGCTGGGAATCGAACTCAGGTCCCTGGCGTTGTGAGGCAGCAGTGCTAACCACTGTGCCATTATGAATTGCTGAGCCCAAGCATCGATCCCTGCAGTACCTCACTAGTCACTGCCTGCCACTCTGGAAAGGACTTATTTCCTGTCTGCTAACCACTTCTGAACCCATGCCAATATCTTACATCCAACTCCATGTGCTCTAATTTATGTGAGATTTTATCAAAAGTTTTCTAAAAATCCAAATACATCACACCCGCTGGTTCTTCCTTATATGTTCATTCTGGTTCTGTCCTCAAAACTCCAGTAAGTTTGTCAAACATAATTTTCCTTTCACAAATCTATTTTAACTTTGTCCGATCCCTTTGCGATGATCTAAGGTTCCTGTTACCCTACCCTTTATAATAGGCTCTAGCATTTTCCTTACCATTGGTGTTCAGCTAACAGGTTTGTGATTTCCTGTTTTCTCCCTCCTTCCTTTTTTAATAGTGAGGTTACATTTTCCACCCTTCCATCTATCAGGACAGTTCCAGAATTTTAGAAGGCAGCAAGCAACAAAATCACAGAATACGGCACTGCAGAAGAGGCCCTTCTACCCATCGAATCTGCACAGACACATGAAAGACTCTGACCTGCCTAACTACTCCCACTTGCCAGCACTTGGCCCATAGCCTTAAATGTTATGGTTTGCCAACTACTCATCCAAGTACGTTTAAACGGATGTGAGGCATCCCGCCTCCACCACCTTCCTTGGCAGCGCATTCTAGACTGTCATCACCCTCTGGGTAAAAAAGCTTTTCCTCAAATCCCCCCTCAATTTTAACTCGTGGCCCCTCGTAACTGACCCTTCATCTAAAGGGAACAGCTGCTCCTGATCCAGTCTGTCCATACCCCTCAATGTTCAACACCTCAACCAGGTTGCCCTTCAGTCTTCCCTGCTCCAGAGGGAACAACCCAAGCCTATCTGACCTCTCTTTATTACTAAAAATGTCCCATCCCTGGCAACAGCCTGGTGAATCTCCTCCGCATCTCTTCCAGTGTAATCACATCCACTATTTCCATAGCCACCTCCTTCAGTAACCTGGGATGTTGATTATCAGACCCTGGAGATTTATCAGCTGTCATTAGATTCTCCAGCACTATTCCCCTAATAATACTAATTTAGTCAATTCCTCCTATTCACTAGATCATTAGCATTTCTGGGAAGTTATTTGTATCTGTGTCCTTGAAGACAGAACTAAAGTAGTTGTTTGATTGCGCTGCCATTTCCTTGTTCTCCATTATAAATTCTCCTGTTTCCAACTGTAAGGAACCTACACTTGTCTTCACTAATCCTTTTCTTTTTATATTCTTACAGAAGTTTTTACAGTCCATCTTTATGTTCCTTGTAAGTTTACTCTCATACTTTATTTTTCCCCTTAATCAATCTCTTTTATCCTTTGCTAAATTCTGAGCTCCCAATCCTCAGACTTGCTATTTTCCAGAGCAACTTTATTATGGCTCCTCTTTGGATCTAATCTTTAATTTATTTTGTTAGCCTTCTTTGGGCCACATTTTCTGTTGTGCGTTTGCACTAGAAAGGGCGGCATGGTGGCACAGTGGTCAGCACCCTTACAGTGCCAGGGACCCGGGTTCAATTCCAGCCTCAGGTTACTGTCTGTGCGGAGTTTGAACGTTCTCCCTGTGTCTGCATGGGATTCCTCCGGGTGGTCTGGTTTCCTCCCACAGTCCAAAGATTTGCGGGTTAGGTGGATTGACCATACTAAATTGCCCCTTAGTGTCAGGGTGACTAGCTAGGGTAAATGCATGGGGTTATGGAAATAGGGCATCGGTGGGATTGTGGTCAGTGCAGACTCGATGGGCCAAATGGCCTGCTTCTGCACTGTAGGGATTCTGTGCATGTATAACTGTTGCAATGCATGAATTCATCCCTTAAATATTAGCCATTGCCTATCCACAGCCATGCCTTTTAATGAGTCTCCCCAATCTGTAGCCAACTCACCCCTCATGCCTCATGTAGTTTCCTTCGTTTAGGTTTTAGAACCCTATAATCTAATTATAAGTAGTAACTTACAGAGTCCAGAGGAATGAATGGCTTTAATCAACTTCTTCATCTTCAGCAGGATAGCCTGATCCGCTTCCAGTGACTACAAGACAAAACAAAGAGAGAACCGTCAGGGCACAGGCTTCCCAAGAGACTTCCAACAGCAAAACACAGGAAGAGAAATACAGCCCAAACAGGCAGTACCAACAGCAAACCTCAGCGCCAAACATAAATACAACAGGAGTGGCTAAATTTAACTTCACACACCACCTCTCAAAACAAAAGGTCAAAAAAAAGCTCAACATTGTCCCCAATCCTTCCTCAAACAAGTGTCTTGCAGCTTAAACAAGCCCTATCTATAGGGCACAAATGTCATCTTTCCAGCAACTAGAACTGGGCATAGGATCCAAGGTACTGTCTGACCGCAGCTCTTTAAGTTGAAGGGAAGTTGTGACCTGTACTCAACTGTTTCAGTTTTGAGTTCTCAACGTTATTTGCTTTGTTAGTATTTGGCCAGTGAGTGGACGCATCAAGAAACTAAAATTGAGATTTCCCTATACCTTTCCATGGTACGATCATCAGGTTCAATTTCCTCTCAAAATATGGCCGACCTTACCTCATTTTCTCCCCCCACCCCCTGCCCCCATCACCACCCTGTGGCACCCACCTTTTTTTTATTTGATTTGATTAATTATTGTCACACGTATTGGGATACAGTGAAAAGTATTGCTTCTTGCCTGCTATACAGCCAAATCATACCGTTCATGGAACACACAGGGAGAAGGAAAGAAGAGGGTGCAGAATATGGTGTTGCAGTTACCGATAGGGAGTTAAAGCACAATTTTAAAAGCTTGGAATGGGAATAAAACAATGGAAATAGAGGATATGCTGGGGACAGCTTGTGAAAGGTCACCTCGCTCCAGTGCCATCTTTCTTCCTTTCTTACATCAAATTTGCAGTTTGATGTCTGCAAATTTTGCTTTACTGAATCTAAGTCATTATCATAAGTAAAGAACATAGAATTTTGCAATATACAAACAGACCATTCAACCCGACTATCAATGCCAGTGTTTTGACTCAACATAAGCCTCCCCCATCCCTCGTTGATCCAGCAATATTAACATATCCTCTATTCCTTTCACCTTTGTGCACTTGACTAGCTTCTGCCTACATGCCTCTTGGGAGTTCCAGAACCACTCCAACAGTTGCCCATTCCCGTCATTCCAATATAATTCTTGTAACCTTCCTCCCAACCACCATTCCTCCTCCAAGGAGCACCAGTGGCTTCCTACCCTTCGACCAATTTCAGATGCAGTCCAACCCTTCACTGATTACTCACTGCCTAGCACATTATTGTAAGGAACAACAGTTGGCCATTCAGCCCTCATGTTAGTTCTACCATTCAATCAGATCATGGTTGATCTGTATCTGAATTCCATCTGCCCACCTTGGCTCTGTATCGCTGAATACAAAATTTATCAATCTCAAGATTCGAGATGTTCAGTTGAACCCTGGCCTGAACAGCTTTTGGGGAAGAGAGTTCCAGATTTCCACTACATTGTGTGTTAGGAAGTGCAACCTAACATCTCGTGTGAAGAGCCAAGCTCTAATTTTAAGATTGTGGCCTCTTGTTTTGGACTCCTTCACCAAAGGCAAGTTTCTTTCCACCTAAATGATCAATTCCTCTGCTTGCCTCGATTACACAACAGCTTCATCATTTGTACATGAGGGAATACAAGTCAAGTCATAAACTTCATAAAGAACGTTCCCAATGGTGGGGGAGTCCGGAACTAGGGGTCATAGTTTGAGAATAAGGGGTAAACCTCTTAGGTCTGAGGTGAGAAGAAATTTCTTCACCCAACGAGTGGTGAATGTGTGGAGTTCACTACCACATGAAATAGTTAAAGCTAAAATGTTGTGATTTCAAGAACGAGTTAGATATAGTTCATGGGGCTAAAGGGATGAAGGGATGCGGGAGGGTGGGGATCAGGATATTGAATTCAATGAACAGGCATGATCAAAATGAATGAGGGAGCAGGTTCAAAGGGCTGAATGGCCTACTCCTTTTCCTAGTTTCTATGTTAACATCTTTAGACAAAGGGTCATCCAGACTTGAAAATTTAGCTCAGTTGTCACATATCTTGTGAAAAAGTTGGCATAACTCAGACTAAATTTACCATGGCGACACCTTTTACCTGGAGGAAGTGAGTGAAGTCAAAAGCAGAAGTTGTGTGAACAAGTATAGCCAGGTGGAGTGGGTGAGGGTTGGTTGGGCCTCCACACAAGGAAGAAGCAGACAGCCCTCACCACAACTACAGTCGACAACCTCCACCACTTTAACAGTTTCCAGTATGGTGACCCTAACTGGCTCCTTCTCTCCACAGGACACTGAATCTCTCCATCCCTTATTCTGACAGCCTGAGGGTCCATAATATCTCTGCATCAATCTCATCATATTTCCCCAATGCCCTTAAACTAATTGCTTCACTGCAAGTTTAGAGCTCTGTAAAATCATTTGAATTTTAGTTCTGACATTGTGACCATTGCATGAAAGCAACAGCAGATTTACACATCAAACATGTTTGCATCATTTGCATATAGGATATTCCCATTTTCATCTCCAGACACCAGTCTATATTCAAAGTTGTGAAATTCCCCACTTGTTTCACTACACCTCTTCTTTTAACCGCACAAGAATTGAAAGTTAAACAAACAATAAAATCAATCTAGCTAAAAGGAATATAATAGTCCCAGAGGAAGACTGCATCAATCAAACAGGACTGGACTACCTTACCCCCAGCCTAAGCCTCTCTCACCCTCTCCCCTCACCCTCACCCACCTTGCCCCTAGCTTGACCCCTATTATCCAGCCTCATCTCTCCTTTCTCCCATGCCTGACATTTCCTTTTGTCTACCCTGTGCTTAATTCCACCTCTCATGCCCTCTCGCCAATGGGTTGTAACGTCGTCATGGCAACCTTTAGCTGGCATCAGTTGGTGGAAGGTTTCCGTGTCTCCATCAAGGAGAGGAAAATTCCACCCAAGTTTCATAATCCTATTCAAGAACTAGCAATCCCTGCTGATTGCATGTTGTCAGAGGTCAGGTAAGGGTTTGGCAGAGGTCGAATGCAAATCCATGAAATGGATGCATCTGGAAAGAATCAGAGGGGCTAGCAAAATTCACAAAACACCCAGCAAGTGAGTGAGTGCTTTCAGGAGCAAAGGGGAGAAGACTGCAAAAACAAACAGACAAACCAACATTCTCTCTGTTATTTACTGTGCATAGATAAAGAATTACTGGCAACAGCCCTATTGCATCAACTTGGAATCCATCCAGATGTAAAGAACAAAACAATACAAAGCTGCCTTTGTCCCAGAGTCACTTCCCCAAGATTAAAAAGGCATTTGTTGTTGTTGTGGCACAACTTGCTATTATTCTGTTCCCCTCCCTCACATTGGGGTACAGTCCTGAGGCAATCACAGTCCTTACAGTGCACCACACATGTACCAAATTCTTCATGTACAAGATTAACTGTTAGGTGTTCAAACTCTTGAAGGGATTTGAGAGAGTAAATAAGGAGAAACTGTTTCTGCTGATTTGGGGGGTCAGTGGCCAGAGGACACAGGTTTAAGATAATTAGTCAGCAGAGGTGACAGGAGTTAGAAACAAATTACTGAGCAAGTTGCCACAAATCTGGAATGCACAGGAAAGGCTGGTGGAAGCAGATTCAATACTTACAGGAAAGATTTGCCTGGCAAAAACAGGGTAATGAGGCTAATTGGATAGCTTTCAAAAGCTGGCACAGGCAGAATAGCCTCCTTTAGAGCTATGTCATTCTATGATTACTCAAGCAAGAAGGCTTGACAGCTGAATTCAATATGGGCTTGTCCTCCCACACCAAGAGGAGAACACACACACACACTCCAGTCGCTAGGGAAGGGGGAAAAGGAGATGCAGAAACCTTTGCTGGATTCCCCTCCCTGTGCAGGGAAGGGGTGAGTGATAGACAGCTCCGGCACCCCAACCGAGGCTGCTGAGCCTAGCACATAAATGATTGGGGGGGGGGGTTCCAACAATTTCAAGCCTCTCTCTGTGCGACTCGCAGTCACGCCAGGCAGTGATGCAGCTGCTAGCTATTTTACAATCTAGAAGAGCTGATGCTGCATTCCTCACTGTTGCCTTTTCAGGCGAGACACTGAACCCAGATAAAATGGGTAACATCTGCCTTAACATCTGACTGCAAGGGTTCATACAAACCTGTATGACCAGCAAATGCCTCCGTGGATTACTAAAGGTAGAGAACATGCAGGCGTACCACCACATCTCCAATAGTGCCCCACCACTCAATTTTACTACCATCATTAGTTTGAAGTTACAAGGCCAGTTAGAGCTGCTCATAGTTGATCGTGTCAGTTCACTACGGACTGCCCTCCACCTGATCTCAGCCACTCTAACGCAGATGTATCAGAACCAGATTTTGTTCAAAGATTCTCCCAGTGTACTCTACAACAGGGAAGATGGGCTAGTTACTCTGTAAGGTGCTATTAAAGCACAATTTTACCATGTATAGAGCCCCTGTAGATAGAGGAATTACCCTTTAACAGGACAATCTTTATACTAAAAAAACTCATCTTTATATAACATTTGTCACGGGTAATGCCTCAAAGCACTTTACAACAAAATCAGTGTAGCTGTAATTCTAAGAGGGATCTCAGCAGCCTACTTGCACACAGCAAACTCCCACAAACAGCAATGTTCAGTGATGCTGTCTGAGTGATGAATATTTGCCAGGACACTGGGGAGATAACCGGACACTAAGAAAACAATGATATGATGGGGCGGTGTCAACTTGGATTTATGAAAGGGAAATCATGTTTGACAAACCTGTTGGGAGTTTTTTTGAGGATGTAACAGAAATTTTTAAAACTTTTTTTATTTATTAGTGCCACGAGTAGGCTTACGTTAACACTGCAATGAAGTGTGAAAATCCCCGAGTCACCACACTCCAGCACCTGTTCGGGTACACTGAAGGAGAATTTAGCATGGCCAATGCACCCAAACAGCATGTCTTTCAGACTTTGGGAGGAAACCCACGCAGACACGGGGAGAACGTGCAGACTCTGCACAGACAGTTCCCAGATTGGGTCATCAACCCTGTGGTCTCTGGCGTTGTGAGGCATCAATGCTAACCACTGTGCCAGCCCCACGTGCTAAGGAAGAACAGGTGGATATATAGTATTTGGACATTTAAAAGGCTTTTGATAAGGTCCCAGACACAAGGTTAGAGAAGAAAATTAAAGCGCGTGGGATTGGGGGTGAGGTACTGATATGAATTGAGAATTGGTAAACAGACAGAAGAGAGTAGGAATAAACAGACCATTCTTAGGACGACAGACTGTTATTAGTGGGATACCATAAGGATTGGTGCTGGGATCACAACTGTTTACAATCTATATAAATTATTTGGATGTGAAGACGAAATATAATATTTCTAAGTTTGCTGATGTCTCAAAGCTAGGTGGGAATGTAAGTTGTGAGGAGCCTGCAAGGCGGGTTCAATGAGATTTGGACAGGCTAAGTTAGGTTTAGGTTAATGTTAAAACATGACAAATGGATCTTTTTTAATTGATTCATGGGTTGCGGGCATTGCTGACTGGACCAGCATCCATTGCCCATCTTTATTGTCCTCTACGAGGTGGTGGTGAGCCACTGCCTTGAACCACAGCAGTCCATGTATATAATGTGAATAGATGTGGAACTATTTACTTGGTAGAAAGTAAAACAGAAAGACAGAGTTTTTTTTAAATGGTGAGAGGTTGGGAAGTGTTTTGTCCAAAGGGTCCTGTCTGTCCTTGTTCATGAGTCACTAAAAGCTAACGTGCAGGTACAGCAAGCAATCAGGGTGTTTTGGCTTCATGTGCAGGAGTAGGATGTCTTGCTGCAATTGTTTAAAGTCTTGGTGAGATTGCCCCTGGAGTATTATAGCAATATAGAAGGTAGGAGCAGGAGGCAGCCATTTGGCCCTTTGAGCCTTCTCCATCATTCATTACGATCATGGCCTCCTCCTGGTTCCCAATATTCCTACAGCATCCAAACTAAGGAATCTGAAGCGAACAGTCAGATTCAAAAAGGAAGGACAACAGCAAGACAGCAGGGACGCATTCTAGTAAATTAATTAACAGTTAATATCAAAGCCAGGACTCCAAAACTTGCAAACTAGAAATGGAAATAAAAACTTGACATTAGTCATGTTAGTAATCATTCCACCTTGGTGCTGTGGCCTCAGCTGTCTGGAATTGCCTCATTAAACATCTTGGCAGCTCTCTCCTTCTTTAAGATATTCCTTAAAATCCACCTCTTAGATCATGCTTTTTTCTCGTGAGACATGGGTGTCGCTGGCTGACCAGCATTTATTGATGTGGGGATGCTGGAGTAAACCCAGTCAGAAGTCTCATAACACCAGGTCAAAGTCCAACAGGTTTATTTGGTAGCACAATCCACTAGCTTTTGGAGCACTGCCCCTTTATCAGCTAAGTGGGATTTCAGTTCACAAACAGGGTATATAAAGACACAAACTCAATTTACAAAATAATGGTTGGAATGCGAGTCTTTACAGGTAATCAAACCTTAAAGGTACAGACAATGTGAGTGGAGAGAGGGTTAAGCACAGGTTAAAGAGACGTGTATTGTCTCCAGACAGGACAGTTACTGAGATTTTGTAGGCCCAGGCGAGTCATGGGGATTACAGATAGTGTGACATGAACCAAGATCCTGGTTGAAGCCATCCTCATGTATGCGGAACTTGCCTATCAGTCTCTGTTCAGCGGCTTTGCGTTGTCATGTGTCGTGAAGGTCGCCTTGGAGAATGCTTATCTGAAGATCAGAGGCCAAATGCCCGTGACCGCTGTAGTGTTCCCAACAGGAAGAGAACAGTCTTGCCTGGTGATTGTCGAGAGGTGTTCACTCTGCAAGACGTGCCGGATCAACAACACAGATGTCATCATCTCACGTGAGAACATCACCCACCAGGTAGACGGTATGTACACTTGCAACTCGGCCAATGTTGTCTACCTGATATGCTGCAGGAAAGGATGTCCCGAGGCATGGTACATTGGGGAGACCATGCAGATGCTACAACAGATGAATGAACACTGCTCAACAATCACCAGGCAAGAGTGTTCTCTTCCTGTTGGGGAACACTTCAGTGGTCACGGGCATTCAGCCTCTGATCTTCAGGTGCGCGGTCTCCAAGGCGGTCTTCACGACACACGACAGTGCAGGGTTGCTGAGCAGAGACTGATAACCAAGTTCTGCACACGTGAGGACGGCCTCAACCGAGATCTTGGGTTCCTGTCACACTATCTGTAACCCCCAAGACTTGCCTGAGCTTGCAAGATCTCACTAACTGTCCTGGCTGGAGACAATACACATCTCTTTAACCTGTGCTTAACCCGCTCTCCACTCACACTGTCTGTACCCTTAAGACTTGATTACCTGTAAAGTCTCACATTCCAACCATTATTTTGTAAATTGAGTTTGTGTCTTTATATGCCCTGTTTGTGAACTGAAATCCCACTCACCTGATGAAGGAGCAGCACTCCAAAAGTTAGTGGATTGTGCTACCAAATAAACCTGTTAGACTTTAACCTGGTGCTGTGAGACTTCTTACAGCATTTATTATCCATCCCTCATTGCCCAAGGGCAGTTGAGAGTCAACCACATTGCTGTGGTCCTGGAGGCACATACGGGCCAGACCAAGTAAGGGCAGCAGATTCCCTTCCTTAAAGAACATTCATGAACCACATGGGTTTTTCCAACAATCGACAATGCTTTTCGTGATCATTAGTAGATTCTAATTCCAGATTTTTTTTATTGAATTCAAATTCCACCATCTGCCGCAGCAGGATCCGAACCTAGGTCCCCAGAATGTTAGCTGACTGTCTAGATTAATAGTATAGCACTAGGCCAACACCGCCCCTAAATGCTTTCGGTCATCAACCCCATTAACTTCATGTGTGGCTTACTATCAAATTTCAACTGAGAATTTTGCCGTGAAGCATCTTGGGATATTTTACTGAGTTAAAGGCTGCACATAAATGCAGGTTGTTGGTTGGAAATATTTTTACAGTGGAAGACAGTGTTACGTGTTCAACACTGTGAGCATACAGGGCAAGGTTACGAATGTGGTGGGACATATTCCTGTTTCTCCAATCTTCAACCCTCACAATCCTACTATTGGATTCTGGACACAACCACCTGCACAGTGTACTGCACTCTGTTATAATATGTCTTTAAGGGATAGTAACATGTCGTGTGATCTAGCCACACTTCGGCCTGGAGCAGAACACAGCAAACACAGCTCTGATGCCCTCAAACTTTCTATCCATGTATATCTGTTCACATGTGCCTAGAATTAATAAGTGAACTCACAAGATGTTTTCACAATCCTTTATGAGCAATTGGTGTTTTTGTATGATTATACTGCTGAGGCTTTATAAGGCTCTGGTCAGACCACATTTGGAATATTGTGAGGAATTTTGGGCCCTACATCAAAGGAAGAGGGTCCAGAGGAGGTTCATGAGAACCTTCATAAGGAGCATCTGTACTCGATGGAGTTTAGAAGGATGAGGGGAGGTCTCATTGAAACATGCAGAATGCTGAAAGGTTAGAGAGAGTAGACGTGGAGAAGATATTTCCATTAGTAGGAGAGACTAGGATCTGAGGACACAGCCTCAGAGTAAAGAGAAGATCCTTTAGAACCAAGGAATTTCTTCAGCCAGAGGGTGGTAAATCTATGGAATTCATTGCCACAGAAGGCTGTGGAGGCCAGGTCATTGAGTGTATTTAAGACAGAGATAGAAAGGTTTTTGATTGGTAAGGAAAAGGCAGGAGAATGGGGTTGAGAAACTTTACAGCCATGATTGAATGGCGGAGCAGACTCGATGGGTCAAATGGCCTACCAACACACACACCTTCCTCAGCCAATTGGAAAACAAATGGACTCTTTGTCGCATGGTTGATAACTTCACACTATCAGTTATAAAGATCTTATTTGTCCCACCAACTCTTAATATTTTCATATCTAATAACCAAGTGTTTAATGAAGAAAAAGCTTAAAATAAGCACACATAATGTTTCTTCAGCAGTGTCATTATTTCTTAGAGTTGCCAAGACTGGAGGGGCTGATTGTGGACAAGTCCCCAGGACCGGATGGAATGCATCCGAGGGTTCTGAAAGAAATGGCGGAGGTGATAGTGGATGCCTTGGTGGTTATTTTCCAGACGTCGCTGGATTCCGGGGAAGTGCCGGAAGATTGGAAAACGGCTAATGTTACGCCGTTGTTTAAGAAGGGTGCCAGGCAAAAGGCGGGGAATTATAGGCCGGTTAGTTTAACGTCTGTGGTAGGTAAAATGTTAGAATCCGTCATTAAGGAGGAAATTGCGAGGCATCTTGAAGGGAATTGCTTGATAGGGCGGACGCAACACGGTTTCATTAAAGGGAAGTCGTGTCTGACAAATTTACTGGAGTTCTATGAGGATGTGTCTAGGGCAGTGGATAGAGGAGAGCCGGTGGATGTGGTCTTTCTGGATTTTCAGAAGGCGTTTGACAAGGTACCTCACAAGAGGTTATTGCAGAAGGTCAGGGGACATGGAGTTGGGGGTAGGGTGTTAGCGTGGATAGAGGATTGGTTGTCAAATAGGAGGCAGAGAGTGGGGGTCAATGGGTGCTACTCGGATTGGCGGTTGGTGACTAGTGGGGTGCCCCAGGGGTCGGTGCTGGGGCCTCAGCTATTTACCATTTATATAGATGATCTGGAGGAGGGAACCGAGTGCAGGGTGTCGAAATTTGCTGATGACACCAAGATTGGGGGAAAGGCAAATTGTGCGGAGGGTGTGGAGAGTCTGCAGAAGGATCTAGATAGGCTGGGCGAATGGGCCAGGAAATGGCAAATGGAATTTAATGTTGGCAAGTGTGAGGTGGTCCACTTTGGTAGGAAGAATGGTAGGAAGGACTATTACTTACGTGGCGAAAAACTGCAGCAGGCGACGGTGCAGAGGGACCTCGGGGTCCTTGTGCATGAGTCGCAAAAACCCAGCTTGCAGGTGCAGCAGGTGGTCAGGAAGGCAAATGGGATGCTGGCCTTCATAGCGAGGGGGATTGAATATAAAAGTAGGGAGGTCTTGCTGCAGCTGTATAGGGCATTGGTGAGGCCGCAGCTGGAGTACTGTGTGCAGTTTTGGGCGCCGCACCTGCGCAAGGATATTTTGGCCCTGGAGGGAGTGCAGAGGAGGTTTACTAGGCTGATACCAGAGTTGAGGGCATTGAGCTATGAGGAGAGGCTGAATAAACTAGGCTTGTACTCGTTAGAGTTTAGAAGAATGAGGGGAGATCTCATTGAGACGTATAAGATGATGAATGGGATGGATAGGATAGAGGTGGAGAGACTCTTCCCGCTCAAAAAAGACAGTAGGACTAGGGGGCACAGCCTCAAGATAAAGGGGAGGCGGTTTAGAACGGAGTTGAGGAGGAACTTCTTCACTCAAAGGGTGGTGAATCTCTGGAATTCTCTGCCCGTTGAAGTGGTGGAGGCTGCCTCGCTAAATATTTTTAAGAAGCGGGTTGATGGGTTCTTGATAAGAGAGGGGATTAAGGGTTATGGGGAGAGGGCGGGAAAGTGGAACTGAGCCACAACAGATCAGCCATGATCTTATTGAATGGCGGGGCAGGCTCGAAGGGCTAGATGGCCTACTCCTGCTCCTATTTCTTATGTTCTTATGTTCTTATGTTCTTATAATCCTAGGAGGGTTGATACATTTAGTGAAGAGAAATAACGTGTAGGCCAATATATTTAAAATCAAGAAGCAGCAAGAGTGGAGAGGTGGATGGATGGAACGTCCATAATAGAATGTAGAGAAGTAAGGAATATCAAGAAACAGAGGAGGCAATGTCTTAAACATAAATATTTAGCTTTCAGTAGATGTTGTTTCAGGTCTGCCAAACAAAAATAATCACTCAGTCAGTCTGGCAACTCTTATGTCAGGGCACACTCGTGGAATCAAACAACAAAAGAACGTAACAGTAGTGTTCAATTGTCCTGAGTGTGATGAGGTGAGTCTGTTTACTATTGATGCTCACTGCGCTTGATAGGCAAGCCTGGTTGTGGGCTCAGAGTAAAGTAAACAAACCGTAAAAGTTGCTGGAAGCAAAGAACTATCAAACGGTGGCGCAGACATTTTAAAGCACTGAAAAAAACCTGCTGCATTCGTGGAAACAAAGATACAAAGTTGGATGGGAGGGTGATCTGTGAGGAGGATGCAGAGGTATTTCGGTGTGATTCGGACAGGCTGAGTGTGTGGGCATGTGCAGGGCAGATGCAGTGTGACATGGAGAAATACGAGGTTATCCACTTTGGTAGCAAAAATAGGAAGAGTGTTACTTATTATTACTTAAATGGATGTAAATTGAGGGAAGCAAGACCTTGGAGACCTTGTGCATCGGTCGCTGAAAGTAAGCACGCAATTACAGCAAGCAGTAAACAAGGTAAATTATATGTTGGCCTTCATAGTGAGAGGATTTGAGTTTAGAAATAATGATGTTTTGCTGCAATTGGTGAGGCCACACCTGGAATACTGTGTGCAGTTTAGGTTTCCTTCTCTGAGGAAAGGTATCCTTGCTATAGAGGGAGTACAGCAAAAGTTTACCTGGCTGATTCCTGGGAATTACTGTGATTCCTGGGATGGCAGGTCTGTCTATGAGAAGACACTAAGTCGGTTAGGATTATATTCACTGGAATTTAGAAGAATGAGAGGGGATCTCATAGAAACTTATAAAATTCTAACAGGATCAGACAGGGCAGATTCAGGGAGAATGTTCCCAATGGTGGGGGCAGTCCAGAACTAGAGGTCATAGTTTGAGGATAATGGGTAAATCTTTTAGAACTGAGGTGCGGAGAAATTTCTTCACCCACACAGTGGTTAATGTGTGGAAGTCACTACCACAGAAGGTAGTTGAGGCCAAAATGTTATATCATTTCAAGAAGAAATTAGATACAGCTGTTGGAGCTAAAGGGATCAAGGGATATGGGGGGAAAATCAGGATATTGAATTCAATGGTCAGCCATGACCAAAATGAATGGCAGAGCAGGCTCGAAGGGCTGAATGGCCTACTCCTGCTTCTAGTTTCTATATTTCTATCACTGCATAGCTCTGCAGCATGTAAAATATACAACAGAGGCCACTCGCCGCATTGTGTTTGTGCTGGCTCTTTGAAAGAGCTATCCAATTAGTCCCACTCCTCCGCTCTTTCTCTATGGCTTGCAAATGTTCTCCTGCAAGTATTTATCCAATTTACTTTTGAAAGTGACTATTGAAACAGCTTCCACCACACTTTCAGGGGACTACAATCCAGGTCATAACCCATCACTGCATTTCAAGAAATGTTTTTCAATTCTCCTATGGCTTTCTTTGGCAATTATTCAAACTGATTTATTATCAGATGGAGAGAATGACGGTTTTAGAAGACAGTTGCCAACATTTAACATTCCAATCTCATTTAAACACATTTTCTGCCGATGCAAATACATGGAAAACCTTCAATAATTGCTGTCATGGGACACAGAACTACAAGGGGAAAAAAAACAAATTAAAAAAAAAAATCAATTGGCCCTACTTGTCCAGGAAAGCCTTTGGAACTGGACTTTCAACTGCCTCGGACTCTGCCCGCATCACAAGTGAAATAAGTTCCATGCTTACACAGGCAAACCAACACTGATTGCTTTGCCTGAGTAGCACATCATCACACTAGGAACTGACCACCTTAAATCAGAGTTCTCTGGTTACAAATCTTCCTCCAATGACTGAAAATTAATATGTTCTAACTTAAAAAGGGATTCAAGCTAATACCGCAAATAACATTTTTAAAAAACGAGTTGGATGAGTACTTGAGGGAGAAGAATTACGGACAAACAAAAAATGAAGGGTGGGTGGTGGGTATGGAAGGCAGTGATGGGCAGAATAACCTCCTTCGGCACTGCAAGTTTCTCTGATTCAACGAAATGTCTTCAAGACAATTCTGGGATTTGACTTTTCAGCATCAGTGACAAAGTCCATAAATAAAACAGACTGTTTATTTTAATCTTTTCCAATTAAGGATGTCAAACTGGGTCAGATATGGAGACCATGAGGAGCCAGATTTGGAAAATTGTACGCCTCACATGTTTGTGCACTTGTGGTCAAGTCTCTTAAAGCATCAGCATGCCAGTGGAATCAGACGCAGAGCAGGGTAAACTTGCAGCCAAGGAATCCGAATGAGGTTTGGTGGAAAATGTTAGGCAGCAACTAGATACACAAAACTAACTGGCAAAGTGAATAAAAATCAAACATTGATTAGATTTTTTTTAACATAGCAGAGATATGACTAGAATTCTTAAATAGAGGGACTGTTCCAGAAGGAACCATCTTAAATGTAAAGCTATCTGGAGAGACTCAAGAAGCTGGATTTGATCTCCTTAAATCAGAAAACGTTAAGGGAAGATTCAATAGCAGTGTTCAAAATCAAGAAGTGTTTTGATAAAAGTAAGTAATGAGAAACCAGTCTCATTGCCAGGAGGGTTGGTAACCAGGGGGATATGGATATAAGATCACTGGCAAATCAGCTGGAGGTGAGATAAAAACGGGAAACGTTTACGCAGCTTAAGTTAGGTGGCAGTGGTTTGCACTGCTCCCTCACAACACAGGAACCCGGGTTCGATTCCCAGCTTAGGTGGAGTCTGCACATTCTCCCTGTGTCTGCATAGGTTTCCTCTGGGTGCTCCAGTTTCCTCCCACAGTCCAAAAGATGGGTTAGGTGAATTGGCCCTGGTAAAAAAACTCTCCTTCAGTGTACCCGAGCAGGCACCAGAATGTGGCAACCAGGGAATTTTCACAGTAACCTCATTGCAGCGTTAATGTAAGTCTACTTGTGACACTAACAAATAAACTTAAACTTATGACCTGGTTCAGGTTGCCAGGTGAAAGCAGATTCAATAATAACTATGAAGGCTCAAAGGTTTGGAGATGAAACAAAAACTGTGAGGAGGACAATGATGAACTTCAAAAGATATAAACAATTTGGTGGAGTGGGTGGAAAGGTGGCAGATGAAGTTCAATGTAAAGAAGTGTAAGATGATGCATTTTAGTAGGAAAAACATGGTGAGACAACATAAAGTAGGGATAAAATTCTTAAAGGAGTAGAGGAGCGGAGGGAATATATACGTGTATAGATCATTGCAGATGGAGAGACCAGTTAATAAAGCATACTGGGCTTCACTAATAGGGGCATAGAATATAAGAACAAGGAGGTCATGCTGAACTTATACAAAACACTAGTTAGACGTCAGCTATAAAATTGTGTACAGTCCTGGGCGCCATAGGAAGGATGTGAACACATTGGAGAGAATGCAGAAGAAGTTTATAATAATGATTCCAGGAATGAGAAACTTCAGTTATGAGGATAGATTGGAGAGGTTGTGACTGTTCTCCTTGGAGAGAAGGCAGCTTAAGAGGAGATTTGACAGAAATGTTCAAAATCCTGAGTGGGTTGGACAGAGTAGATAGGGAGAAACTGTTCCCGCTCATAAAAGGATTAAAACCGAGAGGGTACAGGTTTAAAGTGATTTGCGAGAGAAGCAAATGTGATCTGAGAAATCACACAGTGATTTGGTGGAGTGGGTAGATAGGTAGTAGATGAAGTTCAATGTAAAGTAGTATGAGGTGATGTGTTTTGATAGGAAAAACATGGAGAGACAATATAAAATAAGGGGTAAAATTCTTAAAGGAATGCAGGAGCAGAGAGACTGGAGCGTATATACATGTAGCCTGGAATGCACTGCCTGGGACTGTGATGGAGCAGGTTCAAACGCGGTGTTCAAGTGGCATTGGATGATTATTTGAATAGACACAATGTGCAGGGGTACAGGGAAAAAAAGGCAGGGAAATGGCTCCAAGTCACAATGGTCATTTGGACAGCTGGTGCATAAATGATGGGCTGAATGGTTTCTGAGAAGACTAAGGAAATTTGGCATTTCCGCTACAACTCGCATCAACTTTTACAGATGCACCACCGACAGCATTCTTTCCAGTTTATCACAACTTGATATGGCTCCTGCTTGTCTAAGACGGCAAAAAACTACAAAACGTCATGAACAAAGCCCAGTCCATCACTCAAACCAGCCTCCCACCCATTGACTCTGTCCACACTTCCTGCTGCCTCGAAAAAGCAGCCAGTTAATCAAGGACGCCACACACCCCAAACATTCTCTCTTCCATCAGGAAAGAAGTACAAAAGTCTGAGGACACATACCAAGCAACTCAAAAACAGCTTCTTCCCTGCTGCCATCAGACTTTTGAATGGCCCTACCTCGCATTAAGCTGATCTTTCTCTACACCTTAGCTATGACCATAACACTACATTCTGCACCCTCTATGAACAGTATGCTTTGTTTGAATAGTGTGCAAGAAACAATACTTTTCACTGTATATTAATACATGTGACAATAATAAATCAAAAAAAATTCTGCACCCAAACAGTTCAGTGATTGAAAGGGAATTGGAAATGTGCCTGAAGGAGCGATTTTACAGGAGAGCCAAGAAAGTGCAGGATGGTGAAGCTAATTGATTTGTTCAAAGAGCTGGCACGGACATGGTGAGCTACACGGCTTCCTCCTGTGCTGCAAGCTTCTATTCATTCCTTTTTTATTGCTGTTTTGGTTCCCCATTCTCTCCGGAGGGACATGAACCTGCCTGTTGCTGATCTAATGGCCTCACCCAAGTGTTGACTCTCCACTTGCAAGTCTTGTGGGGAAGGAGGAATGGCAGGCCATTCAACCACTGAAACCGTCACAAGCCAAGCACAATCCTACTTTCAACTCAGGTCGCCTCTGTGCTGTTCAGTGGAAATCATAGGACTGCCAATCTGGTTCCTACCTTACTTGCCCCCCCCCCCTCCCCAAAGTTAAGGGGTGCTGAGGCAATGGGCACTCTCCCCACCACTGCTCCAGCAGTTACCGATAACCACTGGTGCACTCACCCACTGAGCCATCCAGCGTTTAATTTATTGATCCAAACCCATGTGGGTTTCCTCCAGGTGCTCCCGGTTTCTTTGCACAGAGGTTAGGTGGATTGACCATGTTAAATTGCCCCCAAGTGTCCAAAGCTGTGTAGGGCAGGGGAGAGGGCCTGGGTAAGATACTCTGTCAGAGAAGTGGTGCAGACTCGATGGACTAAATGGCCTTCTTCTGCACTGTAGAGATTCTATGAATCTTACGACGTGTCATGACGTTTTCCATGTACCTTACCTGAGTATACTTTGATGAGAGCACAGCGAGGGTAACTGGGGGCTTCGCGGCTGATGGAGCTAACAGCAAAAAAAAATCAACCAGCAAGTTCTGGAGATTCACAACTCAGTGTATCTCAACCTCTGAATTTGTTATTATTTATTGGTATTACAAATAGGCATCAATTAAGTTACTATGTAAATCCTCTAGAGGAAACCCACATAGACACAGGGAGAACGTGCAAACTCAACACAAACAGCAATCCAGGAATTGAACCCAGATCCCTGGTGCTGTGAGGCAACACTGCTAACCACTGTGCCATCCAATTTGCTGGTTGATTTGCATATTGACAACATGCATCTTCAAAATACCCATTATTTTCCCACCATGATTTGTTCCATAATTTGTATTTGTTCTCACTCTACTGGTGGACAGTAATTAATTAGATCAACTCAACTGGAACAGTGTTCTTGCTGTTTATTTTTTTAGCCAGGTTGCAATTAATTACATTGTTAATTCAATTTGGTGTCAGTCATGGCTCAGCTGATAGCACTCTCACCTTCTGAGTCAGAAGGTTGTGGATTGAGCACATACTCTGAGCAGAACTCCCCATGCACGACTGAAGGAATGCTGCACTGTCAGTTACCATTTTTTTGAAAGCACATAAAACAATCCCACAGTCCTATTTTGAAGGCCAGCAAGTGTCCTGGCCAACATTCATTCCTCAACCAACATCACTCAAACAAATTATTTCGGCATCTCTTACATCTCAAATTACACTTCACTGCATCGCAATACATGGCTTTGAGGACTGTGAAAGGTACCATATAAATGCAAATTCCTCTTGAAAAACAAAATCACTGCTGTTTGTGGGAGCTTGATGTATGCAAACTGGCTGGTGGCACAGTGGTAGCACTGCTGCCTCACAGCACCAGGGATCCGGATTTAGTTCTGGCCTCGGGTCACCGACTATGTAAGGTTTTCATACTCTCTCCGTGTCTGTCTGGATTGCCTCCAGGTGCTCCAGTTTTCTCCAACACTCTGAAGATGTAAAAGCTGGGTTGATCGGCTGTGCTAAATTGCCCTTAATGTCAGGGGGTTTGTAGGATAAATACATAGGGTTACGGGTCTGGGTGGGATTGTTGTCAGAACAGGCTTGATGGACTGAATGGTCTCCTTCTGCACTTAGGGATTCTACAATTCTATTACAGAGACTAAACTTGATTTGCTGTGAAGCATTGGCCACATCCTAAACCATAGCCGCAAAAGGCACTGTAGAAACATAAGAAGACTTATTCACAGATGACAATTGCTCTAACATCCTGCCTGTTGCGATGTTCGTGTAGCTGTCTTTTTTGGCTCAGTGTCATCCCAAATCCTCTTTCCAGGAATATTTTGAACATTGACAATGTCCACTTTTACATATGCTAATCATATTACTTCAGGGCTTTAAACACAGAAGCTGGTATAACCAAAGATTTTAAATATTTGGAAACCAAACAGCCATGCTGTGTTCAAATGTAGGAGACAGGTGTGTCTGAGGTTTAATCCACTGTTTATCTGGGAAAAAAAATGGGCCCGAGGTGAAGGAAAATTGTATAACTGAATGTTGTTTGGATTTCCACTACATGAAGGGACTTCTTTCAGCCTTTCTCTCCCAGACATACTCATGACTCACATCTCCTCTGTGCTAACCATCTTTCCTCAGTCAGCACCACTGAGGTCACTGCTTGACTGACTAGGCTGGAGGGTCCTCGCCAGTTTCCACTGCCTCTCCCAGAAACTCCAACTAAATTTAACATCAACCAGCATTTATGTAAGCCCTTTAAAGTTTCCAAGGTATACCATGGCATATTATCAGACAAAAATCAACACTGAACCAAAGAGAGGGCCATTAGGACAAGTGGCCAAATGAATGTACAAAGAAATAGTTTTTAAGGAGAATCTTAAGAACAGGGCAGCACGGTGGCACAGTGGCTAGCACTGCTGCCTCACAGCGCCACGGACCCAGGTTCAATTCTGACCTTGGGTGCCTGTCTCTGTGGAGTTTGCACATTCTCTCCATGTCTGTGCAGGTTTCCTCCAGGTGCTCCAGTTTCTTCCCATAGTCCAAAGATGTGCGAGTTAGGTTAATTGGCCATGTAAAATTGCCCCTTAGTGTCAGGAGGAACAAGCTAGGGTAAATACATGGGGTTACAGGGAAAGGGCCCTGGATGGGATTGTTGTCAGTGCGCTCTTGATGGGCCAAATGGCCTCCTTCTGTGTATCGGGATTCTATGATTTACAGGAGAAATTCCCACGTGTATAACCTAAATCAATGGAAACAATTCCATTGAAGAGAAACCTCAAATGGAAAAGTCCAATGTAAAGCAGTTTCTCCTCTTCACTAAAACACTCACGAATGTCTCCTCCAATATTTAATCATCTGTACAGCACTTTCAGACGTCCTGAAGTCATAACAGAGACTGTATAAATGCTGGTTTCTTTTGTACCTGAACTAAGCAGGCCTTCTACAGCCAGGCCTAGTCTTGTCATCGCTCCAGTGCATTTGTTAATGTAAGCCCACTTGTGACACTACTGAATAAACTTTATTTGCGCTCAATTCAAAGGGAATCACTGTATCACAAACAGGAACCCAAGCTGATCTCTTTCCCCTGCCTCACCTTTCCCCACTTCAGTGGCACTGAGACTACTTGTTGTGTTCCAACCAGGGTTGCCAACTCTCATATGTGTTTTCCTCGTATGTGGCTTCATCACAGACCTCCATGAACTTCTGATTTATCTCTCGGATCCTTTACGCTGCAGAGTCCCACAGAATAATCTTCAATTCCTACAGACTCTGAGATAGCCCTGATCCTGGCTGAGATCATTTAACTCAGCACAGGCCAGGGCTGGACTCAAGGCTCAGTTCTGCGCTAAACCACACCAACCAACATGGGTGTTGCTTTTTTTTAAAATTCCAGATGTGATTCACTATTCATCGGGTGAGCTTTCCCCATCCCCCTCCTTTTTTGACCTCACTATGCCATGTACAATGGGAAGCAGCAGGTAATTAATCTGCCTTTGGCCATGACTAATGCTGGTGTACAAGATTGATCTGGGGAACCTACTTTCACTCCTCCCCACCTCAAAAATTTGCTGATTCCCAACCCCAAGTCTCCTGTTTACTGCTGCTCTCCACAACTTAGTGGTAACATGCACCCCCCACAAACTTTGCGGCATCCTGCCCCATCCTGTACCAGGAAGCAATGGAAGGAAGGAAATCAAGGACATGAATAGATGAGCATTTAAAATGAATTGGATTTACTAAATACTGGGAGCCAAGCCTCAGCCACAATAAACAGAGTAGGACTTTAGCCTTGACGGGCCCTGGGCTGGGGAAGAGAGGTCGGAAGAAGAAAAATTTCTTATTCCTGTAAGCACAGGTTTGCATCCTCAGGTGTGGACAGAAGTTGTGGACAGAAGTGGCCGTTGTTTAAGAAGGGTGCCAGGCAAAAGGCGGGGAATTATTGGCCGGTTAGTTTAACGTCTGTGGTGGGTAAAATGTTAGAATCCGTCATTAAGGAAGAAATTGCGAGGCATCTTGAAGGGAATTGCTTGATAGGGCGGACGCAGCACGGTTTCATTAAAGGGAAGTCGTGTCTGACAAATTTACTGGAGTTCTATGAGGATGTGTCTAGGGCGGTGGATAGAGGAGAGCCGGTGGATGTGGTCTTTCTGGATTTTCAGAAGGCGTTTGACAAGGTACCTCACAAGAGGTTATTGCAGAAGGTCAGGGGACATGGAGTTGGGGGTAGGATGTTAGCGTGGATAGAGGATTGGTTGTCAAATAGGAGGCAGAGAGTGGGGGTCAATGGGTGCTATTCGGATTGGCGGTTGGTGACTAGTGGGGTGCCCCAGGGGTCGGTGCTGGGGCCTCAGCTACTTACCATTTATATAGATGATCTGGAGGAGGGAACCGAGTGCAGGGTGTCGAAATTTGCTGATGACACCAAGATTGGGGGAAAGGCAAATTGTGCGGAGGGTGTGGAGAGTCTGCAGAAGGATCTAGATAGGCTGGGCGAATGGGCCAGGAAATGGCAAATGGAATTTAATGTTGGCAAGTGTGAGGTGGTCCACTTTGGTAGGAAGAATGGTAGGAAGGACTATTACTTACGTGGCGAAAAACTGCAGCAGGCGACGGTGCAGAGGGACCTCGGGGTCCTTGTGCATGAGTCGCAAAAACCCAGCTTGCAGGTGCAGCAGGTGGTCAGGAAGGCAAATGGGATGCTGGCCTTCATAGCGAGGGGGATTGAATATAAAAGTAGGGAGGTCTTGCTGCAGCTGTATAGGGCATTGGTGAGGCCGCAGCTGGAGTACTGTGTGCAGTTTTGGGCGCCGCACCTGCGCAAGGATATTTTGGCCCTGGAGGGAGTGCAGAGGAGGTTTACTAGGCTGATACTGGAGTTGAGGGGATTGAGCTATGAGGAGAGGCTGAATAAACTAGGCTTGTACTCGTTAGAGTTTAGAAGAATGAGGGGAGATCTCATTGAGACGTATAAGATGATGAATGGGATGGATAGGATAGAGGTGGAGAGACTCTTCCCGCTCAAAAAAGACAGTAGGACTAGGGGGCACAGCCTCAAGATAAAGGGGAGGCGGTTTAGAACGGAGTTGAGGAGGAACTTCTTCACTCAAAGGGTGGTGAATCTCTGGAATTCTCTGCCCGTTGAAGTGGTGGAGGCTGCCTCGCTAAATATTTTTAAGAAGCGGGTTGATGGGTTCTTGATAAGAGAGGGGATTAAGGGTTATGGGGAGAGGGCGGGAAAGTGGAACTGAGCCACAACAGATCAGCCATGATCTTATTGAATGGCAGGGCAGGCTCGAAGGGCTAGATGGCCTACTCCTGCTCCTATTTCTTATGTTCTTAAGATGCGGAAGCTATTCTGTGATGCCCTTTGTGGCCAAAGAGCCCACTGACACCCAGTCTCAGGTGGCACATGAAGAGTGAACACTTTGGTGGGGTACAGGAAGGAGCTCCCGATCACCAGTGGAGCTGTGCCCAAACACGAGTCAAAAGCACCGTCATGAAAGCACAGATGGCTACTTCAGCACCCAGTCTAATTCTAATAAACCCACCCCTTGGAAATTTCCAGCCATTAAGGTTATCTTAGCTTAGGCTAGTTATAGAATAGAGTCCCTATAGCGCAGAAGGAGAACATTCAGCCCATCAAGGCTGCACCAACTCAGTATCTTATCCAGGTACATCCCCCTGCCTTATCCCTGTAACCCTGCTCATTTACCATGGCCAATCCATCTAACCTATATATCTTTGGACATTAAGAAGCAACTTAGTATGACCAATCCACCTAAACTATATATCTTTGGACTGTCAGAGGAACATTCCTCACAAAGAAATGGAATACCCCATGGAGACAGGTCATCCTACTGCTATCATGTAGCACACCATTGTACTTAGCAAACATTTTCCTTTCTGTAGACTGTATTCGTAATACAATCCTCGGTGCACTGGGAAAGTGTTTTCATTTCACACAGGAAGCTTCACTCTGCAAACAGGTCAATCTTCATCTCTCAAATTTACACAACAATTTCAGTATCGACAGACACGACTACAGAAATCTAGGTCTGACACACCCAGTGCATTAGTCAGAAAGTGCTGCAGTCTCAGCACTCTGGTCCGTCAGATGAGAAGTTGAGCCACGGTCCCCTTGGATTTCTCAGGTGGACGCAACACAACTATTTCAAAAAAGTGTAAGGGGATTTCTCTGTGCTGTCCTGGCCTATATTTATTTCTCCGAAAATCACCAAAGCCAATGATCTGGTCACTATCATACTGCTGTCTATAGGAGTTTTCGGTGTGGAAACTGGCTGCTGCATTTTCTACATTGTAACAGTGACTACACCCAAGCACAAAGCAAAATCACTTTGCAATACTGCTATATTTATAGAGTATGTACCACAATGAGACAGAGTACAGGAATGAGATACAGAATCTGGTGAACTGATGCGGCAACAATAATCTCTCCCTCAATGTCAACAAAATGAAGGATTGTCATCAAGTTCAGGAAGCGTAAAGGAAAATGTGCCCCTGTCTATATCAATGGAGATGAAGTAGAAAAGGTCGAGAGCTTCAAGTTTTTAGGTATCCAGATCACTAACAACCTGCCCTGGTCCCCCCATGACGACACTATAGTTAAGAAAGTCCACCAAAGCCTCTACTTCCTCAGAAGACTAAGGAAATTTAGCATGTCAGCTACAACACTCACCAACTTTTACAGATGCACCATAGAAAGGTTGTATCACAGCTTGGTATAGCTCCTACTCTGCCCAAGACCACAATGAACTACAAAAGGTCATGAACGTAGTCCAATCTATCATGCAAACCAGCTTCCCATCCATTGACTCAGTCTACGCTTTCTGCTGTCTTGGCATAGCGGCCAGCATAGTTAAGGGCCCCACGTTTCCCGGACATTCTCTCTTCCACCTTCTTCCATCAGGAAAAGGATAAAAAAGTCTGACGTCACATACCAACCAACTCAAGAACAGCTTCTTCCCTCCTGCTGTCAGACTTTTGAATGCACCTACCTTGCATTAAGTTGATCTTTCTCTACACCTTAGCTATGACTGTAACACTACATTCTGCACTCTCTCATTTCCTTCTCTATAAACAGCATGCTTTGTTTAGCACACAAGAAATAATACATTTCACCATATGCTAACACATATGACAATAATAAATCAAATCTAAACCACTGATACACAAAGGCAAACTCCAGCAGGAGCATCAGGTGTCTGGACCTAGGAGTAAACCTCAATTACATCCGAAATATCAAACTCACACTAAAGTTACACTGTAGCCCTGCAGTTACTCTCCTTATGTGACAGTCAAACTTATAATGCATGGAGTGAACAGCAAGTTTATTCTTCAGGTGATGTGGGGGCAAAGGACTATAATCACAGAATCCCTACAGTGCAGAAGGAGGCCATTCAGCCCATCGAGTCTGCACCAAACCATCTTTTTATGTAACCCAGGGCCTATCCCCATAACACCGCGTGTTTACCCCACTAATCCCCCCTAACCTAGACATATTGAGAGACTAAAGGGGGGAATTTTCCCATTCCGCCCACCACAGGAGTCGTGGCGGGTGGAGGGACAGACCATGCAAAGATTCACTAACCTCGGGTGGGATTTCCCAGTTTTTGGGATGAGCAGGGTGAGAAAATCCCACTCTAAGGGGCAATTTTGCAAGGCCAATCAACCTAACTTGCACATTTTTAGACTATGGGAGGAAACCGGAGCACCTGGAGGAAATCCATGCAGACACAGGGAGACTGTGCAAACTCCACAAAGACACCCAAGGCTAGTAATAATTGAACCAAATTTAATACAATCGTCACTTTAAAGCCATATATTTAGTCCCTAGTTTAAGATTTCAATTTTAAAATCCTACAATCAGATTTGTAATGTAAACATGTCATGCTGCAATTACACTCTCCCACCAGTGACAGCACTGCAGCACCTCCACAAAGAAGCAGTGGGGGTGGGGATGTAAATGCACCTGACAAGTTTATATGAAGCTTCCGCTATAAGTCTAAACAGAGGAGTCCACAACGGAAGAAGTCAATAGATGTTGTGCACAGGCATAAGACCCTCAACAACAAAAACACAAAATGCTGGAAAATATCAGCAGGTCTGACAGCATCTGTGGAGAGAGAATAGAGCCAACGTTTCAAGTCAGGATGCTATCAGACCTACTGAGTTTCTCCAGCATTTTCTGTTTTTGTTTCACATTCCAGCATCTGCATGTTTTGCCTTTATCATAAAGATCCTCAATATTTTTTCAGCTGCATTTATGTTTGTAGCTTTACACTTCTCTCTGCTTTTGAACTCTGTTCTTGCGCTGGAATAAATATTGGCTGACACCAGCAGTATCTCACCCACAACGCTAATTTTCAAAAGCCAACCTAAGCAACAGAGTATTTGCTGGTTACAAGACTATTCGATCATTCCCTATGCATGCACTCTGGGGCAAGCCTGGATTCTGTTGTGTAAGAACCACGATTTCACCATCCCTTTCCCAACAGAACTGCCTGAGCTCAGCTAACTGGGAATGAAAGCTGGGATCTTGCTGGATTCAGTCCAAAATCATTGACTATTATCACAGAGCCCGGAGGGGATCAGCTGGCAATGCTGCCTCTGAACAGACTAATGACAGCCTTTCACAGGAATAAAGAGGAAAACTGGAGCCACGGAGGACTGACCTCACGGCCTCACTTCTGAATGGCCAAGTTCTAATTTTAAGGTCGTGCCCCCTTGTTATAATCGATTAATGCACCCCCGCCCCCATCTGAAGGATACAGTGAGAAGTCTCACAACATCAACCTCACCTGAAGAAGCAGTACTCCAAAAGCTTGTGACACCAAATAAACCTATTGGACTTTAACCTGGTGTTGTGACACTTCTCACCATGCCCACCCCAGTCCACATCATGCTCTGAAGGGCCAGCCAGTTAAGTCTTTGCAACATTTGCTGGTGTCAGCCACAAACGACAGTGCCGGGTTTATTGAATCCTTTTTTGCAGCTTGCCAGTGGTGGGATTCGAAACTGTGACCTCTGGCTGCGGCAGTGAGCTAGCATCCCACTCACCGACCATACCCAGAATTCTGCAGGTTTCACCAATAGCTCATGATGGTTAAATTGGGGAATGACAACTGCCCTGACGCGAAACTGAACTAACACAGTCCAGGTTCCATTCCCAGTCTAAACCGGGTCAAGAAATAAAACTGGTTTCAATACCATTTTTGAAAAAATGACAATTCACCACTATGATTAGGGAGATATAGAGGGAAACTATTTCCTCTGGTGGGAAAGTCCAGATAAAAGTTCATGACCTTAAAATTGGGGGAGTGATGTCTGGAAGCAATTCTTCATATAAAGGCTGGTGGAAATTTTGGACTCACTCCCATAAAATGCTGTTGAGTCAGGGCTGGGGGGGTTGTTCAATTAAAAATTTCAGAACTGAGATTGGTTAGGCAAAATAACTTTTAGTTTATTTATCAGTAGGCTTACAGTAACACTGCAATGAAGTTATTGTGAAAATTAAAGGCTATGGAACAAATGTGGGCGGATAGAATATAAGATATGGATCAGCCATGATCTACAGAGATTCACAGCACGGAAACAGGCCCTTCAGCCCAACTTATCCATGCCACCCTTTTTTTAAGCACTAAACTTGTCCCAATTGCCCATGTTTGGCTCATATCCCTCTATACCCAAATTACCTACATAAAAGTCTAAATGCTTTTTAAAAGGGCAAAATTGTTCCGGACTACAACTACCTCTGGCAACTTCTTCCAGACACTCACCACCCTCTGTGTGAAAGTTGCCCCTCTGGACTCTTTTGTATCTCTCCCCTCTGACCTTAAACCTATGCCCTCTAGTTTTAGTCTCCTCTACCTTTGGGAAAAGATGTTGACTAGCTGATCTAGCTAACTACTTTGGATGACAGATACAGCCTTGAGGGGCTGAATACACTTCTCTTGTTCTGAAGGGAGCGAGAGAAAAAAAACACACACAGCTTTACTGCTCCTATTAAATGACTCAGGCATGTGTGGATGGGGAGGGGGGTGGAGAAGCAGGGTGTTAGCATGCAATCCACCCCAGGGTCGGCTAGCCCAGCTCTGTACAGGTTCAGTCATTCTCGTGGTGGGGGGTGTCGAGGGGAGCCACAGTGGCACAGCAGTTAGCTCTGCTGCCTCACAGCATAGGGACCCGGGTTCGATTCCTGGCTTGGGTTACTATCTGTGTGGAATCCGCACATTATCCCCATATCTGCGTGGGTTTCCACTGGGTGCTCCGGTTTCCTCCCACAAGTCCAGAGATGTGCAGGTGAGGTGAACTGGCCATGCTAAATTCTTCTTCAGTGTACCCGAACAGGCAGCGGAGTGTGGCGATTCGGGGAGTTTCACGGTAATTTGGTTGCAGTGTGAATACAAGACTACTTGTGACTAATAAATAAACTTTAGGTGACAGTGCCGCGGAACAAAAAAAATCACAGGAGCAAAAACAAGATAACATCAAACGGGATGACTTCACTTCTGGCTCCTGTTTATAAACAAGGTGAGATCACCCTCATCAATTTGCTGGAGGCTCTGAAGAGGGGGAAGGCTGCAGTCATTCCGCTGAAGTAGAACCCAGGCACGACTCCGCCTTCTCCCCCTCTGCCATTATTCCTGAATATACAACATTGAAAAGTTTTCCGAGACGGGGCACCTGCTCGAGAAACACTTCTGCATTTTACACATTATTTCAGAGACCTTTGCTCCTGATTTCCCCCTGACAGATTCTAAGGAGGGGACGGGACATAATAACTAAAAATGTTTCCCAACTGAACTCAAAAAACTCTCACGTTGCGGGAACACAGAGGATCGTGAACATTAGCAGGGATTGGGAATGCTCTGAAGCTAAGTAATATCCTTTTGCATAGAAGGGACTTGTAAGTCTTGTAGCTTTCTCTCTCTCTCTCTCTCAATCTGACAAAACACACACTCACCTCCTCCAGAGCAGTCACCGTGTTCCGGCAGTTAATCATTTTCGAGGTAAAGTTGGAAGTGATCGGCGAGTTGATGTCCTCCAGCGTCTCACTCACAAACTCGGAGATGCTGATCTGTTCCGGCATCCTGACTGGAGAAATCCCAACGCTTTGAGAGATTAAATAATAGGAAAGCACGGTGATCGCAGCCCAGAGCGGTGGAGCTGGAGAGTGAATGAGTCACAGCAGCGAATTTCAGTCGAGTCAATTTCAGCTCCAGGGTCACTTTGTATCAAACTCTTCGACTCAATCACGTGACTCGGAGTTGGATACAATTTAAAGCAACATTGTGCCGCGCAGGAACACGTCAAGAAAAGGGGGAAATCTGGGACTTTTTTCACTGTCTTTGAGTGTGCTTTTCCTTTTGTTCCTCTTCCTGTATCTCTGCTTCCAGCATCGACTTTTAAAAGCAAATTGGAATACGGTTTAATATTTGTAACACTTTTGTTTATGAACAGCCTCCCTCTCCCCTCATCCTCCTGTCCTGATTATTGTTAGGCTTATTGGGTCTGCCGCCTGCTATTCAGCTGCAAAATGAATCGCAGTCCAGCCTGGTCACTGGATGATAATGTGGAGCACCAGCTTTTGGACTGTAAGAAGTCTCACAACAACAAGTTAAAGTCTAACAGGTTTATTTCATAGCAAAAGCCACTTCCGAAAGCTGGTGGCTTTTGCTACCAAATAAACCTGTTGAACTTTAACCTGGTGTTGTGAGACTTCTTACACTGGATCATAACCAGGATCCCTGGTTGGTTTCCTCATCCTCTCTCCCCCACGCAGGTACCTTTCATCTCCCGACAGTTTAAGTGTAACTCAGCTGAGATCAGTTCTTTCAGTATGGATCAGATCTTGAAAGCAGCTCTCCCTGCACAGTTCAGGGCGCTGTCAGTACACGCCGGAGACTCTGGGTGAGACCTTTGGCTTGGATCAAGCCCAGGATGGGGTACAATGCCTTTTCTTGTCAGCTTAGATCTTGTTCGTCTCTCCTGTGGGGAACCATGAATTGGATTCAATTTGAATTTACTTTTTGGAGCAAGCAAAACGATAGCTTCAGAGCTTGCCCTGTCCACTCTGAGCATTGGACTCATAACTTTAAGAATGGAATAAAAATTATTTAAAAAAAAAATTATTGCAGGGAATCAGTATGTCAGACAATGCGACAAGTTAAACCTGTTGACGTTCCTCTGATGATTTTTGCCCTGTCAGACATATTGTGAATTTAGCTGGAATCTGTTAAAAGACACTTTTAATGCTGTGTCGCATTCATACATTTTTTTTGCACTCTTGATTGATCTTTCCATCATCAAAATACAGTGCAAAGAATTGAGGTTTTGTTTAATAAGTTACCTTATGTGTTTTAACTCTGCCAGGACTTAACAGCAATGACTGCAGCAACATCTTCCAGTATGTGTGGGGGGGGGAGGGGTGAAATCAGAGGGGCCAGACCTGCAAGGGAGACCACCTGGAAGATCCCAGATGCCAGCTTGGTGTTGGTTAGAAAGTGCAAGATATTACCAACTTATGCCCTCTGGGCTGAAAGGTGTCTGAATACAAGTCTGTTCAAAACACTCCCCGCCCCGTGCAACATCATGCCAATTTTTAAACAAATTCAGTACCTTTTAACTCCACTAGGCGGGCATGTCAAGTGTTGGCACAATATGTGTGAAGGTGAACTTTCTGGAATCAGTTTTGCATTTATCTTTGACTATGTTGTTTCCCCTGTTGTTCAACTCTCAAGGTTTAGTTTAAAGCTTCAATCTGGATTCCAGATTGATCTTTCTGTTGTATCCTGTTCTAGTGTCACCAGTTATTTCCTTAAAAACTAAAAAAAGTCTAACTTCAAAAGAAACCGATACAAGAGAGTGATTTATAGGTTAAAATCTAATCCAGGGATTTAGGAGTTTGGGGGGTCATTTGTGCCAGAGGGTCAAGTGGGGTTGATTTTTTTTTAATTCATTCGTAGGCATGGACATCACTGGCTGGCCAGCATTTATTGCCTATCCCTAAGTTGCCCAAGGGCAGTTGAGAGTCAACCACATTACTGTGACTCTGGAATCATATGTAGGCCAGACCAGATAAGGATGGCAGATTTCCTTCCATAAACGACATCAGTGAAAGAGATGGGATTTTCTGCCAATCATTTCATGGTCATCAGTGGATTCTTAATTCCAGATATCTTTTAGTGAATTTGAATTCCACCATCTGCCATGGCAGGATTCGAACCTGGGTCCCCAGAACATTAGCTGAGTTGCTGGATTAATAGTCTAATGATAATACCACTAGGCCATCACTTCCTCTAAAATAGAATAATAGATATGTGGGAGTGGATTGCAGACTGGAATCTTGTCAAGGGATTCCAACCCTTTCCAATAAATATTCCATGGCTACAATCCCCAGATTTCCTTCTTGGTTTCCTTGAATATGTATCTTCTGGCACAATGGATTTGAGTTATGTACTCAGTATGAAAGCATTTACTCGGTCAGATTCTGTTACCATACATGTGGGATTTTTTCCAAAAATATACCTTATCCATGAAATTTAAGAAGGTACAATACAAAACCCTTTGAATTGAATATCATAGGCTGTGTAATGAAATTTGACTTATCTCCGTACAGCATGTTCCACCCTGAGGTGCCTCAACACAACTGCAATACTCTTGATATTTACAGTATGCATTCCATGTTTGAATACAGCCCAAGGAGTTTTACATAGTTTCCAGTCCCTCAGTGTACTATGGCTGAAGGGCCTTAAATACTGACCTGACCCTAAGCTTTAGTGAGTCCCTCAGTATGGAGTCTTGGACCTTGGAATGTGCCCAGGTTCGTATTCCCTGTGCTGTACTAAAGGAGCACCATGTTGTCAGAAACATAGAATCCCTACAGTGCAGAAGGAGGCCATTTGACCCATCAAGTCCACACTGAAACTATCCCACCCGTGCCCTAGCTCCACAATCCCGCATATTTACCCCACTAATCCCTCTAACCTACACATCCCAGGAGACTAAGGGCTGATTTTAGCATGACCAATCCACCTAACACGCACATTTTTAGACTAGTGGAAACTGGAGCACCCAGAGGAAACCCATGCAGACATGAGGAGAACATGCAGACTCCGCACCGACAGTGACCTAAACCAGGAATCAAACCCGGGTCCCTGAAACTGTGAGGCAGCAATGCTAACTGTGCCACTGTGCCACCCTCTTGTGCTATTTTTTAGATCACATATTAAACCAATGGCCTGTCTGCTCTCAGGGGCACATGAGTTATTCATGAGGACCCTGTCTTCTCAACTTTCCCCTCATCTAAAGTGCGATGATCCTTGGGTTAAATTACCACCAGTCAGTTCTCCCTCTCAAAGTAGCCTATGGTCATCTACATCTATGGCAACTTCATCTTTACACGGAAGTTCCAATTGTGAAATTGGCAGCCACATTTAGCACAATAAGGTAGCATGTCATTGGCTGTAAAGCACTCTGGAGCATCCTTTATTTGTGAAAGATGTTATAGGAATGCAAGTCATATTTTTCATCTGTAAATTCTGATAATGCTGACACCCCACTCTATTTGAGATTGGCAATCTAAGAGTTAAAAACCTGTGTAATTCCTTTCAGCTCCACTCCCAACTTCCCAACACAATACGTGTGGTCCTGGGGCCTGAAATAACACTTCTCATATTTCCTCACTTATTACAGTTCTGAGCTGAAGGAAATGCTGTTACTTTCAAAATCACTAAGTAGATCCAAAGGTTCACCAGCCCACCCCAGCCCCCCCTCCCTTCAGTTGCTGGCAAGTAGACTATGTTATGGCCCCAAATACAACATACTTCAGCAGCCGGCCACACAGATGGTGTGCTGTCACCACATAAATAAATAACAAAAAAAGAAAGATTGCCAATATTTTCTGACCCCCCCATAACCTACTGCTGCATAACACTTCCGTTCTTTGCACTGTCCGTGTAACACTAGCTCTGGGACTAACAGCAATCTTAGAGCTAATTATTGAATCAACGTACATATTAAGTGTTTAGTTCCACCAACCAGAAAAATCATAGAATCCCTACAGTGCAGGACAAACGATTTGGCCCAATGAAACTGCATCAACAACAATCCCACCCAGGCCCTATTCCCTTAACCCCATGCATTTATTGTGCTAGTCCCCGATACAAAGGGGTAATTTAGCATGGCCAATCAACCTAATTTGCACATCTTTGGAGTGTGGGAAGAAACCAGAGGAAACCCGCACAGACCTGGGGAGAACAAACAAACACCACGTTGATAGTCACGTGAGGCTGGAATTGAACTTGGGTCCCTAGCGCTGTGAGGCAGCAGTTCTACCGCTGTGCCACCGTACAGCCCCAATCCCAGGTTCTACCCCAAACAGAGATATTATTCTTTCACAGTCTCCTGATACATTTCGAAAGTCTAGTGAAACGCTTCTTCTGAGAGAGGTTGGTGACTGTTGTAATGTTGGAAATACAACAGGTAGCAAAATCCCAGAAACAGCAGTGAAACAAATAACCTGATCATGTGTTTTACTGAAGTTGGTTGAGGGACAGATATGGCCCCCCCGGACATCAACAAACACTCAAATGCTCTCCTTCAATATAAGGACCATGACATCTATTCAAGAAACCAGATGGGTCCTCCAAAATATGGCCTCGAAACAGTCCAGTGTTCTGTAGCACTGTAATCAAGTGTTAACTTTGACTATGTGCTAAAGCCCCTGAAGTGGGTCTTGAAGCCATAACCTTCTGACTGAGGGATAAAAGTGCAACTTGCTGAGCTTTGGCTAACATCTACAATCTGCTCCATTCACTGATCTCACCCAAAGGTGCAATTTGTAAATGCAGCATTTGGGTCGCAACATATTGATTCACGCAATGGAAAAAGTATGACCAAGGATTCACACCTATGACCATTGTCCCCTGCCTCAGTACAAGGTGACACCCTTGGTTCAGTGGTGGCTCTATTTTTCTCACTACTGAAACAGAAAGTTGTAGGTTCTAGTCCCCCTTCAGTGAGCACAAAGCCCTGCCTGACGCTTCCAGCTGAGGAAGTGCTGTACTGTCGGAGGTGCTGTTTTGCGGGTAAGGTTTTAAACCGAGACTCCAAGTGGAAAGAAAATAATCCCATCGCAGGATTTCAAAGAATTGCAGGGATAGGTGGGAGGAGCATCCTGGCCAATCGATGGTTTGTTTGATCTTTATCTCATTACCCTTTGTGGGAATTTACTTTGCAGCCATTGCTGCCATGTTTCCTGTGGTAGAAAAGTGGGTATACTTCCAAAAACACTTCATTGACTGTGAGGAGCTTTGGGATGCTATGCGGTTGTGAAAGACACTACAGAAATCCGAATCATCTCTCCTTTCCCGCTCCATGTGCATCTGAATTTCAAATGAGGTTAAAATCTGCATTCTCCTCACCCTCAGTCACGCCACCCATCTCGGTTCAATGGCCGACTGGCACTCATCGCGTAGGCTGACACATGTAGGCTCAACCTTTGGATGAGGTTTTGGGGAGGAATTATAATATTGTAAGAAGGCGGATGGTGCAATGTCTTGAGTTAGAACAGATGTGCAGTGGGATTGTATACATCAAGCTCCAGGATTCCTGTAAAGCAGCTGGAACTGTGCTGACCGTTCTGGGTGCGAGAGGGTGGGGATATTCTCACTGATGGAATTAAACCACAGGGAATTCCATTCCAGGAAGGATTTAGTGTAAATGATTCCTAAACATCAGCCCAGAAAGTTCAATGAGTTAACACATCTGCAGCAGATCATTTAATGAGCAACAGTGAGCTTTCACTTCAGCATCAAATAACATCTCTAGCAACCAGAAGCACATCAAACATTAGGGTTTATGGCATTAACCAGAGACAGATTAACACATGAAGGCCTGTGACCAGTAACGGGTGAGGGAGTGGAGGGTGCAAATGAATACATGGATAGTGTATGCAAGTCTCCAAAATTCTTAATTTGACTCCTCCAGCAGAGTTCCCAGTGGAAAAACGTGGAAGCTGGTGGAAGAATCTAAGAGGCAATAAACATTAATGACTTGCATTGATATAGCACCTTTAGAATAGATTTTAAAAATCCCAAGCCTTTCACAAGAACTTAACAAACAAAATTTGACACTAGGCCACACAAGGAAGTATTAGGAAAGTGGCTTGGTCAAAGAGGTTGGTTTTACGGAGCATCTTAAAAGAGGATTTAAGAAGAGAATTCTAGAACACAGGGTCTTGGCAGCCAAAGGTCAAGCTGCCAGTGGTGGAACCATTAAAGGCACAGGTACGGCAAGAGGTCAGGATTGGAGAAACACAGGGACAGGAGGAGGTTACAGAGATAGGGAGGGTTGTAGGGGCAGGTGGAGGGTACAGAAATAGGGAGGATTGTAGGGGCAGATGGAGTTTGCAGAGATAGAGAGGGTTGTAGGGGCAGATGGAGGTTACAGAGATAGGGAGGGTTGTAGGGGCAGGTGGAGGTTACAGAGATAGGAAGGGTTATAGGGGCAGGTGGAGGGTACAGAAATAGGGAGGGTTGAAGGGGAGGTGGAAGTTACAAAGATAGGGAGGGTTATAATAAGGGTAGGTGGAGGTTACAGAGATAGGGAGGGTTGTAGGGGCAGGTGGAGGTTACAGAGATAGGGAGGGTTGTAGGGCCAGGTGGAGGTTACAGAGATAGAGAGGGTTGTAGGGGAAGGTGGAGGTTACAGAGATAGGGAGGGTTGTAGGGGAAGGTGGAGGTTACAAAGATAGGGAGGATTGTAGGGGCAGGTGGAGGGTACAGAGATAGAGAGGGTTGTAGGGCCAGGTGGAGGTTACAGAGATAGAGAGGGTTGTAGGGGCAGGTGGAGGTTACAGAGATAGAGAGGGTTGTAGGGCCAGGTGGAGGTTACAGAGATAGGGAGGGTTGAGGGAGAAGGTGGAGGTTACAAAGATAGGGAGGATTGTAGGGGCAGGTGGAGGTTACAGAGGTAGGGAGGGGTGAAACATTTTTAAAGAATGAAGATTTTAAGTTCAAGGTATTGCCAGACTGGAGACCCAATGTTGATCAGCAACCACAGGGATGGTGGCTGAATGGGACTTGGTACGAGTCAGGATACAGCAAAGTTTGGATGAGCTCAGAGAGTGGAACACGGGAGGCCAGCGAGAAGAAGGTGAAAGATTAGCAGTCTGAAGTATGAACTCTGATTCTGTCTCCACAGATGCTGAATATTTCCAGCATTTTCTGGTTTTAGTTCAGAATCGCAGTAGTATTTTGATGTGGTACTTTAATATTCATGTTTGGAGGTAACAAAGGCAGGTGACTCTACCAAAGGAAAGTATTTAAAGACAAAGCTTTCAGCAATGCCTTACACAACAGGCCTATGTGCAATGTGCACACCTCCGCTCAACACAGGTTTTTGTCTTAGGGAGTTTCACCCTACCCAGACTACACTTTGGTAAAACGCTATTAATTTAATTGCTGTTTAATTGTCTGACTGCTCTGGATTATATTGTATTGGAATGTTTATTACAAAATTCTTCTACAGCCAGTCGCCTCCAGACTCAGTGAGCCAGCACTGGCTCTCTGCTCTCTGCTACATGAATTTTAATATATCTCAATCTCAAATTCGTGGACAGGCTTACTCCCCAGGAATACGGTGGGGTGATGTGAATGAGTGAGTTCCAAATGGTTAATTAGTCTTGGCAAGAAAGACATTGAGAGAAACATAGAATCCCTGCAATGCAGAAGGAGGCCATTTGGCCCATTGAATCCACACCAACCACAATCCCACCCACGCCCTATTCTCGTAACATCATGTATTTACCCGACTAATCCCCTTGACGCTAATTTTTTAGCGATTTAGCATGGCCAATCCACCTAATCTACACATCTTTGGACAGTAGGAGGAAAACAGGGCTCCCAGAGGAAACCCACACAGACACAGGGAGAATGGGTAAACTCCGAATAGACAGTGACCCAAGGCTGGAATTGAACCTGGGTCCCAGGCATTGTGAGGCAGCAATGCTAACCACTGTGCCACCCTACAAAATTGGAACTATGAAAATTAACTGTGGCCGAAAACAGGCGATAGTGAATTGCCAATCCAGACTTAAACCACCCGGTTGTTTTGTAAATTGAAGTCAGTTGGTAACTTGGAACAATAAAGTCAAAAATCCAGTTGTCAAGCTAGGGTGTAAGCTGGGTGAGAAATGGCCAAATATTTTGAGGGTGGTAGAGTGAACAAGCAGATTAACGATTGTTTTAAAAAGAGCACAAACAGGAATCTCAGTGCAATCCAAATCAGTGAACAGAGGTAATGAATCCCCACGTAGTTGATCAGCTCGCAGATTGTGCTGACAGCCTTGCCAGGGAACCACACTGATTGATTTTTTCAAATCTCACCATGGTCTTACCACTCCCTATTGCTGTGACACCTCTGGCCGCTTCAACCCACCATAATTTCTGCATTCCTCCAATTCTGGTCTCTTGCACATTCTCAATTTGCATCACTCCACCACTGGTGGATATGCCTCCAGCTGCCTGAGCCATTAGCCCTTGAATTCCCTCCCTAAACTTCTCCACCCGTGAGATGCACGTCAAAACCTATTTATTTGACTGTGCTTTTGATCACCCAACCTTACATTGTTTTGCGTTTCGGTGTGAAATTCTGTTTGATAATGCTGCTTGTGAAGCGTCTTGAAATGTGTCACAAGGTAAAAAATGCTATATAAATATAAATTGTTGTTTCACACACAATGGTGTTGTTTTATAGGCTCTCTCTGCTGGAAGCAAATGTGGTTGAGAATATGTACACTTACGTTCCTGTAGAAGCTGGTTAATTTTCACACATTAGCAACACAGTGCCCAGCTATTTGTATCATTTTGTTTGGTGCGAAACTCTCTTATGTTTCAGTTCGAGTTGCTCTTTGATATAGTGACTCATTACCCACACCCTTCTCATTGCTTTGTGCTTGTTTGAGAACATAGCTTATGCTTTTGTGTTTTAGACAACAGATGTGACACAGTTTGGGAGTTCTCTTTGCTTAGGTGGACCGGTTTGGTTGACAAACATTCACTGGCGTCTTCACTCAATTTTCTCTGCTCTTCTCCTGAAGGGCAGCAAGGATTGCTAACCCCTGAGTGAAGATGGTCCTGGAGGTTTTATCACATGAAACCCTTGCCTCCAAACACAGTCCACCTCCACACTCCTGTCATTGGTTCCCCACCATGTCCATCTTCGTGGTTCCTACCTTCCAAGAGCCAATCAACAAGCAATTTGTTAGCCAATTAGATGATTCTTGACTGTCAGTCAACCCAATTTTTCCTCATTTCCAACATTTTTTATGATATGATGGAACGAGTGAAGTGGCTGATTCTGAGACTAGGGGCCTGAATCTTAATACAGGAAACTACGATGATGAGATGCAAATTGGCTATGATGGATTGGAAACATTCCTTAAGGGATGATGGTGGATAGGCAATGGCAAACATTCAAAGAATACTTGGATGAATTGCAACAATCGTTTATTCCTGTCTGGCGCAAAAGCAAAACCATGGCTTGCAAGGGAGATTAGAGAAAGTATAATATCCAAGAAAGAGGCATACAAATTGGCCAATAAAAACAGCAGAGTTGAGGATTGGGAGCAGCTTAGAATTCAGTAAAGAGGGACCAAGGAATGGATTAAAAAGTGGAAAATAGAGTTCAAGAGTAACTTTGCAAGGAACATAAAGACTGACTGCAAAAGTCAATAAATCTCCAGGCCTTGACAATCTACATCCCATTGGACTTAAGAAAGTGGCCCTAAAAACAGTGGGTCCATTGGTGGTCATCTTTCATGATTCTATAAACTCTGGAACAATTTGTACAGATTGAAGGTTAGCTAATGTAAGTCTACTATTTAAAAAGGGAGGTGAAGAGAAAATAAGAAATTATAGATCAGTCAGCCTGACGTTGGTAGAGAGGAAAATCCTAGCGTCCACTTGAAAAGATTTGGTGCAGAGCAGTTGGAAAACAATGGCAGAATCAATAGAGTCAGCATGGATTTACAAAAGGGAAATCATTCTTGACAAATCTATTGGAACGCTTTGAGAATGTAACTACTAGAGTTGGTGAGGGGGAGCCAGTGGGTGTGATTTATTTGGATTTTCAGAAGGCTTTCGACAATGTCTCACATATGAGATTAGCTTGTAAAATTAATGGGATTGTGTGTACCGTATTAAGATAGAAAACTGGTTGGCAGACAGGAAACAAATAGTAGGAATTAACAGGTCATTTTCTGAATGACAGGCAGTGACTAGTGGGGCACCACAGGGATCAGTGCTGGGACCCCAGCTAATCACAGTAGACATTAATGATTTAGATGTGGGAACTAAATGTAATATCTCCAAATTTGTAGATGACACATAGCTAGGAGGGTGGGTGAGCTGAGAGGAGGATGCAGAGATGCTACAATATGATTTGAATAAGTGGGCAAATGCATTAGGGGTGCAGTGGATAAACGTGAGGCTATCCATTTTGGTAGCAAAGAAAGGAAGACAGATTATTACCTAAATGGCTATAAATAAAAGATGGGTCTGTGCAATGAGACCTGGGTGCCTGCAAGCGCCAGTCACTGAAGATAAGCATTCATGTGGTTAAGAGGGCAAATGGTATGTTGGCCTTCACAGCAAAAGGATTCAAGTACAAGAGCAAGGATATCTTGCTGCAATTATACAAGGCCTTGGTGAGACCACATCTGGAATATTGTAGGCTGTTTTTTGGCTTCTCGGAAGAAGGATGTTCTTGCTATAGAAGGACTGCAGCAAAGGTTTACCAGACTAATTCCAGGGATAGCTGGACTGCCATTTAAGGACAGATTGAGTTGGTCAGGGTTATAGTTGCTGGAATTAATAAGGATGACCTCATGGAAACCTATGAAATTCTAACAGGACATTAGTTGCAGGAAGTATGTTCCTGATGGTGGGGGCATTCAGAACCGGGGTCACACTCTTCAGATACGGGGTAAACTATTTAGGACTGAGATGAGAAGAAATTTCTTCACCCAGAAAGTGGTAAACATGCAGAGTTCACTATTAGAGAAGGCACTTGAGGCCAAAACATTGTCACCAGAATTCTACCGTTCTGCACACCAAGGAATTGAAGCATGTGAGGAGTGGACAATGGAAATGTCTGTTGACCTCAGGCAGAAATTTCCAGTCTCGCTTGAGTAAGGCTGTAAGATTTTGCCCACTATATTTTTAAGGAGGAGTTAGACATAGCTCTTGGGGCTAAAGGGATCAAAGGATATTGGATAAGGCAGGATCAGGCTATTGAGATGGATGATCTACCATGGTCACAATAGGGAGGTGATAGCCTAGTGGCATTATCACTAGACTATATAGCCAGAAATTCAATTGGGGACCTGGGTTCAAATCCTACTATGGCAGATGATGGAATTTGAAATCAATTATTAGATAAACCCATCTGGTTCACTAATATCCTTTATGGAAAGAAATCTGCTGTCCTTACCCGATTTGGCTTACAGAGCCACAGTGATGTGGTCAACTACCCTTGGACAACTAGAGATGGCAATAAATGTTGGCCAGCCAGCAATGCCCATGTCCCATGAACAAACAAAAAAAATGAATGGCAGAGCAGGCTCAAAGGGTGAATGGCCTATTCCTGCTCCTATTTTCATGTTAATCTTAATTTTGACATTTTCAAATGAATCCCCGCATCAACAGTTTACGATATTGAATATGCAAGAAAGTCAGTAATGGGGAGCCCCATTCATTAGCACCACTCTCAGATCACAGATTACTACAGTGCAGAAGAGGCCCTTTGGCACCTTGAGTCAGCATCGACACCTGAAATGCCCTGACCTGCCCACCTAATCCCACTTGCCAGCACTTTGATTTGATTTGATTTATTATTGTCACTGTATTAACATACAGTGAAAAGTATTATTTCTTGCATGCTATACAGACAACGCATACCGTTTATAGAGAAGGAAATAAGAGTGCAGAATGTAGTGTTACATTCATAGGTTTAGAGAAAGATCAATTTAATGCAAGGTAAGTCCATTCAAAAGTCTGACAGCATCCAGGAAGAAGCTGTTCTTGAGTCAGTTGATACGTGACCTCAGACTTTTGCATCTTTTTCTTGATGGAAGAAGGTGGAAGAGAGTACGTCCAGCGTGTGTGAGGTCCTTAATTATGCTGGCTGCTTTGCCGAGGCAGTGGGAAGTGTAGACAGAATCAATGGATAGGAGACTAGATTGGATTGGGCTACGTTCACAACCTTTTCTAGTTCCTTGTGGTCTTGGGCAGAGCAGGAGCCATACCAAGCTGTGATACAACCAGGAAGAATGCGCTCTCTGCTACATCTGTAAAAGTTGGTATCGTAGCCGAATTTCCTCAGTCTTCTGAGAAAGTAGAGGCGTTGGTGGGCTTTCTTAACCATCATGTTGGCGTGGGAAGACCAGGATAGATATTGGAGATCTGGGCACCTAAAAACTTGAAGCTTTCGACCCTTTCTACTTAGTCCCCATTGATGTAGACATTGGCATGTTCTCCTTCACACTTCCTGAAGCAATTGATAAACTCTTTCATTTTGTTGACATTGAAGAAGAGATTATTGTTGCCGCAACAGTTCACCAGATTCTCTATCTCATTCTTGTACTCTGTTTCGTCATTGTTTGAGATCTGACCCATTACAGCGCTGTCATCAGCAAACTTGAAAATCAAATTGGAGGGGAATTTGGCCACACAATCGTAGGTGTATAAGTATAGTAGGAGGCTGAGGACATGGCTTTGTGGGGCACCAGTGTTGAGGACGATCGTGAAGGAGGTGTTGTTGCCTATCCTTACTGATAGTAGTCTGTGAGTTAGGAAGTCCAGAATCCAGTCACAGAGGGCAGTGCCAAGGCCCAGGCCACAGAGTTTGGAGATGAGTTTCGTAGGAGTAAAGGCATGAATGCTGAGCTGTAGTCAATAAATAGGATTCTGAGATAGGTGTCTTTTTTATCTAGGTGTTCCAAGGCTGAGTGCAGGGCTAGGAATGTGGCATCTGCTGTGGACTTGTTGCAGCGGCGTGCAAACTGTAGTGGGTTCACAAAAAATCCAGGAGGCTGGAATGGATTTGTGCCACGAGTAGCCTTTTGAAGTACTTCATAATGATGGATGTTAAAGCCACCACCCAATAGTCATTAAGGCATGCTACTTAGTTTTTCTTAGGTACTGGGATGATGGGTGTCTCCTTGAAATAGATAGTGACCTCAAATTGTTGGAAAGAAGTTTGAAGATGTCTACGAATATCCCTGCCAGCTGATCCTCGCAGGATCTGAGTGCTCATCCGGGTCCCCCATCCGGGCCACTTGGCCCATTGCCTACAGAATCACAGATCTCCTTTTGTTTTGATTTCCTGTAAACCTGGTGGTATATTAGCTACGGGTGGGAAGAGTTCTATTTGCTTCATTGCAACAGACACTGCATTCCTAAGCAATTTCTGGTATTTGAAGCACGTGGGAGGTGTATTTTGGGTGATGTGATAAGTGATGAGATATTCCAACAACTCTCCCTCTACCCACTGAACTAGGTGAGAGATTCCATGGTACCATTTTAAAGAGGGGTAAGGGAATTCTTCCTGGTTCCCTGAATGTGTTATCCCTCAAATATCACTTAAAAGTATCTCTTAGAGAAGAGAGAATCCCTACAGTGCAGAAGGAGGCCATTCAACCCATTGGGTTTGTGCTAACCACAATCCCATCCAGGCCCTGTAACCCCACATAATTACCCTGCTAATCCCCCTGACACTAGGGTCAGTATAGCATGGTCAATCAACCTAACCCACACATTTTTTGACTGTGGGAGGAAACCGGAGCGCCTGGAGGAAACCCACGCAGACACAGAGAGAACATGCAAACTACACATCAACAGTGAACTGAGGCAGGAATTGAACCCTGATACCTGGTACTGTGAGGCAGCAGTGCTAACCACTGTGCTACCATGCCACTCTGGTCGCATAGTTTTTGTGCTGGCTTCATAGGATGCACAAATGTTTGTGCATCCTGAGGTCATGAAATGTGCTACATAAATGCAAATCTTTCTATCTTTGCATGAACATGTTTGTTTCTTTGGTAGTCTCAAGTTTATTTTAAATGCATATCTGCAGCAGTGTTTAGCTACACAATGGCCAGTGCCTGATTAACTTCTCTCTGTGTAAACGATCGGGATTTAATCTGAAACCAAAAGAGGGATTTGTTTTAAATCCGGGATTTAATCCGAGGCGAGTTATGATGATCGGGAACTCTGCTTGAAAAGGTGGTGGAAGCAGGTTCAATTGTAACTTTCAAAAAGGGAATTGGATATAGAATTGAAAAAGGGTGGGGGAGGACATAGAGGAGCTGGTCCAAATGCAAGGGGGAGTGCAACTAACTGGAGAGCTTTTTCAAAGATTCACAATGCATCTCATGGCTTCCTCCCTGCTTTAAGGTTCTATATTTCTAAAATGTCACTTAGCAAGGAGTGCCAGTCTTTAATTAAATGAATTTCCCAGTTGAATTTTATTGTTACTGCACTCAATTTCCAATGAGCCTGTGTTTTTTCTGGCATTGTGCCTGGACTTGTGGGCACTGTAAATACAAGATACAACATGTGTCCGCATCTGTTGCGCAGCACTAACCAACAACAGGGAATCTGTTTGTTGTCCCACCCCTCTCCTAGAGTTTCAGCCTCTCGCTGGAATCAGTGCTCTGGCTCATATCATTCCCACAAACAGCATCGTTAAAAAAGAAATTCTCTCAGTGCTGTTTATGGTACACAACTGTATGCAAATTTGCTAATGCTTCTTTATAGTAGGGGTACATGACATTCTACATAGTTTGTAAGTGAAGTCTGTATATACAAACAGGTGTCCATGTTTTTAGAAGACATAATTGGGAAGTAAACCTACTCCTGATTATTCTGTCACTTATTGTTGAAAATTAGAAGTAAGAGTGGATTATATGTGAATTACTGATGCATCCAAATCATTGATAAGATCTTTGTAATCCCTTTAGCAATAAGGCACAGTAATGATAATGGCTAATGTTGATATAGTGCAAAGTGACACATTGATCTCAGGAGATAACCAGTGCAAACATTTTGCCAAGCAAAGGGAGCATCAGGCACATCTGTTAATCATTAGTGGGGAGGCTCTCGCACTTGTAGCTATCTTCTCCCAAAGTTATATCAGGAGTCCTAATGGAATTCTGTCTTTCCAGAAGCCTCAACATCATTATGAGCTTTAGATCAATCACAGGTGAGTGAATAATCGAACGCTGAAAATTCAACTGTTTCTTGCAGCTGCTTCTCGACCTGATTATCACCAGCAATTTGTGTTTCTACTTTGCATAATTTATCTGCTTATCCCCAATGTTTAGTTTGCACTTTACAAGGCAATATTAAGCTGCAATTATTTTCAATATTTTGAGAGTCTGTACCCCACTTTGTTCCTCCAGCCCATCTATAATCTTAATCATCAAGGTACATCATTCCTGTGACAGTCCTAGCACACTTGGTCTACATTGAATGTCATTTAATAACTGCACTGAGTACGACACAACTTTTGGAAATTGAGAGGCATAGATGGGAAGAAACATTTCCCCTTTGTAAAGGAGTCAATAACCAGGGGGGCATGGATTTAAGGTTAGGCGCAGGAGATTTAGAGGGAATTTGAGGAAAATCTTTTTTCACCCAGAGGGTGGTGGATATTTGGAATGTGCTACCTGAAAAAGAATGATGGAGCTGGGAGCCCTCAACGTTTAAAAAGCACTATGTGAGTACTCAAAACACAATAGCATACAATGTTATGCACCAAGTGCTGGAAAATGGGATTAAAATAGATAGGTGTGTGATGGCCAGGTCAGACACAAGGGACTAAAGGGTCTCTTTCTGTGCTGTAAGTCTGACAATCTATTTAAATAAACTCACCCAAGGCAGATGCATGCAGCACTCATCTGAGAGACTACATATGAGAAGATGCATACCACCAGAACTGAGGCCCACTTTACCACAGGGCAAACCCAATTGAAAAATCCCCCTCAGTATCAACAATTATACTGCAGTCCCAATATTATCCTACCTTCAGTGTCAGAAAGAAAAGACTATATAAACACAAATTTTTTTTCTACATGGGGAGAAGTTCAGAATCCGGGAGAAGCAAGGTTTAGTGATCCATGCCCACAGATCACTAAAAGCTATTGGGTTAGATACATGAGATATTTTAAAGGACCAATGGAACATCAGCCTTTAGCTGAAAGTGGTTAGAATACAAAGGGATGAAAATTATACTGCAGTTGAATAAAGATCTGGTTAGGCTGCTTCTGGCATTCTGGGTTTAGTTTTACATTCCTGACCTTTGGGGATGGCGCAGCGCAGGTTTGTCTGAATAATACCAGTGCAAAATGAATTGAAGTATGGGCAAAGGTTGCAGAGACTGGACTTGTGGGAGTAGGAGGTCTTGAGGCCCAGTTGGAGTAACTCTGCCTCCAGGTGTTCCAGCTTCACGTCCCAGCTCACAACATGAAGGTTATAGGTGGTGTGTTCATTACATCATCAAACATGTTGCTTATAGTTGTATGATATTCTCCATACCACCTTCAGTCCCCCATTCTACTCTATGCCCCCATGTATCCCCCATAACCACTCACCCAATATCCCTGAGGGTAGATCTCAGGATATCCTTGAAATGGGCTGCCCTAGATATTCTTGTTTTGAATAAATTAAACTTCCCCTGCTATTGAAACAAAGCTGTAACTCCTTCCAGTACATCGGATGATCAGTGAGAGAAGTTCCTGGTTTGCCACACCACAGAAAGCAATGGTAAACCACTGCAAGACTCTGTAAAGCTTAATCATGGGCCAATCTAGAGGAAGTCCATGGTTGCCAGCACCCTCTAAGGGTGTGGTACCTGGAGATTAGGGAATAATCTAATGGAGTCATTTAGGATAATTAAAGAATGATTGGATAAAGAGAAAATATTACATTCAATGGAGAGTACAGCAAAACCTTAAAATTCCATTTGTCACCCAGTGCTCCTGCACAGAGGACAGTAGAAATCTGGATTCTCTCTCCCTCTGAAGTAGTTATTGAAATGGAAGGGATGTGTGTCTGTGTGTAGGGGGCTGTTGGGTTGGGTTTGCGTGTTGGGTCAGGAATTGCCACTCTGGCCATTTCCCAAGTTTGGAAACCCAAACCTGTTCACCACTGCCTGTAACCACCATATTTTCACCCCTTGGAGACTTGGGTTGGGTTGGTTAGGTCTGTCTTGGTTTGTTTGGACATTAGTTCTTATGACCCTCATTTTCACTACCCTCTCCCCAGCTTCTTCATATTCACCTCATCTCCATTTGTTCTTGCCATTCGATGCCCTCTCATAACAACATGCCCCACATATCCATAGGAATCTAGTATCCACGAAGGGCAGACCTCAGGATATAATTGAAATTAACTTTCTCAGCTATCAAAACAAGCCACAAGAGTATGAAAATACTATGGGAAAGGAAATTCAGATTCCTAGTTCTTACAATGCTGATCTGAGCTCAAAGTGTGTGCGGAATTCCCACTTGAAGCCTTGGTGTCCAAGTGGTTTGCAAGGCCGTTCCAGAGGACAATTAAGAGTCAACCACATTACTGTGGGTCTAGATTCACAACTAAGCTAGACCAGGTAAGGATGGAAGCTTTCTGTCCCTAAAGGACAGATTGATGAAACAGGTGGGCTTTTACAAATATTGCTGATGGTTTCACAGTCACCATTACTGAAACTGAAAATCCTGCCATAGTGGGATTTGAACCCACATTGCCAAGACATTAGCCTGGGCCTCTGAATTACTCATCCAGTAGCAACAGGCCATCTCTTCATCTGAACCTTTAAAAAAGGCCAAATAATAGCAATGTCAGGCATTTGCAGTCAAGAAACCTTTTCTTAAAAAAAAAACTTTCCTCCCCATTCTAGTCTCCATTGGATAATCCAACCTTCGGTTTCATGTGAAAACCCAGATCAATAGATTTTTCTTGGAGGGTGAGGGGCTCCAGGATATAAAGCAATTTAAATAAAGTTTTATTTATTAGTGTCACAAATAGGCTTACATTAACACTGCAATGAAGTTATTGTGAAAATCCCCTAGTTATCACACTCCAGCATCTATTCGGGTACACTGAAGGAAAATTTAGCGTGGCCAATCTACCTAACCAGCACATTTTTCAGAGTGTGGGAAGAAATCAGAGCTCCTGGATGAAACCCATGCAGACATGGGGAGAACGTGCAAACTCCATACAGACAGTGACCCAAGCTGGGAATCAAACTCAGATTCCTGGTGCTGTGAGGCAGCAGTGCTAACCACTGTGCCACCCTAAATGGAGCTGAGGATCACATCAGCCATTATCTAGATGATTGGCAGAAGCTGGATTGTCTCCTTCCTGTACTTACATCATTACCTTATAATAAAAACATGACTGATCGGATGAGGAAGAAAATGATCGGCTCACAGACTCGGAAAAAATCAGAGATCAAACCTGGGTCATCCCCGGTTGGTTACACATTGGATGATGCAACAAGATACAGGAAAATGAAAGGCCAGTGCTGACAGGTGACATGAAAAGGATCACTCCCTTTCCCAGGTTACAAGAGAATTGCATCTTACTAGCAGGTGAGAGAAAGCAATTAATCATAACTATTTAAGTTTATTTGCATCTCCCTCTTGCTCAGAGATGCAACCCTGACCTGTAGTCAAACCTGTTTCCAAACAATTCAGCACTTCATTTTTTTTCATTCCCTAGCTGTTTAAATCCTCCCTTGTGTGTGAAAGCTACATTCGCCTCACCCCCAAGTCCATAGTGATCTTCGCAATCAAGTTAATGTAAGGGCTACAGAAACAGGCAAGATTCTGAATAACTGTGAAAATGCATGTTCTTGAGGTTGGAGGCACCCACCCTACTCCACCCTTTCCGCTCAAAGATTCCCAAATTGAGGGAGGGAAGTGAAGCCTCTTCCTAGCTTTGCTGTTGTTTCAATATCTCAGCGCTGTGTTGGGTCTTGTTATGCATAATTTGCTGCATTGCCGACGTTGCAAAAAGCACCTAATTGTCTGGGAAATGCTTTGGTATATCCATAAAAGGAGCTACATAAAATAATCTTGCTATTGGGCTTGTCTGTGAAGATCCTCAGCCCTGGTTTTGATTCCCGGCTTGGGTCACTGTCTGTGTGCACATTCTCTCCATGTCTGCATGGGTTTCCTTCAGATGCTCTGGTTTCCTCCGGATGCTCTGGTTTCCTCCCAGTATGAAACTCGTGTAGGTTAAATGCTAAATTCTCCCTCACCTTGGCACCGGAGTGCAAAGAAAGTGGCATTGTGATGCTAATAAATAAACTTTTATACAGGAAATAGCAAAAGTTTAGAGATTTAGACTCAAATGTAGAAGACACGATTGGAAAATTTGCAGGTGATACAAAAATTAGCCATGTAGTTGATAATGACATTAGATGAATATACTTTTGACTCACAGCATCTCAAATTGTCAAACGAATCAAAGTTCAGTAACACCGTTTGGAGGTGATGTCAGTGGAATTATACCCCAGCAAAGAATGTTTTCACATTGCACAAGAGGGAATAAGAGACAGAGTATGAAGCAGGACAAACAAATCCCCCTAAAGGGAGGCTCAGAGACTTGGGGAATCAGTCTTTTATTTTCATTATTTTTTAATACTAAATCAAGTGCCACACTTTTTTTTGTATCTTAAAAACACACGCACATACACACCTCTTACACATTCAATATCCTAGCATTCCTTTTCAGTTTGTTTAAAAAAGAAACCAACATTTAAATACATCACTGGAAACTAAAGCAACAGCTCAAACCTGGGTAAATATACAGTCAATGTACAATTTTACAATCATTGGCCACCTCTTTTAGAGAGAATTCATTTACAGAAATACCAGCTTCAGCCCAAACTGGCTGCTTTTTGTCTCCCCAGATGCTGTGACATAGACAAGTCTTTTCCTGGGTTGATCGGTGTTTGGCGATGCATTGAAAAGATGACTGTGCGCAGGAGGAATGAGGACCCTCAGAAAATAACCAGCCCATCTAGTTGGGCAAGTCATTAGTACTAAGGTGCAAAAAGCTGCTGGAACAAACCCGAGGGAACTCCAGTCACTCCCTATTACTCAGTCTTTTCTGACCCACGGCTTAAGGTGGTGCAGATTGGTTTGGAGTTAGTCACCTGAGCCACCTCTCACACCTCAGCCTTCGAGTGTTGGCAGGCTGTATTGTCATCAGTTGTGCTAGAGTCTCAGTGGCACCGTGCTTTATTTTTCCAAGGCTCTGTGCCCAGGAGGTTCAACCACTGCCACAATTCAAGAATCAACTTCAGGCCACCCTTGCATAGGTCTGAACTAGCTACTGGGCACAAGAGCATGGAAACCTTTCCCTCCAGAGGAATAGAGGGGCCTAGGAAAGAACGATACACAAAGGTGCGTGAAGGAAAAGGTGCCCAAAGCATCATACTGATCAGGGAGTGCAACCAGACCTATAATTTCATATAGTCATCCATATATATGCAGAGGACTATTATCCCTAATACCAGTATGTTAGGTAGGCCAAAGACTAGGACTTTTACCTTGGATTTCCAGTCCAAACTATCTCAAGAGAGAATACAAGATGCTCGAGGTGCCCTTGGACTGGTTTCTGGGCTTTGACACAACAGCCAGGGAGCAAACACCATGTTTTCACTATCATGTATAAATACACTATCATGTATAAAGGGTCAGCAGCACACCATTTAACACAAGATACTGATAACCCCTTTGCTCCTGGGAGAAAAGGAAAATTACATTATCAATCAACATCACCGTACTTCTTCCAAATCATTCCATAAAAAAGCTGCCCATCTCATCCCAGGAATCAGTCAGTTTTGATTTCATTTACACAAGAGATGGACGAGAATATGGGTGCAAGGAAGGGGAGGGAGGGGGAAGCTGCAAAACCAGGACACTAATTGGTCAAACGTGACATGGTAAAGTGAGCAATTCAAGAGTGCGGCTGAGAGATTAGCCAATTAAACTGTTCTCCACTGACCAAGGATCCATCTATGAGAATCTGCAAACACACACAGTATGCTACTAGCTCAAAGATGGCAAGATGCTCTCTACATTTCAGCCTCCATACAAAAATTACACCACGGGAGGACAGGAAGCAGTGGCAAGGTCCAATTAGTCTCAAAATAATTGCTTTACACTGTCTAGTTTTGACGCTTTCCTTTTTGTGGCGCCCATTCCGCCAATGCTATGTGTTCTTCTAAATTCCTGCCATTAGGTGTCGCTAAATAGATTGGACATTTGATCTACAAGGCAAGGTGAAGGACACCTAGCAGCACCGCACCTTATGTTTCCTCCCCCTTTACCTTCTGCGACTCCAATGTAGGCCTCCCGTGCACAATCCAAGTGGGGAGAGAATCAGACTGGGCACTTATTTGCCATCGAAACCCGACACTTTGTCACCTAGACCAGAGCACAAAGACAGCAACCTGTGCTGCAGCGGGAGTCAATGAGGGAAGATAACTGAAAATTCTATATGTGTAGACACTGCAGTATAAGTTAATGCAAACTGATCAGCATCAGAAGTCTCAGGCGTTTATTTGGTAACTATTCAGAGGGTTGTTAGGACATGAATTGCTGCTCACCCATACAAGTTAATGGAAATAAGAATCCCAAAATAGCATTTTTCTTTAAAAAAAAGTGAATTGGATAAATATTTGCAAAATAAATATTTAAATAGGACAGGAAGTGGAGTGCTCTTTCAGGAAGTTGGCACAGGGTGCAAAGGGCTGATATGTCACAGTAGGCCTAATTATCGGCATATCACAGACCAAGATTAGTTTGAATGCTGGCTTTGACAAGACCATCCACTTAACCCACATGAATGAAATTACTTTTCCCTTTTGTAATCAAGAGAGTTTGTAGAGGAAACAATATACACATATACATATAAAAATAAAAGCTGGAACTTAACCTGCAAGAAACACAAACCTCCTGAAGAGTCGAACTCTCTCAAACCCTGCTACAAAACACACTGTCAGACAGAACATTTTTTTTTAAATGACTGACTTGTAATATTTAAGCTATTGTTCGTTTCACAACCAAAAAAAGGAATAAAATTACAAATATTATACATGTACAAGCTGAGGTTCGCCCAAGTCAGACCACTGTCAGGGGCAATTTAAAAAAGTTACAGGAATAATTGATTAAGTTTGGATTGTATCCAGATCAGACACTGAATAACGGATGAGGGTAGTGGAAAACAAAATTCACACAACACTCCGCCGCACTTTCTACATTCGAACCAACTCTGCAGAGTTCACGTCAAATAAAGTGAATTTTTTATTAATTCCACTGCTCCCATCCGGTGAAGCTAGCTAGACAAAGGGTGGGATTTCCCTGTCCTGCCCACCGTGGGAATTGTGGCAGGCAGGAATGGAGTATGCAAAGGTCCATTGAGCACAGGCGGAATTTTTCGGTCTTGGGGCGAGCGCAACAGGAGAATGCCCAAAGAATTTCACACACCGTTTATCCATTAACCTGAACAAGATTAAGCACATGGTTTTTGGTCAGTGTTATTAAGACTAATCAAGTTGACTTCACAAGAGTAGGCCAGCCTATGTGGCTAAGATAACATACAACAGATGCAGAGTGCAGGAAAGGGAGATGGAAGAGATAAGTCACCCCTGGTTTTGAGGGTTCCAGGAGAGAGGGGAAGGAGACAGTGCGGTGAAGTTGGATTTCACCGTGAAAGGGAGAAGGAGGACTCTATGGAACAACAGGAGTGGAAGAGCAACACAAGATGTTCAGATTTAACAAACTCGTTCTTGCCTCCGTGCCATATTGCACGAGAGCAAGTGGAAAGCATTCGAATTTGATTATTTAGTGCAAGTGAGAACTTTACAGTGTGCTTGGGGCCACAACAGCCCACACTCAGCAAATATCCCCAAATGCAAAAGGTACATGGATGAACTTTGAGGGGCAAAACTGCCCTTTTGCCTTGAATGTCACATTAGACCGGATTTCGAAGATGGTGGACTAAGGTCAGCCCTGGATTGCCTCAAAATTCGCAACACCTTGGGAGTCCAGAGCAGTTGAACATTAAAAGACAGCAACCAGGTCTGTACACAGAAACCCAACAGTGCAGAAGGAGGCCATTCAGCCCATCTGCACCAACAATCTCACCTAGGCCTCATCTCTGTAACCCCACATATTTACTCCAGTAATCCTTCTAACCTATGCATCCTGGGACATTAAGGGCAGTTTAGCATGGCCAATGCACCTAACCCACACATCTTTTGACTGCAGGATGAAACTAGAGCATCTGGGAGGAAACCCATGCAGACATGGGGAGAACATGCAAACTCCACACAAGACAGTGACCCAAGCCGGGAATCGAACCCAGGTCTCTGGAGCTGTGAGGCAGCAGTGCTAACCACAGTGTGCCACCATGCCACCCATGGAGGAAAGTGCGGTGAAATCCCAACCAAAACACCAAGATTAGTGACCAGGGATGAAAGAAATAATTCAACACAATGGTCACCACAGCCAGAAGCACTGACCACAAAATAAACCACTGCCCTCTTACAACTCCATCATTTGGGGCAAACCTCCCCGCAAGTGTCAAGGACCCAATTATCAGCAAACCGTGTTGGATTGCCCTGGAGTCTCCGGGAATTAAAGAACTTTCCAGAGTGATGTGAGGCAGCCAAGACAGAAGTTATCCAGGATTCAAAAACAAAACGTTTTCAACTTCTCTTGCTCTCTTCCAACACTTGTGATGGTAATCAGACATGGAACAAAAAAACCCATTTGACCAAAGACCCACATTAACCCAATTCACTTGCTGATTGGTCTGCCTTCCTGTGACCATCAATTGGATGGCTGCGTTGAGTGAGCAGTGGTGTGAAAGCAGGGCCAGGGCAGTTGGAAACCTCCAGCACCGCGGTTCAGAGCTTTGCCACCCTAGACGACAATGCGAGAGAGTTGATGCAGTTAAGAAAATTGAAATTGGATTAAACAACAAAATTGTTCAGACACAAGTCTGGTCAAGTACAGTGAAAATAAAGTGCTCCTGTGACAACACAAAACACACAGCTGGCCCTGTGTAAACCTAAACCACCCCTCCGAGCCTCAAGAAAGGAGCTCTGTCGATACTCAGAGTGCTGTTAAACCTGGGCGCCAGGCAGTGGCAAAGCTCACTCTAGTGGCAAGGAACTGAAACTGCACAAATCCAATTTGGTCAGAATCCCCACTGCACTCCATAGCTAAAAAGGAGCTTTGTAAAATTGAGTTTTGATTGCATTTGCAAATGCCAAGTCTAGACTAGTGTTAAAAGTTCCCAAGTCAATCATCCTAATTTTCCTCATCAGTTCTAGAATTGGAGAAGACAGGAGGCCCTTCCTGCCTGTCTTAGCTCTTTGACAGCTCTCTTCAACTCAATCCCACACTCCAGCAAACACAGGTATTCCTGAATCTACCCGAATCTCAAGGATACAGCGTCACAAAGCACTGCCCTATGACTATGCTGACCACCCTACCATGTTCTCCACCCATGCTGAAAGTGAGGGTACGCTTACATTCATAAGTGGAGCAACCTCCAGTGTCCCACCCACAGTCACATCACTCTCCCTATCTGCAATTAGTGACAGTGCAGCCAGAAGCTATTCCACCATAAAAGGCATCATTCCCCATGTAAACACATGTACCTTACGTCCGGCAAGGGCTCTTTGATCAAGAGCTCAAGCCTAGTTCCTCATCACTAATGCAGAATAAAAGGAGGTGCAGAAATCGCTGCTGCAAGTTCAGTTGGCCCACACAACCAACAACAACTTGCATTTACAAAGCATTTTCAACATCTTAAGAGTGCAAGCAATTTGACATGGAACCACACCAAGAGTTATGGTTTAAAGGCTTAAAGATATAGAGGTGGAGATTTTACGAAGGGAATTCACGTTTAGGGCTTGAGCAGTATTAGGTACTGGCATTAATGCTTCACTACGGTTCTACAGGGCATTGGCGAGAAAAGATCTAGAGTACTATGTAGAGTTTTGGTCTCCTTATTGAAGAAAGGACACAACTGCATTGCAACACTGTAGGGAGTGTTCACTCGACTAATGCTTGGAATGGGGGTGATTATCTTACGAGGAAAGGTTGGGCCCGTATCTATTAGTTAAGAGCAAGAGTTTATCTTACTGAAACATATGACATCCTGAGAGGAATTTACAGGGTGGATGCTGAAAGGATATCCCCATTATGGGAGAAACTAGAACTAGGGAACATAGTATAAAAATAAGAAGTCTCTCATTTAAGACAGAGGTGAAGAGAATGTCTTTTCTATCAGGGGATCCGGAGTCTGTGGAACTCGAGAGTCACGGGGGTAGAATCATGGAATATCTTTAAGGCTGGGTTAGATAGCTTTTTGATTGACAAGGAAGTCAAAGGTTTGGGGGAGGGGGGGGGGAGGAAACTGGAGTGAGGTTATCAGTAAGATGAACAATAATCTTACTGAATGGCAGAGCAGACTCGCAGGGGCTGAATGGCCTGTTATTACTTTGTACACAATGGTGGAGCAATGAATGTCAGGGAAGCACAAGAACTCAAAGATCTGAGAGGGCCGTAGGTCTGGAGGATGTTAAAGACAAGGGGAGGGGGGTAAGGCCATTGGGGGGGGAATTTGAAAACAAAGATGATAACTTTAAAACTGAAGCCAAGGTAGGCCAAGGAGTAGAGGCAGAGTGGAACCTGAGGGCCGGTTATACATCTGACATTGCTTGGGAACAGAATAATTCCCCTAGGTGCTGTGGCTATTGGTGCCAGTACAGAAAAAAAAAAATGAATTCTTAGTACCTCCAACATCAGAACCAGGCAAGTTCACAGACCCCTCCCCACAACGTAGAACGAAAGCAGGCATTTATAACAGATGCACCCACCCCCCAACAAAGACTGTCTCTCGAAATTTTCATCGTCAGTTAGAATGTGGTCCGATTGAAGATTTCAATAGAAAAGGCACTGTAAAAGGACCCAAGGGAAGGGTACACCTATCACTGAGACGCTGCCATGGTCAGCTCACCTCATACACCTGACAAGGCAACATAAAGACTTGGATTGCTAAGGACATGGTGTTTCTCCCACAGGAACCAGGTGAACACCCCAAGTCAGTGAGACTCATCAGGCAAACAACGTGAACAGGCTCCATCAAGTTGTGCAGGTTAGGTGGATTGGCCATGCTAAATCATCCCAGGATGTTAAAGGTTAGGGGGATTAGCAGGGTAAATACATAGGTTACGGGGATAGGGCCTGGTTTGCCTGCTCAGCCAGAGAGACAGTGCAGACTCAATGGCCTCCTTCTGCACTGTAAAGGGTTCCAAGATTCTATGAAGAACTTATTGAGCAACTTGAGGTCACAAATGCCTCATCCTCTCGGATCACATTGTGAAAGATAAACAAAGAATTGCACATGGAACCATGATGATGTCAAGTTAACTGAGTCAATGAGATCAGACTAGCCAGTTCTCCTCTAGATCAGCGAGTTCACATCAAATCAAGTCTAAACGAAGAAACCATTTTAAGTGCAGAGCTTTCAGGAAGCTAGCTCAACCTGGCAAACTTAAATATCCAGCACAAAGGCTCTCTCCTCGCCACAGGTGATACAGCAGATAGCATTCATAATGAAGGTGCCACTGGAACCAGAGAAAGGGATTGGGTCCTGGGGTTTGGGTTGGGAGCAAGTCTGGCGCATTCCACTCTCCTTATAGTATCCAATTTCTGACCACCTTAAGAATAAATGGAATGGAAGATACAGCAAGTTAAAGGGTGCAGATGAAGGACATTTCCACACACACTGTTGTATCCAAAATAGCTGGTCCCCTTTGTGACCCATCTCTACCATGTCACCCTTGAGCAATGACTGCAGAGCTCTCAGCAGATAATCAGGACTGTACAACACCTTCAATTCAAAACAGCACTCACTAGAACACACACCACCTCAAACACAACTATACATATTTTATATAAAAGCCTACAACTAAAAACTCTGCTCTCCTATGTACACATCAACATTTTTTTTCAAAGTTTCAAAAATATTTACAGATTTTACCAACTTTTTTTTGGCCATTCACTAGGTGCTGCCTGATTTAAAAAACAGGAAATGCTAAACTTGGCTTTGGTTGGGAAGTGGGTATGAGCGGCGCCAAGGAGTGCATGCGCACGCAACGACATGGACAGGGTTCATGGGGTTAAGGTCAGCTCGGAAACAAAGCATAAAAATGGGCCAAACAGAGGGGGAGGGGTGCCGGGGGTAAAGGGTCAGCTCCCCTCAGTGCACAGGCGCACTGGGAAGGACTCACTAGAAAAACCCCACTATTAAATTTAAACAAACATCTGGGTTTTGAAGCACATCTCAAGTTACCAACATGAACGGGGTCTTTCATTTGCCAGCCCAAGAAAGCAACACAGATACACTGGAAAGGGATCACTGGGCAGTGACCCAGGTAGGCACAGGTAGACCACAACATCAGCACTTTCTGTTATTGTGGCAATTTAATACTTGCTTGGGAAGAAAAAAATAAATTTGTTTTTGCTGGGTTGAAGACTAAAATCAGCCAAGCAAAAACTTCAAAAACACATCAGAAAGAAAAAATGAACTCTTTCCAACGCCTCAAATACACAGCGTGTTTTTTTTAAAAAAGACAAGTGAGGATCTCTGTCTTCATCCACAGGAAATATCTCGCACTCGCCCTCCTCCCCTGAGAAACACCAATTTCAATAGAATTGTAAAATCAGCATCAGTTAAAAAGAGCTGGCTTTTGTTTTGAATAAAAGCACCATCAGAAATCGGCAAACTGCAATTCAGACTAGTAAACATGCAACAGAGGATCAATCCAGCATACATACTTGTTCACGAGGGACGAGAGGGAGTCTCGCCACCATGTAATTATATTCACACCCCCTTCCCTGGCCTGCCCACCCTCTGTTCTGGGTACGGTTCAGTATACGTCCACTGATCCCTCAATCAAGCCGCCATTCTTTAACACAACTTGCTGGATGTGAGGCAAGGCAGCTGATACTCTTTCACCCCCACCCTTCCCGATCCCACAGGCACCAAGGCTATTGATGTATCCTGGTGGTGATTTAATGATTTAAGAGACAGGACCCAGCACAGCCAATGGAAGTAGTTCAGTGTCAGGAGTTTAGGAATCCAAGTCACACCGTGTGGAAGCGCCCTCTTTTAAAAATAGGTTTTTAAATAATCTTCTGCAATAGTTCATTTGCAGTGTATGTTGGTGATGACAACTGGGGGATGGAATTGGTGAGGCAGTAAGCAAGAATTAAGAGCTGTAGGCCATTCAGCCCTGAATCTGCTCTACCAGTCAACAAGATCATGGCTGATCCGAGTGTGACCTCAACTCCACATTCTGTGTCTGTGTCTCCCCCCCAACGCCACCAACCCATCCACCCACCATCATCACCACACCCCTACCCTCCCTCGTCAATTAAAAATCTAACTCAGTCTTGAATATGTTCAATGACCCAGCCTCCACTGCAGTCTAGGGAAGGGAATGCCACAGACTAATGAGAGAGAAAGTGAACCTCACAGCGACAGGTCCCTTTCCCTAAGAGAACAGTAACTTCATGATGTGGTGGTCAGCATTATTGACCAAATTAGGGGTCAATTCAGCTCCCACTCCCCATTGTGCGCTCTGCCCAAAAGGGGAAATTGGGTTTGATAATAGGTACAGCAATCAGAATCTTGTCTGTCGAGATGGGAAACCTCTCTTTTGTTTTTGATTTCTTGGGCATTATACAGAACAAGGAACGCTCTGGAGCCCACTACCTCATGGGATGCCCTGTCCGTGTGCCCAAAGATACGCGGGTTGAAGCAGCAGCCTGCACAGTCACAGGAAGGCTGGCAGCAAAAAGTCCCAACCACTTAGCCAGTCTCAAATCTGACAATGCAGAACCCATGAATCCCAAGAACCCTTCAAGTAAATCCTGAGAGTGCAGCATAATCAGCCTAAAACTGGGTGGAGGAAAGGGGGATGGGGGGGGGGATGGTAAACGATACTGGCACAGTGCCTCTTTTAATCGTTTTTGAAACGGAGTCACAGTGACATCATTGTAGTTTTGGTGCCAGTGGATTGGGGGTTACAAGAAATCTTAAAATAGATGGAATTAAAAGATGAACGAAAGAACCAACACCCATGAAATAATGAGTAAGAACTCAGTTGCAGGGTGCAATTTGGAGCTAAAAGAAAATGATAAGACAGTGGTGGGGCAGGATGCAGGGGGTTGGGAGGGAGGGAATTGCAGTCTAAGGCATCTACCTGTCCCACTTTATCCCCACATGTGCATCAGTTACAAATGAGGCTTCTGATGGGTGGGTACCACTGTGATCAAGTGCAACAAAATCGCCAACACATGTGACGGCAGCATGGCGAGACTCCCTCTTCAAACCCGCTGTGCGCCCCATCCGCGTGTAAAACAGGCAGTACAGACTCCCAAGCCAGGAGGAGCAGGCCCTGCCCCACATCCGCCCCAACCACCCCCACAACCAATCCTTTGGATCCCAGCAGCTCGTCGCCAACGCCAGGCACCCGCCAACTCCCAAGGTGCCATGACCATGCCAGAAGCATGTTTGGTGTTGCCCCTTTTTAAGTGGTCAAGAGTAAACAGTCGGGGGCCGCTGCCTTCCTCTGCAGTCAATCAATACCATCACGATCACCTTTGAGGAAATAACACCTTTGGACGGCAGAGCTGTAGGGGGTGGGTGGGGGAGGGTAGAGTGGATGCGGCTAGTTGCGGAGCAGTTCGTCCAGGTCGTAGGAATCAAAGAGGTCGCTGACCCCTTCCCCATCCTCCAGGCTCCACAGGTAGTCCTCTCGGTCCAAGGGCGGTGAGAAGCTGACAAAAGGGGCGTCACCGAACGATGTGGAAGGGAGTTGGTCCTCTGTCTGCTGGAGGAGGTGATGGGGTAAGCCAAGGACACCATCTTCACAGTCTAGCAGCGAATTTGGCAAGACTGGCTTCAGGTCATCTGAGGGGAGAAATAAATAAATTCAGTCTCTGGATGGGAGTCTGACAAAGCACAACTCCCCTATCCCCAGGATTATTACTTAGATAGCAACAGGCCATTCAGCCCTTCAGTACTGTTCAACCTTTCAGTTGGGTCATGGCTGATCTGTACCTTGGATCAATCCACACACCTTGGAATTACAGAACCCCGACAGCGCAGAAGGAGACCATTCTGCCCATCAAGCCTGCGCCAACTACGATCTCACCCAGGCCCTATCCCTGTAACCTCACTTATTTACCCCTCTAAAACCCCGACACTAATTTATCATGGCCAATCCATCTAACCCACATTTCTTTGGACCATGGGAGAAAACTGGGACCCCTGGAGGAAACCCACGCAAACACGGGGAGAACATGCAAACTCCGCACAGTTAGATAGTCACTTGAAATTGGAATTGAACCCAGATCTCCGGCGCTAAGGCAGCAATGCCAACCACTGTGCCACCCCTGAATAAATCACAGCATGATAGAGGGAGGCCATTTGGGCCATTGTGCTCATGCCATGGTTCCAGAACCCTTGACTCACAAAAATCTATCAACGCAAATTTTCATTTGACCCTTGGCCTCCATGGTTGCTTGTGGGAAGAGTTGTCAATTTCTGCTAGGGTGCGAGTAGCATTGCTTTCACTCTGGAATGGTCCACCTCTAACTTCCCAATTTCTCCCACCCACGTTCTAGACTCCCCTCAGAAAAAATGTTTCTGTCCATCTATCTAATCAGCTTCATCATCCCAAACACCTCCACCTGATCACAGCCCTCTCTTTCAGGAGGAAATACAAGCCCAGTCAAGACTAGTGGTTTGCAGTTGGACCCTTTTAGCTCCAATGTCATTCTGGTGAATCTGCAATGCACCCCTTCCACTGGCAATATTTCTTTCTCCAGGTACAGTTCCCAGGATGGAACAAAGGTCTTTGAAACAGGATGGGTATATAGCTATAACAGTTGAAGGGTTTGCCTTAGGAGGAAAGGTTGAACAAGTTAGGCCTATACTCAGGGGAGATTAGAAGAATGAGAGGTGATCGTGCTAATGACTGTTGAAACAGAAACTCAGTTCCTGTTTCTTTACCTTGTGCTGGAACTCCACATTTCTGGCCCAGATTCCTGAACCAGATCTCAAGAGGGAGGTAGCTGTTCTGGAAGTTCTTCCTCATAGTGCAGGATCACTGGGGAAAGCCAAACTGTCCCTTTTTACAGCACTAGCTGCTATATTTGGTACATCTTCGTTCACTAACACAATGAAAAGCTTTGAGACACTGGAACAACTTTTCACCTTGTTCGAGAATGAGTTTGAGAGTGGTGGGATGGTGATGAGGTCAGGTCGGGCCAGGGGAGGAGGTCACAGAGAGTGAATCTGCACACTTATCCAGGGTTTAGAATTTGTGTGCCCACCAAGCATTTCCTGGGTAACTATCCAGGGAAGCAAGTCAGAAGTCGTCCCTCTCAGAGTAGGAAGCTTTCTCGAAGGGTTATGGATACAGGGGACCCAGAGTTCGCAGGCAATCCCCATATCGTCAGTGCATTGGGATTTCTGGGGGTTCCACAGCACATCTTGGGGGGGTAGGTGGTACTCCCTGGCACTGCCCAAGGGACACTTTGGCAGGGGGATTTTGATGTGTGTGTGTGTGTGTGTGTGTGGCTACCACTCTGCCTTAGGGATTGGTTGGGGAAAGGAGGAGGCCAGCAACCAGGGGGTGAAAGAGAGGGGGCTGGTGTTATGGGGGTCATGGGGCAGGCCAGCAAAGAGGGAGGTTGACAGTGCGGGGACACTGCGCATACACCCATCTCGGCACTGACAGATTGGCACGTGTGCAGAGGCCCGCTCAGCACACTGATTTCAGCCTCTACAGTGGAAATAGACCCCCGCCCACTGAAATGATATCCCTGCTGGTGACCTCTGCAGTGCATAGAGTGCGGGAGTTCTTCTCTGAACTCCCACTGAAAGAGTCAGTGTGAATTACTCCAGTTTTCCCACAAATTCAACACTTAGAATTTTTCTGTGAGAATTCTGCCCATGAGCTTTCCCATACAAGATGGAAACGAGGAGGAATTCCTTCATTCAGAGCATCTTTGGAGTTCTCTTTCACAGAGAATGTGTGCGCAAGCAAGAAAGTGGAGTTACTGCCAAAATCAGAACAGCCATGATTTTACTGAATGGGGGAGCAGGCATAATGGGCCAATTTAAAAAAAATCCATTCATGGGACATGGGTATCGCTGGCTGGTCAGCATTTAGTGCCCATCCCAGTTGCACTTGGAGGGCAGTTGAGAATCAACCACATTGCTGTGGCTCTGGAGTTGCATGTAGGACAGACCAGTTAATCACAGCAGAATTCCTTCCTTAAAAGGGCATTAGCAAACCAGTTGTGTATTTCCAACAATTGACAATGGTTTTATGGTCACCGGTAGATTCTTAATTCCAAAAATGTTTTATTGAATTTAAATTCCACCATCTGCCATGGCAGAGTTCGAACCTGGGTCCCCAGAACATTAGCTGAGTTTCTGGATCAATAGTCCAGCAATAATACTACTCGGCCATCACCTATTCCTGATCTTTTAAATTATTTGTTGTGCCTGTTGGTTACAGGGATCTCCACGTTACTCTGCTACTCTGAGCTTCTTACTATTTTAGAAAACACTCTTTCCCATGGCTGAAGCAATGACCCCAGGCTTGGAACGCCCACCCCTCACACGGACTCACCTTCCTCTTTGATTTCAAGTTTGCAGGCGACTTTTGGACAATCCCGTGGGCTCTGGCTCTGAGGCCGTGCCCCCAGCTCGGTCTTCGGGAAGGCCGCAGAGAAGCCACCACCTTCCTTCTTGGGCGTGCTGTGCTTCGTTGGGCTATTCTCCTCGGCCACTTCTTCAGGACACAGGTACACCTCGATCGGACCGTTGGTGCTGTTCAGGTAAATTTGGAGGTTCTCCTGCTGATGGAGTACAGGTTGTTGGTCAGTCTCAGCGACTAGAACCGCCAATCCCAGCCACTTACACGTTAGCGACTCGGGGTGTGACATCCCCCCACTGTACCTGCTTGTTTACACCTGTAGGTGGCACTGCGATAGGACATCTCATAGAAACTAGAAGCAGTTGTGGGCCATTTGGCCCTTCGAGACAGCCCTACTATTCATTTTGATCATCAAATTCAATAACCTGATCCCTTCCCTCCCCCTATAGCCCTCAATCCCTTTAGCCCACACATCATTTTGGCCTCAACTACTTTGTGATAGTGAATTTCACAGATTCACCACTCTCTGGGTGAAGAAATTTCTCCCCCTCTCAATCATAAAAGGTTTATCCCTTATCCTCAACTATGATCCCTAGTTCTGGACTCCCCCACCATTGGGAACATTCTTTCTGAATCTATCCTGTCTCACCCTAAAAGAATTTTGTAAGTTTCTATGAGATCCCCTTTCACTCTTCTAAACTCCAGTGAATATAATCCTAACCGACTTAGCGTCTCCTCATCTGACAGACCTGCCATCCCAGGAATCAGCCTGGTAAACCTTTGCTGTACTCCCTCTGTCGCAAGGACATCCTTCCTCAGGTAAGAACACCAAAACTACACACAATATTTCGGGTGTGGTCTCATCAACACCCTATACAATTGCAGCAAAACATCTCTATCCCTATACTCAAATCCTTTGGCTATAAAGACCAACATACCATTTGCCTTCTTCACTGCCTAACAATTTGCATTTATATAGCACCTTGTGAAATGACAAAAAAATGAGCAGGAAGAAATCTACCAGAGCCAGAGAACAGGATGACCAAAAGCTTAGTCAGGAGGGAGACTTTATGGAGCATTTGAGAAGGAGGCGAGGGGTAGCGAGGCAGATATTTGGGGAAAAGAATGAGAGTTGAAACCATGAAAAATTGGGTACGCTCAAGGGGCCTGATTAGAGGAGCACCCAAATCTCAGAAGGTTGTAGCTTACAGAGATGGAAAGGTGGAAGGCAGCTGCAAAGATTGTGTGGGGGGGGGCGCAACATAGAACAGTATAGCACAGGAGCAGGCCCTTTGGCCCACAATGTTGTGCTGAATATTATGCCACATTAAACAAATCCCTTCTGCCTGCCTTTGGCCCATGTCTCTCTATTCCTTGCAGATTCACATGCTTATTTAAAAGTCCCTTAAATTCCCCTATCGTATCTGCCTGCACCGACACTCCTAGCAGCACATTCCAGATACTTACCACCCTCTGTGTAAATTTGCCCCTCTCACCTTAAGTGCATGCCCCCGGTATTAGAAATGTCAACTCTGGAGAAAAAGATTCTGACTGTCAACCCTATCTATGCCTCTCATAATTTTACAGACTTCTCTCAGGTCTCCCCTCAGCCTCCACCGCTCCAGAGAAAACAACCCTGGTTTGTCCAGCCTCTCCTTGCAGCTCATACCCTCTAATCCAGGCAGCATCTTGGTAAACCTCTTCTACACCCTCTCCAAAACCTCCACATCCTTCCTGTAATGTGGTGACCAGAATTGAACATAATAATCTTAAGTGCGGCCTAACCAAAGTTTTATAAAGTAGTAAACATGACATACTGACTCTTGTACTCAACTCCCCAGCCTATAAATGCAAGCATGCCATGTGCCTTCATTACTACCCTATTTACTGGTGTGGTCACAATGTGGGAGCTACGGAACCCCAAGAGCCTCTGTGCTGTTCAGGGTCTTGCCATGTACTGAACAGGGGCTGCAGTGTGGCAACTAGCAGACTTTTTTTGCAGTGTTGTTAAAGTAAGTCTACTTGTGAAACTAATGAATAAACTTTAACCTACTTATCCTTGTAAGAAGTCTCACAACACCGGGTTTATTGAATTTCACAAGCTTTCAGAATGCTGCTCCTTCATCAGATGATCAGGTCACTCAGCTGGTGAAGGAGTAGCGCTCCAAAAGCTTGTGATATCAAATAAACCTGTTGGGCTTTAACCTGGTGTTGAGAGACTTCTTACTGTGCCCACCCTAGTCCAACACCAGCATCTCCACATCATTACTACTTACCTTTAACATTTGATCTCCCAAAGTGCAGCGCTTCACACTTGCCCAGATTAAACTCCATTTACCATATCTCTGCCCATATCTGCAACTGATCTACATCCCGCTGTATCCTTTGACAACCTTCTACACTATCCACGACTTCACCCATCTGCATCTGCAAACTTACTAACCCATTTAGAGATAGGGGCACAAAAAGAGCAAATTTCAATATTCAAGGTCCTGTTAGTTGTAACATTATATATTTAAATGTAAACAGCGGACACTGATCTGTCATATTGTGACTCCATCTTGGTCACTAGGTGGCTCTACAGCTCTATAAACTAGGCTAAATCTTTATCCATGATAAATTCTGAGCAGAAGGCCATTTGGCCCCTCGCACCCTTCCCACCATTCAACAGGGTCACAACTAAACTGCATCTCAATTCCATCCACCTCTTCTAACTCCAGGTCATTTTTGTACCCTAGTCTAGCAAAGATGCATTGATCGCAGATTTAAAATTATGAATCTACTGCTTTTGTGTGAGATCCACACTGGGTGAAGCAACATCTGTCAAGGTTTGTCCCGAATAGAAACAAAATGCTAGAAATACTCAGTCGATTTGGCAGTCTCTGTGGAGAGAGAAACAGAGTTAACGTTTCTGACCAGTCACCTGACATCAGAAATCAGGCTTTCAGCGAGAGAGAGATAACGTGTGGGTAAGGCAACATTTGAAAGGCCCTCCAGAATGGCCTGGGTCTAATATTTAGGTCATGTCACTCTCTGGCCCACTGGAAAAGGTTCTGTGTCTATCTAGTCAAAGTGGAAAACCATCACTTCACTCTGATTGCCTCTTAACCTTCGCTATAACACAGTGTGGACTTATTCTGTGTGTGGGGTTGAGAGGGGGAAGGAGGGCACTGATTAACACCGCTCACTGTACCTCCTTTGACCAGCAGATCCAACCCTCTCCTCCAGTATTCTGCCTGGCTTTGGAAGAGGGCCCCAAACCCCCCTCTCTTTTTTAAAAGGACTTGGTTGGTGACCTTGTTGCCTGCAACGCTCCCTCAGAAGTTCCGCCGATTACCCTGGCCCTGACATCCTCCACTCCGACTGGGCCTCAGTACCCGAGTCGGAGCTTTGTGTGGCTAGTTTGACCAAACTCATAGGCCTGTTTATCCCATAACTATATAAATAATTAAACTGATCACCATTACACTGCTGTGTTTCACACCTCTAACAGCGAGGACACTGCAAAGCTTCACTAGCTGTATAAAGGTTTGGGATATCATGAAAGGAGCTAAATATGAGACATGCATTTATATAGCGCCTTTCACATCACTCCAAAGAGTTTCACAAGAAATGACGTGCAGTCACAGTTGGGAGTGCACAGAAACACACCAGCCAATTTGCACACCGCAATCTCCCCCAAACAGCACCTCTGACAGTGCAGCACTGCCTTGAAACTAGACGGGGGTGTCAGCAAAGATCTTTGTGCGCAAGTTCCTTGAGTCTGACTTGAACATACTGAGTCAGGGTTACCCACTGAGCCGCAGCTTATGGGAACAGCTGGCAGGAGAGCACGCCTTACCTCACAGACATCGGGTACCTCCAGCCTCGTCTCAGGTGGCGCTTTCACTGCGATCACTGTCTGGTCCTGGAAGCTGTCGATTGAGCGGATATCTTGGTATGTGACATAAGCTAGCGTGAACCGAGGTCAAGGTGGAAAACAGACCAATTCCAAGACAGTCAGACATCTTCTTCCCCAGCCCCACTCCTGACTGGCAAGGATGACGTAGCAGACAACATGGAGACACAGGAGGCCCGTTCACTGGCACTTCACTAAGCCCCCCCAAGTCTCTCAGACGGAAACACGCACCTGTTACTGTTCAACTCTCCCATTCCTGAAAGAGTTGCCAGGTAACAGCTCCAAAAATTTACAAAGACATGTCTTCCATTCAAGCAGCAGATTTCAAAACCTAGATCATAGAATCTATATGGAGGCCATTTGGCATGGGAAGAACATGCAAACTCCATTACCTGATGGGGTTTGCGAATCGTCCAACCAGGTAATGAAGAGGTTGCTTGATTTCTACATGGCCGCAGGCCACAATTGGATGGACGTATTGGCGGTGCTAACCCTCCTTCTGACCACCCATCCCACCCAGAATTAAAACAGGCAAAGTCAGATGGCACAGTGTTTAGCACTGCTGTCTCAGTGCCAGGGACCCGGGTTCAATTCCGACCTTGGGTGTCTCTGTGTGGAGTTTGCACATTCTCCTCATGTCTGCATGGGTTTCCTCCCTCAGTCCAAAAATGTGCAGGTTAGATGGATTGGCCATGCTAAATTACCCTGTAGCGGCACTGGGATTTTACAGGGTAAGTAAATGGGGTTACAGGCATTGGGCCTGGGTGGGATTGTTGTTGGTGCAGACTAGATGGGCCAGTCAAATGCCAAACACATTTTACACTAATGAGTTGCTTTTAATGAGCGTCGTAACTGTTGGTATGTGGGAAATGTGGCAGCCAATTTACACACAGCTGTGTGATAATGACCAGATAAGCTGTTCTTGGGGATGTTAGCTGATGGAAATGTACTAACCCAGGATGAGAAAGGAGAAAGGGGAAAGGGGACAGCACGCCACAACCCAACAGTGAGAATGATAGGGTTCTCACAGAGTCAGTGAGAAACCGCTAACACGTGAAAGGATATCTCTGATTTTCCTCATCGTCGGTCAGCATTTTCAGCTGCGTACTGCAGTTCTGGATGAGGTCGTCGAGGGATCGCTCCTTCCACATGAGGTCACTCAAATCTTGCCGGAGACACTGCTGCTTCGCCGCCACTGACGTATCTTCGAAGAGACTGCGACCCCTGTGGGAGGGAAGCAGTCAGTCACGAGTGACGACCTCCTCTCTGCAAGGAGAGGCCTGTAAACCCCAAATCCTGGGCTTTTCCACGTCCTGGATCCTAAACACCAAGTCAGGCTTGGCGATTGCAGCTCAATCACCAAATGCAATCACAATTTAACATCTACAAGAACGCACTCCCAATCGGTGTTGCCAGCCTTTTAGAATTCTCTGGAAAATCCAGCAAGATTATCCTTCAGGAAGAACCAACCAGGAGAAAAATCACATGGGCATTAAAGTTAAAATTGTCTTTAAACAATTTCACTTGTTGGTTTACAAATATCGGAAAAGCGGTAGGGGGAAGTCATTTGATTATAGAATCATAGAACATACAGTGCAGAAGGAGGCCATTTGGCCCATCAAGCCGGCATGACAACAATCCCACCCAGGTTCTATCCCTATAACTCCCCTAGTCCCCCTGACACTAAGGGCCAATTTAGTATGGCCAATCAACCTAATCCGCACATCTTTGGATGGTGGGAGAAAATCAGACCACCCAGAGGAAAACCCATGCAGACACGGGGAGAACATGCAAACTCCATTACCTGACTGGACAATTCGCAAACCCAGTCAGGTAATGAAGAGGTTGCTCGATTTCCACTTGGCTGCAGGCCACAACTGGATGGACGTATTGGTAGTGCTAACCCTCCCTCTCGGCCAACTTCAAGGCTGAGGAAGCTGCTACCTACCCAGAAGTACATTGTAAACTGTTGTTGGCACTCGGTTGATCAATGATGTAACACCTTTGATTTAGTAAGAACGCCCAAAGCGCTTCACAGGAATATAAATCAAAATCTTGGCACCAAGCCACATGAAGACAGGTAACCAAAAGCTTGGTCAAAGAAATAAGTTATTTTTAAAAAGTTTATTCATTTATTGTCACTAGCAGTGTTACATTAACACAGCAATGAAGTTACTGTGAAAATCCCCTAGTTGCCACACTCCGGCGCCTGTTCGGGTTCACTGAGGGAGAATTTAACATGACCAGTACACCTAACCAACGTGTGTTTTGGACTGTGGGAGGAAACCCATACAGAGACAGGGAGCATGTGCAGACACTGCACAGTGATCCAAGCCAGGAATCGAACCCAGGTCCTGGTGCTTTGAGGCAGCAGTGCCGACCACTATGCCACCATGCTGCCCCAGTGGCCAGTACCTCCACAATTTCCACCCTCACTTCCCTCAGTATCCTTGGATACATCTCTGTATCCAAGTCTGCTCATTGTCCAGTTGACCTAGGGAGGGGAGGTTAGCCACACAAAGTGACCATTGGTGAGAGTGTGGGGTGCAGGGTGGCACCGCATCCAGAATTGGTGATCCAACTGCCAAGGGACTGAATCTACAACCCACCCAAAAAGTGGAAATGAAAGAGTGAGGGGTGACATGACGAAGGTATACAAGATCCTGAAGAGTCTTGACAAGTTTAAGTTTATTTATTAGTGTCACAAGTAGGCTTGCGTTAACACTGCAATGAAGAAACTGTGAAAATCGCCACACTCTGGTGCCTGTTCGGGTACACTGAGGGAGAATTTAGCAGAGCCAATGCATCTAACCAGCACGTCTATTTGGACTGCGGGAGGAAACCGGAGCATTCGGAGGAAACCCGCGCAGACAGGAGAACGTGCAGACTCCAGACAGTGGCCCAAGCCTGGAATCGAACCCCATTCCTTGGTGCTGAGAGGCAGCAGTGCTAACCACTGGGCCACTGTACCACTCATGGACATAGAAAGGATGTTTCCTCTTGTGGATGAATCCCGCATCAAGGGGCAACAAATCAGTGGTTGCCCTTTTAGGACACGTGAAGGGGATTTTTTTCACTCAGAGGCTGGAGACACTTTGGAACTCAGAACGCAGTGGAGATGGGGGTCACTGAACATGTTTCAGGTGGAGGCAAATTGATTCACTTGAGTAACAAGAAGTTAAAGATTACCAGGAGTAGATGGGAATGGGGAATTCGAAACAGAGATCAGTCATTATCTTATTGAATGGTCCAGCATGATTGAGGGGCTGAATGGCCTATTCCTATTTCATGTGTTTGTATAAGCCTGCTGTCTAAAAGCCCAAAACCTCAGGAGCCCAACGCAATGACTTACATCCACTGAATATTGTTCTTGGATTTCTTCCGGATGAGTTGAATTCCTTCCAACACGTTGGTGATGTCGTAAATCCTCCTCTTTTGGACCTCCAGGACCTCTGCTGCTCGGTTCAGGTCCAGGACGCCATCCGGAGACTCGCTGAGGAGATGCACGAATTTCTTGGTCAGAAGCCCGAGCGAGGTGTCGTATCTCGTCTTCTCCCCGGGGGACTTGGGAGCTATGAGCGGTGGGAAACAACAAGCATGGGGTCAGAGCTCACACGTCAACGGTGTAGCCACAGAAAGCATCGAGAGAACTTCCACCACACAGCAAAGCAGCAAAGATCATCAGTGCCTAGAGCGACACAGCACAGAAAGAGGCCATTCACTCCATCACACCTGTGCTAGCCAACAGTCCCACTCCTGTGTGCTTTCCCCAAGGCCCTGTATTTTTCACATCCCCAATTCCCTTTTGAAAGTACTCTTGACTTTGCTCCCAACATTCCATCAGGCAGTGTCTTTCAGATCACAAGTTGATCAGTGTAGAACGTCTGGTTCAATCGGCCAATTGCCTCACAGCTGTGTCCTCCCATTCCCCACCTCCCAACTGGTGGAAACAGCTTCCCGCTATTTAATTAATGAAAAAGTCCTCATCATTTTGAACGCGGATGTTTCTTCACCCCAACCTTCACTGCTACAAAGAGAATTATCCCAGTTTAAGGTAACGTGGAGAGTCTGGAGAAATCCCTCAACCCCAGTACCATTCTAGGCAACTGACTGACACTAATAGTTGACGGCCACTCACTAACTGGAGACCAGAAAGGGCCCTGGTTCATTGAAAAGCCATTCACCTCAGGAACACTGCAGCATAGCTTTAAAGGGAAAATACTTCCTCACCTCTCAACTAAATTCTCCTGCCTTCCTTCATCAGAAGGTGCAGCTCAACTAGGTCCCTCACCCACAGCAATTGACTGTGGACTATTCAACCACCGGGCTCCTCACGATAATGTCAGCTTAGTGCCTTCCAATGGGAGTGACACCTTCCAATTGAGAACAGGAACTTTGGGTGATTTCTCCTGCCCGGTGCTTCCTGCGCAGATGTCGGTTGGCAAGGGATGGGGAGAACAGAAGATACAAATAGGATCCAAACCACTTGCTGCCCGCACCCCTGGAGATTAATCAACTGGAGGGAGCTTAGTGCGACACCAGCCTCACTTTCTCCCGAGAGTAAAACCCACCCATTTTCAGTGGGCTTTTCAAGGAGGGCTCTCAGCGAATTCCTACGGTCATTCTAAAATGGCGGTGACCTGTCTCCCACAGAACTGACCTCTGGACGCCATTTTGAAATCAAAGTGGCAGCATTTGATACTTTCTCCCACTGGAACTTAGCAACAAATGAAAGCAAGACAACCTACCAGAAAGAAGCAAAATCGGCTAAGTGGGAATGGGAGGAGGAAATGGGACTTAGTGGTAGGGGATGGGGATATGGCTGAGGTCCTGAATAACTTTTTTGTTTCTGTCTTCACGGAGGAGGACGTGAATAATTTGCCGGGTGTTAGGGATGGAAAGGTGGTAGGACTGGAGGGTCTTAATGACATTACTGTTACGAGAGAGACAGTGCCTGACAGACTGGAGGGGCTGATTGTGGACAAGTCCCCAGGACCGGGTGGAATGCATCCGAGGGTTCTGAAAGAAATGGCGGAGGTGATAGTGGATGCCTTGGTGGTTATTTTCCAGACGTCGCTGGATTCCGGGGAAGTGCCGGAAGATTGGAAAGCGGCTAATGTTACGCCATTGTTTAAGAAGGGTGCCAGGCAAAAGGCGGGGAATTATAGGCCAGTTAGTTTAACGTCTGTTGTAGGTAAAATGTTAGAATCCGTCATCAAGGAGGAAATAGCGAGGCATCTCGAGGGGAATTGCTTGATAGAGCAGACGCAGCACGGTTTCGTTAAAGGAAAGTCGTGTCTGACAAATTTACTGGAGTTCTATGAGGATGTGTCTAGGGCGATGGATAGAGGAGAGCTGGTGGATGTGGTCTTTCTTGATTTTCAGAAGGCGTTTGACAAGGTACCTCACAAGAGGTTATTGCAGAAGGTCAGGGGACATGGAGTTGGGGGTAGGGTGTTAGCGTGGATAGAGGATTGGTTGTCAAATAGGAGGCAGAGAGTGGGGGTCAATGGGTGCTATTCGGATTGGCGGACGGTGACTAGTGGAGTGCCCCAGGGGTCGGTGCTGGGGCCTCAGCTATTTACCATTTATATAGATGATCTGGAGGAGGGAACCGAGTGTAGGGTGTCGAAATTTACTGATGACACCAAGATTGGTGGAACGGCAAATTGTGCGGAGGGTGTGGAGAGTCTACAGAAGGATCTAGATAGGCTGGGCGAATGGGCCAGGAAATGGCAAATGGAATTTAATGTTGGCAAGTGCGAGGTGGTCCACTTTGGTAGGAATAATGGTAGGAAGGATTATTACTTACGTGGCGAAAAACTGCAGCAGGCGACGGTGCAGAGGGACCTAGGGGTCCTTGTGCATGAGTCGCAAAAACCCAGCCTGCAGGTGCAGCAGGTGGTCAGGAAGGCAAATGGGATGCTGGCCTTCATAGCGAGGGGGATTGAATATAAAAGTAGGGAGGTCTTGCTGCGGCTGTATAGGGCATTGGTGAGGCCGCAGCTGGAGTACTGTGTGCAGTTTTGGGCGCTGTACTTACGCAAGGATATTTTGGCCTTGGAGGGAGTGCAGAGGAGGTTTACTAGGCTGATACCGGAGTTGAGGGGATTGAGCTATGAGGAGAGGCTGAATAAACTAGGCTTGTACTCGTTAGAGTTTAGAAGAATGAGGGGAGATCTCATTGAGACATATAAGATGATGAATGGGATGGATAGGATAAAGGTGGAGAGACTCTTCCCGCTCAGAAAGGATAGTAGGACTAGGGGGCACAGCCTCAAGATAAAGGGGGGGGGGGGGGGGGGGGGGGCGGTTTAGAACGGAGTTGAGGAGGAACTTCTTCACTCAAAGGGTGGTGAATCTCTGGAATTCTCTGCCCGTTGAAGTGGTGGAGGCTGCCTCGCTAAATATTTTTAAGACGCGGGTTGATGGGTTTTTGATAAGAGAGGGGATTAAGGGTTATGGGGAGAGGGCGGGAATGTGGAACTGAGCCACGACAGATCAGCCATGATCTTATTGAATGGTGGGGCAGGCTCGAAGGGCTAGATGGCCTACTCCTGCTCCTATTTCTTATGTTCTTATGTTCTAAATGCGGCCACTCAATTTTTAACCATGACCCAGTACAATGGCCAAGCACTTACTTTTCGGACTAGGAATCCTGGCCGGCATTTTGCCTTTTCCTTTTGGAGTTCGGAATTCTTGTAAGTATGAATGCCCACTTCCTTCAAGGTCCAGTTTGCGTTTTGCCTGAGGACAAAAGGAAAAAATGAAAATTATTTGCAATTTGACACTTTAAAAACAAGAAGCAATATACAAACATCACGTTATAAAATCTCCCCAAATTTCATTCCATTCTCTCTTCCCAGGCTCAAATGTTGAGGCGATCTCCAAAAGCACAGCCTCCCCATCCCAACCTCCAGAGCACCAAATGTTCGTTCTTCGACATGAACTTAAACAGAAACTGTTGTTTAATGTTCAACAGTCAGAGGCTGATATAGACTTAATCCAATCCCTGCTCAACGTGTAGGGGCAAAGAGACGCAAATCACCCGCAGGAATCCCTGCCCAGTGGAGTGAATTACGCATCAATTGTGGAACTGCTGCCATTACCTCAGCACATGCCAAGTCTGATGGCAACCCCAGTTTTGTCACTAGGCAGACGGCTCTGTAGAAACTTCATCAGGTAATGAGGTGTCAGCAGTGGGGACACTCAGTCCTCAAGAGCGAGATGGTCATGGGTCCAAATCCAACTCCAGAACAACGGGCCCATAAAGGGAGGCCAACACTGCAGTGCAATACTGAGAAAGTGCTGCACTGCTGGAGTTACCAACCTTCCAGATAAAACATTAAACTCAGACCCTATCTGCCTTCTCAGGTAGTTACAAAAAGATCCCTCAATGTTATTTCAGAGATGAACAGGAAACGTCTCACATGTCTTGGTGAATATTTAAACCTCAATTCCTTAAAACAAAAAAAAAGTGGCTTCCCAATTTCTTAACAATACAACCAAAACTAAAATTGTCATTTTTTGGTTTGAAGCATTTAGACACATGGAGTTTCAAGTTCTTAAGTGTCCAGATTACCAACCTATCCTGGTTTCCCCCCCAGTGCTGACACTATAGTTAAGAAAACCTACTAACGCCTCTACTTTCTCAGGAGGCTAAGGAAATTTGGTACGTTAGCTATGATTCTCACCAACGTTCACATTTGCACCATAGAAAGGATTCTTTCTGGTTGTATCACAGCTTAGTATGGCTCCTGCTCTGCCCAAGACCGCAAGAAACTACAAAAGGTTGTGAATATAGCCCAGTCCATCACAAAAAACCAGCCTCCCATCCATTAACTTTGTGCAAGCTTCCTGCTGCCTTGGCAAAGCAGCCAACATAATTAAGGACCCCACACATTCTCTCTTCCATCTTCTTCCGTTAGTAAGGTGGTGCAAAAGTCTGAGGTCATGTACCAACCAACTCAAGAAAAGCTTCTTCCCTGCTGCCATCAGACTTTTGAATGGACCTATCTCGTATTAAGTTGATCTTTCTCTCCACCCTAGCTATGGGCTATAAACACTACATTCTGCACTCTCTCGTTTCCTTTTCTATGAATGGTATGCTTTGTCTGTATAGTGCACAGGAAACAATACTTTTCCACTGTGCGCTAATACACGTGACAATAATAAATCAAATCCAGAGTTGTGAAAAGCATTATTTAAATATGAGTCTTTCAAAGAAGTGACCGTGGACATTCTGAAAGTGAAATACATTCTAACAGGAGATTTATATACTCTGCACCTTAAAAACACACAAATATTAGATAAGATGCAGGGCCAGTTAAAAGATGACAAACAAATGTAATTACAAAAGGGAGGGTGAAGGGCAGCGCATGAACGATGAGGTTAAATGGTAACCAGAACCCCGGTCAAACTCTCCAAGTTTGAAAGCAGTAGAAGATTCGTGCAATGGCCCAGCAGGGAATCACACCACCCAACAAGATGAGGCACAGAGTTCAGCAAGATCCCACACTAGTGCCAAGTTAATTACCCGGTACTAGCCTTCCCATACCTCCCCCACCCTGATCACCCCCACCATCCCCACAGCCAGAAAGTCAGATTCTCAATTATCCCATCAGATAACTCTTGGCTGTCAGCTAAAAGAGACTTTCCATGCACTCTAACCCCTCCATCTCTAACATTTACATAACTAATAAAAAAAAGTTTAAAGAAAACATTTTTGCTTTTAATGCCTCAATGACTTTCTCTCTCGCTCGCCCACCAACCCCCCACGCCCGAATGCTGTTCCCAGCAGTATTCTGGAGATTAATCTTCAATCCCTGATGACTCCATGGCCATCATAAGAATAACAGTCATTACGGTGCAGAAGGAAGCCACTTGGCCCATTATGTCTGCACCAGCTCCCCAAATGAGCATCACGACTTAGTGCCATTCCCTGTTTTTGCCCCATACCCCTACACATTATTTGAATAGAAACAATCATCTAATGCCCTCCTGAACGCCTCAATTGAACCTACCGTCGCCACACTTCCAGGCAGTGCACTCCAAACCCAAACCACTCTGAAAGTGTTTCCTCACATCACATTTGCTCCTGTTGCCAATCACTTTAAATCTGTGCCCTCTTGTTCTTTACTCTTTCTTGAGCAGGATAAGTTTCTCCTGATCTACTCTCTCCAGCCTCCTCAGGATTTTGAGCATTTCCGTCAAATCTTCTCTTAGCCTTCTTCTCTCCAAGGAGAACAATCCCAACCTCTCCAATCTATGCTCAGAACCGAAGTTTCCCACCCTGGAATCGTTCCGGTAAATCTCTTCCGCACTCGCTCCAATGCGTTTACATCCACCCTTGAGTGTGGCGCCCCGACCTGTACGCAAGCCTGGAGGGTTGGCAACCCAACTGGCCTAGGGAGATCCAACATCAGCCAGCATCCCTGCTCATTAGAGAGCAAGGATGTGGACACTGGGCTCCGTTGTGATGCTCCCTGTAGACGGATAGCTTGTTCTTACCTCTCGGCACACAGTCACAAAGAGCAGCTTTGACGGAGTAGATTATACAGCGCCAGAGGCAGTGCGGATGGGATGTGGTGACAGAATATCAGATAGCTGCCTTGGAGCTGACACCACGTTAAAAACAAGTCAACCATCAATATTGGAAAAGGTTTGGATCATTTACTCGGGCTCCAGGCTAATTCACATCCACTGTTCAGTCGGCCAGCAGCTTTTTCAGCCCCACAAACCACACCGGCAGGACACTTGCTACACCTTCAGAGGGGTTCAAAACCACAACATGTCATGGAGGAAAACCATTAAGCGCCATCATTCATACTAGGGGCGTTGCCATGGCGAAAGCCCTTGGAAGGATGACCTCAGATCTCTTGGTTAGATTCCAAACCCAGGTCCTTTATCCCCAGACACCTTGTAATGAGAAACATGATAACCGGAGCTCGCTCTTCACTTGGTTTAGCACAATTAACAACTTGCAGCCAATCTCACCAGCACAGCCAGCCAACCATTCGAGTTGTCAAGGGCCTACACTCAGGGCCCCACTTCCTCTGAAGAAGCTGATTACTGTTGCACCACTCTGGTTGCATAATCAGAGCAGGAACTGGCCTCAACAGGAGGCTCGAGCTCTTCAACTCAAAACCCCCCCCCCCCCCGCAACAACTTGCATTAGCGCAGCGCTTTTAAACGGGTTAAAAGCATCCCAGAAGCAATTAACAGAACTGGACAGACACACACGGAGGCATTAGTTCAGCTTTAGCCAAAGAGATAGGTTTCAATGGAGCAAATTAGAGAGGGAGTGAAGGAGAAGGATACAGAGGAGCTTGCAGGAGAAATCCCAGAACATAACTAGACAGCTAAGCAGACCACCATCACCGGAACGATCAAAATCAGGCAGTGTCAAAGAGGCCAGAACTGGAAGAGCTAACGATCTGAGGATTCCAGGTCTAAGGAGGTTATTGGAAAACAGGAAGATAAGATTGCGGAGGATTTGAAAATAGTTTGTTTTGTTGCCGCAGCTGAAAAGTAACGCAGGTCAGCACCAGCACAGGCCTGACGGGCGAATAGGATTTGGAGCAAGATAGGATACAGGCAGCAGAGCTTTTGAACCAAAGCCTTCACTTTGTGGCTACAGTTTTGAGTGATCAAGTTCAATGAAGCAAAGCTTTCCCCAAGAGACAGGGCCCCACCAGCTGCTAAGCAAGAGACTCATTCTGGAGGTAGATAGTCTCAGTGGCACCTAGCCAAATGTGGGGACGGGCGTGATGTCACTGGGAAGAAAAGGGCTGATGGCAGAATGGAAGGAAATCTGACTTGCTCATGATGCTTCTTAATCTGAATGCAGAGCACAGTACAGGCCCTTCGGCCCTCAATGTTGTGCCGAGCTACGTCCAAACCCAAGATCAAGCTATCCCACTCCTCATCACTCTGGTGTGCTCCACGTGCCTATCCAATAACCACTTGAAAGTTCCTAAGGCGTCCAACTCCACTATCACAGCAGGCAGTCCATTCCACACTCCAACCATTCTCTGAGTAAAGAACCTCCCTCCCATATCTCCCACCATGAACCTTACAGTTATGCCCCCAGCAACAGCTACATCCATCCGAGGAAATAGTCTCTGAACGTCAGCTCTATCTATCCCCCCTCATCGTCTTATAAACTTCTATTAGGTTGTCTCTCATTCTCCTCCGCTCTAAAAAGAGCCCCAGCTCCCTCAACCTTTCCTCATAAGGTCTCGTAAGTCAGCCACACACTGCTCCCCCCGCCCCCAGATCGCAGCCCGTGGCTGACATACAGCGCAGATCTTCCAGAATGTGCACGCACTCACCAAACAAACCTCCCCCCCTCAACAAACCTGCAACCTGGCCTTTGGATGTTTTAAAGTGCTGACTGGAGAGCATCTGTTAAAGGACACTCCTTGCTGTGTTGCCAGTTTATTGCACCTGTGCAGTTCCGAGCCTAACAACACTGAACAAGTTAGTTTTCTCCAGGTCTGCTGCTACTTCATTTCCTCCCTGCCTGACCTGGGATGACCACTTAAACCTGGGCTGCCGCCCTTGGTTGACCCCCCCCCGCCTCTCGGTTAGATGTCACATGAGGACTCAGTGTGACAACTAGCCAGCTATTCGAGTACAACAGGCAGCGCGCCAGATCCAGACTTTCCTCTTGTCCAATGCCCTTTCCCGCAGCTGTCACTGAAAAGCAATTTGAATGCACACAGCAACTTTTTTATTAAAGTTAATCAGGGGAGGGAGGTTCTCAAAACAAATATTTGCCACCAAGCTATACCTGAGATATTCTGTCAAAATCAAATTTAAAAAAAACAGATTTGAGGAGTGTTTTGAAGGAACAGAGTTTAGGGAGGAAATTCTAGAATTTACAAAACAGACTGATTCCTTTCCACACTCCCTTACCCACAGCATCAAGGTCCTGTTATTTTCCCAGTTCAAGTGAGTTCTATTTTAGCTCAATTCCACTTGTTCAGCTCTGTGCCCCAATCTCTTCTGTCTCTCCACCCTCACCTTCACTTCCTAACGCCTGCCTGAATGATCCAGTCTGTGCCCCAAGTCCGTTCCCCGGCCGCTGTTTCCCCGTCAATGCCACTGGGTGGCAGTGCTGTGCCACAGGAGCAATGATGCCTCAGTGGGCAATGCCCAGAAATACTCAGTGCCCGTTCAGACAGCCTGGCCTGGACTGGCCCATGCTGCGCATATATCATGAACCCTGCTGGAGTCATTGTGTGTTCAGCTCTCAGGAGCCTCCCCCCTGTTATTCAGCTTCCCAACAGCACAATAATTGCCTTTCTTCTGCCCCTCTGTGAATGATATTGGTGTTGAATAGCTCCTGTCACAGCCAACACAATGGACTCTCAAAGCTCGAGTACTTTCATAAATCGAGCAGATTTTAGGTGATCAACATCAGTCATGGCAAGTGAAATTATTGCCATTAAGCAGTCCTGGGTCATGCTCACGTGCGCTAGATACAACGCAAAGCCCCCTTTACCCATCTTCCAACAAGGCCCTTCCCTCTGGCTCCTGCCATCCTATGCCCTCTGCAGGAGCTGCCAGTTAAACACCAAATTAGTGGGAAATTCTTGGCCTTTTGTGGCCTCATGTTTACCAGGAGCTGAGTTTGAAACAGGCTTGCATCGGCTGTGGCTCAGTCGCTAGCGCTTTTGCCTCCGAATAGCAAAGTTCCAGGTTCACGCCCCACCCTAGGACTCGAGCACATAAATCAAGGCTGATATTTCAGCTTCAAAACTGAATGAGCTTGGCATTGTCTGAGGAGCCGTCTTTCAGACGAGATGTTAAATTGCCTGCTTGGGTAGGCATAAAAGATCCTACGGCACTATTTGTAGGTAGGATACAGAGTTATCTCTGGTCAACATTTATCCATCAATCAACATCTCAAATCTGGATGGTATCGCGTTGTTGTGGGAGATTGATGCGTTTTTATTTCACAATGTACTCTTACAGGCAGTGGACAAGACACTCCGGGGTAGGCTTCTGGGCCTTGTCAGCAATCTGCAGAAACACTCAATGTCATTGACCAAGTCACTCAAGCACAGCCCAGATTGGTAGCTAGTTCAGCAATTTAACCAGGAAAGAAGCCTTCCTACCCTTACAGATCTCTCTGCACTCCCCCCAATTCTGGCCTCTTGTGCATTCACGGACTCCATTATTCCACCACTAACAGCTGTGCCTTCAGCTGCCAAGGCACTAAGTTCTGGAATTCCCTCCCTAAACTTCTCCACCTCCCTTCCTCCCCCTTTCAGGCACTCCATAAAATCTCTCTGACAAGCTCCTGTCTTAATAACGCCACGTGGAGTTGGGCGTTTAGTTTTGCCTTATTCTCCTTCTTGCTTGTGAACTCTTTTTGTGACTCACCAAACAAGCAGTCACCGAACTGAGGAAACCCTGGACACACAACCACAATCCTGGGGTGTTGGCGCTCCTCTTAGTGCAGCTATTGAAATCAAGGGCGACTGCGCCTGGATCTTGATGCCTCTTGGATTGTAAGAGGAGCAAAAGGGAGCCATTCAATCCCATGAATATGTTCCACCCATTCAATTCGTTCATGGCTGAGCTGTGGCCTAACTCCACCCAATCCAACGTGATTCCATAACCGTTTAAATATCTCGAAATTCCATCAAACTCAGGTTTGAAAAGCAAGATGGCACAGTGGTTAGCGCCACTGCCTCTCAGTGCCAGGAACCCAGGTTCAATCCACAGCTTGGGTCACTGCCAGTGTGGAGTTTGCACATTCTCCCTGCGTCTGTGTGGGTTTCCTCCCACAGTCCAAAAGATGTGCTGGTTAGGTGTGTTGGCCATGGTAAATTCTCCCTCAGTGCACCCGAACAGGTGCCGGAGTGTAGCAACTAGGTATTTTCACAGTAACTTCATTGCAGTGTTAATATAAGCCTATTTGTGACACTAATAATAAAAAACAGAAAATGTTTCAGTTGAATTCCTGGCCCACAGCATTTGGGGAGTAAGTGCACTATATTCTGTGTGAAAATGTGATCTTTGGGGTGTTAACATCCCAAATGCTGGCAGTATGTGAAACAACAGCCACACTTTTGAATGTGGCTCAGACATTACCCAGTCACTAGAGTGGTCACAGTTTCTACTGTGTTGTCCATGGAGTGCGGCGAAGTTATTATTATTAGCCCAGGATGTTACGAGGGGAAATGGACAAGGAGGATGAAGGGCAATCACTTTCCTCTTTCCAGCCTCTAAATTTGATCAGTATTTGTAATGTCCTTTTCTGAAAGTTTGGGTTCACTTAACCATTGCTTAGGAGCCCCTCTGAGCCCAGAGAGACAGTTGCAGTCCTTTATATTCCACTCTCCATTGACAGAGAGCTGTTGCCAAATTTCCCTTTGGGCAACAGAGCCTTTGGGAAGCTTTGATCAACGGTTTGGGGTGGCGGGTGTGTGTGTGTGTGTGTGTGTGTGTGTGTGTGTGTGTGTGTGTGTGTGTGTGTGTGTGTGTGTGTGTGTGGTCAGTAAAGTCACAGGAGGACACTGAAACTACAAGTCAATACACCAAGCTGCCCAGCGCATCTCCCCCCAGCACACACAGCATGCTTCACAACATCATGCAGGATCAGCCGAGGGTTGAATGACAGACGCTGAAAGGTGTACAAGCACACTGGCTCACTGTCACAAAGTGTGCACAAACTTACATTTATAATAGCACCTTTAATGGAGTATAACATGATATCAAGAAACTGCTGACTGCATTGGATATGGCAAAGACCATGGGGCCCTGGCAAGATCCCAACCATAGCATTGAAGACTGGTGCTCCAGAACTAGCCGTGTGTGTGTAGTCAAGCTGTTCCGATACAGCTACCACACTGGCATCGAGCCAAGAATATGAAAAGTTGCTCAGGGATGTCCCATCCACAAAAAGCAGAACAAATCCTGTGTGACCCCATCAGTCTACTCTCAAATCACCAACAGTACAATGGACGTCGCTGTTACCAGTGCTTTCAAGCACTACTTACTCAACAACAACCTGCTCACTGAAGCTCAGTTTGACTCAGCACTTCACCTCATTACATCCTTGGTCCAAATATGGACAAAAGAGCCGAACACAAAGGGTAGCAAAGTGTGTTTCCTGCACATCGCAGACTGTCTATATGAAACACAATTGTCTTTTCAGGTTTTACATATCAACAAGTGCCTATATTTAAAAAGATACTAATTGATTAGCCAGTTGATGAGATCCTGTCCCTTTAAGAGTGACAGCACTGACCCCCCCCATTGCCCTCCTATCTGAGCAGGTTACTGGCGAAACATTATTGCTGCTGTGTTTCCTTCAATGGGGAAGGGGAGACACTTTCCATTTTAAACAAGTAGAACTGGGTGTTGCACATTACAATAACCCCCCTACCAGCTGCGTCCACGGCACAGCACTGCCAGAAAACCTGTCATTCCAGCATCTGCAAGGAGTTTCCATTTTGAATCGGGGTCTCCACCAGTGAGAGACAGAAAGGTTTATATTGATACAGGGACCTCCATCATCCCTCAAAGTGTGCTGCAGCCAACAAAGTACTTTTGAAATGTAGTGACTGTTGTAATGTAGAAAACCGAGGCTGCCAATTTGCACACAGCAAGTTCCCACACACGGCAATATGATAACTGACCAGATTTTATTGATGCTCTTTAAGGAATAGATTTTTTCGGCCAGCGCCGATCCTCTAACAGTGCAGCACTCCTTCAGCGCTGTGCTGAAGTGTCAGTCTTGGCTTCGTGCTTATACTTTCAGTGTTGAACTTTAACCCACAACATTTTGATTCACTTCAAAGAGAGATTATCAGGTCATTTGTTACTTATGGGATCTTACTGTGCAATAAATTGGCTGCCATGTTTCACTACAACAGCGACAGCACTTCAAAAAGATGTCCTGAGATGATGGCAGGTCGAAATGCAAGCCCTTCCTTTTCACCTTTCCTTCCTCTTTGGAAGATCTTCAGTGTGTCGGGTGCCTGTTCCAAGGCAAACAGCCATCATTTCCTTATGAACCATGACTTCGTATCAGCCAGCCCTTCATCCTCAACGGGTCATAATCAAAACCAATCCAGAATCTGCTTAGATCAGGTGTCGATGAACAGCAATGGGGGCACTGCCTTCTTTCCCAACCTGCCCATCACATATCCGCAACATCACCAAGACCACCGACTCCCACCTCTACAATGCTGCCCAAATCTCCAGTTCTGAAGAGAAATCATAGTCGACTCAAGGTTAAGCCTGTTCCTCCCTCCGCAGATGCTGCCTGACTTGCTGAGTGTTTTCACGTTTTGTTTTTATTTCAAATTTCCAGCTTTTGTAGTAATTGTGCATTTGCCCAAATCTGCCTTTGCCTCAGCTGACGAGGCAGAGTTGTCAGTATTGGACTGGGGTAGGCACAGTAAGCAGTCTCACCACACCAGGGTTAAAGTCCAACAGGTTTATTTGGTAGCACGAGCTTTTGGAGCACTGCTCCTTCATCAGGTGCACGATTATCAAGTATCTTACCTGATGAAGGGGCAGCGCTCCAATAGCTCATGATCCCAGAGATGCTGCAACGCCACATCATGGCCACCACTGAGACCACAAACTGCCAGTTCAAACTGGAGAAGATCTCCAAGCAGATCGCGCGTATCGACACAGACATCAAGTTGCCTCAGTTCATAGACCACCGATACCCTTATCCATCTGTGTAATATCTAGACTTCACTTTTCCTACCATCTTCCGACTCTCGTCTTCCTCCAGTAATAACTTGACCTCATCTAAAACTCAATTACCCACAGCCAAATCCTCTGACCTACAACAACTCCTGGGTCAGCAACATGTCCATTTTAGAATTCTCATTCTTGTATTTTATTCCTCACCTATGTCCAAATCACACACTGACCTTTCCCAGCCCTCCATCTCTTTGAGGTGGCATGGTGGCAGTGGTTAGCACTGCTTCCCCCACAGCATCAGGGACCCAGGTTCAATTCCAGCCTCAGGTGACTGTGCGGAGTTTGCACGTTCTCCTTGTGTCTGCACGGGTTTCCTCCCACAATCCAAACATACGCAGGTTAGGTGGATTGGCCATAGTAAATTGTCCCTTAGTGAGAGGGGGATTAGGACGGTAAACCTATGGGGTTACAGGGATAGGGCCCGGGTGAGATTGCTGTTGATGCAGGTTTGATGGGCCAAACGACCTCCTTCTGCACTCCAGGGATTCTCTGAACACTAACCTCTTCTGCATCCCCGTTGCAAGCGTGATTTTCAGCCTAGACTCAAGCTCTGGAAACCAGCCCACCCCCTCCCTCAGCCATTACCACCACAAAGCTCTCCATCCTTCTTCCTTTAAGACACTTAAAATCTAACTCCGATCAAATTTTTGAACCAATATCTACTCGGCGTCATGTTTTACACAATAACACTCCTACTGATGTCTCAGAAGGAGCTGTTTAAGCAATAAAAAACTGTTGCTGTGTACAGCTCTTTGTACCTCCCCGCTCCTATCTTGCGATTTCGGGGAAGGTCACAGTCCGTGACAATGGGCACTGTTTCAACAGGAGCTGGGCTTTTGAGTTTTAAACCAGAACCCTCAGGTGAACTGGCAGAGCTGTGTGTGTGTGTGTTACTGGCTGCATTCCCTTGGTCTTGAACCGATGCCATGACTTGGCCACACCTGTCAGCAGCACTTGCCGTAACAGGTGTCGCAACACATCAGATAGCAGTGGCAGGGGGAAGAGATGTGATCAAACCACTTGCAGGGGGGGGAAAGAGAGGGAACATTTCCATAGGCAACAACAAAAGCTCCAATGATTTGCCTGGAGCCATTTTGCATAGACTTTTTTTTTGGAGACTTCAATGCAAATCACTGCTTCTGTCCCGCTCTTCCTCACAATCCCCGGCTGACTGTCTGTCCCCACCCTCACCCTGCTCCTGCCAACGTCTGTGTGCATCTCGTCTCCACCTCCCACTGTATCCCCACACTCTCCTCAGCCAAATGAAATGGGGGTGAAGCAACACAACACACAAGGACAGGGAGCTTGTAATCCAATAACATTTACCAAACTCTACCAAAAGGAATTCAGCCACCAAAGTTGCCAACTGCAATGCCGATCAGAGTAGCTTTCTCTGAATTATTTTACTTTACATTTGTTCATCTAACATTCACAGTTTCGGAATCAATTTTGCGCAAAAGATTGCGACTGTAAGAAAAAAGGACACAAGAATTTTGGGATAACAGCTGAAACGGCAACAAAATTCTTCTCATCTCAAATCAGCTGTTAAATCCTGAAACACTCCCAACAGGAATATCGTGTTGGGGCAGATATTCCAACACCTGCCAACAGGGTAGGAAAGGACAGGCAACTGGGTGGGAAGAGATGGGAGAAAATTGTCCCCATCAGATAAATCCCAGAGAGTGAGGGGATGACATTCTTTCCTCATAAGGAACAGCTAAGAAGCTTTGGTTAAGGGGGTGTGTGTGTGTGTGTGTGTGTGTGTGTGTGTGTGTGTGTGTGTGTGTGTGTGTGTGTGTGTGTGTGTGTGTGTGTGTGTAATGTTCCACCCTCACCTCCATCCTGCAACATCAATCCACTATTATCACCCCCTCCCTGCAAGGCCCCCGGCTCCTTATCAAAGCTATCTGACTCAAAGGTACAACAGCAGCCCCCTCTAGTCTGTGGCTTAGAGCATAGCAGTCTCACTGCAGTCAGATGACTGTGGACCCAAATCCAGGGACACTAACGCACAGGCTGACATCCTCAGCGTAGAGAGTGTGTATACTATGATGGGTGCCATCTTTCCAATGAGACACTGGAACCTCATGTATCATTTCATCCAAAAGACAGGACGTCCGGCAGTGCAGACTACAAGAATGTCAATTGCTAGAGTCTCTGGAGTGGGTCTTGAACTCAGGACCTTCCAACTCAAGGCCAAGGTGCTACCTGCCGAGATACAGATGACTTCACGAACAGGCCAGTTAACTTGGCAGCTCAATCAAGAAGGCCGCTTCAGGTTTTGCTTTCCTGTGAGGACACCACTCCCTGGCAACATTAGAGATCAAAGTGTCAAATTATTCTCTGGTCATAATTTCAGACGGACATCAAACAGTCAACAAGGCAAGGCCTGGGAATGCTTCACATTGACACTATCTTCCCAAAGCCAATAGGAACAGGGGACATCAATTGTTGTGTCATGATCTAATTGAATGGCAGGACAGATTCAGATGGGCTGAATGGCCTATTTTTGTTGCTCAATAGCCCGGTCTGATGGTAATAGCCCCCGATTTAGGGCTCACCCAAGATCAACAAACTGAAGCAAGACTAGGCCTCTGTGCTCGAGTGTGAATTAAGCATGTGTGTGCTGCTCAGGGAGGAGACAGATCAGCTCATAGGTATAAACAACCTGCGTACACTATGTAGGCCCCTCAGCTGAGCATGTATGGCCTCGGGGGAATCACAAAAGACTCAAAAGCAAATCGTCTGCTCATCATCGCAATTTTGTTTGTGGGATCTTGCTGCCATGTTGCCCTACATTACAGCAGTGGCCGCACTTTGTATTGTACCTCATTGGCTGCAGGGCTCCCTGGGACATCCAGAAGTCCTGAAAGACGTTACGTAAATACAAGTGAGAGAAATGGAGACGTCCAAAGTGTTGCCAAGAGAGAAAAGGCTGCAACATGTTGGGACACTACACAGAAATAGCTGAAAACCCCTGTGCCTGGAACGCCCATACCCGCTCCCAACTACACAAAGTAATTCATTGTGTGTTATACTGTGGAGTGAGAATGTGTACAAACAACACCTTCACACCAGCTCCAACATCTCCTTCACCTTCAACAAGATCCTCTCGACTCAAGTGATACAAACCCATGGACCTTTAATGAAAAGCTCACATTTCTTCAGCGTGTCTCTCTCAACCTCAGTCCCGAAACACTTTACTTATTGAAGTTTTTTTTTGAGCAGTAATCACTGTTATAATAAAGGGAAACAAGGAAGCCAATATGGTGCACAGCAAGATCCCACAAAGAATCAGAGGATCCTTACAGTGCAGGAGTACACCGACAACAGTCACATCCAGGCCCCATCCATGTCACTCCACATATTTATCCTGCTAGTCCCTCTGACGTTAAGGGGAGAATTTCAACTTAGCATGGCCAATTCCACCTCAACTGCACATCTTTGGACTGTGGGAGGGATCCAGAGGAAACTCATGCAGACACACGGAGAATGTGTGGAGTCCGCACAGACAATGACTCAAGGCTGGAGTTGAGCCCAGGTCCTTGGCGCTGTGAGACAGCAGTGCTAACACTGTGCCACCCAAAAGAGCAATGCGACAATTGCTAGATATTTTTAAAAACGTGATGCTCGTTGAGGGATATATGTCAGCCATAACTTCAGGGAGAACTCCTTAGCTTTGCATCCACCTGATACAGTGCAGAGGCCTCAGTTCAACATCTCATCCAGAAAAATAGGACTTCTGCAGTGCAACACTCCCTCTCCTATACTGTGACAGCTGAAAATGATGTGCTCGGGTCTTGAGCGTGGGACCTGAACCCCCAACCTTCTAACTCAGAATGGAGAAGTTACCAACTGAACTGCAGCTGACACCGGTAGAGCAAAGGCAGCAGGGGAACGTCCTTTCCCTTCCTCAAAGGATCCCTCAATCAGCAGGCCAGTGAAAGCAGAGCTCGTGTCATTGCTAAATTACCAACATTTCCTTTTGTCCAATTTCCAAACCACAAACAGAATACAAAATGTCATAATTTGTCAGAGAGAACCACATTTGTTATCAGTGGGTGACATTCCAGCCTCTGAGGCATGTCCAATCCAGACAGGCGAGTAGATAATTAAGTCAGACACCAGCAAGTAGTACTGAGGGAGTGCGCTGTCTTTCAGGTGAAATTTAAAACCAAGGCCCTTCCTGGTATCTCAGGTGGGTGCAGGAGATGCCACGACACCACTGGAAAGAAGAACAAGATGGTTTGCCCCATTATCCCAGGCCAATATTTATCGCTTAACTATCAATATACTTATCACCGGGGGATTTGCTGCGTTCAAACTGCCTGCCGCAGTTCCTATATTACTACACTTAAAAACAAACAATACTTCATTGTCTATAAAGCACTTTGGGATGTCCTCAGATTGATCTTACAAAAGTATTTAAAAAGAAGAGTTTTGCAAAATTGGAATTGTGCTGTGAAGGACCAATACAACTAAGTAAAAATAATCATTTGGTAATACTGAACTTGAGCTGAAAAAAAGGTGTCTTTTTGTGGAGACTTTTAGTTTTGTGCGCATCAGGAAGTTCACAAGAACACAATGCAAGGGAAAAAAAAAATCAAAACATTTATCCCATATAAGAGAGTGCTGATTTGGTTGGCAAATAGACTCCAACTGGTACAGGCATTGCCACGAAGAATGCACTAGTTGATGGTGATTGACAGTTAACCACCAAACACTGTTTGGAATTTAAACCAGGCAGCTCGACCCTGATTGGTCAAGGCAATGCCCTAAGAAACGAACAAACCAGTGAACGGCTGTCATACATTTTGTTCACCTGAAACATGCACAATTTTTATGACCTGTCTATAAAAAGCGGTGCCCTATTAATAAGTGTAGCTTCCAATGCACACATACTGAAAGTCCAACTGATAAAACTTAATTTGGTTGTCAGCATAATTATAAGCAGACTGAGGATTAATCTGCAAACGTCCAATTGCAGAATGTTGGACGCTGCTTTGAGTTTGGCAAGCACTGGCTGCTTGGCTAGATATTTATCTACCTTGTAAAAATTGTTGATTTCCTTTGCTTTGTTTTCTTCCAAATGTCCTGATGAATACAAGAAAAGCTTTGACAAAAAGTCTATTTTTTTCTAGCAATATCGAAATTAAAATTCGCTTCCAACCAAAATAAAACTATAAATATAAGAGCTTTTAAGTTTATTTATTAGTATCAAAAATAGACTTACATTAATACTGCAATGAAGTTACTGTGAAAAATCCCCTAGTCACCATACTCTGGTGCCTGTTCAATTATGCCGAGGGAGAATTTAGCACGGCCAATGCACCTAAGCAGCACATCTTTCGGACTGTGGGAGGAAACCCACACAGACATGAAAACAACATATAGACTCTGCACAGTCAGTGACCCAAGCCGGGAATCGAACCTGGGTTCCTGTTGCAGTGAGATAACAGTGCTAACCACTCAACCACCAAGTCGTAGATCCAATGCGGAATTTGTGAGAGACTCCACTTTCCAGAGAATGGAAGACATGGCATTCTGCATGGAGCAATGGGTTTCAGAGGAAGGCAGATAAACAGGAGACAGAAAGGAACAGAAGGATATGCTGATAGGGTGAGTTAATGTAGGATGGGTGGAGGTTCATGTGGGCTATAAACACTGACAAAGACCAGTTGGGCCAAAGAGCCTGTTTGTGTGCTTGTTTGTGTCTCTTTATAAAATAAAACGCAAGCTCTCCTTTTTTAAAAAAATTTCTCCTCACAGCATAAACTGTTGGAGAATCCAGCTCGCCCGCACAAAATTCCACAGGACAAGGAGCAGTGTGGTTATATAAATAGCAGCACTGAGTAAGTAGCAATGAACTGGATCACCTCGACCACTATGCACTACACACATACAGCAGCATTATAAAGGAAGTAAACTGAGCCAACTTTTAAGTAAGCGAGAGGATTTCACATCAACAGACCACAGTTCTCTGCTTCCAATGAGTATAATCAGGCTTATGTGATGCTGAGCAACACCATTCAGGTAAATCTGAAATCTAACGTCAATCTCAATCATTGAGGTGCAACAGTTGGTCTCAGTACCAAGCCAGGAGGGAGGGAAGTATACAGTGCTCGCAAACCATTCTGAAAAGTGACTGTCGGTAAAAAATCAGATGTGTCAAAAGCCCTCATAGCGCCCACATTTTAATATGTTTGGAAGATCTCAAAGGCTTGCCCATGTACAACATTATGATAATGATCAGACTGCCTGTTTTTGTGATCACTGAATCATAGTACGGTTACAGCAGGAGGCGGCCACTTAGTCCATAATGGCAACACTGGCTGAGAAAGCAGGTCACCCAGTCCCACTTTTCCCCTATAGCCCAGCAAAACGTTCTCTCACTAGGTAACGATCCATTTCCCTTTGAATAGTCACGTCTGAATCTGCCTCCACCGCACACTGAGGAGGCACGGTGATACCGTGGTTAGCACTGCTGCCTCAATGCCAGGGACCAGGGTTCAATTCCCAGCTTGGGTGACTGTCTGTGTGGAGTCTGCATGTTCTCCCCGTGTCTGCATGGGTTTCTCCAGCATATCCAAACAGGTGCAGGAGTGTGGCGACTAGGAGATTTTCACAGTATCTTTCACCGCAGCATTAATGCAAACCTACTTGTGACACGAATAAACTTTAAAGCTTTAAACTCAGGCAGCACATTCCCAATCCCTACCACTCACTGTGTATAAAAGTTTTGTCTTCATGTTGTCCCTTGTTATTTTGCCAATGGCCTTACATTGATGTCCTCTGGTTCTCGACTCTTCTGCCAATCGGGACATTCCTCTCAACCTATCCTGGCCTCCCATACCACTTTGAACACTACCAAACCTCAGTTTTCTCTTTAAAGGAACTAGCTGCTGCTACTCTGGGCCATCTCCATAACTGAAGTCAAACATTAAATCGGGGGGTGGATAGGTATTGACCAGGACACCAGGAAAAAGCTTCCCTTTTCTTATTCAAAATAGTGCCGAGGATCTTTCGCAATCATCCAGGAGCAGTTGAGGTCTCAGTTTCACATCCCACCTGAGAGACAGCATCTCAGATAATGCAGCAGTCTCTCTGCACTGCAATGGAAGAACCAGTCTAGATCATGTTCGAGTTTGAGGTGGGATTTTGAACCTGCGACCTCGGGACGCAGAAGCAGAGTTAAACACGCAGTGCCTCAGCTGATGAGGAGGCGAAATACAGAAAGGAATTCCTCAGGAGGCGAGGGCCTCGTGATCCAGTTCAAGGCAACTCCTGGTGGAGCTTAAGACAAAAAAGACAAGAGAAAGCAAGTGGGAAAAGTGTTGAAATAAAACAGGGAAAGAATGGAGAGAAGCCATCAGGTATGCAAAAGTGTCTGTTTTTCAACTTCACAGAATAGCAGCAACTCTGGGCACAGAATCCCCCTCTCACAGGGGTACAGAAATGCTGGGGAACAAAGCACCAAGCCACAAACTGCAGGCCCAAGTGTTCAGAAACAGCTGTCACTTATTCCAGCACATATGAATTGGCTGGGTGCTCCTGGCTGCTTGCCACCTGACGATATTAGGTTTTGGAAGTCGCATTCCTTCCATCAGTGGACTTGCTGGCAGAGGTGACGTTTCAGTCAATCAGAAAATGGTCACTGGTACAGCGCCAGCCCAGAGTCACAGCAAAGCCTGGCTTTCAATACTCATTCAAATATGGGCACAGGGTCTACAATGAGCGGCACAGTGGTGGTTAGCACTACAGCCTCACTGTGCCAGGGACTCTTGTTCGATTCTTGGGTCACTGTGTTGAGTTTGAAGAATCTCTCCGCGTCTGCACGGGTTTCCTCCGGATGCTCTGGTTTCCTCCCACAGTCCTATTGCCCCTCACTGTTAGGGGAGCTAGCTGGATAAATACATGGGGTTATGAGGATAGGGCTTGGGTGGGATTGTGGTCGGTGCAGACTTGATGGGCCAAATGATCTCTTTCTGCAATGTAGGGACTCTATGAATTCTAGTGGGCAGAGATGACAGGAGACAAGGAACTTGGCACCTTCCCAATTAGAGGATATTAACTAAAATCAAGCATCGCCGGATCAAGCCCAAATGGGGTGCAATACCTTCTCGTCAGCTTGGATCTTGTTTTGTCTCCCTCATGGGATTCAACTGGAATTCAAATTTGGTTTTTGGAGCAAGCGAGGAATGGATTTGCCTCGTCCATTCTGAGCATTGGCTTTGTATCTTTAAGGATGGGGTTTTAAAAAAAAAGGAAAAAAACCTTCCAGCCCTGGAAATCTATCTTCATTTTTAGGAAACCCACCTTATTTCTTCAACAGTGGGTCAGTGGTGTTGTCAGTTTCAATATGGCACCCAGACACATGGCAAACTTCAAGCCATCCACACTTGGCCTACCACTGAATAATGGTGTGAAACACAGGTACGTAATTAAAGAAGTGGGGGCTGCGTTTCCCCACCAGCCTTCACAATGGGAAACACTCCATGTCCCAGCCCCTCCGCCACAGCACTGGAAGAATCCCATCCAAAGGGCAGAGAAGGGAGAAAGCCACATCACAACAGCCCAAGCACCACTGCTGTACAATGTATTCTTCAGCACCTAAATCCATATCGGACTACTTTCAGGGACATGATAGAACCTTTCAATATAGTCCATCTGCCAGTCCTATCCAATTAGCCTCACTTTTGCTGACCTTTAACCCCACCCATGCAATGTATTTCTCTTTTCAAGAAACAGTATATTAGTAATTTGAGACATGACCTGTGGTAAGATGTAGCACACCTGTGAGGAAATAGGTGCTCTGAATCATAGAATCCTTACAGTGCAGGCGGTGGCCATTCGGCCCACTGAACCTGTACTGACAATAATACCACCCAGTCCCTGTCCTTGTAACCCCACATATTCACCCTACTATGTCCCCCAACACTAAGGGGCAAACTGAGCATGGCCAATCAACCTAACCTGCACACATTTGGACTGTAGGGAGAAACCGGAGCACCCAGAGGAAACCCACACAGACATGGGGAGTTTGCACAAACTCCACACAGACAGTCTACCATGACAGGAATTGAACTTGGGTCCCTGGTGCTATCCCATGACACGTCACAGGAGCATCAAATGCAAATCTGGCACAAAGTCATACAAAGAGATAGCAGGAGAGTCGACTAAAGCCTTGCCAGAAAACATAAGCTTTAAGCAATGTTTTTAAGAGAAGCGATTTAGAGAGGATTATGATAGAGCTCCACATCTAAGGAATGGCCACCAATGACAGAGCGACGAGAACTGGGATGCACAAGAGCGGGAACTGGAGATCTCAGAATTGTAGGTGTTTTATAGGCACTGGGAGAGGCAAGGTCACAGGGGGATTTGAATACACGAGAATTTTAAATCTGAGGCATTGCAAGAACAGGTAGTTAAAGAAGCAGACAGGTGAAGATAGTTAGTTAGGAAAGTTCCCAACTGCTGTACCAAACCCTGCCCCACTTCAGGTATGGGCGAAGGTGGGACTGCGAATTGTCACATGTACTGGCTACCACAGTACAGATGTTGGGCTAGTAGTAGAAAGACATCACTAACGTAACTGAGCGAGTCCTACATTTTTCCACAGTGTAACCCAGTGTCGTTGGCAACTGACTACGTTTGACACATTCAACAATTAAAAAAGGAGGCCACTTGATACAGGAACCTGGAAAATCAAAGGCTGATTTAATTGCAATAGTTTCTATGGCCATCTAGAAGGGTAAGGTTTTCTCTCTGGTACTTTTGGTGTTGAACTTCTATCAGTTTATCCACTTGGGTAGAGTTGGACTTGTCTTATTAATGGATACAAAGAGAATCACAAGAGAAACATGTAACGGGGCCTACTTGCTCTTCGCAGCTGTCGAGAGCATTCCGTTTGCAATTCAAATCAAGGGAACTGTAGTGTCCCCTTGACTCCGAATAAACAGACATAAAGAGCAAAAGGACAAAGACTCAACACAGTGAGATCTCAGTTAGTGCGGCCACAAGAATGTTGAATCTTTCATCGCGCTCCATGGTTGGTAATCATTTGCAAGTTGTACATTTTTTTTCATTCCCTGTGTCTCCCATTCACTTTTACATATTCAAACATGCACTTTGACCTGAATAATACATTAACTTCTTCCTGTTCAACAACCCCGCTCAGTATTCCAGTTCATCTTAAAAGATGCTGAAGGCAGTTTGGCAGGGCCTAGTCAGTAGGTTCACCTAACAGCTGTCCCAGCACATCTTGGAAAATGGACCAGGAGAGAACTAACGTGCTTCCAAAGTTCACTCTGGTGCAGCCATGCCTCAGGGTAGGGCACTCTCACCTTTCCACGTTACAACTGGGACAGCACAGTGGCACAGCGGTTAACACTGCTGCCTCACAGCACCAGGGAGCTGGTTTCAAATCCCAGCTCGGGTCACTGTCTGTGCGGAGACTGCACATTCGTCCTGTGTCTGCCGTGGGTTTCCTCCCAAAGTCCAAAAGATGTTCTGGCTAAATTCTCCCTCAGCGTACCCAAACAGGCGCCAGAGTGTGGCAACTAAGGGTTTTCTCAATAACTTCATTGCAGTGTTAATGCAAGCCTACTCGTGACAATAATAAATAACCTTAAACCTGGAAGGTCATGGGTTCAAAACACCACTTCAGAGATTGGAGCACAAAATCTGGGCTGACACCCCGACTGCAGTACTAAGGAATGCTGTGCCATCTGAGCTACCATCGGAGGAAACATTCAACCAATGACGTACTGCTGAACTGCAGCCACTATAGTAAAGCAGCCAGCAGTGAATGTGCACACAGCAACAGCAATGAAATGAGTCGATTACTGGGCTGGAGAATTAATGTTGGCCAGGGAAATAGCTTGACCCTTCTTCAAATACAATCATGTGATCCTTTATGTCCACCAGCATTGGCAGACCAATCCCTGACCGACCAGTCCTTGGCCACGAACAGCAGCTTAGATGATGTGCTAGAGTCTCTGTAGTGGGACTTGAAGACATGACCTCAAGTCAGGGGCAAGATTGCCCCTCACCAAATCACGTGTGAACAGCAAATCCCCAGCAGAAACCAAAGCATTGGCCCAATAGCCACTTAACACTCCCATTCCTTAACTACTGCTGCATTGAGGAGGAGATGGTGAAATATTAAGGCACTGGCTATCCAACTTGTCCCACCACCAAGAGAACATACCATCCAGTTAAGCCGCAGCATTCTGAAACTTCTCAAACCTGCGAAGGATTCAGATTCTTAACACTCGAAGGGCCTGTTTCCCGTGCTGGGTTGTTCTTTGTTCTTTGTAAAAGTTCAAGTAGTCACCCCTGTGTGTGTAGTACGGGGTCGCACATAGTTGGGATGTATTGGGGTTGAGTTTACTGACCCTCCGTTGGGTCATAGCGGGAACAATGCCAGCAAGTCTTTAGCTGTCAATTTGGGTGCGAACAAACCCAGATTCTTGGTCACATCCCTAAAGCATTTCCTGGCTGTGAATATCCGTCATGGGGAGGCGATGGCCTAGTGATATTATTATTAAACTATTAATCCAGAAACTCAGCTAATGTTCTGGGGACCCGGGTTCAAATCCTGCCATGGCAGATGGTGGAATTTGTAAGCAATAAAAACATAATTAAGAATCTACTGATGACCATGAAACCATTGCCGGAAAAGCCCATCTGGTTCACTAATGCCCTTTAGTGAAGGATATCTGCTGTCCATACCTAGTCTGACCTACATGTGACTCCAGAGCAACAGCTATGTGGTTGACTCTCAACTGCCCTCTGAACAAGTGCAACTAGGGATGGGTAATAAGTGCTGGCCAGCCAGCAATGCCCAAATCCCACCAGTGAAATGAATAAAGAACAAAAAAAAAGCATCACTCCATCTATGAGGGGTGGGAGAAAGTACTGAAGATGAGTGGAGCCCTTTGAACAAGTCTAACTGCTCAGGGAGGAAAATTTGTAAAACAAAATGGTGAAATGAATCTCAGCTAGAAGCAACAATGGACACAGAAGGAGAATCATTCAGCCCAATGTGCTCGTGCCAGCTCTTGGGAAGTGCTATTCAATTCTTCCCACTCCATCTGCTACTAAACAGCAGTCGTGAAAATGACCTCCCCTTCAATTATTTATCTTGAATGGAGAGGAAAGAGAGACACAGCGAGACAAACAAGACTCGATGTTGATGAAATCAACCAAAGCTCAGGTAATCTCCAGTATTTAATCTCCCGCCTACTCCAACCCCAAACAAAAATGAACAAAATTCAGATAAACATTCCTTCAGTGTGTGATAAGGTAAAGGAACACTTATTTCAGGGGATAAGATTATCATCAAGTGTGAGCTTGAGTAATGTGCACAGGGCTTTGTCACCCCAATGTGTGTCTTTAGATTAAAGAGAGAAAAAAAAATCAAAATCACAGAAAGAAGGAGGGACAGACAGAGAACAGGAGACACACACACACATAATCTCAAAGGATAAACCAGGGCAACTCCCAACACCCTGCTCTTGCTTTCTCATTTTCCTACTCAATTAACTACTCCTAGTTATCATGTTGGTTCTCAAGTTGAAACATGTCCATGCCAAATTGAAGGAAGATGAAAGAATGTTTTCCAACCAAACACATACCATCATGCCATTGCCAAAGACACCAATTTGCAATCTATCAGGTTCAATGTTCCCCACCCCAAACCCATCCTCCAGGGGAAATCACAGAATCCCTACAATGCAGGAGGCCATTCAGCCCATTGATTTTGCACTGACCACAATTCCACCCAGATCCTAGCCCCATAATCCCATGCATTTACCTTAGCCAGTCCCCCTGAGACTAAGGGGCAATTTAGCATGGCCAATTCACCTAACCCACACATCTTTGGACTGTGGGAGGACACCAGAGCAGGGGGAGAATGTGCAAACTCCACACATACAATGACTCAAGGAATCGAATCTGGGTCCCTAGTGCTGTGACGCAGCAGTGCTAACCACTGTGCTGCCCCAAATGAGGTAACTCTCCAGAAGGGATGGGCAGGGAATGAAATGGAAGGTCATTCAGACCACTCCAGCACCACACGCCAGCTAAGCAACCTGCTGTGAAAACTTGAGAACAAGTTCTAGGCTTAGAATAGGACAAAGACATCCAGGGCTGAGTGAGCTGGAGTATAAAATACAACAACTTGCATTTATTTAGTGCCTTCAACCCAGTGAAATATCCCAAGGCGCTTCACTGGAATGTTACAACATAATTGGACACCAAGGCCATCACAAGGGTTCATCCAGCAGTAAAACTACTTCAGTTGAAAGTAATAAAAGAATTAACTTCAGGAAGTGAAATCAAAGAAAAAGATTTAGTAAGGAAATTTCTTTACTTCAATACTTGAGGGCCGCACTCTGATCCATACGTGCTCTCCACAATTCCCATCTGCATTTTATTTATAGTGGGTCAGCTGATTACCACATCATTCTGCCATTGGTTACATTGCCTACCTGGTTATATTATTATAAGGACTGGTCGCCAGAAGCTTTTAAAGAGCGATTTAAAAGAAAAGACAGATGTAGAGATGACAAAGCACATTGTCGGGGTGGGGGGATTTCCAGAGTTTAGGCCTAGATAGCTAAAAGCACAGATGCCAATAATGAGCTAACCAAAAAAAACAAGAGGCTAGAAGAATTGGAGGAGCACAGAAATCTCAGAGGATTGTAAAACAGCACATTAGATCATATTAGATCATTCAGAGTCACTTGCGAGATGGTAATTAAACTAATGACACTCAAAGAAAAAAAATAAAGACTTGGTTTTGCAAGAGAAGTCTGGGCGAATCAGAAACCAAGAAGTGACAGCCATTTTCACCCCTCGGTGCTTCCTTCTCCGTAGCATCCTCACATCTGATATCTTTGCCCAAATTGAAAGATAACCTGAATAATCTGACATTCAAGAAAACAGATGAAAACTTTAAAAATCTAGGCATGGTTGGATCAGGAGCCAATGTAGGCCAGTGAGCACAAGTTCTGATGGAGAACAAGATATGGCACAAGTGAGAAAATCAGCACCAGAAATTGGAATAAGCTCAAATACTTATTGAAACAAATTCAATGTGGATAATACTGCAGGCCTACACCAAAATAAAACCTCATGCCAATACTTAGCTCAAACATCACGATTGAAATGAAATAAAAAGAAAGGAATTAATAGCGGCTTCTTGGGATGAATTCAAATTCATAGAATCCCTACAGGACAGAAGGAGGCCATTTGGCCCAGAGTCTGGCCCTATTCCCATAACCCCATACATTTACCCTGCTAATCCCCCCCGCCGAAGACACTAGGATCAACTGTACATGGCCAATTGATCTAACCTGCACATCATTGGACTGTGGGAGGAAACTGGAGCACCTGGAGAAAACTCACAAAGACAGAACGTACAAACTCTAAACAGGCAGTGACCCAAAGCTGGAATTGAACCTGGGTCCCTGATGCTGCAAGGCAACATTGCTAGCCACATGAATTAAGATCACGACAGGTAAAAGAGTTCCAATCGAAAGGAAGGGAATGATGGAGACCCAGATACCAACCATCTAAAGGCAAATTCGACAATTGCATTGGTCCCTGATAAAAAAAAACTATAAAGACAATCATATTGAAATTTGAAGGGAGTCCAAAGATCTTCCCCCCTTTGGAGACAGCGTTGCACTGCGACATTTCCTAACTATAAACCATATCTGATTTGGCAGGTTGATCAACATGGGAGTGGCAGGGAAACAAGATCACAGCAGTGTCAAGTCATTTTGGCACTTCATGCCCAGGCATGGAGGCTGATTGGTGGTGGTCATGAGGGAACGTAGAGTGAAAACCAGCATGGTCCAGCTGGACTGAATCACCTGCTTTGCTGTGAGTTACAGCTAATCCTAACCAGGTTGAGACAAAACCCCCAGCTACAAGAGGGGCAGGGCTGGAAGCAAGAAAGGGCTAAATGTTTGACCCCTATTTTAGTGCAAAAATCTCCCAGCTTCCCCAGACATTCTTTGGTTTGTAAAGCTGTTGAAAGAAAAAGGGATAAAAAGAGAAGAGAATTGAGCAAGGCCCCACCTCTTAAAAAGAATACAACCCAACTAACCGGTTACAGCACATTTTATATTAGATCATTCCGAGAGTCATGTGCAAGATGGTAATTAAATTGATGGCATGAAGAAAAAGAATTAAGAGTTTGGTTTTGCAGTTGCAGGATGGGAGAAGTCTGGGCAAATCAGAAACCACAAAGTGGCAGCCATTTTCCCCCCTCAGTGCTTCCTCCTCCAACACCCCCTCACATCAGATATCTTAGCCCAAACTGGAAGATTACCTGAATATCTGACAAAGTTCGATGAATGCAGCTGCAGTTGCTTTATTAGCGCAGCCCTATCTCTCTGTCCCACTGTTCTCTTCATCTATCTCCACCATCGCCCACTTGCTCTCTTGCGCTCAGTCTCTATTCGCTCTTGCTGCCCTCACTCCAGCCACTACCAACCCCCCTGCACTCAAAACAAACATTTCTTTGAGGGCATAATTTGCCAACACAAATTGTCTCCCATCAGTGATTCAAAGGGCAATAATTAATTGGCCACAGAACACAAGCGCTAAGTTTGAGAGACTCCAGTTCCTGTATGCAATCTCCAAGATGTGAGCTGCAGAATTACTCAGTGTAATTATCCCCACCCCCAACCCACACTCTCGCCCATCAACACTCCAGGCCTGGCTCCTCACCAGCCAAAGTTACTCCTTGATGCAAAATCACAAGCCTTGATCATGCTCTACCCCAGGGCTCAAAGGAAGAACCAAATAGCAGAGGTCCTAGGGTTTTCTGAACATATGCAATAAGTCATACAGTCCAAGAATTTCCATTTGCTTTGTCTGGAGCACAAACGCTTCCCCTCAATCCCAAAGGACGCACCTCACCCACACAATTCCACTGAACTTGTTACAGATAAGCAAGAACCAAGGCTCACATCGCCCAAAGGATATGCAGACTTACTAAACTTCAATAGCCAAGATCATTTTGCCCAGAGTTTGTAGACTATCCATGATGGCACTGGAGGGTGGCGATTTCTTGCATGCTGTGCTCAGCATATCTTCTATCTTTTACTCTCATTCTTTGCTTCTGAACTTTATTCTCTTTTCTCCGCACTCTAGCTACAACTATAACATTACACTCTGTGCTCTCTCCTTTCCTTCCCTATGTATGGTATTCTTTGTCTATATAGTGTGCAAGAAATAATGTTTCCCTGTATACGAATACATGTGACAATAATAAATCAAATCATAGCTTGTTTACCCAAACCAGGACAACAAAATCTTGTATTTACATAATCTCTTCAAAAGACAGCAAATAATCCCAAAACACTTCATATCAGAGTTAAAACAACGTGAGGCACAAGGAGAAAGTCAGGTAAAAGCTTGGTTAGAGGTGGGTCTCAAGAAACATTGCAAAAGGAGCAAGAGGTAGAGACAGACAGAGGGGGTTAGGAGGGAATTCCAGTGCTTAAAGCCCTGGCAACTGGAGATATAGCAACCAATGCTGCAGTAATTGAAATCCGGGATCTGGAATAGGCCAGAATTGGAGGAACATGGAATATTGCAGGAGGGCTGTAGAATGGAAGAGTTTACAGACATAGGGATGGGGCAAGACCATTTGAAAAGAATAATAAGAATGTTAAAACTAAGGTGTCACCAAAGGCAGAGACAGTGCAAGTTTGTAGCCGTGGGTCCAGTGCAGATTAAGACATGGATAGTAGGATTTTTGAGCATTGCTCTGTAGGGTCACCTGAAGCTGAGAAAGACAATTTTACAATTGCCCGGTTGGTAAATCGTCGACAGCACTTTGGTGGACTGACAAGCTATGGGTTACTTATAAGATTAGGATCTAATTTGTCCAATAGAGACCTTTATAGTTATGAAAAGATTTGACAGGGTAGACAAAGGAGTTGGCACGCGTGAGAGCATCAAAAACAGACAGCCGTAAGGATGGCACAGTGGTTAGCACTGCTGCTTCACAGGGCAGAGACCTGGGTTCGATTCTCGGCTTGGGTCACTGTCTGTGCGGAGTTTGTATGTTCTCCTGGTGTCTGTGTGGGTTTCCTCTGGGTGCTCTGGTTTCCTTCCACAGTCCAAAGATGGGCAGGTTAGATGGATTGGCCATGCTAAATTGTCACTTAGTGTCCCAAGACGTGTAGGTTAGGCGGGTTAGCAGGGTAAATACTTGCGGTTCGTGTCGGGGAAATAGCTAGGGTAAATAGGGGATGACAGGAATACAGCCTGGGTGGGATTGTGGTCAGTGCAGACTTGATGGGCTGAATGGCCTCCTTCTGCACTGCAGCGATTCTATGAAATATAAGAAACCCTTTTGCCCAGGGATTGGTGAGAATGTGGCATGCACTACTAAATAGAATACTCGAAGCAAATAGCACAGATGCATTTAAGGAAAAGTTAGATAAATACAGAAGAGGAAAAGGCACAGAAGTAGATGCCGATAGGATGGGTGGGTGGGGGTTTGTTTGGAGCAGTTGGGTTGAATGGCCTGCTTTTGTACTGCAGCACCCCATGCAGTTCCACGCAATGTACGATTACCACCAATCTACTTGCCTTGGTCTCCAGGGACTTTCCACGTAGGTCAGGTTGATTCCTAGTCACATCAGATTCTTCTTCATGCACCTTCTCACCACAGCCTCCCCCACCAAAGCCTCAGCAAGAGCTCAGCGTCACCCAACAACACTCACAGCTACAAACCATGACGACAGCTGTTCCCTGAAGCAAAGGGAAGCAAGGAGGCAACGGCGAATCAGACCACATCTGTTGTGGTTTCACAGTGCCCACACACAACCATTCATGGATGTTCAAAGCATTCAAAATATACATTTTTCTTTTTTTGAAAAAAACCACCACCTGGTTGCTGACTCATTAAAATCCAAACTACCCTGAACATCGCCACGTCCAGTTTTACAGGGAGTCAGGCCATGCCAAGCAACTGGAACTTTGCTGGGCCTTCCTGCATACATATGCACTCCCGAGGAGTCCTGCGCGGTCTAGCAGTGGCACAACAAGCTGTTAATTGCATTGGCAAACATTTAGAGGGTTAAGTATGACTGGGTGCAAACGTAATAAATTATATCAACTCCAATTAGCTGCCCTTTGCTCCATTTCCTTACTCAAGAAACACCTACTTATCGCAATCTAGAAAACTTCATTTAGCCCCATGGCCTCCCTCGGCATTTAGTCTTTCAAGGTAGAAAATTCCAGATTTTTTACTCGTCTTTATGTAAAGTGTTTCCTGGATGGCCTAGCTTCTAATTTTAAGATAATGCATACTTGGTTCAGAGTCCCCCAACAGAACATCTCTCTCTATTTAAGACTATAAGATATAGGAGCAGAATTAAGCCATTCGGCCCATCGAGTCTGTTCCGCTACTCAATCATGGCTGATACGATTCTCATCTCCATTCTCCTGCCTTCTCCCCGCGATCCTTGATCCCCTTATTGATCAAAAGCCGATCTCAGTCTTAAAGACACTCAATGTCCCGGCCTCCGCAGCCCTCTGTGGCAAAGAGTTCCACAGATTCACCACTGTCTGGCTGAGAAAAATCCTCCCCATTTCAGCTTTGAAGATCCTCTCCAAATCCACTCTATCCAGGCCTCTCAGTATTCTGTAAGTTTCAATCAGGTCCCCCCTCATCCAGCTAAACTCCATTGAGTATAGGCCCAGACTCCTCAAATGACAAACCCTTCGTTTCTGGGATTGTTCTTGTGAACCTCCTCTGGACCCCCTCCAAGGCCAGCACATCCTTTCTTAGGTATAGGGCCCAAAACTATTCACAATAGCAAAGACCTCAATCAGATCAAACCTCAACCTATCAATTTTACGTTTCTCTACCATTGGCAGCTTTCCCTTCAGCTGCTTAGCTCTGTAGCTCTCAGATTCGTTCCCTGAACCTCTCGGCCTTTCTTCCTTGGAGACGCTCTTGAAATTCTACATCTTTGACAAACACTTGGTATTTACCCTTATGGTCTCCGTGTCAGATTCTGTCCAATAAGCAAAGCACTTTGGAAATGGTTTACAATGTTAAGGGCACCATATAAACGCAAGTTCTGGTGTGATCAAAATTGCCATTGTTTCCACGAATTCAGTGATATTTCTGAGGGACATTTCAAATGGTAAGACTCATTAGTAAAGGTTACTTTGCTGAAAAGTTGAACATCCAGGTTTGCTTTGTGTTGAATGGCTGTCTGTCTGCCCTTGGTGCTGTTGGAAGAGTCGCTTACATTCTGTATATTTATAAGGGCTGGCACCAAATTAATCAAAGCAAAATAAAACTGCCTCAGCACATGGGAACAAGAAAAACATCAGCTTAAAAGTTAACACATGAAAATAAAAATCTGTCTGCCAAAGAACAGAAGCAATGGCCTTGTATGGGACATGGACTGGATATCTATCAACTCTTCCTAACCCTGGAATGGACAAGGGCTGGACATCTATCAACTCTTCCCGATCAAGTGTTGCAAACATTTCTCAACTAAAATTTAAATATGAACTGGACAGCTCACCAAATATACTGATAAACAGCACTCTTGATTATGCTCATTTCTAATGTGCTGTTGTACACCTTAGTTTCAATAAATCTGAACAATAGCCAACATTTTGCACAGGGGGGGAAAAAAAAAAGAGGGAAGATGAGGCTATTCTTCTGTGTCAACAGCAGCCATTTTAGTTGCCCCTCAGCATCCACTGAATCCCTTTCCTAATGTGGATCGCTTCCAAAAATCAGTCCACTGGGATGGAAGGACGCTTTTAGAGGTTAAGTCATAACTAAATGGCAACCTAACATGGGCAGATGTGACACTGATTTATTACACAGCTGAAGTGGCAAAACAGATAAACACACCAGCAGTATACACATACACAAGGCCGATTAGGATACCAGGTAATCTGGGGAGGAAACAAAAATTGGAAAACATCAAGAGGGTGTCAGGCCCAAAACACAAGCCACGTTTGCATAACTCAGTCTCATCGGCTCACCATCCCTCATTACATCCTTTCCAAAAACGCGCTCAATTTCCCCTTGAACCCATCAATACCAGCTACTTTAGTGTGCTCAGTAACTATTATTCCACAATTCTATTACCCTACGGATGAAGAAAATTCAGCCCCCCATCCCTTTTTTGGTGATTATTAGGGGATCTTTTAGCTTGTGAGTCATCTCCCTGCTGCCTTCCTTCACTACTTCAAAATACCAGCAAACCTCACTGGGCTTGGAACAACAAACCCCACTGAGACAAACAGGTAACACCTGCTTAGTTACAGCGAGATGAGCACGGCACAGCCGCATGAGTAGGGCATTAAGCTAGCGTTCTGACTCAGCGCAGAAGGAAGCTATTCAGCCCATCGTCTCTCTGCTAGCTCTTTCTCCCATAGCCAAGCCAGAATAAAATCTCTTATTTCCAGTACAGGTCCTGTTGGAAAGTATTATTTATGGCATCCACCAGGTCTATTTGTACTTTCATTTTATTTGCCAGTTTGAACACTGTGTGCCAGGAGGTTTGGAACAAGCCACTCTCAACACTCCACATAAAACAGCCAGCAATCGGAATACTTAGAACACATAAACATGGAACGAACACACTGTCAACTCCACATTAGTTGAAAATGTTTGCAAACAAGTCAGATTGAGCCCCACTAATAGATAAAGTGGTTCTCCATGGTGCAGACTACATACAGCAATAACTTGCATCTACATAGCGCCTTCAATATATTAAAACAGCAGGGGCATTATCAAACAAAATTCAACATAGCCATAGAAAGAGCTATTAGGAGAGGTAACCTTTAAAGAGGAGGGATTTTGAGGGGCAATTCCAGAGCTTACAGGCACCCGATGGTATGGCTGCTTTGATTAAAAATCAAGGATACACAGGACCAGAACTGGGGGAGCACAGAGATCTCAATGTTGTAGGGGAGGGATTTCAGAGATAGCAAGGGAGGGGAAGGCATGCTGACGAAAGGGTTTGTTGGCGAGAGGGAGAATTATAACCCCAGGGTTGGAGAAAATGGGAATACAATCTCCATTAACAGAATGAATCACCAAAACAGCCATTTATTCCAGCAGAGGGGCAAAGCCTTTTGCACAGCATGTGACAGGTATCTTAAATTGAATTGGCATGACAGAGCACAAAGCGAATACCATCATTTCCATTCATTCATGTTCCATCCAGTAACATAGGAGGAGGAGTAGGCCATTCAGCCCATTGAATGGCAGAGCACCCTCAATCAGATTGGGGCTGATTGTCTACCTTAACACCATTTCCTGCACCTTCCCCATATCCCTTGATAACATTAGTCTCTAGAAATCAATAGATTTCTGCCCAGAACATGCTCAATGAATGAGCTTCCATAGTCCTCTGGGATAGAGCCAGAATAGAACAGAAAGAATTTCCTCCTCATCTCTATCTTAAATGGCTTACCCCTTATTCTGAATTGATGCAGTTAGGATTTAACTGTCAATAATAGCAATGAGGAACAGCTTTTGCCAATCCTCCAGCTTCATGGCATTTAAACTGGAGTAGGCAACAAACAAAACATACAAGCACAAAAGAGATCTTGCTGGGAGCCAAATATCCAGCATGGCAATTGATGCCAAGGGTTCAGAGTTGGACAACCCTGTCAATGCTACATGTTCTGCTCTCACCGCAGTACTGGCAGTGGGGCTAGTCAGACAGAGCCTGGAGCATCTGGTCTGCACTCAGTTAGCCGAGTACGATGTCAACACACGGTCTTCATTTCCTCGAGCTAGTGAACGAGGTAAGCAGTCAGGCTTTCCACACCCCAATCATTATCCTACAACTGCCCTCCTTCCACCAGTCCTCCTGAACAGCACACAATGAGGAAATAACCCAAATCAGCTTCCCCCTGTAGCCCAATAACCCATAAATGCTCACTACCTTGGTAGAACATGGAGGGAATGTGATGCAGATTTGTCAGAATACAAGACATGAACTCGAGGTGTGAAAAGGAAAATATACAAACAAGAGTTGTGTTCCCTGGGAATTTTCAGGGTTACACAGTGGTACACGTGCACACACAAAACTAATAGTTAATTAGAAATCAGACATTGATAGATATGAACCAAAAGGTACCAAGGGATAGAAATATACAAATTAGGAAGAGGAGGCCATTGGGTACTTCAAGCCAATTCCACCATTTGACCACACCATGGTTATCTGATTGTGGCCTCTACCTCCCTGTCTACCCCATATACCTTTTGACTCCCTTGTTAGTCAAGAATCTATCAACTCTGCCTTAAAAATATTCGATGACCCTGCTTTCAGGGGAAGGGAATTGCACAGATTACTAACCCTTGAGAGAAAAAAATTCTCATTGTTGCCTTAAACAGAGGTTCCTCATCTTTAGACTGTGTTCCTGAATTCTAGTCCCTCCCACAAGAGCAAAAATTCCCAAAATCCACCCCGTCAAATTCACCCCTCTCCCCCAAAGATTCCACATGCATCAATGAGAGTTCAAAGTTCAAAGGACACAGGCCCAACCCATCCAACTCTTCCAAAGCCTTCTGTCCAGGATCGCACTTGTTTACGATTTACATAGATGATTTGGAGTTGGGGACCAAGCATAGTGTGTCAAAATTCGCAGATGACACTAAAATGGGTGGCAGAGCAAAGTGCGCAGAGGCTGAAAGCCTGCAAAGGGAGGTGGTTAGACTAAGTGAGTGGGCAAGGGTCTGGTAGATGGAGTACAATGTTCGTAAATGTGAGGTCATCCAATTTGGTAGGAGTAACAGCAAAATGGACTATTATTTAAATGGTAAAAAATTGCAGCATGCGGCTGTGCAGAGGGACCTGGGTGTCCTTGTGCAGGAATCTCAAGGAGTTGGTTTGCAGGTACAGCAGGTAACTGAGAAGGCAAATGGAAATTTGTCCTCCATTGCTAGAGGGATGGAGTTTAAAAAAAGCGAGATTATATTGCAGCTGTATAAGGTGCTGGTGAGGCCACACTTGGAGTACCCTGTACAGTTTTGTTCTCCTTACTTGAGAAAGGATAGCGAGGGGGATTGAATATAAAAGTAGGGAGGTCTTGCTGCAGCTGTATAGGGCATTGGTGAGGCCGCGGCTGGAGTACTGTGTGCAGTTTTGGTCGCCGCACTTACACAAGGATATTTTGGCCTTGGAGGGAGTGCAGAGGAGGTTTACTAGGCTGATACCGGAGTTGAGGGGGTTGAGCTATGAGGAGAGGCTGAATAAACTAGGCTTGTACTCGTTAGAGTTTAGAAGAATGAGGGGAGATCTCATTGAGACGTATAAGATGATGAATGGGATGGATAGGATAGAGGTGGAGAGACTCTTCCCGCTCAGAAAGGACAGTAGGACTAGGGGGCACAGCCTCAAGATAAAGGGGGGGGCGGTTTAGAACGGAGTTGAGGAGGAACTTCACTCGAAGGGTGGTGAATCTCTGGAATTCTCTGCCCGTTGAAGTGGTGGAGGCTGCCTCGCTAAATATTTTTAAGACGCGGGTTGATGGGTTTTTGATAAGAGAGGGGATTAAGGGTTATGGGGAGAGGGCGGGAATGTGGAACTGAGCCACGACAGATCAGCCATGATCTTATTGAATGGCGGGGCAGGCTCGAAGGGCTAGATGGCCTACTCCTGCTCCTATTTCTTATGTTCTTATGTATTGGACAGGGTGCAGAGGAGATTCACTAGGTTGATTACAGAGTTGAGAGGGTTGGCTTATGAGGAGAGACTGAGTAGACTGGGGCTATACTCATTGGCGTTTATAAGAATATGGGGAGATCTTACAGAAACATATAAGATTATGAAGGGAATAGATAAGATAAAAGCAAGGAAGTTGTTTCCACTGGTGGGTGAAACTAGAACTAGGGCACATGACCTCAAAATAAGGGGAAGCAGATTTAAGACCGAGTTGAGGAGGAACTTCTTCACACAAAGGGTTGTGAATCTGTGGCATTCCCTGCCCAGTGGAGCAGTTGAGGCTACCTCATTAAATGTTTTTAAGGCGAGGATAGATAAATTTTTGAACAGTAAAGGAATTAAGGGTTATGGTGAGCAGATGGATAAGTAGAGCTGAGTCCACAAAAAGATCAGCCATAATCTTACTGAATGGCAGAGCAGGCTCAAAGGGCCAAATGGCCAACTCCTGCTCCTAGTTCTTACAAACATAGTCTAGTGAACTCTGCCTTTAATGGCATTGTCTCCTTCCTCAAGTACCGGAGAACAATACTGTACAGTCCAGATGTGACCCCACCAACAACTTTGCCACTTTTATACCACTTCCCCTGCAACAAATAACATACCACTCACCCTTCCAATCACCCATTGTACCTGCACACAAACCCTCCGTGATCCATGAACCTAGACACCCAGATCCCGCTGAACCACAGCCCAGCACTCTTGCTCTATCCAAACAATGCCCTGCTTTTCCATTCTTCCTGTCAAAATGGACAAGTTCACACGCTCCCAGACCAATTTACATCTGCCAAATTTTTGACATATCCCTTGATGTCATTAGTCTCTAGAAATCTATATATCCCTTTGCAGATTCTTTACATCCTCACCTCCTACTTGTCTTTGTGTCATTAGCAAATGTAGTGACAATACAGCTGGTCCCTTCATCCCAGTCACTTGATGTAGATTGTCAATAGCACTAATCCCGTGGCATCCCAGTTCTTACATCTTGCCTATTGTTTCCAGTTAGCTAATCAATCCTCTATCTAATCTAATGTGTCACCCCTGAGACTATGCGCTCTTATTTAGTGTAGTAACCTTTGATGCAGCACTTCTGGAAATCCAAGCGCACCACACACCTCCCGGTTCCCTTTTATCCACCTTGCTTGCAACTTCCTAAAAAGCACTGTAGTAAATTTGTTCAACATAATTTCCCTTTCACAAAACGATGTTGAATCTGCCCGATTTCACTGAGGTTATCTAAGCACCCTGCCAGGACCTCCTTAATAACAGATTCCAGCATTTCCCAATGGCAGATGTTAAGCTAACTGGATGGTCATTTCCTACTTTCTGTCTCTTTACCTTCTCGAATAAAGGAGCTGTAATCACTATTTTTCAAACTGATGCGACCTTTTCAGAATCTAAAAAGTGTTTTGGAAAATTGAAACCAGTACATCATCTATCTCAGCAGCCACTTACATTCAAACTCCAGGATGAAGTCCATCACTTCCTGAAAACTTGTCAGTTTTTAGTTCTAATAATTCTCAGTACGCTTTCGCTGATGACGGCAATTATTTTAAGGTCCTCTCTCTTTCATCCCTGGATTTGCAATTATTTGTGTCATTTACAGTAAAAGATACAAAATATCTATTCATTTCATCCACCAGTTAGTTATTCTTATGTGATTGCACTGGAGGGGGTGCAGAGGAGATTCACCAGGATGCAACCTGGGATGGAACCCTTTTGAAGCGGGGTTCGATAGACTTGGGCTGTTTTCATTGGAGCAGAGAAGACCTGGGTGGACAAGGTTATGAAGTGCATGGACAACATAGGGTCAATTACAAGGCAACATGGGTTCAAGGTGAAGGATAGGAACTTTTGGAGAGTTGTGAGGAAATACCTTTTTACCCAGAAGGTAGTGACGGTCTGGAATGTGCTGCCTGGGTGGGTGGTAGAGGCAGGTTGCCTCACAACCTTTAAACGTACCTGGATGAGCACTTGGCACAACATAACATCCAAGTCTATGAGCCAAGTGCTGGTAAATGAGATTAGGTGGGAGCTCAGATGTGGGTGCAGACTTGATGGGCCAAAGGGCCTCTTCTGCACTGTATGATTCTATAATCCTATTATTAATTCCTCAGGCTCACCTTCTGGGGGCCCAGCGCTCACTTCAGTTACTCTTTTCCTTTTTAAATACCTTAGGAACTCCTATTATCTGTTTTATATTTCTGCATTCATTTCTGGTCTCACACTAACTTCCTTTTTTTGCTTAGACACTTGTTGCTATTATGGGTCTAAGGTAGGCATTTGGAGTTGGGTTGCTATTTAGCATGATCACATCGAATGGCAGAACAGGCACTAAACTGAGTCCTCCTGTCGCTATGTCACAGGGGTTGCAGAGGCACAGGAAGAGGGCAGTTGGGAGTGTAATCCAGCACCATGCAATGGGGCAAAGGAGCAACATTTATATAGCACTCTCAAGAGAAGGCAAACCAAAACCCCACCCATAGCACACAGGAAACACTACACCCTGTAAAGAAATGCCCCAACTCACTGGAAGGAACAACTTCTGCTAGTGGAGTCCTTCCCCAGGAAGGCTCAGTCAACACTCCTTCCCCATCCCCCACAAAAAAGTAGGTCATCTACCAAATTAGATACTGTCTCAAAACCAGAAAGAGTGGGTGCGTTCTGGGGGGTAGGTAATATCACCTGTTACACAACCTCCCCAATCCATGTCAGAGAACTTTAATGAGTTCAGTAATAAAGGTGTCACAGGTGAATATTTTGTAACTTTAACCCATAGCCTATCAAAGGGGTGGGGGGGGAGCGGGCAGGGGGTCAGTATGGAGACAACACTAGATCTAAATGTTGAGCACAACACAAAAGGTGTAAGATGAAAACAGATATATCTTTTACAATTGAGAGAAAAACATAGCAACTTTCCTTGTGTTTTGAAATTGTCATTACATTTCATGTTTTATTTTAAAATATCTCTTTTGTTGTCTGTTCCAGTTTTACTTGACCCACAAGCTGCCTGCACTATAGTCAGCAATACATATCACCTCCAAGATAAAATATTTATGATTAAAGGTTGTGCCAATAAAGTGCCAAAGCTTGGTTTAGTTTCATTTTCATTCATTTCAATCTCACACAAGAGGAAACCCCCAAACTCTGTAAATAACTTTGACTCCCCCCCAATTTAAAATATAAATATTTAGGAAGTCCTTTTAATTTCATTTTAAAAAGCGCTACTCAGACCTGCCCCAGCAACATATTTCAGAGAGTGACAGTTTGATGATCTTTGAAGAAAAGATGATCAGTTAGGTTTGGGTGACAAATTCGCGGGCTACATAAACTTTTTTTTGGTGCAAGTTAAATTATTTCAAAATTGAGACAGCAAAGAGTTGTAGCTAGCAACCATCTGATCTGTTTCGCTATTACAATAGATCCTGTTACAAAGCAAGAAAGAGAAACCTGCTTTCACATCACACTCCCCCATCCCACGTATACAAAGTGGGGGGTTATTTTTCAATGTTATACATTTCCTTAAAATGCTGGAAGGAGCAACATTAATTGCCCAGAGGGATCATTAGTGCACCAGTGGTCTGATAGCTCCAGGAACTCACCTAAGCACACAAGTATAAATGCACAATTATTTCCAGAATGAATATATAAATTATAAATTACACTTACCGGTAGGCGTCCTGTGTTAGTCCTTATTGTTCTAACTTCAGGTCCTTGAGGGGTGGTGTACAAGCAGTCCCCTCTGTTATCAGAGTACTTGACTCCTGCAGTCTGGGTGAAATAACTGGCAGGGATGGTGGGGATCTGGGGGCTACACAGACCCGTACTCCCATTTTCCACATTAGTAAGTTTTTTCTGGGAACTGCCCACCACCCCAATAATGCCCCTGCCTGGGGCTGGAGAAACTCCCTTCGGCATTTTTGTTTTTGCAAGGTCACACAGTCTTTCCCCCACTCTCCCCCTTTTGTTTGCAACGAGAGAGGAGAGAGAGGAAAGAGGGGCAAGAAAAAAAATGGTCAACTTCAAGGCGGGATTTGAACACAAAATAAAAAGCAAAGTCAACAAATGCAGACATATAAATGATTGGCAAAGTGCCGGGATTGAATTGCACGGGGTGCCGTGGCCGGGGCTGCTTTGGATGCAGCAGGATGCAATGGATTGTGAAAAGGTCCCCCCTCTGAATCAGAGCGAAAGATGGCTGCAGAAACTGCTAGCAGCTCCTGAATGCAGCTTGATTCACAGACTCTGAAAGTCAGCCTCTGGCGCCAAAGCCTGTGCCGCGAAATTCATATTTCCCGCCATCTCTTGCAAATACCCACCTCTGATTGGCGACTAACTGACTCGGATACATGCAGCAGCGGCCAATCACAGCGCTGTGCCATTTCTTAAAGTGAAAGGCAGAAAGCAGACTTCAGATTGTAGCTGAGAATGTCTCAGAGCCCCTAACTGGAAATCTTATCCAAAGTGTAATTCATTTATCGCAAGTAGCCTTGTATTAACACTGGGAGTGAAGAGACTATGAAGTTTCCGCTTTTAGATACAATGAAAATCATTTCATTGAAACAACTTATTTTTGCCCTACGTGCGTTTTATTCAGCAACCCAGCAGTGCAGAAAGAGGCCATTCGGCCCATCGGGTCTGCACGGGCTCTCCCGAAATTCTGGGGCAATACAGTGAGAAGTCTCACTGTGGGACTCAGTGGTTAGCACTGCTGCCTCAATAGTGCCAGGGTTCTTGGGTTTGATTCCTGGCATGGGTCACTTTCTGCATATTCTCCCTGTGTCTGCCTGGATTTCCTCCCACAGTCCAAAAGATGTGCCAGTTAGGTGCATTGGCCATGCTAAATTAACCCTCAGTATACCCAATCAGGTGCAGCGACTAGGGGATTTTCACAGTAACTTCATTGCAGTGTTGATGTAAGTCTACTTGTGATAATAGTAAATAAACTTTAAAAGAAAAAACATCTTACCTATCCCCATATGCCCATACTTTTACCCCACTAATCTCCCTAACTTAAACATCTTGGAACATTAAGGGCCAATTTAGCATGGTCTAACCCATACATCTTTTTACTATTGGAGGAAACTGAAGCAGCCAGTGGAAACCCATGCAGACACAGGGAGAAGGTGCAAATTCCAAACAGACGGATACCCAAGGCTGGGATTGAACCTGGGTGCCTGGTGCTATGAGGCAGCAGTGCTAACCACTATGCCACCCCATTATTATTTTAATTTGATTTATTATTGTTACATAGAATCCTACAGTGCCATTGGACCCATTGAGTCTGCACTGACCATAATCCCAGACAGGTTCTATTCCCCTAACCACATGCATTTACCCTAGCTAGCCTTCCTGATACTAAGGGGCAACTTAGCATTGAAATGCACCTAACCCGCACATCTTAGGACTGTGTTAGGAAACCAGAGCACCCGGAAGAATGTGCAAACTCCACACAGACAGTAACCCAAGCAGGGAATTGAACCTGGGTCCCTGGCACTGTGAGGCAGCAGTGCTAACCACTGTGCCACCGTGTCACCTATGGTATTGGGATACAGTGAAAAGTATCATTTTTTGCACGCTACATAGACAAAACATACCATTCATAAATTACATAGTGAGAACCAAAGGAGAGGGTGCAGAGTGTCGTGTTACAGCCATAGCTAGGGTATAGAGAATGATCGGTTTATTATATGGTAGATCCATTCAAAAGTCAGAGGACTGCAATTTTGTATTTTAAGATATGGGGAGTGATTTCATTTCTTTTTTGCTAATTTTCTCCTCGTCTCTGCTTTTTGGTGATTGAGTGACCTAACACTTCATGCCTATCCATGCCAATCCAGGCTGACGCTCTCAGTGAAGCACTGAGAGAATGTTGCCCTGTTGGAGGTGTCAACTATTGGATGAGATATTAATCACGCATTTCCTCTCAAATGGATATGCTATTTCAATTTGAGCAGGGGAAATCTCCGCAGCGTCCTGTTAAATATTTAGCCTTCAAGTAACAATATTAGAACATAATGGAAATAAAGAGTCATGCAGACTCAAAACATTAACTCCCTGTCCTCTCTCCACAGATGCTGCCAAATGTATTGCATTTTGCAGTCTTTTCTGTTTTGTATCATTAGAACATAGAATTAGTTGGTCATGATCACATTTCTATTTGTGGGATCTTGCTGTGCACAAATTGGCTGCTGCATTTCCCTACATTACAAGAGTGTATCATGATGGCACAGTGGTTAACATTGTTGCCTCACAGCTTCAGGGACCCAGGTTCGATTTCAGTCTTGGGTGGCTGTCTGTGTTTTGCACATTCTCCCTGTGTCTGCATGGGTTTCCTCTGGGTGCTCCAGTTTCCTCCCACATGGCAACGAAGTGCAGGTCAGGTGGTTTGACCATGCTAAGTTGCCCCTTAGGGAGGTTATTGGGGTAAATGTGTGGGGATAGTGCAGGAGGGTGGGCCTGGGTAAGATTCTCTGTTGGAGAGAAAGTGCTGACTTGATATAAATGGAAGCTCTTTATCAAATTTTAATGCAACATGTTTTTGCTGACTGGGGCATCCCTGCCACACACTAATCCTTCCAGCATGCTGTGTCAACACTTTCAAAGAAAGGGTAACAGGGTAAAGAAGAGCGCTGGGGACCCTGGGACGAGGAGAAAATGAGCAAAAAAAAGAAATCCCCATATCTTAAAGTATAAAATTGCTGCCATCTGACATTTGAATGAATCTACCATATATTAAACTGATCTTTCTCTACACTCTAGCTATGACTGTAACACTACATTCTGCACCCTCTTCTTTCGTTCTCCCTATGTAATCTATGAATGGTATGTTTTGTCTGTGTAGCGTGCAAGAAACAATACTTTTCACTGTATCCTAATACAATAGGCAACACTGTGGCACAGTGGTTAGGGCTGCTGCCTCACAGTGCCAGAGACCTGGGTTCGATTCCAGCTTGGGTCATGTCTGATTTGCCCTCACCTTAACCCAGAGGGATTCAAGGCAATTGTAGCTTTCCCAAAGCCTCCGCAGCTGAGCCTAGCAGAGTCCCAGGAGAACACGACACAAGACTTCACCAGATTGAGTAACAGTTCAAGCAATGGAGGGCTGTTGATTCAGAAATAAACTGCAACCTTATATGTCGGCTGTGGATAGTGTGGAAAGAAAACAACTCACCGTGGGAGGAAACAGGGAACAACCGTGAGTAGAAACAGATAAATGGACTAAAGGAGACAGAAACAAAGAGAGATGGAGAAAGTGGCAAAGTGAGAGAGAAAAGAGAGAGAAGGGAAAGTGGAAAGGTAACCATGGGTCTATAATAATCAGGGTAGTGTCAACACTTCAACATTTAATTCTTTAGAAGCGTAGAAATTCTTCTTTAGCCCAATACAGCACAATGTATCAGAGGCAACTCTGCCACCCAATCTTTGCAGATTTCTGTGGCTGTCTGTTTCTCAACACTTGTCACCCCTTCCCCTAACCACAATTTCTTTTCCCCTTTTACTGCTGTCATGAAAGGCGCTATATAAATGTGATTTCTTGATCTCTTATTAAGAAACCTCTGTCAAAGGATGTGAATCACCTCACCCAGGGATGTTACAAAATCTCAAATCGTTTTTCAAAGTAACAAGAAAGCAGCGAAACACTTCTTCCCTCAGTGTGCCATATTGGCGATGGTTTAATTAACAGAATCTGAATGTGGCAGAACACAGATGTCGGTCAGAGGTGGAGTTTCCAGAGATCACAGCCGTTTCCAAAGCGGCTCACCTGTTTGCCTATCCATTTTTAGCCTCTGATGGGTGTACGGGGGGTGGGGGGGGGGGCGCAGGGAATGAGGCAGCAGGTGAGCAGAGAACTGGCAAAGTAATGTAAATATGAGGTGGTGCACATTGATAGACTTGGAGAATGAGAATCTAAGTGAGAGGAGAAGAGAGCTCAAGGAGCACAGATGCACAAATCATTAAAAGTAACAACAAAGCATTGTTGTTCATTTATTGGGAGATAGAATCAAAAAGCAAAAAGGTTGGGTGGGATTTTCTAGTCCTTCCCGCCGATGGGATTTTCCAGTCCTGCCAAAGGCTACCCACCGCAGCAGGTTTCCCAACGGTGTGGCTGGCTAACAATGCAAATGGCCACTGACTTCGACAGGACCAGAAGATCTTGCCAGTGGCCAATGGCAAGCTGCCTCCGTTGCCAGAACACCCACTGTGAAAGCGGGCGAGTTGGAAAGTTCTGGTCATTAAACTTGCGTGTGACATTGGTTTGTCCATTGTTAGAGCGCTGTGCACAGTTCTGATCTCCATATCACTAAAAGGATATGGAAATACTTGGAGTATGTACAAAAATGATTTCCAAGAATGATGCAAGCACTAAGATTATATACTTATCAAGGAAGATTAAACTGGCTGAGTTCATTTTTCTATAAAACAGAAAACTAATAAACATAAGGAATATGTTTCTACTTCCATACGGTGGCACAGTGGTTAGCGCTGCTGCCTCACAGCACCAGACTCCCAGGTTCAATTCTGGCCTCGGGTCACTGTCTGTATGGAGTTTACACATTCTCCTCGTGTCTGCGTGGGCTTCCTCTGGGTGCTCTCATGCTGTGCGGGTTACGTTGATTGGCCAAGCTAAATTGACCCTTAGTGTCAGGGGGATTAGCAGGGGAAAGACTTTGGATTACAGGGTTAGGGTCTGGGTGTTATTGGTGCAGGCTCGATGGGCCAAATGGCCTCCTTCTGCACTGTAGGATTCTATGATTGTGGAGGGGTCCAAAACTAGAGTTTACAAATGTAAGGCAGTCACTAATGAATTAAATAAGGAACTCAGGAGCAACTTATTTCCCTGAGAGTTGTTAAAATGTGGAACTTACTACCACGTGAGGTAATTGTGACAAATAGCACAGATACATTTGAGGGGAAGCTAGATAAGGAGGAAAGAAGTAGAATGACACATTGACAGTAGATGAGGGAGAGTGGGAGGAATTGTATATGGAGCATCAACATCAGCATTGATCAGTTGGGCTGAGTGGTTTGTTTCTACGCTGCAAAATTCTACATCAAAAGTAAAAGACTGATGGCTTATTCATTACTTTATTGTTTGGAATCTTGCTGTCTGCAAAACTGGCTGCATGAGAATAATGGCTGCATATCAAAGTGATTAATTACATATAAAATACCTTGATACTTTCCAGAGCACAATCTTATATAAATGCAAATCCTTCTTAATGTATTGTTGTCCTGGTAACACAATCCATTTATCATTTTACCAGGACTCTGTAAACATGGATGGGCAATGACAAGTTTGGTGATACACTAAAAAAATGCCAACAAGTGTGTTCAAAATAAAAGCCTTTACATTTCAGTGAAAGGGGTGAATGTTTTACACATCCTCAGTACATAAGATCTTAAGACCATAAGACGTAAGGGCAGGGGTTGGCCATTTGGCCCCTCAAGCCTGCTCTGTCATTCAATAAGAACGTGACTCTTCTGTTATAGCCTTAACTCTGGTCTCGTGCCTGCCCCCATATCATTCAACTCCCTGAGAATTCCAAAGACTAATGACACCCCCCACTCCCCCACCCCCTGAGAGAAGAAATTTCATCTCTTTTTTAAAACATACTTTTAAATAGTGTTGCCCAGTTCTAGATTCACCCACGAATGGAAACGTCTTCTCAATATCTACCATATCGAGCACTCTCAGAATCTTAAATGTTCCAATGGGATCACCTCTCAATTAAACCCCAATGTGGCCCAAACTGCCTAAGCTTTCTTTAATAGGCAACCACTTCATCCCAGCAATCAACCTCATGAACATTCTATGAATTGTTTCCAATGCAAATATATCTGTCCTTAAGTAAAGGGACTAAAACTGTATGCACATTGCTGAGACCACATTAAGTGTGGTCTCAGCAATGTCCTGTACGGCTGTAGCAAGACTTCACTACTTCTGTATTCCAACATCCTTGCAACAGCAGCCACATTACATTTGCCTTCCTAATTATTTGTTGTAACTTCACAATCATTTTTTGTGATTCATGTACAAGGACACCCTCATCCCTCTGTATCGCAACATTCTTTAGTCTCCATCCACTTAAATAATATTCTGATTTTCTGTTCTTCCTGCCAAAGTGGACAACCTTACAATTTCCCACATTACAAGTGCCTGTTTTTGGCCCTCTCACTTAATCTATCCATATTCCTTTGCAACTCTTTGTACCCCGCTTCACAACTTTCTTTCCTCCCTTATTTTTATCATCTGCAAATTCAGATACGCTGTCGTCAGCCCTTTGTCTAAGTCTTTAATATAGATGATCGTAAATAGTTAAGGCCTCAGCATTGATCCATGTGGCACTCTGGGTAGCTACAGTATGCAAAGCTGACATTTATTTAACCCAACTCCCTGTTTCATGTTATCTAGCCAATTCTCTATCTATGCTAATAGTTGACGCCAACACCATGAGCTCTAGCCTTTCACGTGGTACTTTGGTGAATCCCTTTGAAAACCCAAATGTACAAAATGCTCATGGATGCTCAGTTTGTGTTCTGCCAGGGTGACCTAGCTCCTGACCTCAAGTCAGCCTTTCTTTAAACATGGACAAAAGAGCTGAATGCCAGAAGTGAAGTGAGGGTGATTACCCTTGACATCAAGGCAGCATTTGACCAAGTATGACCAAGGAGACCCAGCAAAACTGAAGTGAATGGGAATCCGGGGGAAAACTCTCCGCTAGGTTGGAATCCTAAATGGCACAAAGGTGGTTGTGGTTGGTGGAGGTGAATTATCTCAGCTCCAGGACATTATTACAGGAGTTCCTAAGAGTAGTGTCCTAGGCCCAGATATATTTAGCTGCTTCATCAATGACCTTCCTGACATCATAAGTTCAGAAGCAGTGATGTTCACTGTTACTATACGATGTTCAGCACCATTTACAACTCCTCAGATACTTAAGCAGCTTATGTCCAAATGCAGCAAGACCTGGACAATATCCAGGTTTGGGCTCAAAAGTGAGCAGCAAGTAACATTTGGGCCACACAAGTGCCAGGCAATGACCATTTTCAATAAGAGAGAGTCTAACCATTGCCCCTTGACATTCAATGACATTACCACCATAGAATCCACCACTATCAACAGTCTGGGAGCTACCATTGACCAGAAACTGAACTGGACTAGCCACATAAATACTGTGGCTACAACAGCAGTTCAAAGGCTAGGCATTGTGCTGTTTGTAACTCACTGTCTGATGCCTCACATCCTGTCTGCTGTCTACAAGGCACAAGTCAGGAGTTAGTTAGAATACTCTCCACTTGCTGGGATGGGTGCAGCGCAAGCAACACTCAAGGAGCTTGAAACCATCCAGGACAAAGCAGCCCACTTGATTGCTACCTCTTCTACAAACATCCAATCCCTCCATCACCGTTGAATAGTGGCAGCCATGTGTACTATCTGGAAGAAGTCACCAAGGTTCCTCAGGCAACACCTTCTAAACCCATGGCCACTATCATCTAGAAGGACAAAGATAGTAGATATTTGGGAACACCATCACCTGGGGGTTCCCATCCAACTTACCACTTACCACCCTGACTTGGAAATATATTACAATTCCTTCACTGTTGCTGAGTCAAAATCCTAGATTCCTTTCCTAACAGCACTCTAGCTGTACCTACACCTCAGCGACTTCAGTAATTCAAGAAGGCAGCTCACCACCACCTTCTGAAAATAAACTAGGAATGGGCAATAAATGCTGGCCAAGCCAGTAATACCCATATCCTGTAAATCTCTTGATTTTCTACTAATCTACTAGGAAATCTTAAAACACCTTACAGCCAAAGAAGACTAGTTACCATTGTAATGTAGGAAAGATTGGTAGCCACTTTATGCACAACAAGCTCCTGCAAACAGAAAATGTAATCATGATTAGGTAAGCGGATTGCATTGGTAGTTTGGTAGATTGGCAGATGTCTGGATTAATCATCTGGAAAACCCCAGCTCAAATTCCAGCATGATAGCTTAAAAAAATCCCTGTTGTATATAAAGTTGATATCAGTAAAAGTGATCATGAACCTGCTGAATTCACTAAAGTTCTTCAGAGAAGGAGAGCTAGTCGTCTGGTCTATGTATGATTCCAGTGCCAGACTTGTATTGTTGACTCTTAACTGCCATATTAAATGGGCCTGCAAGCCCCTCATACTTTATGAACAGAATAAAGCCCACCATCACCTTCTCAGGGAATTTAGAGATGGGCAATAAATGTTGGCATGGAGTAATAATTAAAACTACAATAGGAATCACATATAGTGCAATGCAATTCCTACCAGCACTTCAAAGGAATTCTTCAATGGGAGGCAACGGCCTAATGGTATTTTTACTAGACTAGATCCGGGTTTGAATCCCACCACAGCAGATGGTGGAATTTGAATGCAATATAAAATATCTGGAATTAAGAATCTACTGACGACCACGAAACTGTCAGAATTGTCAGTTTGACCACGAATTGTCAGAAAAATCCATCTGGTTCGCTAATGTCCTTTAGAAAGGAAATCTGCCATTCTGACCTGGGCTGGCCTACATATGACTGCAGAGCCAAAGCAATGTGGTTGGCCCTCAATGCCCTCTGAACAAGGGAAACTAGGAACAGGCAATAAAATGCTGGCCACCCAGTCTTGCCCATGTTCCACAAATGAATTAAAAAAGTCATGAGGACATCAGAACAATTCATACCATGAATTACTTTGAAGTCTTCTGATGACAGGAAATGTATTTTAAAACTACAATTGCTATTACGTCAAGGGACTTTGTTGCCAAGTAGCACAGTCTTCAGTCAAACTGAATTCCCGGAAGAACCAAGAAGGCTAACTCTGTGTCCCTAATCCTAGCTGTTCCAAGAATGCGGTTCCAACTTGCCAATGCCAGGGGCAGCACAGTTAGTTAACACTGCTGCCCCACAGTGCCGGGTTCAATTCCCAACTTGGGTCACTGTCTATGTAGAATTTGATGTTCTCCCCGTGTCTGCATAGGTTTCCTCCGGGTACTCCAGTTTCCTGCCACAGACCAAAAATGTGCAGGTTAGTTTGATTGACCATGTTAAATTGCTGCTTAGTGTCAGGGGGACTAGCAGGGTAAATGGGGGTTACTAGGGTAGGACGTGGGTGGGATTGTGGTTGGTGCAGACTCGCTGGGCCAAGTAGTCTCCTTCTGCACTGTAAGGATTCTATTCTAAATGTGCTCCCTTGAAATAATAGGAATTCTGATTTTAAAACATATCTCACCATATGATCAGTACATCTCAAAACAATTTTTTAATAAAATATTTTGAAGTGCTGGTAAGATTAATATTCCACCATAAGTGATACCTACTGCTGTTTAAATTTATTAGTCATTGTGGGCATTCCTGACAAGTCCATCATTTATTATGCATTCTTCGTTGTCCTGAGCAAGTGATGATGGGTCTTCTGTTTGTTACAACTAAATGGTTCACAAGGGCACTACAGAGGGAAGGTAAGAATCAACTGTATTGTTCCAGGCAAACATTGCAGCCATTTTGCACATAGTAAGATCCCACAGCGAATCAGAAGAGAATGACAAGTTCACTCATTTCTGTTGTATTACTTGAAGAATGTACATTAGTCTGGATACTAAGAGGGCCAGCAGTTCATAGTATACTGCCACCGGCATTATTCTTCACCTGGAACTTTGGTTTAGTATTTCCTCTTTCCGCTCTGACACCTTAGCACTCCATCATGCTACTCTTCCAACAGTGCAGCACTCCTTTGGTGCTGCTCCTCTTACGAGGGAGCATTCCCTCAGTGGTACAAAAACAGAAAACACTGGAGAAACTCAGTAGGTCTGACAGCATCTGTGGAAATGCTGAGTTTTCACAGATGTCCATAGCATACACAGATGCTGTCAGACTTGCTGAGTTTCTCCAGAATTTTCTGTTTTTGTTTCAGATTCCAGCATCTGCAGTATTTTGCCTTTATTCCCTCAGTGGTACCCCTCTGACAGGGCAGCACTCCCCCAGTACTGCTCCTCCAACGGTGCAGCATTCCCTCAGTACTACTCCTCCAACAGGACAGCATTCCCTCAATACTATTCCTCCAACAGTGCAGCAATCTCTCAGACAGGACAGGACTCCTTCAGTACTGCTCTTTAGACAGGACAGCACTCCCTCAGTACTGCTCTTCAGACAGGGCAGCAATCTCTCAATACTGCTCTTCTGACAGGGCAGCACTCCCTCAGTACTGCTCTTCAGACAGGGCAGCACTCCCTCAGTACTGCTCTTCAGACAGGGCAGCACTCTCTCAGTACTGCTCTTTAGACAGGACAGCAATCTCTCAATACTGCTCTTTAGACAGGATAGCACTCCCTCAGTACTGCTCTTCAGACAGGATAGCATTCCCTCGGTACTGCTCTTTAGACAGGATAGCACTCCCTCAGTACTGCTCTTCAGACAGGACAGCATTCCCTCGGTACTGCTCTTTAGACAGGATAGCACTCCCTCAGTACTGCTCTTCAGACAGGGCAGCATTCCCTCAGTACTGCTCTTCAGACAGGATAGCACTCCCTCAGTACTGCTCTTTAGACAGGGCAGCACTCTCTCAGTACTGCTTTTCAAACAGGCCTGCACTCCCTCAGTTCTAAACTAGAATGTCAATGTAAACTATGCACTGGAGTCCCATGAGCTTCTGGCTTGGAGGAGTGAGGGTGATAAAAGTGGCTCCCTGCTCTTCTCTGGCATTAACCCTTGCTGTGCGGCAAGCAAGTGAGGATGCAATGGGACCTAGAAGAGGTACAAGTGATATTATTCAAAAACCTTCATCGATTTTCATGTTTAAGGAATGGAAGTGTTGCAGAAATTGACACAGTCACGGTACAATATAAAGCATCTTGTTTATCTTCAAACTCTGCCAATTGAAGCCCAAATTATAAAATTGATTGTGAATCAACAACGATGTGTAACTCAATCACATGAGGAATTGGAACGTGAGTACATTGCCCAGTAGGTTTTACAGAGCAGAATGGTTGTTAACCTGAACTAAGTGCTCTCAGTTAGGAAAGGTAAGTGGAACATAAGAACATAAGAACATAAGAAATAGGAGCAGGAGTAGGCCATCCAGCCCTTCGAGCCTGCCCCGCCATTCAATAAGATCATGGCTGATCTGTCGCTGCTCAGTTCCACTTTCCCACCCTCTCCCCATAACCCTTAATCCCCTCTCCTATCAAAAACCCATCAACCCGTGTCTTAAAAATATTTAGCGAGGCAGCCTCCACCACTTCAACAGGCAGAGAATTCCAGAGATTCACCACCCTTTGAGTGAAGAAGTTCCTCCTCAACTCCGTTCTAAACTGCCCCCCTTTTATCTTGAGGCTGTGCCCCCTAGTCCTACTGTCCTTTCTGAGCGGGAAGAGTCTCTCCACCTCTATCCTATCCATCCCATTCATCATCTTATACGTCTCAATGAGATCTCCCCTCATTCTTCTAAACTCTAACGAGTACAAGCCCAGTTTATTCAGCCTCTCCTCATAGCTCAACCCCCTCAACTCCGGTATCAGCCTAGTAAACCTCCTCTGCACTCCCTCCAAGGCCAAAATATCTTTGCGCAGGTGCGGCGCCCAAAACTGCACACAGTACTCCAGTTGCGGCCTCACCAATGCCCTATACAGCTGCAGCAAGACCTCCCTACTTTTATATTCAATCCCCCTCGCTATGAAGGCCAGCATCCCATTCGCCTTCCTGACCACCTGCTGCACCTGCAAGCTGGGTTTTTGCGACTCATGCACAAGGACCCCGAGGTCCCTCTGCACCGTTGCCTGCTGCAGTTTTTCGCCCCGTAAGTAATAGTCCTTCCTACCATTCTTCCTACCAAAGTGGACCACCTCACACTTGCCAACATTAAATTCCATTTGCCATTTCCTGGCCCATTCGCCCAGCCTATCTAGATCCTTCTGCAGACTCTCCACACCCTCCGCACAATTTGCCGTTCCCCCAATCTTGGTGTCATCAGCAAATTTCGACACTCTACACTCGGTTCCCTCCTCCAGATCATCTATATAAATGGTAAAAAGCTGAGGCCCCAGCACCGACCCCTGGGGCACTCCACTAGTCACCATCCGCCAATCCGAATAGCACCCGTTGACCCCCACTCTCTGCCTCCTATTTGACAACCAATCCTCTATCCACGCTAACACCCTACCCCCAACTCCATGTCCCTCGACCTTCTGCAATAACCTCTTGTGAGGCACTTTGTCAAACGCCTTCTGAAAATCTAGAAAGACCACATCCACCGGCTCTCCTCTATCCACCGCCCTAGACACATCCTCATAGAACTCCAGTAAATTTGTCAGACACGACTTCCCTTTAATGAAACCGTGCTGCGTCTGCTCTATCAAGCAATTCCCTTCAAGATGCCTCGCAATTTCCTCCTTAATGACAGATTCTAACATTTTACCTACCACAGACGTTAAACTAACCGGCCTATAATTCCCCGCCTTTTGCCTGGCACCCTTCTTAAACAACGGCGTAACATTAGCTGTTTTCCAATCATCCGGCACTTCCCCGGAATCCAGCGACGTTTGGAAAATAACCACCAAGGCATCCACTATCACCTCCGCCATTTCTTTCAGAACCCTCGGATGCATTCCATCCGGTCCTGGGGACTTGTCCACAATCAGCCCCTCCAGTCTGTCAAGCACCGCCTTTCTAGTAACAGTAATGTCATTAAGACCCTCCAGTCCTACCACCTTTCCATCGCTAACACCTGGCAAATTATTCACGTCCTCCTCCGTGAAGACAGAAACAAAAAAGTTATTCAATACCTTAGCCATATCCCCATCCCCTACCACTAGGTCCCCTTTCTCATCCTCTAAAGGACCAACATTCACCCTAGCCAGCCTCTTCCTTTTTATATATTTATAAAAACTCTTGCTTTTTTTTATATTAAGCGCGAGCCCAGCTTCATAGTTTCTCCTACCCTTCCTTATCAACTTCTTTGTCAATCTTTGTTGACATTTAAACCTCTCCCAATCCTCTTCTCGCCCACTACTCTTAGCTACTCTAAATTCCTCCGCTTTTAGTTTAACACTTTCCTTCACCTCCTTCGTTATCCACGGCTTATTACATCTCCTCCTACTATCCTTTTTGACCATCGGAATAAATTTCCGCTGAGCACCAAGAAAGATCTCCTTAAAGATCCTCCACTGCTCCTCAACAGACCCTCCCTCCAACGCGCTCCCCAGTCCACATTCGCCAATTCTTCTCTCATCCTACCGTACTCCCCTCTATTCAAACAAAGGACGCGTGTCCGGGAACCCACTTTCTCCTCCTCCATCTGCACCAGAAACTCCACCAAACAATGATCACTCTCCCCAAGAGGATCCTTCACCACAAGGTCCCTAATTCTACCCGCTTCATTACATAGCACCAGATCCAAGATAGCTCGCTCCCTCGTCGGCTCCAACACACACTGTTCGAGGAAACTATCCCGGCAGCATTCCAAGAACTCTTCCTCGAGCCCCCCACGTCCAACATGGGTCGACCAATCAATATGCAGATTGAAATCCCCCATAACTACGGCCGTCCCATTCCTGCACGCCGCACTTATTTGCGCGTTAACAGCCCGCCCCACCTCCAGATCATTATTCGGAGGCTTATAGACGACACCCACCAGCATCTTCCTCCCTTTGCTGTTCCTAATCTCCACCCACAACGATTCCACCCTCTGCTCCTTGGCTCCAATATCATCCCTTGCTACCACTGTGATGCTATCCTTAATCAGCAGAGCTACGCCCCCCCCTTTTCCCTCCTGCCTATCCTTCCTAAACACTTGATAGCCCTGTACATTCAGCTCCCAGTCCCTGTCACCCTGCAGCCACGTCTCTGTAATGGCCACCAGATCGTATCCATTTGTGTCGATCTGCGCCACCAGCTCATCCACTTTATTCCGAATGCTTCGTGCATTCAGATAAAGTGCTTTCATCCCAGCCTTCACCTGGACCCTATTTGCCGCAACGCCACCAACTATACTCACGCCCCCTACTCCCTCTATTATTGGGACATCCTCGGCCTCTTCCCTTACATGTACACTCTCCTTAACTTTAGACCTCGTAAGGTCACCTACCCTCGCACCCTCCCCCCCCCCCCACAATTAGTTTAAAGCCCTGTCTACAGTCCTCTTTACTCGATTCGCCAGCACTCTGGTCCCAGCACGGTTCAGACCAACCCCATCCCGCCCGAACAGGTCCCACCTACCCCAATACTGGTACCAATGCCCCATAAATTCAAACCCATTCCTCCCACACCAATCCCCGAGCCACCCATTCACTTCCTTAATCCTGTCAACCCTACGCCCATCTGCACACGGTTCAGGCAGTAGCCCAGAGATAACCACCTTGTCGGTTCTACTTTTTAATTCCATTCCCAGCTTTTCATACTCCCTCCCCAGATCCTCAGTCTGCATTTTGCTTACGTCGCCGGCACCCACATGTACCACAACGACTGGATTCTCACCCTCCCACTCCAGGTTCCTCTGCAGCCCAGCTGCGACATCCCGGACCCGAGCACCAGGCAGACAACACACCCTTCTGTGCACTTTGTCATTGTGACAAAGGACAGTGTCAATACCCTTCACCCCACTATCCCCAATCACTACTACGTTCCTTTTCCCTTTCTCTTTGCCTATGTCCTGCTGCAGCACCGTACCGTGTGCAGTTTGCTCACCAACCTCACCTGCCTCGTTCTCGTCCAGCCTGGAAGCAAGAAGTGGAGCTTCCATTTGTCCACATGCCTTTCTACTGGAGAGACTAAATAAGGATGTACGTGAGAATATCAGAGGAGAGAGAGCAGAAACAGCAACAGAGAGAGTGCCTTCATTGATACCAGGCCACATTCACCTGCAATGGCTTCTCTTCTCATTCCTGCACGGTTCCCACTGATGTCCCCCAAGGATCTAACGATGATCCCATCCTACTTCTTAGCAACATGTTCCCTACCAACATCAGCAAAAAAACATGTTCGGTTCCACAAGTATTTTGGCTTTATCGATTCATTCATGGGATGTGGGCGTTGTCAGCTGGGCCAACATTTATTGCCTATCCCTAATTGCCCTCGGATTGAGTGGCTTGCGAGGCCCTTTCCGAGGACGTTGCTGTGCTCTGGAGTCACATGTAGGCCAGATCAGATAATGATGGCAGATTCCTTTCCCTCAGGGACATTTATGAACCAGAGGGGGTTTTTACGACAATTGACAATGGTTTAATGGTCACCTTTAGACTTTAATATCAGTTTTTTTTATTGAATTCAAATTTCACTATTTGTCATGCAGGGACTCGAACCCATGTGCCCAGAGCATTACCTGGCTGTCTGGATTACTAGTCAAGTGCCACCACATCACTGCCTCCCCATAAGTCACCCAGCTTCACCTTACCATCAGCTCTCTTGATCATGCCTCTGTCTACATTGTGATATAACTTGTCTGACATCCAATATTGATTGAGCAGAAATTTCTTCCAACAAAATATTGGGAAGACTGAAAGCATTGGGCGGGATTTTCCAGCTGTGCTTGGCCAGGGTTAGAAAATCCTGCCTAGGATCAATGGACATTTGCATGGTCTGTGTCCCACCCACTAAGATTCCCATGGTGGGCGGGATGGGAAAATTCCACCCATTTTCTTTGATCTTCAACACAAATGCCTTACTCTAGCCACCACTCTTTCCCTCTTCCTGATGACTGGTTAAGCCTGAACCAAACTGTTCACAGACATGATGTGTTTGAACTCAAGATGAGCCTCTAACCACATAACCGCAGCATCATTCGGACCATCTATTTCCATTGAAGCAATATCACCCTTCCCCTCCACTGCCTCAGCTTATCAGCTGCTGAAGCTGCTTGGTACATCTAAACTTGACAATTCCAATGCGGTCCTTGCTGACCTTCTATCTTCCACATCCAGAACTTTCAGTTCATCTAAAACTCTGTTGCTTATGAACTAACTCCCATTAAATTCCATTCACCCATCACCCTGTGCTCACTGATCCATGTTCCCTCTCAGCTAAGTGAAACTTGATTTTAAAACTCTTATAAAAGTTTTCAACCCCCCCCCCCCACAAGACTTAACCCTTCCCCATCTCTGTAGTCTCCTCTAGCCCCATATCTCTCTGAGATATCTAAATTCTTTCATCTCTTAGGCACCTCAATTTTAATCTCTCCATCATTGGCAGCCATGTTTTCAGCTTCCCAGACCCTGAGCTCTGAAATTTTCTTCCTAAATTTCTCTGTCTCTCCATATTTCTCTCTTTACTTAAGATGTTACTTAAAATCTATCTTTGACATCAAGATTTTGGCACACGTTCCAGAGGGCTACAGGCTGCCCTCTCACTTTTTGAGAGAGAGAGCAAACTTGTGGTGATTTAACCTGAGGGTCACCACACCTCAGGCAAGGGGCAAGGCAATGTTGAGAGGACCTGGATAACCACAGCTGGTAAGGGACTTGAACCAGCACTATTGGTAATGCTCTACATCACGAACCAGCCAACCAGCCAACTGAGCTAACTGACCCCTTTACCATGTTAAAGGTGCTATATGAATGCAAATTTTTGTTGTAAAGAAAAGAGCCCAATCTAGTCAGTTTTCTCAAATGATTCCTCCTGTCAGCTCAGGCACTATTCTTGTGAACATTCTCTGCACCTGCTCCAAAGCCTCTATATCTTTTTCATCTTACGGAGACCAGAATGGTGCATAGTGCCACGTGTGTTTTTAATCAAGGTTCCTGCAATTGGAAGGCAGTGGTATAATCAGACAAAGTCAGCATGGATTTACAAAAGTAAAATCATGCTGGACAAATCTACTGGAATTCTTTGAGGATGTAACTAGTAGGGTTAACCAGGGAGAACCAGTGAGTTTATTTAAACTTTCAGAAGGCTTTTGACAAGGTCTCGCACAGCAGATTACTATATAAAGTTAAGGCTCATGGAATTGCTGGTAGTGTCTTGAGGTGGATAGAAAGCTGGTTAGCAGACAGAAAGCAAAGGGTTGGTATAAATGGGTCTTTTTACAATTGGCAGGCAGTGACTAGGGGGCACTGCAGGGATCTGTGCTAGGACCCTAACTGTTCACATTATATATTAATGATTTGGAAGAGGGAACTAGATGTATTATTCCAGATTTGCAGATGATACAAAATTGGGTGGGAGGGTGAGCTGTGAGGAGGATGCAGAGATGTTTCAGTGCGATTTGGATAGGATGAGTGAGTGGACATTTGCATGGCAGATGCAATATTAGTGGATAAACGTGAGATTATCCACTTCGGTAGCAAAAGTAGGAAGGCAGATTATTATTTGAATGGGTGAAAATTGAGAGAGGTGGATACTCAGTGAGACCTTGGTATCCTCATGCATCAGTTGATGAAAATAAACATGTAGGTAAACAGGCAGTAAAGGAGACGATGCTAAATTGCCTTCGTAGCAAAATGATTTGAGTATAGGAATAGGGATATTTTCCTACAATTGTATAGAGTATTGATGAGGCCACATCTGGAGTATTGTGTGCAGTTTTGGTGTCCTTATCTGAGGAAGGATGTTCTTACTATAGAGGGAGTGTAGCGAAAGTTTACCAGGCTGATACCTGAGATGGCAGGTCCATCACATGAGGAGAGATTAAGTCAGTTAGGGTTATATTCATTAGAGTTTAGAAGAGTGAGGGGCAATTTTATAGAGTGGTGAATCTGTGGAATTCACAACCACAGAAAGTAGTTGAGGCCAAAATGTTGTGTGATTTCAAGAAGGAATTAGTTACAGCTCTTGGGCTATAGGATCAAGCGATATGCGGGGAAGGGTATTGAATTTGATGATCAGCCATGATTATAATGAATGGTGGAGCAGGCTTGAAGGGCCAAATGGCCTCCTCTTGCTTCTGTTTTCTATGTAAGTTTCTACATGTGTTAGCATAGGTTCTCTGCTTTTCAATTCTATCCTTTTAGAAACCCCTTGCTTATTTTATTTCCTTATTAAATGGTGTTGCTTTTTTTAGTGATTTGTGCACTTGTATCTCAGTGCTTCTCTACTTCGCTTAGTTCCATGAGACTAGACAGAGGCCAGACAGCTTATTCCACCATGCAAAGATGCAAAGCTGAGCTTCAATCAATCCTCACTCACTATTCACACAAACTCAAGCACTTGTTTTCCAGCTGGGATTAACTGTATAATAACTTGACCCTCCTCTAGCACAAGGGCTTTGAAACCGGTCTTAGAGGCTAAATAGAGAGCCTTCTGCCGAGTATCTCATCTGAAAGACAGAAGGATATAAAAGCCATGGTAAAGGTGCAGTGTGAATTTACAGATTGCTGCCAGGGATTAGGAGTTTCATTTATGAAAGGTTAGCAAAGATTTCCTTGACTCAATACTTGCAGCAACATTTTAAACGTGTTCTTTGTGCTTAGCCCACAGTTTGTAACAAATGCCACTATTCTATGTGAAGCGTTTGCTAAGGCTTTCTGGCGGCTCCTGCTGGTGGCTGGATGTAGTGCATAAATTCCAATTGTGGGTATTCATTCGCCTTTCAAACCGACAGCCTCCAGCAACAAAGGACAAAGGAGCAGGCATACATGAACACCATCACCTTGGGTTCTCCCACAGAGCCACACACTATCCCAACTATCCTGGAGAGATATCAGCTGTTTCATCATTTCTCTAGGGTCATTCCCAAGCTAACAACACTTATATGGAAGTTCCTTCACCACATGGACTCCAGCGGTTCAAGAAGACCCAACATTATTCTCTTGAGATGTGGAGATGCCAGTGTTGGACTGGGGTGAGCATAGTAAGAAGTCTCACAACACGAGGTTAAAGTCCTCGGAACACTGCTCCTTCATCTGGCGAATCACTTGATGAAGAAGCAGCACCCTGAAAGCGCGTGATACCAAATAAACATATTGGACTTTAATCTGGTGTTGTGAGGTTTCTTACTGTATCCTCTTGAGGACAACCAAGGATGGACCATCAATGCTTACATCCCAAAGCTGCCCTTTCTCTTTCAGCGTTAAGTAGCAAAGTTTTGAACTCAGTCCGGGAGACACAGCACTAGGTGATTCTGCCTTTCTACTTTATTTCTGTAGCTGGACAATATATTTCACTTATTTTGAGATGGTCCTTCTCATTTAGACTCTAGGCGTGGTTATTCGGTTAGTAGTCATGATATGGAGATGCCGGCCTTGGACTGGGGTAAACACAGTAAGAAGTCTCACAACTTTAACCTGGTGTTGTGAGACTTCTTACTGTATTTGATTAGTAGACAGACTGCAGTCATATTCTGATATCTGCTTAATACTGGTTAATTAATACTGTATCTAAACGGGTCTAACAAAGCTCTGATGAAGAGTCATCCAGACTCAAAATGTTAGCTCTGGTCTTGCTCCATGGATGCTGTCAGACCTGCTGAAAGTTTCCAGCATTTTCTGTTTTTGGCTCGAAATGGGTAACCTTTAGGTGATGACTGTGCTCTCCTGGCCCGCAGTCAGTCAGACATGCAATGTAAAACAACACATTTTCCTGTGGTGACAAAACTCTTTGGACTCAAAATTAGTTTAAAGTAAAGTTAAGCTCTGCATCAGCCTGCATTCCTGAAGTGTATAGAGAACCAAGCTTTGTCATCAAGAGAATGGAACTGAATGCTGTCTAGTAACATACCTATTTGGGGAGTGCCACCTTGATGCCACCATACACACAGAAGTGGACAGTCGGCTTTCATAGAATCATAGAATCACTACAGTGCAGGAAGAGGCCATTTGGCCCATCGAGTTTGGACTGACAACAATCTCACCCAGGCCACATCCCTTTAATACCAAGTATTTATTCCACTAATCCATCTAACTACACATCTTGGGACTGTGAGAGGAAACTGCAGCATGCAAAGAAAACCTGTACAGACACGGGAAGAATGTGCAAACTTCACACAGACTGTGACCCAAGCCAGGAATTGAACCCAGGTCTCTGAGGTTGTGAGGCAGCAGTGCTAACCATTGTGCCACCATGCCAAAAGCAAACAGTGCATGCAAACCAGTGAGAAGCAGCCACTGTCTCAGAGAACAGACCAAACCCTGTGTACAAAGCCATTGTCCTCAGTACTCTTCTGTATGGTGCTGAGTCATGGGTCTGTACCAGTGTCACGTACACCTTCTAAAGCACTTCGATCAGCAGTGCCCCCACAGCATCTTCAAGATTTGTTGGCAGAATCTGGAGATAGCCAAGATCACCAGCAGCGATGCCATCCTTCTGTGGAGTGCATTTTGCAGGTCAGATCTGGATGGACAACAGTCACCTGGCCAAGATCGTGTTGTACAGAGATCTGACGACTGGCAAATGGAACAAAATGGCCCCATGAAAACATTTCAAGTACTTCCTGAAGAAGTAGCTCTCTGTGTGCACTTGGGCAATTGCCAAACACAGACCATAGATTGTGATGCCTGGAGATGCAACATCGAAAGACAGCTCTGAGAATCAGCGAGGAGCCAGCGTAAATGAGAAAAGGAAGAAAAGGATAGATCGAATTGCCCACAATACCAATAACACCTTCATGTGCACCCATTGTGGGGAACCTGCTGGCCATGGATAGGCCTGAATAGCCACCAGTGGGCCTGCAACCAATGAGTACAACCTGCCTAAAAATATTTATCCGTGAAGAAATGCTCCTGGGCATGGCATTCCAACCACCTCTTTCTCTCTCTCTCTCTCTCAAGAGAGGAAAAGCCTAACACATGATTGATCCATGTCATCTATGTCATATATTAGCATGTCCAATCTGTTAACCCTTTATACAACATCATCTCCACTCATCACTTCCATCTCAGGTAAGACTTAATTGCATTGGGAACACAGATTCAAACACTAGAGTGCAGGATGAGGAAACCTCTCAGAGCTCACCCTCCAGATTGCTATTCTTAGATCCCTGATGGGAATACATATGGAAAGAATCATAGTTGGCAGTGATGCGCCTCCCTTGGTTGAATATCCTGCCAAAACTCAAAGCTTAACGTCACTAATGAAGATTGGTCAGTCTGATGCTGTGGAAGAGGCACTCACTATCCATGGAACTGTACCCCAGCAAGGAATGGCTGTCTTTAGGAAGGCAGGAGAATATTTTTCGAGCTATATTTATGTTCCCAGTGTAGGGAGCTGATGTCTGAATGAGGACAGTAAAGAACATCCTTGTCTCCAGAAAATCATATTCCTTCGGTTCCCCATGCTATTTAGCACAATTAAGATTCTAATTAAAATCATCCCTGCTGGGTGATTCAACACATTCGGGTGGTCTGCTAAAACTCAACACCACCCCTACTCGCTTGAAATGAATGGGGTAAAGAGTGGAACCATGTGTGATTGTGGTTCTTACTATTTTCAGTGTCTGCTGAAAGTGCTTTTTGATATGAAGGGAAGTCAAAGTGCATCATTCTGTAACATCACAGCAGGAAAGCATTAAGCCTTTGAACTCAATAGTTTTTCTTGATTTGTTGACACACCTCTTTTGGAGGCATTGATTTGAGTACAAAACCCAAGCTAGTCCTCGGGTCAGTGCTGATAGAATGCTATATTGTCAAAGCTAAAATATCTTTGGATTGCTAAATCAGGAACTTGTTTACCCACTTACAGCAATGTAAAAGATACCAACATGATGAAGAGCAGGGTACATTCCCTACACCCTGATCAACATTCCTCCCTAAACTTTTGTATAATTCTAGATTCCATATTACAAAAGGACACAGAGTTACTAGGGAGGTCTTGTGAAGCAGCGGCAGTGGTCAGAAGCACTCGGTTTATTTCAGGGCTTGATGGCCATGCATGTTTAAGTTTAAGTTTATTTATTAGTATCATAAGTAGGCTTACATTAACACTGCAGTGAAGTTACTGTGAAAATCACTTAGTCACCACACTCTGGCACTTGTTCGGGTACACAGAAGGAGAATTTAGCACGGCCAATGCACCTAAACAGCAAGCCTTTTTGCACTGTTAGAGGAAACCGGAACACCCGGTGGAAATCCACACAGACATGGGGAGAACGTGCAGACTTTGCACAGGCAGTGACCCAAGCTGGGAATTGAATTCAGATCTCTGGCACTGTGGAGCAACAGTCCTAACCACTGTGCCAAGGTGAAAGATGCATTTGTTAGATGGCCAATCTCCTGGAAAGTCTACTGATCAACCAAAACCTGCAGAAGGCAATGACGAACAACTGCAGTGCCTGGCCAAGCATAAGTGTGAGCCCAACTCATGGAAGTCCATGGTCCCCCCATTGGACTCTGAGGGCATGGCACTTGAGGAGGGATAAGGACACTGGAGAAAGGCTGCAAAAATGACTTACATGAATCATATCAAAACTGTAAAGTTATAACTCTCGGGAAAAGGCTCAGCACCTTTCTCTACGAAAGCAAAGATTGAGGGGTGACAGATGTCTTTAGGATTATGAGTTAGTTCAATAGGGTGAGAAGTACAGATGCTTCCATTTGTGAGGGAATTCAACACTAGAAATCATAAACATAAGATACTCACTAAAAACAGGGAATTCAAGAGAAACCCCTTCAGTCAAAGAGTGGTGAGAATGTGTAAGTAGCACAGATACATTTAAGGAGAAGCTAAATGTATGAGGGAGAAAGGAACATATGGAAATGATGATATGGTGAGTTGAAGTGGGAGGGGAAGAAAATGCTGGAAATTCTCAGCACGCCAACAGCATCTGTGGAGAGAGAAACAGGGTTTTAGGTTGATGAGCTTTCTTCAGACCTAGGGTGGTGGAGGGGGGAGTCTCATGTGGAGCATTATTGCTGTCATAGACCTAATGGGCTGAATGGCCTGTTTTTGTGCTGAAAATACTCTCTATGCAGAGAAAACCACCAAGAAGTGACTAACTGATCTTTCACTGGGATATAGCTGACTCTCTTTTCAAATCTGAAGTACAGATGGGGCCTTGGGTGACATAAACAGTGAGGGGAAATCATGTTTGTTACTCTTCCCTGGCAAGTGCCTCGAGAATCTCATGACTGGAATTGGAACCGGCCCTGATACAGAACACGATAGACTTCAAAAAATACATAAATAACAAAACTCACTCCATTGATGCTCATTTCTCCTGACCTCTAATTGATTTGAGAGCTTGCTTGTAATTATGCTCTGTGGATAATATACATTTTGTGATATAATATTCTTATAAAATGAAGTATTCCCACACACAGCCCACAGGAGATCCCCTAGACGGTCTAAAAGTTATTGGATGGTATTTAACTGGAGCATTGCTTTACAGTCGGATTTGACAGTGATCCAAAATGTTCAAAGCCTACAGACTGACCTGTTGCCCAGTTTTGTTGGAGTCTATAAATTATATTTATAAATATCTCTGTAATTTGTAGGTCTGAATCTCTGTGTAGGTTGAGCTTATCTCTCTGTAGAATCATAGAATCGCTACTGTGCAGAAGGATGACAAGTGGCCCATCAAGTCTGCACGGACAATAATCCCACCCCAGCCTTGTCCACGTATTTACCCTGCTAGTCCCCCTACACAAAGGGACAGTTTTGCATGACTAATCAACCTAACCCGCACATCTTTAGGCTGTGGGAGGAAACCGGAACACCTGAAGGAAACTCAAGCAGACATGGGGAGAATGTACAGACTTCACACAGACAGTGAGCTGAGGCTGGAATTGAACCCACGTCCCTGGTGCTGTGAGGCAGCAGAACTAACCACTGTGCCATTCTTATCACCCTATCACTCCCTCTCTCTTTGAAATCTCTTTGCTTCTGTAATTCTGGCTCTTATGTGTGCCATATTTCCATTCCTTCACCACTGATGGCCGTGTTTTCAGTTGCTTTGGTTCTGAAATCCTGCTTCTCTCTCTTGCCTTAAGATGCTCCTTATAAGCTACCTCCTTGCACAAGCTTTTGATCACCTGTCTCAGTGGCCTTTTATGGCACAATATCAAATTTCATTGGTTTTTGCTCCTGTGAAACACTTTAGAATGTTTTTTCTAGGTTCAAAGTGCTGCTTAAGTAGTTGTCATCTGTCTTCTCCAGAAGAAAAACATCCAACTTTGTCCATTTGTGGGATGTGTTACCTTTTTTGTGGTGTAAAATTGGACACCAATTTACTTTAATGGTGGAAAATTAGTGAAAGGATTTTACACCAGTGCTGGGCAACCTGCAGTCTGGGGGCCACATGCAATCTATTTGGGTTCTGAGCGTGGCCTACGAGACACTGTGTTGGCCATTGCCCACATGCATGGTTGCAAAGTCATGCATTTCCGTCCTTATACTTTTTTCTGATTGCTATGAATGAACTGATATGCATGCAAAACAAGGGCAAGCAAGGCTGGTACAGTGGCACAGTGGTTAGCACTGCTGCCTCACAGCGCTAGGGACCTGGATTTGTTTCCTGGCTTGGGTCAGTGTCTGTGTGGAGTTTGCACATTCTCCCTGTGTTTGCTGTGTTTCCTCTGATTTCCTTCCACGTTCCAAAGATGTGCGGGTCAGGTGGATTGGCCATGCTAAATTGCCCCTTAGTGTCAGGGGGACTAGCTAGGTAAATACATGGGGTTATGGGGATAGGGCCTGGGAAGAATTGTGGTTGGTGCGACTCGATGGGCTGAATAGCCTCCTTCTGCGCTGTAGGATTCTATGTCTCAGGGAAGTGAGGTGGGTGCTGATTGCACACAACATTGGCCATGCGCTCCCTCTATGTCCAAAGTATAATATTTCAATTTTTTCACCCTTTTGAACTTGATAGTTCTATTATTATGCTGCTGCAGCGAGGTGACTTCTTGTGAGCTGTGCCCAGCATACCCTCCAATTCTATCTTTTACTCTCATTCTATGCTTTTAAAACCCTTCTCTACACTGCATTATGCACCCTCTCCTTTCCTTCTCTATGAACGGTATGCTTTGTCTGTATAGTGCATAAGAAACAAAGCTTATCACTGTATACCAATACATGTGACAATAATAAAAAACAAAGAACAATACAGCACAGGAACAGGCCCTTCGGCCCTCCAAGCCTGCACCGATCATGTGTTCCTAACTAGACCATCCCTTTGTATCCCTCTATTCTCAGTCTGCTCATGTGGCTGTCTAAATAAGTCTTAAATGATCCTAGCATGTCTGCCTCAACCACCTTGCTTGGTAGTGCATTCCAGGTCCCCACCACCCTCTGTGTAAAATACATACCTGCACATCCATGTTGAATCTTGCCCCCCCTCCCTTACCTTGAACTTGTGACCCCTTGTGTTTGTCATTTCTGACCTGGGAAAAAGTTTCCAACTGTTCACCCTATCTATGCCCCCTTCATAATTTTATAAACTTTATTACGTCGCCCCTCAACCTCCGTCTTTCCAGGGAGAACAACCCTAGTTTACTCAATCTGACCTCATGATGGAGCATTTTCGGTAACACCATGTGAAATAGTTGGTGTGTATTAAATCTTGTTCACGGGGTCATGGTAAATGAACTCTGATTTCAATCTTGCAGTCCACTTAGATGAAGGTCGGCTACTGAAGCGGCCCACTCACTAGCCCATATTGCCCATCACTGATTGACACAGTTAAGAGATCTGAACGTAAATTGCAGCAGCGAATAATTGCCACAATACTGGGAGAATGTGACCACAGTGCTATGAACAAGTAACCAACAGGGTGTGCTGTGGGACTAGTTTTGTACTTAACTTCAAAAGCCCTGCCTTCGAAACTATGCATCCGAGGGGAAACACCCTTCTCTCAATCCTTTTTTTGTGTGGGGGTTGTTCAGGGATTTCTTAACTTAGGTCACCCCACTCCCGCCAACATGTTTTGGAAACAATGACGTTCGCCGATCAGGCGTGCTTACTCAGAAACTTTGAGCGGATGATGTTAACTGAGAACAAGCTAGGGCGGAGTAACAAGTCTGAGAGCGCCAGGGCTTTTGTCAGTTTCAGGTGAGAATTCTGTCAATTTCAGGTGCATTTGAGGAAGGAAGGTCGCCGTTCGCCTCACCTCTGGTGAAAGGATGGGTTCTAGCGGCTGTGGATCAGAGCTGCTCCTGCCACTCAGCGAGATACTCCGTTTACCCATAGAACAGGTACCAACTTTTATCTTTTTTTGCATGCTCAAACTATTGGGGACTACTCTGGATTTTAAAACACCTGCATTGAATTGAACTTCTGATCTCAATTCTGTCTCCTCGTCCTTAACGTGGTAAATGCTAGCTATTACTGTGGTTCTAGTACTGTGGTTCAACCCTCTGAATAAAAAATCTGGCTTCAAACAACCGTTTGGAGACAAACACAAAATCTGGACTGGTGTTTCAGAGCAATACAGAAGGGCTGATGCATTGTCAGTGTGCTGTTTTTCGGCTAAGATAAACTTTACTGAGTCATGCCTGCTTTTATTGGGTGGATGTAAAAATCCCATGGCACTGTTTCAAAGGAGAGCAGTGGACTTTTCCTAAAGTTTTATTTATTAGTGTCACAAGTAGGCTTCCATCAACAATGCAATGTAGTTACTATGAAAATCCCTACTCTACACTCTGGTACCTGTTCAGGTACACCGAGGGAGAGTTTTTTTCTTAAGCATGGTTAATGCACCTAACCAGCACATCTTTTGGACTATAGGAGGAAACTCACGCAGACACGGGGAGAATGTACAGATGGTGACCCAAGCTGGGACTTGAACCCAGGTCCCTGGCATTGTGAGGCAGCAGTGCTAACCACTGTGCCACCATGCTGCCCTGGTGTTCTGTCCAATGTTAACCCCTCAACCATAACTTAAAAACCAGATTATCCAGTCATAGCCTCACTGTTATGTGAAAGCAAAGTACTAGGGATGCTGGAGTGCATTGCAACATTTTTTTTGTTTCTCTTACCTCACTGCTGTAGAAACTTGCTGCATGTAAATTGACTGCCATAGTTCCAATATCACAACAGTGGCTGTACTTTAATTCATCAGCTGTAAAGCACTTTGGGATATGTTGGGATTGTAAAAGATGCTATATAAATGCAGGTCTTTCTTTTATTTTGCTTTTCCTGTTAAGTCAGAAGATTGCCGGTTAAAGTTCCATTTTCAGCTCAGAATCTAGGCTGATGGTGTACTTGGATGTCAGGAAGTGCAGGTTTCAGAGGAGCTGTCAAGCCAAGGCCTCTCTTTGCTAGAAGAAAGATCTTTTGGCATTATTCCACAAAAGGTCAAGGAGTTATCTTAGTGCCAGACAGAATTAATATTTTAAACAGCACCATTGAAAATAAGGGGGTCAATGGCTATTTGTGGAATCTTCCTGTACACAAACTAGCTGCTGCCCACACTCATGGGAAAACAGCGACTGCATTTTAACAATAATTCATTGGTTGTAATAGGTTTCTGCACGTAGTGAAGGTATTATATAAACACTGTTGTTAATGTATTGCCCAGCTGTGTGACATACAGTTAGAATGTGATTTGTTAACATGATTAGAACGCCAAATTTAGTTTTAGTTTTACTTTTACGCACAAGTTTCTAAAAGAATTGAAATTGTGTGATTAAAGACCAATGGCCAATTACCCTGACAATAAAAAACATTTTCCCCTTCAAAATACTAAATTAATCAGTTCAAATGTTACTAAATGGCACAATTATTTTTCCTTTTTTAATAGAATAAACTTTTTGAAATTGGATGGAGTATTATAACTGTTGGTGCAATATATTTTGGTAAGGAAGGGCTGGTCTTTACAGTTTATACCTTGGTGAAGGTGTGACCAAACCCTAAGTGTTCATGCTGGTACATTCAATTGTTTTATTTATTTAATGTATCCAAAGATTCAGATTCTTTCAGTAAGGAGTGGCTCCAGGCAGCCCCAGTTGAATCACTTCAATTTGTGCTGCTGATAAGTCAGTACAGTGGAACCCAGGCAAATGAATGAAGGTGCATTCAATCTCTCCGGTGAAAATCCATGTATGCTGGAGTGGGCTCTTTGTACACTAGCCTGCAGTCTGGTGTAAACCCCATCACTTCTTAAAACTTTCATGAGATGTGGGCGTTCCTGGCTGGGCCAGCATTTATTAGGTGGAGATGCTGGCGTTGGACTGGGGTAAACACAGAAAGAAGTCTCGCAACAAGAGGTTAAAGTCCAACAAGTTTATTTGATAGTAAACCCACAAGCTTTTGGGGTTTGCCCCTTTGTCAGGTGAGTGGAGAGTTCTGGTCCCAAACAGAGCATATAAAGACACACGCAGATTACAGAATAATGATTTAGAATGTGAGCCTTTACAGCTAATCAATTCTTAAAGGTACAGACAATGTGAGTGGGGATGGTATTAAGCGTAGGTTAAAGAGATATGTATTATTTCCAGACAGGACAGTAAGTGAGATTTTGCAAACCCAAACAAGTCATGGGGGGTTACAGATAGTGTGGCATGAACCCAAGATCCCGGTTGAGGCCATCCTCATGTGTGCGGAACTTGGCTATCAGTTTTTGCTCAGCAACTCTGCACTGTCGTATGTCATACGACCTGAAGATCAGAGGCCAAATGCCCATGACCACTGAAGTGCTCGCCAACAGGAAGGGAACAGTCTTGCCTGGTGACTGTCGAGCAGTGATCATTCATCCATTGCCATAGCGTCTGCGTGGTCTCCCCAATGTACCATGCCTCGGGACATCCTTTCTTGCAGCGTATCAGGTAGACAACATTGGCCAAGTTGCAAGAATATGTGCCGTGTACCTGGTGGATGGTGCACTCATGTGAGATGATGGCATCCGTGTTGATGATCTGACATGTCTTGCAGAGGTTGCTGTGGCAGGGTTATGTGGTGTTGTGGTCACTGTTCTCCTGAAGGCTGGGTAGTTTGCTGCGAACAATGGTCTGTTTGAGGTTGTGTAGTTGTTTGAAGGCAAGAAGTGGGGGTGTGGGGATGGCCTTGGCGAGATGTTCGTCTTCAATGACATGTTGAAGGCTCTGAAGAAGATGTCATAGCTTCTCTGCTCTGGGGAAGTACTGGACGATGAAGGGTACTCTGTCCACCATGTCCCGTGTTTGTCTTCTGAGGTCAGTGTGGTTTTTCGCTGTGGCACGTTGGAACTGTCGATTGATGAGTCGAGCGCCGTGCCCTATTCTTATGAGGGCGTCTTTCAGTGTCTGGAGGTGTCTGTTGCGATCCTCCTCATCTGAGCAGATCCTGTGTATACGGAGGGTTTGTCCATAGGGGATGGTTTAGGGTGGAAGCTGGAAAAGTGAAGTGTCGTGAGGTTGTCTGTGGGCTTGCAGTACAGTGAGGTGCTGAGGTGACTGTCCTTGATGGAGATGCGTGTGTCCAAGAATGCAACTGATTCTGGAGAATAGTCCATGGGTGACGATGGCATTGCTGCAACTGCCTCAGTACTCGACGCCGACAACTGCCAGTTTCCAGATGCAATTTTACAACTCATCTGCTTCATCCTGCACCACAATGTCTTCACCTTCAACAACCAGTTCTTCATCCGGACACACGGAAAAGCCATGGGAACCAAATTAGCACCTCCAATATGCCAACATCTTCATGCACAGGCTCGAACAAGACTTCTTCACCGCACAGGGCCTTTTAACCGATTTTGTATCTAGTGTATAGCATTGACATTTTCTTCCTTTTGGACTGATGGTGAACAATCACTGAAACAACTATATGATAACATCAAGTTCCATCCCACCATCAGAATCACCATGGACTATTCCCTGGATTCAGTTGCATTCTTGGACGCATGCATCTCCATCAAGGACTGTCACCTCAGCACCTCCACTGTACCGCAAGCCCATAGATAACCTCATGATGCTCCACTTCTCCAGCTTCCACCCTAAACACGTTAAAGAAGCCATCCCCCATGGACGAGCCGTCCATATACACACGGGGATCACGACAGACACCTCCAGACACTGAAAGATGCCCTCATAAGAACAGGATATGGCGTTTGACTCATCGATCAACAGTTCTGATATGCCACAGTGAGGAAACCGCACTGGCCTCTTCAGAAGACAAACACAGGACACAGTGGACAGGGTACCCTTCATTGTCCAGTACTTCGCCGGAGTGGAGAAACTATGACATCTTCGGAGTCTTCAACATGTCATTTGAAGATGAACATCTCGCCAAGGCCATCTCCACACCCCCATTTCTTGTCTTCAAACAACCGCACAACCTCAAACAGACTATTGTCCGCAGCAAACTACCCAGCCTTCAGGAGACCAGTGACGATGACACCACACAACCCTGCCACAGCAACCTCTGCAAGACATGCCGGATCATCGACACAGATGCCATCATCTCACGTGAGAACGCCATCCACCAGGTACATGGTACATACTCTTGCAGCTCGGCCAATGTTGTCTATCTGATATGCTGCAGGAAAGGATGTCCCGAGGTAAGGTATGTTGGTGAGACCATGCAGCCACTACAGCAACAAATGAATGAACACTGCTTGACAATCACCAGGCAAGACTGTTTCCTTCCTGTTGGCGAGCACTTCAGTGGTCATGGGCATTCGGCCTCTGATCTTCTTCGGGTAAACATTCTCCAAGGCGGCCTTCATGACGTAGTGCAGAGCCGCTCAGCAGAAACTGATAACCAAGTTCCACACGCATAAGGATGGCCTCAACCGGGATCTTGGGTTCATGTCACACTTTCTGTAATCCCTATGATTTGCCTGGACTTGCAACATCTCACTTACTGTCCTGTCTGGAGACAATACACATTTCTTTAACCTATGCTTAATGCTATCTCCACTCACATTGTCTGCAACTTTTTAAGAATTGATTAGCTATAAAGACTCACATTCTAATCAGTATTCTGTAAACTGTGTGTGCCTTTTATATGCTCTGTCTGAGACTAGAACACTCTGCTCGCCTGACGAACCAGCATTTATTGCCCACCCCAAATTGCCCTTGGGATGACATGTGAGAGTCAACCAAGTTGCTGTGACTCTTGAGTCACATTAGGCCAGACCAGGTAAAGACGGCAGGTTTCCTTCCCTAAAGTACATTAATGGAACAGATGGATTTTTATGGCAATCGATAATGGTTTCATGGTCATCATTAGACTTTTAATTCCAGATTTTTGTTCAAAATTTCATTGTCTGCCGTGGTGGGATTAAAACCTAGGTCCCCGGAGCATTACCCTGAGTGTCTGAATTTCTAGTCCAATGCCAATAACACTACACCACTGCCTCCCCTCACCAAACCATATTAATGGGATGTTGTCACAAATTGCATGAAATGATCTCCTGATGCCTTAACCCAGAGTGGCCTTGTCATGTGCACTAGAGTGCTCTGCATATTATATATCCTGATGTGGAGATGCGTTGGACAGGGGTGAATACAGTAAGAAGTCTCTCAACAGCAGGTTAAAATCCAACAGGTTTATTTAGTAACAAATGCCACTAAATTTCAGGGCTTTTCTCCAAAAGCTAGTGGTGTTTGCTACCAAATGAACCTGTTGGACTTTAACCTGCTGTTGAGAGACTTCTTACTGTATTATATATCTTCCCAGCATCTATCCCATCAAGTCCTTCAAGAATTGTATATGTTTCACTGAGGTCACTTCTCATTCTTCCAAACTCTAGGGAACATAGGCCTAAGTCTAAGCAATCTTTTCACATAGGACAATCTCCCAGAAATTAGTCAAATTAATCTACGTCACATTCCATCTTGGGCAGGTATATCCTTCCTTTTTATATATAAAGACCAAAACTGTGCACAGTATTCCATGCGTGATCTCACTAATGTAATATAACATTGGGTCAAAGCACCTTTCATGACCTTAGGGTGTCCTAAAACATCTTGAAGCCAATTAAGTTCTGTCTTGTTGTAACCTAGGAAACATGGTGGCCATTTTTTAAAAAATTGCAATAATGACGAGATTATCTATTTCAGTGATGTTGGTTAGCAGGAATATAAGAGCAGTAGCTCATTTAACCCATTGTGCCTGCTCTGTCATTTGGTAAGATTATGGCTCATCTGAGTGTGGCCTCAACTCCACTTGCCTGTCTGCTTCGCAAAACTTTTTTAACTCCCTTGTTGGTCAAGAATCTATTTAACTTAGCCTTGAATAAAGGATAAATATTAGCCATAACATTGGGCTGATCTTTTTATAGGGAATGGGATCTGTTAAATGGGTGGGCGCACAGACCTCAGTTCAACATCTCATGTTAAAAGGTGGCAGCTTTAACAGTGCGGCACACCCCTCATACTGCAGTGGCAGTGTCAGGCTATACGCTCAGATGTTTGGATTGGATCTGTACCCATGTCCTGCTGGCTGAGAAACAAGGATCCATGTCACTGATCTACAGCTGACACACAGCTATTTATAGGTGGCTCAAGTGCTCCAGTGCTAGGAAGGGGCAAATTGGTGAGATGACACGTAATCTTTATAATTTCCTCTTGTGAGGGAGTTGTGTGAGCATCTCAACAATTGAACGGCTTGCCAACTTTCACAGCCTTGATTGGCACAGTTACTTGAATGAGTTACGGAAAGAGCAACTGATGTTATTGAAAATGAACTCTTGCAGATTCAGAGGCTTTAATTAGAATGGAGCTCAAACAGAATGATCCAGACCATGCCCTGTTTTATTTTTGCCAGCTTTGGTTGGATGTATTCCTGAAGGGTTGATCACATCCTGTCCTATTGCCGCACTCTCTACTGGTCACTTGACATATCCATTCTCATGCTGACCTTTCCTTCTCATGCCACACATAAAATGGACTGTCTCTTATGTTACTTTGCATCTGTCTTTGCCAAGAAAGTTGATGCTACCCTGCCATGATGGCGAAGGATGGAACGCTGTTTCTAGAAGGGTTCTAAAGTGGTTAAGGGGGAACTATTAAATAAACTGCTTAAAGTTGACAAGGCACTGGGACTGAATGAGATGCATTTCAAAGATGTTGAAGGAAGTGAGAGTGGAAATTGTAGAATGCTGACTGTAATCTTTCACTCTGCCCTTGACTCGGGAGTTGCCAGAGAACAAGAGAATTACAAACATTCCACTCTAGTTCAAAAAAAGATTGTAAGGATAAGCCCAGCAATTACAGACTAGTCAGTTTAACGTCAGTAGTGGGCAAGCTTTTAAAACCAATTATTCAGGATAGAATTAGTAGTCATGTGGGAAAACGTGGGTTGATTCAGGGGGATCCAGTATGGATTTCTAAAGGGAAAATGATGTATGGTGAATTTGCTGAAGTCCTTTTTGAGCAGGTAACAGAAAGGGGTTGATGAGAGTAATGCTGTTGATGTGGTGCACAGGGACTTTCAGAAGGCATTTGATACAATGTGGCTCAACAGACCTGTGAGAAATGTTATAGTTCATGGAGTAAAATGGACAGTAGCAATGTATGTATAAAATTGGTTGAGTAATAGAAACAGAGCTCTCCCAATTGTTTGCATGTTAGCTTTCTGTGACTTTTGTGTACAAGAACCAACCATCTGAATACCAATGTTTCCTAGTCTGTTAAATGGGGAGAGAAATTCTGCTGTTCTATTTTCCTGCCAAAGTGGATGGTTCCTCATTTCTCTACATTTTTATTCCATCTGCCATATTCCTGCCCACTCAATTAACCTATGGCCCTTTTGTAGCTTCTTTGTGTTCTCCTCATAGCCTACTTTCCCATTTGGCTTTGTATCATCAGCAACTTGAACACTTGATCCTCTCATCTTGATCATTTGATATAGATTGAGTCTCAGCTTTTTACAATCGCTAGTCCTTGCGGTACTCTACTAGTTACAGCCTGTAAACCTGAAATTGACCTGTTCATTCCTAGCCTGTGTTCTGTCCATTTAGCAATTCTCAAACTGCACAAAGATATTACTCCTATCCCAAGGGCCCTAATTTTGGATAATAATCCATTTTGTGGCACCAATTGAAAATCCAGATATATCCATTGGCTGGCTCCCCCGATTTTGCTCTGTTAATTACAACCTCAAACTCTTAACAGATGTGTCAGATATGACTTCCCTTTTATAAATCCCCGTTGATTCTGCCTAAAAGTCTTTTGTTTTTCTGTCCTGTCATCATAACTCTAATAATAGTCCCTACCACTGATGCCAGGTTAACTGGCCTGTAGTGTCCTGTTTTATTGCTCTCTCATTCCTGTAATAGTAGGACATTGTTTGTTACTTTCCAACCTACTGGAACTGTTCTAGAATCTAGAAAATGTGGAAGATTAAAGCTGATTGTTACAGATATAGTGATCTATGTAAAACAACCAGGTCCAGGGGATTTGTTGACTTTTCCCTATTCGTTTTTTTTCCACTGTTAGTCCTTTCCTGATTCAAACATCTAAGTTCTTCGTTCTCACTAGATCCTTTGGTTCTTCATTTATTTCCAGAATGTGTTTTGTGTCCTGTACCATGAATTATAGAGTCTGAGTCTCATACAGCACAGAAGGAGGCCATTCAGCCCATTGTTTTGCTGTTTAAGAAATAGCAATAGTTTAAATCACTTCTATTTGTGTTTATGGATATTATGAATAAGTTATAAGTTTAAAGAAGTTTAATTTGTATTTTTGCATTTGCATGCTAAGAAATGGTTAAAACTTCAGGTTTGGCTTCATTTCAACAGAGACGCCTACAAGTCTGTAAATTTTAGTTTCACTTTAAACTTTGCCTGCATTGTAATTGAGCTTTTACGATGTAAAGGCAAATATAGACGTTGAAAAAACAAAGTTGTTGCCAAAGGCTAATACTGTACAGCAGAAGCATTTGAGTTAAGTTGGAACTAAGTTATTCAGAAGCAAGAAGATTTCCATAGTAACTGTCAGTACAGGCAACTCAATCGAGGGGGACAGAAAGCAAATTCCAGAGGCTAAAAAACAGTCAGGAATAAGGGAATAAGTGTTCCAGGAAGTAAAAGGAACAAAGAACAGAAATCTGGAAAAAGGTTCTGTTCACTGAAGTCAGGGGCAGAGAGAGAAGCTCCCAGTAAAAGACAGGGTTGCAATATATGGACTGGCGATGTCGGCAAGAAGCCAGATGTTCAAGGCGACACCTGAATGCAGCCTATGAAGCAATGGCATTCTGTTGGTATGGCTGGGAACCTGAGAGATTGTGTGAAAGCTTGAATGTTCCGGGGCTGAAAGGAGAGGTTGAAATTTTGGATGTGGACACTTGGTGAAGGCATCTGAAAGGAAGCCTGTGTGGGAGAAGATTCACAAATGTTCATCAAGAGTAGAGTTTGGAAAACATAATGTGAAAATCAGTGTTTCAGTGTGGCAAGCATCTGGGGGTGTTTTGATGAAAAATCCACATACTGTATTAGGTGATATATGTCACTTGCATTTCAAAGTGTGGTGTGCCTGACATTCATTTATAGGGACTGTGTACTTATTGAGAACATTAGAATATAAGATAAATTGTGTAATCCTTACAAATTAGTATACATCTGTAAAAGCTAAAGCTGGGGTGCTGGAGTAGTGTATTGTACTTGTTAATAGATGTTTTATTAGGGCGGCACAATGGCACTGTGTTTAGCACAGCTGCCTCTCAGCTGCAGGGACCCAGGTTTGATTCCTGGCTTGGGTCACTGCCTTTGCGGAGTCCTGTATCTGTGGGTTTCCTCCCATAGTCCAAAAGACGTGCTAGTTAGGTGCATTGGCTATGCTGAATTCTCCCTTTTTAATATACCAGAACAGGCGTTGGAGTGTGGTGACTAGGGGATTTTCACATTAACTTCATTGCAGTGTTAATGTAAGCCTACTTGTGGCACTAATAAATAAACTTAAAACTTAATCAGTAGTCCTGTGACTCTGTTCCTCCATGAAGTTAGGATCTGTTGAGCTAGGGTCCCACTGTGGGACCTGATTTGTCCAGTATAGATATCAGCTGGGATTGACACATTTTGTGCTGGATCTTTGAAAGAGTTGTTCAGTTTAGTCTAACATCCCAGCATTTCCCCAGAACCCTGAGTTGTTCTATTCTGATGCATGTCCAGTTGCCTTCTGAGAGTTCCCATGGAATCTAATTACATGATTCTTTCAGGTATTGTGTTCCAGATCATTGTAAATAAATGCAATATTTCTTCTCCTTTCCCTCGGGTTTTTTTTGCCAATTCGTTTAAATATATAACCTCCTACCTATCAATGCACTTGCCTGAAGAAGCAAGTCTCTCCCAACCGGCTCTATCAAGACTCCTCATCATTCTGAATACCTCTATTATTCTACCCTCCCCTCCCATCCTCCTCCCCTACATATCTCATTTCTAAGATATTAATGAAGGATGATAAAGCATGGGAAGGATAAAAAGGAATTAATTCTTTTGTGTTTTTATTTGATTTTTGGGATGAGGCTGTAATGACCAGAAACACATACTGCTTGCATCCGACATGACTGCTTTGAGTATTTGAGATTCAAGTTATAATCAGATCAAGGGGAAATTGCACAATTTGCGTTCAGACTTCAAGGATTGCATGATGAGGGTGTGAGAGGTTTCACAATGTCATGTGAGCCTTAAAAATTAGGTGTTTTTTTTATAGTAGGAATATATATCATTAGAAGGAGGCCATTTGATCTATCTTGTCTCTGTCAGCTCTTTGAAAGGACTATCCAAGTAGTCCAAATCCCTTATACTTTCTCCACAGCCCTGCAGTTATTTCCTATTTAAGGACAGATCCAGTTTTGGAAGCTACAATTATTTATTTCTGAATATATTATCAAATGAAGTAGTTTTACAAAATAGGAGTGAGAAGATTTCTGTGCAGGAGCCTGTCTAGTTATCTAATCTCCCCAGCATTGGTAATTGTGCCTTCTCTGCTGAGGTCCAGAGTTCTGAAATCTCCTTACTAAATCTCTCTGCCTCTTCACCCCTGACTCATCCTTAAAACGTACATCTGTCTCAATATCTGTGACTTAATGTCATTTGATAATGTTACTGCAAAGCACCTTGGGACTTTTTTTTACTGTGCTAAAAGAATTAAATAATTCCAACTTTTTGAACACATCCATTACAATTCATTGGTCTGGTAGAGGAGGGTGTGGGGGAGTGGAAAGGGGGAGAGGGAATGCAAATAAGGCACTGTTCTGTGTTGGTTGTTGAAAGAGGTAATAACGCAATACATGAATATATGCAGTTTAATGCAGCTTGTCTCCTTTTAAGAGAAAAAGTTATTTGGGTCCAATAAAAGGAGCAAATGCATCACATATATCCTTATAGAAAAGGAAAATGCTGCGGACATACAGACCAGAATTTTATTGGCCCAGCTGCCACAGGGATTGAAGAGGGTGAGGGACAGACCCATAGAAAAGTCTGTTGACCTCAGGTGGGATTTTACAGTTTCGGGATGGGCGAGGCCATAAAATCCCACCCTGGATATCTGAAATAAAAACAGAAAATGCTGGAAACATTCAGCACTCATCCGTGAGGAGAGAAACAGAATTAACATCATAGATCCACTATTCTCATCAGGACTGAGAAAGTTAGAAATATACTGGTTTTAAGCAGGTCAAATAGTGGAAGGTAAAAAAGTTTAAAGTTTTATTTATTAGTCATAAGTAGTCTTACATTAACACTGCAATGAAGTTACTATGAAAATCCTAGTCGCCACACTCCAGCACCTGTTCAGGTACTCTGAGGATGAATTTAGCATGGCCAATGCACCTAACCGGCGTGTCTTTTGGACTGTGGGAGGAAACCATGCAGACACGGGGAGAATGTGCAGATTGCCCAAAAAAGAACAAAGGGGAATTTCTTTGGGGTGTAAGATGGGAGACATTAAATGACAAAAGAGTTGATGATGCAGGAATGATACGAGGCCTAGCGGCGAAACAAAAGATGGTTCCGGTGGTGATGTGAACTGCTGCCATCCAAAAACAAAAAACAAGAGAGCAACAGCATGAAGACTGAAACATGAAAAGAAAAACAAAAAGAGGGACAGAGATTATGGTCTGAAATTGTTCAACTCAGTGTTGAGTCCCGAAGGCTGTAAAATGCCTAACTGTAAGATAAGGCACTGTTTCTTCAGCTCGTATTGAGATTCACCGGAACACTGCCATGGCCGAGGGCATAGAGGTCATGTGAGAGCAAGCTAGAGAATTGAAATTAGTTTATTAGAAGTTCGAGGCTATGCTTGTGAAATGGATGGAGCTGTCCCACAAAATGATCACCCAATCTGTGTTAGGTCTCCCCAGTGTGTGGAGGAGACTGTTATGAGCAGCAAATACAGTGGCTGGAGTTTTACCGCCTCGCCCATGCTGGAACCAGGGCGGGTGAGGCTTGCAGAATGGAATTGTCCATTGACCCCGGGTGGGATTTTATGAGCCTCCCCTGACTGAGGTCGTAAAATAGCGGTCAGATTAGTAACTTGTAAGAAGTGCATCAAAGTCGCTGTTTACCCTGGAAGGAGTGATTGGAACCCTTGGTAGGTGAGGAGAGAAGAGATTTAAAAAAACAAAAAAGGGCAGGTGTCGCACCACAGATATGGCAAGTTTCATCATTACAACAGGTAAGATGAAGACAGAGAAATTAGGAGAATGAAATGGAGCTCTAACAGGAGGCTTGGTGTGGGTGTTGCAACATGAAAGCAAAATACGTAGGATGTATGCATACATAAGATAGTAATCGGAAATAAAAACACAAAATGATGGTAAAACTGAGGAGGTCAGGCAGCACCTGTGGAGAGAAACAGAGTTCATGGCCCAGACCTTCCAGTGCTGTCAGGTGCCAATGGATTTTTGGCTCGTCTGCCTCATCCCCACCGAGTCCTGCCACAGCATGGTCATAAAATCCCAGCCAACACTCTGGGCTGATCCTTCATTACGACTCCATTGACTTGAAGTGTTGACTCTCCTCCCCACAGGTGCTGATTGACTTGTTGAGTATTGCAAGCATTTCTTGCTTTAATGGAAGGAAATGTAATTGAGGTGGTTGTGAGAGTCATAGGGCTTATAATGAATATTTATGCAAGGCCTATTCCCAAAAATGGAGACTGAAGAATTGAGGAAAGGAATGGAAAAGTCAGACCACGTGAGGGTTAGAGATAAACTGCATATATGTAATATATACAGTTATCTCCTTCAGTAGAATTAATATACATAAGAAATAGGAGCAGGAGTAGGCCATCTAGCCCTTCGAGCCTGCCCCACCATTCAGTAAGATCATGGCTGATCTGTTGTGGCTCAGTTCCACATTCCCGCCCTCTCCCCATAACCCTTAATCCCCTCGCTTATCAAAAACCCATCAACCCGCGTCTTAAAAATATTTAGCGAGGCAGCCTCCACCACTTCAACGGGCAAAGAATTCCAGAGATTCACCACCCTTTGAGTAAAGAAGTTCCTCCTCAACTCCGTTCTAAACCGCCCCCCCTTTATCTTGAGGCTATGCCCCCTAGTCCTACTGACCTTTCTGAGAGGGAAGAGCCTTTCCACCTCTATCCTATCCATCCCATTCATCATCTTATATGTCTCAATGAGATCTCCCCTCATTCTTCTAAACTCTAACGAGTACAAGCCTAGTTTATTCAGCCTCTCCTCATAGCTCAACCCCCTCAACTCCAGTATCAGCCTATATATCATGTAGAAAGTACGTATATATTTCTTTCTGTTTCTCTATCTTTTGAGTTAACACCATGAAAGTTCCTGTTGCGTAAGCAGTCGGAATGAATGAATCACGACATTGTGACGACTGACTTGTGTTGTGATAAGTTACCTGAGAGAGATTATTGGGAAACTATTCATGTTGCATAACACTTAAATGAATGAGGTAACCTTTTTTCCAGCTCCCTCCCAAAAAGTGCAAATTGAATTTGATTGTTGTAAAGACGGTTGCAACATCTTGCATGTCTTGTCGTCTATCTTATGTCTTAATGCTTAATTTCCTTAAGACCTTGTGTTGATAAGTGGAGTTGAGGATCATCATATCAGATCAGTCATGATCTCATTGAATGGTGGAACAGACTCAATGGGCCAAATAGCCTACTTTTTCTCCTAATATGTTAAGGTCTTGCACCTGTTTGGCACCACTAACATGGCCAAAAGGCTTGTCATAGGAATGTTATTAGACAAATATTCGACGTCGCATCAGGGCAGCACAGTCTTGCATTGGTTTACACTGCCGCCTTACAGCGCCAAGGACCCAGCTTCAATTTCAGCATTGGGTGACTCCCTGTGTGGAGTTTGCACATTCTCCTCGTGTTGCGTGTATTTCTCCCGGGTGCTCTTCTTTCCTCCCACAGTGCAAAGATGTGCAGATTAGGTTAATTGGCCATGTTAAATTGCCCCTTTAGTGTCGGGGGATTATCAGGGTAAATACATGGTGTTACATGGATAGGCTTGGGGGGGTTGATGTTGGTGCAGGCTTGATGGGCCTAGTGGCTTCTTTCTGCACTGTGTAAGGATCCTATGCTGTTGTTAGAACACGTGACCAAATTCAATCCCTGGGCTGGAAGGTGTTAGATGGTCTCAAAAGACAGTGTCACTGCCATCTTGCCGGTTCATACCCAATACTTCCTGTATTCACTGATCTATATTGTCTACTGGCCTGTAAATTACTCAATTTAAGACTTTCTCATCCTTGTTTTTCAAAATATCTTCCAGGCCTCACTCCTCTCTATCTCACTCTCTGCAATCTTCAGCTATTCAGCCCTCTGAAATCACTGCATTCCTCCAGTTCTTGTCTCCCGCATGCCACTGAGTTTTGCCATTCCACCGTTGGTGTCCACACCTGCAGCTGCCTGGGCTCTGAGCTCTGGAATTTCCCTCACTACTGCACTCTGCCTTGCTCCTCTCTCCCTCCCCCTCACCCCCCTCTTAAAATGTACCAATGTTTTGGTCACATGTCCCAATCTATCATCATCCGGTGTCATTATCTTGTCTGATAAAACTCCTGTCTTTGCCTTGGGATGTTTTACTACAATAAAGACACGGGGGATGGGATTTTCCAGCCGTGCTGTCCCCAGAACCGCGAAACCCTGCGTGAGTTCAATGGACCTTTTTTGCATGGTCTACCCTCTGCCCACCATGATACCTGTGGTGGGCGGAATGGGAAAATTTCCCCCATTAGAGTTAAATATATAAGCTGTTATTCAAACCAGTTTGCAATCCACAACACCCCAGAATTACCGAGTGTTTTGTTTTAATTTTCTGTTCGCAGGTAAACTTTGCAATGTGCCAACTATTTGGATTATTCACAGCTTTTTTATTCCGGAACTACCTCCACCCAAGCAAGACCAACCACGCCGTCAGGCACGTGATAGTCACCCTCTTGGGCCTTCACTTTGCCTTCTTCTGCTTTGGCAGGTGAGTGGTTCTGAGACTTGCGCTGGCAAACCAAACTCTTCCATTCGCAAAGTGTGGTGGCTAAAATCAGGAGCTTTCTATAGCTAAGGACAAGAGACCTGCCTTCACTGAACCGCTGAGAAGCCAAGGCTTGCACTGCCTCAAGCACTTAATCGATAAGCTCAAGTTTCAATTCATGCCATGAACACTTAAGTGTGGAAATTAACTATGGACAAGGTGTAGAGGAGTTTTATCAGAATGGGTTCAGGGATGAAGGACGTCAGTTATATGGAAGGATTATAGAAACTTAAGATTGTTTTCCTTAGAGCAGAATGAGGAAGATTCAGTGGACATGTTTAAAATGGTGAGGAGTTTTGATAAGGTAAATGAAGACAAATGTTTCTGGTGGTTGGTAACCAAAGGATACAGATTTAATATTTGTGAAAGAACCAGAAGGGGAAAAGTGGGTGATTTTTGTTATAAACAGAAAGCAGGTTTAATCTGAAATGCACTGTCTGCAAAGGTGGTAGAAGCAAATTTGGTTGTAATTTTCAAAAAGGAAATTTGGATGGAAAATGTTCCAGCGTTAACGGGAAAGAGTGGCACTAATTCGATGGCAGTTTCAAAGAGCTGGCATGGTTACAAGGGTCTGAAAAGTCTCTATCTGGCCAGTATAATCTTATGATTGTTCATCCTGTCAAATCATGCCACAGTCCTCAGAGAGATAGGTGAGCAACTTGTTGTTTCCAGTGCCTGGAAAGGATTCATGGAAGAAATATCAAGCAACTTGTGACCATTGCTGAGAAGTGCTTGTGTATGCACCATACACATGTACGGTGGCACAGTGATTAGCTCTGCTGCCTCACAGACCCAGGGACCTGGGTTTGATTCCCAGCTTGGGTCACTGTGTGTATGGAGTCTGCATGTTCCCTGCGTGTGTTTCCTCCGGGTGCTCTGGTTTCCTCCCACAGTCCAAAGATGTGCGGGTTAAGTGGATTGGCTGTGCTAAAATTGCTCCTTCGTGTCGGGGGACTAGCTAGGGTAAATGGGGATAGGGCCTAGATGGAATTGTGGTCAGTGCAGACTCAAAAGGCCAAATGGCCTCCTTCACTGTAGGATTCTGTGTGTGAGAGATCAGAACTCTCCATCACCTGACAAAGAGTCAGAGGCCCGAAAGCTAGTGGCTTTTGCTATCAAATAAACCTCTTGGATTTTAACCTGGTGTTATGAGACTTCTTGCTGTGTGTGCGCGCAGTGGATTCAGCAATGTATTGGAAAGTAACTGGCACCCACAAGATTTCCTAAGAGGATAGGGATAAAAATTAGTATAAATTTTATATGGAGTGTGGATTCCAGGCACTTCCTCTGAGTTTTCCAGTAACAACCCTGAATGCTGATCAAAGCTATTTTGGAATTAATTTAGTAACACAGTCTGTAAAAGTGAAGAGAAATGAGTCACACATCTTAAACAGGAAGCAGTCTTTTGAATGGATCTGCTAAGCACAAAGCTTCTCAGACAGACTTCTGAAAAATATTTAGTTTCCTCAGTTTCTCCAAGCTCAGTTCAGGATTCCACTGAGTATTTTGAACTTCCATTCGCCTGCAGCCTGTGGTTGCCAAGTTTATATCTCTCCCACTTTTTTGAACAGGGATGTAACTATACTTCCATCTCTGGCACCACTCTCCTATCTCGGAAGGTTGCAAGATTGTGGCCAGACTTTTGCAATTTCCACCTTCGCCTCCCTTGGTAAAGTTGAGCTACCTTCCGTTGGGATCAGTGACCTTTTTTATTTTGACTGCCACCAATATTTTAAATATCTTATTTATCTATTTTCACCTATCCAGATTCTCTACTAACTTCTCTTTTTAATGTCAAATTGGTATCAACTTTGTCTCAAATGAAAACAGCTGCAAAGTACTTGGCCATATTCTCTGCCTCAAAAAAATCTCCTTTTTGGTTCCTAACTACCCTCCATTTTCCAAAGGCTATCTATTTAATATAAATATGTTTCAGTACAGTTTCAACACTGACATCTACTTGGCAAGTTGCCTAGGTATCTCCTGTACACAAAAAGCAGGACAAATCAGAGTCATAGAGGTTTACAGCATGGAAACAGGCCCTTCGGCCCAACTTGTCCATGCCACTTTTTTTTAACACTAAACTAATCCCAATTGCTGCATTTGGCCCACATCCCTCTATACCCATCTTACCCTTTATAACTGTCCAAATGCTTTTTCTAAAAGACAAAATTATATGCGCCTCTACTACTACCTCTGGCAGCTTGTTCCAGGCACTCACCATCCTATGTGTGGAAAAAATTGCCCCTCTGGACACTTTTGTATCTCTCCCCTCTCACCTTAAACCTATGCCCTCTAGTTTTAGACTCCCCTACCTTTGGGAAAAGATATTGACTATCTAGCTGATCTGTACCCTTCATTATTTTATACATCTTTATAAGATCACCACCTCTCAGCCTTTACGCTCCAGAGAAAAAAGTCCCAGTCTATCCCACATCTATTCATCCCGACCAAATACTGTCCATCAGTCTACTCTCAATCATCTTTAAAGTGATGGAAGGGGTCATTAACAGTGCTCAGTTTGGGTATTGCCAAGACCACTCAGATCCTAGCCTCATTAAAGGCCACATTTGACTGACCATGGCATTGAGGAGCCCTAGCAAAACTGGAATCAAGGAAGAACCCTTCACCAGTTGGAGTCATACCTGGGACAAAGAAAGTGGTTGTGATTGTTGGAGGTCAGTCATCTTATCTCCAGGACATCACAGCAGGAGTTCCTCAGGGAAGTGAACTAGGCCCAACCATCTTCAGCTACTTCATCAATGAGCTTCCTTACATCCCAAAGTCATAAGTGGGGATGTTAACTGTTGACTGGACAATGTTCAGCACCATTCACGCTCCTCAGACACTGAAGCAGTCCATGTCCAAATGGAGCAAGACCCATTCAGTATCCAGGCTTGGGCTGACAAGTGGCGAGTAACATTTGTGCCACACAAGTGCAGGCAATAACTGTCTCTAATAAGAGTGAGAATCTAACCATTATTCCCTGGTATTACCATCGCTATGTCCCCCAATATCACCATCCTGGGGGTCAGCATTAACCAGAAACACAACTGGTCTGGCCATTTAAATACTATGATGACAAAAGCAGCTCAAAGGCTGGGAATCCTGAAGTGAATAACTCACCACCTGACTCCGCAAACCTGTCTACAATCTACAAGGCACAAGTCAGGAATGTGATGGAATATTCTCCAGTCACCTGTATGACTGCAGCCCTAACAATGCTCGAGAAGCTTGACACCCTACAGAACGAAGGAGCCCATTTGATTGGCATCCATTCTCTCCACCGCCAAACCAAACCACAGTAGCAAGTGTATGTACCACCTCCTTAGATGGCATCTTCCAAACCAACACCCATTACCATCTAGAAGGACAAGGGGAGCAGATACTTAGAAATACCATCACCCGGAAGTTCCCCTCCAAGCCACTCACCATCACTGTTCCTTCACTGTCGCTGGGTCAACCTCTTGGAACTCCCACCCTGACAGCACTGTGGGTGTACCTGCACCTCAGGGACTGTAGCGGTTCAAGAAGGCAGCTCATTAACACTTTCTCAAGGCAATTAGGGGTGGACAATGAATGCAGGCCTAGCCAGCATTGAATGAATTGCAGAAAGAGACTCGTTAATACTCTCCACAATATGGTGTCCAGAATTGAGTTAAATAGTCCAGTTGAGGGCTAACCAAGAATTTAAAAAGATTTAGTTTAAAGCTCCTTGCTTCTGTACTGTAACTGCTCAGATGTCATGGTAACTAGGGATGAGTAATAAATCAAACATCCCAGCACTTCCTAAATTCTTCAGAACAATTTTTACTCGGAAAGATACTTCAGCCAAGAATTTTCTTCTAAGCTACCAACATGACTTTGGCACGCATCCGATGGAATTTTCCAGAGTTGCTCCCAGGGTGAGCCAGTCTTCTGACCTGTAGTGTTCTTGGCGGCAATGAATATGGGCACTTCCCGAGTGCAGTAGCTGGTGGTGTGTATCCAGGAAAAGTACACTTCCCTCGTTTTGATGCTTGCTAAGCCTGGCTCAGTTATAGCACACTCCCTTCTGATTAAGAAGGATGTGGATTCAAACCTCGCTCCACAGACTTGAGTGTAAAATTTAGGCTGATACTCTTGGCACAGGGCTGAGGGAGTGCAGTGTTGTCAGAGGCACCATCCATTGTCACCTCTCAAGTGGTTGGAAAAGATTGCATGACATTATTTTGAAGAGGAGCAGACTGCCCAGCCAGGCATCCTGGGCAATATTTATCCCTTTAAACAGCATCATAAAAACATACAATCTGGAACCTCCTTGTGTTCAAATTGACTTCCACATTTCCTGCATGACAGTACTTGCTGTGTTTCAAAAATACTTCACTAACTGTAAGACATTTTAGGATCCCCTGAAATTAATGATTTTGGTTTAAATTATAAGCAGAGAGTTGAATAATGTTCATGTTCTAAATGAAAGAAAGCATTAGAGACCATTTGGCGTTTTTTTTATTCTTTCATCGGACGTGAGTGTCGCTGGCTGAACCAACATTTTGTTTCCATCCTTAATCACCACCCCCCCCCCCCCCACCCCCAGAGGCCTGCCCCCCCATTACACTCTGCTGCCTTGGCACTGTCCCATGCTCAATGGGCTGTGCCAAGGTGCCCCCTGGGTGGGGGAGAGGGGCTAATGGAGACTTCGGTTCCAGGCCCACTAATTACAATTGAAATAAATTGACATGTGCAGACATAATGTGGGCCCTGTGCTTATTTGCAGCATGGAGCTGATAGCACTGGGAGACATGCTTGGGGCGGCCTGCCCAGCAAGGATCGCGCTAATCTGGCCCCAGTGAAATCTCCTGGCCTGCTGTGCTTTTAAAAAAAAAATCAGCACAGCGGGGTAGCAGAAATCGTCTTTTAATGACAGAATTTACTTTATGAATCAATTGGACTTATTAATTATTCCATCAGCTGCTACGATGGGGTATGAACGCATGCCCCCCCTCCCCTCCATTGTAGTAACCTGGGCTTCAGGGTTACCAGTTTCCCCAAACTTCAACTGGAGGTCAAAGGAAAATACAACCAAAGTATAACCTTTTTAACCATGAAATCTTGCTTTTGTAGAATGTCCTTCCAAGCGTTCCCTCTATTTAATTTCCTTGCTGTTCTTGCTTTTCTGATACATGTGGGTCCACAGAAATAGGAGGTAAAACCACCTTAAAAGCAATCAGAACAAAAGAGACAGCAATGGGTCATTTCACTTGCATCTGTGTACACTAGTGTTTGCGTCTGTACACGTGGCTGTGTGTACATGCATTGGTACACATGTCAGGGTCTGTGTGTGCAGCAGGACAAAAAATGTTTCATCACTGGTTTAGATTATAGGCTTTAAAGTTTTTTGGCGTGGTTGCTCGCTGCTTATTTGCTTCGTTGCTTGGCTACATATTTTTAGCTGACGGCATCATGTGGGTCTGGCAGAGGTTCCTGACATCTGTCACACTGCTCACTGAAGCAGCTGCTGAAGCAGTTTCCTTTTCAAACCACTCAAAATACATTTTTTCATTCCCAGTCTTTATCCTTCCAGCCTCTCTGCACCCGTCCCCACTGCCACTGACTGATTTCACGCGACATTTTCCTCTCAAAATAATGAGCTGTAAAACACTCTGTGAAGGCCTGAGGTTGTGAAAGTGGCTATGTAAATGCAAGTTCTTTCTTTCAAATGGTTCCATGGTGTTCTAATCAAGATCTCCCTAGGAGACCACAAAGACAAAACCACTTCTTCCATTCTCTGGCATAGGCTGTTAGTGTGTGGTATCATAATGACTTTAGAATCTCTGCAGGCTTGCGTTCTCTTTCCTCTACCACCCCTCTCTTCCCTCTACTTGGGGTTGCCAACCTTCTAGGATTTCCATGGAGTCTCCAGGAATGAAGGATTAATTTCATAGACACAGTCTTTTTAAAGTTTTTGTGTCACAAGTAGGCTTACATTAGCACTGCAATGAAGTTACTGTGAAAATCCTCTAGTTGCTTCACTCAGGTGCCTGTTCAGGAGGAAGGGAGAATTTTTTAGCATGGTCAGTGCACCTAACTAGCATGTCTTTTGGACTGTGGGAAGAAACTGGAGTACCTGGAGGAAACCCACACAGACCTGGGGAGAACGTGCAGACTCCGCAGATAGTGACCCAAGTCAGGGATCAAATCTGGATCCCTGATGCTGTGAGGTAGCAGAGCTAACCACTGGACCAGGAGAAACATCAAACAGTAAAAGAGAGTTGTGTTTGTTTGTTTCTTTATCCTTGAACTCTTTTATTATTTTTGGAAATAGTGATGATTGGGTAATGTCATACCCTGTGAAGGCATAACTTCAAATATGGATTGTGCTAATGTGGAAGATTTTGAAACTGTCTTTGACTTTTGTGAATGGGCACTTACAAGGTGGCTAAGATGGTTGTCAATGGTCAGGTGACCGTTGCAATTTCAATACAGACATTCCCTAGTACCTAATTGAAACACCCTGGGTAGGGGAATTCTCCTTTAATGGATATGTTCAGATAGTACCCCTCTGTGGAAATCACACTTTGTTCATAGTTTACTCCACATTCTTAATCAACCCCATGTCTCCAGATACTATTTTACAGCCTTGTTCAGGTGAGTTTGGAAATTTCCATTGTTGGACCCTTGCCCACTCTGATTCCATGGTGGGCAAAGTGGCAAGAGTTCTGGCCTCCAAGTTTGCAATTTAACAAAAAGAAAGCTGAAGAGACCAGTTACCCACAAGTGAGTGTGAAAGGCCACCATCCATCTCTGAGTGTGTAGTAATGACTTCAGACTTCCCAGCCATTCTTGCTCATAATACCAGTGTTGATCATGTGACCAAAATCCCAGCTTGAGTTAACACATTCTATTCTCCGAAGCTCCACGTATTCTGCAAAGAGCACCACTACAGAAAATCAACTGCAAATCAAGGCAGTAACACTGAAGTCTCTGTAAACTTGGATATTTTTAAAGTCTCCCAGCTTGATTCCTCAACCCATAATTATTTGTGAAGAAATTTGCCCTCCTGATGTAAAAACCACAAGTGTCTGACTTTGTGACCTTCAGAGCGTTCATCTCTTGAAGGGAATCCTTCAATAATCCTGATGTTCAGCTTCAGCTATTTGAACTCATCATCTAAACTACAATTCAATAGTGGGAAAAAAAACTCTTTGCTTCACTGAGCTGCAATAGTTCTTCTGCCATAAGCCAATATGTGAACCATGAGCTAGTCTTTTGTTTACAACTAATAAATGTAAACTATTCTCTCCAGCTATTTTATTCTGTGTGTGTGTTTGTACTCAGTGACTGACCATAATGTTTAGACCTTTTTGGGTGAAGGCATAAATAAGTAATCTTCTTTCTTTTAAACCCTTGAAAGCTTGCTGCTGTTATTTAACTCTCCAGAGCCTATGAAATACACATCTTCCTATCCAAAAGCCACACAGATCAAAGGCAGTGAGGGAAAGGGTACAAGGACTGTGGTTTACTTCTAACCTTGTCTGTAACAATAAGTAAAAGCCATTGGAAGATTGTGGTCACCTGCCAAAATCTGTAAGGGTACATGAAATCAAAGTCAGCAATGCTACATTGCCCATTTCTCACCCTTACCCCACCAGCCCCAAGTGATTAATGACTGACCCTTACTTTTTCTATTTGCCTCCTCATTAGTTGGTAGCTTGGGGTAGAATGATAGGGTGCATAATTTTCAGACTGATCCCACAAAGTGAGTTTGAAATACTAATGAAAAGACCACCCTTCCCACTGTAATTTCATCACTTCTAACAAGATGTTCAAAATGCATCCAGATGTTTCTTCCTGTTGGAATGCAATTGGTACAGTCTTCCATCTGGCTGGCTGTACTTAGTGATAATGTAATATGCTGAGCAAAACATTTGTTCCTTGGATGAAATGAAAGGCTATTCTGTTTTGCTAAGATGCCATGGTGTGTGACATTTGTGTGTTTGACTTCCAGCCAGCAACCAAATAACCAAATCACCTTCAATAGGCACCATCTCCCTTTACTAACTGAGGGAGAAGAATATGATAGCTGTGAAAAGAACAGTTATTTTTATTCACTCATGGGGCGTGGGTATAACTGACAAGTTTTATTGCCCATCCCTAATGTTCCTGGAGAAAGTGGTGGTGGGATACTTTCTGGTCAATTGAATGACTTGCTAAGCGAGGTCAGAGGGCAGTTAATAGTCAACCACATTGGCTGTAGGTATGGAGTCACACATAGACCAGACTAGGCAAGGACAGCAGATTTCCTTCCCTAAGGGGCGGCACAGCAGTTAGCACTGTTGCTTCACAGCACCAGAGACCCGGATTCAATTCTGGCCTCGGGTCACTGTCTGGGTGGAGTTTGCACATTCTCCCCGCGTCTGTGTGAATTTCCCTCGGGTGCTCCAGTTTCCTCCCACAGTCCAAAGATGTGCGGGTTAGGTTGATTGGCCATGGTAAATTGCTGTTTAGTGTCAGGGTAGCTACATGGTGTTAAGGGGATAGGGCCTGGGTGGGATTGATGTCGGTGTAGGCTCAATGGGCTGAATGGCCTCTTTCTGTACTGTAGGGATTCTATAGTTCTAAAGGGTAGTAGCAAGCTTGATGTTTTACAACAATATGCTAATTTCATTGCTTAATTTCAGATTTATTTAATTAACTGAGTTTTAAATTCCCCATTGCTCCGGGGGATTTAACCCCTTGGTCGGAATTGTTTGGCCGATCTCGCTGGTGGGATCTCCCAGAATCAACGACGGTAAACCCAAGCCACAGGTTCCCTGGCAGCGAAGGGTGCACACAACAGGAAATCCCATTGATAGTGGCAGGACCAGAAGATCCTGCCACTTGTCACTGAATTATTAGTCTACGTTTGCCAGCTGACTAACACTGTTACCATACAACATGTGTTTAGGGAATTGTGTGAGGAGCGGGTTACCGTCAACCTGCACTAGTTGGTAGATGGGTCAGGTTCACAATGCCATTCGGCATGTGACATGATGTCTCTTGGCTTATTAGGTGTCAATGACAGCCCAGTGGGCAGAACTCTCAGCCCAGACTGACAGCATATCCCACTCCAGAGACTTGTACACAAACGGTAGGCTCCCAGTGCAATACTGAGGGAGTGCTGCACGATTGGAGGTGCTGCCTTTCAGATGAACTATTAAATCAAGATCCCACCTGTCATATGGATGTCAAACATCCCATGCACTATTTCAGTGGGCAGCTTCCTCCATGACACTATTTTAACCTCAATCGACATCACCTACAAAAACAGATTACCTTGCTATTTTCGCATTGTTGCTTGTGAGAGCTTTGTAAATTGGCCCCTGCAAGTCCTACATTAGAACAAGGGCCACATTAAAAAAAACCTTCAGTGGCTGTAAAACACTTTGGGACATCCTGCAAATATCAAAGGTGCTATATAAATGCAAATTCCTTCTTGCTCGCTATTGGAAAGTTGTACGAGTTGACCCAGCATGAACCCAGTGCTGGGATTTTTATTAAAGACAATCTGAATGATTTCATTGCTAATGTAAACCAGACCATGGAAAATCTGCCCTCTTCAGAGTGTTTTTCCTGTCCAGTTTTAATGTGGATTCCCCTTTATTGGTTGCTTGGCTCCAGTAAAATTATTCCACTGATTGAAAACACATCAGCACCTTGACATGAAATTTGGTCATTAACAGCATCAAGAGGAGCTTCAAAAAGAAATGTATAAATCCAGGCAGTGAGGAAGAACCCAAACAATATCTTAGGCTGGGGGACAACTCCCAACAGGATATACAGCAACAACTTACAGTTACATAGGCCGGAATTCTTCGATCTCGTACACCCCACCACCACTACCAACGAGAATGGAGAATTTGCCGTCCAGCCAAATCTCCCTTCACAGCAACGGAACTGGAGAATCCCAGATGCTGGCAAGGTTGGAAAATTCCTGCAATAGTGCCTACTGTTCTCAAACACTATAGGTGGCGTGGTGACACAGTGGATAACACTGCTACCTCACAGCATTTGGGACCTGAGTTTGATTCTCAGCTCGCGTCACTGCTTGTGCGGGGTTTGCACATTCTCCCCATGACTGCCTGGGTTTCTTCCCACAGTCCAAAAGTGGTTGAGTGCAGGTTAGGTGCATTGGCCGGGCTAAATTATCCCTCGGTGTACCCAAACAGGTGCCAAAGTGTGGCAACTTGGGGATTTACAGTAAATTCATTGCAGTATTAATGTAAGTCTACTTGTGACACCAACAAATAAACTTTAAATCAAACAAAATTGGACCGGAGCCTGAATTTTCCGCCCATTTGGCTCACGCACTCAATGGACCTTGAAGCTGGAGTGAAACATATTCCTGGCCATGGTCAACCCCTGAGCACAGTTTCACCATGGCTGGCAAATTAATAACCAACAGTGTGAAATATGGGCTGTGAAAAGTTGAGTGATGCCAGGGAGGTGGGCTCTGAGAGAAGGGGAGGGGTGCAGGCTGGCATATCCAATGTGCTCCCTCAGAGGGACAGCTGCAGTGGAGCTGTTTCAGGGAGGTACCAACCCCTGAAAAATAAATATGGATGGAAGAACTGCGCCACAACTGTCTCGGCTGCACAGTGATACACAGACCTCTACCCGGGCACATTTGTTGATTTTTTTTTTAAATTTGACTTCCGACCTTTCCTCCCACCCTGGATCGAGATTGCAACTTAAATATAAAGGCTACGTGGCCAATTGGCACACCTGCCAACTGTAAAAGTAGAGGGACAATGTAAAGTTGTGGTCAAAGCAAAATACTGCAAATGCTGGAATCTGAAACAGAAACTGCTGGAAAATCTCAGCAGGTCTGGCAGCATCTGTGGGGAGAGAATAGAGCTGTTTCAAGATTAGATGACCCTTTAGCTCTGACGCTATCTCCATAGCATCAAGAAATATCCAGGTCTCCATTTTACGGTGAAGGATAATTTGTGATGACCAAGCATAGAAGAGTTTTACAGAGGTGATAAGAAAGTTATAACTATTGGGAAAAATTGAAAAGGCAGGAACCCTTTTACCCAGAAACAAAAATAATGTTGATGGGTGCTCTAATAGAGGTCTTGAAAGAATTCAATTCAATTGACAGAGAGATGTTCCTGTGTGGGTGAGATCAAAACTAGGTAGGGTCATAAATATAAGAACATAAGAACATAAGAAATAGGAGCAGGAGTAGGCCATCTAGCCCTTCGAGCCTGCCCACGAACAAATTTGGGAGAAATGTCTTTTCCCCCCCCCCCCCCCCCAATGAATGGTGAAAATGTGGAACCTGTTACACAGGAAGTATTAAGGTGAATACATAGATGTTTTCAAGGATAACCTCGTTCGATACATGCAAACGAAAGGTATAGAAAGCGATGTTGATACAAAGAGAATAGAGCCAATGTTTCGAGTCTAGATGATCCTTTGTCAGGGCTGTGACGAAGGGTCAACTAGATTTGAAATGTTGGCTCTATTCTCTACACAGATGCAATCAGTCAGACTGGCTGCAATTTTCCAGCATTTTTCTGTTTTTGTTTCGGATTCCAGCATCCGCAGTATTTTGCTTTTATCATGATATTGATTAGAATTAGATGAAAAGTGGAGGAGAGGGGGAGTTAAGAGACTTGCATCGAGCATAAATACCAGCAGAGTGATCTGTTTCTGTGCTGTAAATTCTATGTATGTACTTAACATTATCAACAACAGATTAATGGGTCTTTCACCCTATAGGCTACTTACATGCAATCGGCTGTCAACTTCACCTAAATAAGTTTATTTATTAGTGTTACAAGTAGGCTTACGTTAACACTCCAATGAAGTTACCATGAAAATCCCCTAGTCACCATATTCTGTTGCCTGTTTGGGAGAATTTAGCATGGCCAATGCACCTAACCAGCACGTCTTTCAGACTGGGAGGAAACCCACACAGACATGGAGAGAACATGCAAACTCCACACAGACAGTGACCCAAGCTGGGAATTGAACCTGGCTCCCTGCTGCCATGAGGCTGCAGTGCTAACCACTGTGCCACCACCATGCCCAAACAATGATTGTGCTTCAAAAGTAATTGGTTGGCTGTGAAGTGTGCAAAGATGTCCTAATAAGGTGCTGAGTGAATGCAAATTCCAGTATTTTGTTGGCTCGTGGGGCATAAATACTAGTAGAGACTCCTTGGGCTGAATGGCCTTTTTGTGTTGGATGTAATTTACCTTGTTTGAATGCATTACTCAGTGAGATTCACTGTCCTCTATTGATTGTGATTTTTCCGTTTCAGATATGCTATTCACTTTTTGGGGGAGGTAATCCTACTGTATTGCATTATGGTGACTGTACATGTCAAGAACATTCACAAGTGAGTAACTAAAGAAATGCTAGTAATAGATTATTTTGGGTTTTGCTGTTGAATTCAATTTATGCTGTAACTACAGTTTCTGACTTTGTTTCATCACTGATGCGTCTGTCTCTTGAAGGTCTTGCCGTTCGCTGAGGTTTAGATCTATTGTTGCCACTAGATCAGCTTAATCAGCTGTTGTTCATATCTGAACATTAGCCTGGAGGGTCAGCAGGCCATTCAACTGTGGGACGATGCAGGGAGGGATTGTCATCAGAATTAAGCCCAGTCCTATTCAAACACGAACAGTTCCAGGAAGTATCACTGTATAATGATCAGAAATCTTTCTTGATGATCTACTCTCTCCATCTCTCTTCCTTAACCACAAGTATTGAGTCAGTAACACCCCTCCCAGCTCAATGGCCCTGAAAGAGGAAGTTGTGACTCCCCCTCGCCCAAAAGACTGGAACACAAAATCCAAGCTGACACTTGCAGTGTAGTACTGAGGGAGTACTAAGCTGTCGAAAGTGCTGTCTTTCAGATGACACTTTCAACCGAGAAGAATTTGTACAGATTCAAAACTGTTTCTCGCTCCGCAGATGCTGTCAGATCTGTTGAGTTTCTCTAGCATTTTACTTTAAACAAGGCCCTCTCTACTCTCCCAGGTAAAAGTGTCTTTGTTTATGAATCGCAGAAAGTCAGAGTGCAGGTACAACATGTAATAAAAATGGCAAATGGAATGTTGGCCTTGATTACAAGAGGACTGGAGTATAAGAGTAGAGAGGTGTTGTTGCAATTGTATAGGCAGTGGCGAATTAACTATCACCCGGACCCCTAGGCTGAGCTTTAGTAAGGTCTCCTGACCTTGCCCCCTGCTCCCTGCTGCACCCTTCATTGAATAGAATAAAGTGATGTTGAGTGACGTTAGATAACTTCTTTGTTGTACTATGTATAATGTACTACATGTATAATTCACCCACGAAGTATGGTCATGAAAATTTATTCACCTTTTAAAAGGGTTAAACCAATGTTTTTTTTTGCTCTTGAGGCCCCCTCCCTTCTGGGCCCCTATGCTTAAGCCTACTCAGCCTAATGGTTAATCTGCCACTGTGTGTATCGGGTGTTGGTGAGACCCACATCTAGAGTATTGTGTCTGGTTTTGGTCTCCTTTATTTGAGGAAGGACGTGGTGACATTGGTGGCAGTTCAGAGGTGGTTCACCAGATTGATTCCGGGGATGAAAGGATTGACGAATGAGGAGAGATTAAACAGTTTGGGCTTATACTCGCAAGAGCTTAGAAGATGGCCTACTCCTGCTCCTATTTCTTATGTTCTTAAGATTGAGAAGGGATCTGATCGAGGTATAAAATATAAAAGGGATTGATAAAAGTAAATGTAGACCAAATGTTTCTCCTGGTGGGGTAATCTAGAACAAGAGGTCACAGGTGTAGGTTGAGAGGTGGTAAATTTAAAACTGTGATGAATTACAGTTGTAATTTATTAATTAATTTATCAAAATTTGCTGGACTCTGGGCAGGTGCCAGCTGATTGGGAAACAGCTAATGCAACGCCACTGTTTAAGATAGGAGGTAGACAAAAGGCGGGTAACTACAGGCCGGTTAGCTTAACGTCCGTAGTTGGGAAAATGCCGGAATCTGTCATTAAAGAAAAAATAGCAGGACGCCTGGAAAAGAGTGGTTCAATCAAGCAGTTGCAGCATGGATTCATGAAGGGAAAGTCGTGTTTGACAAATCTTCTGGATTTTTATGAAGATGTAACGAGTGCGGTTGTTAGAGGGGAACCGATGGATGTGATGTTTTGAGATTTCCAGAAGGCGTTCGATAAAGTGCCTCACAAAAGTTGCTGCAAAAGATTAAGGTACACGGAGTTGGGGGTAAAGTGTTAGCGTGGATTGAGGATTGGCTAACTAACAGGAAGTAGAGATTTGGAATAAATGGGGGCTTTTCCAGTTGGCAGTTGGTGACTAGTGGCGTGCCGCAGGGACTGATGCTGGGGCCTCAACTGTTTACCATAGACATAGACGATCTGGAGGAGGGGACCGAGAGTAACAAAGTTTGCTGATGACACAAAGATGAGTGGGAAAGCGAATTGCGTGGAGGACGCGGAAAGTCTGCAGAGAGATTTGGCTAGGCTAAGTGAGTGGGTGAAGATCTGGCAGTTGGAGTATAATGTTGGCAAGTGTGACGTTCTCCACTTTGGAAGGAATAATAGTAAAATGGACTATTTAAATGGTGAAAAATTGCAGCATGCTACTGTGCAGAGGGACCTGGGGGTCCTTGTTCATGAATCGCAAAAGGTCAGTTTGCAGGTGCAGCAGGTGATCAAGAAGGCAAATGGAATGTTGGCCTTTATTGTGAGGGGGATGGACTATAAAAGCAGGGAGGTATTGTTGCAATTGTACAAGGTACTGGTGAGGCCACAGCTGGAGTACTGTGTACAATTGTGGTCCCCTTATTTGCAAAAGGATGTATTGGCCTTGGGAGTACAGAGAAGGTTCACCAGGTTGATACTGGATATGAGGGGGTTAGCTTGTGAGGAGAGATTGAGTAGATTGGGCCTGTACTCATTGGAGTTTAGAAGGCTGAGGGGGGATCTTATAGAGACACGTAAGATAATGAAGGGGCTAGGCAGGGTAGAAGCAGAGATTATTTCCACTTAGAAAGGAAACAAGAACTAGAGGGCACAGCCTCAAAAAGGGGGAGTCAATTTAGAACAGAGTTGAGGAGGAACTTCTCTTAGAGGGTAGTGAATCTTTGGAATTCTCTGCCCATTGAAGCAGTGGAGGCTACCCCGTTTAAGTCCCAGGTAGTTAGATTTCTGATCAGTAAGGGAATTAAGGGTATTGGGGAGCAGGCGGGTAAGTGGAACTGAACCACTATCAGATCAGCCATGATCTTATTGAATGGCGGGACAGGCTCGAGGGGCTAGATGGCCTACTCCTATTTCTTATGTTCTACTTCTTGCAGAAGGTGTTGAATTTGTGGAATTCACTGCCCCATAGCGCGGTGGAGAATCACTAAATGGTTTCAAGAAGGAGATAGATAGATATATTTCTGATTTTTAAAAAAGTGGGTTAAAGGGATATGGGGACAGATAGGGAGGTGGATTTGAGACCAGGGAGAGATCAGCCATGATTTGATTGAATGGTGAGGCAGCATCAAAGGGCTGAACTGCCTACTTCTGCTCCTAATTCTGATGTTTCTATGTAAAAAGTCCCATAGCGATATTTCAAAAAAGAACAGAATTCTCCTGGTCTATTTTGATCCTTCAACCAACATCACTAAAATAAATTATCCAATTATTGTCATGTTGCTAAGTTCTGGGAGCTTGTTCTACACAAGTTTGTTGATTATATTTCCATACTTTACCACAGTGACTACACTTCAAAAAGTACTTCATTGGCTGGCTGTACAGGGCCTTGGGATGTCCTGAGGTCATAGAAAAGCACCATTTTAAATGCAAGTCCTTTTCTTTCTTGACACCACTGCAGATGAGGTAGGCTATGTCCACAGAGGTCATGGGTCAATCTTGGAAACCTGTGGGCCTGTTCACGTTGTCTTTAACCAAGTGGTTACGTCCTATGTTTCACTGGTAGTCTTGACAGATACTGTCCCTTCTCTTCCCAGAATGGATTTAGTTTGAGAGATTAATGCTAGATGGCAGAGCAAACATTCTGAGAAACCCATCTTTATGGAATGTGGTGTTAAACAGGTGAATATCCATTTACTAAATTAGGCAGCAGAAGATATTCTGATGGCTCAATTGTTTTATTGTGATATTATGGTTCAGTATAAATGCTTGTTCCCCAGTCTGAGTAAGGGATCACACATTTAGGACAGAGATGTGGGTGGCATTGTGGCACAGTGGTTAGCCTCACAGTGCCAGTGATCTGGGTTCAATTCCTGCCTTGGGTGACTGTGTGGAGTTTGCACATTTTCCCTGTGTCTATGTGGGTTCCCTCCAGGTTGGCCCCACAGTCCAAAGATGTGTGAATTTAGTGGATTGGCCATGACAAATTGCCCCTTAGTGTCTCAAGATGTGTAAACTACAGAGATTAGCCATGGTAAATGTTAAAAAAGGGTTATGGGGATGAGGCAGGGGAGAGGGCCTGGGTAAGATACTCTGTCATTGAGTCAGTCCAGACTCAATGGGCTGAAAGGCTTCCTTCTGCATTGTAAGAGTTAAATGATCTGATGATCCGATGAGGAATTTCTTCTCCGAGAGGGTAGTGAAACTGTGGAATTCTTTACCGCAGAGGGCTACGGTGGCTGGGCTGTTAAGCAAGTTCAAGACTGAGAAAGACAGATGTTTAACCAGTAAGGGAATCGAGGGTTATGGGGATAAGGCAGGAAAGTGGAGCTGAGGATTATTAATCAGATCAGTCACAATCTCATTGAATGGTGAAGCAGACATGATGGGCTGAAGGGTCTACGTCTGCTCTTGTGTCTCATCGTCTTCTGGAACCTTTCCTTGTCCAGAAGCGCACACCCAACTGGGGAAAAAACCCAACTCTTAAATTCAAGCTTCAAAGAATATCACCCACTCTCAATGCACACTGAAGCAAGACTTGGTTTACTCTTAAAGTACCCTACATTTCTAACCTTGTCACACGGCCAGCTAGGATACTGCCTGTTGTCTGTGCAAGTTCCAGAATACTGAATGGAAAATTGTTGGGGAATATGCACTGCTGCTTCATTTAGGAAGTGGAATCAGTGAGCGATTACACCAGCAGACATTTTTGAGAAACCACAGGCATGTTTCCATTGGCTAGATACTAATAGTGAGAATTAAATATAAATAAAGCATCAGATTTGCTTTTTGAATGGCCAAGACCTCTTCATTTGTGAAGAAGAATCCTTATTAGACTTCTTTTTTCCAGTGCTTTCCTTGCCATTCTGTTCCTTCTATAAGCCCCTCCATGACCATACCGTTATTTCAGCCTGCACCCTGGCCATGCTGTTTAGATCTGCAGCCCTGACTCTTCTGCTCCATCCCTTCCTCCCTCTAAGATCAGGTCTCTCCCTGTGACCCTTAGAACCCATGAAGATGCGCCTCCGATCACAAGAGCACCTTTTATTCACTTCACAGACTGCTCAGATCTCAGAGGTTATACCTCGAGGCCATAAGTCACCTTTCCCTATTAAGAAACATTTGTACAAAACGAGTACTGTATAAATTGAATATTGGGACTCTGTGATTATGCAGAAACCACCAATGACACTTTTACGATGCAGCTTGGATGACGGGAGCAAGGTGTCTGTGAACCACATTTCCCCATCTTGTTATGAACCCTGGCAATTCTTTGGCATATGTGCAAACTGGCCATGATAGTGCATGAAGTACTGGTGTCGATTGAAACTTATGCTGTGCTGGGAATCACAAACTGTGCAAGTGCTGATCTCACTGTGTCACTGGTGGAAGTATTCGCATTAAAAGTAGTTTATCACTTTCTCATGATTCAAGATCTGTGAGTCAACAAGTGCTTCCTTTTTACTTCAAAAGTACTTAGAACATAGAAAAACTACAGCACAAACAGGCCCTTCGGCCCACAAGTTGCGCCGATGATATCAATACCTACTAGGCTTACCTATAACCCTCAATTCTATTAAGTTCCATATACTCATCCAGCAGTCTCTTAAAAGACCCTATCGAATTTGCCTCCACCACCACTGACGGCAGCCGATTCCACTCACCCACCACCCTCTGAGTGAAAAACTTACTCCTGGTATCTCCTCTGTACTACTCCCCAGCACCTTAAACCTGTGTCCTCTTGTAGCAAGCATTCCAGCCCTTGGAAAATACCTCTGAGAATCCACCCGATCTATACCTCTCAACATCATCTTATACACTTCTATCAGGTCATCTCTCATCCTTTGTCTCTCTAAGGAGAAAAGACCGAGCTCCCTCAACCTATCCTCATAAGACATGCCACCCAATCCAGGCAACATCCTTGTAAATCTCCTCTGCACCCTTTCAATAGCTTCCACATCCTTCCTGTAATGAGGTGACCAGAACTGAGCACAGTATTCCAAGAAAAGTCTGACTAGGGTCTTGTACAGCTGCAACATTATCTCCTGACTCCTAAACTCAATCCCTCGATTGATGAAGGCCAGTACACCATATGCCTTCTTAACCACATCCTCTACCTGATTGTACTACTTTTGGATTGGGCAGAATTGAAGGACACTGACTTAATTGAAGTGATCAGTTTAGTTTCTCTTGTAGAGATGCTTCAAAATGGACCCTTAGACGGGGGGAGGAGGGAGGAATGAATGAAGTGATATGCACGTAAAGTAAGTGCAAGCAAGGGTGGCACAGTGGTTAGCACTGCTGCCTTACAGCGCCAGGGACCCTGGTTCTATTCTGGCCCTGGGGGGGGGGGGGTCACTGTCAGTGTGGAGCTTGCACATTCTCCCCATGTCTGAATGGGTTTCCTCCAAAGATGTGCAGGTTAAGTTGATTGGCAAGGCTAAATTGACCCTAGTGTTCAGGGAGTAGCAGGGTAAATATGGGATAGGGCCTGGGTGGGATTGTGGTCGGTGCAAACTCGATGGGCTGAATGGCCTCCTTCTGCACTGTAGGGATTCTATTATTCTATGAGTCCATGGAGATATATCCAGGCAATGAAAGTCAGTAATAGTTCCACACTAGGGAATGGCCTTTTAGGTATGGATTTTGGAAATTTATACCTTTTTTTAAGTTATGATTTTCAGTGACTTTGGATTTGATTCACGAATTAGGTTGAATTGTCCTGAATTTGGTCAGAGAGATTAGTGTGAGAATAATAAATTGTATTTACATCATGCCTTTAATGTACTAACATGTCTCAAGGTGCTTCATACACAAGCCGTCAAACAGAATTTGACACTGAACCATAAGGAGATATTAGGGTAGGTGACCAAACGTTTGGTCAAAGCAGTAATTTTTATTGAGTCTTAAAGCACAGAGTGTTGGAGAGGTTTAGGCAAGTAATTCCAAAGCTTAGGGCTCTGGCAACGGAAGTGCACATCCACAAGGTTGGCTCAATCTAATTTGGGTATATGGAAGAGACTATAATTGGAGGAGCACAGTGACCTTGGAGGATGGAGGTTACGGAGGTAGGGAGTGTGATGATTTCAGCCGGGCTAATGAGATTGGCTTGCTAGCGTATGAGCCACCTGATGAGTTGTAATTGACGGTTAAATTGGGGAGCCTCGTGCTCCCTATTTAAAGCAGGTATGTCAGACTGCCAGCCTGCATTCAGCAGGTAGCAACTGGAGAGCTGGCTGTATACCGATGTACGGTGTAAATAAAGTAACTGGGTGACGGGACTTTCACCTCCATGAATTATTACAGGAGGGAGAGGCCACGTTGAGCTTGAAAATGAGGATAAGAATTTTAACATTGTGTGCTGAGACTCATTGTCGCTCAGCAAGTGCAGTGATGATGGGTGAACTTAACTTGGTGCAAGTTTTGTATATGGATGATAGAGCACGTGGATGAATCAAACATATTGGCCACCTTTAGCCACAATTGACATGATTTGAAACACTTATCTCTGATCTAATGCATATCAGCAGTCAAATTATTCTTAAGCAACCAAAACTATTTGCATATGTCCACACATACCATGCTTTGTACAAAAAGGTACTTGAAAACAATAATCTACTGGTGAAAGGCACTTAACTGCTAAAAACAAAGATGTTATACAAAAGTAGTTTCTGAGGGCAGAATAATATTAGCACAATGCCCTGGATGCCATGTTATGGGGAGCATGTTGACTCCATTGTGACCTACACTGCGGCGCCAATGGTGGATGGAATTCCCAATTGATTGGCAGTTTCCTCAGTCCCGGTGTTGCCATGACAGCATCCGTGGCAGCTGCCAGATTGACAGGGAAAGAGGAAAATCAAGGCCCATGATGTGCGGGAACAGGTAAGTCTGGGATCTTGGGCCTAGAGGGCTTGGGTAGGTAGTGGGGTGGGGGGGAAGGTGGAGTGGTTAAGGAAGAGAGTGAGTAGGAAGGAAGGGGTGTGCACACACACTAGTCCCTGCATAGGACAACCGTTCAGCAGGCCCAGTCCTTGACCTGCCTTATGAAAGGCTCAGGGAAGAGTTCCAGCTGGACAGGCCAAAAGGAACGGGGGAAGGGAGGGAACTGCCCCCTGATCAACCAAGGGCAATCCCTGAAAAGCAACCCTTCCCTTCCCTTCCCATTCTCGAAATATTTAAGTTTATAAATTTCTGCTCCTGCTCTTGCCCAGCTGCTCACGCCAAATGTTTTGTGGCCCGGGCAACATATTATCACCGGGGCCAACTGGCTTGAAAATTGACCCTTAATTATTCATTGAAATATAGTGGGTGGGTTGCTGATTTTGGCCACTGCCCCCCACTCTGCTCTTTGCTCTTTTCTCCTGGCTATTTGCTTGCAGCAGTATCCTGGAGATTACCTTTCAATTCTTGGAGTATCCCACCCAGCCCCCCGCACTCCCGTTCAACCAAACATCCTGTGGTAATGTGGCCTCACTTAAGGATCCTTTGTAGGCCGGAGAATTGGGCCGGAACCTATAGAATGGAGGCATGGGAAGTTGGGCCTAATGGGATCGAGGGCATGTTTCCTGGGGACTGAGAGGAGTTCAGTTTTTTCGTGGGACATGGTTGTTGTTGGTCGGCCAAAATTTATTGCCCATCCCTAGTTGCTCTTGAGAAGGTGGTAGTGAGCTACCTTAAGACGCTGCAGTCCACGTGCCGTTAAGCAATCAAGCTGGCCAGCAAAGTGCAATCTGACAGTTCGGGGCCACTGTGCATGCAGACTTTGGTGTGACTAGACCCCATCCCCCGAGCTTTTAATAATATTCACAGTTGTGTCCTCTGCAGTGCATAGAGTGTGAGAGATTTGAGTGTGAACTCCCACTGAAAATATAATCATGCTTTACAACATTTTTCCTGCCCATTCAGCACTTAAGAATTTTTTTGGGAGAATCGAGCCCTGAGAGTCTCATGGTGAAGATAAAAATACAACTCCACAAAATGTGTCAGTAATACATTGTAGGCATTCTGTAAAATAAGAAAGAGGTTAATTGTTAATTTTGGTGTGTGCACCGACTGTCCCACTCCAGGAATGGACACTCCTGGTTTTGGTTGAAAGGAATGCTAGATAAAAACCCAAATGTAATGCAGTTTCCTTGTGCAGTGCAGCTCATGTTTAGCAAATATGACTGTAGATTTACAGTAAGCATAAATTTGTTACAGCAGGTAACATTAAATATTTACCTAAGAAAGCTCCTGGAATGATATCATGGCTGCAGAGCTATAGAAAGGGTTAATTTGTGGAGAGTTGGAATTGAGACGTTCTGTGAAACTTGTCAAGAACAGTGCCATGCAATCTTTAATCTGTGAGGAAATGAGGCAAAGCCTTGGTTTAACTTTCCGTCAGAAAGATAATGCTTCTGACAGAACAGTCCTACACGAGTGTGACGATTGGGGCAGACTTTTACACTCCCCTGCTGGCAGGTATGTAGATCAGGAGGGGGTGACGGACTGCAAAATAGGGGTGAGACCTATTGGGGCGGTGCCTACAGGTGATTGGTGGGGTGGGGGGGGTTCCCGTTGCCACTCTCGATTTAAGATCAGTCGGGGCTGGATGGAGGCCAGTGATCGGGTGGGGGGGGTGGTGGCTGGTTTGCCAGGGAGCTCTGCCACCCATGCAAAGGGCAAGGTCAGTGGCAGAGTGGGTCTGTTCCACCAACCTACCTGGCCCCAAATTGTCTGCTATTCAGTGTGGGGCAGGTGAGACCTGGGATGACCTGCCTGCCCTCACTCCAGTTATTGGCTAGTTATGGGCTGCTTCCTGCCTGGCCACAGGTGGGGGGGGGGGGGGCCCATCCCTCAATGAGAGCCTTGAGTGAGGCTCCCCTTTTACCCATATTTGGGCTCTCTTTTCCCCCCCCCCCCAATCCCGAACCAAGTTAGGGGATGGATAGAATTGCAATGCTCTCCACAGTCAAGGAGCCTAACAAACACTACTGAGCCTCAAGCATGAAGAGTGGCCAATTTGGGGAACAGTAATGGAGGATGGTCAGCCCCAGTGGAACAACACTTCAGTAAGAATCATTCCTTCAGCAGAGGTGAGCGTGTGGGAATGGGTGAGGCAGTATCTAGAACGGCATGACTCTGTTCATCACAGCACATGGCCTCCACCAACAGTGTACATCATCTGACCCACTACTTAATGTCGTTTCAGATGCAGTTTCCTGGTAGCAATGGCATATCTGACCATCTGTCAGATTATCCGAGTCTACGTCTTTGATGGTGTGGAACGATCTGCTGACTTCTCAGGGTAAGCACGGGGGAAGGGCACTCTCATGCCAGTGATTTGAAATAGTTATGATCGCAGGTTGGCACTGTATGATGTTTCTGTCATGATCTTTAGCTTGTGGTCTCTATGCAGAGAGCAGTAATGTGAACCGATGTCTTTAAAAAGTTAACAAGGCTCGTGGAAATTTTCAACACTGGAGTTTTTCCCCCGTCAGCTATGTATAGAAATTTAAAAGAAAGATTCTGGGGACCAGGCTGGCATTTATTACCTCATATTATTTACCATATGAAATGGTGGTGGTTTTTTGTCTTAAACCACTATGTGATGAGTTGATGGGCTGGTAGTGTACAACTTGAAGAGAAACCTAGTGATGATGGTGATATTCCCTTGCATCTTCTGCCCTTGTCCTTCCAGATGGATTAGATTTGATTTGATTTATTATTGTCACCTGTATTAACATGCAGTGAAAAGTATTGTTTCTTGCATACTATACAGACAAAGCATACAGTTCACAGAGAAGGAAATGAGAGAGTGCAGAATATAGTGTTACAGTCATAGCTAGAGTGTAGAGAAAGATCAACTTAATGCAAGGTAAGTCCATTCAAAAGTCTGGTGGCAGTAGGGAAGAAGGTGTTCTTGAGTTGGTTGGTACGTGGCCTCGGACTTCTGTGTCTCCTGACAGAAGGAGGTGGAAGAGAGAATGTTCAGGACGTGTGGGGTCCTTAATTGTGCTCACTGCTTTGCCGAGGCAGCGGGCAGTGTCGACAGTCAGTGATGGGAGGCTGGTTTGCGTGATGGATTGGGCTACATTCATGACCTTTTGTAGTTCCTTGTGGTTTTGGGCAGAGCAGGGTAGATGCTGCCTATTGATTGTTTCTTGCTGCTATACAGCAAGAAACAATACTTTTCACTGTATACTAATACAAGTGACAATAATAAATCAAATCAAATAAGCCTCAGCAAGTGATGGCACAGTGGTGTTATTGCTAGACTATTAATCCAGAAACTCAGCTAATATTCCAGGGACTTGGGTTCGAATCCCATCACGGCAGATGGTGGAATGCGAATTCAATAAAAGAAATCTGGAATTAAGAATCTATTGACCATGAAATCATTATCAATTGTCAGAAAAGCCCATCTGGTTCACTAATGCCTTTTAGGGAATGAAATCTGCCATCCTTACTAGTCTGGCCTACGTGTGACTCCAGAACCACAACAATGTGGTTGACTCTCAGCCGCCCTCTGGAATGGCCTAGTAAGCCATTCAGTTACTCCACCAGCTTCTCAAGGGAACTAGGATTGGGCAATAAATGCTGGCCAGCCAGTGACACCCATGTCCCATGAATGAATGAATGAAAAAAAGCTATAAAAGAAAAGAAGCCAATATCAAGGGAACTCCTTTGGCCACTATGTAATCTGTTTATGACCAACTGTTTTGGAAAAGTAGATGATGATATCAGCAGGTTCCGACTGGAGGTTAAGTTCGACCTATTTCACCCATCAGGAAACTGGCAGGATCAGTTACAACACCAGTTTGACACTTCACCTGATTATGCATTCCACTAGAATTAGCCACACCATATAACATAGTTATGTTCTAACCTAATGAAACCTTCTGAGTAATATTGAGCTAGGTGTAAAAGGAACATTCCAACCAATCCGATCTGCTTTCGACATGTGGATGAGTTTAAAATTAACCCCTTGAATTCCCCCCTTAAAGATCAGTGATTGTCTTGTTAATTTTATGATGTGGAGATGCTGGTGTTGGACTGGGGCGGGCACAGTAAGAGGTCTCGCAACAACAGGATAAAGTCCAACAGGTTTATTTGGAATCATGAGCTTTCGGACTGCTGTTCCTTAGGGTTAGAGTTGGGTGACTCACCTGATGATGAAGGAGCAGCACTCCGAAAGCTTGTGATTCCAAATAAAGCTGTCAGACTTTAACCTGGTGTTGTGAGACTTCATTTTGATCACATTAGTGACCAACAATTCCTGTTCTTTTAATCCTTCTCCCAACCCCTACTCTCACTGACAGTATGATATAGAAAATTGGAATGTTTAAACAGATTATTCTCCAACAAAGTGATGACTGAAAAGTGAGCTTGTTAAGTGTACGAGCTGGTAAATGGTATGGAAAATCAAGATTCAGAGAGTTATCTCAGTACAATTACATGGTTTCAAACTAGTAATGACTGGTGCCAGGAAACCCTTCAAACAAAAAGTTGGAAATAAGTTGAATGGACTTCTTTTTTCAAAAAAAGTTTTTATTTTATTAATGTTGCAAGTAAGCTTAGATTAACACGTCAATGAAGTTGGTGTGAAAATACCCTCGTTGCCACATTCTGGTGCCTGCTCAGGTACACTGAGGGGGAATTTAGCATGGCCAGTGCACTTAACCAGCATGTCTTTTGGACTGTGGGAAGAAACTGGAGCACCTGGAGGATACCCACTTAGACATGGGGAGAACATGCAAACTCCAGACAGACAGTGACCCAAGTCGGGAATTGAACCCGGATCCCTGGCGCTGTGAGGCAGCAGTGCTAACCACTGTGCCACCATGCCGCCCTCTTGATAGAGCAGTGGGAGATCACTAGTCTTGGAATCATTTAAGAAATCTTGTTAAGTTGTTGTCATGTGGATCTTGCCCCTTTCTATCTCCTGTAGCCTCTTCCTGCCCTTCAACCCATCATGATCTATACTCTTTGTGCTGCCATGATTTGCATCACCTCTGCCTTTAATGGCAGTGCCTTCAGTTGCCCACCTTTAAACCTAGAATTCTCCCTCTCAGTCAAGCCTTATTGTGCACTCTGTGGCTCAGAGTCCAGAAGTCCATTGGAGTGCCTGAGCTCCAGAGAAAATATTGCTTGATTGACAACTCTGGCTGAAAGATCTTCTCTGTCAATTTCATGATGTTTATTTATGGAAGATGATGTTTAAAGTGCTTACAATTTCTATTCTCAATACTTTAAAGCATCTGAATAATTGACACTTTTATTGGGCTATAGTAAAAGCACTTTTTATGAATGAATGACAATATTTTAAAGTTTTTGACACATCCTTTTTTCACTATAGGGTTCTATACTGACTGTTTAGTGGCTGAAAGGGCATGAAGTGCAATAGCTTGGCATGGAGATAGGTCAGGCTAGGTAACTTAGCATGGATGGTATGAGGGGCCAGGTTAGAATTGCAAGTTGCAGGCTCACCACCCAATCTGTACCCTTAAATTGCACAGCTGAAAATGGGAATTCCGGAATAAGGTACTGGTTGCTGTTTCCACGCCACCATGGGGGCTCCCCAAGTCTTTGAACGTCTAAGTAAATTAGTCTGGGTTGTCCATGTATTGGAGGTGGTTGAGAATTGTAATAGAGAGCGGGTGGGAAGGTGCAGGACTACATCAGAGATGATTAGTTTGGATCCCAAGGTGAATGGAGGATGAGAGAATGAAAAGATTAATGAGTAAATTAGAGGTTGGACTGGAAATATGCGTCTGTTTCATAGATTTAGAAAAAGCATTTGATTGGTTGAATCAAGAGTTGCTGCTACACTCTGGTTTCTCTTGATCCTATAAATATTTGTCCAGTGAGATGAACGTGTATGATTAGTGAGGCTAATGGTTTGTTCTCACTGGAACGATGGAGTTTGCGGGGCGGTCTGAAAGAAGTCTATAAGATTGAGGGGCATGGACAGAGTGGATAGTCAGAAGCTTTTTCCCAGTGTGGAAGAGTCAATTACTAGGGGGCATTGGTTTAAAGTGCAAAGTTTAAAGGGGATGTACGAGTCAGGTTTTTTACACAGAGGGTGGGGGAGGTGCCTGAAACTCGCTGCCGGGGAAGGCAATGGAAGCAAATATGATAGAGTTTTAAGGGGCGTCTTGACAAATACATGAATAGGATGGGAATAGAGGGATATGGTCTCTGGAAGGATAGGGGGTTTTAGTTCAGACAGGCAGAATGGTTGGTGCAGGTTTGGAGGGTCGAAGGACCTGTTCCTGTGCTGTAATTTTCTTTGATCTTTGTTCTTGTCTAATGCATTTCTTTTGTTCTTGTCTAATGCATGTATGATTAGTGAGGCTAACTCTCCATATATGATTAGTGAAGTGAACAGGTATGGTTTGTGTATGATTAGTGAAGCAAACGTGCGTATGATTAGTGAGCTAACATGTATGATTTGTGAAGCTAACTCATCACAGTAGTGATGCTAACATACAAATGATTACTGAAACTAACATATGTATGACTAGTGAGACTAATTCATTGGTGAGTGCTGTTTGTCCTGAACATGTTGAGTTGGCCAGTTGGCTGAATGGTTTTACAAAGCCCTTTGCATGTTGCTGGCGTTTATTACTCATCAAATTATGGAACAATAGCTAGTTCCAAACATCTGGTCTACATGTCAATCTGGAGGAATTCCAGGATCTGGTGCTATCCTCTGTTCATTAAGTTTAGCAATTGGTTTCCAAAATCTGTCGTCATCATGTGAGTGCTAGCAACTGTTTCCTGTCAAACCGATTCGCAAGTTTATTTGTGAATTGGTAATTAAAAAGGGTATTGCGGCAGGAATTCTAGAGGGTAATGTCCCAGAGCAAAGCATCTTCAGCTGCTTCAACAACGGCCGTCCTTCCGTCCTGAGGTCAGAACTCAGAGGTTCCCTGATGATTGCGCAATGTTCCGCATTATGCAAATAAACAAAACAATCCATTCACGTGTTGCAAGACCTAGACACGTCTTGGCCTGGATTGATAAGTGGCAAGTAACATTGCATCACACAAATACCAGACAATTACCATCTCATAGAAAAGATGATTCAACTACCCTGCTTTGCCATTCAATGGCATTACCATTGTTAAACCCCTCAACCATCCAAAGGATCATCATTGACCAGAAATCTAGGACCAAGCTACGTAAATACTGGAGCTAAAAGAGCCTGGATGAGTGCAAACCCAACAAGACTCAAGAAGCTCAAAGTAACCCAGATGATCATCTGTCAGTCAAGCCCATTAATTGTCCACTTCCTCTAGCAGTGGTGCACAACAGCTGCAACGTGTACCATCTACAGGATGTATTGCAGCAACTCATATCGGAATTTCTTCAAAAGCACCTTCCAAATCCATTCCTTCTATCTTCTCTAAGGACATGGGAGCACCATCGCAACCAAGCTCCTCTATCAATTATGCATAAAACTGACTTGGGCATACATTGGCCATTCCTTCATTGCTCCTGGGTCAAATCTAGAAACTTGATGCACCACCATCTTCTCAAGGGCAGTTAGGGATGGGCAATAAATGCTTCGCTAGCCATCAGTACTGTAAATGAACGAAAAAGTCATATACCAGTTGTCAGTAAATAACTGTCTGCCGCCGCATGGCGATGTCTAGCAAAGTAACCATAACATCAAAAAAGGTAACCATGGCATCAAATAAAAGTAACCACAACATCAAGGTTAACTGAAGGCAAATAGATAATCTGTGTAAATGGTCCATGGAATATGTGTTGCCTTGTGTGTTGGGGTTGAAACAGGACAAAAGAGAAATGGCTTTTCACATTCAGGCCAATAGTGATCCATACAACCTTGCGTAAACAGGAGGCCATTCAGCCTTCTGCATTTATGCCAGCTCTTTTTGAATGAGCTACACAATTGGCTCCAACTCATTTTCCCCACACCCTTTAATTTTTGTGCCCAGAATTTTACAAATTCTTTTTTGACAAACTGCTGCAAAATCTTCTCCCACTGTCACTTCTGGCTGAAATGTGCATCTTAATAGCCTAGTGTGTGGGTGTGTCAAAAATGTATGTTTTAAACCCTCCCTTTTCTCGTTACCTGAACCGTGCCCCCTCATGACTGACTGACTCACTGATCAGTAGAAATAGTTAACTTATAAAAACTCTTCATTAACTTGTATGCATTATAACTTCTTCTGTTCTCATGTAAAAGACAGCCATGTTATTAATTTCGTGCGGCGATTATATTAAACACCGTCACATTACTGGACAGCAAATTGTTTGAAAGAACTTTGATTTCAAATCAACAAGTGCCTTTTTAATTCAGTTTATTTTTGGTTTGACCTTTAGACATCGCCTCTAAGTCATGACTGTTGGTGATATCATCTAGGTATGAGGTTCAGCAAGTTACTAACACTGGAGTGAAGGGTGTGTCAAATTCAGGTGTGTGTCCCAGATTGAAGATTAATCATCCTAACGTCTGTCATTTCACAGGTGTTTCCTGTCTAAAGAAGCTATGGCAGAAGGACTTTGAGTAAATCCCTCATTGCTCTTGACCAACTCGAGCAGTAGGTGTAGTCGGGGGCAGCATGGTGGCACAGTGGTTAGCACTGCTACCTCACAGCTCCTGGGACCCGGGTTCAATTCTGGCCTCGGGTCACTGTCTGTGCGGAGTTTGCACGTTCTCCCCATGCCTGCGTGGGTTTGTTCCGGGTGCTCTAGTTTCCTCCCACATTCCAACAATTTGCAGTTTAGGTTGATAGGCCATGCTAAATTGCCCCTTAGTGTCCCAGGATACGTTGATTAGAGGGTAAATATGTAGGATGATGGGGATAGAGCCTGGGTGGGATTGTTGTCAGTGCAGACTCAATGGGCTGAATGGTCTCCTTCTGCACTTTAAGGTTTTTATATGATTCTATCATGCTGTGAAACTAAAGAGTGTTCTCTCTGTTTGTAGGCCATTGATGGTGATCACACAGAAAATAACGAAGCTGGCATTTGAGCTTCATGATGGTAAGAGGCTTGAACTAAGAGAAAGTAGTCCAACTGCTCAGTGACAATCAAATGGAATCGTAGATCAGTCTCGAAAGGTTGAAAGACTTAGCCCTGTTTACAATCTTAATTATTTGGCGACTTGGTCCAACATAAACATGTCAGTGGTTTTACTCCATGGGAACCATTTCTGACCTCTCCATCTAACTCTGATAACATTCCCGACTATCCCTTTTCCCCTCAGGTTGTTGAATAACTCTCTTTTGACTGCATCTACTGCTTGTGTTACTCTCTGTGGTGGCAAGCATAGAGAAAGTGATGGCCTAGTGGTATTATCGCTAGACTATTAATCCAGAAACTCAATTAGTGTTCTGTGGATCCGGGTTCAAATCCTGCCACAGCAGATAGTGGAATTTGAATTCAATAACAAAAATATCTGGGATTAAGAATCTACTGATGACCATGAAACCATTGTCGGAAAAACCCACCAGCTTCACTAATGTCCTTTAGGGAAGGAACCTGTCCTTACTTAGTCTGGCCGACAGGTGACTCCAGAGCCACATACCTCGGGCAACAAGGGATGGGCAATAAATGCTGGCCCAGCCAGCAACACCCATGTCCCATGAATGAATAAACAAAAAGTTTCACATTCTTGTGAATTTTTGTTAAAAGAAGTCAGATGTGCCTTTTACAAACCCAGCGTGGCCCAAGGTGCTCTGCAGTCAATGAAGAATTTTGGAGCGCAGTCAGTATGTGGGAAACACAGCAGACAGTTTGCACAGAGTAAATTCCCAATGTGTTAACAATTGGATAATCTCCTTTTGTTCTGTTGATTGAGGGATGGATTTTGTCTGCAAGACACTGGGGATAAATTACAACACAATACTATAGAAACAGGGAGACCCTTGGTTTTGAATTCTTTATTGGTACAGGGTTAATCTGTCTCTGTTAAGGTAGAGTTAGACAACCATTATAATTGATCTGAGGCATTTTAGGCCTGAGTTGGATAGAATGAGCTAATGCTCAGGGTTGCCACTGCACTGCTGACTGTTCTCTACTGCCCTCTGCTGGAGGTTTTCAATGGCTGTCAGTCCACCAAACCCTACTGAGGGAACAAGGTATAATAACAGCAACAATAACAGCATTTATACGGTGCCTTCAATGTAGCAAACACATCACACAGCACTTCATAAGAGTGGTTATCACAAAGCTTGACATTTGGCTACTTGCAAGTCATAGGACAGGTGGTCTTAGAACTGATAGATTTTAATGCGGAGGGGCTGGGAGATTTAGGGAGGGAATTCCAGAGCTTGAGACCTCAGTGTGAGGGCACAGCCACCAACACTACAGTGGAGGAATCAGGGATGTGTAAAAACCCAAAATGGAGTTCATGTGGAGACAACAAAACACTTTGCTTGTAGTCGCTACTAATTTGGTCACAGAATATCACTAGATGCTGATCATAATAAACACACAGTTGTGGCTCAGTTAGTAATTTGCCCTTTACTTCTGGGATTGATAGCTCAAGCATCCGAATCAAGCCTCTTTTACCCAGTGGAGTACCCAGGAAGTCAGATATGCTTTCCTTCAGCTGTGGTGTCAAGCCTAATGAGAGACTTGCATTTATATAGTGCCTTTTAGAACCTCAGGATGCCCCAGAGCACTTTACAGTGAATGAATGGTTCTGAAAGTGTGGTCATTGTCGTTAGGTAGGAAATGCAGCAGCCAATTTGTGCACAGCAATATGGTAAATAACCAGATAATCTATTTTAGCGACTCTGGTGGAGGAATGGATATTGACCAGGACGCTGGGGGAAACTCCCCTGCTCTTCCCCAGAATTGTGCCGTGGGATCTTTTTACAGGCGGCTTGATGGCACAGTGGTTAACACTGCAGCCTCACAGTGCCAGCACCTGGGTTTGATTCCCGGCTTGGATCACTGCTTGTGTGGAGTTTTCACGTTCTTCCTGTGTCTGTGTGGGTTTCCTCCGTGTGCTCCAGTTTCCTCCTGCAGTCCAAAAGATGTGTTGATTTAGGGTACGTTGGCCATGCTAAATTCTCCTTCAGTGCTTCTGAACAGGCGCCGGAGTGTGGTGACTAGGGGATTTTCACAGTAACTTCATTGCAGTGTTAATGTAAGCCTACTTGTGACACTAATAAATAAACTTTAAACAAGTACCTGCGAGGCCCTGGCTGAACATCTCAGTTGAAAGGTGGGGCATTTGACATTGCCTCAGCACTCATGCCCTGGAGAGTCTGCCTTGATTTTTATCCTCAGGTTTGCCAGCTGAGATGGATTTGAAGAGAAGCATAGGAATCCTCCAGGTGATGGTCCCATTCCCTTATCAGGAATGGCAGCAACTCTGAGGAGAGATCCCCGGTCACAGTGGCTTAGCCAACGTTCCTCCCCCCAACTAATCATGGCCTGAGAGAGGTTAATTGCAATTTGTGGGATCTTTCTGTGCACCCATTGACTGTGACATTTACCAAATTAGTCACACTTCAGATTAGTTTGTTGTACTTGGTGTGTTTTGAGTTCTGATGAAGTGCAATAATTGATGCCAATTGGTTTCCTTCTTTGCTTTCACCATCTCCGGATATGTCAATGTTTGTTTCCTTTGTTGAAATGAAGCCAGACCTCTGTGTTAATTCCTTTCAGGTCTAGCCCGAGATGAAAATGAACTGAAACCATCGCAGAAACGTTTAGCAGTGAGGTAGGTGTAGAACGCATGTCAAAGAACGGATGTTTTGGAATTGCAATGAGTGACATCCTCACAGTGGCACAGTGGTTAGCACTGCTGCCTCATAGCGCTGGGGACCCAGGTTCGATTCCTGGTTTGGGTCTCTGTCTGTGTGGAGTTTGAATGTTCTCACCGTGTCTGCATGGGTTTCCTCCGGGTGCTCCAGTTTCCTCCCACGTTCTGAAAGACGTGCTGGTTAGATGCATTGACCCGAACAGTGTTGGAGTGTGGCAACTAGGGAAATTTCATAGTAACTTAAGTGCAGTGTTAATGTAATAAATAAAAGTTCACTTTTTCTGAAAAAAAAACACAACTTTTAGCACTGCTGCCTCACAGTGCCAGGAACACAAGTTCGATTCCCAGCTCGAGTGACTGTGTGGAGTCTGCACATTCTCCCTGTGTCTGCATGGGTTTCCTCCATATGCTCCGGTTTCCTCCCACACTCTGAAAGACATGCTGGTTAGGTGCATTAGTCATGCTAAATTCTCCCTCAGTGTACCCGAACAAGCACTGGAGTGCGGCGACTAGGGGAATTTCACAGTAACTTCAGTGCAGTGTTAAGTGCAAAGTTAAACTTTAAATAAATGTGTTTGTGTGCATAACCATTCATCTGACATCCATTTGAAGGTGTTAATCCAAACCAGTTAAGCTAAATTAATAAATTCACCAAACTGGGGTTAAAGGAAATTTACATACTTTGGTTTCAATTCTAATACTGCATAATGTGATTTAAACACTGGTGATTGGAACTGTGCTTGTTCACATGCAGTGATATTTGTTGCATTTATTGTTAACTTTAGTTAAGTAACAAATAACAATAACCTGCTTTTATATAGCACCGCCAACAAAGTAAACTATCCTACAATGATTCACAGGGGCATTATCAAAGAAGATTTGACACCAAGTTACATCATGAGATATTAGGTTAGCTGTCCAAAATTTGATCAAATGAGGGTTAGAAAGAGCCTCTTGAAGGAAGGGAGACAGCTAGAGAGGTGGAAAGGTATAGGGAGGGAATTCCAGAGCTTAGGCCTTTAGTTGACTGATGGTTTTGTGAATGGAAAGCAATTTCCAGTGGTGTTCCGCAGGACTCAGTATTGGGGCCCTTGACCTATTGGGACGGCATGGTGGCACAGTGGTTCACACTGCTGCCTCACAGTGCTAGGGACCTGGGTTTATGAGTCACTGTCTGCATGGAGTCTGCAGGTTCTCTCCATGTCTGTGTGGGTTTCTTCCTACAGTCTGAAAGATGTGCTGGTTAGGTGCATTGGCTAAATTCTATCTGTGTACCCAAACAGGCGCAGGAATGTGGCGACTAGGGAATCTTCACAGTAACAACATTGCAGTGTTGGTGCGATAGTATTTGTGATACTAATAAATAAACTTTAAACTTTTGCTATTTGCTGTATATATATTAATAATTTAGGTTTAAATGCAAGACTCATGATTGGAAAATTTGCAGGCGATACAAAAGTTAGCCATGTAGTTGATAATGAAGAGGATCACTGACTCCAGAATCAAATCAATGGTTTGTTTGAGTGGGCAGAGAAGTGGCAAATGGAATTCCAATCTGGAGAAGTGTGAGATAATGAAGAGGGCAAACAAAGCAAGGGAATATTCAATAAACAGGAAGACATCGAGAGGGATTGAGGAAGTGAGAGACCTTGAAATGCATGTCCCTAGTTCCTTGACGGCTGTAGGGCAGATTGACAAGGTGGTTAAGGAAGCAAAGGGAATGCTTCCCTTTTATTGGGTGAGGTACTGAATACAATAACAGGGATGTAATGATGGAACTATTTAAAATGCTGGTTAGGCCACAGCCAGAGTTTTGTGTACAGTTCTGGTCACCTCATTACAGGAAGGACATGATTACTCTGAATAGAGCGCAGAGGAGATTTACAAGAATGTTGCCAGGTGTTGAAAAGTACAGCTAGGAGAGGAGATTGGAGAGGTGAAGGTTGTTTTCCTTAAAACAGAGGAGGCTAAGTGGTGACCTAATTGAAATGCACAAAATTACGAGAGGCCTTGATAGGATAGACAGGAAAGACTTGTTTCCCCCAGCTGACGGGTGAATCACCAGGGGGCATAGATTTATGCTCATTGGTAGAAGGGTTAGTGGGGACATGAGGAAAAGCCTTGTCACCCAGAGGGTGGTGGGCTTCTGGGATTCACTGCCTAAGATGGCAGTTGGGGCAGATGGTTGGATTTGCAGGTGAGGAGAGAAATGGAGGTAGAGAGAGAGAGAGAACGTGAGCGGGGGAGAGAGAGAATGCGAGTGTGTGAGAGAGAGAGAATGAGAATGTGGGTGGTATGTAATATCGTGTGTGTCGCTCTCTCTAACGTTTTTGGAATGAGATGTGTTTATTTGGGTTTTCAGGCGAATCCCTACTTTTCTTGAGTATTTAAGCTACAACCTCAACTTCATGGGAATCCTGGCAGGACCTCTGATTTCATTCAACGATTACATCAGGTTCATTGAGGGCAAAACCTTTGAGGTGGGAGCGAAACCTCTTGCTAATGGGAACAAGAGCAACAAGTGTCTCCTTGATGAACCTTCATCCCTGGTAAGCTCACAAACTGGCCATTGGTAAAAAGCACATACATAGATTTATGTACCTGCACTATGACCCTAATGTAAGCTGGAATGTTACAGCTGCTCATGTCGGTGGGATTCTCCAACCTCGCTGCAGTGGGAGGGTGGTATGAATGGCGGGTAAGGTTACCTCCTTTAGTTTTATTCTAATTTTAAAGAGAGTGCAAGAACAGAGGGATCTGGATACATCTGAGGATAAATCACCTGAAAATTGAAGAACAGGTTGAGAGAGTGGATGATAAAATGTACCACATCCTAGGCTTTAACAATAGGAGCATAGTGTATAAAATCAAGGAAGTTGTATTAAACTTGTACGGAATACTGGTTCGGCCACAACTGGAGTACTGTGTTCAGTTCTGTGCCTCACGCTATAGAAAGATTGTGAAGGCATTAGAGGGAGTGCAAAAAGGATTCATGAGAATGGCTCTAGGGATGAGGAACTTCAGTCACTTGGATAGATTGGGGGAGCTGGGATTTTTTTAAGTGAAGAAGAGCAGATTGAGAGGAGATGTGATAGAGGTGTTCAAAATCATGAGATGACTGGACAGAGTGGATAGGGAGAAACTGTTCTCATTGATGGAAGGATTGAGAATGAAAGGGGCACGGATTTAAGGTAATTGGCAAAACAAGCATTAGCAACACGAGAAAATACTTGTGCAGTGAATGTAAAGACCTGGAGTGCATTGCCCGAGAAGCTGGCAGAGATGGGATCAACTGAAATTTTAAAAGAATGTTAGATCACTACCTGAAAAAATAGCAGGGCAATAGGGAATAGGCAGGGGAGTGGCTTTTGGTGAATTGCCCCTTCATAGAGCTGGACTAAACATGGTGGGCTGAATGGCCTCGTTCTCTGCTGTAACCATTTCCTCATTCAATTAATGCTGTGCAGAATGAAACACAGTAGTCCAGATGGGATCTATCTAGATTTTCATATAACTGAAGCATAACTTCTGCACTTTTATATTGAAGCCCCCTTGAAACAGAAACCACATTCTGTTCACATTTATTATATTTTTTGTGAAATTGAGGTGAGTTTTTAAAACTTCTCTGAAGCAACTTGATGGTTAAGACTGCTAGTTATATTCAGTCGCTGATATAGCTCAGGGGATGAATGGAGGAGGCAGCAGAGGCCAGATATGTAAAATATGTATCATTCTAGGAAGAAAACGCCCAGAGGTTAATCTCAGCTCAGAACAAGATCATGAACCCAGTGGGCAGTAGGGATAAGGTGGGGCTGAGAGGATTTGGAGGGGGTGGGGGAATTGAGGGACCACCCTTTGATTTATTCCCGTGAGATTATGCAAAGTTTCAAGGTGACATTATCCTCCTTCTTCAGAATGGTTCGTGTGGTTTCCTGATGGGGCAAATGTGTGATAATCTCAGGATTATGACCAAGTTGTAGGTTGCACAGTGGTTAGCACTGCTGCCTCACAACACCAGGGACCCAGGCTCAATTCCAGCTTGGGTGACTGTCTGTCTGTGTGGGGTTTGCACGTTCTCCCAGTGTCTGTGTGGGTTTCCTCTGGGTGCTCCGGTTTCCTCCCACTGTCCAAAGATGTGGAGGTTAGGTTGATTGTGCTTGCCTCTTAGTGACAGGTAAATACGTGGGGTTATGGGGATTGGGCCTGGGTGGGATTGCTGTTGCTGCATGCTCGATGGGCCGAATGATCTGTGCTGTAGGGGTTCTATGATTCTAGGCCATGTGCAGATTGACATGGAGATAAGCACATCAGGAAGACAAATGTAGGAGGGAGGGAGTTCCATTTTGCAGGATTATGGTGCCCGGTGCTGGGCTAGGAAGGAGATGTGCCCTGTGACAGAGCAGACCCAACCTTGGAGCAGAGCCCTAACGAAAAGGGTAAGTGGGCTGTGGATGAGGTTTTGAACTAAGAAGATGTGGAGTGTTGAGGCAGAGGGGCGGTGGTTGTTGCTGGGTCAGAGTAATATGGTAGGATTATTGCAAGTTTAAATATAAAAGCAAGAATAGTTGCAAGGAATAAAGATAACATGAAGAATCCGGGAACAACTCCAGTTATAAAGGAGAACTAGAATAAGTAACAAGGCTCCATTGAACCTACAGCACAAAATAGGCCATTCAGCCCAAAGGATCGATACTGGCATCTCTGTTCCACATGAGCCACCTAACTGAATCAACATATCACTTCTGTTCCTTTAGGAAGAAAGAACTTGTCTTTTTATAACAGCTTTTTTGACTTCAGGGTGCCCCCAAAGAATTTTACAGCCAATGAAGCACTTTTTGTGAAGTTTAGTTAAAGTTGTTATGTGGGGAGTGTGGCAGGCGATTGGTGCACTCCGCAAAATCCTATAAACAAGCCGCAAGTTTATAAGTGGATCCTCCAGTTCAATGTGTAATTTTTGGAAGCAAATGCTCAACGGAATGAAGAAAATAAACCTGAAGCAAGGGACACCAGTTTGACCGGAACATGCACGGTCCGTGACAGGCATGTTTAGGACACCAGGCTGCTTTTTTTAAGCACACTGATCCACAACTGTTTGACTCCGGATCTCTTTAAGAACCAGCCTTGGGTAATAATGAGGGGGGTGATGAGGATGGAATTGGACAAAAGACATGGTCAAACAGTCAGAATGTTCTTCGCCTAAAGGCAGCAAAGGTGATGGCCTAGTGGCATTATTGGGCGACTATTGATCAAGAAACTAAGCTGATGGAATTTGAATTCAATAAAAAAAATCTGGAATTAAGAATCTACTGATGACCATGAAATCATTGTTGATTGTCAGAAAAACCTAACTGGTTTGCTAATATCCTGTAGGGAAGGAAATCTGCTGTCCTTACCTGGTCTGGCCTACATTGACTCCAGATTCGCAACTGGGAACCCAATCTGAGGCAACACACTTAGTGATATTATATTGCTAGACTATTAATCCAGAAACTCAGCTAATGTTCTAGGGTCACGGGTTCGAATCCTGCCACAGCAGATGATGGAATTTGAATTAAAAAAAAACCTGGAATTAAGAATCTACTGATGACCATGAAACCATTAGTTTTTCCAACAATTGATTCAGAGCACTTGCAGCTTCCAATCACCTGACGAAGGAGCAGCGCCCCGAAAGCTAGTAGCTTTTGCTACCAAATAAACCTGGTGTTGTGAGACTTCTTACAATAAATGCTGGCCAGCCAGTGATGCACGTGTCCCACAAATGAATTTTTAAAAAGTTGGAAAAATGCTTGATTTTCCTCCTTGTAGTTGTGTCAGAATAGTGGGGTAGTTTCAGTGTGCAGTGTGATATCTCTGAAGACTGACTTAGTGCAGGATTACTGATTTCTGCTGCTGGAAACACCAGTCAGTCTGACCCTTTTCTTTGTAAAGTGCTCCCCATTGTGGCTGTGTTGGTTCACTGCAAGCTCTTGTACAAGTGCTGACGGATCGCTGCTCGGTGACAGGAGGCATCTCAAGTTTAGGATTGAAGTTTAACAAATTTGTGTATCTGAGGTTAATTCCTTTTTTTAATATATTGGAGTGGTTTACAGTTTAGCTCTCAGCTCGGAGTCCCCCCAGAGTCAGAAAGTTGGTAGTTCCACATTCACTCCAAAGATTTCAATGTTGAGGCTGATACTCTGAGGGAATGCAGCACTGTTGGAGGTGCTGTCTTTCACATCAGACATCAGACTGAGGCCCACCCTGCCCTCTGAGGTGGATATAACTGATCCCATAGTCACTATTTCAAAGAATAGCAGGGAAGTTCCCCCGACCAGTGTCTATCCTTCAACTAAAATCATTAAAACAGATTGCCTGGTCATTATAACTGTTTGTTGGATGCTGTTGTGTGGGAGGCTGTCCCATTCCCTATAACGATGATCAGATCTTAAAGTATTTTCTTGACAGCAGACCACATTAATCTGCCTCTGATCCGTATTCCCATTAATCTGCCTTCGTTCTATATTCCCATTAATCTGCCTCTGATCCGTATTCTTTGACACCGACCAAAAACTCTTAGGGTGGAATTTTCCTGTCCCGCCCACCACAGGATTTGAGTGGGCGGGGGCAGACCATGCAAAGGTCCGCTAACCTTGGGCGGGAATTTCTAGCCTTGGGACAAGGGTGGCCGGAAAATCCTGCCCTCAGTCTTCAAAAGTCCAGTTGCTGTAGCTCCTGGCACCCGTAGAGAAGTGGTGTTACCAGCAATGGGCACAGTGGGTCCTCTCTAACCATGGCACCCTATCCTTGCCCATTACCCTATAAACTTCCCTTTTTCAGCATTTAGACAATCATCTTCATTTCAGATCACAATAAATTCCTTCATGAAAAATAAATTTTCCTCATCTCTCTGATCCTTAGTAAGATTGTGCTGTTCTGTATAAACAAACCAAGCAGAGGTATGTGTTCCGGAGTGTACACTTGGGGGAAGGTGACAAGGGGTAATTTGCTGCTCTCCTGTACCCGGGACAGTGCACAGCTACAGGTGAATCAGCTGTTGCTGTGAGATCTCCTCAGTGACTGGAGTTTAATTGATTCTTTCTGCAGGGTGCAGTTGGATATAAGTTGCTGATTTGTGTTGTGTGTGCATTCATGCATCTGTCGCTCCTGGAACTGTTTCCCGTCTCCTACAACACAGATGACACCTTTGTGGCCACAGCATCAATCCCCACACGTTTGCTGTATCTCTACATTTCTCTCCTCGCCTGCAGACCCAAGTATTATTTCGCGTGGACCATTGGTAAGAACAATACTGAACCGTGCAGCAGATTTTTGGGCCTGTGTACAGAGCGGTGGCACGGTGGTTAGCACTGCTGCCTCACAGCACCAGGGACCCAAGTTCGATTCCCAGCTTGTCTGTTTGGAGTTTGCACTTTCTCCCTGTGTCTGTGTGGGTTTCCTCCAGGTGCTCTGATTTCCTCCCACAGCCTGAAAGACGTGCTGATTAGGTGCATTGGCCATGATAAATTCTCCCTCGGTGTACCTGAACAGGCACCGGAGTGTGGCGACTAGGGGATTTTCACTGTAACTTCATTGCAGTGTTAATGTAAGCTTATTTGTGACTAATAAATAAACTTTAGAGCTAGTGAACAGACAGAAAAAATAATTTAAAAATTGAATATTGGCTTTTATTTCTTGGGGGGTGTTGAAGTTATGCTACAGCTGGGCAGAGCACTGTTCAGACTGCATTTAGATTTCTGCATCTCATCAAGGATACATGGGGTCTTTGAAGGGGTAGAACTCAGCCACACCAGAATTGTATTGGGGTTAAAAGGCTTGTATTGTTGTGTGGTTGCGCAGGAATGATGACACAGGCGATAAATTTATTACAGAAGTCATCGACAGCCCTTAAGCTCTATGCTTGCAGCTACGTGTAAGCAATTTCCAGTACCCCCTCCCATATCAACCAGTTCACAGCTCATTTGGCAGTACGTGAAAGGTGGCACATTCTATTATCATCCCTATTTTTAGTTGGGACAAACTGTAACTCCATGCAGAGAACAGAACCGAGATAGCAGTAACAAACAATGGAGAACCCGAATACACAGAACGCGAACCTGAACTAAAAGCTGGTATAGACTGCAGACTGTGTGTCAGTCTCTGTCACTTTGTGGGGTTGGGTAAGGTATCTGAAGCAGATGCTGCTGGTTCCTGATATAAGTGTCACCATCTGAGGAGGCCATGTAATTATTGGTTTAGGGAGCACGGCTATGCCCTGCAGCCAGTTTATCATAACCCTGCAAAGTTTGTATTCTCACTGTCTCTGGAGTTTGGCGGTTGACGTTTGGAGCTTAATGTTTAAAAGTTTAAAGTTTATTTATTAGTCACATGTAAGGCTTACAGTAACTTCATTGCAGTGTTAATGTAAGTGTTGCAGTCATGGCAGCTCTTTCCTCTTCGTCGTCGTTTCATAAGAGCTTCCTTCACATTCATTTCCACTTTAGGCTGCAACAGGGTTTTGGCAACATGGTCCTGGTGATAATTTTAGTTAGGTTGTTCAGGGGTGATAGCAGGATATCACACACACAACAGTGAAAATCTGGAATTCTGTGCCCCAAAAATACTGTTATAGAATCTTTACAGTACAGAAGGAGACTATTCGGCCCATCAAGACTGCAGTCTGCTAACAGTCCCATCCAGGCCCTATCCCTGTAATCCCATGCATTTACCTTGCTTAGTAGTCTTCCTGACACTAGGGTCAATTTAGCGTGGCCAATCAACCTAACTTGCACATTTTTGGACTGTGGGAGCAAATCGGAGCACCCAGAGGAAACCCATGCAGACACGGAGAACGCCTGAGGTAAATTGACAATTTCAAAATTACCATTGATAAGTTTTTGTTAGACCAAGGTATTAAAGGTTGCAAAACTGTAATGGGTAAATAGACTTAAATAGGTCAGCCATGTTCTGATCAAGTGGGTTCAAGTTTCTGAATGGCCTCCTCCTGTCCCTTTTTTATTCTGTACACGAATTGGTAATAAACTATCATTTTGCCTCTGGTTTCAAACCTCCCCATGCCACCTCTGACAGTAATGGCCTGAGGGTCTGTTCCCTGTCTCACTCTGTCACATATAGGAGGCTAAAATGTGGTCTGTCACAGTTCATCATGGGTTTGACAATTTGTCTCAGCTCAGCCATAAGGAAAGAAATGCAGCAGCAACATTGTTTATCCCTCATTGCTGTTTGTGGGAGCTTCAGACAGTCAATGGCCAGAAGAACTCCACTGCACTCCCCAAAATGGCACTGAATTGTTTTATTCCAAAAAATATACTTCATTCATAAAATTTGTGAAGTGCAGTATTAAACAGTCTGGCACTGCTGCCTCACAGTGCCGGGGACCTGGGTTCAATTCCGACCTTGGGTCACTATCTGTGTGGAGTCTGCACATTCTCCCTCCCCGTGTTGGTGTGGGTTTCCCCTGGGTGCTCAGGTTTCCTCCCGCAGTCCAAAATTGTGAGGGATAGGTGGCTTGGCCATGCTAAATTGTCCCATAGTGTCATGAGGATTAGCAGGGTAAATATGTGGGGCTATGGGGATAGGGCTTGGGTGGGATTGTCACCACTATGAGCTTTATGGCTGAATGGTCTCCTTTTGCACCATAGGGATTCTATGGCTTGAAAATTGCAGAAAGTGTAATACAGGTCAACTTATCTCTGCACAGCATGTTCCACTCTGAGGTGCCTCAATACAATTTCAGTACTCTTGATGTTCGCATTATACATTCAATATCTGACATACAGCCCACAGGGCTCTACAGAACTTCCAGCCCCCTGCTGTACTATGGATGAAAGGCCTTTGAAGTTGGTCTTTGTCCATTGTGCCTTGGCAGTGGCTGGCCCAAGTTTGAGCACGTCCCTCCGCACATGGCCCTGGACCTTGGAATGTACCAGTCTGCAACACTCAGTTAAGGACAATCTCTTGCACTGGAAGACAAACAGGTTTCGGACAGACCAAATGGCATCTTTCACTGAGTTGATGACTCTCCAGCTGATATTTGTCTCGCTGTGCTTCCTCAGGAATAGCTCCTAGAACATAGCGTTGTGGAGCTGCTCAAGGTTGAACTTTGACAAAAACCACTGCATTTCTCTCTAGATTTTATTTGCAAAGGTATGTCCCATAAGGAGGTGGACTCTTCCCCATCACAACCAGCTCAAGGGCAACTGGATGCAGCTAGTTTAGCGTCTCATCTGAAAGACAGAACCTTAGACCAGTGAGGGAATGAACATTTGTCAGTCAGCCTAGGTTTGATGTTTATGTTATTGGAGTAAGAGTTTGAATTTCCAGAGGTGTGTGCGCTACCACTGAACCCTGGCTAACACCCAGTGTAAAATGTGAAAAATAGATTTGTTCGGTTGCATTGGCCAGTAGGACAGCGTTGGTGGGATTAATTGTGATTGTGTTTGTTTTGTATACAGCCGACGCTGTCAATAATGCCGCAGGGCTTGGATTCAGTGGATATGACAGTCGTGGTAAACCTCGCTGGGACCTGGTCTCCAATCTTAACATCTTCAACGTAGAGGTAAGAACTGAAAATATGCACACTCTCTCGCGCGCACGCACACACACACACACACACACACACACACACACACACACACACCACATGCACATAAACACACATATATACATGTAAACACGCATGCCTGCACACGACACACACGCATGCGCACACATACACACTTTTACACTAACATAATAAGCAATGTACTAATACTCCTAAATAACTGCCCACCCTATACACATTGACTCACATGTACATGCACACAGACACGCACGCGCACACCTTTACCACAAACTGGCTGAACTATAATTTATTGCTGTTTTTATTTTTCAGTTTGCAACGAGCATGAAGATATTCATCGACAATTGGAACATACAGACAGCACTATGGCTCAAAGAGTAGGTAATTCTATTCTGTCGCACAGCATGAGCTCATAGTCTATTTCGGAACATTTTATTGTCTTAGGTTGGTGGGGGATGGGGGGCTGGTATTTGGATGATTAATTTTTACACAATAGGGTATTGTGATCTGGAATGCAGATCCCTTCAAGTGTGGTGATAGCAGATTCTGCTGTAATATCCAAAAGGAAATGGGTTTGTAATTGAAGGAAAATTTAGAGCCATGAGGAAAGGGTGGGGAGTGAGATTAATTGGATAACTTCACTATAGAATATACACAGGCATAATGGGCTGAATGACCTCCTTCTGGTCTTTGACAGTCTATGATTCCCTGAATCTTAGTATCTATACATCAATATGTGTCTGTGTGTAATTCTGTACATTAATATTATTATTAATATAATTAATGTTGCTGTTTGTCTTCCGTTAGAGTTTGCTATGATCGATGTCCTTTCAGTCCTACCTTGATGACGTTCCTCCTGTCTGCAATATGGCACGGTGTTTACCCTGGTTACTACTTCACTTTCATGACAGGCATGCTCATGACACTGGCAGCAAGGACAGTAAGTGATGCGGGACATCTTGGGCTGGTGTTTTTCAGCATAGTTATACCTAGAGAGACGTAGGCACTCAGAGCTCTGGGATCCAAATGCTCCACTACTGTGGGACCACTCATCCCCCACTCCCCAACCTGGGATGGGATAGAATACCCCCCTCACCCCCTCCCTCAGGGGACAGTGTATTTGTCTGCAAGTTACTATCGTACCTCATATTCACTCACATTTAAATAAATCCGTTCACAACCTCTGAACGTCCCAGAGCTTGTTACAGTTAAATGAAGCACTTTTGTTTCCCTTTCAATCGTTCATGGGACATGGGCCAGCATTTATTGCCCATTCCTAGTACAGGGGACAGTTGAGAGTCAACCATGTTGCTGTGACTCTGGAGTCACATGTAAGTCAGACCAGGTAAGGGCAGCAGATTTCCTTCCCCAAAGGACATTAGTGAACCAGATAAGTTTTTCCAACAATGGTTTCATGGTCATCAGTAGATTCTTAATTCCAGATTTTTTTTTTATTGAATTCAAATTCCACCATCTGCCGTGGTGGGATTTGAACCCAAGTCCCCAGAATATTAGCTGAATTTCTGGATTAATAGTCTAGCGATAGTACCACTAGTCCTTCGCCTCCCCTGTTGAATTATAGGAAATGCTGCAGCCAGTTGGTACACAGCAATCTCCCACAAAGAGCGATGTCCAATCATTAGCACAATCTGTCTCTCCTGATATTTGTTGAGGTATAGATATTGGCCAGGACGTTGGGGAGAATTCCAGAGCTCCTCTTCAAATCAATGGCAGTGGGATCGTTGTCATCTGGCATCTCAATTTAATGCCTCATCGGAAAGACAGCATCTCCAACAGTTCAGCTCTCCCTCAGTACTGTGGACGATATCAGCCTAGGTTTTGCGCTCAAGATTTTGGTTTGCAACTTAAGCACCCACTGGACTGACCAAAAGCCAAGAGCACTACGACCAATGGCCTTATGGAGAGCTGTCATTGCTATAATGTGCTGTTCATGGTTGGAGTATCTGCTCTATATTACTCGCTGTCAATAATCCTGTCAGACCATTTAAAAAAAAACACAAATCAAATCATAAAAATGATGTGGATCAGGATTGGAGGAATGGAACAAAAGAGGAGTAACAGAGAATCAGTTGCAAAGTTTAAACAATTTTCTGTTGATTTTAAAATGAAATCAAAGCAAAGGGATATTGAGTCAGACCAGAGTGATGAGAAGCATGGGATTGGGAAGAGGGGTAAGACAAACTATGAAGGAACGACATTGAATGGATGCCGGAGAGCCAAAGACAATGAGAGCTCTCTTGTACCTACACCACAAGAACTGCGGCAGTTCAAGAAGGTAGCTCATCACCACCTTCTCAAGGGCAATTAGGGATGGGCAATGAATGTTGGCTTAGCTGGCGATGCCCACATCCCATTAATAAATTAACGAGAAATTGAAAGTTCAGAGTGAAATGGAAATGCAATATCTCCAACGAGTGATTCCTTCAAAAGGTTGCTTCTTGTGTCCAGCAGAACCTGTCAGATGTTGGGTATTCTGTGGTGGGTAACTCATCTCCAATGTAACCGAAATTTCCCACCAGCTAAAAGGCATAAGTCGGAGTGTGATGGAATACTTTCCGCTTGCCTCAATGAGTACAGATTCAACAACACTCAAGAAACTTTGCATCATCTGGACAAATCAGCCCACTCGCTCAGCATCCCAGTAGCCACATTAAACATTCACTCCTCCATCACCGGTGCAGCCTGGCCGCAGTGTGTACCATCTATGAGTTGTACTGTAGCATATTGCCATGGGTTTTCCAGCAGCACCTTCCAAACCCAAGACCTCTACTGTCTAGAAGGATGAAGGGAGAAGGCACTTAGGAAAACCAATACCTGCAAGTTTCCCTCCAAGCCACACACCAATCTGACTTAGAAATATATCACTGTTCCTTCACCGTTACTGGATCAAAAAGTACAGTGGTTAGCACTGCCGCCTCACAGCGCCAGCGACCTGGGTTCGATTCCCGGCTTGGGCCACTATCTGCATGGAGTTTGCACATTCTCCCTGTATCAGTGTGAGTATCCTCAGGTACTCTGGATGCTGACTGCCATCCACAGATGTGCGGGTTAGGTGGATTGGCCGTGCTAAATTGCCCCTTAGTGTCAGGGGGACTAGCTAGGTAAATCCATGGGGTTACGGGGCTAGGATCTGGATGGGATTGTTTTCAGTGCAGTCTCGATGGGCTGAATGCTCTCCCTCAGTGTTGTAGGATCCTACAATGATTCTGTGAAAAACCCCAAGCTCCCTTCCTAACAGCATTGTGGGTGTGCCTACCCCACATGGACTGGAGCAGTTCAAGAAGGCAGCTCACCATCACCACCTCCAGGACAACCAATGGATGAGCACAAGGTTCTGGAGAATGAAAATGTTCGAATAAAGAACATCTACGAAGCCATAAGAATAACAACAACAACTTGTATTTGTGTAGCACCTTTAACATAATAAAATGCTCCCAGGCACCTCACAAGAGCAATTGCCAAACTAATTTTGACACTGAGTCGCATGAGGGGATATTGGGCATTGAGTTAACAGCTTGGTTAAAAAGGTAAGATTCTAGAAAGCATCTTAAAGGATGAGAGGTTTCAGGTGGGAATTCTGAAGTTTAGCACCTAAGAAGGTGAAAGCCTAACCGCCAGAGGATGAAAATGTGGGATATAGAAGAGGCCAGAATTGGAATAAGGAGGAAATCTTGGAACATAGAAAAATGGAATAGTCTAGACATTCTCATCTTGAACATTACAATTCGATTAGACCATTACTGATCTGTATTCAAACTCCATTTACTCAAAAGGTTTAATGTTTTTTCTGTGTGTTTGTTTTTATCCAGGTTAGGAACAATTTGAGGCCCTATTTCCTAGTCTCACCAACACGCAAGACATTCTATGATGTGGTAACATGGGCGACGACACAGCTGGTTGTGAGTTACACTGTGGCACCATTTGTCCTCCCATTTGTGGACACATCACTCAAGTTTTATAGGTAACTCAATGAGTTAAACTAACAAAATAGTTCCAAGTGATTTTTTTAATGTCCCTCACCCTGCTATCATGGAAAGCAGTTTGGTATAGGTAATTTAAGGCCTACTTTATTCATAACAAATAAATAGCTGATAATGAAGGCAGGGATTTGAGGGGGAAGGCAGTCTAGACAGGCCAGAGGGAAAGGGGTTCCAAGAAGGCCCAAGGGATGGGGGTAAGTCCAGTAGTCTGAGGTGAAGGAGGGTTAGGGTAGGCCTGAGGGGAATGGGGGTCCAATTGGCCTGGTAAGGAGGAAGTTAGGATAGGCCTGAGGGGCATGGGTCCAGTAGGCCTGGTTAGGGAGGAGGGTTAGGATAGGCCCAAGGGGGTCCAGTAGGCCTGAGGGGGAAGAGGGTTGAGATGCACCCAAGGGGGATAAGGGTCCAGTAGGCCCATTGTGAGGAGGGTTAGGATAGGCCCAAGGGAAAGGGGGGTCTGGGTAGGACCAAGGGGGATGGAGGAGGGGGCTGCTGACTGAGCTGAGGCAAGAGGATTTGGGGAAACAGTCTGCTGAGAATGTCTATTAGAGGTGGGGCAATTGGCAGTCTTGTGTATTGAGGAGAAGCAAGGAACATTTGCTGTGTCAAGCTTCAAAGGAATAGTATGTACAGCACAACAGGGTTGAGGAGGCTACCTAAGTAAAATAGCTTATATGTAGAATATTGTGATGGGCATAGTCCTTTATCTGAGCAACTCATTTGAGCCTCCTTGACCCTGTTGATGCTTATACATTCTCCCCTCAAACCTCTGCACCAGCTCTTGTCTCCAGTCCCATCAGCACTCCACCACTCCTGTTTTTTGGTCTCGCCGACATCCCCCCATCATTTTTTCTCTTTCCCTCAGATTGGTCACCCTGACAATCTCCAGTGTCTCCTCTTGGAGTCCACACTTTTTAAGAGCTGGCAGAGGCACAATAGGTTGAATGTTATGTTCAATGAATTCAGTTTGTGTATTTTGTCCCTTCAGGACTTGGTACTTCAGTTTACATATCATTGCCATTGCTGTCATCCTGGTGTTGCCAAAGAAACCAAGCTGTACATCAAAGGAACAACAGAAGCTCCAAGTGACTAAACAAACGGTGATGATGCACCATCGCAACGGGCAGCAGAATGGACGAGCACTTGTGGACAGCAACCAGAACCATCGACTGAGGGTTGACTAATGGAGAAAGGGACAGCTGGAACTTAACAAGGGAACAAGCGGAATATTTAATGGGACTACTTCATACAAAAATAAGCAGCCAAAGAAATCTCATTTCTAATAACCTAAATGTTATTCGCAACACTATTGAAAGCTGTGCCTCAATTCAGTATTAGCTGAAGAAAATGGTTTTGGTTAAGAGAGATAAATTGTGCAATGATCAAACCTTTGGAGGGTTATTTTAACCTCCTCTATGACATTGACAGGTGGGAGAGAATCGAGGGGAGGAAAGGGATATAATTACCTCAATCGCAAAACCTGAACCAGACTCGTCACCCTGACCCACATGAAGATCAGGGTGTCTGAGTAAGCCTCTCTGACATTGTAATATTTACATGTGGTCCCTGTCCTGATGTTTTGGCAGTGATTTAGAAAGCAACACCTCCTGCATGGTTTTCCCAGGGTTTGGCAGTTAAAAGGAAGCAGCAGTAGTCAGGCCCAGGAGATAAATGACTGCTTTGTGAGCTAGGGGAAAATTCCTTCCCCTCCTCCACCTCCCTTCCTCTAGCCTGTCACACAAGCCTTGCCTTGAATTTGGACAATTTTAAGTCCCTGCTACATGATTCCCCCCACCCCCACCATGCCCCCAGCTGAATATTCGTACCTCGTCGATGTGATGCAAAGTCAGGGGTAGTGGAAGCAGGCCCAAGGTCATTTTTAAAAGAGAATTAAATATACAACTGAAAAAGGTAAAATTGGCAAAGCTATGGGGAAAGGACAAGCGGTATAATTAATAGCATAGACCCTTGAAAGAGACAGCACTGACTAGATGGGCCAAATGGCCACCTCCTTTTATCTAAGAGCCCTTTAGTGGGATTCTCCAGCTGCGCCCACCTGAAAAGTGGAGAATCCCGACTGACTGCAATGGACCTTTACGTGGTCTGCTCCCCACCCGCTAGGATTCCAGTGGGGGGCAAGATGGGAGAATTCTGGCCTTTGACTTTGGTGAGGATGTGGGAGGGGTGCTAATTGAGGTTGAATGAGGAGCGATATAAAAAGAGAGAAAGATCATGTAAAATCCTCATTTGTGTTAAATAGTAATGTCAGCAATGATCACGCTGCTAAACTGGGTGTTAGCTGCCTCTCGGGAATGGTGAAGGTAATCAGCAAAGGGGCAAGGGCAAATCCACAGAGCCGATTTCATAAATTACTGCTCACCTCTGATTACTGGATGTGTGGCTGAGATGCAAAATGAACCTGTCAGATTCTACATGCATTCAAACAGGTTTCCTCCACCTTGCATCATCTAACTCCATACCCTCATCAAACAAATCCTCGTGTTTCTTTATGCCTCATAAACCTACCTTGATTCTCATTCAACTTATCTCTCTCAATCACTCCCTGCATTAGTGAATTCCACATTCACAGCAGTCTCACGTTTCTCTAGAATTCCATATTGGATTGACGAGTGACAATGTTAGATATTTATTTATGGTTTTTAGCTTTTGCCTTATCCACAACATCCCCTCCTCTCACCACCACCACCACAACCAACTGGAAACATCATCTCTGTGTCCACCTTCACGACAATCCTTCACAATTTTAAAGACTTTAAAAGGCCATTTCCCAGCCTTTTATTTTCAGGAGAAAAGAGCTCTCTTTATTTAATCCTGTGGGTATGTCTGGATTTTACATGATACTCTGTTTTTATCAGACTTGGGGCTGGAATCACCAATGTTCACACCAGCTTTACAGTTTGATCTGAACTGGAGATAAGCTCTTGGAGTTGGATTCAAAGGTATCAAGGAAGGTGTGTTGTTGGGAATATCTTCATGCAAGAGTATTTAAAAGCTGTTTTATATATGAATGTAACCCTTAAAGTGAGAGAGTTCCACTGCATGCTTACAATTTCCTTTCGATCAACCGGTCGGTTTGGTTGATGTGGTTCCTCAAGACTTGGATTAGGAGAGAGCCAGTTGGGAGTTATTGCTGGTACTCAGTTGGGTAGAAAGACCGACTATATTATGTCAAATGGCATTCACAATTCCCACTAAAGATAGTCGGCGATAGATTTTTTTTAACAGGATTAGGTAGACGATGTGTAAAATTTATGGCAACCAATGTTGGAGCGAACGGAATGAGTGACTGCTTTTAAATTCATGTCAGTAAACTACATGTCACCTCATTCATAACCTTTGGTAACAGTATTAATAAGAATTGTAAATATGACATGTAAAGAAGATATTTGCCACAATCATTATTTTGTTCACTGTAACTTTGGCCTTTATCTGTTCATGATATGAACAGATAACCTGAATATACTGACCGACAATATATAGACTTCTGGCATCCATTCCAATTGGAAGCTTACTGTGCACCTCCCAACAATGCAGATCAGAGTTTGGTTCAATTTGCAACCTTAACTATGACTGATGTGCATTTTTTTTCCCCACTTCTTTTATTGTGAACTCATTGTAAAGTTATTTATTTTGAGTCAGCTGGCCTGTGTCTTAAACCAGTTTATTCACACTCCATGATGGTTAAGGTCCATATGAAGTAAGTGTGAAAAACACAAATTAACTGAGGATAATGCTCATAAACATTATTGAAAGGAGCAGATGATGGGGCGCTTTGCTTTCGGATGCTCCTAGGAATGTCAGTGTTATTCTTTACCCCAGTCTTGACCTTACTTGTGTTTGATGGTGCAACCCAGCAGCCATTGTGTTTGCCACGGTTTCCCTGAGATCATTTGCAGTTCACTTCTCTTGAAACACAGTTATATTTTTCAGGCCAAATGATTTTGTAACTTTATCTGGAACCAGATCAAAGGAAATCCCGCAGAAATGTAATGGTGAAATTGATGACCTAACAATGTATTGGAAGGGACTGAAATTGTTTGTTTGCACTAATGCCTCATGGTGAACTCTCGATCTTCCACCTCAAATTGGCAGCTGACGAAGTGTTTTCAAAGAGAAAATGTTCCTGAACTACTTAATTCAGTACAGGACAGCTATTAAACTTTTATATAGATCTGAACCTGTTATTTTCTGATTCAGTGAGGCGCCCTTTCAACTTCCTGCATCTCACAACCAATTACTGGCAAAATGGCGCCTGCACCAGCAAACGAGCCAATGAAAAAGTCTGACAAAATGTGACTGTTAACCCTTTACGTTGTGATCGATCTCACTGAGATAAAAGCTGCTTTGAGTTATGTTACAAAGCAAATTCTAAGGTCAACTGAAGGCCTATTGAAATGGTTTTACAGTTCATTATTGTATTTCATTCATTCTTTAAAACAAAACCTGCACTAAAAGTTTTAAATCACATAAATGGTGTGTTCTGTTTCTTTATAATAATTTTGACATTTTAAACTGGTTATTACTTTTGTTTTACTCTTTCTAGTCTGGCAATACTTCGATCTCTCCATGGCCTGTCCTGTGATGTCCTCCAGCCGCCCAATGTAAAATCAGAAAACATAGGAGCAGACTTAGGCCACTTGGCTCATCAAGTCTGCTCTGCTATTCAATCGTGGCTGATATTTTTCTCATCTCCATTCTCCTGTCTTTTCCCCATAACCCCTGATCCCTTTATTAATCAAGAACCTATCTATCTCTGTCTTAAAGACACTCAATGATCTGGCCTCCACAGCCTTCTGTAGCAAAGATTTCCACAGATTCACCACACTCTGGCTGAAGAAATTCCTTCTCATCTCTGTTTTAAAGGATTGACCCTTTAGCCTGAGGTTGTGCCTCTGGTTCTAGTTTTTTCTATTGGTGGAAACATTCTCTCCACATCCACTCTTTCCGGGCCTCTCAGTATCCTTAAGTTTCAATAAGATCTTCCTCATCCTTCTAAACTCCAACCAATGCATACCTGGAGTCCTCAACCGTTCCTCATATGACAAGCTCTTCATTCCAGGGATCATTCTTGAATCTCCTCTGGACCCTTTCCAAGGCCAGCACATCTTTCCCTAGATATGGGGCCCAAAACTTCTCACAATACTCAAATGGGGTCTGACATATCCCAGTGTTCCTCTATTTCTGGAGCCTTGTGCTTCCCTGATTTTCATTGTCCCACCACTGGCAGACGTGCTGTGGTGATTGTCCCTTTTTTGGGAAACACAGCAGAGTAAGGGTCACCTGGCTTGGGGAGCCAATTGGGACACAGAGTGCATGATTGAGGTGTGTAGGTTAGGAGGGTTACAGTAAATGTGTGGAAGTCAGGAGTCTGGGTAGACCTGGGTAAGATGCTCTGTTTAAAAATTTGGTGCAGGCTCGATGGGTCAAAGGGCCTCCTTTTGTAATGTGGGGATTTTATGATTACCCCAGGGAATGGAGTCCTCTCTTAGGCAGAAGACACATCGGGGATGAGGGCAGCTGGGTGGTTGCTGTACAGCTTATTAATAAATACCTTTGTGCTTCTAATGAGATTTGTGAAAATGCACTGTTATCAGACCTTCTAATGCCTCAACCTTAAACTCTGGATTACCTCTCCAAACTTCTCCGACCATCTCTCCTCTTTGTGATGTTCCTTAAAACTAGCTCTCTAACCAAAGTTTGATCACTTGTCCCAATATCTCCCTCTGAGGCTCAGTGTTGTATTTTGTTTGGGAATGTTCCCGTGAAGCTCTTTGGTACCTTTTTACTACATCAAAGTTGAAGCAAAAATGCAAGTTGCTATTGTTGTTGTGCGGTGTTCTTCTGTTAATGAACATCCATGCGGCCATTTGAAAGCAAGTGCACTCTGACAGATTGTGGTATAGTGGTAATATCATTGATTAATAACCCAGAAGCTGAGGCTAATTCTCTGGGGCTATGGGTTCAAATCTCAGCTTGTTAAATTAAAATCCCATTCATTAAAAAATCTGCAATGGAAAGCTAGTCTCAGTAATGGCAATCATCAAACTATTGTCAATTATTGTAAAAGCCCATTTGGTTCTTTAATGTCCTTTAGGGACAGAAATCTCAGAGTCCAGAACTACAGCAATGTGGCTGACTCTTCAACTGTCCTGGTTCCACACCACCCCCTCCCCACCCCCACCTTCCTCCCCCCCCCCCCCCTTCCTCCTCCCCCCCCCCCCCCCCCCCCTTCCTCCTCACCCCCCCGCCCAGCCATGCTGACACTATAGTTAAGAAAGCCCACACTGCCTCTATTTTCTCAGAAGACTAAGGAAATTTGGTATGTCCGCTGCAACTCTCACCAACTTTTACAGATGACCATAGGAAGTATTCTTTCTGGTTGTATCTCAACTTAGTATGGCTCCTGCTCTGCCTAAGACCCCAAGAAACCGTAAAAAGTTGAGAGGGTAGCCCAGTCCATCACGCAAACCAGCCTCCCATCCATTGAGTCTGTCTACACTTCCCACTGCCTCGGTAAAGCAGCAGCATAATTGAGGACTTCATGCACCCTAGACGTTCTCTCTTTACCTTCTTCCAGTGGAAAAAAGACACAAAAATCTGAGGTCATGTGTCAACCGATTCAAGAACAGCTTCTTCCTGCGTCAGACTTTTGAATGGACCTGCCTTGCAATAAGTTGATATTTCACCCTGGCTCTGACTGTGCAACATATTCTGCACTCTGTCGTTTCTTTCTCTTTGAATGGTATGCTTTGTCTGTATAGCATGCAAGAAACAATACTTTTCACTGCATGTTAGTACATGTGACAATAATAAACCAAATCAACTGCTTTCAGGGTCAATTAGAGACGGGCAAAAAAAGTTGGCCTTGCCAGCAATGCCCACATCCCATGATGAATTTTAAAAGATTAACCAATTTGTTCTTATGTGATGTATGGGGTGAATTTTCCTGTCCTACCCACCACGGGAATCTAGTGGGTGGAGGGGCAGCAGACTATGCAGAGATCTGTTGACCTTGGGTGAGATCTTCTGGTCTTGCTCGAGCAAGACCATAAAATCCTGCCCTACGTGTCTGTATTGTGAAGAACATTTGTAAAGAAGTTTGCAAACAAATTAGGCGCAGGAGTAGGCCACTTGGCCCTTCGAGCCAACTATACTATTCAATAAAGTCATGGCTGATCTTATTGTAAGATTAACCCCACATTCCCGCCTATTCCCAATAGCCTTTCAATACTGCCCCGCTCCCCACCCCCAGCTTACCAAGCATCTGTTCACCACTGCCTTCAAAATATTCAAAGACTCTGTTTCACTACCTTTTGAGGAAGAAACGTTTGCAACCTTCTGAGAGAAAACATTTCTCCTCATTTCTGTCCTAAATGGGCAATTCCTTATTTTTAAACAGTGGCTCCCAGCACCAGATTCTCCCTAAAGAGGAAACATTCTCTTCACATTGATGCTGTCAAGACCTCTCAGGATCTTATAAGTGTCTATGTTAATGAATGAGGGAATGGTGGGTTGTTGGGGGCACAAGACATTCAATTCAAATACAAACATCCTTTGATTAAGCTGCTATGTTGGAGTTTTGAGAAACATATCAAAATGACTTAGAATTGAATCCCAAAGTGAGTTAGAATGCCAGGGGATAACCATGGTACCTTTCAAACTTGCCGCTTAGAAGGACAAGAACAGCAGGTACATGGGAACACTATCACCTCCAAGATCCCCCACGCCCCCTCCCCAAGCCACACACTATCCTGACTTGGAACAATGTCACCATTTCTTCATTGGGTGTGCCTACTCCAGAGGGCCTTTAGTGGTTTAAGAAAGCAGATCACCACCACTTTCTTAAGGGCAATTAGGGATGGGCAATAAAAATGCTGGCCTAGACTGCAAAGACCATATACTGTGAAATAATTTAAAGAAAAACTACAGACCAATAGGCTAATCAAACTTTATAACTTTAAAGTAAGCTGAGTATTGAGAAATGGTGATTCCAAATTGCTACAGAGTTCAGAAAACTGTAAATGGAAATCAAAAATTGGCCATTCTCAGTATGGGTGAAGAAGCAAAGAGTGCCAAAATGCTAAAATTAAAGGGTGAGAATGGAGACAATTACAAGAAAAATAATAATGTAATGTAATAATACTTTTGAAATGTAGTCACTCTTGCATTGTAGGGAATGTGACGATGAGTTGGTGAACAGCAAGGCCTCACAAACAGGAAATAGTGCAGAAGAAGCAATCTGCAATGAGATAAATGACCTGATAAACTGGTTTAATTGGCTCTGGGATCAATGCTGGCCAAGGCAGCACCAAGAAATGAAAACAGAAAGTGCTGGAAAAACCCAGCCGGTCAGGCAGCTTCTGAGGAGAGAGAAGCAGTGTTAACAGGTGGGATTTTCCAGTTGCCTCCGCCCTGAGACCGGAAATTCCCTTGTGAAACCAATAGACCTTTACATGATCCAGCAAAATTTCTATCCCACCCACTATGATTCCCACAAACCAACCTCCCATCCATTGACTCTGATTACGGTTCCTGCTGCCTGAGCAAAGTAGCCAGCATAAACAAGGACTCCATGCATCCCGGACATTCTCTCTTCCACCTTCTTCCATCAGGAAAAAGATACAAAAGTCTGAGGTCACACTCCAACTGAGTCAAAAACAACTTCTTCCCTGCTGCCATCAAACTTTTGAACGGACCTACTTCGCATTAAGTTGATCTTTCTCTACACCTTAGCTATGACTGTAACACCACATTCTGCACTCTCTTGTTTCCTTCTCTATGAGCGATATGCTTTGTCTGTATAGTGCACAAGAAACAATACTTTTCACTGCATACTAAGACGCGTGACAATAATGAATCAAATCAAATCAAATCTCTCAGTGGGCAGGACCAGAAAACTTACCTTAGCATTTCGTGGTGAATACGACCCTTCTTCAGAACCCAAGAGATGATAAGAATTCCTCATCTGTTTTTTGAAATAATGTAGGGGTTTTCTACACCCACGAGAAAAATGAGGACACACATCTTTTGCTCATAACTATTAGGAATCTAATGAATTCCAATACATTAGTGAAAGGGACAGCATGATAGATTGATGTGAACTTTTCAGTAATTAGTAAATTACCAGCAGAACAAAGCAGTTTTGTCAAAAAGATTCCTATGGTCAATTTGCAGTAAAGCACTCATTGTTACTTCTTGTGATCTAAAGATAAGTGCATTCACAGCACACGCAATGTTCATTACCACATCACCACATCGCTGTATCAGTAACGTCACCACACTCATCAACAATGCTATCTAGCAGCACATACTTTGTGATAACCTGCTCACTGACACTCAGTTTGGGTTCCGCCAGGGTCACTCACCTTCTGACCACATTGCAGCCTTAGTTCAAACATGGACAAAAGAGCTGAACACCAGAGGTGAGGTGAGAATAACATCGAGGTCTTATCTGACCAAATGTGTCACCAAGGAACATGCTCTCTCTTTCCCAACACCATTGGGCAGTGAGCATTTTCATGCTCAACGTGCACTCCCCACCCCACCACTTGCACCATTCCATCCAGCCCAGTCTGTCCTTCTCCCACTTGGCCCACGAAACTTGGCCGAGTGAAAATTCGCTGATTGAAAATTTAAATATGCATTAATATTTTTCTTTTTTTTCTCAAGAGAAAGAGTAACACTGGTTCCTGAGTGAGGCAGGGATCACATCATACAGAAGGTAAATGTCTCCATCGATAACACTTATTCCTTGTGATATCCTGGACTGTGGCTGATGAGATCAGGGAGGAAATTTAGAGCTTTTATTGACCCTGTGCTCTCTGGTGGAATGGAACAAGAGCAGGAAAGTCAGTTCGCTTCAGCCATCAAAGTGTGTGGGGGCTTAATGGATCAGTTGTTCTTTTGCTGCCCATCAATTTATTACTTGCAATGGCTCCTGCTTCTCTGAAAAATGGGTCACCAATTTGTCCCTTTCATGAGATGCAGAGACACGATATTCCCGAAAGACAGACAAAATGACAAAGGAAGATACTAAAGGGTGACATAAAAACTTTAGAGATAGGGGATCTGGCCTCAAAAGATCATGAAGTAAAATCAGTATGGGTAGAAATTAGAGATAGCAAGAGTCAGAAAACACTGATGAGAAGAGTGTATAGATCAAACAGTAATTATATCATTGGACAGAGCATTAAGCAAGAAGTTACTGGAGTTTGTTACAAAAGCAATGTAATCATTGTCAGTGTGTGTATGTATGTGGTGGGGCTTTAATTTTCATATAGATTGGGATGAACAAGTGAGTAAGGATAGTCTAGAAGCTCGGTTTCTGGAATATTTTTATGTCAGTTTCTTGGATTAATGCATTTTGGAACCAACTAGGGATGAATATGGGTATGAACTGGGGGATTTTCACAGTAACTGTTAATGTAAGCCTACTTGTGATTCAAATAATAAATAGATATCTTAGATTTGGTTTTGTGTAATGAAGCAGGGCTCATTAGCAACGTTGTAGTAAAAGATCCAATGGGAAGTAGTAATCATAATACTATTGAATTCCAGATTAACTTTGAAAGTAACACATTCCCATCACAAATAAAATCCTTAAACTTAAAACAAAGCCAAATGGGGGAGAATTGGTTAAGGTAATTGGGAAATGGACTAAAAGGTCTGGTTGCAACTAAACCAGGGGAAACAATTTAAAATGTTCTATGAAAGTACATTGCATGGAAAAACAAAAGCTCAGCAAGAAAGATTCATTCGTGGCTCACTCAGGAAGGTAGGCGTAGTATTAGATTAAAAGAAACAGTTTACAATATTGCAAGAAACAGTAACAAATCTGAGGACTGGGAGCTTTTTTTAGAAGCCAGCAAAGGACAACCAAAAGTTTGATAAAAAGGGAAAAAAATAAGTGAGAGTAAATTAGCCAATAGTTTCAAAATGGATTGTAAGAGCCTCTATAAGTATATAAAAAGGAAGAGCTCAAGTTAACATTGGTCGATTAGAACCAGACAGGTCAGGACAAACTATCATGGGGAGTGAGGAAATGGCAGAGGCACCAAACAAATATTTTGTATCTGTCTGCACAGTAGAAGACATATGTTTCATTTCATAAATAGACTGCAAACTAGGGGCTAAATAGAATGAAGAAATCATGGAAATTATGATTAACAGAGAAAAAAATTGATGAAATTTAGAGCATCCAATGGTTCTAAAGGAGATACAGAGATAGTGGACACACTGGATGTGATTTTCTAGAATTCATTGGATTTGGGAATGGTCCCATTGATTGAAAGTTGCTAAATGTTACTCTGCTTTTCAAGAAAGGAGGGAGAGAGAAAACAGGGAACCACAGACCACTAGTTGGGAAAATGCTGAAATCTATTATTAAAGAAGTGTTAACAATGCATTTGGAAATGATTAGAACAAGTGAACATGGTTTTGTAAAAGGAAATCTTGTTAAGCTAATTTGAGAAGTAACTAGTAAGGTAGATGAAGCAGAAGCAAATAGAAGTGTTATGGTTCAGGTTAGAAACTCCAAGGAGTCTTATGGAGACCACCAGAACCATAAGTTTTGTATCTTCAATTTGGCTAGGTGAGCATTATATGTTTCATTTAAGATATGATTCAACAACCCACTAGGGAGTTTTTATCAAACAATGTTTATTTTAAATATATAGTCAATATGCATAGAAAGCAAATTAGCAATGTTAGCAATACCTCTTATTGATTACAAAGAAAACAAAAGAAAACAACCACAATAATGTATTAAACCTTAATTGAATATTAAAACTGTTCCAACAAGCCAAAACCTTTCAGACAAAAACCTTTTCACAGGCTTAATGCAGCATATATTAAATCTTACTTGACTAGAATTGAGTACTTTCACATGCTGCACTTTGGGAAGGCAAAACATTGCCTTGAGATAACCAGTAGAATTTCCAAATGGAACAGGGAGACAGAGAGACAGACTTCAGCTTCTTTCTTGCTTGATGCCCCTGCTAAAACTAAAAACTAAACTGCAGTTTTGGAACTCTCAAACTGAAACTCTTGTCACGTGGCCTGCCCAGAGTTTTTGTCTGCCCCAACAATGACATCATCTAAGGATGTGAGCATGAATTAAAACACATTTCTTAACAATACCAAGTCATAAACAACCTCAAAGTAAAAACAAACAAACAACCTCTATCTAAGCCACTTAAGGAGCAATAAAAGGACTGTTGGCAGACAAACCAGCTCCACAAGCTAAAGCTTGAGAGCTACAGAGAACATGTTTTAAAAAAAACATTCTTAAAGATACACTAACATCGCTGATGTAGATTCTAAAGGGGCTCGATAGGACTGATGTGGAGATATTTTTTCAGAGAATCTGAAGCACAAGGGCACACTTTCAGCGTAAGGAGGTGATCATATAGAACTGAGTTGAGGAGAAATTACTTCACGCAAAAGGTTCTGAATTTTTGAAATTCTCTGTCCCAGAGGGTAGTGGATGCTCCAGCATTGAATACAGTTAAAGGTGGGACAAGCTGACTATTAGTCTCTTGGGGCATTAAAAGACATGAGGAACAGACAGGATGTGGAGTTGAAGCCCAAGATTAACCAATATCATAACAAATGGTGGAGAAATCTAGATGGACCAAATACTTGACTCTTGTTCCTTTTTCTTGCATTCTTGTGTGCTTCAGGTTTAATCAGAATATATCCTCTGTTCTCGTGCTGGGAAAGAGTTAATCAGATTGACTTGAGTAACAGTGATTATCTTCATGTTGTAATATTATTAACTTTTGTTAAATAAGGAAGTCTGACTCTTAAATTGTAACCTCTTAAAATAACTTCAATGTACAGCAACTCTAAGGGAGTGACCAATGAACTTTGTACATGAACACCCTTCACAAACAGCTGCTCAGTGAGAAACAGGAAGGACACAGGAAGAAGTGAAGGCAGAAAAGTGAATAAGAGAGGTGCAGGAAGGAGGGAGAGAGGGACAGGAGGGATAGATAGATAGAGGGAGGTAGGAAAAGGAAAAGAGCAAGAAGGAGGGGGAAGAAGGGAGAAAGAGGAAAAGGGGAGGAAATGAATTGGGGAAAGAGAGGGAAAGGCTGTTTGGCTCTGGTCTCATGAGAACTTAATTGGGAGCCGTGAATGAGAAAGGTAGGAAGAGTGTGCCTACTTTCACCAAGTTAAGGATGTTAGAACTAAAGGTGTTTGAAAGTTGACTTATTTTCACCCATGTTAATCATTGCAGTCCAGAGCTGGAGCTGTAAGGACAGGACATTTGTGTAATGTATTAGCTTTCTAGTTAGAGTTTAAACTAATTTAGAATGAATGACACACAAGCAAACAGATTTAGAACAGGCAGTTGCAGTTGGATTATATGCATTTGATACAAATGGCGTTGATTTATTTTGGTTCAGTTTTATGAACAGCTTACAACAGCATATTAATTGTGTTTGAATAAGGTGTGGGTGCTGAATTTTTAAAAATTCATTTGCGGTACATGGGCATCGCTGGCTGGCCAGCATTTATTCCCCATCCCTAGTTGCCCTTGTTCAGAGGGCAGTTGAGAGTAAACCACATTACTTTGGCTCTGGAATCACATGTAGGCCAGACCAAGTAAAGACAGCAGATTTCCTTCCCTAAAGGACATTAACAAACCAGATGAATTTTTCTTACAATTGATAATTATTTCATGGTCATCAGTAGATTCTTAATTCCAGATGTTTTTTATTGAATTCAAATTCCACCATCTCCCATGGTGGGATTCGAACCCGAGTCCCCAGAACATTAGTTGAGTTTCTGGATTAATCTTCTACGATAATACCACTAGTACCATCGCCTCAGATTGGTTCTCCTAACATGGAGCTGCCTTTATCTTGAATTGTGGACAGCAGATTACGTTATCCAGGTACAAGGAAAGTATAATGTGGCAAATGATAATGATAATCTGGGATTTAAAGGATTTGGTCAAGTTGAATACAGTAGCCCATTTGAGTCCCACAAGCATGATGTAAATCCTATGGTTCAAATGTATGCCTAAATATTATCACATGCACAGTACGGTTAATAAAACGCTAGACCTCATTATCTTGAGAACCGGGCTGATTTTGGCATCTTGATTGAAGTTTAACTGGAAATCACTTCTGAACCAGTTTTGTTTCTTTAAAACAAGGAGTTAATTTTTGAAAGAAGTAGGGTCAATTTTTTGTAACATCTATTTCTGACATTCATTACGGAAACAAAAAAGAGGAAACGATCAGGCTGGATTTTACGTCCTATCCACAGAATTACCATGGCTAGTGGTATTATCGCTAGACTATTAATCCAGAAACTCAGCTAATGTACTAAGGACCCAGGTTTGAATCCTGCCACAGCAGATGGTGGAATTTAAATTCAATAAAAGAAATCTGGAATTAGGAATCTCCTGACGACCATTGCCAATTGTCAGAAAAACCCATCTGGTCCGCTCATGTCCTTTAGAGAAGGAAATCTGCCATTTTTATCTGGTCTGGCCTACATGTGACTCCAGAGCCACAGCAGTTTAATTGACTCTCAACCGCCCTCCAAGGGCAACTAGGGGTGGGCAATAAATGCTGGCCAGCCAGTGATGCCCATGTCCCATGAATGAATAAAAAAAAACACCCCTCCCCCATCCCACCACAGTGACCACCTTCAAACTTGCCAACAGGGAAGCATAAAGTTCAGTCCATAATCTTTTTTTTGAGATACGTTGAGTTAAGATTCTGTGAAATTGGTTGTATCACTGTCAGTTGGCCTGAAATCATTCTATGAATTTTAGTAACTACCATGGTAATGCTGAGTCCTGGGCTGTCTGCCAAACACTGTCCAATGTGGTTTTGCTCATGAAATATGTCTAGAATGGATTGAATCGCTGGGTCAAATTCTAGAACTCCTTCCCTAATGATATCATGGGTCAATCCACAGCACATGGATTGCAGTGAGTCAAGGTGGCAGCTCACCACCACCTTCTCAAGGGCAAATAGGGCTGGGCAATAAATGCTGGCCTGCCAGCAACACACATGTTCTGTGAATGAATAAAAAAATCTAGATATTGTTCCTTTTGAGACCGACCAATGGTTAATTACAGATAAGAGCAAGGGTTAGTGGTAATGTTGGGTCAATATCATCCTGGAAAGAGAGCAGAGGCACAAAGTTAACATCATTATCATTACAATTTCCATAGGGACCAATAACTTTTAAGAAGAGATGTGAATTTAAATCCCTACAAGCCTCATCTCTTCAAATTGGGAAATGGCCTCACCAACACCCTACTTAGTGGTTAACACAAAAGCAGTCCTTTCCTCCTGTTTGGCACAGCAGTACCAGTCTTGCCCTCTTGTCAAGATCTTTCTGTCTGACTCACTCTGGAGGGTGGAATCTTGTGGCGGTGATGGTGGTCTTAACCATCGGTTTGAGAGTCATTGAGAGTTCCATGTTGCCTCATTTATGGAAATCCCGCACACCTTGTGCCTCACTTAACAGGTTAATAGCAGGACTTCTCCAGGATCAAGGGCTGTGTGGGGCAAAGATCCCACCCACTGAAAGGCCTATCAGAACCTGGCAGCTCCTTGATTTGATTTTTGATATATTATTGCTACATGTATTGGGATACAGTGAAAAGTATTGTTTCTTGTGCATTATATTGACAAAGCTTACCATTCATAGAGTACATAGGGGAGAAGGATAGGAGAGGGCGCAGAATGTAGTGTTACATTAATAGCTAGGGTGCAGAGAAAGGTCAACTTAATATGAGGTAGGTCCATTCAAAAGTCTGATGGCTTCAGGAAAGAAGCTATTCTTGAGTCTATTATTATGTGATCACATCTTATATGATTGTATCTTTTTCCTGAAGGAAGAAGGTGGAAGAAAGAATGTTGGGGGGAGACCTTGGGGTCCTTGATTTTGCTGTCTGGTTTTCCAAAGCAGCAGGAAGTGTAGGTGGAGTCAATGGATGGTGGGCTCGTTTGCCTGGGCTACATTCACAACCCCCTGTAATTTCTTGCGGTCTTAGTCAGAATAGGAACCATGCCAAGCTGTGATACATAGAACCACAGAACATTACAGCACAGAAACAGGCCTTTTGGCCCTTCTTGGCTGTGCCGAACCATTTTTCTGTCTAGTCCCACTGACCTGCATCTGGACCATATCCCTCCACACCCCTCTCATCCATGTACCTGTCCAAGTTTTTCTTAAATGTTAAAAGTGAGCCCGCATTTACCACTTCATCTGGCAGCTCATTCCACACTCCCACCACTCTCTGTGTGAAGAAACCCCCCCCGGAAAGGATGCTTTCTATGGTGCATCTGTAAAAGGCCTGCAGTCAGCAGCACCATCAGGGTGGCTGTTGCTGACACTATACCCACCAGAAGCCTTGGGAGGAGGAGGTACTCAGGTACGTGTAACTGATGGCAGGTAAGGGTCACGGGGTGAGGATCACCCTGGGGCAGTGTGGTAGCACAGTGGTTAGCACTGCTGCTTCACAGCTCCAGGGTCCTGGGTTCGATTCCCGGCTTGGGTCACTGTGTGGAGTTTGCACATTCTCCTCGTGTTTGTGTGGGTTTCCTCTGGGTACTCCAGTTTCCTCCCACAGTCCAAAGATGTTCAGGTTAGGTTGATTGGCCATGCTAAGAAATTGCCCCTTAGTGTCCAGGGATGTGTAGGTTAGCGGGATTAGTGGGTAGAATATGTAGGGCTATGGGGGTAGGGCCTGGGTGGGACTGTGTTTGGTGCAGATTTGATGGGACGAAGGGCCTCTTTCTGCACTGTAGGGTTCTATGATTCTATTACAGTAGGTGGGGGTCAGTGGTTGGTGACAAGGACAGGGAGGTGGCTTTTAGCGGGCACCACCCTTTCCCAAAGCTGGGTCCCATGATTGAGCATTGAGTGCCTGAACATTGAAAGATGAACCCCCACTGGGTGCCTACTGGTAAATATGCCAGGGTCACTGCATGGCGAGGTTCACCTCTGCTGGGTTAATATTGCTCTGGAGTAATACAGTTGCAAAGCACACCAGTTTACCAGTGATATGATCTGTGCCCAAAATGCTCAGGCACTGAGCCCACTGCTAAGTGTGTCAGACCCATATTTATTTGGCTTCATGGGCAACACCTAAAACAAATGTTAGGCCGCTTGAATATGTTAATGAAAAGACTTAATACCAACTGGAGATCATGCCAAACTTTGTTATCCATTGCCCGCTCCAAACCTCTCCTTCCTTTTAGATCTTACCAGTGGGTTGTTGTTAATGAGTAAAAGGAACACAATTTATTTTTTCTTGTGGGAGAAAGTTATTCTAGAAGCATGAACAGTGCCTACAGTTCAGCCCAAGTAGGTAGGGTGAGGCCCAAGATCCAATTCCTGGTGATTAGTAAGCCCTGGTATTGGATGTTCATTGTGCTCAGGGCCCCATTACTCTAATACAAATTAGTTTCAATGTTGAGTAATGGAAGAATTAAAATCTAAGTTAATGTGACGGTACCTTGGCTACACGCTGGAATGCACAACAATATTAATGTCATGACTAGTAAACTGAACAGGATCCATCTGCAGATGCTGTACCATCTCCACACTGAACGTGCAGTTGGAGCTTCTGAAAAACATACACAAGTAAATGAGATTGGTGGAAGGAAAGAACTTGAATTTATAACATATTGAAATGTTATATAGGCAAACACAGCAATAGTCTGCACATGGTGAATTCCCATCAATGAGATTAATGAGCTCTTCCATGTTACTCAGTGCCTGAGGGATAAATGGGGGTTAGTGTCCTTCGTTCCACTTCATGGAATAAAATGAGGCCCTTGTTTAATGTTTTCTCTGAAAGGTGGTATCTCCAACACAGCATAATTGTTCCAATAGTTCACTTTTGATTTGAACTAGGACCTATCAATCCAGAGCAAAGAATTTGACCAGCTGAGCCAAGGAGTACTGATTAATTATTGTTCAAATAGAGTCCCAAACAATATAACATTGGATAGCACTATTATTTCATTGTTGCTGGCTCAGAATCCTGGAATTCTCCATCCAATTCCATCATTGGGACATTATTATCATTGTCAATGGTGGCTTAAGAATGTCCACCACCATTTCTAGGCAATGAGGAATGAGGAATAAACATGGCCGTGTCAATGTTACATCAGGTCTATAGCTGAGAAACAGGATAATCAGCCAAACACATCTATTCTGATATTTCATCGAATCATAGAATCCGTTCAGTGTCTTTCGGCCCATCGAGCCTGCGCGGTCAACAATCCCACCCAGGCCCTATCCCCATAACCCCATATATTTACCCTGCTAATCCCCCTCACACTAAGGGCCAATTTAGCATGGCTAATGAAGCTAATTCGCACATCTTTGAAGTGTGGGAGGAAATTGGAGCACCTGGAAGAAACCTACACAGACACAAGGAGAATGTGCAAACTCCACATGAGGCCAGAATTGAACCCAGGTCTCTGGTGTTAACCATTGTGTCACTGTACTGCCTCTGTTCCATTTTATTCCATTCAGGGGAGGCCATGAGGTCATTGGACTACTAACCCACAGTAAAGCTCTGGGCACTCAGATTCAAATTCCACCATAATTGATGGTGAAATTTGAATTCAATGAAAATCTGGAATTATAAGTCTAATGATGACCATGAAATCATTGTCGATAAAAACACACCTGGTTCAGCAATGCCCCTTTATCTATCACCCTTACCTGGTCTGATCTACGTGTGACTCTTAAATGCCCTCAATTGGCCTGGCAAGCCACTCAGTTCAGGGTCAATTAGTGATGGGCAATAAATGCTGTCCTGACCAATAACGCTCAAATCTCATGAATACATTTTTGAAAATACCTGTGTCCTTCAGCATTCCTTCATCTAACCTCATCAACAAACTCTTCTTCTGTGCTTTTGTAACTTCCTCTTAAATGTATCTGTGCTCATTTCAACTTCTTGAGATAGCAAATTCCATGTTCTAACCATTAGCTGGTTTCAAAGAAATTTACCAAATGCACTTCTTTGTGACTACTTCATACTTCTGGGTTCCAGTTTACTTTCCTAAGGAAAAACTGCTTCAAAATGTTGGATCTTTTCTGATGGATATAACTCCCCAGTTCTGCTCTCAGGTCTTTAAATCTTTATTGCACTTGCTACAATGCCTCTATGTTATTTTATAGTAAGGAGATCAGAATTGTCTCCCACTCTCTAAATGAAGTCCAATAGAAGTGCTGTCTATGTTTAACATAAGCTGTCTGCTTTTCGAAGTGAAAGGATCTAGAATCTATAAGACAACTAAATAAAGACCAAATTGGGTTAAATGCAACAAAGAATATACAAAATGGCATTCCCTGCTGAACTCTACAAGCATGCTACAATTTTTAAAAATGTCTTTGTCATAGGTTATTTATAGGATCCCGCTACCTTGCTTGTGGTGAGGTCAAAAATCGCTTTTACATTGCTCTATGACAAATCGACCCTCACGTACATGTCAAGTTTAAAGAAGTCACTATACTTGAGTAAGGCAAGTCAACTGTACAAACATTGTATGATTAAAGTAAAACAAAGAAAATCAATGCATACCATTTACGTTTACACTCAGGAACTGACCCCGTTTGGTTACAGTTCCTTGTGTTGCCCAACACTGATAAACACCGCTGGTACTTAGTTCAACATGAGGCACAGTGTGAAGCACCAGCAACTTCCTCTCCACTTCCTGAGGAGAATGTGTCATGCTTGGATAATGAATCCTTCCAGTCACAGGCTGACAAGTATTTCCATGCATCTTACACCAGTGAGTCTCGGGCAACTGAAGCCCATTCGCACAGAACTGAACCGTACAGTTCAGTGTGAGACTGTCACCTACACTGTGGTTTAACACAGTCCTGGGATACTGCACAGAGAGGGAGCAGGCAACCTTTGTACTTTCTGAAAGAGAGAACAAACAGGACTTTCTATTGTATACATTTGAAAAATTTCAATAATTGTTTTCCCAGGGACAAGATAGAGTGATACAATTTATTATTAAACTAGTAATCCATAAGCCTTGACTATGAATTCAGAGAATTCAAATTCAAATCCCAACATATAGATTTGCGATACTCAGATTTATTTTTTAATAACTAAAATATCTATAAAAGGGTGAATGAGTGCAAATTGTTCCTAAACCATAAGGGCTTCAATAAAATTCTTTAGGTCAAAAAGCTTGCCCTCCTTAGTGGTTCTGGCTTATATGTGATTCCAGTCTCATTAATCTACAGGGGATCATAATTGCCCTCTGAACCTTACCAGCGACATGCGCATTCACATGAAGAGATGTTTAAATATAATGCGCAACAGTGTAGTGGGTCATTTTGAGGTATAGGATCCCTAAGAAAACATTTTGGCCATATCATTTCTAAATTTACAATTATGTTGTTTTCATAAGACCACAAGATATAGGAGCAGAATTAGGCCACTCAGCCCATCGAGTCTGCCCTGCCAGCCAATCATGGCTGATATTTTTCTCCTGCCTTTTTCGCATAATCCTGAATCCCCTTATTAATCAGGAACCTATCTATCTCTGTCTTAAAGACACACAATGACCTGGTCTCCATAGCCTTCTGCAGCAAAGAGTTCCACAGATTCACCACTCTCTGGCTGAAGAGATTCCTCCTCATCTCTGTTTTAAAGGATCGTCCCTTCAGCCTGAAGTTGTGCCCTCTGGTTCTAGTTTTTCCTACTAATGGAAACATCCTCTCCATGTCCACTCTATCCAGGCCTCACAGTATCCTGTAGATTTCAATAAGGTCCCCCCTCATCCTTCTAAACTCCATTGAGTACAGACCCAGAGTCCTCAACCATTCCTCACAGAACAAGCTCTTCATCTCAGGGATCATTCATGTGAACCTCCTCTGGACCCTGTCCAAAGCCAGTACATCTTTCCTTTCCTATGTATTCATCATTTGAGTCTCCAAACATCAGTAAAATTAGGCTTTCTAAGTGAAAAATAAAAAATTCCTGCTTACTTCGAAGCATGTGGCCTTTTGAATTGTTAGCCTTTAGCATAGTTAAATTTCATTATGCTACAGTTCAATTGTGTAATTCAAGCCAATTAAAACATGAATTACAGTTTACTTCTAACTAGGGAATGATATGCAGAGGAAACAGTGCTTTTCTTGGTTTATATTAATAGCCTAATTCTAGGTATACAGGACACAATTTCAAAACTTGTACATGATGCAAGACCTGGGAGTATTGTGAATGTGAGGAGAATAGGAATAGACTTCAACAGGATAAAGATAGGCTGGTGGACACACGGCAGGTGGAATTTAACATAGGGGGAGGATGAAGGAGGAAATCAGTCATGGGATCAGAGAGGAAGGGAGAATGGGGCATAGAAAGGCAAGAGAAAGAATTGGAGTGGTAGAGGAATGAGGCTGGGAGGAATGGAGTAGGGGAAGGATTTGGAGGGAGGTGAAGATGCATTGAGCATTGGGGGAGGGAATGGAGAGGGGAGGAAGGGGGTGTGAGTGGGAGAAGAATTGTCAAGGGTGAGGAAGGGAGCAGATTCTGATGCAGTTTCCCAGGTTACTGTGTTGGGGATGTGGAGCAGCCTCTGTGGGGGTGTATTTAAATACTGCTGTCAGGAATCTGGGCTGAGGAACTGTCATTAAGCATGAGCCCTGGTGAATCCTCAGACAATAGGCTTCATCATTTACTGAATGAACAAAATATAAGCAGATTGGTGTCAAGTAATGGTTCCCTTAGAACTAACCCTTCCAGCCCCCCCATCACATCTTAATAATACCAGAACCAACACCAACCACAAAAACAGAATAGATGCTGTTATTTTGAATATCTTTAGAAAACAGAAAATACTTGGCAGGTCTGGAAGCATCTGTGCAGAGAGAAACAGAATATCTTCATGTCCTGAGTAGAGTACTGGAAAATGTTTAATAGATGCAACAGCTGGCAATGTATCAGTGCTGGACCAAGTTAAGCTTTAACAAGTGTGCTTAATGGAAACATTTCAGTATTAAACTGACCTATAAAAGTTCCAGGAATGGACTTAGGTACCTGAACACATTTCCAGAACTGCCTAATCTTGGCCATGTAGTCAGTCTGTCACATAACATTCACTCAATGATCAGGCAAATGCAGTGTACGGAACTCAAACATTATATTAGAGCCAGAGAGAGCCACAGTAATGAAAGGTGATCCCCACACATCCCCATATACAGTGAATGCCTCAATACAAGACTTGGAACCCATCAAACAATATGGTAAGTCCTTATTCTTGTTGCAAAGTCTTAACTGTTGTTAATCTTTCTATCACTAAACAGTCCAATAAGTTTTTTGTTATTGCTTCCAATTAAAATTTTCAGGGAATTTCCTCAATTTGAAACATTGAAAAGTAGGGAGTGATAGTGGCACAATGGTTAGCACTGCTGCCTCACAGCGCCAGGGACTTGCGTTTGATTCCTGGCTTGGGCCACTGTCTGTGTGGAGTCTGCCCATTCTCTGCGTGGATTTCCTCTGGGTGCTCTGGTGTAGGTTAGGTTGGTTGGCCAGTCTGAATTGACCCTTAGAGTCCAGGGATACATAGTTTAGCGAGATTAGTATGGTAAGTATGTGGGGCTGCAGGGATAGTGTCTGGGGTGGGATTGTGGTTGATGTAGATATGATGGGCCGTATGGCCTCCTTCTGCACTCTAGGGATTCTATGTTCGTTTTCTTTTCCCTGCTCAACTGACCCTGCCTTGAGAAACTTCTTCACCAATCAGGACATTGGCAAAAACCTTTACTGGCCAATCTCAGAGCATATGTAACTTTTGGACAAGATGTAAAATTGGTGGGAAAGTAGCACTCAAGAAGTATAAGGACCCTGGTTTAAACACTGAGTTAAGAAGCTGCATCCTCTACTTGCCATCCAACCTTGCCCCCTATACTTGGCACCATAGTCTAGTCAAAGGGTAGTGCCAGTGAGTAACTAATTCCTGGGAAGGCCTCTTCATTATAGATACTAGCTTGGTGAATAATTTTCAGTCCGAGATGGGAATGCTTTTGCTGCCCGTAAATGTGGCTATGAAACCAAGGCGGGTGGATGGAGATTGTCTCCTAGATCAGTAATGGTCTGAGGTGGCTCAGTCTAAAGGGGCTGAATGTCTCCTCCTGTGTTGTTGCCAGGGCTCAGAGCTCGTTTTGTCTCCTGGGCCGAGGTTACATTACCAGACGCTGGAGCTGGCTTTACCCGTGCCAATGAATTTGCATCCATGAGAGTGGCCAGGCCAACCATGGGCAAGGCTACATATGGATTTTATAGGACCCTTTGTGTGTCATATGTTATTATACTAATAGACACATACTCCAAGTGCTTAGACAAGCAGTTGATGAGGTCGACAACAGTCATGGCCACCATTGACAAGTTAAGGAAGATATTTACCATCCATGGCATTCCAGAAGTGGCTGTATCGGATCATGGTATCGGTCCAAAGATGTGCAGGTTAGGTGGGTTGGTCATACTAAATTGCCCCTTAGTATCAGGGGGACTAGCTAGGGTAAATACATGAGATTATGTGGATAGGGCCTGGTGGGATTGTGATCAGTGCAGAGTCAATGGACCAAATGGCCTCCTTCTGCACTGTAAGAGAGTAGGATTCAATGGTTCTATGGCATATCATTCATGGTGGAAGAATTCCAAAACCTTGTCAAGTCCAACGGCATTCACCATGTGAGGTCAGTATCTTACCACACAGCATTCAGTGAGCTGGCAGAGCAGGTAGTACAAACATTTAAGTCATCAATAAAGAAACAGGTGAATAAGCCTCTTCCTTTATGCATATCCAGTTTTCCATTATCATATAAACATGACCACAGGGATCACACCAGCCAACTTACTGATTTGGCAGGGGTGAGTAGGGGGGATTCAGGAAGGAAAAACAGAGTGTTTAAAATGGAGAATGCACTCTTGGTTCGAAACCTGCAGCAGGCCTGGCCTGTGGAGATTTCCTATGTCGTGGAGGTACAAGGCTGCAGGATTAGGAAGCACGTGGACCATCTGAGGAGGAGAGCAGTAATTGACAAACGGGATCTCTAGACGATCCCTGCAGTTAGTTCGAGGTCACCAGGTCTGGCTGCTGGTATTTCGATGGAGAATGTGGGGCCTGAGCAATGCACAGGTGAGGAGATGGAGGAGCCTGAAGCCACTGAAGAATTTATTACTAAACTAGTAATCCATAAGCCTTGACTATGAATTCAGAGAATAAGGGTGACCTTTTGGCCTTGTATTGATCTGCTGGTTTCATGTACATCATGGACTGAATTGTCATTGCCTGGTGGGAGAGTTCTGAACTGGGTAATATAAAGGGACTTTGCTTCACTTAACCGGAAAATATCTGGTGCTGATATTAGAATCATAGAATCCTACAGCGCAAAAAGAGGCCATTCGGCCTATTGAGTCTGCACCAACCACAGTCCCACCCAGGCCCTATCTCCATAACCCCTACATTTACTCTAGCTAGTCCCCCTGACAGTAAGGGGCAATTTAACATGGCCAATCCACCTAATCCGCACATCTTTGGACTGTGGGAGGAAACTGGAGCCCCCAGAGGAAACCAACGCAGACACGAGGAGAATGTGAAACTCCACACAGTCACCCAAGCCAGGAATTGAGCTTGGTCCCTAGCACTGTGAGGCAGTAGTGCTAACCACTGTGCCACCGTGCCACCACCGCCCCCCCCCCCCCCACCCCCACCCCACAAATGCCCAAAATGTGATAGGATTTCATTGCCCAGTGCAAACCTCCCTCATCCTAATTAGCACGAGGTGCACAGAAAATAATGGGTTTATCTGTACCTACATAAATAAATGTATTTATCTTACCAAACACATTCAGAACAATGGTGTGTCCCATTGCCCTCACACTGCCTTGGTTTGCTTGACACTGATACGCGCCACTGTCGCTTAAGGTAACAGCAAAGATTCTGTAAACCACGAGTAAACGTTGTTCTGTGTAATTGGGAGAATAAGTACTAAGTTGACGAAGATTTGATTCAGCCAGTAGCTCACAACTATTTGAATGCTGCTTACACCAGCCGACCTCAGGAAGCTCAGGACCACAGAACAGAATTGTGCAGTTCAGTGTTAGACTATCTCCCACAGTATAGTTTAACACAGCCCTGGGGTATCCCACCATCAGTGGACAGGCGAAAGCCGTATTTTCTGAAAGAGAGAACAAATAAGATCATTTATTTGTATATTTTAAACATTGCAATCAAAAGGGAACACAATTCATATTTTCTGAATGAGAAAACAGTTCAGTTGTAGCTATTCCATTTTATTATTGCACATTTTTACCTTTGTATTAAAATTTAAATATAACACATAATTATCTCAGATTAGCCAGATAAAAGTGTTCAAGATAATTGTTAATTCCTCAAGTCAGGGGGTGGGATTTTATGGCCTCACTCATCCCGAAACTAAAATCCTGCCTGAGGTCAACGGACCTTTCCACGGTCCACTCCTCACCTGCTCAGATTCCCGTGGTGGGTGGATCGGTAAAAGTCCACTCAGCATCTCTCAATTTGAGGAGAAGGGAGAATGGTTGCTGAAAGTTATCTGCTGTTGAAATCTCCAAGCTCTGGAATTCCCTCCCTAAACATCTCTGTCTCTCTACCTCTCACACGCTTTGAAACACACCTCTGTGACCAATCTTGTTGTAGGGTGTTGGTTACAGTTTATTTTAATTTTTAAAGTTTATTTATTAGCCACAAGTAGGCTTACATTAACACTGCAATGAAGTTACTGTGAAATTCCCCTAGTCGCCACAGTCCGGTGCCTGTTTGAGTCAATGCATCTAATTAGCACGTCTTTCTGACTGTGGGAAGAAGCCAGAGCACTCAGAGGGGACACACAGAGACACATGGAGAATGTGCAATCTCCACACAGACAGTGACCCAAGCCTCGGGTCCCTGGCACTGTGAGGCAGCAGTGCTAACCACTGTGCCACCATGACACCCATGGTTGCTCAAAGACATTTCTCTAATCATACTTAGTTTAACTACAAGTCTTTATTGACTCTAAGAATTATTTACAAATATAGAGTATAAAGTACAAGCTTGGAGCTGTCGCCCGGTTTGTTGGTACCCACAGAACACTGGACAGAGCCTGAGTGTGGGTCATAAGTTCTCTTACATTGCTATGAGCGCGGTACTGCACTCAGTCCCACTTTGACCCTTCATGTGATAGACCCTTATACTACAAACTGCTGTTAAATTCTGTTTGATAATGCTCCTGTGAACGACATTGCGATTCTTCTCTATGCCAGAAGGCTGTATATGAAAGTAAATTGTTGTTATTGTGGTGGTCCACCAAGCAGAATAGCCAATATGTAATTGGTGAAGGAGTAAATAGAGAGGATATCACAGGAGAAGATGGCCCATAACAGGAGAGAATGGGAGAAAGCATAATGCGGGATCCCTGACCTGCGAATCCTCATTCCCTTTGAGATAAGAGCCCTTGGTATGTGGACGAATGTCCTCCAGAATGTGAATTGTTCTTTTATTTGTACATTTCTGGCTCTTACAGTTTAATTCAAAACTAAACATGATCTACAAGTTCAGGTGCTGCATCAAGATCCCACACAACCCAAGAACATTTTACTTTACAGTGCACAGGCAGGGCTTGGTGGGAAGGTATTTGATTTGTGATGGTCAATGTTATAACAGTATTTTGCTTGGTTATGTTAGCTCTAACATTTTCCAGTACCCATCTATTCCCCCACTGCTTGCAGGACTTTCAGTTGCTTCAGTCGCTCTATAACTCCCTCTCTCTCTTTGCTGAGCCACTGGCCTCATTTCCTTAGCGTTAAATATTCTCAGATTGACGAATTTGATCCTATTTTTTGCATCCTCTAACCGGCCCGTTTGTCTCTGTCTGTTCACTTTGAATATTCTGCAATTTTTTTTCTTCTGCAAAGATGTTACACATCTGAGGCAGAGAGCTTGTAACATATCCACCAAGGAACACTGGAAGAGTAGGAGGCAAAGGCTGTATGTTCAGCGGCGAGTGACTCACCCCCTGACTGCTCAAACCTCTCTCACCCCCACATGTAAGGCGTAAGTCTGGAGTGTGATGGAATACTGTGTGTGTGGGCAAAGCTCCAACAACACTCACAAAGCTCAACACTATCCAGAACAAAGCAACTCACCTGGCCAGCACCCCATTCACCATCTTAAATATTCACTGACCCACCAGCACAAACATGGGCATAGTGTGCCCAAGTATAGGATTCACTGCAGCAATTTGTCAGCACTTCTTCAACAACACCTCCAAAATTCACAATTTCTGGGGCAGCAGATGTACGGGAAAGGCATATCCTCCAAACTCCCCTCTAAGACACATAAACTTTCTCAATCAGGACATACATAGAAGTTCCTCCATTTTCACTGGGTGAAAAATCCCAGAACTGCCGAACTAACAGCACTTCTCCACTCAAGACGACAAGGCAACTAATGCAAGGGCATAAGTGCTGGTCTTGGCAGCGCACCCATACCCCAAGAATTTAGTTTTAAAAAGTGTATAAGATTATCAGGACATATGTGCTGTTACGTTGAGTTAGCTACAATAGTTTCACTCTTTATCTATAAAGTTTTTTTTATTAATTTCAACATTTCTTACCTGGTAACTGTAACAGTGCCAGAAGGAAAACTAAGCCAATGGTGATTCTCAGCTGTTTGATAGGGATCATAGCTCGTTACAATTTCCGAACCTCAGGGTTGAAAATCACTAACATCTAATCACGATCTTCCTATGGTCTGAGAAACTAAATTAGGTGAGCCTGAAGTAACTCAAGTTGCACTTCCTCTCATTACATAGTTGTCAAATTGATTTAGTCAAACAGTGAAAGGGTTATTTCCCATTCTGCTCGTTAGCAGTTCCTTTATTTTTCCTAAAACTTGTTTTTTTAATTAATTCTGCATTGATGGCCAGAGCTGATACACAATTACACTGTAGTCAGCAACAACCCCAATGCTGTGCTCAACTCACCTCCATACAAGCAAGAATTTTGATTTGATTTGATTTATTATTGTCACATGTATTAACATACAGTGAAAAGTATTCTTTCTTGTGCACTATACAGACAAAGCATACCGTTCATAGAGAAGGAAATGAGAGAGTGCAGAATGTAGTGTTATAGTCATAGCTGGGATGTAGAAAAAGGTCAGCTTAATACAAAGTAAGTCCATTCAAGAGTATAACAGCAGCAGGGAAGAAGCTGTTCTTGATCTCGACTTTTGTATCTTTTTCCTGAAGGATGAAGGTGGAAGAGAGAATGTCCACAGTGCGTGTGGGGTCCTTAATTATGCTGGCTGCTTTGCCTAGGCAGCAGGAAATGTAAACAGAGTTAATGGATGGGAGGCTGGTTTGCATGTTGGATTGGGCTACATTCACAACCTTGCAGTTCCTTGTGATCTTGGGCAGAGTAGGAGCTATACCAAGCTGTGAAACAACCAGAAAGAATGCTTTCTATGATGCATATGTTATTTTGATGAGTAATGTAGCTGACAAGCCAGATGTCCTTAGGCTTCTGAGAAAGTAGAGGCGTTGGCAGGCTTTCATAATGATAGCATTGGCATGGACAGGTTGTTGGTGAGCTGGACACCTAAAAACTTGAATCTCTTGACCCTTTCTACTTTGTCCCCATTGATGTAGACAGGGGCATGTTCTCCTTCCTGGAGTCGATGACAATCTCCTTTATTTTGTTGATATTAAGGGAGAGATTATTGTTGCCGCACCAGTTCACCAGATTCTCTATCTCATTCCTGTACTCTATCTCATCATTGTTTGAGATCCGACCCACTACAGTGGTGCCATCAACAAACTTGAATATCGAACTAGAGGGGAATTTGGTCACACAGTCTTAGGTGTATAAGGAGTATAGTAGGGGACTGAGAACACAGCCTTTGTGGGGCACCAGCGTTGAGGATGATCGTGGAGGAGGTGTTGTTGCCTATCCTTACCGATTGTGGTTTGCGAGTTAGGAAGTTAGGATCCAGTCACAGAGGGAGGTGCCAAGGCCCAGGCCATGGAGTTTGGAGATGAGTTTCATGGGAATAATAGTGTTGAAGGCTAAGCTATAATCAATAAATAGGAAAGCAGAACCAGAACAGAGGAAGCTGGAAAAGCCCAGCCGGTCTGTCAGCATCTAACAGGACAGAAGCACAGTTAATATTTTGAATCATGGACCCTTCATCCGAACTCCATACAAGCATCCTTGCCTGGGTAAGGAACGGGTATTCTGTTTGACTTTCCTCCTCTACCTAGTCCGGGTTACTGGTTGGCATGTAGCAGCTGCTATCTGCTGACCTGAGTGAGGGCAGCTACCTCAACAAAGTCTCTTTTTTTAATCTTTGTTTTACTTATTTGACTTCTGTCCCTTTGATCTTTCAATTTCCCCCCTGAATATTCCTTCGGGCTTTTCTTCTTTGCCCTCATCATGGGCAAATGGGGAATGAACGCTTTAACAGATCCAACATTAGTATGAAGTACTCCCAGGTCAGGAACTGGCCTGTGAGAAGGAGCAACCTGTCTCTCTCTCCCTCACTCTCTAATTGCCCAACCATCCCTTTACAGCAAATGCGCCCCACCACGCCCCCCCCCACCCTACCCCCCAGTAAGAATTATATCCATCCATTCGTCACTGATTGGAAGTTTAACTGGATTACCACAGTGTCCAAAATAACAGGACAGAGGCTGGGAACTCTGTGATAAGTTGTTTGTGTAATTAATTCTCGGCACAACATTGAGGGCCGAAGGGCCTGTACTGTGCTGTAGTGTTCTATGTCTATCTAATTCAATGAAGCCCATGAGGTGGACTGCTTGGAGTATGAGGTCCCTGATCGGGCAGGCAATCGTTACCACAATCAGAGTATCAGGTGGACTGGTCCTCCTGATCCTGACTTTGTACTTGAAGCACCCTAAGAATGGAATAGAGTTTGTAAATAAAGGGAATCTGCTGAAGGGTCACCAGCCTCTGAGGAGTTATTTCAGTTTGCCTTACAAGGCCTTGCCATTCTACAAGGTTCAAGTCAGCAATGCGATGGAATATGCTCATGTCCCCTAGATGGTAGCAGTCACAACAATGATCAGGAAACTCAACAGCATCAGGGGCAAAGCAGTTTTCTTGGTTGGTGTCTCTGCCACCGGACACCATCCACCCCCACCATTACCAGCGCCGTATGGTTTTAGCAGGTCCAATCTACTGGATACACAGCAGCAGTTCACCAAAGTCACTTCAATAGCACCTTCCCTCCCTTGTGACCTCTATCATCAAGACGGGCAGAGGCAGCATTTCATGGTTTCTTTGCAATGTTGAGGCTGCTTTGCTATTTGAAATTAAAACATTTAAAAAATCGTCAGCAACCAACTCAATAAGTGAACCATAACCTGCCTGTGAGTTTGCAAGTATTTATGTAAAGATCTGTGCTAACCATCCATGTTCAGCCTGGTGTGAAGGAGTGCAGTAGCACCATAGATTATATTGCACCTCTAAAGAACAGGCATCGACATTGCACATGCAGAGTGCTAATGATATCAAATACCAGAGAGCTGTACTTGCTGCCGACTAACAACAACTTGCAGCATCTTTAACATGGCAAAATATTGCAAGGAACTTCAAAGGACAATTTGATATCAAACTAGATAAGCTACATACAGCTGGTTTTAAAGTATTGACTTAATGGAGGAGAGAGAGGTGGAGATGTTTGGGAGAGAATTCCAGAGATTAGGGCCCAGGCAGCTGAAGACAAGGCCACGAGTGATGGAGTGATGAAAATCAGCAATCAGCAGAACTGGAGGAATGTTGAGATTTCAGAGGGTTTGTAGGACTGGAGGAGGTTGTGAGAGGTCATTGCTGGATTTGTAAACAAGACAAAAGGAACATTGAATGAAAGAGGCAACTGATGCATTTCAAACAGCACCTGAAAGGGGAATGTTAATATTTTGGTTTGACGCTCTTCATCACACAGAATGTCAAAATATGCAGAGTTTGTATAAATGGCAAGGATCACTTGGATACAGTGGACAGAAGCTAATTGGCAGAGACAACACATGCCTGTCGGTTAAAATAGCAGCTTTTCTTTTATAGACAGCTCTCCCAGTTTTCTCTATGAGATCCACCCAGGTGATCCTGAATGATGGGGTCCACCAGAACTTCTTACTCTTGTTCCTAATCATTATGGAGGGAGGGTAAAATTTCTCCACCCCCTGTGAGCTAGAGCTGCAATGTTGTAGCTCTTTCTCCAACCTATGTTCCAGTCAAGAGCGTTTACCTAGTGGAAATTTGAATGAATCCTTTGAGTGCTAATTAATTGTATCTTACTGACCTAATTGCGAGTACTTTACATGATTGTGGACATGTTTCATTGGATTGTTACAGTCTTTCTAAACTTTAGATTTTGCTACATTTATAAAACAAAACCGTCGCTCTGGCATAGGTTGTAAACTGTTTAGCTGAGGGTTCAAGGAATAATTCTTCTAGTTTTGTTGAGATGAATGATTTAAATTTCCCTTGCCATTTGTTTGGAACCTGTAGAGCAAATCCCCCTGTTTGTGTCTTGAGGTTTATTAGTAACTTGTGACTGCTTTTGACAACAGGAAACACTTGACCCATCAGGTCCATTCCACCTACGCACTTGTTAACACCTATCAGATGTGTTTTACACAGTGCATTCGACCAAGATGTTTAGTGTAGGAGGTGATCTGGTTTGCATTTTTGCAGCAATGCTAAATATACAGGGCATAACAATAACTTGTATTTATCCAGCACCTTCAGTGTAGTAAAACAGCTCCAACCATTGAGTTACAAAGAGTGGTACAGTGGTTAGCACTGCTGCCTCACAGCGCCAGGGACTCGGGTTCAATTCCAGACTTGGAAGACTATGTGGAATTTGCAAGTTCTCCCCGTATCTGCTTGGGTTTCCTCTGGGTGTTCCTGTTTCCTCTCACAGTCCCAAGATGTGTTGGTTAGCCATGGTAAATATATGGAATTATGGGGATAGGGCCTGGATAAGATTTTCTGCCTGAGAGTTGGTTGTGGACTCGAGGAGCTGAATCGCCTCCTTTGTACTGTGGGAATTCTATGATAAGGAGATATTAGGGCAGGTCAAAAGTTTGGTCAAAGAGGAAGATTTAAAAGATTGTCTTAAAGAAGGAAAGAGAGGTAGAGAAGTTTAGGGAAGGATTTCCAGAACTTAGGGCCCAGGGAGTTAAAGGCACAGCCGGCAGTGGTGGAGTGATTAATGTCAAGGGCAAGATGGCAGGATTGGAGAATGGAAAAATTAGTTGTTTTAGCTGCCAGTAAGTACAAGAGAGAAAAGGAGAAGTTATTTTGTTCAAATGTGAAGCTATACATTGCAAAGCATCAAATGAGACAATTTGGGTGGTAGTATGCTCACCACTGAGCCAGAGATCATGAGTGAAATTTTCCCATCTCGCCCACCATGGGAATGTAACGGGCAGGACAGAAAATTTGGAGGACCATGCAAAGATCTTTTGACCTCAGGTTTTTAGATTTCCAGAAGGCATTTGATAAGGTGCCACACAAAAGGTTGCTGCAAAAGGTTAGGGTGCGCAGAGTTGGGGGTAAGGTGTTAGCGTGGATTGAGGATTGGTTGTCTAACAGGAAGCAGAGAGTTGGAATCAATGGGTGCTATTCTGGTTTGCAGTTGGTGACTAGTGGAGTGCCGCAGGGATCGGTGCTGGGGCCTCAACTGTTTACCATTTACATAGACGGTCTGGAGGAGGGGGCTGAGTGAAATTTGCTGATGACACGAAGATGAGTGGAAAAGCAAATTGCGTGGAAGGCACGGAAAGTCTGCAAAGAGATCTGGATAGACTGAGTGAGTGGGCGAGGAGCTGGCAGATGGAGTATAATAGAAAATGTGAGGTTATCCACTTTGGTAGAAATAATAGTAGGAGGGATTATTATTTAAAGGGTGAAAAGCTGCAGCATGCTACAGTGCAGAGGGACCTGGGGGTCCTTGTGCACGAATTGCAAAAACCCAGTCTGCAGGTGCAGTAAGTGATCAAGAAGGCGAATGGAATGTTGGCCTTTATAGCGAGGGGGATAGAATATAAAAGTAGGGAGGTCTTGCTGCAACTGTACAGGGTACTGGTGAGGCTGCAACTGGAATACTGTGTGCAGTTTTGGTCACCACATTTGTGAAAGGATATATTGGCCTTGGAGGGAGTACAGAGAAGGTTCACTAGGCTGATACCGGAGATGAGGGGTTAGCCTATGAAGAGAGATTGAATAGACTGGGCCTGTACTCGTTAGAGTTTAGAAGGCTGAGGGGGGATCTTATAGAGACAGATAAGATAATGAAGGGGCTAGATAGGATAGAGGTAGAGAGATTCTTCCCACTTAGAAAGGATAGCAGATCTAGAGGGCACAGCCTCAAGATAAGGGGGGGCAGTTTAGAACGGAGTTGAGGAGGAACTTCTTCACTCAAAGGGTGGTGAATCTCTGGAATTCTCTGCCCGTTGGTGGAGGCTACCTCACTGAATATATTTAAGTCAAGGGTAGATAGATTTCTGATAGACAAGGGAATTAAGGGTTATGGGGAGAAAACGGGAAAGTGGAACTGATCCACTTCAGATCAACCATGATCTTGTTGAATGGTGGGGCAGGCTCGAAGGGCTAGATGGCCTACTCCTACTCCTATTTCTTATGTTCTTATGTTCTTATCTGCAACACTGAGAAAGTGCTGCACTTTCAGAGATACCATCTCTCGGAACAGCATTAAACAAAGGCCTGGTCTGCCCTATCAGGTGGATTTCAAACATCCAATGACATCATTCGTAAAAGAGTATAGGAAGTCTCCCTGCTGTCCTATATCTGTTCCCTCAACCGACATTTATCACATTGCTACTTGTGTGACCTTATTACATTATAAATGGGCTACCATTTTCTTGACATTAAACTGGTGACTAAACTACAAAAGTACTTAATTGGCTGTAAAAAGCTTTGGAATATCCTGAGGTTTTGAAATATTCTGCATAAATGTAAGTTTCTTTCTGTTTGGCCACAATAACATGAGAGGGAACTGTGAGCAGCTTGTGTGTGTTAAAGTCTTCTGGTCCATTAAGCACTTTACATCCCAGCACCGACAAGAAAACTGAACTCCTGACCTTGAATTGCGTAGAAATAATAACACAGAAACTGGCTATCCAGCCCAACGTAACCAGTGTTAGCGTCTGTCCTCCACGTGAATAGTGTTGTAATCCCCTATACCTGCTCAGTCTTTGGTAAGATTCCACTCATCATGTTAAAATATTTTCCCTGCTCTGTGTTTTACAGAGTTTTACATTTTAAACACGTAGGGAGCAAACTTCCCAGAATTTGGCAAGGTGTCAGGGTCTGACTGGAATATGGCTTTGGCCAATTTTCTCTCCAGCTCCTATGACACTTTGTCACAAAACAACAGATGGGCGTGTTCAACACCATCCTAGCTGAGGAGCGAGGCCTAAACACATCAGGAATGTCCAGTACCACAGAGATCAAGGCACCATGTTTAAAGGCTCCCTCCCCGGCCAAACAGTTAATGCCAGCAACCCCGCTCCCACATCTGCTCCTGCTCACTATCACAAATAAATGACGCTCTCACTAAGATTCACCCCGGCATTGCCCCCTTGACATAGGTTGTCACTGCCGGGTTGGCATAGGCATGGTGCCAATTGGATTGTGCCAACCTGCATCAGGGGGTGGTGCCAGAGGGCAGTGCCAGGCCACTGCCTGGCCGTGTCCCTCTCCCCAAGGGGCTATACTTGCCTTTATACCCCTGGAGGATCTCCATGACAGGTTCATGACTGGATGTTTATTAAAGTAGCTCAGGATTTTTACACCAAGTCTTTTGATTTTTAGCTTTGTCTTTTGTTTTGTGGTGTACCCTAAATAATTGTATTTATGAGTCAGTTAAAGGAGTTCAAGTGTGAAAAACGTGTTTCACAACTCACACCACCTCCAACTTGTTCATTTTTACCTGAAGTGGGAAAGGGAGCAGGTCATGAACCTGACCTAAGGAAGCAGGTCGACAGTTTCATTATTATAATGAGTCTTATTCTCATTCGGTTTGTCATTGTTAACTGCTGTTGCCCAGGGTCCCTGAGTGTTGAATAAATTGGCAGTTGTGGATTCAGGAGATAAGTGCCTACACACAGGCCTACCGAATGCAGGTACCTGCCTGAGGGACAAAGGAGGCTATTCTGCCCCTCAGATTTGCACCGATCCACTGACAGAGTACTTTATCCAGGCCCTCTCCTCTGCCGTATCCCTGTAACCCCACACACTTAGCATGGTTAATCCATCCAAACTATACATCTTGGGGTACTAAGGGCCAATTTAGCATGGCCAGTCCTAGTAATGTGCACATCTTTGGACTGTGGGAGGAAACCGGAGCACCCGGAGCAAACCCAAGCAGACACAGGGAGAATATGCAGATTCCACGCAGACAGTTGAGGAAGGAATTGACCCCGGGTCCCTAGCGAAGTGAGGCAGCAGTGTTATCCATTGCACCATCGTGTCTCTCCCAACACGGGGGATCAGCAGTTCCCAAAAAGCTAAGCCCTCAGCCAAACCATCCCCCCATCCATCTCCCCCCGCCCCCCTTCCCCCACAACCCACCCTCCACCTTCCTGACTGACCTCTCCCAGTCCCTGATTATCACCACCTAATCTAATTGATTGCCCTGTCTCAGATTTCCCTCAATCTCTCCTTCCTCATGAACCCTTTGCTCCACCTCAATGGAAAGCACAGTACGGTATTTTAGAAACGTGGGGGATAAAAACAACAATTTATATTAATGTTTTATTTTTCAGGTACATGCTTATATCTAGTTTGCACACTTGTGGTTAAGCATTCTAAAGTTATTCTATAATTTGGAAAATTCCAAAATCCCAGAAATACCTTGGGGCCCAAGAGTTCCTGACTGAAAGGGAAATCTTTTCAGGGATATGAGGAAAAGACTAGCGCAGAGTCAGAGCAATTGTATAACTCTACCAAAGAGCTGAAAAGGCTGTATCATTCTATGAATTTATAATTTGAAGACCCTGAGGGAACTCTCTATCTTAATCAAATAGATGTGTGACATTCACTCAAATGCAGACAGCAGACATCAGTCTACTGCCTCTCTTGTAAGTTTAAGTTTATTTATTAATGTCACGAGTAGGCTTACATTAACCCTGCAATGAAGTTACTGTGAAAATCCCCAAGTCGCCACACTCCAGAGCCAGTTTGGGTACACTGAGGAAGAATTTAGCATGGACAATGTACCTACCCAGCACGTCTTTCAGACTGTGGGAAGAAGCCGGAGGAAACCCATACAGACAGTGGGAGAACATGCAGACTCCGCATAGACAGTGACCAAAGCTGGGAATCGAACCCGGGTCCCTGGTGCTGTGTGGCAACCGTGCTAACCACTGTGCCATTGTAGGATAAAGTATCATTGCCTTCAAACTGGAATGTGTAGGATTGTACTGAACTTGCAGTTCATCATTCACCTGATGAAGGAGCAGCACTCTGAAAGCATGTGATTCCAAATAAACCTGTTGGACTTTACCTGGCGTTGTGAGAACTCTCACTGTGCCTACCCCAGTCCAATGCCGGTATCTCCAAATCATCACCACTCAGAACAGAAGCGGTGTGGGAAAAATATCTGCCTTTTAATTTAAATGACAAGTTTTAAATTTAAACATGAAAACTTTTCAGATTTAAGAAATAATTTCCAACTGTTCTTACACTGTATCAGTAGCATGGGGAAGGAACGAGTGCATACTCTTTGCTTCCCAGTGAGATGTAAAGTCCAGTGCAGATTTAGAACAGTGTGATTGAAGAGATAAATCCTCTCTCTGTCTGAAGTGTTTGGCTTTAATTAGAATATTCTCAAAATACCAAAAGGCACGCAAAGTGCAGCCTGCAGACATAGCAGCTCCCACTTAACATCAGCTTTGTGGTTGATGGCTCACCTGATAGTGGATTTTATCTGTTTTTTCATCCACCTGCACATTTTTCTATTGCAACCACATGACTTTATCATTTATTGAACTAGCTTCCCATAATCCACAAAGTCTTGATTGCTATTATGGTGCCAGCAAGCTCTGTGAAACCACAGCAACCAGACATCTTCCATGTTTGAATCTAGATGGGACCAATAGATTATGCACCTAGGAGAGGCATCATATTGAAGCTTGAACCTTTTACCATTAGCATTATTGTTGATGAAAAGTTGCTGCTTCCAGCTTGTGAAGCACCCCACCTGGAGTAGCTCGCATTGTGTCAAGGTAGTGGTACTGATTATACTCCTGGGCTATGGGGTCACGTGGAAAATTTAGCTGAAGAGAAGCTGGGCAAAGTTGATGGATTCCTGTGGTCAGTATGGAGGTGCAAGAGAGGAGTCCATGATTCTTTACGAAAGCGTGGTACCTAGAATTGATCATAGCTGACTCCAAGCCAATAATGTACAATAACTCAGCATAACATCCTTGCTTTAGTGCTATATTTTGTTCCAAAATATACTTTATTCAAAACATTTACAAATGTACATTACCTCATACTTAAAACTTGACACTACATGAAGTGTGATGCAGTTAAATTTCTTTCAATACAGTATGTGATACTTGTAATAATGCGGTGCCTCACTAGACTCACAACTAAAGTTTACATTTACGATGTGAATTTTCATGTCAATTGTTCTCTGGGGCACACTACCCAACAAGTTTTACATCAGTTCCCCGAAATGTACAATGACAGGAAGGTCTTTGACCATGACCTTTCTGCATTCAGCCTTTGTGGTGTTAGCCCAAGCCTCAGTTTGTTCCGGAGTGGGTAGTTCCTGACTTTGCACCTTTCAGTGGTGGACAGCTGGTAGGACCAGCAAGTTTAAGTTTTATTTATTAGTCGCAAATAGGCTTACATTAACACTGTAATGAAGTTACTGTCGCAATCCCCCAGTCGCCATACTCCGGCACCTGTGCGGGTACACCAAGGAACAATTTAGCAGAGCCAATGCACCTAACCAGCAGACTAAAAGAGTGTTTCTCACCCTGTTGATGATCCTCTAGCAGCAGTTGCCGTTTGTCTCTATGTGTGTCCTTGGAAACAGCCCATGGATGAACTGCATCTCTTTCCAAACCCTCATTACCGAATAAAACTGCCATACACTTCTAGTTAGCAGCTCCTCAGCTTCTCCCGCTAAGCTCGAAACCATATCTCCACACCTCTTTCTTCCTTCACCATCACAAGGGAGATAAACTGGTGCCTTCTGGAGGAACGTAAGGCGGGAATAAAAAGATACATTTTTGACTGCTATGGGGCCCAATTTTACCACCAAAATTGTGTCCGTTTTCAGGCGCAAAAATTTGGTCAAGTCGGGGTGAGACAAGTAGCACGATCCGCGCCTGCCTCCGTGCCGGTTCCCCCTCAACCGAGGCCCGAAAATGGCTCCCGTTGACATCGCATCCAATACGGGTGTGACGTCAATTTAAATGTTTGGTGATTTGGCGCGAAACAGACATGGTCCACAAAGGTGCGATTCTGGTGCTCCAGCTTCTGAGGAGGTAAGTTCCAAGCGTCTGTCGTTTCTCTGATTCAGATCGGTGGTGGGAGTGAATGGTTGGGAGGGGGGCAGGGGGAGGTGGGTCAGATGCACCCACTCAAAGCGTTGGGGGAGGTGGGGGGGGGTGCAGCTGGGTAGGGAGGTGGGCAGATGGGGCAGGGAGGGTGGGGGGTGGTCACTGCCACTCTGCCTCTGTTCTGTGAGAAGGAAGAGGGGGTCCGTTGCCACTCTGTGTGTGATCGGCGGGGGGGAATGCAGGTAGGGGGCAGTGATCGGTTTGGGTAATAGGGGAGGGCGGGGGGATAAGGGGGTCAGTAATGTTGTGGGGGTGGGGCAATGTCTGTGGAGGCCACGGGGGGGGGCATTAACCGACCTGGGAACAGTGTGGCAGGGGAGCGTTTTTCTATCTTTTTTTATTGCGGAAGCAAAGTTGGAGGTACCGATTAGAGCTGTAGGATTTTGGGTGTGTTAGGCCCTACCCACAGGCTTCTGCAGCATGATTCAGAATCGCTAATATTGTTTCAGGAGGGTGCCTGAGAACGGGTCTAACAGTCAGATCTGAAACACTGCCAGTTTCAAGTCCATTCAGCACTTAGCATGAAAATGGTAAAATAGGGCCATGTGTCAGAGTCGGTTTAATCTAAGGTATCTGCAGGGTGGCAATAAAGGAGTTGGCTGGTCACTCGGTGCTCGAGCTCTCGGTGTCTACTGGCTGAAATCACTCAAGTTGTGGTTTCTCTTCTAAGGTAGCAGAAAGGCTCTAACTCACACCTCATCACTTACTCAGACTCTGAATTTCTACCAAACCATGTGGTTTAGCAGAAATCAGCAGGCTTTTCTCCAATGTCTCTTACTAATCTCACTTATACAAGGTAAGAACTATGAACAACTTACTTCTTATGTAAAACAAATTTCCCTCTTGTGATTTCAATTTCTTGTTGTGTTGTGTTAAATTATAGGCTCTAACAGGACATTCTGATGAAGCATGACATAGAATTTTAAGAATTAATGATTTTAGTGATTGGCTGCAAAATGGAAGGCTTTTTTGAATCCTGAGTCTCAGATCTGCATTCCCATTAATTGAAGCACCACAACCTTAGAAAAGCTGCCTTCAATCTTACCTTACTATTTTAAGGAGCGTATTTATGGGCTTTTCAAATTCCGTTGTAACACATCACTGCTTCAAACTGAGTGTTAAATGTTTCAAATTATTTCCTAGAATCAGCTGCACTCGGATCAATATGAGGATTTTTCCTCTGATTTTTCTTTTTGTTTCTGGGGATGATTGATTTGGGTTCCAGATAGCAACTATTCCATTTTCTACTCAGTAAGTTTCCTCCGGGTGCTCTGGTTTCCTCCCACGGTCCAAAGATGTGTGGGTTAGGTGGATTGGCCATGCTATATTGCCTCTTACTGTCAGGGGGATTGGCTAGGGTAAATGCATGGGGTTATGGTGATAGGACTGAGTGGGACTGTGGTGGGACTCGATGGGCCGAATGGCCTCCTTGTGCGTACTGTAGGGATTCTATAATTCTAATATAGATCAGTGTGTCACCCATTGGTCGTGTGAGTGTGGTATACTTGTTGACTGAGAGAGCGAAAGGGGAACAAAATCAAAATCTGTTTAGTTATGGTCTTATTCAAATCCTCTCTTTATTATTGTACTGCTTTGGATAGCTGACATCGATATAGAAAAACAACAATTATTTTAAATTCAGTTGGTTGAGCCAGCTGAAGCAAAGTGTATGGTTGGGAGAAATGAAGTGTATCATTTTAATACCTCCATATTATTTGTGAATTAAGTACTGAGTTGCTATATGTTCCACAGTCTATTCTGGGTGCCTACAGTTAGAAACTGGAAAGTTTTTCATTTTTAATCTGTCAGGGTTTTATGGATGCATTTTTTTGTCACCCGTTAGCAGAAGGTTGAAGCTGGCCCCTGGATCACTCACTGTCACTACAGACTCACTCACCCAGGGTGGCACAGTGGCACAGTGGTTAGCACTGCTGTCTCACAGTGCCAGGGATTTGAATTCATTTCCCGGCTTGGGTCACTGCCTGTGCGGCATTTGCACATTCTTCCCGTGTCTGCATGGGTTTCCTCTGGTGCTCTGATTTCCTCCCAGAGTCTGAAAGACGTGCTGGTTAGGTGCATTGGCCATGCTAAATTCTCCCTCAGTGTACCTGAACAGGCGTCGGAGTGTGGCGACTAGGGGATTTTAAAAGTTGTGACATTACGGTGTTAATGTAAGCCTATCTATGATACTAATAAATAAATTTCACCCTGGGTAAGTACCAACCTTCCGGCAGGTACAAAATCCCCGTAACTCTCAGAAATTTGTGGAACTGCATCTGCACTCTTGGGAGTGCCTCGACATGGATTCTTATGTCAGAGCATAGCCTGGTCTGCTGAGTTCTCTGAGTGACTTCCATTCATTGCACGGGGTGTCTGGGCCTCGATAAATCCCATTGGTTTTTTTTCCTGTGGACTTCAGCAATTGGCCTGCAAGTGCCCTACCTTGTGACAGTTAAAACACACAGGCCTCACTTTTCATCTCAGCACAACCTTCTCCGTCCTGAGGATTGTCCTTAGCATTCCCCTCTCTCCCATGGGTGCTCAATTTCCTATCACTCTCCCCATTTCTACCCTTTGAAAACAATTTTTTCAAACTGGAAAAGGCTTTTTTGTGTCTCTGCTATGGAAGTATAAAAATGTCCACAGCTGATTTCAGTCCTTTTCTGGGAGAATTAGGGGAAGTTACTTTTTTTAAATTCATTTGTGGGACATGAGTGTCGCTGCCTGACCAGCATTTATAGCCCATCCCTAGTTGCCAGAGGGCATTTGAGAGTTAACCACATTGCTGTGGCTCTGGAATCACATGGAGACCAGACCGGGTAAGGACAGCAGATTTCCTTCCCTAAAGGACATTAGTGAACCAAATGGGTTTTTCCGACAATTGACAATGGTTTCATGGGTCATCAGTAGATTCTTAATTCTAGATCTTTTTTAAAATTGAATTCAAATTCCACAATCTGCCGTGCTAATATAGGTCCCCAGAATATTAGCTGAGTTGGTTCCAGTTGGTTTGGGGTGACTAGGAGAAGGTTCCTTCTGGGACAAGGGGTTCTAGATCAGCACATAATCATTGTGGCTGACTGCCCTGCCCCTGTTACCCTTTGTTCCTCTGAGTACATTCTTATTGGGAAGGATATGGAAGTTTTGAAGTCCCCAAGAATTATTTCACAATGGTTTTCATAAGTGGCATCTCTTTTAAATAAACACACACACACACACACACACACACACACACACACACTTTTCATAAGTGGCATCTCTTTTAAATAAACACACACACACACACACACACACACACACACACACACACACACACACACACACACACACACACACACACACACACACACACACACACACACACACACACACACACACCAAAAGCAAGTTGCTTAAGTTTTTCGACTTCCAGGTACATGTGGTCAGGCCACTTCACGAGAGTACGAAATTTCTGAGAGTACTATTTTGGCCCTAACTGGTAAGCACTTAAAATACCCGCTTTCACTGCCTCATAGCCAGTGAAAATTTCCTCAGCAGGAGAGAGTAAACTTCAAAAGCTTTCCCTGGAAGCTTATTTTGCAGTAATATCGGATTCACTTAGAAGTCTCATGTTTGCTACCAAATAAACCTGTTGGACTTTAACCTTGTGTTGTGAGACTTCTTACTGTGTTTACTCCAGTCCCATGCCGGCATCGCCACATTCAACTGGCCATTTCAACTGCTGTGCTAACCGCATGAAAGAAATAAAGAAGGCTTCCACCTTTGTTACATCTAACTTAGAGATGAAACCCATCTGCCTCAATCCTTAATTCTGACCAGTGACAATGGATACAGCAGGATTCCTCCCGATGCTCTGGTTTCCTCACACAGTCCAAAGATGTGCAGGTTAGGTGGATTGGCCATGTTAAATTGCCCCTTAATGTCAGAGGGGCTGGCTAGGGTAAATGCATAGGGTTATGAGGATAGGGTCTGGGTGGGATTGTGGTCAGTGCAGACTCATTGGGCCGAATGGCCTCCTGCATTGTCGGATTCTATGATTCTTTGATCTCCGCCCCTCAGTTTGATCTGCTTCAATTTAAACTCCCTTTCATTCTCTCTGTCTGAAATTCTCTCCTTTCTCCTTGTGCCTTGTCCTCTCTTTCCTTTCAGCTTTCCTGAAATTTTAATTTCCCCTGTTTCAATTTTAATCTCTCAACTGCTACTCTATCCATCTTTATCCACCTGTGATTTGTTGCTTATCCCACTTTTAAAGTTTTTGGGTCTTCTGGCTTTTGGGTGAAATTCTAATCCTGTGTGACCCGCTAAATCTTTTAACTCCTCAATCCTCAACAGTGCTATAGGGCAGCCAATGGCCTAATGGTATTATCTCTAGACTATTAATCCAGAAAATTAGCTAATATTCTGGGGACCTGTGTTCAAACCCTGACACGGCAGATTGTGGATTCAATTTTTTTAAAAATCTGGAATTAAGAATTTACTGATGACCACGAAACCATTGTCGATTGTCGGAAAAACCCATTTGGTTCACTAATGTCCTTTAGGGAAGGAAATCTGCTGTCCTTACCCGGTCTGGTCTGCACGTGACTCCAGAGGCTCAGCAATGTGGTTAACTCTCAACGGCCCTCTAGTTACCAGGGATGAGCAATAAGTGCTGGTCAACCGATGACACCCATGTCCCACAAATGAATTTAAAAAGAAGTAACTTCCCCTAATTCCCCCAGCAAAGCACTGAAATCAGATATGGATATTTTTATACCTTCATAGCAGAGACACAAGAAAGCCTTTTTCCAGGTTTAAAAAATTGTTTTCAAAGGAACTATTTACTTTTTCCATTCTAATTTGTTTTTGTTTTGTCCGTGGGAACAATTCTGACCATGAGCCCCAAATTTGTTACAGACAAATTTGTTGGGTGAGATCCCCCAATTTGTTATGATTCCAGACGGAATACCCCAAATTGTTACAGTCCCAGGTGAGGAGGGATGAACTGATTCCTCATCTTTATTCAACCCCCTCAGTTGGTCACAACAAGGTTAATTCATAAAGGATCCCTTCCGTCCAGGATACCTTCTCCCAGTCCAAATACATTCTCGTGTCAAAAGGAGCCAGTTTAACCAGGCTTTCCTGATTAAAGAAAGAACGGGTTTATTATTTACTAAATCACAAGAAGAAAAAATAAAATGCACCAAGCAGGTTAGAAATGAGAAGTGAATCCAGAAATAGAAGTTCAAAAAAATTGAATCAGCTTCGACTTGTTCATGGTAAAATGTTACGGCTGTTAAGTTGTGTGATTCCAGTAGCACTGATGTCAGCGGTTAAGCAGCAGATTCTTGGTTTGGCAAATTACGTGACAGGAATTTCCCTGCCTCCTTTCCAACTGTGGCTTTGCTGACGTGCTTCTGGCAATCAGGGAGATTTAAACAAAACTTTACCTGTAGGTAGCAAGGGTACCTATATCTAGAGTCAATGTTCCTCAGCTGTGATCCTCAGAGCACACACTAGTACAGTGGAGATAGGGCACCGAACTAGTGCACTGAGACCAGATTTTTCTTTAACCCCTTCTCAGTTCCTGGAAGACGAAACCTGCAATTATGTCTGGGATATAACTCATTTGGTTAAGCTGATAATCAGCTTCCATTATCTCCACATGAGATTATAGTTCAGCTTCTTCATTGCCTCTTCCTTTGAAAAGTCTCTATCTTAAAAAGAACTGAATATACTCCATATAGGAATCCTAGCAAATAGTTACTTTGCAGTCTCTCCCAGCTTTGGCATGAATGGACTTTATTTCAATCATTGATCTCATTTAAAAGTTCAGTATATCCATAAATAATTTGGGGATATGATCCAAACTTATAGCAGAATGTGGGTCCTAAAGAGCTTGTGCAACTTCAAATGGTGTTAAGCAACACCAATTTGTTCCTTGTGGAAGGGAAAATGTTTGTTTACCTCAATTCCGCTCATTTCCAAGTGAGTTGTGGCCTTGCCGTGAATAGATGGGCGAGTCACAGGCACCCAGGATATGAATCATAGGAGTCGGCTTAAGGATACCAATGGTACATCTCATTGCAGTATAAAGTTGGACAGCAGCAACTTGAGTGCGGCTACTTCTTGTCCGTATCAATAAACAATGTTTGGACATGGACTATACACAGACTATATCCATCTGTATTCATTTTAGTTCATTTTTAACTCTTCTCTACCTTTTATTTCTTTATTATTTTCTTTATTTTTCTTCACCCCCCACTCTTTCCCCCTAATTTATCCCCCCTTTCCCTACCCTTTCTTCCCCCTTTGCCTCCCCTTCCCCCTTTTTCTCAATTTATTTCTTTCCCACCCCTCCACCTACCTCCCCCCACATCTTCATCTGTCACAGTTTACCCCTTGATTTCAGCTTCTCTGCCGTTTGGCCATTCACACCTTCTATTCTCTCTATGGACTGCCATTAGCAGCCTTTCCCCTTGATTTTGTGGCTATGACTCATCTTTCATTCCTTTACCCTACAGTATGAATATCTCCCACTTTCTATGTCTTTTAACTTTGACAAAGGGTCATCTGGACTTGAAATGTCAGCTCTTTTCTCTCCTTACAGATGCTGACAGACCTGCTGAGATTTTCCAGCATTTTTTCTTTCGGTTGCAGATCCCAGCATCCGCAGTAATTTGCCTTTATTGACTATACAAGGGTTATGGCTGATGTCCATAAGACTGATTTGAAATTATGAAGGGGTTAGGGTGAATATGGAAAAAAACTTTTTCCCCTGATAGGTGAATATAAAACAAGGGCACATAAGTATAAGAGAGTTACAGACAGACTAAATAAAGAATTTAGCAAGAGTTGTGAGAATGTGAAACATGTTGTCACCTGGAGTGTTTGGAGTACAGAACACTGGCATATTTAAGGGGAGGACTGACATGCATAACATATATGAGGAGAGAATAGAAGGATAGGGCAAGGGTTAGGAAGAGGAGTTAGAGTGGTGGAAGATTCATCCAGAGGCTGAATGACCTGTTTCTTTGCTGCATTATTACACTGTTACACTGATTTGGAAGGTTTAATAGAAAAACATGTTTGAAGATGATTCTCAGAAAGGCGTGCAGAAAATGCAGACCCAGTCAAGAAAAAAAGCTTTAACTTGGAAGTTTTAACAGAGAGAGAAAGAAACACAGTGGTGAAGAAGGCATTCGGCATGCTTGATTTCATCAGTCAGAACATTGATTACAGGAGTTGGAATGTCTTGTTGAAGTTGTACAAGACATTGGTATGGACACACTTGGAATACTGTATGCAATTTTTGTCACCCTGTTATAGAAAGGATATTATTAAACTAGAAAGAATGCAGAAAAGATTTACTAGGATGCTACCGGGACTTGATGGATTGAGTTATAAGGAGAGGATGGATCAACTGGGACTTTTTTCTCTGGAGCGTAGGAGGCTGAGGAGTGATCTTATAGAGCTCTATAAAATAATGAGGGGCACAGATCAGCTAGATAGTCAATATCTTTTCCCAAAAGTAGGGGAGTCTAAAACTAGAGGGCGCAGGTTTAAGGTGAGAGGGGAGGAATACAAAAGGGTCCGCAGGGGCAATTTTTTCACACAGAGGTTGGTGAGTATCTGGAACAAGCTGTCAGAGGTGGCAGTAGAGATGGGTACAATTTTGTCTTTTAAAAAGCATTTAAACAATTACATGGGTACGTTGGGCATAGAGGGATATGGGTCAAATGCGGGCAATTGGGATTAGCTTAGGGGTTTTTTAAAAAGAAAGGGTGGCATGGACAAGTTAGGCCAAAGGGCCTGTTTTCATGCTGTAAACCTCTATGACCCTATGAATCTATGATTGATTTAAGGAAATATCAGAAATTAAATCCCAAAAGGCTACCAGTGAGTTGGAAGAATGCAATGTTCAACAGGGATATGGGCTGGAGCAAGTTGCAGGTTTTGGAACAAGAGCAGGGAGAGTTTGGAGAAAGTTCTAGAACAATAACCAAGTCATCTTTCTAACTCACTGAGTTTAACGGATATCATTTCCAGTGACTATTTTTGTGATCCTTCAGTGTGATAAACTGGCGGTATAGCAGATTTTTATCATTCTTGTATTGCGATAAGCTGCCAAATATATCCATGTGCCTCAACGTGTGTGAAGCCGTGATGGAACCACAATGAGGTTAATCTTCACACAATTATGTTACCATTTGTCAAGTCTCCCTTGGTCGTTTATAATTGTTACATATCAAAATGAACAATCACATGTTGCTTCATCCTGCTGATTTTTGGTGTAAAATGTTTGAGGAAAGAAGCCATATTATTTGTCAGCAGCACATTAGGGTATTGATGGATTGTATGAAGTAATTACAATAGAATTGAAAATGTTGAACGTTTTCGAGAGGAATGGGAAGATTAAACTCAGTGTGAAATTGTATTTTGTAATAAATTTAAATTGATTCTTCATTCCCACAATACAACAGACTTAAATGATAGCTTTGAAATAAAGTTATTAAAATGTACAAACACACAATGGGCTAGACGTGTTAAAGTGAAGGTTAGCCAGCAGTGAAGAACAGGGTTTATGGGTTTAGTAAACCCAGCAAGTTAACTGAAGGAGTATTGCTGGCAACATAACAATCCAGGTTCCATCATGGCAGATGACCTGAGGGTGCCGTTGAACCTAGTAGCTTTCATTAAACCTTGTTTTAACTTGAATTCTGGGAGGCCACAGCATCAGTCAGCTTCTGGTGTTGAAAATGCTAACCCAGCACCCTTAACTGCACCAACAGATTTGCAACCAAATAAAGAGGTGGGTTCACAAGTCTACTGCATGGACTAAAGGAAGTAGTTGCTTAAATTCTGCAAGCACCAGTTACACGAATTAGAACTGAAGTCCAAATCAAAAGGGAGGTTTGAGACATCATACCAATATATGGCAGCCACCAGGAGGTTGATTTCATACCTCATTACTTTTCTTTCTCTGGTAGTCTCTTGAGTTATATTTCCATTCTCATGTATTCAGTTAAACTTCTATTGCGATTAATCATACATTAAAATTAATGCACAGAAAATCATAATCCACATTCATAGAAATTCAATTTTAATCACAATAGTGTTTGCATCTCCAGGCTATCTCAAAAGGTTTATAAGCAATTCATTACTTCTGAAATACGATCAATGTTAACATGCAGACAACTCAACAACAGACCTGTGCACAGCAAGATCCCATGAACTTATATTTGCTGTATATTTGCTTCACCGGAATTCTACTGCACTGTTCATCATGGAATCAAAGTGGGCGAGGAGCCCAATGGGAAAGTCCACTGATCTCAGGCAGGAATTTCCAATCTTGTTCGAGTGAAGCCATAAAATCCCTCCCTTTATGTCATTGCCTTTGGTGTCATCCACAAAGTCCATTCTGTAACTACTGACTCCATCCCTCATCTTAGCAACTTTCAACCCTATATCTGCTCCATCACCAAGCTCTCCAGCTTATCCCTTTCCATAATATTGCCCATCTCTATCCCTGTCATAGTATATCCTGGCTGGGCTTCTAAGTTCTTGCCCTCCATATATTTGAACTCACCCAGAACGTTGCTGCCTGTATCCTCACTCCCACCACATCCCGTTTACCCAGCAGCCCTGCACTTGCTGACCTACATTGGCTCCAGATCACGGCACGCCTCAATTTAAAAATTCTCTTCCTTGTTTTCACATAGCCTTTCTTCTATATGAGCTCTGTAAAATCCTCCTTCTCTACAATCCTTCCAGATCTCTACATTCCTATAATTCTGGCTTCTTGAGTATCCCCGGTTTCTGGTACTCTGTGCATGGTGGCCATGTCTTTACCTTCTCTTTCCTAAGCCCTGGAATTCCACTTTGAAACCTCTCCGTATGTCTTTCCTTCGTTAATACGCTCCTCAAAACCTATCAGATGAGCAAGCTCTTTTTGATCTATCCTAATATCTCCTTATGAGGTTTTGTACAAAATCCTTTTTATGAATCCTGCTATAAAGCTCTTTGGGACATTCAGTTACCCTATAGGTTCTACATGAATATATTTTGTTATTGTAATGTAGGTCGAACAAGGTAATGTTGGATATGACACTAGGTGAGCTCTCTGCTCCTCTTCAAACAGTGCCATGGGGTCTTTTACATACTAATGCCTTTGAAAGGTCCAACACTTGTTAGTTCTATGATGAGAGGTTGAGAAATTTGGGTCTAATTTCTCTGGAGTTTAGAAGAATGAGAGGGAATCTTGTTGAAATGTACAAGATTCTGAAGGAGATTGATAGGTTAGAATGCTGAGAGATTATTTCCACTGGTCAAGGAGACTAAAACGTGAGGGTCCTGTCTCATGATAAGGGACTGATCATTTAGGACTAAGTTAAAGAGAGATTACTTTCACTCAAAGGGTTATGAATCTTTGGAATCTTCTACCCCAATGAGCTGTGGATGTTCCACCATTGAATATTTTTAAGCATGGGATGGATAGACTTTTGGTCCCTCAGGGAGTTAAGAGAAATGGAGAAACAGGCAGGGAAGTGAGGTTGAAGCAATGCAGCCCTCCCTCAAAATGGCATGGAAGATATAGACTAGCTCTTTCATTGAGGTTTGAAACAAGAATTGTCTGACTCAGGAAGTCAATATGATCAATGGAAGCCCAAATGCAGTGGTTTACCAACTATGGTGATTTAGAAGCTGAATGATGTTGTACTGCATAAATATGAATGCAAAAAAAATCTAAAGGCATCTGTGAGATTCAGAGACATGGCAGGTATTTGGAGATCACAGATACTAGTAAAGTTGCTTTATTTGGTTTGAATGATGGACTTATGTTTCCACAGCACCTTTCACAACCTCAGGGTGTTGGAAAGCACTTTATAGCCAATGAAGCAATTTTGAAGTCCAGTCACAGTTGTAGTTTTCACATGGCAGGTTCCCATAAGAAACAATGTAATAATGTTTTGTTTTAGTGATATGTTTTAGCATCAGCCAAGACACTACCTTGCATGATGCTATTAAGAGAAGTCGCCTGCTCTTTTTTGAATGGTGCCAGGAGACTTTTAGCTGCAGACACCGCCAGTGTTAAATATCGCATCCAAAGGACAGCACTTCCAATAGTGCAGCACTTCCTCAGCATTGTATTAGGCTCTTGTACTCAAGTGTCTGCAACTAGACTCACAACCTGCTCATTGGGAGGGAAGAGAGTGTCAGTCATTGCGACATGGCTGATGGACAAAGGGAAACTACAACTACAATTATTCTTGCAGTTTATCATGTAAATTTATTAGAATATTTGATGTAAATGAAGCTGGGGACGTTCAGCAGCAACTCTCGCTCTTTTTGGAATATCCCACTCATTGTCAGAAGCACTGCATGAAAAGTATGTCTCGGGATAACTGTTAACCAAAAGCCAAGTCATTCTGGGGGTAACCAGACCCACCAGATCATGACTGTGAGGAGATTTCTTTTAACTATTTGTATGTAAATTCCCCTTAGATCAGAAACTCTAGAATTCATTGTTTAGATGTACACATGAAGCCATTTGGGACAGGTTCTGGAAAGTTGTTGTATAAGCATTAAGAAAATGTATGACGGCGTGCAGGCAGAGTAGAATTTTCTGAAGGCTGACCTACAGTTTCTTCATTGCAGGAAATGGAAATCATGCCTGTCCGCTGAGTGTAATCTATCCACGAGCTAAGTTGACTCATAGCGTGGGAGACAGTCTGACACTGAGCTGTACAGTTAGATTCTGTGCTGATCCAGCAGAAGAACCGATGGTGCACTGGTGCAAGTTGGAGGCAGACAATTGTCAGCCCGTCCCTGCCAACAGGACAAGCTCCAATGATGACAAGGGAAGCAGCCTATTTGTCAATTACACCATTGCCTCCCTCAACTTCAGCGATAGTGGCACATTCCGGTGTGAAGCTTCTCAAGGAATGATGAAGTCAATGGGTCATTCTATTGTGTTATATGTGATTGGTAATTATTGAATGTGCCTCATCTATTAACCTACACACAACACAGGTCTTCCTCTTCCTTCTCCAGGTCAGTTGCTCTTGTAGAGTCATAGGTTGGGATTTTACGACCTCGCTCGGGCGAGATTGTAAAATCCCACCCAAGGCCAATGGAGATTTTCATTGTGCGAGCCTCATCTGCCCAGAATCGGGGCGGGCAAGGCGGTAAACTTCCAGCTTTAGAGTCATAGAAGTTTACAGTATGGAAACAGGCCCTTTGGCCCAACTTGTTCATGTCATCCAGTTTTTATCGTTAAGCTAGCCCCAATTGCCCATATTTGGCTCATATTCCTCTATACCCAACTTACCCATGTGACTGTCTAAATGCTTTTTAAAAGATAAATTTGTACCCACCTCTATTACTGCCTCTGGCAGCTCGTTCCAGACACTCACCATGTTCTGAGTGAAAAAAATTGCCCCTCTGGACCTTTTTGTATCTCTCCCCTCTCACTTTAAAACCATGCCATCTGGTTTTAGATCCTCTACCTTTGGAAAAGATGTTGACTATCTTATCTATGTCCCTCATTATTTTACAGACCTCTATAAAATCATCCTAACCCCCCACACTCCACAGTAAAAGATCCCATTCTATCCAGCTTCTCCTTATAGCTCAAACAATCAAATCCCGGTATCATCCTAATAAATCTTTTTTTGAACTCATTCTAGCTTAATAATATTGTTTCTATAATGGAGTGACCAGAACTGTACACAGTGTGGCCTTATTGATTGTACAATTTCAACAAGACATCCTAACTCCTGTATTAAATGTTCTGACCAATGAAACCAAGCATATCAAATGTCTTCTTTGCCACCCTATCTACCTGTGACTCCACTTTCAAGGAGATATGAACCTGTACTTCGAGACCTCTTTGTTCTATAATTCTCCCCAACACCCTACCGTTAACTGATTAAGTCCTGCCCCAATTCGATCTACCAAAATGCATCAGCTCACATTTATCTAAATTAAACTCCGTCTGCCATTCATTGGCCACCAATTGATCAAGATCCCGTTGCAATCCTGGGTAACCTTCTTCACTGTCTAGTATGCCACCAATCCTGGTGTCATCTGCAAACTTGCTAACCATGCCTTCTAAATCGTCATCCAAATCATTCATATAAATAACAAATAACAGTGGACCCAGCACTGATCTCTGAGGCACACTGCTAGTCACAGGCCTCCAGTTTGAAAAACTACCCTCTAAAACCTTGATGGACAAGAACCCAAAGAGTAGAAGCATCCTACCCTGGGTTCAGCATTGCACACAAATTCCACAGGTTTTCTGAAGGCACATTGATTTTAAAAGTGAATAGGCTCAGGTATTTGTTGTAGACCGAGGGATCATGTGAGAACTTGATGACACGGCTGCAAGAATGTTAGGTGGCAGGATACATATAAAATCATAAAATCCTGATGGAACTGGACAGGCTAGATGTGGGAAGAATATTCCTGATATTGGGGAAATGCAAAACAGTGAAGAATAAGGGGTAAGCTATTCAAAACTGAGATAGGGAAGAATTTCTTCACTCGGAGTGTTCAAGATGGAGCTTGACATGGTTCTTGCAGCTAAAGGTATCGAGGGCTATGGAGGGAAAGCGGGAGTGGGATACTGAAAGTGGCAGATCAGCCGTGATCATATTGACAGTAGTGCAGGATCGAACGGCCAAATGACCTACTCCTGCACCTATTTTCTATGTTTCTATGAGCACAGGAATTAGTTACCCCAGGAGCGTGGGAAAGTGTTTAAGCAGATGCAGAGCCGGTGAATGAACTAATTTGAAAGTCCTTATTGTCGGGGACCCACAACATCTACACTTGTCACCAGAGGAATGTTGCAAGACACAGACAATGTTCTACACTAACATGGCATGCAAATTAAATATAGCTCTGATAATCTGAATTCATTGCACCCCACCCAACTTGACTGTCTTCTAGAAAGTGAGGGCAGACAGCTGAAATTATGAACTTAATACAGGTAATCTATGGGAATCATCTTAGTCATAAGTCATAAAGGTTTACAGCATGGGAACAGACACTTCAGTCTGATTTGTCCATGCTGGTCTTCTTTTTTTAAACCCCTAAGCTAATCTTATTGCCAGCATTTGGCCCATATCCCTCGATACCCATGTAACTGTCTAAATGCTTTTTAAAAGACAAAATTGTATCTGCCTCTACTACTACCTCTGGCAGCTTGTTCGAGACACTCACCACCCTCTGTGTGAAAAAATTGCTCCTCCGGACACTTCTGTCATCTTAAACCTATGCCCTCTAGTTTTAAACTTCCCTATCTTTGGGAAAAGATATTGACTATCTAGCTGAGCTGTGCCCCTCATTATTTTATAGTCCTCTATAAGGTCACCCCTCAGTCCCCTATGCTCCAGAGAAAAAAGTCCCAGCCTATTCAGGCTCTCCTTATAACTCGAACCATCAAGTCCCGATAGCATCCTAATAAATCTTCTCTGCACTATTTCTAGTTTAATAATATCCTTTCTATCGTAGGGTGACCAGAACTGTACACAGTATTCCAAGTGTGGCCTTACCAACATCTTGTACAACTTCAACAAGAACTCCCAACTCCTGTATTCAATGTTCTGACCGATGAAACCAAGCATGCCAAATGCCTTCTTCGCCATTCTGTCCACCTGTGACTCCACTTTCAAGGAGCTGTGAACCTATATCCCTAGATCTGTTTGTTCTATAACTCTCCCCAACACCATACCATTAACTGAGTAAATCTTGCCCTGATTCAATCTACCAAAATGCATCATTTCGCATTTATCTAAATTAAACTCCATCTGCCATTCGTCAGTCCACTTGCCCAATTGATCGCGATCCCATTGCAATCCTAGATAACATACTTCACTGTCCACTATGCCACCAATCTTGATGTTATCTGCAAACTTATTAACCATGCCTCCTATTTTTCTCATCCAAATCATTAATATAAATTATATAACAGTGTGTCTGAAATAGAAGCAGTCATATTTCTAGGGCCAATATTCCTTAGCTTGGTCAATAGGACAGTTTGGATAATGCCTATTCATAGGATCAAACATTTAATCCCAGATGTATACATTAGAGAAGCACAGAGAGAATAGCATATGCAATATAACTCATAAAGAGTAGAAATTGTCCACATAACAAATAGCTGACAAAAGCATGTGAGTGTTATACAATATATTGTTCAAATGCTGTACAGGTTGCTGTTGATACATTGTGTATTTTACAGAGGCTTCAGGTGATCCAGTAATACCAGTCATAGAACATGTTGACAACACTTACAAATGGTATTTTTTGCTTTTGCTGCTTCCAGTGGTAGTGATAGTCAGTGCCGCACTGTATTGTCGAGGTAAGCACCAGCGCAAAGGAGAGCGCTCTTATTACCACAAACATATATCTCGTATGTTGTCACATGTCATGATGCTGTTTGTGATTTTTCTTTTGAAGGGAAGCGACAGTTGGCACAAAATAGACAAAGAGCCCAAGGAAAGGTAAGTGAACTGACACGAGGAATATCATTCAAAGTAAGAGTACTCCAAGGAACATACAAATATAAGATCTTTTTATGTATTAACTGGAGAAATGAACAATTATTGAGAGATTAAGGATCACCGTCATTGCGGGACATCTTTCAGGAAGTGATCAAGTGCTAGTAATGTACAAATCCACCATGTGTATAGTTAAGTAATAATATTTGTATATTTGGTCCTTTATAGAATGTTGCTGCAGCTTCCTCAGCTCCCAACGTCACAACGGTTACCACTGAGCTTTCTTCTATGGCTGATACAACTGAGCCAAACCCAGTGAAGGCATGTGTAAATAAGAGACGCATGGAGCCCCTTTATGTAAATGAGCCATACCCCAGAACTGAACTACATGAAAAATGTATTTATGTAAATGACCTCAACTAATACTGAGTCTTGTTTATTTGGAGATTGGCAAAGGCAATTGACAAACACGTCAAGAATTCCTTCCTCTACAAAATGTTTCCCCAGCCCAACCTTTCTCTGGACCCAGAAGGTTAAAGGTTTAAGCCCCGCTTAAGAAGGTTGAGCACATAGTCCAGGCTGACACTCAAATGCATGACTGAGAGAGTGCTGCACTGTTGGAGGTGCCGTCTTATGGATGCAATATTAAAGCAAGACACTATCCCCCTTCCAGATAGACATGAAAGATCCATGGCACTATTAGGAAGAAGAACAGGAGAGTAAATGCAAGTTTGCAGTGTGCAAATTTGTTACCTTGCAGCCCCTTAAAGTCATCTGTCATTCAATGACTTTATGGCTGATCTGTGTTCTAATTCCATTTATCTTGGCTCCACACCCTTTAATATCTTTTGCTAACAAAACATCTATCACTTTCTGAGTTAAACATATTAACTGTGAGTTCTACAATTCTACTTCCCTTTTAAAGGTTACATTTTTTGGGTGCGGCCCCCGAATCATTTTGCAAGTAAGATTAAATATGGAAATGACATATTATTAAAAGCATTGCAAACTTGGATAAAATAAAGGTGGGCAGGAAGAGGTTTGTTTGGGGTTAAACACCAGCACAGACCAGTTGGTCTGAATGGCCTATTTCTGTGATTTGTATGTAATTCTATATGAAGAAGATTTTAGGTCAATCGCAACACCAGGCACCTTCGCTCTGCTACACTGTTGGGCACAGGTTACACAAACTATTATCTAGGTGAATTTTACAAATTAGAGATCTCAGGAGGAAATTGGAACTCTGTACCTAAATTCCTGCTATGTTCTTCCATTTCATATGGTGGATTCCTAGTTTGGAACCTTTGAAACCAGTTTTGAAGCAAAATGTATCAAATCTAGGTAGGGACAATAACTCAGTTTGGGATCTGTATCCAATGGGTCTCTGCTCAAAGAACAAGAACAAAGAAAATTACAGCACAGGAACAGGCCCTTCAGCCCTCCAAGCCTGCACTGACCATGCTGCCCGACTTAACAAAAACCCCCCACCCTTCCGGGGACCATGCCCCTCTATTCCCTCTAAAACACCCTATCCTTCCTGGGACCATATCCCTTTACTTGTCAAGAAGCCCCTTAAAAGTCACTACCATATCTGCTTCCACTACCTCCCCTGGCAACGAGTTTGAGGCATCCACCACTCTCTGTGTAAAAAATCTGCCTTAAACATTTCTTTTAAATCTTGCCCCTTACTGTTCCTTTAAGACCATCTTCAAAAGCTCCAAGGAAGGGGGTTAACTTCTCCAATGTGACCTCCTTCCCCAATGTGACATCTCAATTAAAGGCAGGAATAATGTTCCCTTGAATTTTATTTTGGAATGTGAAGGTGATTTATTTAAATGTGCAGCCCCTATCTTTTTATAGCAGTGCACACATGGTAATTCTGAGAGGCCAGTTTGCACATGGCTTACATAGGGATCTTTGGGTTGTTGTTTGACCATTTGGTCATGCAGTTTACAGGGGATATTGGACAGGACTGAGGTTCTGTTAACTCCATCGAATGTGCGACCAATGTGTGCGGTCTAATAGATTAATTACTGTGGGGCACGAAGCAACAAAATTTACAAACAAAAAATCACAGAACTTTACAGCTTAGGAAGAGGCCATTCGGTCCTTGGTGCTTGTACTAGCTCTTTGAAAAAACTATCTAATTGGTTCCAATCCTGCTGTCCCTTCCTGCAAATGTTTCCTTTTGAAAGTTGCTATTGAACCTGCTTCCACCACTCTTTCAGGGAGTTTATAACAAGTTGCTGCAAAAAATAAATTCTCCTTAATTCTAGTCTTTCGACAATTATCTTACATTTGTGTCTACTGGACATTCAACTTCCTACCAATGGAAACAGTTTCTCCCTCTACACGCTATGAAAACTTTTCAAGATTTCGAACACCTCTATTAAATCTCTTCTTAACCTTTCCTGTTCACAGGAAAGCTATTCTTGCCTCTCTAGTCTCATTGCACAACGATAGTCCCTCACCTTTGGCTTAAATCTGGCAGATCTCTCTGCAGGCACTCTCTAAACGTGTGGCATCCTTCCTAAAGTGTGGTGCCCGACGTTGGGCAAAAATGCAACATTAGAACTATTTTCATCTGCTTTGTTAGCTGAAGATGCTGGTGTGAAATTCCAGGTGTCCCTGTTGAGTGGATGCCCAGTACCATTAGTGGAAGAGGAGCTTAATTCTGTTATGCAAATTACCCTCATCCCAGGGATTTGAAATGGAGAGAGCACTGGGTTCTGCCAGCACATGCCCGACAACACCATGATCCAAACATAGTCTCTGCTCTGAATGATAAAGTGAATCCTATTACTTCATTCTTGGTTTTGAGGTCAGACTTACCTGGCAGAGGAGAGTTATTAATCAGGCAGGGAGCAAGGATAGCTATTGCACTGGGTGGTGTGCTAATGCTTGTGGTTATGGTTTCCTATGCTAGGGTAGAGCAAGTGATCAGGGTAGCCCATGAGATTAAATTGAGGCTTTACCTGATGCAATTTTTTCAAAGCCATCTTGACCTTTTGGCTAAGATGAAGCTCAGATCAAGCCCAGGAGGAGGTGCAATGCTTCATTCTGTCATCTTGGATCTTGATTGATTAAGCCCAGGATGGGGTGTGTATTCTTGTCAGTGTGGCTCTGATTGCTCCCTTGAGTGGGGACTCTGATTGGACTTTATTGGCTTTTTTTGAGTAGGAATAAAGGAATCCAAAAAAAAGGGCTAGGGCAACTAATGAGATTAAGCTAAGGCTTTACTGATGCAATTTTTTTAAAGCTATCTTGGCCTCATGGACAAGATTGAAGTGTTAGATCAAGCTGGGCAGGGCTGCAATGTCTCATCTTGTCAGCTTGGATCTTGTTTGTCCTTCATGTGGAGGCTATGATTGGGCTTCATTTAAATTGGCTTTTTTGGTTAGAAGTACTGAAAGGTACAAATACTAAGAAAGACATTAAAGGTTACCAGTGTGGGAAGCAGTATCAGCACATATCTGAGATCAATTTAATGGACCATATATCTAATAATGTAGCTCCTTGCTAGTTGTTTGTGTTCTGTTCATAAATTTTACTGTTTATCAATAAAAATAATTTAAGTATTTTCTGTTAATGATTCAATCAGGTAATATGCTAGTCATATTTCTGACCAGATTAAGATGCTAGACCACAGCTCTGTCTGTCAATATGCATATAGGATATTCCAAAAACAGTTGTTCACAAAGTAAGTGTAAGTTCATTGGTTTCTGATTGCCTTCTCTTGCGGACAGCTGCTAACCTCAATGCTGAACTTTGGGAAGGCAGAAATGCTTCTATTTTAGACAGAAATCCCATGTGTGGGTGACAGGATTCAGCCTAAACTGTGCAGGCCAGATGTTAACTCACTCAAAATCCATTCACTTGTGTAGAACTAAAGTCAGGCCCCCTTTTCACACTTGATCCGTAATTCAGAGGCTGGTTCACTGTGCTGTTTACGATATGAAGAAAGAACTTGCTCCCATAGCACCTTTCATGACCTCAGGACATTGAAGCACTCTACAACTGATAAGGTACTGTTGAAGTGTTATAGGGTTGGTAATGTGGCCGGCAATTTAAGCAAAGTGAGCTCCCACAACTGCAAAGAACAATACAGCACAGGAACAGGCCTTTTGGCCCATCAAGCTTGTGCTGATACATAGTTTCTATGCCTCTGTTCGCCTCCCATTCATGTGTTTATAAAGATACATCTTGAATGTTGATAACATGCCTGCTTCCACTATCTCCACTGGTGGCGCATTCCAGGTAGCCACCCCACTCTCTGTGTGAAACACTTTGCCCACACATTTCCCCTAAATTTACCCCCTCTTGCCTTAAACCCATGCCCCCTTGTAGTTGACCTTTCCACCCTGGAAGAAACCCTTTGACTACCAACCCTATCTATGCCTATGCATGTGCTAATAACTAGTGTTATGACTGGGATGGGAGGAGTGCACAGATTATCTACCCCTATTACTCTATCGGCTGTGGCATTTGTTTTAAAGTCTAATTCACTCACCAAAATGGCCTATTATTTCCCTTCACAACTGTTAGACCCAGAATAAATAAGACTTAACATTGCTTCTTTCAATAAACTCAGAATGTTTGATTTATCATAAAACAAAACTTATTTTTTTAAAACAAGTTACAAGAACAGGGTAACACACAATTGTGATCTGGAAGTGTAACTTCATATTCCTTTTAAAATTCCCCACACACACCCGCATGCACACACAAGCACAGGACAAACAAGGTGAGTCTCTTCTGAGATGGGCGGTTAAGGCAAGGATAAAGTTCACAAGGTTTTGATGCTGTCGGTCTGGTGCTCCCTTGTGTGAAGGCAGTCCCAGTAGATGCCTGGGGATTCTCAACAATGGAGGTTCGGAATGGAGGAAAATAGAAATGAATCAATTCACCTCATCTCAGCTCGGCATAAAATAGTATCATGGAATTTTTTAGTTCCACTGGGGAGGGAAGATGGGGCCTCAGTTTAAAATCTCATCTGAAAGGTGGCATCTCCAATAGAGCAGCACTCTGTCAGTATTGCACTGTACTTTCAGCCTGGATTTTGTGTCTAAGTCTCTGGAAGAGGATAAAGATCACCAGCCATCTGGGCTAAATATGCTGACTGAACCACAGCTGACACCAGTTTTAAACTCCTCCTTATTGAGTTAGATAACTCTGTAACATTATTCTAATAACAAAATTATAGGTGCCAGTTGGAATCCATCCTTCGAAGTATATGACTGCAGTAGGATACTTTGACTAATGAATTCCACCCGTGCTTGTTGCTAAGGAACCATTCCAAATTGAGCAGAGTGCATGCAAGGAGGTCATGAGTGGTGTGGTGAAAAAATGTAGCGGTCACGGTTGGATTTATTCAGGCCATACTTGCTCGCTTTAGTCCAAGTCAGAGGAAAGCAATGAACTAGGCTGCTGCTTCAGCAAGGTTAGGTTCCCCTATTATCCTGTCTTTAATTTCAGAACATGGGCAAAAGATGTTTCAGCAAGGATACCTGCCATAGTCAGTGTTCAATATCTAGCTTCACACATGAAGAATGACGGAGTAACTGAATGTTTGTGGAACTGCACTTTAGTAGCAGAGAAAACTAGAATATAAAACACAATGGAATTATGGTAAGAAGTCTCACAACACCAGATTAACAACAGGCCAACAGGTTTATTTGGAATCATGAGCTTTTGGAGTGCTGCTCCTTCATCTGGTGAGTGGAGACGTTGGTTTCACAACCATTCTCTCGCTCGTTCTCCACTCACCAGATGAAGGAGTAGCACTCCGAAAGCTCGTGATTCTTAATAAACCTGTTGGACTTTAACCTGGTGTTGTGAGACTTCTGACTGTGCCCATCTCAATCCAATGCCAGCATCTCCACCTCATGGAATTATGGACAGCGAGTGTATGGATTTTGAAAGGAATGTATTGACTGGTATTAGGAAGACACAGCTCACTAGCTCAAACCCCGGCATATGCTACTTGCTTCAAATTTCTCCAATGTGGATTACTCTCACATGTTGTAACTTTGTTACATTAAACTCTAGCCATTTGAATACTAGATAATAAAGTTCTACATTGAGAAAGCTTACCTCCACAACACCAACAACTTTCATTTATTGAGCACCTTTTCATGTCCTATGATGCTACAAGAAGACCAATTTGAAAACAAAAATGGACCTTTTATTCATAGTCCTTACAGTGCAGAAGGAGGTCAGTTGGCCCATCGAATCGGCACCAACTTGCTGGTAGAGCATCCTACCCAGGCCATCCCTGCCCTATCCCTGTAACCCCATGCAGTTATCCTTTGCCTATAAGTCTTGGCACACTAAGGGGCAATTTAGCTGGCCAATCCACCTAAACTGCACATCTTTGGAGCGTGGAGGAAACCAGAGCAACTGAAGATGTGCATGTTAGGTGGATTGGCCATGTTAAATTGCCCCTCAGTGTCAGGGGAACTAGCTAGGGTAAATGCATGGGCTTATGGGAATAGAGCCTCAGTGGGATTGTGGTCAGTGCAGACTCGATGGACAGAATGGCCTCCTTCTGCACTGTGGGATTCTATGATTCTCTGATTCTACCTGGTTTATCTGGTGCTGTGAGGCAGCATTGCTAACCACTGTGCCACCGTGCTGCCCATTATCTTGATGTTTGTGAAGTGTATTAAGCAGTGACATAAAATGGGTAGATCTGGCTCACAATTCCTTTTCCTACCAGGATATATGCTTAGCTGGAACCCAAGCTCTGGAATTCCACTTGTAAAACCATTCTGCCACTCCATCTGTCTCTCCCCCTGTAAAAATACTCCTTAAAATCTATGTCTTTAACCTTGCCTGACCTAATATCTCTTTAAATAACTCAAGGATGGCACAGTGGTTAGCACTGCTACCTCACAGCACCATGAACCCAGGTTCAATTCCAGCCACGCGTGACCGTCTGTGTGGAGTCTGCACATTCTCCCTGTGTCTACATGGGTTTCCTCTGGGTCCTCTGATTTCATCCCACAATCTGAAGGATGTGTTGATTAGGTGCATTGGCCACGCTAAATTCTCCCACAGTGTACCCGAACAGGTGGCAGCGTGTGACAACTAGGGGATTTTCACAGTAACTTCATTGCAGTGTTAATGTAAGCCTAAATGTGACACTAATAAACAGACTTTTTAGACTTAGTGTGAAATTACTGCTTCCTGTTGTTTGCTGGAACTGAGTGACAGACATTCTCCACCCTTGCCCGCAACCTTTGCGGCTTCCTTGAGAAAGGAAACGATTAATCAACCAAATGAGATGGGAGGCAGGTGTGCAGCTTTGCATAGGTAAATACAGTTCAAGCGAGGAGCGTTATACAAACTCATATTCAAATCCGATTCCAGGTTTCTATTCTGCCAAATTGCCCATCCCTCCAGCGCTACACTGAATTCTCAGAGCTCTGAACTGACAACCAACCCCCTCCAGCAATCCCTGGCTGTAAACCCTCTCTATCTGTCCGGTGAGGTTGTGAATCATCCGACTGTTCCAGTTATGTATGTCTGCGCTGTAAATTTATTGAATTGCGTTTCCAACTTTCTACAGACATGTAAAAAATTGCATTAAATCAGTCATGAAATGTCTGCTGGATTACTTCATCTTTAGTAGCAAGAATCTGTTTTGTACCCTTTATCAAGACTTTGTGCAGAATTTGTATTCTTTGTAAATTAAAATGTGCAACTTATTAAATAATTGTTCAGCTAAATATCTGAAGAGAACACATTTTGCATTCATATAATTGAAATAGTTTTGCATTGGTAAATTTATATTAGCAAAAATCGAATCAAACAGTACAGAATTTAGAGGGTTCAGTTATAACAGTAACCATATATCGAAAGCGAGATCTGCTTTAATTCTGATCAATGAACCACCAGGGTGTGAGAAATTTAAGACAGTTTTTTTTATTGGCTCCATGTGACAGAGCAGAAATGTAGTGTCAAAGAGGATTCAAAGGGTGACGACGATGATCCCAAGGGTATCGAACCTGAGTGCTGAAGAATGGTGAAATCACTAAAAATATGGATGGATCGATGGTTAAAAAGGAACCTTGCTTAAAGTCTATATCTGAAATAAAACAGAAAACATACGCAAAATGACCAGCATATCAGGGGACATCTGTGGCAAGAGTTAATGTTTCAGGTGGGGCGACATGGTGGCATTGTGGTTAGCACTGCCACTTCACAGCGCCAGGGACCCGGGTTCAATTCCGGTCTTCGCTGATTGTCTGTGTGGAGTTTGCATGTTCACCCTGTGTTTGCGTGGGTTTCCTCCGAGTGCTCTGGTTTCCTCACACAGCCCAAAGATGTGCAGGTTAGGTTGATAGGCCATGCTAAATTGTCTCTTAGTGTCAGGGTGACTAGCAGAGTAAATAGGTGGGGTTACGCTGATAGGGCTGGGTGAGATTGTTGTCGGCGCAGGCTTGATGGGCTGAATGGCCTCCTTCAGCATTGTAGGGATCCTATGATTCTAGGTCTACAAGTCAGACTGTAAATTGACTATAGTCTGATGCTATCCTCACTCAATATGTTCATAAGCATTTTCCAGTCGATTTTACTCAATATCAATCAGCTTGACATTGAATCCTTACAGTGCAAAAGGAGATCATTCGACCCAGTGAGACTACACCGATCACAATCCCACCCAGGCTCGAGCCCTATAACCTCATACCTTTACCCTAGCTTGTCCCCCTGACACTAACAGGCAAGTCAGCATGGCCAACCAACCAAACCCGCACATTTTTGACTGTGGGAAGAAATCGGAGCACCTGGAGGAAACATGGGGAGAATGTGCAAACTCCACACAGACTGGGAAACAAACTTTGGTCCCTGGCGCTGTGAGGTAGCAGTGCTAACCACTACTGTGTCACAGTACTGCCCAGTTGACTTATTTGCTCCACCCCTGGCCATAGTAACCAATTGGAGTGCAAGGTGTTTGTGTCCACTTTGATTAATTTCACATAACATTAAAAATCACAGGTAAGTGCATTGAATCAGCTTCTTGATCAGTGACTTCCGTCCATCATGAGGTGATGGGGATGTTGCTTGATGATGTTCAATGGCATTCACAATACCTCTAACTAAGAAGAAGCCCATTTTATCCTGCATCAGGAGCCAGGATTATAATTGGCAGGAACCATTGGCACCCTGTAAGTACCAGCTAATGAATAGCATGAACAAGAGATTGTCCATTCATCTCCTCTTGACCATCAGTGGCACCAGCTTCATGAGTCCCTCCCCCTGCCCCCACACCACACACACACACACACACACACACACACACACACACACACACACACACACACACACACACACACACACACACACACACACACACACACACACACACACCCCTTCAGCAAATCATATCAATGCCACCTGTCTCCTCTGCAAACAGTTTTATCTCCAGCATCTCCTCCAGCACTCCAAGATCTCTGTGCTCATTTAATTCTGCATAGTGGCAAACTGGTTATCACCACTGCCTCACAGTGTTAGGGACCAGGGTTCATTTCCAGCTTCAGATCACTGTCTGTGTGGAGTTTGCACATTCTCTCCATGTCTGTGTGGGTTTCCTCTGGGTGCCCCCATTTCCTCCCACAGTCCAAAGATGTGTGGGTTAGGTGGATTGGCCATGCTAAATTACCACTTAGTGTCAGGGGGACTAGCAGGGTAAATACATGGGGTTGCAGGAATAAAACACTGGATGGGATCACTATTGGTGCAGGTTTTATGGGCCGAATGGCCTCCTTCTGCACTGTACAGATTCTATAACTCTTGCATAATCCCTGTTCTAATTCTTTGGGTCCCATCTGACTAGGCACTAAGCTATGGAATCTCCTCAAAGAATCTTTCTGCCTCTCTTTTAAGATGCTCCTTAAAATCTATCTTTTTGGTCAAACTTTAGTTCATTGTCTTAACATTTCTTTAAGTGACTTGGCATCAAATTTTGTTTGATACTGTATCTATGAAGTACCTTGGAATGTTTTACCACATTAAAGATGCTATATAAAGTTGTGCTGATAAGGACAAGAGCAGCAATATGGTGGAAACACCATCAGCTTCAAGAGAAATATCTTCCTAATTTGGATACCTATTATTTATCTATTATAAGTATCACAAGTAGGCTTACATTAACACTGTAATGAAGTTACTGTGAAAATACCTTAGTTGCCACACACTGGCGCTTGTTCGGGTACACTGAGGGAGAATTTAGCATGGCCAATTCACCTAACCAGCACATCTGTTGGACAGGGAGGAAATCAGAGCACCCAGAGGAAACCCACACAGACATGGGGAGAATGTGCAGCCTCCACACAGACAGTGACCCAAGCCGGGCATTGAACCCAGGTCCCTGGCGCTGTGAGGCAGCAGTGCTAACCTCTGTGCCACTGTTACTGTTCCCTCATCATCATTATGTGACTGCCCATCACCATAGGAGTTACTGTGATCAAACAGAAGGTTCACATTTTTAGGGCATGCCCACATGGACAAGAGCTGCTGGTGTTGCCAAAGTCACCCCCATTCTGAGAAAAAACAAATAAGGAGAAATAAAAAAGAGAATTGGCAAAATAGAAGAGAAGCAAGAGATAAAAACAAAAGTAAATGAGATGAAACACAAATGAAGGAGAAGACAAAAATGAAGGAAGAGACAAGTGAAAATAAAATGGCCACCCTTTAACTTTATTCAGTTAGTGGGAACAACCAGAAGTAAAGATGATGTGGCCTAGCCCAACGTTTTTTCAGAATTATATAGCACAGATACAAGGAACTCAGGATAAATTACTTCTATACTTTTTAAGTTTATTTATTAGTGTCACAAGTAGGCTTACATTAACACTGCAACGAAGTTACTGTGAAAAATCCCTAAGCCACCACACTCCGGAGCCTACCCAGGTACACTGAGGGAGAATTTAACATGACCAATTCACCTAGCCAACACACTTTTTGGACTAAGGGAGGAAACCCATGCAGATATGGCAAGAACATGCAGACTCTGCACAAACAGTGAGCCAAGCCAGGAATCGAACCCAGGTCCCTGGCCCTATGAGGCAGCAGTGCTAACCGCTGTGCCGTCCTATGATGAAAGCTTCACTCAGTTCAAGTGTTGATTTAATCCAACCAGTGAAAGATGGGTTTCAATGAAGGTTTGGCCATATCATTTTCATTCAAAGGTATACACTATGATCCACAAACATCCTCACATAAATTTTATGTAAATTTTGCACCCTTAGGTAAACACTGTATTTCAATACTGAGCTGATGTTGGGATGGGTACATAACTCCTGGTGTCATTGTTCAGCATGCTGGCACTGACAGTATGTTTCTTAACGTTAATGATGTTCCACATTGTGTTACTTGCAATGTGCCTCTCTGCACAAGACTTGGCTAACGGACATGAGGGAGAATGCTGTCGGATACAACTTAATTTGCCTGGGGACTATATCATTGGAGGGTTGTTTGAGATTCACATTGAATCGTACTGGAATCACTCAAAGCCAAAAATTTCCAAGTGTAAGAGGTAAGGAGGATTTGATGCTGTTGGCCGATACACACAAAAAGAATACAAACTGTGACTAAGATAGAAGCTTGTAGATTAGTAGTAGGAAAAGTGTCGAGGTAGCTAGCCCAGCCAGTGCAAGAAAACACTTCTTGCCAGTATAAAAGGGATGACTTCTGTGTAATTCTGCATCATTGATATATATATTGAGGCAGTCTCTTCACTCAATTCCCCACTTATATTGACATGATAGAAGAAAAATGCAGTCACCTCAAGCCTCGGTGGAGGTGACTGTAGTTGGTGGAGACTCAGTGGGCCAAATGAACTTCTTCTGCACTGTAGGTATTCTATGATTCTATGACTTTAGAGGTATCTCATTTGTGGTAAAATGTTTTGGAATGTTCTGAGGAGGTGAAAGATGCTCAAAAAGGCAAATTCTTTATTTCTATGCCACCTGCGTGTTTGTTGGTCCATCCCCCTTGAAATATTTCCATTCTCTTTGTTTGATCCACGCTGTGATGGCCATTGAACTTCCATCTTTCTGTTCACTGGAATTCTTCTTCCTCCCTGCAGTTTGTGAAAATCCAGACTAATTTTGCCGATTCCAACTCAATCTTTTTCCTTGGGATTCAATAAGATGGAATTCCTTCCCTCCCTCAGTCAAATTAATGAAATGATCTGGTCATTATCACAGTACTGTTTGTGGGATCTTGCTGGGCACATTTCGGTTTCTGCATTTCCTACATTACAACAGAGACTACACTTCAAAAGTACTTCATTGATGTAAAGTGCATTGGGATGTCCCATGGTCATGTAAAGCTCTCTAGAAATCAGCTTTCCATTCCTTGTACAATCAGTGCATTGTCCAAATCTCATAGCAATTCTATTCCCTTGGTTTATCTCACTTGTTTTTACTCTTCCCAGCCTTGTCACTGTCCTATTACCTTGATCCTTTGTTTAATCAATTTTAAAAATTCCCCAGTACCAAAAGACTGATAAGTTAGCTGTTAATTTTCCTCACAGACTCAAGAACATGCCAATGTTATAGTTAACAAAGCTCACCAACGCCTCTACTTTCTCAAAAGACTAAGGAAATTTGGCATATCAGCTACGACTCTCACCAACTTTTACAGATGCACCAAAGAAAGAGTTCTTTTTGGTTGTATCAGACCTTGATATGTCTGCAGCTCTGCCCAAGACTGCAAGAAAATATAAAAGGTCATGAATGTAACCCAGTCAATCACACGAATCAGCCTCTCATCCATTGACTCTGATAATACTTCCCAGCGCCTTGGAAAAGCAGCCACCATAACAAAGGACACCACGCATCCTGAAGTACTCTTTTTCACCTTCTTCCGTCGGGAAAAGCTACAAAAGCCTGAGGTCACACACCAACCAACTCAAGAACGGCTTCTTCCCTGCTGCCATCAGACTTTTGGATGGAGCTACCTCACATTAAGTTGATCTTTTGCTACACCCTAGCTATGACTGTAAAACTATATTCTACACCCTCTCCTTTCCTTCTGCCCTATGTACTCTAAGAACGGTATGCTTTGTCTTATGGTGCGCAAAAAACAATACTTTTCACTCTATATTAGCACATTTGACAATAATAAATCAAATCAAATCTTCTCCCTAGCTATCAACTGACTTTTGAATGGTCCTAACAAAAATTAACCTGATCTTTGTCTTCCCCCTACTTTAACACCATATTCTGCACCCTCTCCTTTCCTTCTCCCCTATGTACTCTATGAATGATATGTTTCGGCTGTATAGCGTGCAAGAAACAATACGTTTCACCATATTTCAATACATGTAACAATAATAAATCAAATCATCGCAACTCCTTTGGTAGGAGTTTGTCATTTTAGCAAGATTTGTCTTCTTTATTTTTATCTCTAGTCTAAAAAATTCATTGCAATACCTGGAAATAAATACAATTTTAAAATACAATATCTCACTAGGTTTTCAGATAACGGATATATATATTTTCAAACCATGAGGTTTGCAATCGAGGAGATAAACAACTCGAGCTCCCTTCTGCCGAACGTCACGCTGGGCTATGAGATATTTGATGACTGTGAAATCTCCATTGATATCCAAGGAGCATTTGCTTTTGTGTTGAGACCTCCAGAGCACGCTGTGAAAACTGCCCAGTTTGGGAACAGATACCAACCTTTAGTCATGGCAGTGATTGGTCCACGTACATCGGATGCTGCTATCGTCACAGCCAACATCCTTAGTTTGTTCAATGTTCCTCAGGTAATGTTACGTCAATTATCTTCCTTGCTTTCCTCTCAAATTCCCTCGCCTTTCAATAACAATGACACCAACTTACATTATTATAGTGGGGGGAATTCTCCAGCCTACCAGCCAGGTGTTTCACCAGCAGGAGGTGATACGATGTTCGCTGGTGGCGGGTTTCTCTGTTCCCAATGCTCTCAATTCAATTCAATTCAACTTTATTGTCATTGTATAGTGCACAAATACAAATACAATGAAAAGTGAGCTTGCAGGCTCCCAAGATACAAAGAAAAAAAGCAAATGCAAGTAGTCACTGTAAAATAGTGCTAATAGTCATTCAGTGTATACATGCATATTGCACAATACTCCTCACCTGGGCATTTGTCAAAGGATGGATTTCCCATTGATGTCATCACATGCCACTGCAAAACCCACAGGACAGGGTGTGCTACCGGTAGGATCAGAGCGTGCCACTGGCATACATAGCTAGAGAATTCCCCCCACTTCAAAGGAGCAATGTCAAACACAATTCGACACAGGGCCACATAATGAGATGTTGGAACGTGTGATCAAAAGCATGGTCAAAGTGGTAGATTTGAAGCAGCATCATAGAGGAGGAGAGACAGAGATGGACGGGGAGGTTTGGGAGGAAATTCTAGAGTCTAGGGCCTTGGCAGCTGAAGGCATAACCGCTGTGAAGGAAACGGGAAATGTGAAAGATGTTGGAATTGGAGGAACACGGAAATGTTGCGGAGCTTGGGGTTAAGGCTGCAGGTTTGATCAGAGGGGCAGGGGTGGGTTTAAGTTTTCGGGAGGTAACGGGGCGGGGGTGGGGTTGGGGCTGAAGGAGGTAACAAGAAGGACTGGGAATGGAGTTAAGGCTGCTGGAGGCAACCGAGGGTCTGAAGCTGGGGTTAAGGCTGCAGGAGGTAACAGTGAGGCTGGGAGGTGGATAGTGGTAGGGGAGGCGAGTTTAAGACAAGAATGAAAATTCTTAAATGAAGGCACTTCTTGACTGCGATCTAATCTGGGTCAGTGAGCACAGATGTGATAGGTTAACAGGACATAGCATGAGTCTCCAGAATTACCTGCGCTAAAAGATGATGGTGAATTTGATACAGAATGAGTGACTGCATCCTTCCATTGCAGATTAGCTTTGGAGCCACCAGCGAGGAACTGAGTGACAAGACATTATATCCAACCTTTATGCGAACCATCCCAAATGACGAAAGCCAAATTGAAGCGATCGTTCTGTTGATCCAAGAGTTTCGGTGGAACTGGATCTCAGTGATTGGGAGCAGCACCGATTACGGCGAGAACGGAAAACGCAAAGTGATCTCCAGTGCCATCGCGGTGGGGATCTGTGTGGCCTCTCACGGCACAATCCCACAGAAAACATCAGAGTCAAAGCAGGAAATCATCAACATCATCAATAACATCACTGCCAATAGGGCCAACGTTGTGGTTGTGTTTACTGATATCCAGATTGCAGAACTTCTCTTCCGGGTGGTGGTGGCCATGAACATCACGGAGAAAGTGTGGATTTTAAGTGAAGCCACGTCTGTCAAGAGAATGCTCACAGAAATTCCCAACATCAAGAGAATCGGCACTATCTTGGGGATTGCAGCAATGCGGGGCAAAATGCCAGGATTCCAGGAGTTTGTATTAAAGGATGTCACTGTTTGGAACCCTGGGATCAATCAAAGGGTAAAATACTCTGATCCTCAGGAGGAGAGGCAAGAATGCCCAGAAAATGGCTTCATGCCTGCCTTCGACCACTGTGTCCCATGTGGCTCTGACGGTCTTAGATCACTATTGCAACATTCAGACTGGCGTGTGGAGTTTAATGTGTACTCTGCTGTGTACGCTGCAGCTCAGGGTCTACATCAGTTACTTCAGTGCGATTCAGGAGGGTGCAAGAAGGAAGGTGCCCACCCATGGCAGGTTAGAAAATCACCAAATGCAACCTTTGATTTGGATGGGCTTCTCCTAAAGCATTAGTGTGGGTGGACCTTGCCTTTATGACTTAGTGTAAAACGGGTGACAGTGTGTTGGAAGCCTACTGTAAAGCTTCCATCATTTCTTTCTCATTGACTTCATTGTAACTAAACATTAGTAAGAAGTCTCACAACCCCAGGTTAAAGTCCAACAGGCTTATCTGGTATCGCAAGCTTGCAGAGAGCTGCTCCTTCATCAGGTGAGTCACTCCAGTGAGTCACTGCCCATCCCAGTCCAACGCCAGCATCTTCACATCATGACTAAACATTGGCAATGATGAATTAACAGCGCTTCCATCTGAAACGTTATAAGCTCTTCTCAAATCCCTGTTGTCAATTTTCCACCCACTAACTTCAATATGCATTTATATCGTGCCTTTATACAGCAAAATGTTCCAAGGCACTACACAGGAATACTTTCAAACAGAATTTGATGTTAATCCACAGAAGGAGATATTACAGAAAATCTTAGTCAAAGATGTAGAGTTTATGGAGAGGTGAGGAGGCAGAAAAGTTTAGAGAGGGAATTCCAGAGCTTAGGGCTTGGGGAGTAAAGGCATGGCTACCAATTGATTCTGAGGATAAAAGGATTGACATTTGAGGAGAGATTAAACAATTTGGGCGTATACTTGCTGCAATTAGGAGGCTTGTGCCTGAAACATCTGTATTGGATATTTTTATACCTCGATAATCTGACTGAGATATACAAAATTCTAAATAGGATTGATAAAATAAATGCAGACCTAATGTTTCCTCTTATGGGGCAATCTAGAACAAGAGGTCACAGGTAAAGATTGAGAGGTGGTAGGTCTAAAACTGAGATGAGGAGGAACTATTGGCATGGTGGCACAGTAGTTAGCACTGCTGCCTCACAGTGCCAGCGCCCTGGATTCGATTCCGGGCTTGGATCACTGTCTGTGTAAAGTCTGCACGTTCTCTCTGTGTCTGCATGGGTTTCCTCCAGGTGCTCCGGTTTCCTCCCACAGTCCAAAGATGTGCAGGTTAGGTGCACTGGCCATGCTAAATTGCCCATTAGTGTCAGGGGGATTAGGAGGTTAAATACGTGGGGTTATGGGGATAAGGGATGGGTGAGATTGTTGTCCGTGCAAACTCAAAGGGCCAAATGGCCTCCTTCTATACTGTAGGGATTCAATAATTCTGCTCCTTGCAGAGGGTGGTGAAGTTATGGAACCCATTGTCCCACAGCGTAGTGGAGTCTGAATCGTTGAATGGTTTCAATAAGGAAATAGATACGCTTCTAATAAAAAAGGGTTAAAGGGATATAGGGAACAGGTGGAGAGGTGGATTTGAGACCAGTCAGGGGTCAGCCATGATCTGATTGAATGGTGCAGCAGGCAAGAAGCACTGAATTTGTCTTCTTCTGCTCCTAATTCCTATGTTTGTATGTTCCAATAGTGGAACGACATCAACTGGGGACAGGCAAGAAACCAGAATTGAAGACGGCTGATATAAGAACATAAGAACATAAGAAATAGGAGCAGGAGTAGGCCATCTGGCCCTTCGAGCCTGCCCCGCCATTCAATAAGATCATGGCTGATCTGTCGTGGCTCAGTTCCACTTTCCCGCCCTCTCCCCATAACCCTTAATCCCCTCTCTTATCAAAAACCCATCAACCCGCTTCTTAAAAATATTTAGCGAGGCAGCCTCCACCACTTCAACGGGCAGAGAATTCCAGAGATTCACCACCCTTTGAGTGAAGAAGTTCCTCCTCAACTCCGTTCTGAACCGCCCCCCCTTTATCTTGAGGCTGTGCCCCCTAGTCCTACTGTCTTTTTTGAGCGGGAAGAGTCTTTCCACCTCTATCCTATCCATCCCATTCATCATCTTATACGTCTCAATGAGATCTCCCCTCATTCTTCTAAACTCTAACGAGTACAAGCCTAGTTTATTCAGCCTCTCCTCATAGCTCAACCCCCTCAACTCCGGTATCAGCCTAGTAAACCTCCTCTGCACTCCCTCCAAGGCCAAAATATCCTTGCGCAGGTGCGGCGCCCAAAACTGCACACAGTACTCCAGCTGCGGCCTCACCAATGCCCTATACAGCTGCAGCAAGACCTCCCTACTTTTATATTCAATCCCCCTCGCTATGAAGGCCAGCATCCCATTCGCCTTCCTGACCACCTGCTGCACCTGCAGGCTGGGTTTTTGCGACTCATGCACAAGGACCCCGAGGTCCCTCTGCACCGTCGCCTGCTGCAGTTTTTCGCCACGTAAGTAATAGTCCTTCCTACCATTCTTCCTACCAAAGTGGACCACCTCACACTTGCCAACATTAAATTCCATTTGCCATTTCCTGGCCCATTCGCCCAGCCTATCTAGATCCTTCTGCAGACTCTCCACACCCTCCACACAATTTGCCTTTCCCCCAATCTTGGTGTCATCAGCAAATTTCGACACCCTACACTCGGTTCCCTCCTCCAGATCATCTATATAAATGGTAAATAGCTGAGGCCCCAGCACCGACCCCTGGGGCACCCCACTAGTCACCAACCGCCAATCCGAATAGCACCCATTGACCCCCACTCTCTGCCTCCTATTTGACAACCAATCCTCTATCCACGCTAACACCCTACCCCCAACTCCATGTCCTCTGACCTTCTGCAGTAACCTCTTGTGAGATACCTTATCAAACGCCTTCTGAAAATCCAGAAAGACCACATCCACCGGCTCTCCTCTATCCACCGCCCTAGACACATCCTCATAGAACTCCAGTAAATTTGTCAGACACGACTTCCCTTTAATGAAACCGTGTTGCGTCTGCCCTATCAAGCAATTCCCTTCAAGATGCCTCGCAATTTCCTCCTTAATGACGGATTCTAACATTTTACCTACCACAGACGTTAAACTAACCGGCCTGTAATTCCCCGCCTTTTGCCTGGCACCCTTCTTAAACAACGGCGTAACATTAGCCGTTTTCCAATCCTCCGGCACTTCCCCGGAATCCAGCGACGTCTGGAAAATAACCACCAAGGCATCCACTATCACCTCCGCCATTTCTTTCAGAACCCTCGGATGCATTCCATCCGGTCCTGGGGACTTGTCCACAATCAGCCCCTCCAGTCTGTCGCGCACCACCTCTCTAGTAACAGTAATGTCATTAAGACCCTCCAGTCCTACCACCTTTCCATCGCTAACACCCGGCAAATTATTCACGTCCTCCTCCGTGAAGACAGAAACAAAAAAGTTATTCAAGACCTTAGCCATATCCCCATCCCCTACCACTAGGTCCCCTTTCTCATCCGCTAAGGGACCAACGTTCACCCTAGCCAGCCTCTTCCTTTTTATATATTTATAAAAACTCTTGCTATCCTTTTTTATATTAAGTGCTAGCCCAGCTTCATAGCTTCTTCTACCCTCCTTTATCAACTTTTTTGTCAATCTTTGTTGACATTTAAACCTTTCCCAATCCTCTTCTCGCCCACTGCTCTTAGCTACTCTAAATTCCTCCGCTTTTAATTTAACACTTTCCTTCACAATCTCAGAAGGTTGAAGCGTTGGAGGAGTTGACAGGGAAAGGGAGGGGTGAGGTCATGGAGGGAGTTGAGAACGAGGATGAGAACTTTGAAATGAAGGTATGGATTAATCCGGGCCAATTTTGGTGAGTGACCGCAGGAATAATGGTTGCAATGGACTGGGAATAAAATTCTTCTCATTTCTGAAAGACTTGTCCTTGAAACATCTGTATTGGATTACAATTTCACTAACTGCTCTCTGGCACCTTGTCCAAGTCAGCCTTCTGTGTTTCAAATCAGACCCACAAGGAATCCATCACCCTCCTCTTGCCATCTCCCCATTGGAGGGTCAGGTCCCATAGGTGCCTACAAAGAAATAATACTTTTACATAACTGATGTGCAGAGGTGATGGTCGAGCGATATTATTGGTAGACTATTAATCCAGAAACTCAGCTAATGTTCTGGGGATCCATCAGATGGTGGAATTTTGAATTCAATAAAAAAAATCTGGAATTAAGAACCTACTGATGATCATGAAACAATTGTCGACTGTTGGAGAAAAAAGACCCATTTGGTTCACTCATGTCCTTTAGGGAAGGAAATTTACTGTCCTTACCTGGTCTGGCCTACATGTGACTCCAGAGCCACAGCAATGTGGTTGACTCTCAACAGCCCTCAGGCAACTTGGGATGGGCAATAAATGCTGGCCAGCCAGCGATGTCCCACAAATGAATTTAAAAAAAGTCCAAAGCCCAGAAAAAGAGGTCATAACCTTAAAATTAGAGCTATGCCATTGAGTGGTAACATCAGAAAGAACTTCTTAATGCAAAGTGTAATGGAGATCTGAGCTCTCTGCCTAAAATGCTGTTGAGTCTGAAGGGGGGAATCTTCCCATCCCACTTGCCACAGGAATCATAGCGGGCAGGGGGAGGGACTGTGTAAAGGTTTGTTGACCTCAAGCATGATTTTCCAGTTTTGAGGCGAGCGTGGCTGGAAAAGTCCCACCCTGGGTGTCAATTGAAAAATCACCGTAAGGGAGACAGTGGCATAGTGGTTTTGTCACTGGACCAGGAGGCCAGAGCTAGAACAATGCCCTGGGGAATTGGGTTCAAATCCCACTAAGACAAATGGCAAAATTTGAATTCAATAAAAATTTGGAATTAATAGTGCAATGGTGACCATGAAGCCATTGTTGATTGTTGTAAAAACCCATCTGATTCAATAATGGGAAGGAAATCTGACACCCTCACCTGTGACTCCAGATTCACATCAATGTGGTTGATTCTTAAATGCCCTCTGAAATGAAGGGCAGTTATGAATGAGCAATAAATGCTGACCCAGCCAGTGACACTCGCATGAATACATTTTTAAAAAGGACATTTTTCAGGGTCATGTCTGAGCCCCTACCATCTTCAGCTGTTTCATCAATGACCTTCCTTCCATTATAAGGTCAGAAGCAGGATGTTAGCTGATGATTGCATAATTTGTGATGGTCTGATACTAAAGCAGCCCTTGCTTCCATACACCAATACCTGGACAACATTCAGACTTGGGCTAGGTCACAAGTAACATTTGTGCCACACAAGTGCCAGGCAATGACCAATTCCAGCAAGACAGACCATTGGCCCTTGACGTTTAATATTACTATTGTTGAATCTCCACCATCAACATCCTAGAGTGTTTATCATTGACCAGAAACTTAACATGACTAGCTATATAAATACTGTGAGGAGGTGGTGGTGAAATGGTATTGTCACTGGATTTGTAAGCCAGTGACCCTGTGTAATGTTCTGGGGCCTTGGGTTCGAATCTCACCACATCAGATCGTGAAATTTGAATTCAGTAAAAATCTGGAATTAAAAGTCTAATGATAACCATGAAACCGTTGTCAATTGTCGTAAAAATCTGTCCGGTTCAATAATGTCCTATAGGGAAGAAAATCTGTTATCCAGACCCAGTCTGGCCTACTTGTGACTCCAAAGCCAGAGCAATGTGGTTGACTCTTAAATGTCCTCAGGAATGGACAATGAATATTGGCCCAATCAGTGGCGCCCACATCCCATGAGTGAATTAAAAAGTCACGGGCATTCAGCCTCGGATCTTTGGGTAAGTTTCTCCAAGGTGGCCTTCATGACATACGACAACGCAGAGTCGCTGAGCAAAGACTGATAGCCAAGTTCCGCACACTAAGAATGGTCTCAACTGGGATCTTGGGTTCATGTCACACTATCTGTAACCCCCACCACTTTCCTGGGCTTGCAAAATCTCACGAACTGTTCTGTCTGGAGACGATACACATCTCTTTAACCTGTGCTTAATGCTCTCTCCACTCACATTGTCCGTACCTTTAAGACTTGATTACCTGTAAAGACTCGTATTCCAACCATTATTTTGTAAATTGAGTTTGTGTCTTTATATGTCCTGTTTGTGAACAGAACTCCCACTTACCTGACAAAGGAGCAGCGTTCTGAAAGCTGGTGGCTTTTACTACCAAATAAACCTGTTGGACTTTAACCTGGTGTTGTGAGACTCCTTACAGAATTAAAAAGAGAGGTCAGGGGCTGGGTATTCTGCAGCATTTAACTCCCCTGCTGACTTTCCAAAGACTGTCCACCATCTACAAGGTGTGTGATCAAATACTCTTCATTTTTCTGGATGTGTGCAGTTCCAACAAGTCAAGAAGCTCAATGTCACCTGGGACAAAGCAGCCCGCTTGATTGGTACCCCATCCAGTGCCTTAAACTTTCACTCCTCCACCACAGAGTGGCAGCAGTGTGCACCATATACAAGCTGTGGTGCAGCAACTCACCAACGACCTCCTTCCAAAACCCTAACCTCTGCCAATTAAAAGGATAAGAACCGCAGACACATGGGAACTCAATGACCTGCAAACTCCCCTTCAGGTCACACAGCATCTTGATGTGGTACTTTATTGCTATTGTTTCCCTGGTGCGGAATGTAGATTATGGAACCCCAGCAGCACTATGGGTGTTCTTTCACCAGAGGAATCACAGGAATTCAAGAAGGCAGCTCACCACCACTTAGTCATGGACACTTAGGGACATGCACTTTCCAACAAGGAATGGCAACTGGGAATGGGAACATTGCATTCTTTTTCCAACACAAAGATAGAAAATGCTGGAAAATCTCAGCAGGTCTGATAGCACCTGTGGGGAGAAAATAGAGCCAACATTTTGAGTCTAGATGACCCTTTGTAAGACTTGCTGAGATTTTCCAGCATTTTCTATTTTTGTTTCTGTTTCCAGCATCCACAGTATTTTGCTTTTAATTTTTTTTCCAATCTATGTATCCTTGAATGATAGTTACTGGATGATCAATCCGGAGAACTGAACTAATGAGAGTTTGAATCATGCTAAGTTAACTGGTAAATTTAAATTCGGCAAATTGAAAAAACAGTGATTAAAAAGCCAGTATCAGTGATGGTGACCACATATAGATTGTTGTAAAAACTGCTAAATGTCCCGAATGCCTTTTCGGTAAAGGAACTCCCTGGTCTGGCCTGTATGTGTCGCCAGATCCACAGCAATGAGGTTAACTCTTAACTCTCCTCTGGAATAACCTAGAAAGCCTCTCAGTTGAAGAGGTTTGAGCAGTGTTTGCAGGTGACCCTCACATCCTGAGAATTGTTCATGAAAAGCCTAGGGATAATTAGATTAATTCAAACACTTTCTGGCGAGGTACTGGCATATACCATGGGGCGAGATTTTCCGACTTCATCGCGGACTGTTTCTCTGGTGCTGAGGCAAATTGGCTGTTGGTGGGATCTTCTGGGCTTATCCATGTCTACTACCTTGCACTCACTATCAACGGGGAACCAACTGCAGGGCTGTCGGCATTGGTGGAACTGGAAGATCCCACTGTTGGAAAATCCAGTCCCATGGATTGAATATGAACGTCCCCCTGAACTATAAAGCATCCCACAAGCTACACGACCATTGGGTTGTACTTAGGTGAGTTCCATTCACCTGACTGTTTTCCACTGAAGCCCCTTTGCTGATCCTATCCTTATCTTCTCTTCCAGCTTCTTGAGACTTTGAAAAGAGTCAATTTTTCCCTCCATGGAATGCCGATTTATTTTGATGGGAATGGAAACCTTCCGACAGGATATGACATCATTTACTGGGATTGGAAGAATGAGGTTGTTTCCTTCAAAGTGATTGGTTCATACAAGTCTCACCCAGGACAATTTCAGATTGATGGCTCTTTGATCCAATGGAATTCACAAGGAGGAGAGGTAACTTACCTCATTCAATATTGAGAATTGTCTCTTTTTTCTAAATAATGGAGAGACTTTTCCCGTCTCGCCCACCATGGGAATCGTAGCGTGCAGAACATGGATCATGCAAAGGCCCATTGACCTTGAGTGGGATTTTCCGGCTTTGGGGTGAGCACGGCCAGACAATCCCACCCAGTGTGGGCAGAACGGTGGCACAGTGGTTAGCACTGCTGCCTCACAACACAGGGACCCGGGTTCGATTCCCGACTTGGGTCACTGACTGTGTGGAGTTTGCACATTCTCCCCATGTCTGCGTGAGTTTCCTCTGGGTGCTCGGGTTTCCTCCCACAGTCCAAAGATGTATGGGTTAAATGGATTGGCCATACTAAATTGCCCCTTAGTGCCAGGGGGACTAGCTAGGTTAAATACATGGTGTTATGGGGATAGCGCCTGGGTGGGATTGCGGTTGGTGCAGACTCAATGGGCTGAATGGTCTTCTTCTGCACTGTGGGAGTCTATAATGATTCTCTATGAATATTTCCTGCCCTACTTTTCTCTCTTCTCCTGAAGCCAGAGGATGATAGAAGATGTAGAAGCTATTGAGAGGGTACAGAGGAGATTTACAAGGATGTTGCCTGGACTGGGAGGCATGCCTTATGAAGTTAGGTTGAGGGAGCTGGGACTCTTTTCCCTGGAGAGACGAAGGTTGAGAGGCGACCTGATAGAAGTTTACAAAATGTTGAGAGGAATAGATAGGGTGGACTCTCAGAGGCTATTTCCCCGGGTTGAAATGGTTGCTACGAGAGGACACAGATTTAAGGTGCGGGGAGGGAGGTTCAGAAGTGATGTTAGGGGTTAATGACATTACTGTTACTAGAGAGGTGGTGCTCGACAGACTGGAGGGGCTGATTGTGGACAAGTCCCCAGGACCGGATGGAATGCATCCGAGGGTTCTGAAAGAAATGGCGGAGGTGATAGTGGATGCCTTGGTGGTTATTTTCCAGACGTCGCTGGATTCCGGGGAAGTGCCGGAAGATTGGAAAACGGCTAATGTTACGCCGTTGTTTAAGAAGGGTGCCAGGCAAAAGGCGGGGAATTATAGGCCGGTTAGTTTAACGTCTGTGGTAGGTAAAATGTTAGAATCCATCATTAAGCAGGAAATTGCGAGGCATCTTGAAGGGAATTGCTTGATAGGGCGGACGCAACACGGTTTCATTAAAGGGAAGTCGTGTCTGACAAATTTACTGGAGTTCTATGAGGATGTGTCTAGGGCAGTGGATAGAGGAGAGCCGGTGGATGTGGTCTTTCTGGATTTTCAGAAGGCGTTTGACAAGGTACCTCACAAGAGGTTATTGCAGAAGGTCAGGGGACATGGAGTTGGGGGTAGGGTGTTAGCGTGGATAGAGGATTGGTTGTCAAATAGGAGGCAGAGAGTGGGGGTCAATGGGTGCTATTTGGATTGGCGGATGGTGACTAGTGGGGTGCCCCAGGGGTCGGTGCTGGGGCCTCAGCTATTTACCATTTATATAGATGATCTGGAGGAGGGAACCGAGTGCAGGGTGTCGAAATTTGCTGATGACACCAAGATTGGGGGAACGGCAAATTGTGCGGAGGGTGTGGAGAGTCTGCAGAAGGATCTAGATAGGCTGGGCGAATGGGCCAGGAAATGGCAAATGGAATTTAATGTTGGCAAGTGTGAGGTGGTCCACTTTGGTAGGAAGAATGGTAGGAAGGACTATTACTTACGTGGCGAAAAACTGCAGCAGGCGACGGTGCAGAGGGACCTCGGGGTCCTTGTGCATGAATCGCAAAAACCCAGCTTGCAGGTGCAGCAGGTGGTCAGGAAGGCGAATGGGATGCTGGCCTTCATAGCGAGGGGGATTGAATATAAAAGTAGGGAGGTCTTGCTGCAGCTGTATAGGGCATTGGTGAGGCCGCAGCTGGAGTACTGTGTGCAGTTTTGGGCGCCGCACCTGCGCAAGGATATTTTGGCCCTGGAGGGAGTGCAGAGGAGGTTTACTAGGCTGATACCGGAGTTGAGGGGATTGAGCTATGAGGAGAGGCTGAATAAACTAGGCTTGTACTCGTTAGAGTTTAGAAGAATGAGGGGAGATCTCATTGAGACGTATAAGATGATGAATGGGATGGATAGGATAGAGGTGGAGAGACTCTTCCCGCTCAAAAAAGACAGTAGGACTAGGGGGCACAGCCTCAAGATAAAGGGGAGGCGGTTTAGAACGGAGTTGAGGAGGAACTTCTTCACTCAAAGGGTGGTGAATCTCTGGAATTCTCTGCCCGTTGAAGTGGTGGAGGCTGCCTCGCTAAATATTTTTAAGAAGCGGGTTGATGGGTTTTTGATAAGAGAAGGGATTAAGGGTTATGGGGAGAGGGCGGGAAAGTGGAACTGAGCCACGACAGATCAGCCATGATCTTATTGAATGGCGGGGCAGGCTCGAAGGGCTAGATGGCCTACTCCTGCTCCTATTTCTTATGTTCTTATTTCTTATGTAAGTTTTTCACTCAGAGGGTGGTGAGTGAATGGAATTGGCTGCCGTCAGTGGTGGTGGAGGCGAACTCGCTGGGGTCTTTTAAAAGACTTCTGGATGAGTATATGGGGTTTAATGAGATTGAGGGTTATAGATAGGTCTGTAGGTTGGTAGGTGTTGATGTGATCGGCACAACTCGTGGGCCGAAGGGCCTGTTTGTGCTGTAGTGTTCTATGTTCTATGTTAAGATATCTTCAACCCTCAAGGATCTAGTAGCCATACCTCATCGGCCAAGATAACTTCATTGTGAAGGGATTCGAGTCAAGCCTGATCCTTAACATTGGGAAAGCTGATATCTCCTTAAAGAGTAAATATTCTACATAAAAAATTTACAATCATTATTTTCTTGTTCCAAACAGATTCCTACTTCAAACTGTTCCAGCGAATGCCAACCCGGTCAGATAAAAGTTATTGTTGGCTTCCAACTATGTTGTTTCATTTGCAAGGATTGTGCTGAAGGAACGTTCCAGAGTGAAAATGGTTTGTATAAAGCAGTCTCTACCCAGGTGTTTTCTGTTATGAAGGGGTCAGGGGAGGGGAGAAAGCAATGTGAGGATCATTTTATGATGATCTGGCCAAACGTTTCCAGCCCTTTGTGGCAGGTCTCTTGCAATGAGGTTGGTGAACCACTGGAATCTCCACTCGCAATGGCGGGACTGGAAGATCCCTCTAGTGGGAAGGACTGAATAATACCAGCCTCTGTAATGACACATTCTTCTTTCCAATAAATGTCCTATCTCCAATAAATATCCTCTGGGGAATGCAGTGGAGAAGAAAGGGGGACACTCTTATATGCTCACTATTAATGGGGGCGATTCTCCCCTCCCTGATGTTTTAGCGCAGTGGGCTGGGAGATTTCAGCAGGGCTGGATTAGTAATATCCGTGTTGGGCGTAAAGTCCCGAGTGCGTCTTCCAGTGCCGGATTTCTGGTACCATCAACCCTGGGTCCACTAGCCTCTCAACCCCTCCCCCACCAGGAGAATTTTGCTCCAGTGGGGTTTACAGTAGATCCCCACTGGGCATTGGCACATTGGCAGTGCCAGCCTAGCCCCTCGCACTGCTCAAGGGACAAGGTGCCAATGCCCGGGCAGGGAGTTTGGGGGGGGGTGGTGGCGATTGGTGGGGGGTGGGGGCTCCCACTGCCACTTTTCAGTCAATATCAGTGGGGGAGGGTGGCCAGCAATCGAGGCTGAACATTGGGATGGGGGGGGCAGCCTGCTTGGAAGGGGGAGGTGGTCAGAACTGCAGAGTGGGGAGTGTCGGCACTGGGGTGGTAAAGGGGGGGTTGGAATTGCTAGTCTATGGGGGGGGAGGTGGGAGGTGGGATCTGTGAGGGAACGGGAGATCAGGGCTCTGGGGAGGGGGTAGGTTGATAGGAGGGAGCAGCGTTATGGGAATCACGGGATTGCCAGAGATTGAGTTGGCCAACAATCCGGAGGCTGGCAGTATAGTATTACTGCGTATGCACCGATCTCGGCGCTAACAGATCAGCGCATGTGCAATGACCCGCTCAGTGCTGGCCTGTCCAGTGGGAATAGGCCCTGCCCACTGATTTTTAATGGCATTTACGCTAGTGCACTTAGCGGTGCACAGAACGTGGGAGATTCATTTTCAAACTCCCACTAACAAAATCCATGTGATTTACTCCAGTTTTTACACAAATTCAACACTTAGAATTTTTTTGGGGAGAATCGTCCCCACTGTGTTTATATAATTTGCCTGATTGCAAAACCACAGTAGTTATGGCACAGAAGAAAACCATTGTGCCTCTGCTGGTGCTATGGGTGGCACGGTGGCACAGTGGTCAACACTGCTGTCTCAGAGCGCCAGGAACTAGGGTTCGATTCTTGAGTCACTGTGCGAAGTCTACGCGTGCTCTCTGTGTCTGCATGGGTTTCCTCCGGGAGCTCCGGTATCTTCCCATAGTCCGAAAGACGTGTCCGTTATGTGCATTGGCCGTGCTAAATTCTCCCTCAGTGCACCCGAACAGACGACAGAATGTGGTGACTAGAGGATTTTCACAGTAATTTCATTGCAGTGTTAATGTAAGCCTTACTTGAAACACTAATAAAATGAAATTTAATCCAGAGTCCATCAAATCTGGCATCCTAGAGACTGAGGGCAGATTTCAGATGTTGCCAGATTTCAGACTGTAGGGGTGGTTGGGGCCATGGGCAGTTCTAGACAAATTCTCAATTTGCATCCCCCCCACAACCCCTGTTCTGGCTCCTACAACATCCCACACTCTAACCCTCCCTCACCTCCACCTCTAGCTTTAATTTGTAGCTCTCAATTTTCCAATTTCTCCTGGAATTAAAATCGCTCTTTAACCCAACTTATCATCATCTAACTAACTCTTCCCTCAATCCCTACTTGATGTGAAGCAACTTTGGGATGTTTGCTACATTAAAGGTCATACATAAGTATGCATTATTGTAATCAAGGCATTGGAAAAGATCTAGCCAACCCCCATATTCTTATAGGTTTCTCTGTTTTCTTTTGCAGAGTGCATCCCTTGCGACCTAAACCAGTGGTCACCCTCAAAGAGCACTGTTTGCCACAACAGACATGTGGTGTACCTAAGATGGGATGCCAGCATTTCGATAGTGATAGCCTTGGGGATAGGGATTGGACTCATATTGCAATTGCTGATTGGCGCCATCTTTGCCATTCACCTTGACACCCCTGTTGTCAAGGCTGCGGGCGGGAAGCTGTGTTTTGTCCTTCTGTCGGCCTTGGCCGTCAGCTACAGCAGTGTGTACTCCTTCATTGGGGAACCAAGTGTTGGCATTTGTATCACCAGGAAGCTATTATTCACGGTTAGCTACACAACCTGCCTGGCGTGTCTACTTGTTAGATCCTTTCAGCTCGTGCTCATCTTCAAAATGGCCAGCAAGCTGCCGCAGGCTTACACATATTGGGTTAGATACAATGGGCAGTATATTTTTGTGTTTCTAGCCACCATCATTGAGATTGCCGTATCCTTCATATGGATATTCTCCAAGTTTCCGATCTTTGAGAGGAACTATGATCTTTCCAAAACTGAAGTAATTTTGCTGTGCGGCCCCACAAATCTTTTTCTCTCCCTCCTGTCTATTAGTGGACTGATTTCTCTCAGTTTACTTTGCTTTGTGTTTGCCTACTTGGGAAAAAATCTGCCCAAAAACTACAACGAGGCTAAATATATTGCATTCAGCATGGCACTGGTCTTGATTTCTTGGATCTTCCTGTTCTTGGTGCTTGTCTCCAGTTCTGAGAGTTACATCCCAGGTGTCGAGGCAGCTGTTGTCCTTCTAAATTCCTATTCCATCACTGTCGGATATTTCTTCCCAAAATGCTACATCATTCTCCTTAAGCCGGAGCGCAACACCACGACATTTTTCCAAACATGTATCCAGGAATACACAAGGAACAGGGTAACTCAACAACCATGACATTTACTAACAATCCAAAGCTTTGTTACTCTTCACATCATCTTCCTTTTGTTGACTGAGACCCTCGCTCCAATCTATTGACAGACACAACACCATTATTCTCGAATCAAATCACTTCCTCGCTAAACAAAATATAAAATCCCAATGCTTATCACTGCTGTACGCTGCTTAGAGCACACAGATTATTTTACCTCTCTCCCCTTGCTACCACTACAAACTCCTCAACATATGTTTAAACAAACAACACTTATCTAATAACTTCTAGCAAAGTTGTGGAGATGTCACCACCTAGCCAGGCATGAATAGGGTTTGAACTCCATCTTCAAGCTGAAAGCTTGAAGCTCTCTTCCACAATGATTCTGTCGAAAGTTTCACACTAATTTGGCTGAATCTGTGACAATAGTTACACCTTCCTTGGGATTGTGTGCCTGCTTGTGTTCCTCTGTTCCTCTTTTTGATAGATGTCCATGTTAATATAACATTGTGACAGTTTCTTCAACACCATTTCCCCTGCCTTGTAGAACTCTTCCACCTTTAGTGTCTCTTAGGCACCCCCTCTCACATACAGATCCTTAGACACCCCTCCCACATACAAATCCTTAGACATCCCTCCCACGTACAAATCCTTTGACATCCCTCCCATGTACAAATCCTTAGACATCTCTCCCACATATAGATCCTTAGACACCTCTCCAATATACAGATCCTTAGACATTCCTCCCATATACAAATCATTAGACACCCCTCTCACATAGAGATCCTTACCACCCCCCCAACCCCTCATACAGATACTTCTTTGCATTGTTCAAATTTTAGCTGGTTACATTTCTGTAAAATCCAAAATGCGAGCTATTATTGTATCTCTGCCTGTCATCTTCCTCCCTGCTTTCAAAAAAACTTCCTTAAGACCCTTACCTTAGACTATCAGACCCCATCTCCTGCCTGCTAGGTATCTACTCGACATCCAGCACCCTGTGAAACATCAATACAGGGTTTTCAGAATGTAATGAGCATTTCCTAAATATATACTGTTGCTGAAAACTTCTAATAGTGGCTATCTGTTTCTGTGTATTATTTTTATCCCAAATAAACTTGACAAAATAGTTTTAGCCTGTTTATCCTGGTCTGAATTTTGTGCTAGTTTTCTGCCTTTCAGAAGTGAGAGATAAGTATCCCTTGACACCCTCACTTCAGGTGTAGTATCTATAGAAAAGAGGAAGAATCATTTATTTAATGTTCATAACCTCAGGGCATTGCAAAGCCTCAGCTGTGCACTTATGTTTGTAATATAGGAAACATTGGTCGATGGATATAAGTTGGCCAGGACTCATGGAAGAACTCCCCTGCTATTCTTCAAGTAGAGTCATGGGATCTTTTACACTGCAGATAGTGCAATATCATACTTAAAAGATGGCATTCTTCACTGTGCAGTGATCCCTTAGAGTTGCATTGTGAATGGCAGCCATTTGCCCATGCACAGTGTCTATAAAATAGTAAAGTGCCATCCAGGGCAATTCATAGGAGCACTGTCAAAAGAAAATTTGACACTGAATGATAAGCAAATATCCAGACAGGTGTCCTAAAGTATGATCAAAGCGGTAGGTTTTAAAAAGGCAAAAGGTAGGAAGGCGGAGTGATGTAGAGAGGGAATTCTGGATCCTAGGGGCTATGGGGCTGAAGGCAAGGGCAGCAACTGTCCAAAGGGGAAAGTTACGGGCTCACAAGTCTTGGAATTAGAGGAGCATGGTGATCTCAGATCTGTTGTAGAGCTGAAGAGGTAACAGAGATATGGAGAGGTGGGAGCCATAAGAGGGACTTGCTTCATGTCAACAGCATGGCGAATGATTGGGCACTACCCACAGTACAAGATGGTGCTGGAGCGTACACTCTAATTGCATTTTTTCACCCTATCAGTATATATGGTGCTGAGCTGCCTTCTTGAATTGCTGCAGTGCCTGAGGTGTGTATACTCCCCACTAGATGCTAGGAAGGCAATTCCAGAACTTTGACCCAGTGCCGGTGAAGGAGCAGTGATATATTTTCAAGTCAGTGGAGGCGATGGCCAGTGGCATTATTGCTAGACTATTAATCCAGAAACTCAGCCAATGTTAAGGGGACCAGATTCAAATCCCTCTCCTTTCCTTCATCCCTATGAATGGTATGTTTTGTTTGTATAGCGTGCAAGAAACAATACTTTTCACTGCTTCCCAATACATGTGACGATAATAAATCAATTCAATTCAATGCAATGTAATGCACACAGCTCAACGTTCCCTCATTGTATGTTCTTGCAATTACTCTGGAAATACTCACCAGAGGAAGTCTTGATAAATATAATGAAAATCTCACTGCATAAATCAAACAGAGTGATTCTCCCCCTGGCCCCAAAGATCAGATATTCTAGAACAAGTCACATTCCAAGGCTTGTTGAGTAACACTGCTTTTGATACAAATGTAACAGATAACCTCAGTGGATTGATTGCCATCTTCAAAGAGAAGTTTGAGACAAGGTTTGGTAGAGCTGTACAAAGTCATGAAGGTCTGGGCAGTGTAGATGGAGAGAGGAACTGCTCCAGTTGGCGGATGAGCTGAGAACAAGAAGTCACTGATTCAAGATAAATGGCAAAAAAACCAAGAGTTACACGAGGAAAAATTTTCTTCCACAGCGAATAGTTAGATTTGGAACGCACTGCCTTAGAAAGTCACGAAGGCAAATTTAATCATGGTTGTAGGGAATTGAGTAAACAAACAAAGTTTTTACAGTGCTTTCAGGGTAACAGTGTGTGGAACTAGTTAAGCTGCTTTTGCACATCGAGAGCTGGCATAGATTAAATGGGCTGAATGGTTTCCTTCTATGCTGTAACCATTCTATGATCCTATACCAACAATAACTTATATCTCTTTAGCACCTTTACCATAATGAAGCATCCCAAGGAACATTATAAAATGAAGTTTATGATGCTAAGCCCCATAAGGGGAAGTGATGGCGCAGTGATATTATCACTGGATTAGTAATCCAGGGGTCCTGGGTTCAAATCCCACCATAGCTGATGGTGAAATTTGAATTCAAGTCTTTATTCAAGAATTAAAAGTCTGAAGATGACCATTAAACAGTTAAATATCTATTTGGGTAAGGATGCCCTTCTGGGAAGAAAATCTGCCACCCCTTACCTGGTCCACCTTACATGTGACTTCGGATCCATAGCATTGTGGTTGACTCTTAAGTGCATCTGAAATGCTGTCTGAAATGGTCGAATAAGCCATTCAGTTCAAGAGCAATTAGGGATGGGCAATAAATGCTGGCCGAGCCAACAGTAAGAAGTCTCACAACACTAGGTTAAAGTCCAACAGTTTACTTAGTTCCAGTTGGATTTTAACCAGGTGTTGTGAGACTTCTTACTGTGCTTATCCCAATCCAATGCTGGCATCTCCACATTGTGGCTAGCCAACATTGCCCAGATCACCTGAACAGATTTTAAAAATGTGTTAGGTAACCAAATCTTGGTCAAGGGAATAGATTTTAAGGAGAGTCTTAAAACAAGTGAGGCAGAGAGGCAGAGAGGTTCAGGAGACAATTTCAGAGCTTGAGGCATAGGCAGGTGAAAGCACGGCCACCCCTGTGATACAATTATAATTGATAATGCACAGAGAGACCAGAATTAGAGGAACACAGATATCTCAGAGGGTTATGGAGGTGGAGGAGATTGCAGAGTAAAGGAGGGGCAAGGCCATTGAGGGATTTGAAAATGAGGATGAGACTTTTAAAGTCAAGATGTTGCTTGACCAGGAACCAGTGTTGTCAGTAAGCACAGGGGTGAAAGAGGAACAGATCTTACTGCAGGTTAAGACACAGGCAGCAGGACTTTGGATGATCTGAGATTTGCAGAGGTTAGAATATGAAAGACCAGCCAGGGTGTATTGGAATAGTCAAGTCTAGGGGTAATAGAGATTTGAATGAAAGGTTCCAGCAGCAGATAGGCTGAGAAAGAGAAACAGTCATGAAATATTACAGAGGTGGAAATAGATGACGTGAATACGTGGTGAAAGCTCCTCTTGGGCTCAAATATTTTTAAAATTAATTTATGGGATGTTGGTGCCGCTGACTCAACCAGCATTCGTTGCCCATCCCTAGTTGCCCTTGAGAAGGCGGTGGTGAGCTGCCTTCTTGAACTGCTGCAGTGCCTGAGGTGTAGGTACCCCCCACAGCGATGCTAGGAAGGCAATTCCAGAACTTTGACCCAGCGACAGTGAAGGAGCAGCGGTATATTTTCAAGTCAGCAGAGGCGATGGCCTGGTGGCATTATTGCTAAACTATTAATCCAGAAACTCAGCAATGTTAAGGGGACCATGTTCGAATCCCACCACAGTAGATGGTGGAATTTGAATTCAATAAAAGATATCTGGAATTAGGAATCTACTGATGACTATAAAGTCATTATCGATTGTCGGAAAAACCCATCCGGTTCATGAAGGTCCTTTGGGAAGGGAATCTGTCATCCATACTTGGTCTGGTCTACATGTGATTCAGGAGCCACGTCATTGTGGTTGACTCTCAACTTCCCTCGGGCAACTAGACATGGGCAATAAATGCTGGCCGGCCTGCAGCACCCATGTCCCACGAATGCATAAAAAAATGAGTGACTTGGAGGGGAACCTCCAGGTGGTGGTGTTCCCAGTTCCCTGCTACCCTTGTCCTTCTAGGTACTAGTTGTGGGTTTGGAAGGTATGGCCTAAGTAATCTTCGTGAGTTCCTGAAATGCATCTTGTAGATGGTACACACTGCTGCTACTGTTCTTTGTTGGTGGAGGATCTGAATGTTTGTGGAAGGGATACCAATCAAGTGGGTTGATTTGTCCTGGATGATATCGAGCTTCTTGAGTGTTGTTGGAGCTGCACTCATCCAGGCAAGTGGAGAGTATCCCATCACAAGCCTGAATTGTCCCTTGTAGATGGTGGACAGGTTTTGGGCAGTCAGGAGCTGAGTTACTCATCGCAGGATTCCTAGCCTTTGACTTGCTGTAGCTGCAACAATAGTTATATAGCTAGTCCAGTTAAGTTTCTGGTCAATGGCACCTTGGGATGTTGATGGTGGGGGAATTCAGCAGTGGTAATATCATTGAATGTTCAAGGGGCAATAGTTAGATTCTCTCTTGTTGGAGGTGGTCATTGCCTGGCACTAGGGTGGACCAAATGACACCAAGGTCGCAAACAGACTGACTTAATTTCAGACCATTGTCAGGGACAGGGTCAGGGGGAGTCAGTAGCTGGGAAACAGAATTTGGGACCAAAAACAATGGCTTCAATTATCCCAATACTCAATTGGAAGAAATTTCTTTTGATCCAGGCTGGATGAGCAGTCTGATAATTTAACAATGGTGGAGGAGTTGAGAGAGGCGATGGTGAGGTGGACTGGGTGCCATCAGCGTACACGGTTTCGAATGATATTGCCGAGGGGCAGCACATAGGTGAGGCATAAGAGGGAGCTGAGGATCGGCCCTTGGGGGACACCAAGAAGTAAAGCTGCAAAGAGCAGAAAGAGAAGCCATTGCAGGTGATTCTCTGTCTATGATTGGATGGATAAGAATGGAACCACATGAGAAAAGCAGCCACACCCAGTTGTACGTCAGCAGAGCCATTGTTTGGCCAACCGTATCAAAGATTACATATGGGAAAGTTGAGAAGGACAAAGGAGGGTAAATTTACCTTTGGTACGGTCACACAGTGTGTTATTTGTGACTTTGATAAGAGATATTTCTGTACTTGGGCAGGGGCGGATACTTGATAGAAAGGAATCAAACCTGCATAAATATCAGTCGCAAAGTGAGGGGCTCCAGCATTGCTTTACCCTACTGTTTGATTATGGATGTGTCGTGATGAAAGAAAACCAATTTCTAACTGTAAGCAGAGTCATTGCACGTAATTCCATACACATAAAAACTGAACAATTGCCAACAGTCACCAGTAGATGGCAATGATTGGACATTTTTCTGCACCAATTCACCAAATTGGATGTGGAAGCCTAAAAGGGCAACTCTTCTCCCATTAAAATCTCAACTGAAATCAAGACTCAGTCTCTTATTCGTCCTTCCTTCCCTCAGATTTTCAGCTCTTTTTATCTCAAGAGGGAGTTCTCGGGCAAAGTCAATTGGTTCCATGTGTTCTCAAATTTCCCTTCTTGGTTGCTATGTGTGTTTGTAGTTCAGGAGACAGCTGCTTTTCCGATGTTCTGGTTTAAATTTTTGGCATTGAATTAATATATAAAATTCCTACAGTGCTGAAGGAGGCCATTCTGCCCATTGAGTCTGCACCGACTCTCTGACAGAGCATCCCAGCCAGGCCATATCCCTGTAGTCCCATGTATTAACATTGCAAATTCCCCCTAACCGACAAATCTTGGGACACTAAGTGGCAATTTAGCATGGCCAATCCACCTAACCTGCACATCTTTGAACTGTGGGAGGAAACCTGTGCGCATGTAGGAAACCCATGCAGACACAGGGAGGACATGCAAACTCCACACAGTCACCTGACACCTGAATTGGACTCGGGTCCCTGGCGTTGTGAGGCAGCAGCGCTAATCACGGTGCCTCCGCACCGATGAAAATAATGATTTTGCCAGGGCAGGCACTATTTACCTGTCAGAGACCCCCACATTGCTCTGTTCATGAAAAGACTTGGGAGTCAAAATCATCCTGAGGTACAATCCCCCCACCCCACCCCCACTTCCACCACGCCCCCTTCCATCACCCCCCCTCCCCCACTTCCACCACCACCAAGCCCCCCTCCGCCACCCCCCCACCGCCCCACTGCCCCCCCAACACCACCCCCTAAACACTTTTAGCTTTGCGAATGGTGTTGAGGTATTAATCGGGTGGATTCTCAGAGGTCTTTTCCCAGGGCTGAAATGGCTGCCACAAGAGGACACAGGTTTAAGGTGCTGGGGAGTAGGTAAAGAGGTGATGTCAGGGATAAGTTTTTCACTCAGAGGGTGGTGGATGCGTGGAATCGGCTGCCGCCAGTGTTGGTGGAGGCAGATTCGATAGGGTCGTTTAAGAGACTTCTGGATGACTACATGGGACTTAGTAGCATTGAGGGTTATAGGCAAGCCTAGTAGGTAGAGATATGTTCGGCGCAACTTGTGGGCCGAAGAGCCTGTTTTGTGCTGTAGTTTTTCTATTTTCTATGTTCTAACTGAGGATGAAGGAAACAAAGGAAAGAAAAAATAAAGAAAGGATTAATGGGGTGAAGGAGAAGGGAAAAAATAAGCACCAAATTGTTTTGTTCGTCAGTTAAACAGAGCCAAAGGCCTAAATATAAGATAGTCACTAACAGATCAAATGAAGAGCTTACCTGTAATGTCCTTAGGCAGAGAATGGTGTGAATGTGGAGCTCAGAGGCACATAAAGTGGTTGAATCAGACAGAATTGATGCACTTAAGGGGAGAAGGTTTGAAGAACACTCAAGGCAGACAGGGCAGTGCGGGGAGGTGTAATTATGTGGGAGGACGTCCGGGGGAAGCAAGATAGCAGCACGGGTCAGTTGGGGCAAATGGCCTTGTTTTCTTTAGGTACAGCTATAAATGTTGCTTTTTGCACCTTCCAGATGTCACTTGCAGTCGCACAGATTAGCCCTTCTTCTGGTGTAATGAAGGCAAATTTGTGTTTAAACACAACCACGTTGTGGAACCACGGAATCATCAAAGTGCCAATTAAACCAATTACTACAGGATCATCCTGATGAAAATAAACCAACTGATCACTTGGTATTTCAGTTCCAGACATAATCCACACAAACTCCAGATGAAGATTTTATAAAGAGCCTTTCATGTGCTCAAGACATGCCAAAGCACTTAGTACCTAATTCAGCGCAATTACATCGCCAAATGATAACTGAACATTTATACCAGGTCCATTCACCCAACACCCTTGTGCTGCATTGGCTCACAATCTGAAAAAGCCCCTCAATTTTAAAATTCTCATCTTTGCTCTCAATTCTGCCCCCGCCTTGGCTTCACCCCCTTTTCATTTCTGGAACCCCCTCCAGCCCCACCGCCTTCTGCGTTTCTCTAATTGTGGATTCTTATGCATCTCCGATTTTCCTCACTACACGACAGGTGTCTTCAGCTGCTGAGGCCCTGCGCTCTGGAATTCCCTCCCTAAACCTCTCCATCTCTCTCTCTCTCTGTCCTTCACGACACTCCATTCAATTTATCGCTTTGACCGAGGTCGAAGAATCTCCCAACATCTCCTTGTGTGTTATAAAATTTTGTTTAACAATGCACCCATGAAGTACCGTGGGAAATTTTACTGTTAAAGGCGCCGGCTTTCGGATGAGACATTGGGTGGGATTCTCCGGCCTCCCAGCTGTGTGTTTTATGCCGATGGGAGGTGGTGCATTGTTTGCTAGCAGCGGGATTCTCTGGTTCCACCGCAATCAATGAGAATTCCCACTGACATCACCCCATGGGAAACCAGCTGGTGGGAGTACACTTTGGGCAGGATCAGAGAATCCCGCCGGCGTGAACAACCAGAGGATTCGGCCATTAGGTTTGCCTTTGCTTTGATCAAGAAAATTCCACAGCACTATTCAACAAAGATCCCAGGACTGTACCCAGTGACTTGGCAAGAAAATAATTATTTGGTCATTGACTTTTGCTGTCTGTGGGATCTTGCTATGTAGAAATCAGCCATCACATTTCCCACTTTACAACAGAGACTACACTCAAAAAGTGCTCCATTGGCTGTAAAGTGCTTTGGGGCACCCAGAGGTCATGAAATATATAATGCGAGTCTTTCCTTTTTACATATTAAGGCAAGTTATCGTTAATGACAAACACACTTCAGCAGCGCTGGGTTCAGAGCAGCAGCGAACAGGCGCAGAGGAAACAGACTTTGGGAAATGAGGCATTATCCATTCAGGACAATTGATTGGCCAAGGGCCAAGCATTTGGCATTTACAAAGTAGCACGGCATGGTTTGTGTCTCAGCTGCTTGTGTTGCGTATGATCCTGGATCTCTCTGAGTGCCGTAAGTGCGAAGGTCACAGAGGCCCTGAGACCTGACACCGTTGAGGCTTTCCAGGCTCCTTGAGGGCAATTATTAAGGCATCTTAGCAGCCAGTAGGAGTACAGGCGTAAACTGTACGATACATCCCAGGCAGTTCTAACTGAGGCGCAGGAGGTTAAGCAAGTGGCACGGGCTCCATCCCACAAGCTAGCTTTAAAAAACAAACCCTCTGTTAATGGATTAGAAAGCAGTCATGTAAAGTTATTGATGTTCTGGTTTCAACCTAACCAGCTCAGGGACAGCGCCTGATTTTATGCTCCACTTACATCTGACCCAAACCCAGTCCTGTTTTCTCCAGCTGGCTCGAGTTAAAATAGGAGCTAATTACACATTGTTTCCTTGTTGATTTTCTCCACTGGCTTTCCCTCTCCTCCGCTCCTGCTGCTATTAGCTTCCTGGATCCCTGTTCCTGCTGACCTACTCTGGCTCCCAGCTAAGCAGCACCTTGCAGTTTTCAAGTCCCTACGTAGCCTCACCCTCCTGATCTCTGTAACTCTTGCAGCCCCACAACTGTCTACAATATCTGCAATCCTCCAAATTAAGCCTCTTGGTCTTTCCCAATTTCCATCACCTCCATCATTAGTGGCTGTCAGGGTCTCACACAGTCTGCTGCTACCGTACATTGCTTCACAGAGCCAGGGGAGCTGGGTTCAATTCCAGCTTTGGGTCACTGTCAGTGCGGAGTCTGCTTGGTCTCTGCGTGATTCTCCTCTGGGTGTTCCGCTTTCCTCCCACAGCCTGAGAGATGTGCTGCTTAGGTGCATTGACCCGAACAGGCGCTGGAGTATGGCGACTAGGGGAATTCCACAGTAACTTCATTGCAGTGTTTATGTAAGCCTTACTTGTGACTAATAAATAAACTTTAACTTTACTTTAGGTTGAGGGTTTCAAAGTGGGCCTTAAGGGTTCCGCCTCTATGCTATCTATGCTAAGCAAGACATTGAGACTGGCAAGGGTTGGGCATAATTACATGAAGTTTATTACTTCAGGTCTGCACAGGCCTCGACCTAGCCTGGGTCCTAACAGTTACAGAAGCTGATTTTTTGTCTAAGTGCTTGACTCATACAAACATACATGACCATCTTTATAGATTTTCATGCATGAAATCTTACTGATACAGAGGCACAAACCCTATTGAACATCTGCAGTGGGGATCACAGGCAATACTGAACATTTAACATGGAGACTGTACCTTCTATTCTCTGGTCTTACACATGTCCTAGTGTTGCCACTATGTAGCTTCTGAAAGGTACATGTCATTGTCCACATTGGGTGTGCACAATATCACAAGAGTGACCTTATCTTCAGCTCTCTGGGTCATCGAATCATAGAATGTCTACAGTGCAGAAGGAGACCATTTTGCCCATTGAGACTGCATCGACTCTCTGACAGAGTATCTTATCTCAGTCCCTATCGCCGTGTCCCTGTAACCCCACACATTTCCCAAGCCTAATCCATCCAACCTCTGGGGCAATTTAGCCTGGCCAATCCACCTAACCTGCATTTCACTGGAGTGTGGGAGGAAACCGGAGCACCTGGAGGAAAATCATGCAGACACGGGGAGAATGTGCTGACTCCACAAATCACCCAAGGCCAAAATCGACCTGGTCCCTGGTGCTGTGAGGCAGCACTGCTAACCAGTGTGCCACTGTGCCACCTTGGAATTCCTTCTCTAATTCTGTCCACATCCTTACCTTCCGCCTCTAATACATTCCTTAAATCTTATCTCCTCGAACGATCTGCCTTGGTATCTCCTTTAGCTTGGTTACAATTTTCTCCCTAACCTGTCAAGTGCCAACTGGGATGCTTAATCATATTAAAAGTGTTGGGACAATTTGTTGTCATTGCTATGCTTCATTGGGCAGCCTTGCTGTACTTTACCTAAAGGGACAATTAAGCATTTATGAGTTTTGAAAAGTGAATATAAGTAAGTTGTAAAAGAATCACTTAGATCCAAAACCTTATCTCAGTTTCTCACCACAGCTGTTGCCAGACCAGCTGAAAGTATCCAGTTTTTTTCTGATATTATTAATTATTATTGTACAGATGGGCTGTTTGGCCAAAGTGAAAGCAATCTGGCCTCACCTGATGGGGATAACAGCATTCAATTCCAGCAGGGTTCACTAGGTGATGAGTGGGAGCAGGATCCCCAAAAGAACATAAGAAATAGGAGCAGGAGTAGGCCATCTAGCCCTTCGAGCCTGCCCCGCCATTCAATAAGATCATGGCTGATCTGTGGTGGCTCAGTTCCACTTTCCCGCCCTCTCCCCATAACCCTTAATCCCCTCTCTCATCAAAAACCCATCAACCCGCTTCTTAAAAATATTTAGCGAGGCAGCCTCCACCACTTCAACGGGCAGAGAATTCCAGAGATTCACCACCCTTTGAGTGAAGAAGTTCCTCCTCAACTCCGTTCTAAACCGCCTCCCCCTTATCTTGAGGCTGTGCCCCCTAGTCCTACTGTCTTTTTTGAGCGGGAAGAGTCTCACCACCTCTATCCTATCCATCCCATTCATCATCTTATACGTCTCAATGAGATCTCCCCTCATTCTTCTAAACTCTAACGAGTACAAGCCTAGTTTATTCAGCCTCTCCTCATAGCTCAATCCCCTCAACTCCGGTATCAGCCTAGTAAACCTCCTCTGCACTCCCTCCAGGGCCAAAATATCCTTGCGCAGAGCCCTCTGAGATCATCTAATTCAGCTGGGGGGAGGGGGGGTGGCAGCAGGGTGGCACAGTGGTTAGCATTGCTGCCTCACAGTGCCAGAGATCCAGTTTGATTCCCGGCTTGGGTCACTGTCTGTGTGGAGTCTGCACGTTCTCCCTGTGTTGGCATGGGTTTACCCCGGGTGCTCCAGTTTCCTCCCACAATCCGAAAGACGTGCTGGTTAGGTGGATTGGCCATGCTAAATTCTCCCTCAGTGTACCCGAACAAGTGTCAGAGTGTGGCGACTAGAGGATTTTCACAGTAACTTCATTGCAGTGTTAATGTAAGCCTACTTGTGACTCTAATAAATAAACTTTAAAAAACGAGTTCAGTGTAGCAATTGAGCCTGAGGCTTGTTGTAACTATTATTACCACCAGTCCCCAGGTGAGCTTCCCAAAATTTGCTATCCCAGGTGAGATCCCTCAATATGCTCCTTTCTAGATGGGATGCTCCCAAATGTATATGGTCCGGATGAGAAGGGATTAAATGGCACCCTCCTTTATTCAACCTCCTCGGCTGGTCACAAGAGGATCCTTCCCTCATGGCAACCTTTTCCTAACCACATATATTGGTGTTTTAAAAGGAGCTAATTTGACCAAACTTTCTTGAGTTAAAGAAAGTGTTTAGTATTTACTAAAAATGATCTAAATGATAAAGCGTCTGAATATATACTCACACAGATTAGAAATTAAAATTCATTCCAAAAGTAAGTTTAAGAAGAAGTGCGAATCAGTCTTTGGCTTGTCTGTCAGGAGTAGATGTTGGAATGTTGCAGCCATTGCGATTCGCGATTCCAATGGTGTTGACTTCAGCAGGTGAATAAAATCATAGAATCCCTATAGTACAGAAGGAGGCCATTCACCCATTGAGCCTGCACCGGCAACAATCCCACCCAGGCCCTATCCCCATAGCCTCATGGATTTGCCCTGCTAATCCCCCAAAGCGAAGGGGCAATTTACCATGGCCAATAAACCTAATCCATACATTTTTGGAACGTGGGAGGAAACCATAGCACCCGGAGCAAACCCACGCAGACACGGGGAGAATGTGCAGACTACACACAGTCACCCAAGGCTGGAATCGAAACTGTGTCCCTGGCGTTGTGAAGCAGCAGTGCTAACCACTGTGCCACCCTGTCACCCTGCCAAATTTTGAGATTCCAATGTTCCAAAACGGGAAGCTTCTCTTTGCGGCTTTGCTGACTTGTCTTGCTTCAGCAACCATGGAGAGAGAAAGTGACCTATAAACCCTTTGCATTGGTCTGTTGCTGTCTTTCCCCCGTGTCACACGCTGACACATCCAGCAGTAGTCAACTCTGACCAAGTTTTGCAGCTGGCTTTTATCCCAGTTTTTATATATGCCTGATAGACAAAAATCCAAAATGCAGTCTGGGACATTGCTCAGAGGATATCATACCTGCTGCATTAGTCAGCTCCCATTACCTCCACTGCTCAATGTTTAACCTTTCAGCTATTTTCAGTCTCGCCTTTCCTCTGCAGTAAACTCTTCAGCTTGTGCATTTCATTGTGCTGAGATAGCCTGCAAACATCTTGATATTTGCCTGAGCATTGTTCCCCTCAGCCTGAATCTTCTGTCTCCCACAGTGCTTTATCAGGGATGGAATATATAAAACCACTGAATCCCTACAGTTCAGAAACAGGCCCATTGAGTATGCACCTAATCTCCAAAACAGCATCTCACAAAGGCCCTCTCCTTTGCCAGAAACCCCGTAACCCCATACATTTACCATGGCTAATCTACCTAACCTGCACATCTTTGGACACTAAGGGACAACTGAGTATGACCAAGCCACCGAACCTGCACATCTTTGGACAGAGGGAGGAAACCCACAGGGGAACGTACAAACTCTACACAGGAGTCACCCACAATCAGATTTGAACCTGGGTCTCTGGCACTGTGAGGGAGCAATGCTAACCACTGTGCCACCCCATTATATTCTGTTGTTCTACATAGATTATGTTGTGCTCCAAGGTGCTTCATAGAACCACAGAATCCCTACAGTGCAGAGAGAGACCAATTGGCTCATCAAATCTGCACCAATTCTCTGAAAGAACATCCCACTCAGGCCCTCCCCTTCGCCCTATCCCCGTAACCCCACATTAATCAATCTAACCTACACACCTTTGGCACTAATGGGCAATTGAGCATGGCTGATCCACCTAATCTATGCATCTTTTGACTGTGGAAAGAAACCAGAGCACCTCGAGGTAACCCATACAGACACAATGAAATGCAGGAGAACATGCAAACTCCATACAGTCACCCAAGGCAGAAATCGAGCCCGGGTCTCAGATGCTGTCAGGCAGCAGTGCTAAGCATTGTGCCACCATGTCACCCTGGATAGTCCAGCCTATCGAGTCTGCAACACCTCACTGGGAGAATACTGCCCCACTCCTTCCCCATATTGCTGTAATCCTTTCTTCTTCAAGAATTTATCCATTTCTCTTTTGAAAACTATGACTGAACATGTTTCCACCACCTTATCAGGCAGTGCATTCCACACCATATGTTTCATCGTAATTTGCAGTAAAATAATGCTATCACAATCCGTCAGATCAGCAGCAACTTCCAATCTAATAATCTGATGCGTACACAGAGATTTGCCCATGCTGCAGCCAGTCACAATAGGCTACTGGAGGCTGAAATTCTCCGATCTCATGCAGCCGAAACTCGAGAGGGACCAGAGAATCCCAACAGTGAGCGAAGTCGGAGAATTCTGGCCAGAATCTCGCAGAGCTAAAATCACCCATTCAAGATTCAGTGTTCCAGTGGGTAAGTGGAGTAAACGGTATTATGCAAAGCTGCAGAGACTATTGAATCATGGAATCTTACAGACAGGAGACCACTCAGCCCATCACGCCTGACCAAACTATTGGAAAAGTGTTTTCCAATTGGATCCAGTCCCATAAATTCCTGAGTTAATTTTTGTTCTGTGTTATATTTTCAATCTTCTCGAACCCCACATCCTCTGAGATCTCTGCACTATTTCCAATTCTAGCTCTCGTGCATCCCTGGTTTTGATAAAGCCATGATGTGGGTATGCTGGCGTTGGACTGGCGTAAACACAGTAAAAAGTCTGACACCTGGTGTTGTCAGACTTTTTACTTTGATAAAGCCATCATTCAATAGGCCAAAGTTCTGAGATTCCTCGCTGAACCTCACCTCTCCTGCCTCTCTTTCCTTCCTTTAAGATATTCCTTAAAACCTACCTCTTTGGTCATCTTTGGTCATCTGTACTAACATATGGCTCAGTGTCAAATCTTCCTTGGTTTTGCCAAGTTGTGGGCAAGGTCGGAAAATTCCACCCTTACTCTTTAAAATCCAATTGATCGAGTTTCTTCACCATCTCCAATATTTTTATTTTTTAATGTTTTTTGGCTGGCCAGCATTTATTGCCCATCCCTAGTTGCCTGAGGGCAGTTGAGAGTCAACCACATTGCTGTGGCTGTGGAGTCACAGGTAGGCCAGACCAGGTAAGGTCAGCAGATTTATTTATTTCCCTAAAGCACATTAGCAAACCAGATGTGTTTTTATGATAATCAACAATGATTTCATGGTCACCAGTACATTCTTAATTCCAGATATTTTTACTGACTTCAAATTCTACCACCAGCACTGGCGGGTTTGAACTGGATCTCAAAACATCAGCTGAGTTTCTGGATTAATAATCTAGCAATTATGCCATCAGCTTCACAAAATCAAAGAGGAGAACGTGGGCATCGATTCCTCTACCTTTCACTTACTAAGTGAACTAATTACCTCAAGCTGATGTACATTTTGATTAGAACAAATAGATTGTTCTCCCCCCCAGCATTGCTCTCCACAATGCCTGGAATCATTGTGATGCCTCCCATCCATTGACTCTGTCTACACTTCCTGCTGCCTCAGCAAAGCAGCCAGCATAATTAAGGACCCTACGCACCCTGGACATTCTCTCTTCCGCCTGAGATCACGTACCAACCGACTCAAGAACAGTTTCTTCCCTGCTGTTGTCAGGCTTTTGAATGGACTTACCTTGCATTAAGTTGATCTTTCTCTACACCCTAGCTGTGACTGTAACATTACATTCTGCACTCTTGTTTCCTTTTCTATGAACGGTATATTTTGTCTGTATAGTGCACAACAGACAATACTTTTCACTGTATGTTAATACATGTGGCAATAATAAATCAAATCAAATCATTAGTCTCTGAAGATGTTGGAGGATTGACAATCCTTGGTTGAAACACTGGGTGGCTCTTTAGCAATTTTATGTGGCAACAGGTAATCTCTAAGGTAGGGACCTACTTTGTGGGCCAAAGGGCCTGTATTGTACTGTAGCTTTTCTATGTTTTCTAACAGTATACAATTGAAAAGAAAATGATGCCACGGAAGGAAAAGAACAATCCTGCAGCATAAGGTTGGCACATCAATCATTGACGTACGCTGCATTATATGATTGCAGCATTAGGAACATGGGAGCAGAAGTAGGCCACTCAGCCCCTTGGGTCTGTTCAATCATTCAATGAGATAACGTTTGATCTGATGAGGGATGAGTTTCCTCCCGTCACAAGGGACACTGTGGATGATTGTGGGACTGACGCATCAACAACTGTGCAAACCAATTCTAATGGGAGGTACTGCTCACCTTTACCCATCCCCCACCCCTGTGCATCAGCTTTGACCCCCCTCCAGGCGAGAGCCCCTGATTCTCTACAGACTCTTCACAAACAGTGTGGAATCATTCACTGCAAGGGAAAGACTTTGAAGATGATTCTTTTAAAAATAGAAAAAGTAATTAAAGGGTTTGTAGAGTTTCTGCTTTGAGCACAATTGGGAAATTACATCCAAGAAGTGCCAAAGACGCCCAAATTACCAATAGTTCCAGTTTCCACTAAAATTCAATTGTATAATCGCAACTGTAAAACCTTCAAAGAATCAGTGCGAATGAGCAACATAACAGAATATAATTGTTTTGCTTTTAAATATTCCCTGATGTATTTAAGTGTAGCAACATGATGTGTGTTTTCTTAACACAATTGAAAATAGGCCTATCACAAAAACATTTCTTAACAAAGATATCCAGTTGTCTCTGCCTGTGAATAACCTGATTCAAAATCACTGAACATGTCTTTGAAAAGGAATGCTGAACCATTGAATCATTTCATTAGTCAGTTCCATAGTAAATTATTGATGTAAGAATGTTTGAAATGTGCCTACTAGTGCCGCTGCATCATGAAAAATTAACATGATTGGAAGAATCTCCCTGAACCATTGTGGAATCTTACATTTTCACCCATGAAGTATGGCTAGTTTTGTGGAGGGCAACCGGATCCATAGAGCTATAGAATTATAGAATGGTTACAGCACTGAAGGAGGACATTCAGCCCCTCATGTCCATGCCAGCTCTCCACAACAGCAACTTAGGTAGTGCCACTTCCCCCAACCCTTTCTCTGTAGTCCTGCAAATTTTTTTTCAGATAATTATCCAATTACCTCTCGAAAGCCACAATTCAATCTGCCTCCACCACACATGCTCAGGCAGTGCATTCCTGATCTGAACCACTTGCTCCGTTGAAAAGCTTATCCTCATCTTTCCTTTGGTTCTTTTGCCATTCACCTTAAATCAGTGTCCTCTGGTTCTCATCTCTTCCACCAGTGGGAACAGTTTCTCTCTATCTACTCTGTCTAGCTTCACATGATTTTCATAGAGTCATAGAATCCCAACAATGCAGAAGGAGGCCATTCAGCCCATTGAGCTTGCACCAACAAGAATCCCGCCTAGTCCCTATCCCGGAATTCACTCTGGTAATCCCCCCAACACCAAGGGTCAATTTAGCAAGGCCAATCAATGTTAAGTTTTAAAGCTCATTTATTAGTGTCACAAATAGGCTTACTGCAATGAAGTTACTGTGAAAATCCCTGAGTTGACACATTCTGGCGCCTGTTCAGGTACACTGAGGGAGAATTTAGCATGGCCAATGCACCTAACCAGCACGTGTTTCAGACTGTGGAGAGAATCTGGAGCATCCGGAGGAAACCCACTCAGACACGGGGAGAACATGCAAACTCCACACAGTCGCTGACCCAAGGCTGGAATCAAACCCAGGTCCTTGGTGCTATGAAACAACAGTGCTAATCACTGTGCCACTGTGCCACCCATCTCTGCACTCTTCCAATTCTGGACTCTGGTGCATTCTTGATTTCCTTGGTCAGGTCTTCAATGGCATAGGCCCCAGGCTCTGGAGTTTCCACCCTAAATATTTCCACCTATCTCTCTCACCTCTCAAGTAACGATGCAATTAAAATCTACAAAAGACATCACCAATAGCTTCCTCGCACAGAAGTGCTGGGGCATCATCAAAAGAGCTCAGATAATAACAGTAATGCTGGATGCTATTATAAGTCCTGGGTTTCATCAGCCTTAAACACTTCTCCCCTGCCATTAATAAGCACCTTACATTTGTTGATGATCCTGATCACTGAAGCGGGGGCGGGGGGGATTATTACTGCTGCACATTTACACAAAACACAGCTTGTGGCCTTTACTTTACCTTTTGCTTCAGAGATCTGGCAACATGCTGAGATGGCGCAGAGATCTAACACAGGTTTTGCTGAATAAAGCAAAATGCAGTAGGAACAAAATAAGATAGAAATAAAACCAAATCCTAAAATTTCAGAATGTCTTAGCTGGAAAGGCAGCCTCTGTGGAAAGAGACAGACAGTTAATTGATTGAATTGCAGATTGATTGAATTTTCCCCAAACACAGAACTTCCTTTTTTATCTCCCCCCACCCACCCTCTACGCTCACCCCCTACCCCATATTATCTGGCTCTGAATTTGCCGAATAACTGTTAAACCTCTAACAGCTCACTATTCTAATGAAAGGGCGTCAAGTTTGAACATTCACTCTATTTTGTCTGCTGTCAGTTGGACTTAAAAGGTCCCAAGGCACTGTTTTGGAAAGGAGAATGGAACATTGTCTGGTGTTCTGGCCAATGTTTATCCTTCAATCAACATCATGGAAACAGGAGGTCTGGCCAGAATTGCTTTGCTGAGCTGTCGCAGTGAAGTGGGTAGTGTTGCTTGCCTCTAACCTGAAGCTCTGGGTTTGAGTGCCACACCCCAGAACTTAATAACTGAGAAGAAGGTTCATGATGTGGCCAGCCTTCCGGCATACACCAATGGCAGGTGGTAAAAGTGGGAGATTTTCCCGTTCAGTCATGTGATGGAAAGAAATTGGAGTCTCTTCCATAGCTGCAGGCATGTAAAAGTGTAAGTTACCACTGCAACACAGACTCATTGTGGGGGAGGGTGGAGGGGGTGGGGAGGAGGTGGTGCGGTGGCTGTCTGGGGGAGCTGATGTGGAACGGATTGGTACAAATTACCAATGACCCCTATAGTAACAATAGGATCTATGAACAAGCTTTAAAAGAACACTAATTTATCCATAACTTTCTTACAAATGTCTTCTTTTACTACAACCCTATAAAAGTGTCAATCATTCAGAGCCTTTTAAATATTGAAAGCAAAAATTACAGGCTTCATCCCCTGTGTAAAAAAAACAATATGCAATTGACAGAATAAATTGGACTGCCAGATCTGTCAATCAAACAATATATTTCCTGGGGTGCAGCTGCTTCAACAGTCTGTATAGTGGGGTGGGTTAGCTGTGGGGGTCCAGGGGTTGGGGTGTGGGGATGGCCGGGGGTGGGGGGGGGAGGGTGGATTTCTGCTGGATCGTGATTCACTCAGGGGCACACTGAGTCCAGTCGTTGGTTGGGGGTGTCAGGTAAACTTTGTGGCAGGGATGGGGGATGGAGAGAGTGTCGGGTCCGCACCAGAGGAATTGTTGGTTCTGCTCCAGGGAAGGGGGTCAGGTGCGCTCTGTGGTGCGAGGGTCACAGGTCCTCACATGGGAGGAGTGGGTCAGGTCGACTCTGGGAGGCAAGTTGTGATTAGTGGGTAATGCAGGTGGGGTGCTAGTTGGGGTTGTCGGATTGGGATGGGGGTGATAGTTAGACAGTAAGAAGTCTCACAGCACCAGGTTAAAGTCCAACAGGTTTATTTTGGTAGCAAACACCACTAGTTTTCAGAACCCTTCCCCTTTGTCAGGTGGCTCACCTGATGAAGGGGCAGAGCCCTGAAAGCTAGTGACATTTGCTACCAAAATAAATCTGTTAGACTTTAACCTGGTGTTGTGAGGCTTCTTACTGTGTTTACCCCAGTCCAATGCCGGCATCTCCTCATGGTAATATTTAGAGCCAGGCCTGCGGGTTGGACGGGCTTGGGGAATGTCCATGCTGCTGGAGATCAGCATGTGGAGGGATCCCATGAGGGTGGTGGGGGTGGTAGGGGTGGTGTTGGGAATACCCTGGAGGTTGATTAGTTGGGAGGGAAGAGTTCCGGGATGTGGGTGTATCCAGCTCGGGGTTGGGTCTGGATGTTTGAAGTACTTACTCTAGTGTTAGAAGTGGTTTTATTCCTTCTAACTCTTTCGGATTAAATATTCATGTAAAACTGGCAGAACCACCTGAATTTAGCGATTTAAATGGTTTTAGCACATGGTTTGCACTGCAGTGCAGGTGTCCAGGGGAAGTTAGCATTTCTAGACAATTGCTGCATGAACCCTTACCTGGGAACATCCAAGGGGGATTCCCCAGTGCAACTTTGGAATATTTCCCACCTCTGGCGCTGGGAATCCTGATAGCCCACTACTATTGGTGTGAATTTGCTGTGTGCAATGTGGCTATATTAACTCCCCCTCAAAAATACTCAATTGTCTGTGAAGGACTTTGAGATGTCTAGAATGCTCCATATAAAGTCAAAACTGTATTTCCATTTCCTGGTCAGTTCAATCACAAGTCCATGAAGGGATATCCAACGGTTGAGCAACTATCATAGAATCCCTATAGTACAGAAGGAGGCCATTTGGCCCATCGAGCCTGCATTAACAACAATCCCTCTGAGATCCTATTCCCGTAACCCCACGTACGTATCCTGCTCATCCCCCTGACACTAAGGAGCAATTTAACGTAGTCAACCAACCTAACCCACACATCTTTGGAGTGTGAGAGGAAACTGGAGCACCCAGAGGAAACCCATATAAACATGGTGAGAACGTGCAAACTCCACATAGACAATGACACAAGGTTGGAATTGAACTTGGTCGCTGACGCACTGAGGCAGCAGTGCTAACCACTGTGCTACTGTGCTATCATTTGAAATTAAATTGCTGATTGCAAATAGTAACGTTCTTGAACTTTATGAAATGAGTTTTATTGGTAATGACTACTAATTTGAAATCTGCTGTAGGTGACACTTAATTATTTAAACACCATAACTTGGTGTTAGTCTGACCTCAGCTAAACTCTCCCAATGCAGCGGAAAGATTTGATCGTCTGCTCTTGTGAAAAGCAGTCACGCAGTACCTGTCTGTCTGCAAGGGACAGAGATCTTGGGACTCTTTCAGCATGATACAAAGGATGAGTGACCACAGGCATAAAAGGCATGAGATGCATTTAAATCGTAAACACGCTGGAGGTCTTGGCAGGATAGAGATGAAAGCAGTGGGGATACAGAGTGCATGAATTATATCTGAAGAGAGATCCCAATTGCAGCTCCTTGGGACTGAATGTTGTGGTGGTTCAAAGGGGTAAATACTTAAAGAAGTTCTGTGCTGAATAAGCAGCCTTTGTAACACAAGGAATGGCTGGAATGCTCATTTCTTCTATTCAACAGGAGATATTCCCACCTTTTATTGACTTTGTGATCATCTCTAGCTTGGTAAAGGAGCTGGTTTGAAGTCTGGAGGGGAAGTACAATAGCAGTTTACATTTATGTAGCACCTTCAATGCAACAAAAACAAAACCTTTCACAGGAGCATTGACAAACAAAATTTGACACCGGACCTTGTAAGGAGATATTAGAACAGGTCAGTGTCCTGACCTCCCCTTCCTCAGCTGAAATCATCTCCACTTAACCATGTGTTTTGACCTGAATTGTGACAAGTGTTTGATGAACAAAAGAACAAGACTTTGCCAAGCATACTTTCACCAGGAGGTTAAAAGAAAAATTTAGAAAGCTGGGAATCTGAAACAAAGACGGGAAAGGCTGGGAGTGTTAGGACTTGGAATGCACTGCCCAACAGACTGATGGATACAGATTCATTAGTCACCTTCAAAAAGGAATTGAATTAATACTTGAGGGGAAAACATATTGCAGTGTTATGCGGAAAGAAATTGAGATCAGGTCTGATAAGATTGTTCTTCCAAAGAATCAGCACTAACTCAGTTGGTCGAATGGCCACCTTCCATGCTATACCATTCTATGAAAACTCTGCAGGCCAATCAGTTACAGAAAGAGGCGAGCCAGAGTCATGCTTTGGGTGATACTTATTCCTGATTCTTCAAATAAGATTTGACAACACTCCTGCTGTATGAATCAGACTGTTTAAAATGGATCAAGATTTGAGGGGACTCGGATGAGGTGTTAATAGATGGGGTTGAGTAGATAGGAACATAGGAACAGGAGTAGGTCATTCCATCCCATGCGCCTCTCGGCTATTCGGACAGATTATGGCTGTTCTGTATCTTAACTTCTTTTTGTGCCTTTGCTCCATGTCCCTTGAAACGCTTATAAGAACATAAGAACATAAGAACATAAGAAATAGGAGCAGGAGTAGGCCAAATAACCCTTCGAGCCTGCCCCGCCATTCAATAAGATCATGGCTGATCTGTCGCTGCTCAGTTCCACTTTCCCGCCCTCTCCCCATAACCCTTAATCCCCTCTCTTATCAAAAACCCATCAACCCGCGTCTTAAAAATATTTAGCGAGGCAGCCTCCACCACTTCAACGGGCAGAGAATTCCAGAGATTCACCACCCTTTGAGTGAAGAAGTTCCTCCTCAACTCCGTTCTAAATTGCCCCCCTTTTATCTTGAGGCTGTGCCCCCTAGTCCTACTGTCTTTTTTGAGCGGGAAGAGTCTTTCCACCTCTATCCTATCCATCCCATTCATCATCTTATACGTCTCAATGAGATCTCCCCTCATTCTTCTAAACTCTAACGAGTACAAGCCCACTTTATTCAGCCTCTCCTCATAGCTCAACCCCCTCAACTCCGGTATCAGCCTAGTAAACCTCCTCTGCACTCCCTCCAAGGCCAAAATATCTTTGCGCAGGTGCGGCGCCCAAAACTGCACACAGTACTCCAGCTGCGGCCTCACCAATGCCCTATACAGCTGCAGCAAGACCTCCCTACTTTTATATTCAATCCCCCTCGCTATGAAGGCCAGCATCCCATTTGCCTTCCTGACCACCTGCTGCACCTGCAAGCTGGGTTTTTGCGACTCATGCACAAGGACCCCGAGGTCCCTCTGCACCGTCGCCTGCTGCAGTTTTTCGCCCCGTAAGTAATAGTCCTTCCTACCATTCTTCCTACCAAAGTGGACCACCTCACACTTGCCAACATTAAATTCCATTTGCCATTTCCTGGCCCATTCACCCAGCCTATCTAGATCCTTCTGTAGACTCTCCACACCCTCCGCACAATTTGCCGTTCCCCCAATCTTGGTGTCATCAGCAAATTTCGACACCCTACACTCGGTTCCCTCCTCCAGATCACCTATATAAATGGTAAAAAGCTGAGGCCCCAGCACCGACCCCAACAACAAGAATCTATCAATCTCAATCTTTTGAGCTCCAACTTTTTTCCCCAGCCTTTTGTGGGAGAGTATTCCAGATGGAACTGGAGTGTTTTCATTGATTGAAAAGTCTAGACTGAGGGAAGATAGATATAAGATTACAAACATCAGCTTTAAGGCAGAGCGAGGAGAAACACTCTGTGAGACTGCAGAATGAACAACCTGAACTAGTGACTGGAGCAGAAATAGCGTCAACATTTAATAATAGGGTGGATAGGTAGTTGAAGGAATGGGGAATAAAGTACTGTGGGATTAAAGCCACTGATCATTTGCTTACAGAGTGATGGAGCAAAGAATTACATGTTGTTTTTACCCTCTCAAATGGATGTTCTGAAGAAGGACACATCAGTTTTTTCTGGTATCCTGGGCCAATATTTAGCAACATTAAAGCAAATTGTCTAGTTATTACATCATGTGTATCTAAACCATATTTTACCTGTCATTGAACTGTTTGATGGGACTGTGTAGAGGGAGCTTTACTCTGCATCTAACCCATGCTATACCTGCCCTGGTTTTTTAAATGCTATTCATTCTTGGGATGCGAGCTTCGCTGGTTCGGCCAGCATTCATTGCCCATCCCTAATTGCCCCTGAGAAGATGGTGGTGAGCTGCCATCTTAAACCAGTAAGAAGTCTCACAACACCAGGTTAAATCCAACAGGTTTATTTGGAATTACAAGCTTTCGGAGTGCTGTGCCGTGAGTATTGCACCTGTTGGACTTTAACCTGGTGTTGTGAGATTTCTTTCTGTGCCCAACTCAGTCCAACGCCAGCATCTCCACCTCATCTTGAACCACAATAGTCCATGTGGTATATGTTCACCCACATTGCTGTTTGTGAGAGAATTCCAGGGTTTTAACCCAGCAACAGTGAAGGAATGGCGATATAGATCCAACCAAGATGGTGAGTGATATGAAGGGGAGTTTGAAGGTGGTGGTCCTCCCATGCATCTATTGCCCTTGTTTTTCTTGCTGACCATGGTCAGGAGTTTGGAAGGTGCTGCCTAAGGAACCTTGTTCCTGCAGTGCATCTTGTAGATGGTACACACTGCTGCTACTGTGTGACAGTGCTAAAAGGAGTGAATGTTTGTGGAAGGGATGCCAGTCAAATGGGTAGCTTTATCCTGGATGGTGCCAAGCTTCTTGAGTATTGTTGGAGCTACAGTCATCTAGTTAAGTGGAGATTATTCCATCACATTCTTGATTTGTGCCTTGTAGATAATGGACAGACTTTAATTGTGTTTTGTTGTATGCAGAGCATTAACTGGATAGTCATTCGCATCTTTATAAAAATAGACCAGACAAAAATTGGTTGTTGGGCTAGGGGGTGTATGCTTGTACTATGTAACTCTGTAAATAAATATTAAAGCACAATCTATCCTGCACAAATTGGTTTTCTGGGATTGAACTCTAAGACTTATCCCTGGAATGAACAGCTTTTCCTATGAGGAACAGTTGAGGATTCTGGGTCTGTACATATTGGAGTTTAGAGAGATGAGGGGGGATCTTATTGAAACTTACAGGACACTTCAAGGCCTGGATAGGGTGGACATGGAGAGGATGTTTCCATTAGTAAGAAAAACTAAACCCAGAGAGCACGGCCTCAGGCTGAAGGGACGATCCTTTAAAACAGAGAGGAGGAGGAATTTCTTCAGCCAGAGAGTGCTGAATCTGTGGAACTCTTTGTCGCAGATGGCTGTGGTGGTCAGGTCATTGAGTGTCTTTAAGGTAGAGATAGGCAGGCTCTTGATTAATAAGAGGATCCGCATTATGGAGAAAAGGCAGGAGAATGGAGATGAGAAAAATATCAGCCATGATTGAATAGCAGAGTAGACACGATGGGCTGAGTGGCCTAATTCTGCTCCTATGTCTTATGGTCTTGTGGTGCTGTACCTGACCTGGGAGTGTTTGATGAGACAGTGTAAGATGTGGGGAGGGGGAGGGTTACTCTGTATCTAAACCATGCTGTACCTGACCTGGGAGTGTTTGATAAGACAGTGTAAGATGTGGGGAGGGGGAGGGTACTCTGCATCTAAACCATGCTGTACCTGATCTGGGAGTGTTTGATGAGAATATGTAGATGAAGTTTTATTCTGTATTTGACCTGAGCTGTACCTGCCCTGGAAACGTTTGATGATAATCATTGGGTGAAACGAGTGAAGTGGTCTCCCTGACCAGATTTCCTGGTTTAAAAAAAGGCTTGATGATTTCATCTTTAAAGCACTTTCTGCCACTAACCCGGTGATGGATGGGCATCACTACTGAACAGAGATTGTGTCTGTTCAGCACTGACTGTTCCTCTGAGCCACAGGTTCCCATAATAATGTTTCAGGAACTAACGTTCCTGCCAGCAAGTGTCCCATTAACTCTGCACATTCTTTGACATTATTCTGAAATACCACCTGTTCCTGTTTTAATAACACTGGGGGTTATTCTCCAGGGTTTGATAATTAACAGACCAATTCACCTTTATTTTCATTCCAGACCTTTGAAATGTTACGACTTTTCTTCAAACTTTGACTAATAGGTAACAGCAGTGATTAATCTTCCACTTTGCAAATGCTGACTCTGCCAAGAAAGTATTTCGAGTTTTCAATCCATTGACTTCCACAGAAATGGGCCTCGGCTTGACTCTCTCTTTGTCGTGTCAAAAACCACTTTTCCCTGGTCCGGTTGGCATATCGTCTGCTTCAGAGTTGGAAACTTTCGATGGTGAAATTGTGCTTATCCAAATCTCTGCTGACTACTGAACTCGTACCAAGTGCTCTTCATCCATTACCCCTCTGCTCACTGACTTACCCTGGCTTCCAGTACATCGATGCTTTAATTTAAAATTTTTATCTTATATCTCAGTGCGGAAGGAAGCCATTTAGCCCATCAAATCCCACCCAGGCCCTATCTCCGTAACCCCACATACTTACCCTGCTAATCCCCAGACACCTGGGTCAATTTAGCATGGCCAATCCACCTAACCCACAGATCTTTGGACTGTCAGAGGAAACCTGAGCACCCAGAGGAAACCCACAGAGATACAGGGAGAACGTGCAAACTCCATACAGACAGTGACCCGAGACTGGGATTGAACCAGGGTCCCTGGCACTGTGAGGCAGCAGGTACTGTGCCACCGTACCACCTGGTGTTATATCTTTACGTCCAAATCTTTCCAGAATCCCACCTCTTCCTCTTCCTGTCTCTGTAACCTCCTCCAGTTGTCAAACCTCTGGGAACTCTTGTATCCTTTAATTAAGCCTGTTGTGTTCCCTCTAGCCCCTCTATTAGTGGATTTATGTGGCCGTGACCCTAAGTTTTGGCATTCGTTCCACAACATCCTCACTTCACTCTCTCTCTCACCTCTTTAAGATTCTGCTTAAATCCTAGGTCCTGGACCAATATGTTGGTCCTTTGTCCTAATGCCATTATCGTGATGCCATACTATTATTGTCAGCACCCTCATATCATTATCCCTTCCCCCCTCAGTCACGGGCATCCCATAGCGAGCACCAGCAGATTCACATTACAGGATGGGACTGGCATCCAAACCGATAACCGTTTAGGAAGTTCTGCTACAATAAGATGGACCCTACAACCTCCAGAGCCAAACACTAGGAAAACTCTGTGGAATGTGATTGCGTTTGACTGGCTCATCACTTATTTGTGAATGAAAAGCTACCAGATACGATCCAGTTCTTACCTAAGGGATAAGTTGTATTGATTTTCCCCTCTATTGGCCCAACCATTCATGTCCATCGTAGCACCCTCTGTCTTATCACAGCTGAGAACACCTGAGGGGACTAAACCTGGGATTTTGTTTTTGTTCATTTTTGGGAATGTGACTGTCAAGGCCAACATTTATTCCTTATCCTTAATTACTTTTGAGAAGGTGGTGGTAAGCTGTCTTTGTGAATGGTAGCAGTCCCTGTGATGTAGTGCTTTCTATAGTAATTTAGTACAACTGAGTTAAGAGTTAGCCACACTGTAGATCTGAAGTCACATGGAGGACAGATGGACTAAGGTCAAGCATTTCAGTACCACTGCACATGTGGACGGGATAGTTCTGTTGTGCATTGTGCAGCCTTCTACTCTGCACTGTGTTTATTCAGTGAAAACATGTTCACACGTTGGACATGTTTTCCTGTGGCAGAGGCAGCTCACCACTGGCTGGATCTTCCAGTCCTGCCGATGGTCAGGTCTTTTTGCATGGCTCATCCATCCTGTTGCCAGGGAACCTGCCTCAAGGGGTTGCCTTGGGCAGAACCGGAAGAGCCTGCTGACAAGGAGGGCTGGAAATTCCCACCCGTTGTTTGCCTTTTGGATGAGGTCATAGTCATAGAGGTTTTCAGCATGGAAACAGCCCCTTCAGCCCAACTGGTCCATGCCACCGTTTTTTTAACTATTAAGGTAGTCCCAATTGCCCACGTTTGGCTCATATCCCTTTATACCCTTCTTACCCATGTAACTGTCTAACTGCTTTTTAAAAGACAAAATTGTACCTGCCCCTATTACTACCTTTGGCAGCTTGTTCCACACACTCACCACCCTCTGTGTGAAAAAATTGCACCTTCTGGACCCGTTTGTATCTCTCCCCTTTGTTGAATCAAGACCCCAAGTGCTCTCTTAGGTGCACAGATACAATTCCATGGCATTATTACGAAGAACAGGATATCCCTCAACTAATATTGCTAAAAAAAAGATCATTTTCACATTGTCCAATCTTGCTGTGTACAAGTTAACTGTTATACTCCCTAAATTAGAAGTTATTAGTCTTCTAAATTAGTTAATTGATTAAAAAATGCTTTGGGATGTCATGAGATTGTAAAAGGTGCTCGATAATACAAGTCTTTCTTCATCTATTTACAGACTGTTGCAGCTGTTCAGCCAATTCACTCTGAGCGAGTCGGAATGTATATTTCGATGACTGCTATCCCCAAAAGACAACATTTCAATTTAATCACTTGTAAAAATGAATGAAACCTATAGCATAATTTCCATGGGACTATTTAGTTTGAAAAAGGCAGTGCATGTTTGAGTATAAAAAATGTTGCTGATGTTTAATGTCTGCCTTTTACCTATTCGACTGTGCTTTCGGGGTCCTTTTCTCTTAGTTCTCCTCATGGACCAAATAGCTGGAGAGACAATATTGAGAAAGATAGGGTAACGCTTTGTTTCTTTTACATTCTAGCATTTTTCTGCCCTGGCCTCTGACTCATGGGTATATTTTGGCGGCCCCCACCTCCCCTCAAACTCTCCCTCACCAAAGGTACCATGCAAACGCCTGGCGCTCCACACCCCACTATATCTAAAAAGCAGCATTTTAAGTATGAGCTAATACTGTGAGTGATGGGCAATGGACAGTAAGCAACCAGTGTTCAGCCTGGTCCTGTTCTCCAATTGGCTCACGTTGATCCCCTGAACCAGCTTTGATCATCCAAAAGAGTCAAAGAGGAATCTCCCCAAGTCTTTTCCACCAGTGGCACAGTGGTTAGATTAGCTGCATCATAGCACCAGGGACCCTGGTTCAATTCTGGCTTCAGGTGGCTTTGTGGAGTTTGCACACTCTACCAGAGTTTGTGTGGGTTTTCTCTGCGTGCTCCAATTTCCTCCCACACTCCAAAGATGTTAATTGACCACGCCAAATTGCCCCTTAGTGTCAGGGGATATAGCAGGGTGTATACATATATATATATGGGGTTATGGGGATAGGGCCTGGGTGGGATTGTTGTCGGTGCAGGCTCAATGGGCTGAATGGCCTTCTTCTGCACTGTAGGGATTCTATGATTCTATGAAAATGGCCTGGGTTTTTTCCACATCACAGTGGACATCGCATGTATTTCTCTACATTACAAGAGTGACTATAATCCAATAGTATTTCACTGGCTGTTTAGAACTTTGGAGAATTCCGAACTCCTGAACTAAATACAGCTTCTTTTTGTTTGCTTTGCCATTAGAAATAAACTTCATCAGAATTGACACAACTGGAATGAGACCAATGAAAGAAAGAAAAAATTGTATTTACGTAACACTTTTCACAACCTCAGGTGATCCCAAAGCCTTTGACAGCCACTGAACATCTTTTTCAAGTAGAGTCCCTGTTGCGATGTATAAAACACCACTGACAATTTGTACACAGCAAGATCCCACAAATAGCAATGTGATGGTAACTGCAAGATCTGTACTTTGGAGATGTTGGATGAAGGGTAAAAATTGGGGATCTCCTTTGCTTTTCTTCAGAATAACGTTGTGGGATATCTTATTCTGTTCAGCTGAGTGGGCAGATGGTGCCTTAGTTCAACAACTCTTTTGGAACTAAGACCGCATCTTTAACTGTGCAGTACCCTCTCGATGCCACACAGCTCAGATTTGGTGCTCAAGAGCGGGATTTTCCGGCCACGCTCCCCCCAAGGCCGGAAAATCCTGCCTCAGGTCAATGGACCTTTCACCCGTGTCCCGCCTGCTACAATTCCCGTGGTGGGCAGGATGGGAAAATTCCCCCTCAATCTTTAAAGCGAGACTTGAACACAAAACAATGGCCTGGTGCAGTCATTTTGAAATCATCAATTTCCTCAGAACTTCTCCCATTTTGGGTTTCCTCCAAACACTATGTCAGAGGAAATTCCTAATTTATGCTACTATGACGGTGCAGTGGCACAGTAGTTAGCACTGCTGCCTCACAGCGCCAGGGACCCAGGCTCAATTCCAGCCTTGAGTGACTGTGGATTTTGCACATTCTCTCCCTGTCCGCGTGAATTTCCTTCGGGTGCTCCAGTTTCCTCCCAAGGTCCAAAGATATGCCGGTTAGGTTGACTGGCCATGCTAAATTGCCCTTATGTCGGGGGATCAGCAGAGTAAATGTGTGGGGTTTACAGAAATAGGGCCTGGGTGGGATTGTGGTCAGTACAGGCTCGATGGGTCAAATGGCCTCATTCTGTACTGTAGGGATTCTATGATCTCAAACTGGTGATCTGATATAGGATTTATCCAGCAATCTGACGACAGTTAACAGACTTTTCCAAAAGCCACAGGGCCCATAAACAGGACAAAGCAATAAATAAGAAATGCAGGCAAAATGGATCTGAGCTCCTCAGGCATTTATGGTCTGGATTGCCAGAGGTCACAGGTCATAGCTTGGAGACTCCTGTTCTAAAGAGAGGGAATTCTCTGTTCTTAATCCCCGAGGCAACCCAGTGTGGCTCCAGGATTATCAATCTAACATTGGAGCGAACATTAATTATCCCTGACTGATTGCATTCCAACAATGGTGTGCCCATGGTCCCAGCACAAATTAGTCCATGGAGCGTCTGATTATTTCTATCCCGTGCTAGCCAAGGCACCTTTGTTTTAAAGGTTTCATTGATATAGTGCTAACTACTGTGACTTTCTCATCCATCTCCATTACTCTGTGGGGAAAGTCATCCATTTTTAGAGAAGTTTTCAAGGAGATCCAAGAACAGACCCCATCATGCAGCCCACTTCAAATCTCCACCTTAGTCCCCACCTTGACTGCAATGTCCCCTCCATGCTGATGTTATCATTAAGAAAGTCCACCAATGCCTCTACTTTCTCAGAAGCCTAAGGAAATTTAGCACGTCTGCTATGACTGTCATCAACATTTACAGATGCACCATAGAAAGCATTCTTTCTGGTTGCATCACAGCTTGGAATGGATCTTGCTCTGTGCAGGACCACAAGGAACTACAAAGGGTCATGAGCGAAGCCCATTCTATCACTCAAACCAGCTTCCCATACACTTCCCGCTGCCTCACTTCCTGCTATCTCGGACGTACTTTCTTCTACCTTCTTCCGTCGGGAAAAAGGTATAAAAGTCTGAGGATGTGTACTAACCGACTCAAGAACAGCTTCTTCCCTGCTGCCATCAGACTCTTGAATGGACCTGCCTTGCATTAAGTTGATCTTTCTCTACACCCCAGCTATGACTGTAGCATAACATTCTGCACTCTCTCCTTTCCTTCTCTATGTACGGTGTGCTTTGCCTGTGTAACATGCAAGGAACAATACTTTTCACAATATACTAATGCATGTGACAATAATAAAACAAATCAGATTATCTGGTCGTTTTACATTGTTACCTGTGAGACCTTGTTCTGGTTTGATTGAATTTGAAGTCATGGGCTGGAATTTTACCACCTCGCTCACCACGTGAACTGAAGCGGGGGAGGGGTGGACAATGGGATGGTCTGTTGACCTCAAGTGGGATTTTATAGTTTCAAAACAAGCGAGGCCATAAAATCTGAGCTATGCTCTCTCGGTTACAAGTCCAGTAAAGTTACCATTACACAAATTAAAATCATAGGAACTCTACAGTGTAGAAGGAGGACATTTGGCCCATCGAATCTGCACCAACTACAATCCCACCCAGGCCCTATCTCCATAACCCCATTTATTTACTCTACTAACCCCCTGACACTAAGGGGCAATTTAGTATAGCCAAGCAACCTAACCTGGACATCTTTGGAGTGTGGGAGGAAACTAAAACACCCAGAGGAAACCCACGCAGACGTAGAAAGAAGGTGCAAATTCCACACAGTTACCCAAGCCAGGAATTGAACCCTGGTCCCTGGCACTGTGAGGCAACAGTGCTGACCATTGTGCTACCTTGCTAATGGTGCTCACAAGTTGACTCATAAACCCACCATGCTCTGGATAAAGTAACAATGCTGACAATTTTTTAGTATTGTAGAAAGAGAGAGAAGATGGGCTGAATTTTCCCAGGCCAACAGGGGACCAGGAGTAAAGTTTTAAGATATTTTGTTGGGTCCTCCTCCGAGCAGCCTTGACTCAGGCAGGGTCAAAGCAGCAGAGACAACGGGTGGCATGGTGGCATAGTGATTAACACTGCTGTCTCACAGCGTCAGGGACCCAGGTTCGGTTCCCGGCTAGATTACGGTGTGGAATTTGCTCATTCTCCCCGTGGGTTTCCTCCCGCAGTCTGAAAGGTGTGCTGATTAGGTGCATTGACCCAAACAGATGCCAGAGTGTGGCGACTGGAGGATCTTCACAGTAACTTCATTGCAGTGTTAATATAAGCCTTATTTGTGACACTAATAAATAAACTTTAAAATTTAGTGGCAGGTAATCAATTAGGTCAAATGGGCAAGGATGGAGCTGCCAGGAGCTTTCCAATGACAGACAGAGGCTTGTCCTAGCATTAAATTCTTGTCAAATATCCCAACATAGCTCAGGACATCCTGGAAGGCTTCCTCCTCTACACTGATGGCACAACTGTGACTATGCTACAGCAAGAGCTTCACCATTTTGAGTACCCGCGAAGTCTCCCATCTGCCTCAGCAGTGCCCACTTCTCTCAGTGCGGCTGTCTGGCTGACAACACTGTAGTCCTCCTTTAGACCCTCCTGTGCCCCAGTTCCCCCTGCCATCCTTAACTGGTCAGGTCTTCTGAAAGCGACTTCTGAATTGGCTGTCCCTGGAAGGTCATGACTGCCTCCTCACCAAGGCCACTTCCAGGTTGCCAGCCTGGAATTGTAATCAAAGTCAGGATCACAACCGACTGGGAAAATTCAGCTCGATATTTTTGTGAGAGTCCAGAACCAGTGATCATGGATATGAGGTAGTCAATACCAAACCCAAAAGCAAATTCAGGAGGATCCTGTGGAACTAGCTACCTCATTGATTGAGGAAGATAGCATAGATGAATTCAAGGGAAGTTTAGATGAGAAAGGAAGGAATAGAAGAATGTGTCTACAGAAGTGGGGTGAGAGGAGGCTGGTGTGGAATATAAATGCTAGCGCAAATACCAGTTGTGTTAAATGATGTGTTTCTGTGCTGTACATTCTACGAATTGGAACTGGGTCATAAATGTCCTTCAGGAAATTAAACCTGCCTTATTTAGCCAAATCTGTCTATGTGTGACTCCAATCCTGCTACTTGAATAGGGCTGAAACAAAGACAAAAATGCCAAAGTATGCAGTGGGTCAATTGTAGATTAGATGGTTCAGGGTTATCATCAATGGGGTGTTTACATGACAAAAAGTAGGAGATGTGTTCATTGTATACTCTCAAACTGTCAAGAGGATGAGAACATGTAAGAACCAGTTATATCTGGTGGGGCGGTGCGGGTGGTGGTGGTGGTATAGTTCACAGGCTATTCGTTGTAAAGTGTCTCCCGCCTCTTAGCTTCTATTAACTCAGGGCGTCTCATTGCAGCTAAAGACTGCAACTAATCAGAGATAACAGGCCAAGGATGATTATGTAGGACGATGTCCTCGGGGTGAAAGGGCAAAGGTGAGCCTGGAAAAATCAGCAGCCCGGGATTTATGGATAGGGTTTCTTTCAGATGGTGGGCATTTTCAAGCTGGTTCCTGTTACAAAGTCATAAATCTGGCTCCATGAAGGATTTCATTTCAGCTCTCCAGAGTATCTCTTATTCAGTGTCACAGTCGTCTTGGCTGCGATTGGAAACGGTCATTTAACCCCAGGACATGCTTGTAACTGAGAAGGGTCTGCAGTCGAGTCGAGACTACTGATTGTTGGGCTTCTGGAGACCTATTTGTCCATTAAAGTGCTCCCTACAACAATTGTATTAAATGTCGAGATGGGATCGTGCCTTCATTGAGGTGGGATAGGTTTCAACTCTGGACAGCTTCAAACTAAGCCACAACTTTTTAATTCCGTCATCCAATTAACAAGTAATTGAGGTACTAAAGTAAAGAAGAAAGAAAGAATTTGTGCACTTTCCACAACATGAGGCTGTTCTAAAGTATTTCATAGCTAATGAAGTATAGGATACTGTTTTGAGATTAGTTCCTGTTGTACTTTATCCTGTATCTCCCAGTTAGTCCTACCCGTGGCTATGGCAACACATCTAGTTCTCATTTAGTATTTCAAGAATGCAAACAAAGAATGTCTTCCTCAGATACAATATTGAAATGCTCTGGCTGTGAGTTCCTGCGGAGAATCCAGGCTGACATTTCTATTGCAGTACACAAAGAATGCAACACTGCTGGAGGATCTTTTAGACAAGATATTGAAGTGAGGGTCCACCTGGTCTCTCAGGCGGATCTATCACATGACACTATTTCAAGAAGCAGGGACATTCTCACTAGAGTCCTGGGACCAATATATATCACTCAATCAACACCACATGGAGGCTATGGCCAAGTGGCATTATCGCTTGACTATTAATCCATAAACTCAGCTAATGTTCTGGGTACCCAAGTTCAAATCCCGCCATAGTAGATGGTAAAATTTGAATTCAATAAAAAAATGTCTGGAATTAGGAATCTATTGATGACCATGAAACAATTGTCAGGAAAAGCCCATTTGGTTCACTAATGTCCTTTATGGAAAGATATCTGCTGTCTTTACCTGGCCTGGCTTACCTGTGACTCCAGAGCTACTGCAATGTGGTTGATTCTCAACTGCCCTCCAAGGCAATCAGGAATGGACGATAAATGTTGGCCAGCCAGCAATGTCCATGTCCCACAAATGAATAAAAACTGAAACAGATTCTGTGGTCAACACTGCGGCATGGTGTCACAGTGGTTAGCACTGCTGCAAGCTGTTGTACAGGAAGCTAATGACAATGGGGTAGCACAGTGGTTAGCACTGCTGCCTCACAGCGTCAGGGACCTGGGTTCAATTCCTGGCTTGGGTCACTGTCTGTGTGAAAGTTTGCACATTCTCTTTGGTTTCCTCTGGGTGTTTCAGTTTCCTCCCACGGCACAAAAAAAACATGCTGGTTAGATGCATTGGCCATGCGAAGTTCTCTCTCAGTGTACCCAAACAGGCGCTGGAGTGTGGTGACTAGCGGATTTTCACAGTAACGACATTGCTGTGTCAATGTAAGCATCCTTGTGATACTAACAAATAAACTTCAAGCTCATTTCTGTTCATGGGAGCTGGCATTACAACAACGATTGCTCATCAAAACCGTTTTTAACTGCTTTGGACTAAGGTTTTCTTTCTTTCTGCTTTTTGCCTAACACTTCATTTGCAAAGTGTGCTGTTTTTTCCCCTCTGTAACTGAGGCAGTAAAACCTGCTCAAAGTCAAGCAGTCAACACCTGCAGGCTGTTTCTCATAGGGCCTGGCAGTAATGTCTGAGAGGAAATGAGATCACCATCGTTACAAAGGGCTGTGGTGATCAGTGTCGCTGGGCCAGGTGCTGAGTGCATTCCTGCAGAGCTGTGAAGGGTCCGGAGCAATTCAGATGTTCTCCCCACTTATAGTTAATGGGAGAGGTAAATCAAACCAGCGCCTCATTTGAAAGGGGTTTGACTGAAGTGCTAGAAAGATCTTTGGCTTGTCGAACATATATTATAGAGCCGAGTTTTACAGATCAGCAAGGTCCCTCCACCTGTAGCTGGACGGAACCTGAGTTAACCAACCCCAGAGGGGGTGGGAATGGCTGTTCTTGGCTCCTTCAGGCTTCAAAGGTGAAACAAAATCAGCCTGTTTTCCTGTGGTCCATCACTAACCACTTACCCCTGCTTTACAGCATGTGTGTGTGTGTGTGTGTGTGTGTGTGTGTGTGGTGTTAGGTTCTATCAGTGTATCTGCATGTATTTGTCTAAGAGAGTCTCTGTCAATATTTGTGTGTGTGGCCCTCTGAGTGTGTGAGTGTCTATGCGTGTGTGTGTGTGTGTGTGTGTGTGAGAGAGACTGTCTTTTTCAGTGTATCTGCGTGTGTGCGTGTGTGTGTGTATGTGAAGGTGGGCAAGAAAGAGTATCTGTCAGTGTATCTGTGTATGCCTATGTATCTGTGTAAGTGAGAATCTGGTAAAAAGTCTGACAACACCAGGTTTAAGTCCAACCGATTTATTTGCTAGTAAACTCATTAGCTTTCGAGGTGACCTGACAAAGAGAGAAACCTCGAAAGCTAGTGAGTTTACTATCAAATAAATTGGTTGGACTGAAACCTGGTGGCGTCAGACTTTTTGCTATGTTTACCCCAGTCCAACGCCGGCATATCCACATTATGTGAGAATCTGTCAGTGTATCTGTGTGCATGAGAGAGAACCACTGTTAGTGTATCTGTGCGTGTCTATGTATCTGAGTGTGTGTGTGAGAATCTCTGTCAATGTATCTGTGTGTGTGTGTCTCTGTGTGAGACAGAAAGCCTGTCAGTGAGTGTATGTCTGTGTCAGTGCATCTGTGTGTGATTATGAGTGTGTGTGTGTGTGATAGAGTCTGTCAGTGTATCTATGTGTGGTTGTGTGAGAATATGTGTGTCTCTATGTATGTATGTGTGTTTCTGTGAATGAATACCTATTTATGATTCTGTTTGTGTGTGTCTAAGAGTATGTGTGTGGATGTGCATGTGTGTATGATTTCCTTTGCAGTCCAATAGTCAGCCAACACTCAATGACTGGAGTCACCCATGAAGAATAATTGCTTGGTGGGATACCAGGGAGGCAATATTTGCAACAAAACATTACCCTGCGAGACAGCTCATTTTTGGAAGGGACGGGCAGAAAATTACTCATAATTGAGGACGGTGTCATGTGGCAGATCCCAGAATACATTGCAACTCACCAAGTAATAAAGTAAGATCTGTTCAGAACTGGAGAGGGTGCAAAAAATTTACTGGAATGATAATAGGGGTAAAGGACTGTCGACAATGAAGAGAAACTGGGGAAGAGTTTTCATTAGAGCAGAGAGTTAACGGGAGATTTAGTAGAGGGATTTAAAATCATGATGGTTTTGGTAGATTAGATAGGGAAGGAATCATTCACTGGCAAGAGGGCCAGTGACCTGAGGGCACAGATATAAGTCATTGGCACAAGAGCCAAAGAACAGGTGAGAAAACAGAACTTTTTACATAGACAGATGAACATACGGCCTAGAAAAATGGTGGAAGCAGATATCTATCAAAAGAAACTTGGAGAAATCCTCGAAGGAAAAATAAATGGCAGGTGTGTTCTTTTCATTTGGTTTGAGCACTTTTGATAGGCAAGAAAATATTGGATACAGGGTGAGGAAAGGGCTGCAATAAAAGACTGACTGAGGGCAAAGGATCATCCAATCAGGGAAATGAAAAGTCTTTCCCAATTGGTCATGAGAAGGGAAGATACTGAGAGGATGTTGATGCCGAGTGAACAATGTCAGGCGAGTGAGGGCAAGATGTTTGGAAGTGAGTGCCCATTTGTTAAAACCTCCAGGAATATGTCCAACCAAATTGGCAATCCAAAGCAACTCTGATATCACCAAACACAAAAGCAGATTCCCAAACACAGAATCATCAAAGGCCAAAATAATATAGCACAGAAAAAGGCCATTCAGCCCTTTGTGGTTTTGCCAGTACTTTTTTAGAATCCCTACAGTACAGAAGGAGGTCATTCAGCCCATCGAGTCTGTGCCGACTGTCTGACAGATCATCATGACCAGCTCTAACCCCTGCCCTATCCCCATTATCCGCACATTTATCCCATAAGACCACAAGACATAGGAATAGAAGTGGTCCATAGAATCCCTACAGTGCAGAAGGAGGCCATTCAGCCTATCAAGTCTGCACCAACTCTCCAACAGATCATCTTACCCAGGCCTAACCCTTGCCCCAACCCCATAAACCCGCACATTTATCCCACTAATCCTCCTAACACAATGACGCTATGGGAGAATTTAGCATGGCCAATCCATCTAAGTTACACATCTTTGGACTGTGGGAGGAAATCAGAGCACCCTGAGGAAATCCACACAGACACAGGGAGAGTGCGCAAACTCCACACAGAAACCTGAGTCCCCAGTGCTGTGAAACAGCAGTGCTAACCTGTCCTTTGGTGGCGCTATCCAATCAGTCCCACTCCTCCAGTTCTGCAATTAATATCATTTCTGCTCTGAGGAAAAGTCACATGGACTCGAAACATTTCTCTATTTCTCTTTCCACAGATGCTGCCAGACCTCTTGAGTTTTAGCAGCATTTTCTGTTATTTTATATTGTATTGATATCATTGCATCTTTGTAAAGAACAGCTTTCTCCTTGGTACAAGTGTAATCGCTGTTTGCTAAACATTATCTCCCCTCCTTCATGTGGATTCCCTGTGATCTTTACCTGTTCACCTCAGTCAGGTAGGATTGCAAAGGAGTTCCCACATTCAGTGCCAGTAACCTGATATCCTGTTCAAAGATCTCTCCACTCAGAAATTCTTATCCATCAACAATGTAGATTCAAGGTAGACACTTGCTCTCAACAGGAAAGAGCAGCTTTACGCTGTTTTGATGATTACTGAATGGTTTTTTGATTGAAGGCGTATGGCACCATCGCGGCCCTTGTAAAGCAAGAATGTAATAATCCGACTAAGGGGAAAAAAACAATGACACATTTCATAGAATCCCCACAGTGCAGATGGAGGCCATTCAGCCCATCAAGTCTGCACTGACCACAATCCCACCCAGGCCCCATTCCCACAATCCTCCCACACTTACCCTGCTAATTCCCCTAAGACTAGGGTCAATTTAGCATGGCCAATCTACCTAACCTGCACATCATTGGACTGTGGGAGGAAACTGGAGAACCCGGAGGAAACTCACGCAGATATGGGGAGAATGTGCAAACTCCATACAGTGACCCAAGCTGGGAATCGAACCAGGTCCCTGGTGCTGTGAGGCAGCAGTACTAACCACTGTGCCACTGTGCCGCCCTCTATTTACAGGCTAAAGGCTAAACAGAGGCTTGCACTTCATTGCAGGAGCCAACTCCCAAGAGGATTCTGGAACAGAAACCCCATTTCACCAGGGTCAACCCCACCCCCCCCCCCCCCCCCAACACCCCACCTCCCACCCCCATTCCCTAACTTGTTCCTGGGTCATGTGACCCTTACTTGCAGATTGATCCTTAAAGTGATAATCGCCATAAAGGTCTACCCTAGAAATTTTAATTCATCTGATCAGTCCCAAGGGTGACACAGTGGTACAGTTGTTAGCACTGCTGCCTCACAGCACCAAGGACCTGGTTCGATTCCTGGCTTGGGTCACTCTGTGGAGTCTGTATTTTCTGTCTGCGTGTGCGTGTATTTCCTCCAGGTGCTCTGATTTCCTTCCACAGTCAGAAACGTGCTGGTTAGATGCATTGGCCATGCTAAATTCCCCTTCAGTGTACCCAACCTAGCACCAGAATTTGGTGACTAGGAGATTTTCACAGTAACCTCATTGCAGTGTTAATGTAAGCCTACTTGGGACGCTAATGAATAAACTTTAAACAGATGACTCCAAGCCTGTTGAGCGTCTCTAGCATTTTTCTATTTTTATATCAGAAAGGTTTGACTTGATTTATTATTTTCACATGTATTATCATACAGTGAAAAGTATTGTTTCTTGTGCAGTATGCAGACAAAGCATACCATTCACAGAGAAGGAAACAGAGAGTGCAGAAAGTAGTGTCACAGTCATAGATAGGGTGTAGAGAAGGATCAACTTAATACAAGGTGAGTCCATTCAAAAGTCTGACAGTAGCAGGGAAGAAACTATTCTTGAGTAGATTAGTATGTGACCTCAGGCTTTTGTAACTTTTTTCCAAAGGAAGAAGGTGAAAGATAGAATGTCTGGGGTGCGTGGGGTCCTTAATTATGCTGGCTGCTTTGCCGAGAGAGCGGGAAATGTAGACAGAGCCAATGAACGGGAGGCTGGTTTGTGTGATGGATTGGGCTACATTGATGACCTTTTGCAGTTTCTTGCGGTCTTGGGCAGAGCAGGAGCCATACCAAGCTGTGATAAAACCAGAAAGAATGCTTTCTATGAGGAAGATGAGGAGAAATTACTATTACACACCAAGTTGTTAATGATCTGGAGGTGGTTGAAGCAGTAACTTTCGAAAGAGAATTGGATCTTTACTTCAAAAGGAAACATTTACAAAGTAATGGGAAAAGAGGGAGGAGAGTAAGACTAATTGGATAGCCCATTCTTCTAAGAGATAGTATTGGCACATTGGGCCAAATGTCCTCCTGTGCTGTTAGATTGTCATTCTGATCACTTCCAGTGTCTACAATTTTGGGATTTTTAGATCTCTGAAGGGTACACAGAGGGGATGCATCACTATCAATAATGTATGTCAATAGAACTATGCCATTGAGTAACGGGAGTGGGCCTGGGCCTATATTTGGCAACAGTGCACTCCAGGGCCGCGATTCTCCCATCCCATCACCAGCCTTGTACCAGGGTTTGCCCATGCGCCGAGAATGCATGTGCATCTCCCAGTGCTGGCAAACAGTCGCTGGTCAGACCACGCTGGAAACTGGCAGGAAGGCAGATAAGTAATTTAAATCTTTTAAAAATATATTTTAAATATGTTTTAAATCCAATTATCGGGAACTTTCAGGTCCCGATGGAATCTCCCATCCCGCCAGGAGTATTTCATTCTGGCAGGGTTCAGACTAGCTCCCCAGGTCCGGAGAGCTAGCGGAAGACTCTGCCGGAATGAAGAGGGGGCATTCGGGGCTCCCCAGGGGGTTGAGCAGCAGGGGGGTGGTGCCTCCTGCGCATGGGAATCCTGGCAGTGCCAACCTGTGCCCTGGCACTGCCCAGGGGGCAAAGTGCCCATGCCCAAGGGGCACCTTGGCACTGCTCAGTAGGCGTTGAGCAATGCCAAGGGAATAGGGCCTTTTGTGGGCGTAGCCTAGGGGCAATCGGTGGGGATGGGGAGTCCTGCAGCCAGTCTGCAGACAGGATCAGTGTGGGATGGAGGGAGGGCAGCGACTGGGAAGGGCTGGGGGACTTGGGGAGGGGGCGGTTTGCTGGGGAGGAGGGGGTGTGGATGCCTGCCTCTGGGGGAGGGAACCTGACCCCGGGGAGGGAGGTCAGTGGGGAGGGTGTGGGCCTGCTGGGGTAAGGGGGGGTGGAGAGATCGCCACTGCTGGGGGCGGTGGGCTGTGCAATGGGGCACTCCGGGACGGGGGGGTGGTGGTCAGGGTTGGCCCGGGAATTGTTGTGGGGGCCGCGAGGGGGGCTGAAGGGGCAGCACTGTGGGGCCTGCAATTGAGCTGGCCAGCAAATGAGGAGACGGACAGATCGGAGCCACTGCGCCTGTGCAGAGTTCCAGAACTGTTAGGCTTCAAACCACAGAGTGTGAGATCAAGCCAAGAAGGAGATAATAGGACAGCTGATCCAAATGCTTAGTGAAAGATTGTTTGCTTAGGTTTTAAGGAGTGTCTTAAATGGGGAAAGTGAGGTACATAAGAACATAAGAAATAGGAGCAGGAGTAGGCCATCTAGCCCTTCGAGCCTGCCCCGCCATTCAATAAGATCATGGCTGATCTGTCGCTGCTCAGTTCCACTTTCCCGCCCTCTCCCCATAACCCTTAATCCCCTCGCTTATCAAAAACCCATCAACCCGCGTCTTAAAAATATTTAGCGAGGCAGCCTCCACCACCTCAACGGGCAGAGAATTCCAGAGATTCACCACCCTTTGAGTGAAGAAGTTCCTCCTCAACTCCGTTCTAAACCGCCCCCCCTTTATCTTGAGGCTGTGCCCCCTAGTCCTACTGTCCTTTCTGAGCGGTAAGAGCCTCTCCACCTCTATCCTATCCATCCCATTCATCATCTTATACGTCTCAATGAGATCTCCCCTCACTCTTCTAAACTCTAACGAGTACAAGCCTAGTTTATTCAGCCTCTCCTCATAGCTCAATCCCCTCAACTCCGGTATCAGCCTAGTAAACCTCCTCTGCACTCCCTCCAAGGCCAAAATATCCTTGCGTAAGTACGGCGAGATGCGGAGAGACATCAAGAACGAATTCCAGAGCTTGTGGGGTAAATACTGGTTATGGGGATAGGCCCTGGGTGGGATTGTGATTGGCACAGATTTAATGGGCTGAATGGCCTTCTTCTGCACTGTAGGGATTCTATTCTATGCTTCATGGGATGGGAGGAGATTACAGAGGTAGAATTCTTTGAGAACATTACATGTGCAGTGGACAGTGGGGAACTTGTGGATGTGATGCACCTAGATTTCCAGAAGGCATTTGACAAGGTATCGTGCCAAAAACTGCTACATAAGATAAAGATACACAGTGGTACAGGTATTAGCATGGATAGAGGATTGGTTAACTAACAGAAAGCAAAGAGTTGGGGAGTAAATGGGTGTTTTTCTGGTTGGCAATCAGTGACTAGTGATGTGCCTCAGGGATCAGTGTTGAGACCACAATTGTTTATGATTTACATAGATGATTTGAAATTGGGACCAAGTGTAGTATATCAAAATTTGCAGATGACACTAAATGGGTGGTAGAGAAAAGTGTGGAGAGGACACTGAAAGTCTGCAAAGGGATATAGATAATCTAAATGAGTGGATGAGGGTCTGGCAGATGGAGTACTGTGTTGGTAAATGTGAGGTCATCCATTTTGGTAGGAATAACAGCAAAATGGGCTATTATTTATATGGTAAAAAATTGCAGCATGCTGCTGTACACAGGGACCTGGGTGTCCTTGTGCAAGAATCTCAAGGAGTTGGTTTGCAGGTGCAGTAGGTAATTAAGAAGACAAATGGAATTTTGTCCTTTATTGCTAGAGGGATGGAATTTAAAAACAGTGAGGTTATGTTGCAGCTGTATAAGGTACTCGCGAGGCCACACCTGGAGTACTGTGTACAGTTTTGGTCTCCTTACTTGAGAAAGGATATACTGGCACTGGAGGGGGTGCAAAGGAGATTCACTAGGTTGATTCTGGAGTTGAGAGGGTTGGCTTACTAGGAGAGACTGAGTAGACTGGGGCTATACTCATTGGAATCCAGAAGAATGAGGGGAAATCTTATAGAAACATATAAGATTATGAAGGGAATAGATTAGATAGAAGCAGGGAAGTTATTTCCATTGGCGGGTGACACTAGAACTAGGAGGCATAGCCTCAAAATAAGGGGGAGCAGATTTAGGTACCGAGTTGAGGAGGAACTTCTTCACACAAAGGGTTGTGAATCTGTAGAATTCCCTGCCCAGTGAAGCAATTGAGTCTACCTCATTGAATGTTTTTAAGGCAAAGATAGATTAATTCGTGAACATTAAAGGAATTAAGGGTTATGGTGACCTGACGGATAAGTGGAGTTGAGTCCACAAAAAGATCAGCCTTGATCTTATTGAATGACGGAACAGGCTTGAGGGGCCAGATGACCTACTCCTGCTCCTAGTTCTTATGTTCTTATAGGGAGATAAAAAACCATAGAGGGATTTGAAAACAAAAAATTAGAATTTTAAAGTCAAGATGTTGCTTGACTGGGAGACATAGTAAGTCAGTGAGCATAAGGATGACAGAAGAATGGAACTTGTCTCATATGAAAACCATGTTAAAACCAGCGCAGCTGAGTTTAGGATGACCTCAAGTTTATGGAGTTTCAAGCACATGAGATTCTTGAGCCACTTACCATGGAGAAGTAGCCTAGTTGGTTTCCCATTGACTTCCGCACAGTTTGTAATTTTATTGTACCTTCTCCCAGAGTAGTCTGCAACCAAGGTTCAAGAGTTCCCAACTAAACTTTACAGTGGTGGGTATGTGTATTTCGGCCCTTGGAGTAGATTATCCCTGTTGACTCTCCAATGTTCAGAGTCAACTTCTGTTTGCTGGGATTGTCTGGAGTTTATCTCAAAGTCCACCTTTCGAGTTAGTCCTCACTCTGGTCGTGGATATCTGACAGGATGTCAGCCATAGCTCAGGACCAATCTCTACTCACCTGGATTTGGGCACACAACCTTCATCTCTGGTTCAACAACCACTGGATTTATTTAGTGCATTAAAGTAGTAAGACATCCAAAGGCACTTCACAGGAGCATTATCAAGCTAAAATTGAGACTGGGTTATGTAAAGGGATATCTTAATGGGGAGATGACTTAATGTGTGGGCAAAGTGATAGGTCTTGGGGAATGCCTTGCTTGAAGGAGGAGTAAAGTCAGAAAGCTTTGGGGAGAGAATGTCAGAGCTGAGAACCAAGGTAGCCAAAAGGCACTGCCATCAATACTGGAGTGATGTATAAGATGCCAGAATTGGAGGAGCACAGAGGTCTGGGAGGGTGGTAGGGCTGGAGGAGATTACATAGATAGGGAGGCAAGGCCATTGAAGGATTTGATAAAGAGAATTAGAATTTTAAAATCGAGAAGTGGATGGTCTGGGAATCAGTGTACGTCAACGAGCACAGATGTGATGAGGGAGCGTAAGCGAATTTGAGCTAGGAAAAGAGCAATAGAGTTTTGGATGAATTAAAGGGTCTGAGGTGGGAGGCTGGCCAGCAGAGTATTGGAATAGTCAAGCCTGAAGGTAACAAAGGCATGAATGAGCATTTCAACAGCATGCACCTACATACGAGTGAATTACTTTCCAGTGAAATTGTCTGGGACTTTTCTGCAATATTATATTCCTTGAAAAGGAATGCCCTTCTTGGGACAAGATCAAGCACCTCCATCTCTGTTTGTGTTGTTACAACGAGTTGCATATCTCGTAGAGATTTTTTAAATGTTTACATAATGCCTGATAAAAAGGTTATGAGCAAGATTTGTTCTCTTGGTGACGCACGACGTGCTTGGTGGCCGACTGGTCTAATAAATCACAGGAGTATATGCCTTCCTGTTCTATCATTGCAAAATGCTTGGCTAGCCCTCCAAAGGAACCACAAATATAAGCCACAATTCCACATTCCCAGGACTTTGACAAACAAGAGTTTTTTTTAACTTAAGTTTGAAACAATAACTAATACACTGGTAAGGAATTCAGGAGAAACCACTTTAACGAAAGAGTGGTAAGAATGTGAAACTTGTAACCGGAGAGAGCGATTGAAGCAAATAGAGGTGCCAACCCTCCAGGACTGGCCTGGATCTCTGGGAACGAAAGATCAATTTCCAGGACAGGGCTGTGTGTGCCACCTGGAGAAGCATCATCAGGTCATCAAAATAGATACATTTTTTAAAAATTCTTTGAACATTTCTCTTCAATCTCCCAGCACTGAAATTGAATACATGTCTGGATGAGAGCAATAATTGTATGTTAACCTATACGTCTCTACACTACACTAAACTAAAAAGTACTGAAACATAGATTGGTACAACAGCTGGAGCTTGAACAGATAGAATGAGGGCAGCACGATGGCACAGTGGTTAGCACTGCTGCCTCACAGCGCCAGGGACCCAGGTTCAATTCCCGGCTTGTGTCACTGTCTGTGTGGAGTTTGCACTTTCTCCTTGTGTCTGTGTGGGTTTCCTTTGGGTGCTCTGGTTTCCTTCCACGCTCCAAAGACTTGCTGGTTAGGTGCATTGGCCATGCTAAATTCTCCCTCAGTCTACCCGAATAGGCGCCCGAGTGTGGCGACTAGGGGATTTTCACAATAACTTTATTTCAGTGTGAACGCGAGCTTGTGGCTAATAAATAAACTTCAACTTTATCTTGTCTTTAACTTTGTCTTTCTTGAGAAAGAGAAAAAATAACTGAGGATGAGTGACAAATGGAGGGAAAGAAAAAGAGAGATAGAATCAGAAACAGAAAAGCAGACGGAGTAAGATATGTTTGAGTGTTCAGTATCTTTACCTCAGCCTTTAGGATGTGGGGATTGCCGACAAGGCTGGCATATACTGCCCACCTCTAGTTGCCCTTTGCAAAGGTGGTAGTGCGCCTTATTCTTGAACCATTGTAGCCAATTTGGTGAAGAATCTCCAACTGTGCTGTTCAGCAGGGAGTCCGGGAATTTTGAAGCACTGACACGGTGGCGCAGTTGTTAGCACTGCTGCCTCAGAGGGATCTGGGTTCAATTCCCAGCTTGGGCCAACGTCTGAGCAGAGTCTGCATGTTCTCCCTGCATCTGCATGAGTTTCCTCCAGGTCGTAGAGTCATAGAGATTTACAGCATGGAAACAGGCACTTTGGCCCAACTTGTCCATGCCGCTTTTTTTTTAAACCCCTAAGCAAATCTCAATTGTCTGCATTTGGCCCATATCCTTCTATATCCATCTTACCCATGTAACTGTCTAAATGCTTTTTTAAAAGACAAAACAGCCTCTATTACTAATTCTGGCAGCTTGTTCCACACACTCACCACCCTCTGTGTGAAAAAATTGCCCCTCTGGACACTTTTGTATCTCTCCCCTCTCACCTTAAACCTATGCCCTCTAGTTTTAGACTCCCCTACCTTTGAGAAAAGATATTGACTATCTAGCTGATCTATGCCCCTCATTATTTTGTAAACCTCTGTAAGATCCCTTAGCCTTCTACATTCCAGAGAAGAAAACCCCAATCTATCCAGCCTTTCCTGGAGGGTTGACAACCCAAAGCATTCAACCTTCTGACCCCCTCCCCCCAATGAGATTTTTTCAGTTTGAAATTTTTAAAATCCAGAACATTTTGAAAATGCCCAATCATTATGCAATTCAGAAAAATCTAGTTGGATTTTGGTCTCTCGGCAGGAGACATCAATAATATTACTCCAATTCCCCTCCGAGGTTATCCTGCCTCACATTGTTTTTGCAGGGCAAGAGAGACAAGGTATCCCAACCACAGATCTACTTTTTGTGTTGTCTTCATGTTGATGCAAACATATGACTCACAGAAATAAATAAAAGCAAAATACTGCAGGTGCTGGAGGTCTGAAATAAAAACACCTAAATTGCTGTAAAAATTCAGCAGGTCTGGTTGCACCTGAGGAAAAACAGAAAGAAATCCCACAACACCAGCTTAAAGTCCAAACAGGTTTATTTGTAGCAAAAGCCGCAGGCTTTCGGGACAGCCTGTCTCTTTGTCAGGTGGCTGGGAGTTCTGATCATGATCATGAAGTTAGAGAGATTTCGCAAGTCAAGGCAAGTCATGGGGGTTACAGATAGTGTGACATGAACCCAAGATCCTGGTTGAGGCCATCCTCATGTATGCGGAACTTGGCTATCAGTCTCTGCTCAGCAACTCTCACTAACTGTCCTGTCTGGGGACAATACATACCTCTTTAACTTGTGCTTAATGCTCTCTCCACTTACATTGTCTGTACGTTCAAGACTTGATTAGCTGTAAAGACTCGCATTTCAATTATTATTCGGTAAATTGAGTTTGTGCCTTTATGTGCCCTGTTTGTGAAAAGATCTTCCCACTCACCTGACAAAGGAGCAGCAAGCGCTCCAAAAGCTAGTGGCATTTGCTACCAAATATACCTGTTGGATTTTAACCTGGTGTTGTAAGACTTCTTACTGCGTTCACCCCAGTCTAATGCCAGCATCTTCACTTTATGTCAGAGCCCCAACATTCATTGCTCTTTGCTTTTATTCACCATAAACTAAAAGATTGTGATTGTAAACCCAATAGAAAATTCGGGATAAACTCCATAAGGAGCATTTGAACCATCCCATAGAGTGGGCAGTAAATATAGAATTACATAGCTGACCATTCGGCCTTTTGCTCTTGTGCTCCACATGAACCTCCTCCCATCTCAATCTCACTTATCAGCATATATTTCTAATCAATTCAGTCTCGTACTTCCCTAACATCCCTTTAATACACTTGTAATGCACAGGATTCTCCGGTCGTTCCTGCCTCATTGCCCCTACCAGTGAGGATGCAGAATTTGGCACTCAGCCAAATCTGCGTTGGCGGCAGCCAGACCAGAGAATCCTGCTGGCGTGAATGGCCGGAGAATCCTTTCCATTATAAGTGTATGAAAAGGGAAGTTAGGTAAGCATGAGAAAGAATTGAATAGAAGTGTTGATAAGTGAGATTGAGATGGGAGGAGGTTCATATGGAGCACAAAAGCAGTGGGCCGAATGGTCTGCTATGTAATTCTATATTTACTGTCCACTCTGTAGGATGGTTGGTGAAGACATGGACATGCAAAGTCCTTTGAACACTAAATTCACCCACACTCATTTCTTTCAGTCATTCTCACCATGCGTACCAGGCAGCCAAACCGTGAAAGCAAGGTTCTTTTGCTAATCCTGCAAATTATGGAAATTCTTATCTTCTTCAGTCTTCCCTTCAGTTTAAAATCCTGGAGCCTTTTAAAACCAAAGCTGCTTGAATTCTTTCCTACTCATTCCAATCTTGGCACTGACTTAAAAATGTTTGGGATTTCTCAACACTACAAAGGGTGTGTGTATATGTTTGTGCAGACAGAAGAGTTGGCCCGGTCAAAGTATTAAACTCTGATGTCAGCTTAGAAAAGCAGAGAATACACAGAGTCTCTCTGTAGAACTGACTGTACAGCATCAATTCATCCGACACATTCTGTGAGCAATGGTTCAGAGCAGGAGCCAGTGTTGTGTTGTGTTGTGAGTGACTTTGACTGAGAGATGGTTTGTCGTACCCTGGCCTTTTGTCCAGTCACCCACACTGTACCTTGCCAAGATCAAGTAGAAGATCCACCGTCGCCTTCTCAGGAGAAACCAAGGGTCAAAAATAAGTGCTGGCCTAGCTAATGACTGCCACAACCTGAAAATGTCTTACACTTGGGTAACTCCACAACTGACCCCAAGTCACCGTCCCCCTCCCCCTCCCCCGACAATCCTGTTCCATGTACCACAATTCGTTTGGTGTCTGCACATTCTCTCTGTATCTGCATGGGTTTCCTTCGGGTGCTCCAGTTTTCTCCCACAGTCCAAAGGACGTGCTGATTGGGTGCATTGGCCATGCTAAATTCTCCCTCAGCGTACCCAAACAGGTGCCAGAGTGTGGTGACTAAGGGATTTTCACAGTAACTTCAGTGCCATGTTAATGAAGTCACGTTACTTGAGACAAGAATAAATAAATAACTTTTCAGCACATCTTTTTATTCGGTTTCCCCTCATGTACTCATCCAGTATCCATCTGAAAATGTTTCCAGTTAGGTGAGTTCACATTCTAATGCTTCTCTGAGTGAAGCCTTTTTTGCTTTATTCCCCTACTAGAGTTACCATCAGACATCTTTTATGACCATTTATGATCCTAGAATTGGATTCTCTCACAAGTAGAAACACTCACTCCGTATCCAACTGGCCTGTTGTGTTTGTATCCCCTTGAAGATTAAAGGGGTGATCTTTTTGAGGTGCTTAAGATGATTAAAGGGCTTGGCAGAGTGGATCCAGAGAAACTATTTCCTGTGGTTGATGAGTTCAGAACTAAAAGTCACAATGGTAAATTTACAGCTCAGCTGTTCAGGATTGACGTAAGGAATGACTCCTTTACACAAAGGCGAGTGGAAATTGGAATGGTTTCCCCCAGAATACAGGGCGGGGGGGGTTGCAATTGAAAATGTCAAAACCAAGATGGATAGAGTGGAGTTTTCTGACCCTGCTCACCGGCCGCTTCTTCTGATGTTGCCAAAGTCAACCCACCACACAGCGTATTGTGAGGGCAATATGGGTGATATCAGCAGAGCTGGAAGGTCCCACCAATGGCCTTTTCCTGCTGAAAAACACACTGTGGGGAGAAGGGAGGGTTTGGAAATTCCCACCCAGTGACTTTTGTTAGACAAAGGTTGTTACCCAGCCAAAGAAAGGAAATTGAGTTAAAATACAGAGCAGCCATAATCTAGTTGGATGTCTGAACAAGCCTGAGTGACTGAAAGGCCTCACACTATTTCTACATATGATGTCCCAGGATGGAAAACAAGGGTGGGGAGGCTGGCAAACTGGAAGGAATGGATGCACTGTTAATGAGCTCAGGACTGAGGAGCGTTTTAAAGGTGTTGAGGGGGTAATGATGCAGGCATAATTTTGAAAGGAAATATAGGCCAGAACTCTTCCAAAAGAATTCTAAGTCTCAAATTTGCGTGAAAACGGGAGTAATTCAGTGGGAGTTCAGAGAAGAATCTCCCACACTCTGTACACTGTAGAGGTCACTAGTGTGAATATCATTATAAATCAGGGGGTGGGTCCTAACCCTACTGGAGAGGCTGAAATCAGTGCGCTGAGCAGGCCACTGCGCATGTGCCGATCTGTCAGCGCACTGTTGGTCTCCTGACTGCTGTCTAGTTCAATCACTGGCCAGCCCCTACATCCCTGCATTGCTGGCCCTCTGCCCCCCGACCCCCCCCCCCCCCACCCCACAGCCCGATTCCTGGCTTAATTATTCCCAGGCTAGCTCTGAACCCCCCCTCCTTGCCCACTCTGATTTTCAGCACTCTCCCACTGCCATTCGATTCCCCATCCCCAGAATCCTGACAGCCCCACCCACCCTGCAGCCCTGACCCCCCCAGTAGGCTGACACCACACCCAACAACATGTCTGATTGTTGGCCCTCTTCCTTCACCCGCCGATTGGCCCATCAGGCTCCTCCCCCATCAGGCCCCACCCCCTTGCCACTGCCCCACGCCCAATGGGCAGTGCCAAGGTGCCCCTTGGTTTTTGCTGGAGCCCCAGGCTGGCACTGCCAATTTGCCAATACCCAGTGGGCAAACCCCTGCTGTCTGACCATCTGTGGGGCCCCTATCGCTCCCCCCCCTTCAATCAAGTGGGGTAAGGCTACTAGTTTCCTGTTAGTGGGGACCTAGTTTAATTCCTGCTGGAGTGAACCACTCTGGCGGTGGCAGCGGGGTTGGTGGGGTGGGGGTAGATGCTAGAGGGCCCAGAGACCTGCTATTACATTGAAATGATATTAAAATGACCATTTAAATGGTCTTTGCATCTCCCCGCCTATTTCTGCAGCGGAATTGACACCTCCAGAAATTTGGCACTGGGAGATGCTATCGGGGGCAGGAATGCATGTGCAAACCCCATGAATTGGCCAATGCGAGAATCTCCTGGCCCATTGCACTAAAAAGTTAGCGCAGTGGGATGGGAGAATTGCCCCCATAGAGTGTGAGAAAGCTGGATGATGGTTCGACCGCTAATGATGGAGCAGAGGGAGGGGGGAATACAAATATATGAATGAGGAGCAGGAGTCAGCCATTCGCCACGAAAGGGGGCACAGAACCATAGAATCCCTACAGTGCAGAAGGACGCCATGCTGCCCATCAAGTCTGCGCTGACTCTCCGGTCGAGAGCACCTTACCTAGGCCATTTCCCCCTCAACACCATGACTGTACCCCACTAAACCCCCACAAGGGGCAAATTAACATGGCCAATCCAAGTGTCAGGGTAGGAAATGAAGGGGTAAATGATAGACTTTGGCCTGAAGATTGAAATGAAAGATTTGGAGAATGTGATGGTGAGCAGGTGAGAAAGCTAAATCATTCAAAACAAGGGATCCAGTCTCGAAGGAAACTTTGAATCCCCTAAACTGTCACAAACTCACTTCCTCAACTGACTGTTGGGATTAATGAAAGAGTCGGAGGAGTTTCTAATCTATCAGGCTCTATACAGTTGTCAAGAGGCAGTTCTAAGATAAACTGTCTCCCAAACTGCTGTTAACAAGAATGGAAAATAACACCTCACAGACTGGTACGACTCCAGATTCCAAACAACATCTGGCCAAGTAAGCGGCTGGAGTATAAACAGTGTTCCAGTGACCAGACTGAGGTCAGGCCCCAAATCACAATCTGGATTTAACTCCTGACATTTTGCACTAAACACATCTTGCCTTAGTTTTTTTTTCCATCAGTCCCCTCCACCAACATCAAAACGCTACTTAATCATGGACTCCAGGTGCCGTCCACGTCTTAAAGCGCACCACATTATCCTGAGTTAGTTCCTCCTCAATGTTTTTGAATGGATTTCACTGCTTGTTGAAGAGACCCAGAGAATGAAGTAAAGTGCGCCATAATGAACAGGGAGGGCGACTTCAAGAGAAATATGTGTGTAAAATGTTTGAGAGACTGGAAGGAACTTGATGGTGCGATAGCAGAATGGGTGATTACATTCCTCCTGTTTTTGTTTCGATTTCCGCTGACTTCAATAAAAAAACAAAAAAGCTCCGAGACGTAAAGTGGGCTGACTCATTCTCAGTGTTTTATCTTATCGTACAAATGTCACCATGTACCCCACAAAATGCAGTCAGAGAAAGAGCGGAATTGAGGTGGAGACATGCAGAAAGATAGATACAAAAGCCTGAGGTCATGTACCAACTGGTTTAAGAACATAAGGACGTAAGAAGTAGGAGCAGGAGTAGGCCATCTAGCCCTTCGAGCCTGCCCCACCATTCAATAAGATCATGGCTGATCTGAAGTGGATCAGTTCCACTTTCCTGCTCTCTCCCCATAACCCTTAATTCCCTTGTCTATCAGAAATCTATCTACCTGTGACTTGAATATATTCAGCGAGGTAGCCTCCACCACTTCAACAGGCAGAGAATTCCAGAGATTCACCACCCTGAGTGAAGAAGTTCCTCCTCAACTCCGATCTAAACTGCCCCCCCCCCTTATCTTGAGGCTGTGCCCTCTAGTTCTGCTACCCTTTCTCAGCGGGAAGAATCTCTCTACCTCTACCCTATCCATCCCCTTCATTATCTTATACGTCTCTATAAGATCCCCCCTCATCCTTCTAAACTCCAACGAGTACAGACCCAGTCTATTTAGTCTCTCTTCATAGTCCAACCCCCTCATCTCCGGTATCAGCCTAGTGAACCTCCTCTGCACTCCCTCCAAGGCCAATATATCCTTCCGCAAGTGCGGCGACCAAAACTGCACACAGTACTCCAGCTGCGGCCTCACCAGTACCCTGTACAGCTGCAGCAAGACCTCCCTGCTTTTATATTCTATCCCCCTCACTATAAAGGCCAACATTCCATTCGCCTTCTTGATCACCTGCTGCACCTGCAGACTGGGTTTTTGCGACTCATGCACAAGGACCCCCAGGTCCCTCTGCACCTTAGCATGCTGCAGCTTTTCGTCTTTTAAGTAATAATCCTTCCTACTATTACTTCTGCCAAAGTGGATAACCTCACACTTGCCAACATTATACTCCATCTGCCAGGTCCTTGCCCACTCGCTTAGCCTATCCAGATCCCTCTGCAGACTTTCCACACCCTCCACGCAATTTGCTTTTCCACTCATCTTCGTGTCATCAGCAAATTTCGTCACCCTATACTCAGCCCCCTCCTCCAGATCGTCTATATAAATGGTAAAAAGCTAAGGCCCCAGCAGCTATCCCTGTGGCACTCCACTAGTCACCAACTGCCAATCAGAATAGAACGCATTGATACCGACTCTCTGCTTCCTATTAGACAGCCAACCCTCCAGCCATGCTAACACCTTATCCCCAACTCTGTGCACCCTAACCTTCTGTAGTAACCTTTCATGAGGCACCTTATCAAATGCCTTTTGGAAATCTGAAAACACCGCATCCACCGGTTCCCCTCTGTCTACCGCACTAGTCACATCCTCATAGGAATCCAACAAATTCGTCAAACATGACTTCTCCTCAACGAATCCGTGCTGCGTCTGATCTATCAAACCATTCTTTTCTAGATGCCTCGCTATTTCTTCTTTGATGACGGATTCAAGCATTTTTCCAACTAGAACAGCTTCTTCCCTGCTGCTGTCAGACTTTTGAATGGACATACCTCGTGCTAAGTTTACCTTTCTCTACACCCTACCTTTGACTGTAGCACTACATTCTGCACTCTCTCCTTTCCTTCTCTATGAACGGTATGCTTTGTCTGTGTAGTGCAGAAGAAACAAAACTTTTCACTGTATACCAATACACCTGACAATAATAAATCAAATCAAAAACAGTTCAGCCGAGTTAAAAATACTGTGGATGCTGGAATCCGAAACAAAAATAGAAAAATGCTGGAAAATCTTAGTGGGCCTGACAGCTCTGAGGAATGTTCATCTAGACTCGAAACATTGGCTCTACACTCTCTCTCCACAGACGCTGTCAGGCTTGAGATTTTCCAGCATTCTTCTGTTTCAGCTCAGTTGAGCGCTAAGCTAATCCAGGAAGAGATCAGGACAACGGCAACAGTTCTGCAGACAGTGGCATCGTAAGGCCTGGGGAATTGTAACTCCTGGGTCTCAGCTGGCTAGATCACCTACATCAACTCAGTGGGGGCAGGAAGTCAGGTGACCATCTTACCACCTGAAGGGTTATCATGAGCCAAAGCAAAGACAGCAGCGACAGCTTTCATCTCAATTGGATGACTTGAACACATAAGACCTAGGAGCAGAAGTAGGCCATAGAATCCCTACAGTGCATAAGGAGATCTTTCAGTCCACTGAGTCTGCACTAACTGTCCGAAAGCAATGAGATGAGGAAAAATGTCTTCACCCAGAGGGTGGTGAATCTGTGGGAATTCATTACCACAGAAAGCAGTTGAGGCCAAAATGTTTTCAGCAAGGAGTCAGATATAGCTTTTGTGGTGAAGGGATTCACAGGTAATGGGGGGAAGGCGGATCAGGCTGTTGAGTTGGATGATCAGTGACGGAGCAGGTTTGAAGGGCTGAATGGCCAACTCCTGCTCCTATTTCCTATGCTTCTAAATGTCAGTCTCTTATATTGACATTGATAATCACTGATGTTAGAAACTGTCTCCACTGGTGGGAGGCTGGGTTATGAGAGGGCAGATAATTGGCAAAATACTTTTTAAAGACAGCAAGTTATGATCGGATACAGTCTGAAAGGACGGTGGGAGTAACTTTAATAGTAATTTTCGAGCAAATCTGACAAGTCGGGAAATTGTTGCAGAGTAATGGGAGAAGAGCAGAAGAATTGGATCATTCTATCACAAGTTGATGGGCCAAATAGCCTTCTTCTGTGCTGTATGTTATACGTATTTGATATTTACGGGAACGTGGAGGAGAAAGCAATTAAGGATGGGAAATTCAGAAGTGTAAGTTTCCTGCAATGCTTTTCATTTTATTTCAAGCCAGCTTGATTGCCAATCTGATGAACAAGCTGGCTACCTGCCTCATTGGCACAAAAGCCTGCAGCAAGAGGAGATGATAGCGAAGCAGGAAGGGAGGCAGGGAGAGATATCAGTGCGAGATGGAGGTGTCTTGTGGTCAGAGAAGGCAATTAATTCTGGGGGGGGAGGGTAGGGTTGGGTTTAAGAGGGAAGATTGTTGGGCCCAGATATCACTCTTCCTCATCTGCCTCACATCCAGTGATGTAAATGCATTTAGCCAATGGACTCACCTCTCTTTCACTTGTCATGCTTCCTGGTTACCAGCCGCACCCATGGCCAGGATTTTCCAGCGTTGCCAGCTGTCAATGAATTTTTGGTTAGATCTCCGAATTTTCCATTCCCGACTGCAATGAGTCCTGCTATAGGAGGGACTGGAAAATCCCAGCCAAAGAACAAGGAATTTCTTTACACGGGGTGGTGTGTTACATGGGGTGGTTGGAGCAGAGAGCTGCGATGCATTTAAGGGGAGGTTGATTGATATTCCAGTGAAGAGGAACATGGTGCACGGTTGGGGGCGGGAGGGGAATGGTAAATAGAGTGTAAGGAGATTGTGTGGAGTAAAGACCAGCATAAACCAGACGGGTCGAGTGGACTGTTTCCATGTTGTACAGTCTATGCAATCACACCAAGGCAGGAAACTGGGACACCTCTACAGGCCCAGGAAAGCTGAGCTGGGAGATGAAGCGGTTTAGGGTGTCGGGGCTGAGGGCTCTAGTGACCCCTGCTACTAAGTTCATGTGTGTGAATATTCGGTTGTGAATTGGGTCAGGTTAGGTTGCAATGCAATGGCACCTAAGGTCGTGATACTCACACAGCACAGGAAGATGAAGGAACCACCAGCACTGAGAGGAAAGGAAGAAACATTGAAATTAAAGAGAAATCTTCAGTCTCTCTTCGATGGAACAAACAAACCTGTTATTTGAGTACAATGACCGCATCAGAAACAGAATAAATTAGACATCATTTTTCCCCTTGGCAAGAAATCAACCAAAATCAAACACTGCTTTCATTTTTTTTATTTTCATGAATAAAGTTTAGCTTTGAAAGTAAAAGCTTTAAACTCCTCCAGAAAAAAAATGCCCCTTTACTTTTAGATTCAACTGAGAAATGATTTCCATTTAATTCAATTGTCAGAGTTGTATTTGGGAAGCACTGTGAAGGGGCTTCAGTTTCAGGATCCACACTTCCTTTAACCTCTTGCTGCATGTTTTTTATAATACATGAACAAGTGTTGGTGCAAACACTGGGATTTTGCTTAAAGGTGCCCAATTGTTCCAGGGAGTGGGTTCAAATTCATCCCAGGAAATGAAAGACACTTCTTCCGACATGTTCCCACTAGAGATCAGTCTGGGCAGTCACAATCCAGTGTTGGGTGGGCAACAGGGCTGCCCCTGATTTGACAAACTCACTTGGAGATGGACACGTTGCTACGGTAAAGACTGTTCTTGTGTGGTTGTGTCAGAGACAAAGTGGGGAAATTGTAGAGGAACTCTATCTCTAAATTACACTTTGTATCGAGTGACTGGCATTCTCACCCCAGGGGCAAAAAGTTGTGAGTTCAGGGCCCATTCCAGAGACATGGAAACAAAATTAAGGCTGATACTCCAAATGCACAACTGAGGGAGTGCTGGAGTGTCAACTGTAGGATGGCACTCAAAATCAAGGCCCTGGTCTGTCTCCAGATGAATAAAGATCCCATGGTGCTATACTAAAGAATAGGGGTGCTCTTCCCAGTGTCTGACCAACATTAATCCTTCTATCAGTAACAAAACAGGTGGTTACAGTCACAGTTATATTTGTGAGAGCTTGCTGTGTGCAAATTGGCTAACACATTTCCCATATTACAACAGCAATATGCTTCTGAAATCTTCATTGGCTGTGAAGTACTTCAGGGCATACAATAGAAATCATTCTTTATAATTCATGCTGTATTGGATCTGGGTGTGCTTGGTGTGTGCCTGTGCACTTGGTGTGTACGTGTGTGTGTGTACATGTACGTGTGTGTACACACGTGTGTGTATGCACATGTGCACACACATGTGCATGTGCTTGGTGTGTGTGGTGTGCTTGGTGAGTGTGCGGGCATGTTGAGTGTCCGGGCATGGTGAGTGTGGTGTGCATAGTGAAAGTGGTGTGCTTGGTGTGTGTGGTGTGCATGGTGAGCGTGTGGGCATGGTGAGTGTGCGGGCATGGTGAGCGTGTGGGCATGGTGAGTGTGCAGGCATGGTGAGCGTGTGGGCATGGTGAGTGTGTGGGCATGGTGAGCGTGTGGGCATGGTGAGTGTGCAGGCACGGTGAGCATGCGGGCACGGTGAGTGTGCGGGCACGGTGAGTGTGCGGGCACGGTGAGTGTGCGGGCACAGTGAGTATGGTGTGTGTGACGTGTATGCTGAGCATGAGAGCAGTCTACTCCCTAGCACCCAAGACCCTGACCTCAATGAAAAACTCCAATAAAGGAGAGCCCACTAGCCCCCGTCCTTTCAGGGTTGATACTCCACTAAACTTTGCACTCAGCATCCCTTGCTTATTCAATTACTTCAACCAAAACTTCCAGACCAAAGCTGAACATTAGGTTTAGGAGTTAAATTAAGAAAATAAAACTTCTCAAATATGTGCCAAATGGTTGAGCTAAAGACAGAATCTGTTTCGATTCCCCACGTTATTAACAAGGCAGTAGTGTATTATGGTGAAAAGATCCTCTTTGCATGTTGGGGTAAATTATAAATCTCTCCTCTTTTCCTGTCTACACTGTTGACTCCTTTGGTCCCTCTTTGGCCTTTTTGCAGCCATACAGCCACTTGATGACCCGTGCGTTCCGTTCAATGACAGATATCCCCAATGAGACCTGCTCATGAATTTCTTCTTCATAAAGGCCTTCACCACCTCTGCTGCCATGAGACAACTCGCTGCCATCGCTCTCCGTCATGCTGACGTTCTGAATTCGGGGTGGGATAGAGTCTGAGGCAGCGGGAGAGGAGTTCACCAGCCCGAGATGCTCCGCCACATCCGGGTCAAGCCCGCAGTAATTAAAAAATCTTTCTTCCTCTGACAAGGCCACTGAGTTACGCAAGAGGAGGGCCGAGTTTGAGCATTGCAAAGTCCTGCTTCTCAAAGCCTCTCGGCCACTTGCGTCAGAGGGATCGCTTGGCGGTTCTTGCGTTCTGGTTTTGTGAAGGTTTGGAGAAAAGGAGCCTCCGATTTCTTTGTGGACGAAGAGATTGACGCAATGATTCTCGGCCTTTGTTGCTCCATTGTCACTGAGACGACACATGTGCGACAGTGGAGGGCTACCTTCAGCGAAGGACCTACCGTTCTCCTTCAGGATGATCTTTGGAAACTCCAGGGCGTTCGCTTGCTTGTCCCTCATGGAACCCTGGAACAGGCGCCGGATGAAGTTGTAGCCCCTGGAGTTCTCGTTGCCCTCTGTCTTGCAGTCACGTTTCTGTCGATAAATGATTAAGGAGTCAGGCCTCATGACTCTCTTGGAGGTGGTCCGCCGAGTGACCACAGGGTCGGGGGATGGCCTGTCCGCCAAGATGTTCCGGACGTTGTTAAACTGTTCCAGGTTGGCATTCTCTTTTCTGGCATCAAAGTCTGGGCATGGATCGTCCGCCACACCCGGTCTGACCCAGTTTCGAACAGGGGACTGCGGAGAGGCACAGGGACTGATGACAGGCTCTTGTTTGGTGTTCATGGCTTTCTGGCTTTTAACATACTTGGGCTTGTCTGCTTCAAGCCTCTCAACAGCGCTCAGCGTCCGGCCCCTATTGTCGCTTTCCATCTGCCTGCGTAGGTACTCAGGGCCTTTGTTTAGGAGCCTGAGAGGCGACGGGGAACTAACTGGAGTGACTGGCTTCATTCTCGTCACTTCACTAGCGGCTCAGGGCAATGAGGCAAGTCCAGAGCTAAGCCAAAGCCCAGCATTCAGATGCTCTCTCCCATTCCCAAGTCACCGAAATCAGGTCACCTAAAGCGTTCTAAATATTGTTTTGGAGGGGTTTGAGAACGCAGATTCCTCGGTGATTTCTTTATTGCAGAAAACAGCGCGAGGTAGAGGAAAAAGCTTTCAGCGTACAGCTATCGAGGCACTCGACTCTCAACCGGAACGCCTCATCGAACTTTCCTCTCAGCTTCAGGCATCCTCCTGAAAAATAAATCAAAGTAATGCCGTGGATCAGTTCAAAGCCTCTGGACTTGATTCTAAAAGCTATTTTGTCTCTCGGCGCTGACAAATCCAATGCACCGGCAACACCAGCACTGAGCTGATACTGAAGGTCAGCTGGCTTAGCTTAAAGGCAACCAAATCTCACAATGCACCAGGGAGTGATGGTCTCCGAGCAAGAGGCACACTCACTACACAAAACCCAGTGAAATGAATCCTCTGCAGCCAACAGAAGTAACATGCAATTATATAACAACGCCTTTCATGATCTCAGGATCTCACCGAGCAATTCACAGCCAATGAGGCACCTTAAGGGAGGTCACTGTTGTAACATATGTTGTCAGACTTTTTACTGTAACATATGGAAACATAGCAGCACAGTCTGGGCAGCACAGTGGCACAGCAGTTAACCTGCCTGCCTCACAGTGCCAGGGTCTTAGATTCAATTCTGGCCTCGGGTCACTGTCTGTGTGAAGTCTGTACATTCTCCCTGTGTCTGTGAGGGTTTCCTCGGGGCGCTCTGGTTTCCTCCCACAGTCCATGTGCGGGTTAGGTGGATTGATCATACTAAATTGCCTCTGAGTTTCAGGGAAATTAGCCGCATAAATACATGAGGTTACAGGATAGGGACTGTCGTTGGTGCAGACTCGATGGGCCAAATGGCCTCCTTCCGCACTGAAGGGATTCTATGATTAATCAGCATGCAGCTCTATCCCATAATATGATAATGGCCCAATATTTTCTCTTTAGTTCAACGGAGGGAGACACGTTGAGCAGGTTCCCTGGAAGAACCACAGTCCATCTGAAGGAACTACCCCACTTAGTGCCATGGATTTTTTTGAAAAATCTCTACTTGGGAGGCCAGATGGGTTTAACTCACTTTGGCATCTTATCAAAACGATGGCGCCTCTGACAGTGCAGCACCTCCCTCAGTGCTGCACTGGATTGTCAGCCTAGATTCTGTGCTCAAATCTCTGGAGGAGGACTTAAATCTGCACAAACTTCTGACTCAGAGTGCTATCTGTGGCCACTATTACTGAACAAACCCTGAGAAAAGGTCAAAGCTAGTCATCAAAAAATGTCATGCCAATAGCTTAAAGTTTTTTAAAGTTTATTTTATTAGTGTCACAAGTAAGCTTACACTGCAATGAAGTTACTGTGAAAGTTGGTAATACAGTGCAGCACAGAGATACATTTAATCAACTTGTTATATTTGGAGTTAGGACGAGAGTTGTGTGTGTGCCTGACAATTTTTATCACATTGATCGGAAATCCTCAATGTTTGAATTGCAATTAATTATTTTGAGATGGACTAACCGTTAAACGGGCAGTTGGGCAGCACCTCTGACACTGCATCAGTCCCTCGACACTGCATCAGTCCCTCGGCACTGCACTGTAGCGTCAGTTTATTCACAAAAACAAATTACCTTTATCTCATTGCTGTTTGTGGGAGCTGGCTGTGTGTAAACTGGTTGCTGTGATTCCTACATTACATTCCCCTAAGAGGCAGTGTGGGCATAATGGGCCAAATGGCCTTCATCTTTGCTAAGTGAATTCAGTAACTTGCTGAAGTGTGAGCTGATAACAGCAGGTCAGAGGCATTGAGTCCTGAGTGAACATCGGTACCAACAACCATTTTCCTTACCCAATGAGATTTAAGGTTTGTGAAAGCAGTGGACAAACAACTGTGTAGGAAATGGGGTGAACCAGAGTCAAGTCATAACAGAAAGAGAGGGGAAGAAAGATTGGATTCGTGGACAGAAATAGAGAGAAAAGAAAATTAAACAGAAAGAAGCACATTTTAAATTTTTTAAAACTCTTTAAGAATGATATCCTACCTGCAGTAAAGAAGTTCGGTAATATTAATTGTACAACTGGGTGGCACGGTGGTACAGTGGTTAGCACTGTTGCCTCACAGGCCAGGGACCTGGGTTTAATTCCAGCCTCGAGCCCCTGTCTGTGGAGTTTGCATGTTCTCCCCATGTCTGCATGGGTTTCCTCTGGGTATTCCAGTTTCCTCCAACACTCCAAAGATGTGTGGGTTTGGTTGATTGGCCATGCTAAATTGCCCATTAGTGTCAGTGGGACTAGCAGATGAGGGGTTACAGAAATAGGGCCTGGATAGGATTTGTGGTCAGTGTAGACTCGATGGGCCGAATGGCCTCCTTCTTCACTGTAGGAATTCTATGATTTGCAACTTACAGGGTATTTCATCTTTGTCACATATTACATATTATCAGGAGCGCCATTAACTATACGGTTATATTCTTAGAAAATTTTGGCCAAATGATTACGAAAGTACTTCATCAGCTGTGAAACATTTTGGGACAACATTACATAAATGCAAAGCTTATTTTTTTGATTATTGACGCAAGTTGTGGTTTGAACCCACAACCTTCTATCATGTTCCAAGGGCAAGAGAGGAACCATTTGCATTGAATAGTTATTTCAATTATTGTTCATTCTACTGCCCAGTGCTAATTAACCAATAATATCCTTCCACAGAAACAGACTAGAAATTTCATGTTTTTTGACTGTGCTGTGTTCAACTCCCTCCCTGCTTTCTCCCCTCCCTATCTCTCTGTAAGCACTCCCAGTCTTTCCGTCCATGACCTGGGTTCTGCCAATGCTGGCCATCTGAGGCACTTACATCCTTCGCCTCGAAATTGGCAGCTGCTGATTGGTGCGGAAGCTCTAGAATTTCTTCACCAAACCTCACTGCTGCTCTTTTGTTAAGGTGCTGGGGTGGCACAATGGTTAGTACTGCTGTCTCGCAGTGCCAGAGACCCAGGTTCAATCCCCAGCTTGGGTCATTGTCTGTGTGAAGTTCTCCCTGTGTTTCCTCCGGGTGCTCCAGTTTCTTTCCACAGTCCAAAAATACGCAGCTTAGATGGATTGGCCATGTTAAATTCTCCCTCAGCGTACCCGCACAGGTGCCGGAGTGTGGCGACTAGGGGATTTTCTCAGTAACTTCATTACAGTGTTACTGTAAACGTACTTGTGACAAATAAATAAACTTTAAACTTTGCTTAAAATTGAGCTCTTTGACCAAGGGTTTGATCACCTGCCCTAAGGTTTCCTCTTTGATTTGGTGTCTCATATTGCCTGATAATGTTCCTGGGAAATTATAATAACGTTAAAGGCGCCACATAAATGAAGGATGCTGTTGTTGTTCAGGAGACCTCACAACACAGTGACTAATATTCAGTACCACTAAAAAAAGTCACCGGCTGGGATTTTCAGGCTCTTTCCACCGGCAGCATCTTCCGATCCCATTGACATTCCCCAGATTTCCTGGCAGCGGAGATTGTGAACACTGGGAAACCCCGTTGACAGCAGAGAAACAAAGAACAAAGAAAAGTACAGCACAGGAAGAGGCCCTTCAGCCTTCCAAGTCTGAGGTGGAGAGACTCTTCCCGCTCAAAAAAGACAGTAGGACTAGGGGGCACAGCCTCAAGATAAAGGGGAGGCGGTTTAGAACGGAGTTGAGGAGGAACTTCTTCACTCAAAGGGTGGTGAATCTCTGGAATTCTCTGCCCATTGAAGTGGTGGAGGCTGCCTCGCTAAATATTTTTAAGAAGCAGGTTGATGGGTTCTTGATAAGAGAGGGGATTAAGGGTTATGGGGAGAGGGCGGGAAAGTGGAACTGAGCCACGACAGATCAGCCATGATCTTATTGAATGGCGGGGCAGGCTCGAAGGGCTAGATGGCCTACTCCTGCTCTTATTTCTTATGTTCTTATGTTCTTATTATGATGCCCTAGCTAAACTAAAGAAAAAGCCTTCTGCCCTCACTGGATCCATACCTCTCTATTCCCTCCCTATTTATGCATCCGTCCAGATGCCTCTTAAATGTTGCGAATGTGCCTGCTTCCATCACCTCCTCTGGCAGCCTGCTTCAGACACCCACCACTCTCTGTATAAAAAACTGCCCCCACACATCTCCCTTAAGCTTTCCCCCTCTCACCTTGAACCTGTGCCCCCTTGTAACTGACACTTCCACCCTGGGAAATAAGCCTTTGACTATCCACCCTGTCTATGCCTCTCATAATTTTATAGATCTCAATCAGGTCTCCCCTCAGACTTCTTTAATTAAGAAAAAGTGCAGTCCATTGTTACTTGGGTTAATGCAGCAAACACTTTGCACTCAGCACCATTTCAAAACTAACAATTTATGCTGCTCCTAATCAGGTTAATTTACTGCTGGGTGTTGGCCCAGAAAGCTGGTGAAAACTCCCTGCTTTTCTTCAAACAGTGTCTAGGCAGCGTTAACAGCATTCTGGCTGCATAAATATCTGAATACAATCCATTTTTACAGGGAGGGAAGAAAACATGAGGGTGAAGCAGAGACAAGTCCACACACGTCTGACAGAGAAACACAGCGAGACTGTGGGGATCAGGATATTGAATTCAGTGATCAGCCATGATCGTAATAAATGGCGGAGCAGGCTCGACGGGCTACTCTTGCTTCTAGTTTCTATGTTTCTATGTAGAATAATCTGCTCAGAGGATGAGAAGGTGCATGTTGTGGAGGTGGGGTATCTGGGGAGGCAAAGAGGTCACTTGTATCAATTGGAGCGAGGCTATGGGGTGACCAAAGTAAAGTTTACTTATTAGTGTCATAAGCAGGCTTACATTAACATTGCAATGAAGTTACTGTGAAAATCCCAAGCCACTATACTCCGGTGCCTGTACACTGAGGGAGAATTTAGCATGGCCAATGCAGCTAACCAGCATATCTTTCAGACCGTGGGAGGAAACGAGAGCACCTGGAAGATACCCATGCAGGTATGGGGAGAATGTGCAAACTCCACATAGACAGTGACCCAAGCTGGGAATCGAACCTGGGTGCCTGGCGCTGTGAGGCAGCAGTGCTAACCACTGAGCCACCGTGAAAGGAAACAGAATTCAGAACCATTCAAGCACATTGACCGGAAATTCTCCAGAGAATCGGGCGCTCAGGCAAATCTCCATTCACTGCAGCGAGACCAGAGAATCTCAATGGTGTGAATAGCCAGAGAATTCCGGGCATTAACATCGAAAACATATTAAACTGTCATATCTTCATACTATCACCCAATTATCCCTCAACATTGTAAACCACTTGAAGACACAATTGTGCAACACTCCAGATAATCTTAGAAATAGATTTCTTTCAGAAATGCTCATCGCCATTCATGCAATTCAGTTAACATCACTTTGAAGGACACAGAGCCCAAAATGATTTACAAGGACAATACCAGAACTGAAAGGTTACGACCACAAAAGGAAAGAATGAATAAGTTGGAGCTCATGTTTCGAGGAAAGAGAAGGCTGAGAGGGCTGGCCTCATAGAAGCCCTACATGCAAAAGGAGGCCATTCAGCCCATCAAGTCGGCACCAACCACAATCCCACTAACCACAATTCCCAAAACCCCTCATATTTACCCTGCTAATCCCCCTGACACTAGGGTTAATTTAGCATGGCCAATCCACTTAACCCACACATATTTGGACTGGGGGAGGAAACTGGAGGAAACCAACGCAGACAGGGAGAGAACGTGCAAACTTCACACGGACAGTGACCTGAGACTGGAATTGAACCTGGGTCCCTAACACTGTAACGCAGCAGTGCTAACCATTGTGTCACCATGCCACCTTTTGGGGTTTTTAACATTATGATAGGGTCAATATAATCTTAAAATAACTCACAGCCAAGAGGAAGCCTTTTGAGCTGATGTTTCTGTGTAGGCTTTTGGGTAGAGCAATCCAAATATTCCTATTCCCCCACTCTTTCCTCACTCTACTTTTTCCCTTAAGTTTTCACCCAAATTAGGAGGTCATGTGGGACAGTGGGTAGCGTCCCTCTCTCTGAACCAGAAGCTTCAGGCTCGAGTCCCAACCCAGGATTTGATGGCCAGGGAAGCTACATTCATAACATGGTCAAAGAGGCTGAGTGTCAACCTGCAAATCCTTCCACACACGCCAATGGCTGGAGGTAAGAGTGGGAGAGGCTCCTGGTCAGCCCACGCTTGATCCGGAGCGGCACCCCTCTATGTATGAGCCCCAGGCAGCAGACTAGTGACCTGTTCCGGCAATTACTGCTATGGAAATGGACAAAAATCTGCCTTAGTGCACCACTGGGTGTGTGAAGAGAATGGGAAATTTCACACAAATACATTTTGAAAGTTACGATTGAATCTGCTTCTGCTACCTGAAGAAGTCATATGGATTTGAAACGTTAACCCTATTTTCTTTCTCAATAGATGTCATCACACCTGCTGAGTTTTTCCAGCATTTTTCTGTTTTGCCTCCTCCTAACCTTCTCATTTAAAAGAGAACAATCCCAGCCTCTCTCATCTCATGATATAACTGAACTCTCTTAACCCATGGGGAACTATTCTAGTAAACCTCCTCTGCACTCTCTCCAAGTTCTTGACATTCTTACTAATGTGCATTGTCCATAACTGTACACAATATTTCAGCTAGCGCTATAACCACTGACTTAGAATCGCAGAATTGCTACAGTGCAGAAGGAGGCCATTTGACCCATTGAGTCTGCACTGACAACAATCCCACCCAGGTCCTATCCTTGTAACCCCATGTTTTTACCCTGCTTATCCCCCGACTCTAAGGGGCAATTTAGCATGGCCAATCAGCCTAACCTACACATCTTTGGAGGGTGGGAGGAAACCGGAGCACCTGGAGGAAACCCATGCAGATACAGGGAAAATGGGCAAACTCCGCACAGAAAGTCATCTGAGGCTGGAATTGAACCCAGGTTCCTGGAGCTGTGAGGCAGCAGTGCTAACCACTTTGCCGCCCACATATAAAGGCTTAAAATAACTGGAAAATCTGGTAGCATGCATTTATTATAAACCACAGTTTAAGTTATGCCGCCACTGTCCAGGATTTACGCATAGATGACCCACATCTCTATGTCTTATTACTGCTTTGAAATTGTACCATTTTGTTAATATTGCCTCTCCAGTCTTTTTCTGAAGTATCTATCTTTGATTTCTCAACAACCACTAACGCATTCAGCTATGCACTTATTGAAAGGTGTAGCAGGCTCAAGGGACCATGTGGCCTGCTCCTGGTCCTATTTATATTCTCATGATAAGAAAATCAGAATATCCGAGTATTATTTAAACGGTGACAGATTGGGAAATGTTGAAATACAAAGGGATCTCAATTTCCTTGTACATCAGTTATTCAAAGCAAGCACGCAGGTACAGCAAACAGTTAGGAAGGTGAATGGTACATTGGCCTTCATTGCAAGAGGACGTAAGTAAAGTAATGTTTATTTATTAGTCACAAGTGAGGCTTACATTAATACTGCAATGAAATTACTGTGAAATTCCCCTAGTTACCAAAGTCCGGCACCTGTTCAGGTCAATGCATTCAGTCACTTGAGTACAGGAGCAAGAATGTCTTACTGCAGCTGCAAAGGGCCTTGGTGCAACCACATCTGGAGTAATATGCGCAGTTTTGGCCTTCTTACCTAAGAAAGGAAGATTCCCCAAATTAATCATTGAAATGGCAGAATTGTTGTATAAGGAGAAATTGGGTCAGCTAGGCCTGTATTCACTGGAGTTTAAAAAAATGAGAGGAGATCTCATTAACACATCTAAAATTCTGACAGGGATGGACAGACTGTACGTAACAATGAGGTTTCCTTTGTTTGGGGGATGTAGAACAAGGGCTCACAGTCTCAGGATACAGGATAGGCCATTTAGGACTGAGAGGAGGAGAAATTTCTTCACTCAGAAGGTGGTGAACCTATGGTTTTCTCAACCACAGAAGGCTGTGGTGGCCAGGGCACTGAATATATTTAGGAGGGAAATAGATAGAGTTCTAGAATTTAAAGTGGGGAGAGAGCGGGAGAAGACCATGGAGATTGAGGGTCAGCCATGGTCACACTGAATGGTGGAAAAGGTTCAATGGGCCAAATGGCCTAGTCCAGCTCCTATTTTCTATGTTTCTCTGACACTTTAGTATTCAGTTTTAATTATGCGCTTTCAATGCCACAATGAATGTCAGGATTGCACGACAATTTGATTTATTTCTTTAGCATATGTGTAGTCACAGAGCCAAGCAATGTCTTGTTTGTGGTTGGATGGAGTTTGTTAAGCTTGCCTTTAAGTTTAGTTAGCAGACACTCTTCAACAATGTGAGTCATTGTTTGGACTGCACCACAGCTGTAGCCTTGATGACAATGATGACCTGCTTACCCTCCTTCTGCACTGACAGAGATGCTGGGAATTGCCAACATTGTGAGCTGCTGAGACACAAGGCAATTCTCAGGCATAAATGCAAGTCTCCGTCACGAGAGTCTCCCTCCTTCCCTGCTGCCTCAGAAATGCAGCCAGCATAATCAAGGACCCCATGCAACCCAGACATTCTCTCTTCCATCTTCTTCTGTTGGGAAAAAAATTCAGAAGTCTGAGGTCACATACCAACCGACTCAACAACAGCTTCTTCCCTGCTGCTATCAGATTTTTTAGCAGACCTACCTTGCATTAAGTTGATCTTTCTCTACACCCTAGCTATGATGGCAACACTACATTCTGCACGCGTTCCTTTCTGTTTCTAAGTCTGGTATGCTTTGTCTGTAGAGTGACAAAGAAATAATACTTTTCACTGTATGTTAATACATGTGACAATAATAAATCAAATCAAATCAGATTGCCATTCAGTGAAGAATACTAAACTCGTAAACTTGAGCCTCATCCAAAGCTGCATTGCACTGATCCTAATTCAGGCCCATCCCATTCACTCAATTACCCCCTCGCCAACCTCACAGAATCAGAGAATCCCTACAGAGAAGAGGCCATTCAGCCCATTGAGTCTGTATGACTCTCTCACAGGGTATCTGACCTAGCCCCTCTCCCCTATCCTATTCCTGTAACACCACACATTTTCCATGGCTAATCCACCTAACCTGCACATCTTTGGACCTTTTAACCTAGGTAGGCTCACCGTCTAACAACACCTTAATTTAAAAATTCTTATGCTTGTTTGCAAACCCCTTTAATAACCTCACCCCTCTCCATTTCCCCAACCTCCTCCAGTCCTACAACCCTCTACACTGATGTCACTGAAGATCGGGATCAAGTTCCCTACTGTTCCATCTCCATTTTACTTTTATCTGTTTCCAATAAAAGTTTTTGTCCTGGTTTTGGCCTGACATTTAAACTTATCTCCCACATTTCCTGTTCAGAACCTTTTTTTCTGTCCTGTTAAACGGCTCCAAAGTGTTTCTTTCCCCTTGAGTGGGAATCTGTTTAAAACAGCACGCCACAATGAGACAGTTTATAGAGCATGAAACCACAGGCTTTTTGACCACAATCACTTTCAAACCCCATCACCAGTGCTATCTTTGTACTTTCTCTTGCTTTTTATAGTGACTGACATAACACAGCCTAATTTTTCATACTCCACCCTCCATGTGGGAAAGACATAGTTAGAAAATGAGAACAAATATCAAAGCAGAGGATGACTTTAATTAGACCCTTGATGCTTTACATAGAACTACATTGCATAAGTGGTACAGAAACAGGTCATTCCGCTCAATTGGTCCTCCCAGCCTATTTCCTCATCTTGAGGACTAATGGTTTATGTCAAAACAATGAAGTGTACAGATTATTGGGATAGCACGGTGGCGCAATGGTTAACACAGCTGCTCCACAGCACCAGGGACTCAAGTTCAATTCTGGCTTTGGGTATTGCAGGTACAATTTTGTCTTTTAAAAAGCATTTAGATATTTACGTGGATAAGATGGGCCAAACGCAGGCAATTGGGACTAGCTTAAGATTTTAAAAAAGGGACTGCATGGACAAGTTGGGCCGATGGGCCTTTTTCCATAGTGTAAATGTCTATGACTCTCTGGAGTTTGCACATTCTCCCCGTGACTGCATGGGTTTCCTCTGGTTGCTCCAGTTCCCTCCCACACTCCAAAGATGTATAGCTTTGGTGGATTGGCAATGCTAAATTGATCCCTAGTGTCAGGGGGACAAGCAGGGTAAATGTGTAGGGTGAGGGGAACATGCACAGGTGGGGATTCAGTGTCCTGAGGAGGTCCAAATCCAGTTTCAGAGAGCTCCCTGAAATCCACCTTCATTTTCAGGAGGTCTACGTTCTTTCTTCAATAGTGGGTCAGTGATGCTGGACGCATTTACAATGTGGCACCAATATAGTATGTTTACTTGCTGGCCACAGTAGCAGGAAACACTCCACGTTCCCGCCCTCAGCATCTTCTTCAGTCCGAAAATAGGAAACTCCACCCATTATTTTTTAAATTGTTGGAACATTTCTCTTTACCAGATATCCAAGTATTGAAAATGGGGGAAAGGGTTGCTTGGTTGACAGTCAAACATCATCAATTGGGTTATGAGTCATTTTGGTTTCCAATTGACTTAGGAAGGTAAGACATGGATGGAGGTGTTGGCCGACAAATGGCTGGAGCATGGGGGAAAGTCATGTGATGAAACCTCCAGGAATGTCGGTTATCACAGTTTGGCCCTCCCTGGTGGTGAGTTACTTTTTGCCAGAAATGGAATTTTGTAATGAATATCAGCACTGCTGGACTAGGGAGGAGATAAGAAAGTCAGCAGGGACTCTAATCTGCTCTTTGCTACCATTGAATACTTGAATATGTAGACAGTGGGGGAAGTAGGGAAGGAAGGATAGGACCAGGTTCAGCTGTGCACCCCTGTTAGATATGCATTATGGAGGCTCAGACATAAGGAATGGCAGCAGGGTAAAGTAACAGAGTACGCCCAGTGCACAGACCACAGAATCAGTGCCTTCAGGAGAAATAATAAGTAAGTCTGTTTTCCTATTCAGAATACAATACATGTTACAGGGTGTTCCACAGAATAAGACCTCTGGGTCAAAATGACTTTGATAAAGCAGTCTGGGTGGTTCAGCCTCTTGATGCATTACCAACTGGTAGCATAACAGGGTTTATGCTTTCCTGAATTCTCAAACACTTACTGTCATGACAAGGCAGCACTGAAAAACTACAGTGCCCTGGCAACTGGAATTCTCATGCAAAAAGGCACTCACGACTGAAAGGCCTTTTGCATCCAAGAAACGCAATGAGGGATTGAAAATTAAAGGAACGCAGTCATCTCACGGTCCTAGAAGATCCGAGATGGATGACTGTTTATGTCATAGGATCAGTGCAGCATAGAGGGAGGCCATTCAGCCCACTGAATCCATGCTAGCTCTTTTGGAGCAATCCAGTCAGTCCCATTTCCTCTTTCGATCCCCATAGCTCTGCCAGTACTTTAGCTGCTCAAGTCCCTATTTTTTTGTAAGAGTCGATCATTTCTGCATTCACCACCCTCGTTGGTAATGAATTCCCTGTCATTAACACTCTTTACAGAAAAAGGATTTCTTCTTCACATCCACCTGCATCTCTTGCCCAAAACTTTAAATCTGTGTCCGTGAGTCCTTGCACCATCAGTTATTGGAACAGGTTTTCTTTATCTACCTTATCTGTACAGTTCATAATCTCTGCACAACTCTATCAGATCTTCCCTCAGCCTCCAGCCCCAACCTCACTTCCTAGCTTTGTAGCCATGTTCCCCAATTCCTGCTGGGAAATCTCTTCTGCATCCGCTCAAGGACATTCACATTCCTATTGAAATTCCTCAATGTAGATTCCTCTGCCCAAGAAGCTTGAACCAGCTGTAGTCCCAACAAGAATTGGATAAAATCTATTTCTTTTCTCTTGATAGATATGGAGAAACTAAGAGCATAAACCATTCTTGAACTTCAAAACTCAAAAGGCTACACCGAGATATTCTGAGGAAGTACACCTGGAGTTACCTTGTCCTTTTGAAGTGTCTTTGCATGGGACCCATTTTCCCTTTCAATTCCCTTCCCTTCTCCTGAAGTTAAGAGTCTGTCAACAGAATCACTTGAATCCTCAGATTCTGTAAGCACGCTTTCTGGATGTAGGAGACCCCAAAGCTGACAGAGTTTCTCTTTACCCATCTTCAACACATGTCCCTTCCAGCAGGAATTATTGGAAATCTATCAGCCTGAGTTTCTTTTCTAGATCAGGGATTCGGAGAACGACCCCAGCTTAGCTGAGATCAAGTAGTTTATCACTGCCCGTGGATTGTATCTGATTTCCCCTGTGGTCTGTGTGGCTAAATGATCCCAATGCTTTTTCCAACATCAAGCCCCTCCTATTTAGAGTCATAGAGGAAACAGGCCCTTTGGCCCAACTTGTCCATGCTGCCCTTTTTTTAAAACTACTAAGCTAGTCCTAGTTGCCCGCATTTGGCCCACATCCCTCTACACCCATCTTACCCATGTAACTGTCTAAATGCTTTTTAAAAGATAAAATTGTACCCGCATCTACTACTACCTCTGGCAGCTTGTTCCAGAACTCACCACCCTCTGTGTGAAAAAGTTGCCCCTCTGGACTCTTGGATCTCTCCCCTCTCACCTTAAACCTAGTTTTAGACTCCCCCACCTTTGGGAAAAGATATTGACTATGTCCCTCATTATTTTATAGACCTCTATAAGATCACCCTTTGGCCTTCGACACTCCAGGGAAAAAAATCCCACTCTATCCAGCCTTTCCTTATAATTCAAACCATAAAGTCACTAGCATCCTAGTAAATCTTTTCTGCACACTTTTTAGTTTAATAATATCCTTTCTATAACAGGGTGGCCAGAACTGTATACAGTATTCCAAGTGTAGCCTTACCAATGTCTTGTACAACTTCAACAAGACGTCCCAACTCCTGTATTCAATGTTCTGACTAATGAAACCAAGCATGCCGAATGCCTTCTTCACCACTCTGTCCACCTGTGGCTCCACTTTAAAACAAGCAACGGGCAAGAAGGATAACCTTTTAAAATGGCAGCAGAACTACTATTTCCGTTTATAAAGGCAAAATACTGCAGATGCTGGAACTTGAAACAAAAACAGAACATGCTGGAAACTCTCAGTATGGAGAGGTGATGGTCTAGTGGTATTATCACTAGACCATTAATCCAGAAACTCAGCAAATGTTCTGGGGTCCCAGGTTCAAATCCCACCATGGCGGATGGTGGAATTTAAATTCAATATAAGAAATATCTGGAATTAAGAGCTTACTGATGACCATGAAACCATTGTCGATTGTCAGAAAAACCCATCTGGTTCACTAATACCCCTTTGGAGAGGAAATCTGCCATCCTTACCTTGTCTGGCCTACATGTGACTTCAGAGCCACAGCAATGTGGTTGACTTTCAACTGCCCTCAGGTAATTAGGGATGGGCAATAAATGCTGGACAGCTAGTGATGCCCATGTCCCGTGGATGAATAAAAAAAAGTCTGACTGTAGAGCAAAATTGTGTCTGGATGCGTCATCCTGATTGGCTCTATTCTCTCTCCACAGATGCTGTCAGACCTGCTAAGATTTTCCAGCATTTTCTCTTTTTGTAGTAACTCCTCTCAACTGTCGAGTTTCAAATTCTGCCACACAGTCCTTTTTATTCTGAATTCTGCTGCCTGTATCCTAACACACACCAAGTCCCGTTCACCATGACCCACTGTGCTCGTTGGCCTACCTAGCCCAAGAATGCTTTAATTTTAAAATCCTCAGCCTTAACTTTGAATCCCTCCATGACATTGCCCCTTCCTTTAATTGTAATCTTGTCCAAACATACAACTCTCTGAGATCACTGTCCTCCTCCAACCCTGGCCTCTTACACATCCCAGACTCTCATCACTCCAACGCGAACCAAGCCGTCAGCTGCCGTGACCCTAAGCTCTGGATTTCCCTCCTTAAATCTTTCCATGTCTCTTTCCTCTGTAAGAGACTTCCTGAAACTTACCTTTCTGACAAGGCTTCTGAAACTTTGTCCTAATATGTGACTCAGGGTCAAGTTATATCTGATAATCCCATACCATGGGATTGTTTACTATATAAATACAAATCGTGGAACTGCAGATCTCGGTTACCAAGAACTGTGCGTCATGTAGATGTAATGTAAATGAACAGGATTTTCCTGGTACAAGTTCTTTACAATTCATTGTCATTTCTTGATTATTTAAATGCTCGTGGTGTTAGCAATAGTAATCAGCTATTCATTTGGCTCTGACTCTTTGACCTCAGTTTCATTGACTGAAGACCGCAGACTTGTGTACAGATTTTCAATCACATTTTCAATGGCCTGTCAACCACGTAACCAAATGGCCAGAGAATCATTAGGCTCGGTGACCCGATGCGACCGAAGGACTCGGGAAGAGAGAGATTCATTGACCCCAGCTGTTCACTTCCTTTTATAACCCCCAATAAAAACTGCTTGAAATCGCACCTAAATGAGGTCCTTCGCTGCATTTCAAGTTCTGATTTATGGTAGGCCCTCAAACTCTGCATTTCAGGAATTAGAGACTGCGTTTCATGAACAAAAAAAAAGAGACTTGCATGAAAATTCTCAAAAAGGAAGCCTAAAGAATGGTAACTTTGCAAACATGATTTAGGGTAAAAGTTGTATGAACAGAGGTGAAAACACTACCTGATCTGATTCATTATTGTCACATGTATTGGTATACAGTGAAAATTGTTTCTTGTGCGGAGTACAGAGCATACTGTACATTGCGAAGGAAAGGAGAGGGTGCAGAATATAGTGTTGCAGTCATAGCTAGGGCGTAGAGAAAGATCAACTTAATATGCGGTAGATCCATTCAAAGGTCTGACAGCAGCAGGGAAAAAGCTATTCTTGAGCTGGTTGGTACGTGATCTCAGACTTCTGTTTCTTTTTCCTTATGGAAGAAGGTAGAAGAGAGTATGTCCGGGGTGGGTGTACTAAAGTACTTGTATAATACATGTATTACTATATGTGTAATAAAGTAAGAAAGCCAAAACAAAACTCGTGTGTCGATGTAGGTGCTGAATGCAGGGTCTTGGTCCTTCACCTGGTCAAAGAAACCATCAGGCAGTTTCATTACCACAATCGCCACTTACTAGGGTTACCAACCCAACTTGGAGTCATTCCAGAAAGTTTCTTTGCATGCCATTCCGCCTCCAACCCATATTCATGCCATTGGTCATTTGGCACGTCCAGCGTGTGAGTAGTGCCCTGCTTCTCACAGTCCGTGAATGAACAGACTCTTGACCAATTGGATGATTCTTGGCTTTGGGGTATATAACCTTTTCCCACACCTCCAAAATGTTTATAATAAAATATTTAAAGGAAAATAAGAGCTTTTTATTAAATGTATCTAACAATTTTGATTGGAGGGGTTGTGAACCCCTCACTATTTATCTCATGATCGGGAGTTGTGTTTTCAGCTGGCAAGGGTCCAAGCTTCAGAATTCAATTCATCAAATTCATTTAATTCATCCTTTTCTCCTCTTTTAAGACCCTCTTTAAAACATATCACACTGACCAAGCTTCTACTCACCCTTCCTAATAAGTCTTTAAGAGTCAGAGAGGTATACAGCACAGAGAAAGGCCGTTCGCATCTGCGCCAGTCAAAGACAAACCACCTAACTATTCTAATCTCATTTTCCAGCACTTGACCCATGGTCTTTCATGTCTTGGCATTGAAAGCGCATGGTCTCTGGCCTTCCAGCCATATGTGTTCCCCGCCAGCAGGAGGCGGCACATTGTTTACTAGCAGTAGGATTCTCTGGTCCCGCTGCTGTCAACAGGAATTCCCACCGACGTCACCCCACACTGGGGGTAACCCATAGGTAGCGGTGCACTGCTGGCGGAACCAGAGAATCTTGCCCGTGTGGCCCAAATCTAAATACTTCCTCAATGTTATGAGGGTCTCTCCCTCTACCACCCTTTCAGGCAGTGAGTTCCAGACTCCCACCATCCTTTGGGTGAAAAGGTTTTTCTCACATCCTCACTGAACCTCCTGCCCCTTACCCTAAATCTATGCTCCCGGTCATTCCCCCAAGGGGAAAAGTTTCATAGATGTGGTTTATGTGGCTTGGTGTCAGATTTCATTTGAAGTCACCACTAAGTGCCTCGGGTTGATTAAAAATGTTGAAAGGTGCGACATAAATACAAGTTGAAGCTATGATCCACACAATTTGCTATCCAATAGGGGTTGTCATGAGTGGCTCCCAGTCTTGTCCACACACATAACAGGGATGGGATAAGGAATTGGCCAATTTTCCACCCTCACTCCTTGTCCCAAACACAGGGCTAGTGACTAAACAGAAATTGAGATTAGCCAACAGCACGCAGTGGTGTCAACTGTGGTTCACAAGGTCCCAGGTTCAAATCCCACTCCAGGACATGAAGATAAAAGTCAAAACTGACATGCCAGTGTAGTATATAGAGGGTGTTGCGGGATCTACTGAGGCAATGCCTGCTCTCTCAGGTGGGTACAAAAGATCCCATATTACAATTGCCGTGAGGACAAAAGGGAATCATCTCTGGTGTCCGGGTCAATATTTATCCAATCAATATTACAAAGCAAATTATTTGGTTGTTTATCACATTGCTGTTTGAGAGAGTTAGCTGTGTCCAAATTGGCTACCGTGTCTCCTATATTACAATAGTGACTACACTTGGAAATGGCTGTAAATTTAAGCACTTTGATGTTTGGTAGTTGTGGCTGGTGGTTTTGAAAGATAGGCTGCAGGCGTTGAAGTTCAAACAAACAGCTTTATTAAAAGGATGTTAACACTGCAAGCTGCTAAGACAGACTGCCCCTTTGCCCATGCAAATTGCCAATGATATCCTCAATGACTTCACGTGGTTGCACTCTTAAAGTACCCCTGTTCCACTGAAAAGCTGCCAGCAAGAAGGGACTAGAAATAACATGAATACACAACAGTTGCGAAAAATGCCATCTAAATGCAAGTCTTGCTTTCAGGCCAGTGATTAAATCTGGGACCTGCCTGATTTCCATGACTTACTGTAACACAGGGCGGTGCCATTATCCACAAGGCCACCTGGGGAGCCTATAATCAACTGTTACTGCAAAGTGAGCAAGTTGTACTTTCCATACCAAATTTATAGCCCAGGGCAGCGCTTTCAAAGACTGAAGCCAAAATCATGAATATATTAGGAGCAGCCCAAAGACAGGGAGAGAGAAAGATGTCATGCCTGCAAACTGTGCACTCATTATCCAAGCCAGACTGACATGTTATTATATCAGAGCTAAATGCCAGGGGAAAGTCCTGGTTAAACCTAACTCACAATCACTGGTTTACCACTGTGCATTATATCCAAGGGTTTAAAAAAAACACATATAAAAACTTCATCTGTATTGTGCCTTTCAAAATGTTGGATGTTCCAAAGATATTTTTGGCCAATAACGATCGTAATTTAGGAAACATGATAAACAACTTACGCACTGTAAGGTTCTATATGTGTTAATAACCAGATCAGCTCTTTAAACAAAAGTAATATTGCTTCCCTGGCCGGCACACAAGGAAGAACACCACTTTCTTCAAAATAGTGCCATGGGATCTTTATTTCAACCTGAGGGGGTAGATTGGATGCCTGTTCAATTCTCAACTGAAAGCATCTCCAACCCATGTAGTGCTCCTTCAATACAGACATGGAGTGGCAGTCTATCTTGAGTCTCTGTATAGGGCAGCACAGTGGCACAATGGTTAATACTGCTGCCTCACAGCGCCAGGGACCCAGGTTCAATTCCAGCCCTGGGTGACTCTCTGTATGGAGTTTGCACAATCTCCTTGTGTCTGCAAGGGTTTCCTCTGGGTGCTCCAGTTTCCTCTCACAGTGCAAAGATGTGTGGGTTAGATGGATTGGCCACATTAAATTGCCCCTTAGTTTCAGGGGGATTAGCAGGGACAGCTAGGGTTGTGGGGATAGGGCCTTGATGGGATTGTTGTCGGTCAGGCTTGAAGGGCCAAATGGCCCCCTTCTGCACTGCATGGACTCTATGATTCTATGATTCTAAGTCAGACATGAATGCACTATTTACCTAACAATGTCTTATGGGGCTGTGTCATGAAGTAACCAGGAACATGAAGCATTGGGAGATATGCAGCAACACTGAATGAAGATAATGATTGCGATTCTTTGTGAAGGGAGGGTTGGCTTGTAAATGATGGGACATTGAAGAGAAATTCTTCAAAATAGTGAAATAGGACCTTTTATGCCCACCTGTGAGAGCAGATTCCTATTTATTGACAACAGCTCAGCCTTCAACACCATTACTGCTACAAAACTCATCTCCAAATTCTGTTGGCTGGGATTTGGCTCCTTCCACTGCAACTGGATCCTAGATTTTTGAACTCACAGACCTCAATCAGTAAGGATAGGCAAAAACACCTCCTCCCCGATCATACTCAACACCAGTATCCCACAAACCTGTGTCCTCAGCCCCTTACCCTACTCCTTTTACATCTATGACTGTGGCCAACTTCCCCTAAAACTCAATTTTCAAGGTTGCTGATAACACCATAGTGGATTACATCTCAAATAAACAACAATGAGAAGAAGTACAGGAAAGAGGTAGAGGATCTGGTGAACTAGTGCGATGACAATAATCTCTCCCTCAATGTCAACAAAATTAAGGAGATAGTCATAGAATTCAGGAAGCACAGTGGAGGACAATGGGGATGAAGTGGAAAAGGTCGAGGGCTTCAAATTTCTTTGCGTCCAGATCACCAACAACCTATTATGGTCGCTCCATGCAGACGCTATAGTTAAGAAAGCCACCAACACCTCTACTTTCTCAGGAGGCTAAGGAAATTTAGCATGTCCACTATGACTCTTCGCTAAGACTCTCAAAACTTTTTCCTAATGCACCATAGAGGGTATTCTTTCTGGTTGTATCACAGCTTAGTATGGCTCCTGATCTGTCTAAGAATGCAAAAAGCAAAAGGTCATGAATTTAGCCCAGTCCATCACGCAAACCAGCCTCCCATCCATTGACTCTGTCTACACTTTCCACGGCCTCGGAAAAGTAGCCAGGATAATTAAGGACCCCATGCACCCCTGGATATACTCTGTTCCACCTTCTTCCATTGGGAATAAGATATAAAGTCTGAGGACATGTGCCAACCGACTCAAGAACAGTTTCTTCCCTGCTGCCATCAGACTTCTGAATAGACCTACCTTGCATTAAGTTGATCTTTCTCCACACCTTAGCTATGACTAACACTACATTCTGCATTATCTCCTTTCCTTCTCTATGCACGGTATGCTTTATGTATAGTATGCAAGAAACAATACTTTTCACTGTATATTGTACATGTGACAATAATAAATCAAATCAGATGGGAGTTGGAATTTTTCCAAAAGCTAGGCAGCCCCACCACCTGCCATTGGGATTGCAAATGGGAGCCAAACCCCGATGGGTGGGCAGAAGGACCCTGCGTGGCATTTATTTGTTTATGGGATGTGTGAGTCTCTGGCAAGGCTATAGGTACAACACATCCCTCATTGGCTCTGATAAGGTGCTGCCTTCTTGAACTGCTACAGTCAAAAGTATTATTTCTTGTGTATTGTACAGACAAAGAATATTGTTCATAGAGTACATAGGGAGAAGGAAAGGAGAGGGTACAGAATGTAGTGTTATAGTCATAGTAGAGAAAGATCAGCTTAATATGATGTAGGTCTATTCAAAAGTCTGATGGCAGCAGGGAAGAAGCTGCTCTTGAATTGGTCGGTATGTGATCTCAGGCTTTTGTACCATTTTCCCAACGGAAGAAGGTGGAAGAGAGAATGTCCGGGCTGTGTGGGGTCCTTAATTATGCTGGCTGCTTTTCCAAGGCAGCGGGAAGCGTAAACAGAGTCAATGGCTGGGAGGCTGGTTTACGTGACGGACTGGGCTACGTTCACAACCCTTTGTAGTTTCTTGCCATCTTGCTGGTAGGGTGCATTCCTGGAGATTTCATCAGGAGACCCCCTGTCAGGTGCCCTGCCCCCACAGTGACAAGTGCTCCACCTTCCCACAGGGATTGAGAGTGCAGGCAGACCTCCTTGTTATCCATTACCGGATGACTCTCAACACTCAGTTCAGCATTGTTTCCCCTATGTCTAATAATTTAAAAAATAAAAACTTATTACTTTCAAATTTGTTTCATGTTTATTTTTCTCCTGGGTTTAATCTCCAGATGTAGAGATGCCGGCGTTGGACTGGGTTAATCTCCAGGACATTGCAAAGAGCAATTATAAATTCCTACAGACTTCACAACCATTCAGTCAGGCCATTCAGTGACCAGACAAAGTAAAGAATGGGCTTGGAATAAAAAGAACTTTATTTTCTTCCAGAAGGTTCTCTGAACAAGTCTGGAATTCCAATTGCAATGGTGAGAGCTGTGTTTTTCAACGACCTTGAAGGAATCGGTTGTGGTTCCTCTCTCTTTAGCCTGCTAGAGAAACTAGTGTAACATGTTATAGACCCGCCCAATCCCCCAACAGCAGGGTCTTAAGGTGAATTAAAGGACGTCACCACCACCAAATGTCCATAGACTGAGGGATTTGGGGTTGTTTTCGTTAGAAAGAAGGCGGCTAAGAGGGGATCTTATTGAAACATATAAGATGATTAGAGGTTTAGATAGGGTGGACAGTGATAGCCTTTTTCCTCGGATGGAGAAAGCTAGCACGAGGGGGCATGGCTTTAAATTAAGGGGGGGGGTAGTTATAGGACGGATGTCAGGGGTAGGTTCTTTACCCAGAGGGTGGTGAGGGATTGGAATGCCCTGCCTGCTGCAGTTGTAAATGCGCCTAGTTTGGGGGCATTTAAGAGATCCGTGGATAGGTTTATGGATGGAAAGGGATTGGTTTAGATTAGAGGGTCATTGTTTTTTAACTGGTCGGCGCAACATCGTGGGCCGAAGGGCCTGTTCTGCGCTGTAATGTTCTATGTTCTATAACCTTTCAATCTATTAGCAGAGTGGTGGGAATCTTACTGGATAATCTGCCCTTCTTTACCTGAGCACATCACTTGATCAGCATTGAGTATTGTGCAGTGGATGCTTGGACTGGTTTTTGTGGAAGCAGCTTCTCAAAACTAGTGGCAAAGATTAGTTCCTGAACTTTCCATTCCTGGGGAGAACATTTCCTCCAGTTGACACGTTTTTTTTAAAGAATGCATTTGCTACTTTTCCACACAAGGCACAAACACTCAGTGAGAGCATCTCCACCCCTTCCTGTTTCCCCCAAGGCACTGTGTTTAAAGACAATGAACTTATAAAAATTCATTCCCTTCTCATTAGGTGAGAATTCACACAGGGAGAAGAAGCAATGTCAACAAACTCGCACTGTCAGGGACAGGATGCATGGGTCAGTGTAATCCTCCATCCAATTCATGGTTTTACATGTGGCTCCTCACTCTGTTTCCATGGCCACTCATAAGACAACAACCTTGCATTTATATATCCCCTTTGACATAGCAAAATCTCCCCAGGCTCACAGGAGTGTTATGTATAGTTTTGGTCACCCTGTATTAGGAAAGACACTGATAAACTGGAAAGGTTGCAAAGAAGATTTACAAGAATGTCAACTAGTGGGCCTGCGTTATAGGGAGAGGACTTTATTCCTTGGAACATATTGAGGTGTACAAAATCAAGAGGGGCAGATAGGATGAATGCACATGCGCTGGAATTCTACACACGCCCACCATGGAATCAGAGTGGGCAAGGGATGAACCTCTGGAATTTCTGGTCTTGCTCAAATGAAGTGGCAAATTCCCGCCCATAATCTTTTTTCCCAGAGAAGGGGAATTGAAAATTAGAGGGCATAGGTTTATGGTAGGAGGGAAAAGATTTAAAAGGAACCTGAGGGGCAACTTCTTCACAAAGAAGGTGGTGCTTACATGGAATGAGCTGCCACAGAAAGTGACTGAGGCAGGTACAATAGCAACATGTAAAAAACATTTGGATCAGTACATGGGTGGGAAAGGATTAGAGGGATATGGGCCAAACATGGGCCCACTGTCACTAACTGGGAGGGCACCATGGACTGGTTGGGCTGAAGGGCCTGTTTCCATGCTGTATTGCTCGATGACACTCTGGGCGGAATTGTACCAGTTCACCCGTCTGTCAGTGGAAGTGTTGGTATTCAGAGAATGAAAGTGTAATGCAGCACAGATCAGAGGAATTCCGTGGCTAGAATTTTTCAGCAGTTCACACAGGAATTCTCCGTCCTCACATGTGGACGGGTGGGGTGGGGGTGAGGGGGAAGGGGACATTTGTCCTGTGGGATCTAGACTGGCTCCTCAGTTCCTTACCCATATCTGCCCTTCCCACCCCCCAATGTTTTCTACTTCAAGCATTTTGGCAGATAATCTGTTTCGGTGATGTTGGTTGAGGGATAAGTACGTTCCAGGACACCAGAGAGAACTCATCTGCTTATCTTCAAAATTATGCATGAGATGTTTGCCATCAGCTAAAAGGGCAGCCTTGGGCCCCCAGCTTAATGCTTGATCTGAAAGACTGACAGTGTCGCACTCCGAGTACTGGACTTAAGTAGCAGTACAGATCACGTGCTCCAGTCCCTGGGATGGGATTTGAACCACCAAGCTTTGAATCCAGGGCTCCCTGCTGAGCCAGATTTAAGATTATTCAACAGCCACTTCCAATTTAGAGAATGAAGGGAACATCGTAACACAAGCAGTTTTAAGAGCAGATGCTGGAATGAATCTTACAGAAAATAATTAGCCATAGCTACTCAGTGGCTAAATGTACCACCCAGTATCGTATAGTCAGAGCAGCCAGGAATGTTCATGGTGCAATCCTGAATGTGTGCAAAGTCACATGGGCTCAGCTGAGTGATAGTGTAGGGGCTACCATTTCACCTACCATGGGGTAGAAGAACCAATTGGATCGTTCTTTCAAAGAGCTAGCATAGGCATGATGGGTCAAATGGCAACCTTTTGTGTTCATTTTATGGCTAGTTGTAATTCTCCTTCTAGGCACCTGTCCCGTGGCCTCTGCTGTAAAGTGCATTGACTAGGCCCCAGCCCTCTTTGTAAGCCCCTCCTCCATATCGCATTATCCCACTTAAGCTTCTCTTTGAAACCCACCTCAAACAAAAAGATTTTGAATATGTAACACCTTTCACAACTGCAGGACTTCCTGAAGCATTTTACAGCCAACAAAATGCTTTCTGAAATCTAGTCACTGCTATAAGGTAGCAATGTATACAGCAAGATCCCACAAACAACTATGAAATAAATGGCTGCATAATCTCTTTTAGGTATTGGTTCAGGGAAAAATATTATTCAAAACAGAATCATTAGAATTCTACAGTGCAGAAAGGGACACTTGCCATTGAGCCTGCACCAACAACAATCCCATCCAGGTTCTATGACCGTAACCCCATGTGTTTACCCTGCTAATCCCCCAACACCAAGGGGCAATTTAGGGCCAATCAACCCTAGCCCGTACATCTTTGGGAGGGAACCGGAGCACCTGAAAGAAACCCATGCAGACATGGGGATAATGTGCAAACTCCACACAGCCAGTCACCCAAGGCTGGAATTGAACCTGGGTCCCTGGTGCTTGAGGCAGCAATGCTAACCACTGTGCCACTTCAAAGGGGAAATAAATTCTCTGTTTTTCAGATAGGGCCTAGGATCATTTATGTCCATCTGAGAGGCCAGAAGGGGCTTTGGTTTATTGCTTCACACAGTTAATTTTTCAGATTGGGATAGATTGGGCTCGCCTGTGACATGATTGAAGACTGGTGTGTCTCATACACGATGAATAGACAATTGGATCAGAACTGGTTGGGAGCACGGGGAAAGTGTGGCTAGTGTTATTGGAACCTATACCCCAATCAGAGCCCAGGCCTAAGAGAGGAATCTTAGAAGGAACTGACTAAAGTCAGCAAATTTTCCTGGGAAAATGTTGCATAATGAAAGGAATCACTGTCAGAAAATCATCCGAAATTTAGTGATTCTCTTCAAATTAGACAAGAAACCCAAGTGTTTTTTTTTTCATTTTTGTATTTATCGCCTATCCTTAACTGCCCTATAGAAGGTGGTGATACCACTTTTTTGAATCACTGCAGTGCATGTGGTATAGGTACTGCCACAATGCTGTTTTCCCTTAGCTATTTAATACAATTTGTGAAGCCATTTCAGAGGGCAGTTAAGTGTCAACCACATTGCTATAGATCTGAAGTTTCATGTAGGCCAAACTGGGTAAAAGTGGCAGATTTCTGCCGCTGTAGCACAGTAGTGGATCAGATGGGCTTTCATGACAATCCAGTAATTTCATGAACATTATTATGAATGAGTCCCGCATCTTATTCCTGGTTTATTTATTAAACAAATTTAAATTTCTTCCAGCTGCCATTTGAACTCATGTCTCCAGAAATCAGGCCTGCATTGCAACAGGCCAGAACTCTCCATTCACCTGACGAAGGGGCTAACCCGAAAGCTTGTGAGTATATTATCAAATAAATAGGTTGGACTAAAACCTGGTGTTGTCAGACTTTTTACTGTGTTGCAACTTCATGGCAGTGTTAATGTAAGCCTACTTGTGGCACTAATAAACTTTAAACTTTAGTCCAGTAACATTATGCAAGCGCTGAAGTGGTTAAGAAGTCAATGATGTAAGCTGAGCTGAGATGCCAGTTCTGTGATCAGGTCTGGGACGGCAGAAAGAGAAATTTAACGTTGAGTTGGAACTGAACTGCATGTGGTAAACAAGGAGCTGTCCAGGGGGGACTACCACATAGCAGATCCAAGAACAGAGCCTTTATAGCACCTCAAGCTCGATAAACCTCTAAGATCTCTGTGCTCCTCCAATACTGGCCTTTGTGCATTCCCAATTCTCTTTGCTCCTGCATTGATAGCCGTGGCTGCAGCTGCTTAGACCTTAATCTCTGGAATTCACTCCAGAAATAACTCCTCAGAGGCCAGTGTCACTTCACCAGATTCCCTTTATTCACAAACTCCATTCCACTCCTCAAGTGCTTCAGCTACAAATTCAGAGTCTACGTTGCCAGTGGACCTGACAATCCTAAACCTGAGGTTCCCTGATTGGACAGACAGTTATGACCAATCTTTTTGGCTAACCAATTAAAGATATTGACGTTTATTTATTAGTGTCACAAACGGGCTTACATTAACACTGCAATGAAGTTATTGTGAAAATCCCCTAGTCGCCACAGTCCAGCGCTTGTTTGGGTACATGGAGGGAGAATTTAGCATGGCCAATGCACCCAACCAGCACATTTTTCAGGTTGTGGGAGGAAACTGGAGCACAAACTCCACTCAGACAGTGACCCAAGCCAGGAATCAAAACTAACTCAAATTAACGAGGGAGCAAATTAAAAGAGGCAGCTCCCAAAAGGAGGGAAACCCCCTGAAACAAAGGGCAAAATGGAAAGGAAACTTAAAACGTCTAATCAAAATGTGATTAAAGAGGTCGATAGTGCACCCCAGCCCTTGCGGTGCCCAGTGGGCACAGCAGGCAATTATGACCTCAAGCAGGGAGTTCAGATGCCAAGAGGCCAATCACATGGATCTTGTTGAAGTCATTATAACTCCCTGAACCTTTCCACCTTTCTCCTTCCCTTTAAGACACTGCCTCAAACCTGCCTCTTCAATTAAGCTCACAGTCACCTTCCCTATCATCTCCTTATGCAGTTTGTTGTCAAATTTTGTTGCTAACACTCCTGTAAAGCACCATGGGACATTTAACTGTGTTAAGTACGTATAAATATTGCCCAGCTACGAGGACACGTTATCAATTTGTGTCATATTCCTTTAGAAGAGGGATTTACTGAGGTGTTTAAACTGGTTTAAGGGGTTCAGCCAACAAAGTATAAGAAATTATTTCCTCCAGTAGGGGAAACCAGAACACTTTACTTCACAGAAGGTAGTCAAAATCTGAAACCCCCTGCCCAAGAAAGCTGTGGATGTTGGTACTATTGGAATTTAAAATGGATTGATAGATTTTTCCCTGGTAAGACTATGAAGCAACCACTAGGTAAACTAAGCAACCACTAGGTAAACTAAGCTAGGTACAGAATAGCCACAGTATAATTGAATGGTGGAACAGGCACAAGGAGCTGAATGGCCTCATGTTCCTATCTTTACAAACTAATGTGCACTGGATGCCACCCCTTGCAGTGCAGCAAAGATATTAAGTAAATCTTGTTTCTTTGCTCTGTGGCTAAATATTTTTAAGACGCGGGTTGATGGGTTTTTGATAAGAGAGGGGATTAAGGGTTATGGGGAGAGGGCGGGAAGGTGGAACTGAGCCACGACAGATCAGCCATGATCTTATTGAATGGCGGGGCAGGCTCGAAGGGCTAGATGGCCTACTCCTGCTCCTATTTCTTATGTTCTTATGTTCTTATACCCACACTTTGCCAGAAGATCTCTATCAGTAATGACCTTTCCTGCTCCCACACCATTATCAATACCCTGGGAGTTACCATTGACCAGAAACTGAACCATTCTAGCCATGTAAATAATGTGGCTAGAAAAGTAGGTCATAAGATAGGCATCTGGAGTGCCATAAGCATAGACAAGGATCATGGGTGGAGAGGGGACTCACAATGTTGAAATGGCGGCGCAGGCTTGTTGGGCCGAAGCGCCTGTTTCCCATGCTGTTGTTCTTTGTTCTTTATCTGTGGTGAGTAACTCACCTCCTGACTCCCCAAAGTCTGTCCACCCTCTACGAAGTGAATGTCAGGGGTGTGATGGAATACTCTCCACTTGTCTGGGTGAGTGGAACTTCACTTACACTCAAGAGGTTTGACTCCATCCATAACAAAGCAGCCTATTTGATTGCTACCCCTTCCACAAACATTCAGTCCCTCCACTACCGATGAAGAGAGGTAGCTGTAAGTACTGTTTACAAAATGCACTGCAGGAACTCACAAAGTTTCCTTAGGTAGCATCTTCCAAACCCATAGCTACTATCATCCACAAGACAAAGGCAGCAGATACCTAGGAACACCACCACTTGGAAGTTCCCCTCGAAGTCACTCACCAACTTGACTTGGAAATACATCACCATTCAATCACTGGGTCAAAATCTTACCACTACTTCTCTAACAGCATTGTGGGTGTACCTACATTTCAAGGACTGTAGCAGTTCAAGAAAGCAGCTCACCACCACTTTCTCAGGAGCAACTAGACATGGCAATAAGTGCTGGCCTAGCCAGTGAAGGCCACATCCTGTCAATTTTTTTCTAAATGTAATAAGACTTTGAGGACCATTCCTTGGCCTTTCGTTTTCTTCATGCTTGCCCTTGATGACAACATCTAAAAACCAAAGATCAGGTTCTTGGTGTTAACAACTCCTCACTCTACCTCTGCTCCAACCCTCTCTCAGCCCATCTACCACCTCGCTATTGTCACTCTGTTTGTCAGACTCCCAGCCCTGGATGAAATGCAACATCCTCTGGTTAAACACTGGATTGAACAAAACCTTTGTCTTCACCATGAAAATCATTTTCTTGCCATGGATTCCATCTGTTTTCTCGCATTCAAACCATGTTTGCAAACTTGACTTTATGGGTGGAATTTTCTCAGCCGTCCTGCTACAGGAATTGTAGCGGGCGGGACAAGACGGTGCAAAGGTCCATTGACCATTTTCCCATCTTGGGGCGAGTGTGGCTGGAAAATCCTGCCTTATGTCTGACCCATAGCTGAGCTTCCAAATCCATTACCTCTGCCTCGCAACCTTCCCACTCCATAACATTGACCATCCCTAAACTTACCTACTGCCAAAACCCACAGCCCAAGATTGTCTTACCTCCAGACTTGAGAGGGTGCTGAGGTAGGTTGCCTCACATCCTTTAAAATGTATCTGGATGAGCACTTGGCACATCATAACATTCAGGGCTATGAGCCAGGTGCTGGCAGATGGGACTAGATGGGAGTTCAGGTGTTTCTAATGTGTTGGCATAGACCCGATGGGCTGAGAGGCCTCTTCTGTGCTGTATGATTCTATACTCATAACCTACATTAGCATCAGATCCCCGGTGCCTCCATTTTAAAAATCTCATTCACAATGTGTTTGAATCCCTCCATAGCCTCTTCCCTCCCTAAATTTGTCACATCCTCTGAGACCTTTGCCCTCCTCCAAATTTGACCTGTTCACATTCCCCAGCCTTTTCATCCCTCCACAGGCTTGTCCTTTCTCGGCTGTCAACAAAGTTCTCTTCCCAATGTGCACGCAACAGATTGAATCACATGGGATCGTGGAAATCTGGAAACTCACCGGAAAGCTGAGGGTGCAGCTTTCAAGGTTGGCATGGTCAGATTTTGGTTGGCTTAGAGCATCGAAGAGCAGAGGCGGGTTAACAGACTTTGCCATGGCCTAATTATAGTAGGAAGCCTCACAATATCAGGTTAAAGTCCAACAGGTTTATTTGGAATCGCAAAGCTTTTGGACCACTGCTCCTTCATCGGGTGAGTGGAGAGGTAGGTTTCACAAACACGGCATATATAGACAAAGATAATACATATGCCGTGTTTGCAAAGCCTACCTCTCCACTCATCTGATGAAGGAGCAGCGCTCCGAAAACTTGTGATTCCAAACAAACCGGTGGGACTTTAACCTGGTGTTGAGAGACTTCTTACTGTGCCCACCCCAGTCCAATGCCGGCATCTCCACCTCATGGCCTAACTAAATAGCGGAACACATGGGAGAGGCTGAATGGCCTCTTCTTGTCCTTATGTTTACCTGTAATTTGCTCCCTTAACCTCTCCACTTTGCATTCTTCCTTTAAGTTGCTCTAGAAAGGCCACTTCCCCTGTCTAAACTTTTAGTTGGCCATCCTAATATTCTTTGGCTCTCTGTCAAATATTGATTCTGTCAAGCATCATGGGATGACTTTTCCTACAATAAAGATGCTATATAATGCAAGTTGTTTTTTTACACCACAGAGTCTAGAACACCTGGAAAGGATAGAGTGTAGAAATTCTGGAAAGAGACAACAGATCTCCCCCTTCTAAAACGCTCGCATTTTGCTTCAGTGTCAAGTTTGGTTTCTTTTATTCGAGAAGGTACAACTTTTAAAAACCACACCAAAGTGAATGCGTGGGAAATTTACCTTTTAAAATGTGAGAGTGGTTGCACAGTACCCTGCAGTTCAAACATCAGGTGGACACATGTTTCCTCCGCAGACTGTCTCTCTCATGTTTGGCCGGGAGGTCCAGGATTTATCCGCTGCTCGTAATCGGCCAGAATAAAGTCATTAGTTTCAGGTAATGAGGGGCCAGCACTGAGGCTCCTGGGATCTGCCCTCCACACATCAAACAGTGGCTGCCTCCAGTACAGCGAGCTGTTCTGAAGGTGCATTACTCACACAGGAAAGAGAACAAGAACAAAACAGCAGAGGAAATGAGGGGAGGGTGAGAGAGAGAGAGAGAGAAATACAGAGTCGGTGCATGAAGGACAGAGAGAAGGGGCGAAGAAGGACAAACAGAATGAATGAGAAAAAGGACAGATGGCAATGAGAGAGGGACAGTAAAAGAAGAAAGAGAGGGAAACAGACCTGGGAGTGAGAGGGAGGAATTAGGAGAGAGGAGCCGTAAGAGGGAAAAATAAAGTGGGTGAAGGAGAAAGTAAAGGAGGAGAGAGAGAAAATTGAGACAGAGTTGGAGAGAGAGAGAGAAAAATAGAGAGGGAAAAGGAGGGAGAGAGGAAGAGCAAGAGAGGGAGAAAGAAAAAGGGGGAGTGAGTGAGGAAATGAGTAAAGGTAAAGTTGCCATAGTCCCAGATAGGCCACAAGCTGCTCTGCTCTTTGAGGGAGAGAGCTGACTAATGGTGGTTTAACCTGAGGGTCACCACCTTAGGTGAAGATTGAGAAGGAGGGCCTTCATTAATATTCTCATCCGGTATGGGAATTGAACCCACGCTGCTGGCATCATTCCACATCACTAATCAGCTGACTGAGCTAAACCAAAAGACCCCAGAAGGAGGGTAATGAAAGACACTAAATGACCAAATGAAAGGCAAGCAAAGGAATGGAAACAAGTCAACACTTGTTGGAGACAGACCGAACCAACAATGAAACCCATTGGGTGGGATTTTGACCCCACACTCTTCATGCACAGGTTCAGCAGAGTAGGGTCAAACTCCTGGGAGATTCAAAACGCATGTACACTCCAGTGTGAATGCAGTCTTATTTTCATTAGCCCTCGAAAATGATGTAATCAGGTTTATGGCCATTATTGGTGAGAACTGATTTTAATATATTTTAATAAATTTGGATACAATTAAGTCACCTCCTCACCAAATTAACCCTTCCCTCACAGTTTATTCACACCTTACCGACCTCACGTCATGTTGGTGAAGTTCTTGAAAGGTATTTAATAAACCTGTTGACGGGATCCCCCTGGGGGCACAAAGGTAAGTATAGCCCCTGGGGTGAGGGTCATGGTCAGAAAGAGTCCTGGCACTGCCTCCAGTACTGCTCTCTGCCACACCTGTGCCAAGGGCTAGTTCTAGTGGGATCCCATGGAGGCGCGGGGAGCGGGGGTTCATTTATCTGTGGTTGAGGGGGGGGTTAAAAGAGAGTGGGCATTGAGGGGGGTGCTGATGCCTGTGATGATTGTGAGAGAGTGGGAGGGCGGCCTCTGATACTTCTGTGGAGTTAGGCAAAAGTTATTTCTTATGTTGTTCTGATGGGGCACCCTATTAAGATGGTGTCATAGAGCGACAGTGTAAACCAGGCCCACTTTTTTTTAGTCTGAGAGGCTCAGAATCTGTTTTAAAGTTTTTTTTTAAGTTTATTTATTTAAGTCACAAGTAAGGCTTACATTAACACTGCAATGAAGTAACTGTGAAAACGCCCTAGTCGTTCACAGTCTGGCACCTGTTCGGGTCAATGCACCTAACCAGCACTTCTTTCAGAATGTGGGAAGAAATTGGAGCACCCAGAGGAAACGCACGCAGGCACGGTAAAACGTGCAAACTCCAACACATAGTGATCCAAACCAGGAATCGAACTTGGGTCCCTGGCGCTGTGAAGCAGCAGTGATATCTACTGTGCTATCCATCCGGAGGGAAAACTGGTCTGCGGGGCTGGAGAGGGTCGTGTCAGTTTTCTATACGAGCCTGACAGGTTGAAGAATTTTGGTAAGATTGCACCCTGCCCCGACCCTAAGGCGAGCAGAAATAAAGGTTCCATTTGTGAAATGCTTATGTCCACATGATGGATTCGCCTCAGAAGAAATACAGATTGAAGACTTCAAAAGAAATTAGAAACGATTGAACATGAAGAAGAATCAACAAAAAGAATGAAAGCTTTAGGGAAGACATTACAACAGCAAGATGAAATGACTGACAGCAAGCTTGGAAAAGAAAAGTCGCAAAAGTGAAGTTAAGGAGAAGAAATTAATGAGATAACGTTGACCTCCATAAAGAGGCAACCAGACCATAAGACCAAGTCCAGGGAAGAATTGAATCAGGAGAATAGGAGCGTGAAGAAAGGAAGCTTGAGAAATTAACTGACGTTAATTGAAATTGACAGCAGAATCAGCAATTCAGACAGAGAAAGAAAGTATAGTACAGGAACAGGCCCTGGCTCTCCAAGCCCATGCTGGTCATGAAGCCCTAACTAAACTAAAAGAAACTTTCCGCCCTTAACTCGAATCATATCCCATTATTCCATGCCAGAACAAGATTGCTGAAATGGTTATGCTTATTGGAAAGCAGCTAGTCTGCATGGAACAGCTCTGCGCAAGACTATATTTGGAACTGTAGATAATTAAAGCCTACCAATGTTTATGTTTGCACACACTAGCCTCAAGATCTCAATGATCCCATCATTACTGTAACAATAAAAAACCTATATTAAGTACACAATATGACATGGTGCCACACTGTGAAATTTGTCACGAATCAAGTTAGATCTCTGAAATTATTATCTCTTGAGTCTGGACTCCTGTCATACCCAATAGGCATGGAGGGATGGATCATTCATAAATAAATGAATCGCTTGAGAAATACAGAGGAGCTCCAGCAGTCAGTGTTACCATCAAGAAGCGTTTTTGAATCTGATCGATCTGTTATAGACATAGCTGATGTCCCTGTGGCAGTAATAATGAACTGCCTGTGCCAGAGGAGGTACTTGTTGTTGCAGTTCCTGTTAATGTTGATCCTGTGGAAGCATCTCAGACTACAGAATTACATCATCCTACAAAAAACCGAACAAACTCACAAAAATTCTATTTTTTATTGTCCAACTTGTTTAGTTAGAGTTTAGGACTGAGTAACTTGGTTATTGAAGATTATACAAAAGAGTTAAAAGGGAGGAAAGATGTGGTGATTGTCTCTTTAAAGGATAATTAGGCAGAAGACGGTCACCCGGCTTGGGGGAGTCAATTGGGGCAGAGATTGGGTAATCACCCCTGAGGATGGAGCCCTCCCTTGGGCAGAAGAGTCTGCAGGCATGTAAAGACTGGAGCAGCCCATCAGCAGCTGGGGTGGGGCGGAGGCTGCCTGCCTCTGTGCAGTTTTTCCCTTGTTAATAAATACCTTTTGTGTTCCTGATAAAGTCTGTGAGCATGCATCGCCCAGCAAATGGTGGATGCATGAATGTCAGGCAGCACATCACACAGCATTGCTCACTTCTCGACCCTTGATGTGTAAAATAATAAAGAAGAGTTCAACAGCTTCCTTTCCCAGCAAAGACCTTAAACAGAAGTTTACTTGTAACTTCAATCTGGCAGGCTCCTCAGCTGGTTCACATAAAACTTCAAAAAGCAAAGCTGCCTGACGCAGGTCAGGACTGATGTAAACTCCCTTTGAATTATGCACACCACCCAATATAATCTGTAATTGGAAACTCCGCAACCACCAGGCTGTCCGTCAAAGAACACCACATCCAATCAATTATCCTATCCCATCTGAAAGCTGCCAATCAACTGCACTGCCCCAGACTAGGTCTAATGCCTTTGATCTATGCCAAGGTGCCCTACAGGAACATCCAAATAAAATCATCAGGGAAGGCACCTCTTCTCTTATCTCTGGGCAAGGTGTCAAAGTGTACACGCTGACCGGGATCAATGGTGAATTGTCACAAAGGAGCAGTCATTCTGAAGTGGACTTTTCTCTCTGCATGTTAATTATCTTGCATTTATCACGTAGATGTGACTGATCCTACACCAATGTGGCCACTTTATTTGGCTGAAGAATCCAAGACAAGAAATACAAGTACTTCTTTTTCTCAAAGAGTTTTACACAGCTCCCAGCAGGTTGGTCTCAGGTAGCTAGAAAAAGCCCATTGAATAAATGTGAGGGCTCAATCTAAGTTGACACACGTAACACGATACTAAGGGAGTTGTGTACTCTCAGAGGTGCCACCTTTTGGACAAGACATTAAAATCGAAGCTCCATCTGTCCTCTCAATGGATGTAAAAGATTCAACTGCACCGGAAGGGAGTTTTTCCCTGCGTCCCGGCCAATATGTATCAGTCAAACAACAGCACTGAAGCAGATGACCTGGGTCATTTGTTTAATTGTTGGGTGCAAATTGGCAGTCACATTTCCTGCACTTCAAAAGTACTTCATTGACTGTGAAACTGTTTGTGAATTTCCTGTGATTGTGAAGAGTGCTATATAAAGATTGTGTTCATGTCTCCAGAGTTAGACTTGAACCGACAAAGTTCTGACTCAGGCGAGACTGCTGACCGCTGAGCCACAGCTGACGTAACTCTGGATAAAGTAACAATGAGCAACCAGTACCTGTGGAGCTGAAACTCAACAAGAGGCAGTTTCTTCTGGGTGAGGACAGCAAACTGCAAGTGAGATAAAGACACGTTTACACAATCTGATGCCACATTTCGCTGACTTTCAGCTTCTCAAATCAGGGTATCAAGTCCACTGTGACCACCAACACCTCTTTAATTTAATGCGTTAGGACAGGAAATCAAAATGTCAGCAGTAGGTTTTAAGAAGCAACCTACAAGATTGAGACAGAGGTTTAGCAAGGGAAATCCAGAGCTTAGGGCCCAGGTACTGAAGGAACTAACACAGTGGTTAGCACTGCTGCCTCACAGTGCCAATGACCTTTGGTTCGATTCTCGGCTTGGGTCATTCACTATTTGTGCAGAGTTTGCACGTTCTCCCCCGTGTCTGTGTGGGTTTCCACTGGGTGCTTCTGTTTCCTCCCAGAGTCTGAAAGACGTGCTGGTTAGGCGCATTGGCCGTGCTAAATTCTCCCACAGTGTACCCGAACAAGTGCCGGAGTACAGCAATTAGGGGATTTTCACAGTAACTTCATTGCAGTGTTAATGTAAGCCTACTTGTGACACTAATAAATAAACATTCAAACAATTTGGAGCAATGCACGAGGCCAGAACTGAGAGCACAAATCTCAATGGTAGAAGGATTGGATTTGGTGACAGAGGGTGGGGGTGAGGGGTGGGGTATGAGCAGTGGGGAGGGGAGTCTGTGAAAGGTGTGACCGTGAATGGATTTGAAAATTTAGTGGAGGACTTTAAAAATCGAGGTGTGACCAGACTGGGAGTCAATGAGTGTTGGCTTAACAGGAATTGAAAGTAGGGGAGCAGAGTTTTAAATGAGCTAAAGTGTACAGACGGATATGTATGGTCAGCGGGATTGCAATAAGAATAGTAAAGAAAAGCAAATGCTGGAAATACACAGCAAGTGAAATGAAAGGTTATATTCGAAACATTAAAGTTGTAAATTTAGAATCATAGAATCCCTACAGTGCCGAAGGGGGCTATTCGGTCCATCGAGCCTACACCGACCATAGTCCCATCCTGACCCTATTCCCACACACATTTACCCCGACAAACCCCTGACACTAAGGTCAATTCAGCATGGCCAATCAACCTAACCCGCACATCTTTGGGCTGTGGGGGGAAACTGGAGCACCTGGAGGAAACCCACACAGACATGAGGATAATGTGCAAACTGCACACAATGACCAGAGGCTGGAATTGAACAAAGTTCCCTGGCGCTATGAGTCAGCAGTGTTAACCATTGTGCCATCATGTCCCCTGTGAGGAAACTGTTCTTTAGCCAGGATTTCTGTGTCTCCATCTCGCACTGTGAACAGACACTCTCTCCAGAGGGCCCCCGTCATTGATGTAATGGCCCTGTTTTAAACACTTTACACAATTGTGAACCAGTCAAAACCACAGGTTAGCAAACAACAGCTGGAAATACTGAGAGGAAGAGGAAAGGGAGAGAATGTTCAATAGTTACAGTTAACCAGTCAGTGTGACGTACAACATTGCGGACGCTGGAAGTTAGAAATACTAAGCAGGTCAGGCAGCATCGGGGGAGAGAAATAGTTAATGCAACTGGCTATGGTTCCCATTCGGAAACATGTCTGTTTTTAGACACAGATGCTCAGAGACCTGCTCACACAGCATTAGTTTTGTTTTTACATCCAACTGGATGTTGTTAAAAGGTGCAGCCACATCTAGACAAGCAGTCCTTCCTGCAGCAGGAGGTCGTGGGTTCACGTCCCACTTAAATGTTTGGGCACATAGTCAAGGTTCCTGTGCAACATTGAGAGAGTGAACAGATTTTTTATAAAGTAACTAAGGAAAAACTGTTACCAGTGGCAGAAGGGTTCGTAACCAAAGGGCAGAGATTTAAAGGTGGTTAACAATAGTAATCAAAGGTGACATGAGGAGACTTTTTGTCACTCAGCGAGTTATTGCGTTCAAGAATGCACTGCCAGGTGGTTGAAGCAGATTGAACTGTAACATTCAATAAAGAATTGGGTAAATACTGGAGGGGAAAATGTACAGGGCTCTGGGGAAAGAGCAAAGTTAGTGGGGCTGAATGTGGTTTCACAAAAGAGAAATGGTGTTTGGCAAATTCATTAGAGCTTTTTTGAGAATGTAACTGGGAAGATGGAGGGGAGCTAGTAGGTGTAATATAATTCAATTTCCAAAAGGCTTTTGCAGTGCCAAATAAAAGGTTAATAAACAAGGTGCATTGAGCTGGGGGTAAATAATCTTACACTTCCCAACATTATAGCCCTTCAGCCACTTGTTACCCACTGACTTAACCAGTCTATGGGTGGGATTTTACGGCCTCATCCGTCCTGAAACTGTAAAATCTCAGAGTCAACAAAACTTTCTATTGTCTGGCCCTCACCCGCTCCAATTCCCGTGGTGTGTGGGACAGTAAAATTCCAGCCCATATCTCTTTTCAGCCTCTTTGTGACTTCCTCACAGTGTTCGTTCCCACCTAGCTTTGTATCACCTGCAAACTGAATAGTCAAGGTGCAAGGAGTTGGGGGTAATATTTTTAACATGGATAGATGATTGATTACTGGACAGGAAGCTGAGAAAAGCCACGAAAAACTGAGCATTTTGAGGTTGGCAGAATGTAACTAGTGGAATGCCGCAAGGATTGGTGCTGGGGCCTTGGCTGTTTACAATCTATATAAGGATTCAGACAATGAGACCAAGACCAACGCATTCAGGTTCATTTCTGGCCTCGGGTGACTGTCTGAGTGGAGTACATATGTTCTCCCCACGCTGCATGGATTTCCTCTGGGTGCTCCGGTTTCCTCCTATAGTCCAAGGATGTGTGGGTTAGCTGGATTGGCCATGCTAAATTGCCCCTTAGTGTCCAAGATACGTAGGTTTGATTGAATTAGCAACGTAAATGCGCAGAGTTGGGGGGATAGGGCCTGGGTGGGATGCTGTGTCGGAAAGTCATTGCAGATTCGATGGGCTGAATGGCCTCCTTCAGCATTGCATGGATTCTATGGTTCTCTGAGAGGATTGTCCTATGGTGAGAGGCTGAGTAAATTGGGTCCATTCTCTACAGAGTTTAGAAAATGTAGGATAATTTTGTTGAATCCTACAAGGTTCTGAAGTGGCTTGACAGGATAAGACACCGAGAGGTCATTTCCACTGACTGGGGAATCTCTAGAACATAGGAGCACTGTTTCAGGATAAAGGGCCGATCGATCATTTAGGATTGAGATGATTGTGAATCTTTGGAATTCTCTACCCCAGAGGATTGTGGATGCTGCATCATTGAAATGTTTAAGGCTGGGATAGACAGATTATTGGTCTCAATGCATCAAGGGTTTTGGGAAATGGTGGGAAAGTAGAGCTGAGGCAAAAGATTATTCATAATTTTACTGAACGTGGGAGCAGTATAGTCTACTGCTCCTACATCACCATTCTTTTAAAAAGGCAGCAGAAGCCAAATGGGCCAAATGGCCTCACTCTCTGCTGTATTATTCTTTGACTTTGTGCCACCTTTTGAAGTTAAACAGTAGTCCTGTCTGTTCTCTTGAGAGGGGCATAAATCAACCTCTCTGTTGTTTTTAAGGATGACCAATCTTTATCTTTTCAGGTACTAACTAAGCCACCTGTTCTTTCTCTCCAATGCTTTCTGCTTAAGTGTTTTATCCCCTTCTGCTGCAAAAGAAAACCCCTGCTGTAAACGTGCGGGGCATGCTAAAGAGCATTAGTGAGGAAATCCCCACAGTCAAAATTTGCTCAGGAATCTGCAGCTGCTCAGATTTGTGCTAAATAACTCGAACTTCAGAAAACATCTGTGTCCAAGAGGGCGATTAGTGTCTGGTTTTCTACCGGATAAATCCCAAGTAACATGGAGTGGTGAAAACCACACCACAAACCTTCTCTCGCTCTATTTTAAAGGATGGTCAAACAAGTCTGGAATTGAAAGCTCGGGTGGGATCTTCTCAAAAAATGACATTAGGCACGGGATTCTCTGACTGTGTTCGGCCCAAGATTGGAATATCCCACCCGAGGTCAACAGACCTCAGTGTGGTCCATGTCCCGTCTGCTATAATTCCCGTGGTGGGCGGGACGGTGAAGTGTCACGACGGCAAGAAAACTGGAACAATCCATGCACGGCAGACCAGACAGCAACCGTCCCACACTCAGTCATGTTTTAAGAGAGTGGTGAGTTGTGTGCCGGTTGTGGGAAGGATGGGGCCCAAGCACACCAGTCAGCTTGGCTGTAAAGTGATCAAGCACCATTTTGAAAGGACACCCTGATCTCACTGTGCACTGGGAGGACACCCCACCCCTCTGCCCTTCTCCCTGACACAGACTGCCAGCACTGGGGCCTTGCTGCCCTCCCAATGGGTTCCCTTCGTGACCCCTGACATGCAACTACCGCCCCTCATGTCCCAACCCTTCACATCACCACCCCCCCCACATTGCCACCCCCGTCATAGCCCCCAGTCAGACCCCACCCCCACTCAGGCCCCACCACCTTGATATTACCCCAGCACACTGGGGTTCAGGGTGGGGACTGCCCAACCATATCCCCGACCACTCAGGTTTTCAGTGGCCTCCGAGCACTCCAGCTTGGCCATCATGCCTGGTGCCCCCTAACGATTCTAGTCAGGCTCATGTCACGTCTGAGCATAAGATCCTGGGAGCTGGGAAAATCCTGCATCGAAAGGCTAAACGTATTTAAAATGCTACATTAAATATGCTAATCGGCTTCACACCCTTTCTGGGCAAGATCCGGTTTGCACCAATAGCAAGGGGCCAGATTGATTGCAAACCATTTGGCGGCAGGCACAAAACTCGTATTTGGGTCTGCAAACAATTTTCTGGGAGTGGCGCAATCTACGCCAGGTGTGGCGCGAGCAGAAAAATCGCCCCTTTAGTCTCAGTAATAACGCCAATGAAATTATCACTGATTGTCATCAAAACTTTAGGGCAGGAAATCTGCCATCCGTGCCCAGTCTGGCCAATGTGTCACTCCAGACTCACAGCAATGGGGTAGACTCTTAGTTATCTTCTGAAATGGCCCGGAAAAAAAAAAATCACTAATTTTAAGGGCAACCTGAGATGGGCAACAAATGCTGCCCTTGCCTGCGATACCCACAGCTAATGAAAGATAAAGAAAAAAAATTGGTGCAAACGCCAGCAGCAATCTATTATTATCATACTGGCATCCACATATTTGCATAAAAAATTAATTTGCATTTATACAGCACCTTTAGTGTAGTATTTTACTCCAAAGTACTTCACAGGAGTGGATGTCAGATAAAATCTAACACCAAACCACGTGGAAGGACAATGCATGGAAGGAGGCCTTTCATCTGTGCTATGGTGGTTCTTTACCTATCCACACCCAAGCTCTTTCATCCTAGCCCTATAAATATTTATCCAATTTCCTTCTGATAGTTACTGTTTAATCTTCTTCCATCATACTTTGGGCAATGCATTCTATGTCGTAATAACTCACTGTGTAAAGAGATATTTGGACCAAAGGTTTTCTTTCAAAGGAGACAGGTGGTATGGTGGCATAGTGGTTAGCACTGCTGCCTCAGTACCAAGGACCCGGGTTCGATTCCTGGCTTGGGTCATGGTCTGTGCGGAGTCTGCATGTTCTCCCTGTGTCTGCAAGGGTTTCCTCCAGTTTCCTCCCACAGTCTGAAAGACGCGCTGGTTAGGTGTATCAGCCATGCCAAATTCTCCCTCAGTGTATCTGAACAGGCACCAGAGTGCGGCAACTAGGGGATTTTTGCAGTAACTTCATTGCAGTGTTAATGTAAGCCTACTTGTAATACTACAACTTATAAACTTAAACACATATCGCTTCTCAGCCTTTTAGCTAAGATCAAGTGTAGTATCAACGTGCTGTGCTTGGTTGAAGCCATTAGGTGTCATTTCAGCTTCATTTGAAGCAATTTTTAAAAGCGGCGTCTCGGCCTTTTGGCTAAGATGCAAATGAGATCAAGCCTTGGAGGAGGAGCTATGCTTACTCCAATCAGCTTGAATCATGCAGATCAAGCCCAAGACAGGAGGTGAGAGCTCTGTCTTGTCAGCTTGGATCGGGAACAACTTGTTGAGACTCTGAATTGGACTTGATTGCATGGAATTGGAATAAAAACAAAAAAAAAGAGGAGAAAGGGCAGAAAGCCAAGAATTCCAGAGAGCTCCAGAACTTGGGACTTGGCAACTGAAGGCACAACCACCAATGATGAGGAATTTAGAGATGCTTAAGGAACCAGAGTGAAGCAATCGCAAAGGATTGTAGGGCTGGAGAAGGGTACAGAGGTGCAGAGGAGGAAGGAGGAAAATGAGGGTAAGCTTAGTTAGGGTTTTGGATGAGTTTAAGGTTAGGGAGGGAAAAAGATGTGATGCTGGCCAGATGAGTTATGGAGTAGTCCAGTCCAGATATCACAAAGGCGTGACTGAGGGTTTCAGCAGCAAGTAAGTTGAGGGAGGAATGAAGACAGGTGATGCTCTGAAGGTGAACATTAATGGTCTTGAAGGTGAAAGATTACAGACCTAGCGTCAGTTTAGGGTCAAGTCAGATACCTACATTACGAATGGTCAGGTTCAGCCTCAGACAATGTCCAGGGAGAGCAATGGAGTTAGTGGTGAGGAAACAATTGAAATAACTCCTCAGAGGTCAGTGTCCCTTCACAGGTTCCTTTTATTTACAAACTTTTCTCCACTCCTAAGAGTGCTTCAGGTACAAAGTCAGAATCCAGAGTGTCAATAGACCTGACACTCCTCCATTTGTACACAGGTTAGACTCTCTTATTGAGCAGGCAATCATTACCTTAATCATGGAGCTCATGCTCCAAGAGGCCCATTTCTTGGGCCTTATTGAGATCATTACAAGTTTAACGCAACTTTTTTCAAGGTACAAACAATAATGACATTGTGCAAGCCAAATGTGCATGCACAACCTTTTCTAATGTCTTTCTGGTCGAAGGAAGGAATTACCATGCAATCCCAGACTTGGTACCTTAGATTCACTTTGTCTCCACTTCAGTGTTGGTCTAGGCAAGTCTTGGGCCTTCACCAGAAAGTTCTCAATAATGATGGTGAACTCTGGAATGAGCTTTAAAATCAAACATCACTATGTTTTATTAAACAGCTTGTTTCTGTCGGGGAGCGCAAGTAGTTTAGAATATTCGGTTTTTTAAATTTTTTTCTTGGGTGACTGTGCAGAGTCTGCACATTCTCTCTGTGTCTGCGTGGGTTTCCTCTGCATGCTCCAGTTTCTTCCCACAATCTGAAAGGCATGCTGGTTAGGTGCATCAGCCATGCCAAAATCTCCCTCAGTGTACCCGAACAGGCTTCGGAGTGTAGCGACCAGGGATATTCACAATAATTTCATTGCAGTGTTAATGCAAGCTGACTTGTGACACTAATGAATAATTAAACTTAGAAAAATAAATGAGCTCTCTCTCTCTGTTCCTTCAATCTGTCCACTCTGTGTTTATCTTCTGACTATGACCAGATGTGACCTTTCAGAGCCACACTGTGCACGACTCCCCCACTCACCAGTTACGACTTGTTGGCTAGAAGCCTTTCGGGGGATGACAGTACATTTTGTTTTATTTTCAAAAACAGAGGTTTTATTCTGTGGATCTGGAGACAGAATCTGCAGCCTTGCTCCCACACAATGCACCCATGCCCTTCAGATATACCCAAACTGACGTAATATTGTCCCACAATAAAAACCTGCCCTGCGGCATTTGGGAGTGTAACACTTACAGTGGCTGATTTTTATGATGGTAATACCCCTTTCTCTTGCCCCTCACATTTCTCCATAGCTGTGCTTGCTCTGTGTGGGGATAAGGTGCTACGGGTATTGGGTATCACAGATTTTTCGGCACACTTTGGGTGCACAGGAAGCCATGGGGGATTATCACATATTACTTAACACATTGGAAATGAGAAGGATCTGAAATAAAACAAGAAAATGCTGGAAATGCAAACCAACGACTGAGTAAATAGTGGACCAGTTGCCAACATTCTCGCCTCTGGGTTAGAAACATGAGTTCAAGTCCCTATTTTAGCACAAAGATCTAGGCCGATAAGCAACACTGAGGGAGTGCTGCACTGTCAAAAGTATTTTGGATGAGATTGTAAATGGAGTCCCAGTCTGACCGTCGAGTGGATGTAAAAGATCTATTTCAAAGAAGAAGAGGGATATTCTCCAGTTTCCTGCTTAATAATTAATTCCTCATTCTTCTGTGATTCTAACTAGCAGATAAAATGGATTAATTTATCATTACGCCATTGCTGTCTGTGTGACATTGCTGTACACAAACAGGCCACAGAATTTCTCTAAATTACAAAATGGTGACTGCACTTCACAAATACTTCAGCAGCCATTAAATGTTTTAGGATGTCATGAGGCTGTGAAAGGTGCTACATTAATGCAAATTCTTATCAGCTCCATGAAGCGAAACACTGCTGTCTCAGGTGAACACCCTTTCTTAGAACACTACAAATTCTGATATAAAAACAGAAAATGCTGGAAAAACTCAGCAGCTTTGACTGTGGAAGGGGAAACATTTAATGTTTTGCAACTTACTGAAACAATCATAGGATCGCTACAGTGCAGAAGGAAGCCTTTTGGCCTGTCGAGTCTGCACCAACCACAATCCCACCCAGACTCTAAGGCCAAAATCCCATGCATTTACCCTAGTCAGTCCCCCTGACACGAAAGAGCAATTTAACATGGCCAATCCGCCTAACCTGCACGTCTTTGGACTGTGGGAGGAAACCGGAGCACCCAGAGGAAACGGGGAAAATGTGCAAACTCCACACAGGCAGTGACCTAAGCCGGGAATTGAACCCAAGTGCCTAGAGCTGTACCATGCCATTGTGCCGCCCTAGCTTCTTCGGAGCTAATGCTGCCGTTATATTTCCAGCACTTGCTTCATGCAGCCATTCTCCATGGGCAACATTAAATTGAGCATGGCAGTTGGCTATTCCACTGCAAAGGTATCACAACTCTGTTGTATTATCCAGAAGGAATCAGGAGCTCACAATTAGGATAAATGTTTTCCTCATTGAAACCAGGCCTATTGAAGCCAATGCATTCCTCCTGTCCCTCGCTGCTTCAGCCCCTTCACTCAGCATCATCATAACTGAGATCCGCTGACACAGCACAGCCCAGGGATGGTGCCGCAAGACCTTTTCCAATGTTAATCTGTGCTTGATTGCTACCCGTTCCACAAGCATTCAATCCCTCCATTACTAATGCACAGCAGCATCTGTGCCATCTACAAGGTGCACTGCAAGAACTCACCAAGATTCCTGAGACAGCACTTTCCAAAAGACACAACTATTGCCATCTAGAAGGACAAGGGCAGCAGACATATGGGGATACCAGTACCTGCAGTTACCCCTCCAAGTCAATCACCATCCTAACTTGAAAACATATCACTATTCCTTCACTGTCGCTGGGTCAAAATCCCGAAACTTCCTCCCTAACAACATGGCGGGTGTACCTACACTTCAGGGACTGCAGTGGTTCAAGAAGGCAGCTCACCATCACCTTCTTAAGGGCAACTAGGGATGGACGACAAAAGGATATGCTGAGAGGGTTAGAGGAAGCAGATGGCTCATGTGTAGCATAAACGCCAGCACAGACTAGTTGGGTCGAAAGCCTTATTTCAGTGCTGTAGATTTGACGTACCTTTCATAGACTCACTACAGCACAGAAGGCCATTCAGCCCAACATGTCAATGCTGACTCTTCTAAGGAGCAATTCATGTACTACTACTCCCCTGCCTTCTCCCCACATGCCTGCTCATTCATCCATTAAATATAGAAAATTCTACGGATCAGAAGGAGGCCACTCTGCCCATTGTATTTGTGCCAGCCCAAAAACAAACCACGCACAGCTGAATCCCATTTTCCAACAGTTGGCCCATAGCCCTGACGTTATGCAAATTCAGGTGCATATCCAGACACCTTTTATAGGAATTAATGGTGGCTGTCTCTACTATCCTTCCAGGTGGTGAATTCCAGACCCCTAGCATCCTTTAGGTGAAAAAACATTCCTCATCTCACTCCAATCCTACTGCCAAGCACTTTAACTCTATGCTGTCCAGTCACTGACCTCTCTGCTAAGGGAAACAGGTCTTTCCTTTCACTCTATCCAGGCATCCATAACCTCGTACACTTCAATCTCCTCTCAACCTCCTCCAAGGAAAACGACCGCAGCCTAAGTTTCATTAGGACAGAAATCAACTTCCTTTTGTTTCAAAATAAACTATTCTTGCTAAGATCAGTTAACACTAACACGACAACATTTCAAAACAAGAAACATTTGACACAATCCCACGGTCCCTCCATCCAGGTTTCACTGTATTCCCGATAACATTTTGATTGGATGTCATCTTAGGATGCTGGTGGAAAGGCAGAAAAATTCTTGGTGGGACACTTTACAGAAATAAACACAGCTGTGTAACTGGTAAAAACACTAGATAAAAACCTGCTGAAATCTGAAAAGAGCACAGCAGGTCCCTCCGTACGTAACAGCACTGGGGGAGCACCTTCACCACACAGTGGGTCAGGAAGTGGCTCACCACACCACCCTTCTCAAGGTCATCTAGGGCCAGGGCAGTGACACTCACATCTGGAGAATATATTAAAACAAAGGCCAGGTAACAGCTGTACAGGGTGAAACAAGGGATAACATTGCAGATCAAATATATTCCATCTTAACTGGAAGATGTCATAGAATCTCTACAGTTCAAAAGATGTCTTCACCGTCAACGATCTCACCCAGCCCTATCCCTACAACCCCATGTTTTAACACCGTTACTATCCCTGTCACTAATGGGCAATCAACCTAACCCACACAGACATGGGGAGACCATACAGACTCCACGCAGTTTCCCAAGGCCAGAATTGAACCTGGGTCCCTAGCACTGTGAGTCAGCTAACCACTGTGCCACCCAGCACCAGTTAAAGATTAACCACTTTTAAGCAAATACAGAGCAAGATTTAAGAACTTAAGCGTCGACTGCTGTTACTTTTTATTTTTTTAAATTTATTTTCAATATGGACTTCACTGGCAAAATGGGCATTTGTTCCCCATCCCCACCTGCCCTTGAGAATGAATTTTTCAAACGGCTGCAATCTGTGTGATGTTAGGTTTGAGGGTTTTATCCTGATGGTGATGAAGAAACACATTACACCTCCAAATGAGGATAGTGATAGAGGGAATTTGGAGGTGATGGTGTCCCCATGCTCTTGCTGCCCTTATCCAACTAGTGGTGGAGATGGCATTTTTGAGGTGGGGTGCTGTCGAAGTTGCGCCCAAATCGCTCTCAGCCTCTCATTAAGGCAGCCCTTTGAGGGGCTACTGTCTCTACAACCCTCCCATTTCCTCCCCTTCCACCTTTTGGAGGTCTCCAAGGCACTTTGAGAGGCAAACTGTCAATACCAACAAACACTCATACCACTACATAGATAACGCAATGCAGACAGGGAAAGTTGTTGCAGAGTAGGAGCAGGAGTGGGCTGGTGGTTGGTTTGAATATTTTTGGCTTGTGTGCACACTTCCGCTGTCCTACCTTCTCCCCACTGAAGCATGATAAGGTTTGCAGTTTGAGACTTTAAGTCATAATTGTGACTATTTCAAGTAACAGTGTGTGGCTAAGCATAGATAAATCCAGATCTACATTCAAAGGTGCAGCATAGACTCCCAGACTGGCAACGCTTCAATATGAAAATTCTCACACTATTTTGCAAATCCCTCCAATCCCCTGATCCCTCCCTCTGTAATCTCCTCCTGCCTTATAACCCTCCAAGATCCAATTCTGGCCTTCAGTACATTCCCAAAAGTGCTTCACAGAAGGGATTGAAGGGTTATATGCTTGGGGCTCACCCCAAGTACATAATCCCATCCAAACCATATAAGCAGATATTAAGACCAAAGCATAGTCAAAAGAGTTAGGTTTTAAGGGTTATTTTGAAAGTAGGAGGAGAGAGGCGGAGCGGGTTAGGGAGGGAATAACAGAGTTAAGGGTCTTGATAACTGAAGGCACAGTGCCAATGGCAAAGGGAGTAAAATCAGGGATGCTCAAAAGTATAGAATTGGAAGAGATCTAGAGGATCTTAAGGTTAATTATCATTTAAAAAAATCTATTAGCTCTTGAGATGATGGCATAGTGGCTGTGCCAGCCTTTATTGCCCTTAATATTGTTCCTGAGAAGGTGGTGGTAAGCTGCCAATACTTGAACCGCTGCAATCCATCCACAGTGCTGTTAGGAAGGAAACAGTGGGTGTATGTAGACCCACAGTGCTGTTAGGAAGGAAACCGCGCTATGAGATATTTATGACTGAGAGAGGAAGGTCTGAAGCCAAGAATAAAAAGCTTGAAGATAGTTTCAGCCTTTTTTTTAAACCTTATCTCCATTTCCTGTTACTCTTTTTCCAGCAAATTGGAATTTCTAATCTAAAGTCTCCAAGTTGTATAAAAGATGCTGCATGCTCTACTGAACAGATCTGGATGTTCCTGATGGAAGCTGCAAAGTTACCCAATACAAGACTATAACAATGGTTGGAATCATAGAAACCCTACAGTGCAGAAAGAGCCAATGGGCCCATCGAGTTTGCACCAACCACAATCCCACCCAGGCCCTATCCCCATATCCCTACATATTTACCCGCTAATCCCTCTAACCTATGCATCTCAGGACGCTAAAGGGCAATTTTAGCATGGCCAATCGACCTAACCCGCGCATCTTTGGACTGTGGGAGGAAACCGGATCACCTGGAGGAAACCCACGCAGACATGAGGAGAATGTGCAAACTCCACACAGACAGTGACCCAAGCCGGGAATCGAACCCAGGTCCCTGGGGCTGTGAAGCAGCAGTGCTAACCACTGTGCTAACATGCCACCTATGGTATAGTAGCACATGTCTATCACAGTACGGTAGAAGACCCAGGTCTATCTAGCTTACCTTCTATCATCCAGGTTCATCACCTGATAACCACTTTAAATGGAGTCATTGGCCAATCATAGCAATCGATCGCTATGATTAAACTACAACAGACCAAAATACAAGGCAAGGGAAACCCCTAGTGCAGCCATCATTCCAATGTCACCTCCAAAACATGTGCAGCTGGGATGTCAGTACAGCTTCTGGTGGACAGTTTAAGATGGGTTTCAACACCATGTAGGATATAGGGAGGGAGTCAAACAAATACAATGAGCTCTGGTTCCTGCTCCTGGTCACAGTCTACTGAGCACAACTGAAAAGTGTAGGCATCAGCTGTAATGCAACACAAGGTCGAATAGCCAGGCAGTTCTCACCATGTATGTGATGAATGGTCAGCTATAATCATAGAATCCTGACAATGCAGAAGGAGGACATTTGACCCATCAAGCCTGCACCATAGATCATCATAGATCATAGAACCCTACAGTGCAGAAAGAGGCCCTTCGGCCCATCGAGTCTGCACCAAACACAATCCCACCCAGGCCCTACCCCCATATCCCTACATATCATACGGACTAATCCCTCTAACCTGTACATCCCTGGACACTAAGGGACAATTTCTTAGCATGGCCAATCAACCTAAACCGCACATCTTGGGACCATCAACAATCCAATCCAGGATTCCCATGTATTTACTCCACTAATCCCCCCGACATTAAAGGCCAATCTAGTATGGCTAATCCACCTAATCCACACATCTTTGGACTGTGGGAGAAAACCGGAGAACCTGAAGGAAACCCATGCAGGCACATGGAGAAGGTGCAAAATCCACACAGTCACCCAAGGACCAGAATTGAAGCTGGGTCCCTGGTGCTGTGAGACAGCAGTGCTAACCACAATGCCACCCCAGCAGGTAAGTGCTCCAACTGCAAAGGGGCAAAAAAAAGCTGGAAGCTTCCAAATCACGAAGCTTTTGCTTCTGGTTCCACTCCAGGGACGTGAGCACACAATTCAGGTTGACACTTCCCAGGTGGTACTGAGGGAGTGCTGCACTATCAGAGGTGTCGTCTCGTGGATAAGACACTAAGCCTCGTCTCCAGTCTCAGATGGACATGAGTGATCTCATGGCAATACACCAAAGAGCAGGGGAATTCTCAATAATTATACCTGAACCAAGCACTCAACAGGTATCTGGTTATTTTCGAACTGCAGTTAAGTGGAAGCTGGCGGTGTGTAAACTGACTACTGCGCTTTGTACTTTACAACTTCAGAAAGTTCTTCCCGACTCTTCGAAACATCCTGCTTAAATGTAAATCTTTCTTTCACGTCCAGCTAGAATAATCAGGGTAATAAACATTCTAGACTGACACATTCGCCCTGTAAGATTAACAAAACAGGATCCTGTCGAACTTCAATCGCGCAATTAAATATTGATTGAACTTTTGCCGTTAGTTTTATCCTAAATGTCTGAGAAATGTATGGGGCAGCAGCAGCATGAAGTTAAACAGTAGCTGCCCGCAGGAACCAGATTCATTTACTGTGGGTACACCCAGACATATGGTCAAGCATTTAGCCTGTTTAATACAACAGCTTACAGGGCACACAAGACATCAGAAAAGAACAGTCACCTGGAAGGCACAGACTGAGCTGGTTAAGTCAACACACTTGTGATTAAACTCTAAGCCTTACATTATGGCCATGTTATTGGTAATTTACAGTGTAAAGACGCACTGACCACCAGAAAGCAGGCTGCGACTCTGACCATCGTTGGGAATTTCCAGCAGCAAGTGTCCTCTCGGCGCCCCCTCTCTGGTCAACATTGTGTTAAAAGCGCCACTCTTGCACGATTACACTCCAGAGACAAGCACTGCCGTGAACTAACTGTAAGGCTGTGTCATTGCAGACTTAGGACTGAACCACCACCACCAACTGGAGCCTCCCTTCCTTCCTTCCCCGCCTACCACCGCTGCATCCCCAACAGGAACGCTCCACTTACTGATCCTTCAGAGGCGTGTCTGGAAATCCGACGCCACAGGGGAAAGAGTCAGCTTGAGGCTTTGCCAACCCTCCAGGTGTGCCTCAGGGTTTCCAAGAATTAAAAAAATTAATATCCAGGATTCGCAAAACCCAGGGAGAAAGAAAAGTATTGAACAAATTGCGCTTGTTTTCATTCTCTCCTGTTTACCAGCTATAAACATTTTGGACATGGGAGAATCATTGAACTGGGGTGTAATATAGATTGTTTGATTTTTATTTGGCCCAGGGGAGGCCATTCTCGGCGAGGATTGGCACGTCGTGTGACCAAAGGCAGCAGTCTGGAGGTAGAGGTCATGTGATTAAAGCACGACTAATATATTTGATTTGGTTTATTTTTGTCACATATATTAATGTACAGTTTTATTTCTTGCGTGCTTTACAAACAAAGCATACTTTTCATAGAGAAGGAAATGAGAGGATGCAGAGTGTAGCTAGGGTGTAGAGAACTATCAACGTAGTGCGAGTTAGGTCCATCCAAAAGTCTGATGGCAGCAGGGAAGAGGCTGTTCTTTAGTAGGTTGATAGATGACCTCAAACTTTTGTATATTTTTCCCGATGGAAGAGGTGGAAGAGAGAATATCCAGGGTGTGTGGGGTCCTTAATTATGCCTGCTACTTTTCTGAGGCAGCGGGAAGTGTAGACGGAATCAATAGATGGGAGGCTGGTTTGCATGATGGAATTGGCATCATTTATGACCCTTTATAGTTTCTTGCAGTCTTGGACAGAGCAGGAGCCATACCACGCTGTGGTACAATCAGAAAGAATGCTTTCTATGATGCATCTGTAAAAGTTGGTGAGAGTCGTAGCTGACATATTTAAGAGGATGGCAGTTCTCTTCAGTATCCTGGCAAATACAACACCCCTCTCCCCCACCCTTCCTCCCATCTGACATCTCTAAAACAGATATCAAACCATTATCACATTGCTGTTTGTGGAATCTTGCTGTGTACCATGAGGCTGTCCTGTTTCCAACATCACAGCAGTGCCTACAATTCTAAGAAAAGTAGTTTGTTGGTGGGACAGAGCTTTGGGACATTCTGAAGTCATAATGGTACAGCTCCTGCCCTGACCAAGACCGCAAGAAACCACAAAGGGTCATGAACATAGCCCAGTCCAACACTCAAACCAGCCTCCCATCCATTGATTCCATCTACACTTCCCGCTGCCTCAGAAAAGCAGCCAGCATCATCAAGGATCCCACACACCCCAGACATTCTCTCTTCCACTGGGAAAAAGGTATAAAAGTGTGAGGTCACATACCAATCCACTCAAAAACAGCTTCTTCTTTGCTGCCATTAGACTTTTGAATGGACCTACCATATATTAAGCTGATCTTTCTCTACACCTTAGCTATGACTGTAAGACTACATTCTGCACACTCTCCTTCTCCCTTATGCACTCTATGAATGGCATGCTTTGTCTGTATAGTATGCAAGAAACAATACTTTTCACTGAGTCCCAATACATGTGACAATAATAAATTAAATCGAATAAAATCAAGGGTTTTCTTTGAAGAAGCTGTGTTTCTAATATGGATACAATGGTAGAGGAAACTCCATTTCTGCTTTCAGAAGTGTGTGTTTCACTCCTCCTGTTGGCTGAACTTGGTAAGACACTTGTAAATTTCCACAGGTGAAGAAATAGGATACGGTGGTGATTGTAAATTGAGGTTTGGGCAGCGGGCATAAATTCTCGTTGTGCTGAATGTCGACCTGGAATTCTTCTGAGATGTGAATGACACCAGAGGGCCCCAACTTAAGGCTATTGGCACAAGTGCCCGAGAGTAATTAGGGGAAAATTGTTCAGTAAGAAGTCTCACAACACCAGGTTAAAGTCCAACCAGTTTATTTGATTTCGGAAAGCTTGTGGGATTACTATCAAATAAACTGATTGGACTTTAACCTGGTGTTGTGAGGCTTCTTACTGTGTTTACCCCAGTCCAACGCCAGCATCTCTACATCATGAAAATTGTTCAGTACAGCCCTTTGAGAGCACTGTGCTCCTGCAGTTCTGGCCTCTTGTGGGTCCTAGATTTTCATGTGAACATCTATTTAGGTTAGGCCTCAGCAGGAATGCTGGATGGGATTTTCCAGCCACTCCCACTTCAAAACCAGAAAATCTCGCCTGAGGACCTTTGCATGATCTGCGCCCCTACCCGTGGGTGGGGGGGACGGTAAAATTCAGCCTGTGTCTAAATCTGGGTGCCATATTATGAAGATGATGGAATTTCATGAAGGGAATGGTACCAGGGATTCAGTTACATGGAGCTGGGATTAATCTCCTTAAAGCAGAGGAGATTAAAGGACGATTTTAATAGAGGCTTTCAAAATCATAAAGGAGGTTTTAATAAATAGTGAGCAACTCTTTCCACCGGCAGGTGCCTGGTAACCAGAGGGCCCTGATTTAAGGTCATTGGCACAAGAACCCAAGAGTAATTGGGGAACAATTGTTCAATGCAGCCCCTGGAGATCACTGCGCTTCAGCAGTTCTGGCCTCTTGAGGATCCCGGATTTTCATCACTTCACCACTGGTGGCCATTCAGCATCAACGCTCTAGTCTTCAGAATTCCATCCCAAATCTCATCACCTCTATCTGCCTCTTCTCCCTCCTTTAAGATGCTCTTAAAACCTACCTTTCTGACTGAAGTGTGGAGATGCCAGCGTTGGACTGGGGTAAGCAAAGTAAGAAGTCTCACAACACCAGGTTAAAGTCCAACAGGTTTATTTGGAATCACAAAAGCTCTGAAAGCTCATGATTCCAAATAAACCTGTTGGACTTTAACCTGATGTTGTGAGACTTCTTACTTTCCTACCAAGGTTTTGATCATCTGGTTTAAAATCAAGTGTGGTTGGTGTCAAACTTTGATAATACTCCCATGAAGCATCCATGGATGTTTTACAACATTAAAAGTTCCAAATAAATTAGAGTTGTTGTTGCTGTGATCTGGAACCCATTACCTGATAGGGTGACGGAAGCAAATTGAATTGCAACATTCAACTGGATAAATCATTGAAAAGGAAATATTTGTAGGGCTGTGGGGAAAGAGCCATAAAGGGATGGGGTGAACTGGATGGCTCTTTCAAAAAGCTGTCGCAGGTACAATGGGCTGAAGGGCCTCCTTCATTGCTGTATAACTCTATGGGGTCAATTGAGTGGCAACTGGAGTTCCGACTTTGTGATTGTTACAGCCAGTTTGGTGCAAGGGACCCTCTCTCGCCACTTTGTACTGAAAGCCTCACTGCTCAGTCAGTCCTCCACAGGCCAACAGTGCGTCTGCACTGTGTTTTCTTCTCTCCACATGGGGTTCAGTCCAGAAGCAGGCTGACCGAGTCTTTCCCACCAATTTCATAGTGCGAGATGTCAACTGGGACATCTTTGGTAAAATAAAAAAAATTCAGAAAGAATTATTCTGTGTTCCTTACCTCTTCCATATGGCCTCAAGGTATACGGCATGCTTGTCTTCATCGGCCGGGACATTGAGTTTAAAAATTGGCAAGTCATGTTGCAGATTTATAGAACTTTAGTTAGACCACATTTGGAATATAGTGCTCAATTCTGGTCACCAAACTACCAGAAGGATGTGGAGGCTTTGGAGACAGTACAGAAAAGATTTACCAGGATATTGCCTGGTATGGAGGGCATTAGCTACGAGGAGAGGCTGGAGAAACTTGGTTTATTCTCACTGGAACGACAGAGGCTAAGGGGCAACCTGATAGAAGTCTACAAGATTATGAGAGATATGGACACAGTGGATAGTCAGAAGCTTTTTCCCAGGGTGGAAAAGTCAATTACTAGGGGCATTGGTTTAAGGTGCAAGGGGCAAGGTTTAAAAGAGATGTCCGACGCAAGTATTTTACACAGAGGGTGGTGGGTGCCTGGAACTCGCTGCCAGAGGAGGTAGTGGAGTCAGACACAATAGTGACTTTTAAGGGGCGTCTGGACAACTACATGAATAAGATGGAAATAGAGGGATATTGTCCCAGGAAGGGTAGGCGGTTTTAGTTTAGTGGGACAGCATGGTCAGTGCAGGGTTGGAGGACCAAAAGGCCTGTTCCTGTGCTGTAATTTTCTTTGTTCTTTTTTTGTATGTGCTTTACAACCAATAAGTAATTTTCAAAGTGTTGCAAGTAGGAATTGCAGTAGCCCATCTGCACACAGCAAATTCCCACAAACAGCATGATGATAGTGACCAGTTTAGTCGTGTTAGTTGAGGGATAAATATTGTTGTGAACAATGGGGAGAATTCCCTGCTCTTCGTTAATAGAGTGCCATGGGGTTACCCAAGGGGATAGACATTGTCAGCACAATAGAAGCTAAATCTAGTTTTTTCCCCCCAAAAAATACTTTATTCATACAGTTTTTAGAAGTATATTACACATCCGTTCAAAGTTTATAATATGTAAGGTGCAAATCAAATCAATTCCTTCCAATAGTGCATGCTTCTTCATTACATGTCACACATACAGCAGAAGTTTCTCTAGTTTCCAGCCTTTCAGTATAATATGGCTGAACAGCTTTAGACAGTGGCCTTTCTCCTTTTGTACATCTCCCAAGGCATTGCTCAGGGGTAACCCAGGCTTTATAGCATCATTGCAATGTTTAACTGCGAACCTGGCTTTTCCCTTTAAGGCTGGCCATCCCATGCAACCTTCGACTTGTTTTTCAGATTGCTGTACATTTCTACTTGGAGCTTGCGTACTTGGACATCACCTTTGCCCCCTCTGGCACGGTGATTGACCAGTTCCCTGGCAGCAGCAGCTGCAAGACAGGCAGGATGTTTTGGGAGCTGATGGTGCTGTGCTTGTTGTAATGACAGTTTATTTGATAGTAATCCCACAAGCTTTCGGAAACGGTGTTCCTTCATCAGGTGTGTGAGAACCTTCCACACAGCCGCCGAAGGAACACCGTTTCCGAAACCTGGTGTTGTGAGACTTCTTACTGTGTTTACCCCAGTCCAGCGCCGGCATCTCTACATCTTGTTGTAATGGGCCAGGCGGGAAGCCTCAGCCCCGACGCGCTGACGAACGAGAGTTCATGATGCTCATGGCCTTGGAGGAGATGCCAGTGTGGGAGTGAAGCTGCTTCATCTCTTTGTAGATGTAGGTATAGATGGTATAACTCTCCTTCCTTGACTTCCGCCTTTCCGCTCTTCCTTGGTGGGCCCAGTGGAAGGCAAGTTTAAAAAAAATGATTTCTCCCCACCTCAGCATTAAGTGAATTTAGTAGCTTTCACTGCCTTGTTCTGTTGTGTCTGCTTTTATTTATAAATATAAAATTAATCTCATTTGCAATGTCCTTTAGAAACATAGAATCCCCACAGTGCAGAATCATAGAAACGTAAAATCCCCAGAGTGTTCCACATGTTCTTGCCACCTTTCCTGGAATCTTGGGCTTTCTTGTCACCAGAGCAAACCGCAGAGCCTTTGAGGAAACCAATCAACTCGATGCTCGCTCGGGTCAGCCTAAGGCCACTGATGCTCTAGATTGGCTGATACTGCTTGTTAACCCCAAGGTCTGGGTGTGATAGAAAGGATCATAATCACACCATCAGGCTGTCATTATCTTTTTTAAAAGATTTACTAGGATGCTACTGGGACTTGATGGTTTGAGTTATAAGGAGAGGCTGGGCAGCCTGGGACTTTTTTCTCTGGAGCGTAGGAGGCTGAAGGGTGATCTTATAGAGGTCTATAAAATAATGAGGGGCACAGATCAGCTAGAAAGTCAATATATTTTCCCAAAGGTAGGGGAGCCTAAAACTAGACAGCATTGGTTTAAGGTGAGAAAGGAGAGATACAAAAGGGGCAATTGTCCAGAGGGGCAATTTTTTCACACAGAGGGTGGTGAGTGTCTGGAACAAGCTGCCAGAGGTTGTAGTAAAGGCGGGTACAATATTATATTTTAAAAAGCATTTAGACAGTTATATGGGTAAGATGGGTATAGAAAAATATGGGCCAAATCGGGCAATTGGGTTCAGCTCAGGGATTTAAAAAAATGTGTGGAATGGACAAGTTGCGCCGAAGGACCTGTTTCAATGCTGTAAACCTCTATGACTCTATGACCTCTATGTATTATTCTTTCAACACTTTACGATGTGATCCCTGCAAGATGGATGTTTATACATGAAACTTCAATCTATGCAAAGGTTGGATAGATTGCTAAAGGATTGCTTATGGTGGCATGGTGGCACAGTGGTTAGCACTGCTGCCTCACAGCACCAGAGACCCAGGTTCGATTTGGATGACTGTGTGGAGTCTGCACATTCTCCCTGTGTCAGCGTGGGTTTTCTCTGGGAGCTCCAAAGATGTTCAGGTTAGGTAGACTGGCCATGCTAAATTGCCCCTTAGTGTCCCAAGATGTGTAAGTTAGGGGAATTAGCCATGGTAAATTTGTAGGATTACAGGGATAGAGCGGGAGGTGGGCCTGGTAGGATGTCCTGTTGGAGAGTTGGTGCATATTCAGTGGGCCCAGTGACCTCCTTCTGGGATGGCACAGTGGTTAGCATTGCTGCTTGAGAGCACCAGGGACCCGGGTTTGATTCCCGGCTTGGGTCACTGTCTAAGTGGGTTTCCTCCAGATGCTCCGATTTTCTCCCATTCTCGAAAAATATGTGACTGATGTTGATTGGCTATGCTAAATTGCCCATTAGTGTCAGGTGGATTTGCTAAGGTAAATGCATGGGGTTACGGGGATAGGGATTGTGGTCGATGCAGACCTGATGGGCCAAGTGGCCTCATTCTGCACTGTAGGGATTTTACGTTTCTATGACTCTGCACTGTGGGGATTCTATGTTTCTAAGGGATACTACAAATGGAATAAATTTTATATTTATAAATAAAAGGTGAGCAGACAACAACGGAATAAGGCAGTGAATGCTACTAAACTCAATGCTGAGGTGAAGAGAAGTAATTTTTTTAAAACTTGCCTTCCATTGGAGCCTGAATTTATTTTTGTGTTAATATGTGTTTTTTTATTCTCTTTCTCCCTCTCTTGTCATTTTCACTCTCATTACTTCTGCCAGCTCACATCTGCTCCATATTACACACTTATTAAGCCTGAAAATTGTTGCTCATCACTGGAGGATTGAACTCACATTTCAGCATGGAGCAGTCGATTTCATGTTAAACCACTTGACGGACTCACTGGGAATCTGTATTTGAACCTTCAAGCACAATATTACCGTTCAGCTGGTCCAATCTCACAACTCAATTGCAATGTGGACATTAATGGTGATTTTGTGTCGTTAATTTTGAGCCAGGCTTTGGTAAGGGGTCAGAAACTGGTCCCTTAGGTCCATGTGTAGGCATCAGGCAATTGACATTGCAGTACCTTTTACACAGTTTAAACTTCACAGGATCAGTATCAAGCAATTGACACCAAAACAGATAATGAGGGCAATTGACCAAAAGGTTGGTGAAAAAAGTAGTTTTAATGAGTGACTTCAAGATTGAGAGAGAGACAGAGCTAGAGAATTCCAGAGTTTCCTAGAATCATAAAATTCTTATAATGCAGAAGGAGGCTATTTGGCCCATGGAGTCTGCACTGATCTCCAACAGATCATCTCACCCAGGCCCAGCTCCTGTCCTACCCTCCTAACCCCTCACATTTATTCTACAAATTTCCCCTTACCTACTCATCTTTGGACGCTAAGGGACAGTTTGAAAGTAGCCAATCCACCTGCATACCTTTGGACCGTGGGAGGAAACCGGGGCACCCGGAGGAAACCCACAGAGACATGGGGAGAACATGCAAGCTCCACACAGACAATCACCCAAGGCTGGAATTGAATCCAGGTCCTGGTGCTATGAAGCAGGAGTGCTAACCACTGTGCCACCCTTAGGGGCTGGATAGCTGAAGGAATGGCTGCCATCATTGAGTGATTAAAATTGGGCATGCTCCCAATGCTGGAATGGCAGAATTATGAGAGGGGGGAATATGTGCAAGGTTGGCGTGTTGGTGAGGTCACACAACAGTGTTCCTTCATCCTTATGTTGTGTAGTTTAAAAATTCCCCCAAAAAGATATGAGAAAGCCTGTGCTATCATGGGGCAATAGCATAATCGGCACTTTCTTCTCCTGACCATTTCTTTACTTTGTTCTCCCGAAATGTGGATACAGTACCATGGGAGTTAACATCCTCCAGTGCAAGACTGAGCAATGAGTGTTGGCAGAGTATTAGATGTTGTGGGCTGCTTCAGAATTAATTTTAATTCTGTCCTCACTTGAGGGTGATATACATATTCCTGGAGGCTGAGGGACAAATATTTGCTAGGACACTGTAGAAAAGTCTTCTTGAATAGTGACGTGAGAACTCCTCCATCTATCCAAAGGTGTCACTTCTGACAGCGAGGTCTCCAAATACAAAGTAGCAGCTTTTACATTTTCTTTTGATTGGAGAGCAGGGCAGGAGAGTGACATACTTGAGTCAGATCTTAATGTTTACATTGTTCAAGCCACTGACGTATGCAGATCAGTTATCCTTTATGACTTCTTGTTTCAGTGGGCCTCCTTGTACTCAGCATCCTGCATTCATTTTAGAAATTGAACTGGTGGAGCCAGTGTTATTTGAGGTTTGTTGCAAACACGCAACTGTGCACGCAGAGAATTATCAGATCCAAACAGACTGCACCTCCTTCTGTATTTAATGATCAATCATCCGCACCAAACTGTTGGCGTGCTGGACGCTAACTTGTAACAGGGAGACAGCAGGAATGTGTCAGTGAGAACCAACTAGAAGGTTATAAGGAGCACTGGGAAAGACAAAATAATAAAACAAGATTTCAGCCATAAAATTGCTCATCAGAATCACTTCTTATCTGGTCGAAGACCCTGTCACAAGTGCTATGAATAAAATATGTCACAGCCAATAGTGCAGATGATTTGTCTCTCCCCACTTGTGAGGCCCAACCCTAAGTCAAACACTGACACATCACTCTTTAAAGATGCATATTCCCAAGGGAATGGTGAGGGCTGGAGCATTAATCATTCACACCTCAGAGCTGGATCTGAATAAAGCCTGGAGCGCAAACTGATCACAACTAACCTAATTGGGCAAGCTTTGAGTTTTTTTCTCTGCTCCTAGTGAATGTGTCCACACACCATAGCACAAAACTGCCTCCTAGAGTCAATGTGATCCTATTAGTCTCAATGGGAGAGGTGGTATTTGGGACATGGAAAAATGTCTCATTGGTTGGTGCTGAGGTACATTCAGCAAAAAGTCTCACAACACCAGGTTAAAGTCCACCAGGTTAAAGGGTTGGACTTTAACCTGGTGTTGTGAGACATTTTACTGTGTTTACCCCAGTCCAACGCTGGCATCTCCACCTCATAGCTAAGGTACATTGACAGAGCAACTGTAAGCACTGACTGCTTGAAGTGGAAAATATTCCCTTCCCAATATTAACTTGCTCAGAACAAAATTCAGTAGGGGAAGTGGGAGACAAAACTTCTTAAAAATCTGTTATAAAGTTCAAGTAACTTACAAAGATTACTTATGTTGCTGTGTAAAAAAAAGCTAGCTGAATTGTACGTAATGGATTTCTGCTGCTGTAGATCTCAAAAAAGAATTATTGGTTTTTGTTTCTGCAAGTGACCTTTCCACTTCTCTTATTGCCGCCCATCTGTTGATGGACCTCTTCACCTATAACAGGATCCAGACCCTGCAGAGACCTAAGACTAAGCTGATTGATACGATCTGTACTTCAGTCCAAGCCTCGAGACATTTCCTGTGTCAAGGGGGTCTGTGTCATATTGATGGGGTGGACCAGTTGAGGGTCAACAGATAGGAAAGATTTATGACCTGATCGAGGATAAAGGTTATGTACGGCCATATTCTGAGAGGAACTGACCTGTTTTCAATGAGTGGGGCAGGTCATTCATTAATAGGAATTGGTCCCCATCCTTTGGCTGCATCAGCGTGGTCTCCTTTGCAAAAACATGTTTGCATCTCTTCCACAAAAGTTTTTCAATACAGAGAATAATTCTTCTTTAAAAAAAAGCTTTATAATTCTCTGCTTGGCTCTTAGGTTACACACGGATGGCACAGTGATTCAATGTTATTCCACAACATCAGCGCCACTGTCTGTGTGGAGTTTGTACATTCTCCTCGTGAGTTTCCTCCGGATGCTCTGGTTTCCTCCCACAATCCAATGACGTGCAGGTTAGGTTGATTCACCATGTTAAATTACCTTTTAGTGTCAGGGGAATTAGCCTGTCCCTTATCTCCCTTGTCAATCAAAAATCTCTCCAACCTAGTCTTGAATCTACTGGGTGACAGAACCTTCATTGCTGTCTGTGGAAGAGAATTCCAAAGGCCACTGACCCTCTGAGAGAAGAAATTCCTCCTCGTCACTCTTAAATAGGGGACACCTTTGTGTGGATGGGCCTGGTTAAGGTGCTTTCAGAGATTCGGTACAGACTCGATGGGCCAAAGGACCTCCTTCTGCACTGTAGGGATTCTATAATTATGGACGCAGGTCTGTGGGACAGAACAAAGAATATTCCTGTCTTATGTTCTCGGTCTGATGTAAGTTGTGAAGTTCGGACACTTACCTCTTCCTTTGCATGTACAGATGCTGAGAATCCAGCTGCACACTTCCAGTGTTTAGTCTTTCTCAGTTACAGCATTCTTCATATTTTCCTCTCTTTGTGTCACCAGGCTTTTTATACACAATTGAAGCTGTGGGCTAGGGGAACAGTTTTAACATGGGCAGATTACAGAGGCGTATAACTCAGCATGGATGGGATTGTACCTGACTCTGGTTACAGTTCAGCCATCACTATAATGGATTTGCCAGAGAATATCCATTACCCTCAGGATGATGCCTGAAACCTGAATATGTTACACAGCTGTAGAATTCCTGCTTCCTGTTATGTGTGGAAATGTGGAAGAAATTGTTATAAATCTCGCGGTGAGCACTGAGGCAGTTCCTGGCTCTAATTTGGAAAAGCCACACTTTGCTTCCATTGTATTCAGCATCTGCAGTGTACAGTTGAGAATCCAAAGGTTTCACTCAGTGTATTTGCTCACTCGCTACACCCCAAAACTTTTAACAGGGCTCATTTATATTGCTGCCAATCTTAAGACAGTTTTGTGGGTGGCACGGTGGCACAGTGGTTAGCACTGCTGCCTCACAGCGCCAGGGACCTGGGTTCAATTCCGGCCTCAAGTCACTGTCTGTGCCGAGTTTGCACATTCTTCCCATGTCTGCTGGGTTTCCTCCAGGTGCTCCAGTTTGCTCCCACAGTCCAAAGATGTGCAGGTTAGGTTGACTCACCTTGTTAAATTGCCCCTTAGTGTCGGGGGATTAGCAGGGTAAATATGTGGGGTTACGGGAATAGGGCTTGGGTGGGATTGTGGTCAGTGCAAATTCGATGGGCCGGGTGGCCTCCTTCTGCAATGTAAGGATTCTATGATGATGATGCTGATGATTGTCTTTTAGTTTTTCTCAATGATCTGACTCCTGACTCCAATCAGGAAGTGTCAGTTCAAGCTGCAAAACCAGGATTAAAGTGCACGACCTGGGCTGGAAATCTCGTGATGTGCTGAGCAAATGTGACATTGTCTGAATTACAGATGAGACAGATGTTGAAGATTCACTGGAACAGATAGGTGGAACCTTTGTTCTCTTGTGGCTCAGTGCAAGCTGAGGGGAGACCTGATAGAAATCTATAAAAATTACAAGAGACACAGATAGGGTTGACAGTCAGAATCTTTTCCCCAGAGTTGAAATGTCTAATGCTAGCAGAGTTGCACTTAATTTGAGAGGGGGGAAGTTCAAAGCAGACGAGAGGGCTAGGTTTTTGTTTGCACACAGAGTGGTAGGTGGCTGGAACACACTGCCAGTGGTAGATGTAGACGCAGATATGATAGGGGTGTTTAAGGGGCTTTCAGATAAGCACATGATTATGCAAGGAATAGGGGGATATGGACCAAGGGTAGGTAGAAGGGATTAGTTTAATTTGGCGTCATGTTCGGCACAACACTGTAGACCAAAGGACCTGTCCTTGTGCTGTACTGTCCTATGTCACGAAAACATGAATTCAAAGCCCATTCCAGAGACTTGGGCTGGATTTGCAATACCATTGGGCTCAAATGGAGGTCAAAAGCCTGCACTATTGGGAAACATACTGTGATTTCCCCCAGTGGTGCCAATTAATAGCCAATTAAGGACAGTGGTAGGAGGCTCAGTTGAAGGCTTTCCAGTTTGAAAGCAGCAGCACATGGGAATCTTTGCAGGACCAAACACTGGGCCACAACATGAAGTTCAAATACTCAGTTGTATTAGTTTATTCCGGTTTGCTTACATACATACATACATTGTAAATGGCGACAAGAGTGTGCTATTACACTTCTCCCTCATCAATGAAAAAATACAAAATATTCAATAAATGAAAACAAACCTTTTGCTATGACATAATGGTTAGTACTTCTTGTAGCCGTCCTCTCATCCAGGTCTGCACTTGTAGTTAGACTATCCAGTCACTGGGTTAATCCATGAAGTGCCAATGTTGTATTGTGTATGTGGAGTCACGGACAAGTAGGTGTTCTGTCCATTGGATTATTGACTTTAAGAATCCTTCAAGATGTTATTTGTCAAAGTGACCAGTATCAACATTTAAGTTATCTTTCCTTCAATAATCTAACAGTGTTGTTAAGGCTGGTTTTATCAATACTTATTCTTGCCCTTTGATGAATGTGTTGCTCAATGACTATCAAGTACCATTCACTCATAACAGGTCTTCTCTTCTATCCTGACATTAGTGTTACATGACGGGTATCTGAAATGACAGTTTCAGTAGAGCAGATTATTTCAACCTCACAACAATCGCTTATCAAATAAATGATTAGGTCCAGGTGCTTGACCTGTGTGTAATCTACAGTTGCTTGAGTGTATTTAATATATTCTCAGGAAAAAGTGGGAGATCAAAATCCATTGGTTGTTAATCAGTCTTGGGTGTAGCTGCACTCCTGCTGTTGATTAAGGTCCGAACTTTGTTCTGAGCATGAGATACTTTAACCACAACTATTAGCTGGAAGAAACTTGCTTCATTTATGGCATTTCAGTCCCCTTCAATTTTCTCCCCTCCTCTGGGTGGCATAGTGGTTAGCACTGTTGCCTCACACCACCAGGAACCCAGTTTCAATTCCAGCCTTGGGTGACAGTGTGGAGTTTGCATATACTCCCTGTGTCTGCTTGGGTTTCCTCCGGGTGCTCCAGTTTCCTCCCACACTCCAGAGAAGTGAGGGTTAGGTTGATTGGCCTTGCTAAATTGCCACTTAGTGTCAGGGGGATTAGCAGAATAAATATGTGGGGTTAAGGGGATAGGGCCTGGGCAGGATTGTTGTTGGTACAGGCTTGATGGGCCAAATGGCCTTCTTCTGTACTGGAGGGATTCTATGGTTCTATTCTATGAAAATACTGCAGATGCTGGAAATCTGAATTAAAAACAGAAAATACTGGAAAAAACTCAATGGATCTGGCAGCATCTATGGACAGAGAAACAAGGAAATGAGACATACGCAGGAAAGTGGGATTAGCGAGCTTTTAGTTATAGTTACTGCCGGTGTAGACTTGATGGGCTGAAGGACCTTTTCTGCACTGTATGACTGTGAGAGTTAACGTTTCAGGTCCAATGTAACTCTTCCTTGGAACAGTGTTCAAGTTTCATACAACTTATGTACATTTCTTGTTTTTTATGTGTTTAAAAATATAAATTAACGAAAGGTTTTCCTGTTCCTAAGAGGATATAGCTCCTTTCTTGACCCAAGCTTTCAGAACTTGGAGAACAACCTGGAGCCACCTGCGTCTGATTCTTGGAGAGGTTTTCTCCAAAAAAGACTGATTTTTGACTTTGAACTATTGTACAATTTTTATTAATAAATGCCTACTGTGTTCACTAATGAAGTCTGTGACAGTGCATTGTCACACTGCCTTGAGAGGTTTCACTATTTTAAAAGCACTACAGAAATGCAAGTTGTTACTGACATTGAGACGTGAGCTGACTTAATATCATGAATTATGGAGCGTTGGAGTTGCCAACGTGGGATTGTTGCAACTCACTAAGACTGCCAGCCCAGAAGACTGATCGAAAAACAAGTCATCTCAATGGCTGTTCTTAAAAAGTCTTGATGGTTTTACAGATGGCTGCCAGCCAGTTATACAGAGCTTATGTTTGGGAAACTTAGCCTCATGGTCCCAGATCTCACACAATGAAGAGGCAAACAGAGAGCTTCATTCATGGAAGCTTTAAAGAAAAAGAAACTCTTAAAAATGACAGAGAGAGAAGGCTTTACAAAAGAAGATGGCCCCAACCAGATGACAACTCTTCAAATAAAGTTCCTTAATTGTTAAAATTCCCAGAAGAAAGTTACAATGAACTGAATCTTTATGGAGTAGGGTTGTCACCCCACGGCTAATAAACAATGTGGAAGAAATTCAAGAGTGGGTATTCCGTAAACAGTTTGGACACTATTTGAAGAGCGTTGAGAAAGGATTTTGAAGCAAACATAAGATTCCGTGGTTCCTGGGAATGTAAACCCAGTGAGTACAAGATTCTACTCAGTGAAAGGTCCTGTTTAGGAGAATGAGGAGGAGGAGGGGGAATGGTTTTCACTTATTTATGTAGTGTTTTTAATGCAGTAAAAAAAACCCAGAACTCTGAACAGTAGAGTTAGCAAACAGAATTTGACACTGGGCCCCAGACATAAGATGTAGGAGCAGAAGTAGGCCATTCAGCCCGCTGAGTTTGCTATGCCATTCTATTACATCATGACTGATCTGAAACAATCCTCCGCTCCACTTTCCTGCCTTATCCCCATACTGAATCGCTTACTGATTAAAAACATACCTATCTCAGCCTTGAATGTACTTAATAACCCTACATCCTCTACATCCCTCCATGGTAAAGAATCCACAGATTCACTATCCTCAGAGAAGAAATTCCTCCTCATCTGTCTTAAATTGACGACTCCTTACTCTTTGAGATTATGCCCTCAGGTTGCAGACTCTACCAAAAGGAGAAACAACCTTACTACCCTATCAACACCCCTGAGAACCCTGTGTCTTAATAAGGTGGCCTCTCGTTCTTCTAAACTCCAACGAGTACAGGCCCAACCTACTCAACCTCCCAGTAGAAGAAAATCCCTCTATCCCCGGGATCAACCTAGTGAACCTTCCCTGGATTGCCTCCAATGCCAGTATATCTTTCCTTAGGTAGGGGGCCAAAACTGTTCGCTGTTTTGCGGTCGTGGTCTAACTAATGCAATAACAGGTAACTTGGGGCCCTATTTTACCATTTTGATTCTAAGTACTGGGCAGACTTGAAACTGGGAGTGTTTCAGATCCGACTTTTAGACCTGTTCGGAGGTGCCCCCACACGCACTCTGCCTGCAAAATATCTGTGGGCGGGGCTTAACAAACTATGCAGCTCCGATCTGCACATGTGCAGAATAAATTGATTGAATGCCACTCCCCTGCCACATCCCTCACAGGCCAAATAATGCCTCGCCCTGGCCCCCACAAGATTACTGACCCCTTTATCTCCCCACCTCTTCCGCCACCCAACATGATTGCAGGGCCCCTCCCCCCTTGCCCATCACTGATCACAAGCCATCTGACACGAACCCCCTTTCACCGCCCCACCGACCTCAAGCAGAGGGCCTTGGATGCTCGACACTTACCTCCTCGCTAACCCTCACTTGAAGGTGTGCCTGAATTGGACTTCTGTGGAGCGTGTCTGTTTTGCACCGATTCTGGATTGGCAAACGCAGTAGTAAAGGGGGAAGAGCTGGTAAGGTTGGGAGTGTAGCTCATTAAGTCAATTGAAGTACATGCAAATGCATTTAAATGGCTGTCCCACCTGTTTCAGGCACGGTCCCAATTGTGGCTATTTTCAGGCCTTGGTAAAGGGGGAACTGGCGCGGAGGCGGACGCAGATTGCACCACTCGCCTCACACCCGACTTTACCAAGTTTTCGCGCCCGAAAATGAGCGCAACACATTGGTAAAATCGAGCCCTTGGTTAATGGGAAACAGAAAAGAGCAGAGAGGTTTGTGAAGTCTGCAGCTTTTGTTTTATTCATTTGTTGGACATGGGCGTCACTGGCTGGTCAGCATTTATTGCCCATCCTTAGTTGTTTGAGGGCAGTTGAGAGTCAACCACATTGCTGTGGTGCTGGAGTCACAGGTAAGCCAGACTAGGTAAGGATGGCAGATTTCCTTCCTTAAAGGACATTAGCTTCAGTTTATGCCCTGGGCAGCTGAAGATACAGTGAAGTGATTAAGATCAAGGATACGCGTCATACAAGAAAGTTGTTGGTGGGTTGAAGGGCTGGAGGAGGTTATCATGAGGGGAAATCTTAGAGATGTTAGGATGAAGTTTGCTGGACCGGGGGACAGTGAAGTCAAGGAGCACACAGCAGGTGATGGATAATGCAACTGTTGATACTTTAAAGTTTGTGGGGGTCTTATATTGACAAACCTGACTGAGAAATACAGAAATATTTGCTGCATCTTTTGAATGTAAGAACTGAAAACTGGTCAGGTTCCCTCCCAGGTAAGCACTGCTTCCTGATAAATTCTCTACTCTGGTTTTTGTGCGGGTGGTGTGGTATAGCTGGTTCCCTTCACAGGCCAATCTGCTCCCATATCTTTTGGTTGGGAGAACAATATTTGTGCTCTGGTTATGAAGAGATCAGAAGTTCTCCGTTAGGTGGAATGGCCGTGCTAAATTGCCCCTTAGTGTCCAAAGGTGGTTTGTGGATCAGCCATGGTAAATGTTTAGGGGGAATAGGGTATTGGGGCGATACTTGGTGTGATGCTGTTTCAGAGAGTGAGTGCAGACTAGATGGTCCGAATGGTCTCTTTCTGCACTGTAGGAATTCTATAGATTCTATGGAATCTATCTAACCTTCCCCACACTCATGATACTTCCTGCTCACCACCACATCCACTCATGTTCATAATGTCCCACCAGAGGCAAAAATTAGCCGTTACATCTCTGCGCTAGAGCTGGATTTAGAATATTTCCTTTTGCGACCTAGTACATGTGCACATGCATGTGTGCGTGCGTGCTTGTGTGTGTGTGTGTCAGTGTGCATCTGTGTGTCGGTGTGCATCTGTGTGTCAGTCTGTGTGTGTGTATGTGTATCTCAGTGTGTGTGTGTGTGTGTGTGTCAATGTGTGTATGTGTGTCAGTATGTCTGTGTGTCTAAGTGTGTGTCAGTATGCGTCTGCTTGTGTGTGTCAGTATTTGTCTGTGTGTGTCTGTGTGTGTATCAGTATGTGTCTTTGTGTGTGTGGCTGTGTGTCAGTGCGTGCCTATGTCTGTGTCAGTGAGTGTCTGTGTGCGTATCATTGTGTGTGTCAATTGTGTGTTTGTGTGTGTATCTGTGTGAGTGTCTGTGTGTGTCCGTATGTGTGCGTGTGTCAGTGTGAATCTGTGCTTGTATCAGTGTGTGTCTTTTTGTGTGTGTCTGTGTGCATGTGTGTGTTTGTGTGTGTATGTGTGCACACATGTGTATTTCTATGTTTGTGTGTATCAGTGTATGACTTTGTGTGTGTGTGACTGGATGGCCTACTCCTGCTCCTATTTCTTATGTTCTTATGTCTGTGTATATGGGTGTGTGAGTTTGTGTATGTGTATGTGTGTGTGCATATGTGTGTGTGTATGCGTGTGCAGGTGTGTTTATGTGTGTGTGTATATGTTTGTGTATGTGTGTGTGTGTTTGTGTATGTGTGTGTGTTTGTGTGTATATGTGTGTAGGCTTGTTCGTGTGTGTATGTGTGTATGTATGTGTGCACGTGCGTGTGTGTATGTGTGTGTATGTATGTGTGTGTGTTTGTGTGTGTATATGTATGTCTATATATGTGTGTTTGTGTGTACATGTATGTGTGTGTTTGTGTGTATATGTGCATTGTGTATGTGTGTGTGTTTGTGTGTGTGTGTGTATGTGTGCACATGTGTGTGTGTTTGTGTGTGTGTGTGTGCTTGTGTGTACATGTGTGTGTATGTATGTATGTGTGTGTGTGGATGTGTGTGTGTGTGTGTGTGTGTGTGTGTGTGCAGAATAAGCTCTGGCATAGACCAATTGGGTCAGATGGTTTGTTTCTGTAAATACCCTGTGATTTAATGTAATTTGTCGCTTTCTTTAACCCGAGTATATTCAACAAACACTTGAGGCGAGAACATTCAAATCGCCCTCACTGTGAGAGATTTGTCATTTTATGATTAACATTTTATTGGAGTACAACTAATGACAGGATATTTGTTTTATAACACAGTAGCTGAGATTCCAGTGACAGATGGCCCTGCAGCCAATCAATTGGTTTGTGACACTGTGTGAATGTCTGTGTGTGTCTTTGTGTGTGTGTGTGTGTGTGTGTGTTTGTGCATGTATCAGTGTGTGTCTTTGTGTGTGTGTCTGTGTGTGTGTGTGTCTGTGTTCATGTGTGTTTGTGTGTGTGTGTATGTATATTTCTGTGTTTGTGTGTGTATCAGTATACGTCTGTGTGTGTATGTGTATTCCTGTGTTTGTGTGTGTATCATTATATGCCTGTGTGTGTGTGATTGTGTGTGTGTATGTATGTGTGTGTGTGTGTATGTATATTTCTGTGTTTGTGTGTGTATCGGTATACATCCGTGTGTGTATGTGTATTCCTGTCTTTGTGTGTGTATCATTATATGCCTCTGTGTGTGTGTGTGTGTGATTGTGTGTGTGTGTGTGTGTGTACATTTCTGTGTTTGTGTGTGTGTCAGTATACGTCTGTGTGTGTGTGTATTTCTGTGTTTGTGTGTGTATCATTATATGCCTGTGTGTGTGTGTGTATGGTCCCCACCATTCTCTCCATTTACTCAATAAATTCCTTTAATCATCTACTCAATAAATTCCTTTAATCGTCTTAAACGGTTCAATTTGATCACTTCTTACATCTGCTACACTCAAGTGAATACAACATTAGTTTGCGCAACTCGTAATTTAACGCTTCTAACCTCAGTGTATTACTCTGGTGAATCTGCAAGGCAGCCGCACACCCCCCCATCCCCCACCCCTCCCAACCCCCCCATCCCCCCACTCCTCTCACCCCCCCCCATCCCCCCACTCCTCCCACCCTCTCCGCTTCCCCCCTTCAAGGTTAATCTGAGAGGTGTTGCCCTGACCAGAACATGTGGGGTCTCCAGAGCTTTATTCAACTAAAATATCATGAGCCAGCACCATCAGGAGAGGAAGGCCACAGACTGAAAGCAAATGAACCCCTCAGGCTTTCCTCAGGTGAGGGGAAACAGGGTTATATGTATGTGTGTGTGTGTATATGTGTGTGTGTGTTGTGTATGTGTGCATGTGTGTATGTATGTGTGTGTGTCTGTGTGTGTATTTGTGTTTATGTGTGTCCGTATGTGTGTACATGTGCATGTATGTGTGTGTATATGTGTGTGTATGTCTGTGTCTGTGTGCATGTGTGTGTGTGTGTGTACATGTGTGTGTATGTGTGTGTGTTTGTGTGTGTGTGTGTGTTTGTGTGTGTGTGTGTGTGTTTGTGTGTGTGTGTGTGTGGATGTATATGTGTGTATGTGTGTGTGTTTGTGTGTGTGTGCAGAATAAACACCGGCATAAACCAATTGGGTCAAATGGTTTGTTTCTGTAAATACCCTGTGATTTAATGTAATTTGTCGCTTTCTTTAACCCGAGTATATTCAACAAACACTTGAGGCGAGAACATTCAACTCGTCCTCACTGTGAGAGGGTCGTCATTTTATAATTAACATCTTATTGGAGTACAACTAATGACAGGATATTTGTTTTATAACACAGTAGCTGAGATTCCAGTAACAGATGATCCTGCAGCCAATCAATTGGTTTGTGACACTGTGTTACTTGTGCTTACCCCACTTAACTGATTAAACAAGTTGTGTTTGGAGAAAGAAGCAGGCTGCATTTCTGCAGCGCCTACCACAACTTTCGGGGGTCCCAAAGCATTTGCAATGTGTGAAATACTATTAAAAAGCAGTCACTGATTTAATATGGAAAATGGAACTGCCAATTTGTGCACAGCAAGCTCCAACAAATAGAAATATGGGAATAAGAAGATCAGCATTATACTGTGCTGATTGAGGGAACAGTGTTGGGTAGGACAGGTATGCTCCCTTAATACACTGGAGTGTCAGCATGGACTGTGTACAAGTCATAGAGTCATAGAGATATAAAGCATAGAAACGGGCCCTTAGGCTCAACTCATCCAGGTTTCCAAATGATGCCTTGCTGCAGTTATACAGGGCCTTGGTGAGGCCAACCTTGAGTATTGTGTGCAGCTTTGGTCTGCTAGTCTGAGGAAGAACATTCTTGCTATTGAGGGAGTCCAGCAGGGGTTCACCAGACTGATTCCTGGGTATATGAAGAGACTGGATTGTCTGGGCTTGTACTCACTGGAATTTAGAAGAATAAGAGGGGATTTCATAGAAACATCTAAAATTCTGACGGGAGTGGACAGGTTAGATGCGGGAGGAATACTCTCCATGTTGGATAATGCAGAACTAGGGTCACAGTCTAAGATTAAAGGGCAATCCATTTAGGACTGAAATGAACTTCTTCACTCAGAGAGTTGTGAACCTGTGGAATTCTCTACCATAGAAAGCTGTTGGGGCCAGTTTGTTAGATATGTTCAAGAGGGAGCTGGACTTGGCTCTTGTGGCTAAACGGATCAACAGGTATGGAGAGGAAGCAGGAGGAAGATACTGAAAGTGCATGATCTGTCATGATCATAATGAATTGTAGTGCAGGCTCAAAGGGCCGAATGGCCTACTCCTGAACCTATTTTCTATGTTTCCATGTTTCTAAACTGAACTTGTCCCATTTGCCTGCATTTGGCACATATCTCTCTAAACCTTTCTCATCCATGTACCTGTCCAAATGTCTTTTTAAATATTATAATTGTACCCACATCTACCACTTCCTCTGGCAGCTTCCATACACGCACCACCCACTGTGTGAAAAAGTTGACCCGCAGACGCCTTTTAAATCTTTCCCCTCTCACCTTAAACCTATGCCCTCTAGTTTTGGACTCCCCTTACCTGGGGAAAAGGCTATTCACCTTGTCTATGCCCCTCATAATTTTATAAACCTCTAAAGTCCCTGGAATGGGACTTTTACTCACACTGTTTTTTCTCCAAGGTGACAGTGTGACCCATTACTCTCTTAATTAGCTGCTCTGCCTTGAGCTGTGGCTCAAGGCCTTAATGCCTATCTCTTTGACCAAGTCTTTGGTCACCTTACATATCTCCTTACGTAATTTTGTGTCAAATTCTGACTGAGTAGTTTCCTGTGAAGTGTCTCGGCATTGGGGCTAGGTTCAGGGCTAGTCTCCAGTGAAATGTCTTGTGGTGTCTTGCTGCATTAAAGATGCTATAAAAATGCAAATTGTTGTTGTCGGTGAAGACGCACTATATTTGTGCCACTCAATTACATCATCACTGATCTGTGTCTTAACTCAATCTATCTGCCTTAGAGTCATGAGTCATAGAATCATAGGGTGGGATTTTCTGGCCGCACTTACCCAAGACAGGAATATTTCATCCAAGGTCAACGGACCTTTGCATGGTCCGTGCCCTGCCTGCTACAATTCCTGTGGTGGGTGGGATAGGAAAATTCAGAACATAGAGTTTTACACAGTAAGCAAGAGGCCCTTTGGCCCGTCGTGTCTGTGATGACCATCAAGCACCTATCTATTTTAATCCCATTTTCCAGCACTTGGTTTGAAGTCTTGTATGCTATAATATTTGAAATGTTCATCAAAATCCTTCTTAAATGATGTAAACCTTGGCCACCCTTTCAGGCAGTGATTTGGGTGAAAAAGTTTCTTCTTAAATCTCCTGCCCCTTACCGAAAACCTATGCTCCTGTTTTTTGATCTCTCTACTAAGGGGAAAAGATTCTTCCTATCAATCCTATCTATTTCCTTCCCGATTTTATATACCTCAATCAGGCAGCCCTCAGCCTTCTCTGCTTCAAGGAAAACAACCCCAGTCTATCCAGCCTCTTGTCATAGCTGAAACATTCCAGCCCAGGCAGCATCCTGGTGAATCTCCTTTGCACCCTCTCCAGTGCAATCACATCCTTCCCATAGTGTGGAGACCAGGACTGCACATGGCACTCTAGCTGTGGCCTAACGAATATTTTACATAGCTCCATCATTACCTCCCTGCTCTTATGTTCCTTGCTTTGGGTAATAAAGGCAAGTACCTCAAAAACCTTCTTAACCATTTTACTTACCTGCTTTCAGGAACCTATGGACATGCACCCTCAGATCCCTCTGGTCCTCTATACTTCTTAGCCTGGTACTATTCATTGAATATTCCCGGGACTTGTTAGTTCTCCAAAATACATCACTTTACACTTTCCAGGGTTAAATTCCATTTGCCACGTGCTCTGACCCGTCTGACCAACCTATCGATATAGCCCTGTAATCTAAGATCACAGAATTGTTACAACACAGAAGGCCATTCAGCCCATCGTGCCTATGCCAGCAGTTCCAAATGTCCTTGCCGTACAAAAGTCAAATCTCAGTTTAGAAATTTTCAACTGATCCCGAAAAAGGTTCTTTTTTAGGAGGTGGGGAGAGAGTTCCGGATTTCCATACTTTTTGTGTGAGGAGGTGCTTCCTGATGTTATCTCTGACTAATCTAACTCTAATGTTATGGCTATAGCCCCATTGTCTCCATTTTCCCCACCATTGTCTCCATCTACTCAATAAATTCCTTTAATCACCTTAAACGGTTCAATTCGATCACTTCTTACATCTGCTACACTCAAGTGAATACAACATTAGTTTGCGCAACTCGTAATTTAATGCTTCTAACTTCAGTGTATTACTCTGGTGAATCTGCAAGGCAGCCGCCCCCACCCCCATCCCCCACCCCTCCCAAACTACCCCCCATCCCCCACTCCTCCCCCACTTCCCCCCTTCAGGGTTAATCTGAGATGTGTTGCCCTGAACTGAACATGTGGGGTCTCCAGAGCTTTATTCAACTAAAATATCATGAGCCAGCACCATCAGGAGAGGAGGGCCACAGACTGAAAGCAAATGAACCCCTCAGGCTTTCCTCAGGTGAAGGGAAACAGGGTTATAATCATTAGAAGGGTTCAGAAATGAAGATTGCCAGGATTTGGTTGCAGATCTGCTGCAGACCAGGAAGTAAGTTTTCTTTTTAATGATCTAAAGTAGCAAGCAAGGGAATGTGGTGAAATCAAAGAAGGTTGGCCCACTGCACTCCCTCAGCAGCTGAATAAACAGACAGCTACTTCACTGCTCAGTACATGGCGCTGGAAACCAGAGAGAGGTGAGTAACCAAATCACTGTAAAATCAACCCAACTAAACCAGCATTTCATTAACAACAAAAGCACACAGTTCCTGGCGACAAGGGGGTGAGGTGAGGGTGGTTGGGCAGGTGCAGACATTCATCAGATAAATTGGGGGGGGAGGGGGGGTATACTCAAAGTGGACCATAGTATTGACTGTAAAGCATTTTGGGATGTCCTGAGGTTGTGAAAGGTGCTATATAAATGCAAGTTCTTTATTTTCTCTGTTGCAGTGGTGTCCTGAACATTAGTTGATAAAGGCAGGTCAAAGACTATAACCAATAGAATTTTTAAAAGGTTGGCAGATTGGAGGCTGGGAATTCTGCAGCGAGCAACTCTTCTCCTGACTCCCTCGAGTTTTTCAACCATCTACAAGGCACAAGTCAGGGGTGCGATGGAATACTTACCACTTTCCTGGACAAGTCAATGGTCAAGAAATTCAAAACCATTCAGGGCAGAGCAGGCTGCTTGATCAGCACCCCATCCACAACTGTAAACATTCACTCCCTCCACCACCAACTCATAGCAGCGGCCACGCGTACCATCTACAAGATGCACTGAAGCAACTCACCAATCCTCCTTCAACGCCATCTCCCAAACTCAGGACCTGTCCCACCTAGAAGGGTGAGGACATCAGAAAACCATTAATTTCAGATACCCCTCCTTGTCACACGCTATCTTGATGTTAAAGTAGATCATTGTTTCTTCATCACCGCTGATCCCAAATCCTATCTAACAGCACTGTGGAGGGAAGGAGTGGGCAATATCTTTGCCACACAGACTATAGCCATTCATTAAATTGTCACATCTCCACCTTCTCCAGGGCAATTAGAGATAGGCAATATAAACCAACCAGATTCATTGTCTGATTGTTGCGGGGGGGGGGGGGGGAGGGCTGATTGTTGTCTGGTGGTGGGGGGTAGGCCGATCATTGTCTGGTTGGGGGAGGGAGGCAGGCCAGATCATTCTCTGGTGAGGGTGTGGGGAGAGAGGAGGAGGCGGGTCAGATGTTCCTCTGGGGGGGTGAGGGCGGGGAAGTGAGGCCAGATCATTCCTGGGGGGCAAAGCAGTGAGGCCAGATCATTCGGAGGGGGGAGAGTGAGACCAGATCATTTGGGGGGTGAGGGAGGCAGGTAAGATGTATCTGGTGGGGGGGGTAGTGGGGAGAGGGAGAAGGCCTGATCACTCACTGGTGGGGGGGGGTGTGGCAGATGGATCTCTGGTGGTGGTGGGGGAATTTGGGGGGGGGAGTGTCCACTGCCACTCTGCAGGTGATTGGTGGGGGTAAGGGAGCAGGGGATTGCGATCAGTCTGGGTAGCAGGTTGGGTGGGTGGATAAGAGGGACAGTGATGTGTGGGGACCGTCACTCCTGCTTTTCGCTCCCAGGCTGCTTTCTCCGCTGTCTGTGGCCTGGGAGCGATCTGACAGGGGTGCGCTTTTTCAATGTATTTTCTAACCGTGCGTGCGCAGTTCAGAGCTCCGATTGTTTCAGGCGCGCCAGGCCCCGCCTGATCAGACCTGTGATTTTTTTTTCAGGCTAAGTTCTAATGGGGGCGCCTGAAAGCAGATTCCCAAGTCAGATCTGAATTGCGCCCAGATTCAGCACTGAGAATGAAAATGGTAAAATCAGGCCTGTTGCTTGGTGACTCAGAGGTGGTGTTTCCATGTGTCCACTGCCCTTAGAGCTTGAAGTGGTGGCAAAGGTCCAAGGCTTGGACATGCCTGAACGTTATTCTGTTCAGAATAGATCCAAATCAGATGCTTGAGTAGAGTATTTTCTGTCCACGTTCCTTTATGCTATTGTCCTGATACAGATCTTACTGCTGATGCATGGAGGAGGAAAGAGGAATCTTCTCCCTTTCTGACAGAATATCTCGGATAAAGATCAAGAAGAAAGAGTCAGACAGAGTATTCAATGCAGAGAGGGTGTATGAGTTAGGAAGGAATGTGTAGGATAGAGTAATTGGAACTTAGTAAGAGCAAGCGAGGGGGCGATCAGAGAACAGTGACTGGAGCATAACTTTGTGAATCCTTGAAGATTGCTCTGGAGACTCCGGCAGGACTCTGCGGTGAGCAAACCCAGGAAGAAGAATTGTGCAGAGCGTTAAAAATGATCTTTTTACTCATTTCCTTTGAACATTTGGTTTATTGGTTGTGAAAATAATCAAGAATCATTCAATCAGAGATTATGTTCATATTCTGATTGGGTTGGGAGGTCAGATTGCATGCTAGGCTGGATATGTCAGGCAACCAATAGCTGAGGAGTTTGGGGTGGAGTGGTTGGAGGCAGGAAGTCATGTGATGAAATGACCTTAGTAACATCCAATCAGCACTGGCAGTCCTAACACAGCAGCATGGATGAGATGGAGAGTCCTGAAAGAATGAGGTAGAGCTGGAGATTTAAAGTTAGAGGTGAGAAAGTGATGAGGTCTATCACGCTCAAATGTTCCTGTGAAATACTCTAGTTCTCCGCTGATAACTCCTTCAGCCTTTCCTGAAAAGACATATTCTTGAATTTCTTTTAGGTGTGGACTTGGAAGCCTAGTTAAAGTGCACCAAGATGGCATAAAAGATCAGTGACCTGAAATAGTCACTGTCCACAGCTGTTATTTGATATAGTTGGGCCTATGAATTGTATGAATAGTATTGAATTGTCCTGACAGAAGTTGTGTTACAATCCAGCTGATGTTACTACTGAACATCAAGGTCCCAGAATGGAACCCTAGCTCGTAACTTTTACTTTTATTCAGAAATGTGGATGCACAGTCACAGGATTGCCAATTAGCTTTTTACAAAAAGAGTAAAACATTTATTAAACATGAAAAGGTTGATTATAATACAGTATTCCTTCAGCCTTCTCTATATCTTCACAGATTTGAAAGCAGTGATGGGCAGTCTGGGTGTCACATGTGGCCCATCTGGGTTTTGTGTGCGGCCAACAAGACGTTTTGTTGTAACTATTGTCACGTTCTGCTGAATTCTGTCCATGTAGTTGTTTCCTAACCGGTATAACTGAAGTGATACGCACATAAAGCAAGGGCAAGTGAAGTGTGATGCGTGCTAATTGCTCACATTGACTGTGAGAGCTGTGTGCTCCCTCTGTGCCCATAAATAAATATTTCATTTATTTTTACCATTGAAAGTTGATTAATCATTTCCTATAATTCGTTATGAAATATTCAGTGTGTATTGAATGTATTTAATCTTGTTCATGGGGTCATTGTTAGTGAACAAGCCCAATTTCAATCTTGAAGCCCATTCACTAGCCTAGTTGTCCATCACTGTTTTAAAGGATAGCACGTCTTACAAAATGTATCTCATGCTATAATGTTCTCATCAGGTATACAGTCCCCATAAACCAACTGTGGTCAGACACACTCCACTCTGAAACCAAGTGGCAGGCACCACCCAATACAGCTTCCATAGATTTTTCATCAAATCCCCCAGGGGCTTGTCACACTGTGAGCCAATTGGTCTCGATTTCCAAACAGATGTTTCCCAAACTCCAGTCCTGACAAAACACATCTTGGAATCTTCTCCCAAACATCGCTTTCTTTCAGAAACTTCATCACAGATCCACATCCAGACTTTCAAATTCTCCTTTCCAGTTTTTCTCCATCTTGGATTGCCATATGTATTCAAGCTTCCACATGATTTCTCAAGTACCCAGTCATGCCAACATGCCAGTCTGTAAAAAGGTATCAACTGGGTAGTATGGCCAAGTTGGGCCAAAGAGCCTGTTTCCATGCTGTAAGCCTCTATGACTCTATCACCAACTTGATGATTAGTTCAGATGTCTGCTTCTCGCTTCAGCTCTGTCTTTAACTGGGAGTCTCTCTTGTTTTCATAATCCAGAATGCACTGCTTGTAAAGGCAATAGAAACAGATTCAATAATAACTTTTAAATACTTAAAGAGGAAGATGGGCACAATGGGCTGAATGGCCCCCTTCTGTAAGGTTAGCATCTATGATTTTATCATCCATCAATTATGAATAAGAGGTGATTAAAAACACCCCCTTTTAATTTGTTTGATGAAGAATGTTCCCTTCATTTTCTTGAGATGTTTCCGACACCAACTCCGGATTTTAAAGCTTATAGTTTATTTATTGGTGTCACAAGTAGGCTTACTCTGAAAATTCCCTAGTTGCTACATTCCTGTTTGGGTACACTGAGGGAGAATTTAGCATAGCCAATGCACCTAACTAGCACATTTTTTGGACTGAGAAGAAACTGGAGCATCCAGAGGAAACCCATGCAGACACAGGGAGAACATGCAGATTCTGCGTAGACAGTGACCCAAGCTGGGAATCAAACCTGGGTCCCTGGTGCTATGACACAGCAGTGCTAACCACTCTGGCACTGTGCAGCCCCACCGGATTTGGTCCCCATTTAGCAGAATCTCTAACTCATGATTTGATTTGATTTATTATTGACACATTTATTAATATACAGTGAAAAGTATTGTTTTTTGTGCGCTATACAGACAAAACGTACCGTTTGTAGAGAAGGAAATGAGAGACTGCAGAATGTAGTGTTACAGTCATAGCAAGGAAATAGAGGAAGATCAACTTAATGCAAGGTAAGTCCATTCAAAAGTCTGACAGCAGCAGAGAAGAAGCTGTTCTTGAGTTGGTTGGTATGTGACCTCAGACTTTTGTATCAGGAAGGTAGAAGAGAGAATATGCGGGTTGCGTGGGGTCCTTAATTATGCTGCTGCTTTGCCAAGGCAGCGGGTAGTGTAGACAGAGTCAATGGATGGGAGGCTGGTGTGCAAGATGGATTGGGCCATATTCATGATCTCTTGTAGTTCCATGCGGTCTTGGGCAGAGATTTTGGCATCAAGTAAAGGTAAACTGGGAAGAGTGACTCACGGACACGACTATCCCAATTGCAGTTCTATTCCACTAGGATCTCCTCGGCCATGATTAAAGCATTTTTAAAGCTTCAAGATTGCTGAGCAAATAAAGTGCAAGTCTGGCCAGCTGTTTACCGGTGGAGAGCTGCCTTGAGGCAACATCTGTTTATAGTTACTTTGATCTCTGCCCATATCCTGTGAGCCACTGTTAGCTTTCTGAGTAGGTCCAGGTAGATTTTATACTCAGTTTATTTTCTTCTGACTATTAGTCCTTTCCTCTCCCATCCCACCCTCGGTCAGTGCCACATGTTATTATTTGTTATTATCTGACCAAGACTGCAAAAAAGTACGAAGGGTTGTGAATGAAGCCCAGTCCTTCAGGCAAACCAGCCTCCCATCCATTGACTATGTCTACACTTCCTGCTGCCTTGGAAAAGCAGCCAGCATAATTAAGGACCCCACACACCCCGGACATACTCTTTTCTACCTTCTTCCGTTGGGATAAAATATAAAAGTCTGAGATCACATACCAACCGACTCAAAACCAGCTTTTCACCTGTTGTCGTCAGGCTTTTGAATGGACCCACCTTATATGAAGTTGATCTTTCTCTACACCCTAGCTGTGAGTGTAACACTACATTCTGCACCTGCTCCCTTTCTTCTCACCTATGTACTCCATGAATGGTATGCTTTGACTGAATAGCGCAAGAAAGAATACTTTCCAGTGCATCCCAATACACGTGACAATAATTAATCAAATCAAAAAATATTTTTTCTGTTTATGGGAGATCTGCTGTTCATCATCCAACCAGACAGCAGGGGGAGCAGGGGAGCAGAGTTGGTGATTCCTGTTGATCTCCAGCTACCCACTCCCAAAGGGACATATCAAACCTCTATTGGCCTCTATTTTTAGCACAGTGGCTGATGCATAAACTTTAAATTGCACCCCCGCACCCAACCACCACCCCCTCAGCCCAAGGAGCCATGAGCCTCAGGTGCAGAACTTGCTAAGAGTTGTTGCTGGCCAAGCTAAATTTTTACTAGGTAATCTGGAAGCTTTGTTAATGTAAAGTTGTCACTGAAAGTCTTATTTATATGGAAATAGGAGTTAGATCCATTTCTCACCTCAACGCTGTATGATATTGAGCAGCCACTGACCCCCATGATTTTTTTGGGATAGCAGTAAACAGTGAATCTGTGGCTGTGATCTCCCCCTTCCCCCTTCCCCCTTCCCCCTTCCCCCTTCCCCCTTCCCCCTTCCCCCTCACTCTGTCATCTGTCTGCCTCTTGCCTGTCTCTATTGGGCACCTCTCCTCTCCTTTAGCTGCTTCTGCAACCTCCCTAGCATGTGCAACCCCACTTGCACCCCTCTCCTTTCTTCCAGATCTCTCTTGTCCCTTTCCTGCCTGTAAACCTACCCATGCACATCAAGTTTTAGACATGGTCTAAGATGCACACCCCAAGAGAAGGACGTTAAGTAAAAGGCAATGTTGTAGTTAGGTGGAAAGACAGATAATGCTGGAAATATTCAGTCTGTTTTATTAACCTGTTGAGGGTTTGCAGTATTTTTGTTCCAAATGGGGAAGTAGGAGGAAAGAGGTCAGGTATTAAACCTCTGGCCTACATCTCAGAATTGACAACCCTAGTTATGTGCATGTGTTTCTGGGATATATGGTCTGCACCTTAGTATATGTTTGTTTGTGCGTGTATTCATTTGTCTCTGACTGTGTCTGTGTGTGTGGCTGTGCGCATGTGCCTAGGTGGGTTTGTGTCTGGCTGTGTGTCTGGGTTTACATGTCTGTGTGAGTGTGTGTGTGCTGATTGTGTTGAATACAGTGAGGAATCAGAAGGTGGTGTTTTTTTGCAGAGAGGCCAGTTTCACTGAGGTCACCAAAACACAACCTTCACTTTATTAGGCTGGGAATTGCAAACAACCACAACTAAACAAAGGAAGCTTGAAGAGACGGATAGTCACCAGGGACTGGCTGTCCCAGTGGCAGTTTGCTGCAGAATGAGGTAAACACACTCACTCATGTTCCTGTTTACCCAGTGATTCATCCATCACAGCCAGATGGCAGTACAAGAGTATTGGGAATAATTTTTATTGCTGGGTCGGTGGGGATGGGGTTAAGTTAAGGGCACTGTTATATTCTCTTTATGGTGCTGTCCGATAATTTAGTTCACTTGGCTCCAGCCGAACTCTAACTCATTGCTTGGAAATGTGTGAACGTACAGAACTGGCAAAGCATCCTCTGTCTCTAAGTCCACCTCAAGTCTTCAAGCTATTTTAGTTCAGCAAACGATTTCCTTGTTAGTATAGTGGTTAGTGTCCCTGTCTGTCATGTGAGAGACCTGGGTTCAATTCCCTGATGGTGAGCTTATTGCCATTTTTTTGGCTGGCACAGTGGTTAGCACTGCTGCCTCGCAGCGCCGGGGCCCATGTTTAATTCCCGGCCACTGTCTGTGTGGAGTTTGCACATTCTCCCTGTGTCTGCGTGGGTTTCCTCTGGGTGCTCTGGCTTCCTCCCACAGTCCACCAGGTTAGGTGAATTGGCTATGCCAAATTCTCCCTCAGTGTATCCGAAGAGGTGCCAGAGTGTGGCGACTAGGGGATTTTCACAGTAACTTCATTGCAGTGTTAATGTAAGTCTTCTTGTAACACTAATAAATAAACTTTAACTTTAAAGTGTGCTTTGTGGTGCTGTTAAATGGATGGTTTCAGTGATACTATCATATGTCAGAGCTGGGATCTCCAATCCTCCAGGATCGCTCAGGCATCTCCAAGAATTGAAGATTAACCTCCAGTAGGATAGTTCTGCCTCAAAAACATCATCGGGGCAAGAAAAGACCTTAGCCATTCACCTTATCTATGCCCCCCATGATATTATAAACTTCTATAAGGTCACCACTCATCCTCCTACACTCCAGGGAAAAAAGCAGTCTTGCTATTCGGAGACTGTTATCTACTCAACATACAGCTGTGTATTTGAATGTGTGTAACGTATGGGGAGGTGATGGCCTAGTGGTATTATCACTACACTATTAACCCAGGAACTCAGCTAATGTTCTGGAGACCCGGGTTTAAATCCTGCCATGGCAGAAGGTGAAATTTGTATTCAGTAAATATACCTAGATTGAGAATCTGCTGATGATTGTCAGGAAGACCATCTGGTTCACTAATATACTTATGATAAATGACCAGGAATGATTTTAATCTACATAAAAACTTTAAAAAATCAGATTGGCAGTAGTAGCCAGGATGAGGAGTTCATAGAATGTTTTTGAGATAATTGTTTAGAGTAGCACACTCTGGAACCGATCAGAGAGCAGGTTATATTATGTTTGGTATTGTGTAATGTGACAGGGTTAATTCATGATCTTGGAGTAAAAGAATCCCCGGAAGTAGCAGCGACCACAATATGATTGAATTTTACATCCAGTCTGAAAGGGAGAAGAATGAGTCCAGGACTAGCATTTTAAACTGAAATAAGGGAAACTATGTATGGGCATGAAACTGAGCTAGATTAAGTGACCTGAGACACTATGCTAGAGAACAGATCAGTAGAGAAGCAGGAAAACTCAGAATAAGTATATTCTTGCTGTGAAGAATTCTAAAGGGAGGACCCGCCATCCATGGTTAACTAAAGAAATTAAAGAAAGCATCAAACTTAAGGAAACATCATATAACTGAGCAAGGATGAGTAGAAAGTCGGATGATTGGTCAGAATATAAAGAACAGCAGAGAATGACTGAAAGGTTAAGCAGGAGAAGGAAATTGGAGTATGAGAGGAAGCTAGCTAGAAATGTAAAAATGGATAATGTAAAAATAGCAAGATTTTTTTTACAGCTATCGCATAAAGGAGAAGAATAAGTAAAGTGAGTGTTGGCCCTCTAGAAGAGTGAGAATGGGAGGTTAATAGGGGATAATAAGGAAATGGTGGATGAAATTAACCAACATTTTGCTTCCGTCTTCCCCATAGAAGACTTGAAAACATTCCAGTAATAGCAGTAAATCAGGAGGTGGAAAGGATAGAGGAACTTAGTGAAATTACAGTTACTGGGGAAGTGGTACTGAGCAAATTGATGGAGCTGCAGCTGACGAGTCTCTATGTACAGATGGACTTCATCCTGGGGCCTTAAAATAGGTGGCTAATGAGGTAGTAGATGTATTAGTGTTCATTTTACAAAATTTGCTAGAATCTGGAAATGTCTGCAAAGTAGCAAACGTGACCCCTCAATTCAAAAAGGGAGGGAGGCAGAAAACAGAAACTATAGGCTAGGTAACCTGATGTCAGTCATAGAATGTGGAAGAAGAGATCATTAGGGATTGTAGCTGGATATTTAGAAAAACTCAAAGTAATTGGAAAGATCAAGCATGATTTTGCAAAAGGGAAATCATGCTTAATCAATTTATTGGCGCTCATTGAAAGAGCAACATGCGCTGTGGATAAAGGGGAGCTTGTAATTGTACTTGGGTTTCTAGAAGGCATTTTGATAATATGCCACATCAAAGATTATTGTGGAAAGTAAAAGCTCATAGTGTACAGGGTAATATATTAGCACAGATAGAAGATTGGCTGGCTGGCAGAAAACAGAGTATCCATAAATGTGCCTTTTTCTGATTGGCAGGATGTGACAAATGGACAAAGGTCTATAATGAGGCCACAGCCTTTTACAATTTATATCAGTGACTTAGACTGTGGGGAGCAAAGGTATGCTAGCTAAATTTACAGATGACACAAAGATAGGTAAGAGAGAATGTTGTGAAGAGCATATAGGAGATAGGTTGAGTGAGTGGGCAAAAATCTGGCAGATGGAATATAAAGTGGGAAAATGTGAAGTTTTTCATTTTGGCAGGAAGAATAAAAAAGCAGAATATTACTTAAACAGAGAACAATTGCAGAATTCCAAGGTTTGGAGAGCTCCGAGTGTCCCAGTGCAAGAGTCACAAAATTAGTGTGCAGGTACAACAAGTAGTATTAAGAAGGCTAATAGAATATGATCCTTCATTACGAGAAGAATGGAACATAAATATGTTATGTTTCAGTCATCAAGGTCGTTTGTGAGATCACAGCTTGATTTGTAGCTTTGGTCTTCCTGTTCAAGGAAGGGTGCAAATGTGTTGCAAGTGGTTCAGAGGATGTTTACAAGATTGATGTTAGAATGAGTGGGTTGTCTTATGTGGAAAAATTGGACAGACTGGGCTTGTCTCCACAGGAGTTTTGAAGAGTGAAGGGTCTATTGATTAAAGTGTATAAGATCCTGACCAACCTTGATAAGGTGGACATGGAAAGGATGTGTCCTCTTGTGGGTGAGTCCATAATTGGGGGCAATATTTCAAAATTAGCAGTCACCTTTTTAGGAGAGAGACGAAGATTGTGCGATTTTGGAACTCTGCCTCAGAAGATGATAGGGACAGGGTCGTTGAATATTATTAAGGAGGAGATAGATAGATTCTTGTTATGCAAAGGAATGAAAGATTATTGGGGATAAATGGGAATGTGGTATTTGAAACACAAACAGCTCTGCCTTGATCTCACTGCGGAGCAGTCTCGAGAGGTCGAATGGCCTGCTTCCACTCTGATTTCATACATTTGTATCTAAGTGTTGGCAGGCCATTCTGTTAGCTTTGGCCGCATTGACCCTCACTGACTCTCAAGTTGATATGGTATCATATGACCAGTTCTGTACCTGTTTTGAGGTGAGGTAATGGTGCTGTGGTTGGCAAATATCTCCAGATTGAACCCTGCCACCCCTCTCCCTTCCCCCCACCCCCCCAAGTTCCATTTTAACAACCTGCTACACATTTTGGACTGGCTGAATCTACCCTAACTCTTTAAATAATTCTATCCAATTCCAATCACTGGGGGGATCCGTAAGTCCCAGATTTCTCCAGGGCCCACTCCAGTTCCTGTTTGTCTTATTGTAAGGACATCCAAGGACTCCATCCTGCTCTTCCACGAGTCGTGATTACAACCTGACATCTTCCAGACCATTTATAGCCCAAGCACCAGGGCCCCTCCCCCTTCCCTTGCCCCAACCCCCAAGGGAAACTCCCAGATCAGGAGAAATCCCATATGTCGCTGGAAGCAGTTCCCAGTCTCTCGGCTGGCGCTGACTGGGACAGGGTGTATTCACTCAGTGAAGGAAAATGTCAAGGCTTTGCTGAAACTCCTATCAGTGGCTATTCAGTAGTTGGCAGTGAGTCAGCGACAGTGTGCAGTCTTCTCCACTTGAGTAAACTCTAAGTGAAAAAGACTCAATAAATACCACCCAATTTTCCATAAACATTACAAATTAGTGGCCTTGCTGATAAGTAACTACTTTAAACAACTTCACTTTGTTTTTCTACAGAACAGAGCCCCAAGGCTGTCCGATCATTTTTCCTTGTAGGAGCCTGAATCTTTTCCATCAGCAGTTACACTGAGATCGAAATCTAAACTCATATAGTTTAATTTGACTCAACTAAAGGCTCGCTGTATGATCAGTAACTCACTATTCAAATTACCCATCACTATCACAATTCCAGTGCAATGACACTGCCTTTAACTGGCACATCAACTGTTACTCCAATTCCAAAGTGATTAGACCTCATTATAAAGCTTCTGTGCATATTCTTCTCAAACAGTTAGGATTACATTCACTAGAGTTTAGGAGAGTGAGAGGAAATCTCAAGGAAATTTATAAAATTCTAACAGGATTAAATACGGTGAATTCAGAAAGGATGTTTCCAATGGCGGAGGAGAACAGAACTAGGGATCATAGTTTGAGGATAAGGGGTAAACCCTTTAGGACTGAGGTGAGGAAAAATTTCTTCACCCAGAGGGTGGTGGATGTGTGGAATTCACTACCACAGATAGTAGTTGAAGCCAAAAAGTTTTCTGGGGCTTGAGGGATATGGAGGGAGAAGCAGGGGATCAGGATATCGAATCTGATGATCAGCCATGATCAAAAGGAATGGCAGAGCAGGCTCGAAGGGCTGAATGGCCTTTTCCTGATTCTGGTTTCTATGTTTCTAAACAGCTAACACAAATTTTGAAAAAAGGAAAGAAAATTCAGTTTTGGAGTAAATATTAACAAATACCTTCTGCCCAGTGTCAGCTGTGGTTTAATGGCTGACACTCTGACCTCTGCGTCAGGAGTTTGTGAGTTCAAATCCCATCCCAGAAAGACATGAGCATCTAATGCAGTGTTGAGGGAATACAGTCGGAGGTGCCGAGACTAAATTGAGGAGGTTCCATCTATTCTCTCAGGTGGATGTTAAATGTATTGTCACAACGTGTTTATGTCTACCAAGTTCTTCCCAATGTACCAGACCAATACTTAGCCCTCAACCAGCCACACTGAAAAAGATTAACTGTGCCTCTACCATGTTGTTTGTGGTTGGAGCTGGCTGAACATAAATTAATTGTCACATTCCCTACAACGGTGAAACTTAGAAAGTACTTAGTTGGTTGTGAAGCACTCTATGGGGTTCTGAGATCCATCCATTTTTCTTTCCAAAGGCACAGTATAAATGCAAACTCTTTCATTCTAATTTATTTGCCATGGCACATCACAGGTTATTACTGCATTCTGGAACAAATTGACCTGAAATCCGACTTGCAGGCTAACAATTCAAGTGGATGAGATGCCTCAACAAGGAACAGGGGCAGGAGACTATTGGGCACCAGAGGTGACATGAATAGCAACAGGGACTGGGGAAGTTGTAAGGGTTTTCCAGAGGCACCAAGTCAGTTGCCCACAGCAAGCCTTCCTATCACAGTAACACTTAAATCCCATGAGCTGCTGATAGATGAGTCATTTCATGTGGTTACCTCACCCTAACAGGACACAAGTCGACATTACAGACCAGAGAGTGTTTTTCTCAAAACTTCACTAATACTTGGAAAGGGATCTGTAGGAATGCCCTCACAATTTAAAGGGAGCCAATGAGAGTGTTCCAATATTCGGAAAGAATCTTCATTTAAGGCCAATGAGACAGTTTGCAAGTTGTTTGAACAATAATCTGACAATATAACGGTTTGTAACTGATATAATCAGTTAGAGCTCCAACAATCTGTAACCACTGTGTCCACAAATTAGCATCTGTTATTTTTTCTCACACTGTTTAATCCTCCTTTAACATAACATGGGCCTAAAATGACAGTAGAGCCTCAGTAACTGACTATTTCCTGACTCCCGGCACTGCACTCTGTTTATCAATCAGAAAAGTTTTATTTCAACTCTGTTACTTTTGCATTACTGTCGCAGCCAAAGCATAAATGATGAAGTGGTTTGCCTGGAACTGGAGTTCTATCTGATGGGAATAAGGAGGAAGTGGTTTGATGGATTGGATTTCCAAGCACAGCCCCACAGGTTTATCTGGAGCGTTCCACTGTGACTAATGGCCTCTTCCCTTGCACCAGACAAAATCTGGAACATTAAGCAGAACTCTCCCAATTTTTGGTTCACTGGCTGATCCTCAAGCAATATTTACTGGACAAAGTGGCATCATTTTATTTCTCATTTGTGAGGGATTCATTTGGTGCAGCTATCTATTGACCACTTGGGTTAGGAAAGTTGCAGGGAGGGTGGGAGGGGGTTGGGGGGGGCCGGAGGAGGGGAGTGGTGGTGGGGTGGGGGTGGAGGGAGTTGCAAAAAATCGATCCAGTTTCTGATCTTTATCAGTGAGCCCTGTTGGGAAATGTGTTTTACCCTGGGGCATCTTGAATTTGTAAAAGGCAATGTAGAAATATAAGTTCTCCCTTAATCATAGAATCCCTACATTGCAGAAATAGGGGTTACAGAGGCAGGGGAGTGGGCCTCAGTAACTTATTCTGTCAGAGAACCGGAGCAGATTTGATGGGCCCTATGGTCTCTTCTGCACTGTAAGGATTCTATGAGCAGTTTATAAAACACGAGCTGGAGTATTGTATATCAGCACTGCACATCAGGAAGGATTGTCAAGGCCCTATGAATTTGCGGAGAAGATTTACCAGAATGGTCCCAGGGATGGGGGATTTTGGTCACGTGGAGGAAGCCATATTTGTTCTCCTTAAGGCAAAGAACTTTTAAAGGAAATTTGATAGAAGTGTTTAAAATCAAAGCTGTTTCCAGTTGGCGATAAACAGGCAAACAGAGACTGCATTAGGAATTTATTTTTTTAATGCAGCAAGTTATTATAATCTGGATTGCATTGTCTGGAACAATGGCAGGAATTTTATCACCCTGCCCACAATGGGAATCGGAGCCGACAATGGGAACGTCTGTTATCTTTAGGCAGGATTTTACGGTTTCAGGATGAACGAGGCCTTAAAATCCCGCCCAGTGATTCAATAGCAACTTTCCAAAGCGGACTGGATAAATATTGGAAAGGAGAAATTTGGAAGTGAAGTCTGGGCAAAGAATGGGAGTGTGGGACTAACTGGATAACTTTTTCAAAGAGTTGGTACAGGCATGATAGACCAGCCTTCTTGTGCTGAATATTTTCCGAAATTTTTTATGATCCCTCACAGACACACTGGGTGGGATTTTACAGCCTCTCTTGAGCGAGACTGGAAATTCCTGCTCAAGGTCAACGGACATTTCCGTTATCCGCCCCTCGCCCGCTCCGATTCCGTGGCAGGAGAGACGGCAGAATTCCAGCCACTCAGTCAGCCACAAGTAACCGCCTATCGCCACCTAGTGGAGACACATTTGTCTGACCCTCACTCCATATTGAGACAAAGGTAAAGTTGCCATAGTCTCAGGCTGCTCTCTATCTTGAGGGGGGAATAGCTGACTGGTGGTCATTTAACCTGAGGATCGCTACACCTCAGGCAAGGTTGTGAAAGCAGGATCTTCATGAATAACCTCAGCTGGTTGCGGGAATTGAACTCATGCTGTTGGCCTCGCTCTGCATCTTGAACCAGCTGTCCAGCCAACTGAGTTAACCAACTATAATGAAAAACTGAAATGATAATGTAACACAAGAACAGAAGGAGGTCATTCAGTCCCTCGAGCCTATGAGATTGTGGTTGGTCTGCCCTCAGTTCCATTTAGCTGCCTTTGCTCAGTATCCCTCGATAGCTTTATCCAATAAAAATCTATCAATCTCCGGCTTGAAAGTACAAAGATCCCGGGTCAATTCTCTGTGGGACTAATATAGAAACAGCTCTCCTGCTGGTCTCTCCACTGTGCGGTTTCATTAACTTTATCTTCAGTAATTTATACCAAAATAGGTGGCGCAGAAATTCAAAGGCCTTGATCCACAGGGTAAGTTTGGGGCCAATTTTTAATTTCTGCACCTGTTTTTAGTTTGCCTTTTTGGTTGAAATCGAAAGGACCCAAAGGAGCAGCTTCTTGACGCCTCCTGCTGGATGCTTTGGAGCAAAATCAAATCAAAAATCAAATCAAAATCAAATCTGAGTAACAGACAAAGCAACAAGGACAGTGAGAGACTACCAGAAAGATGGAGGGTAACAGAGGAACACAGATAGAAAGAGTAACAGAGTGACACAGAGATGGAGGGTAACAGGAACAGAAAGAGATAGAGGGGAACAGAGAGGGAGGATAATGGTATAAGACAGAGATAGACAATAACAGAAAAACACAGAGGGTAACAGAGTAAAAGAGATAGAGAGTAACAGAGAAACAGGGATAGAGGATAACAGAGAACAGAGATAAAGAGTAACTAACTGAGATAGAAGGTAAAAGGGTAACACAGAGACAGAAGTTTACGGAAAATTAGAGATATATGTTGTAAGAAGTGCGTTGTTTGGTAGGTCTGATAAAGAGATTCTGAGACTTGTATAGTTGAATGGCAAGTGTTTATTAGCCACTAGTAACAATATACGTATATGAATAAGGTCTAAGCTCAGAACTATCTCCATGCTTGCCTCTACACACATCTGTCCTGCACAAGACAGCCCTCTTGACTCAGGTTATGTATTCTCTCACATCACTCAGTGGATGATACTGAACTCAGTCCCACATTAGGTCTAATTAATAATCTTGTTAAATATCCTTTAGGGATAACTAGGTTAGATTGGATTTAAATTTAGTGTCACATGTACTGAAATACAGTGAAAAGTATTGTTTTGCATGCTATCCATGCAAACCATACCACGCCACACACAAATACGTCAGTAACCACTGTGGGGAGCTTTTTTTTTGTATAAGATTTTATAACATTTTTTAATGGTGTATTTGTGTTAACATTTTCACACAGGATAAATCCGACTGAAACTTCAAGTTTCAATTGTGCTGGGGTCATGTTACAATGTTAAACGTATTGAGATGTGCTGCTCTGCTTGTCAGTGAGTGATTTTATTAACCTCAGCAAAACTACTAACTCATGAATAATACAAGACCAGAGGTCTGGGCTAATCCATGTTGGCCACCTTATGTGAACGTGCTCAACTAATGAGTGTGAAGGGTGTATTCTCTGAAATAATGTATAATAATGACTGTAAGGCAGAGAACAAGAACCAGGGAGACTGGTGACATTGTGTGAGAGAGAGAGGGCAAGCAAGTCTGAGAAGCTGGTGAATGTTTTGTAATGAGACAACTAAAGGAACTTTGAATAAACTCCTATGTTTGTACCAGAGACCATGAGGTGTCAGTGAATTCTTGAATGTAACACCATGATATGATAAGAGTTTTATATTATGTTTGTAAGTGAGGAAATTCAAACTGAAGCCAGGATGTTAAAGTTGAATAAAGGAAATTGTGAAGGATTGACAGACAAATTGGCTGAGGTGATCTCAGATCTGGGGCTGGTTTAATAGTCACCAAATCTCAATCAGAATAAATATACATTATATTTAATTAAATTAAATTTTACTATTTAACAATTGAAGCCATGTGATACTAATCTGAAACTTTTCCTATTTCTGATTGGACACACTTTGTAACATATTGTGTTTCCATGGGGATAGAGGATGTGACATCACAATCTATCTGTGCTAATGCTGTCAGGAGCAAGGCAGAGGTGATGATGGCCATTTTGTGGTAAAACATTGGTGAAAGGAGCAAGTCACATAGTTCAAGACTTTCAGCAAGGCTGAAACATGCAAAGAGGCATAGAGCATTGAATGGACAGCTTGAGAGATCGGCAGTTTCTACTCTGAGAGGAAATAGGTCCAAATTATAGAGAGTGAGTCTGGAAGGAAGGAAGAGGTCAACAAGGTAAGAGGAATATTTTTGAGTGTTAGCATCACTCATCACTATCACTTCTAAGTATAAAAGTTCAGGATCCAAGACCCACACTGGAGACTTGAGCATGTAACCCAGGCTGATACTCCCACAGCAGTATTGAGGGAGTGCTACAGTGTCAGGAGTGCCGTCCTTTGGATAAAGCAGGAGCCTGTCCACCTTCTCAAGTGGGCATTTGAAATTTGCAGGAAATTCTGAAAAAGAGTAGGGAATTTCTGTTCTGTATCTTGACCAAGATTTATCCCTCAAGCAAGATCACTTAAAAAAACAGGTTATCTGGTGATTATCGCATTGCTGATATGGGATCTTGCTGTGCACAGGCTGGCATACTTTTATGACGACAGTGATTACACTTTGAAAGGTAATTCTTTGGCTATGAAATGCTTGGAACATCCTGACATCATGAAAGACACTAGAGAAATACAATTTTTATTTTGCAAATGAAAGTGTGGGTTTAAAAATGTAGTTATTTGTGTCTTTTTTTTTCATTCATTTGTGAGACATGAGTGTCACTGGCTGGGCAGCATTTATTGCCCATCCCTAGTTGCCCTTAAACTGAATGGCTTGCTGGGCCAGTCAGAGGGCATTTAAGAGTCAACCATATTACTGTGGCATTGGAGTCACATGTAGGCCAGATCAAGTAAGGATGGCAAATTTCGTCCCCTAAAGGACATCAGTGAACCAGATAGGTTCTTCCAACAATAGTTTCATGGTCATCAGTAGCTTCTTAATTTCAGATATTTTTTATTGAATTCAAATTCTACCACCTGTCATACTGGGATTCGAACCTGGGACCCCAGAACACTAGCTGAGTTTCTGGGTTAATAATCTAGCGATAATACCACTAGGATACCAGCTCTCCTTGCAACATGATCTAAGCAACACGAAGGCCTTTAGTCATTTAATAACTCAACCATGACACTGACTAATGAGGTGCTGTTAAGGTCACAAAATGGAGAGGCTTAATATTGCCCATTATCCTGGGACCAAATTCAATCCCAGTCTCTTCATGACATGAGTTCAAGCCGTTTCAGCCTAGTTCCTTTTCGACCTGATCTGCCTTATTTTGCATTGATCATTACTGAATTGTCAGTCTTAAAGCGATAACAGGGACATGGTTGGAGGCAGTGAGTATTTTGTGGTTAGTGCAAACCACATGTATTGCCAATTTACGGATGTGATACCCTGTGCCTAAATGTGCTGAGCTGAATCAGGAATGGCAGCTTTATTGTTCAGCATCATTTCACAATATCAGCTGCCACTGCCTTCCCAAACATGCTGCGCCTCTCCTCTTTGAACTAATGTCCATCACTTCATGCAGCGCTTTTGGAAAATTTACACCCGTGTTCTCTAACCTGCCAAACCTTTCTCTTCTCTCTGTCTCTATAATTTCCCCAGCACAGTGATTAGCACTGCTGCCTCACAGCGCCAGGGACCCAGGTTCAGTTCCAGCCTTGGGTCACTGTCTATGTGTAGTCTGCACATTCTCCCTGTGTCTGTGTGGGTTTCCTCCCACACTGTAGAGAATTGTGGGTTAAGTGGATTGGCCATACCAAATTGCACCTTAGTTTCAGAAGGACTGGCAGGGTAAATAGGAGAGGTTGAGAGGACAGGACCTGGGTGGGATTGTTGTCAGTGCAGACTCAAGGGTAAATGGGCTCCTTCTGCACTGTGGGGCTTCTATAAAGCCTTTGAGAGCCCTGTGCTCTTCCAATTCTGATATCCTATGTGCAGTCATTCATCATCATTGCTGGCTGTGCTTTTAAAACTGAGATGTTGCTAGGTGGGGAGCTGGTGAAGGTCAGTGAGTACGCAGGGTGCTGGATGAACAGGAGTTACAATAAAAAGGCAGCAGAGTTTCAGATGAGCTCAATTTTACTGAGAATGCAGGCAACTTTGGAATTTGGGACCAGCAGTGCTCAGGGCATGGTGGCACAGTGGTCAGGACTGCTGACTCACAGTGTTAAGGACCAGGGTTAAATTCCCGTCTTGGGTCACTGTTTGTGCAGAGTTTGCATATTCACCCCGTATCTGCATGGGTTTCCTCCCACGGTGTGAAAGACGTGCTGGTTAGGTGGATTGGCCATGCTAAATTCACCTTCAGGGTACCCAAACAGGTGCCTGAGTGTGGCAACTAGGGGATTTTCACAGTAACTTCACTGAAAAGAATGTAAGCCTATTTGTGACACTAATAAATAAATTTAAAACTTGACGTCTTTTCAATACACAGAATTAGCTGTGAGACTAAATTTACTTCTTGAATAAATTTTTATGAAGGCAATTTGGAGCTTGTATCAGGATTGACTTTTAAACTGGAACCATAATTGTTCTTCAAACCTTGGCCTCTAGAGGGCACAATGGCTCTAGAGACTAGGTTGGACATCTCCACCTCCGCTGCATCTGTTTTGCTGCCACCTACTGTTTGAAACAGATGCAGCAGCTCAGAATCTGACTGTGGAGTTGGGAAAGATTTAGTACCTGAGTCTCTGGTTTGGTTATAGTGAATTTGGAAATGTCAGGTGGGGAGACATTCAATACCAAAAGGGAGCCCATTCCATTTCTCTCTATTCTCTCAGTGCAGGCACAGGATAACCACAACAGGGGCAGCTTGCGCCTTTAACTCCGTTAGGTAATCACTTTGGGAAACTGTGCCTCATCCAAAGGATGACTGTCAGATGTGCCTGACCATGGTGAGATCAGCCGTGTTCTCAGAAGGATGGAACAGGCTTAAGGGCCGCTGTTTATGTTCTGGTCGACGGTTGGGAGATGTCATAGGATTTTTACGGTGCAGAAGAAGGCCCATCGAGTTCTGGAATTCTCTGCCCGTTGAAGTGGTGGAGGCTGCCTCGCTAAATATTTTTAAGAAGCGGGTTGATGGGTTCTTGATAAGAGAGGGGATTAAGGGTTATGGGGAGAGGGCGGGAAAGTGGAACTGAGCCACAACAGATCAGCCATGATCTTATTGAATGGCGGGGCAGGCTCGAAGGGCTGGATGGCCTACTCCTGCTCCTATTTCTTATGTTCTTATGAGTCTGCCCCAACCACAATCCCACCCAGGCCCTATCCCCATAACTTCATGCATTTACCCTAGTTAGTCCCCTTGACACTAAGGGGCAATTTAGCATGGTCAATCCGCACATCTTTGGAGTGTGGAAAGAAACAGGAGCATCCAGAGGAAACCCACATAGACGTGGGGAGAATGTGCAAACTCCACACAGACAATGACCCAAGCTGGGAATTGAACACAGGTCCTTGGCGCTGAGGCAGCAGTGCTAACCATGTCATCCTGTGTCATCGTAAGGTTGCTCTGTGTGTTCTCAAGATACATGCGAAATCTAACCCTTTGCTTCTGGATGATGTTAATCATGAAAATATGTAAATAAAGAGGGGGAATAGATCCTTCAGGAATGTCTGAAGCAACAATACAAAGACAAAAAATAAATAAAAAAGCAATGCTAAAGATGCTTTTGTTCAAATTGTTGAATTGATTTATTGTCACATGTATTGGGATATAATGAAAAGTATTGTCTCTTGTGAGTTATACAGATGAAACATACCATTCATAGAGTACAGAGGGAAGAAGGAAATGAGAATTGTACAATATAGTGTTGCAGTTACCCATCAGGTGAAGAGAAAGATCAACTTGATATGCAAAAGGACTGTTCAAAATACTGATATCAGCAGGGAAGAAGCTGTTCTTGAGTTGCTTAGTACATGTTTTCAGACTTCTGTGCCTATTTCCAGTGGAAGAGAGTGTATCCAGGATGAGTGGGGTCTTTGATTATGCTGTCAGCTTTCCTGAGGCAGCAGGAATTGTAGACAGTCAATGGATGGGAGGTTGGTTCACATGATGGACTGGGCTACATTCACAACTCTTTGTAATTTCTTGTGGTCCTGATTAAAGCAGGAGTGACACCAAGCTGGGTAATTATCTAGCTGAGTACTGTATTGTCCCATTCACCTGGGCAAGAGTAGAGGCACTGTAGAAGGATGGTACAGTGGAATATGGGAACAAGAGTATGGTGTTCAGCCCCTCAAGCCTGTCCGACATTCAATTAGATCATGGCTGATCTGCACCTCAATTCCATTTATCAATTTTAGCTCCCTTGATACCCAAGTTTAACAGAAACCTGTCAACCATTATATTTAAAGCTAAACTGGCCTTTAGCAACTACAACCTGATCAGGAGATCTAGATATATATCTATATACTTCATATTTATACTTTGCATGAACTAAGTACTTTGTGTTTGTCCCGTTGATCGTGCCAAAGTATTCAGATAAGTCAATAGAGTTGCCAACTGTGATTAAATATATTCTTGCGGGTTTCACCACGTAACATAGGGTGGCGCAGTGACACAGTGGTTAGCACTACAGCCTCACAGCACCAGGGACCTGGGTACAATTCTAGCCTCAGGTGACTGTCTGTGTGCAGTTTACGCGTTCCCCCATGTCTACTTTGATTTCCTCTGAGTGCTCCGGTTTCCTTCCACCCTCCAAAGATGTGCAGGCTAGGTTGATTAGCTGAGAGGTTACGTGGGTAGGGTGTGGGGTGGTGTGGAACTGTCGGTGCAGACTTGATGGACGGAATGGCTTCCTTCTGCACTATAGAATTCTATGATTCTAACTCATCTCCACACTCCAGCTATTTGTTGCCAACACATCCAGCCTTGTGACGGACTGCCTTCCTACAACAATTGGAAAGCAAAAAGATAGATTACCCAGCTGGATGATGCTTGATTGTCAACCAACCAGACTTTTTTTTCCCCTCATTATCCAATATTTTCATATCTGGTAAAGAGAAATGTTCAAAGAGAACTTATTTAAAAAAAAGTCTTTGTAATGTTCCTATGATTTTTCTCCATGGTTTCACACATCAGAGGCCAAGAGATTGATCCTCATTTCCTGGAGACTCCAGACCAACCCTGGAGGGGTGGGCAAGCTGAAAAGTCAAGTAGGTCAAAAATGAAGAATGCATTACAGATCATAATCAGAGAGAATGTCATTTTGACAATGGTTAGGGCCGGTGAATGTAGTGACACTTTGGTTTATGTTCCCTTAGCTTCCTTGTGCTGGTCAGATTGCAAGCAAGCTGCAATAAGTAAGCATTTAAATGGCAGAAGACGAGATGCAGGGCACAAGGAATATATTTTCATATGTTTACAAAAACTAGAGGAGCTCGATTGGCGGTGAGCAGGTAAAGCGACTGACCACATCCTTATCAGGTTAGATTACCAGTGGTCACTGCTGTTCTGTATCTGCGGCTTTTATTAGTATCTGGCAAACCAAAGACTTCACAAACATCAAAGCATTGAGCAAACTATCAAAACCTTTAGCACAAGAAGTTTCTGTTTAGAAGGATGAGGGTTAGCAATGCTGCTTTTCACTTTATAAATCAGAATCTCACAACACTAAACCTTTTATAAAACATCAGTGAGGCCTCAGTTGTGTTATGCTGTTCAGTTCTGGGAAGGATTTGGAGGCCTTGGTACAGGAACAAATGAAATAAATGTGTGATACCACATTGAGGGCCTTTGCTTATTTTTTGAGAGACTGGAAAATCCAGGATTATTCTCCATAGAGCAGAGCAAGTTAAGAGTTTTTATTTATTCATGAGATGTGGGCTTCAGTGGGAAGGTCAGCATTTACTATGCATCCATAATCCTCCTTCAGAAGGTGTCAGTGAGTTGCCATATCGAGCTATTGCTGTCCATAGGGTGTAGGTACAGCCACAGTGCTGGTGGGGAAGGAGTTCTGAGATTTTCACCCAGTGAAGATAGAGTGGCAATATATTTCCAGTAAGATGATGGTGTTCCCATGTGTCTGCTACCTTTGTCTTCCAGTGGTAGACGTCACAGATTTGGAAGGTGCTGTCAAAGGAGCCTTGGCAAGTTGTTGTGATACATTTTGTATCTGGTACGTGCATTGTGCATCATTGATGAGAGAGTGAACGTTAAAGGTGGCAGATTGGATGCCAGTTGTTCAGGTTGCTTTGTCCTGGATGGTATCGAGCTTCTTGAGTGTTGCTGGAACTGCACTCGTATAGGGAAGTGGAGTGTATTCCATCACAATCCTGACTTGTGCTTTGTAGATGGTGGACAGGCTTTACTTGTTGCAGAATTCCAAGTCTCCGACCTCCTCTTGTAGCTGTATATTCATAGGGCTGTTTCAATTAAAATTATGGTCAATGGTGACCCAGGACATTGATGGGTATTACAACAATGGTGAGGTTGTTCAGTATCAATGGGAAGTGGTAAGATTCTCTCTTGTTGGAAATGGTCATTGCCTGGCATTTGTTTTGTGCAAATATTACTTGCCACTTATCAGTGCGGGTTTTTTGATGGAGGCTTCTATAGGTTAAATAAGAAAACTGTTTTGAGTGACAGACTCAGTAAGAAGAGGGCACAGATTTAAGATGAGTGGCAAAAGTACCAAAGGCAACTTGAGGAAACATTTTGTACACACCTAATTATTGCAATCTGGAAGACATGTCTGGAAAAGCCGGAGGAAGCAGATTCAATAGTAACTTTCAAAGGAGAACTGGATAAATACATGAAGGAAGAAAAAAAATGACAGGACTATGGGGAAAAACAGCAAAGGAGTGGGACTAACCGGATAGCTGCACCCAGGAACATTTGGCCAAATAAACCCCTCCTGTGTTGTATCATTCTTTACTGTGGAGTCCACTAGGTGTAGACAAAAGTCGAAGGTAGAAGTAGTATTGGAATAAGGCACTCAGAGTGTTAAAATGGGTGTCCTGGGCTTGTAGGGCCGAAGGGCCTGTTTCCTTTGCTGTGCTGTTCTTTGTTCTTTGTTATTCTATCATTTTACAATTCAAGAATGGCCATTTTAAAGGCACCAACCTATCCTTTATCTTAGCTAATGTAGGAACAGGAGACTATTCAACCACTTGAGCCTGTTCCATCATTTCAGAGTGTTATCTTGTTGATAATGAGATTACTGATAGAGAGGAACAGATCTATTTTTCTTTTACCTCATCTAGAGGATGAAGAGAACACTCCTGATTTTCTTGGAAATAGTGCCCTGAGATTTCCTATATTCACCTAAAGAGTTAGTTAGGGCCTCAATTTAATGTCACATTGGAAAAGTAACACCTACAAACAGGCAATGTTCCCTCATCAGTAGTTTGCTAGGATAATCAACTAGGATGATGTACTTGTATGCCTGAAGAAGTCCTACAGCATTCTGATTCAACAGCAACCCCTGAGTCATGGCTGACTACAAATGACCAACTCTCTTATTCTCATTGGTGATCCCTCTCAGCTGGTTATTGTTTCCCAAGATACATATAAATATGCATGTGAGAAATGATGGGCAGGAAAAAAGACCTCCTGGTTCATCTAGTCCCAAATAATTGTGTTTTGTGCCTCGCAATACTGGATCAGACTTATGAAGGAGTTAGTGATTTCACCAATAACGATGGACAGGATCTAGAATTAACTGTTCCCCAAAGCAGAAAATCAACAGGTACTGCAAACAAAAGGGGGAAAGAATGTGAAAGTCCTGTCAATCACATTGTTGTGATTTGCTAATATCATGCCAGTTACATTGCTAGGTTTAAGAGGAACATGTGATGGATGTTAATTGTCTTTGAGCACAGATAAATAGGGGACAGTTGGGACACTGGGTGGAGTGGAAGGAGAGTTGTGAGATAAACAAGTAAAGCTCTTTTGTCTGAGTTTTGACTTCACCAGCAGGTATGGATCATATAAATAAGGAAGAGGGGTAAGGTCAATGATAGAATAATGTAAAGATTTCTGCAAGGAATGGATTTGATTGGTAGAATAATCTTTCCCATTCTATGCTAGAAATTCTAATCACATGGGATGCTGTGTGCTGTATTAGCATGAATTTTGTTTTTCATTTTAAACTCTAGATTACCCTCTGTGACTCTCTCTCACCCTGGGTTTTCCTCCTCTTCTAAGACGCTCCTTAAATCTACCTCTTTTTTCTGAGCTTTGGGTTGCCAGTTTTAATATCTCCTAATGTAGCTTGATGTCTAACAATCACAACTACAAAGTGCCTTGGACTAATTTGCTATGTTAAAGGAGCTGGTGGTTGTGGTTATAGTTGTAGTTGTATTACCTGCAAGGAGACCTAAAGCCTCTATTAGATAGTTGCTTCTGATGCCTAAGAAATGATGCCATCCAGTTTCAGGAAGGGAATTTTTCAGCTGTCCTTGTGGATCTCAGGTCCCAAAACTGAGCTTCATGACCCCATGTAAATCCATGGAATGGGTACATTTCTACCTCAGTACTTTTGTCCCTGTCGTTGCTGTGACAGATCACATGTTTCTCAGGAAAGTGGGGATGTTTCAATATTGCATTTCTTTTTCATGGTAAATAAAGACAGCAAGGGAAGGAAATGTTGGGAGCAGCAGCTTCTAGAGAACACCCTTGTTCCTGATTTTACCGGTGATTGGATTAATGTGACATGAGCTACACTGAGTCTGAAGGTTAAAGGGAATAAAGCGCAAGTGAAACCCACATTACCATTTAAGTGTTACTGACAATGGGGAAATGAAGCAGCTAGCATTGTTGGCTAGGACATTAAGTATTGCCCAAGGATTATTCAGTCAAAAGGGTCATGTCATCTCAAACAAAAGAAGTGTCAGTTTCAATAAAAGTCAAGTTGCGATCTGGACTGCACCACCTGAGAGAGTGCAGTAGACACAGAGTCGATGCGAATTTTCAAAAGGGAACTGGATATATTCTAGAAGGAAATGAAATCGCAGGGCTAAGGGTAAAAAAAGCAAGAGGAATGGGATTAATGTTTCTTTAGCTCTTGGGTCTAAAGGGATTAAATGATATGGAGAAAAGGGAGAATCAGCATATTGAACTTGATCAAAATGAATGGCAGAGCAGGCTCAAAGGGTCGGAAGGCCTACTCGTAGTTTCTACGTAATTGGATAGTCCTTTCAAAGGACTAGTCATAAACAGCAGCCCTACTTCTGTGCTGTAAGCTTCAATAAAAGAAGTACAAGTTTTTTTTCCCCTCATTCAATTGAAATTTTCCCTCCATTTCTGAACTAGTTCTATTATTTTGGGAGTTTTGTATTCTGAAAAGGGAATAATCATAAAAAATTCACCTCTGTGAAATTGACACTTGCACACTCTTTGGGGGTAATATTGACATTGTATAATGGTGTAAAATGGGTGAAAATGAGATAAACCATCTATTTTAAATCTCTGCCCATTTTTTGACAGTTGCCTGCAGTGAAAAATGGGATGTCAATCTCTCTAGAACCCATTTTTCACAATTGTGCAATGTTTACATTATTCATCTATGAGCAATGAAGTTCAATTAGATTTTATATAACGCAATGCTCTTCAAAATGGAATCTGTGTCCTTGGAATTCCCAAGGGATAGTCTCAAAGGAATTATAAGTAGTTATCTAATTATAATTCCCTTATAATTATAGTCAACCTCTGGTCACAGATGGCTGATTGAGAATCAGCTGTGGTCAATTGCATTTCTGATCAGTAAGGAATGAGTAACAGATCCTGTCATTGGTCATCTTCTTTTGGCTTCTCCCTTTTTACTTGGATTCACCACGATGATGGTTATCATAGAATCCCTACAGTGCAGAAGGAGGCCATTTGGCCCATCTACTTTCTCCATCTCCTCCTGTCTGTCAGCCATTCCTATCCAATCCCATTGTGTTTAAATTTCTCCCACCACATCTTTCCATTTGGTCTTAAGCTTACCTCTTCCTCCTGGCAGTCCCATCTCCATAACTCGCCTCACCACATTTTCTCTCTTTCTCTTCAACAGATAACCATACGATTTCAATCCCTCCTGGCTACTTTCTTCAATGCTCCCACAATCTTCACTGGCCCTCCCGAGTCCTTTTATTTGTTACTCCACACATTCTTCTCAATGTTTTGCCAAGTCACTGATGCAGGGAAATCAATCAGTGCCAGTCCCAAGCCCAGATAAATGGGAAAAATTAACAGCAAGGAGAACATCTGGCTGTAAAACCACCCACCAACTCTAAATGATGGTTGACTGGATCATGTGATCTCAATACTCATTCTCACCTATGAACTTTAACCTATTTTGTGAGCGTTGATAAAAGGGAAGCAGCCTGTGTTACTTGGATATCTTTCTTTAAGTGTAGTGATAAAGTAAGCTAGAGGGTGCAAATATTCTGACCACTGTGTTAACAAATAGTTGCGATTATGGGGGGAAGATTCAATTTATATTACAAATAGATGAGTTCTCTTTCCTCTTGCTGCTTTTCTAATGTGTAATGTGGGAATTCACAAATGTGACACAAGGGCACAAATGATCTGAGCACAATTGAGTAATGGGAAAGCTTTTTCACTTACCACAGTATTGATGTTTGCTATACTGCAGCTGTACATAAATGGGATATTTTTGAAACCTTGGTTTAAACAAAATTTAAAGATGTGTTTCTGAGCAAACTATTGATTTTAATTTTCAACTGAAATGTTCCCTTAAAGAAGCTACTCTTTTCAAATCATTTAGAAAAACAAATAGAAATGTGGTTTGAGTGTGAGCGTGGATTTTTTTTTGCTAAAATAAGTACAACTTCAATAAACAATCATCGCTCTTTAATTTTCACAAACAAAATTAGTTTTGGTACTGTAATCACCTTACTACTTCTGTCTTTTATACAATATTGCTCTCTTCTATCTTTGGCTAATGTAAACTCACTCCTATCTTGATGCATGAAATTTTACCTAAACAAGAATAACATTCACAAGGCATCTTTATTTCCAAATTATTTAGAAAAACAAAAGAAACTCAAAAATCCTCTTGTTGCATGAGCTAAATCACACATAGTAATGCATGCTGGCGAATTCTCCGCACTGCGCACACACACAGACTGTGGTACAGATGTAGCTGACTCTGAGTTACAGCTCTGGGACAATAACGCTGTTATGATCAATATAAACCCTGGATGTTTGAGCTTGTAAGGAAGGGACACAGACTAGGAAAGATGAGATCCATGTAAGGATAGTGTATTAGATAACATTAAAAAAGACCACAGATTAAGAAAAGGAATGCAGACCGGAGGAACAGCATCTCATTCTTCTGATTGAGCACCTTACAGCCTTCTGGGCTGAACGTTGAGTTCAACAACAGTAACTATCCCCTCCAGCTCCACTCCATTTACTTTATTTCATTTTTTTTCTTTTCATCGTATTAATCAATTTTCATTATTTCTCTTTTTCCACTTCTAAAATTTTGTCTTCTATCTTGACCCCCCGTCACCCCCGTTCCCTTTCTCTACTCGGGCCATCTGTCACATTCCTATACTCTGCACCTTTGTTCTGCCACTTATACATTCTGATCTCTTAATGGACACTCTTAGCATCATTCCTAGCCTTTATCATCACCATTTACATTCCCTTTCTCTTTGCCATCCCTATCAATGCAGCCGCTCCACCACGATCGGAGTATAAATATCGTCCTATTTTCCTTGTCTTTAGCTCTGACGAAGAGTCATCCAGACTTGAAACATTGGCTCCATTCTCTTTCCACAGATCTGCTGAGATTTTCCAGCATTTTCTGTCCTTGTTTAAAAGGATTGGTGACGGAAGTAAAACTTTGCCCAGTTTAGAGGTCTAGGAGTAGAAGATAATGCCATGAGTTAGCTGAGTTGCAGGGAGAATGAAGCTTCAGAGGACTGGAACAAGAGCAAAATACCGCAGATACTGTAATTCTGAAATAAAACCCGAAAATACTGGAAATAGCCAGCAGGCCCGATAGCATCTGCGTGGAGAGATAGGTTAACATTTCAGGCCAGATAATAGATCATCGATACAAAATATTGGACAAGGTTCCCCGTCATCACAACTGCTCGTTTCCCACTGGCGCGAGGTAGGAATTCCCATTGATGTTACCACACAGCAACTGGAAACCCACAAGAAGGTGCTGCCAGCAGGACCGAAAAATCCCATCCGCCTGAATGGCAGGAGAATTCCGGCCCTTAAATTTTATTAACTCTCTCCGCAGATGCTGCCCAATCTGCTCAGTGTTCGTTCCAGAATTTTCTGTTTCTATAATTCATTGAAATCTCATTAGTAGTAGCAGTTTTAAGTGGAAAGTGGGATTAGCTGAGTTGCTCTTGCAGATGCAGCAGGGATATGACAGGCCAAATGGCCTCCTGTGTTGTAATCATTCTATGATTCTATTCTAGAAAACCCAGTCAAGAGATGTCAGCCTGTGTATGAAAGGTGTAAAGATTTACTGGGAAGAGATGGGTTACATAACTGGAATGACATAGGAAAGACTTCATCACCAATAACAATCAATATACACCCAATCTGGCTTGTGAAAAGTACATTGCTTGGAGCTAAAAGCTCGAGCATTTATAATTGATGGTTTTGTTTCTTTCCTGATCTGTGGTTTCAGTTACTTATAGTCTATTAAGCTGAGTCAGATCTGCTAATCTCAGTATTCTCTCAGGGTGTGCAGGCATTTGACTGCTCAAAAAACACACACACACACACACACACACACACACACACACACACATATAAACAATTGGATTATATAACACCATCCTCCATCACACATCAGGCATTCCACATGTGCATTTTTCTGCTTTAATTTTTGCACATGAACATCATGGAAATGTACAATAAAAAGCATATTTAAATATATCACAAGGTCAGACTGCTGTGGGGGTCTCAGAGCTCATGGTAATGACCACCTTTGTGTGTGACATCTGGTCTTGTAATTGAAAACTTCAGCCTAGGCGGAAATATGCACTTATGCAACCTGATATAAACTGAGACATCTGTCTCACAATGTAGTGACATTGAAACAACTGGAGCAAAGGACAGTATAATTACTGTGAGTCTTGTGTTTTTAAAAGATGTTGGGGGCCATCTTACCGACTTGACGTGGTTGATCAGCATGGTGAGTCGGGCAAGTGGCGAAAAATCGGGTTCATGCCTGGTTTCTCGCCTCTCCAGATCTTCCAGCACTGTTTTTTCGGTGAAATTTTTCACGTGAGACTAATTTTCAATATTGATATAATTTAAATGCCATTAGTGAGAAGCTACTGTACTTACCCCTCCAGTGAGAATCACAGAATGTTCCCACCAATTGGGATCAGGCATGATTGCCTCACTGGAGGTCGTTGAAACCCTCCCCCAGTGGTCGGGTATAGGGCCACAGTGCCCATGGGTCATGCCAGCCTGGCAGTGCCTGCCTGGCACCCTGGCTGTGCTCACTAGGCACCTAAGTATGTTGTGGCCTGAGAAGGGGTGAAGCCATAATGGGAGTGGGGAGGAGTGGAGCTCCACAGAGGGGGGGTTGGACTGGGGGGAGGAGGGAGTGGGGTGAGACCAGCACAGGAAGTGATCATTTTGCTCCCAATATCTGGGAGTTGACGGGGTGTGTCTGACAGGAGAGCTGTCAATACGCTGGGAGACTGGGGAGCCTGTGCAATGACGCCCCCAAGATTTCAGCATCCAGTTTCACCAGTGAGATTAATCCCTGCGAGAATCTCTCAAAGGCCGCTGACTTTTGCATTTACAGAAATTTGCATTCTGTACTTCACTGAAAAAAGAAGCAAGAAAACTACCATTTTTTCGCCCGTTCAATGCTTAAAATTTTCAGGGGAAAATTCTCCCTACTGTTTTACCTGGGGTATAACAATTATGTTACTGTATGAATGTATTCCAAAAACCTGAACTAGTAATCCAAAGAATGTGAGTTCAAATCCCACATCTGGAGTTTGAGAATGTTGATTTAGAAACAAAAAACTAAAAGCGAGTGAGCAAGAATCATCTGGCAAAGTAGGCATTTGACCCATCTTACACCTTTCAATTCTTCGAAAGAACTATCCAATTCGTCTCAGTCCTATTGCTTTCCCACAGTCTTTCATTTTTCCCTCTTCCACTACTCCCCCCACAGCAGTAATCTGTTCCCTTTTTAAAATTACTATCAAGTCTGTTTGCAGCACTCTTCCGTACAGTGCATATTCCAGATCACAACTCACTGCATCAAAATAATCCTTCTCATCACTTCTTTGATTTTACGTATTACTTTAAATATGTGTCGTCCGATTAATAAGCCTTCATTAATCTCCTTGAAGTGTGGCAAACCTGTCCGCCTGATTCTGTCTATTCCATATGTAACACCAGTCCCATACCAACATGGTTGACTCCTAATTGGCTTGGCAACTCAATCAGTTGCATCAAATCACTACCGGTAGTTTAGGAAAAACATCAGCAGTTCCTTTTCAACGATTGGGACGAAGTGTCAGCTTTGTCAGTGGTATAGACAGAGAGTTGCAGTGGAAGTGTGCTTTTCAGAAATGGAGATCAGTAACTAGTGGTGCCCCACGGGATCAGTGTTGGGACCTTTTTTGTTTTTTAATATATGTATAAACGATCTGGAGGAAAATGTAGCCTTAAGTTTATTAGTCACAAGCAGGCTTATGTTAACACTGCAACAAAGTTACTATGAAAATCCTTTAGTCATAGAATAGAATCCTACAGTGCAGAAGGAGGCCATTTGACCCATTGTGTCTGCACTGACCACATCCCACCCAGGCACTATCCCGATAATCCCATGCATTTACCCCAGTTATTTCTTTTGACACTAAGGGGCAATTTAGCATGGCCAATCAACCTAACCCACACATCTTTTGGACTGTGGGAGGAAAATGTAACTAGTTTAATTAGTAAGTTTGCAGATGACACAAAGTGGATTTGTGGATAGCGATGAGGACCATCAGAAGATACAGCAGGATATAGATCAGTTGGAGACTTGGGCGGAGAGATGGCAGATGCAGTTTAATCTAGACAAATGTGAGGTAATGCATTTTGGAAGGCCTAATACAGAAAGGAAATATACAGCAATTGGCAGAATCCTTAAGAGTATTGATAGACAAAGGGATCTGGGTGTACAGGTACACAGGTCACTGAAAGTGGCAATGCAGGTGGAGAAGGTAGTCAAAAAGGTATACGGCATGCTTGCCTTCATCAGCCGGGACATTGAGTTTAAAAATTGGTAAGTCATGTTGCAGCTTTATAGAACCTTAGTTAAGCCGCACTTGGAATATAATGTTCAGTTCTGGTCGTCACACTACCAGAAGGATGTGGAGCTTTGGAGAGGGTACAGTAAAGACTTACCAGGATGTTTCCTGGTATGGAGGGCATTAGCTATGAGGAGAGGCTGGAGAAACTTGGTCATTCTCACTGGAAGAACAGAGGTTGAGGGGCGATCTGATAGAAGTCTACAAGATTGAGAGGTATGGACAGAGTGTATAGTCAGAAGCTTTTTCCCAGAGTGGAAGAGTCAATTACTAGGGGGACAGATTTAAGGTACAAAGGGCAAGGTTTAAAGGAAATGTATGAAGCAGCTTTTTTACAGAGTAGTTTTTTTGGTTTTCATTTCAATTCAATCCAATCAAGTCCAATTCAGAGTCTCAAAAAGTTGAGGCATTCCTGATCCAAGCTGACAAGACAGGGCTGTCACCTCCTGTCTTGGGCTTGATTGACATGATCCAAGCTGATTGGAGTAGGCATAGCTCCTCCTCCAAGGCCTGATCTCATTTGCATCTTATTCAAAAGGCCGAGATGCTGCTTTTAAAAATTGCTTCAAATGAAGCTAAAATGCAACCTAATGACTTCAACCAAGTGCAGCATGGTGATACTACACTTGGTCTTACCCAAAAGGCTGAGAAGCGATACAGAATAGTGGGTGCCTGGAACTCATTGCCGGGGGAAGGTAGTGGAAGCAGATAGAATAGTGACTTTTAAGGGTCGTCTTGACAAATACATGAATAGGATGGGAATAGAGGGATATGGTCCCCAGAAGAGTAGGGGGTTTTAGTTAAGTCAGACAGCATGGTCAGTGCAGGCTTGGAGGGCCAAAGGTCCTATTCCTGTCCTGTAATTTTCTTTGTCCTTTGAAATCAGAGCACACGGAGAAAACCCACGCCAACATGGGGGAACGTGCAAACTCCACACAGATAGTGACCCAAGCCAGGAATCACATCCACGTCCCTGGTGCTGTGAGGCAGCAGTGCTAATCACTGTGCCACATGCTGCCGCACTGGAGCACATGTTCGGGTGCACTGAGGGAGAACTTAGCATGGCCAACGCACCTAACAATTGTCTAATTAGTACGTTTGTGAATGACACAGAAATTGGAGGAGTTACAGATAGTGACAAGGATCGTCAAAGGATATAGATAGATTGCAGACTTGGGCAGAGAAATGGCAGATGCATTTAATCCAGACAAATGCAAGGTGATGCAGTTTGGAAGATTAAATTCAGTTGCGAATTATACATTAAATGGCAAAACCCTTAGGAACATTGACAGAGGTCCACGGGTTCCTGAAAGTGGCAACACAAGTGGATAAGGTGGTCAAGAAGGCAGACAGCATTCTTGCCTTTGTCAGCTGAGGCATCAAATATAAAAGTTGGCAGGTTATGTTACAGCTGTATAAAACTTCAGTTAGGCCACATCTGAAATATTGTATGCAGTTCTGGTTGCCACCAAAGGAACGTGGATGCTTTGGAGAGGGAACAAAGAAGGTTCACCGGGATGTTGCCTAGTCTGTAAGGTTTTAGGTACGAGGAGAGGTTGGATAAACTCATTGTTTTCACTGGAAAGGCAGAGACTAAGTGGCAATATGATAGAAATCAACAAAATTGAGGCATGGATAGGGTGGATAGCCAAAGGCTTTTTCACAGGATGAAGGGGTTGACTACGAGAGGGCACAGGTTTAAGATGAGAGGTGGTAAGTTTAGGGGAATTGTGTGGGGAAAGATTTTCATGCAGGGAGTGGTGAGTGCCTGGAATGCATTACTAGTGAAGGTGATGGAATCAGGCATGTGAGAGACACAAACAGATGGACAGCAGCTGCATATCAGTGCAGGCAAGGTGGGCCCAAAGTGCCTGTTCTGGGCTGTATTGTTCTTTTCTTTCACATTTCCAAAATAAAGTTTAAAAATCCATTCAAATGTTAATTGTCAAATTAACTAGGTCAGTTTGGATCGGTAAACAGACTAGCATGGCATGTTAACTGTTAAAGCAAGCGGAATACTGAGTTCTGTTGTTAAATCAGTGGTGTAATGCTGAAGCCATCAACCTCAAAGGCCCACACCTTGCCCAATAATTCAAGTAAACAGATGCAGGAAAAGCGAAACAAGTCAGAAGGCTTAGCTTGAAAATGTGAGCGAGACCAAAACAAGAGGCTATAAATATAAGATAGTCCTTAATAAATCTAACAGGAAATTTAGGAGAATCTTTACCTAGAGATTGGTGAGAATGAGGGAACAGTCGAGGCAAATTACATAGACGTATTTAAGGAGATGCTGGATAAACATGAGGGGAGAGAAGAATGGAAGGATTTGTTGATGTGATTTGATAAAGGAGGTATGGGAGGTGACTTGCATCAGTGAGGTGGGGGGAGGGGGGGGCATGGGGGGTGGAGGGAAGGGGGTTGACGAGGGATTGAGCCAGAGTTGTCCCAGACAGCTCCAAATCTGAGGGGGGTCATCAAACCTGAGGCACCCTCACCCTTCCTGCCCAAGATGGAGAAAAGTTGATTTCTCTGTTTCCCACCCTACTTGCACCTGCTGCCTGTCAGCCTAAAAATGGAGACTGGGTGGGTGAAAGGATGGGTTTCCTGCTGAGATCCTGCCCATGAAATTGTCAGGGTGGCCTTGACCCCAGGACAGCCCCATCCTTGTGATTTTATGCCTCCTTCCGCCCTCGGGTTTTTCTATTTACATTATTTTCCTCAATGAATACATTTTCTTTCTAGATAAATATTGTTCCAGAACAAATTATTTCTGGTTCCTTCTGTCATGATAGCCTAATCCCATAAATGCGCCCCCCCCATCCCCCCACTTTCTTCTGGCCAATTAGTAATCCAATTCACAACTTCCAGTTCACATCCCAGGAGATTTCATTTAGTGATACTAGTCTCCTGAGGGGGGAGTGTACAGCAATTATTAGGAACTGTGTAAGAGATTAGGCGTCAATTATTTAGGACTGACTAGGTACGATGAGGAGAGAGTATTCATTAGGATGTGTAGTGGTTAGTAGTGATTGAAAACAGCAGTCACTAGAGACTGCATGGCAGTGCAAAACAAGACATAGATTTCAATGGACTGTCTAGTGCCAGACAAGAAAAGTGAATAAAGATCATTAATGTGCAGGAGCAGGTTCAGTGAGGTTATAGCTCTGTATAGTGGTACTAATTTTAGCAATCAGGAGTTTGTGTACAGTGAAAAGTTAAGCAGCAGCACTGTTGATCATGAATAGTGAAGCAAAATGAGAATCAATAAGGAGCAGTGTATAGCAGTGAGTAATTTTTAAAACTAATTCTCAGGATCTGTGGATACTGGCAAGGGCAACATTTATCGTCCATCCCCATGCTCCCTATTTGTTCTCCTGATTGAACAAAAAAAAGGTAACTAAGTGAGATGAGATTCGTAGCCATTTTGATTATTTGTATTCTAAAATTCTCCTGCCTTTTCTTTTTGCACGTAAAAGTTAGTTACCCAGCAGTGTAGAGAAAATAGGAAATTGTAGCAGGTGGCAGTGGATAGGAACAGCAGGCATTGGGGACAGTGTGACAAAACATTGGGGAAATAAGGAAGATGTCACTGGGGAAACTGTAACTCTATCCAAAGAGAAAAGATGGCTATCAGTAGGGCCAGAGGCAATAGCAAGATAATACTGAAGGTAGCTATCTTAATTAAATGAGACTACAGTTTTATATTGTTTATATGATTTTTGTTTGGGGGGAGGGGGGGAGGAATAGGGAAATATTGAATTGTTACAGCAAGTGTGACCAGAAGTTAAGTAACCTACTTAGCAAGGTCTTTCTAGTGTCACAAAATTTATCATCCAAGACATAGGAACTGGTGCAGTGTCACAGCAGTAGTACCTATGTGTATACACATTAAAACTGCTCAATGCCCAAGCAGGATAGACAAGTATCTACCCCACAGTGTCTTATTCTAGGATCCAATTTCATAGAGTATTAAAGTGTCCTGACACACTTCAAAAGGGCATCAACTGAAAATTTCAGATTTTGAGATCAAATAGGTTCTTGTTGGGCAAGAATGTGAAAGGATGGAGAAATGAAGAGTAGAGATCAGCCATGATCTAATTAAATGGTTGCAAGAGCTGAATGGCCTGCTGTTCTCATGATACTTTTTTGCAAATTATTTTCTGAAACGTGAGTTTCCCTGGCTAGGCCAGCAACTTTATTGCCCATCCCTAATTGCGCTCGAAGTGGGTGGTGAGCTGCCATCTTGAACAACTGCAGTCTGTGTCCTGGCAACATTCAGCCTTGGGCTGATAAGTGGCAAGTAACAGTGCTATTTGGGAGGGCCTTCCAGGATCTTGGCCCAGCGACAAGTCACGATATGTGCGGTTTGTCGGGGAACTTACAAGCGGTGGTGTTGCCATGCATCTGCTGCTGTTGTCCTTCCAGGTGCTATAGGTTGCAGGTTTTGAAGGTGCTGTCAAAGCAGCCTTGGTGAATTCCCGCAATGCACTTTGTACACACTGCTGTCACTGTATCAGTGGTGGAGTAAGTGGATGGGGACTAATTAAGTTGATTGCCTTGGCAAACAGGCTTTGGGAGATGAGGATGAGTTATTTTCCAAAGAATTCCCAGCCTCTGACCTGCTCTTATTAACACAATAAGAAGTCTCACAACACCAGGTTAAAGTCCAACAGGTTTATTTGGTACAAAATCCACCAGCTGTCGGAGCATTATGTTTCAGAATGGATTTTGCAACCAAATAAACCTGTTGGACTTTAATCGAGTGTTGTGAGACTTCTTACTGTGTTTACCCCAATCCAATGCCGTCATCTCTACATCATGACTGCTCTTATAATCACAGCATTTATATGAATGGTCCAGTTCAGTTTCTGGTCAATGGTAATCCTCAGGACGTTGAGAGTGGGGGAATTCAGCGATGTAATGCAATTGAATATCAAGGGGAGATAGTAGGATTCTCTCATTGTGGATGGTCATTCATTGCATGTGTGTATACAAATAAAACTGCTCCAATGCCCAAGCAGGATTGACAAGTATCTGCCCCACAGTGTCTTATCCTAGGGTCCAATTTCATAGAGTATTAAAGTGTCCCAACGTACTTCAAAAGGGCATCAACTGAAAATTTCAGATTTTTAGATCAAATAGGTTCTTGTTGGGCAAGAATATGAAAGGATGGAGAAATAAAGAGTAGAGATCAGTCATGGTCTAATTAAATGGTTGCAAGAGCTGAGTGGCCCGTTGTTACCATGATACTTTTTTGCAAATAACATTTGTGCTATACATCAGCACAAACGTGAATGTTGTCCAGGACATGGACTCCTTCAGCATCTGAGTCATGAATCATCAGTGAACATCCCTACTTCTGACCTTTATGGAGGGAAGGTCATTGATGAAGCAGCTGAAGAGTGTTGGGTCTAGGACACAAGCCTGAGAAACTCCTGCTTGATGTCCTAGAACTGAGTTGATTGCCCTCCAACCACCATCTTACATATGACTCCAACCAGTGGAAATTTTTCAGACCTCAGTTTTGCTAATTCTTCTTGATGCCACATTCAGTCAAATCCAGCCATGATGACAATGGAAGTCACTTTCACCTCAAGTTCAACTCTTTTGTGCATATTTAAACTAAATCTGTACTGAGCGCCCTGGAGGAACCTCATAGGTAGTACACACAACTGCCACTGTGTATCAATCTTGGAGAGGAAGTAGATGTTTGAGGTGGTGGATGGGTATAATCAAATGGACTGCCTTGTCATCTTGGATAGTTTCGAGTTTCGAGCTTCGTGTTATTGGAGCTGCACTCATACAAGCAAGTGGAGAGTATTCCATCACAGTCCTGACTTGTGCCTTGGCGGACAGGCTTTTGGACAGTTGTTTCTGAATAAGTGCCATGTGATAGCATGTCAACAACCCCTTCCCTCATCCGTTCCTAACACCAGCTTGAATATTTCCTCTGTATTATCTGGGCTGTTTTTCCTCCATTGCATTACAGTAACCAAAGCTATGACAAGACAGATTTAATTAGCTTAGTGGGAGCATTACTTGAAAACTATGCTACAATAAAAGGAGAGTAAAGGACCACTAAGGTATGTGGGAACATACTTTTAAACAGGGCCAAATAGCATCTCTTATTGAAAGTGTCATTAGGGGAGAGTTCTCTGATCATAAATGGTCACAAGTCAGGATCCTCCATAATTAGTTACATAGATGTTTTAGTTATTTTCCTGTATTGCGGCAGTTCTTCTGCCAACACTGGGGCAAGGACATCAACAGCAAACATTAGCTTGAGCTACCACCCTGCTGGGATGAGCTCTTTGAGTTTTACCATCTCCACCCTTCTGGACATCACATTAAACTAGGATTGCCAACTCTCCAGGACTTCTCTGGAATCTCCTGAACACCACAGCAACACCCGGGGGGGGGAAAAAAAACAGTGACAATAAAATATTGTTTGTATTTTACATTTTCTTTAAATACTTGCCTTAAAAAATGGGATAAGATATTGGAGATTTATTATGAGTCAAACAATCTGGTACTGCTATTTGCTTTTTGATTGATTGTAGGAAGATAGGGCACAAGTAATGGGCCTGTCAGGTGACCAATATTGGAAACGTGGGCTGGGGTGGCAGCAGGTGAAATGATAATTTGAACAGGAATGTTACCAATCCTAAAATGTAAATTACAACATTTTTTTAAAACAAAATGGCTGCCAATCAAGTCACATTTCTGAACTCTGAATCATACAGTTCATGGAGTAAAATGAGAGAGAAAGAGAGAGATATGAGTTGTACGTGTCAGGGTGTTTGCTTGGATTTTTATTGTCTGATGACCCCTTTGAATTCAGCCCAATATTCCACCTTCATTGTAAACAGAACTGAATTTCCACTCTTTCAGCAGCACATTCTGCAACAATTTGCACAGTATTTTTGATTTGACTTATTATTGGCACATGTATTAACGTAGTGAAAAGAATTGTTTCTTGCGCATGATACAGACAAAACACTCCATTCATAAAGAAAACAAGGGTGCAGAATGTAGTGTTACAGTCATAGCTAGGGTGTGGAGAAAGATCAACTTAATGCAAGGTAAGTCCATTCAAAGTCTGATAGTAGCAGGGAAGAAGCTGTTCTTGAGTTGGTTGGTACGTGACCTCAGATTTTTGTATCTTTTTCCCAAAGGAAGAAGGTGGAAGAGAGAACATCCAGGGCACATGGGGTCCTTAATTTTGCTGGTTGCTTTGCCAAGGCAGTAGGAAGTATAGATAGAGTCAGTGGATGGGGGTCTGGTTTGCATGATGGATTGGGCTATGTTCACAACTTTCTGTAGTTCCTTGTGATCTTGGACAGAGCAGAAGCCATACCAGGCTGTAATGCAACCAAAAAGAATGCTCTCTATAGTGCATCTGTAAAAGTTGGTGAGAGTCAGAGCTGACTTGCCAAATTTCCTTAGTCTTCTGAGAAACTAGAGGCATTGGTGTACTTTATCTATAGTATTGGCACGGAGGGGGAACCAGGACAGGTTGTTGGTGATCTGGACACCTAAAAAACTGAAGCTCTCAACCCTTTCTACTTCTTCCCCATTGATGTACACAGGGGCATGTTCTCCTTTACGCTTCCTGAAGTAGGTAACAATCTCCCTCATTTTGTTGACATTGAGGGAGAGATTATTGTCACCACACCAGTTCGCCAGATTCTCTCTTATTCCTGTACTCTGGGAGTCAGAAACTGCCGTTTTAAGCAGCACCCTGGAATAGAATGAGTATGGACTTCTGCCAGTTTCCCCACAGTAAGCTCCCAAATTCACTCATGCCACTGCTCCACAAAGTGTCAATAGTTCTATTTCACTGGGGCCTTTACTATAGCAGAAGTTGGACAATCTGCTTTTGTTTACCAAAGACCATGAAAAGGAGGCAAAGGCATAGGAATTCTGGCATGGTCACTTCCCATTGGGAAGTAGGTTGCACATTTTGAAGAAAAATTGGTATTAGTTGAAGGGGAAACATTTACAGGGTAAGTGGGAAAGGGAAAGGACAAAATGGGTCTAATTGGATAGTTCTTCAAAGGCACATTGGGCCAAATGAACACTTCGTTATGTTTTATTCTGCCTCTATAAATTTACAATTCTGCCAAGGTCCACATATAAGAGGGGAGAGACGTGAGCTGCAAATGGACAATAAGCTATTAAAATTTGAATGTTTCAGCATTGTGAATTGTGCAGGAACTGCTTCACAGGACCAGAACTCCCATATATAGCAGCGCAGAGAAAGTACCTTAACAGAGCATAGTAAATAATTATCCAGTTTGGTTAAAGATGGCTTTATTCATAAGAAATATTACAATGATATTAAATTAGAGAGACTTCAGCCCCAGCAGTGGGATGTTAGGTCCTCTCTTCAAGCAGTGAACAAACTCCACACAATTTATTGAAGAGTAGACTTTCCAGATGGTTATCAATAGAAAAGCTTCTTACTTGGGTGTAAAGAATTGGTGTACAAAGATTAACAATCAATCAGTCTTGATGTGGCTGGCAAAAGAAAGATTGCAATTGGTGGAGCAGTGATGAAAGGTGGTGAAGAGGAGGATAGCCCACGTAGTCTCTATCTGCAATAGATATATTTATTCAGTTATAATCCCAATGGCATAAACATTATGTCCCAGTATACCAACTATTAAAATTGTGCTGTGTATTTCATAAATAACTGATGCAATCATGTCTTATCCAAATTCCAGCTAAAATTTTCACACTTGCCTGTTACTGCATTAGTCACAAGCCAGTTTGTAATAACACCATTGCAGCTTTATATCCCCCCCATAATAATTAAGTTTTTATAAAAGAATTTCTCACCAATTTTCCTTAGTTGATTTTTTTTGATTCTGAAAATTAAATTTAAAAATTACATTTCACAATAACATTATATTCAGATTTAATGTGGTCATTAAAAGCTTTTAAGTTGAAGGTTTTAGCTTCAGAGTTTGAGCTTCAATCTTGGGCAGAGCTGTGATTCTATCAGCTAAAGTGAATTGCGTAGACAAGCATATGAATGAAAATCAATGTAAACATTTCTTTGTCACACTTTGCTAACTGATTCAAAGAAAATCAAAACTAGAAGTCCAGAACTTATCATAAGCAGGGTAAACAACCATAAAACTGCAGTGGGAAATGCTAACTAACCACATGATTCGTTCCTTCCATCAACAGTGGCAGTAGTATGTCCCAAATATAAGCTGTGCTTCAGCAACTTAAACCTGGTGTTGTCAGACTTCTTACTGCAGCAACTCACCAAGGCTCCTTTGACAGTACCTCCCAACCCCCTCCACCTAGAAGGACAAGGGCAGTAGATGCATTGGAACACCACCATCTGCAAGATCCCCTCCAAGCCACGTCAATCCAACTTGTGATACCTTTCTTTCACTGTTAGCTAGATCAAAATCCTGGGACTTCCTAAGTACTGGACTGCAGGGGCTCAAGATGGCAGTTCTCAAGGGCAATTAGGATTCAGAAACAAATATTGGCCTTGCTGGTAACATTCATATCCCATGAAAGAATTAAAAGCTGCAATGGGAAATGCCAATTGCTCACATAATTGGTACCTATATCCACCACCGTCAAAGGCAACAGTGAGGACCATATTCTTGCATATACAAGAACTGCTGTACCAACAAAAACAAAAGCAACCTCTATGCACGATTTGAGGGAATCTACCAATAGCTTGTCTTTTAAAATGGAGAACTAATTAAGTGGCAAAACATTTAGAAAAAACTGCTTTCCTCTTATCTGAAATTTCTAATCTCTAAAGAAAGACATTAAGGAAGAAATGAAAAAGACACCCAAACTGTTCACTGGATAAATGTGACGTGCAAGTCTATTTAAACTCTTATTTTAAAGACCGCAGAAGTCTTTGGAATTCTTGGTTTTGATTGAATATTTTCTCTAGAAATTGACATGTACTGACCAAGTACAGTTTTTAGACTTTTCTAGTTATTACATAAAATTACTTTTGTATCTTTATGACACAGATGTCTCAAAGCACTTTAGAATTGTGAGTGCTGTTGTATTATAGGAACCATGTCAGTAAATCTCTAAGCAGCATGGTATAACAATCAGATAATCTGTTTATGATGCTGGTAAAGGGATAAACATTGACCAGAATATGCCGAGAACTCCCCTGCTCTGTTTTGAAATTGTGCTATGGGATCATCTGATGGAGCAGACAGGGTCATAGTTTCATGTTTCATTCAAAAGATAGTACTTCCAACCATATAATTCTCCTCAGTACTGCATAGGAGTGTCAACCTAGATAAAATGCCCCAAGTACCTGGAGTGGGGCTTGAGTTCATGAACATCTCACTGGGGAGATTACAACCTGCTAAGTCTTGGTTTACAGAAATTTTCATAATGAATTGTTTCCAAGTGCATGTTCCCTTCACCCCAAGGAAATGTCAATTAGTCCCGAATGAGGATTTGAGTGTCCTTGATTCATCCCAAAATACTTGGAAATAATCCAGAGATTGAATTCTCAATGCTTTTATCTCCGCAAGACCCAATCTAGTCATTTGAACACATGTCTTAGGCCCAGCACTTCTATGTAAAACTGAGATAACGGTATCAGCTTTTGGGTGAGATGTTAAACTGAGACCCTGTCTGCTTCTCACCCCATGGCACGATTCCAGATCAATCAAGGGAGTTATCTTCACTGTCCTTCTTAGCCAATATTTATTCTTCAACCAACATCACTAGAACAGACGAACTGGTGTATATCATATTGCTGTTTGCAGCTTTTGCTGTGTACCAATTGACATGTTTCTTACAACAGCAACAAGATTTAAAAATATTTAATCAACAGTGATTTTTGTATGTCCTGCGAGGGTGGCATGGTGGCTAGCATTGCTACCTCAGTTCCAGGGACCAGGGTTTGATTACGAGCTTTCATCACTGTGTGGAGTTTGCACGTTCTCCTCGTGTCTGCATGGGTTTCCTCCCGGTGCTCCGGTTTCCTCCCACAGTCTGAAAGACATGCTGGTTAAGTGCATTGAACTGAACAGACACCAGACTGTGGCAACTAGAGGAATTTCGCAGCAACTTCATTGCAGTGTTAATGTAAGCCTTACTTGTGACTAATAAATAAACTTTTAGCTTTAAAAGGCACTACATAAATGCAACTGTTTAAGCACCACAAGGGAGGTTCATCAAGAAATTAATAGACTGATCAGGGCAACAGTCTGCAGTGTATGCCTGTAGATGAGTAGAGAAATTTGAGGGGGAAGAACTTGGTTAGGGTGAGGTCCGTCAACGTATGGTCCATGTCCCATCCCATAAGTCCTAACCCGCACCCTCAATCCTGCCAAATCCAAATCCAAATCCAAATTTAATGGTTCATTCTCCTTGACAAGTATTATTTTAACAATTGTTCCTTTAAATCCAATGACAATATATAGGCAGTTAAAAGTTCAGTTTCCCTATATCAGGCTTATTTTCACACAATGCTAGTTTGAACAGTAGCAGGAATAAATTCAACTTAAATGAATGCAGTGTATTTAGATCAGTTAGCGTATTACTTTTTAAATTTGAGTGGGATGGTTATTCAAAATTCAGGTTGTCCCCCCCACCCCACTGTATATATAATTTAACATTCTGTCCATTTGAAAATCTCAGAAGAAACTGATCACTGAAATCCTACAAGAGAGAAAAAAAATTGGGCTGAATTACCAGGAAACATCCTAGATTAATTAGGCTTCCAATTGTAATAAGCAATTAAAAGCAAACAAGCACTACCTTCTTTACATAGTACTTTGAAAGTATTGGTAAGCTGCTAAAAGCTACAACTATTTTAATACTTTGAAATTGAATGAAAGGACGTCGACTGCATAACACTGCTGTTATTTGACTGCTTATTCCATCTTTTGCAAAGCAAATTATTTAAGTTAAAACTTCTGATGCTTTTAAAGGAGTACAAGTGTGTTAGTGAAAAGTCTCTCAATTCCAAAGTAGACAATCTCACATGGTACAAGGTTTAAGACTGAGTGACACACGAGCACTGAAATCCTTTTAAGTAATGGGATACAGAAAATCAAAGGTAATGTCTCTCTATATATCTGCCTCCAACTCCAAAATTCCTCTGTCTTCATAAACCTATGACTCACATTGCAATTACAGTCCTCAGACTCAGCCCCATTGTCTCAACGCTGGGGTTTTCTTCCTCAGTACTTCTAGGATGTGGAACCCCACCCCAATATATCCATAAAACTTACCCTCCACCCCTCTCCTCTCCAAAATATCGTAATAGCTGAACATAAGAAGCCCTTCGAGCCTGCCCCACCATTCAATAAGATCGTGGCTGATCTGAAGTGGATCAGTTCCACTTTCCCGCTTTTTCCCCGTAACTCTTAATTCCCTTGTCTATTAAAAACCTATCTACCTGCGACTTAAATATATTTAGTGAGGTAGCCTCCACCACTTCAACAGGCAGAGAATTCCAGAGATTCACCAACCTTTGAGTGAAGAAGTTCCTCCTCAACTCCGATCTAAACTGCCCACTCCCCCCCTTATCTTGAGGCTGTGCCTTCTAGTCCTGCTATCCTTTCTAAACAGGAAGAATCTCTCTACCTCTACCCTATCCATCCCCTTCATTATCTTATACGTCTCTAAAAGATCCCCCCCATCCTTCTAAACTCCGAGTACAGACCTAGTCTATTTAGTCTCTCTTCATAGTCCAACCCCCTCATCTCTGGTATCAGCCTAGTGAACCTCCTCTGCACTCCCTCCAAGGCCAATATATCCTTCTGCAAATGCGGCGACCAAAACTGCACACAGTATTCCAGCTGCGGCCTCACCAGTAACGTGTATAGTTGCAGCAAGACCTCCCTACTTTTATATTCTATCCCCCTCACTATAAAGGCCAACATTTCATTTGCCTTCTTGATCATCTGCATACTGGGTTTTTGCAACTCGTGCACAAGGACCCCCTGATCCCTCTACACCATAGCATGCTAGGTGCCTCGCTATTTCTTCTTTGATGGATTCTAGCATTTTTCCAACTACAGACGTTAAACTAACTGGCCTATAGTTTCCTGCCTTTTGTCTGCTACTTTTTTTAAACAGTGGCGTAACATTAGCCATTTTCCAATCTTCCGGCACTTCCCCAGAATCCAGCAAATTTTGATAAATAAATAATTACTAAGGCATCCGCTATCACCTCTGCCATTTCTTTCAGAATCCTGGGATACATTCCATCCAGTCCTGGGGACTTGTCCACCTTCAGTCCCATTAGTCTATCAAGCACTACCTCTCTAGTGACAGTAATAGCATTCAACTCCTACCATAGATCTTTAAGATCCGGCAAACTATTCGTGTCGTCCTCCGTGAAGACCGAGGCAAACAACTTATTTAAGGCCTCAGCCATTTCTTCACCTCCCACTGCTAAATCCCCCCTCTCATCCTCTTAAGGGTCCAACATTCACTCTAGCCAGCCTCCTCCTCTTTATATATTTGTAAAAACTTTTACTGTCCTTTTTTTATATTTAGTGCTAGTTTAGCTTCATAGTCTATCCTTTCTCTCTTTATCACCTTTAGTCATTCTTTGATTTTAAAATCTTTCCCAATCTTCTAATCACCCACTATTTTTAGCCACTCTGAACACATCAGCTTTTAATTTAATACTCTCCTTTATTTCCTTAGATAACCACAGCTGGTTATCCCTTCTCCTACAGTCCTTCTTTACCATCGGAATATATTTTTGCTGAGTACCAAAAAAGATCGCCTTAAAAATCCTCCACTGTTCCTCAGCCGTCCTACCAGCCAATCTGCGCCCCCAATCTACATTCGCCAATTCCGCTCTAATCCTATCATACTCCCCTCTGTTCAAACAGAGGACACAGGTTCAGGACCCTACTTTCTCATCCTCCATCTGCATCAAAAATTCAACCTTGTTCTAATATGCAAGACCTTAGATCGTCTTAAACTTTCCAGATCCAAGAGCCACCCACAATGCTAATAAATCAATGTTCCTGATGTTTAACTCCATTGTTCTTCTCTAACCTCAAATTCATTATATGTCATGTATTATTATATGAAGAGTCATTGGTATATCTGCAACCCTTGCCAAGTAATTCTTTTTATGCATCACTTACCACATTTACTTCCATCTCACTAATTCCACTGTGCACATCACAAATTAAACTTACAAATTTAATTTACTTACCTCAAGCTGGGTGCCACTGACCCACCATACAACGTACCTGTACCTCCAAGATAGGTGGCGAAGTGACATTGTTTTCCACAGTGCCACCCAACTTGGAAATAAATTGATTTACAGCCCCAGTGTTGTTTCCTTCCCACCTACCACTTTAAGTACTCTGCAACCCTTAATCCAATCTGAAGTTCTAAGACCTCTTATACTGGTATTTTCAACTCTTGATGGAAACTGTCTTTAATTTTGCAAAATCTTTAAGAACTGTGTCCATATTTATCTTAAATAAAAGATTTTCCCAGGATGACAAAACCTGCTGAGGTATCATGTGTCAGGGCTCAAGTCAGGTCACAGACATAGGGTGCTAATTTGTGCAAGTGAGGGAAAGACCGAGGATAAGAAAAAAGGGAGAGAAGAAAAGAGTTTTGTCACTGCCCAGGTCTTCCTGCCAGAATTGCCCTCTTGCCTATGCCCACCCTGAGCAGTTATACTTTCCCTCCATTTTGTAGCTTTGCATTTCACCCTTGCTGTGCCACACTCTGAATAATTGTGTTTTTTCCCCTCAGTATTGATCCAATGCCACATTTTCAAACATACAGGAAAAGACCGCTGGTCAATCAAGCTTGCTCCACACAATGGCAACTGGAACATTACTAAATTCTTTCCTTCCTACACATCCCCTCTTCCCCCAGAATTTAGACAGTATCTACACTTTCACTCAAGAAATTCATAACAGGTACTGAATAAGGGAGGTACCAGGAAAAGGAATAAAAATGTTAGAGAGAAAAAGGGCAACCCCACCATCTCCTTTCTAAAATGTGATGTACACTGGACACAAAGGACTCTTCAACTCTCCATGACCATCATACTATGGAGGAGTTTTCTGCTCATTTACGTTAGAGATGTTAGGACACAAAATGGAACTGCTCCAATTCTGTCTGCCAGAATAAAGCTCAGACAACTACGTTTATCAGCAGCTGAGTTGAGACTGCCAAATCCATTCACATAAAAACCAACAGGCAGGGATCACCTTAATTTCGTCAGTCTGGTCTATATAAATTCTAGATCAAGAAATGAAAGGCTAATATATATCTCTGTGTACCATTCAAGCCTCCAATCCCTCTCCAAAAAATAATACAGGATCATTTAAGGTTTTTAAAACTCTGGAGTATAAATATTTCTAAAGTTGACATGAAGTAGCTCCTTTGCAATTGTGAAATCTGATTTATAACTGCTGTACAAAGAAAAACAGCTTTTTGAACACGTTATTGTTAGTGTTACACTTGTCATGGCAAGATAGAAGGGAGGTAACAGCTAAGCTTAAAGTTACTCTTGCAACATGTGCCTGTGATGAGTAAGCAATGTAACCCAAGATCTCTATCACCTCAGGCAGAATGGCCTTTCCTCTTACAATCTTACCAAATTTCAAATGGCAAACTATTAGTACAAGCCAACTGAATGAATAACCGAGACAACAAAACTCCCATTCTCCCTGCCAGCCCATCCCAGCACCACCGAGACAAAGGGGTATGGGGGTACATTTAAATCTTAAGCACTCAAATACTTGAAGTGGGGAGACACAGAGACAAATCTTGAGGAAATATTCTCCACTTTTGATTTTTATAGAGCTTCAGACCTTGACAGCTGTTCACTTTTTACAGTTCCATCAAGACTAGTTGCTAATTTATAAAGGGTTACAATGGGACCCACCTAGACTGGGAATCCAAAATGGTAGGGTCTCCATTAAGTTGTTCATTTTCAAGGCAACACTTTATTCCCTGTAAAAGGAAGATATTCTTCAAAAATTTCCTTCAGACTATTTGATTTCCACTCTTCTTCCCTTGCCTCCACCCACCCCCAAAGTATTTGAGGTGCTTCAAATTTAGGTCTTGAGAAAATCTAGCCAACAGCAGGTTGTCCCAAAGTTGGAAAGTTATCATGCCATAATTAAATCTCACCTGTCCTTCACCCCTTTATCTGCCAGTTATCCAGTTTCTCTTCAGTATGCTAATATTTTTTGCATAATGGCCAGCAAGCTCTCAGATACAAAAGCTGGCTCAATAGTTTACACTTAATGAGATTCAAGTTACTTGTAGATTCAATATTAAAGCAGTGTGTGATCTACAGAAATAAATTTGGTACTTAGTCAACATTTTAGCACATGCCAGAATCATGCCTGAGATTGTGTTGATTACACTAGTTTATCAGAACATAAATATTGTAGTTTTTTTTTTGAAGGAGGGGCATTGGTGTCATAACCACCTGCTCTCAAGTTTGTTTTTAAAAGATGTAGCGATTGACTCTGTGATTGGGTAGAAGTGAAAAGGGCAATGTTTAAAATGCTTTGGGTTAAATGACTCCACCTATCCCTAAAGTTCAATTTACAAATGTGTTTCACTATCGTAGCAACAGAGAACTGTGGTTTAAGCAGATTAAATTGAGGTGGAGCTAATGTTTCCACCTTCTGCGTTCAGGGATTGTAGCCAGAATGGTAATGCCAATGCTGTACTACATTCTATATTTCAGAGAGCTATGCGGAGTCTCCAGCACACAACCCAGCAGGTTTCTACCAGCATTTATGACCATGCATGCCTCCTCTTGCCTTACTTCATTTAATCCCATTAACGTATCCTTCTATCCCTTTTCTCCCTTGTGTCCTTATCTAACTTCCCCTTAAAGGCATCTGTGCTATTTGTCTGTTTAGATAACTCCTGTTGTAGCGCGTGCCATATTCTGAATAAAGAAGTTTCATCCTACTAGATTTAGTGACTTGTGTATTTATGATCTGTGGGTTTAGACACCACACCCCCCACCCATGCCCTAACTCTATCTTGCTGAATCATTGTTCCTGCTCTGTGAACTCTCAATAAATGCTCTAGTGCACTTCAAATGCAGCCTCAGGCAGACCATTTAAACAAAAACATGTCATTGAAGTGCATTCAAACAGGACTTTGAATTAATTGCTTTATCTGTAGCTGTTACTGATCAATAATCTAACTTCAGCTAAAATCTGTATAAACATTACACCTCGTTTTGTAATACTGAAAAATCAGCTCAAGAGATTAATTTAAGCCGGTTACATTGTTAACTTGGCATTAATATATGTTATAACGTGGCTATTCAATTGAATCCTTCAAATCCAACTGAATCAATTTCAGTTATCATATCAAGTTAACCTTTTACACAGTGCAAACATTTTTTTTAAAATGAGAACATTTTGTCAAATTGTAACTCGACAAACTCAGTAAACCAACTGCCAGTGATTTTAGCCTTCAAGTTACCTCGCAACTCATCCTGCTGACGTGAAACATACTTTATCCTCTAACCACTATTTTAGTCACTCACCAACAAATATGCGTTAGGATTAAAGGAGTTAAATATTTACCTGGGTCAACAAAATGCAATATATTGTTAACAAAAACATTCCATTATTAAAGGAAACAGTTTACCAATTCTTTTTTGATCAGATTAATATTGTTGCCAACTGCACAAACATTTGAAGTGATATTTCACAGCTGTACACTATGCTCTGCTTAACCACCAATGGCAATTGACTCTTAGATATGGGGAGGGTGATGTGATGAAAGAGAATAGGCTTTTTGTCAGAATTTTTTTTTTATTATTGCAGTTTCCCAACCTAGAGCAAGCTTGGGAAACATTTCATTTCGTTTGTTGAAACTGCAGAATATTCGTGCCAAGTAGGCTAAGATCCAGAGGATGCCAAGACTGCTAGACTATTAACTATTGATAGTTATTCTGGAATTCCACTATGGAATTGTCAAGTGATAAAGTACAGAAGGCCATTCAGCTCCATTTTTAAAATTCTTTCACTGGATATAGGCGTTGCTGGCTAGGTTAGTATTTATTACCCAACCCAATTTTTTAAAATTCCTTTAGAAGGTTGAGCATCACTGGCCAGGCCAGCTGCCCATCCCTGGTCACCCTCGAAGGTGGTAGCGAGTGCATTCTTGAGCCATTGCAATTCATGTGGTATAAGTTCATCCACAGTGCTGTTTGAGTGTGTTCTGGTGATTTTGACTCAGTGACAGTGAAGGAACAGCAAAGTAGTTCCAAGTAAGAATGGTGGAAACTTGCAGGGTGGTGGTTTTACGATGCATTTGCCGTCCTTATCCTTTTTGGTGCTTGAGGCCGTGGGAAGTTTGGAAGGTATAGTTAAAGCAGCTTTGGAGAATTTCTGGCTTCTTGAAAAAGCTATCAAATTAATTAGCTTCCCTGAATTTTCTCCATAGAATTGCATTTTTTTTCCCCCTCTACAATCACTTATTCAATTTAAAATGGAGAGTCTCACCCACTATTGTTAAAGTTGGTTACTAGTCCTCAAAGATTTGAGATGTCAAGTCTCAGTAGCAAATTTAGACATAAACAATTTGTCTAAGGCTCACTGAACTATCAAGATGTGCTTTATACCAAATAATAATTTTTAATTGACTTTTTAAAAATAGACTGAAGTGATTTAAACTCCCAGTCCAAGGTGACTAACCTCAATTTGCATTACAATACATTCCACGTTTTAATTCATTGGAGTGGAGCATGCCTGTAAAACCTGAAGACAATTGACTTCAGCAGCACGTGAAGGACTGGGGTTTCCTGTTCCATTAGCATGGCACGTATGACAATACATGTTCAAGCTGGCCTGGCTGTTACTTTTTAGGAAGAGTCCAAAGTGAACAGCTGCTATTTTTCTTTTGGCTTAGAAGTTTGTCTGAGGAATTCAATTGCTGGAGGTGGGCTATCAAGACTATTTGCTTGATGATGGGACACTGGCTAAGTTGACTTCCAGACAAACGTTGAGGACAACTGTTTGTTTTAATCCCCTGGCAGTTGTAGAAGGAAGCATGACAAGCTAACCCTTTGTACATTTTAAGCACATATTTTTACAGCAGAATTGAGGACAAGTATCTGAGGGAAGAAGACCTACTTACTGGTGGTTGCTCCTGCCTTTTTTCTCCAACCCACTGGTCAATTTTGAGCCTCATTTGCTAACATTGATCATCTAATGATGCCTTACTGTGGACAAAAGATTTCTTAAAAGAATCCAGTCCAGCATTACCATCTCCCAAACAATTGACTCAGTCAACAAAAAAAATCTTGAAATTGGAAGCAAAGAGACCATTGAATTCAACATGAAGCTAGCCTAGTCACCAATCTACAGATGGTATACACTTACTTGTTTTATGGACACTACAGATTACCATTCAGTAATTTAGTACATGTTTGCACATGCAAAACTCGGTGTATTTAAAGCTAACCCCTTTCCTTCATAAACTCAAGAAAACTGTGCTACTAATTATTTTTTGATCACAATGGCATAAACAGTTGTATTTGCTGAATTGACAAGCATAACCTTTTCAAAGAAAATGTTGTGGTCAAACAAGGAGAGGGCAAAAAGGCAAGCCATTCTATCCCTCCTTGCTGGTTATAACATATTACATAGAAATAATTTAGAAAAACAGTAAGCCATAAGTCTATTTTATCAGCTTCAAGATACAGTGTAATGTTACTGGACTAGCTATCAAATGGGCTAGAGCTAGACAAATAATCAACAAACGTGAATTCAAATCCTACCACAGCAAAATGTAAGAGTCTGGATTCAGTTTATAAAAACATAGCTGATTGAGAAACAAAAGTCACTATCAAGCTGTCGGATTGTCACAAAATCTAATAGGTTCATTAATATCCTTCAAGAAGAGAAACTTGCCATCTTTGCCCTTGCAATTGACTACACCGTAAAAAACCAAAAGGTGGTTCTTTAGCTGTGAAGTGGTTTTCACCATCGTAAGGTCATGGACAGCACATCATTGCTGCAAGTTCTTTTACAATGACTCCAGTTTGACAGGAATTTGGTTAAACTCTAATTGCCCTCTCAAATATCCTAACTTCACACTCAGTTGTATCAAAATTGATGTGCAGTGGTAGAAGAAAGCAACCTTCTTATTGCTTACCACCTTTGCAGAGTAAACAGGGACCAACAATAAATGCAGTCCTACCAGCCCAAATAAGAATTAATTTTCAAATTTATCTATTCCTAAACCTAATAATCCTGACAACTGTTTTCCAACAGGAACTGCTAGTCCCTATTTCAGTCTGATCAGTTTCTTATCCATCATCTTTGCTGGTTTATTTTTTTTAAAAACTTAACAAAAATTGGGACTATTTTATCAAATTTGAAACTTAACTTTCCTGCTCTTGGCTTTTAAAAAAAAAAAATTCCTGAATTCACATTTAACAACTGTGGTCCATCTGGTCTCTATTACAAAGGACAAAGGTATTGGTGGAAGCACTCTGACAGAGGTTAAACTTAAATATTTACTTAACAGACTAGGGTTATTTTCAGAAAAAGCTGAGGTATGATCCATTGTGTCTTAAATTGTGAAAAAGTTTGATACAGTAGAGAGATGCTTCTAATTGTAGGGGAGTCCAAAACAAGGAACATTAAATGCAAGTCACCAAAATCTGAAGGGAATTCGCAAGAAACTTCTTTTACCCAGTGAGAGTGGTTAAAGTGTGGAATTTGATACATTGACAGAGGTGGCTAAATAAGTATATGAAGGAGAGAGAAAAAGAAAGCAGATAGGGTGAGAACACAATGCGGTTCATAATAAATCAATTGGGTGGAGCTAGCCCACTTCAGTGCTGTGAATTCTACATAATTTTCATTTAGTGATAGCACTTTTAACATTGTATAAGCTTTCCAAGCTGCTCCAAACCCATCCTAAATATTTCCATTGAAGGATCCGTTAGTCTCCTCCTTTCAATGAAGGCAAGTCTCAAAATAGCCAATGCCTCCTTACAATCCTGTTGTCTTGGTTCTGTCATTAATCTGATAACCCTCATTTATACTCCCTCCAATAATTTAATACCCTTAAACTCAAGGCTAACATTTCTATTTCCTCCATTCTTAGTCTTTCTCAATGCTCATATTGTCATGGACAGAATGTGTGCATTCTTACTGCCCATAATTAGAATGTTTTGTATGAGGGGTATGTTCTTACCATTAGATATGAAGCATTGACAGAAAGTTTAAAATGTACTGGAACATGGCAACACTTTGTTTCATTCATGAAAGTTGTAAGATCTCATCTACTTTTCTTCTCACCAATGTCATGTCACCTTAAACTATTGAGGCTGATTTGAACTCTCATTTCACCCAAGAGTTAATTTTGGATTTATGAACTTACAGCAACCTCTCTTACAAAGGCCTTAAATTGTGTTTTTTAAATCTACTTTTAATTCACTGGTATAGGTGACACATCTTAGCTATCCAATCTTTCTGCTTTCCTCAAAAATCCCTTAAGCTGAATTAGTCAAAACAGAGCTGGATTAGACACTTATTGGAAGCAGCAACGAGTAATTACACTTAAGTTCTACTTTAAAATTTTGCTTCTATCTTCCAAATACCACCAAAAGCAAAGCTAGGAAATGAACCTTTGAGAAGCAGAAGCGCCACCTGATTTTGGGAGGTTTGAAAAGGTAAGTATGGTGAAAAGTACCAAGACGTTAAGCCGCTGCTAAAGTTGTAGCACAGGTATGACAAAATTGAGATATAGAAAGGATATGTTAAATACAAGACAGTACAGATATACAAGAGAACATGAAATTAAGTTCTGATCTTATTGATAATACCAGGTCTCCTATTTGAAGTTAGGCACAGTAGCATACAAGTCACAAATGTGAGGTCATGCATTTTGGTAGATCAAACCAGGGCAGATCTTAATCAGTTAATGGTAGGGCGTTGGGGAGAGTTATAAAACAAAGATCTAGAAGTACAGGTTCATAATTCCTTGAAGGTGGAGTCACAGGTGAGTGGTGAAGAAGACATTCAGCATGCTTGGGTTTATTGGTCAGAACATTGAATACAGGAGTTGGGACATCTTGAAGCTGTACAAGACATTGGTAAGGGCAGATTTGGAATACTATGTACAGTTCTGGTCACCCTATTATAGAAAGGATATTAAACTAGAAAGAGTGCAGAAAAGGTTTACCAGGACTTGATGGTTTGAGTTATAAAGGAGAGGTTGGGACTTTTTCTGGAGTGTAGAAGGCTGAGGGGTGATCTTATAGAGGTCTAAAAATAATAAGAGGCATAGATCAGCTAGATAGTCGTTATCTTTTCCCAAAGGTAGGGGAGTCTAAAACTAGAGGGCATAGGCGAAGATGATACAAAAGGGTGCAGAGGGGCAACTTCTTCCGAGGTGATGGGTGTCTGGAACAAGCTAGCAGAGGCGGGTACAATTTTGTCTTAAAGCATTTAGACAGTTACATGGGTAAGATGGCTATTATGGGATACAGGCCAAACACAGGCTTAGTGATTTAAAAAAAAGGCAGTGTGGACAAGTTGAGCCAAAGGGCTTGTTTCCATGCTGTAAACATCTGACTCTATGCTTCACAGCTAATATTATTGAATTAGAGTATTATTGTGTAAGGACCAACCACTTAGTGGACAAGGTTCCACAGAGCAATGATGGCTAGAGTGACTATATTAGCTGATTTTAAAATGATGCTGTTGAGGAATAAACATTGGCCTAATGTTACATTTACATTCACTCAAGTGCAGACATCCTGAAAGGCAAGACCACTGATAGTGTACTGGACTCAAGAACCAGGTTGGTTATGTTGCTGAACAGGCTACTTGCTCATAATCACTTTTTTTGACAATTTCCCACAAAAAAAAGTGGCAGCACTCTCACCCAAGTCAGAAGTTTGTGGGTGCAAGCCACATAGCGCAGACATAAATACAGTCTAGCCTGACATTTTCAGTATAGTATGGAGGGATGTCACACTGTCAGAGGTCCCTTCCTTTAGGAAAGGCGTTAAAGAGAAGCCACGTTTCCCCGACATTATTTTGAGGAGGAGGGATTGTTCCCTGGCTTTTGGCTAATATTTGTCCCTCAAACCACCACCAAAACTGATTATCCTAGTCACTATAATTTTCAGAAACTTGCTACACATAACTGGTTGCCAGTTCTGTGAAACACAGCATACTGTAAGGGGAAGTTCTTAGTGCCATAGAACAGAATGCAAAAGGAATTAGCTTATTCAGTCAAACAAGGGTAACTAAAGTGGTCTGCTGCAGTGTCTTCAATTTTTTTAAAATGGAAAATGGAGATAGGCTGCTAAAGTGAAACTGATCGTTACTATTGCACTGTACGTCCACTCCACTATGGGATAAAGCAGTTTAGCAATTTGAACCAAGCTTCATTTAAGTTAGTGTTAATTTAAGGAGACTGGAAAGCCAAATGCAAAAGATCGATATCTAGTCAGATGACAAATTGTTACATTTCCAAGTCCCATTAATGTACAAAAATGTCATACAGCACAGGCCAATGCCTATAAAAAGTAGGGCATAAGATTTACTTACAAAAGGGATGAATGCCACTGAACATGACAGTTTCAATGCCAGGTAGCAAAGTCAACTCTCTAGTTGGGTGCATTCTTGGCAGCTTTATTACATGATCTCCTACTTCAGTTTCCATTTGACAGTTTTTAACTAGTGTCCTGGAGCTTAATCCTTAATTCCTGGGGAATCTAGGACAAGTGTGAAGGGTTGGCAAGACTGATGCCTGATCAGAATTCCTAAACAAATTTATTGCATCTTCCAAAAAAAGGGACAGAGTTGGTCAGGTTGACAAGAAAACATGGAGGATGCAGTCATTTAAAGAATAAACTCTAACAACATAGGTCATTTTAGATCACTTTAAGCAGGCTTTATTTCAACATTAATCTTCATAAGACAAGTCCGAATTGTGTTCACAACCAAAGTAGAATTCGTCCTTAGCATTTCTGAAAACTTTCTCCCTGCTAAATAGCATTACTACAGTTTCTGAAATAACCCAGATTAAAAAAACTTCCAGAAAATTAAAATGTTTAATATACTAGATGTTCTGCTCTAGGTGGTTTCAGGCTGCTGCATGGTTATAAATGTTAATTTTATTTACCTGTGGCTGGTGTCATTAAGGTCTCAGCTGCAAAGGTGGTCAAAATGGGGGATCCAAGAGGTCAATTAAAGGCTAATATATTTTCCTTTGATAATTGATAGCTTTTTCTAAACCTCCAGACACTATTTGTCATAATGGATAAATCTGAAATCAGCAAGATCAGTTAGCATCAGCAAGTTGACAGAGGCAAATGATTAGTGTTGATCAATTCTACTGATACTATCCAAATTCCCAATTGGGAATCCATTGTGAAATTACAATCAGGAAACTCTGCATCATTGGCTATGTTCACCACCCTTAAGTTGCTGTTCTTTCTGAAGGTAGCCTTCTGTCACCATCCGAACTGTACCCTGTCCCATCAGCAGAATAAACTGACAAGAGGTGGTACACTCCATCTCACAGGTCCAAACATCTGTGAGCAAACCTCCACTGATCACAACCTCCCTTAGCTGATCATTATTTTTCCATGTTGAACAAGCAGCACTCAGAGCAGCAAGGGCACAGAATATACTCTGTACAGGGATTTCAATTTCCATCATCAAGAATGGCTTGGTAGCACCACTACTGACTTTGAAGAATACAACTGCCAGACTAAAGCAGGTGGAGAGAAAACCAAGAGTAAAAACCTATCTTACCCCACTCTTGCCAGTCTACTTATTGTAGATGCATTTAACCAAATTAGTAATGGCAGAAGTGACCACCGCATAGTCCCAATGGAGCTGAAGGCCTGATTTCACATTAAGGATAATTCATTAATGAGATGTGGCACTGGCTAATTTTTAAAATATGGGACATAGAGGTCACTGGCTGGACCAGCATTTATTGCCCATCCTAATTCAGTTTGAACTGGATGGCTTGCTAGGCCACTACAGTGGACACTTAAGAGTCAACCACATTGCTGTGGGTCTAGAATCACATTTTGAGCAGACCAGGCAACAATGGCAAACTTCCTTCCCTGAGGGACATTAGTAAACTAGATGGTTTTTTTTACAACAATGAACAATAGTTTCATAACCATCATAAACAAAAATATGGAATTAAAAGTTCAAATTTCACCATATGCCATGGTGAGACTCAAACCTGGGTCCCCAGAACATTATCCTGAGTCTTTGGATTACTAGCCCAATTACAATACCAGTACACCCCTATGTATTGTGTGGCACAGCTATGCTAAAGCAGGACCAATTCAGAATAGAACAAGTAGCTCAAATAGGACATTTTTGAGGCACTGTAGTCTATCAGCAGTAAACAGCAGAATTGTATTCCACCATAATTTGTAAACTTATGGCTTGTCACATTCCTCACATCATCATCATCATCAAGCCAGAAGACTCCAACCCTGGCCCAGTGCAGTGTAGACTAAGCATACCTGAAAATAAGCTGCCAATTTGAAGTTAGTACACAAGACTGTATGCATGCTAAACAGCAGAACCATAGATCAGGTCAAACTTCTGTAATCCTCCCACATCCAATCATGATGATGGGTAAGTAAGCTAATGGGAGGTTCAACAAATAACAACATCCTCAGATGACTGGGAAACTTCAGCACAAAGGCATTTGCAACCATCTTCAACCAGAAGTCATGTGAATAATCTAATGTTACCTCATCCTGAAGGTGCCAATATCACAGAAACCAGTCTTCAACCAATTTGATTCACCGCATGTGATAAAGATGTAGCAAATGCTCTAGGCTCAATAACATCCCAGTTATCCTACAGATAGATGTTTCAAAGTTTAGCTGTCCTTCTGGTCATCTCAAGATTTTTAAAATATATCGGCATGAGCACCACTGAAATACATGATCAAATTAAATACAAGAGTGTGTGTTCAGTGTCAGAACATGGGTTTGAATGGATACAGCTGAATCCCATTTTTACAAAATCAGTCAGGGCAAAGTTCAATTTGGAATAAAGGATTAACATGGTATTAATGTAGTTCACTCTTACTCAAACATATTAACATTTGAGCCATGGGGAAAAAAATGTTGATTATTAAACAGGGAAATACTCAAGTGATTTAAGTGTCTGATGGGAGCAATCAATGTCACATCATGCACTTACAACCAATCACTATCTTTCCATAAAACCAGCATTTCCAGTAAAATGGTACTACATAAAAACTGGATTTACCTGTATCATCATCAATTGGCTACAAAAAGATTCTTCTGGCATCGAGTTGGCAGCAGCAAACAGTACAAAGCTAATTCAGGAGTTTCAAGAATTAGTGAACCACTACTATCACAAGATTAACTCAATGTATTTATCATTCTCACCAACTCAAATCCTAGACCTACTAAGGAACTTTGCTTATGCCTTGTTGCACAAGACTCAGTAAGCAGAATTGGTTCGACCTCAAAAAAATCTACCCTCTTCTAAAGACATGGAACATTTAAACTGGGAAATGAAGATGAAGTGCTAATGACCAAAGAGCAGGTTACAAAGATTGGAAGTATTACATTCACTTTTCAATGAAAGAATCTCATGAGGGTCCTGCTGTTGTTGGGTAAAATGTAATTGCTCCAAGGGAAGAGAGAAAAGGCTAAAAATACAACTAGGCAATAGAATATATTCTGCAAATACCTTAACAACTGTGCTCAATAAAGGACAGAATTTAGTGAAAAATCCTTACTTATCTACAAAATCAAGAAATGGACCCACATGTGACACTTGAACACTGGATTAGGCTAAGAAATAACATTTTAAGAGGACACCCAATATTGCCACCTCCTTCCCACATCACCACACCTTTACAAAGCTTCAATTAATTCAGAGTGATCAAAGCTTGTACTTCCCAATTTACAATCTCCACCTACTCATTTTTGCAAAGAAAATGCCAAACAGCAACTTTACATACAATCACTCTGCACTCAAATAATAACTACCCCACCAAATGCACAACAGCTCTCTTTAACAATGTTCAGCATCTCTTGTCTGAAAACTACACATTGCAAAGAACTGTGGCAAATGGAATATTATCTGGGATTACATTGATTGAAAAATCTCTTGAAATGACACTTGATGTAGAGTATTTAAAATTTAACCTCATGTATTTTGAGGTCCATTCTGATTTTTGTATACTTATACAAAATTTATATATTGCTAATAATCAATGTATTACTTGAACATGGACATACTCTGGCAACTTGGACAACACAATCTCCTGCATTCCTTTCCCATCATCAGCAATTGCAGATGTCGTGAATAAGCTGACTAAACATGGGCAATACTTTAAAAACAAAGCTCCTGCTAAAATTTTGCCCAAATAAATCACTTAAACCAACAACCTGTACACAATAGCAAAAATCATTAAATACAGAAATAGTTTTTCATATAATTTTAATTATACATATTACATTTAAAATAAATTACACAATCTTACAAATTTCACAGTAAAGTTTACATATAGTTTAATACATTTTCTTTTCAGTAGAAAGATAACCCACTTAACAAGGTAGTGCCTTTAATTTTTTAAAACAAGTTTTCCTACATTTTGTAGCTTTATGTAATATTACATTACGTTACCACCACTTCCATCTTTTCTTTTGTAAATAGCTTCCATTTGACCTCATGGATTTTAGATGTGCAATACTCTTGATACAGCAACATGGCAAATAACAGTAGTCAAAAAGGCATAAATGAATAGTCAGATGGTCCACAAAACGCCATTCATCCTCAGAATTAATTCTAAATTTCATCTTTAAAATGGACAGATATGGGATAACCTATCTGTATACTCTTCTCCTTCCTCACCAAGTTAATCCAAAGTCAAACATGTCAAGGTAAAAGCCTCCAATTTGAAATAGAGTCAAAGTAAAGCCAATCTACCCAACATTCACTTTCAAAGTGCCTGTTCTTATTAAATATTAAAATTTTTTCACCTGCCTGAACACAAAGCTTACTTTCAAGTTAATTTCCATGTTAATAATTTCCTTAAAAAAATCTGAAAGATGAGGGCAGATGTTTTATTTATATGTTGAAAAGGACAGGTAACACTACTGGCCTCTACTCCACTGAATTAGAATGCCAATTTCAAAAACCATATCCAGATAGATGAGTAACATTTATAAATCTTTAAAGAATGAAAATATGTTGGGAAAGAACAAATCATTTGTTTTAAATAATTTTATATACTGATTAAAGAAGTCACTCAAGGGTCACACAAAGGCACAGGCACCATCCTGAAGCTACATTTGCTCACATATTCACTGTTAACATCCAATTTCAATTAACTAAAAGTGTCAGAACACAGCTAAATGTAAGGTCAAATACAGTGCACTTCCCAGTCAGGTCAGTTATTAACTTACCACCATACTGCTCACTGCCAAAGCATTACTCATAACAAAATGTTGCATTAATGGAAATAAATTGTAAAGTTAATTGCTTGGCATTTCCAATTGGCAATTTGGTACCTTAGGTGGCATCAAGCATCAACTATTTCCAAAAGATTAGTCTGCATGAGTGAGGAAGAAATCAATAAGACATAGGAGGGCCAAGAGTTCTTTTGGGGCGGGGGTGGGGATGGGCAAGGGGGGGGGGGAAGAAAGAAAGAAAGAAAGAAAATGTGAACCTGTTAAAAAGTAATGAATGGATGACTGATGATTAAACAAACACTACAAAAACACAACAAATGGCATTCCATCAGAACCATACATCAAATTATGCCTTTCAGCACCAAATGATATGTTTAACTATGTCACACATTCAATAAGGGATATGCAAGCTACGGGATAAAGGGCTCAAAATTTGTCAACTGGGATCTGGTTAAGTAACAGTAGTGGAGCTGGTTTCCAAGTTCAGATGTGGGCACCAATAAACAGCAGCACTGTAGGACTGCATGTTAAATTTTGAGCTAACAATTTTGAAATTTACACTTTGGGAAACAAGGGTGGCACAAAAAAATGGCTCGTCTGCAATTTAAAACCTTTGGCAAGCCTCAAAATTGGTCAGAGCCAGTTCTGTATAATATTTCATTTTCACACACACACACAGACTTACGCAGTCCGGCTGCAGTCTCTGCATGTTATTTTACATATCCTCAGTTCTAGTTCAAAAGCATCAGGCCTGTCTTGTGGATTTGCCGCTAACATTTCCTTAATTAATTGTCTCATTCCTGCATTCATGGACTTTTTCTTGACAGGAATGTTAAGTTCCATTTTGGGGTTTTCCAGCAGTGCCTCACCGAGAGGAACAATCACTGTCCCCTGACGCACATAGCTTCCCAACAGTTCTTTCTTAGTCTGCGAATCTATGAAAGTAATCCTTTCCAACATGGCCCAAATTATGACTCCCAGTGCAAAGATGTCTGCTTTAGCTGTATAATGCCCTTCCCAAACTTCTGGTGCCATGTAAAAATCTGACCCACAAGCTGTAGAAAGCCAGCATCTGTTCACATTAACTGGTTCCTTGTGGTCTGCTCCCAGCCCAGAGCAGACTTTACTCAGACCAAAGTCTGCAACCTTTAGAACAGGACCTCCTCCTCCAGCTTCCGATCCGGTCTCGGTAATCAATATGTTATCTGGCTTCAGGTCCCTGTGCACAATTTGGTTTTTGTGTAGAAAGGCCAAGGCACTACTGAGCTGCAACATGAAGCTAGTGTTGGTCCGACGGTTGGGTTTTCTTGAAAGCAGATACTCATTCATGTCCCCACCATCACAGAAATCCATTACAAGCCAGAGATAGTATGAGCTCCTAGAATCAAAGCTGAGTTCTCCTTTCAGTGAAGTTTCCACCAGCTTTAAAACAAAATACAAAACATTTGGTGCTATGAAACATATACAGATTTCTAGCTGAAGAGCCACCATTTTTTTCAGATTTAGCTTAGAATGCTGCAGTATCTGATTTAGTCAAAGTTGCAAATGTAATTATTAGTTTTTGAAGCTTGCTCATGTCCAAACAGGAAACTAGCTCAAAGAAAAATTAATATTTTAACTAAGACACAAGTTAACAATAGCAATAATCTTACCTTTGAGCAAAATTCAAAACCCAAAACAAAATTCATCCAAAGTGATGACTGACAAATTCCCAAGAATTCAAATTTTTGGGTGTATTTATTTATTGATGTTCAGTGATCAGCCTGGTCAGGATGTAGTGTTTACCCTACTGAAATGTATACTCAAATAAAACCCAGACTGAGATGACGAGAATTCATCTTGCAAAAAAAAATGGACCAATTGCTAGAATTGAAAAGCACACCCCCACCCACTCACTTCTGCACTTTTTGTGCAAGGTTCTCTTTTGTGGGGGGTGATGTGGGAAGAGGGAAGCAGGGGCTCAGTTGAGGTTGCATTCAAAAATTTAAATCATTGGTACGTACATACGGAGAACACTTTGTAGGTTGCCACTAAGACAACATGAACAACCAAATTTAATTCTATATCCTATGCTCAACTGAGTTGTCAAATTGATTTAAAAAGCAAAACACTACAAATGCTGGAAATTGAAAACAGAAAATGCTGCATAAACTGTATATGGACCATAAGTACTGCAGGCTAACATGTGGGTGCAATTCGGAAGGCTAGTGGAACGTTTGCCTTTATAGCAAGGGAATGAGTGTACAGGATAGTGAAGTCTTGCTTCAAAAAAAAATCAGCACAGGCTCATGCTAGCTACACATGACTTGGAAGTTTTTCACTCTGACACGATGTTCTATGCTGCAATATTAACATCCTTCCTATCACAGATGTAAAATACAAAATAAGTTGGGGTATCCACATTTCCTCAAAGTGGGCAATATAGTCATCGCTAAACCATATTAACTAGACTAGAGATCATTTTAAGGCATCATTGCGATATTTAAAAACTGCCTGCCATTCCGCTTTGGTGGCTTTCTCACGATAACAATATCATACGAAAAATGTTATACCCAACAAATAGATCTGCATCAAAGACTACCTATCAACACCCAAAACTTTGTACCTAAATTATGGTATTTTGCAATTGAGATACATAAAATTAGCCATTTTCAAAAATATTGACAAACATGATAAACTAAGGGTACCTTTATTACTCCTTATTTGACCTTTTATTTCCCTCACCCATGTTAAAGAGTAACTTTGAAACAAAAAAGCTAAATATTTACCTTTAAGTAATGGGAAGAGGATGATCCATGCGTCATCTTTTGTAGCATCCCATCTTTCTGCAGGATGCATTCCTCAAGGTGAATTACATTAGGATGAAGGCTCTTGATGCTGCTTAATGCCCAAAATTCTCGCAAAGCCAGTTCCACATTCTCAGGTGCATGGCACCGAATTTTCTTCACTGCTACCCTTGCTCCAGTCTTTCTTACCACTGCTTCATATACTACACCGTAACTGCCACGTCCCAACTCACGCACCAAGTTGTACTTCGGCTCCCTGCTCGCCATGGACAATTTTTTTAAAACTGCAGGAAAAGAAAAGGTCAAGTATCAAATTCTGATTCATAGAATATTTTTTAAAAAAATCAAAAATACAGCTGTGCTTCCAACATCTAGTTAAAAAAAGATGGTAATGAAATGTTAGAGATACAAAGCATGTCTGAGACACAAAACAGAATTTACACAGTATTATGATTACAGGTTTTTAGAGTTAGAGGAAAAACAATCTAGTATAGACATACAGCAATAAAATATAGTTTTAGTCCCAAGTAAGGCTTACATTAAGACTGCAATGAAGTTACTGTGAAAATCCCCTAGTCACCACATTCTGGCACCTGTTTGGGTCATTGCATCTAACCAGCACGTTGGGATACTAGTAAATTTTACATCAATTATTAGAGTAGTCACAAAGAATGCTAAATTCTAATGCACTTGTTAGTAATATAGGTGCTCTATTTAGGCAAGATCTAGTAAAGCTGAACACTACGTACTTTAGTGGTAACTACTGAAAGCTTTAATCTTTGCACAAAATCTAACATAAAAAGTAGCAAAGTCTGGACCTCTGAAATGAAAGCAAAATGGTTGAAGTATACAACAGGACATTCAGCAGCTTTAAAGATTATAGTCAATAGAAATTAAATCTACAGGACAACGCGATATACCAAAGGTGTATTTGATGAATGCTTCATATATCTACTTCCGGGATCTTTCAAGTAGAGGTATCTGGATTTCCAGAAGACACTCGACAAGGTGTCGCACAAAAGGTTGCCACATAAGACTAAGGTGTATGGCTTTGCAGGTAATGTATTGGCATGGAGAGAGGATTGACTAACTAACAGAAAGCAAAGAGTGGGGGTAAATGGGTATTTTTCTTGTTGGCAATTAGTGAATAGCGGTGGGCCTCAGGGATCAGTATTGGGACCACAAATGTTTACAATTTACATAGATGATTTGGAGTTGGGGACCAAGTGTAGTGTGCCAAAGTTTGCAGATGACACTAAGATACGTGGTAGAGCAAAGTGTGTACAGGGATAAAGATAATTTAAGCAAGTAGGCAAGTCTGACAGATGGAGTACACCTGGTGTACTGTGTACAGTTTTGGTCTCCTTACTTGAGAAGGGACTTACAGGCATTGGAGGGGGTGCAGAGGAGATTCACTGACTCAATTTCAGAATTGAGAGGGTTGGATTATGGGGAGAGACCAAGTAGATTAGGACTATACTCGCTGAAATTTAGAAGAATGTTGAAACATATAAAATAATGAAGGGAATAGATAAAACAGAAGCAAGAAGGTTGTTTTCACTGGTGGCTGAAACTAGAACCAGGGAAAGTAGATTCAAGTTCAAGTTGAAAGGAGCTTCTTCACCAAAAGACTTGTGAATCTGTGGAATGTCCTGTCCAGAGAAGCAGTTGAGCCTACCTCATTGAATGCTTTTAAAAGGTAAGGATAAATAATTTTTTGAACAGTAAAGAATTAAGGGCTATGAACATTATACTTAGTAACACTCTCCTGCCTTTTTCCCCATAACGCTGCTAAAAGATTTGTCAGCAAGCCACTAAAATAAGGAGCTATGAAAACCTGTATCTTCTAGTGCAGTGTGGCATTCAATGGCACCAGATAGGAACATAGAATGATAGGCCATTTCACCCCTCAAGCCTGTTCTGCCAATAAATTAAGATTAATGCTGATCTGTGTACTAACTCCTACCTTTGCCCCAAAAATTGTTGTTGGGTTACAGGGTAAAGGCAAGGAATTAGTTCACAGATCAGCACTGAATGCTGTCAGACCAGCTGAGATTGTCCAGCATTTTGTTTTTGTTGTAGATTTCTGCATCTGCAGTAACTTGTTTCAACTGCATTTTCCAACAAAAATATATTAATTGCAAATGTAACTTTGCAAGTAACTCAGCACTAATTGCTGGTGGTGGAAGTGAGTTCTAAGTTTCTACCACTCTGTACGGAGAATTGTTTTGTATTTTCACTCCTGAAAGGTCTGGTTCTAATTTAAATAGAACACTACTAGTCCTAGTCAGCTTCAAGCAGCAGAAATAGTTTGTCCCTATCTGCACCCCTCAATGTCTTGAAAAAGGATAAGAACACTTCTTCAAATGGATGAAAAATTACCAGATGAAAGTAATGTACTTAGTTTTCAAATTCATGTGGGAAATTTTGCAACAAAACACCTCAAAGGATCACAAACGTTTTGCTACTGAACTCAGTTTTAGACTTTTATAAGTTCACTCCTATACATATTCACTTAAAAAAGTCCATTACTGATGATTCACATAAATGTAATACAACAATGGGTCCCTCACACAATGAATTCCCAACCCCGACCATGGTGAGGAACCCCCCAATAGTCACGGCAACCACACACTGCCCCCACCACCACTGGTATGTGCCACATTCTCACCAATCCCATTCTCTAATATAGCAACATGATATCAAGGAACAGCCTACAGTTGTTGAGATTGCAAGAGCAGACAAATAATTACGTAGCAGCTAAAGAATAAGATAATGGAGAAGAAAATTGGAGATTGAAGGAAGTTCTCTACACAACTTAGGCAAATGCCCAAAAATAAATGTGCAGAGGAAAGCCTAGCATGTGGTTACAGTTGGAACATGAAGTTGCAAAATGCATCAAGAAAAAAAATAGACTCTACCACCAGTTTATAATCAAACATCAACAAAAGTATGGATCTAAATTGGCTGTGCTAGGAATATGGATATGACCCCATGAATTTTGACATGCCAGTCAGTCAAATAGTGAGCAAAGTTAGAGAAAAGAGTGCTAGTGAAGATAGCCCATGAAAAAATTGTATCAGTTTGCATGAGTGGCTTTTGTTTTTATGAATTACATATACATAAATTAAGTATGCACAAGTTGGTCTCCATAGAGGTTTTTTAAAATTTATGAAATACAAATATAATAATAAAAATACTTTTCAGCTCCATTTCTGCTAATTTTATGGGGCTGGGGGTTGAGGGGCAGAGAGTCTCCACAACCTGGCCAATCTGCAATAGGAAATAATGGGAGAGTGTGGATTTCAAGGTCACCAACTGGCCTTAACACATGCTAATTTCATTAGTATACACTAATTATTAAATCAACAATGTATATCTGCTTTGGTTCAGACACATTCATTTGATCTGATAGATCGCCATATATATCCAAAGATCTTTTATATGGCAAATTGGCTATTGATTCACAACCTACAGGACATCCATAGTTGTACCACATAACCAGCTGAAAGCAAGATAAGATGGTAGGCATCAACACAGGCACTGGGAAACATTTGCTAATGGTCACAACCTCTAGAGCTTGACTGGAGAGCTACTGGAAAAGCCAAGAAATGGAAAACTCAATTGACCAGGAAAAAAAAAAGGTCAACATAACCTTCTCAGCCCACTATCTTAATCAGTATCAGTAGCAAAATCAGAATGCCATGCCAGAATGGGACTCCTGGGCCACACCAAGAGATGTTTAACACAGATTTGACTATCAAGTTGCAAACCATCGTCAAGGTAGAAGACTGCCAAAGAAAAGTTGTTTAAACAGCCAAGTTACTATCTATTTTCACTGAAATGCAGTATTTTAAAGCCACAAACAGAAAACATTAGCAAATGGAAGGTGACCATCAAGAGGTGGTGTTTTGGATAGGACCAATAATTATTCATCTGTCCCTTGTGATTGCTGTTCAATTATTTGCACACTTCCATTTTTGACTGGAGATTTCCAATTGCTGGATAATGTCACGTTAACCACAAGAGAAAAATGGATTTGGAAACTTTCCCAACATTACAAGGTTTGCTATACAGAAGCTGAACAGACCGTTTCTTGATCCAAAACTTTTGATGCATCATTATTGTAGGTACCATTTTACCTTATTCCTCCCACAGTATATATGTGAATTACCTACAGATACTCCAACTGTACCAATACAAGAGACAGAAAAATTCAATGTTGTGCTTAATCTTACCTTTTAGCAACCACTCAACTTAAAAGATAAAATAATGGGATCATAGGTTTACTGCTGCAGTGTATGTATGTTATAATATTATATATACACATATATATTTGTGTTGTTATATTCTTCAAGTCCTTACAGTAATCTTACTTCATCACTTTTGGTGTACTGGCTATTGCACTACTGCAGCAAAATATCAAAATTTGTAATACCAAAAGTGGTGCTGTTAATCATGTGCAGCCTCTAGTTGCTTTTCAGTCTAGTATGACATCACATCATTATGACCAGCAACATGGCTCAAATTTAGTGAATATTATCTAAAAAAAGGTTGACTTTGACCAAAAGATATACAACCACTAGTAACATTTTGTTAACAAAACTACAATTCCCAGCACCCATTCACCCAAATCTCTAATGACTTCTAGTCAGATTGTTCCAGATTTTAAAGTAGCAACGACACTAAAATGGTCAGTAGTAGCCATCATTATTTCACTGAAATTAACAGCAATGTTTTGAGTCTCTACAGACAAAAGCAGAAAAATCTGGAAGGTGGTGTTAGTGATCCAATGCCTCTCCAGAGGGTGCATTGTTGAGGCTCCACACATGCCTAACACAATCTCAAAAATTAAATGGATTTGGTTCAACATACAAGTTTGCTTTTTAAAGGGTTTTTAAACAATTAAATGTTTTAAAACATTTAAGCAGATGCAGCACGGTTTCGTTAAGGGGAAGTCGTGTCTGACGAATTTATTGGAGTTCTATGAGGATGTGTCTAGGGCAGTGGATAGAGGAGAGCCGGTAGATGTGGTGTTTCTTGATTTTCAGAAGGCGTTTGACAGGGTGCCTCACAAGACGTTATTACAGAAGGTCAGGGGGCATGGAGTTGGGGGTAGGGTGTTAGCATGGATAGAGGATTGGCTGTCAAATAGGAGGCAGAGAGTGGGGGTCAATGGGTGCTATTCGGATTGGCGGTTGGTGACTAGTGAAGTGCCCCAGGGGTCGGTGGTGGGGCCTCAGCTATTTACCATTTATATAGATGATCTGGAGGAGGGAACCGAGTGTACGGTGTCGAAATTTGCTGATGACACCAAGATTGGTGGAACGGCAAATTGTGCGGAGGGTGTGGAGAGTCTGCAGAAGGATCTAGATAGGCTGGGCGAATGGGCCAGGAAATGGCAAATGGAATTTAATGTTGGCAAGTGTGAGGTTGTCCACTTTGGTAGGAAGGACTATTACTTACGGGGCGAAAAACTGCAGCAGGCGACGGTGCAGAGGGACCTCGGGGTCCTTGTGCATGAGTCGCAAAAACCCAGCCTGCAGGTGCAGCAGGTGGTCAGGAAGGCAAATGGGATGCTGCAGCTGTATAGGGCACTGGTGAGGCCGCAGCTGTGTGCGGTTTTGGTTGCCGCACTTACACAAGGATATTTTGGCCTTGGAGGGAGTGCAGAGGAGGTTTACTAGGCTGATACTGGAGTTGAGGGGGTTGAACTATGAGGAGAGGCTGAATAAACTAGGCTTGTACTCGTTAGAGTTTAGAAGAATGAGGGGAGATCTCATTGAGACGTTATAAGATGATAAATGGGATGGATAGGATAGAGGTGGAGAGGCTCTTCCCGCTGAGAAAGGACAGTAGGACTAGAGGGCACAGCCTCAAGATGGGGGGAGCCTCAAGATGGGGGGGGGGGGGGGGGCGGCGGTTTAGAATAGAGTTGAGGAGGAACTTCTTCACTCAAAGGGTGGTGAATCTCTGGAATTCTCTGCCCGTTGAAGTGGTGGAGGCTGCCTCGCTAAATATTTTTAAGACGCGGGTTGATAAGTTTTTGATAGGCAAGGGGATTAAGGGTTATGGGCAGAGGGCAGGAATGTGGAACTGAGACACGATCTTATTGAATGGCGGGGCAGGCTCGAGGGGCTAGATGGCCTACTCCTGCTCCTATTTCTTATGTTCTTAAAAATTCATTAATGGGTGGCAGATGTTGCAGGCTAGGCCAGCATTTATTGCCCATCCATGAGGGCAGTAAAGTCAACCACATTGCAATGTACCTAGAGTCACATGCAGGCCAGACCAGGTAAGAACAGCAGAGTTCCTTCCTTTAAGGATATTGGTGAACCAGATGGGGTTTTATAACAACCATGTTGATTTATAACAAGAATGTTGTCATGGTTATTAGACTTTTAAGATTGGAGTTCAAATTTCACTATCTTCCATTGTGGGATTTGAACACAAGTCACTAAAGCATTATCTTGGGTCTCTGGATTACTAGTCCAGCAACAATTCCACAATGCCACTACCTCCCCTTTGAAAACGTACAAGCTGTTTAGCGCTAATAAATAGGGCATCAATGACCAGTGAGGTGCAGATGTGTATAGTTGATTGAGATTTTAATGTAGGTGGCTGTTTGCTGCCATCATTGCTGCCACATTCCAAGAAAACCCCTGGACTTGTTTACCAAGTATAAACTGTCACTGGGGGTTGAGCCTTCATCCTTGTTATGCAGCCAAAATCCAGATCATTGCTAAAATGACTTTTGCAAATTAGCACCATGTCTTTGCAAGTAGTTAATCTATCGCCTGTTTACTGGTGTTGCTTTTAAGACTTCATTTTTCATCTGTCAGAATTCTGCATTTGGATTTCCATCCTTCTTGCATTGACCAATGCAAGACTGCATCATAGCTTGCACATTGTGGATGCCACTGGCTAATTTAAAGATGAATCTTTTGATGGCACTCTCACTATTAAGATTCTATTACCATCTGGAGATACTTATAGTATTTCAGTGACATGCAACTGCAATTGAGACTTCCTTCATATACTGAAACCCCAAAAATGCTGGGGTTTCAGTATATGAAGGAAGTCTCTGGAAAAGCACATATAAAAGATCTTTGGATATATATGACACTAATGACCTGACATTGCAATAGTGATATCTGATCAACATTACCCCTAGTTTATTTAGCTTCATCATCATAGAAACATAACAGCACAGTACAGGCCCTTCAGCCCTCAATGTTGTGCCGAGCTATGTCCAATCCCAAGATCAAGCTATCCTCTCATTATAATTCTGGAGTGTTCTATGTGCCTATCGAATAACCGCTTGAAAGTTCCTGAAGTGTTTGACGCCACAATCACAGCAGGCAGTCTATTCCACACCCCAACCACTCTGAGCAAAGAATCTACCTCGGACATCCCTCCTGTATCTCCCACCATGAACCTTATAGTTATGCCCCCTAGTAACAACTACATCCACCTGAGGAAATAGTCTCTGCACATCCACTCTATCAATCCCTCTCATCACCTTATAAACCTCTAAGTCACCTCTCATCCTCCTCCACTCCAAAGAGAAAAGCCCCAGCTCCCTCAGCCTTTTCTCACAAGGCCTACCCTCCAAACCAGGTAGCATCCTGGTACATCTCCTCTGCACCCTCTCCAATGCTTCCACATCCTTCTGATAATGAGGTGACCAGAACTGAACACAATATTCCAAGTGTGGAGTCACCAAGGTCCGGTATTGTTGCAGCATAACGCCTCGGCTGTTAACCTCAAACCCCCTGTTAATAAACGCTAACACACTATAAGCCTTCTTCATGGCTCTATCCACTTGAGTGGCAACCTTCAGAGATCTGTGGATATGAACCAAGATCTGTTCCTCCACATTCCTCAGAACCCTGCCATTGACCCTGTAATCTGCATTAATTTTGGTAGGACAAACTTGAATCACCTCACACTTATCAGGGTTAAACTCCATCTGCCACTTTTCAGCCCAGCTCTGCATCCTATCAATGTCTCTTTGCAGCCTGCAAGAGCCCTCCACCTCATCCACTACTCCACCAATCCTAGTGTCGTCAGCAAATTTACCAATCCACCCTTCAGCCCCTTCTTCCAAGTCATTGATAAAAATCACAAATAGCAGAGGACCCAGCACTGACCCCTGTGGTACACCGCTGGTAACTGGCCTCCAGTCTGAATGTTCCCTCCACCAATACCCTCTGTCTTCTATGATACAGCCAGTTACTAAGCCAATTGGCCAAATTTCCTTCTATCCCACATCTCCTTATCTTCTTCATGAGCCTACCATGAGTAATCTTATCAAACGCCTTACTAAAATCCACGTATACAACATCAACTGCTCTACCTTCGCCCACACACTTAGTTACCTCCTCAAAGAATTCAATTAAATTTGTGAGGCAGGACTTACCCCTCACGAAACTGTGCTGACTATCCTGGATTAAACTGAATCTTTCCAAACGGTCACAAATCCTATCTCAGGACCCTTTCCATTAACTTACTGACCACCGAAGTAAGACCAACTGGCCTATGATTACTAGGGTCATTCCTATTTCCTTTCTTGAAAAGAGGAACAACATTTGCCATTCTCCAGTCCTATGACACTATCCCTGTGGACAGCGAGGACCCAAAGATCAAAGCTAAAGGACTGCAATCTCATCCCTTGCCTCCCAAAATATCCTAGGATGTATCCCAACTGGCCCAGGGGACTTACCAACCCTCAGGTTTTTCAAAATTGCTAATACATCTTCCCTCAGAACATTTACCTCCTCCAGCTTATCAGCCTGTATCACACACCCCTCTTCAAAAACATGACACCTCTCCTTGAATAAAAGTATTCATTCAACACCTCACCTATCTCTGACTCCAAGCAGAAGTTCCCACTACTATCCTTGACTGGCCCTAACCTCACCCTGGTCATTCTTTTATTTCTCAGAGTAAAAAGCCTTGGTGTTTTCTTTTATCCGACCCACCAAGGACTTCTCATGCTCCCTCCAAACTCTAAGCCCTTTCTTTAACTTATTCCTAGCTACCTTGTAACACTCAAGCGACCCAACTGAACCTTGTTTTTTCATCCTTATGTACGCTTCCTTTTTCCTCTTGAGGCATTCAACCTTCTTTGTGAACCATGGTTCCCTCACCCAGCCATTTCCTCCCTGCCTGCCAGGGAGGCATCCATCAAGGACACGCAGTATTTGTCCCTCAAAAAAGCTCCACTTTCGTTTGTGCCCATACCTGACAGTTTCTGCTCCCATCTTATGCTCCCTAATTCTCGCCTAATTGCATCATAATTACCCTTGCCCCAATTATAAACCTTGTCCTGTCATGTGACCCTATCCCTCTCCAATGCAATAATGAAGGAAACCAAATTGTGGTCACTATCTCCAGAGTGCTCTCCCACAAACAAATCTAACACTTGGCCCGGTTCATTACCCAGTACCAAGTCCAATGCGGCCCCACCTCTTGTCAACTTATCTACATATTGAGTCAGGAAACTCTCCTGCACACACTGTCCAAAAAAAGTGTCCCATCCAAACTTTGCGACCTATAAAGGTTCAAATCAATATTTGGAAAGTTAAAGTCACCCATGATAGCTACCTTGTGACCTCCACACCTATCCATAATCTGCTTTGCCATTTCCTCCTCCACATCTTTACTACTATTTGGGGGCCTATAGAAAACTCCTAACAATGTGACCACTCCTTTCTTATTTCGAACTTCAGCCCATATTACCTCAGTAGGCAGATCACCCTTGAAATGCTTTTCAGCAGCCGTTAAACTATCCTTAATTAACAATGCTACTCCTCCACTTCTTTTACCACCTTCCCTACTCTTACTGAAACATTTATACCATGGAACTGCCAACAACCATTCTTGTCCCTGTTCTAACCATGTCTTCATAATGGCCACAACATCATAGTCTCAAGTACCAATCCACGGTTGAAGTTCACCTACCTTATTCCTGATCTCCTTGCATTGAAGTAGATACACTTCAATCCACCATCCTGTTTGCTTGTACACTCCAGCGACCTTGGTACCTTCCTCAGTACCTCACGATCCTGAACACTGGCTTTTGGACTACATCTCATTTTCCCACCCCCCCTGACAAATTAGTTTAAATCACTGCTACAGATCAACATGCTGCAGTTTAAAAATCATACTTTGCATTCATCTGGTCCAATTATCAAACAGCAGCTCTGACTCGGTCATCTTAAGTTGTAATGTCACTCCTCTTTAATAACAATGCTCCTTCCCGCTCAAAAAAGACAGTAGGACTAGGGGGCACAGCCTCAAGATAAAGGGGGGGCGGTTTAGAACGGAGTTGAGGAGGAACTTCTTCACTCAAAGGGTGGTGAATCTCTGGAATTCTCTGCCCGTTGAAGTGGTGGAGGCTGCCTCGCTAAATATTTTTAAGAAGCGGGTTGATGGGTTTTTGATAAGAGAGGGGATTAAGGGTTATGGGGAGAGGGCGGGAAAGTGGAACTGAGCCACGACAGATCAGCCATGATCTTATTGAATGGCGGGGCAGGCGCGAAGGGCCAGATGGCCTACTCCTGCTCCTATTTCTTATGTTCTTATGTTCAATGCACACCACTACAGCATTATAGGCCACAAGTAATTCCAAAGTTCATTGTTCCACAAATGGAGCCTGAAAAGACTTAAAATGCAAGGGTCTCAAGAATTGGCATTCAAGGTGAAACCTTTCAATGATGCACTCACTGTGACCTGGCTGGGCATGTCAATCTACCTCACCAATAACCCTGCCAAACTCCAATGGGATCTCATCTGCTTTCTGCATAAAGATATCTCCTCGTCACAATCTGCAACCTCATGGTACAGTATATCCCCTACTCTTCTGTTACTACCAATGTAGGAAATCAACCTTGGTTCAGTGAAGTGGAGGGCATGCAAGAGACAACACCAAGTATTTATTAAAATGAGGTGTCATGCTGGTGAAGCCACAACCACAAGACTATATGAATAAGCAGCAGACAGAAAGCAATTCCACAACCGACAGATCAGAACCAAGCTCTGCAATCCTGCAACATCCAGTCGTGATTGGTGGTGGACAATTAAACAACCCACTTGAGGAGGTGCAGGCTCAACAAATATCCCTATCCTCAATGATAGGGGAGCCCAGCAAATCAGTGCAAAAGAAAAGGCTGAAACATTCGCAAGAAGTGTCAAGTGGATGGTGCATCTCAGCAACGTCCAGAGGTCCCGAGCAACATAGATGAAGTCTTCATCCAACTTCAATTCACACCATGCAATGCCAAGAAATGGCTGATGGCATTGGATACTGCAAGAGTTATCAGCCCTGACAATATTCTAATATTGGTGCTCAAGAACTTGCCACACCCCTATCCAAGCTGTACCAGCACAGCTACAGCACCAGTATCTACCTGGCAATGTGGGAAATTGCCCATGTTTGTGTTGTACATAAACAGGACAAATCCAGCCTGGCCAATTACAGCTCCATCAGTCTACTCTCAATCATCTGTAAAGTGATGTAAGAGGTATTTAATGACATTATTAAGCAGCACTTACTCAGCAATAACTTGCTCATGGCACTCAGTTTGGATTCCCTTGGGTCACTCAGATCCTGATCTCATTACATCCTTGGTTCAAACATGGACAAAATGAGCTGAACTCCAAGGACGAGGTGAGAGTAGTTGCCCTCAACATCAAGGCAGCATTTGACCAAGCATGGCTTCTAGGAGCCCCAGCATAACTGGAGTAAGTAGCTGGTAGCATTGTACTGACTGGTTTCAAGTTCCCCTCCAGAGGCTTGAGCAGAAAAATCAAGACGAAGATTCCAGTAAGTTAGTGGTGCCTTTTTTCAAATGAGATATTAAAATGGGCCTCCATCTGCTCTCTCATATGAGCATAAATGATCCCACAGCACTACAACAAGGAATTCTCAGCATCCTGGCAAATGTCCATCCTCTCCATCAAGATCATCGAGCAAATAGAGGTTAATGTAATAATCAGTGTTTATGGAAGTTTGCTGTGCACAGATTGGCAGCCATATTTTCCCCACAATGCAGCAGCAATTAAGTTGAAAGGTGCTTTGGGGCACCAAGATCATGAAAGACTCAACATAAATGAAACTTGTTACAAACACAGGCCTCCAAATGGAATGCCAGAACTATACAAAGTATTCCTAAAACAAAAAGCAAGTTCCCTTATCCTTCTTCCACCACCTCCCAAATTATGCTGCTGTTCCCACATTAAATTCTGTTATTTGTCTTTGCGGTCTTAAATGCCTAATGATGAATTACTGATTTTGTTAGCTAAATAAAATTCTTGATGGCTTCACATTCAACATGGGTTGAATTTCTGTCATTAAACAGACTCTTACCTCAGCAGTGATGGCTGCAATATCTCTCCTGATTTTCAATTAAATTAGATCTTGCGAAATTCATCACTGTCGCTACTTTTGCTGCAGAAATTAAGGACCTTCACAAAGTACAGATGATTCAAAATCATTCTGACATCACTAAATCCTGCATTTTTAATGCTCATCTGACTGCTCAATCTAAAAACAATACAAAAAAAGAGAGAATGATTCAGCTCTGAAATTTCTAGAGCTAACGCACTGGTTGATCGACATCCTGTAGGACTGGAATCCTTTTTAAAGATACTAGAACCCTTTCAGATAAATAATCAAAAGTTAAAGTGAGGATAGAGAATCACACTATTAGATTTACATTCCTCAAGTGGGTGAGAATACATGGCATTTAGATCATCTAACTGGTCAAATTATAAGGGTGCAACATAATTATGGCATAACAAACAGCAAAAAAAGTATCAACTGAAATGAAATAGGAAATGCTGAAAACATTAAGCTAGTAAATCCATATAAACAGACAAATTAACTTTTCAGGTTAAACCCATGTCACAACAGCTCTGACATCTGGTCTCTTAAATGTTTCCAAAATTTCGTTTTAACTTAGATAAGGTATTCAAATCACTAAAAGTAGTGATACTGGTTCATAAGGCCATTAAAAAACAAAATAATGGTCTCATTTCTTGTACGGTAGAAACAGTGTTTTTTTTCTTACAGAATTTAGGTTACACCACTCTCGAATGTCTGCGAACAGTTCTGATCGCTATACTATTAAAAAGCTAGCGGCACCAAGTTGCAAAAGAGATTTAGAAGAAACATATCAGGATATGTGTATATACTTAAATCAGGAGAGACTGAACAGGCTGCAGTTCCTTTATCTAGAAAAGGGTTATGAGCCCTTACAATATTCCAGCAATTGTACTGAAGACTTGCACTCAAGAACTTGCCTCACCTCTAGCCAAGCTGTTCCAGCACAGCTACAGCACTGACATCTACCTAGCAATGTGGGAAATTGCCCAGGTTTGTGTTGTACACAAGAAACAGGACAAATCCAGCCTGGCCAATTACAGCTCCATAGTCTACTTTCAATCATCTGTAAAGTGATTGAAGGGTGACCCAATAACAGTTAAGGTAATGAAAAGGTTTGATAGGAGGGAGGTAGAGAATATGTTTCCACTTGTAGGTGAGATCTACAGAAGTAGGAGGCCATAAATGCAGTTATCAACAAATCCAATAAAGGAATTCAGGAAAAGTGTCTTTACCCAGACAGTGTGGGTAGGACTTGAAACTACCATGGGGATAACTGAAACAAAAAGCAGTGATGCATTTAAGAGGAATCTAAATAATTGTGACAGCGAAAGGAATTAACGGATATGCTGATAAGGTAAAAAGAAATGTCATATGTGGAATACAAACACTAGTACAATCTATTGGATTAATTGGCCCATGCTATAAATAGTCTGCAAGATGACATGCTGTTATAAATTTTGGGTATGCTCCAGATATCCAGTTTAGTCCGATATCACTGGTTCCCTTCAGTGGCATTTGGCATAGTCCTAACCAAAGTTTTCAAAACTGTTCATTAACTAGTCACACAATAACAATGCTAGGGCTGTTGTAATGAAAACTCCTTACAGAAACTACATGTTGTAATCCTGCATGTACCACACTTAACTATTTTAGTTTTCAGAAAGGTGGACTGGTGAACTCCAACGAGACAAGACCAATTCAAGATTATTAAATTGAGACATGAGTACAGTGTAAATAATTGTTTTGTAAAGCTCCTTGTGAGTGTAAATGAAGGACAATGCATTTGCCCCATTAACCGACTAAACATACTATTCAGACTGGCAAATTTCCCCCAACCCAAATATGAAGGATACAGCTAAACTCATCAAGGCTAACTCCTTACCTGCTCATCACAAATAGAAATTGGACAGTTAAACTACTGATCAAAACAGCTACAGCCTGCCATGGTACAAAACTGTTTCCAGTTTCTTAACTCTCAAGTTCCCAAGGATGCAGTAATTTCAACACAATATATATTTGTGAATATTTACTGAAGTGCTGTTAACAAACCACTAACTCAACTTAATGTAGCACGTGGTAACACTATTTCCCCAACTAGTTTACCTAGTTCTAAACATATTATATTAAATTCTAATCTTCATATCCATTAGCTGTTATAGGTAACCTCTAGTCAAGTTTAACTCAATAGCATTATATTCATACAAATTCTAAATAAAACACAACACTAATAACATACCACATAATACACTATGTATTATTCAACAGAATTTTTCACACAAATACTACAGTATCAGACCATGTGCTCAACACTTTGTGATCATAATTCTCATATCATTTGCAGTGCAACTATCAATCTTCTTCCAAACCTTGATTTCTCAAGTGAACTGCAAACCATTTCAGCAATATTAAGTCAAATATGAAAGTTATTTTTCATGTTAACAATATTCTTAGCAATTAGATATATTTGCATGCTCAAACTTTCAGATCACATGAACATTATATTCTTTGTTGTTACTCCATTTAATCCCATAATCCCCTTAGTGTTGGCAGATCTCAATTTCTTCCCCTTTTCAATTGAGAAAATATGGGTTTATTGAAAGTCATACTTTATCATAAATAGCCACTATTAATAAAATTAAATTGCTTCCGCAACCACCTCTCTGCCACCTCCATGTTTTCATGTAGTAACTTGAAATTTTTCTTCTCAAAACAGTGCTCAAAAAATCTTGTGCCAGGAAGGCTATGCTTTCAAACAACCCAACCACCAGCTTAAAAAAAAATCCCAAATAATCTTAGCACTAGAAATTTAACAGATTATATTTGTTCAGGGTTTTCCCCTCTGTTCATACAACCATAACAAGAAATTACAGTTCCATATGATCTATATTAATGACTTGGACAAAAGGACCAATTGCATTGGAGTTAAATGTGCTGATGTTGCAAGATGAATACAAAGTCTGCAAAAGGGATATAGATAGGTTAAGTGAATTGGCCAAAACAAAAATGGAACAAAATATGAGGTTGTCCACTTTGACAGGAAGAACAGAACGAATATGTAAATGGGACAGACTACAGAATGCTGCACTACAGAGGATCTGGGTGACCTTATTCATGAATCACAAAAAAAAGCAAATTAATTAGGAAGGCAAAGAGGATGTTGTTTTTTATTGCAAGGAAAGTGGAGTATGTCAGAAAGTCTTGCTACAACCAGCAGGATTGCACCTAGGCTACTATGTAAATTTTGGTCATCTTACTTAAGAAGGGACATTTTTAAATAGGTTCATGAGACTAATTACAGGGCAGGGGAGTTTGTTTAGAAGGTTAAGCAGGTTGGGCCTAAACCCCCTGGCGTTTAGAAGAATTAAATAAAGACGCAGAGAGAGCTTGACAGGTAGATGCAGGGAGGATGTTTCCCCTTGTTGGTGGAATCTGGAGGTGGGAGGGGCACAGTTCCAAATCAGGGGCCTCCCATTTCAGACAAAGAGGAGGAAGAATTTCTTCTCCCTGGAGGGTCATTAGAATTTGGAATTCTCCATCCCAGAGAGCAATGGAGGTTGAGCTACTGAACATACTCAATGCTGAGTTAGACATAAGGGAGTCAAGGATTAAGGGGTGGCTGAGGGGTAGACAAAATTGGAGTTAGGGCTATACTCAGGTCAGCCATGATCTTATCGAATGGTGAACAGAAGCAAAATCGCCAATTCTGCTCCGATTTCTTGTTATGTGTAGCACAATGCCTAAAATGATACACTAGACTTGAAAAAATTGAATAGCCCACTTCAAAATATCACTAGGGTCATAAATTTATTATAAACAGGAGAGCAATCAATTCAAACATTTATTCCTAATAATTAAACAATAGCATCATCTAATGGCAAGTCAATTCTCAAAGTTTTACTTACATATTTGTTGCAATACAGCATAGACATAGCTCAAAGTTGCACGACCAGACAAAAACAGAGCATGAAAGGAAAAGTCTCCATTTTTCCTTAAAGAGCAGCCATGGATAGGAAAGAGTTGGACATATGCAAAATGTTCATTGTTCCTATTTTAGCTGTTTTGTTGTGGACAATCAGATAGTCCCTTAAATGATTCCAAATCTATTGAAAGTGCTAAAAGGACAAATAGGTAAAAATTAATCAATGACCAGTTGATTTTTTTAAAACAGATTTGGGAGAGGCGCTTCACAACTTCCTCATGAAGACCATCTGCTGCACAGCAAAATTGAATGGGAAATATTGACATAGCGACTTACAATGATAAACAATGGCAAGACCAAAAATCACAACGGGAAGTAAGGAAGCATCTACCTTGTAGAAGATTTTCTTAAATGTGCAGACAGATTTTTAAAAATGTAGCGTTTTACAAAAATAAAAAGCAAAAAAATTCTCTTGTTCACTAAATCACATTTAAAATTGATTGTGAAAGGTTAAGAGAAATGTATTTATTCCTTAATTGTCAAAGATGATAATAAATTCAAGATTTCAGAGTTGAAAATAACTTCAAAAACAAGGACTACATAACCATAACTATTAATTTACCACTGGACCCAACATTTGCCATTACCTAAGAAAATACAATCAGAAATAATGTCTATTTCATAGAATATAGGTTCATGTGCTTTTTATGGGTGTAATACATTCAAGTGATTAAATGACACTATTAAGTTACATGAGCTTTGTCATTATACTTTGTGGCATCAATGTAACCTGGGACAACATACTTCAAGAGTCTCAGACTGAATAAGGCTTTACAAGTGCACGTCTTTCTTCAGAAATACAGTTAAATACTGTAGAAAATCCTGCCCATTTGGCCATTAAGAATAAAAACATGGAAACAATCATGTTTATATAAGTGGACGATTGCAAAACAATAATTTAAGGATATTAAACTACTCGTGCTTTATTTCCATGGTTCATGTTGTCTTCAATCCAATGCCAGCTCTTCTACTTAATGCAAAATAATCTGAAGCATTAGGGTCAAATACAATCACTGATTCTTCATAAAGTACTTCTAGTGTATAACAAATACTTTATAGGAAGCTGTTAAGTGCAGAACATAAATAAGCTTCGCTTGATTCCAAAGAATCCACATCCAATATTGGAAAGTCAATTAGCCCATATTTTATTTAGAATGCCAGCAGGCACAGCACACTGAACTAACAGAACAAACATTTTAGATCTAGACTCACATTAAAATAGTGAAACTAATCAAATCAAAATCCTTTTAAAACTAAAGAACAGCTATTTAAGAGCAAGCTGAATTTAAATCTCACTAAATGTATTTCACTGGAAGCAACACATTAATAAAATGGCTTATTTGGATACACAATATCCAAAAATTAACCATTAGCTTAAATCTTTATGTATAGCAATAAAAACAATTTTATTCCTTACACTTCCCTGATGTTTTAGAAAAAAGATGTTGGAAACCAAAAAGGAATTATGCCATTTTTGGTGGGAGCCACACTTTTCAGACTGACATGCATTTTCAGAATTTCCCTACCTTTGACAGATATGACTTGACAACACAAAATGTATCCCTAACTCAAGTGGAATCATTACAGAAAAGTAAAATACTGCTGAAACTTTTAAAATAAAAACAGAAAATGTTCTGTTGCAAGGTCACTGATTTGAAATCTTAACTCTCCTGTTTTGCTGATGCTCCCTGGTCTGAGTACTTCTAGGATTTTCTGTTTTTATTTCAGAATTGTTATAAGCTTATTTAGCACATCAACACCAATGTACAATGGAGTAGGGGGAGTGGTGGGGAGAGTCATTTGAGCCAAAGTAATATTCATTTAGTTGTAGTTAATTTGAGGTACTGAATTATCACTACTTCATCATATTATTCAAATCAAATGAGCACAACCTAGATTTTTACATTTTCAATGGTAGCAGGACATTAAAACATGTCAATATTAATAATGTACAGGAATGAAACTCAGCTACAAATGCCCTCAGACCCGTAAAGCCTGCAACATTCAGAGTTCATTTTTTCAAAATGGGCATTTGGGTGAGGTAAACACAGCCATGTCCCAAGAGTCAGCACTTTCTGCAAAAGGAAGTACCCTCATTAGAACCTTAGCCCAAACATGAACAAGAGTTGAGGTGAGAGTGACTGTCCTTGACATCAAGGCAGTCCCATAAAGTCAATGGAAAGCAGGGGGAAAAGCTGGCTGAATCATACCTAGCACAAAGAAAGTTGTTTGCAATTGTTGGAGGGGAGGCCAAGCATCTCAGGTCCAGGATATTGTTGCAGGTGTTAGGACCAACATCTTCAACTATTTCAACGACCATCCCTCCATCATAAAAAGGAATGCAAATTCTCACAGATGACTGCAGAGTTCAGCACCACTTGCAATTTCTCAGAAGCAATTTGTACCTGCATGCAGCAAGACCTTGGTAAAAGCTTGGGCTGAAAGGTGGCAAGTAACGTTCTCACGACAGAAGTATTAGGCAATGACTAGCTCCAACAGCTGCAAAAGAAAATCTAACCATCTTCCCTTGACATTCAGTGACATTATGGAAAACCTTATCATCAAAATTCTGGATGTTACCATTGGCCAGAAACTTGGACGGGATCAGCCAAGTTGGAGGCTGGAAATTCTGCAGCAAATAACTTGCCTCTTGACTTCCCAAAGCACGTCCACCATCTACAAGCCACAAAGCTTGTGGGACAACAGTGGCTAGCACTGCTGCCTCACAGCTCCAGGGATCCAGGTTCAATTTCAGTGCACGGAGTTTGCACATTCTGCCCGTGTCTACATGGCTTTCCTCCAGGTGCTCTGGTTTCATCCCACAGTTTAAAGATTTGTTGGTTAGGTGGATTGGCTATGCTAAATTGCCC